>NC_048600.1:73127082-75527082 GCF_003668045.3 Cricetulus griseus | reverse complement strand
TGTGCATTTGACCACCTGGTTGAACAAACTTTTCAGGGTGTGTGTGTGTGTGTGTGTGTGTGTGTGTGTGTGTATGTGTATGTGTATGTGTGTATGTGTGTGTATGTGTGTGTATGTGTGTGTCTGTCTGTCAGTCATCTGTCTTTGGGGAGGTGGTTCTTTCCTGTCATCTCAGTGTGAGCTTCCAGAAAATTCTGTTCTCTCTGCCTCCTGTCTGCTGTTGGAATGTTGGGATTATAGAAGTGAGCCATTGGCTTTTTTGTTTGGGTTCTAGTGATTGAAGCTTCAGGCTTGTACAGCAAATGCTTTACCTATGGAGATATCTCACTGGCTCAATAGTTAGAAAATAATTAGAAAATTAATGTAGCTGCGTGATGGTGACGCACGCCTTTAATCCCAGCTCTCAATAGGCAGAGGTAGGCGGATCTCTGAGTTCAACTCTAGCCAGGTCTACATACAAAGTGAGTTCCCGGACAACCAGGGTTGTTACACAGAGAAACTCTGTCTGGAAAAAACAAACAAACAAAAATAATGTAAATAAGTATACATCTATGCTCTGCCATCAGCCTCAAATAACATCTTAATTTTTTTGGAGGATTGTGCTGTGTGTATTTGTGTGAATCTTGCTTTTCCACTTAGTGTTTTAAAATTACATTTATTTGTTCAGTGGTTTTGTGTGTGTGTGCACTGTTTACAAAACTTGCTTTGTCCTTGTCTTGCAGCAGAGTCGGGGGCCTCAGTACCACCCCAAGACAGCAGAACCACGAGCCCTGACCTCTTCGAGTCTCAACCCCTGACTTCTGCCTCAAGCAAGCCCAGCAGTGCCCGGAAAACACCTGAGTCCTTTCTGGGCCCCAATGCAGCCCTGGTGAACCTGGACTCACTGGTGACCAAGCCTGCTCCACCAGCCCAGTCCCTCAATCCCTTCCTGGCACCAGGTAGGTATATGCTGGGCTTCATCAATGGCTGTACTGTCCACGGTTGGTCTCTGCCTCTTTCCTTTCAGGGACTGCTGACCTATGGCTGGGAAGGGGTGGAGCCCTCAGGAATTCCATACTGCAGTTTATCTCTAGGCCTGGTGGGATGGGTATAGATGCTGCTGTTTAAAGAGGGGTAAGGCTAGGGAAGAAATCAGCCTCTTCCTGGAAGAGAGTACGATGTAGAAGCTGTCTGACAACTGTGCCTGCAGGGATGCTCTTACTAGTGCTAGCTTTGGGTCTAACAGAGGCTGTTTGCTGCCCTATATCTATCGCTATATCTATAGGAGAAGGAGTGCCTTAGCGCTTTAGCATGAACTGCTCCTCCAGGCTGAAGGGCCCTTGTCATAGTGCCTGGCACAGTATTCTACACAGCATGTTCCAGGTCCTGCACTGCCAGAGGATAGGCCCAGTCACTTGACCCACTACTTGTGGTCCCCACAGCCTGGAACTGGCTCTGACCTCCAACCTTCTATCCCATTTTTACCCTCTTCCATTCCCATGTGCATCACACTCAACTATACTAAGCTGGGTAACAGTCCTCAGGATCTTAGGAGTCCGCTCTTTAGCTCCAGCTATGACATTCCCTACTCACCCTGTTTGCACACCCCCTTCCACATACCCTCAGCTTTGCTCTTCATCTAGCATGTCCTCTCGCCCTTGCTCTGCATAGATTCAAGACTTAAGCCTCCCAAGAGGAGAAATGTATTTCTAGTAGTGTCAACCCTGACCTGACTCTGTGTCTCAGGGATTAGAGGACTTTAGTTCTCTGTTCCTACAGGTCCTAGCAGAGGAGTATGGTCTCTAGAAGCTGAGGTTTGGGGCCTTCAGGCAGAAATGGGATATGTGGGATTTCTAGGTCCCACTCCACCCTGAGGGTCCTAATGTTTGAAGGCATGGTATCTCTAGAGAAAAGTTTCCCCATGGATGGAGCTGGGCAGAACCCAGTCCTCGGCTAATCTGGTGTCCGTTGTTGGCCAAGAGACGCTTGTGCCCAGTGCCAGAGTCCAAGAGCTGTGAGGGGCTCCAACAGTGTGGTGGGCCTTGCCTATGAACGTATTATGGACTTCAGGGGCCATGGCCAGATTGAGGAAGCTTTGGCAGATGTGGTAGACTTGGGTCATTCTGGGCTACACGGGTAGACCTGGATCTGCCACTCCTGAGTAGGGGCTGCAGATGACCTTTGTCTTCTGTGAACTTGGGGTCACATAACAGTCCTGGTAGAAGTATATCCCCAGAGTGGGTCAGAGTACAGCAACTTCCTCTTGTCATGGTTCCTTTGTGAGCAGGCCATGTTAGTGAGGCCGAACAAGCACAGAGACTTTCTGACAGCAGTGCCATGTATGCTGGGAAGACCCAGCAGTTAGAATGGCCTTTTGGTTGAGGGGAGTTTAGAGAAGCTGGGTGAGCTGATTTTCTCAGCAGCAGGCCCTTCCTTCTCAAGCCTATGCAGTGTCAATGTGTACATTCCGGGATGCTGCATGGCCTTTTCCAGTCACCTATAGCCATAACTGACAGACAAAATGAGGGAGCAGGGCAGCTGACAGCATCCAGGGAACCCACCCCTCAGAGGAACTAGAATACCCAAGCCTGTGTCCCCTGGCTCTGCCTTGTTTATCTCTATAGCACTGGGCAGGTCCCACACAACTCATAGCCATAGTCTTTTTGGCCTACGCAATCTGTAGATGTTTTCTAGTGTTTCCTGTGGAGTCTACCCTACTGATCAATGCTGGAGTGGCGCGCGCGCGCGCGCGCGCGCGCGCGCGTGTGTGTGTGTGTGTGTGTGTGTGTGTGTGTGTGTACACCTGTCTTGAGAGGGATAGTCCCTTTCAATGAACTCATCTTGTGTTCTCCTTGCTCTTTTATCAGGTGCTGCCACCTCAACCCCTGTCAACCCCTTCCAGGTCAACCAGCCCCAGCCACTGACACTGAACCAGCTTCGGGGAAGCCCTGTCCTTGGGAGCAGTGCATCCTTTGGGTCTGGTCCAGGGATGGAGCCTGTGGCACCCGTGACCTCAGTAGCCCCACCCTCAGCATTGGGGGCCAGTGGCTCTTCATTGACACCACTAGGCCCTACAGCAATGAACATGGTAGGCAGTGTTGGCATTCCCCCGTCAGCAGCACAGGCCACGGGCACTACCAACCCTTTCCTTCTCTAGTGCCCAGGCTGGGACTTGCCTGAGTGAACACCCAGAGTGCCAAGCCCAAGGACGTCAAGTGGGGTCTCACTCTGGTTTGTGTAGTGGATGAGAATATGGTGGTAGGGGTGTTAGAGCTTCAGGTCCAGCTTCCTGGTGAAAGGGTGGTTGTTATAGTCCAGACCTTCAGACTGGAGCGCAGGTGGGATGGCCTCACAGTCCTAGCCAGGCCCCTGTGTCTCTTCCTAAGTGCTCAGCTCTGGCCGTACTCCATTGAGGTCTTGAACAAGGAGGTGTTACCAGTGTTGCTCAAGATTCTGGGATGCTGTCTAGCCCAGGACTTGGGGCAGTCACATGTGTGCCCCACCCCCAGTGTCCTCAGGGTGTGGACAAGGTGAAGCTCTGGCCCCACTCCACAATGACTGTTGAGAAGTGGTTGTGCATATTTTATTTTCCTTTGACTCGTGGGAGTCTAAGGTAAACACCACTAGTGTGGGGCTTCAAGCTGACCAGAGCACAGCCCTGCCCTGTGGCTCTGTGCTTGTGCACGTTTGCACATTTTGTTGAGTACAGTTTCATATTTGAGTTTGCAGAATTATCTAATAGTCTTTTTTTGGCTAATATTTTTATAATGTGGTTCTTATTTAACTGTCTAGTTTTGATAGAATTGACCAAGTCTGGCTGAATTAAGGTCTTGGCATGTATTATTTTAGTGGTCTAATTTCTCTTATTTATGGTTTTAACTGTAAGAAAACTTTAAAAGAAGAGATATTTGGATGACAAAAATATGCCTTATGGAAAACTAAGCAAATTCTTTATAGTAAAAAAAAAAATTCAGAATTTGATTACACAAAACCAATTTTATTAAAACAACAAAAACTTCCAACAGGAACGAAAACCTGCAGCCTCTAGTTGCCTTTTTCCTTTCTTCAGCTCTTTGATGAATTACCAAATCTATTGACCCTTCAGCCTTTTTGCCTAGATCCTGAGAGGCTTTTTGCTACTAGTATATTGACATCTTAATGTTAAAAGGAAAAACGAACAACGCATGATTGTGACTTGCCAGTTTTTATCAACTACTACTTCCTTTCTTTGTACCTGGCACATAGGGATTGCCAGGAACTTGTGTTTACTGCACACCAGAAGTGCAGCTGGCTGCCCTATTATCATGCTCAGGCTAATGAGATTGTGTGAAAATGGGGGTGGCTGTCCTCTTCTGGGCTCATAGGTCACCAGGTTGGTCCCCAAGCTGAGTTAGGAGAGAGACTGACCCTGATGTGTCTGTTGCCAGCTCCAGCTCAGGCCGTTGACCAGGAAGTGATCATATCTTACTTTGGAGACAAAAGAATCCTCACATGGCATCAATTTTTAACAGACGTGCACTGATGCTCTTTTCTCACCCAACCTCCTGAACCCTCACTCTACTCACTGTTAAGGAAAGTATTAAATCCTGAATTAGAAACCACAGACTTGCTTTTCTTCAGAGAAAGGACCTCCCCTTCTTGGTCCTGGCAGTCTGTGTGGTTGGCCTTTCTGCCTTGTCTTGCAGTATGAATTTAGCCGTCAGCTCCAAGGGCACCCAACTGCCTGCCAGCCCCTCTCTGCATCCAGAGAGAATTTTGGTCCTCAACACCCACGTTTGACTCAGTAGTCAAACTATACTCAAACTATACTCAAGCCCCTCTTGAGTCTGAGAGTCCACATGCTGCTCCTAGGCTCCACAAGCCAAGGGCCCTTCCTAACTACCTACTTCCCCCAGGACTAGAGGCCTAGAGGTAGGTTTGGGCTCTGCTAATCAGGAAGGCTGATGACTAGGCTCCTGCCTGGGAGAGGTAGAGACATCATGGGACAGGGGAGGCGGGGCAGTGTTTCAGATTGTACTTCCTTCAGATTGTACAGGCCAGGTCCAGATCTGCCTGCTGGGGGCCGGTGATTCTGCTGCAGAAGATGAGAGCCCTTCTGACTGAGGCCCCACCCTACTAGCCACTGGGTTCCCTCCTCCCACAGGCCATCCAGCGCATGTCCCTGTTACCTGTTGCACTGATCATGAAGCCACTGGCCACTGCCATGTGTGTTGCACACATGCCACCATGCCCTTCCCGATGAGTACCCTAAGGAAGTCATCCAGCTGTTTCTCAGTCCCAGGGCTGGTGGTTGGTTTTGGATTTGTGTTGACTGTTGATACTTATTTACTGTATAAATATAATTTATCATTTGTATCATGATGTGGTTTCTGGCTGTGTCCTTTCCCCATCCTGTCTTTACCTATCCAATGTGACAAGATGCCAGGGCTGTCTAGGGAAGCAGTGTGGCCTTCAGCCAGGCTACCACCCTCACCTAGCATCTGCTCTTGGTGGATGTTGCTGTGGCTTGTCTGAGGGCTGGGGTGGGCAAATGTTGGCCCAAGTCCATTGCCCAGGTGGCTTTCAATTCTGAGGCCAGTTCTCAGTGTGCTTTAGTGGTTTCCCATTCATTTCTGTCTTAGGTCACTTTTGCTGTGATGAAACACCATGACCAAAAAGCAACTTGGGGTTTGAAAGGGGTTATTTGGTTTATGCTTCCACATTAAATAAAAAAAGGAGTGGAAAGGGAAGGGAAGGACATGACTGCTCTTAGTATGCTGGAGGAGAAAGTTTATTATAGATATGTGGGAGAGCATCGCCAGAGATGGACATCTGGGAGAATCCAGAGGACATGACCAGGCTGAGCTGGGCCATGTAGGGAGAGGGAGAGGAGTGGGAGAGGGGAACCAGGTACAGCAGCCAGGAGGCCAACGGTACAAGAGGAGGAGAGTCTGGATTATATTGGGAAGAGCTTCTAGGGGAAGGAGCTTGGGCTGGAGAGTTCAGGGTAGAGGGTGGAGTATGCCAGCCACACCCTGTAGCACATAGGGACTGAGGGATGCTGGGAGAACCAGGCAGCCAGGTCTGCTTTGATATGTTAAATAGGCACCTTAGCCTTTTGTCCTGGGTTTGAAACTTAACCACACACATCACTGTTCCACCAGTCTCATCCACCACCACCCTCCCCCAAGGGTTTCTCTGTGTAGCCCTGGCCATCTTAGAACTTACTCTAGTCCAGGCTGTCCTCAAAAGAAATCAGACATCAACCTGCCTCTGCTTCCCAAGAGCTGGGATTGCCCAGCTTTCACTGTTCATCATTAAAGAAAGTCCTAGCAGGAACTTGGAGGCAGGAACTAATGCAGAGGTTAGAGGAATACTGTTTACTGGCTTGCTCAGCCTGCTTTAAGAGAACTCAGGACTATCAGCCTAAGGGTGATACCACCCATGCTGAGCTAGGCCCTCCCCATCTATTTCTGCCCACAGCCTGACCTTATGGAGGCCGGGTTTTTTTTCTTTTCTTTCCTCTTCTTTTTAAATCCTTCAGTTGAGGCCCCCTCCGCACAAGAGTCTCTTGTGTTAAATTGACATAAAACTAGCCAGCACACTTTTCACATCTCCGCCCCCAGAAATGCTGTGTCATAGAAGCTTCAGGCTGTCAGATGGGCACAGATCCTCTGTGTCCTGCATAGTAGGAAACAGGCTTGGTTAGCAGTTTACTGGTTATTGTCGCAGCTAGTCCTCTAGGCACCAAGGCCTATCTTACCTCTCAGACCAAGAGGTTGCATTGGTCCTTTTAGTGTTCAGCCAAGAATCTAGGGTTTATGGGGGCAGAGTCTTTTCTAGTAAGGCAGGCTCCTGTGTCTCTTGATAGCCAGCAGCATGGTGGGTTGAGTGACACTGCTGTTAATGAGTAGTTTGGGAGGTACAGGAAGGGGCCTGGGATGGCGTCAAGCTCTACTCTGCAGGTGGCCCACCCTTTGAACAGCTGGGAGCCAGTTTTCTGCCTGCACAGGCTGTTGCCAGCCTAGACTTGTTTTTGATCCTGTGGTGCTGTGCTTGTTTTGAATCAGCTTAACACAAGAGTCATTGGGAGATGAGGGAGTCTCAATTGAGAAAATGCCTCTGTAGGATTGGGCTTTAGGCAGGCCTCTAGCATTTTTTAAATCTGGTAATCAATGGGGGAGGTCCCCTTTTGTGGGTGCTGCCATTACTAGGATATTGGTCCTGGGTGCTATAACAAAGCAGGTTGAGCAAGCCAGTAAGCAGCACCCCTCCCTCCATGACTTCTGCCTCCAGGTTCCTGCCCAGATTTCTTTCAGTGATGGACTGGGATGTGGAATTCTAAGCCAATAGCCCTTTCTTCCCCAACTTGTTTATTACAGCAATAGAAAACCTGATAGGAGGCTACTTACCTCAGAACCTTAGTAGGCTTTTAGATCTTTGCTTCAATTAGCTTCATAGATACTGCTTCTCACCCAACCTCACCTCCACCTCAAGACAGGGTTTCTCTGTGTAGCCCCGACTGTCCTGTAGTTCACTCTATAGATCAGGATGGCCTTGAACTCACAGATCTGCCTGTCTCTGCCTCCAGAGTGCTGGATTTAAAGTTGCGCACCACCACAGACCCAGCCTTTTATTTGTTCTTTACAAGACTGGGCTTTTATGGTTTAATTTTCAGTCTTAGCATGAGTTTAGAATTCTCTTACTAATCTTTTTTTCTTTTTTTAACTATTTTCATTGTGTTTGGGTATTTTGTTTGAATGTATGTCTACACAACGTGCATGTCTGCTACCCTTGGAGGCCAAAAGATAGTGTTCTGTCTCCTCAGACTACAGTTACTGACGGCTGTGAGCCATCAGGAATCGAGTCCTGGTCCTATGGAAGAACAGCCGGTGTTTCTCTGCTGAGCTGTCTCCCTGTCCTTTCCTCATCTTATGATGCTAAGTTTTCACCTGTTATTGTTCCTGTTCATTTCTGCTTTTGCAGACTGGCCTGTTCTTTCCCAAACAACACTTTTCTGGCACATCCTACCTCCTCCCCCAGAGCTGTTGGTTCAGCCACAGAACCTGCCTTGAGCTTTGCCAGTGGCTCTTTGCTATTCACTCTGTGTTCTGCACTCTTCTTGCCTGTGCCATACACAGTAATTTCTGGTTGTTGTTGGTTTTTTTTTGTTGTTATTTGTTTGTTTGTTTCCCAAGACACGGTTTCTCTGTAGCTTTGGAGGCTGTTCTGGAACTCGCTCTGTAGACCAGGCTGGCCTCGAACTCAAAGAGATCCACCTGCCTCTGCCTCCTGGGTGCTAGGATTAAAGGTGTGCACCACCAATGCCCAGCAGTTTCTGGTTTTTAATCACAGCATAAACTCATTCCTTGTAACAATTTCTGGGTCAAAGACTATTCAGGAATAGGTTCCCTGCCTCCCTTCTGTTCAGGATAGAACACAATAAAATTCCCCCACAAATGCCCAACAGGGATGTCCTTGCAGTACCCCTTCTGGCTGGAATCTGACACCAGATTGTTCCCTCATCATGCGGCTACCTTCATTGTGGGCCTCCAAGGGCTTCATGGACAAGAGCAGGGCACTCTGGAGGTTTAAGGGGTCAGGCTTCCTATATGGTGAACAAGCTTTCAGCATTTTGTGAGCTTACCAGTGGGACACAAGAAACCTAGGAGATGTAGCTAATGGTTTGACTGTGAAAAAGTTTACAATCTGGTAAACACACTGTGTGACAGTGAGTGGAGGAAAAACCTGGGTTTCATGTATCTTAACAGTCACATGTTGCTGGGTGGTGGCGGTGGTGCACACCTTTAATTCTAGTACTCAGGAGGCAGAGGCAGGCAGATCTCTTGAGTTCAAGGCCAGCCTGGTCTACATAGCAAGTTCCAGGACAGCCCAGGCTATGCAGAGAAACACTGGGGGCAGGGAGACAACACAACACATAAAGGTCTCATGGCTGGCACCCTCCCACATTTCAGACATGCTCCAGCCATTGGCCTTCGAAGTTCTTCACTGCTTGGTTTCTCAACTTGATGGCATGTGTGCCAGAGGCTCTTAGGTGATGCTACCTTTCTTGATTTGTAGGGAGCCGTCCCTGCATTCTCCATTACAAGATGGCGCCTGCATCCGGCAGGCACCGAATGTAAACAAGATTATTGTGCAGGCGCTGGGTAATTTTCCATTCCTTGATCTCTGCCTATTCCGTGGCGTCATATGGCCGGATGAGCTACAGCCAATCATAGGGTGACACGTCCCAGGCGGCGGCTGCCAGCCTTTATTAGGGGACGGGATTCTTGGCTCAGTGTCTCCGCTCTGGGAAGCTTATGCTCTCCACACTCAAGATGCAGTAAAGCTTGTCTGCAGAAGGATCCGAGTGTCCCGTGTATGATTTCTTGCTGGCGAGAAATACAGAGCGCGCGGGACATTGATTAGGGTTGGGGTATGCATTTGTTGAAAATGTTCATACAGCACAGATATGTATGCATCTTGTTGAATGTAAATGTTCACTTGAAAGATTAATAACTAGTACAGAACTCTGGCTAATGATATACATGCTGCAGGTGATATGCCAAGTGGAGGAGAGGTCGGATGGACCAATGTGAAAATGCAAATACAGTCTCTGCCCTTTGGTGCCCTGGTGGTTAGAGCCCTACCAGGGCACCAAAATGTGAGGACACTCAAATGCCCTGTTGCATTGTGCTTACCCCATGTCCTCCTGTACTTTAAGTCACCTCTAGTAACACCAAACACAGTGAAAATGATGCATGATTGCTATGATCACTAAGGGGTGGGGGCAAGAAGAGTCTGCATATTTCTATTTGTGGAACCTGCAGACACAGAACCCTGACTGCAGGAAAATGTCCACAATTTTTAGATGCTGGTTATGTTATGCATTGTAAAGTCACTTCAACTTTTCTGTGTTTAAGTAGCTTCATAGTATTGGAGAAAGGGACATTTGCACACGAGAAGGCAGCCCGCTGTGTCAAAAGTTTTGGCAGAGGAACGCATAGTGTCTGAGGCCAGAAATGGACTAGAAAGGGACAGAGCTTCTGAGGTGGAAAAGGCCAGTGACATGGGTGTTGAACAAGAGACCTGTAATGAAATAGGGTTAGATCTAGAGGGACATGAGGGGCTCCTGAACTAAGAGCTTAGTGAAGGCTGAGAGAGACCAGTGAGCTTGAGGAAGGACAGACTGCTCCTTGTGAATGAGATATCAGGGAAAAGACCGTGCAGGGTTTTTGTGGTGTGGCCTCTGGAAGGTGGCATCCCCAGGGATAAGAGGAGGCATTTAAGATGGGGGGTACATGTGGGTGACAAAAGGAAGACCACGTGAGGGAGGTACTGGTGAGAGAAAGATGCTTGGGTGATGCAGTTGCTGCAACTATGCCTGGGGTGCAGATGTCAATATCACTGTAAGTGTGGAGGCTGTGGAAGAGGCTATCCACAAGAACAGCTGGTGGAGACCAAGTATCACCAGCAAGCCTTGGGAAGTGTCGAGATGCAAAGAAAGTCTCTGGAAAGCTGATGTGGGCCCTGTACGAGGAAAGGATAGAGTTGTAAAGAGACAGACCAGCTTCAGAAGGCAAGGGGAGGTTGCCATTCATGGAGTTTTGTTGACAGGTGAAATATTCCAAAAGCCCAGCTGGGGCGGGGGTTGCAGGGGTTGTAAAAGGCGGCTTGGCCCAAGTGAAGACTCATTTGTTCCAGTAACTCAGCCATTTGCAGCAATGTGCCTGTGGTTTGAACATGGTGAAGTCCTTGGTCAGCTTGTCTGCTGGGCAGAAGAGGTTAGATGGAGCTGCCTCAGTATATGCCAGGCTGTGTGCCACCAATATGCATGCATGGGGAAACTGGAGGCCCAGTTGCTCTCCCTCGGATACTGGGGTGCTGGGCTGTAGGGCTTGCCAGAAAGTTGCACTGGTGGCACAGCCTCCTGCCTGGGATGGTTCTTAAACTATCCACAGGCTCCTGGCAACACACTAGAGTTAGGGTGGAAGTGAGAGATAGGAATGGAAGATGGGAGACAGGTGTACCCCAGGACACTTCTTGCAAATTATGTGAACAATATGGTGACAGTCAGTGCCAGCCATGGAGCAAGGGACTAACTTCCTGATGCGGAAGAAGACAAGTTTTAGATCCTTAATAGGATTTCAGCTTTGAGCAAGTTGGTTAGCAATCCTGGGGAGGCCTCTGCTCCAGCATGGCACACTTCTGGGAGCATGTCCTGGGAGGTTGAGCCCCAGTTCCTGCTGGGGAAGTGCTAATGGAGAAAGCAAGAAATCCAGGCCCCAGGATTTCTGAAAAAGATGTTGATGCTTTATTATATAAAACTACCTTCAGCTCTCTCATTTCCCAGCCAGGCTGCTTGAGTCCTTGATTGTGTGTGGGTTGTGGGGCACCTGGGGCCCAGTGGCAGGCAGAAAGGCTGATACTTTCATTGTGGGTTGACCTGTGGCAGGCTGGGACCCAGGACTCCTTGTGTGTCCACAGGCCCAGTGTCATAGCCCAGCTTCTTCATGTCCTTGGTCACCACATTGAAGAGGAGGGTGACAAATCCCTGAGAGCGGACACGGGTCACTGGAGACATGAGGTGAGCATTAGTTGGGTTTGTCAGGGATAGACATGGCAAACCACCTGCTGAAGCCCTTGTGTAGGTGGTGTTCTAGAAAATTCTTTGGGTGGCTTGTTTGGGTTCTAGTTGTCAGGCAGCTTGCTAGCCTTCACCCACATGTTTCCTGGATTCCTGGGGATTGGTGCCCACCTCTTCCCTTCAACTGGGGTTGGGAATGTCAGCTTTACCTTCCCGGCCTTCACCCTGGGCCACCACCTTGGGGTCTGTATACTCAGGCCGCCGTCCCATGAACCAGCTGAGGACAAAGGAAAACACCAGTGAGGAATACTTGGAACTTGCTGGCTTCAGACACTGAACAAGAGTGCTCCTGGCTTAAAGTACTCCTCCTACCGTCCTTCCTCTAAGGGCTAGGCAGGCCAGGCAGGGTGCCAGATGTCCCGTTTGGTTCTGTGGCCAACAGTCCTAGGCAGTGCCTCTGCCAGGCTCTCCAAGCAATGTCCAACCTGCCCAGCCAAGTCCAACCTGACCCCATGGAAACCCCCCAAAGAAACAGACGCGTCAGGAGAGGAGAAGCAAGAAGACAGTGTGACCCTTAGTGTCCTCAGGAGGGAGAAGCCAATCTTAAGAAGTGTCAGACTTAGCTCCTCAAGCTTTGCCTCCTTGTATGGGATCCAGAACAAGCCACACCCTGTCACTGAACCTGTTTGTCTACTGTAAAAGATAATAGCACCTACCTCATGGGACCCTATCAGCTGCCACATAGCATTACCCTTTCTAGGGAGGATCTGGCCCTGGGAGACTCTGGGCAAACAGGTCATCTGATTTTTTGTCTTACTTAGCTAAGGGTACCATTCAGCCCCCAGGCTCTGGCTGGCAAACTCAGAAGCACTTCTTACAAATGTACTGTGACTCACAGGCTACAATCCCACTGCACCCTAACTTCAGATCTTGGGCCCCACCCAGGGCTCTAAGGCACATGGACAGGATGTACAGGCCCAGCATCTTGCTGGAAACCATGGGTTTGAGGCAGACAGGGTTTGCCTAAGCAAAACACCCAGGACTAACATAGACTTTGTGGAACACCACCAGCATTCCTGTTAGCCTGTGGAGGTGACTCTTTTGTCTTTTCCCTGGGCAGTTTGTGGCAGGCTTGAAAGGTAATCATGACTACGCATCTACCACCCATGACTACACATCCACCACCCATAACTATGCTGAGGACATGGTGGGATGGATATTTGGGCTTCCAGGCTATTGGACTGCTGGGCAGGAGGTCCTGAAGGGACAACAGTGAGGAGTGCTGTTCAGACAACCAAAGGTGGGGGCTAGGGAAACCAGGATCCCTGTACTTATGCATTCCAGAAAAATCTGGAAGTGTGTGTGCATGTGCCTCTTCCTGTTTCCCTATCATAGAGCAAGCTCTAACTGTATTCATCTCAGTTCTGTGAGGAGTCTCAGAGAGTAATCCCTGGCAGTAAAGGCACATCCCACCCTCATCGGGTTTCCAGTTCTCTTCTAATCTATGGGTGGTTTTCTCATCTGAGAAGAGACAGACTGTTGAGGGAGAATGTACCAGGCAAGGGCTGAGGTTCCAGAATAGAACCTAGTGGGCTCAAAAATCTAAGGCCAGGCAAATGAGAAGCAAGAAAAAATGAGGCTACTGGCATCCTAGCTCAAGAGGCTCAAGTGACTCCTAAAGGCAGAGGGTGTGCCAAGGCAGCTTCCAGAAGTGAAGTGACTTCATCTTGCGGTCTTTGCAAAGATGAGGGTGAAGAGGCTGCAATGGGCTGAGTAACAACTCTAGGGATACTGAGCAAGGACCGAAGACACTGAAGATGGCTTCGTTTGTAGGAGTTACTAAGAATGCTGCAAGGTGGGGCTTAGCCTGGATTACCCAGGTAGGCATAGACAAGGTGCTGCCAAGGCAGCCAGCCTTAAGTCCATCCTCCTACAGCCCAGAACCTTTTCTTCAGCCCTCTTGAAACTGGGGTCCAGGCTCCCTTCTCCAGGGCTACAGGACTCAGACTAGGTCCCTCTCTCTGCCTCATACTAGCTTGCAAGGGGGAACCCAGTGTCCCTTCACTTCCTTTCATCCTTGTCAACCTACTGAGGCAGAGGTGGCACACAGCAGACCTGGGCTAGCAGACCCTTCAAACACCTACATGGATGTCGAGAAGGCCTTCCCTCCGAGTCATCTCCAAGGCTTCTGTTTTCTGGGACCTTGCTGCCGTGTCCTGTCCCCCACCCCAATCCCTTCACACCAATTGGCAGCCACAGTTTTCTGGCTGCTCCTAATTCTTAAGTCTTCCTGGGGCCTGCAAGAGCTCTCAGGGCCCTGTGTGTGGAACGCACTTCCCAGATTCTTCATGGCTGCTACTTGCCTCTGCTCTTGTTCCTACCTAAAATGGTCTCCCTGAGGCACCCACATGTGAAGGCGTTTAGTAGATGCTCATAATACAGGATCACTGTGACTGTCATAAGTTTGCCTCATGCTGCTGCAGCCCAACAAGCATCATTTCCATGTGACAAAGACTGATGGCACAGAAGAAAGCCTCAGCCTTAAGCTGCCAGAAAGTGGCCCATGGGAGCCCAAGGACCCGGCAATGCTCCTGCTTGCATACCTGTCTCTAGGTGCAGCTACTTGAAGACCTGTGAGGTTTCCAGGTCTCAGGAGGATGGAAGGTGCTAGCAAGTTAGTCACCCATTAGCTCAAGAGGCAGCAGGGCCGCAATCAGAAAACCCACCTTGTGAACTTCTGCAGTGTAGATGTAGACTCTGGCACAAACATGGGGATGGTCCTCTTGTGCCTGAAACAGTTTTCATACAGATATGTGCTGAGGAACAGTACTAGCCCTGTGGAAACCTACAGGCCAGGGTGCAAGCCTTCACAGATGCAGGTGTGTGGATGCACATAGAACCTTTTCTTTCTACACCCACTTCCTTTCTGCTCAAGTAGCACGAGTTGTCCACGTATGTGAGTCTCTCTCAAGGTGCAGATTATACCCAGGCCACCCAGGCCACCCAGGCCCCTGAATATATCTTGCCCAAGTCCAAGGAAGGAGCATTGACCAGAAAGCCTGCTGTCTAAAAGTGCTGTCCCCAAGGTTTGCCTGCCCAGTAAGGGGCAGACTTCAGGCCAGAGACCAGGTCAGAGTGGGCACCTACCGTCCAGGAGAGAAGGGTACATGCACCGCTCCATAGCCTCGGACCACATCATTCCCAAACACGTCTGGTCCATAAACACTGAGCACGATCTGTGGCCCTTGAGAGGGACAAGGGTGGCATGTGGGGGAACAAGGGAAGGGGTATAGTATATGATGTGCCTAGGTGAGGACTGGAGCAGGGACTCAGGATGATGGCCAAAGCCCTGAGCACCCAAGGCTTCTGTCCTCTTCTATCTGCTGGTGCCCCGGGGGTACTCTCCATATCTCTGCTCATAGCTGGGGAGATAGAGCCAAGACATTTGGTAGATACAGAAAGTCCTTTGGAGGTTCTGTGCCAACCCTGGGCCCCTGCTTTCTTCCTCTCTGATGGCTTCAGTCTTACCAGGCTGTGATGCCCTGTGGGAGGGGCTTGTCCTAAGGGTTCTGAGCGCAGTTAAAGAAATCATGGCCTTCCATGTATTTCTCCTTAACATACTGATAGTTACATATGCTTCCTGATCACATCCAGCCAGGCCTCTACCTCCTTAGTGTCTGACCTCTATTTGTAGCAGACAGACCTACTGCAGCTCCAGATGACAGGTGAGGACTGGAAGCTGGCTCTATGGTTACTGCTGAATGGCCTCAGACAAGTTTCCCAACTAATTTGCCCTCAGCTTTCCTGTGTCTAAAAGCCATAGAATAGTACCAAGTACAAGAGACACTCAGTAAAGGTAAATGAAGTCTGTGCCCTTCCCACTACTACTTTGCCACCAAAAGTTACCTGTGAGTGACTCGGGTAGTCCTATATAGTGGTTTGTTCATTCTCAACACTAAATACCTGATCACCATAGTCTCCTGAAGCCAACTGTTCGTGGTTGTGGACACATGGGCTGTTCCTCCTTGGAGAATGTTGCAGTGAATCTTAGATTACCCACATACAGGTTCTTGACACACTTGTGTCCTCATTCCTGAGCACACTGCTGGGGATGTGCTCAGGAAGGGACTCAAACTGACAGGGAGGTCTCCATTCCCTTCTACAGTTTTCCATTGCACTCCTCAGTGGGTGCTTCCGTCAGCAGTGTTCTCTACACTACACACTTGTCAACCTTTGGCAGATCAGTCTTAACCTGACTGGTCAGCCTCCATTGCTCTGCTAGCTTTTCGAGAGCTCGCAATTAGAAGGGTGGCTGTGGGATGACGAGGAGGCTTTGTAGAGAGCAAGACTCAGAAGAGCGTCCCAGGCAACCAGCACAGGATGAGCAGGTACTGGAGCTTACTGGAACACTATGCAACGGGAAGTTGAGCAACTTGGGGTCAGACCCTCCAGCCAGGTGGCTGCAGCACTGTACACCAGGCTCCGTGTGCAAATGGCAATCAACAAAACAGGCAGCATCAAGGGCTGGGGCACAAACCGAGACACTGGTAGTGGCCACCTGAAGGAGAGTGGTAGGTGCAGCAGAGAGAGGATCCGCCCCTCCCATCATGGCCCACAGACTCACAGCCATAGGGGTTGGTACTTTTAAAGGTGACATCGATGGGGAAGTTCCACACCAGTGCTTGCCGTACATCTTGGCTCTTGGATGCGATCTGTGAGATCCCCTCCTCCAGACCCTGTATAGACATTGACAGAGACAGCTGGTCTGAGTTCCAGATACTCATGCCCCTTTCACTTATATAGGCAGGTTAGGAAGGCCATTTACATTCTTTCTGTGTGGCATGTTAGATATTTATCCAAAAGTGCCTTGGTCTAGATTGCACTCACCCTCCCGATGCCTGTGCACTCTAGCTCCTGATGTACTGCCCTCTTCATTCCATGCATCTTTGGCTAGCAGACTAGAATGTGTTCTACTTATTGTATGGGCTTCCTCTACAAGAATATCGACTCCACAAAGATGGGGACTTGTGTCAGGCATTGGTCACTCCCAGAGGACTCAATAATACATAATGAAAACGCTGGGCCAGCAAAATAACTCAGTGGGTGAAAACACTTGCTGGACAAACTGACAACCCAAGCTCCATCCCCAGAACCATGGGAACTCAAACCTATAAACAACCTTGGTGTGGTGGTGTGAAAGGGGGATGGAGACAGGAGAATGCCAGGTGCTCTTGAACTATCGACCTTCAAGTACAAATCACAGCAGCAAGAAACAAGATAGTCTCTGCCTTAAAACAAGGTGGGAGATGAGAACTAACTCCAGAAAAGTTGTCCTCTGTCCCCCAATATGTGGAATATAGCATGTGTGTGCATGTGCTTGTATACACGAAATCTTTTTTGTTTTTGTTTCTTGAGACAGGGTTTCTCTGTGTAACAGCCCTGGCTGTCCTGGAACTCACTGTGTAGACCAGGCTGGCCTTAAACTCACTGAGATCTACCTGCCCCTACCTCCCAAGTAGGGAGGGAATATTCCCAAACTGGGAATAAAGGCGTGCATGCGCCATCACTGTCTAAAATATTTAAAAAAAATTTTTTTTGTTGTTTTGGTTTTAGTTTTTCGAGACAGGGTTTCTCTGTGGCTTCATAGGCTGTCCTGGAACTACCTCTTGTAGACCAGGCTGGTCTCGAACTCACAGAGATCCACCTGCCTCTTAGTTTTTAAAATTTTATATGTGGGCAGTGGTGGCCCATGAATTTAATCCCAGCACTTGGGAGGCAGAAGCAGAGGCAGCTGGATCTCTATGAATTTGAGGCCAGCCTGGGCTACAAGGGGAGTTTCAGGATAGCCAGGGCTACATAAAGAATTCTTGTCTCAAAACTACCCCCCCCCATTTTTCATTTTAAGGTGTTTTGCCTGCATGCATTCTTGTGTACTATGTGTGTGCCTGGTATCCATGGAGGCCAGAAAGGGCATCAGATCCCCTGGGACTGGAGTCACAGATGGTTGTCAGCTGCCATATGGGTGCTGGGCATCAAATTGGGGTCCTCTGCAAGAGTATCCACTCAATTGCTTAGTTGTCTCTCCAGCCCCAAGGGTAGCTCACAACCACCTGCAACTCTAGTTCTAGGGGATCTGACCTCTGGTCTCCACAACTACTTGCAGTCACACCCAAACATAAATATATATATATATATATATATATATATATATATATATATATATACATACACAGCTTAAAATCTCAAATAAACATTGAAGTATCTTTTTTAAAATATAAAGGGGAAAAGAAAACAGAAAAGTACTAATATGTCTGTGGCACAAATGAAGAAACTCAGGCTCAAAGAAATTGGGCTTCTGTGTTTTTTATTTTTCCCATTTGTTTGGGTCTTGTATGTTAGCCCAGGTTAACCTTCAACTCCCAGAGATGTTCCTGCCTCAGCCTCTGTGCTGGATCATAGGCATATGCTACCATGTTTGGCTAGCTTCCCCCTTTTAAACTATTGTGTTACATAAGTGCTGTGCTAACAAAAAGCATGCTGTGGTGGTGGTCTGCACCATAGCCCCTTCCCGTGAAGAGGAGATCCTTCATTTTGTCCTGGATTCTGGGTGTTCTCTGTGGGGAGGGACTACTGGCTGATAGCATTTGCAGCCACTAGCAGGCAGTTTTTCAGGGCCTGCAGCTTATGCTGCCATTTGTCCCTCTTGGCTGCCACCAGCACAGGCTTCAGGGTTGCATCAGTGAGCCCAGTGGTGCTGTATTCGGTAAACTAGCTTTGCCAGGAACAAACTCACGTTTGGGTCCTCTCCGACCTTAGTGGCTACCTCTTGGGTCTGGAATAGAAGGGTGTGACAGATAGTTTAGGAATCGCTAAAGCTCTAAGGAGGGGAGGCCCGTGAGTTCAACTTACCGCCGTGGGGGCCCAGTCCTGGCCATACACAAAGCAGTACTTGCAGTAGAGGTCATCATACTCTGGAAACTGAGGGAAAAGCAAGCAGGATCCTGTTTAGTGAATGCAAACTGAGCCCACACATTAGCTAGCCAGGTGCAGTAGGAATTAGCAACATGAGGCACCAGGGATGGACGGTCTGAATTTCGGCAGGAGCAGGGGACAGAAATGAGTACTAACCCTTTAGTTCCAGACTGCCAGGACTCATTGGCTGCTTTGCTCAGGGTCTGCTTTCTGTCTGTCTTTTCCAGTCCATCACCTAGCAAGCCCCTTGCCCATCCTTCAGAATCCACCCTCTGGGAGCTTGTTCTTCACACTCCTTAGCTGGTTAAGGATCATTGTTTGGCTTCTTTCATCCTCTGTATTTCTGCATCCAGGTACAAATGCCTATGACTGACAACCCTATCTGACTAAGGAAGGAACAGGTTTTATGCCTCTGTGGGTCCCCAGTGCTGGGCACAAATTAGATTCTACAGGAATCATGCCGACGTGAAACCTAGGAAGCTACAGTTCTATGGCTAGAAGTGAGGGCCTGGGAGAAGGGAGGCCTGGAGCAGAAGCTGGAGGGAGGTGGCTAGAATACTCAGCTCAGCTGGGCATCCTTCTATTGGATAGAGGAAAACAGGAGAGGATGCAGTACCTGATGAAGATGGAAGGCAGAACACCTACTGAACCTAGAGCCTGGCAGAATGCAAATCATCTAGCCAAACAGAATAGGTAGGAATAATGAGCATTTTCAGTAAGCAGCTCAGAAAAATAATGTAACAAAGTTCTGTCAGATCTGGGTTCGAATCCCACTTGGCCACTGCCTTCTGGTAAGTTTTCCTAGGTATTAAATGGGTCAGCTGAGCCTTTCCAGCCCATCACTCAACCAAGTAGACAGGATCCAAGCTGGAGGCCATAGTGTGATTTTGGTACCAGCTCAAGGTCTCGAGTTCTGTTTTCACGCCTGCTTGTCCTGGCCCAGCAACCAGGCGCCAAGGCTTTCAAACGCTGGTTCTCCTTTCCAGCGAATTGAGAGGTCAGGGCAATCAATAGCTTGGCTCTCTAGGAACTGAGGGAAGAATCCGGGGAAGGGAACGGGCTAATCCTGGTCAGGGCCCACGGCAGCTCACCTGGGCGCTCTCCACCTGCCCGTTGACCATGAGCAGGAAGACGCTGGGACTTGCAGCAGCCATGGCACGACTGGACCAGGAGACCGGCGCAGGCCGCGCGCCGTTGCCAGGAGACTCCCGGGTTGCCTTGGAAACGGATGGCAAGCCATCTGGGACAAATTTCTGGGCGGCGACGATTTCGCGCAAGAACTAGAGCGCGCAGGCGCAGTAGTTTTGGCCGGCTATGAAACCATTTTTCGTTCCCGTCGCGTGAAACTAACTTCCAGGGCCGGGTCCTCGTGTGACTGCACTAGTCTGACCATACTTGAAGCTCGCAGGCTGGAGAGCTGGCTGATGAGAAGCAGCTGCGGGACTCAGACCCGCGCAAAGTCACGTGCTATAGTTACCTCTAGCCAGAAGGGGACGCTGTGGCCACAGGCGGCTCAGCTGGAGGCCTGGTTTGCAGTGGCCCAGCGCCCTTCCCCGGAGGAAGGGTACGCCCTTCAGGCCTTTGAGACTCTGGTCCTCGAAACCCCAAGAATCCTTCCGTCCAAACCCCCGTGTGTGAATCTGGGGCCCACGAAGAGGATGCCACCCACTTACCAGTCATCCAATTTTGGAGACTTACTGGCAGCTCGGAGATGTTAGAGCTCCGCCCCAAGCCACCAGCATTCTCCCCAGTAGACGCCGCTGTCCTCACTTCGATCCAATCGTTCTTTCTCTCACCACTGCCCAATGCAAGGTGGCTTAATGCTAGCTAGCCTTTGCCTGAGTTCCCAAGTGTACTTGGGAACTACTACTTGAATACATCTCCGTTTGCTAGAGGAAGAGTCTGAAAATTCAGAACCAGAGGGGTCATATTCATTGCAGCAGTTTAGGCTTCGCATTGCAGAACTTCACAAGGAATCATTAGAGACCACATTAAGTATTGGAGAGCCTAGAAACAAATGAATGCAGAGGTGTACACTTCAGGGCACTCAGCCTGCAGTGTGGAGTCCTGGTCATCACAGCAGCTGCCAGCCTGGAAGACTCTCAGAAGTTCCACAGTCACCTGTACGGAAGAGGGAAGGTGTGCGGTCATAGCCTCCCAGCTGCCGAATTCTTTAGCTTTCAGCCAAGAGTCATAAAACCGATGGCTCTGGGCCCCTCTCCCCTTGCTGGTGGCTGCCACCTGCTGGTCTCAACTGGAAGAGTTGGAAAGTTACAGACTCAGCCATGATCAGAGAAGGGGATGACACTTCATAAGATCTGCTGTGGCAAGCCTGTCAGAGCTTTTTGTTAATTGGTGATTGATGGGGGAGGGCCCAGCCCATTGTGGGTGAGACCACCGGAGCAGGTGATCCTGAGTTCTGTAAGAAAGCAGGCTGAGCAAACTATGGGAAGCAAGCTGCACTCCTCTATGGCTTCTGCATCAGCTACTGCTTCCAGACTCTGCCCTGTTAGAGTCCCTGTCCTGACTTGCTTTGATGATGAACAGTAAGATGGAAGTGTAAGCTGAATAAACCCTTTCCTTCATAACTTGCTTGGTCATGGTGTTTCATCATAACAATAGAAACCCTAACTAAGACAAGCTAGTACCAGGACTGTGGGGATATTTCTGTGACAGACATGATCATATTGTTTTGGGGAGGATTGTGGAAAGACTTTGGAACTTTAGGCCAGAAAAGCCACTGAGTGTTGATTGTTCAGTGAGCTGTTCTGTAGGAGTTTGGTGGTAGATAATGTTGAGAGCACTGGGTGGTAGACGTGCACACCTTTAGTCCCAGCACTCAGGAGACAGAGGCAGAGGCAGAGGCAGAGGCAGGCAGATCCCTGAGTTGGAGGCCAGCCTGGTCTACAGAGTGAGTTCTGGTAAAGCCAGGGCTACACAGAAAAACCCTGTCTTGAAAAACAAACAAACAATGTTTTTGAGACCAATGCAGATGATGAAGGCCTGGCTTGTGAAGAAGTTTCAGAGGGAAGTAAAGACTGTAACAGGCCTTTTGTATGAAGAATCTGTGGAATCTGCTCAGCAGGAGCTGAAGAATCAGCTCTGATTAACAAGAGACCAGAACCACAAAGTAAAACCTTTGCTTTGCTGGGACAGTGGATGCTGGTCAGCTGGGGCTGAAGAATCAGCTGTGACTGAGGTCAGCATCAATGAGGTGGACTCTTCTGGTGTTTCCTGAGAATCTGCATACAGAAGCTGTGTGTGAGTGTGTCGGATCCCCTGCAACAGGAGACAGTTGTGAGATGCCATTTGGGGTTCTAGGAATTGGACTCAGGACTTCTGGAAGAACAGCCTGAGCTATCTCTCCAGCCCATCTCCTTGTACCTGTATTCTGCCAGAAGCAAGAATGTGATGGCTGGATGCAGCAGCCATGAGTTCAGACAGGTAAAATGAAGGGAGAATGACAGCAAAGTGGGAAGACAGCCTTAGTCCCTCACAAACTCTGTTAAGTGTATTAGATTTCTGAGGCAGAGTAAAGAGACAGGAGGAGGACAGAGACCAGACTCTGACCTTGGTAGATGGAATTGTTGATTTCAAACAGTGTTGGATACTCTCCCAAGAGCAAAGGGATGCCTGTGAGGGAAAAAGGCTGGCTGGGACCCTGTATAGGGGCTAGGAGAAGGGCTTGGGAATGAGGAAATTGCTGCAGCCATAGCCTACATTTCTCTCCTCAAGTCACTCTTTCCCAAAATTGTTTTTGCTCAAGGTGAGACAGACTGTCCCACAGACATTCATTTCTGGGCTGACTGTTAATGCCTGAGCAAGGCCATTGTAATCTTACAGGATCCTGTCTTACAACCGAGGCACTCCACCAGAGCAGCTGGGCCAGCAAATTCGTCACCTTATGTTACCTTTTTATGTATGTGTATATGAGTACAGGCATATGCATATCACATGTGGAAACCAGAGAACAACTCTTGGAATTTGTTTCTCTCTTGCCATCTCCTGGGATCTGAGGATAGAATTCAAGTTGGCAGGCCTATGGGCAAGCACCACTACTGCTGAGCCATTTCATCACCAGTTCTAGACTGGCCTCAAACTTAAGAGATCCTCCTGTGCAAACATGAGTTTTCTGGCCCAGCAGAAACATGTACAGAAGACATCCCCATCACTTCTGCCTCTGCTCCCTGAGAGCTGGAAGGGGGTGAATGACATCATGCTTAGGGTCGGCCTTCTTATGACGATCTTCAATCTAGCCTTTAAGCCATGGTTGGTGGGGTTCTGTCACTTGCATCCCGATGCAGTCCTGACTGGTCCTCTCAGTGCAGGGCTAGAGGAACTGCAGTCTTGGGAAGCCCCTCTCACACCATCTCTGAGGTCTGTACCCCTGCTCCCTAGCATTTGCATGGTTAATAGTAGGGCCCTTGTTTGAATCTCAGCTGGAGTCAGATTTAGTTTAAGCCCCCATTTTCAGTCTTGAGTGATTCTTTCTTATATGACAGGCAACAGTATGTAGCCAGTAAGAGCCAGGCTGATAGGGTGAGGACTGGCCAAGAGCACCAGCTAAGAGGTTTACAGTTCAGGCATTGCCTGTATAGCAGGGTCATGGTGGAGGGTGGTTCTTTTGGTTCTAAACTCTCCTCCCTAAACTGTTGTGAATTGAAGTCCCTAGGAGAAAGCTGCACCTGTATAAAAATTCTACATGCCGGCTGATTGGTTAGAGTGTCTGTGCTTATAGAGAGCTGGGGTGTAGATCCTGAGACAAACTATCTTAGGCTAGCTTTAAGTCGTAACAGCCATTCATGGTCCAGCTGTGACACCTAACATCTGTCCTTCTATCAAGTATATCCATCCACTGACCCAAAGGTCAAGAGTGTTATCAGATGACACCTGATGTCTACAGAAGAGACTGCCCTGCAGTCTCAACCTGTGGGCTGTGACCCCTTTGGGGGATTAACAACCTTTTTACAGGCATCATGTATCAGATAACCTGCATACCAGATATTTACATTACTATAAAAACTTCAGGAAAGTGTTACTACATTAGAACACAGTATTTGGGGTGACCTAAATCTGTGTAACTGGGCCATGGTTCTAGAATAAATTTAATTCTAAGGTGAGCGCTGTGTTTTTATACCCAACATGGGATATCAAGGATCACGGAGAAGTCACCTGGATCAGCACCATGTGCAAGCACAGGTCCCCTGTGTCCAAACATTGGGTGTTGCCTTCTTGAGGGGTGCTGGTGATTCTGGGGTTCATACCTCCCTTAGTTTGGTTGATGGCTTCCTGAGGGTGTGGAGGGGTTTGTGCATATTTGAACCCTTGGGAGCCAGAAAGAGGGTGTTAGGTCCCCTGGAAATGGAGTTACAGGCATCTGTAAGCTGGGAACAGAACTCCAGTCCTCTGAAAGAGTAGCAGATGCTTTTAACTGCTGTGTCATCTCTTGGACCCCACTGGTTCATTTTTAGCTGACTGAGGATTTTATTTGGATACTGTGTTGTGATTTCAGAGCATTTGGTTTTAAGATACCCACTTTTATTTTAGTCATTCTATTTATTTTTTGTTTTCTGGTGTTTAGTTTGTTAATTTCATTGTTGACTTATATTTGTGTAGTTACTTGCTGTAGTTATTTTCCTTGTTGCTGCAGCAAAAGTACCAGCCCAAAGCAATTTAAAGGGTTTATTCCATGACCATGGGGGGGGAGGGGGGGTGGTAGAAGCTGGAAGCAGTTAGCCACACTGCATCCAGTCAGGAAACAGAGAATGACTACTATGGCAGAATCAGCAAGCTTTCTCCTTTGTGTGTAGTCCAGCCAGTACTCAAGCCCAGGGAATGATGCTGCCATTTTGGGGGTGGATATTCCCACTTCAATGAATGTAATTTAGACAATCTTTCATAGATGGTCAGAGGCTAATTTAATCTAGATAATCACTCGGTGTGCCTGGAGGCTTGTCTCCTAGGTGATTGTAGCTCCTGTCAGTTGGCAGTCAACATTAGCCATCACACTTAGCATGCCAACTTAAGGTGTTATGTGTGTATAAGTGTAAGCATGTCACAGATGACTTTGACTGATATTGTCTCTTTTGAAAAACAGGTTTTTAAAAAGTTATTTTCTTAGCCAAGCCTAGATAAGATTTAACTCTAAAGGTTTCAGACTAGAAGAAGCAAAAAGTCATTTTAAAATCTGTTTGATTTGCTTAAATGCCTACAAAGACAACCTACAGTCTATAGATGATCCCTGTGTATCAGTTCCCTCATAAATATAATTTAGATTTAGTTCCTCTTTTACAACGCATTTAGAACAAGCATTTACCTCTGAGGTTTCAGCTTTCCTGTAAAGGTAGCAGGCAAGGGAGCCCAGAGAAACAGAGACAAACACAAATGGTAGACGCGCACACACACACACACACACACAGAGAGAGAGAGAGAGAGAGAGAGAGAGAGAGAGAGAGAGAGAGAGAGAGAGAGAGAGAGAGAGAGACAAAGAGAGAGAGACAGAGACAGATAGACAGGAAGACAGAACTGGGAATGACATGGACTTTTGAAACTTCAAAGACCACCCCCAGTGACACACTTTCTCCAACAAGGCTGATCCTGATCCTTCCTAAATAGTTCCACCAACTAGGGACCAAGAATTCAAGTATATGAGCCTATGAGGGCCATTTTCATTTAAACCATCACAATACCAAGTTTAACTCTAAAAGGTCCCACTCTCCCTGAGTGTGTGTGTGTGTGTGTGTGTGTGTGTGTGTGTGTGTGTGTGTGTGTGTGTATCTGTTTTATATTCCCTCCACTGCCCGCTCTCAAAATTCAAGTACTGTGTTTCTGTCCACAGTGTCTATTCTTTACTTAAAAAGTTTACATTAATTCTGTTTGATAAACTTTTATTCCTGAGTTAGGGCATGTTGTTCTAGGTGTGTCACACTGACAGAAATGGAAGCCCATTGGAAAAACAGCAGACTCCAGGGCTGCAGACTATCTGCCACTGGGAGCCCCTGAAGGATGGCAGGTAAGTGTCCAGTCGGGGATCACACTGGTCTCAAGCCTCGGAAGAGCTGGCAGGACAAGGCTCAGAGTAGCCTGGATTCATTACCAGAGACAGTAAGCAGCCTTGGGCCTCCACTATGAAGCTCCTTGCTCATTGTCACCCTTAGTGGGTTCCTCTTCCCAAGAATCTGTCTTGGGGACATTTCCGTCAGCTAACTAAGAACCTCTCTACTCCCCACGTACGTTTTTTATGGAGCCATGCTCTGTACTCACACTTTCTCTACCTACCCAGTCCACACTCCCATGGGGGCTGACCTGCCACTGAACACCACGTCCTTGTCTCCAGCCTTTCCATCCCACTCGCTCCCCAAGCTGTTTGTCAGAAGCATCTTTCAGAACCACAGCTCAAAAGAGCCATTTTTCCCACACAAACTTCCTAGTGACTTGCTGCAGCCTGGGAATTCTGAGCTAAATGCCCCAGTAGCCAACCAGGAGAGAGTAGCCAAGAGAGGTGAGCTTTGTGTAATGCTGCACTTACAGTCTTCATTACCAACTCCCAATGTGCTTGGGCTCACTGTTGTTTTGAAACCATAATCCTCTCAGCTGGTTCATTTTCCTGGCTTCCATAAGATGCAGAACACAGAGGTACAAGCACCAAAGTGATATCGTTCATTGAGCCTGGGCTGGGAGGCGTGACAGAGTGGTGAAGGCCGTGATGAACTGAAGAAACTACATCCTTCAGGGGTGGGTTCCAGCCCATGGCTGCTGAGTGGAAATGTTGGCCTGACAGTGACAGAGCTGATTGATGGGAAATCTCCCATCTGAAACACAGGCAAACCACTGCCCGAATTATTCTTCCACACTACCAGTGCTGACTATCCTGGACAGCTCCTACAGATAAGAATCTGGCAACATGAGATACAGTCCTCTCTCAGCTCTGCTGCTTCAGGGCTTCTCTCCTGCAGATATGCGTGTGGTGCACAGCAAATCTACCGCAACACTGCTTGAACAGAGCATTTCAACCAAAGTTGACCTGTAGGGTCTCAGCTGAACATGCTGAATTTAAGAGGAACCCTACATCCCTAGAGGAACCATTTGCATCTTCTCCACTTCCTTTCCCATGCCCTGGGTAACACTGACCTGTGACACTATGGATTTACCTACTCTGGACATGCTGTAAAAATGGAGTCATGTAGCCAAGCAGTAGTGATGCACACCTTTAATCCTAGCACACAGGAGGCAGAGACAACTGGATCTCTGCGTTCAAGGCCAGCCTAGTCTACAGAGCAAGTTTTGGGATAGTCAGGGCTACATAAAGAAAAGCTTTACCTAGGGAAAAAAAAAGTCATGTAATAAGTAGTCTTTTGTACCTGACTTTTTTCACTTAGCAATATGTTTTAAAGGTCTCCTCACATTGTGTTATGCATTAATATGCCAATTATTTTATTTAGTTTTGTATTTTTGAGACAGGATCTCTCCGAGCCTAGAATTTACTCTATCAGACTGGCCTCAAACTCATAGAGATCCACCTGCTTCTGCTCCCATGTTGGAATTTAAGGCGTGTGCCACTATGCCCAGCTTTTTAAAAGTTTTCTAAATAATTTTTCTTTTTTTTTTTGTCCATTCATCAGTTGATTGGTATTTGAGCTTCATTTTTTGGTGTTATGAATGGATATTCCTAAGATTTGTGTACTGATTTTTGCAAGGACATAGACCTTTAGTTCTAGTATATACAGAGGGTAGAATTGCTGGGGGTCTGTTCATGGACACTCTGACTTGTCCTGCATATGCTTCAGAGGCAGGAAAGGTTGTTTGCCTTGTTACCTAGAAAAAGTTCACCAAGGAACTTAGACCTCAGAGACAGAATGCCCATTTTCCACAAATATGATTCACTAATTAATGATCAATGCAAATCATTTAAAAGCATCTAGTCTGGGTTATGCTGTCAAGAAAATTAGAAATAAATTTATAGCAAGTGTCTATGATTATATGTCTACACATTCTAAATTTGTATTCGTCCTGGAGCTTATACCAATATACCTAACTATAGTTTTTTTCTATTGTTTATTTTTCTCATACGTGTGTGCATACCCATGCACGTATATGCAGAGGCCTGAGGTTGACACTGGGTGTATTCCTCCATCGATTACCACCTAATTTCTGCAATAGGGTCTCTTACTGAACCTGGAGCTCACTAGTTTGGCTATACTGTCCAGCCAGAGAGCCTCTGGGATCCTCCTGTTTCTACTTCCCAGAAGTGAGTATTATACCAGTGCAGTTATGCTGGGCTTTTTTATGGGTGCTGGGGATCAGAACACAAGCACTGTCTCCCCAGCTTCCTCCTCAATATCCATGGGTGTAGTAAAACAAAATGCAATGCCTACTTTTCTATTTTGATGTACATTTCATAATAAAACTCCTGAAACCCCTAAGTATAGATAATGAGTAACAACAGCCACAGACCCAAAAATCTGTCCTAGAAACCGAAAGGACTTACTGTTTTGAAACAGGGTTCACCGTGTAGCCATGGCTGGCCTGGAACCCAGTATGTAGACCATGCTAGTCTTCACAGAGATTCGCCAGCCTCTGCATCTCCAGTGCTGGGACTAAGGGTGTAAGCCATCATGCCCAACTTTTTAAAAACATTTAATTTAAATCAAACATGCGTGGAATAAGTTTGTGAAAATGTATTGATGTGGGAAACTTTCTGCATGTATTTTGTTACAAAGTACAAACATAAACACCTATGTATGTACACTTGCCAAAATTCATTTCTGGTCGGGACCCAACCTTCAGCTTTTAGTTGAGAACTGCGTAATATATGTTAACCGGGCACTCAGAATTTACTTAGTTTCATCCCAGTTTCTCCCTCCACATTTTTCTTGTCTCACTGAGAAACCCAGACCTCTTTGGAGTGGGCAACACCCGAGCTGCTACCGAGAACCTTTCCAGCGCTGGGGTTAACAGCGCTCACTTTTGCCTTCTCCGGATGACCCATCCGTAGCGGGATGGCGAGGAAAGGAATCATAGGGTGAGGGCTCTGTCGCGGTCCAGAGGGCGTGTGCATCCAGGCCTGGGACGCTCTAGAATCCGGAGGACTTGGGTCTCCGTGGCTACTACTCCGGGACCGGGCGTCCAGAACTTCCGGCGCCAAAAGAGTACGATGCAAATCCCTTAGGAGATGAGGCTAACAAGAGGAGCCGAAAGGAAAGGGAGGGGTGCGGAGCTTGTTGTCTAGGTAACAGCTCCCCCCCCCCGCCCCTTCCCGTATCTCCACCCTTTCGGGTTTATGGAGCCCGTAGGCCCTGACGTCCAGGCAAACGTAGCAGTGTTTTGCCCTCCCTTCTCCCAGCTCCAGAGGCTGCTAGCACGCATGCGTCAGTGTTGCGGGGATGCGCGCGCATCCCTGAGGTGCGCGCATCACCCCTTGGGCGGCTCCCGCCGCGAGCTGGACAGCGAGGAACGCGCGCGCGCGCGCGTGCGTGCGAGACAAGGGCGCGGCTTCCTCGTCCGGTGAATTCCGATTGGATAGAGTAAAATGAAGAGGCGGGAACCTCTACGGGGATCGCTCAATGATTGGCCAGAGACTGGAGGAGCGTGGTCCCGGGGTGGCCGGCGGGGTGGTCTGGCCCGGCGCGCGCGAGGCTGAGGTGGTAGCTGTGGCCCTTGATAAGTGACCGAGGCCAGGGGAACACTCTCGTCGCTACGTTGGCAACACCTGGGAACCCCAAGTCCCCGAGCAGGCGGCAGGCGTGGCGGCGAGGTGCCGGCGGGTCGGTGAGTGCGGTCCCGGGAGCCCCAGGGCCCCGCCCCTCCCTTTCTTCCGGGGCCGCGCCGCACCCCCTTGAGCCCCTACTCTCGGGACACAGGGTTCGCCGCGCCAGCCGCCCCCTTTCGCCTGCTGAGCAGGTTCTGCCTCCTAGCTCACAGAGGGGAAACTGAGGCCGTCAGGGCGGTCCCCTCACCAGGGTCTCCACATACACCATGGCTGAACCGCTGAAGGAGGAGGACGGCGAAGACGGCTCTGGGGAGCCCCCTGGGCGGGTGAAGGCAGAACCCGTCCACACGACGGCCTCTGTCGTGGCCAAGAACCTGGCCCTGCTCAAAGCCCGCTCCTTCGACGTGACCTTTGACGTGGGGGACGAGTACGAGATCATCGAGACCATAGGCAATGGGGCCTATGGGGTGGTGTCCTCGGCGCGCCGCCGCCTCACGGGTGAGCTGGCTTCCTGAGGCTCAGCATGTGTGGACTGCTTTCCAGAGGCGGTGAGGAACCCGCACGGTCCCAGGAGGGGTCCCAGGAGGGTCAGCTGCGCCGGGGACTCTGGTTCCACTCATCACTTACCGACTAGGTGCCAGCTCCCCGCTAGGTACCCTTCTCAGGGACCCTGCTTCTCCCAGTCAGCCTATACTTCCTCCTTAGGATAATGATATCCCTATAAGCCAGAATAGAGAGGTGCTCCTTGGTGTCCAGAAAGATAACTTTTAGAGCCAGAGATTGGCACAATGGCTTGGTGATGGAATGGGGAAGATCTGGGATGGAGAGCATATGTGAGGAGGGAGAGTGAGCTCAGGTAGTACAGTCAAGGCCACTGCTAACTATCTGTGTCTCCTCTGTATGTGAGCTATTAGTACCTGCCTCATGAGGTAGTTGTGAAATTAAAGTTTGGTATATGTTACACACAGGGTCTTGCACATCGTAGGTACCTGTTGTTACTTGGGTTCTAGAAGAGCGGTGTTAAAAGGGGCCTGCAATTACTTCAAGGTACTCTCTGGTATATGTCTTTCTCATGCTCTCCAGGCCAGCAGGTGGCCATCAAAAAGATACCCAATGCTTTTGATGTGGTGACCAATGCCAAACGGACCCTCAGGGAACTGAAGATCCTCAAACACTTCAAACATGACAATATCATCGCCATCAAGGACATCCTGAGGCCCACTGTGCCCTATGGAGAGTTCAAATCTGTGTAAGGAGTGGGGAAGGAGAAGGAGACATTGTTGGGGCCAGTTTAGAAGCCCAGGGCCAATACTGATGTTCTGGAAGGGCATCTGAACCTAATGTGAGACAGGCTGGGAAGAGTCCCATGACTCAAGGACCAGTGAGTGTTCCTGTAGAACATTGGTAGGGATGGTTCTTGTTTCTCAAGAAGAGTACAAGGGCTGGGGATGTAGCTAAGTGGTAGAATCATGAGCATCTTTGAGGGGGTTTTGTTGTTGTTTTTCAAGACAGGGTTTCTCTGTGTAACTCTTGTTGTCCTGGAACTCACTCTGTAGACCAGGCTGGCCTCAAACAGCAATGCACCTGCCTCTGCCTCCCGAGTGCCACTACCACCTGGCCCACATCTTTGAGGTTTCAGGTTGACTCTTCTGTATTGGAATAAAAAAAGGGAGGGGATATATTTCTTTATTTGGGCATGCCAATTTTGCCTATGTAGTAAGTTTAAGGCTAGCTTGGACTACATGAGACCCTATCTCATAAGACAAAACAAAAGACCCAGACAACAACAAGAGAGTGAGAGAAACAGAACAGGTCCAGATTTTATAAGATAGCAGACACAGGACATTGTTGTGTCATGATACCTTCCTATTCTTATGGCAGATATAACTAATTAGTCACAAAATACTTTTTTATTTGTTTGTTTGTTTGTTTTTTGAGACAGGGTTTCTCTGTGTACCTTTGGAGCCTATCCTGGCACTTGCTCTGTAGACCAGGCTGGCCTCGAACTTACAGAGATCCGCCTGCCTCTGCTTCCCAAGGGCTGGGACTAAAGGCGTGTGCCACCAACGCCCAGCCAACTTTTAAGCTTTTTGTGATGTAGAAAAATCTAGAACCTGATGCTATTTTTTTTTATATCATCTGCTAGTCCTTTAGGGTTTCAGTGTAAGGCCATAATATCTAGAATTGAGAGGAGGGCTAGTGAGGATTGTGCTTGTCCCTGTAATATGAGACCAGCTCACACCTTTTGTCACCATTTCCAGCTATGTAGTACTGGACCTCATGGAGAGTGACCTACACCAGATCATCCACTCCTCACAGCCACTCACACTGGAGCATGTGCGATACTTCTTGTACCAGCTGCTTCGGGGCCTCAAGTATATGCACTCTGCTCAGGTCATCCACCGTGACCTTAAACCCTCTAACCTTTTGGTGAATGAGAACTGTGAGCTCAAGATTGGTGACTTTGGAATGGCCCGTGGGCTGTGTACCTCCCCTGCTGAACACCAGTACTTCATGACTGAGTACGTGGCCACTCGCTGGTACCGTGCCCCTGAACTCATGCTTTCCCTGCATGAGTACACACAGGCTATTGACCTCTGGTCTGTGGGCTGCATCTTTGGTGAGATGCTGGCTCGGCGACAACTCTTCCCAGGCAAAAACTATGTGCACCAGTTACAGCTGATCATGATGGTGTTGGGAACCCCATCACCAGCTGTGATTCAGGCTGTGGGGGCTGAAAGGGTGCGGGCATATATCCAGAGCCTGCCACCACGGCAGCCTGTACCCTGGGAGACAGTATACCCAGGTGCTGACCGCCAGGCCCTCTCACTGCTGGGCCGCATGTTGCGATTTGAACCCAGTGCCCGGATCTCAGCTGCTGCTGCCCTTCGTCACCCCTTCCTGGCTAAGTACCATGACCCTGATGATGAGCCTGATTGTGCCCCACCTTTTGACTTTGCTTTTGACCGTGAAGCCCTTACTAGGGAGCGCATTAAGGAAGCCATTGTGGCTGAGATTGAGGACTTCCATGCACGACGGGAGGGCATCCGCCAACAAATCCGCTTCCAGCCTTCTCTGCAGCCTGTGGCTAGTGAGCCTGTGTGTCCAGATGTTGAGATGCCCAGTCCCTGGGCTCCAAGTGGAGACTGTGCCATGGAGTCACCTCCTCCAGCACCACCACCATGCTCTGGCCCTGCACCTGACACTGTTGATCTGACTCTGAAGCCTGCGCCCCCAGCCAGTGAGCTTGCCCCACCAAAAAGAGAGGGTGCCATCTCAGACAACACCAAAGCAGCCCTCAAAGCTGCCCTGCTCAAGTCCCTGAGGAGCCGACTCAGAGGTGCTTTCATGGGTCTAGCAGCTGGCTGGCTAGTGGAGTGGTAGACAAGGACTCTTGAACAGAATTGTAAGCCCTTACCTTTCCCTGTCCAACTGCCCTGCAGATGGCCCCAGTGCACCCTTGGAGGCACCTGAACCTCGAAAGCCTGTGACAGCTCAGGAACGCCAGCGAGAGCGAGAAGAGAAGCGTAGGAGGCGACAAGAGAGAGCCAAGGAGAGGGAGAAGCGACGACAAGAGAGGGAACGCAAGGAGAGAGGAGCTGGTGCCTTGGGGGGGCCCTCTACTGACCCTCTGGCTGGACTGGTGCTTAGTGACAATGACCGAAGCCTGCTAGAGCGGTGGACTCGCATGGCTCGGCCTCCTGCCCCAACTCCAGCCCCAGCCCCAGCTCCATCCCCTGCCCAACCTGCTAGTCCTCCCACTGGCCCTGTATCTCAGTCTGCTGGTCCTCCTCTACAGCCTGCAGGCTCTATTCCTGGTCCTGCCTCCCAGCCTGTTTGCCCACCCACTGGCCCTGCTCCCCAGCCTTCTGGCCCTCCTGGACCTATCCCTGCCCCACTCCAAACTGCCCCTTCCACTAGCCTTCTGGCCTCTCAGTCACTTGTGCCAACTAGTGGGTTGCCTGGCTCCAGTGCCCCAGAAGTTCTGCCTTACTTCCCATCTGGCCCACCACCTCCAGATCCTGGGGGCCCCCCTCAGCCTTCTACATCAGAGTCACCAGATGTCAACCTGGTGACCCAGCAACTGTCTAAGTCTCAGGTGAGAAGAGAGACAAAGGCCTGGGTACCTTGATCTGGGTCCTGGAAGGTGGGTTTGGGTTACCATGTTGGATGGAAAAAAGTAGCAAAGGGATTGTTACCTCTTTGAGCCTGCCCTCTTATCACAGTGAAGAGGTTGTTGGGAAGTAGACTCTAGAAAGTGGCCTAGAGACAGCACCAGTTGTCTTAGTACTTGATTTTTGATTTTGAGATCGTGTTCATGTTCTGGGATATTGGTCAGAGTGGTGAGTAATAGCAGGCTGTGTCCTGCTGACCTTAATTTGTCCTTCCTGGAACCTGTGTTGTAACCTGTTATTGTCCCTGCAGGTGGAGGACCCCCTGCCTCCTGTGTTTTCAGGCACTCCAAAGGGCAGTGGGGCTGGCTACGGTGTTGGCTTTGACCTAGAGGAATTCTTAAACCAATCTTTCGATATGGGTGTGGCTGATGGGCCACAGGATGGGTAAGATGGTTGGACTGAGCTCCTGGAATGGGGCTATGGCAGGGTCCTTGGATGGCTGCCCAGCTGGCTCAGGCTGAGAACACCCATCCCAATTCCTTTTTCTTGCAGCCAGGCAGACTCAGCTTCACTCTCAGCCTCCCTCCTGGCTGACTGGCTTGAGGGCCACGGCATGAACCCGGCTGACATCGAGTCTCTGCAGCGTGAAATCCAGATGGACTCCCCAATGCTGCTGGCTGACCTGCCTGACCTCCAGGAGCCCTGAAACCCACAGCTTGTGCCTTGCTGTCAGGACAGACCCAGCTTCAAGGTCCAGGGATGCAATCCAGAGGCCTGCAGCCTTGGCACTGGCAGGTGAGGCTCAGCTTGAGTTACTCTGCAGGTTCATCTCAGACCCACCTTTCAGCCTTAAGCAGCCACCTGAGCCACCACCGAGCCATAACAGGATTGGGAGACTACTCCCCCTGAGCAGTCTTCTCCAGTATTGTATTTTTATTGTTGTAATATGCATTTGTTTTGCCATCAAAATGAGGTCTGTGAAATATAAGGTTTCTTTTAAGCTGACTGTGTGTCATTTCTGGACCTGGGGTAAGAACACCAGCAGTAGGCGTATAAGGAAGAGCCAGGTGCCCGCATTATTTGGGGCCAAGTAAGTGTTTGTCCACAAGGTCACTCCATCAGATCCTGAAGGTTTATTGAGACCTCCACTTCCCACCCACTCCCAGCCCCACAAATTATTCCCTGCTGCTGCCTTTCATGACAATCCTTGGGGCAAGTAAGGGACCTAGTTAACATGCCTATCTTGCCGGTGGCTACTTCAGGGTTGATGAGTAGTGGTGGTGAATGTTGTTTTGGCATTGAACTCTGAATAACTAGTGAAGGCAGGTGGAGTTGGGCTCCATGGTGCTCACTATAAGGGAATGAATTGGTGAGGGGGAGACCAAGGGTGGGAAGTATTCTGGGTGGGAGTGCTGGGGTGTAATAGTGGCAAATGCCATAGGTGCTGCATTATGCCGTCTAGGGTAGCCCCAAACAGATGGGTCTGCAGTAAGGGAATTGGCTGTGGTGGAATGCAAAAGCTGGCAACTAGAAGGTAGCTTTTGGCTTCCAGCTGTCAGGAAGGAGTAGAAGCAACTTGGAGTTTTTATAGGGTGCAGCCAGATCCATGCTGGGATGGCTGGGCCACAGAAAGGACTAATGGGCTGCTGACAGCCTAGCCTCAGGAAAGCAATAGGGTCTGGACATGGGACAGGGATTTGCCAGGGCATTGCTGGTGCTCAGAAAGCAGCAGAAGCAGTGTCTTGTGGGTATATCTTGGAGACTTGGGGCTTCTAGGGGAGAGATGGGGCCTGCCTGAGCCAGCTCCTCAGGCCCGACGAATTTTCATCTCAGTACGCTTGAGGGAGTAGTAGAAGCCTTTCCACTGGGCCCAGTTGATGCCATTGGCATAGGAGAGGTGGGAACCACCCAGGTAGAAGCCGTTGAGATTGGCGAAGTGGCAGCTTCTGAACCAGAAGGCCCCTGAGGAGAGGGCTGCACAGTTCTGCACGAAGAGGTCCTGGTCTCTGTCGAAGGTGGAGAACTTCTGGCCACTGTGGTAGGACAGTGAGTCACCTGGCAGGAGGGAGAGAGGATAGAACTACTGAGGCCAGGAGCAGAGCCTTGTGCTGGCAGTCTAAGTGACAGCAGTTGATGGATGACACTGGGGGACAGAACAACATCATGTGGCATCCTGTTGGGATGGAGGCACCCTCCCTGAGCCACAAAGAGAAACAGCTGTTCTGGAGCAAGGCCAGGGTGGCTGTTCCCTAGGGCTGGGGTTCAGGTGGCTGGAGTTAGTCTGGAGAGAGCTGTGGCTCTTCCAAGTCCAGAAGGGTTGAAGGAGGATCTTTAAGGAGCCAATGGGGCAGGGGCCAATCCTATGTTATTGTGCCCCGCCCCCTGCCCTGCCACTGCCTCTGAAGAAGCTGATAGGGGTACCTGCCCCGCCATCCTCGAAGCCAGCCACGTAGAGGGTATAGCCATCCTCCTCAGCACTGACGGCGTTGGGGGAGATGGAGAAGTCAACATACTTGGCATAGGCTGTATTGTTCTCAAAGTCTTCCAAGTCCACTCGCAACTCATACTTCTGCTTCAGCGTCAGGAGGTGCAGGTTCTGCAGCCCTAGGGATGGGTAGCAGCTGGTTAGCAAAAACTTGGCTGAGGGGCAGCCCCTACCCTGTGGCCCCACCTTACCCAGCCAGTACTCCCCATCAGCACGGCCAAAGCCCAGCTTGTAGTCGTTCCAGCCCCGGAAGAAACTCACTGAGCCGTTAAATCTTTTCTGGAAAACCTAGAAGCAAGAGGATAAGGGACTGGATGATGAAGGCTCAGTACCCTCAGGGGCTCTGCATGGTCCTGCCCTGCCCCCCAGGCCTGGCACTGCGGAGCCAGTTTAGTAAGGACTATAGTGAGTATTGGGGAGTTGCTAAAACAGAACACACACCACCTCCAGGCCTCTCATTGAACATCTGCTGCTGAAAAGGGGGTACCTACCTGGCCTCTTGTCCACTGAGAGACAAGAAGGGGGAAAGATTAAGGGAAATTTGGGGGCTGGGGACATAGCTTAGTGGCAAAGTGCCAACCTAGCTTAGAGGCCCTGGATTCCATCCCAGCACTTCGTGATAAAAGGGAGCAGGGGGATCTAGAATACCTGGCTGTGAGCAACGCTACTTCTCTGGGTCTGCAGTTCCTCATTTAGAAAAGGCATCTACCTAATAGGACCACTGTGAGGACAGCATGCACTAGTCCTCAAGTGTGTGTAAGTGTTAGCAGTCCTGGGTCCAGTCCCTATAAAGACGAGGAACCCAGTTTGCAGAGGTGACACTCAGAGTCATGCAGCTGCCTGGACCACATCTGGCCTGAGGTCCTTTTGCCTACTCACCGTCCATTTGCCACCCTCAGTTGTCATGTCACAAAAGACAGGCACTGGTACACTGGGGCCAGAGGGGTAGATGAGGTACACACCATCTGTCTGATAGCCCTGAGCGTAGATATCATCACAGTCTAGGGGCTGCTGAAGGCAGGACTTCTCCAGAGCTGAGAATGACAATGTGGGGACAGCAAGGAGAAAAACTAAAGCATAAAGGACACCTTGGCACCCCAGTTTTCCCCCAGGACTAAGGGACCCTGTCATGAGAAATCTGGAGATTTCTCTAGGGGCCACCTGCCAATTTGTAGAGGGGAAAATAGTCCTGCAGAGCCTGGCTTAAATGACCTCATGTGGATGGGGGCTACTTACCATCTCCCCGTATCCCGGAGGCCTGTGGGGCACAGGGAGGTGCAGAGAGCAGGAGCAGCAGCAGTGGCACAGCCAGGAGAGCCTGGGGTTGGGAGATGGGCTGAATGTAGCCCCCAGCATGGGCCAGGTACCTCCCAGGGTTCCCCCTGCCTGAAACCCTGCCCTCTGTCTTTTTCCCCTTTCTATTCTCTGGGAGAGGCTCAGTATCCCCAGAGCTTAGGTTTCAAGCAATTCCCCCCTATGTGTCTCTCTCTGTCCCCTATCTGGCAAGTGGCTTGTCTCCACAAAAGGTCTTGGTCTCCCAGGCCAGTACCTTCATGCTGTCAGCTCAGTTCAGAGAGGCAGGCTGTCTGGGGCCCCAGACTGCAACCGCCCACAGTTATGTGTTGGGTCTGAGCCCACAGACCCAGCCCCGCCTCCTGGAACTGAAGAATGCCCCCCCACCCCCATAACCAGCCCCCAGCATCAACTTACACTGTCAGGGGGCCAGGCGACCACCTGGGTCTCATTAGGCCTGTCAGGGAAGCAGCGTGGACCAGACATTAACTCCTTACCAGCTGTGACTGCTCCCTGAACCCCATTCCACCTCCCTCCCTGCTGGACTGTGGGCCCCCTGGCAACCCCAGCTGGCCTCTACCCACCCTCTGCTTTCTGACAGGCCCTCTGCAGATGTCTGCTTCTCTCCCATTCCTGTCTAGTCTGTTTAATCAGCCATTTGGGGAGGGTATGGGGTGGAGATGTCCACAGGCCCAAGAGAGGGGTCCCTACTTGGGAAGGCTAGGTAGGGTAGGCAGCCCCAAAGCTCCTGATGTGGGAGCCTCCTGGCCTGGTAGGAGACAGGGCCAGCAGGGGCCAGGCAGTCTTTTGGCAAGCCTGGGACATTTCTGAGTCATGAGCACAAAGTTACAGGCGGCCAACAGTTCTGTCTGCCTCGACTGGAGCCAGGGCCCTCTCCTTCCTGGCCCCCTCCCCTGCTGGGTGTCTATACCCCCACCCTTCTTTCTCCCACAGTTCCCTGGTCCATCTGGATTGCTTTTGTTTCTCCTTGTCCTGCCCCTCCTCCCTTCCAACCCCATCTGCTCTCATAGCTCAACCAGTTTCTCCTTTTCTGTCTTGACTGAGCCCACTGCTGCTTCCCTTGTCCCCAGCATGCCTGGTATCTGTGTCCCTCCTGCCATCCTTATCACCCAGCCCCTCCTGCTTTTGTTTTTCTCTCCTTCCATCCTCTGGAAGAGTTGTTCCAGGTGCCTGGTCTGTGTTCTCTTGGTTAAGCTTCCTGTGGCTCTCCATGGCCTCCAGGCCGAGGCCAACATTTCCCCCTGGGACTTGAAGGGAATTATCAGTCTGTCTCAGCCTCCCTTCAAGACCATGTTCCTTGCTGCTTGAGACTCTTAAACTGTGTCTAGCTAGCCAGACTTCTGGCTAGCCGGTTCCTGGGCCTTTGCCTGGGCTATTCCTTGTACCCACCAGTCTTTCTTCTTCCCATGAGTGCTAGTGGGCAAAGTTCCTATCTCCCATTTCTCCACACTCAGCTCCCATCACAAAGCCCATACAAAACACTCACAAAGGACAAGTTTTTTGAGCACCTACTATGTGTTATACAATGTGTTGGCTGCCGGAGATGCAAAATCAGCCCCTGGAATGGCCAACGTGTTTTGGACAATGAACCACAAATATCACTTATGCCTGGAAAGACACAAATTAAACAGGTAAGCACGTGAGATGTCCAGAGTAAAGAGGAATCTCTGGCTTAGATCCTCTTTTAGACCCAGGACAGACCCCACTGGGCCTCCTTGACATGGTGTGTGACTGTTAGTTAGAGACCTCTCTATGTCTAGTTGTGTTGAGCCCTGGGGTTCCAGAGCTAGCTGCCAGCGTTGAAACCTATATGCCATATCTGTGAAGTTGGGCTAACTTGGGCAGATCCCTCTGTGCCCCAGTTTCTTCCTCTGTGGAATGAAGATGATCATATCTACTTGGAGGTTCAAGTACCACATAACAAGTATCAGGAACAGTGCCCACACCTACTTGTCAAAAGGAGAAATCTTAACCTGATTAAATTCTCGTTTATTCAAGCGATTATAAACAACACAGAACAAAGCAACACAAAACAAAAGTGATTTGTGAACTGGGCAGTCCAAGGCAGTGTCAGACAACTCCCAGGAATAATACGATCTGACAGTGCTTATAGGAAACAAGTGTGCACAGAGACCGCTTAATTAGTTCCAGCTTAGTTGGGTAATTGGTTTCAGAGCCGCTTGCAGTTAACTGAAGTCAGATTCATCACAGGAGCTGAAGCTGAACCAGTGGCCTCCCATGAACACTATCTAGTGGACTGCAGTAATGATTTAGCCCAGATTATTAGCTCATCATCATCATAAACATCATGATTGCTCTCAGATGAGTGGGTCGTATTCAACAGTTTTCACCCTTGTCTGTGGAAGACAGAGTTGGCCACTCCATGCTAATCATTCTTACATTAGTCCAGATTTTTAGCTGGCTCATTGTCCAGACTCCCTTGTGGCTGGGTGAGGTCACATGTCTGAATTTTGGCCAATATGATGCAAAAAGAGGATAGATGGATCTTCATTTTCCCTTTTGTTTCTCTGAAGGTGATGGCTGGGGACCTAGCTGCTACCATAGACATGGGAATGAGGCCTCATGGGGCTAGGGTGGGATGGGGAGAGACCAAGAGAAGCCTAGTCTCTCCCTGCTCTGTGGAGTGGGTGGAGGCCAGTCCTGCACTGCCTACTCTTAAACCTTATGTGAAAGAGAGAGAAACCTTCATCCAATTTAAGCCTCTGGATTGTTCCTGTAACACAGCTGTTTCTAAGCCTAATCTCTTCCTCCAGCAAACACTAGCACAAAGCTACAAAAAGGAAAATAATGGGGAGGGGACACATCATTACAACAAATATAACATGTCCAAAGTTAAGTAAGAGAATTTTGAGAATATAACTAACATAGGAGCAGAAATAAGGAAATCAGTGTAGTTTTTTTCTGATGATAATATGCACTGGTGGTATCCATGCCGGCACTCTCCTGGCAGGTGTCCTTCCAAGCAAATGCTAAGGATTAGCTTTAGGAATTAGTTTAACTTCTTCTGAAAAGAAATTTGAGAGCACATTTGAGGTACCCTTCCTCTGAAGATAGTCTGAAGAATTACCCAGCCACTGGCAGGTTCACATGCCAGAGTAGATGGTCCCAAGCCCATATGTGCAGGACTAATTGGACTCTGATTACTAATGATGGCTTAAAAAAAAAAAAAAAAGAAAAAGAAAAAAGGGGCTGAGAGATGGCTCAGAGGTTAAGAGCACTGTCTGCTCTTCCAGAGGTCCTGAGTTCAATTCCCAGCAACCACATGGTGGCTCACAACCATCTGTAATGAGATCTGGTGCCCTCTTCTGGCCTTCAGGGATACATTCGGACAGAAAACTGTGTACATAATAAATAAATCTTAAAAAAAAAAAGAAAAGAAAAAAGATGACATGAAGTTGGGAGACAGACAGAGGCAAACTAGGGAGAGTGGGAGTGACGTAGTAGTAGGTAAGCATGGCCAATGTATAGTGTATGAATGTATGAAACTTTCAACTGATAAAAATATTAAAGTAAAAATAAGAAATGAAGCTGAGCGTGGTGGTCTAGGCCTTTAATCCCAGCACTCGAGAATAATGGCGGAGGCAGGCAGATCACTATGAATTGGAGGCCAGCCTGGTTTACAGAGAGTTCCAGAAGAGCTATGGCTGTTTAACCCTGTCTCAAAAAAAAAAAAAAAAAAAAAGAAAGAAAGAGGACCGGAGTGATAACTCAGTAGTTAGTAGCACTGGCCGATCTTCTAGAGGCTACAGATTCAATTCCCTGCTCCCAGCTGTCTGTAACTCCAGTCCCAGGGAATTTGATGCTTTCTCTGGCCTCCATGGGTACCAGGCACACACATGGAGTACAAACATACGTGCAGGCAAAACACCCATACACATCAAAATAAGAAAATAAAAATAAAGTAAGTCACTATGCCTCTCAATTAAAAACAAAACAAAAAAGAAATGCCAAAAAAAAAAAATCACTCCAACTCATCAGAGGCTGCATAGTGACTGCACATCATTTTGTGGCCTGTTAGTGTGTGTTTTAGTTTGGTTTCTATTGTGTAACGAAACACCGTGGCCATCACAAATTATAATAGAAAACATTTGATTGGGGTCTTGGTTACAGTTTCAGAAGGTATTTTAGTTAGGGTTCCAATTGCCGAGTCAAAACACCATGACCAAAAAGCAAGTTGGGGAGGAAAGGGTTCATTTGGCTTAAACTTCCAGGTCTTAGTTCATCACTGGAGGAAGTCGAGCGGGCTGGAACCTGGAGGCAGGAGCCGATGCAGAGGCCATGGGGATGCCACTTATTGGCTTGCTTCCTCTGCTTGCTCAGCCTGCTTTCTTATAGAACCCAGGGCCAGCCCAGGGATGGCCCCACCCATAATGGGCTGGGCCCTCCCCCATTGATCACTAAATGAGAAAATGCCTTTCTTACAACTGGATCTCATAGAAGCATTTCCTCAACTGAGGCTTCTTCTCCGATGACTCTAGCTTGTGTCAAGTTGACACACAAAACTAGCCAGAACAGCTGACCCCTCGTCAACTTGACAAACACATCTCTATTAAGCCACAATCCTTCCTTTCTTATTCGTCCCCAAGATCTCACATTAAAAACAGAAATACCTTTAAAAGCCCAGTCTTTACAAATTCAAACATTAGAATTTCGGTCCCCTTAATAAAGACAATCTTTTTTAAAATCCAAATAAAGTCTTTTAAAAATCAAAATCTCTCAACTACAGGCTCCAGTAAGATACTTGCTTACTTTGAGAGGGAATAATCAGGGCACAGTCACAATCAAACCAAATCAAACCAAAATTCCAACCAATCAATGACTGGGATCCACTCATAATCTTCTAAACTCTCCAAGGTTCTTGGGTCATTTCTCCAGCTCTGCCCTCCGCCACACACACAACTTGTCTTCTAGGCTCCAGCTGGCTCCACTCCACCACTGCTGCTGTTCTTGGTGGTCATCCCATGATACTGGCATCTCAAATTCTGGGGTCTTCTGTTGCAACTGGGCTGCACTTTCACCAATAGCTTCTCACAGGCTCTCTTCATGGTGCCAAACTCAACTTCTTTGCATGATCTCTTCAGTCCTGGGCCTTCAACTGCCACTGTGGCTGCACCTTCACCAGTGGCCTCTCCTGGTCTCTCACAGTGCCAAGCCTCAGCTGCTCTCCATGACTTCTTCATGTCTTCAAAAGCAGCACCACCTGGGTGACCCTTACACATTACCAAGTCCAGTTGTTAGTGCAAGGTACAAAACCTTGGCCGCCTTTCTGGAACACAGCATCTCTGTGCTCTCAGAAAACACTTCCCAGAAGATTTCACCTCAGTGAGGCTGCTCTCTCTCTCTCTCTCTCTCTCTCTCTCTCTCTCTCTCTCTCTCTCTCTGTTTTTTGAGACAGAGTTTCCCTGTGTAGCTTTGGAGCCTGTCTTGGTTCTACTCTTGTAGAACAGGCTGGCCTTGAACTCACAGAGATCCACACGCCTCTGCCTCTCAAGTGCTACAATTAAAGGCATGCGCCACCACTGCCTGGCGCTGGTCTCTTCTTAATCACTGCTCATTTCTTAGCTCTATTCAACCATCAAGTATCCCAGCAAAGCAAAGATTCGCTTTAGTAGTTCTGATATCTTGTTAATCACAGCTGATTCTTCAGGCCCAGCTGCAGCTCTTTCTCTGGTATGAATGTGAGTGGATATGGGGAGATCTCCATTGCTTGTAACATAGTGTGTTTATCTCTTGGAAACATCACATTCTACTGGGCATTTTTACCGGTAGATTGTCAAGAAGATGACCTCTCCCTAAGCTGTATTGCCTAATTTGATAACAATAGTAATAGCCTATACAGAGTTTGGATAGATTAAAAATAAATACAAGCATATGTTTCACAGCTAAGGCTTATGAGTTCCACTTTAGGAGATGCTCAAGTTAATGATTAAAAGGAAAGCACCTGAGTCCAGGAGCCAGGCAAGCTCTAATTCTCTTAATGCTGAAAAGAGGCAATCACATACCACTAGCTAAAAGAAAGCTTCAAAATAACTCCAGGTTAGACCAGATACCTTACTAATAGTTTTAAGATATATAACCCCAGAAAACAAGCTAAAGTTCACAAGGACACACAGCTGAGCTGTCTGACTCATTAGGCTAAGATTGCAAATACAAAACAGCCTGATTGTTGCTAGCTCCCCTTGCTAGGTCTAGTGATAATTAATTCCTTATACCCATTTCTGCCCTCAATCTCCTGATATAAAAAAACTATTGATGAGTGGATATGTACCCTAAAGATTTTTTTTGTACCCTAAAATTTAAAGTAGAAGTGACTGATTCTTTTTTCATATATAAAAGTTTAGGTTTGTGATTTGTAACACAAATTAATAAAGACCCAGAGACTGACATTGGGTTCAAAATTCAAGCTGAATATCAGAAATGCAAAGCAGCTGGCTACTAGCTTCTTACCTCTACCTCAGGCTGAATGAGCTGGTCCCGTCTCCAGGAGCTCTCACCAAAACTCAGACTATAAACTCTCCTCAGTGTGGCTGGAGAATGAATTTCTCATACTGACTCCTTGCTCCTGTCTTTTATACCGATATAGTGTTGGGATTAAAGGTGTGTGATCTGTTACTCTTTTAGACTGATTCAATCTTGTGTATTTCTGGGTGGCCTTGAACTCAGAGAGATCCATCTTACCTCTTTTTTTTTTCTTTTTTTTCTTTTTTTTCTGCTGTTTTTTTCGAGACAGGGTTTCTCTGTGTAGCTTTGGAGCCTACCCTGGCACTTGCTCTGCAGACCAGGCTGGCCTCGAACTCACAGAGATCCACCTGCCTCTGCCTCCCGAGTGCTGGGATTAAAGGCACACGCTACCAACACCGGGTGATCCATCCCATCTACCTCTTAATCCTGAGTCCTAGGATTAAAGGTGTGTACCACTACCTCCTAGCCTCTGGCTGCTGGGATTAAAGGTGTGTCCCTGGCTTCTATGGCTTGTGGCTGACTTTGCTTTCTGAATCCTCTAGCAAGCTTTAATAAATCATAAATAATATATCACCACAGTGAGTCCTTTAAAATTCCTTATAAGATTACCTTTCAAGATAAGTAGTAAAGTAATTGGCCCTTTCTTGGTAATTGCAAAATGAAGCCTTACAGTAAAAGACCTGACAAGTATAGCTTGCTTGCCCACACAGTTAATCTATAACAAGTTGCTTAGTTATGAATGTATGTGGGTTTTGGGGATAATTTGTTTTTCATCTGTAATACATAAAATCCTTAATCACATAAAGGAGAGGAAAAACATGTTTCTACCTGTATTCATTATAATCATTCACTTGAAAAACAGAATGTAACCACATTGAAACTCACATACTAACTGAAAAACTGTTGGAATATGTAAGCTGTAGGAAAAAAGTATACAGCAGAAGGAAAGAACATAGAAAGAACACGAGAGAACAGAGAATAAAGAAGGAAGCCATCAAGAAATATACTTTTCCCCTAAGACCCCTCAGATAGAAAAGTCTAGTTTATGCCAAGTCTATGGATTCCTCTCAAAGCCCTGCACTGCTGGAGCCTGGCCCCCCAGACAGCTATACAGGATAAGACAGAAATACAGGTTAATAGTCACCCATGACTATCAAACTTATAGTCATGTTAGTTAGGTTTTCTAGGTATACAGAGATATATTTCAAATAGATAATCTTCAAACACTTTAAAGACCTACAGAATATGTCATTTAAAATGTTTTAATAACCTAGACTTTCCTTGACATGAGACATGTCTGCTCCTTGTGGCACAGGTCTACTTCTAAAGAGGATGATGGCATTGAAAAAGCTCCATGTGGAGTCTGCTTTCTTTGTGGTAAAAGCTGGCCATTAGGGCAGGAAACTGACCTTATCTTGACTACTGACAGTATGCTGCCCAAACTGGACAAGCAGGACACAAAGAAAGGTGACTGCTGAACTTTGCCAAGACAGGGTAGGACAGTGCTTCAAAAATTCCTGCTTCTGAAAAAAGTCTGTCAAATACTCTAGGTCTGTAGGCCAAAGATGGATGCCCCAATGTTCAGAGGAATCTTGGGTGACTGTACAGGCAGTCAGCTGTCTCTGTCATTTCTCACAATTTTTTGGAAATCGCTTGCTTGCAGTTCCTGCTTACTCGGGTAATATTATATCTTTCTCAGGTCTTTGATGGGGTTGAAGACTAGACAGTTAGTTACAGTTCTCTGGAATTTTGGCAAAAGTCATATTAGATACAAAATTTTAGACTCTTCAGAAGAGGACAGCCAATGGAGTTATCTTTATAAATTTGCCAATTACTTATGGACTGGACATTGAGAATGTATGTCTTACTTGATAATTGTTCTTTTTGTATGTAGTTTTGTTCTGTTAAGGTTATTACCTTTCCTTTCTATTTGGACAAAACTTGATAATTCTTTTTTTTTTTTTTTTTTTTTTTTTTTTTTGGTTTGTTCAAGACAGGGTTTCTCTGTGGCTTTGGAGGCTGTCCTGGAACTAGCTCTTGTAGACCAGGCTGGTCTCGAACTCACAGAGATCCACCTGCCTCTGCCTCCCGAGTGCTGGGATTAAAGGCATGTGCCACCAACGCCCGGCTGATAATAATTCTTATTGTATATAGTTTTATTATGCTAGAATTAGAATTTGTCCTTCTTAATTAGACAAAAAGGGGGAAATACTTTGGAAATTCTGTCACTGGTCTGCTAACCAGTTGATAGGAGTGTTTTGGTCCAAGAGGTGGGGTTTCCATGGGGGGGGGGTGGATGTGACAGAAAAAGGTAGAGTGGAGGATTTCGAAGCCATTTCCAGTGAGGAAGGAGCTGCGGCAGAGTTCAAGTGGTGACTGGTGACTCAATTCAGATTCTCCATTTGTCTTGTGATATTTGTACATGGATTTTGCTTGACAATAAATGTTAAATAGTCTTTTGACATCTTTTATCACCACTATGGAAATCAGCATGGAATTTCCTCAAAAAAAAAATAAATAAAACCACATCATCATACAGTCCAGCTACACTGCTTCTGGGAATACACCCAAAGGGATCAGCTTCTGAGCACTACAGAAATACCTACAGGTCCATATTTATTAATGTGTTGCTCGAAGTATCCAAGTTGAGGACTCCAGCTAGGCATCCACCCATAGATAAATGGATAAAGAAAATGTGTTTCATATCCACACAATGGAATGTTATTTAGACATTTAACAGGATAAAGTTATGTCATTTGCAAGACAATGGATAGAAGTGAAGATAATCATATTATATAAAATAAGTCAGGATAAAAAAGAAAATTATTGCATGTTTTCCCTCCTATATAGAACCTAGATTTTATGCCATGGAAGTATTTGGGAAGAGGAGGGAACTGGGGGAAGTGGGGAAGGAAGATAAGAGAGAGAATGGAGGTGAGTATAGTCAAGGGCAAACTTGAACGTGTGTCACTCTGAAACCCATTGTTTTGTACAATGAATACTCACAGAACTTTGCAAGTTAAAAAGGAGGGGCAGCGGGAACAGGGTGAATCTATCCTTAGGGCATGGGGACTCCTAAACTCTCTCACTGGTTGGTGATGGCCTTGTAGTGCAGTGCTAAGTGATCCTGGCTGGCTCAGATTACAGAACCCAAGCTTCGTTCTCAGTCCTCCTGACAAATGCCTAACTCAGACCTTGACTCATATGCATGCAGACATTTTGAAGAAAGCTCCTGAGTCTCAAACCTGAGGATGCTCTACTGCTGAGGGAAGGCCTCAGCTCTGAGGAGGTTTTCTTTCTTTTGAGACAGGGTCTCACTATGTAGCTCTTGATGTCCTGGAATTTGCTATATAGACCAGGCTGGTTTTGAACTCATAGAGATTCACTTGCCCCTGTCTCCCAAATGCTGAGATTAAAGTCACACACCGCCATGGACAGCTTCTGAGGTTTTTTAAATTAAAAAACAAAATGTTGCTGGGTGTTGTTGCTGGTTTTTCTTTTCTGCCTTGGTCCCACTGCTGATTTGCCCCGAATAAGCACACAGAGACTTATATTAATTATTAAACTGTTGGCTGATGGCTAGGGCTTCTTATTGGCTACCTCTGTCTTAAGTATTAACTCATTTCTATTAATCTAAGTATTTCCACATGGTCTTGGCTTACTGGAGAATGTCTGGACCTGTTACTACTTTGACTGCTACATGGCATCTTTTCTTGCAGCCTCCCTCTGCCTTCACTCACCAGAATTCTCCTGGTCTCCTAGCCCCGCCTATCTTCCTGCCTCTGTTGGCCAAACAGTGTTTTATTCATCAACAAATAAGAGAAGCATATATTCAGAAGGATATCCCTCATCAGGCTGTGGTGGTGAACACCTTTAATCCAGCACTTGGGAGGCAGAGACAGGGGAATCTCTGTGAGTTCAAGGCCAGCCTGATCTACAGAGTAAGTTCCAGGAAAACTATGGCTACACAGAGAAACCCTGTCTCATAAAAAGGCAAAACAAAAATTAATATTATTTTATGTGTATGGGTGTTTTGATTGCATGTAATGTCATGCATCTTGTATGTGTAATGCCCATGGAGGCTAGAAGAGGGTTTAGTGGACCAGTGCATCTGGCATTTACTCTGGCATGATGGTTACTTAGGCCTTGGAATCATCTCTTGTAAATATCAGTGATTGTTATCTGAGATTTATGGGGTTACTCTTTCTTGGGAATTTCAGAACCTTATTAGCATAACCTTAGTCAGAAGACTTTCCTAGCAAACCTGGAATTCTTATAATGACAGTGTTTGCTTAGTTTAAGATAACTCCTAGTTCAGATAAGAGATTTTGGTATGTGGGAACTGACTTGCTAAACAGCCTTTTGTGTATCAATAATAGCTTCTGCAGAGCTCCTGGCCTGTCAATCCATCTAGACCAATTCCTCCTGCTGCTTTTGCTGAGCCTGAATTGTATTTTGGAGTGGTGCTCTTTCCTTGATTGACCTATGCAAAACAACACAGACAGTGTGGGATGTTATGGATGATTGTGAGTAGCCATATGGGTGCTGGGAATTGAATCTGGGTCCTCCAGAAGGGCAGCCAGTGCTCTTAACTGCTGAGCCATCTCTCTAGCCGCAGAAGATTTTTATATCAGGGTTTCTATCAGGTTTAATTGGGATTTTAGTCTCTTGCAAGTTGGCAAACCCTCACTCTGACTCTTTACTGAGACTTGGGACCTGCTGGTGGGAGCTGAGGTCACTCCAGGTCTGGGAAGCACCCAGACATTTAATGGCTGCTATGCCTTTCTTCATGGCTTGGCCTTTGGGAGAGCAGCCTCAGTGAGATTTGAGGGGAACCAGGAGAATGCACCGAGGACACTTTTCTGCTTGGGTCCCTGCAAGCTAATGCAGGGCATGAAGCAAAGTGGGCATCTACTTCCTCCCTGGGTCACAAGTGTAACTGAAATGGCATTGTAATCCTGGGGATACGGGTCCTTCCTTTAAATGCTGCTCACATTGTTTGGTGTGAGTGCTCAGGGGACCCTGTATGCCATACATTTGCAACGCTGGAGATTGTTCAGGATTTGGAGGACATGCAAAATTGTTCACTAATGTCCTCTGAAGAACATGCTGGCTATACAATAATGGTGCCATGCCCTGAAGTTAAGTAAATTCTGAGGACTCCCTGCTTTCCTGCATAGCATTTTGATAGGATCCTTTCTAAGCAGGATGTTTCCTGTCTCTGGACTGGTCCTGCCTCTGTTGATGCCTGCCTTCCCTGGTCCATGCTCCATCCTGCTCTGTACCAGGTGCTGGGATTCATGAAGGGCATAGCTGGGTCTCTGTGACAGAGGGTACTGGCAGAGATGGGAGGAGAGGTGGTGCGGGTGATTTCTTTCTGGCTCCTGACCTCCCAGGCACTGCACCATTAACAATAGCTGTGCCTTTACCCATACTGCTTCATGGTTACAGCTCAGCCATGACCTTGTGTTCTTCCCTAGCTCTGACAACCTGTAACTGAATGGTCTCTGGGCAGCCCAAGCATGGTAAACATGGCTTTGGCAGGCCTTGCCCTTCTCCTATTCCCTCTGCCTTGCTAAAAGCAAAACAAAACAAAACAAAAAACAAACAAACAAAAACTGTTAGATTACATTCCTGAAGCTAGCCACCAAGGTCTATTCCCTTATTTGGCCACTTCCTCCTCCTAAGGCTGACTACCAAGTTCTGGCCATCAACTATTGAAGTCTAGCAATCACAAGCCCCCTTTTGGCTGCCCTAACTAACATAACACCTCATCCTAACATGGGGTTCCTCTTGTATTTTATAAACTGCCGTTTTCCTATAGGCCATAGCAGTCTTCTCTCTATCCAGTCAGTCCTTTGTGCCCCACTCCAAATTTCCCCCCTCCCTTATCCTTTATCTCCCATCTGTATCTGGTATTCCCTGCCTCTTGTCCCTCTGGAGTAAATAAATCTCATTTGTGCTGAGAACTTGGTCTTGGGGTGTCTTGTGCTGAATACCAGTCCCTCCAGTGAAGGGTAATGGGCTTCCACTGTACTACACTCAGGATGGCATAACACCCATGTTGGTTTCCTTAACATAAGTCAACAGTGCCTTTGTAAAATTCTCTTTTAAAAAGTAAAACCAATGCCAGGTGGTGGTGGTGCACGTCTTTAATCCCAACACTCAGGAGGCAAAGGCAGGCGGATCTCTGTGAGTTCGACTAGCCAGGTCTATAAGAGCTAGTACCAGGACAGCCTCCAAAGCCACAGAGAAACCCAGTCTCAAACCCCCCCCCAAAAAATTAATAATTAATTAATTAATTAATTAATATAAGTAAATAAATAAAATAAAAAATAAAACCAAATCTTAAAAAATAAAATAAAATAAAGGGTCTGGAGAGATGGCTCAGAGGTTAAGAACACTGGTTGCTCTTCCAGAGATCCTGAGTTCAATTCCTAGCAACCACATGATGGCTCACAACCATCTGTAATGAGATCTGGTGCCTTCTTTTAACCTGCATACAGAACACTGTATACATAATAAAATAAATCTTAAAACAAAACAAAAAAAAAAGAGTAAAACCAAGGTACAATCCCTTTAATCCCAGCACTCAGGAGGCAGGAGCAGGGGCAGGTGGATCTCTGAGTTTGGAGCCAGCTAGAATTAAAACTGAAACCCTGACAAAAAAATAAAGGTTAAAACCAAAACAGCATGATAATAAGGCCTCTCCACAGTTGCCAAGAGCTCTCAGAGGTTTGCCTGTGGTGGCCAAACTTCCCTTTTATGATGCATGGAGGAAGGCTGAAGAGGACGCTCTTGAAGGATACGTAGCCACCTTGTGGATGGTGAAGGGTCTGAAAGAGAGGTGGGGGCCATCTGTCAGCAGGAGAAACTTTGGCAGAGCTGCCAAAATCAGGCCCCTTATCTCTTCCTGTCTCTCTCTATCCAACTTCCTCAGTCCTCCAACACATCTATGGCTAATTCCAGTCAGCCAATTGCTGACTCTACCCTTTAGTTCAAGGTATAACTTTATTGCCACAGTGGAGTGTCAGTGTGAACAATTATCCCACAACACCCTACAGTACAGTGGCAGGCTGGAAAACAGTCATGAACATTGGGGCTACCTGAGGGGGTAAGTGTGAGAGGGGCCAGACACCTGTATTGCCATCATTTGTCAGGGCAGGGATATGGTGACCCTTGGAGCCAAGTGGACACTGGGGACTATCAATCCAGATCAGATTAGGGACCATCTTTGTGACCTCATTTTACCTTATCACCTCTTTAAAGCCCTGTGAATAACTTTATTCTGCAGTAGGGGTTGGAGCTTCGATGTAAAGTTTGGAGACCCAAGTCAGCCCATAACAAGGACCAGTGATGCATCTGGTGCCCTTTAACCTGTGTGTGGCAACAGTGGCAGGCTCTTCCATGCTCCAAGAGCTAGCAAGGAAATGCAAGATACTGAAGTGCTGAGCAATAACAATAACAGTGATAACCTAAAGATGGGGTAGGGGCAGCAAGAGGCCCACCCTGAGGAGGCAGTGCTGGCCAGCGCAGTGGTTCAGGCCTAGCTCCAGCTTCTGGATAGTAGATACATTATTCTTTTATATTCTTTAAACATGTATTTATTTATTTATTGAGTGTGTGTGTGTGTGTGTGCGTGTGTGTGTGTGTGTGTGTGTGTGTGTGTGTGTGAGTGTGTGTGTGTGTGTGTGCGCCTGCTTGTCTGTACATGTACCAGATACATGCAGTACCCACAGGGGCCAGAAGATGTAACTGAAGTTACCAAAGGTTGTGAACTGTCTGATGTGGGTGCTGGTAACTGAATCCTAGTTTTCTGCAAGAGCAGTATTCTTTTTTTTTTTTTTTTCAACCCAGGAGGACCAAAACCCAGGGCCTTGCACTTTCTAGGCAAGTACTCTACCACTGAGCTAAGTCCCTAACCCCAAGAGCATTATTCTTAACTGATAAGCCATCTCTCTAGCCCTGGGACCACACTTTTCCCCCTTCCCTTAAGTGGGGAAGGAGGATTTGGTACTCTCTCCAATTCCTCCCCCCTTCTTCTGCTGGGGCAAGTTTAACTTTTGGAGCTAGAGAAATGAGACGTTGGAGCTGGGAAACAGGATTGAATGTCAGGCTAAGATGTATGAACTTGATCCTGTACGTGTTGGGGTGGGGTATGTTGACATGTGAAGTCTAGGTGCTTGACTTAACTTCAGAAGTGTAGCTGCTTGGGGGCGTGAAGTTAAAAGGAATATATGGGGGTCAATGGTCAAATAAATATACATACATAGTTTTTGAGGAAATGGGGTACTCAGAGGCGTCTTCCTGGGGCCAGGTGAACCTTGATTTGTATCCTATTATCCTGTTAGGCACTCAGTAGAGGCTTGTGTCCCTGACTTCTGAGAAAACTGCTCGTTACTTCTATGGGTATTTCTTCCCTGCATTTTCTCTGTTCTCTGTAAGGTGACTTTATGTTGGACATGCTGAATAGCCCTTTATTTTTCCTCTGATATTTTCCATCATTTTGCTTTAAATTCTAGTTTCTGGAGCATATGTGTAATGCCTAATTATTTCTACTCTCTAAAACATTAAGGGGATAGTGCAATGGACCACTGCAATGGCAAAGTGCTTGCTCCACAAACCCAAGGACTGGAGCTTGGACACCCAGCACTGTAAATGTCAGGCTGGTGGTATGCACCTGTGATCACAGTGTGGTGTGTGTGTGTGTGTGTGTGTGTGTGTGTGTGTGTGAGAGAGAGAGAGAGAGAGAGAGAGAGAGAGAGAGAGAGAGACAGAGACAGAGACAGAGAGAGAGACAGAGACAGAGAAACCCTGAGTTGGAAGGACTCCACTCTTCCAAAATCCTTGACTTCCAGATTTAGTGGAAGGAGATACCTGATATGGGTCCCTGGCCTCCACACGCATACACGAATGTGCACACTCACAAAGGTAGATATGATTTTGATTTTCTACTTGCTGCTTTGTAATGACTTTCTTGGAGTACTGTTGTGTGACAGACTTTTCCTGGAGAGAAGCAATACACACATCTACTCACCTCAGAAAGGGAGCCCATGAGAGGCCAAAGTAATGATTGCATCAGTGTTCACTTTGGTGAGCCAATGAGGGTTTTTTGTTTGTTTAACTGGGGTTACTAACGTGAGTATGGGTGAGGGGTTACTTACAAGAAGAAGGAATGACTCAAAAGCAGCTGTGTCACCAGAAAGCCCCCTTCAGAATGCATGGTTGTCAGGAGAGGTTGTCACGACACAATTACAGCTTATAGCAATTGATAATTCAGTTGTCAACTCACCAGAGGTAGTGTTCCCTAATGGGGTATCCCATCTTCGAGGCCTGCAGATCACTGACTCTGAAAACTGTTTATTTCATCTGTAATTTTACTTGGGCAATAACAGCTATCATGTCTTCTTATTACCATGCATTTTCGTGTAATGTGTAAATGCAATCTCAGATTGCGTCTCGATCTTATGAGCTTTTATGTCTGTGGGTGATCAGGAAGATAAGTTTTCATTTATCTGTATAGTTTTGATATACAGAATATATACTGGGACATACTTCATAACTATATCTATTTGTCCCATGAGTACTGTAGACACTTAAAAGCCTGCTTTGTTCTTTCACTCAGACTAACTCCACATTATTAGCTCACTTTCACCTCAAAGCAAGTTCAAACTAGACTATGGGCTTTTTGTAAATGGATCATAAGTTTAAAATTTTACAGCTATGCACAAGATCAGAGTCACAGATGTCTAACCAGGTTGCTACATAAAGCACCCTAAGAAACACATGCCAATTCTTTGCTTGCCAAGTCTGTTTACAACAGACCTATGTCTCAAGATTTGTTACTGGGCACTGTGCCCCCCGCCTCCTGTTTGGTCATGGTCTTACTCTTGTAATCTTGGAACCATGTGTTACCATGGTAATTGCTCAGCTCCCTGTCACTTACCCTAGGAATGTGCTTTTGACCAATGAGAGGTAACTCTTGTAATTATTTTATTGCTTCAAGGCTCCTGTAAGAAGAGTTCTGAGGCTAAAGGGGAAGAAGCTAGGAGGAATTAGAATTAGGACAGGAGAATCAGAATAGAAACAGAAGAATAAAGAGACGTGTTTGGAACAGAACGGTGTGAGAGAGTCTCTTTGCCCCACAGATATCCTAAGAAGGAAAAGTTCCTTTTGCTTGCTGTAGCATCCTGTCTGAACGCTGAAGAGAGTCTTGGGGCTGAACCCAAAGGCTCTCGTTAGTTGATGACTCAGAAAAACTGCAGCTGTCCAACTCTAAGCAGTAGATTCACCCATCTCTCTTCCCCACAGTCTGCCTGGTCAGTATCTATCCCAGCAACCATTTACTCCTTTTTTGTCAATGGATAGGAGCCTTCAGGAATCTTTCAAGCTGTGGCCTTCTATTACTTAACTCATGGAGCATCTCCTTCCTTTCTGGAGCAATTGTTTCCAATTTGGAGGAAATGTTGCAATTTACAGAAAAATTCCATCCAACAGGTACACTTTACATATCGTAAAATCTACCCATTTTAAGTGTACTTGAAAACTGTTCCTTTTCAAGAAGGACAGACTGTTTTTAAAGAATTTTTTGGTTTACAGCAAAAGGGAACAGAAGGTACATGGGTTTTCCACGTATCCAGCCAGACACATGAACAGCCTTTCTCACTACCGGCATCACACCACGGTTACATTTGTTATACTCAGCGTGTCTGTTCTGACACATCTTCATCACCAAACCTCCACTGTTCGCTGTGGGCTCACTCTTGGAATTTGTATTAGTCAGTGCTCTCTAGAGGTTTTCAACCTTCCTAATGCTACAACCCTTTAAATACAGTGTGCCTCTTGTTGTAGTGACCCCCAACTATAAAATTATTTCCGTTGCCAATTCATAACTGTAATTTTGCTACTGTTAGGAATCCTAATGTAAATATATGTTATGTAGGATATCTGATATGCAGGATATCTGATATGTGACCCTTGTGAAAAGGTCATTTGACCCCAAAGGGGTTGGCACCCACAGGTGGAGAACTGCTGCTCTAGAGGATCTGTAAGGGCCAAAGTTAACCTGTAAGCCCCATTTGCCCAAGGACAGATAAGTTCCTGGAATGCTGGAGGCTATTGTTTATGGGCCATAGCAAATCACATGTTTTTGCTGCCCTAAACAAATTTTTTGACTTAACTGCTTGGGATGTACTTGATCACATGTGGGCAGGGAATACATCCTGATGTACCCTTGCCACTTATTGGATGTAGGTGGGAAGTACATCAGGATATATGCTTGTCTCTGATTCGACCTGATGGGAAATGTGGTGGCCTTGTGGTTCTGCAAAAAGTGACTTACAGCCATTTCCTGGAAACCCTGGAATGTACTGGCCAGAGCCCATCATCCTGGCCACTATTTAATTAAATTAAGCTTGCTTCAAATTTGACTTCAAAATTGTGGGACTGGCGATTCTTGTGATTCTCAGGTTTAACAGAACAGAATGGAGATACTACAAATATATCACTCCAGGATTTATGAGATCAACTTACATCATTGTGGCTGGGTAGGTCAACAGTAGCCATCTGCACTGGAGAGGCTGGGAATCCAGGATCTGCTCAGTCCCCGAGGCTGGAAGCCTCAGCAGTCCCGTGTGGTAATGAAGGGCTGCAGCATCCCTGGAAGGCTGAAGATGCTGGGCTCTGATGGCAGGATGGAAGGTGGTGGCAGCAGCTGCAGAGGAGGTGTGCTCACCAGCAGGCAGGGAAGACAGGCAGGTAAAAACAACAGCTTCCCTCAGAGCTGCTCATATTTGGGGTGCCCTATGGAAAGCACTGCCCACTATGGGAAAAGATCTTCACTTCCAAATCAGTCCTTCCAAGAAATACCCTTCCAGGCCTGCCCAAAAAATCTAATTTATTACAGATCTAGTCAAGTTGGCAGTCAAGATTAACCATCATGCCAGGCAGTGGTGGCACACACTTTTAATCCCAGCAGAGGTGGCCAGATCTCTGTGATTTCAAAACCAGCCTGGTATAGAGAGTAAGATCCAGGACAGCCAGGACTGTTACACTGAGAAACTACCTGGAAAAACAAAACCAAAACCAAAAATTAACCATCACAATATTGTACACTCTATGAATCTGCAAAAATGTAAGATCAGAGTCACCACCATAGAAATCCACTGTGTTTTCTGTTCATCCCACACTCCCTGACACCACTGGTGTTTTGCTGTTCCTGTGACCCTGCTCTTTGCAGAACGCCATGCAGTTGGAATCTGGCATATAGATGGCTTTCCAGATGGCTTTTTTTCACTTGTAACAGGTGTTTTAAACTTTATTTTTCTTTCTTTCTCTTCTTTTTTCTTTCTCCCCTTTTCCTTTCTCCTCCTCCTCCTCCTCCTCCTCCTCCTCCTCCTCCTCTCCTCCTCCTCCTCCTCCTCCTCCTCCTCCTCCTCCTCCTCTTCTTCTTCTTCTTCTTCTTCTTCTTCTTCTTCTTCTTCTTCTTCTTCTTCTTCTTCTTCTTCTTTTTGAGACAGGTTCTCATTATGTAGTTCTGGCTGTCCTGGAACTCACTATGTAGACCAGGCTGGCCTCAGACTCACAGATTCACCTGCTTCTGCTACTGGGATTAAAGAATGTGCCACTATGCCCAGCTGTGTTTTAAACATTTTAAATTCTAATTACTTTTAGAATTGTGCTTTTGGTGTCACATCCAAAAACATGTGGCCTAGTCTGATGTTCTGAAGGCTTCCTTTAAAAGAATCATTGAATGAAGAAAAGAAACGGAAAAGACCTGCTCCTAGGTATGGTGTGTGTGAAGGGGTGATTTATTGTAGAAAAAGAGGGAGACAGAGGCATCTGGGAGAGTCCAGATTGGACATGACCAGCCTGAGCTGGGCCATATGGACAGAGGGATGGAGGGGAAGGGAGAGGGAAGAGAGGGGAACCAGGTGCAGCAGCCAGGAGGCCGAAGATACAAAAGGGAAGAACAACCAAAATGTCTGGATTATATAGGGGAAATCCTCTGGGGGGAAGAGCAGCCCTGGGCTGGAGAGTTCAGGGTAGAGGGTGGGGTATGCCAGTCATAGGGACTGAGGGATGCTGGGAGTCAGGTCCACTTTGATGTGTTAAATAGGCCCCCGTGCTTGGAAACATCTTTGAATAACAGAAGTAAGATGGTGTGTAATCTGAAGGAAACCCACTCCTATTTACTACACCTGGGAGGGCATGAAAGCACACTTCAAGAACAACCCACGAGATGGAGGAACAGAAGTTACAAGACCCTTGTCTTGTTTGCTTGGACTTCACAAACTTTCAGAAATCTCACACAGTTTCATTCATGGACTGTATTCTGACAACCTGTAATTACATTGGAGGCGTGTCAGTTTGTTTTGTTTCGTTTGTTTTTGTAGATTCCTTTAGAATGCCATATAGAAGTAGGAATAGGCTCATTTCACAGCTTCCTGTCTGTATGCTTTTTCTTTTCCTGCCTTATGGCTCTGGCTAGCACTTTCAAGTCTGAGTTGAATATGAGTGTGGACCACAGGCATCCTTGCCTTGTTCCTTATCTCAGAGGGAAAGCATCTGGCCTTTCACCTTCTTGTGTGTTAGTTGCAGGGCCTTGAAGTTCTTTATCAAGTTGAGTTTCTCTAGTATCCCCAGTTTTCTCATCATTTATTGATACTGAATTTTGTCAAATACTTTTCTGCACCAATTTATATAATTTGTGGTTTTCTTCATTAACCAGTTTCTATATTGATGGCTTTTCCAAATATAAAGCCAGTCTTTCCTTCCTCCAATTAACTGGTCAGAGCATATAATTCTTTCTTTCTCTTCTTTTTCTTGAGGGGACTAATGATTGAACTTATGTAGGTAAGGCATTGCTTTTCTCTGATGTCTTTATGGTATTTTTTTTCTTTGTCTAGTTTCCATATATTTAATCCTGATGTGTTTTGCCATAAATTTCTTTGGGTTTTATCCTATTTAGGTGCTCACGTTCTTGGATCTGTAGGTTTCTACCCTGTGGCAGCCATATTTGATTTGACCACTTTCCTGTCTGGACTCCAGTGTCTGCTCGTTGGCTGCAGTCCCATGGGTCTCTGCTCATACCATTCTCCAGTCTCTTTTGTCTGTGCTGCCTGTGAGGTCATGACTTTGTTTTGTCTCCTGCTAGTTGAATGTGTTCTTTCTTCCCTCTGTTCTGCTCGTAAGCCAGTCCACTGAGCTTTTAATTTAATTACTGTAGTTTTAGTTCCATTTGACTCTTTTTTTAATATAGTTTCTAGGGTTTGCCGAGGCTGTCTGTATTTCATCTGTTTCAAATGTGTTTCCTTCCTCATTGAGGCGTTCTTCATGGCTGCTTTTGATTTTTGATTTTTTTTTTTTTTTGTTGTTGTTGTTAGATTGTCCTAACACACCTCTGTCTTTTTCAGGTCAATCTCTGTCAATTAGTTTGAGATCTTATTGGTTCTAGGTATAAGAAACACTTTTTGATTGAAATCTGGACATTGAATGCTATGCTTAAGGCAATGCATTTTGTTTTTTTAGAGACAGGGTTTCTCTGCGTAACAATTGTCTTGGAACTAGTTCTGTAGATCAGACTGGCCTCAAACTCAGAGATCCATCTGCCTCTGCCTCACAAGTGCTGGGATTAAAGGCATGTGCCACCACGGCCTGACCTAAGGAAAATGCATTTTATTTAAACCCACTTTAGTTAGTTTCTTCTGATGCCCTTGTCACAGAAGAAGGGGATGACACTGCTTTCCTTCTGTCCGACAAGGGTAGGAATCTATGTTCCTCATTCTGTTTCTTTGGATTCCCAGTGGGGTTTGACTTCAGTTTTTTTTTTTTATTTTGTTTTGTTTTTGTTTTTTGAGACAGGGTTACTCTGTGTAGCTTTGGAGCCTATCCTGACACTCGCTCTGGAGACCAGGCTGGCCTCGAACTCACAGAGATTCACCTGCCTCTGCCTCTCGAGTGCTGGGATTAAAGGTGTGCACCACCAACGCCCGGTTTTGACTTCAGTTTTAAGAAAGGTTCTCTCACTGAACTGAGTTGCTATCTCAGCTATGCTGACAGGCCAACAAGCTGATGGATCCACCTGTCTGTATCCCCAAATCTGGTGTTTTGCATAGGTTCTGGGGGTTTGAACTCATGTCTTCATGCTTGCAGAGCAATTGCTCTTACCCACTGAGCCACCTCCCCAGCCAGGTGTCATTAGCTCATGGAATGAAGAAATACATCACTCTACCTTCCTGCAAGCAGAAACCAGTTAAGCAATCATAAAATGGTTCTGTGCACCAGTCCTTCCATACATGCGTACCCGAGAGTCACTCCCAGAGAAAACTCCAGCAGGCTCTCTTGTTCTAGAAGAGATGTGTTTTCATGTCTAAAAAAGTCCAGCTGGCTACAAATAGGTTGGTGAGTGGCTGGGGAGGAAGTGGTGGCCAGGGCTGTCAGGCTCCTTTGTCCACTCCTCAGGGAGAATGGCCTAGACTCTGTGGGTCACATCCAAATCTTCTCAGGCATCTTGGCTGCTGTGCCCTTCTTCTGAGGCCCATGTGTCATCAGCTGCAGTGGACTGGCTGGGCCAGATGCAGGTAGGGAAGCCCCTCTCTGCCACCAGCCCTACTGTTGCAAGCAGAAGTACGTTGTAAGCCTTTTGACATCCACCTTCCGGACCTCTGGGGTCAGGAGTTCATTTCTGGTTGCCTAACCTCACTCTACAGTGACTCTACATTGATTTCATCAACAAGCATGTTGCAGCATGGATTGCTACAGCTGCTGGGTCTGTTTAACCCTGTCTTGTCATGGACTAGGAGGCCGTAAAGGAGTCTGGCAATTGACTGGGGGGCAGGTGGTCAGAGAAACAGAAGGGAGGGAGAGGGGGAGGGAGGGAAGGAGAGAGGGAGGGAGGGCAGGCAGGTGAGGTCAGGTGGCCCTGGCTGGGAGTTATGTGGACTGTCTCAGTTCTCTTATCTGTAAAGTGGAGCCCATATCTCTACCTTCGGAGGAGCTGGGTAGGTGTTAGAAATTCTCATCTGAAGGACTCAGCATATTAGAAGGAGCCCGTAAATATATAGAACAGTTATTACTGCATAATAACTATAGAAAATTGACTTCCTGGTCTCCTTAAGCCTGTCCCTCAAGGTCCTACTTCACTAGGGCTCAGCTTTTCCTTTGATAAAGAGGAAGAAGAGAAGCCATGGGGAGGGGTCTGAGAGTCAAGGCAAGGCTCACCGGTGCTGGGAAGGTCTGGGCACAGTGAGTGGGGGACGGCCACTTTTGCCTGCCAGGCTGTGAAGAACAGCTTTTGTTGAGTATCTGCTGTGCTCAGTTCTCTGCAGTCCTGCAAGAGCAATCACATTGGCCACTTACTCTAAGGAAACAGCTTGAGTCGGGGAAATGGCTCCACCCAGTGAGATGACAGAACCGGTATCTGAACAGAGGCCTGTCTGGTGCCAGTGCCTGGTGCTGCCGGAATCCCACAGTCCTGCTGCTCTGATTCGTGTAGGCGAGCACAGGCCAGCTGGTCAAAGGGGGGCCATGTACAGAGGTCTGGAGCATAGCCAGCTCCCAACTCTGTTCCTGCCTGTCTGGACCTCAGACCGGCTGTATCCGCTCTCCTCTCACTCCAGAGGTGTCTCAGGGGCCTGGGTCCAGCTGGGAACTGTGGGGTTGTTTCAGTACAGGGACCAGAAGACCATGTTTCTTAACCTCCTGGCTGCTTGGACTTTCTTGACAGAGTCATGGTGGGCAGTGTGGGAGTTGGCATGGAGTTGGTACTGAGGAAGGGAGCCATCTGGAGCCAAGCTTTGACTTTAACTTGGGGGTAGAGATGATCTGTGAGAATGGGTTGACTGCCAGCAGTCAGGAACCCCACCCCACCCTCTGCGGTTGGCCAGTGTGGATATCCAAAAGGATGCTTAAGTTGTCTTCTGGCTTCACCACTGTCACCTCCTTCTTCCTTTCCTGCTGTCTCCAACATCAATTAGTGCCCCTCCTCTCAGCCTCTGCTTCCCTACCCCACAACTGGTCTTCTGGACTCAATAGCTATGAAGGTGGGCAGAGAATGCTTGAATTTTGTCTTGCCTACTTTCTTAAAACTTTGGCAAGTGTTTATTGGGTGCCCCAAGTCTGACTGTCATAGCTGCCAAAAGTTCCGTGTGGGGCAGGTGAGATGGTTCCGTGGTCAAGAACACCTCTTGTTCTTCCAGAAGATTTCCACACTCACACCAGGTAGCTTTACCAGCTCTGGGGGACACGGCACACTACTCCAGCCTTGACAAACATCTGTGAGCATCACACTCACACAGACACATGTATACAGGTAAGTTTTTGTTTTAAGTTCCACTTAAGAAATTGCTGTGAAAGCCAGGCACGGAGGCACGTACTTGTGTCAGTTAACAGAGAGGTGGTGGTGGGGAAATCACTTCAACTCAGGAGTTAGAGACCAACCTGGGCAGCTTCGGGAGCTCCTCTGTAGTAATGCCTTTCCTTTGCTGTGACACATACTTGACCAAACAACTTTAGGGACAAAGAATCTGTTGTGGCTAGTGGGTGAGGGGAATGTGGTCCATCTTGACAGGGAAGGCATGGCAGCCCTGTCTGTGGCATGGGAGCTGGTAGTACAGCTTGCTGGCACTCAGCAGACTAGGAAGCAGTGATGCTAAGACCTGTACTGTACGGCTTTGAGGGTGACCAGACTGGGATGAAAGGAATGGAGAACCACAGATGCAGGTACAGAAAAGCTGGAATCAGGTGGGCCGTGTGCTCTGATGGAGATGTACCAGCAGCCTGGGAACTTCGGCATGTTTTATTTATACAGCAGAATGAGGAGGCAGGTTAGCAAGTATCTACAGAGGGGTCTCTGTAAGGAGCCATCTCAGGCCTCATTTGGGGTGAGGAGGAAGCTGTGGTTGATACTTTGTGTGCAAGTCAACATGTGAATGGATTAGGGAAAGGCTTTGCCACTCCCATGGGTCTGAGGTATTGGGGTCCTCGAAATGGCCATGCTCAAGTTAACAATATACATCCATATACATCCACTCAGAACTTCATCCATTCCCGTACACAGCAGGAACTAGGATAAAAGCCCCAAGTTCTTGGGGCTGGAGACATGGCTCAGCGGTTAAGAGCACTGACTGTTCTTCCAGAGGTCCTGAGTTCAGTTCCCGGCAACCACATGGAACCCTCTCACCTGCCCCACACGGAACTTTTGGCAGCTATGACAGTCAGACTTGGGGCACCCAATAAACACTTGCCAAAGTTTTAAGAAAGTAGGCAAGACAAACCACCTTGAATGCGATCTTGTGCCCTCTGCTGGCATGGTGGGCAGAAGACGGTATACATAATAAATAAATAAAATCTTAAAAAAAAAAAAAAAAGCCCAAAGTCCTCAATCTCCAGTCACCTACTTCCTCAAGCTAGGCCCCACTTCCAAAAGTTCCATAACTTTTCAAAACAGCATTATGAGCTGGGACCAAATGTTCAACATAGAATCCAATGGGAATACTTCACCTCTAAACCACAATATCCTGACTTATAAACAATAAGTAATAACAGCAAAAAAACCCTAAAAGCAAACAAGCTGTGAAGATTAGGGAAGTCACCCAACCTCTTCAAGTCTTAGTGTTTTCATGGAAATGGATTGGGGGATGAATAGCAACCTCCAGGGTTTGAGGGTTAATGAGAAGAGAGTCCAGTCTCTAAGTTCCCCCACCCCTTAGACTGGCCCCTGCCTCTCTACCTTCTGATCACTCTCCATGCCAGCTGTTAGAGCCAGGTCTAAAAGCTGCTGCAAATTCTGCCTTTGTGGTTATTTTTAGGGGACTGAGTCTGGTTTTGTGTGCCTAATAACCAGCCTCAGGACCATGCCAACCACTCTGAGCTCTTTGGCTTAGCGTCTCCACATTCACACACCAGTTTCCCAGTTGTCTAAATTGTTTCCCTCAGTGTTGAATGTTGAGTCTCAACTCCGGATACCCCTGAAGACTGCTGTTTGAAAAAGGGGCTTTATAGTAATGAAGTTAAAATGAGGTCATGAGCGTGGGTCCAATGCCTTTATGACTGTTGTGTGCATTAGATTAGATGAGGGCACCAAGACATAAACATATACAGCGAGGACCATGGGAAGACCCTGGAGAAGGATGGCCACCACAAGCCAAGAAAAGACCACAGAAGAAACTAAGCATGTGTATACTTGGATCTCTTCTTTAATAGAGCCTGTGGTGTGCTGTGTTATGGCAGCCTGATGAGACCTAGACAAGGACTGTCTTAAGGCAATTACCAAGGATCTCAACCTTAAGCCATAAGTTTTTGTTGCCAATAAATTCTTTGTTGTTTAGGGCATGTATTTTAAACTTAAAAATATTTCTTAGCATCTGTGTTAGTAAGATTTTTCATTACCTGTGAGAATGACTTACAGGAGGAAGGGTTTATTTTGGCCCGCAGTTTCTGAGGTGAACTAGTTCCATGTTTTTATGTCCTTGATGAGACAGGCCAACAGGGAGGGGCAAGAGCAGGTGACACCTCCCAAGATTGCCACCCCACCAGTGACACACTTCCTCCAACCAGGTCCTGCCTTCAGCAGTTCTAACACATTCTATCAATGGAAGAAACCTTTGATTAGGACAGGGCCCTTATGTCTCTGGAAACAACCTTGCACATACCAAGAGCTATGCTTTACAATTCGAGACATCTCTTGGTCCAGTCAAGCTTTTGAAATCAGCCCAAGTCATCAGTATCTATAATCCTGTTTTGGCATGATTCCAGAAGTTTCTCAACTTGGAAATATGGCATCCCTCTTTCCTGTCTGCCCTTTTCATCACACATCCACTGAGCCTAGAGTGTTGTCTGGTGTTGTGTCTCTCTGGGGCCTGGGCTGTGTCCATTTCAGTAAGGAGCCTGTGGCTGGCCGTAAGGGGAGCTGCCCACATAGTCACACTGTGTGATTCAGCAATCGCCCTTCACTTCTAAGCATGACAGGCCTCTGAGGGGTCCACCAACTAACAATAGCTCTGCCCACTTAACCACTTGTCTGTGGTATCTGCTTAACCAGATATATTTATTTATAAGTAGATACTTGGGATGCACTACATTTTCCTTTTAATAAAAGTATAACTAAAATTCTGCTTTTGATTAACATGGTAGATAGGGAATCTGAAAATGCCAGAACAAGCTAGAAATGGTGAATGAAAGAGAAGAACCACCCTTTAACACTAGTGGCTGGCCACTGGAACCCTGACTTGAGAACTTGGGTCAATACCCTGACTGCATCATGAGAAGGGGATATCCAAAATGGCACAACTGTGGTCACATTCTTTTCTGCTAAAGCCGTGTGTGGACTTGAAGTTGTTTCTGCCAGGTCTCTGTTTATATGAACTGGACTCTCATCTTTCTCTGGTCAGCTTTGAATTCTGGAACAAGGCTCGGTGACTGGGGGTCTGAATGAGGGGTTTCCTGGGCTCCTTGGCAGGGGCCTTTGTTGGCTTTCACTTTTGCATGGGGCCTTTGAATTCCTGGGGCAGGGGCCTGTCAAAAGATCCAGTTACAGCACATTTAGTTTAAAGATGGAATTTGCTTCTACTTGCAGTTCTAAAAATCAGGCGACACTTCAGTTTTATAAACGAGATGGAATTTTTTTTGATGAGCTAAGCAGATGAAGTTGGCTTCGTAGGCAGAAAAAAGGCTGCAGCAACCCAAAAGTGGGCTGGTTTCCCCAAGTTAATAGCTGGAAAGGCTGAAACAGAGGGGCTTTGTCACATGGGCAGAAACTGGCCCCTCTGGGGATCTGGCTGTTACCTCTCCTGACTTATCTGAAGGTACATGAACCTCTTCTTAGTTCATGGGAGTATGAACTTTGTCACCGGTGACTCCATTTTGCTTTGGTTGGCTTGGGCTGACTGCAGAGTCCCAGCAGATGGATCCTCTAAATCCTAACCGTGTAGCCTAGGCTTGGTACATAAAAACAAAGGGGAGAACAGCCAAGATCTAGAAGGTTCTCTACAGTGTGTCTGAGCTGACAGGGCTTGGGGGCTGGGCCAGAGCACCATGGGAGATGTTAGAGGAGGGTGTATGAGGCAGACAGCGGTGTGATGTGGGGCCTCAGCACACAACAGGGCAGCAGAGTTTCCTTCAGGGCTGCCTCCGGGGGGTTTGCTCAGCGCGCAGCCTCAGTCTCCTTTAGGAAGAAGGTATACCAGTCACCATGTTGTGGGAATCAACTGGCTTCCATGACAACTTGCTTGTAACCAATGGCCTCGTGTGGATTCCTTTGTGAGGAACATGACTGAGGTGATGGCTGCCTCTCCCAAGTCACTAGGGTTTGGACATTTATACTGTGGCCTGGAATGAACCATTCTAGGGACTGTCCTTTGGCAAGGCTGGGGATATATGTGACTGAGGACTTCTGACAGGGACTGTCTAGGAAGTTGAAACACACACACACACACACACACACACACACACACACACACACACACACACACACACACCCCTCAGAGGAATTTTACACTATGCCAGCCTTACCTTGACTTTTCTTTTTTAAAGCTGAACATGCCAGCCAGTGCAGCAGCTTCCCGAGGGGCTGCGGCAGCAGCCCCCAATCTCTGGTCTCTGATCCTGGCTTTTGTTCAGTTTCTCTATAACTCATTCCTTCTGCCCTTAGGCCTAACTATTTAGCCTGGCTTCTGACTTCTGTGCAAACATGGAAGCCTGGCCTGACCCAGCCTCGGGGAGGACCAGGATGGCTGAGGTCAGGGAGGGCTGCAGGGCTGGGAACAGGGGGATTGTAGGTACTAGTACTATAGTCATTGGTCTAAATCTGGAGGATATCCCATATTTCCATGCTCTTCTGTCCTAAGACAAACTGTTCCAGGGATACATGGTACAGAAATAAAAACAGAGATAGTTTGTTGAGAAAGCCACTCGCAGGAATGGGAGAGGATTAATGATCAGGACAAAGCCCGGGGTCATGAGGCTTGTGACTTTCATAGGTCGTTTATGTAACACTCAATTTTCCCATGTTTGGAAGCCATAGGCTTTTCATCAACATGCTCTTGTTGTTGTGTGCAGCCCAGGTAAGGAAGGGTTTATAGTTCTCCTCTGCCATCATGTGAACAGTGTTGTCTATCTCTATTGTCACAAACCTACTTTCTGGCCACACTACCAGTGAGGTCTTCTGCTCCTTGTATGGCTGGTCATGAAAGTAACCTTTGGCAATGAATACCAAGGTGGCTGGAGATTTGTCAGTGTCCCCTGTTAGGGTTTTTGAGGATGAGTATATTCGTGAATCGGTAGGGGTCACGGAATACTGTAAAGATCACACCACACAGCAGATCTTATGCAAGAGAGACAGAGAGTAAGAGACAGAGAGCTAGAGAGCAGGCTGTGATGGTGGGGACTTTTTAAAGTGTGTAGCTGTCACATTTGGTGGCTGGTGATAATGTGGCTGCCGGCTCTGAGTCATTGACAGCAGACTGGGGGAGCACCTGGCTCCTAACACTCCTCCCTTTTGTTCATTATAAAAGGTGAGCAAATAGGAGGGGTGATGGTAAGGCAGGATTCGGGTGCTGTACCCTTTGGACTGCTTCCTGTTGACTGGGGGTGATGACATCTTTGGGGACAAAAGAAAACTGAGGTGCTGGCCAAGTCCTGGAAGAGCAGGTGTTTCACTTGCAGTCCAGGCTCCTCAAGATCATTTGGGGCTAGGGACATGAAGGCAGCAGTTGGAACAAGTTTGTGAGGCTGGACCACCTGGGCCTAGCCACTTGGAAGCTGTCCTGGATGTAGATTTTGAGGGAACACATGGAGCTGGCACTCTAGCAGTCTGCAATGGATTTGAAATCTGTTGGGACAGATAGACCTGGGAGAGAAGGTAAAGTTAAGGAGTTTAAGGGAAAATCTTTTTATTTTTGCTTATTTTTATTTTATGTGTACTGGTGTTTTGCATGCATGTATGTCTCTGTGATGGTATCAGATCATGGAGATACAGACAGTTATTAGCTGCCATGTGGGTGCTGGGAGTTGAACCCCAGGGTCCTCTGGAAGAGCAGTCAATGCTCTTAATCGCTGAGCCATCTCTCCAGGGAATTTTTTTTTTTAATTTATTATGTATACAACATTCTGCTTCCATGTATATCTGCATACCAGAAGAGGGCACCAGATCTCATAACAGATGGTTGTGAGCCACCATGTGGTTGCTGGGAATTGAACTCAGGACCTCTGGAAGAGCAGTCGGTGCTCTTAACCTCTGAGCCATCTCTCCAGCCCGAGGGAAAATTTTTTATTCAGGGTGTACATTTGAAACTTTTAGGTCCGTGGTCTTGGTAGTTGGGGGAGGGGAATCCCAAGACCAGGGAGGGAGAGAGAGAAAGAGAGAGAGAGAGAGAGAGAGAGAGAGAGAGAGAGAGAGAGAGAGAGAGAAATCCCACCTTGAGGAATAGGTGGAATTGACAGGTGGGGAACAGGATGTTGATTGACAGTACTTACCTGGAGTCCATTTGACCTGTGGAGTCAATTCCCTGAAGCTTACAAGAATTCTTAAGTTTAAAAAAGAGGCAAAATTTCAGATGTTAGCATTACCAATGTTTGTAATCTACTAAAATCCATATTGTAGAAAAGGCTGTAGACTCATGCTTTTGAGTCATAGCAGAAGCTTAGGGATCCAAAATGATTTGTGGTTAAGAGCATTAATACTCTTTCCTCTATCCAGAAGATTGGGTATATGTAGATTATACAGATGTTTTTAGCACATGAGAAGCACTGTAAAGGAAATGTAAAATCTTGAGCTTGTGGCTATGCTAATAGTAGTCGGTGCTTACCAGAGCTAGAGTAGTAGCTTATCAGAGCTCCACTGATTCATGTTAAAACTCTCAACTTTTGAAGTTTTAATAGGACAATAGCTTAGAGAGGGAAAGGAATCTGAAACATTTCATTTTTATATACCTTAAGTCACTTTCTTACACCTTTACAAATGGCATTTTCACACCTTAAAACATCTTCTTAGACCATTACAACTTAAGCTTTCCCATCCTCAGACCTTTATAACTTGCATTAACACTTCTTAAAACATTTTCTTAGACCCACAAGGTAAGCTTTTGTATCCTCAGACCTTACATAAACTTTACACCTTTTTTTCCCCTATCCAGTCATTTACCATGAGACACAGGTGCTTGGGTACTGAGAGCAGTTATTGTAATGTGGGAGGATTCCCGCTGGGCCACACCTGGTCTGGCTCCTGAGTGCTAGCACCTAGCCCTAATCTATCTTTGTTTAATCTACCTTTTGTTTCTCCTGTGGCCATCTATGTGCATCTTGCCCCAGAGTTTCCCAGGGTAAAAAGCCTCTGCAAAACTTGGTTGGGGAGCAACCCAGAACACTTTTTAATCAAGAATTTGCGCTTGGGCATTGCCCTTTTAGACGATTAGTCAGGCTGTTTTGAGGATATGCAAATCAACTTGCTTAAGTGTAAATCTGGAGAACAATAAAAAAGCCCTTGGCTGAGGGAAAGGTGGCTTAGTCCTGACCAAGGCTAAATTCCCCCTGAAGCTAGGAAAGGCTAGATTAATTATTTTTTAAGGATTACTTATTTATCATGTATACTGTTTTGCCTGCATGTATCCCAACGTGACAGAAGAGGGCACCAGATCTCATAACGGATGGTTGTGAGCCACCATGTGGTTGCTGGGAATTGAATTCAGGACCTCTGGAGGGCAGCCAGTGTTCTTAACCTCTGAGCCATCTCTCCAGCCCCTAGATTCATTCTTAAGGTACTTCTGCTTCTTCTTTCCGTGGACCACATGGACCCTCACCTGCGTGGCAACATTGTAACGCCAGTTCTTTAAATAAAACAATAGTAAAAAGTTACATTGAAATGTTTGCAGTAGCTCTAGGAAAATGAGGGCTGGAGCCTGATTTTTATGTAACAGCATTGAGAAGGCAGCTGAAGCCTTGGTTGCTGCTCTTAAACTGGCAAAGTTATCACTAGCCTAGTCTGTCAACACCATTAGAGATCTGAGAAGGATTATTTCACCTGAATAAGCAGGAAGTACAGACCAAGAAGCTTCTGAATCTATTAAAAATAACAGTGTCTTACTGGCTACCTGGACAGTCACCCAAGGTTCTGTGGTTGTTGGAGGCAGAGGCCCCAGGGCAGCTTCAGCCACCTGGCCCAGAAGATCCCACAGACTTTCCTGTGGAGGAGGAACTTGGGGGGACCAGCCTACTTGTCCAGGCAAAGCAGGCCAATCAACTCCCCAGTATCCTGCTTGCCCGGTTTGGATAGGGTCCTGGCAGTGGGTGAGATGAAGGGCAGTTTTTCACCCAGTGGCTGGCTCTGCCACATTAAAAGCAAGCTCCAGGTGGAGTTCTTCTGTGTCCCATCTTCTCTGGAGGAAATCTAAGGGCAGCTGCCAGGAACTGGCAGTTCTATCATGGGAAGCTTTTTTCTTTTTTCTTTCTTTCTTTCTTTTGTTAAACTAAACATTAAATGCTGTATTCAGCAGATCTCTGAAAAGTTTTGAGGACCACTTATCTATTAAGTAAATCTAAACTAAACAAACTTTGCTTGTTTCTAGTACTTGTTTTAGGCTTAACTTTGAAAACATACACAGAAGGATAAATAAAGCTTTTTCCTGTAATTAATTACATTAGTACTTAGCATGACTACAAGTATAGTTTTTCTTTTCTTTTCTATTTTTTTGTTTGTTTGTTTTGTTTCCAGATAGGGTTTGTCTGTGTAACAGCCCTGGCTGTCCTAGAACTCCCTCTGTAGACCAGGTTGGCCTCAAATTCACAGAGATCTGCCTGTCTCTACCTCCTGAGTGCTGGGATTAAAGTCACACGTCACCCCTGCCCTGCTAAAATTATACTTCTAAATGCACTAAAGAATCTGATTATCTATAAGGTGAGTATTAGCTTAATTATCTTTACCAGTTTATAATAAGCAGTTTTCATAAGACTAGGACTTTACATTCTATCCCTGTTAGGTTTAGCCTCAAAAAATAACACTTTTTGAATTGAAGGTCTTCTAGTATCAAAATAAAACTTTTTAAAAAAGATTTATTTATTTATTTATTATGTATACAACATTCTGCTTCCATATATATCTGCATACCAGAAGAGGGCACCAGATCTCATTACAGATGGTTGTGAGCCACCATGTGGTTGCTGGGAATTGAACTCTGGACCTCTGGAAGAGCGGTTGGTGCTCTTAACCTCTGAGCCATCTCTCCAGCCCCAAAATAAAACTTTTGTTCATAGATACTGTCTATAAAGAGACTGGCAACTTCACTGATTTTTGTTTGTTTGTTTGTTTGTTTTTTGAGACAGGGTTTCTCTGCGTAGTCCTGGCTGTCCTGGAACTCAATCTGTAAACCAGGATGGCTTTGAACTCACAGAGATCTGCCTGTCTTTTCCTCCTGAGTGCTGCCCAGCTTACTGACCCTTTTATATTGCACCATTATAGACTATCACAGTTTTTTATGGCTTAGATTATCCAAATGGCTAGAGCGTAAAGTGAGCAAAGACAAAGAAGCTAGACAAATATTATTGTGAACCTAAATAGGCTTTAGGAATTTATAAATCTTGATTATCAAATATACTTTATTCATTAAACGTATGTTGTTACTTATCTAGCACCTTGGTGTTGAACAGTTAGCAAAGACATAAATAGTTAGACATACATTTTGGTGTTGTTGTTGTTTTGGTTTTTTCAAAAAAGTTTCTCTGTAAAGCTCTAGCTGTCCTGGAACTTGCTCTGTAGACCAGGCTGGCCACAAACTCACAGAGAGCTGCCTGCCTCTTTCTCCCAAGTGCTGGGATTAAAGGTGATACACATTTTAAATCAGCTTTTGTTAATCTGAGTAGACCTTTATAACCTTAAAATGTTATCATCATATACAGTATATTCTAAACTAGAGTTGAATCACACATATAGTATGTTGTAGTAGCTATGACCCTAAATTATAAAAAATCCATACCAATCCAAAATATTTGGGAGACTTGCTGTTGCTTCCTTAGTGCAAAGAGAGATACAATGATAAACAGAGAGCTCATTATCACTAAAACGTTTTACAATTATTGTTCTATGCCTTGCAGTCATCTGAAGATGGTGGTCACTTGGCATGTACTCTTTAACCTTAGTGAAGATGGCTGCCAGCCATGAGGCTGCTTACATCTTCAGTATTCCACCAAGATGGGGGAAAGCCACATTGTTGCTATTTAAACATCTGTTTTCCTAGTAGATCTATTTGTTAAATGAGAGTTGAATCCAAGTTACATACATACACATATACAGTTGAGTCCTAGTTACATACATACCTACATACAGAGTTGAATCCAAGTTATAGACACATATACATATCAAGTTGAATCAAAGTTACAAACACATATACACACACACATAGAGTTGAATCCAAGTTACATACACACATACATAGTTGATTTGGAGTTACACACACACACACACACACACACACACACACACACACGAGTTGAATCACACACACACAAAAATCCATATAGAGATTTTAAATATAAGCATTTAGTTATAAATTTAAAGCCAACTTTTATTACACATTTTATAGCTTCTTCTTTTTTTCCATACCCAATGAGGAACTTACAAATCCTGAGATAAGAGTTTACAGCATAACCTTAAGTGATTTTTTTTTTTTTGCCAGCAGAGCACAAAGAGATAAAAGAGATAAAAGATTTTTATCAAAGAGATAAAAGATTTTTAAGAGTGGAAAGTAGAGAAATTGCAAAGTGAAAAAAGTATAGATATAAGATATTTGGGGATCATTTATCTGTGAAGTTACAATTGTTTGTTACAATTTATGAGAATTTGGAAATCAGGTATGCCATTTTTTTGGCCATTGATCTGCACTGAGGCCAGGCTGTCATGATAAAACTGTGTTCATGGAAGACAGAGAGGGTGGCAGGGCAGGAGACTATATGGGTGTGTTCCTATGAGCTCCAAGAGGGAGCTGAGAGCTAAAGCTGTGGGGCTGCAGGCTGGAGCCAGGGGAGTACAGAAGATAAGGGAGCCAGTAAGTATTTTCAGTAGAGAGACCCATTGGTGAAAAGTTTTTGCACCCTGATAAGTCTCTGCGTCGATGCAACAATCCAAATCAGACCAAATCAAACCGCATTAGAAAAAGCTCACATTTAATGGATACAGGGCTCTGGGATGATTTTCTACCCCCCCCCCCAGGAGACAGAAAAGAGAGATAGGAAAACCATAAACCATGAGCCTGTTTTCTAGGGGACAGTTTAAATACTCTGTGGGAGTGGTCTTAAGCATCTCTCACGGCAGGCTTTCAGAGATGAGGCAGGGCTTGGAGAGAGAGAGAGAGAGAGAGAGAGAGAGAGAGAGAGAGAGAGAGAGAGGGGGGGAGGGGGTTTTCCACCAGAACAATCGGGTGGAGAAGGCCAGAGCCAAGAGAGACAGTTGTCCACATGGTGGAATTACCAAGGATGTAGAAGCTGGCTCCAGGAGCCAGAGAGACACTTATGGCACAGGACAAGGAGGAACAACCAGGAACTGAGAAGCACGTATGAGCCTATGTGGAGGGCATAGCAGGCTTGAAGGAAGTAGCAGCGGCAGCTGAAGAATGGGACTGTAGAATTTGGAATCAAATTTTGTGAGTGGTAGAAGCCCACCGGAACAAATGACCTATACATACCTTAGGAGAGTTAAATTGGCAGTTTGGATTGGAGCTGACAGTTCCTGGGAGAACAGGTGTGTGAACCTTCGTCTGTGTGTGAATCTTCCTCTGGCCTATGCCTTTGCTTTTTCTCCTTCCTGATAGGTCAAACTCCGGCTCCCACTTTGCAACAAGCTTACAGATCCATCAACCGTAACTTGAAAACAGGAGTTATACACAGTGGGAGACCAGACAAAAACAAGCAGGGCTTGGAGCAGAGAAATAAAGGATTAGGGAATGAGGAATCCTTTTCTGGTCTGGTACCCCCACCCCTACCCCCACCCCAGTCACTTGCAGTATAAAAGCCAATAAATTTGGGGTTCCCATGGGTGAGGAACAGGGGAAGGTCCAAGGCCTGAAGTCCAAGGTATCTCCAGGATTCAGGGGGGACTGAATGAAGAAGACACAAGCTGCTCAGTGGATTGTCATTGCACTGGGGTCAGGGCTTAAGAGACTCAATATCTATCTAGTACTAGGACTTTCAAATGAAGCCAAAAGGTAAAAACTGAGCTAAAAAGATGAAACCTCACCCAAGGGTCAAAGAGGAGAGTCTGTGGGTCAGTGAGGAGGGTCAACCTTAGACTTGAAGACCGTGGCTGGGGGTGCCTTCACCTCTGAGAATACCAGAGCGGTGCTGGATTCTCAACTGTCACTCCCTTGGATCTAGGGAAGCGTTTATGCTGACCAAAGAAAAAAATTTGCTAATTGCCACACTTGGATGGGGTGGCCAGCAATTGGTGAGCCAGAAAGTGAGTCTGTTGCAGGTAGACTGGAGATCAGGCTAGGATCCCAGTGTGGCTTAGACAGTGTACAGGCACCAGGATATCCTACAGAGTCTTGGCACAATCTTAGGGTTTCAGCCAAAAAGTACTTTGGCAGATTGATTGGAGCCAAGGAATGCCACAAAGATCACACCACACAGCAGAACTCATGCAAGGGATTTATCTGGGCGTGGGGAGGCTAGAGGCAGATGGTGGGGACTTTTAAAGGGTACTTGTGTTGCATTTGGAAGCTGATGATGATGTGACTGCTTGTGCTGAGTCACCAGAGGCAGGCTGGGGAAGCACCTAATTCCAAATATCCCCTACATCTAAAAGCACCCAGAAGCTGATTGTATGACAGAACAATGAGCCTCTTAGACCCTGCAAAGAGCTGGGACTGAGGGGCAGTGCCACAGGCAGAGGGATGTATATGACCCCACTCTCCTTGATCTCTGTACTTGTGTGTATGCATATGTATTTGTGTGGTGTGTGTGTGTGTGTGTGCTCATGCATGGATTCATGTGTGTGCATACAGGCATGTACATGCCCTGTCACATGTGTGGGTATGTGAGACATTCAGCCATTTTTTTAAAATTTTAAAATTTTCTTTCATTATTTTATGTGTATGAGCATTTTACTTGTATGTCAGTATATCCGTCCTGGGACTGGAGTTATGGATAGTTGTGAACTGCCACGGGAGCACTGGAAATCAAACCTAGGTCCTCTGCAAGAACAAGTGCTCTTAATTACCGAGTCATCTTTCCAGCCCTCATTTCTCTTACAAACAGGCTTAATGGCTGTGTATCTGCTTTATACCCTGCCCCCTGCCTCCAGTCTCTTTTGTTAATTCTTTGTTAAATGAACTTGTTTGACCAGGTAGAACTAGCTTGCTACAATTCCTGAAATGCTTAAATATATAAACATGAATAATTCTGCATTCTCCCTGTCTTTCTTTTCAAGTCACTTTCTAAATTAGCCAGTTGGGAGAAGACTCTAGGGTTGGATCTTAGGCAATGAGGAGCAGCCATGCTACTCCTTACCTTAGGGATAAAAGACAGAGGCCATCTGGGCCATGTGTGCTGCTACTTGCTAGCTTGGTTTAGGTCACCCTTTTTATGAAAAGAAACAGCCTTACCTGATAGTTTCACTTTGTTCATGCATTCCTTTGTGTGACATTGAGGTTATTCTTTTCCAACAGGGGTCAGAAGACAGACAACTTTGGATGTCAGTCCTTGCCTTCTACCTCAGTTTAGGACAGGATCTTTCTGATTTTTTTTTTTTTCTGCTGCATATGCTAGGTTAGCTGACCTGCTAATTGGCCCACAAGCTTCTGGGGTTCTCCTATCTCTGAGTCCATCTCTCTCGTAGGAGTGCTGGGATTACATATGCTTGCCCTAGGTGAAAGGTTCAGGCATTATGCTGACCTGCCCCTGTTACCTGGTGGAACAGGCAGTACCCTGGTCAGCCCAAGGTTCCATGGGAACTAAGTCTGCACGCAGGTGCAGAGGACCCCTTTAAAAGATAAGTCCCTGCCCCTTTACGCGCTCTGTTCCCTCTCTCTGTTCCCCTGCTCTACTCTGTCTCCCACCTATGCTCTCGCTCTGTCTCTCTATGGCGACCAGCCGTGGCGGTCAGCCATTTACCCTGTTCCTCTTCTTAGTCTCCCCATTCTGCCGGGCCTTATAATAAACTTATAGTCTCATGTCTCATGTCTCAGCATTTCTCTTTTCTTCTTTTTAAACAAAAGAATAACACTAGGCACCTGACTTTTATATGGATTTGGGGAACTTGAACTCAGGTCCTCATATTTGCACAATAAGCACTTTTACCCACTAAGCCTTGAGTCTCATAGCGTGGATCACACATTAACTAAGCCTGCTTCCTTACAAATCATCGTCTCCCTTTGCAAACCTTGTAGGTGCTTTGCATTGTCTGGCAGGACTGAAGCACCTTCAGACCCCCTCCCCCGGCCCCCACACGGCTTCTTCTGGTATCAGTCAATCTCCTGTTTGAAGGATGATTTTGACTTAACATTCCCCTTTCTCAAATACCTTCCCCTTCTCCATGAAACCTAAGGTACTGAAAACCAGGAGAGAGAAAGCACAGTGGGGTGTGAGGTTTGCTTAATCCTAAAGCAGGTCAGAGATTGAGTCTCACTCCATTGGTTGGGTTTTTTTTTTTAAGATTTTATTTATTTATTTATTATGTATACAGTCTTCTGCCTGCATGCCAGCAAAGGGCACCAGATCTTATTCAGGGTGGTTGTGAGCCACCATGTGGTTGCTGCGAATTGAACTCAGGACCTCTGGAAGAACAGTCAGTGCTCTTAACCGCTGAGCTATCTCTCCAGCCCCCATTGGTTGGGTTTTTACCTCACAATCTGATGCAGTTGTTGATAGGATACTGGCGCTGGGCATCTAGCCATCTTACTCTGGCTAGTGAAGAGTGCCTTAAGCTCTTGAGCCAAACGTATGGTCTTATCCACAGTGAACATTTTATACTGGACAATAGTGGGAAAACAAACAAACAAACAAACAAACAAAAAACAACCCATCAGTCTTGCTAATGCCTATGATGGAGCCTGAAAGTATTCTTTAGGGTCCTTGCCTGTTCTCTTCCTTGAATAAGGGCAAAACTACCCCTGATGATTTTCTTAGCTAAATGGCCAAAAGGATTTTAGGAGTACCAACAGTCCCTTTCATATGTCACAGGGGCTGTCTCATCCACATAGCATGGATGCACTCCTAGGATGCACAGTTAGGTTTCTGAGTCAGCATAAAGAGACACAATAGACGGTGACCAGAGTCTGACCTTCAACAGATGGGACTGTGTTTATTACCACACACAGCAAGGGACGACCTTTCTCTTTCAGGAAATTGAGGAGTCTGCCAAGAAACAAAGCTACCTGCAACCCTCTGTAGGGGTGTGGTGAAGGGCTTGGGACTGAGGAGATTGTTATAGCCATAGCCCACATTTCTCTTCTGCACTCTATCCTTCCTGAAATTGTTTGTCCAAGTGAGACAGACTATCTTGGGAGACAGACTGTCTCAATAGCTGTCCTGGAACTAGCTCTTGTAGACTAGGCTGGTCTTGAACTCACAGAGATTCACCTGCCTCTGCCTCCCGAGTGCTGGGATTAAAGGTGTGCACCACCAATGCCCAGTTTAGACGTTCCTTTTTTATGCTAACCAAAGGCTGAGCAAGGTCAACTATAATCTTATAGGAACCTGTGGAGGGTGTTTGATTGCACTGTGACAACTCTGAGACCTTGTTAATAAAGTTAACCTTGAATCAGAGGTTGGAGCCAGAGACTAGTTGACAAGAATCATTCATAGAGTGTACGGGAGACCAGACCAGATAGAGAGGCACAGGAAGGAATAGGGAGGGACTTGGAGATTTGAGGACTTCCCTTTGGATCTGGGAAGTGTGGAGTGGAGAGAAGATCAGCTGGTCACTCCTCCACTGCTTCTTTGATCTATCAGGTTTTCACTCCAATATCTGACTTCTGAGATATTAGTAATAGAACATAGATACTCTCAACAGGAACCCTGTTTTACAACTGAGACATTCACTATTACACAGTCGCCAAATGGCTTTCTTATTTTCTGAATCTTTGCTGTTGGTTACGTTTCATTGTGAAACCTTAGATCAACCCTCTTCTGAGGTATTCTGACTGCTGCTCCTCCCTCATCACCCCTGTTGGCAGCTCTAAGAAGCTAGCTAGCACGGTTGGTGCTTCTAAACCCCTAACAGCAGTTAGGGTGACCTCTAAGAGTGGGGAGGGGGTGAGGAACTAGAGTTAGAATCCCTGGTAGGTAGAAAGACAGGGAGAGGGGCCATAACTAGGTAATAAAAATGGTGAGCTTTCAAGATGCCTGTCTTCTCCCTCACTGTCTTGATCTAAGACAAAAGTCTGGGAGCTTAAAACAAAGGCCTTGTAGATTTCTTCTCCTGTAGAGCCTCTACAGACAGGATGGCATGACACGTTCAAGACCACATCAGGACATGCAACAGTTATGGATCACCCACCTATCCTGTCAACCTTCAAACTGACCAACTCTAAGTTAGGGGAGGAAACCCTTCAAAGATTAAACATTCCCAGCCCTCAGTGAGAGGCTGGCCTTTGGCTTCCTGACTCCCCTCTTTGCTCTGTGGAGGGTCTTTATTTCTGTGAGCCTCGTGTGTGTGTGTGTGTGTGTGTGTGTGTGTGTGTGTGTGTGTGTTTCCTCACTCCTAATAAAAGCCTTTCGAAACCAGAAACTGAATGAAAGAAGAAATAAAAGGAGGAGGACATGACTGCTCCTAAAGTTTGGAGAAGGTTTTTATTGTAGATATAAAGGAGAAAGCAGGCAGAGGGGAGGGTCCAGGTTGAACATGACCGGTACCCAGGTTTCTTGGGAAAGTTTGGGAAGTGTTCTCTTGTTGGAAGAAGTATGTCACAGGAATGGGCTTTGAGAATCTCAAAGCCTTGTACTATTGCCATTTCATTCTCTCTACTTCCTGCTTGTGGTTCGAGAAGTACGCTGCTCGCTCAGCTTCCTGCTCCAGCAGCCAGGTCCGTCACTTGTTGTCACACTTCCCCACCATGAAGGACTCTTATCTCTCTGGAACTGTAAGCCTAACTGACTCTTCCTTCCTCTGTAAGTTGCCCTGATCATGGTGCTTTACCCTAGCAACAGAAAGGTACCGAAGATACACCCTTAAGGCTCAGCATCCTATCATGAAGATACCTGTGTAATGATAAATCTTTCTGCCAGCGGCCTGTGCCCCACTGCCACATGGGCGCCCAAAATAACAAAAGAGACTTATATTAGGTACAATGCTACTGGCCAATAACTAGGATTTCTTACTTGCTAGCTTAGTCTTAAATATCAACCATAATTATTAATCTATACATTTTATAAGACTTATCGAGGACGCCGGCCTTAGTGTCCTGTCTTCCAGGGGATTACATTGTGACTCCACAGAGAAGAGAGGAGGAGGAAGTGGAAGAGAGTGACTTCCTGCTTGTCCCTGCTTATATTCTGAGTCTGCCTGCTATGTTACTTCCTGCCTGGATCACAAGACTTCTTTTTACTACATTTCCCAGAAATCTCCTCGATTCCTAGTTCCACTTATCTTGCTCCCCTATTGGTCAACAGTGCTTTATTAAGCAACCAATAAGACAAACATATACACAGAAGGACCTCCCCCATCATACCTGCACTTCCATGTTCACAATAACCAGGAAATGAAATCAGCCTGGATGCCTATCAGCTGATGAATGGATCATGAAATGTGGTACACATTTCATGTGGAGTTCTATTCAGTTATAAAGGAAGATAATTTAATCTTTGTGATCTAGTTTTTTTTTTTTTTGGCATTTAAGTGGAGTTACTCCACATGGGGACACCGATACTACAAGAAGACATGTTGTATGGGATACATGACTGGGGTATCCCCTACAACATGGGTTATTAAACAAAAGCTTCAGGGCAAGGTATGCGGTATCTCCTAATGAGTTATGGTCAAGGAGGCCTCAGAAGCCACCCAAACAACACAGACCATTGCTAATATTCTTGGTTACACATCATAACTAAATGGTAAACTCTATTGCTGAAGGCACCACACATTTTGGTTGCAGGATATAGAGGAATCAACCCCGAACCGACTAGGACTAACTTCCTGCTGGCTACCTTTCAAGGAAGGTGTTACACTGGGGAGAAAAGGATATTGGTGGCTTTACCTGATGCTGGACCCCGTAATACTGACTAACAGGCAAGATGTGCCCCCCCCCATGCAGTAGTGATGTGAATGTTTCGGGTAATCAGCCACTTTCTTATTGGACTTGAAGCCTGCTTCACAGCAGGGAATCCACACCTGGTACTGTAATCCTGTTCAAAAGCCCAAAGCTAGGGAGGCCCTTAGTAAAAAGGAATCTACCACTGCCATTGGCTGAATGGAAGTGTTGCCAAACTGCTTTCTAAATATTTATGCTTGTACACATGGATCAGTGCTGCTCCAATCTCATCAGAGAAAGGTCTCTCTGTAGTGGACCTCGGTTAGTGGAGACTCACGGCAGAGAGTAAGCGACTGTTGAGTGTTCAGCCTTAAATGGGACATCTCTATCAACCCCAGTGCTTCCCTCTACCCTAAGAAGAGAGGGCTGGAAAGAAAGTAAGAGCTGTAGGAAGGGGAGGAGCATTGTGAAGTGCTGTCTTCCAGACACCACATGACTGATGCACTTGTGAACTCACAGCAGCTGTGGTTATGCGCAGATCTGCACAAGGTCAAGCCAGGCAAGGTTCCAGCAGAGCCTGGGAAGGGGCTCATGAAGCTCCACCCCCATTTGAGGAGCTCTTGGCAGCTGACACCTGCTGGTGGGGGAGAGTCACTTTTCTTCTGGAGTGTGGCCTCTGGTAGGTTGCCCATGCTCCAGTGGACTCTCACACCTGTGTGCATGTAGGATGAACTAATTGGACTTAGTGAGGTATTAAAAATTTAAAAAAAAAAAAAGGGCATGAAGGTGAAAAGCGAACTTGTTTGCAAGGGGTCCAGGGAAGAGGTGTGTGTGTGTGTGTGTGTGTGTGTGTGTGTGTGTTTTATTAAGATACATTGTATACATGCATCCAATTGTCAAAAACTAAATATAATTAAAAAAATAATCTTGAGATGGAGTTTATAGCAGAGAAAAAGCCACCTGGGGGGGGAGTAAAAAAAATCATTCCCCACCCACCAGGGACTTGCAGAGCCCCAGATAATGAGGAAGATGTTAAGTCAGCAGGCACCAGTGATGTATCCTGGGAGAGGGTGGCAAGATGCACAGGGTCACATGGAGCACCGTGGCATTCTGCTGCTCTTGCACGTAGAGGATGCTCAGTCAAAGTAGGTAATGGGATGGACCAATAGCTTCTCTGATCTGCCCCAGTCGCACTCTTGTGTTTCCCACACCCTCCTCTCTGCCCACCCTGCCCCGGGGCTCTGAAGACCCCAACTGCTCCTGGAGGGCCAGTGCTCTCCTAGCCTCCATTAGGAGCCTCTTCCTGCTGTGCCAGGTGCATCCACGTGGCTTCACGCTCTCGGTCCCCCTCCTCCTCCCTGTCCTTATCTTTCCCTTTCGTCTCCATGGAGACTCACCGCCTCGGCTTGCCTGCATCCCAGCCTCTGCCAGGGATTCTGAGCTGGGCTCGATTCATCCCTCCTCCGAAGCCCTGGTACCCGCAGCCCTGTCTCCTCCCCCTGGGGTGAATCCACCCTCCTTTACAGCCTCTTTTTTTCTGACCAGCTCATTTATTCTCCAGCGCTGACAGCTAGGCAGAGCCTCTGAAGAGCCCATCCCCCTGCTCCACCCTCCACCTGCTCCGCTAGCCCTCTGGGTGAAAGGCTGTCCTACCGGCAAAAGGTCTCGGTGGGCTTCCTCTCTGAGCATCGGACCCTCTGCCATTCCAGCCTCCCATGCCGAGGCCCGCTCTGTCAGTCACTGCTTTTTGTCATCGGCTTGGCAAACGGGCAAGTCTTCAAGCCCTAAAATCTGGGAAGGAGAGTTGGGGGTGGGAAGAAGCCACCTGGGAGGGGGAAGGGTGGCGACGGAAGGACCCTAGAAACTGGGCAGGAAGACAGGGTCTGTTCTGTTCTAAATATGTCCCCTCCCCCCTCCTAGGAGAGCAAAAGAAGCTTCATGGGAAACAGCAGCAACAGTTGGTGAGCCACGGGGCCTTCTGGGCTGGGATTGGTGCAGTGGGCCTGGCAGGTCAGCTGGCAAAACTGGTCCAGGAGCACGGATCTCTGCAGTCCAGCAGATTTCTCTGCTGAGCGCTCTGCAGTGCTCTTCCCCAGGGAGGAAGCACAAAGGCCGGATGGGCCAGGCTGTGCAGGGAGGGACCAGGACAAGCAGGTGGGTGCTACAGATGCTCAGCTCGGAGAGCACAAGGAATCCTCCGAGAACCTGACCATCTGTTCAGCTGCAGAATGGCTGCCTGGGTGCCAGGAAGCTACTGCTCTCTCTTGACTATCCCAGCAGCTGGGGTTGTAGTTTGTGCCCCTTTGAGGAAGCCCCGCTGCAAGGCTGATGCTCTATGGGTTTCCTGAGTGTCTTCGCTAATGAGGAGCCCCAGACCCGGCCATGTCACTGCCAGTCTCTCATTTGGACCTCACCCATGGTTGCATGGCTGGCATGTACAGGGCCAGGATTCCCTGAGAGTTGCTCTGGGGGCGGGGGTACTCAGTCCCCTCTGTTCTGTTGCTCTCAGTTAGGATGGCCAGGACCTGGGAGACAAGGAAGTGAGGAATGGGTGGAGCTCATCCTCCAGGTGGCTTAGGAAGCTGAGGTGGCATAGAGGGGCCTTCACTCCTAAGCTGTCAGCCCTCCAAACCCTGCACCCAACAGGCATCCAACTTCCAGATGATGTCCTACCCTCCAGGTCCCATGCATCATTCCCCAAGCTGGAGCTGGGCCTGGGACACCGTCCCTCCCCACCCCGGGAGCCGCCTACCTGCTCCATCTGTCTGGAAAGGCTTCGAGAGCCCATCTCACTGGACTGTGGCCATGACTTTTGCATTCGGTGCTTCAGCACACATCGCATCCCAGGCTGCGAGACACCATGCTGCCCCGAGTGCCGGAAAATCTGCAAGCAAAAGAAGGGCCTCCGCAGTCTAGGGGAGAGGATGAAGCTCCTGCCACAGCGGCCACAGCCCCCTGCACTGCAGGTGAGGGACAAGATCTCTGCATTCAGAGATCAACCCAAGGTGGGGGATTAGCTTTGACCCTATTCTAAACTGTTAGGAAGAGACACAGAGTTCCAGGTTGGACACTTTCCCAACTTGGTTGGACCCTTGCTCAGGGGACCCTTCTCTGTCCTTCCAGGAGACCTGTGCTGTGAGGGCTGAGCGGCTGCTGCTGGTTCGGATCAATGCCTCTGGAGGCCTCATCCTCAGGATGGGAGCCATAAACCGCTGCCTGAAGCATCCACTGGCCAGGGACACACCTGTCTGTTTGCTTGCTGTCCTGGGAGAGCAGCACTCAGGAAAGTCCTTCCTCTTGGACCACTTGCTCAGAGGCTTACCAAGCCTGGTGAGGGCAGGGCTGGCAGGAGGATGCAGGGAGGCAAAGTGGAGCCCCAGGTTGACTCTGGGAGGGAAGCATCTCTGGGGATACACAGTGGACCACCAGACACCTTCTTCTCTACTTTCAGGAATCTGGTGACAGTGGCAGGCCCAGAACAGAGGGGTCCCTTCCTGGGATCAGGTGGGGTGCCAATGGCCTTACTAGGGGCATCTGGATGTGGAGTCACCCCTTTCTGCTGGGAAAAGAAGGGAAGAAGGTGAGGAGAAAAGCCGATGGGAGTTAGCGTGGACCAAGGAGGAAAACAAACAGGAGGATACAGGGTGGAGGAATGGAGGGGAGAGAGAGGGAAGACAGGAATGAGAAGGACATCTCTGAGGTAAGGACAAGGGAAGGGGTTGGGCAGAACAAGACAGGTCTAACCCTTCGCTTTGTGTCCTCAATAGGTGGCTGTGTTCTTAGTGGACACAGGAGATGTCATGAGCCCAGAACTGAGCAGGGAAACAAGGGTCAAGCTCTGTGCTCTCACCATGATGCTCAGCTCCTACCAGGTGAGATGAGAGAGGTGCTTGGGTGGGGCAGCCACTCTGCACACCATTCCCTAGGGTGCCACACACTCCTGCACACCACTCCCCAGCTCAGCTTCCTCAGAGCTGAGAACTTGGCAGATTTAAGTGTCTGGGGTTCATGCAGGTTCTGGAAGGTGCTTCTAGAAGGAGGAAGATGTCCTAGGGAAGGTGGGAAGGTAGGTTGTTCTAAAGGTGGAACGGTAGGCCTCAGGGACAGCTGGAGGCCCACAGGACCACAAAGCTCTCCAGGTCTTCTGAAGATGGCTCGCACCTAGGCTGAAAGGCTCATGCTGGGCTGGGCTTGTGCTCTGAGATAAAGGCCACTCAGGAGCCCCTCACAGAACCCTTCCTACTTCTGCAAATCTTGCATCTTCCTGTTTTTCTCTGTTCTAGATCCTGAACACCTCCCAAGAGCTGAAGGATACAGACCTGGGCTACCTAGAGGTGAGGCAATCTCCGTATTGAAGCCATCATCTCCACATACCCTTACCACAAGGTCAGGAGGGCTGGACCAAAGGGAACTCATGCCTTCCCATTCAGTCTTAGGATTTTACGACACCTGAACTGGCTTAGTGGGCTTCAGGACAGACAGTTGAGCACAAGGTGCTTGGTTTGGGGAGAGGCAGGAGAATCTTCAAGCTGGAAGGGGGAAATTTGGCTCCTCTAGTGGTCTAGGGTGACTAGAGAGAAGGCTTAGGAGGCGGACTGTAGCTCTTGGAGTAGCCCACTGCTAAAACTCTCTGTACCCATTCACAGATGTTCGTTCATGTGGCTGAGGTGATGGGCAAGCATTATGGGATGGTGCCAATCCAGGTGAGACACCTATTTCTGGACTTGTCAGTCTAGATATTGCCAATCTCAGCTGCTGGTGTTGGGACCCTTTCTCTTCCAGCATCTGGACCTCTTAGTTCGTGACTCTTCCCATCACAATAAGTCAGGGCAAGGGCACATGGGTGACATACTCCAGGTAAGTAGTACAGAGGGAAGAGACTGATGCCAGGGCAGCAGGTGAGGGAGACTGGGTGGTGTCCCAGAAGTGTTCTTACAGAGGGAGGCTGCTCCCTTGGCTCAGAGCTCTCCTCAATCCATCTCTCAGAAGCTGTCTGGCAAATACCCCAAGGTCCAGGAGCTGCTCCTAGGGAAACGGGCCCGCTGTTACCTCCTGCCTGCTCCTGAGAGGCAGTGGGTAAACAAAGGCCAAGCAAGCCCAGGAGGCAGTAAGTGTTCCAGGGGTGGAGAACTCCCTGGCATTGCTTCCCAGCTTTGGCCCAGTCTCTCCCAGGCCCAGGCTCCTCAGCCCAAGGAATCTCTTTCTCAGACACAGAAGATGACTTCTCCCATCTCTTCCGGGCCTACATCTTGGATGTGCTGAGCACAGCACCTCAGCATGCTAAGAGCCGCTGCCAGGGGTACTGGAGTGAGGGCCGTGCTGTGGCCAGGGGGGACAGACGCCTGCTCACAGGGCAGCAGCTAGCACAGGAGATCAAGGTGTGAAAATTTCCTGGGGACCCTGGTCTCAGCAGGCACCTTCCCTCCCTGACCTGGCTGTGATGTTTCTACAGAACCTCTCGGGCTGGATGGGGAAGACTGGGCCCAGTTTCAGCTCTCCAGATGAGGTGAGGAGCCCCTCCCCTCAGGGAGGGTGGGGTCAGGGAGGGTGATCTGGGGTAAGGGTCTGCCTGCCCTGGGAGTGGAGATGAGGAGCCAGTAGTATCCCTAGCTGAGGAGGAAAGAGGGAGGCAACCTGGGTTTTCCCATGAACAGATGGCTGCCCAGCTCCATGACCTGAGGAAAGTGGAAGCTGCCAAGAAGGAGTTTGAGGAATACGTGAGGCAGCAGGTGAGCCCCAGGGTCTGCAGGGGTAGGGGGGTGGGGAGGCTGTGCCAGAGAGGATGCCTGGGTACCCAGGTGGACCACCTTCTTTCCCCCCACTGCCACAGGACATAGCCACAAAGCGCATCTTCTCTGCACTCCGAGTCCTGCCTGACACCATGCGGAACCTGCTCTCTACCCAGAAGGACGCCATCTTGGCTCGCCATGGGGTCGCCTTGTTGTGCAAGGAGAGAGAGCAGACCTTAGAAGCCCTGGAAGCTGAGCTGCAGGCAGAGGCCAAGGCCTTCATGGACTCCTACACAATGCGCTTCTGTGGCCACCTGGCTGCAGTCGGGGGTGCTGTAGGTGCTGGGCTCATGGGCCTGGCAGGGGGTGTGGTGGGTGCAGGCATGGCAGCAGCAGCTTTGGCTGCTGAAGCAGGGATGGTGGCAGCTGGGGCAGCCGTGGGGGCCACTGGGGCTGCTGTCGTTGGAGGTGGTGTGGGTGCTGGCCTGGCTGCTACCGTGGGCTGCATGGAAAAAGAGGAAGATGAGCGGGTACAAGGAGGGGACCGAGAACCCCTTCTCCAGGAAGAATAACTTCTAGGAGATGTTGAAGGGTGAAAGAGATGAAGGGCAAAAGGAAGGGTGTGGCCATGCCAGGGATTCAGAGGGGACCACACATATACTGGCTCTGTTGAATGCCCCTTGTCATTCACTGGCTGAGCTGGGGGTTTAAGCTGAGTCCAGGAACCTGGGGAGGCTTTTGGCCAGGAGGCTGTGTTGGAGTGCAGTAATGCAAGGCCTGTTTCTGGCTGTGGATAATTGCCACTCACTGGAGTCCAGGGTCACCCACCATAAATAAGGTTCCACCTCCCCCATCCCACTCCAGTTTATTTCCCTGGAGGGCGCTGGCCTGGAAATTTATCCCTGGATCCAGAGCCCTGTGCTTTTTACAGTTGGGACAGGTCCCAGCACGACTGACTTCAGAGCTGGGAGGGAAGAAGAGGAGGGATCACAGGACAGAGATGGGTATGGCAGACTGAGGTATAACCCTGGAGGGGCAACTTGTTCCCCAAACTGCTCCAGAAGGACAGGCGTGGCCGGCCTCCCTGCTCTTCAGCTGGGTGTCCCGATGTGTGTCCTGAACCGCCCCATACCCCCGTCTCCTGCAGTCCTCCTGGGTCTGTGCCCCATGCCAAGCCCATTTGGATGGATCAAGACAGATTAAATGCCAAAGAACCACACCTCTGATTGCAGCCTGTGCTAAAGCAGTCAACCAGGTTCTGCCAATGGCTGGTAAAGGAAAGCGCAGGAAATAAGTTCCGTCCTTAAGCACCGTCACTGTCTCTTGGGCTGTAGGCCCTCTGTGCCACACTGTAAGACCTCCTTGATGTATCTCTCTGCAAGGAGCCCCCAGAGAGCTTGTGGAACAGGGAGCCTCTCTCGGGGGATGGAAACTTCTAAGGAGACCTCTGGGCCATTAAACTGTAAAGGATGTTGGGCACGTGACCCTTTGTTTTATATAAAAATAAAATGTGTGTGTGTGTGTGTGTGTGTGTGTGTGTGTGTGTATGAGAGAGAGAGAGAGAGAGAGAGAGAGAGAGAGAGAGAGAGAGAGAGCAGAGGAGAAAGAGAGAGGAGAGAGAGAGAGAGAGAGAGAGAGAGAGAGAGAGAGAGAGAGACTGGCAGCTTTTCAGTACATTTCTGAAACAAGAATTTCGTCTCCAGAGGAGTTTGGGGAGGGAGGAGGAGACATGGGTTTCCATTACAAGGGCATGGTGGTAGGGACAGGGACACTGAAATTTGAAGTGATCTGAGGAGTATCATGCCCTGGCTTGGTGGTGGCAGGAGGCTTTGGCCAAGGGCCAATTGCACAGTCACATTAGCAGGCTTGTCTGCAAGGATTTTGGGTTCGATCCTGACACAATAGGGAGCCAACATTTGTTCCAGCAGAAGACAAAAGGAGGGGGGCTGGAGAGATGGTTCAGAGGTTGAGAGCACTGACTGCTCTTCCAGAGGTCCTGAGTTCAATTCCCAGCACCCCACATGGTGGCTCACAACTATCTCTAATGAGACCTGTGTGTGTGCAGGCAAACATGCAGACAGAAAACTGTATACATAATAAATAAATCTAAAAAAACAAGAAGACAAAAGGAGGCATGACAGGGAGACCACTATCAGACTGGAAATAGAAGCCAGCATTCACTGTGCAGGGCTAGCCAGTGGTTACACTATGCAGGGCTAGCCGGTGGTTACACTGGGGTCTCTCCCCAAGTCACACCTCTGATCTCAGAACTGCAACATGCTCACTCTGTCTAAGCCCTTATTTAAGACTCAAGACAGAGTCTTAAATAAGACTGCCCAGCAGGCCAGTGGAGAAGCAGGGCATTTGACGTCCAGGCTGACGTTCAGTCACAGACATTGGAAGATGTGTTGTTAAGGGCTCTGCTGAAATCAAGATGTTCCTTTGGATGTTTCTGCTGGCATGCCCAGCTCAGGGAAATTTTGAGGGGCAGCAGAGGACATGGTCTGGGACTGGTGGACAAAATACACAATGTAGGAGAATCCCAGAGCTGGGAAGGAGGATGGGTCCGGTAAGGGCAAATGAGGGTGACCCTTTTTTGGAAACTGGGCCCTGCATGGGAACAGGGTCTAGACAGTGTGTGGTGTTTGTGGAGCAAGTCTTTCTGGGAGCATCACAGAATCCTTTCACTGTCATCTGGTAGACACATGAGCTGCAAAACCTTCCAGAGCTTGGGGCTGGCAGGCCCAGGACATAAGGGCCTCTGAGGACTGAGAAGGCGGTGTTGTATGGTTAGGATTCCCCTCCAACAGGAACTTGGAGGAAACTCCAAGGTCAACCTCTTTGTATTCACTGAACAGATGGGAGAAGTTGGCTCAGCTCGAGAAGCTTCTGCAGGAAAATGAATATTCCATGGTATTGGAATATTGGGAACTAGCCTCCATAACCTTAGGAATTATCAGTACAAACAATATACATTTCCACAGAGGAGGACCAGGACCTTAGAGTCAGTGTCAGCTGAAACAACTAGTGACAGACAGGACTTGAACCCACGATCTCTGATGCCAGAGCCCTTGTTCTACAGAGCCTTTGCCCTTACAAGTCTCTTCAGACCCCCAGATAACCTTAGGATTCTGACCCCGCTTCTGAGTGTGTGATTCCATTCCTTCATTCCGATGGCAAAATATTCAAAGCCAAGCATGTTATCAAGAGAAGTGTATTTAATTCACATTTTTGGAGGCCTAAGGGTATGTGTGGTATCAGCTTGGCTCTGCTGAGGATCTCGTGGTGCTTGGCATAGTGTGGGAGGAGGGTATAAAAGAGGGAGCCCTCATGCATCAAGACAGGAGGGGGCCCATAAGAACTACACTAACTCCTATTGAGAGTTGGATCCCTAGTGACCTTCCCTAGGCCCCATCCCTTAAAGGTCTGACAAGAACCAAGTGCCCCATTTATGAGCCCCGAGATCCATTTAAACAACACCCCAAAACTATTACCGGGCTTTCAGCATTGGTTCTGGGATCTTCCAGACTATAACCCAGGCCTCCAAGATTCTCTTGTCACAAGTCTCTGGTTTAGAGATTGCTGTCATACCTTGCAGCCCCTAATTCTGAATTTCCCTAGTGATGAAGATGGCAGGTCCACAAGACACAAGGAGCCAGCATCCTGAAGCCCCTTGCCACATGCAAGAAAGAGCCCCATCCCACTGGCTTTCAGGAAGTCGCACCATGAGCCAAAATAAACTTCGACTGCATTGAGTGAATGGGACACGGAGAAGATCTGTTGTTGTGGTGTTGTTTTTCTAACCAACAAACAGACCTGTGCTCTTTGAAATGGGGAGCTGCTAGAAGAAACACAAACACCAGTTGGGTGGTGAGCAATAAGGAAACACACAGCTGGGCTCATGTCATGACAAACCATTTGCTAATTGCCCACCTATAAACACTTGTAATCTAGAACACGTATGGTTGAGGAAGAAGTTTTTAAAAAATGAAGTCCCTTGCCAAGCCAGAATATTCTCTCCACCAATGTGAAAAAGAAGGAAGGTGATTCTCCTTTAATATGCATTCAGTACACAGGGCTGATCCTGTGCAATCTTGTAATGATGTTACAGAGACAAGAAGAAATCCCACAAGGTTGTGGGTTTTGTTTCTGTGGCCAGTACATTAACAGATGGGTGAGAAGGAAAAACTAGCTTTGCTCATGGGTTAAGAGGTTCTGGTTAGGGCTAGAGAGATGGCTCAGAGGTTAGGAGTACTGGCTGCTCTTCCAGAGGTCATGAGTTCAATTCCCAACAAATACATGATGGCTCACAACCATCTATAATGAGAGCTGACACCCTCTTCTGGCTTGCAGGCAGAACACTGTGTACATAATAAATAAATCTTAAGAAGTAAACAGAGGACCTGGCTCATGGTCACTTGCTCCTATGTATTGGGCAGAGAGCTCATGGTGACAGGAGTCCAATAGGCATGATAACTGTTTGCTACATGGCCAACCAAGCAAGAAAAGAGGATACTGTTTATTGCTAGCTTTTTTTTTTTCTCTCCACATTTTATTATATCTGGGACCTCAGCCCGTGGGATGGTCTATCCACATTTAGGGTGGGTCTTTCTCCCTTACTTAATACTGCCTGGAAGGCCTTTACAGGCCTTTGAAGCCTCTGAAACTGTGAGCCCAAATGGCCTGTACTTTACTTCTGGCTGATTCTAAACCTAGTTAAGTTGACAAAGATGGTTACCCATCACACATTCATCTATATGGCCAGGCAAATGCAGCCTGTGGCCTGGGAATGCTCATGGATGAGGCATGAGGACTCCACAGCATCATTTACCATACATGATTTCACAGTGTCCTCTAAGTTTACCTGGTAAGCAGCTGTCAGAGCTCCTAGCTGCAATGCCCGGGTGACAGGGTGAGTGAATGCTGGAACCACATAGCTCTAGGACCTTAGGAAGACAGTCCTGGGTGAGCAGTTTGTTTACCATTTGAAAAGAGTTGTTTAAATGTCAAAGTCTTGCATAATTTGCATGATGAACTATGTAAGTACAGCTCGCCCTTTGTTTCCAAAGCCACATTTGCCTGACTCTGTCCCTAACAAAGACTGTACCTAGTAAGTCTCTCCATACCACATCTATCCTGGGAATGCTGTAGGAAGTTGTCAGGGTGAGTACATGCTTCTATGGCCCAAGACTGTTAGTGCAGAAAAACAAAGCAGTGTTAGGAAATAAGGTACTGATGTTAGTAAAATGTGAGTCTTAAAGTAATTGAAACCACTAGTTTATGTCAGACAGGTTAGAGTTTGGACCAATGTTCCCAAAGGCCCATGCGTTAAAGGCTTGTTTCTAGTCTTGTGGTTTTGTTGATAGGACTTTCAGGCATGGGTCCTAGTGGGAGGAAGTTAGGTCATTGAGATGAGCTACACTGGGACCCCAGCTCCTTTTCTCTTTGTTTCCCTGCCCCTGTAAGGTGAGAAGCTTGCACACATGCCATAACATACTGCCTCACCATGGGCTCAAAAAGCAGTGGGGCCAACCTCATGCTGAAGCCTCTGAAACTGTGAGCCCAAATGACACTTTCATCATTTGATTATCTCAAGTTGTAATGGTAATGGAAAACCAGGTAACACAGGCCACCATGGCTATCTAGGACGATAACAGCAGGTTTATTAGAATGGCCCAATATTGGTCTAGAGAATATAGGGCTGACATCCTTGTAGGAACCCCACTCTACGCCGCTGGAGGAGCTGACTTGTGTGGAAGGCATGAACTCGGTTGGATTGTCCTTTTCCTTTGATGGTCACACTTACAGGAGCTCTCCCCATGTGGGGACAGCCTGTTTTCCCTTCAGAACACCTTTCTGTACACAAAATCTCTGGATTGATTGATGGGTGGTGGGCTCCTAAGGAGAAGCTTTCTAGGCCCTTCTGAATCTCAGGCTTTGCAGGGAAGAGGAGCCCTTTCAAATACTGAGCATGATATGAGAGAGCTGGGCTAAATTGGGCACAGGACATGGTCTCAACCCATATTCATCGCCTGTCAGACTAGCACTCAAAGGAGAGTGCAATGCTTGCCTGTGGGGTGCCTCTCATCTTTAGCAAGGCTAGCAGTGGAGTGTTAGCATCCCTCCCTGGAAGAGCTCCGGATGGACCCGTGGTGTCTGATTCATCTGTTCTAGTTAAGCAGAGGATGGTGTGCGTGCAGGAGTACCCAGCATGGCCTGCCTCATTCCTGAATGACAGTGCCCTCAGGCCACCTGGGCATCCTGTACACCACACAGAGTTCCAGTCTCTTTCCTTCCCTTCCATGGAGTTGCTTCAATGGAACCTACCCATCCCCTGGTCCCTGGCAAAGCTGGCAGAGGAAAGCCTTTTGTAGCACCATGTGCTAAGAACCCTGCATGTCAGGAACCCTGCTGACAGGCACCAGGCCTCTTAGAGTTGTCACTGATTGGGGAGAGGGGTACTGAGAAAGATCTCACTCCTTAGCCCAAGCTGGACTGGAACTCACTGTGTAGCCCAGGCTTGCCTTGAACTCTTGGTAATCCTCCTTCTATGGCCTCCCAAATGCTGAGATTTTAGACATGAGCCCACACGTTGGGTCTCGAGCACATCTTGGATATGCCACCTGCCGATCCTAGTGGGGAATAGTGAGGGTGTTTTAACCTCCTCCCATGAGTCTGAGCACTGTGCTGTGAGGACAAGCTGTAGAATTGTTGGCTAACCCCTGTGGACCAGCTGAGGTCTCTTAGAGCTTCTCTTGGTCCATTAGTTCTTTTCCTTTGTGAGGCCTAGTTCTGAAAATGAACAACAATCACTTGACATATTAAAGGGGGTTTTAAGTATGAGGGCTGCCCTGCCCTTTAGAAAAGTCACTGTCTTGCCCAGGTGACTTGCAGAGGCTGTGAGCTGCAAGGCCTCAAGTGCCTTTTACTTTTAGAGACATTCTAGTTCCCATTAAAGTCTAGTAAACCTCTAGAGAAGTTTTCCAACTTCTCTCTGTTGCATGATAGACCCATAGAGACACTTATCAGTATTTGTAGATTTTGTCAGTGGTTAGAGAGAGGGATAGGGGAGGGGACACAGCTCTGTTTGGTCTCCTACAGCAGGTTGAGGTGTCCTCCTCCAGTCTTTTAGGGATCTCCAGTCTGGCTGAGCCAGGATTTGTGGCTTCAGTACAAAAGAGAATTTTGGGATGGGTTAGCATGAAGCAGAGTTGAGTCTAATGAAGGTATGTTAACATGGATTTTAGGCACGATGGTTAGGAGAAAGAGAAGTGTACTCCAGAGCATGGGTGTGGGTGTCTCTGGAAGAATTTGGGGGACCCCTGCATTCTTTGCCTGTGGGTACCTGATTGATCCGGCAATGTGAAGCTGTTATCTGTAAAGAATCATTAAGGAACTCAAGTGAGGTAACTACATGGCTGCTGAGGGGACTCCCCAGGTCTGCAATCGAGGCAGGGGTAGGTGGAGCCACCGAGAGTCTTGTTGGAGTTGCTCAGAACATGTCTGGGGAAAGGAATCAGGCCAGGTCCAAAGTCAGACTCAGTCATGAGCCTGAGTCATTACTATTTTGAAATAAACTACCTACATGTAAAGGAATATTATTCCTATTCCTGCACCCTTTGCAGCAAATGTATAATGCTGGGATTCCTGCCTCAGCTGGTGAGGAGTTTTAAGCAAACTATTGGGTGAGGGACTTTTTCCCCTGTCCATGTCCCCATAATTTTCCATGTTTTCCTAGCTTGCCTCAGATTTGTTTTAAGTCCTGACTCCAGAATGACAGCACTAGTAAGTTTCTTGGAGTCATTTTGTACAGATCAAATTCCAGGCCAGCCGGAAGCTCCCGGATCTCACCAGCAGTACCAGGCATGAGAAGCCTCAAACTAGTATATGTGACCTGTTTGAATAGTTGAAAGCCTTTTAAACACATTTTTATTTATTTTATGTGTCTGGGTAATTTTTCTGCACCCATATCCATATCCCCTGGATCTGGAGTTACAGACAGTTGTGAGCTGACATGTGGGTGCTGGGAATTGAACCTGTGTCCTCTAGAGAAGTGCTCTTAACTTCTGAGTCTTTGCTCCAGCCCCTAATTTAAATATTTTAATTGACTGTTACTTATGACTCAGGCATGATCCTTATTCTATTAATTGCCCTAACCTTTGAGGCTTCGGCTTTGTTCTTTCTTTTTTCTCATTCTTTATCCTTTTTATGTGAATTTCAACCCCTGTGCAGAATCACTTGCTCTTTCTTCTGCTAGTTCAAATCTGAGTTGTGCTCCAATTTCATTATTGGAAGTGTGACATGTGTGTGTATGAAAGAGAGAGAGGGTGAGTCTGTGTGTGTGTGTGTGTGAGTGTGTGAGTGTGTGTGATTCTGTGTGTGTTTGTGTGTGTGTGTTTGTGTGTTTGTGAGTGTGTGTGAGTGTGTGAGTGTGTGTGATTCTGTGTGTGTGGTTGTGTGTGTGTGTGTGTGTGTGTGTGTGTGTGTGTGAGTGTGTGTGTTTGTGTGTGTGTGTGTGTGTGTGTGTGTGTGTGTGTGTGTGTGTGTGTGTGTGTGTGTGTGTGTGTGTGTGTGTGTGTGTGTGTGTGTGTGTGTGTGTGTGTGTGTGTGTGTGTGTGTGTGTGTGTGTGTGTGTGTGTGTGTGTGTGTGTGTGTGTGTGTGTGTGTGTGTGTGTGTGTGTGTGTGTGTGTGTGTGTGTGTGTGTGTGTGTGTGTGTGTGTGTGTGTGTGTGTTGTGTGTGTGTGTGTGTGTGTGTGTGTTTGTGTGTGTGTGTGTGTGTGTGTGTGTGTGTGTGTGTGTGTGTGTGTGTGTGTGTGTGTGTGTGTTGTGTGTGTGTGTGTGTGTGTGTGTGTGTGTGTGTGTGTGTGTGTGAGTGTGTGTGTTCTGTGTGTGTGTGTGTGTGTGTGTGTGTTGTGTGTGTGTGTGTGAGTGTGTGTGATTCTGTGTGTGTGTGTGTGTGTGTGTGTGTGTGTGTGTGTGTGTGTGTGTGTGTGTGTATTCTGAGACAGGATCTCTCTCTACATGAATCTGGAGCTCACTGTTTGGGCTAGACTGACTGGCAAGCCCCAAGGATCTGCCTGCCTCCCCTCCCCAGCACTGGAGTTACAGGTATGCATCACGGTGTCTGGCTCTTACAGGGTTCTGGGGATCCAGTCCTAGGCTGTCATGCTGGCACAGCAAGCATTTCATCCACTGAGCTCTCTCCCTAGGTCCCAAATGCAAGTTTTAATGTTCATCCTTTTCTAGTTGTGTTTTTGCCTGGGTTTAATATATCCGACTGGGAGGCAATTTGCTAGCACCAAATGCCAGCTTTGTTCTCCTTAGCTCCCAAAGGCTACCTCTTCTTCCCTCATCCTCAATGTTGGGATAAAAAAAAAATAGCCTTTTCAGCAAACTGCTGGATCAGTCAGCTATATGGAGGTGAAGAATGCAGAGAAGAGGAAGCTAAAAGTTGTTCCTGAAAATCCGTGTGAATGTGACATTCACGTGTCTGGACCCTTACGTACAGAGATCTGAAATTCCTTTACCCTAACAAATGGATGCTTTACTTCAAATTTTAAGTAGAAAAACATTCAAATTGGAATTTCAAAAGCAATTTTTTTCCAGAAATAATTCTTTGGGTTTAACTATTAGCAATCCCTTCTAGTTCTTGATGCTTTCTTGGTAGAGCCAGCTTGAAGTAATTTTTTTTTTTTTAAATCCTTGGCTGATTGCGTGACATGCAGTGCAAGTCATGCTTCCTTTCAGACCTTGGTTTCTCATCTTGACTCATAGGCCATGTTAGCGAGCTGTGCTGCAGAGCTCCGATGCCCTTCGTGGAACTATCGTCTGAGACGGCCTCACATAGCACTCATGAACTTCATGTGGTTGCTGTCCCAGATCTGGGCTTCTGTGTTGGTGATGAGGAGTGAGATGCTCTATTTTATTACTCATTTTTTCCCATTGCTGTGGCAAAATGGTGGGCAGAAGCAGCCTAACAGAGGAGGGTTTCTTTGGGCTCCTGGTTTCAGTTTGCCATTGCAGGAAGGTGGATAGGCCACGGTGGCTATAGGTAGAGGTGCTTCACATTTTGGCAAATTAGGAAACAGGGCTGGGATCCAAGGTAGGACCAGGCTGTGATTCTTAGTGTCTCACTTCTGATGTGGTCCACTTCTACTAGCCTTGCCTTCCATCCTAGGGTTCTACAGCCCCTCAAATAGTACAGCTGTCAGCCATGCCCAAAGCACTTTCATCCCTGCAACCATCTTGCAAGTCTGACAAAATGAAGTTTAAGATTCACTCAAGTCTCTTGCATTTGCATAAATTATGAGCAAAGCAATTATATAAGGTCATATTACACATCAAAATGGGCATTATCTAACCGGACCACACCCTAGCAATTTACGTTCCTATCATCAGTGAGTGGAGGTTTGGCTCCCGATGCCCATTGGTAGAAAGAAGCAAGCATGTTGTGTTAATGAGAGAGCAGCTGAGAGGAGCAAAGATGGCCCCACAAGGATAAGTGCACACATTTACAATTCATAAGATGACGATAGACAGACTCATCATTTACATCTTCCCGGTGCAATGACTTTGATTATGTAATGCTGAGTTTGTTTCTTGTGACAGTTTTGGACTGAAGCTATTTGTCGTCTGTGAGTGGCCAGCTCTGCTCTTCATGGTTTATCAGCTGCATGGAATATAAATTTCTGTCCTTTCACTTTTACTAGCTATGTTCTTGTATTTAGAGTGTGTCTTTTTTGTAGCAACTTATATTTCAATCTTGATTTTTAAAAAATCTATTCTCTATGCTTTTTTGTTACAGTTTAATCTATTTACATTTAAATTAAGTATTGTGTGTTAGATATATAGCTTAATGGTAGAGTGCTTTTCTAACATGCATAAAGTCCTGGGTTCAATCCCAAACACACACACACACACACACACACACACACACACACACAATCAGTATGGAAGAATTTTCCTATCTGTTTAATTGTTTTCTCCATCTTGTACAGTTATAATTGTTTCTCTTTTCCTCTTTTCTGCTTTTATGGTTTGCTGTTTTTTTCCCCCTTTGAGTCAGGGCCTCACTCTGTAGATCAGGCTGGCCTCAAACACATAGACACCCACCTGCCTCTGCCTCCTGAGAGCTGGGGTGAAAGGCGTGTGCTACCATGCCTGGCCTGATTTTTTTTTTTTTTTCAGTGACAGTTTGATTCACATCTTTTTCCTTTTCAGTGTCTTCTATAGGTATTTTCTTTGTGGTTTCCATGATGATTGAGGAGAAATATCTTCTATTTATAACAATGTTTCTAAATGGATACTTCAATTTGTATTAAATATACTCCTTTATATTTCCTACACACTTTGTTATTGATGGCACAGATTACATCTTTTCACGTGTTTGTATCCACTAACAGTTTTGTAGCTGTAATTACTGTATTCTTTTATCTTTTAAATCCTACATAAGAATTAAAACTTGTTTATGTGCGTGATTATCATACTGTAGGAGTCTGCACTTGCCTGTGTATTCACTTTTAGCAGCAAGCTTTCTCTTTCCATGTTGATTCCCAATGGACTTTGAGCTCAACTTGAAGAGCCTCCTATAACAGGACTTGCCAGGCAGGCTGTGGTGATGGGCTCCCCAGCTTTGTCTCTTTTTCTTGGGATCTTGCTGTATAGATCAGGCTGACCTCCACCTCAAAATCCCCCTAACTCCACCCCATTAAGGACTAGGATAACAGGTGTGCATGCCACATCTGTTTTTTTCTTTTTTCTTTAGAAAGAACTCCATTTCCAAGGTGGCAGCTTGGCGTTATCATCCACTTCCTTCTGATCTGTGGGGTTTCTGCTCAGGCGCTTGATATAATCTTGGTGTTGCTCTCTGATTCCCGACACTGACTGAGTCCATGCTTCTTTCAATGGTTTTTGTTCTTTGTTTTGGAGTTTTGAAAGTTTCTTTGTGTCTGGTGTGACTTTCCTCAAGTTGTCCTGGGTGGAGTCTCCTTTTCTCTTTCTTTCTTTCTTTCTTTCTTTCTTTCTTTCTTTCTTTCTTTCTTTCTCTCTCTCTCTCTCTCTCTCTCTCTCTTTCTCTCTCTCCCTCTCTCTCTTTCTCTCCCTTTCTCCCTCCCCCTCCCTCCCTTTCTCCCTCCCTCCCTCCCTCCCTTTCTTCCTCCCTCCCTCTTTCTTTCTTTCTTTCTTTCTTTCTTTCTTTCTTTCTTTCTTCCGGATCTCACTATGTAGCCCTGGCTGTTCTGGAACTAGATCTGTACATCAAGCCTGATGTACCTCGAACTCACAGAGATACACCTACTTCTGCCTCCTGAGTGCTGGGATTAATAGCATGAGCTGCTGCCCCTGGCATCTGGGTAGGGCCTTTTGATTTTGAGCTTGGGGAGCTTTCAGCTATTATTTCTCCAGGGAAGTGTTCTCTTACTGTTCTGTCTAATGGAAATCATGTCATGTGTGCTGATAAACTTGATGGTGTCCCGTAAGTCCTTAGGCTTCCTTCATTACTTCATCTCCCCCTTTCCACCTAGATGATTTCAAGTGACCTGTGTTGAGTGTGCTGACTCTTCTGCTTGACCAAGCATGATTGGAGTCCCTATGGTGCCCCACCTCCACTGGGCTTTAACATCCTTCTGTTCCAGAGCTAACCTGCCTCTTTTTAGTGCTTTTCTCTTTTTATCCTGGCCTACTTTCCAGATTCCACTTGGCTGTCTGTCTGTATTCTCTTGAAAATTGCTGTGCTTCTTTAAGAGACTTTACTTTGAATACTTTGTCAGGCAGTTTATAGATTAATCTTTCTTTGGGGTTGGCTTCTGGATTCATTTTGTTCCTTCATAAGACCACGATTCTGTGGACTTGTCTGCATGTGCGTATATGTTCACATGTTCACAGGTGTGGGCACATGTACCTTCAGGTTTGCTTGTTTTTGTTAAGTTTTAAGCCTTTGTAAAAGCAACCACCGCTCTCAGTCTTTATTGAATAGCTTCACCCAGGGAATGATCTTCGCCAGTTAATTTTCTCAAGTTTCAAGGGGCCTCTGAAATCTTTGGGGAGTGGAAGTAGGTGCCTCTCATTTTACATGGAATTTCTTGATTTGGTGGAGAATTGCCTAGCAGGGTAGTAAAGCACACTTCTGGATATACCTCCGAAGGACTTCTCAGAGTGGCGAAGATAAAGATCTACCTACATTCAAAATGAGGAGGAGGAGGAGGAGGAGGAGGAGGAGGAGGAAGAGGAGGAGGAGATGGGGACCAGTGTTCAGGCATCCTTTCTGTTATTCTTTTGTTTAAGCTGCAGCTGCTGATATAAAGAAAGGAACAACGGATGAACAACCCACGTGGAGTTTATTTACCAGAAAGGGGGGGGGGAGGGGGCTGGGTAGTCAGCCAACCCAAGAGGAGCCAAAAAGAAGGGGAGAGAGATGGGCGGCAGGACCTTTTAAAGGGGAGGTTTCGGATGCGCACTGGGGTTTTGCACCTGTGCAAGAGTCCTCACAGGTTGCAATGCATGGCGGGTGAGTGCCCCGGTGTTAGGGGGCGGGGTCAGGGTCATCCAGGTGTATTGTTCTTACAATACCGGCTGTTGTTTATTATAAAAGTTGGAGAATTGGGCGTGGCAGGTTAGGGAAGTAGGGGCGAAGATGTCTCAAGGCTGCTTCCTGCTGGCCTGGGGTGTTGACCTTCTTTGGGGGGTTGGGGTGCTGCCATGTCCTGGGGTTGATTGTTGTTTCATTGTAGTCCGGCCGTATGGTACTCTCTGGTGCCTTTTAGGCCTGGCAAGATGTTCGAAGAGCAGAGGACAAGGTTAAGTTTAGAAGAAAATTTTTTTTTCTTAGGTCCTGGTATTTGAGGGGAGATTGTAAGGTGAGGGAGGGGTTCCTGAGGTGTCCCAAGATGAGGGAAGGGAAATTGGGACTGGGGAAAGGTTGGATATTACCTGGAGTGAATCTGACCTGTTTGGATCTGATTCGGCTCCCTGGAACTTATAAGAGTCCTTAAAGTTTGTGAAAACATAAAGATTAGACATATTAGATCATATCTAGGTGGTATGAAATCTTTCTGGTTACCTTTACCCAGAAGGCACAAACACTTGGTGGTCCTTGTATCTTTAGATCCATGGCTTTTAGGCTGGCATGCCTGTAACAACAGCTAATTGGTTGGATTAAGAGTTTTAAATAAGTTATTGTGGGATACTTTGGAAATTGATGAGCAGAGTGTAATTAGAAGCAGGAAAGTTTAAATCAGTCTTGTAGAAATTGAGCCTTATTCTTCTGAAATGGGAGGCAAAGTAGATGATTTCAGTGTCCTCTGAAACCTAAGGGAACAGGGTCCTGTTGTAGAAACTGTGTATGAAGGGTGAGTCTCAGGTGGAGAAGTAAAGGGCTTGAGGTGGGATAAGTGAATCCAGTGGTGAAGGCCCTCAAGCTTAGCTGCTGTTGGAGTGACAAGAATTACTTTGAAAGGGCCCTTCCACTTAGGAGACAGGGGGGAGGGGCTCTGGTCTGGAGGAGAAAGAAGTACTTGATCCCCTATGATAATTGGAGAGGTACAGGGGGTAGCACATGGTCGAGGTAGAGAGTGGTCAGCAAATTCCCAAAGGAGGGAACAGAGATGATGAAGTAAAGGTGTAAGTAAGCGGTCAGGGAGAGGTGAGAGTTTAGGTGAGAGGCCAGGTGTTAGAGCCGGCTGCCCATACATGAGTTCAAAGGGTAAAATGAAAAGTGGTTGTTTAGGGAGAGCCCTAAGCCTGAAAAGGGCCAGAGGCAGAAGCTTAACCCAGTCAAGGTGAAGTTCCTGTGACATTTTAACCAGAACAGTCTTTAAAGTCTCTCCACCTTCCCTGAGGACTGGGGGTGGTATGGAATATGAAAATGCCAAGGAATATTGAGAGCTTTAGACAGGGTTTGAGAGATCTGAGAGGTAAACTCAGGACCATTGTCTGACTGAAGAGAGGCTGGAATCCCAAACCGGGGGATAATTTCCCTGAGAAGGATGTTAGAGACAGTCTGAGCTTTCTTGTTAGTAGTAGGAAACGCTTCTACCCACCCTGAGAAAGTATCCACTAGTACCAGGAGGTATTTAACTCACCTGACTGTGGGCATGTGGGTGAAGTCAAGTTGCCAGTCAGTCCCTGCGAGAGAGCCCCTAGCCTGGTGTGTGGGAAAAAGGGAGCTACGATACCTGGAGTTAGGGTTTGACATCTGACAGGTTTTACAGGAGGCAGTGATAGTTTTTAAGAAATTTAAGTCCTCAGAAGTAGGTTTGAGGTGAGCCTTGACAAACAGAGAAAGAACAAAAGAATAACACTCTCCTCTCTGCTGCATACCCCCACGAGGGAGCAGCCCTGTTCTACTCTGTCCATTCCATGCCGACTCCTTTGGAGTCTTTTATCTCATCTGGTTCTTGTAATCTTTTCTCCCCCTCTTCGGCATAGATCCCTGAGGAGCTTGCATCTCAGGCTCCTGGTTTGCTTGTGCTGTACTGCAAGTTCTGCGGTACAGCAGCAAGCTACCTCTCATTTCATGAGCATATACCAGGTCACATGAGAAGCCATGCCCTGGGGCAGCTCTGCACACATCAATCTACCATTTGTGCTCCATGAGTTGGCACTCTGGTGGCACAGTGAGAACTCACTCTTGCTTTCAGGGCCCACAGACTTCCAAACTATGCTCATCCAATTAGCACTGGTACATGAATTGAAAAACTAGTTTTTTGTGCATCACCCCATACCATCCCAGGGAGAAGCCACAAACAGAAGGTGATAGTGGATAAAGCAAAGAGGCCCTTCTGAACAATTTCTTCTTCTTCTTCTTCTTCTTCTTCTTCTTCTTCTTCTTCTTCTTCTTCTTCTTCTTCTTCTTCTTCTTCTTCTCCTTCTTCGTCTCCTCCTCCTCCTCTTCCTCCTCCTCCTCTTCCTCCATTTATTTGGAGGGGTAGTTACCACAGAACACATGTGAGGTCAGGGGACAACCTGTGGCAGTTGGTCATTTCCTCCCACCTTGTGGGTTTAGTAGATCAAACTCAGGTTGTCAGGTTTGGCAGCAAGTGTCTTTACCTTGAGCCATTTTACCAGGCCTCTCATAATTTCCCTGTAGGGTTCTTGACTTGATCTCACCTGGGGCAAAACAACTTCCTAACTGGTTTCTGGTGTTCCCATGCAAACATTTGGATCCATAGAGCTATAGACTGTGTTGGTCCTGAGCCTCTCTGAAGGAATAAAGGCTGGGGTCTCCTATTCTGTCACCTTGCTAATTTACCACGTTAGGTACAAAAGAAAACCCTAAGCACCCCAGAAGGACAGACCTACTGACTATGTTCAAGATGACATCCTAGGCTCAGCCTGGACACTGGCAGGAAAAACAAGGATTGCTGGCAGATACTTTTAGAATTTCCCAGGAACCTGTGAAACAGTTTCTGTCCAAGTCACTGGTGACTATGTAGGGAGTTCCAGGTCAGCATGGGCCAGGGAGCCTGTCTAAAAAAAATAAAACAACCCAAACAGTGGATTATATTATACGATCCTCCTGTTTTTAACTTTTTAGTTTTTGGTAGTGAGCCTTTCTCTGTATGAGACCTCCCCTCCCACCGAGATTTCAGTGTCTGCTGCGGTATTGCTAGCTGCAGGTGTTGTGGGGTTGGCAGATTGCAATTACTCATTCAGCTTGCATCACTGAGCTCCATGGGAGATCAATAGCAGCGTCTGACCTCCCCTCCCCGCCGCAATTCTATTCTCTATTCACTGACTTCCACACCTCAGAAATGGAGTAGAGCAGCATTTGTTCTTTTGTCATCACATATTTTCATATCACCCTCAGGAGTTACCTGCTTCACGGAGGTCAGCATTGCTTCCTTGTTTATAGCTGGATGAATCTCACAAAGCTGCATTTTGAATGGGTGCTTGAGTTGCTTCTGCCTCTTGGCTATTGTGAACAAAGCTGTAATAAACGTGATTTTGCAAACATCTCTTCTAGATTCTAATTTCAATTCCTCAGAAGTGGAATTTTTGGGCCATATGGTAGTTCTATTTTTAATTTTTTTCAGGAGACTCAATATGTTATTCTTTCTTTTCAGCCTATAACATGCAAGGGCTCTTTCTTCACGTTTTCATCAACATTTGATGTCTTTATATGTGCACATAGTACCCACATGTGGATTAATAACTCATTTTTGGCTTGGGTTTCCCTGATGGCTAGTGATGCTGAGGGTCCTTTTGAATAGCATCTCTAGAGAGATCTCTATGAGTTTTCTCCTATTCTGTAGGTTACGTTCCCAACTGCTGGCTGTTCCCTTCACTACACTGAAGTGTTATACTTTGATAAGGTCCAGTGTGTCTATTTTTCCCTTTGTTTCCCATGTTTTGTCACATTGAAAATTCATTGCCCATTCCGACACCTTGAAGCCTTTCCCTCTACCTTTTCTTGGAATCGTATGTTCTTTAATCCGTTTTGCATTGCTTTTTGTCTGCGGTGTGAGATTGAAGTTCATCTTCATTATTTTACATGTTTGGCATTGAGTTTTCCCAGTATCATTTGTCGAAGAGACCTTCCTTTCTCCATCGTGTCTTATTGACACCTTGTCAAGGACCAGATGCATATTCATGGGTTTCTTTCAAGACTTTGTTCCGTTCCATTGGTCGATACAGCTACCTTCATGTCAGTACCACATCATTTTATATTATAGTTGGGGTGTGCACTCTTTTGGTATTTGGTATTGAACCTGGGGCCTTAATCTCCCTAAACAAGAACTCTACCGGTAAGCTGCATCTTTAGCCAGACCCTGCTTTTACAAGTTTATTTATTTATATGTATGATCACAGGCAGGCTCATGCTACACCTGGAGGTCAATTCTCTTCTCCCGTGTGTGTGTCAAGGATTGAACTTAGGTCATCAGGCTTGACAGCAAAATCTTTACTACTGAACCAACTCACTCACCATTTATTTATTTATTTATTTATTTATTTATTTATTTATTATTTCGAGACAAAGTTCCTAAGTTGACTAAGCTGGCCTTGAACTTATTTCCTGCCCCCCCACCCCATGTAGCTAAAATTACAGGTCAAAGCCACTAGGCTCATCTTGTATTTATATATTTTGAAGTCAGGAAATGTGATTCTGATTTCTACAGGCTATTATGCCCTGACCTCCACATGCATGCTATGAACATGTATGTGCACAAGCATGTTTGTACACACAAACACAGGCTAAATAAACCACTATAATTAGATACTAATAAAAATGATGGTACAAAGCTCTTGCTAAAATATAAACATAGCTGCTTTGTATGTTGATGCTATAGTTTCTAAATTTTTTTGGGGGGGGTTCTTTTTTTTTTCTTTCTTGAGACAGGGTTTCTCTGTGTAGCTTTGTAGACCAGGTTGGCCTTGAACTCACAACGATATGTCTGCCTCTGCCTCCCGAGTGCTGGGATTAAAGGTGTGTATCACCGCAGCCCAGCATTTTTTCAGTTTTAACAGGTTTTTTGGTGGAATCTTTAAGTTTTCCTGTTTTAACATTATGTCAAACTGCAAACCAAGATAATGTTACCTGTGTTTTGTGTATGCAAGCTATGCATATATTGCATTGTGTAGAATAAGATATATCTCTAAAAATCATTTCCTGAGGATTGATGTTCTCTGTTGTTAGAGAAACAGATGGGTTAGGAACATGTGCTATTTTTTAAGGTTTGTTTTTAACCCAAGTGTTATGACTGTTTTGCCTGCATGTATGTCTGTGCACCATGTACATTCCTGGTACCCTTGGAGGTCTGAAGAGGGCATCCTATCCCCTGGACCTGGAGTCACAAATGGTAGTGAGCTGCCACAAAGGTGCTGGGAACTGAACCTGGGTCCTGGGCAAGAGCACTGAGCCATCGCTCCAGCCCCTGTGCTGATATTTTTAATAGTTGGGTAAGCAACAGTAGTAATCCAATGTAAGAAAAGTCTAAATTATTCATCAGTGAGATAAAAATACAACATAAGCGTTTAATTCTACCTTCACTTTGTGGGGAACAGAGCTGAAATAAAAGTTTCCATAAGAACTGGCAGTTAGTAGGGATGTGAAATTGTGCAGCAGTATAGACACCAGTGGGAGGCACCTCAAGACCCAAAATAGAGCCATGTTTATTCCATCTGCTCATGGACCTAAATGTGCCAGAGTCAGAGCCTCTAAGAGGTGTTTGCACAGTCGGGCTTGGTGCGGTGCTCTTCAGTCACCAAGAGGGGAGGCGGCCCTGGTGCCCACTGGTAGCTGGGGCAGTAAAAGAAGGTGCAGTAGAATCCACTCAGCCTTCAGAAAGGTGGACTCTGTCACATGCCATGAGGGTGACACTTAGGGACATTATACTAAGTGAATTAAATCAGGCACAAAAGAAAGGCCTGTGACTCACTTGGGTAGCTCCCCTGCATAGCAAATGGCAACTGTACAAGGCATCTTGCTTTGTAGAGACTGGAGGTCAAGCATGATCATCCCTGGTCAGTGTGGAGAGAAACCTGTTCCCGGTGACCTCACCCTCTGGTGCCCTGGGAAGGGAGTCCATTTGAAATGAGCCTCTTCTCACCTCTCTGACCTCTGTGGGTAGGTAGAGGCTTTCCTGTGTGGGTATTTGCAGTCACCCACACTGTATCTGGTGACCAATCTCCGATGCAGTCTATGGTAATTCCCCCTTGAGATAACCTTTAAGATTCCCGAGAAGGTTTCATGACACTGAGTCTACCTTGCTAATGCTACAACCCTTGAATACAGTTCCTCATGTTGTGGGGAGGAACCCCCAACCATAAAATTATTTTCATTGTTACTTCATAGCTGTAATTTTGCTACTGTTATGAATCGTAATGTAAATATCTAATATTTGGCTGGTCTTAGGTGACCCCTGGGAAAAGTTTGTTTGACACCCCCCCCCAGAAAGGGGTGGTGACCTACATGTTGAGAACCACTGCTTTAGGAGGATTTAGGCAGGTAGAGATTGCTTAGAGGAACCCTCAATTGCCGGGTGTTCCCCGAGTGCCCACAGTGTAAAGGAATCCACACATGAAGGTGCTGTGTGTGTGACGCGCCATCTCTTGCTCTCGACAGCTGTCAGGGGTACCCTTCTTCCCTAGGCGATGCTTATATCTTATATCAACTACTTCCTTTATGGGCTTTTTTTTTTTTTAGAGTTGTTCTCAAAATAACCATTTTTAACGTCACCGGAAAAGACAGCAGCAGAGTGTCCTAGTCTCCTGCAGACAGGAGACCCTGGCTCCGGAGCCCACATGAGCTTCCTGCATATTGGCACATGGATTCCCTGACTCTCCCAGCCTTCGTTGGCTTCCCCTAGCTTTCCTACCTGTACTTCGTGATTAGTTTCATTTTGATTCAATATCTGTGTTTTAAAAGGATAAAGAGTTCATGGGTGACCTCAATCCATTTGAAACTCGAGCCCACACCTGCAGTAATTGTCATCTTTCTGCAATGATGCAGACATGTGGACACTTTTGTCTCAGTGATGAAGAGAAACTGGGGCAGACAGAGTGAGCCTTTCAGTCACAAAGCAAAGGGGATGCAGGAGAAAAGGGATGGCACTGTTAAGACAGATCTAGGCTGCCCCAAATCAGGGCTGGAATAGGCCCTTTTTTCGGTTGTTGGACAGGTACAAGGGCTGGTGATTTTCTGCTATTTAGAAAGATGGGGTGTGTGTGTGTGTGTGTGTGTATGTGTGTGTGTGTGTGTGTGTGTGTGTGTGTGTGTGTGTGTGTGTGTGTGTGCAAATGTGCACATGTGCATTCATGAGTTTGAATAAGGGCATGAGTGTGTGTCATGACACAGGTGTGGATTGGCATTTTGCCTGCATGTATGTCTATGTTGGGGGCATAGGGGGTGCTAGGTCCCCTGGAACTGGAGTTACAGACAGTTGTGAGCTGCTATGTCGGTGCTGGGAATCAAACCCAGGTCCTGTGGAAGAGCAGCCAATGCCCTTAGCTGTTAAGCCTCCTCTCCAACCCTGACACCTGAGGTTCTACAGTTTGAGGTAGGGCCTTGGTTCTTTTGATGACCTACAAGCTTCTGAGTAATCTCCTGTCTCCAAATTGCACCCCACCCCCCATGGGATGCTGGGACTGCAGTGTCCAGCCTCTTTTGTGGTTCTGGGAATTCTAACTCAGGTCTTCACACTTGCCTGGCAACTTCTTTGACTATCTGACCTCAATCCCCACCCTCGGGGGCGGTGTCTTAAAAGAAGTTTCTTTATTACATTTGAAGAAATGTTTTTCCTATGTAAGACTTGAGCCAGTTTGCCTTTGGTGATCTTGTGGCACCACCCCGTGCCTGGTTGGTTTTCATCCCTGTGATCAGGGTAGGAGAAAGTCTCAAAGGGACAGAGCCATTCATACCATCACCTAAAAAGACTGGGACTTAGTTTTGTGGGTGGCAAGCTGTTGATCGGCCTCTGAGGCTCTTGCCATCTCCTGTCCCCACGGGTGCCCTTGCTCTACCTTGGTAGGACAGACAATCCAGCTTCCCAGACTCCTAGCACCACAAAGGGACATGGTTCACAGTGCTCTGCCCCAGGCTGTGCTTCTCTCTGGCTCAGAGTGGGAGGTTCAATGGGCAGTCATTTAAACGTGGGGAAACATGACATTGAAGTAAAGGCTCAGTCCTGATAGAAGATCAGACACAGTGATGAGGACAAATTCACAGGATGTTCACTGTTCCAGCTTCGTTTAAGAGAAAAAAATATTAAAAGTTTGTAGAACTCTATCCTGGACAATTTGTCAGTAATGAGCAAATCCAGTGATTATAGACAGAGGTTTCTGTCCCTCCAGGTCCCACAGTTGCTTTGACTCAAATAAACACACAGAGACTTTTATTAATTACAAACTGTTTGGCCAATGACTCAGGCTTCTTATTGGCTAGTTCTTTCTTAATTATTAACCCATAACTACTAATCTATGTATTTCTACATGGCCTATCTTACCACAGAAGGCTCCAGCATGTTATTCGACTACATGGCATCTCCCTAGATGCCTCTCTCTGCCTCCTCTCCCCAGAATTCTCATCTCCTAGGCCTTGCCTATACTTTCTGCCTGACTACTGGCCAATCAGCGTTTTATTCATCAACCAATAAGGGAAACATATATACAGAAGGACATCCCCCATCAAGAGATGGTGTATTGTGTGTTTTAATACAGGATTTCTAAAGTGGATATGAGCAGGGCAAGGCTTCCAGAGAGGCTGGACTGCCCCTAAACCCAACCTCAAGGAATTAGGGAATTGAGTGTGGCTTGGAGCTGGAATGAGTGTTTAGCTGTGTGTGTGTGTGTGTGTGTGTGTGTGTGTGTGTGTGTGTGTGTGTGTGCATGCACACACGGTGGTGGTGGTGGTGGTGGTGGTGGTGGTGTGGTTCCCACCTCCAGCTTGAAGAACAGAAAGTTGGGGCAGGAGAGGTGGCTCAGCAGTTAAGACCACTTGGCAGAGGCCTTGGGTTCAATTCCCAGCACCCATATGGTGGCTCACAACTGTCTGTAACTCCAGTCGTAGGGATCTTTGATTACATCCCAGGCTGTCATTACAATATTCTAGAAAATGTGGAGGACGTAGCAGGCTCTACTGCCAGGGCCTCTGACCTGCACCCATTCTGTATTTTTGAGGCAATCCAAAGGAGGTAGGAAATCCTCTCAGCTGAGCCCTGTTTGACTTGGGAGCAAAATACCAAACAGCAGGCCCACTGGGAACTCCCTCACCAGTGGAGCATCACTTGTGCAGTGACCCTGCTCAACAGTCTAAGTCCCCAGAGTCCAGACACGCTGGCCACAGGGGACTGGAAAGGATATCAGAGTTAGAGAACCACGTGGTCCTAACTATCCCGAACTCAAAGAGAAGCCTGGAGTGAGGGTGCTGGGTATTTTTGGGGCCAGCTCAGACAAATATTTGCATGCCTTCTAGCCCAAGTAGGGCAGAGGCTCTGCAGATGGAGCCTGGAGGAAGCCTCATGACCTGTGCCTCTCTCTACCCACGGGGTCAGCCAGGGAACCTGGAAGTCATTCTGTGGGCAGAAGGCAGAGCCCCGCTGAGCACTGACTGGACACCTGGCATCTACAGGGGGCATTGGATGCATCTACTTGTTTGGGCATTTTCTCCTCCACTGGTCCATGTGGATGGCCAGGGGTCCCTGGAATGGTTTGCCCCTAGGGAGCAGTCGGCACAGGTGCTCTTCTCCTACAGTACTGACAGTGACTGAAATGTTCAGGCATTATGCTGACCTGCCGCTGTTACCTGGCAGAATCCACTCAGGCAGTACCCTGGTCAGCCCAGAGTTCCATGGGAACTGAGTCTGCGCGTAGATGTAAAGGACCCCTTTAAAAGACAGACCCCCCCCCCTGCCCACTTATGCTCTCTCTGTACCTCTCTCTCCTCTCTCTCTATGGCGATCGACCATGGTTGGTGGTCAGCCATTAACTTCCTCTCTCTCTTCTTTCTTACTTTCTGTCCTGCTCTGTTCTTCTATTTCTCTCTTTCTCGCTCTCCCGTAGTATAATAAACTATCGTTAATGTATCTCTTGTTCTCATGTCTCATCTCGCCTGTCATTCAGGGTTCCTCTCATGTGGGCAAGGCTCCTGTCCCCACAGTGACCTGCTCTGTCTCTCCCACTCTGAGGAGGTTTTGCCTCTCCTAGAACCTTATGTTTGAGTGACTCCACACCATACTCTCTGTAAGGGAAAGTTTCCTTCACTAGCGCAAGGTCACGCACGTTTTTTTTTTTTTTTTTTTTTTTTTTTTTTTTTTTTTTTTTTTTTTTTTTTTTTTGTCCAGCTGTCTTCCATCCTTTAGAAAAGATCACGCGCAGTCTGTGCTCCAGTTGGTGCAAGCCCGAGGTGTCCTAGTTTGCCTTCTATTGCTGTGATAAAGACCACGACCAAAAGCGACTTCAGGAGGAAAGCATTTGTTTGGCAAACTCGTTCTGATCACACAGTGATGGGACACTAGCCCACGCGAACATGTGACTCTGGCAGACCTTGCCCTTCTCCCCCATTCCCTCTGTCCTGCTAAAAAAATCGTTAGAGTGCATTCCTAAAGCTGGCCCCCAAGGTCTATTCCCTTATTTGGCCGCTTCCTCCTCCTGAGGCTGACTACCAAGGTCCAGTTACTGAAGTGTTGAGGTCCAACAATCAAAAGCCCCCTTGGCTACCCTAATTAACACGCCCAATTAAAATTTAACATGGGATTTCCCCTCCCCCCCCTTTCCTTTATAAACTATCGTTTGCCTATGGGACACGTCTGTCTCTCTCTATCCAGAGGCAGTCCTTTGTCCCTCCAGAACAAATACCCTTCCTCCTTTCCTTGTGCCCTATCTCCTTTATCATTCTAACACAGACACCCCTGCCCCCTTCTCCTCTTAAAAAACAGACCTGCAAGGTCTTTAGCTGCTGTTTTCGGCCTGAGTCAGAAAGCAGCCACTTTAACTTTTTTTTCCTGACATAATAAAGTATCTCTGTGAAGACAAGTGTTTGGCTGTGACTTGTGCCTAATCCGGGGTCTGGGAGGAAGCCCCCACTGTTTTTTTTTTGGGGGGGTGTCTCCTTCACACAGTCCTTCACTGAGGGAAGTGAAGCCAGGGCAGGAACTCAGGTAGGGCCAACAACTTGGAGGTGGGAATTGAAGCAGACACCATGAGAAACGCTGCTTACTGGCTTGCTTCCAGGCTTCTTATACAGCCCAGGTCCACCTGACTAGGTATGGCACCTGCCAGAGTGGGCTTGGCCCTCCCACATCAATCATCAATGAAGAAAATGCACTACAGGCTTGTCCACAGGCCAGCCTGATGGAGGCAGTTCCTCAGCTGAGAGTCCCTCTTCCCAGATACAAGTAGGTGTGTGTCAAGTTGATGGAAAAACTGACTAGCACACAGTCACTTCCTTTCTGGATGCTCCGAATAAAGTCGCCGCCGTGCACACCCTCCTGCATGTCTTTAATGGAGGTGAACGGCAACACAGCTTGTGGAGACCCTGGACTTTCAGTCATCGTTCTAGACCTCAAGGACCACTGGCAGAACCTGTGCAGGGTCACATGACCTGACAAGGCAGTTAGGAAAGAAGTCTGAGACTCCTGCTGTCACTCAGCAGGCTGAGGGCTCTTTTGCTCCACCCACATAGAAAGCACAGGCGGCGGCGGGCTTCCAGGATAAAAGTCCTCAAGAACTACTCTGTTCTCAGGACGTCTGAGCCTCAGGCAGTGGGCAGGCGAATCAGCAGAGCATGGCGCCCTCTAGTGTTCCAGTCTGGTTCAGGCCTCGGGTGCCTGGAATTTACGTCCGTGGAAACAGCTAAAATTAACAGCGCTCATTCTGAGGTCTGAGACCCTTGGTCCTTAAGACCTGACATATCTTTGGAACACTTCTGTTAACCAGGGCCTGCAGTTTCTGTTTTCTGGATCTTTAATTTTATTTTCACTTATTTTATTTTTTGAGTCTGGGACTTAATCCTGGCTGGCCTTCAACTTGCTTTGTAGCTGAGGATGACTTTGAACTCCTGAACTTCCCGTCTCCATCTCCCAAGTTCCAGGATTACAGACTTGGACTCTCACACTCGGATCCTTTATCCTGCCTTAGCCAACCCGGCTCTACTTTCTCCTGGCGCTGCCCGCTCCTCTCTGGTTCTGCAGCCTCTTTCAGCTGTCAAGCACGGACTGCCTTGTTTTTTCATCTTGGCCTGATGGCCAGCTGCCGCCTGACACCTCCACCGTAGCCACTGCTCTCTGCTGTCTCTTTTGCTTCTTTGTGTTAGCATCTCGGCTCTCACTACAAAAGGCTAGGGAAGATCACTGGGAGAAGCCTTTATGAGGTCTTTAGGGGAAGCTGTGCATCTCCCCGCCAATTCAGTGAATGAACTTAAATAGTCTAAGAAGGATGTCTGGGCTAATCACAGCTGCTTGTTTGGGACAATCACATCCTGACTCTTAGGCTAGTCGCAGCAGCCCCTCTGCTAGACCTCCAAGGGAAGAACCCTCCTCCTGGCCAAGGTGGAAATAGTTACAGGGTTACTTAGAAAGCTCTTTGGCTTGCTATGAGGCTTTGGGAAGAGCTGTTTGAAACAGCGAGGACTGGGCTGTGCCTTTGGGAGCAAGGGCAATCTGCTGCCCTGTCATTTTCTCAAGGTGTCCCTGCTGTGTTCCCAGTAGCTGCCAGTCTGCTTGACTTCTAGCCCTTTGGCATAAGGCAGCCATTACAGCCAGGGAGAGTCAAACAGTTGCTGATTAGGGAGTCAAAAGCTCTATCCACAACTCACTGTTTATTTACAGGAAAATAAGCATCAGAAGGGGCGCTCACATTATAAACTTAACTTACCATTGATATGAACAGGGATTTAACAGTGCTTACAGCCGGCTGAATGCCCACCAATAGATTAGTACCCTCCCCCCCAGCCCCACCACTGTCTGCTTCAGCTCTTCTGGGCCTTCTGGTCTTGACTATCAATGGCTTGGGCAGAGTTAGGGCTGCTGGACTTCTTACTCTGTCATCTTGGGTCCCAACATTTCGTTTATGGCCCTGTGATAACTCCAAGCCTATAAGGGGTGAAGGAAGGGAATGGTTTTATTCTCAAACCCCAAATCAGGTTGCCTTCCCACAGTGCAGAAAACTCCACATGCTGGACAGGAATGCATCAATTGGAGGAAATTTAATGGATATGACTGGAACAAGATCAGTTTCTCTTCCCCAGAGAGCTTGTCTGTGGGTCATATGAGGGAAAGAGGCACGGAAGGTAGAGTTTTGCAAACGATCAAGGTTTTCAGACTTTTCTGTGTCAGTGGGCCACTGAGCTTACAAGCCATCTGAGTTGTCTCTGGTACTTTCTCTGCTTGACTGCTTGACCAATGGAAACAATGCGCTCCATGTTTAAAACCATTAGCTAGCAAGTGAAAACAGTTCCATCTCTCAAACAAGACATCCTTAATTACTGCATTATGAGTGCTCAGTATATAAACTGATGTCATGTCATGGTATGGTATGGTAAAGGGGAAGGTTTTTTTTTTATTGTGGATGAGAGAGAGAGAGAGAGAGAGAGAGAGAGAGAGAGAGAGAGAGAGAACAGCCAGAGGCATCTGGAAGAATCCAGAGCAGAGAAAGAAAGCAGAAAGCACACTGAACATGGCCCAACAGAATGGATATGGCCAGGGCTATCTGCAATCGAGAGGAGAATAGAAGGGGACAAGAATACATAGCGGGAGAAGCAGGAACAGAGCACTGAGAGAACATATTGAGAATAACAGGGTTATAAGGGAAATGAGTGGCCAGGGGGAGGGAAGCCCATGAGCTGGAGGGAGTTTAGGGTAGGGGAGGAGGTGAGAAGGGAGAGGATGCTAGGTGTGTACTTTGAAGTGTGTGTACCAGGTGCTTGTGAGACTGGGGGAGCCCAGAGGCCAGCAAGTGCCTTGATGGGCTGAAAGGTGCTGCAGGCATATGTCCCTTCTGCCAGAGCTAAGGGAAAGACTTCTTTTGGTAGAGGGAAACCTGCTTCCCAAGTTCCTGAGGAATGCCAGGTTTTACCTAAACCCCAGATGCCCTCCAATCTGCCAGGTTGAGCTCATTTTGGCTGATTGGACCGCCTTTTGGAGTTTGGGGAAATGCAGTTTCATTTGGAGCCGACACTCAGTTACATCTCAGTTTTACCCTCAGCCCAGCTCATGAGCAGGACGGAGAAGCAACAAGATCAGATTCCCGACTTGCTGTGTAAGCAACAGATCCCTTCCCAAGTCTCAAGTTCCCATATGGGGGCTAACACCATCTGGGGCTCTGGGGATTGTCAGTCTGCAAGTCACTGTCTCTGCCAAGGGAGTGTCACTGATGTCCCTGAGCTAGGTCTCCCTGGGCTCCTGCATCAATGAATTGTGGTCATATTCAACACCCCATGTCTCTTCCTAACTCCTTCCAGATTCATCCCACCCCTCCCAACTGTCTTTCTTTTATTTTCCTTCCTTCCTTTTTTCTTTCTTTTTAATATAATTCATAGAGTCCAATTTGTGCTGTTCATATACTCTAGCTCAGGGCCATCCATTGGGTGACCAGGAGCCACACCCTTAAAGAAACTGACTCTCCCTTCCCCAGAAACCATCAACTATCAATAGTACCTCAAGCTAGAGGTGGGGACTCATAAGACACCCTTCTCCATGCTAGAATGCCGACTGGCTTGGTCTTGTGCAATCACAGCTTCTGTGTTCATGGATGCAGCTGTCCTGTCCAAAGACACTGTTTCCCTGCAGTCCTCCCCAATCAGTCCTGTCCCGCGCGCTGTATTTTCTCGCCAGCAAGAAATACACGCAGGACACTCGGATCCTTCTGCAGACAAGCTTTAATTCATAAGCTTACCAGAGCGGAGACTCTGAACCAAGAAAACCCATCCCTAATAAAGGCTGGCCAGCCGCCTGGGACGTGTTACCCTATGAATGGCTTCAGCTCCTCAGGCCAAATGAGCCACGGGATAGGCAGAGATCAAAGGAATGGAGATTACCCAGCGCCTGTTGAAGTAATTTACATCTTGGTGTCTTTAGGCACCATTATTGTAATGGAGGATGTAGGAAACGGCCCCCTACACAGTCCCTTCTTCCATGATGGTCCCTGAGCCTTGGAGGGGGTGTGATACAGATGTCCTATGTGTGGCTGAGTGCTCCACAGTCTCTTATTCCCTGTACCTTGACTAGTTGTGGGTTTTTGCGTTACCTTCCATCCACTCACTGTAAGAGTTTCTCTGATGAGGTCTGAGTGGGTGTGGAGTGGGTGTGGAGATGTGACTCTAGAGGGCAGTTGAACACTGGGTCCCTTGAGCAGAATCACCACTATGAATCTCAGAATTTGAGGCCAGCCTGATCTATATAGAGTGAGTTCTAGGACAACCAGGGCTACACAGAGAAACCTTGTCCCCCGCCACACACACACACACACACACACACACACACACACACACACACACACACACATTCCATGAAAATTCATGAGTTGGGCCTGGCATGCAAACAGCCCTGAGTTCCAGTCCCAACATGCATAAAACCCTGCTTCATAATGATACAGGAAGTGGAAGGAGAGTCAGGAGCTCAGAGTTATCCTCAGGTACATATTGAATTAGGCTAGTCTTCTCCCTCTTCCAGAGAAGAAGAAAAAGATCCAAAAGAGTTAAGAGTCCTAAAGTGTTGTTAATCTGAATGGAAGCTGAAGCAGAAAGTCTGAAGTCTATGGGACTCAGCTGTAGGTAGTCTCAGCAAATTTGGTCACTACTCAACTCATGCTTGTAGAAAACCCAGATTAGGGAAATGACATATCTCACTGCTCTAGCCTTGGTCAGCTTTTGAAGTCATATATACTTGAAAGCCAAAAATTGTTTTACCTGGAACTCATGTCCACACATTTCCATAATCATTACAGCATCTTTTAATGTCACGAACATTTTAGAGTTGTGTTGTGACTGTTTCCTGTTAGATGTGATCATTCTGAGCTTGACGCAAAGGAGCTGAGATCACACCCATGGGACCATGAACATCCCCCATGAAAGGAGGGAGGAGGCTCACAATGCACAACCCCACCCCTGTGATATACGGATGGCTGACAGTTGCTGGGAAGGGAACTGTGATGGTGTAGCAGTCATGTCTGTGTTTCTTCTGTGAAGCCTTTCCCCAGGCTCCCAGTAGTGGATCTGATACTTTGATCTGTTGTTGGGGTGAACAGACATTTTGTTAAGAATCCCCAGGAAGTCATACAAGTTAAAATGTTGAAATTTTGGGTGACCTATCCAGTGTCACAAGTCTGTCCGACACAGCTTCTCTGCTCTGTCTGTCTGTGTCTGTCTGTCTGTGTCTGTCTCTCTATCCCTCTCCCTTTCTCCCTCCCCCACCCTCTCTCTCTCCTCTTCTCATAGTAGACTGTACTTCTCTCTACTGCTGCAGACATTGTGGGTCCAGAGTTAAGTTCGGATAACAGGGACAAGGCTCTCTCTTCCTCAGGTTGGAAGGCAGCTGTCAGGGTTTGAAAGACAGCATCAGATTTTATCTGTTGATGAAATTCCAGAGTTGTTCTCCTGCATACAGCCCACACTCACCGTCAGCTGCATTTTATGGAAGTATGGCCTGTAGGCTTCAAAAAGTGCAGAGCTCAGATCTCCAGTCTGAACACATCTCCGAAAACAGGTTTTGCCAAAATTATATGACAGAGTAAAGATGAGTTGGGAGAGTCCCACATGACTTGGGGACAGCTGGACCCTGCTAGCTGCACCTCCATTTGTTACCGAGAAAGAGAACTTTCCCTCCAGGCACCCATGTCCTCTGTGATGCTCCAGTCCCTTCAGATCTCTGAGCATGCATGACAATCTTCTAGCAGGACATATTCTACAGTATGCTTTGTGTTACTGCAACAAAATGTTTGTCATAAGAGGAGGAAAGGTGGACTCATCATCAATTGGTGCTTTGCTCTGGGCACATGATGTGGTACCTGTTCACCTCTTGGTGACAAGGAGGCAAAGAGACAGAAAGTGGTGAGGGCCTTAACATCACTTTCATAGACACATCCCCAGTGATCTAACTTCCTTCCAGTAGATCCTATGTCCTGGAGATTTCCTCATTTCTCAGTAGTGCCACAGATTAAAGGCTTAGCCTTCAACACATAGTCCTAAGAGAGATGTTATGAACAATAATACGAACCTTTCAAAACCATTCACTTAGGTTTATGTTGGTCTAAACTCACCAACATCATCTGAAAAACCAAATCCCAGGTCACAGAAGCTTGTAAAACAGGGAAGGACTGAGGGGGAAGGCAGTACAGTTAGCATGTGCTGTTTGGATTTTCCTTATGTGCTGAGGGTAAGGCTCAGTTGGAAGAGTGCTTTGCCTAGCATGCATGAAGCTCTGGCTTCCCATGGACCAGTGGGATTGGGGAAAACACAGAGGGAAAAAACCTGAGAATGGACCATAAAGTACATGCTGAGGCCATCCCAGATGTGCCCGTCAGCTCTTCCTCCAGGGAAGAACTTGTGTCTACTTACAAGGAAGGTTAATGCCCAGGTTCCAGCTGTCCATCTTCTACCTCAATTTCCAAGCTGTCATTATCCAGCAGAAGCTGAGCCAATCCTACAGGACACTGAATTCCTCTTTCGAGCTACCATTGGCTGGCTGAGACTGGGCCAGGTGTGCCCCACACCTGTCTGCTCCCTGCCCATTTGGCCCCACATGCATTGATTACCCCTCCAAAATGCTCTTAAAGCCCCAGCAGATGTAGGAAAATGCAGCCGGTGATGAGTGAAGAGACTGGGGTGCTACCCAGTGGTTCAGCGCTGTGTACCATGTGTGTGCCTGGTGCTTGCGGAGGCAAGAGGATGTCCAATACCCCGGTACTGGGGCTACAGTTAGTTGTGAGCTGCCATGTGGGTTCTGAGGATTATTGTGAGCTGCCATGTGGGTTCTGGTCTTAACCCACTGATCCATCTCTCCAGCCTTCTTACTGCTTCATTAGTACATATTCTTTAGAGAAAAATAAATGACATTTGTGATCCCAGGACTGGCTTGCCTCTTTCAGTTTTACACAAGAGTATCCGTTCCCCAAACCATTGTGCTCTCTGTGTGTGCATGTGTGTGCGTGCGTGCGTGCGTGCGTGCGTGCGTGTGTGTGTGTGTGTGTGTGTGTGTGTTTCCATAGAGGCCAAAGTTATCTGATCCCCATGGAGCTAGACTTACAGGCAGGTGTGAGCTGCTGGGCATGGATACTGGGTCTTTTCCAACATCTGAGCCATCTTACAGCCAAAAAAAAAAAAAACCTCCATTTTTATTATTTTTCTGTGTGTCCCTGGTAAAATCTTGAAACACAAGAACCTGGGAAGTTTGGTGGATGGCCTGGGGCCTCAGAGCCACACTTCTAAAGCTGGGGAATCATTAAGGGTGTGAGCCAGGCTATTTCCTGCACTTCTTTTCACCTGGGTTGGTCAAGGACCCAATGCTGCTGGGTCCCCAGAGTACTGTGACATCCACAGATTTTCCAGACCCTCTGCACTCATTTCACACTTCAATTTTCCTCATACCTTCCCAGATACACAGCAGGGTGACAGGAACTCAGATGAAGCTCCTGACTCATCACCTCCATGAATGCTGTCACCTACAGGCTCATAATGCTCCCACCCTTCTAGCTAATTTGGATCCCCACTTTTCTGTCAGATATGTTTGCTTTTGGTGCATTATACCCTAAGTGCTCTCAGTCCCTCCCTATTCATTTAGCATAAATAGTCCTATCCCAAGTGTACGGAGATGCTTTTCCAGAAAAAACACATTGCCTTGGACATTGGATACAAAGAAAATAGCCTCTCCCATCTGCATTTTTAACCTGATGATTTAAAACTCAAAAAACAAAAATGCAAAGCTATTCAGATAAGCAAACCTCTTCTCTGAATCTAGCAGGTGAATTCTTGAGGTGCTGTAAATATTTGTGTGTGTGCGCACCAAAGGTGTGTGTGGGGTGTTGGCAGAAACACACGACTGCCCTGGAACTGGAGTTCTAGGCTGTTGTCTGCTGCCAAATACAGGTGCTGGGAACTGAACCCAGGTTCTCTGGAAGAGCAGCCAGTGCTCTTAACTACTGAGACGTCTCTCCAGGCCCCGATTTTTTGTTGTTGTTTTTTTTAATTTTTATTTAAAGCTTCTTAGTAAAGAAACCCCTTTTCACTAAGGTAAAAACTTTAGAGATGCTCACGGCAGGGACTGTTCCCGGTAGAGAAAACATTTGCAATTATCTTAAACTACAGCCACAGACGACGAAGGGTTGGGATTCAAGACAGTGTCTGGGACCTCTTGAGTCTATACTCTGGCATGGCCAAGAATGTGTGGGTTTGAGAGACAGGAAGGAAGGACGCTCTAACCCGATTGGTCTCTTTGAAGACTCCGAGAATGGATGAAAGGGACACTTCTCTCCACTCTAGAGACCCTGATAATTCTTTACTTACTGTCTCTTGAACTATAAAGTAAGGTTATCCAGGAGCAGTGATACACACCTTTAGCCCCGGCACTAGGGAGTCAGGCCAACCTGGTCTCCAGAGTGTGTTCCAGGCCAAACAGGGGTACATAGAGAAAAAACTGTCTCGAAAAACAAAGAAAATTCCTTAAACAAAAAGGAATCTATAGCAACCCACAGAGACCAGAAGAGGGCATCAGATCCCCATAGAACTGAAGTTACAGATGGTTGTGAGCCACCCAAAGGAGACAGTTTATTTAGGAAGGAAATCATTTTAAAATCTATATATCTGTTTCTAATGTTAAATTTCATAGTTTTATGAAGCTTTATCCTGTGGTCCCGTGACTATTGTTTTGTGTAAGTAACATTTTAAGGTTTTGTGAAACATTCAATAGATGCAAAGGCTATGATTTTAGTAGGTTTTGAGATGGTAAGAGCACCTCAGTTCATGAGTATGTATTTATCAGGCCTTTCAACATACCCAAAAACACATGCGTTCGCACGTTCACATATGCATTTTAAAGGACACGTGATAACGGTGCTGGTTAGGCATCTGCCCTTCGTGAAAATTTGGATATTTTTACGTGTGCGATCTCTGCACTGGTATACGTACGAGCCGCAATCCGGACGAAGAAACAGCACCGGGAAATACCAGTGTTTCCGTTTTACGACTATTCCCTGTATTGTTCTTTCCTCAAAGAAATGTTTATTTGTATAGTTAACAAAACTGCCGCGCCTTTCCTGCTTGATTATCTAACCGTTCGCTTGGGCGTCGTCCTCTCGCGTCCCCTCGTTTCTTCCTAGGGGACAGGGGACTAAAAACCAGCGTTGATGCCCGAGTGCCCTCCTGGTCCCTGTCATCCCGGGCCCGGTGCCCGCCTGGTCCCCGTCATCCCGGGCCCGGTGCCCGCCTGGTCCCCGTCATCCCGGGCCCGGTGCCCGCCTGGTCCCCGTCATCCCGGAGCCCGATGCCCGCCTGGTCTCCGTCATCCCCGAGCTCGGTGCCCGCCTGGTCCCCGCGATCCTGGGCCCGGTGCCCGCCTGGTCCCCGTCATCCCGGAGCCCGGTGCCCGCCTGGTCCCCGTCATCCCGGGCCCGGTACCCGCCTAGTCTCCGTCATCCCCGAGCCCAGTGCCAGCCTGGTCCCCGCGATCCCGGGCCCGGTGCCCGCCTGGTCCCCTCACCCCGCCTGACGGCGCCGGGCCCTCCGCAGAGGCGGCCGCCATCTTACAGGGCGGGGCCACGGCCTCCCCGCCACAGTCAGTCGGGTTCCCAGGTCCCCGGGCGGCCCCGGGCTCCCGAGTATCCCTCAGTTCCTCCTCGGCGTCCCCTCCCCCGTGGGTCACCGCGACAGCCTGGGGAGGAAGAGTCAAACGTTTGTCGCCTAACGACAGCGGGGCAGCCTCCGCGCGGCAGTTCTGGCTCGCGCCGCGGGATTCCGAACTCCTCCCCTGCGTCCGTGAGCGACAAGGTTCTACCCTGAACCCCTGAGCCCAGGAGCGAGCCGGTGCAGCGAGGCCTTTAACGACACGGAGTCACCAGCTCACTGTGACCTCGTGGCGCAATGGTAGCGCGTCTGACTCCAGATCAGAAGGTTGCGTGTTCAAGTCACGTCGGGGTCAGGGTGGATTTTATTTTTTTCCTCGCGAACCACGGCAGAATAGAGTACGGTTAAAACCTTAAAGAAGAGATTGGATAAGTACCGGAAACCGCCCTTTACACGCCATTGAGACAGCACTTTTCCTTTTCCTTTGGACGGTGAATACCCGAACGTTCGGGAAAGCGGTGACTCCCGATGACCGACAGGAGGCGCTGCGGCAGCAGGGACTCCGCGTGGGACCTTGGGGGAAGGTGCCCAGCCTCGCCCCTCGGACTCCGCCCATCCCCACTCAGGTTACCTGGGCCTGTGTGAGCTATCAATGCTGAACCTCTCCTTGTTTGCTTGAGCTTCATTTCCTCAGCTCCCTACTTTAAACGGCTCTTTTTCTCCCGATGACCGGCTCTCTGGTGGTCCTATCTTCAACATCTGTGACCCATCCTTACACCTGCAAGTCCAGTTACAACCATTAGATCTGGATGGTTTTTTGTTACTAGTTTTGTTTTAAATCACCCTCCCCCCCCAAGATTGTTGTAGAAAATAAAAGCATGCTGCAAAAATGCTTGGGAACAGAACTGTTTCAGATTTAAAAAAAAAAAAAAAAACCCCAAAAAACCTTTGGAATGTAGGCTGTTTTAGTTAGGGTTACTATCACTGTGATGAAACACCATGACCCAAAGCAACTTGGGAAGGAAAGGGTGTATTTCACTCACAGTTCCACATCACTGTTCACCATCAAAAGCACTGGGGGACAGGAACTCAAGCAGGGCAGGAACCTGGATGCAGGAGCTGATGCTGAGGCCATGGAGGGGTGCTGCTTACTGGCTTGCTTTCATAGTTTGTTTAGCCCGCTTTCTTATAGAACACCTGCCCAAGGTGTGTCACCCACAAAAGTCAGGCCGTCCCCCATCAATAAGTAATTAAGAAATTGTCCTACAGGCTTGCCTACAGCCTGATCCTACGGAGACATTTTCTCAATTGAGGCTGCCTCTACCTTGTGTCAAGATGACATAAAACTAGCCAGTACATTGACATACGTGTATTTTATATCTTTGAAATGGGACTCAAATTCAAATACAGAATCCACTTATGTTTCATTTACATCTTGTGCCCAGTCTGAAGATACTCATGATATTCTCAGTGTTCTTGTATCTGATATCACCTGTCCTGTGAAGTCAAGGTGTAGACATTTCCAACTAACCTAGGTATTGAGCCACTGGTTTAAAAGTTTTGGGCTTTGAAGCATTTTGGATTTCCAGATTACAAATAGTAACCTGTAAATACATTTGGTACTGGAATATGCGTTTTCATTTAGATATGTGAATGACGACTTTGTTGTGGTAGTAGTCCTCCTTGGGAGGCTAAGGCAGGGCACTGCAAGCTCAAGGCTAGCCTAGGCTACATATCAAGACCCTGTCTCAAAAGAAAGTGGTGGATAAGTGCATAAATATCCTAATACTGAAAGTATAAAATTTAATGTGAAGCCTCTCAGCTTCTGTTCTAATGTTCACTGAGTTCTGTAGATGTTGATTCTGGTGAATTTTGGTGTATGATTTTTTTATTTATCTGCAGTTTTTTCAAAATAATAAAGTTTATTGTGAAAAGGATTATACACATCAAGTCTAGGACAGCGTATCACATCTGGGGAATGGAGAGGAAGAGACTATGGTGTGCTCAAGTGCTCTCTTTCTCATCAAAATAATGTAGTCTTCATGGGGTCATAAAATGTGACTTCTGGGGCTGGAGAGATGTCTCAGTAGTTAACAGCACTGGCTGCTCTTTCAGAGGTTCAAGTCCCAGCACCTACATGGCAGCTCACAATTGTCTGTAACTTTAGTTCTGGTAGATCCAACACCCTCGCCCAGACATATATGCAGGCAAACACCAAAGCACATAAAATAAATACATAGTGTTTTTAAAATAAGTAAAATAAAATATGGCTTTTGGGTTATTGACAGTAGGCTGGCAGAGGTAGAGATTTATTCAGAGGAAGATAAATTCCCTCTGAATGAGATATCAGCCTCAAATCATATCGTCTAGCTTTCCCATGTATAAGTTCTCAGACAAAATTTACTCACAATAAAATTTAAAAGAAAAGATATGAAGGGGGTTGAGGAGGAAGCATGACAGGAATAAACTGGGAGTGATAGACCACTGACTCAAAGAGTGAACTGAAGAACGTACAAAGACATAAGGAGATAGTAAGTTTGAGAGTGCTGAGATAATGAAAATAGAATGAAAAAAATCTAAGCCTAAATAGCTTCTCTGAGGAAGATTATAGAGAGAGCGGGGTGGGGGTGGGGGTGGGGTGGGGGTGGGGAGGGAAGGGCAATATTCAAGGGGATAATAGACAGTAGGGGAGGGGCAATCTTCAAGGAGATAACAGATGGCAGGGGAGGGGCCATATTCAGAGATGGTGATTTGTCGTTTCCAGACCTGACAGCATATGAGTCCCCACTCTGAAGAGGTCAATGTATCTTAGGCCTGATATAAGTCACCCATCCCCACATTGTGTGGTTTAAATGAGAAATGTCTCCCACAGGCTCATGTGTTTGAATACCTGGTCCCCAGTTGGTGGCACTGTTTGGGGAGGTTTTAGAACATTGAGGAGGTAGTTCCATGCTGGAGGCAGTATGCAGCTTGGGTGGCTTTGGGGCTTTATAGTCTGGCCTTTCTTCCTGTTCTCTCTCTGCTTCCTGTCTGTGGATGAAGTGTGATGACTGTGCTTCTGACTGCCTGGCTGGCCTCATGCTCCTGTTGCAGCGCCACCCTGCCGTGATGGACTATGTTCCCTCTGTGGGCCTGTAAGCTCAAACAGACCTCCCTTTCCTCTAAGTTGCTATTACTTAGTATTTTATTACAGCAGCAGAAACAACAAGACACCATGTAATGGCAATAAGGAAATGTTTTTAAAACATTGCAGATTATCTACAATAATCTGTCTGAAACAGAATTCTCAGTAGCAGCAGCCATGGGAACCAGGAAAGTTGTTCTCAGGATTCCCAAGTCTCAGACAGAGCACCTAGAACAAGTCAACCTAGAACATCAAGAATAAAGACATTTGGAGACAAATACACCTACCATAGCCTTCCAGGAGGGTCTGTCCAGTGGGTGTGATTCAGGAAGAAGGAAGATGATCTCAGACAGAAGGTCAGACTGAAAAAGGACTGGCTGGCCAGCAAAGAAAATGCAGACCCCATTGAGTTGAAAACAAATAAACAGAATTGAAACACTGAACAAGAATAGTATGCAATCAAGAATAAACATAACTTAGAAGTAAAGACGTGGAAGATAGTATAGCCTCAGAAGAAGACTAGATTCTTTATTAGCTTAAATTAATCATATCAAATGTGTCAAAAGTAGGAAATCCATATGTAGAGATGAGGGCTGGAATGTAGCTCAGTTGGTAGAGTGTTTGCCCAGCATGCACCAAGCCTGGGGTCTATAAAAAAGAAAGAGAGAGAGAGAGAGAGAGAGAGAGAGAGAGAGAGAGAGAGAGAGAGAGAGAGGAGGAAAAGAAAAAAAGGAGTAGAGACAGCATTTGTAATCGATCAGTAAATCAGTAATTAAAGTTCTAAAATTGTGGGGACTGAGGACTGAGGGGGCTGCATAGTGGCCCATCATGTGCTCAGGACTATTGAAGTTCAGTCCCCAGATTTGATCACATTAACAGAGATGACCAAATGGACATTTCTAGAACTTAGCATATAACAATTACAGCGGTGTCTTGACCTCACATGGCACATTTCAGAAAAGCTTGATCACATTGTAGGCTTTAACTTAAGTCTCAATAAATCAAAGCATAGTTGACATTCTGACCAAATTATTAGTAAATTTGAAACTAATTAAGAAAATATTATGAAGTTTTGGCATGGGGGTACACACCTTTAATCCCAGCATCCATAGACAAAGGCAAGCAGATCTCTGTGAGATTTAGCCAGCCTGGTCTACTTAATTCTAGGCTACATAATTAGGTGAGGTACAAAACAAAAACAAAACCAAAAAACAGCCCCAACATCCACAGTGACAAAAATAAACAAAATTCCTCAAAATTTAAAACCTACAAAAATCAGCATCTTATACTACAGAATGAACACCACCACCAGCAAAAACACCCCAGCCTCTTAAAAAGCAAAGCAAAACAAAACAACAAACCAACCTCAATGTTACTTTATAGGTCAAACACAGAGTCAAATTCTTGGACTTTTATGTGAGTCATTTTCCATCACTAAAACAAAACATACCTGAGGCTGAGGGCTGACTTTGGGAAGAGATTTATTTAGTTCACATTTAGGGAGGTTTTGGGAATCATGAAGTTGGACTGGCCTAGCTGCTTTGAAGGGCATGCATCATAGTTTTTTTGTGTTTGAGTCTGTAGCCCCTGGGTCACTGGGCACCTTTCAGTTCCTGAGAAACCGAGGCACTCCCTCAGGCAGTGAAGCACTGAGGCCGCATTGCGTTTCTCTGTGTTCCTCAGAACTCAGCTGAGACATATAGAAATCTGTCAAGACAATTGGTCTTAGACATTAATCCTGTGTGACTTACATAGCTTTCAAACATCACTGTATCCTGCCAACTACAATTGTATTGATCCTGGCAATCACCACTATGTCCTGTTTCTGATAAAGGTGTAAAAGTCTGATTGTCTTTGTAATAAACTTGTCTAAGCCCGTCTTGCTGTGGCCCCTCCAACCTGTGCATGGTTTTAACACCTTGACCGGCCATATCAGGTAACCTTGGCCTGGTAAGTAAGTGCCCATGCTTATAGGAAGTGGAAATCCTAGCCACATGACCATGGCATCTGCTCTGGTGATGACCTGGCTCCACCTCCTCACTGTGAAAGTGCATGTGAATGAGAAGAAGCCAGACTGACTAGTGAGGGGCCTGTCTTGCTTATTGATTGATTGATTGATTGATTGGAGGCAGGTAAGGATGACTCTGAACTCTCTCTCTCTCTCTCTCTCTCTCTCTCTCTCTCTCTCTCTCTCTCTCCCTCTGTGTGTGTATGTATGTGTAAATGTGCTCATCACATAAGCCAGAGGCCATCAGGAATTATTCCTTGTATATTGTCCACTTTGTATTTTGGGTTTATGATCTTTTTGTTACATTTTTACTTATTATTTTGTGTGTCTGTGCCACTTGTCAGTGACTATTGAGGATCCATAGACAACATTTCAGGGCACACGTGGGCAAGAATTTTTTCTTTTTTGTTTTGTTTTCTTTTTTGAGATGGGGTCTTGTGGGGGCGAGTGTACTCTTGTATGAATGAGTTTCATAATATTCATGACAGGATTACAGTCACATTGAGGACCCCCAATGCCCATGAGAAAAGCAAGGTCTTCCCCCCTGGCCCTAGTACTGATGTTTACAGTACACACAGGAAGTACCAACTACAGCTTCTTCCTCCTTCTTCTTCTTTTTTTTTTGGTTTTTCGGGACAGGGTTTCTCTGTGTAGCTTTGGAGCCTATCCTGGCACTCGCTCTGGAGAGCAGGCTGGCCTCGAACTCACAGAGATCCACCTGCCTCTGCCTCCTGAGTGCTGGGATTAAAGGTGTGCATCAACAACGCCTGGCTTAGCTTCTTCCTTCTTGATGACCATGGCAAGTGCTTGTGTTTACTTACCCAGGCAGTTACCTGATATGCCTGGTTGAGGAACTAAAACCAGGCACAGGATGGAGGGGATACAGCAAGACCAAAGATGTAACAATTTTATTGCAAGCAATCAGACTTTTATACCCTTATCAGAAACAATACAGTGGCGATTTCCAGGATCAAATACTGTTGTATTTTCAAGCTATGCAGGGTACATAAGATTAATGTCTAAGATCAATTGTCCTGACACATTTCTCTATGCTTCATTGATTTCTAGGGAACATACAGAGAAACGCAGGGAACCTGAATGCTTCACTGCCTGAGGGAGTGCCTCAGTTTCCAGGAACTGAAAGGCACACGGTCCCCCAGGAGCTACAAACTCTAATTGACAGAACCTATGACGCAAGCCTCTCAAGGCAGTGAGGTCAGACCAACTCCATGATTCCCCAAAGGCTATAGCCTAAGACTGTTCCACTAAAGAGGTCCTCTACTGAGATTAGCTGACCCATCACCTCATTTGGCTGTATACAATACACATGTTGAGTTTCCCTGATATTGGTGTGTCTCTATCAAAGTGCACAGTCCAATCAACCCCAGCTTTTCTGTATATGTTTTTGTCGCTTCTTTATTCTCTGTTGCACCAGTAAGATCAGTTCCCCGTACATTCAGGTTGCAGCAGGGTCTCCTGAACTTCTAGGCTGAAGCACTCTCTGCCTTCTCAACAGCTGTGGTTACAGGCTTGTGCCTTTGTACCTTGTGGTGATATATTATTTATGGTCTATTAAAGCTTGCGGAGGATTCAGAAAGCAAAGTCAGCCACAAGCCACAGAAGCCAGGCACACACCTTTAATACCAGCAGCCAGAAGCTAAGAGGTGGTGGTAGACACCTTTAATCCTAGGACTCAGGATTAAGAGGTAGACGGATCTCTGTGAGTCTAAGGCCACCAAGATCTACACAAGACTGAATCAATCTAAAAGAGAATTATCGCTTGCACCTTTAATCCCAGCACTAGAGGAGTATAAAAGACAGGAGAAAGGATTCAGTAGGAGGAATTCATTCTCCAGTCACACTGAGGAGAGGCAGCAGTTTGAGACTTGATGAAGAGCTCGTGCGTGGATCAGCACTTTCAGCCTGAGCTAGAGGTGAGATCTTGTGGCTGGGTGCTTTGCTTCCCTGATCTTCAGCTTGAACCCCAATATCTGTCTCAGGGTCATTTATTTTTGTGTGTGCCTGTGTGTGTTACAGTACCTAGCAGAATTTTGGGCAGAAAGGAAGTGCAGACTCAATATGCAGCCCCAGTAAACCCAAGCAGCCAGAAAGGGACAGGAAGAGAAGTCTTAACCTACAGCAAGCATCTCAGTTATAAGTATCTGCAGAAAACCTTGAGTGAGTGACATCCTGGGTGCATGTGTGCAGTTGATATAAGCACAGCTATGTCAAGGACCTTAGCCTTAGAACCACGGGAAAATGGCAAAATCTTCCCCCCTTGAATGAAGCTCAGGGGGGTGGCAAAACCTTCTGTGTGCAGATGTTGACAGTGTGTGCAGAAAACACCTACTATAGCTTTCTCTCCATGATGCTCCCCATAGCTGCTCCTATTGAGATGAGCTCAACTCACCTCCTTGTTCAGCTGTATATAATTACTCTGCTACTCTGTATGTGACAACCCCCGAGCCCCCTGTCATGACGCATGCAGTAACCCTACTTCTCTCTTTAGCTGTAGAATAAACACACTGAGCTTCAGGGAGTCCAGTCCACCTGATCCCAGCTTCTCTGTGTGTTTGTCTTTTCTTCATTTCCCCACTGCCTCACTCAGGTCCAAGTCCCCAAAGCTGTGCAAAGGACTCAATAAGTATGTAAGTGACCTAGCATAGGACATTCTCAGATGACTTTTGTGGGAACAGGACAGAGCCCAGACAGATGAGGCCATGTAGACACGGACCTCCTCTAAAGGACCCTAGGTGGGGCATTATGTGTGGCTTCTGCATGCCATCTGTGGCCTGATGTCCTTGGCCTTATGATCTGACTTCCAACTGTGATATCCATTGTGGGGTAATCTTTTTGTACACGGTGAAGATGTGCCAGTGAGATACATCTGCTCCTGGCAGAACCAATATACTTCAGAGAGGATGATGGGCATTGAATAACCTCCATATTGAGCTTGCCTTCATTGTAGCAAAGTTAGCCACTGGGCAAGATACCACCCTTGCTGTAACTGCTGACAGTATGCTGTCCAAATTGGACAAGCAGGACACAAAAGAAGGTGACTGCCAAGCTTTGCCAAGACAAGGTAGGCCAGTTCTCCAAAACTCCTGCTTCATAAAAAGTCTGTTAGATATTCTAGGTTTGGAGGCTGAAGATGGATGCCACAGTGTTAAGGAGGAACCTTGGGTAACATACAAGCATCCATCTGTTCCTGTCATTTCTATAGTTTTGGAAGTTGTTTACTCTGCACTCCCTATTTACTCAGGTAATATTTTATCTTACTTGGGTCTCTGATGGGGGTTGAAGACTAGATAGTTATAGTTTTACTATATTTTTTGTTACAATATTCAAAAAACTCACAAAAGAGATGTAAATTGAGTTGAGAGACACAAAAGCTTAAGTTGTTTATCGAAGAAAATGTTTAAAGATCTAAAAAGATATTTTAGATTGGTATACAAATTATGATAGAAAGTGGTTTAGGTATAAAACTTTGGATTCACCAAGATAGTATAGATAATAGAATAATTTCTCCAAATTTGCCAAATATAAATGGACTGGACATTGTAAACGTAATTCTTACCTGGTAGTTGTTCTTATTGTATAAAGTTTTACTGTGTTGGAGTTAAAACTTTTCCTTTTTATTTAGACAAAAAGGGAAAAATGTTGTAGGATAATCTTTTTGTACACTGTGAAGATGTGTCTCTGTCAAGGTACTTTCTGATTGGTTTAATAAAGAGCTGAATGGCCAATAGCTAGGCAGGAGAGAAGAGGCAGGATTCACCAGCAAGACATGGAGTAAGTTGGACATACACTATGCAGGAGAGGTAATGATCCATGTGGCAGAACATAGATTAATATAAATGGGTTAATCTAAGTTATAAGAGCTGGTTGGGAATAAGCTTAAGTTAAGGTTAAAGTTTTATAATTAATAAGAAGTCTCTGGGTCATTATTTGGAAACTGGCAGTCCAAAGAAAGTCCAACAACAGACATTCTCAGTGGTTCCCTCTATTTGTCACATCCCCATATATAGCCCTCCTTTGTGTTTATCCCAGTGTGTAACCTGACCAATTAGCACTTCTAATGTCATCTGTCAATGTCATCTGTGACCTCTGGCCTCAGTGTGGCCCTTGTGGAGTGGCAATAAGTGGAAGGATGGGAATGAATGAAGGGCACAAAGCTTGTGGCTGTGCAGAGTCAGCTCTAGCTCTGAGATCTGCAGAGCCTGGACAGCAAGCAGAGCCTTGAGGATTCCAGGACTGTCACTAGGCTCCCTACCCCCTGACTACCCACAAAGCTGGCTTCCAAGCTGTGTTTGGCAGCAAGGGGCAGCCTTCAGGGCTGTTGCTGGGCATAGAATTGTAGGTCAGCATTCTATTTTTATATCTAGTCTGGCCATTGTCCACTTCTATATTTACTCTCTAAAGAGTATTCCCAACTGCCTTCTTACATGGTCACTGCACAGTGTGGCCTTAATGGGACACATAGGTCACCCTTTCCACTGGTCACTCTTGCCCCATGCTGCCGATAGCCCTTGCCTGCCTTCAGGCTTGAAGGTGTCATTGGGGCAAAACACTAGGTCCTTGTGGGCCCCAGAGTTCTGTGCCAACCCAGGCTAAGCCAGGAGATGTTTCCTGAATGATTCATGCCCGAGGCTGTAACAACTAAGAATGCCAGGATGCAGTGGTGTGACATAGTGGCCGAAAATACAAGTGTCTGGTGTTTCTCCGATGTTAGGTAAGCTGGCAGACATTAGCAGATGATTGAGGATGGACCTCCTCCCTGCCATAATTTGCTTTGGAGCCCAGCTCCTTTCCTGGTAACACAGTGTATTTTTTTTTGAAAAGAACAATTCATGGTTGTCCCTCCTTAAGACCTAAATACCACCCAAAGGGAAGAAGGTGGCAGCCCAGAGCTTTGTCTAAGCCCACCGAGGGAAGGCTATTTTCTCTCTGTAAACTACAGTTATTTTATAGACTTGGTGGCTTTCTAAAAGATGTTTTTCTTGGCATATGTTAGTTGTACAGAATGAGAATGATGGGCTTTGTTATGGCATTTCACATGTGTATATGATACTTTTGATCATGTTAGACCCCTGATATACTCTTGTAATTTTGCTGATCCTTCCCTCCTCCCCAGCAGTCCCTCCCTGCATTTCACATCTCTGTGTGTGACCCAGTGAGGTTGACCACAGTTGCTTACAGGAACATGGGTGAGAGTTGCTAACAGAAACATAGACACCCTTTTAAGGGCTACATTACTGAAGAACACCCCCTCACCCCAAACCATTAACTGCCTACAGATGCTTAGGGAGGGGTGGGGTCTCCCGAGTGCCTCCCTCCTTTATGACAGAATGTTGACAGGTTTAATATTGTGCAGGTTAATACAACTGCTGTCAGTTAAAGAGTGCCTCATCATGCCTGGAAGACAGCTCTCCACCCTATTCTCCATCTCTTACATCCTTCTTCGGCATCCCCTGAGCCTCTGAGTGGGTGATATAGATGTTCCATTTATTGGTGTGTCAGAAAAGTGTGGTGATATATTATTTATGACTTATTAAAGCTTGCCTGAGGATTCAGAAAGCAAAGTCAGTCACAAGCCATAGAAGCCAGGCATATACCTTTAATCCCAGCATCCAGAAGCTAGGAGGTCCTGGTAGACACCTTTAATCCCAGGACTCAGGATTAAAAGGTAGACAGATCTCTGTGAGTCCAAGGCCACCCATAAGATGGTCTCAGCACCTGGGATCACACACCTTTAATCTCAGCATTAGGGAGGTATATAAGACCAGAGCAAGGGTCTCAGTAGAGGGCATTCATTCTCCAACGACATTGAGGATAGGAAGACACTCAGTCTCAGGGTTCTCCAGCCACGCTGAGGAGAGGCAGCAAGAACAGCCCATTCAGCCTGAGGTAGTGGTAAGAGCTAGTGGCCTGCTACTTTGCTTTTTTGTTTCTCAGCTTGAAGTTTGAACTCCAACATTAGTCTCTGGGGCTTTTATTTTTTTGTGTTACAGAAATGAACCATGAATTGTTGGGAAAAGGTATTTCCAATGCCTCACAAAAGGCACTGGTATAAAGCACAATAAACCAAACTGGGCAGGCAGGCACACCAGGGCAGAGAGTTCAATTAGTTATTACCCTAATGCAGGCATGAAGAGGAAGGTTGTAATGGAGTCAGATCTCAGGAATGGCTGGGATCCAGGGCTTGGTCAAACAGGTGTGTACATAGAGGTTCACAGGATGAGGGGAGTTTATAGGACCTTGGCCCTTGTTGGGCTGACCATCTGTCTTAGGATTTCTATTGCTGTGATGAGACATCATGACCACGGCAAATTTTTTAGAAACACTCAAATGCTACATAAAGTGTAAGTCCCATTTTACTTTTCCAAGGTATTTTTCTTCTGTCTTTATGAAGACATCTCTTTACATGGGCTTTGGTGGAGGTTGTGGTGCAACAACAGGAAGTCTAAATTGTTGTGGGGTATTGGGTCCTTCCAGGCATCACAAGATCAATTCCTGACTACTTTGCTGTGAATAGCATAGCTCACACAGTAATGCAGCTTGACACAGAGTTTGGGAAGCACATAAGCGTCGAAGACACTTGCTTCAGATATGTTCCTGACAGCAGCAGCCTCTACAATGTTCCAAATGATAAACTTCTTGATAGCCTTGTCCTTGGGCACATACTGGGTGCAGTTCATTCAGCGAATTGGCTGCACATGGCCACGGCACTTTTTTTTTTTTTTTTTTTTTTTTTTTTTGAGACAGGGTTTCTCTGTGCTTTGGAGGCTGTTCTGGAACTAGCTCTTGTAGACCAGGCTGGTCTCGAACTCACAGAGATCTGCCTGCGTCTGCCTCCCGAGTGTTGGGATTAAAGTCATGCATCACCACTGTTGCGGCACTTTTGGCATGCTCGTTGTTTCTTGTTTTTTTTGGTCATCTTGGAGCCAAGACCTGAAATGGCAATTCTTATAAAGGAAAAAATTAAAAAAAAATTAATTAGGGATGGCTTATAGTTCAGAGGTTTCCATTATTGTCATGGTGGGAAGAACCCTGGTAGATGACTGCCCTCACACCGAGAGTGGGCTGTCATGGAAGGCTCTGTTCTTCATCTGGGGTCTGCAATAGGACTGTGGCCGATGACTCAGCTACTCTTATCTCTGTGCCTTCAGCTGGAAGCTGGTGAGATAGGTTAGCCATCCTTGGTTTCTAGCATGACTAAGAAGTGCATGTGCAGTTGAGCAGAAGATGCACGATGAAGACAGAAGGGCTGGCCTTGCCACCCACTTTTAAGGACTCCGTGGGCCCACTGAAGAGGCGATGCTTCAGACAAGAGCAACTTCTAAGCATTTGTTTATTTAGCCGCTCCAGTGGGAGAGAAGGGGTCAGCTTCATGTTATTGAGGTGCTGCTTTCCTACAGGAGAGAAAATTCTCTAAGACAAATATTAGAAAGAAACTGAATGACTGTTCCACTCTCCAGGGTGTCCTGAGAGTGGCTGAGAATAGAGGCAAAGGGACAGTGAGGAACATAGACAGCTATTTTAAAGTATATTGTCAGGGCTGTATATTTTGGAAATCTATTCCACCCTACCACGAGTTCAGCAGAGCCCAGAATTTCTATTGTCTTTTAGACGTCAGCTAATAGCTGCTGGATGGCCTGGTCTCAGTGGAGAATGGCCTTAGCCAGGGCGAGTCTACCCCACCCTGAAGGCTAGTGAGATGTGCTGGTGTGGGGTGCCTGAGGGCTTGAGTACGTGCAGCAAAGGGGTGTCTTTAGGATTAAGGGAAATAATTGCTATCAGCCCTTTATACATGATAATAGATGTCTTCTGCCATTGCTTCCACCTTTGATGGTTACTTAAGATGATGCATTAATAAACTGCGGCCTTCAGTATTAGCTGATTGCCCTCCTGTGATGATCAGATGTCCCTGTCTCATCTTTAACCCTGTTGGATAGCTAGCTTTCCTGAATCCACACTCCCCCACTCAGGGTTGGATCCGGGGTTGTTTGGCTGGCTCTGATTGCAGCACCGAAGACATCAGTCTGTGATAGTGTATACAGCAGATTATGGAACTAAATAGGACATGGTGTCTGTATGAAATAAACTGCACAGCAGAAGCTCACACACTCCCATACTCGGCAGGCAAGGAACATGTCAAAATGTGGTTACTTCTGAGCCACAGGGGGGCAGATTTGTTTTGTCAACTCTTGTATACATTTTCTCGTTCTGTTCTAATGCCACTGCCATTTCCAAAGCTAGACTCCTCACTTGGTCAGTTAGCAACAGAAGGTTCCATGCATCCCCAACACACACACACACACACACACACACACACACACACACACACACACACACTATGTTCATACACCCCAACATACATACATACACATAATGTTCCATACATCCCCCAAACACATGCATGCATAATGTTTCATGCATCCCCAGCATGGACTAATAGTGAGATTTAGTGTTGTGTGTCTGTAGTACCAGCTACTTGGTAAATTGAGGCAGGAGGATTGTTTGAGTCCAGGGAACTCAAATGCAGATAGAGATTCTGTCCCAAAAGTCAGCAAAGCAGGAGGCTGGCAAGCTCAGTGGGTATAGGCACCTACCACCAAGACTGATGACCACAAGGTAGGAGAAGAGAAGCATTCCCTCAAGTTCTCCTTGACCTCTACATGTACCTCACACATACACATCCAAATAAATAAATGTAATAAAAATTTTAAATCAGCCAAACAACCCTCCCAATGAGAAAAACTAGACAAAATAAAACCCTAGAAATGATAAACACATACTTGAGAGATGGAAGACCATGGTGAGTTCAAGGTCAGCCTCAGCTACATGAAACCCTATCTCACACAAACACATAAAATAAGGAAAACTCAGAAATTTAGACTAAGACTGTTCTGCTATCAGCATGATGTTTTGAACCTGGTGTGCTGTAGATGGACCCTTCAAATCCACAACAAATTCAGATCCTGAGACCATGGCAGGTAGCTTGGCTCTCATCAGGCAAGATTTTGACCACAGTTAGGAGAAAACATTGAGAAAAGATAGTATTTTTAGCATCTCATTCCCAACCCCCATCAGAACATGCAGAAGGTGTCAGGGAAGTATCCAAGAGTCAGAAGATAGACTGAAGGGCTGTGAAGTGTTGTATGTTAAACTCAGTAAAACTCAGAACAACTTTGGTTACGTACAGTGGGCTTGTACCAGACTAGCCCTGCCAACAAAGGGTCAGGAAAGGAGGAGACACTCACTGGGCTCACCTATTACTGCTGAACTACTGGCTATTGGTAAATTCCTGGAGAGGCAGAACTGCCACCTTTCGTGGTGTACCGACTGCTGAGTTCCCATACTCCTACAGATAGCTCTCAACCCAGGATCACACCAACGTCCTTTTGTGACTCAGTGGGTCACATAACAAACACACGAACTAGAGAAAGGTGTGTTTAAGGACGGGGGGAGGGAGTATGGAGGAGGTAGTAGAGAGATAAGATAGGATAGAGGGTGAGAATGTCATTGTGCCTCTTTTACTGTGTATGAAATTGTCCAAGAACAAATTTAATTAATCAAAAAAAAAAAAAAAGTGTAGGTGCCTTATAAGCAAAAATGAAATCTGCCAGCAGAGGGTGCAAGGAGCATACGCCAAAGTAGGCAGGGCCTGGGATATTTCCACCCTTAACCCCCCCCCCCCCTTTACTGGCTGCTAGTAAACTTTCTTGCTAGAGTAGCCCGGGCTGGTCTGAAGCTCCATATAGCCCAGGCTAGCTTTGGGCCGTGGCAATGCTCCTGCCTCAGCCTCCTGAGCCACTATATCCAGCTTGTCCATCTGTTCTGATACGTTATACATTTTTACCATCAAAAACTTTGGTTAGGGTTAGAGAGATGACCCAGCCGTCCGGCAGTTTAGCAGTTCAAAACACTTACGGCTCTCCCAGCACCCAGGTAAGGCGGTTCACAACTGTCTGATCCAGGGGAATCTGATGGCTCTGGCTCTGTGGACACCTGCACACACCTACATACACATGCACAAAATTAAAGCAATAGAAATAAACCTAAAAACAAATTTGGCTTAGCAATTATGCCCCCCCCACTTGCTAATGCCAATATTCCTTCTGGTTCTGAGGTGTATTTAGTGTCTTTAAACTGCTTTTCCTTTAAATTTGTCTTGACATTTGCTTTGAGAAGTGGCTATGCTATGGAGGATGGGTGTGTTGTATGACGTGGGAACCATGAACAAATGATAGGGTGCTTATGACAGATTAAAGATTGCATCCAGGTCTAGCTTTGGGAACTAGTGAATTGGTGTGGAGCAAGGTTTGGCTTTAAGAGCACCGGTTGCTCTTTGAAGAGGACCTGGGTTCAGTTCTGTGCACCACATAGCAGCTCACAACCATCTGTAACTCGAGTTCCAGATGCCCTCTTTTAACCTCCACTGGTACCAGGCATGTACAAGGTGCACACTTGTAGGCAAAATGCTCACACATAAAATAAAATAGATATTTTAAAAAAGTTGCTGGAGTTTTGATTTTGCATTTCACTTATGGTTAAACAGTGACTTCTAAGTTCCGTGTCCCTAGAAACCAGAAGGCCACATTGATCCCGAAAGCACTCTCCTCTCCACCTGCCTACTTGACAGCCTCTTCTTCATTCTCATGTGAGAGAGGCAGATCCTGACCAGTTTGAAGGCCTTGCTAGCACATAGTCTCCAGACCCCCAACCAGCCATGAGAAGATAGCAGGGGAAGGGAGCCCCACCCCGTCACTGTGCATTTAAGCCTAGTTTTAGATGACAGAGTGACTTAGCATTTTATGCACACATGGGCTAGACTAGATGTTGTCACTTAACCCTATGTGTGTATCCCCTGAGAGGTGCCACATATTTAAGGCATTTGTCCTATGCGGATGGAAATGGAAATTCTCTCTGCTAAGACCAACATCTACAAGTCGAACTTGGTATTCACACCTCCATAAGCCGCCTAAGTGCACCATAGATGCTTAAAACACAGTTGGTTACAGAATAGGAACTTTACTGAGGCACTGTGAGGATGCCCGGGCGTTAGAGGTTTGGCCCCAGCTCCCAATGGTCCCTGGCTTCATCCTGTGGAGAGTGCTGGGAAGTTTGGGTCACTGGTGGTATGACTTTGAAGGAAGCGGTGAGACCATCTCTTTTCTATTGCACACTGCCCGTGGGTGACTTCACCTCAGAACCCAATGCTAACTAACCAGGGACTGGAACCAGGACAAAGGGGAAGGAAAACCCCCACCTAAGCAAAATCTAGTGGAGCATCTAAATTCTAACAACGAAGAGAATATCATACACCCATGAAGAAGAAACAAAAGCTGGCTTGTCAGAAGCGGGAGAAGCATAAGGCAGGTCCCAGATGGCTGTGACTTTACTTCCATTGGGGACTGTGACTGACAGTGGAATACTACCAAGTTGGTAAAGTGCACATGCCACAGTGTGGACGCAACAACAACCCAAGCACTTTGGACCTTGAGATAAAAGAAACAGAAAAACAAACAGCATGGCAGGGGTTCTGAAGAGACTTCAGGGCCCCAGCACCAGAGATAGCACTCTGAGAAGAGGAATCAGGGTCCTCAGGGTGGAGCAGAGATGCAGCTGGTCTCTTATTACAGCTTTCTCAGGATGGGGGAAGTTTCACAGCACAAGTTGGCAACCAGGCTCTGGGAAAGGGTGGGAGCAGGATGTGTGACCACCATACTCACGCTAATGTGAACTCACTTTCCCAGCACCCAATAGTCAGAGCTATTGACTCACATCACAGGCAGTACCTGAGGTGTCTGTAGGAGGGTGGGGCACTGGGGGCGCTGTGGCAGAGCAGCATCTGGTCTAGATTCTAGCTTTTCAGTTCATAGTTCTACCGTCACAACCCAAAGAAACTGGAATTGCCCCTGTACACGGTTGAGACCCTGAGCCAACTCAACTTTTATAACTCGGACATCTGGAAATACGTCCAGACCTACACATGTATAACGTTTTCTATGAACGTTTTGCTGTTTTTCTTTCTCAAGCCATGAACAGACAGATGTGGTAATCTTGGTAATCTTCTTTGTCTCATTTTTCTTCCAAACCCATTTACTATTTCCTTATTTAGTAATTCATTCTCTGAATATGCTCCCCCCCCAGGTCTCTGTATGGAACACAGGGTGGCCTAGAACTCATGACCCTCCTGCCTCATGAGTGCTGGGACCATGAGTCACCAAGACTAGTTCCACGATCTGTAACTGCCCTGCAAATGGCACCGCAGAGCAGAAGGGCCAGCACTTGACGAGACATCTGCCCTGCAGGCTGTTTGACTGGCACTCACCTGGGTGAGTTTCTGGAAGCAATGTGGCTTGATTGTCACTGGTCCTGTGCTGTCCACCTTGACTGTGCATATTCTATCTCTGTGTGACTTTGTAGATCTGTTTCTCAGACAAGTGTGGTTCTGGTTTTATTACTGGTTTTTGTTTGTTTGTTTCTCTGGCTGGCCTGGAATTCCATGTATATAGAACAGGCTGCTTTCAAACTCATAGAAGCTTGCTGGCTTTTGCTTCCACAGTGCTGGGATTGAAGGCATGCCCCACCATGCCCAGCTATTACTGGAGTTTGTAGGATAAAAGCCAACAAGCTAGGTCAGCCACTGTCCCCAGTATGACAATTTAAGAATTTCACAATAGTGAAAAGTATTGACTGAGATTCATGCTTAAATGGAGCATGAGAGTTGGGGGAGGGTCATGCAGTGGTCCTGTCCATCACTGACCCATCACTGTCTCTCTTCCCCTCTGCCCTGTGGCTGGTCTGATAAAGTCAACACAGAGTGCGATCTCTTCCAGAGAGGCAAGTTCCTCCTCTGGCAGGAACCCAGCTTCAGGTTTTCCTTTCCCCTAGCATGAGATTCCTGGGGAAATCTTACTTCTTTGAGTCTATTGTCTCAGTGGTCTGACAGCTGGAAGGAAGGGCACAGCAGTCTCTTTTTTAAAATATCTCTCAAGCCAGGCATTGGTGGCGCACACCTTTAATCCCAGCACTCAGGAGGCAGAGGCAAGTGGATCTTTGTGAGTTCGATGCCAGCCTGGTCTACAGAGCGAGTGCCAGGATAGAGAAACCCTGTCTCGAAAAACCAAATAAATAAATAAATAAATAAATAAATAAATAAATAAAATATCTCTCCTCCCAACAGGTTTGGGTTGTATAGATTGCTGTATTTCCCTGTTCATGGGTGTGCAGTGGACCATTCCAGGATCCCTGGTGGGCAGGGGGCACCAGGTACAAAGGGCTTAGCTTGTGTCCCTCGGGATTCTGACATGTCAGGGGCACCTCAGTTTGGTGTCTTCCTTTCTATTGAGCATCAGCTCATGTCACTTTGTAAGAAAAGTGTACTCTCCATGAACTTGGATGCTGTGCTTTAGTACCTGTGGATCAAGGTGGGCATCTGAGTCTGAAAAGCTGGATCTCTTTTTGTGTGCATCAAGGAAAACCTTCCCCTCTGCCAGAGTTGTCCGTCTGAGTGGACTGCTTCTCTCCATTTCATGTGTGTGATTCTCCTGACTTTGCTTCCTTCTGACATCAGACTCATCCTGGGGCTCAGAGTCGGTAGGTATCATGGCATATGGCTAGGCACGGCATAAGGCCAAGGGTGGAGTAAGAGCCCTTCCTGTCCAAGATTCTTTCTTAGAAACAAGGAAACCTGTTCCAGAAATATTTTTTACTGGTTAAATATTTGTGGTTAAAATTGGGCTATGCCTATAAATTCCCACCCAGGCCTTGATGAAGAAAATGAGATTATTGTGACTAAAACAAATGATTTGGTGTGAAAAGGATATTGAGGAATTAACTGTTGCAGCTACCATATTTCCTGGAATGTAAGGAGAACTAGAAGAGCATTTAAGAATTGTCATCAGACACACAAAACTATGGGGACATTGAAGTATGGTGAACATGGCAGTATGCAAAGATTCAGAAAGTGTATTCCATATAACCCATTGAGAAAATCAATGGAGTTAATTTTTAAAAAATGACCAGGAAGCTGAAGACAGAATGGGAACATGATAAGTTTGAAATGCAGAATAAGGCCTACCAAAGATATCCTAATCCCAAGAACCTGTGGCTGTGTTACCTTTCATGAAGACAGGCACAGGCAGATATGATTAAGTTAAAATTCTGAAATGTAGCAATCACCCTGGATGGTTACATGGGCTCAATAGAATTATTTTTGGCTTTTTGTGACAGTATCACTTTTTAGCCCAAGCTCGCCTGGAATTCATGGCAATCTTCCTGCCTCAGCTTCCCAAGTATTGTATTACAGGCATGAACTGCTTTGCCCAGCTTATTCTTTGAGAGGTGGGGACTTAGCTGCCTATGCTGGCCCTGAGCTCCTAGGCTGCTGAGCCTCCTGCCACAGGCTTCTTAGTGCTAGGATTACAGGCTCATATTCCCATGTCCAGTTATCTTTGGTTCCTTTAATCCCAAATGAGATGAAAAACTGGCAAGAATGAAGCATCCAGAGCATGCCACACAGGTGACAGACACCGCTCTCCGCTCCTCTGCAAGTTAAAACTTCAAAATACACTAAGAAATCTAAATTCTGTGCTAGTTTTATGTCGAAAGACCTTGACTTTTCTAAGTTTTTTTTTTTTTCTTCCTAACTGTTCATGCCAGCAGCATGGTGTGTCACCTCCAGGAGCTGGATTGATATGGACACATGACTAACAAGACCACTGTGAATTCATGTTTCCTTAGTTCTTACTAATGTCCTTTTACTGCCCCAAGAAAGGGTTGTGGCACCACTGCCCGGTACTGAAATAAAATAATTCCTAAAACATAAGATTATTAAAAAATCCATAACACAAGCTTATGAGGTGTATTTCATGTTCAATCACAGCACAAGGGACTGCAAGGCTGTCACCAGAAGCCACCAGAGTTGTCCGTGAGTCCCTAATAAGGAACTGACTCTGCCATCTCCCTGGCTTCAGGCTTTTGGCCTGAAGTGTGAAAGAATAGAATTCTATTCTTTGAAGCCTTCGAGTCTGTGGTGTGTTGTTTTAGAAGCCCCAGGTAACCAAGATGGGAATGTGCTGCCCAACCCCTCCTGATAACACCCTCAATCTTCTTTGACTGAGGTCATGTTTGTCAGATTGCTCTGCTGTGAAGTTGTCATCCCCCCTCTGCAATGCTGTAGAACGAGGCCCAGGCCATGTTTAAGAAGCAAGGCTATTGTGTCAGATAGTTTTTTTAAAAATATTTTCATGTAAATGTTATTACCAGCATAAAAGACTTGCACATAGAACTTTATTAAACCATCTTCTTATTAATTCTATTTATTTCCTGATAGTGGGAATGGAACTAATGGACTCCCATATGCAAGCACTGTCCATGGAGCTATCATGTCAGATCCCTTTATTAAATCCATTAGCTTTCCCCCATTTGATTTCTTTGGATAGTCTTGAATTATAAATGCAGGCAATGGTTTAACTTCTTCCTTTCTAATATTTACATATCACATTTATTCTTAATGTAGTATTACATCCGTGAGGGTTTCCTGAAGAACAGCAGTGGCTGTTTCCCTCAGAGCCAGATGGAGTGGTCATGTTTAAAATTCTGACCTTTGCTATTATGAGAAGGAGCTGCTAAAACAGCTAGACAGTCTGACGGTGGCACTCACCCAGTTGCCTATCACCAAAATAACGGTCAGGGAGGCATCCAAGTGCTCCAGGAGCAGTGCTGCCTGGAAATTCATGGTCCATATTCTCTTTATCGTTAACCAAACTCAGAAAGTCCTACAAACACCTGGATCTGTGCCCAAGAATACTCTTGGCACATACTAATGCTCAGCAAACAGGACAGCTCTGAAGACCAGGAAACAGCTGCAAAAGTTCACTGTCAGGGACTTGCAGCAGGACATTGACAAATATGGGGCTAGGCTGGGAATAAACTGTAAGGAACGGGAGGGAACATCTTAGTGCCCAGTCTGGGCTTCTGGCCTGGAGGCTCCCATTGCCTCTGAGAAGCTGCTTCTTTGCTCCACACATGCAGTCCTGGTGGGGGAACCCCAGTTAGGGACACCGTCCAACAATTAGGTACAGAGCTTGGGGTGTAATGGAAGTATACCCAATGTCCTGGACCTGGTAATTGTTCTAAAAGAAGGCAAGAAATTTAAGGAGGGCCAATTCCCTCCTCTCTCTCATTCTGTGTTAATGGAGTCAGGAGAGAAGGGAGAAGGGTCTTAGTAGCTGACCTACAGGGTGGGGAGGATGATACTGGAGACTGCCTTTACCTGCATGGGGACCAAGGGGAGAATCACAGATGGTGTGAAAGGGCAGGGAAGAAATACTAATGGTCTTGTTTGTTTGTTTATGTGGTGGTTTGAATAAGAATGCCTCCCCCCCATATTCTTGAATGCTTAGTTATCTGGGAATGGCACTGTTTGAGAAGGATTAGGAGGTGGGGCCTTATTGGAGGAAGTATGTCACTTGGGGGTGAACTTTGAGGTTTCAAAAGCCCAAGCCAGGCTCAATGTCTGTCTGTCTGTCTGTCTGTCTGTCTGTCTGTCTGTCTGTCTGTCTCTCTCTCTCTCTCTCTCTCTCTCTCTCTTCCTGCTGTCCGTGGATTTGGATGTAGAACTCTCAGCTACTTCTCTAGCACTAGTGTCTGCCTGTGTGCCACCATGTCCCACCATGAGGATTAGGCCAGCCCCAATTCATTGCTTTCCTTTATAAGAGTTGCTGTGGTCATGGTGTCTCTTCACAACAACAGAACACTGTCTAAGATGGTTTGTTTGTTCTTTTAATGGTCCTGGAACCCAGGACCTCACACATACTAGCCAAGTATTCTACTCTCGGACACAGTTCTTGTTTTGTTGTTGCTGTTTGGTTTGGAGGTTGTCCTGGAACTCGCTCTGTAAACCAGGCTGGTCTTCAACTCACAGAGATCCACCTGTCTCTGCCTCCCAAGTGCTGGGATTAAAGGCAAGAGCCACCAACGCCCGGCCCAGCCACAGTGATCTTGTTTTAAACCCTTGCATTATCCATAGCTGTAGCTCAGTGGTAGGGCTTTCGCTCAACATGTGTGAGGCAGAGGGTGAGTTGTATCCCTTATACTAGAAACCAAACCCCAAATCTTGACTCCAAACTTCCTTTGTACCTGAATGGTATGGTTTGGTAACGCAGTGTCTCTTGCTGGCTTTTATGTTGAAGCCTTGGTCTCCACCTGGTGGCCCTCATCTTGGAAGGCTTTGGAAACTAGGCTAGTTGAAGAAAGTGAGTCACACAGGCATGTCCTTGAAGTGTATTTTGTCCCTTTGCTTCCTGGTGGTGGCAAGGTAAGAAACGTGGTTCCTGTACATTCTTCCGATACAATGCTTGGACATGGATGGAGCCCTCTGAGGCCATGTGCCCAATTATATGGTTCCTTCCTTAGGTTGCTTTTGGGATATTTTGTCACAGCAGCATGAGAACTAACAGTGAGCTAAAACATTTGTTATTCAGGATCACTTGCCACAGAAGGGACTTTAGCCCCTCACAGGAATCCTTTAACTTAGACCTAACACCTGAGAGCCAATGCTTGCATGCTGGACTGGGGAGTGGATGTGAGGGAGATGCATCTTGAGTTTACAGATGCGGAGAGCCAGGCTCTGGGTGGCAAGCCTGTATTTTCCCATGGTTGCAGGTGCCCCTTGAACCTGCATATTCCTGCCACAGCGCCTCCTATCTCTTTTGGCTGATGACCATCCAAGACCAGCAAACACTTCTGTGGCTTGCATTCCTCTCCTGGTAGATGCTATATTCTTTAACGAAACAATTGTCGGGAGGAAAAAAAATTGTAAAGTCCAAACCCATATCAAAGTGTGTGTTAAGCTGACCACAAGCTGCACATCAGAGACCTCGGACACTCACGACTGCCAGATCCGAACCTGGGCTGGCCACAGTGGAAGCATGATTGGACCCTTGGCTGGCCATAGTGGAATCACGTCCCAGGACTTTCCAAGGCGCAAACTTCTGAACCTCCCCCTGGGCAGCGACGGAGACTGGAAGGTCGCTTGTTGCCTCGTGCGCTTTCCATTCGCTTCCAGCACTTCTGTAAACTTCTCTGTCCTGAAGTTTGTGCGCCGGCCTTTGGAGACACACGGACCTCGGGGTTGGAGGGGCAAGGGGTGCGTCCAAGGTTACAGAGACTGCGACTCACTCAGCCAGCGCTGGGCGGGCTTGGAGAGGCGGCGGAGGGCGGGGACTGCAATCGGCCAGGCCTGTGGGTCCCCGTACCGAGTCTGAGCCCCGGCAGCGCGAAGACCACATGGAGCTCCCGGAGGAGTCTGCTCCCGGACCGGGAGGCGCGGACGCTGCGTCCGAGCGCCGTGGACTGCGCCTGCTGCTGTCCGGCTTTCAACAGGAGCTGTGGGCGCTCCTGGTCCTGGCGGGTCCTGCGGTGAGTCAGGTGGCCTCGGCTGAGAGCCGGTCCCCTAGGATTGGGGGCCCAGTTACCAAAGTTGCCGCGTCTGACTTAGCGGGTTGGGAACTGGGAGAACCGGCGGCAAGCTACTGTTGCGCCAGTGTGGAGAGCCTGGTGCGCCTCAGCGCCTCAGCGTGCGCCCTGAAGCTAGAGGTTCCTGAAAGTAGGAATGAGCAAACAAGAACGTTTCTTTGCAAACAAGTGGTGAAGCCTGCGGGGTCGGGTATCTGTACAATCAACCCGGGGCAGAGGCATGGAGCAGGAAGGTGAACTGCCACCTTGGAGTTAGGTTTTCGAAACTATTTGTAGTCTAGAGCCAATGTCTGACACGGAGGCACCCTGTGCCAGCTCCTTTCTCACCAAACACTGCGCTCAAAACCTGAGTTATTTTTTGTTTTTGTTTTGTTTGTTTGTTTGTTTTTTTGGTTTTTCGAGACAGGGTTTCTCTGTGGCTTTGGAGGCTGTCCTGGAACTAGCTCTTGTAGACCAGGCTGGTCTCAAACTCACAGAGATCCGACAGCCTCTGCCTCCCGAGTTTTTAATGTAGTCCTCTTTGGGGTGGAGTGCTCTAATCAGTTGGTTTTACTTATTAAGCTGGGCCTTCTTTACTGCTGTCTCATAGAAGCAATGTAGTTTTAAAGACCACAGAGCCACATCACATATGCACTTATTCCTGTTCTCTGCCACTTTGGGAGGGGGGGTTCAGTCCTCAAGGGCGGAAAAAGCCACTTTTTTGGCCAAAAGAACATGCCAGTGTGTGTCCGAGTGAATATACTATTGGCGTAAGGGCAAACATTCAGGCACTAAGCTTGGAGCTCCTGGATGCAGGCATGTGTGACCTCTTGGATTGGTGGGCCTACTCTTGGATATGGTGGCACACACAGTAGGGTGTGGAGCAACAAGAACCAAACCCAGGGCAAACCCATCAGCTGCAGGTCCACCGGGGCAGAGGAACTCACAGCCCTCTGTGGACAAGAGCTGCTGGTGTTCAGTCTTCAGACCTGGAGTTCAGGTCCCTGCTTGGATCGTCCCAGGTGTGTTAGGTAATAGCCGGTGAACACAGAGCAGTCCTGCTCTCTTCTCTCCAGAAAGTGAAGAGAGGCTAGCTTTGCCTCAACTTAGTTTCACAGAGCTGCTGTCAGGAAGACTTTCTAAGAGCCAAGTGTGGTAGCCATGGCCTGGAATCTCAGTACTCTTGGGGAGACTGGGCCAGAAGGGTCAATCACCCCAAGTTCAAGGCCATCCAGGGCTACAGAATGAGCTCCTGCTTCAGAAATCCAAAAAGGAAAAATAGCAGCAGCATCCGGAGCATCTTCTAGTTACCGGATCCCCAGCATTAGACTGATAGAGGGGGAACTGGCTCCTTTTCCGGCATGGGACCATGAATGAAGACATGTATGCCATTGGTTTCTTACCAATACAATGTGTATTCATTGCAGTGGGGGAAAAGAAAGGAAGGAAGGAAGGAAGGAAGGAAGGAAGAAAGAAAGAAAGAAAGGAAGGAAGGAAGGGAAGGGAAGAAAAAGGACACTAAGACTAACAGAAGGAAAGAAGGGAAATCTCAGCTTATGGAGCAGCCAGGTGACCTGATGACTGCTTTGCAAGAGCGTCATCAAGATTTCTGTCTCACCACAGCTGGCTTGTTTATATTTTGAATTTGCATGTTTGCCTGACTTGGTATTTCTCAATTAAACCTCCAAGTGGAACAACTTCTCCGTCAGTTGTTACTGATGTGAAGTGATTCTGTTACTGTTGTGTAAATTATCAGAAACTAGTCTTTAAGGCAGTTGTGGTGGTCTACTTGTAAAAGCATTGATTCCTTTTTGCTTTTAACAACAGTGGAGTGTCACCTTGACTGGATTCTTGGCTGAAGCAGGTGGGACCTCTTCTCAGATAGCGACAAATTACCTGGTGACACGGGCTGTTTCTGAATCGAGTGTGAAGACCTTGTGGTCTGTGCTGGTATCTGTTCACCGAGCAGCATTCTCATGGAACAGCTCGTCTGCCTCCATACCCTAGACTTGTTTTGGCTTTCCTTGCCTTTTCCATGTTTTGATAGTAGTGTAGTTGGAAGCCTCTGGGATGAGGCTTTAACTAGTTTCTGCCTCTGGTTGGTGTGTAGATAGCAGCTTTGGACTACTCTCCTCACGTATTGCTCTAGTATGTTCTGGTGGGATGCCACACCTTGAGGCACACTTTGAGACCTTCTGTAGGCCCTTTCCAGGCCTTTGATCCTGAACCCTTGGTAGGTATGTGTGTTTGGGGGTGTGATGCTACAAATATGCTGGCTGAGTTTTACTGGTAGGATCTCCAGCCCCAAGCATCATAATGATGAATAGTCAGAGATCGGCTACACTGCCTAGAAAGTCCCCCATCATCCCTGATATGGAAGAGAGCACCAACGGGAGAGTGGAGATGGGAAAATAAGTGGTAGGGCACTGCCTGGAGAGGTGTTCTGCAGTGTGCACTGGGTGGCCTGGCTTCTCTGGCAGTAGGGAGGGTAGAGATGTTTTCTCACCTTGAGTTAAACAGATGGAACCAGGAAGCCTTGGTGGTCAGTGACGCCGGAAGGCAAGACTAACACTCAAGTAGTATAAAAACAGCTTGAATGTTGCCAGGAGCAGTAGGGAATATGCATGTTATGGCATGTTGCTTGCTGCCTTGGACATAGGTGTATTGTTGGGTGCCACTGTTTTTCCTAAGTGAAAGCATTTTAAATAGAGCTGCCTGGAAAGGTTGTGTAAATACCCTTAATAGCATAGTGTACATACTTAGGCAAAGTTCAGGTGTTTATCTCCAGCAAGTTTGGTGTTTGTATGATTGTCCACCTGCTTTTGTGAACTTGAATCAACCTATGGACCAGAGTATCAATGAACTGGACTGTTACTGCTGAAGAAATGGTGGGGAACTTGGTGTAAGATGCTGACAACAAATCTTTTTGTTGTTGTTGTTGTTGTTTGTTTTTTTTTTTTTTTCGAGACAGGGTTTCTCTGTGTAGCTTTGGAGCCTATCCTGGCACTCGCTCTGGAGACCAGGCTGGCCTCGAACTCACAGAGATCCACCAACCTCTGCCTCCTGAGTGCTGGGATTAAAGGCGTGCACCACCAATGCCCGGCACAAATCTTCTAACATAAAAAAAGTGTTTATTTCTTGTGTCTCAGCTGTATTTAAGGGATTAGAGAGCAAACAAACAAACAAACAAACAAAAAAGATTTCTGTCCCAATCAATGTAGTCTCTTGTGGTTATTTATGGAGCTCTTCTTGGTTCCTCCACCTCTGTGTCCAGCTGCTGGGCATCCCCTATTTCCCGAGGGCTGTGCTTATTGTCTACTGCCCTATCTTCCCAGGCTCCACTGTCAAAAGGTAGGGTGTCTGAGCATCCACCCTCTTTCTTTCTCATCACATTTATTTATTTATTTATTTATTTATTTATTTATTTATTTATTGCATGGGTATGTTTGGCGGTGGTGCAGGGATGCCATAGCACACTGATGGAGGCCAGAGAACAACTTGCAGGAATTGGTTCTCTCCTTGCAATGTCTCAGGCATTGAACTCCGGTGGTTTTGGCTGAGTCATCTCACAGGCTGGCAGGATTTTTACTTTCTCATTCACTGAATCTTCTCCAGAGCTCTTCCCAAGATGGCTCTGCAGTCTTTACATAGTGTATGGAACAAAACATTAAGCACTGTGCTTACCCCCTGAACTTAGTTCTGCGGTCTGACACCTGCTTAGCCGTCATGCCTTACCTTATTCCCACTTTTCTACCCAGCCCACTTCCTTCAGAGGCCTAACCTCAGCCTTCTTGCTTCAGATCCACTGCCCTTCTCTGCCTGGAAGTTCTTCATGCAGCTTTGAGTTCAACTTAACACCTCTTGGAATCTTCTCCAACTTCTGCATCTCAGCCCAGCTTCTGGGCACTGACATGAGCATTCCATTTCAACAGAGGAAGCATTAGGGTCATGGAGACATCTGTCATCTCACACTGGTCCAGAGAAAGTACTGCATTAGGGTCATGGAGATATCTGTCATCCCACACTGATTCAGAGAAAGTACTGCACTAGGTCACAGAGACATGGCTGTTATCATACACTGGTATGACTGGTTGTTATTTCAGTCCTGGTTTTGCCAGGTGGCTCTGGAGACATCATCATTCAAGAAGACAACCTGCTGGTTCCATAAGATAATTGATTCTGCATTTAGGGAGGAGCACTCCAGTGTCCTTTAGGAAGTAATTACTGTCACGTGAGAGATAACCCCCTCATGAGTGATTTGTCTGTGGGGCTCTGTTGTTCTTGGGATCCAAGATGACTGAAGGATTAAAACATGACTGGAGATTTCCAGATGTCTTGGGGGCTGGAGCAGGGTATTATGGATGCCTTAGTTGTCTTTATCTTTCTGCCTTCATTCTTCAAGGGGATAAGATGGGTTAGGTATGACTGATTCTTAGCCAGAGCTCTGTAAGTAATTAACATGCCTACGTGTGGAGCAGGCAGGAATCCAGTTCCAAGCAAAGGACACAGACTGAAATGAAGGCCAAGCTGCCACCTTGCTTTTAGTTACTTAAGGTCCCCTGTGGGGAGGTTGGTGCATTTTAGTTCTCTATGGAGAAGTGCTCAGCTGTGTTATTACACTGTCCATATCTTTTCTGTCTGTGTTATGGCTTCCAAGGTTGAGTGGCAGAGAGAACACAGACTGGGGACCACTGTGTACTTCAAAGACACTGCTGTGGTCTGAGTTGATCCTGGTGACTCTGGCTGAGCTTCCTAGTGTGTACAAGGACAAATGTCCCAGATGATGGTTGTGCTGGCCTATTGTGGCTAAGAGTGGACTTGCAGGCCACTGTGGGAGGGGATGAAGGAGGCCCTTCTACAGTTCCTGCACAGTCTACTGAGCAGGCTGTTACTTGTTCTCCCTCCGAGCACCAGGCCCCAGGCACACCCCACCCTCCCTTCTCCTATCTTAAGTTGCAAGGCAAGAAGGGCCTTGCCACCAGGTTCTGTATTGTGGCCTGCTGAAAAACAGAGCATTATCCTTGGACAAGAAGGAAGGAAAGATGGACACACTCCCTTATGGAGCTTCGCCCTGCTCCTACTCTGGTAATTTCTGGGATATGTTTGGTTCTGTCTGAGCTATGCCCACTTCAGTTCACCCAACAGCTATATGGAGAGAACCAGTCCTTGTCTAGAAGCAACACACCTTCCAGCAGCATAGCTCCAAAAGGTCTTGGGTATCCTCAAAGTATGATTGTTGGCCATATGTATCTTTGCATGGCACAGAGGTAAAGAAAATATAGAAATGCAGATTCCTCGGCCCCATAAACCTCCTGAATCAATATGTTGAGATGGGCCAGGAAACATTTTGAATATCTGCAAGTAATTTACATCTGAGGCCAAGTGCTCACTCAAAACTTTGCAACCAAGAGCTGGGAAATCAACAAACTGCTGCTCCAGAGTGCTGCTCTTGCAGGTACTGGCTATGTTCAGTACCAACCTGGGTAGTGAGCAAAATTATTGGCGTGCTCCCAGCAAAGCTGCAGCAGGATTGTGAGGCGACTGGGTAACTGGCCTGGGCTTTGGAAGTGTATCTCACGTGAATCACCTGAACTTAGCTCAAATTCCTGGGCTTTTGTGTCAGAGAAACAGCGTTGTGGGGGAATTCACAGTAGTCACTGGAATGTGAGGCTGCAAAGCTTAGTGGTTGAGGATTCATTTTTCCTCATAGCTGAGCTACCTGAGAGAATTAGAGGTACTCAATAAAGCAGGAGCTTCTCATGTCAAGTCCCAGATTCCTCTGCTGTCCAGTTGGGTGATTTCACTTGTGCCTTAGCCCTTGTGTTAATTACTTTACCAAGACCAAGGCAGTTCATAGAAGAAAGGGTTTATTGTGGCTTATGGTTCCAGAGGACTGGAGTCCATCATGGTTAGTATGGAGTCCCCAAGTCTTCCACATTCCTCTGGGAAACAAGGTCAGGTTCTTTACAGCCACAGATCACTCCTTGGTACCAACTTCTGTATTAGCTCCTTTCCCGCTGTTGTGATAAACACCATGGCCATAGAAAACACTAATGGAGGAAAAGGTTTATTTCCACTTATACTTCCGCATCACAGTCCATTGTCAATGGATGTCAGGGCAGGAGCCCAAGCAGGAACCCAGAGGCAGAGACTAAAGCAGAAACCATTGAGGAATGTTGCTTACTGGCTTGCTCTCATGGATCGCTCAACCTGCTTTCTTCTAGCATCCAGGACCACCAGCCCAGGGGTGGTACTGCCCATAGTGAGCTGGTCCCTCCCATGTCACTCCTCAATCAAGAAAATGCCCCACAGGCCAATCTGGTGGGGGCATTTTCTCAATAGAGTCATTTGATCTTCCCAGATGAGTCTATCTTGCATCAAATCGACCTAAAACTAGCCAGCACACACTTTGCATGCTATATTGAAATCATGTGTTTGTTCACATGGCTCAGCAGTATCCATGTTTCTTTCCCTGGGGAATTGGATGGGCAGCTCCATGCTTTCCCTTACACTGTGGTGGTGGATGCTCGTCCTGACTCCTGCGCTCTCTTTCCAGTTCTTGGCCCAGCTGATGATGTTCCTGATCAGCTTCATAAGTTCAGTGTTCTGTGGCCACCTGGGCAAGCTGGAGCTGGACGCAGTTACACTGGCAATCGCGGTACGTATAAGACTTTCCATAAAGGCTCACAGAGCTGTCTGCTGTGTGCCTCCTGCTGCTGTGACAAATGACCATAGCCCAGAGGCTTGATCATGCTGTGTGTTTCCTTGCAGTGCTGGAGGTCAGGAGTCTGAAACAGGTTTCATGGGACTAGAGTCAGGGTGCCAGCAGGGCTGCAGCCTTAGGAATTATCCTTTTTAGGGTAATCTTGCAGAATTCCAGGCCTAGTGAGTTAGATGAAGCCATCTTTGGAAGGCATTATTCCAGTTACCATATCATCTGGTATGTGGTCCCTAGAGCTCAGAGTTTGAATGTGGGAAAAGGGAATTGGATAGGTGCCTTGAAGTTTGCCGAACTCAGGAGGTGCCATCTTACCTATGCACCAACATTTCCAAAACAAATGAAAGTTCTAATCCAGAAATGGAATGGGAGGGTAGGGTCTAGATCCAAACCAGCCTCCAAATCTGAAATTGGGAGGAGCCCCAAATTCTCTTTTCAGTATGCAATGCCTAACAACAAGGTGATATTGTAGGGATTGGTAACTGGCCCTGTGAGGTCAAGAGTCCCATCAACTTATTCGGTTTAGTTAGTCATGTGTTTCTTTAAACATGGACTCTGGCTCTTTTGCAGGGTATACTCCTATTCTCCATATCCTTCTCCTTGTCCTACCCTATCTCCACTTGCCTTGTCTCTAGGCAAACCCTCTACCATTGAGCAATACCACAATTCCTTACTTGAAAATCTGAGGCAATATGGAAGTATATGCAGGTAAGCCTCAGGCAGGTTTCTATTGGCTGAGGTCTTGTGATAAGTCAACCCTTTCAGTAGGCTGAGTTCAGCTATTGTCCCCTTGAACTTTGGCTACAGATTCAGTGAGGCAACAGCCCGAGGCCCCTTCGATGCTAGTTCCTGATTCTAGTGAAGGCAAGTGTGTCTGCAAAGAAGTCTCCAGAAGGCACTGGCTTTGACTATGCATTTGCCTCTGTGTCCTTCCTGTGAGTCAGGGGCTTGACCCAGGCCACACTGGAGAAACAACCCTCTTCTGAAATGTGGATGGAAGTGTTTCAAATTCCTGTGTGCATCTCAGACTATTGGCTCACTTTAACCAGTTGAACATATCTAGTCTGAAACTCCAAAATCCAAACTGCTCCCAGATCTGAGATGCTGTGCTTTGTCATACTGGTGCTAAAGTTTCAGATTTCTGAATATTCTGGATTGTGGTGTTTTGGATTAGAGATGCCCAGCTGGTCCTAGTTTCAGGTGAGTAGGCTTGCCCCAAACTGCTGCTACCATATTCCTTTAGGAGCTGCTCTGAAGTTGGAGACCAAGACAGATAAGTCTTCAAAAAGGCTGTGCTATGATCTCTGGCATGGGGTTTGGAGTCCCTGTCTGAGCTTTTGCATGTCCTTCTAGCTGACCCAAGTGATCTGAGCAGGTGCTCCAGGAAGAGGTCGGGCCACACCATGGTTCTGATCTACAGGAACAGAAAACGGGCCTCCTTTAACTCATTCTCTGTTCTCTTCCAGGTTATCAATGTCACTGGCATTTCAGTGGGGCATGGCTTGTCTTCCGCGTGTGACACCCTCATCTCCCAGGTAAAAGGAAGTACCCATTCTCAGTGACTCCACACATCTTTTCTTTGATGTAGATGGAGGAACTCACTACAAGAGGAAGAGTCATGTGTACACACAGATGAGGAACTCAGAGCAGCAAGCCCCTGTCACCCTTTGCCAGCCACAGACTCTGGTTTTCCCTGCTACCATCTTTGAAGTGTGGCTAGGGTTCTTTCGGCTCTAGCAAAAAGTGTTGTTCTTCATGTTTGTCTTTGATCAAACAGGGAGCCCGTGTAAAAGCCCCTCCTATAACTTTCATGTTGGAGTTTGGTGTGGTCCTGGGCATCCTTAACTGAATCTGTATCAGGACTATCTGGAGGGCTTGCCAGAGTGCAGGTTGCTGGGCCCCACCCAGGACTGTGGGTGAATGTTCAGCATCCCCCAGGAGAGTGGTATTCCTAAATGGAAAATACCCTAAGATGAAAATGCATCTAATCCCCCTCACCGAGTAGATATCCCAGCTCAGCAGCATGGAACACAGCTTGGTCCCCCATGATTCATAACTGAATGAGAGCTGTGTGTGGCTCCTGTGCTGCCCAGCATTGAATAAGAGGATCACGCCCCATATCACTAGCCTGGGGAAGGATCCAAGTAAAACCTCAAGGCTGGTTTCTACCATGTGTGAATTTCTTTTGCACCAACTTGGAGTTGAGAAGTTAAGCCAGTCCGTCTTAAGCAGAGGGCCATTGGTACTTGGCAGTTTCACTGGTGTGTGTTCCCCTCTATAACTGGTCTGAAGTTCCCACATAGATTTTATGGGACAGAAAGCTGAGAGACACCGGCATGTTCTGGTTCTGTAAGTTGGTAGGAGCTGGTGCCCCACACTTCTGGTCTTTGGCCCAGTTCCTGCTTTAGTAGGTCTGGAGTCAGGCATTTCTAACAAGCTTCCAGGTGATGCAAACCTGATGGCATACTAGAACTGAATGGGACCTTTAACATGTCATTGCTACTGGGGTCCTGTGTAGTATATTTTTGTGATGCTGGGCAGTGCAGCCAGCCCAGCTCTCAATCAGTCACACCATCTTTCCCTAGAGAGAATGGCCAAGCCACCTGCTTTCTTATGAGGCATGACTGAAGGCTTCTGAGGGACAGGTGGGATGTGCTGCTTCTGTTTAATGTGTTTGTTTGCCTGTGCTCCCCAGACATTCGGGAGCCAGAACTTGAAGCACGTGGGGGTTATCCTGCAGAGGGGGATACTCATCCTGCTCCTCTGCTGTTTCCCCTGCTGGGCGCTCTTCATCAACACTGAGCACATTCTACTGCTCTTCAAGCAGGACCCAGATGTATCCAGGTAAGGCAAGGTTGGGGCCAGGGCAGGGCACCATCTTTGTAGAAAGATCATTTATACTCAGCCTCTGGGTGACAGAGGCCAGGGAATCACACCAAGATGAACTCAAGACGCTTGGCTGGTCCTTTCCAGGCATTGATAATTTCCATATCTGGCTTGTGAGACCTGGATTCCCTCTCAATACTGGTTTCTAGGATTGAGAGTTTGGAGTGGAATTGCTTTCACGAACATCTTCCCATTGGGTTGGCAGTCTGTAGCTTGTTAATACTTGGTGACTTCTGACCACAGTTGGTATTAAAATCACTTCGGTACTATAGATAGTTCTCTAGGCCTCTAGGCTTCATACACCCAGGTCCTTAACTGGCACAGGTGAGGCCTGGACATCAGCAACTTCCAAATCTTCTTTGCGTGAGCTGCCATGTTTGAGACCCACTGGCTTAACTGATTGAAACCTTTGAAAAAGCGCTTGCCACATGCCAGTAGTTATGAGCCCACAGGTATTCGACAACAGCTGAAGACATGCCTGTATATCTCATTGGGCAGAGGGTCTTGGGAACCAGGAAGGCTGAGAGATAGCTTTTGGTGCCCTGGGCAGCTCCCATAGCCAGGGGCTGTCCAGCTGCAGGGTAAGGCTTAGAATCCCTGCTCTAGATCTTTAGACAGGAAGAAGCAGGAGGTGAATCGGGATGCAAGGTGGTGTGATTTGTATAGTTTTCCATTTGCTCCAACTGCTGAAGTCCATTTATTTCTGAAGAACCAAGAATGCTGCAGCCATGTCCTGCCTCTCTGAGGGAGCGGTGGCCTCTGTCATCATTTTCACTATTTTCTGTTGTGTAGGCTCACCCAGACTTATGTCATGATCTTCATCCCAGCGCTTCCTGTGAGTTTCCAAGGGGTCAAAGACTCCATTCTTGGGCCCTTGGGTGAAAAGTGGAAGGGATGTCATGAGTTAGTTCAGTCTGACGTAATTCTCACATGTGACATTGGCTCATCACAGAAGTGTGCTTTTAATTATGTCCCTTAAGGACACACCAGCATTTGTCTCTTAAACAACACAAGAAACTCTAGGGTGGGAGTCACTGCCTTGACTTCTTGTCTCTGCTGAATCCTTGGGGCATCCAGCAGAAGAGTCCAGAATGTATTTTTAAGGGGTAAAGTCTTGTCCATCTCAGATCCCCCAAGAGTATTACTTTGACCTTTAGACAGTTGTGTGTTAATGTTTAATAACAAGTTGTAGGTAGTCAATGAACTGTCAAACCGAAGAGGGCTGGGTGTTTGCTGGGATGGCCACAGCTGGGGGACTTAAACAGCAGATATTTATTTCCTCACAGTTCTGAAGGCTAGAAGTCCAAGATCATGGTGTGGGCCTCAGTGGTTTCCTGGTGACAGCTATCCTTGGCTTGCAGGTGGCCCTTTTTGTTTCCACATAACATGGTTGTCTCTTCTTATAAACATACCAGTTTGGGCTGGAGAGATGGCTCAGCAGTTAAGAGCACTGGCTGTTCTTCCAGAGGACCTGGCTTTAATCCCCAGCACCCACAACTGTTTGTAACTCCAATTCCAGGGGATCTGACACCTTCATACAGACATACATGCAAGCAAAAGCACCAATGCATATAGAATAAGAAGGAATAAATCATTAAAAATGTTATAAACACACCAATCCTATTGAATTAGAGTCCTACCCAGGGTCCTCACTTTGATTTGTTTAATCACCCTCTAAATCCAGTTGCATGTGGGGATAGGGCTTCTGTGTGTGAATTTGAGGGACTCAGTCTGCCCTAATGGTAGCCATTTGCCCTCACAATTGGCATGTACTTCTTAGTTCATCATAAAATGTTTTATTTTACCTTTTATCTTTATATTCCAGGGGATGGAGCCCAGTGCCTTGCATGCTAAATGAGTACTCTATCCCTGAGCTATACACTCAATCCTACCCCATAAAACCACTTAAGTGTGGTTTTATTATCCCACCAAATAAGATGAGAGCTGGGCTATACTAGGATGTCAGTGTACACCCTAGGAGACAGTGCCTCTTTTTGCCAGACAGGGAGTCAGGGCATACCTCTTTTGTTGTTGGGACAACCTAACCTAATACCTAACAAAAGCAACTTAGAAAAGGACTTACTTTTAGCTTATAGTACCATGATGGTGTGATTGGCTCCTCAGTGACCCCAGGAGACCAAGAATGCTTGCTTGTAGCTCTATGGCTCCCCAGGAAGCAGGAGTTCAGGTCTGTCGTGGGGCCAGTCAGAACCCATGACCCCATACCTCCCAAACGTTCCACAGCTTCCCCCAAACAGCTTGACTACCCGAGGACCACATGCCTAAACACACGAACCGTAGGAGACATCCACATCCCACCAGGGCAAGCACTGTTCGGATTATGTTCATTCAGATAGAAGGTGTGTGAAGCCCCTGGACCACAGACACTGTTTGCCCCAGGTTTAAATGAGGCTGTGTGGAGTGGCGAGCAGCCAGGGTGGCTGTGGGGACAAGCCTGCTCTGACACCCAGATTTCTGATGTATGGGTCAGGATGCAGAACTAACCCTGACCTCTTGTTCTCTTGTAGGCAGCCTTTCTTTATACGTTACAAGTTAAATACTTGCTCAACCAGGTAATGCTGACTTCCCCCTTTTCTTCGGGGGTGGGGCTGATAGAATCAAGGAGCCAGTGGAGGGAACTGGCCTGCTGAGGTCACTGCAAGATGCTTTCAGGCTTGTGCACACAGGGCTTTGATGTGGAGAGATCTCTTAAGTGACATCAAGGAATGAATGAAGCATTATTCTTGGCTCTAAAAATGTATATCCAGTTCCCACTTGGAAATATTGCCATTGGCAATGCTGAGATTAGCATCTCTGTGTTCTTTGGCTCTTTCCTGGTACAGGCCTGTCTGCTCTCTGTAAAGGGCTGAGGGTCACAGTGGCTTGGCTGGGTCTAGGTCGTCCACACCTCTTCTCAGTTTGTTTGAAAACTCCTGCTTTCTGGGGCAGAGGGTGTAAAAGCTCAGATTGTATTGACAAAAGAATAGTCAAGACTCTTCATAAATGGCCATTGCCAAAGGCCCTGGAAATGATGGCCCTGACTTACTGGGGGTGGGTTTATGAGGATGGTGTGTGATTTAGGACTGTGGAAGCCTTCTAGCATGTGTAAGAGGGATGCATGAATGAGGGGTAGAAAGAGGCAGGGAAGTTTCCCACTCACTGGATACTTTATTAACGTTAGCGTTGCATACTTGAATTAGTTGAGCACAGGTGATGGAAACAGCATTTCTAATTGGTCTCCAGGCTGTCTCTTCTCTGTCTAGACTCTTGTATGAACCAGGTAGAATCCTTTTCATGTCACAGTGGCTCCTGCTTGTCTTTCTGTCTCCCAGTAGTGTGGTGACCTTTTATCTCACGGATGCAGGGAGGACAGAGAGTGTGAACATGAAGTGTCCAATAGCTGAGGCTTGAGGGAAGGACCTGGAGGTAGAGAATTGTAGATGAGAGGAGCTGGGGGATACGATCTGAATTATGGTGGACCAGTGTAGCTCGGGGTCTGGGAGGGAAGTGTTCACAGACAGCAGGTGCCAGGCACCAGTTACTAGGCAGGAGAGCTGAGTGTGGTCAGACGGCTGCAGTCCAGAAGGCACAGCACACAGTGGCTTAAGAGGAGCAGGCTGGCTGATCTGCTAGGGCAGTGTGCTGTCTCTACTGGGGACTGGGTTGGTAGAAAACAAACTAATTTGTGTTGCAGAGATGAAAATGGTGGGATGACAATGGTCTAATAAGAAGGAAGAATTGTCCCAAAGGAGCAGGATCCACGGTGATGGGTGGGCTCTGGAGACCAGGCAGTGGGCTCTGGGAGAGGCAGGAGTGCTTTAGCTTAAGCATACTGCTTGTTTGGAGGAACATACTCCCCTGAAAGAGGGCACTAGTTTACTCCCCTGAAAGAGGGCACTAGTTAGAAAGGGAGAAGAGGAAAGACAGGGAACACAGACCCATAGCAGAGGAGAGAGGGGATTTGAACCTGTGTCTTCTGGAAGAGCAGCCCATGCTTTAACTGCTGAGCCATCTCTCCAGTCCCTTGTCTTAATGTGAGGCATGAAGTAGGGAGGGCATTTTTTTTTTTAATCTCCTGCTCCTGCTTCTCAGGGTTGGCTGTGAAGGGGTCCACTCTCCATTTCAGAAAGAAATATAGTTTCACATGGTCTTTGGTCCAGCGTCTGAATTTCAGTTTTGGTGGAGAAAGTATAGTTTATCTTCAACCTCTTGCAAACGCCACCTTCCCCTCTGCTAATTCCTGACACTCTGCACACAGCAAGGAGGACCTCTGCTTTTGTTCCTCTCTCTGCTGCCTTCTCACCTCCTACCCATTGGAGGTCAGAGCTCTCTTTACTTACAGCAAAGAGGAGGACCCAGAGGGGAGGGGAGAGTAGGCAGGAGAGAGGCATCCCCAGCTGACTTCCTGCTATGCCCAAGGCCCCTGGTGCTTCAGCATGTAACTGTCATGTCTGTGTCTCCTCATTCCAGGGTATTGTTCTGCCGCAGATTGTGACTGGCATCGCAGCCAACCTTGTCAATGCCCTGGCCAACTATCTGTTTCTCTATCACCTACATCTAGGGGTGATGTGAGTTCGGCTTCCTCTTGGGCAGGGGAAAGAGGGCAGTTTAGCTGGTGTGGGTGTGGCCTTCTTATCCCCTTTGGAAAGTGCTGCCAGAATGAAGGGGATACTGCCCTAAACAGGAGTAACCTTAGGGCCTGTGGTGGAGGAGGGCATAGGAAGGGGTGCATGGTTCCTCAGATCACTGAGACAGGGCCGAGAGGGTGGAGCATAGTGTCCACCACAGCTGCTGGTCTTCCCAGGGGCTCAGCGATAGCCAACACCATCTCCCAGTTTGCCTTGGCCATCCTCCTGTTTCTCTACATCCTCTGGAGAAAACTACATCAAGCCACCTGGGAAGGTAAAGACTACCTTTTGATTGGGCTGTGGCTTTTGCCTGAAGGCTAGACATATTGGAAACCCATCTGCTGTCCCTGCAGGGTGGTCCTGGGAGTGTCTGTATGACTGGGCCTCCTTCCTGCGACTGGCTGTCCCCAGCATGCTCATGCTGTGCATTGAGTGGTGGGCCTATGAGATCGGCAGCTTCCTGAGTGGTGTGTATACAGATGGGATGACTGGTGGGAACCAGCTGATAGGAATGGTCTGGGCTGGGGCAAGGCATCAGCTGTCTGTCTTCACCAGGTATCCTTGGCATGGTGGAGCTGGGAGCCCAGTCCATCACCTATGAATTGGCTATCATTGTGTACATGGTAAGTGTCCAAGACCCTGTGGTGTGGCCATGGTAAAGGTGTCCTGTTTTCTATCCTGAGAGTCCCACAATGAACAAAAGGCATTGGTGGTATTAATACTGTATGAGATGGTTCCTGGACATAAAAATGTCATCCTGGGGCTGGAGAGATGGCTCAGAGGTTAAGAGCACTGACTGCTCTTCCAGACGTCCTGAGTTCAATTCCTAGCAACCACATGGTGGCTCACAATCATCCGTATGAGATCTGGTGCCCTCTTCTGGTGTGCAAATAAACATGGAAACAGAATGTTGTATACATAATAAATAAATAAATTAATTAATTAAATTATCTTCAACCTCCAGTCACCCTGGAGCAGGGACTGGCAATATGGACATGCAATTCTAGCTGCCTAGAGGGTGAAGCTGGGGAGTCACAAGCTCAAGGCTGGACTTCACTAAGGAATAAGATATTTTCTCAAAATAAAAAATAAAAACAGCGGGAACAGCTCAGTGGTAGAGTGTTTGCCTAGTACTCATGAGGCCTTGGGTTCAATCCCTGTCCCCTTCACCTACAAAGTCATCTTGGATCCTGGATAGGCCCTTTATTCCTGGTATGGTCAGGTTTCCCTTTAAGCTGAAGGGTGTGGGGTAGGCAACCCCCCCCAAAGATCTTCTCATTCTGTTTCTGGTCCAGCTCAGTTCAGACCTAAAGTGGTTGCTTCTGTTCCCACAGTGTCCCAGTGCAATGCCCTAGGGGTGCAGTGGTTTGGAATGGAGGTCTGGTCACACAGGTCAACTACATGCTGGTTCCATCTCTGAACACACTGTGCCATGTATGTGCCAGCTACATGCTGGTTCCACCTCTGGACATGCTGTGCTTGCCATGTATGTTTATCTCCTGGGGAGACTCAGAGGAACGGGAAACGGACTTGGACAGCTATGTGCACACCGTGTTCACAGAGGCGTTACTGGCTGTAGTTAAGGGGCGCTGCCTGGGTGTCTGCCCATCAGCAGAGGGATGGGTGGACCAGGTATATGCACGCTCACAGTGGAAGGTTGCTCACCCTTAAAAGTGAAGCAGACTCTGGCATGATAGAAAATACGTGGTTAGAGGTTTTTCTGTCACTTTCTGTTACCGAAAGCGTCAACCTGAAACTCTGAAGGGCTGGCTCTCTGATAGCTTGCACCGCTTCAGACAGAAAACTAAGGAAGGGCTAGGCTATGGCATTATAGTAGAGTATGCCCAGCATGCTTGAGGCTCCTCTTCAGCACCGTGCAAAGAAAGAAAGTTTTTCTTTAGAGAAAGGGACATTTGTAGTTTGGAGAAAGACTCAGCTGACATTCTACCCTCCATTGTTTATATGTCCCCCACCTCCCCGCCCCCTGGGGATCCAAGCATGCCAGGTCAATGCTCTACCTCTAACCCTTGAGGACATATATTTTTATTTTTACTGCCTGTGAAAGACATTTTTAACCTGTACTTCATGTTTTTATATTTTACTTACATCACATTATTTTATTAATTTTAGTTAAGTACATTTATCAATGCTTGAAGTCTATGAGTCCATTATCTCTAAGCCAGTCTTCTACTGCCCAATATTTAATTTATACTATTTTAATAAGCACCTCAGGATACCTCCTAGGACATATATCTTTATGTGATTTCCGGATTTTTTTTTTCCTGACTGGAAAAAACAAAACAAACAGAAGATAAATGCTTACATTGCTGGGAGGTGGTGGCACATGCCTTTAAACCCAGCACTTGGGAAGCGGAGGCAGGCGGATCTCTGTGAGTTCCAGGGCAGCCAGGGCTGTTACACATAGAAATCTTGACTGGGAAAAAGAGAAGATAAAAAGATAAATGCTTACAAGTCTCTATGTATGCTTTGTGCATATCTTGTCCTCTGTTCTCTCCAGGTGCATAGAAGCTTCCCAGTTAAAAGAAGGCTATGTACCCCCTTCTCTATAGCTATGCCTACTGCACATAGGGCAGCATTTACAGGTTCCCTGGCTGTCTGCCATTACTTGTTCTAATGATGTTCTCTGTAACTTTCCCCTCTGGCATACAGGAGACACAGCCTGTTAATGTCCTTTAATCATTAATGTCCTTTAATTGGGAACGGGGCCTTGGCCTTTCTTTGTCTCCCTTAACCATGACACTTTTCCTCAGTGTTATAACTGTTTCATCCTAAGTTAGGACTCTCCCTTGAGGAGGGAATTCTATAAGAAATGATGTGTCCTTCTCAGGACACCACACCAGGAGACACATCACATGGGCATTAGCTTGGGGTATGTGGTCAAATTGTCACTGTAGTGACAACCTTGAAGGAGGGAAACACAATCTCCTACTTCTTCTATGTTCCTTATTCTGTGTATTAGATTTTCTTGAACTCTCACCATAGTTATCCCAAGTGACTCAAGTGGTAAACATATAGAAATTAATGGAAAACCTTTATTGAATATTCACTACACGTGAGACACTAGTCTAAGCAACTGGCCACATGCATGCTGTAAAGTCTCCATTACTAGAGTCTTTGTATAGATAGAATGAAACATAAGAGGTTAGTAATTGTCACATGGGTAATAAGTGCAGACGTGTCAGGAGTTGAATCCAGGCAGTTTGGCTTCAGAACCTCTACCCTAGTTACAATACCTTTTCTGATATTATCTTTAGCAACAATTCTGCTTTGTAAAAGGAATCTCTCTGTCTTTCAGAACAAACACTAGAGTGGACTCTGGTCAGCCCATCCTGCATACTGGTCCCTATATCCCAGAGGACAAATGTGATTGTGTGGTGTCCTCCCTCCCAAAGCAGAGATTGGAAAACCTTCAGAAGAGCCCAATTTATTTTGAGAATCCTACCTTGGAGACAGAGGTTCCTCATTAGCCTAGAGCTTCTAGCTAGGTCAAAGAGATGCTGAAAAGAGCCTTCAGAACCCCTGGGACCTGCAGTGAGGTGTGAAGCACTGGCTGAGTCTGTGTGTGGTGTCTCAATGTACAGTTTTACTGTATTTTCTTTCATTTTAGATCCCTGCAGGCTTCAGTGTGGCCGCCAATGTCCGGGTGGGAAATGCATTGGGAGCTGGAAACATTGAACAGGCCAAGAAGTCCTCAACAGTTTCCTTGATAGTCACAGGTGCTTATACCCCTTAGCCTGAGGCTCCTGGCTGGGCATGGGGCAACCTTCCTCTGCACTTTCTGTGACCTCCCTGTTCACTGTGCTGTTTCTCCTGCTGTTTTACCCCCAGAGCTCTTTGCTGTGACCTTCTGTGCCCTGCTGCTAGGCTGTAAGGATCTTGTGGGCTACATTTTCACTACTGACCGGTAAGTGCTGGGATTTTCTTGGCAAGTGGGATCTGTGATAAAGAAACAGATTGGGTGGGCATGTCACCACAGGCAGCTCCCTGGGATAGTTGTATCTTGGCAAAGTGTTCCAAGTTATTTGCAAGAACTAAAACTTCACTGACTCACTTGAGAAGAACCTGATTGCTGAGCTAGAGAAATCAATTTGTAATCTGAATCTCAAGTTAGTGGACAGTATGCTTTTGATGGACATGATAGTTATGGATTTCTAAAAATTGCTTTAAATTACTTTTAGTGTGTGTGTGTGGTGGGGGTCAGAGGACAACTTGCAGGAGGCAATTATCTCCTTCTACTATGTGGGTTCTGAGGATTGAACGCAGGCTTGTGCCATCTCACGAACCCTCATGTATTTTTTCTTTTTTTAAAGTCTTTAATACCACTGTTTACATTTGCAGACAGAAGTTGCATTGGTTGTTTAGTGGTAGAGGTTTTGCCTGCTACATCTGCAGGTTGATTGAACATCCTACTCCCCTAATTAAAAAAAAATGCTTCAAAATCTGAAAGTATCTGAACACCATCATTCTATAAATATGAGGTGTATTTGTCAGTTTGGGATTAACAACATTAAACAGGATGAAACAACTTAAAATAGATTGGTGGTAGCCAAGTGTTGGCACAGCTCTGAGAAGCATTGTGGCTCAGAGCTCCCAAAAGCTTTAAGATGCCAACCGAGAGCTGACACTGGTCCAGCAAGGATCAGGTCTGAGCCATGGTACAGCTCTGCGCACCTCCAGAGCAGTAGAGCTATGGGCGTTGAGTGGTCTTGACATGTGGGCTCAAAACTATTGTGGGGACAATCAGGTCCTCATCCGAAGGGTGGAGTGGAGTCTTGGAGGCTGAGGCAAGAACTGCCTGCAGTTGCAGGTGGAGTCCTTAAGGCTAGCTCAACTGAGCCCCTGCCAAGGAGGTTTCTTGTGCTGGGGACCTCTGTCTCAGGTGAGTCTGTCCCAGTGAACCCTGAAGGCAGTTGTCTTTTCCTCCTCCATTGAATTCCAATGCCCCCCACCCCCTGTACTCAGAAGCCCAAATGTGTAAGGTACTGGCTGTGACTGGCTGAATGTCGGTGTGAAATAGAGTCAACAGTAGGAAGAAGAGGGGTTAAACCTGGAGAGGTGGGGAAGAACCCTGAGCCTACCAAAAGGTGCTAGAATTCACAATCAGGTGTGCAGGTCTGTCTTCAAAGACGCTGGTTAAGACAGTCCAACCACTTCTGGAGTTCCCTGGAGGACCCCTGATGCATCTCTTTTTACTCAGCCTGAATTTTTCTTCTGCAGCTGCTGCACCGTTATCAGCAGTTAGCTTTCAGGCTTGAGCCTGCTGGCTGCCAGAAGACTGCCCAGATGGCTGCCCAAGGTCCCAGGGATGGGGGCATGCACTCCTGGCAATGTGAAACAGAAATGAATTTTGTGTATAGACTTAAGTCTCTTCCCCATGGTAGCTCATAATGTCTATGCAAATATTCTGACATCTGGATATACCTGAAGTCTAAAGCACTTTGGTCCTGGGGAATTGATAGGGATGCTCAACCTAACGACGAGTCACCTTGGTGTCTCAGAGCTGCCAAACTGCCTGGTTTTTAGAGTTTTAGAATATATTTGTCACACAGATTAAAGTTAAAAAAAAAAATCTCACCAGTGAGCTGTCTTAGAAACCGTTACACTGAATTGATGGCTGAAGAGACAAACAAATCCATCCTGTTCTCTGCAGGGTTTTTGTCTTCCTCAGGAAGGCTAGCTCAGGATGTTCTTAGTATATAGAAATGTCATAGAGACACTTGATGCTTGGGATACCTTTATCAGTAGTCACAAGTTGCAAACTGGCTTTTCGTTTGTGGATTCAAAAAGCTTGGAACAGACACAGCTGCCTCAGGTTCCTCCTCACCGGCTTCTCTTTTGTCTTTGGATGGGAGGCTGACATTTTCTCTGCCTCAGCCATCCAATTTATTCACTTCAGGGTGGGTGAGGAAGGCAACCATAAACAGTTCCGTTTTTCTTTCTCAAAGGGTAGCCAAGAAATCAAATGGGGGGGGGGGATTGGGCCAGGCTCGGAGGTATGAGAGGCTTCTGTGCTTCCCCCCCTATGAATTCTGTCGAGGGGCGGTGTGCTGTGGATTTCAGGTTGGAGAGGGCTTAGTGCTCCAGGTTGGTCTGGAGACCTTGCAGCCCGACGGCCAAACAGGAGCTGACACTGTACTGCCCACTCAGGGGCTGTGAGAGTTGAGGCTGAAGCTGGAGGGAGCAGAGGGAGCCGTCCCCTCCCCAACCAGGAATCCGGGGTGTAAAACCTCTGGAGAAAGAACTGGAACTATCGTCCAAGCTGTTGGAGGAGAGGATCGTGCTACTGAACACTTGGCCAGTGTGGGGTCACCCCGGGGATTCTCTTTAAAGTGGCATTCAGCCAGATCGGGTGTCAGGAACTCGGGTTAGGCCTCGCCCCCTGCTGGAGGAGTAGGCGGAGGAAGCCAACAAGAAGCTCCAGGAGATATGCAAAGGAGAGACCCTAGAGCTGGGCCACAAGAGCCAGCAAATGTGCCCGCGGTTCTCGCCAGAAGGACAAACAATTCAGCATTGACTATTCCCACTGACAGGAGTTTAAGGCTACAGAGTCTCCTTTCCTAGGGGCCCTGTATCCTTTCTTCTGCTCCCAGGACCCCATTTTGGTACCCCTGGTTATGGGAGCCTCCACTTCAACAGGCTCAGCTCTTCAGTCCCTGTCACTGCTCTGAGCTCTCCCAGGGATGGGTCAGGGGGAGGGTAGAAGGTCGGTGGTGGGTGGGGGTGGAGTAGGGACAAAGCTTGGGATGTACTCTGTCAGCAGGTGGACCAGGTTCTTCATTTACTGAGGAGTGCTTGGAAGCACAAGGGTGGGGGCTGGGAGGGTGGGGAGATGGTGGTGGGCAGGAAGTTGAAGCTCAGTGATATTCTTGATTTTGAACCTCTATCACTTATCACTCCTTTCTTAAACAAAGAAACCTGGGACACAGTAAAAAAAAAATGCATTAAGGGGCTGGGGAGATGGCTCAGCAGTTAAGAGTGCTAGCTGCAATTCCAGAGGCCTTGGGTTCGGTTCCCAGCAGCCATGAATCAGCTCACAACCATCTGTAACTCTAGTTCCTGGGAATCTTAGGTCCTCTTCTGGCCTCCAACAGGCATACCAGTTACACAAGTGGTACACAGACATGTGCAGGCAACACCCATGCACATAAAATAATAATGAACAATTAAAAATACATTTAATTATTGTATGTTCATATATGTATGTAGTATACTTGGATCATGTTTAACCTACTTCCCCATACCTTTAATCGTTTAGAGTATAAAAAGTTTATACTCTTATAAAAAATTTGCTATAGCACACCACACGCCCTGCATCCCTCAGCATCTCTGTGACATGCGTACACCATGCCCCTCAATCCTAGCGTTTTCTCTCATGTTTGATTTCATTTCCTGTCATTTTGTTTATCAGGACCTAGGAACAGCAGGCTAGGACAGGACAGGACAGATTCATAGCCCACCCCTCCACTCCCAGTAGCAGGCTAAACCATCTAGGTTTGGGTGACCTTGTTCTGTGATATTCACATAGCAAAGGAATTAAATACTAAGACATTTCTCAGAATGCATACCTGTCATTCTGTGTGCATGACCAACCCAAAGTGGCAGAATAAATGAAACAGATGAAATCTTACCTCAGCTAATCACCGTGAAGAGAACACAAAGAGAGAGGTAAACCCAATTCATCTGCCGGTGGGACACAGTCCAGGCTCTATTCCTCTTCCTTTGCCCCTTCTTCTGTCTCCATCTCCAGCCAAGCATGTGGTCCAAGTGGCCGTTCTGTAACTGTCACCAGAAGGGCATTTAAAAACAAGTTTCTTTCATTTCTTACAAGGAAATCATTTTATTTGGATTGTCTATCTTTTCTATGGTAAATTTTGCAACAGATAGGCAGGCAGGCAGGCATGCATGCGCGCGTGCGCGCGCGCACACACACACACACACACACCCATAATCATTTTTAAAAATCATAAGAGATTAGTTCACACCATCTCTTTTTGTAATGAAAATTAAAACCTAGAATAACAAAGCCAGGCATAGTAGCACATGCCTACAATTCTCCTACTCAGGATACCGAGGCAGGAGGATAACAGGCTTCAGGTCTGTCTGGGCTACATAGTGAGGCCCTGTGTCAATAAACAGAACAAAACAAGGAAAACAAAAACCACAGAAGAGGAAGTAATTCTCCAGAAACATTGTTGACCAAAATCTACCCTAGGAAAGACTGAAAATCTAAATCAAGTGGTTTCTTTATAAGAAGTAAGGGAAACCTGTTTTAAAATCCACCGCCCCCCCCATCACTGATTCCAGGGGAGAAAGTTTTCAAACCATTAAAATATAGATCATTCTAATGATGTTTAATCTTTCAAAGCATAGAAAAAGAAACAGTATTTATTGTGAACCAAATGTGTCCACAGAACACCCGTATTTGACAGTATACACACACACACACAAAACAAAACAAAACAAAACAAAACACAAAAACAGACTGTTCCCAGTCACCAAAACCGATCTAAAAGCACAAAATAGGGCAAAAATACAACTTAGTGCTTCATAGACTTGAAGCCCTGGTTTGACCCTTGACCTTTTGTCCTGCCAAAGTGAGTTACATATCTATTTAAAAGTCCAAGATAGAGCCAGGGTGTGCGGCTGGGTGTGCGACTCAGTGGGAGAGCATGTATGTAGTATGTGCACAGAAGGCCTTGCTTTAGTCTATGCATTTCCACTCCCCCTGACCCCAAGGTAGGAAAGAAAGAAAATAAATTAAAACCCAAGATTACATTTTAGTAGACAGGATTGACCAGCACCACACTGAAAGTATATCTCAGCAGACTAGAAGAGAGGATGTCATCTGTAGACAGAAAAAACCCTAGTAGGCGTCGTAGAGGGGACATGTGTGCAGTGCAAGGGGAATCTCATCATACCCATTTGTATTCGAGTCTATTTTCATGAATATCAGATAAACACAGGAGTGGTAAGAATTGCCATCTGTGGGGACAGGACAGTCATGGTGTGGCCTGAGAGGCAGTGGTCATCAGATTTGTTTGCATATACTTCCCATCCAAAGTTTTATTTTAACAAACAACTGTATTCCTGTGCTGGTTTGAGGAAAGAAAGAGACCATCCAGTCCCACACTGGATACTGGATTCTTTATTCATCCACTCAGCAAATATCCATTGCCAGACAGTTTTTTTTTTTCCAATCATTGCCTCTGAGGGTGCTTCTCATGGTAGCATTTTTCTTCTTCCCTTTATGTGTAGACATTAAAATCCAAATCTGTAGTGTTAAGGGTGAACCCATTTCTAGAAGTGAGAACCCTGAGACACTTGGTTGACTGGGAAGAGCATTTATTCTTTGATGGCGCCAGGACCAAACACAGGGCTTCATGCATTCTAGGCAGATGCTCTGCCATTGAGCCGTACTCCACGCGCGCTCTCTCTGTAATGCATCACTCAGACAGCTCTTGAGATGTGCATTCAAGATCTGCCTTGGGAATTGGGTTAAAAGGAGAGTGGCATTGCCAATCTAAGCTTTGTTTTTTGGGGGTAGATGGATTTCATTGACTAAATGGATGGATTTTTCCCCCTAGAAGCTATGGATTATATTAGAAAATTGGTTTCTGTGTCACACAATGGTAGACTTGTCCCCACTTGGACTGTTGTCTGCTGTGAATACACCAGGGCATCTAGACAAAGAGCCCAAGCCTTGTTGAGCTAGGGTACATGTGGGTCCTCCTCTCCTGGGATCCATGCCCTTCAATTCATTTTTTTTATGCCTATGGATGTTTTCCTGCATGTGTGTCTGTGTGCCATGTACATGTCTGGTGCCCATGGAAGCCAGAAGAAACTCTTGGACCTACTGAAACTGGAGTCAGAGGCAGTTGTGGGTGCTGGGAATTGAACCTGGATCCTCATCAAGAACAAGTGCTCTTGACCACTGAGCCATCTCTTTGGCCCCTCCTTTTTTTACTAATTACCATGTGCTCTGTTTCCCCAACAGAGAGATCGTGGACTTGGTGGCTCAAGTGGTCCCCATTTATGCTGTGTCCCACCTCTTTGAAAGTCTTGCTGTGAGTATCGAGCCTGATTTCCCCACACACTTCCATGTCTCCGAAAGTGATTTCTTCTGATGATGATAAGTTTCAAGTGGGAAGAGGGGGCTAGCGTGGTCTAGAGGGCACTGTTGATTCTTATCATGGCCACTTCTACAAAGCTTTATAACAGAGGAGGGCTGAGGTCCACAGAGAGGCTTTCTATGCCTGGGAGGCGGGGTCTTTAGAAGCACCAGCTGTGTTCCCACTGATAAATGTCACCCACCCACAGTGTACCTGTGGTGGTGTTCTGAGGGGCACTGGAAACCAGAAGGTTGGAGCCATTGTTAACGCCATAGGATATTATGTGATCGGCCTCCCCATCGGGATTGCACTGATGTTCGCAGCCAAGCTGGGAGTGATAGGTAAGTTCAACTGTGGGAAGACAACCCTGCTGTCCACAGGCCAAGCACATGGAAACTTCACTCCTCTGTCCTGACTTGCTCCACACTCCTGTACCTTGTCAGAGTGAGTGTGCAGGCAGTGGGTGAAAAGTGACCTTGAGCCCAGAGCTTCCTGGTCACTCCCCTGTTGCCCATGTGTTAGCATTGGTGCACAGCAAGGGATCCTTTCTATTCTTCTCCTTATTCTAAATCAGCCAGTCCTTAGTCACAGGACTTGATGGCCAGGTCCTCCAAAGCACCAGAAACATGTTGTATGTAGATCTTGCCCTGTTCCTTTTATGAGGGTCCATAGTACTGTGAGGCCCCTAGCATGACACCACAGTACCAAGGCCTTCTCCTGGTATATTGAGGAGTCTGGGGTGATGTGGGGAAGGCCTAGGTTAGGATGCAGAACTTCCCAGAACAGCACCCCATGTACTCAGCACAGAGGACAGGACTGGTGGTGGGCTCCTTGTCACTTTTGTTCCCTTCTGCAGCCTCTGTTCCCCACTTGTCAGTATCCATGTGCAGAGGAACACGTGGGAGGAATGTAGAGTGAAGGACTGTGGGGAAGACTCCTCTGTATGACCTGGCTGTGTTTTTTGAGTAAGAAACTGATTCTACGTGGTCTGAAATTACCAGAGTTCATTTTTATTTTAAAGTAGGGAAATGGATAACTATCTAGCTTTGGTTTCTAAAATAATAATTGAGAATGATTGGCAATGAATAAATGGTTATATGAAAAGCTAACTGTTGTCTTTGGGGTAACGTAGTGACTGACTTAGGCATGGTTTGTTTGCATCCGTCAGTATGTGATGGGCTTGCAGGTGCTCAGGAGTCATCTGATAGCTGTCTGGGACTTCCAGTACCACATATTTAACTGTGTTACTCCTTTTTCTCAAGTTCAATAATATTTTAATTAAAAATATTGGAGTTGTTCAAAGAAAGAGAGTTCCAGAGTTCTATGGCCATGAAGACGCAGACAATATTTGGCTGAGTTTCTGGTGCTATTCATGGCTTGGATCTGCAGATGGCAAAGCCAATGGAAACACCAGAGGAGTCTGGTTTTTTTGAATAGTATTTTTATTTAACACAACACTTCCAAAATATTATTATTGTAACATGTAATCAGTAAAAATACTAAGGTGACACTTTATAGTCTCTTTTATATTTTTATTAATATTATTTTAATTGATAGACACAATTATGAACATGTATGGAGCACAAAGTCCTGTTTTGATGTGTAGACAATGTGGACTGTTTAAGCCAAGGTAATTAGGTTATTCATCTCCCTGTGATGCTATCATTTTATACAGTGAATGATACATCTGAAATGTACTCTTTTTCTTTTTTAAACAGTTTTATTCTATAACTTTGGATAGACTGGAACTCACTATGTAGACCAGGCTGGCCTAGAACACACAGAGATCCACATGCTGCCTCTGCTTCCTGAGTGCAGGGGTTCAAGGCGTGCACCAGCATGTCCAACTATGTTCAATTTTGCTTCGTTGTTATTGTTCTTTCTTTCCTCCTTCCTTCCTTCCTTCCTTCCTTCCTTCCTTCCTTCCTTCCTTCCAGCCTTCCTTTCTCTCTCTCTCTCTCTCTCTCTCTCTCTCTCTCTCTCTCTCTCTCTCTCTCTCTTGAGATAGGGTTTCTCTGTGTAGCTTTGTAGACCAGGCTGGCCTTGAACTCACAGAGTTCTGCCTGCCTCTGCCTCCAGAGCGCTGGGATTAAAGGTGTATGTCTTCGTTGTCTGGCTGAGTTAAGATTTTATAAAGGAATCTGCTTTAAATAAGGTACATCTATATTCCAAGGTCTGTATTTGGCCCTCTTAACTCATTTGATGAAGTGTTTCTGTTGTGTGCAAAGTAGAGGAGCTGGGGATTCTTGGAGGGAAATGGCAGGGGCCCTGGGAAGATATGGGCTGTGGGAGAGCATGTACTTGGTTCTTCTAATGGCTTCTTAGATAGAAGTATAGTAGGTCAGTTTCACCTTTCACATTGCTGCCATTAGGGTGTGCAGTGTGTACACCAGTTCCCAGAAGCACCCCAGAAGGCTGCGGGCTCTCACACACTTACTAATCAGAACGGCTGTCAATTTGCCACAAGGGATTTTCAAGCACACAAATTCCTGGCCCTTCCCAGATGATTCTGGTAACCACCCAGTATCTTTTAATAGACATTATGACATTAGTGGAAATCAAGTTCATAACTCAAATTACAGCTGGAGGTAGCTGGATATTTCTGTCAAAAATCTTTGGAATGGGCTTGTATTTTGTGTGTGAGAACTGGGTGTTAGAAGGAGGAAATCAGAGGCCTTTCTTACTCCATCCTGGTACGGGTAGGTGTGTTGGATGCCACCTGTATTAGCCCCACGTTGAGGGGCCATATGTTGCAGACTGGTGTTTATGGGGCTGTGATCGGGACCAGCCCTGGGTCCATTCCTGAGTGGGGGTGGGTGGGTGGGGCGGTGTGGATGAGGGAAGGCTAGCTATTGGCATTAAAGACAAGACATCAGATCGTATTAGGAGGGCAGTGTCAGTTAATACTGAATGCTCACCTCAGTTTAGTGATACACCATCTTAAGTAACCAACCAAAGGTGAGGACAATGACAGAAGACTTCTATTATCATGCAGAAAGAACAGATAGCAATTACTTTCCCAATCCTAAAAATACTCTGTAGCTGCAGATACTATTTGGGCCCGACACTGGTAGGTGACTTTACTTCTGTGAAGAGCAGACTAATTGGTCACTCCTGATAAGTGAGATGTGAGGGCAGTTGGTACCAACAGGCAGAGCTGTGAACCTTACCAGAGTAAAGTAAAGATAAGTGCCTTAGCCCTTCTATAGATCTAATCAGATAGAGAGTGAAAGACACCTGCCCCCAGGATCTCGGCCCAGGACCATGGCGACCCCAATCATTAGGCGGAGGCGAAAACTTGATAAAACAGCACGAGCCTTTAATGCAGTTATTTAACGAGCTAACCCCATGTTAGCTTGGGCTTTTCATCCATCCACCATGGCGGATGGCTAGGGAAAGACGCTGAGAAGCCACGGTATAGAGATCTTATAGGGCAGCGTAAGGGGAGTGTCTAGAAGTACGCACAGGCTCAGGATTGGTGTGCCTCCAGGCTTGGAGGACTTGCCCTGTGTTGATTGGTCAACTGGTTGTTATGGCCCATAGGCCCTCCCAGGGTGATTACTATGTTCTGTACGTCATTGCTGTGCACTTGTCCGTAAAGCACACCCAGAGCCATAAAGTATAGCACCACCAGCTAACTTCTGATTGGTTCCTTGCCACGAGGCAGGCATCTGACCTCCTAGTGACCAAGGCAAGGTCAGGCAAACAAGTGTTAGTCTGTCATGGCTGCCAAAATGAGGAGCTGGTCCCTTCATTAGCAAAGTCTATGTTTTTGGATCCTGTTACTCCAGGGAATCGGCCCCTCCCATCTGTGTCTTGGCAGAGAGTTGAAAGGCAAGCAGAGGAGAGGGAGAGCATTATGAGGGATGGGGGTGGTTCAGGTGTGTCCTGTTTGAAAGCAGCCAAAGAGACATGGTCTTGGATAGGTTAAGGTTTCATATTTGACTATGGTCTAGATAGGGAGATTGTCAGTTGCTGGTTACAGTCACTGTTAGCTTTCTAGTGGTTGTAACCTGGCTCTCTGTTGGTGTAGTTTCTAGCAGGTGGGCTTCCTGGGCATTGTCATGAGGCAGAGGAGCTCCTTTTCCGAGCTGGTTGCTGCAGCAGTAGGTTACAGACTTGGAAACTCATGTGCTGTGGCCAGTGTCCATCTGTGTGCTCAGCACTTCCTGGAAGGTAGAGCTTTGGTTCTGTTGCTCATTCACAGAGGACAAAACTGCTCATCATCTGTGGTTCCTCATAATCCCCATACAAGTTTATTAGATGGACTTACCAGGACATGGGGATCCACAGGGTTTTCCTGGCCCACAGTCTCAACTTTTGCTCTGTTGCTCTAAAGTTTTTTCTACAGTGTAACCAGCCCTGGAAGCAAAGTTTGTGTCCAAAGTTAGGTTTGAAGGTTTAGCAGAAATCTCTGGGAGAATTTTAAGATTAGTGATTTCTGCCAGGTGTGGTGGCACACATCTTTAGTCCCAGCACTGGGGAGGAAGAGGCAGGAGGATCTTTTTGAGTTTGAGGCCAGCCTGATCTACATAGTGAATACCAGGCCAGCCAGGGCTACATAATGAGACCCTGTCTGATACAAAACAAACAATGAGAAAAGATTGGTGGGTCCTACTTTAAGCCCTTCTACTATTCTACATGTCATCTCCATATCCATGTAAAGTAAGATCAGGGTTTTACAAGCAGAATTTTAGAACATAGAGATTGACTTCTTCCTTCCTTCCTTCCTTCCTTCCTTCCTTCCTTCCTTCCTTCCTTCCTTTCTTTTTTTCTCTCTCTCTCTTTCTTTCGGTTGACTTCTAAGATGGTCCCTTCCAATGAGGATGCTGCTCGGTGCAGAGTGCATGCCGGGCACATGTGAGGCCCTGGGTTCCATCCCCAGTAGTTTGTTTCCTTTTTAGACATCAAGAATATACATAAGCTTCAGGGATTTTAAAATTATATTGAAAAAAATTTTTGAGATTATAATTATATCACTCCTTCCAGGGATGTTTTTAATGAAAGGTTTGATAATCTGTTTTGCTAATAATTTAGCTGATAGCCAGACACAATAATTAATTTCTAAATCAAAAGCCTTTATGAGGAATATCCAAACTAAAAATGAAATATTTATGGCTTACTTATTGGCCATAAAAATGTTGACAAGATGGCTCAGCAGGTAAAGAACCTGTCACACAACCTTGATTCCCCAGAGCCCAGGTAAAAAGCTGGGTGGGTATAAAACTAAGTAATACCAGTATAGGGAGGCAACGTTAGGGAGTCCTCAGAGCAAGCTGCATAGTCAGATTGCCAGAACAGTGAGCTCTGGGTTCAGTGGGAGACACTGTTCACTATTTAAGGTGGAGAGATGCCTGTGCCTGTCTTTATTAGCCCCACATTGCAGGGCCATATGTTGCGGACTGATGTCTTTGGGGCTGTGATAGGAATCAGCCGAACAGCCCTGGTCTGCTCCTGAGTTGGGGAGTGTGGATGAGGGAAGGCTAGCTATTTGACATTAAAGAAAAGACAAGAGACATAAGATTATATCAGGAGGGCAGTCAGTTAATACTGAAAGTGCCCAGTTTATTCAGGCATCATCTTAAGTAACCATACAAAGGTGGGGGCAAGAGCAGAAGACATCTATTATCATGTATACAGTAGATAGCAATTTCTTCCCTTAATCCTAAAGACACTTAGTAGCTGATTGTACTCAGCCTTCAGACACTCCATACCAGTATCACTTAGCCTTCAGGGTGGGAATAAAACTTGCCTGGGAGTGCTGGTGGCACACGCCTTTAATCCCAGTACTTGGAAGGCAGAGGCAGGTGGATCTCTGGGAGTTCGAGACCAGCCTAGTCTCTACAAGAGCTAGTTCCAGGACAGCCCCCAAAGCCACAGAGAAACCCTGTCTCAAAAAAACAAAAACAAAAAATAAAATAAAATCTTGCCTGGGCCTAGGCCTATTGTTATTTAGACAGGAGACCTTCACCAGCAGGCCAGGACATCCTGCAGCCATTAGCTGACATCTTAAAGACAGTGGCTCTCTGAACTTGTGTCAGGATGGAATAGATTTCCAATGTACAGGCCCGAGAGAGAGAAACCCTGCCTCATTATATAAGGTAGAGAGACTCTGTCTCAATATATATGGTGGAGAGAGACCCTGCCTAAATATGTAAGTGGAGAGTAATCAGGGAAGATGCCTGACACCAGCCTCAAGCCTCCACAACTATGCACCACATGTATGTGCACCCTCCCAGTGTGTCCACACACGCAAACACACACACACACACACACACACACACACACACACACACACACACACACACACACACACGTGTAGACCACACACATACCTATGTAAATTAAGAAGTTAGTCTCCTCTTTTGAGGAGCACAAAGCAATGACTTTTCTGGAGAAAGTATTTCCTTACAACTGGCTTGTTTCTTAACATCCAATCACCATAAGCAAAAAGGACCCAAATAGCTTCCTGGACCTGTAGTTCTGACACTGTGAATCATGGCAGGTGGCCTTCGGGAATGCTGAGCCTCTACAGGATGGAGGTCTCTATCTCTCAGTGTGGCCCTTGTGTCCTTGAGCTAACCTGTCAAATATCTCCCTGTGCAGGTCTGTGGTCAGGGATCATCATCTGCTCGTTCTGTCAGGTTGCATGTTTTCTGGTTTTTATTGCTCGGCTCAATTGGAAACTCGCCTGTCAACAGGTAACTGTCCTGATTGCTGCCCCAGTCTTTCCACAGGTGCCAGGCCAGACCGGATGTGGCATGCATTCTTTCATTTTGGGAGGTTTTTTTCTTTATGCTACTTTTGTACTTTTTTGTTATTATTGGTTTTGTTTTGTTATATTAGGATTTTGAGTACAGGACTCCATGACCCTGTTGATTCCCTTTGTTCAGTGAATAGAAAAACAGGATTCCATTGCAGGTCTCTTGCCCTGAAAAGCCAATTCCAGAAGAATTGGAACTGGACTTTTTCCAAGTTCATCCTAGTACTGTGTGTGTGTGTGTGTGTGTGTGTGTGTATGTAAGACACTGTATGCGTCTTTCTTTTCACCTTCACAGGTCAATGTGAGGTCTGGAAATAGGATGTAGAAAAGGCAGCTGAAGTAAGAAGCTGAAGAAGGGCGAATTCTTAGCTACTTTGGTCAATCTCCCCTTCAGATTAGCCTACCCCCCTCGTTTTGGAAGATAATTCCATAGCCATCCAGTAAAGCTTTATTTCACATGTCAGTTCAGGGACTTGGCTTCTCCTAAACCAGGTAGCCATGTTTAACAATGCTACCTGCTGACCCCTGCCCTTAATTTTGAGTTTCACTGACTTTTCTAGGCTCAAGTACATGCCAATTTGAAGGTGAATGTGGCCCTGAATGGGAATTCTGCTGTGTCTCAGGAGCCAGCTCACTCAGGTATGCTGCAACTCTCAGCTCTGGCGCAGACCTGGCAATACAGGACTGGAGGGGCATTTGTGGGTTAGCTGCTGTGAGCTCTTATTGCAGTGGAGCACTAAAGTTTCAGAAACTGACTTAAGCTTGTTCACTTTGATTCCACACATTAACTCACTGTTATGAATAGTTCAAACTTCTTAGGCCTTCTGCTAATACTTATAAGGGAGGTAAATGTGGCTTCCTTCTATCTTCCTGCAACCTGTGCCTGATACAATGAAGTTAGACAGGAGAAAACAGCATTTAGCTATGTCTGTAGGTGTGGGAGTCCACACACCATGAGCCACACATCCTACACACAGAGCTGTTGGAGCAAAGCCATCCCTGACCCCCAGGCTAGCTCACTTCCCAGGTTTCCAGCTTCCTTGTGATCTTGCTCTGGGGACTTTTTTTTGTATCATTAGTTTTCTACCACCTTAAAGATGCTCTTTTTAATTCATTTAATCATGATTTAACAATTATCTTGAGAAGGAGGGCTAGTTTGTAAAATTTGGGAAATGATACTTACCCTGTCTTGTTACTGTGAGGATTGCATTGTTTGAAACTGGCAGACATAGCCTAAGTATCTTGTAGATGTGACCTGGTATTGTCTAATTTCAAAAGTTTTGTTTGCTTTTGTTTCTTTGAGACAGGATCTGTGTAGTTCAGGCTAGCCTTGAATTGGCATTTAGGTGAGGATGACCCTCCTGCTTCCCAAATTGGCATTACATGCCTGGTGAAGCCTGGTGTATTATAATGTTCCAAATTATTTGTCGTGACTCTGAGGCCATTGTAACAATGTTAGCACAAGTTGAAAATCCCTAATTTGAAACATTCTGTTCCCAAGCCTTTCGGATAAGGTGAACTTACATACCCTCTTTCTTTTTAAGAAAGCTGATGCCAATCTTCTCCTTAGGCTGCCTGGTAATCTGCCTTTATTTTTCTCTTGGAAAGTTTTTAACTTAGTTTTTAATGTATTTTCCAGTTAGTATTCTTATTCCACAAGGCTGTAAGACTTGAGTCTTCATGTGAGTCGTTATCTTGCTTGGTTCTAGGTGGGTCCTTGGAGGTGAAGAGTCCCGTATTTAGTTCTGTGAATGTCTTGAGTTATGCCCCTGCTTATCTGTCCTTCATTTGTCTTGTTTTCAGTCTGAAATGCCTACTAGATACATGTCAGCCCCTTGAAAAGCCTGACCCTAGGAAGAACTCTGTCTTCTCACTCTGGCTGACCAGAGCAGTTTGTAGAGTGACTAGAAGTGCTCAGAGATAATGGACCAAATGCAGGGCTGTTACAAGCATTGTTAAGTCAGAGCCTGGACCCTGGCAGCCCTACCCCAGGTTCAGCCCCTGACGTCTTCAAGGGGCCAACTGAACAGACAAGTAATGTTGGGAGGCAGAGAGGGGATTTATTCATTGTGGCTGCACTGGAGGAGGAACAAATAAAAGGGTCCAGTGACTCCTCTCCACTTCCCCTTCAGGGTCCTGACACGAGGTTTAGATATAAGCAGATGGCACAAAGGATGCATAGGTGGTCAACACGTAGTCCTGCTCCTCAGCAACCCATCACTGATAGTCTTTCCCCCAAGATCATCTGAGAAGTTGTCAGGACTGTGAAATCTCTTTGCTCCTCTCTGGCTGGCACCAGACATCTGCCATCTCCTAGCATGAGATTTCTGGGGAAATGACAATGTATTGGGAACCATGTTGTACTAGTCTGATGGCAGAAGTCGGGGGCACGAGTATCTCTAAAAGATTTTCACTCCTACTTTGGATGGTTCCGGAGCTGTTTTTTGATGAAGTATAAAGCCAATAAGTACAACCAGGGATAAGATCAAAGAGTGTCCTGGAAATCACTCCCTCAGCAGTACTGGGGATGGGATTTGGTTTTCTATCTGTCATCATAAACAGAAACCAGGAATTGAATCTTTAAATTGTGCTCTATTGAGCACACTGGAAGATCTGGGAAGCCTGAGGGAGACCTGCCTATCTCCTCCTTCTCTTACTAGCACATTTGCAGGCACCAGGGAACAGAGGTGACTTGAGGTTTCTATTGCTGTGAAGAGACACCATGACCATAATAACTCTTATAAAGGAAAACATCTAGTTGGGGGCTGGCTTGTAGTTCAGATATTTAGTCCAATATTGTCATAGCAGGGAGCATGGCAGAGTGCAGATAGACATGGTGCTGATTGAGAGTTCTGCATCTGGATCCTCAGGCAGCAGGAAGGAAGGGTGAGCTACTGGGCCTGGGTTGAGCTTCTGAAACCTCAAAGTCGTCGTCCCCCCCCCCCCGTGACACACTTCCTCCAACAAAGGCCTGATGCTGCCACTCCCTACGGACTCTGGGGACCATTTTCAGTCAAACCACCACATTCCACTCCCTGGCCCCCACAGGCTTGTAGCAGTATCATAATGCAGAAATGCATTCTGTCCAACTTCAAAAGTCCCCATAGTCTATATTAGTCTCAGCCATGCTTAGAAGTCCAAAGTCTCTTCTGAGACTCACAGTAACCTCTTAACTGTAATCTCCTCCAAGACCAAGATTAAAAAAAAGCAGATCACACACTTCCAACATACAATGACACAGGATATATGTTACTGTTCCAAAAGGGAGTAAAGGGAGCATAGTGAGGAAATGCTCAAGTCACAAGAGGCAAAAAATAATTTCAGAGGTTAGTCTTGTCCCCATGGCCTCATGTTTGGCCTTGTCTCTGAGATTCCATAGCAGGAGAGGGCTGGCCAAGGTTACTGAAGCTTGCATTTCTCTTGAGCCAATTTGGATGACATTCAGATTGAAAGTTAACTCCAAACAAACAAACCATTAGCAGTGCATACTTGCAAACTGCTTACAGTGTGCACTCCTTCCTATAGAGCAGGGTGCAAATGTGCTCTTGTAAATAAATAGTAAAGTGCTCCTATTTCTTATTACAAATGAAACACAAATGTGTCCCTATCTGTACCCTATGACTATCTCCTGGAGCAAAGGCAGTAAAAAGATTATATTGGAGTCACTTATGCCTATTCCTATGGGAGAGACTTAGCACAGGTCAGGGCACACTTCTGAGCAAGCACAAATCATGCCTTCCGAGTACAAAATGGCAGACAGTGTTTTTTTTTTTTTTTTTTTTTTTAAGCTGCAGCAGCTGATATAAAGAAAGGAACAACGGATGAACAACCCACATGGAGTTTATTTACCTGAAGAGGGGGGAGATGGAGCTGGGTTGTCAGCCAACCCAAGAGGAGCCAAAGAGAGAGAAAGTTGGAAGGCTGGACCTTTTAAGGGAAGGCTGCACATGCGCACTGGGGTTTTGCACATGCGCAGAGTCCTCACGCAGGCCGTAATGCATGGCTGGTGACGTGGAGATGGCTTAGCAAGTTTTCCTGTGCGTGCCCCGCCTGTGTTGGGGGGGGCGGGGTCATCCAGGTGTATGTTCTTACAGACAGGAACTTCTGAACAGTGAGTGTCAGTATACTGAGGCTGTAGCAGGCAAAGCTCGTGGCAAATCAGCCAGAAAAGTGGATCAGGGTGGCTTGGCAATTTATGGCTTCATTATGGTTTTCTCTGCAGGGCCTTATCTGAAACAAACAATAATAATCTGAAGGGACATTAATAGTCATTTAAAGGGCTAGCAGCAGGTGCATGGACCTAAGATCTCTTACCTAAAAATTAACAATGGTTCTTTTATTTATTTATCATATCAAAAATGTTCCTGGAATCAACCCTCTCCTATCAATAATCATGAATAACAATCATCATTTGTACATATGAAAATAAAAAGCCTTTCACACTGCTCACTAATGTCCCTTTCCCCCACAGTGGGTCCTGAAAGCCAAGGAGAAATTATGATGATGAATCTGGAGAAAAAGGATGAGACTCAGTTGGACCAGCAGACGAACCAGCAACACGTTTTGCCTGTCCACCCGAAGGACAGCAATGAACTGTCTAGGAAACAGTTGACCCTTCGGCGAGGGCTCCTGCTCCTGGGAGTAGTTATAGTCTTGGTGGGGGGGATTTTAGTGAGAATATATGTCAGAATTGAGTGACGTGGAAGAGTCAGAGATCAAGCCACATGGGTGCTCCTCAGTTCATGAGATTAACACCTAACCAATCTATCACATATTGAAATATTGCATCAGGACTGGGGGTATTGCTGTGGGAAAGACATGCTTAGTGTGTTCAGGGCCCTCTAACAAGCAAGCTCTGTCTCTTTCTCTCTATCTTTCTCTCTCTAACACACACACACACACACACAGAGAGAGAGAGAGAGACAGAGACAGAGAATCACAGATGCACAACACAGAGAGACAGAGACAGAGTGATGGAGAATCTCTCTCTCATACACGCAGACACAGAGAGGCATGCATTATGAGTGGACAATGCATGCAATACACTTAACCTACCAAAAACCAGTGTTTGAGATACTGTACTAACCCGAAGGTTGATTTTTTTCACCCCTGTGGTTGCAAGGCCACCTGGGGGCTATAGATCACTGCCACTGTCCCATATCTCCCAAGGATGGTGTCAACACATTGGGAACCCAGGAAAAGTTCCCAGTTCAAAATGGTCTCTACTAAGTACATGTCACTTTTGACCAGTGTAGAGCCAGGCCCTTGGAAAGTGAATTACTGTTAAGTCTGGGACCACATGCAGCTTTGAACTTACCGACAATTCATAGGCTTGGAAGTGGCCAGTCATTTTAGCTCACAGACTTCAACTGTACTCATGGATTTTGTGAACTGAGAATTCAAATTTTTTTCTAATAAAGAGTAAAGTAAACACCATATTGTGGTCTAAGACAATATGGGGAAGATGATGGTGGAATATTAATTCATCCACCACGGTCAAACATGGACTGCTGTGTACCGACTGAATTCAGGGGTGGACTTGCCATTTCTTTTGCCAATTGTTTTCTAAGAGAGAAACCTATAGCTGGCCTGCTTCTGTATTCTTACTGTGCGACTTCTATTAAATACATTTTATGTCTCTGAGTTATTATTCTGTGAACAAACATCATTTATTAATCATCAGAGAGAGCTCGGATCTCCTGAGGGGTTACAGGCAGGGGAGGTCTCTGGGGTTGTAAAGTGGGGACAATTCCTGATGGTGGCCAGAGGACAAAGCTTTAACAAAGGCATTAAGACGAAACCCAACTTTTTCAGCCTCTAAAGGGTTAAGTACACACGAGACTGCAGCAATTAGGAAATTTAACTACCGTGAGTAAAACCGGTTCAATTTATTTCGTTTTTCTTTTGGTGGTTGGGTCTGGAACTCGGGGTCCGCAACAGGCAAACACTCCTCACTTAGCTACACCCACAACCCTCCGTCGGTTGGGTGTGGCTGGGACCACTTAAAGCATCCCTCACATCTTCATTCTTGCTGGGTAAATAAGATGACATTTTTCCAGCCACCCAGATCGAGGCTTGTACCGCGCGCTGGGTGACAGTTGGACTTGGACGAGGCGCCCCGGGGCGGGGTGGCGCGAGGGGCGGGTCCCCGCAGTGGCCACTCCGCCCTCCGCTCCACGTGCAGGTCCTGCCTGCATCAGAGCCTGCACCATGGAGCCCGCCGAGGACAGCCTGAGCGCGGCCATCCCGCTTCCGGAGACACCCGACGCCCCGCAGTGGCGCAGCCCTGGGGGCCTGCGGGGAGTGCTGTCCCCCGACGTGCGGCGGGAGGCGGCGGCGCTGGCGGCGCTCGCGGGCCCGGTGGTGAGTCGGACCCGGAGCTGCGGGTGCGGGGTGGCCCCAGGAGGGCCTAGGGTGACCGCCTTTCTGCTCCTCGCAGTTCCTGGCGCAGCTGATGATCTTTCTCATCAGCATCGTCAGTTCCATCTTCTGCGGACACCTGGGCAAAGTCGAGCTGGACGCCGTGACACTCGCTGTTTCTGTAGGTGTTAACTTGGTAAAGCCTCGGGAGTAAAGCTTTAACGTGTTTTATTTTTACAGTGCTAGAGATGAACTCAGGGCTGTGTGTGTGCTGGGCACATCCCTAACCCCAAGCCTCACAATTAGAAATGCAGGGGCTGGGTCTGACCCACCGCTACCATGATGATCATCCCATTTGGAAGGAGCGTCCCAAGCAGAGGCATGGTGCATGGCTACCCTAAAGGAACTACATGCCCCCCTCTGTTGAACCAAACCACCAAAGCTATTAGTTACATAGTTCTTTAAGATTGCACTATTACTCTTGTAAAGTGCCTTTGTTACAATCACACCTCCTTAGAAGCCTTTCTCCATCAATTAGGTAGGGGAGAGCTGCTTTGCTCACATTTGATCTGCACTTTCAGACATGGAAACAAAACAAAACAAAACAAAACAAAAAACCCTCCTCCCAGTGAGGAGATGACAACTGGCTCTCCCCCCGCCCCCCATTTCAGAAAATGTCCTTTCTAACTCTCTAGGATGTTGGAGTGCCCTGTGCAACAGTGGAGGCCTGCAGTTCCCCAGCATAATGCGGTAGAGAGCACGTGGCTATGAAGTCTTAATTTATGTATAGGCCTATTACTGTATTGGCAGAACTAATGCACACTCTCTCTGTCTCTGTCTCTCTGTCTCTCTGTCTCTGTCTCTCTCTTTCTCTCTCTCTCTCTCTCTCTCTCTCTCTCTCTCTCTCTCTGTGTGTGTGTGTGTGTGTGTGTGTGTGTGTGTGTGTGTGTCCCAGTGTCTTCTCCAGGTAAGATAAGCTTGGCCACTGCGTGATATTGGGCAAAGTCCACAGTGTCCTGGACACTGAGAGTTGTGAACATGCATCGACAGGGTGGCAATTAGAGACCTGGTGTTTCCTAGCCTGATGTCCCAATCAGGAAGCTCCCTTCTGGGCATCCCATCCCATCTTGTGCTTTTCCTCATATCCAGTCAACCCCCCTCAGCCCCTGGGGACTTCTTCTCTCCTGCCCTTTGCTGTCTCTTTGGTGGTGTGACTTGACTCCTCTCATCTACCTCACTGATTTCTAGGACCCCTGCCCCTCCTGCAGTCTCCTTACAGTAGAAACAAATGCTTGGCCTTATGTGTCTAGGCTCTCCTCAGCCCCTTGCCCTCCAGCCCTGTCAGTTCCTCACCCCATCCTGATTGCTCTTGCCCCATGGAGTCCTTACACTAGGATGCCCCAACCTTTTACAGCTGCTGTGGCCCTGCTGGCTTCCTGCCCCAACACTAACCAGGCAGCTCACCCTTCCCTCCTTCCTCTCCCCTCCCATTCCACATGTCCAGTCCTTTGGGCACCTGGTCCAGCACTCACCTTCCACCACACTCTGGAACCTTCTTTCTCCTCCACGCCCCTCCTCTTTTCTCATCCCCACTCTTTGTAGTAAATATTATCACGGGGTTTCTCTGAACATGTCCCACCACCTCAGCTTTTTCTCTTCCTTTCCCTCCTCTCTTTGCCAGAGTCTACACTCAGCCTTTCTTCTTTCTTTCTTTCTTTCTTTCTTTCTTTTTTTTTCTTTTTCTTTTTTTTTTCTTTTTTCTTTTTTTGGTTTTTCGAGACAGGGTTTCTCTGTGCAGCTTTGGAGCCTATCCTGGCACTCGCTCTGGAGACCAGGCTGGCCTTGAACTCACAGAGATCCGCCTACCTCTGCCTCCCGAGTGCTGGGATTAAAGGCGTGTGCCACCCTTTCTTGCTGCAGTCTGCTCTTTGCTCTCCCACCATCTCTGCCAATTCATCTGTCCTGGGTGGCTTTGTGTGTCAACTTGACACAAGCTAGAGTCATCAGAGGAAGAAGCCTCAGTTGAGGAAATGTCTCTATGAGATCCAGATGTAAGGCATTTTCTCATTTAGTGATGAATGTGGGGAGGGCCTAGCCCATTGTGGGTGGGGCCATCCCTGGGCTGCTGGTCCTGGGTTCTATAAGACGGTGGGCTGAGCAAGCCAGGGGAAGGAAGTCAGTAAGCAGCTCCCCTCCATGGCCTCTGTGTCAGCTTCTGCTTCTGCGATCCTGCTCTGTTTTGAGTTCCTGTCCTGACTTCCTTCAGTGATGAACAGCAATGCTGAAGTGTAAGCCTAATAAACTCTTTCCTCCCCAACTTGCTCTTTAGTCATGGTGTTTCGTCGCAACAAAAGAAACCCTAAGGCATTACCAGACTCTGCCCATGGTGGTCAGGAGTGTTCACCTTCATGCTAACCACCATGTCACCCGCCCCACCAATCTGGTCATCCTTCTGGCTGCCACCCCTAGGAACTGCCCACAGCATTTCAGCTCACCCTTGGCTTGGGCTACGGCCTCTGATAATTGCACTTTTCTTTATTTCTCTGCTCCCCTCCCCCTTTTTTTTTTGTTTTTTCGAGACAGGGTTTCTCTGTGTAGCTTTGGAGCCTATCCTGGCACTCGCTCTGGAGACCAGGCTGGCCTTGAACTCACAGAGACCCACCTGCCTCTGCCTCCCGAGTGCTGGGATTAAAGGCGTGTGCCACCAACGCCTGGCTGCTTCCCCCCTTTTTCATTTATTTAAATTATTAGCTAATGCCACATTGAATAGCTGAACCCAGGACCTTGCACATGCCAAGCAAATACTCTATCACAGAGACATACCCCAGCCTTCTATTCTTTCTATTTTAAATGTCCTCTGTGTTCCTTAAGTCACTATCTCCATCCTCAACACGGGCTTCTAGTTCTTATGGTGGTTTGCAAGGTGGACCAGCTGGAGACCAGAGCTTGCTGCAGTTGCATCTCCCAGGGAACGCAGGGGCTTTTCTATTCTGTCTTTGTAGTGGTGAGGATTAAGTCTCTTGCCTTACACTTGCACTCTTATACTTGCCCCTCACCTTAGGCCCTCTGTACCCATCAGCAGCCCACGGTCCTTAGAACCACTCCACACCCATTTCTTCTGCATCCCACTTTACTCTCTTGTGACGGCTTTATCCTTTCTTCCTCCCAAGGCTTGGAGGGTGTCCTTAGAGCCCTTCCTGGCGTCCCCAGGAAGGCTGAGGTCTTGGCTCTGGGCACTCATGCCTCTGCATCCTTCTCTCGGAGGAGTGAGCGCCTTATTTTTGGGAAGCTTGAGTCCTGCCACAGATCTGGTTCAACCAAATGTTTGGAGTCATACATCTCTGCTGTCCTGCCTGAGCACAACCCACGGCTCCTTCTTGTCTTTTTCCTCTGTCCTTTAGGTCAGCCTCATTTGGCTAGGCGTTTCCATCCTGGACTTTGGTGAGGATTTCAAGCCTTTAAGTTATGTGTCTGCATCACATCATCAGACTATTTGTTCTTTGTTTCATTAAAATTATTTTAAGATATATCTTTTTGGGGAAAACCAAACTAAAATTGTGTGTGTGTGTGTGTGTGTGTGTGTGTGTGTGTGTGTGTGTGTGTTGCTGTTGTTGTTGTTTTTGGCAATTTCCTTTCCTTTTCCTGTTTATGCCTCTAGAGTTTTCGATGTAAAACATCAGGAATAAGAACAACCCACAGGGAGATGGGAGGCTTGGTGGTGGTACGTGGGAAGACTGGTGTGTTCCACAGGCAGGGCTTTCTGCAGATAAGCTCCTGAATAGGGAGAGCCACTGTCAGCCCTTTGCAAATGGGTCAAGGAGATATGTTGCTTTTAATGGATGCTAACTTGTAACTAACTTTTGGGAAGATGGTGGACTCGATGATTAGATATGTTAAGTTTTATAAATTTCATTTTTGGGACAGGGTCTTCCTCAGTAACCCAGGTTGGCCTTGAATTCTTAATATTCCTGCATCAGTCGGAATTACAGGTCTTGCCATTTTGTCTAATCTTTTATTATAATGCCCACGGTAAAAGAGAGCTCTAACTCAGTTCAGTCTGGTAGAAAGTTGAACATATGTGAGCTATAGAGGATGACATGAGTTCTAAGCCAGCTAAAGGCAGTTAGTGTACAACAACAGCAGCAACAACCACAACAAACAACAATAAAAAAACCAAACACAACAGAACAAAGATACTCTCATGTGTGACTTAAAAAAGCAAACAAAGCCGGGCATTGGTGGTGCACGCCTTTAATCCCAGCACTCGGGAGGCAGAGGCAGGCAGATCTCTGTGAGTTCGAGGCCAGCCTGGTCTCCAGAGCAAGTGCCAGGATAGGCTCCAAAGTTACACAGAGAAACCCTGTCTCGAAAAACAAAAAAACAAAACAAAACAAAAAAAACCCTTTTTATAAAGTGAGTTCTTCCCCCTTTTCTTCTCCTTGATGGGTTCGGGAGTAGTGTGCACCTCACATCTGGGTCCTCATTGTACCACCAGCCCTCTGGGTTCCATGTCTGGTAGGGTAATTGTAGGACACTCCACACATGGTCTGCTATTGACCTCAGGGTTAGGGGGTGTATATTCCCAGGTATCTCGGTCCATTACTACTGTCTCAAGGTAGTGGACACTCTATAGAGAAAAGGTCTCTTTACCTCACACTTTAGGACATTTAGGAACATGCACCAGCTTTTGCCTGGCTCTGATGGGGGCCTCATCGATCCATCATCGCATGCAGATGGCATCGTGGCTTATGAGAGGAGCAGGTAGTCACACAGTGAGGCAGGAAGCAAGAGCAATTCCAGTGCCTGGCTTCCTTACAATGAACAAATTAGGTCTCAGGAGAACTTTTTTTTTTTTTTGAGCCGTCTCATGAAGCCCAGCCTGACCTCAAACTCCATATGTAGTAAAGGATAGCCCCGAGCCTCTGTTCCTGCTGCTTCTACCTCTCCAGGGTAGGAGTGACAGGCACATGCCACCATGCCCAGTTCACACAGTGCTGGATTTTCAAATTGTAAGATAACTCTCTACCTACTGAGCCCCTACATCTTCTGCCCCCTGTGAGAACTATATTAGCCCCATCCAAGGCCAGCATCCCAGTGACTTAATCACCCCCTACTAAATGTCATTTCTTGAAGACTCCGCTACCTTCCAAGTACACCAATACCAACAACCAGACTTTCAGCACATATGCCATAGGGGACCATATTTCATTAGCCAAAACACTGGGTCAGAATTTTGGTAAGTAAAGCTGTTCATTTACCTGGAGTTGACATTGGTTGCTACATGTGAGACTCAGGCTGAAGAAGTACATTGTACTTTCCCTCTTTCTCTGCTGGCCTTTAGCCCTACCCTTCAACCTATGGGCTAATCTCTGGGTAGTTGGGGAGTGAATGAGATCTGCCTGAGAGGGTGGCCTAAACCCTATTCTTACCAGACTACTAGCCAGACCTCCCAGCTTCAGGTCACACCAAGTAACCTAGGTAAATACAGTAAATTTTCTGTCACCCACTTAATGTACATGTAACTTAGGACAATGCCTGGTCATAACACCATATACATGAAGAACCTGGCACACAGTATGTGTTCCAAACACTGGGTGTTATGTGTGTATGCATGTATTTTCAGGTATAGCACCCCCCCCCTGCCGCACATGCATTCAGAGTCCAGAGGAGAAGGTGGGCATCCTGCTCTCTCCTTCTTCACTTTATTTCTTTGAGGCAGCCTCTCTTACCCAAACTGGAGCCGTGTTTCAGCTGGGCTGGAGGGTCGGTGGACTCCAGGGTCTGCCTGTCTCCACAGCACACCCCCCGAAACACACTAAGTCCTGGAGCTGCCCATGTATGCAGCTTATATAGGGGCTTTGGGGATCCAGACCCAGGTTCTCATGCCTGTGTAGCAAGCACTATTACCACTGAGCCCTCTGCCAAGCCTAGAATTCTAGGTAGATATTTTTCTTTCTGCTGCTGTGCAAGAGAGAGAGAGACTGAGACAGAGACAGAGACCTCCTAGCCCTTTCAAACGCATATCCTCTGGCAGATGAGGTATGTGGCCTTAGACAATAGGAAACCTTTCTGTTTATTTTCTAAGGTGGGTTTTGGCTCTGGTACCAAGACTGTTCTTGCTGGACTCCTGGACTCCAGTGATTCTTCTACCTCTGTCCTCTGCAGTGTTGGGAACCACAGGACACACCACAGTGCCTGGCTTTACTTTCCTAATGCAGAAGTTCTTACATACTATATTAAGAAAACCCAGGCTTGCTGGTCACACTCACTTTAATCCCAGCACTTGTTAGTAAGAGGCAGGAAGATCTCTGTGAGTTCCAGGCTAGCCGGGTCTGCATAGCAAGTTATAAGCCAGCCAGGGCTGCCTCAAAAAGGAAAAAAAAAAAAAAAAAGAGTAGGCTTTAAGCTCCCCTGGTTGACCTAGGGTGGCTGTGACCCTTGGTTTGAAAAGGCATTTTTGTTTGATAATCCTCAAGGATCCATGTGGCCATCTGAACTACCAGAGCCTGGGCTTTCATATGAGCATGCCTGCTCCTTGAAAATGAGCTGTTGAGCTGCATGCAGTGGCTTAGGCCTTTAATCCCAGCACTGGGGAGACGGAGGCAGGCAGATCTCTGTGAGTTCAAGACCAACCTGGTCTATATGGTGAGCTCCAGGACATTGAGAGCTACATAGTGAGACCCTGGGGGTGGAGTTGGATATGCATGGGGAGATGACGATGACAACCAAAAACCAAAAAACCAAAAAAACAGCTAAATAAAAAAGGGCTGGACAAAGTAGGTGGCACAGAGGAGGCAGAGGTGGGTGAATCAAGGCCAGCCTGGTCTACACACAGAGTCCCAGGACAACCAGGGTTAAATAAGGAAACCATGTCTCATAAAACCAGAATGAGCTGCTGAGGCTCCTTGGCTCTGAGCAACCACTGCCTGCTGCACTGGGCCTGTTTTTGTTGTCATTGTTGTTGTTGTTGGTTTGTTTGTTTTTCTTGTAGGTTGTGAATGTCACTGGGATTTCAGTCGGAACTGGCTTGGCTTCAGCTTGTGACACTCTGATGTCTCAGGTGAGAACCTTATGCTCACATGGGTTCTTGGCAGTTGCCTAGGGAACCGAAGACTGTGGTTTGGCAGCCCTTTTTGAATGAATGGCACAGTTACTAAATCATGTGACCAACACTCAGCTAACTCAGCTGTGACTCTCACGAGGCTTCATTTGTGACTTGTTAGGGGACACGAAGGCTACAGCTCATGCTCATGGCACAGCAGTGGGCAGGCTTTTTGAGGTGGGACAAGGAGAGGTGTGGTGGGAAAACAAACAAACAGGACCTGGGTGGCACCAGGTTCCTTTGCGTGATTTTTTTTTTAATCCCACAGTTTAAAGCACAGCAGTTTATCTGTTTTTTTTTGGGGGGGGGCGTGCAGTCTGTTTGGTATCTTTCTGCCTCCTTAAAGTTTCAGTTTGCATGTCATTTAGCAAAGGAACTCCATTTTTGTTGGTTGGGTTTGGTCTGGTCCTGGTGCAGGAGCACAGGCAGATCAATGACTCCCCTTGTGTTTGGTAGGCAGTTCTGGCCTCAGGGCCTGGTCTGCACAGGGTCCATGTCTTCCTTGTTCCTCTCTGAGCACCCATGTAAGCTTCTTAAAAGTGGTCTTTGCACTCCAGGTCCTCACCCCTGCACTGGGCTTCGTCTCCATCAATGCCTTTTCCATTACTGCCCATCCCACTGGGCTTAGCCTTTGCTGGGTCTCTTGATGCTTCTTCAATAAAATCGCCAACTACTGGGCTACCTAAACCCAGTGGGTGTCTTCCTTCCTCCACATCCCTGTTCTGTGCCCATCCCCTTCCCAAAGCTTCATTCTGCTCCTCTATGCTCCATGTGAACAGCCCCAGTTCCCAAGAGCAGGGAACATTTGTCCTTGAACACATACAATGTCATAGTGGCAGATGACTGTCAGGGACCTGGCAGTCCTCCTCTGCACCTCCCCATCACCTTCCCCCTGCCCCACCCCTTGGGCAGTGAAGCAGGGAACATGGCTGCCAGAGCTGCTGGGCCTGCTGCAAGGGAGGCCTTGGTCCCCAAGTTCACTGAAACGTTGTTTTTCCAAGTCCTTTGGAGGCAGGAACCTGAAGCGCGTGGGGGTCGTACTCCAACGGGGCATCCTCATCTTGCTGCTCTGCTGTTTCCCTTGCTGGGCCATTTTCCTCAACACAGAGCACCTGCTCCTGCTCCTAAGACAGGACCCGCAAGTTGCCAGGTGAGCACCGGCTCAGAGTTCTTGGTCAGCAGTAAGTGGCAGACATTCTCAGCTGATATGCTGGATGTGAGCACTTGGGACCAGAAACTGTGACTGTGACCACTAAATGACAGGCACAGGGCCAAGCCAGCACACACTTTCATGTTCAACACCATTTTCTCCCATAGGAGTCAAGGCACAGCTGTCTTCACTGTTGTGTTTAGAGTTGGGTTTTTATAAAACTCAACAGTCTAGTGGGGTCTCTGTCCTGAGCATGGCTCTTTCCAAAGGTTTCTGCATAACATTGTGTTGAACTTGTATCAAGTTTTCCTGTGGGGTCATCCCCCACCCTTCGCCCCCTCTCCACACTGAATAGTGACTGCTGCCTCTTCCCCCAACTTAAGGAACCACTTAGCAGCTTTGGCTGCTGCCGGTGCAGAGCACACTGCTTTGACTCAGTGTCTTCCAAACAGATGTTTAGTTTTAACTTTTAGACGATGCCCCTGAGCTGGACCTGAAGGTAGAGTGACCAGAAGCCACTTTGTTGTGCTAGGTTCTTGGAGCCCAGAGACTAACCTGAGGAGTCAACACTCATGCAAAAGCAAAAGGTTTCTTTTTATTGTTCAAGCTGGCCAGCTTGGATCTCACTCCATGGGGTGGAAATGAGATCCCAACCAGCCAAAGAGAAGCTTTTAAAGGCGCAGACCATAAGGTTGAAGGCCACAAATTTCAGAGTTTCCATGGTTACTTACGGTCATACAAAGTGCAGAGTAAAGCAGTAACTATATATTTTAAGCAAGATACATTTGAGTGAGATAAGACAGAACATGGGCTTGCAGGGTTTTGGGGTCACAGGGTCTGTCAGTTATCCCCTGGGCTGGGGGATCTTTACAACCTTATGACTAGCAATTAGCAGACAGGAATGTTGATCCAAGTGGTGAAGGGTCACCTCACCTTCTCTGAAAGCAGGGCATAGGTGCCAGCCACAGCACTCCTGATTTAAGGAGTTAAATTTTCCTTTACCATTAGAAGTTCCCTTTCTCTGTGTAGATTTAGGGCCCAAGTTTTTAAACTTTTATTAATTTTAATATTTGGTCCTTCACTTCACTGTTGGTTAAATGCTGTCTTCTTGTTCCAGGCTAGCCCAGGTTTATGTGATGATATGCATCCCTGCTCTTCCTGTAAGTTTCACAGCTGCCGTGTTTCTTTACTAGTGTATAATCATAGAAATGATAACATTAGGTAATGATTTCCATTGAGACATTTTCATACTTGTATATAATATACTTTTATCATACCTGTTTCCTCTCTTTCCTTCTTCTACCTTCCCCTGGTTCTCACGATCCTTCTCAACTTCCCCTGTCCTAACCCCTCCTTCTCAATGCTACATATGAGAGAAAATACGTAATAACTGTCCTTCTGGTTCTGGCTTTTCACCTAAACGAGGAACATAAGTTCCATTCATTTTCCATGACTTCAATCTTAATGGCAGAATAGTATTCCATTGTCTTATGTAGGCCACATTTTCTTTATCTATTTGTCCATTGATGGTCACCAAAGCTAATTCCAATGTGGGATGGTTAATCTCAGTCGTGAACTTGATGAGATCTAGAGTTGCCCGGGAGACCAGCCTCAGGGGATTATCTTTATTAGGCTGATCTGAACAGTTTATCCACCATGGGTGGCACCACTCCTTGGCTGGGTTCTTGGAGTGCACAAAAGGAGAAAGCTAGTTGAGCACAAGCATCCATCTCTCTCTGCTTATTGACTGTGGATGCAACATGACCAGCTGCCTCAAGCTCCTGCCAATAATGAACTTCCTGCCATGGGGGACTGTGCCCTTGAACTGTGAGCCAAAATGAATCCTTTCTGCCCGTGTCACACAGCTTTAATCCCAGCACTCAGGAGGCAGAGGCAGGAGGATCCCTGTGAGTTCAAGGTCAGCCTGGTCTACAGAGTGAGTTCCAGGATAACCAGGGCTACACAGAACAACACTGTCTCAAAACAGACAAACAAACAAAACCAAAAACCATCAACAAATCAGCAATAACAAAAAGAACCCTTTCCCCCTTACGTTGCCTTTAATTACATTTTACTTATTTTGCTCCAGCGGGGTTCAGGTCCCAAAGAGGAGGTGTGGAGTTGTCGAGGGAAAGAGACTGACACGATCTGAGGATAAATCAGGATGACTGCCCATTTATTGAAAATAGGCTACACCTTATATACTCTATACTTGCATTATAGTTTAACCACAAGCAATAATGAAAGCATAGTTAGTGAATCCGGGATGAAAGTGGTGATCAACATCATTACAGCATTTTTTCTTGAAGCAAAAGAAACAATAAGTTTAGCAAGAATCTAAAAGCCTATTGTCCTCTAAGACTCAGAAACCCCACCAGTGCTGTCTTACACTTTGTCCTGTGGAGTCTCAGCCTCTGTGGCCAGGAGGTGTCAGACACCGAATCCTGAGAAACAAACCCATAGGAGAGATTTTCATTCTTCAAGGGACATGACCTAGTGTTTGTACCATGTGGGCACAACAAGCTTTGAGCTGTTTTCTAACTGCATTCCTTTGATGCAATCAAAAAGTAATCATGGTACTAACTCCTAGACAGGTTGCACTGTCTGTGACCCTGCATTCAGAAAGCTGAGGTAGAATAGAACGTTTTGAGCCAGCTTGAGCTGGCTCAAAAAAGAATACAGTTTTTAAAAAGAGGAGCCGTGGAATAAAGAATCAGGAACAGCATTGTGGCAAATAAGTGGGGCTGGAAGGCAGGCAAAATCACACCCTGAGCTGCTTTAAGGCTCCCCAACACCCAAGTAGCCCAGACCCAGCTGGGGCTCCTCATCATGCCATGGACCTATGCTCAGAGGTCAGAAGACAAACATGTAACAATCAATTCTCTCCTTCCTCCATTTGGGTCCTGGGGAGTCTGGTGCTCAGATCCTTGTACACAATACCCATGGGGGTCATGCTCATACCCAAGCCCTTGCACTAGGGCTCTGAGACTGAGTTTCCTGTCTTCTGGGGGCCCAGCTTGGCTCCTGTACACCTACAGTTGGGAGGCTTCTTGCCAAAGATGGCTACAGGTCATTGTTTCTGCCTCACTCCCTCTTCAGACAGTTGAGGATGGGATGTTTGCTTCAGCCACTTGGAATCCACTCTTTTCTGCTCTTCAGGAAGTGAACCTTTCATCCCCTCATTCTGGCTTTTGTTTAGGGTGAATCTGGTTTTCTGGATTTTGAAGTCACATGATCAGTAAGAAAGTATCCTAAAAACCAGAGTAGACAATGATAGCATAGAAGACCAGCCATCTAATCCTTGACAGGGTGCCAAAATACGTATTGGAGGAAGGGTAGCCTCTCTAATGAGAAAGGCAACTGTCTACATGTAAAAGAATCAAAGTAGATCCATATCTCTCATCCAGCACTGAAATCAGTTCGGGATAGAGTCCTTAAGTATAACGGGGGCAGAGTGCATGAGGAAAACACTTTCGAGCCAGCACAGGCAAGGGCTCCCTAAAAAGCAGACATCAGCAAAGGAAATAATCCCCAAATTTAACAAAGGAAATCATTACCAGAGGCAGTGCACAGCCTGGGGGCACATCCTTGCCAATCATACAGCCTATGTGGCATTAACATTTAGAACATACAAGGAACACCAACATTTAAGTATCTCCCAAATCAAAATGGGCTAGCGAACTGAATAAAGGAAGACATAAAATACCTTTAGCTGTCAGAGAAATCCAAATCAAAACTGCCCTGGCATTTCATGTGAGCCCAGCAAGACTAGATCTTACCAAGAACACTAATGACAACAAATGCTGGTGAGGACATGGGAGTGTTAAACTGGTTTGGTTGCCATGGAGATCAGTATGGAAGTTTCTCAAAAAGCTAAAAACACATTTACTCCAAGATCCCACTGTACTACTGTGGTATGTAATAGAAGGACACCAGACATACTTGTATATCTCTATTTCATTGCTGCCAAGATATGGGACTAGCCTGGATTTCCACCAACAGATAAATGAATAAAAAGGTATGCATTCACACAGTGGAATTTCTTTTAGTTACAAAGAAAAATGAAATTATGGGATGGGTGGGGCGGGATGGGCTCTTGTTGCTAATCCTGATCTGAGTTCAGTCCCCAGAGTGTGTGCTGTGGCACACGCATGCACATATACACACAATTATAAAAATAAATAAATGCAAGAAGGAGAAGAAAATGAATAGAACTGGAGACCCTTGTATTAGGTGAAGTAAGCCAGACTCAGAGAAGCAAATATTGCATCTTTTCTCTCTCATGCAGATGTAGATTTAAATGCCTCTGTGTTTATATGTGTGTACATGTATATATATGTGTGTGTGTGTGTGTGTGTGTGTGTGTGTGTGTGTGTGACACAGAAATAGAAAGGGCACTATGAGAGGGGAGGAAGCTGTCTGTAGAGAGGGAAGGGGAGCAAGGCAGGGTTGTGGAGTACACAACCTGTTATCTTCTGTAACTTCTGTTATCAAACAGAAGCCGGAGCTATGGGAGGAAGGGAAATAGAGGTTGGGAAGACAATGATGGGTAGGGGAAGAAGAAAAAAGTGCAGTGATATGTCTAGGGAATGCCAAATGAAGCCCATTTTCTTTTTGGCCAGCATACAGGCCAAAAACTTAACAATAATTAAAAAACCCTCCAGAACTTGACATGTATGAGAATATTATATTGAAACCCACCATTTTTTATAAAATTAGTATCCAAAAGAAACTGAGCTGAGGTATAGCCTTGCGGCAGACATTTGCTGAGTGTGAAGTCCTGGGAGTGAACCACAGAAATGTAAAAACAACAACAACAAAACCAGAGACAAAGTAAGCTCTTGTGTTTTTCCATTTCATCTTCTAGGCAGCATTCCTATTCCAGCTGCAGACACGCTATTTACAGAGTCAGGTACTCTTTTGTATTTTTACTACACACTACTGTGGGAAATGTAGAGCGAATGTTTTAGAGGGGTTTTCTGTGTAATAATTTGCACCTCAGTTTCCCTGTAATTCATTTCTGTGACAAACATGCACTTTGGGAACATGAGCCCCTGCAGTTTCGTGTACTGAAGAGATGGCCACCATATAGACACATCTGTCTGATTGCTTAGTTTTCCTTCTGTCCCTCTACGACCTTCACATCTAACCCTTCCCTACTCGGGAAGCTGGCTACCGGCTTTGCCTCTGACCTGGCAGCCTGGCCCCGATTTTGGTACTGACCGGGAGGGTCTAGTGTTACTACAGCTACTCTTGTAAGTGTGGGAAGGACCCTGGGGGTGCTGCACACAAGGCGGAAGGGAAATTGAGGGAGGAGAGGGTCAGAAGTGGTTGAACAGAAACTGGGCCCCACTTTAGTTACCGTCCTGTCCCAGGCCACCTACAGGTAGTTTGCTAGCCTTTAATCATAAAGGCCTCATCCCTAAGCCAGAGGAAACTGCTCTGCTTTGACAGTCACCAATTCTGTTTGATTGCTGGGAGAGGACTGAAGTGTAGACAGCATAAACAATAGGACTGTGCATTGCCGGGCACAATGGTTGCATGCCTTTAATTCCAACACTAGGAACTCTGTGAGTTTGGGTCCAGCCTGGTCTACATAAAGAGTAGCTGGAGCTACATAATGAGACCTTGTCTCAAACATGAAACAAAAGGAACAGCATACAAAGCTAAGCAAAGGGATGGACATGCTTCTCCCCACTCGCTTTGAAGCAAGTGTTTCTGAGTGCTGTGCATGTGAGGAGATCCTCAGGTACAGCTCTGAGGAGTGGTGGGCTCTGGGCCCCAACACCCCTAAAGCCTGTGTGTTCTTCCCGGGACCACGCCCTCTTTTCCCCCGTTGCTGTGATGAAACTGGACAGAGTTTTGAAACGGTCACCGCAGGCTTCTGGGTGGCTCAGTGAGAAGCTTCATCAGAGGAGGGGCTCATTTGACTGTTGGCCATTCCTGACTTTTCTCCTAGCCTCATGTGACTTTCCCACTGCCACCTAGTTAACTATGACAGCCTAGCCAACTAGCTTTTGAAAACAGTAATGTTTTCCTATTTGTTTGGGAATTTTAGGGCATCATTATGCCCCAAGTTATTGTTGGGATCGCAGCAAATGTTGTCAATGTGGGCATGAATGCGTTCTTGCTGTACGCCTTGGACCTCGGAGTGGTGTAAGTGGAGACCCCGTTCATCCAGCAAAGACTGCCGTGTGTGGTGCCCTAGGGCTGGGGATATGCCAGTGAAGCGGGGGACGTGGACAGGTAAGCAGGCACCTAGCAGTCTGTGTCCGGTGCTCTGCACGGCAGGTAAGAGCTGGCCCCGTGGGCCCACAGGGGAGCAGCTAGCTTGTGTGGGGGAGAGAGGGTGAAGATTAGATGGGAAGCCAGGAGCCTTGGACAGCAATGCTGCGGCTTCTGTGGTTGAAGCTGTGTTAGTCCTAAGCAAGCTGCTGCCACCTGGAGGCTGAGGTGGATGCCAGGCAGAGGCCTGAAGGGCTTCTCTCAGGGCCTCTGAATTTTAAGTGTTTGAGGCAAATTCCTTCTTGAAGCTTAAAGAGATGAGAGCCTCATAAGGAAAGAAAGAAGTTAGCAGTATCCCAATCAATGGTGTCCCCATGGCCCTTCCTCACACCAGAGGAAGCTCTGCTGCCCTAGCCCAGAGCTAATCTGCATACGGAGTCAGAGAGTCACACCAGCAAATGAAGATGGAGGCCCACGATTTGGGCGTGCTTCAGGGCACTGTGTTCATTGGTTAGTGGGTCATGACTGTTGCTGTTTTATATATGTAACAACAATGAAAGAAAAAGAGGCCATGAATTTGAACTGTAGTGGAGGGAAGGTGTAACATGGGAGTGGATAGGGGAAGGAAAGGGGGGAATAAAAAAATCTAATTAAAAGAAGTTAATATGTTAGGAATTAAGGAGAAGAAAAGAAAATAGAGTATAAACTATGAATTATGTCAACTGTGGGATATCTTTGCTGCGATTTGTTTGGTTTCCATTCACATATTAATGTGGGCTCTGAATATCAACGAAACCATGACATATTAAAGAGTAACACAGACAGGGATGCAGCCCTGTGGGAGAGAGCGCTTGCCAGCATGTACAAGGCCTGGTTCCCTTGCTATCTTCTTCATGCCAGAAAGATGAAGGAAGCTGTATCAGTCAGAGTTTCCTGGGGGGAGAGAGTGAGGGAAGGGGAGAGGGGGAGGGGGGAGAGAACACCAAGAAAGAGGAATTCTTGGATGGACCTACATGATAGGAGCTGGGTAGTCTAACAATGGCCATATACCCATTGAAGAGGCACGAAGTTAGATGACCTAGCTATCCCAAACTGACACCAAAGGCCTGGAGGCGCCCTGTAGAGTGAGTCACTGGTGGCAGGTGCAGGTTGAAAGGCTGAGGAAGCCTGTCTTGGTGAGGGTTTCTACTGCTGTGATGAAACAGCATGACCAAAGCAGCTTGGAGAGAAATGGGTTTCTTTTGCTTACACCTGGACTTCACATCACGGAGGGAAGTGAAAGATGGAGCTGATGCTGATGCAGTGAAGAGCACTGCTTGTGGCCTGCTCAGCCTGCTTTCCTAGACCACCCAGGACAACCCGCCCAGGGATGGCACCTCCCACAGTGAGCTGGGCCCTCACGCATCAGTCACTAAACCAAGGTGACACCCCACAGACTCGCTTTCAGGACAGTCTTGGAGGCATTTTCTCACTTAAGAGTCCCCTTCTCAGATGTGTCTAGGTTTGTGCCAAGTTGACAAAAGCCAACCAACAAGAAACTGTAGTCTAATGTCGGTGGATGGTGACATCACTAGATACTTTTATCCCAAAAGGAAAGGGGGCTTGGAGACACTGGTGTGTTTCTTCCTCTAATTTCTTTGTGTCTGGACCACCAGCTTGCTGGATGGTATGGCCCCACATTCAAGGTGGGTCTCCCCTCAATCATTGCCTCCTATGTCCACCTCTAGACAAACCCCACAGACCCATAGAAGTGGCTTAAAAAAAAAAAAAAACATTCTTAGGCATATCTTAATACAGCTAAGTTGACAACCAAGGGCAACTGTCACCCAGACATTGGTCAGAGCATAGAGGGGTCTCATCAGGGAAGGAGAGGACCAGTGGATTGACTAGACATCACAGAGGGCCCAGGTTCTCCTATGAAGGGCACCTAAGAAACAGAATGTTGGACTCTTCCTAAAGAGATGTGCCTAGGATAGTTTGGAAAAAGGAGAGACTATATATGGTGGCGGGTTAATAAATAATCAAGTGTGAAGCTCAGACAAGAACACGAGAGGGAAAAGTAAACGAGAAGACTGAGTGTGGCCCTGAACTGGCCCAGCATTCACGTGGGTGGAAAGATGGCTCCCACTGATGACGCCCAGTGTTCTATTTGATGGAAAACAAACCTGCTCTAACCCTGTATGATAAAACCATGGCTTGGTTGAACACTCAAGTAGAGGAGCTGGCTGGCTCAACCCTCTAAACTAGTCACCACCTAAGAAATACTTAGTTGAGGGTTAAGGTTGGTGGCTTGTGGGATGCCCATACAGCTTCAAGCCCTTCGGGGTCACACTGATGAACAGCAGCTCCATCTCCATGGAGACAAACAAGCCTATTACACATGGATTTAGCCAACACACAAAGGAAGATGGCACAGGCACTCCAAGCTCATTGCCAGCAAAAGCTTGTCAGAGGCAGACTGTTGGTTTTTGTTTAGAAGGACATGCTTGAGCTATCCCTTGCCTTTTCTCCTGCAGAGGGTCAGCCTGGGCCAACACCACCTCCCAGTTTTTCCTGTCTGCCCTGCTTTTCCTCTACGTGTGGTGGAAGAGGATCCACATCCACACCTGGGGAGGTACGTGACCCTGCGTTCTTGCATTGCACAGTGGAGACCCATGGGCCACACTGTGGAGGCTCATGGGCATAGCTCTGGCTTTTGAATTTCTTTCCCTTGTAGAAGGTTTTTTTTTTTTTATCTTTTAGGAAATCTCAAAATATAGAAAATGTTTGTTACTGGAAATACAGAAGTTACTAGGGACAGTGTATGACTTTGTGTTTGTGTTTTTACCAAAATAACCCTTTGTTCATAGAATACTGATAGATACTGAGTTTTAAGTTGCAGTTATATTTTATGAATTAAAACTACTAATATGAAATCCTGTTTCTGGAAGATCATGCCATTTGACTGAAGGGCAGTTAGCTTTACTGTGGGATCAACGTAAGAGAACAGACTACTCTCTGATCAGCCAGGACAACTCACAGCTAACTGAGGAGCCCAGACCCTCGAGTAGACACCCACATGCTTAACTGGATTTGTTGTTTGGCTTCCTTCCTTCCTTCCTTCCTTCCTTCCTTCCTTCCTTCCTTCCTTCCTTCCTTTTTTTCTTCCTTTCTTTTTTTTCAGTTTTACTGAGGCAAAGTTGATAAAACTTGTATGTATTTAAGGAGTGACTGTGGCGTGACTTTTACTGTGGTAGTTTGCTTTGTTTTGTGGTCCTGAGGATGGGACCCAGGGTCTCATATATAATAGGCAAGTGCTCTGCTACCGGCCTGCATCCCTACTGCTTCTTTGTAAGTTTTGAGACAGAGTCTTGCTAGTTGCCCAGGGTAGCTTCAAGTTTGTGACACCCCTCCCCCATCTCAGCCTTCTAGTAGCTGGGATTACAGGTGCACACCTCTGTGGTAGCCCACTGACTGTGATGTTTTGATGTACATGTACATTATGAAATGATGACTGCTGCAAAGCTAATTAATGTGCCCAGCACCTTGCATAGTTATGGCTCTGTGTATGGCAAGCATGGTTCCTACTGTTTGTCTCGACAGACTCAAGGTGCACAGTGCTAACTGCATTCCTCAGTTGTTCGTTAGGTCTCCAGAAGTTTCCATCATGTGACTGATCTCACTGATTCTCTTCACCACCCGACCCTTGGTAACCAGCCTTCTGCTCTTCTTCTACTTTTTCAGATTCCACATAGAGAGATCATACAGTATTTGTCTATGCCTTGTCTCACTTAGCAGGTATATCCTAGTTTCATCCATGTTGTCACAAACTGTTGGGTTCCTTCTTTTTAATCATTATTCTCTGTGTGACCTGGATCTTGTCACTCTAACAGGATTGAGATATGGCTTTCACCAGCACTTCCTTAGCGATGCTATGTGGACATGGGCATGTGGGGGCCAGAGGTGACATATATAGTGTCTTCATCAAGTGCTTTCCTTCTTATTGTTTGAGACATCCGCTCCCTGAACCTAGAGCTCACTGATTCAGCTACACCGGTGGCCACCAAGCTCCAGGGTCTCCCATCTGTCTCTCTGTGCAGGGACTTCGGTGAGCACTGTGTGTCTGCATCGACCCTGGCTACCTGAACTCAGGTCCTCCCGCTTGCGGGGCACACACTTGGTGGTTAACATCCATCTCCCATTTGAAAGATGGTCTGTCTGTTCACTCTGGTAGTCATTTGGTTTGCCTTGTGGGGCTTTCAGTTTCATACAATTCCACTTGTCAATCTTGCTCCTCTTTCTCGGGCTGTTGGAGTGCTTTTCAGGAAGCCCTTGTCTGAACTGACCTCTTGAAGTCTTTTTCTGTGGTTTCAGGGTGTCAGGTCTGACATGAAAGTCTTTTATCCACTTTGAACAGATTTTCGAACAGGGTGAGATATAGAGCTTGGGTTTTAGTCTTCTACTTGTGAAGATCCAGCTCCCCCCCACTCCCACCCCCAACCTCCACACACAACCTTTTATTGCCAGCAACAAGTATTCATGTTTTAAAACAAAATGAATCTGTGAAAAGTGCTTAAAATAAGAACACACTTAGGCCCCTTAACCCAGCTTTTCTTCCAGCTTTTCATTTGCTTCCATTTCACTTTTAAAAGCTGACGCAGATGAGCCAAAGTTGAGAGAACTTCTCAGTGTTGCTCTGTGGCCTCCTCAGCGGAACATAAGGACTGTGCATTAATTAACTTCCTCTTGTCTGGTCGCTGTCCTTAGTATTTCAGAGTGTGTTCCAAGTCAAAATGATCTTGGTTTTATTGGTTTTGTTTTGTTTTGTTTTTCAAGGCAGGGTTTCTCTGTATAACCCTGGTTGTCCTGGAACTTGCTCTGTAGATCAAGCTGACCTCAAACTCTCAGAGATCCACCTGCCTCTGCCTCCTGAGTGCTGGGATTAAAGGTGTGCACCATCACCACCTGGCTTGTTTTTTTTTTTTTTTTCTTAACAGCTTCACTGATGTATAATTTATATACTGTGAAATTGACTCGTTTGGCATTATATTTTTACTGGTTTATAGAGTTATGTTAATTAATAGTTTATTTAAAAAAAATTCCATAACAGAACTGATTCCTCCTGACAGTTTGAAGCTTGTTTTCTCCCCACCCTCACCCCTGGTAGCTGTCAATCTGCTCTTAGTCTCTAGGTTAATATTAGGGGTTTTCTGCATGATTTCTATAAGCTATCTGGTTACAGCCCAGATTAGTAGCTGCCAACAATTAAACATCATGCCCTTAATTAAATATGCTAATTACTTTCTCAATGACATGACCAAATATTTGACAAGCAACAACTTAGTGTAGGAGGAATTGACTTTAGCTAATGATTAGTGGAGCCAGTCCATCCATCACTGTGAGGAAGTGACAGATGGCATCAGGGTGAGGCGGCTGGTCACATTGCATGTGCAGCCAGGAGGTGGAAAGAGATAAATGTGGTGCTGATTGACTTTCTTCTTCACTGGGCAGACACACTTTGTCCTTTGTGACTAGGATGTGATCTGTAGGCAGTAGAGAGCATTTGAGCCTCCAGCTCCTCAGTAACTTTTACCCAGTGGCTCCAACCCCCCAGTGATGATTCTCTACTGAACCAGTGATCCCACAGTGAGCCTCAAACATTCTTTGGCTCTTGAACATATGTGGGCCAGCTATGATGCATTCAGAATAAGTTTAAGGGAGAAGGAACCAGTTAACCTAGCTTAGCTGTTATGGGCTTCCATAAGTGGTGTGCACAACTGGAATCCAAGAGTAGGTGTTCCGGTATCAGTGTCCAGAGGAAAATCTGGTAAATCACACTACTCACTATAGCATATTCAGCTGCACAGTTTTCTTACCTCTGTCCTGTATGGCACACCTTGGTTTCCCCTCTCCTGAGCACCCTATGTGTGTGTGTGTGTGTGTGTGTGTGTGTGTGTGTGTGTGTGTGTGTGTATAAAATCACTGTGTGTGTGTGTGTGTGTGTGTGTGTGTGTGTGTGTGTGTGTGTGTATAAAATCACTCTCTACTTTCCTGACTTTTAGGAATTTTTACTGACAGGTCAGATGTTATTCTGTTGGAATTGCTTTTGCAAGGTGGCTTTTTTCTCTTACAGACTTCAGGATCCCTTTATTCTGTAGTCTTAGCAATTTCACTGTAAAATGTTGTGGAAGGGTTCTTTTCAGGTGTATTTGTTTGGGGCTCTAAATTTATCTTGCTCTTGGATGGTTACCTCTGCTTACATTTGTGACATTTTCTAGTGTAACCTTATTGAATAGATTTCTGTGCCTTTTTTTTTCACAGTGTTTGTATGTGTGGTGTATGTGCATAGGATGTGTATTCAGATGTGCTTGGGCACAGTGTGTAGGTGATTGTGAAGCCTAGGGTTGATGTTGAGAATCATTCTCAATCACTCTTGCATGTTATTCTTTTGAGGCAGGGTGTCTTGGACTTGGAGCTTCTTGATATGGTTAGACTTTGTCCGAGATAGGGTAGCTATTGCTGTGATAAAACACTACGACTAAAGCAACTCGGAGAGGACAGAGTTTATTCAACTTACACTTCCACATCACAGTTCATCACCAAAGGAAGTCAGGACAGGAACTCAAACAGGGCAGGAGCCTGGAGACATGAGCTGATGCAGAGGCCATGGAGGTGTGCTGCTTACTGACTTGCTCCTCATGGCTTGCTCAGCCTGCTTTCTTATAGAACCCAGGATCGCTATCGATAGACCAGCATAACTCCATTTTAAGATTAAAAGCCGTCTTGTTACAAGGTCAAAATTAGTTCATTCCTGTTTTCTATAAAACTTGTGTTTGACCATGTCTTGACCCATTTTCTGGAATTTGACATTTTCCACACCCTATACCCGAATCTCCACCCTAGTATAATGTTCTGCCAAATAATTTTGAAATATTCTGCTCAGTTCCCATGTAATTAAAACCCCTGAAAATCCCCAGTCTTGCAGTTTTGGGGCTAATATAAACCCCACCTTCTGTGTTTGAGGTTATTTTCTCAAACTCCACTTTAGACTGATAGCTCTGTCAAAAAATAAAGTTTGCTTAATTTGATCAAAGTATTTGGGTAATGGTCTTTGCTGTTTGGAGGGATTGATAACCAGCCCAGGGATAACTCCACCCACAATGGGCTGGGCCCTATCCCAGGAATCACTAATTAAGAAAATGCCAGAGGCAGGCGGATCTCTGTGAGTTCACGGCCAGCCTGATCTACAGAGCGAGTGCCAGGATAGGCTCCAAAGCTACACAGAGAAACCCTGTCTCGAAAAACCAAAAGAAAGAAAGAAAAAAGAAAATGCCCTACAGGCTTGCCTAAAGCCTGATCTTGCTTTTTAATATATTTTTAAAAATTTTTATTTCATGCGAATTGGCTTGCCTAAAGCCTAATGTTTCTTTTAATTATTATTTTTTCATTTTTATTTCATGCACATTGGTGTTTTGCCTGCATGTCTGTTTGTGAAAGGATGTTGGATCCTCTGGAACTGGAGTTACAGACAGCTGTGAGGTGCCATGTGGGTGCCGGGAATTGAACCCTGGACCTTTGGAAGAGCAGCCAGTGCTCTTAACTGCTGAGACATCTCTCCAGCCCCCATCTTTTGTTGTTTGTTTGTTTGTTTGTTTTGTTTTGTTTTTTTGAGACAGGGTTTCTCTGTATAATAGCCCTGGCTGTCCTAGAACTCACAGAGATCCACCTGGGATTAAAGGGGCATGCACCACCACCACCAAGCTCCAGCCCCCATGTTAAGAAGAATTTTCTCAGTTGAGGTTCCCTTCTCTCAGATGACTCTAGCTTGTGTCAAGGTGGCATAAAACTAGCTAGGACAGTCTTCCTAGCCAGCTTGCTCCAAGGATCTCTTGTCTTTGTTTTCTGAAGCTAGAATCACAAGTGGTGACACCCACCTGTCATTTCCATGTGTTCTGGGGATCTGGATTTTGGCTCCTTTGTCTGCATGGCCCACACCTTAGCTGCTGAGCCACCTGCCCAGCCTTGTGCCTTTAATGTTTGCTCCATTTCTTTCCCCACATACTTTTGGGTTTGAGCACTTATACCCCAGAATCCTCATTTCTTTTCCTGTTGCTTGAGAAAATACTTTGAGAAAAGCAGCTTAAGGGAGGAAGGGTTTATCCTGGTTCACAGTTCAAGAACACAGCTCATTACAGTGGGGATAACAAACTAGAAGGAGCTTGGAGCAACTGGGCACATCAGACCCACAGTCAGAGGGTAATGGATGAGCACAGACAGTAATGAGTCCATGACGCTGTTCGGTTCATACTCCGTCTTATATAGCCTAGGATCTAAGACTGGGAATGTTGCCATTCACAGGTGGTCTAACCAACTCAAACATGTCCAAAGTAACCCCCCACAGGCATAGCCAGAGGCCCATCTCTCAGGCCATGCTAGGCATCAACACTTTCCTTGACTTCATCTTCATCCCTGATAGTTTTTATTCTACTTGAACTGCTCTATTGGTAATTTGGAAATTGTGTTTTTTTTACTCAATTAACTGGCATTCCTCTGTTAAATTTTTATTCCTAACATTTCTTTTTGAATTCTTATTTTCAAACTTTAAATTTCTTCCCTGAATTTCCCATGTTGTCCTTGACTTTCTCTTCTATGTAGCTCACTTTCTTGTCCATATATAGATTTTCCCCCCTCACTTCATAAATGCTTGCTTTCTTCTTTGAAGTCATTATTGTTTTTATTAGTAGATTTCTGAATACTTTATCTGGTGTTTCAACCATTTCTATAGCATTGGATGTTACCTAAGAGTAGTGATCACTTGGACGTTTGTGATGGCTATTCCTGGTTGTCAACTTGACTGACATGGAATTAACTAAAACCCAAGTGGCTGCCTACACCTGTGAGGGGATTTTTTTCTTAATTAAATCATTTGAAATGGAAAGACCCACTTCTAATCCAGTTCTCTTGAGGTGGGAAGATCCACCTTTGATCTGGGCCACACCTTCTGCTGGCAGCTTGCATAAAGGCCATGGGAGAAGGAGCTTGCTCTCTGCCTGCTTGTTCTCACTCTCTGTAGCAAGTCCATTCTTTTAATTCAGTGGAGCCTATTTCTTTGGATTTCTGGCATGTATTGGAGATGAGACATCCAGTTCATGGACTGAACCACTACTGGATTCTTGGACCTTCCATTGGGCCTGTCAGCCATTATAATCTCTCTCTCTCTCTCTCTCTCTCTCTCTCTCTCTCTCTCTCTCTCTCTCTCTCTCTCGCTCTCTCTCTCTCTCTCTCTCTCTCTCTCACACACACACACACACAGAAGTACACTGTCAGAGCTTCAGAGTTCTTGTTCCTGATGACTTTGAGCACAGGGTTCTCATGCTCCAAAGGCATTTATTCTCCAGTGAGTGCCTGGCTCCTAGCATCCGAGAGTGGGGATACCACCCACATACCTTCCGCTTACCAAGCCAACCCTCCTGCCACCTGAACTTCTCACCATGCCTGTGTCTGACCCTGCTCCTCATCTGGGGAGGCCTGCCCTGTCTGCCTGGTCACGTGTCCTCCTGTATACATTTTTACTTACCTAATTACACAGTAGATTTATTTGTTATTACTATTTTTTTTTTATTTAGCAAATCCACGAGCCCAATGTGGCTCATGGACTATTAGTTCTGGAATACTACCACATCTGGTCATTCTCACCTAGCCTGTGGGGGTTGCTGCACTTGTAGAGTATAATTGAGCTATTGTGACAGCACCATTTGACAAAGTTAAAATAGTTACCATCTGGCCCTTTACAGGAAGTTTGTTGGCTTCTGGTTTTGCCCTGTGTTTTCTCCTTTGAATCATGGTAAAACATCCTTCACATGAGACTGAGCACTCTGGCCACTTTTAGCCACACTTAGCACAGCTCAGTGGTGTTGAGCACATCCTTGTTGTTTTGCAACTATTGCCACCATTGGATTTATCTAATTACTGTTGCTGCAACCTTACACTGCAGAATGGGTGGATATAATAAAAACTAAGTTGAGGACTTTTTTTTCCCTAAATCTGGGTTTAATTAACATACATTGGCCTTGTGCTACTAAACAACCCAGGCTGGCCCCAAACTCACTACTCTCCTGATGCAGACTCTCAGATGTTAGAACAGCAGGTGTTGTGTGGTCAGTTCTTTCTCTCTGAGCTCATGGTTGCAGTGTTGCTGCCAGAGCCTATGGTTCCAGTGTTTCTGCTACAGCTCATGGTTCTAGTGTTGCTAACAGCAATGGGCCCTTCTTCACAGACTGTAACATGCTACAAAGAGCCTCACAGGAAGACATGGAACGACTGTGCTGGCAAGAGCTCATTTCCATAACAGAACCACTCTCTGAACAACACAGTAATCCACTAACCTACTAGTATATATTTATCCACCAAGACTCCACCCTTATGACCCAATCCCCTCTCAAAGGCCCCATTACCCTATGACTTTGGGGGTTACATTTCTAGCACATGATCTTAGGGTATACACTCAAACCATAGCACCTCCAGTCTTTAAAACCTTCCTTCTTACAGAGTAGAAAGGCTGTATCCACTGTGCAGCAGCAGCTCCTTGGCCTTCCCCCATCAACTCCTAGCCTACGCCCACCAGCATGCTCTTGTTTCTGCCACTCAGATCGCTGTCAATTCCTCCTAGCATTGAGCTTACATAATACCGGTCCTTTTGTAACTTCCTATTTCCGGAAGATTTCCTTAATTTGTGAGAGGATCTTGTATTGTTTGTGTGAACATTTTATTTTTCCACTTGTTGATGACAATCTGGCTTGCTTGGTGTCTTAGTCAGGGTTTCTATCGCTGCAATGAAACACCATGATGAAAAAGCAAGTTGAGGAGGAAAGGGTTTATTCAGCTTACACTTCCATATCATCTCCATGGCTTGCTCAGCCTGCTTTCTTATAGACCCTAGGATCACCAGCCCAGGGATGGTACAACTCACAGTGGCCTGGGCCCTCTTCCATCTGTCACTAATTAAGAAAATGCCGGCCGGGCGTTGGTGGCGCACGCCTTTAATCCTAGCACTCGGGAGGCAGAGGCAGGTGAATCTCTGTGAGTTTGAGACCAGCTTGGTCTCCAGAGCGAGTGCAAGGATAGGCTTCAAAGCTACACAGAGAAACCATGTCTCAAAAAACCAAAAAAAAAAAAAAAAAAGGGGGGGGGAATGCCTACATACAACCAGAGCTTCTGGAGGTATTTTCTTAATTGAGGTTCCCTTCTCTCAGTTGACTTTAGCTTGTGCCAAGTTGACATAAAACTAACCAGCACAGTTGGGCTGTGGTGTAATGCTGGTGTGAACAGGGACATACAAACTGCTCTCCTGCCCTAAATGCCATTGAACCTTTGGTTCTATACCCAGAGGCAAAATTGCTGATTGGTATAGTTATTCCACCATTGATTTCTAGAGGAATCTACTTTTTTTTTTTTAATGGTCTCAACAGCAGTATACAGTTTTCTGTAGCTACCAGTCTTTATCATTTTCTACTTTCCTTTGTTGTGAGTGAGGGATGCTGTTGATAACCTAATGGTTATCAGTACCAGCTGGTAACTCACTGTGGGTGTTTGTTTATATATTTAGGTTTGGAGACAGCTTCTCACACTGCCAGTTTGGTTCCTTCCTTCTTGAGCAGTCCTGACGCTCCCCCGGTATCCTGCTGGGGAACAGACACCCCTGTCTCTGGCTCTGTGTGAGCAGCGGTGGCTGTTGCACAGTGCATGTCTCCTTTCTCTCCTGTTCTCCAGGTTGGACAAGGGAGTGCTTCCAGGAGTGGCGCTCCTACACCCGCCTGGCCATCCCGAGTATGTTCATGTTGTGTATCGAGTGGTGGACCTTCGAAATTGGGACCTTCCTTGCAGGTCTGTCCACACCCAGAGGAACCTGCACACAGCCTGGGCAGTTACAAGTCCAGAGGTTTCCCGGAAGAAATGGAAGCTCTGCTTCTATCCTCTGGTGTTTTGTGGGGTGCTTGTAGGGGCTTGCAATGGGGGCAAGCCAGCTGTAAGTGCACGCAGGGCATGGCTTTCCATCTGCTATGCACTCCTGTGTTGCCTGAACAAGGAAAGGGAGGCTCTCGGAATGGGAGGACCAACTAACTCCCCAACTCAGGTGTCCCGACTATCTGCCCACCTTGCCGGCTTTGCCGGGCTTCCAGCTGAGTGTGGCTCCATGTGAGCTGTGACCTGAGCTTCTGCTGGAGCTGTGATTGTTTTGGTATTATTTCTGGTGATGGTTATAGTTCAGACGGTAGCAGTGATGTTCTGTAAACACTGCTTGCTTCAGTTGTCCCCAAACTGAAGCTGTCCTGCCTCCCTTCTCCCTGTGTGACTCCTGAGACACCTGCAACCCCCAGAGTCTCATCTTACCCTACAGTCCTCAGGGTATCTTCCCTGATGGAGCAAGGGTTTGTAGAGTGAGCACATCAGTTACCATGCCTGGGGTCTTGGCATCTTGCCGAGAAGAGATGGCTAGGGCTTTTGCATCTGGGCTATTCTTGACTTCTCTTAAATGAAAATATGAGCCAGAAGCTGGGGACATAGTACAGTTGCATACCTCCCCCCCTCTCTCTCACACACCCCCCCACACACTCCTATGTATAAATATATAATGTGTTCTGGTTTCATAAAGAAAATGGTTCCTCCGATCCGCTATTTGACTTGTATTGTCTGAGTTGCTGTTTCAGGACTTGTTAATGTGACAGAACTGGGAGCCCAGGCTGTCATCTACGAACTGGCTTCTGTTGCCTACATGGTAAGAACATGAGTGACACTTTGTATCTTTGTATTTGTATAAATCCCATGGGCCATTGTCACTACATTTAACAGATGTGGGGAGGAGAGAGGGAGAGAGAATTGGGTCCCGACTGTATTGTTTGCCACTGTGTAGCATGAGTTCCTTACCTAACTTTTCTGTGTTTCAATTTTTTGGCATTCAAATGGGAGGGGAATGGAGCCACATAGCCACACACTGCAAGTGAAGACTGAGTAAGACCCTGTACAGCAGGGTGCCTGGTGTATTCGGTTAACAAGGGTGGAGTTACCATTGGGACTTGGTCGTGAATGTGAGGGATCAGCTCCTGTCCTCCTACGGCCTGTGGCCGGGTCAGAACACAGAGACAAAGGAACACCCGAGTGTCTCAGAATCTCACTTGTGTATGTCGAGCTAATAGAAAGCAACACTGGGTATGAGATGCATAAAAGCAGAGATGGGTGCCTTTTAAACAGGGCAATCAGGAGTGTTTTTCTGCTCCCTAGTTTAAGCTGAGTCTCATAGCAGACGGCCCAGGAAGTCCACAGTTGGCAGCTGGCTGTGGAACCTGGACAGAGGCTCTGTGTTGGGATACTACTTGGTGCTTCTGGGGGGATTGCTAAGAGAAAGGGTGGCAGGAGGGTAGACCAGAAGGCAGGCCCATTTTCTCCCAGGGAACAGAGGTATGTGGACCTGGGGAGGCAGGAGGAGGCCACTGGAGTCACCCAGATGACTCCAGGAGGAACTAGGAGGCTGCCAAGAAAGAGAGAAGTAGATGGACAGGGTGTGTGGGGAGGCAGAGTGTGGCTGCAGGATGCGAAACGAGAAACAGGATCTATACAGGCATGTGGCTTGGACATCTGCCAGATGGGGCCTGTTACCTTTTGATGCTTTTCAAATGTCCCAGCTCCATGCGGACACAAGATACTCTGGTGGCCTCTTGTCTTCATAAAGATCACAGAGACCCACCTGGGCAAAGGGTTTATGACCATTTTGCATACACCTTTAAAAAAATCATAAAAGTGAGGGCAGGGATGTAGAGGGGTTGAGAATACATATGATACCCGAAACCCTGGAATCAATTGCCAATGTCAGACAAACTGAGTGTGGTGGCACACACCTGTAACCTCAGCACTCAGGAGGTAGAAGCAGGAAGATAAGGGGTTCAAGGTCATCTTCAGCTACATAGTGAGTTTGAGGCCAGTTTGGGCTACCTGAGACCTCATCTCAATATATATATATATATATATATATATATATATATATATATATATAGAGAGAGAGAGAGAGAGAGAGAGAGAGAGGAGTTGGTTGGTCATCTTGGAATACAAAAGAAGACTGTTGAAAAGCAAACCCGGTTTACAGACTGTAGGAATAGAAGGAATCTCAACTACAAGCCAGGAGGAAGTGAGTGCAGAAGAAAGAAGGCCAGGTTGTGAAGATGTCTGGAGGTGGCGAGACTGGTGTGACCCTGTGTCACTGGAGACCTTTGGAATGAGGGACCTGGATCAAAGGCCTGACTGTGTAGGAAGGGGAGGAGGAGAGGCAGCTGCTGAGGGGACAAGCTGCCTGAAGTTGGGTTGTCATGGTGGGTGTGTGGGGACAAGCTGCCTGAAATTCAGTTGTTGTGCTGGCTATGTGGGGAGAGGAGGCCCCTGGCTTTATTTTTGCTTTTAAAGGGGAAGATGGAGTTATATGGCAATCAGTAGGAACCTGCTAATCCCGTTTCATGTTTAGATTTCTGTTTTTCCACCTGTTATGCCACAGACATATATTATTGTTATCATTTATTGTTGTGGCTTTTATTATTTTGAAGCAGAGTCTTGCCATGTTCCAGGCCTGGCCTTGGATTCTTGAACTTAAGTGATCCTCCTGTCCTAAGTAGCTAGGATGACGGGTGTGTGCCATCACGTGATTTTTACTTTTCATTGTGGTAAACAAATCTAACATAAATTCACCTTCTTTGCCACTTACAGCTTATAGTTTACTAATGTTGATGACACTCAGCATTACACAATGGTTTCCGGAACTTATTTTGTAGAATGAAGTCTGTAGCCATCACATCCCCTCTTCCCATCTTCCTCCCATCTCTGGCTCGTGTGACTTCCTGTTTCTGTCACAGCCACAGCCACAGCCACAGCCACAGCCACAGCCACAGCCACACACACACACACACACACACACACACACACACACACACACACACACAAACACACCCATTAGACATGGAAAAACAGTAATTCTTTATGGTTCTCACAGTAAACAAGTCCTCCAAGTTTTTTTGTGTGGAAGGAATCTGAGACACTTGCTTCTCAACAAAAACCCTGGAGAGAGAGATTAGAAACAGACAGGCTCCAAAGGAGACATAGGAGAGCCTCCATCTCCTAAGAGCTTTCAAAGGGAACATGCAGGAGCTGTGTCCAGGCAGGGTCTGCCATCCTGGACTTGCCTGCTTCTTCAATGGCGCTACAAACACCAAGGCTCTGGGGCCTGTAAATCTAGAGATTTTGCATGAGCACTTTAAACATTGATATGTAGGGTTTTTGTTTTTTGACAGGGTCTTGCTATGTATCCAAGGTTGGTCTTGAGCTCAGAATCCTCCTGTGTCAGCCTCTCCAGCGCTGGGATTACAGATGTGTGCCACCTTGTCTGGAAATGAGAGTTTTTCCTTAGAGTTTAGAGTACTATGGCGGGAGGTGGGGTGGGGTTGGTGCCTTGGCAACTCAGTAAGACCCTGTCTAAAATAGAAAAGTAAACAGAGGCCTGGGAACTTAGCCTGAAGGTGGAACACCTGTTGGCCTGCTTACACCTCAGGGTTTACTGTCTTAAGTTTCTCTCCCTGCAACCATGTCATTGTTCTTACTGAGAAAAGGGTTCTCACCTTTGATAACTAGCTGTTGTATGTCATAATTGTTCTATCTTTCATGTTTTAGGGACTATCTGAAAAATGATGGTAATAATATGGTTTTTGTAAATATATATAGATCCAAGTTGGCGAGTCTTAAATCAAACAAAGAAATACAATCCCGCCGGGCGTTGGTGGCGCACGCCTTTAATCCCAGCACTCGGGAGGCAGAGGCAGGAGGATCTCTGTGAGTTTGAGACCAGCCTGGTCTACAAGAGCTAGTTCCAGGACAGCCTCCAAAGCCATAGAGAAACCCTGTCTCGGAAACAAACAAACAAACAAAAAAATACAATCCCAGTAATGTTCCATCTCTCCCATGGTGTGTGTGTGTGTGTGTGTGTGTGTGTGTATGTGTGTGTGTGTGTGCGCGGGGCACAACACGTAAAAACTCAGGCATGTGACATGCACCTGTAATCCCCGAGGCAAGGGGGTAGGGCAGGAAGATCCCTGGAGCCCCTGGCCAGCCAGTCTATCTTAAATGGTGATCCTCAGGTCCCAGTGACCCTGAAATGAGGTGGGCAGTACATGAGGAACAGCATCTGAGGATGACCTCTGGCTTCCACCGGTGTGCATGCGCATAAACCCATCCACCCCCTGTGTGTGTCCATATGCAGCCCACCCCCACTAAATAATGGCTTCGTCACTCTGCTTATCATCTGTCGACTGCTGCTTTTAGTTACATACTAAATTCTTCTCATTCCACCCCTTCTTCATGATGCTACCAGCATCTTTAGCTATCACCAAGGACAAGGAACCAAACCTTTCAATGCTCTTTTCCGTTCCCCAAGCCTCCTGCTTTGTTTCTTCTGAGATCAGGTAGCTTTTTCTTCCCATCACCCCTTTTTGGAGGATATGTGCTCAGCTTTCCTCAAAACGCTAGTGATATATGGATTGGTCTACATATACTTATGGACGGATGAAAACACTGCTCTGTAAGACAAAGAAGCCTGGGTGTGTGTGTGGGGGGGGCGGCGCACATGGATGTTCAATCCCAACACTGTAGGCCAAGGCGATCCTATTTTTGTTTTTTGTTTTCCTTTTTTATTTAAATTTTTTCATTTTACATACTAACTTCAGTTCCCCCTCCCTCCCCTTCTCCTGCCCCCACCTCTCCCTTCCCCCCATCCATTCCTCAGAGGGGGTAAGTCCCTCCCTGGGGAGTCAACAAAGTCTGGCATACCAAGTTGAGTCAGGGTCAAGTCCCTCCCCCTTTATCTAGGCTGAGCAAGGTATCCCACTATAGGGAATAGGCTCCAAAAAGCCAGTTCATGCACCCTGGATAGGTCCTGGTCCCACTGCCAGCACCCCCACTCCACAACAGATCAAGCCACATAAATGTCACCCACATTCAGAGGGCCTAGTGTGATCCCATGCAGAATCGGTCCATAGTCTGTGAGCACCCACTAGCTCAGGTCAGCTGTCTCTGTGGTTTTCCCCATCCTGATCTTACCCCCCACCTTGCTCATATGATCCCACCTTCCTCTCTTCAAATGAACTCTGGGAGCTCAGCTTAGTGCTTGGCTGTGGGTCACTCCATCTGCTTCCATAAGTTACTGGATGTGGGCTCTAGCTTCTCTGGGGTTGTGGATTGTAGCCTGGTATCCTTTGCTTTATGTCTAATATCCACTTATGAGTAAGTACACAGTGTGTTTATTTTCTGGGTCTGGGTTACCTCACTCATGATGGTTTTTCTAGTTCCATTCATTTGCCTCCAAATTTCAAAGTGTTATTGTTTTTACCACTGAGTAATACTCCATTGTATAAATGTACCACATTTTCTTTATCCATCCTTTGGTTGAGGGGCATCTAGGTTGTTTCCAGGTTCTGGCTGACTTCACACTCTATTATAGAGCTACAATAATAAAAACGACTTGGTATTGGCATACTTGAAGACCCTGATACTAATCCACACACCTATGAATACCTGATTTTTGACAAAGAAGTCAAAATTGTACAATGGAAAAAGAAAGCATCTTCAACAAATGGTGCTGACATAACTGAATATTGACATGCTGAAGAATGCAAATAGATCCATGCCTATCACCATGCACAAAACTGAAGTCCAACTGGATCAAAGACCTCAACATAAATCCAGATATACTGAACCTGATAGAAGAGAAATTGGGAAGTAGCCTTGAATACATGGGCACAGGAGACCACTTCCTAAATATAACACCAGTAGCACAGACACTGAGAGCAACAATCAATAAATGGGACCTCCTGAAACTGAAAAGCTTCTGTAAGGCAAAGAATACAGTCAATAAGACAAAAATGGCAACCTACAGAATGGGAAAAGATCTTCAACAACTCCACATCTGACAGAGGGCTGATCTCCAAAACATATAAAGAACTCAAGAAACTAGATACCAAAATACCAAATAATCCAATTAAAAAAATGGAAAATGGATCTAAACAGAGAATTCTCAACAGAAGAAACTCAAGTGGTCAAAAGACATTTAAGAACTTGCTCAACATCCTTAGCCACCAGGGAAATGGAAATCAAAACAACTCTGAGATACCATCTTATACCTGTCAGAATGGCTAAGATCAAAAACACTAATGACAGCTTATGTTGGAGAGGCTGTAGAGTAAGGGGAACACTCCTTCACTGCTGGTGGGAATGTAAACTTGTACAACCACTTTGGAAATCAGTATGGCAGTTTCTCAGAAAATTGGGAATCAATCTGCCTCAAGACCCACCCAGCAATACCACTCTTGGGCGTATATCCAAAGGATGCACAATCATACCACAAGGACATTTGCTCAACAATGTTCATAGCAGCATTATTTGTAAGGCGTTCCTATTCTACTTGGGGATTTTTCTTCAGTGACCTTTCAGTGCAAAGTTGGGAGCTGTCAGCAGCATATTCACTTCAGCCTTGTGAGTAAGTTGCAGCCCAGCCTTCTCACTCCAGCCCACCTGACCCACTGCAACAAAGGAAGGGATGGTGTTCTGAGGGCTGGGAGTCTACTTGTGTTTCTCTGCTAGTCTGTGTGCAGTGGGAAGGAGGCCCACCTATGCCTGGGCAGCGTCTATGAGTACCGTGCCTCTTGCAGCTCCCAGACTCCTGGTGCTGCCGAGGAGGAGGAGCATGATCCAGCCTTCTTCTGTGTGTCTTCTGGTCTGTGGTTTCTCAGTGCCCCCTGCCCCCGACTGTGATGCTGGTACCTGCTGTCCTGCTCCAAGGCTGGGTGCTCTTGCTAGGTGTAACTGAGGTGTGCTGTGTATACTCTACTAGCTCAGTGTTAGTGAGATGGGCAGGTACACACTTTACTAGTTGTTTTTATGGGAAGGAGGGAACTATACGAGCTGGACATTTATCTGTTTTTTAAAAAATATCCCATATGTATTTATAAATATTTTCATCCATTTAGCCTGAAGCTTGTTTTTTATTTTTAAAATTTGCCCTATGTTGGCATATATCACCGGTCCAAAATAATGTGTTTCCTTGTGACCTTTTCACGTTGCTCATTCGTCGTCACTGAAAGATGGTTATGCAGACTTTGACACACAAGTCCTACGTATTCCTGTGTAGCCAGGCCTCTCTCTCTCTCTCTCTCTCTCTCTCTCTCTCTCTCTCTCTCTCTGTGGGGTGTGTGTGTGTGTGTGTGTGTGTGTGTGTGTGTGTGTGTGTGTGTGTGCTATGCACGCGCATGTGTGCGGTGCGTGATCTATGTGTACATGTGTGCAGGCACAAACACATGAAGGCCGGGGGAGAATATCAGGTATCCTATTCCATCAGTCTCTGTCTTGAGACAGGGCTTCTCACTAAATCTAGAACAAGGCTGGTAGCCAGCAAGCTGCAGTGACCCTCCTTGTCCCTCTCCCTGTCCCTTCAGTGCTGGGGTTACAGGCTTGTAAAGTCATGGCTAGCTTTGTAAATGGTGTTGGTGATTTGAGCTCACAAGCTAAGCCGTCTCCCTCACTCAATTTTAAAGTTATTCATCTTAAAAAATTAATATATAATTTTATCAACTCAAGTTAGTTTTCAAAATGGTAAGAAACTAGACAGCTGTCAGGAGATGGTGCTTCCAGTAGAGATGAGAAGTGAAAGCTGGTGTGTAAATTATCAAAGCAGACATAGCCCAAGCAAAAACTGTCTGTGCAGCCAGTGCTACCCAAAGAGCTCAAGAGCGGCACCAGGTTGTGAGATGATGATAATTTAGGATTCAGAGAGGACTTTGAAGAATGGTTGGTGATCTGTTAAAGAAGCACACAAACAGCCAGGCTGGTGGTGGTGCACACCTTTAGTCCCAGCACTTGGGAGGCAGAGGCAGGCGGATCTCTGTGAGTTGGAGGCCAGCCTGGTCTATAAGAGGGAGTTTCAAGACAGTCAGAGATATACAAAGAAGCCCTGTCTCCATCAACAAGAACAACAAAAAGTATGAAGAAGAAGCAGCAGAAACAGAAGTAGAGCTTTGGGTTTCCATAATCAAGAATTAAAAGTCAAACTTTGGTACTTGAAAGGCGTCTAGTTGCCGTGATAAAACACCCCAACAAAGCAACCTAAGGAAGAAAGAATGCATTTGGCTACAGTTTCAGGTTACAGTTCATCATGGCAGAGACATCACAAAGGCAGGAGGAGTTTGAGGCAGCTGGTCACACTACAGTTGAGAAGTATAAAGTGATTAACATGGGCTCAACACTTTTTCCTCCCTCCCTCTCCCCTTTTCTCTCTGTCTCTTCCCTCCCTCCCTCCCTCCCTCCATTACATTATTTTTGAGGCAAGTCTTATGTTACCTGGGCTGGCCTGGAACTTGCTATGTAGACCAAACTGTCCTCCAGCTCTCAGGATCTGCCTGCCTCTGCCTGGCAAGTGCTGGGATTAAAGGCCCGTGCCACCACACTCATAGCTTTCTCTTTTTTATACAGTTCAGGGACCCAGTCTAAAGAATGGTGCCACCCACCAGAGTCTGGTTTCCAGGTGGTTCTAGATCCCATCAAGTTGACAGTTCTATTTCATCTGTCCCACTGTCAGTGAAGATATGGAGTCCAGTTCCATCAACCTTTGCTAAATCCCACTGTAAAAGCTCTAAGTGCTTTTTACATAGTTGGTTCAAATTTCAGAAAGTATTCATTCATTGTCTGTTAACTTAAATCTGACCTTGTAGATTGTATTTTAAACTAAGTTATGATAGTGTTTGTGTGTTTGCCAATAAAGGAAGCCCCACCCCTGCCAATCCGGCTCTGCTCTGGCTTGCTTGGATTAAGGCTCTATTGGGGGTGCACCAATACTGCTTACCAGTGAAGAAATCGGGTTTCAAGGCCATCTGTTTCTAGTCACACAGCTCAGATGAAGTAAGACCCCTCTCTAGAACCTAGATTGTAAAGTCTGTCTGAAGTCTCCATGTGATTGAATCCTGCTGCATTAACGTTCAGGGTTCCTCTTTTTTTTTTAAACTGTGGCTTGTGATTGCTAATTCCCAGGTGCCCTTTGGCTTTGGTGTGGCTGCCAGTGTCCGAGTGGGCAATGCTCTGGGGGCAGGGAATGCTGAGCAGGCCCGGTGTTCCTGTACCACTGTTCTTCTGTGTGCTGGTGAGCAATCTCTGTGGTGTCCATGCTGAATTTAGTGTAGTGTCTGAGTCTGTTTGTGCTCCTACAGCCAAATATCTGAGATGGGTAAACTTGTTAAGAACAAAGCTTATTTCTCACAGCTTTGGGGGATGATCAAGCCCTAGATTCAGTACCACCAGATCTGGTTATCTGGTGAAGTCAGCACTCAGCTTCCAAGATCTGCTTCATGTTGCATTGTGTTGAAGGGAGGAGCAGTGTGAACTCCTGTGGAGGAAGAGAAGGAAGTGGAAGTGGGGGGGGGGTGGTCAGAGTCCTCAGTCAGGCCCTTCTAGAAAACACCTATCTCATGCCTGGCAGCACAACCCTCACGATTCAGTCACCCGGCTTTTGCATTGGAAATGAAATTTCACCCTGAGGAACGAAAACATTCAAAATGTTAATGGTGGGGGGAGGTTTCAACTCTGGGTAACAGACACCCTTAGAAGGAATCAAAGACAGCAGATCTTAGTTGGCTTTTTCATAGAGAGTGAAAAAAAATTACTAGTTACACTGTAGTCCTGATTTTGAGACAGGGTTTCACTACATTGTCCAGGCTGGTTTTGAATGCCCAGGTCACAAATTTAAGCAATCCTTTTGTCTCAACTTCCCATGCAGCTGGGACTGCAGGTGTCTACCCTTTGAGCCCAGTTGCAAATCTCCCATGGGAAGCTTTGTCATGTTCTGGAGAACTGTTGTTTTCTGTGACTCCTTTTATATTTTCCAGGTGTCTGTGCGCTCCTGGTGGGAATTCTGCTCGCTGCCTTAAAGGACGTGGTTGCCTACATATTCACCAATGACAAGTAGGTAGTCATCCAGAACCCGCCCTTGCTTTTATGCCTTCTTCCCTGCAAATTCTTCTGGTTATGAGAGGGGCATGGCTTCACTTCACAGGAAAGCTTGTAGCATAGCCAGGAAAGAGAGGCAGGCACAGATGAGAAACAGGTCTGAATGATGCAAGCCTGTGCAATTCCACCCCACTCTTTCAGTATCCACACCATTCATCAGACCTGGGTGGAGTTTGGCTCTGAGAAACAGAACAAAGCATGTGGGTTTGTCTCATCTCCAGACAGATGCCTTAGGTGGGGGGTGTGTGTCACATTCTGTGGTGGCCACCCCCTCATCTGAGGCTATGTTTGCAAACATCACAGACTCAATCTTATACTTTTATTGTGTTTTCTGTAACAATGATTATGTAATTATTTAAGTATAAGAAATCATCTATTGAAAGCCAGGTGGTGGTGGCGCATGACTTTAATCCCGGCACTCGGGAGGCAGAGGCAGGCGGATCTCTGAGTTTGAGGCCAGCCTGGTCTACAAAGAAAACCTGTCTCAAAAAAACCATAAAAGAAAATCATCTACTGAATAAAATAGACCATTACCAGCCTGACCTGGTGGAATAGGTCAAGGCCAGCTTACACAACTTAGTGAGACTGTCTCAAAATAATTTTTTTAAGAGGTGAAAAAAATACTCTATTGTGTCAGAAACTTTATATATTCATAAAATTTGGATGAGTATGGTTTTATCATATACTTATAAAAATATAATGTTTACACTGATAAAGTTAATGTGTGTATACACACATGCACAAGCGCTCCTGAACATGCATGTTGTAGTTCATGTGGAGAGAACAGCAGGCAACTGATGGGAATTAAAATTCTCCCTTTACCATGTGAATCCTGGGGATGGATCTCAGGTCATCGGGCTTAGCCAAAAGCACCTTTATCCACAGAGCCATCTTACCGACCCAGACGTGTCACAATGTCACTGACTGTTGTCCTCCTCCTATAACAGGGACATAATTTCCCTTGTGAGCCAAGTGATGCCCATTTTTGCTCCCTTTCATCTGTTTGATGCAATTGCAGTAAGTATGCAACAGTGTCACTGTGTGTGTGTGTGTGTGTGTGTGTGTGTGTGTGTGTGTGTGTGTGTTTGTGTGTGTGTAAAATGTTCCCAGCTTATTGATCTGAATACTGAATGTCTGTGATTTAATGTTTGCGTGTCTGTCAGGTGTCCTTGCCTGGCTCTCATGTAACTGCATGTCTAGAGTGGAGTGCTGGCCAAATGGCACGGTGGCTGCTGGATACATCCAGGAAGGCTGGGTAGTGATGAGCTAACTCTGACCACTAGAAGGTCTCTCCCCGGGCTGGTCTCCTGTGGAACTGTGGGTGTTTAAAGACCCTTTGGCTACATTCCAGAGCCATCCCAGGAGGCTTTTATATTCTCTGTGGCATGACTTACAGGTCATTGTGGCTCAGCTTTTCTTCCTGTGGGGTTTCCTCCACTTTCCCCATGTCACTCGGGGCACACGCCCATGGTTGAGCACAGCAGTGCCGAGGACAGTGGCAGGAGACACTCAACACTGTGTTGGTAGTCTTCAGCTACTTTCACACATTCCTGCCGAGATACCATATATTTTTAGAGATTGTATGACTTTCTAAAATGACTTTTAAGTAGTTGAGATATCCAGAGATTTAAATAACTCCACCTGTCCTAGTCGCCTCTCTGTTCCTATGACAGAATCCATGACCAAAAGCTACTCAGGGAGGAAAGGGTTTATTTGACTTGTTAGACTCCGTCATTAAGGAAAGCCAGGCAGGAAGTCAAGCAGAGGCCATGGAGGAACACTGCTTACTGCCTTGCTCCCCATGACCCTGCTTTCTTATGCGACCATTCACCACCTACCTGGGGTTGGCACCACCCACAGTGGGCTGGTCCCTCCCACATCATCATTAATCAAGAAAATGTTGGTGGCACACACCTTTAATCCCAGCACTCAGGAGGCAGAGACAGGCAGATCTCTGTGAGTGCAAGGCCAGCCTGGTCTACAGAACACGTTCCAGGACAGGCTCCAAAGCTATACAGGGAAACCCTGTCTTGAAAAACAAAACAAACAAGCAAAATGCCCACATATATACCCACAGCCAATGTGATGGAGGTGATTCCTCTTCCTAGGTTCTGTCTCCCTGGGTGATTCTAGTTTGTGTCAGGTTGACAGCTCCCAGCACATGGCCTGACGGCTCTGTAATGAAGGCTGCTGTGTTCCGTCCGTAGCAGCTTTTGAAACAGGACAGTTTCCTATATCTGTGATGGTAGTGCGGTCTGTAGGGCAGCTGCACTGTACTCTGAACTTGATGTGATGAGCCATGCCAGACTGCAATGCAACTATTGGTTTCTTCCCTGCAGGGCACCTGTGGCGGAGTCCTGAGAGGTACAGGAAAACAAAAGATAGGTGCCATCCTGAACGCCGTTGGTTACTACGGGTTTGGCTTTCCTATCGGAGTGTCTCTGATGTTTGCTGCCAAACTTGGGATAATAGGTATGTGTTTGGTTCCTTAGTGATTCCTCCCAGATCTCACTGTTGTAGTAAAAGTAATTGCTTGAGGTGTAAAGCTGTTGACTGGAAAACTGTTCTGTGGAAAGGATGATGCCCACTGCAACAGGAATGACCCCCGGTGGTGACAGTGGAATTCTTGGTTTTCATGACTTCATGATGTTCCTAGTGTTTCTCCACTAAGGGCATGATGGACTTGGGGCTGCAATGTGCATATGTGCACATGGCTTTAAATCACGTCTAAGAAGTGTCAATAGAAGGCTGGTGAGGTAACTTAGTGGGTAGAAGCACTTGCCATGAGCTCATGACCTCGTTCAGGCTCTGTATTACACTGTGAAATGAGAAAATTAACTCCTAAAAGTTGTCATCTGACATCATGGTACGTGTGCCCACACTCTTACACATACATTGTATACCCATATATGGTTACACACACACACAGAGAGAATCATATATAGTATATATATGCACACAATCATATGCACACACAGCCACAATCACATACATACTCATCATACATGCACATAGTCATACACAGACCACTATTCATACATAATCATAAACATATAACCATACATACACAAATATGTATACACATAATCACACAATTATGCACACACAATCATATATAATTATATACAAATAATAAATTAAAATGTAAAAGAATTGACTGCGGAATCTGTTCTATGGAATGTTTTTAACAAAAATGTCTGAAGATTTGACAAATGCTGTTTTGGTGCCTTTGGAAACAATTCTGTAAGGTTTAGCCTTAGATCAAATATGAAGGTGTAAGATACTGTTTTCCCTATAAGCATCCTGATTATGATATACTAATCGAACTGCTAGACTTTCATGTTACTATTTATGTGAATTTTGCAATTCACTGTAGTTTTATTTTTTGTGTGTATTTTTGTTGGGTGTGCATGCAAGAGCCCATGGCTTTGCATGGGATAGATCAGAGTTCTACCACTGAGACATACCCTCAGCCCTTGTTAGAGCATACTATTAATAATATTACTTATATACAATGCTTACTTCATAAAATAAGTCCCATTTTTTTGTATGCCCCAATGCAAGACTTATCTATTTTTTGTAAGCATTTTATGGAATTCTTCAATGAAGCTGCTTTATCCTGGGATTTTAAAGAAGTTTACGCATCTGAGAGCAGCTCAGTTTCTGTTTGGACTTTCTATTGTGTCAACATGAATAAACTCTAACATTTTATTAGAAAGGCTTTATTGAGGTTCACAACCTGTAGAATTGTGCAAAATAGTTTACAAGCTGTATATGTGTTTTGTGTATATATTCCTGTTTTTATCTCTTATACATTTCTTTTAATAACAATGAATTTTACTTTCATATTCAAAATAGTGCAGTTGGAGCTGGGGATACCTACCATGCATGATGCCCTGGGCTACAACCTCAGAACTGTTTTTTTTTTTTTTTTAAGCCTAATTAGAGAACTGCATGACTGCCCCAATACATGGGGGAAATCACTCTTTCCATTCTCTGTCCAACCAGAACATTTCTATTATGTAAACAATTTTGTTTTCTGCCATAACTGGAAATTACAGGTGGCAGAGGAGCTGCACCATGTGCTGTGTCTTCACTCCTTCTCTGGGAGGAGCATTTCAATAGCTCCTGTTTATAAAACACGGGGTGAGGAGCATCCAGCATATACGTACACACCACTAAGACGGTCCGGCACCTTGCTTCAGGATCAGTTCCTAGGAATAGAATCATGACATCTAAGGTCACACACTGTCACCCCATCTACCCCTCAACTTTAAGGATCACCCCGGCCTCCACCTAGTGTCTTTGCAGGAGTAAATGTGAGAATCAATGTCAGCAAGTGGCTAACAAATGAGTCTGGAGACCAAGTCCCAACTTACAGCGCATTCCAATTCTGCACCGTTTGCTCTACAGTGACTGTTGACATAGAAGTGATGGGTTACAAGTGATTAAAAATACTTTCTTCCGGGACTGGAGAGATGGCTCAGAGGTTGGGACTGGAGAGATGGCTCAGAGGTTAAGAGTAATTGCCGTTCTTGTTTTTTTTTTTTTTTTTTTTTTTTTTTTTTTTCGAGACAGGGTTTCTCTGTGTAGCTTTGGAGCTTATCCTGGCACTCGCTCTGGAGACCAGGCTGGCCTCGAACTCACAGAGATCCACCTGCCTCTGCCTCCCGAGTGCTGGGATTAAAGGTGTGCGCCACCAACGCCCGGCTAGTAATTGCCGTTCTTACAGAGGACCCTAGTCTGGCTCCCAGCATCCATATGGCAGCTTTACAACCAGATATAACTCCAATTCTAGAAGGATCTAGCACCCTCTTCTGTCTTCCCTGGGCCCTGCACACACACGGTGCAGTTACACGCAGGCAAAACACTGATACACATAAAATGAAAATCTTTAAGAAATAGTTTCTTACTATACACAGGCTTTTATGGAGCTCTCTTGGAGTCTCAATATTCTTTAAGATTTATTTATTTAATATGTGTGTACCTTTTCCTCCTCCTCCTCCTCCTCCTCCTCCTCCTCCTCCTCCTCCTCCTTCTTCTCCTCCTCATTTTCTCCCTCTTCCTCTTTCTTCTTGAAAATTTCACTGTGTATTCCAGATTGGCTTGGAACTCACTATGAATCCTGGTATAGCCTTGAACCCCTATCTTCCTGCTTCAGCCTCTTGAACGCTGGGATTGTAGGCATGAGCCACCACACCTTGCTTCAAAGCAAGCTTTTGAAAAATACCAAGTCTCACATCCATCCCGAGCATGCACCAGTCTGAAACCCTTTTGTGGGTCTCCATTATCACGGATAAATAGTAATCCCTGGATTTTTCTGTAGCTTACATGTCCTCCATGGCCTTCTCCTACCTTGACATTTCCTACCTGGCCTCTCCACTCAAGAAGCTCCCAAGCTGGCATCTTCTTGTAGCATGCTCCTCCTGCCTCAGTCTGTACCGTTGGCCTGGACCTTCCCTAGGCTGGTTCAGGTCTCCACCTTGGAAGGCCACTCATTCAGATGGTACTGCGGGTCATCATTAATGCCCAGAGAGTGCCTGCCACACACCTACCGATCTTAAATTTCCCATTTGTTTCTTTGTTCATCATCTGTCCTTCAGTGTCTCAAATAGCTCAGCGACAGGCTTCAGTCTTCTCTGCTCCACGTTTATCCAAATTTTGAGATATTAATTTAACTTAAATTTTGTTCCACTGGCTATGGAAGGAAGAATTTTAATTATCGTGGTAACAGAAATTGATGTCCCTGATGCTCATTTTGTGCCCACAGGCCTCTGGTCTGGACTGGTAGTCTGTGTTTTCTCCCAAGCCCTCTCCTATTTAATCTACATCATGAGGACAAACTGGAATAGAGTTGCAGAGCAGGTAACAGTCTCCACGTCATCTTAAAATGCATCAACACTTGATCCCATGGTTGACAAGGCATCTTTCAGTGTGAAATGATAAATAAAAATCCCACCAGTTTCAAGACAGACAATGCATCATGAAGCACATTGACTATGTGGGGAGGCGGAAGGGAGACAGACAGACAGTCCTTGCAGTTAGAGTTGACTGATGTCTCCTGACCATAGGACTCAGCTCCAGAGAAGAAAACAGAAATTGGCTTCAATATATTTTTGTTTTTCTGTAAAACAGTGTTAGAAAAATAGTTTCCTGTTTATGCCAATCAGCTCTTTTTAATGCTTCAATTAAAAAACTTGCAGGGGTGGTGACCTACATAATGTGATTAAGTTCATGTTGATTTGTTGAAGGAATAGAATACATAGAATATTGACTTGGGGGCTGGAGAGATGGCTCAGGAGTTAAGAGAACTGACTGCTCTTCCAGAGAATCCCTCTTTAGTTGCCAGCGCAACATATGGTAGCTCACAACTGCCTCCAGTTCCAGGGGATCCAACGCCCTCTTCTGGCTTCTATGGATACTGCATGGCATGGCCCACAGACACACATGCAGGCAAAACACCCATATCCATAATTAAACCTTGGGGGAAAATTGATATTGCTTGGTCAGTAAACTAGCTTTTAGATAGTGATGTCATTTACATTTAGATTTGGTCCTTTTATTCATATTTGGAGACACTAAAGGCATACGTGCAAACATGTTAAAACTCCAGCTTTTTTTTATCAGTGCTGCCATCGGAGCTTTAGGAGATGGGGCATTTTCCGGTGTTATCATCTCTTAGTATGTCATGTGACATTTTTCATGTTTCCAATATTATAGCCTTTCAGCATTAGCTTTAGTTGGAATTTTAACAAAAAGCTACAGCTGGACTTGATTTCTATTTCATTTACTCATGTAGCCTTGTTTTTAGGCACAAGTTCGAGCTGGGCTAATAAGCAACAAGGAGACGACACCCACCCCAGCAGGTAATGGGCCACTCTTCACGGTTCTGTTTCTGCATTTATATAGTCTGACACTCAAGTGTCCAGGTTGAGTCTATAAACGCCTGCTCTCATGACAGTAACATTTGTCTCCGCCATAACTTGCCAGACCAACTCTGAACTCTCCTGTTAAATGTTTCTTATGTAATTTCACATAACTAACTGACTATCAAGTGTCATTTTTTAATGCCATAGTGACAAAGTGGATGTCCCACTGATTTTTTCAAACAGATTTGCCCGTCTTGGAAAGAGAAGTTATTGATGGAGTGATCTTGCCTGATATCATCAGACCAGAGAGCCAGACTGGCTCGCTGGTAGTAGAAGAAAGCAACCAGCATACAGTGCCCACCGTCGGGGAGGTCTTGACGGGGAGACAGCTGATCATTTATCGTGGAATGGCTCTGGCTGTTTCTATTGCTGTCCTCATAGCGGGGATTGTAGTGCGAGTTCTCAATGACCGTGCCTAAGATAGGATTCTCACCAGTCTGTGGACTGGTGATAATTGTGTGCCATGTCCTGAGTGTGGACAGGGGCTTGTTAATGGGACAGAAGCTTCTCTTAAATGTGGGTAGCAAGGCTGCCAGTAAGTGTCCTTGGTTACACTGAGATACCACCCCACTGTACCACAGGTCAAGAAAGATGCAGTATGCTTGCCTAGTATGTACTAGGATGTGTGGTGGGAGGGTGTAGGGGGATGAACACATGAATGAATGGCTGCCCAAATTTGGGGGTATGCTGGGGTTAGAGTCCACGGGCCTCAGAATGTGCTAGGCAAGTGCTCTACCACTGAGCACACCCACGCCCCAGAAGCTCCGCTTTTAAGACTGCTTTTCTCTTTATCATGGTTTCCAAATATGCCAGTTTGATTTTTTTCCCTACTGTAAGTGTTCTTTACTCTTCCATGCATCCTCTGCTGCCGGATCCTCACAGTGAGTGAATATCAGGTACCCGTTCTGCCTCTGTCTGGGTATTGTGCCATATAAGCACTTACCAAATAAATACCTATGATTTAAGATGTGTGCTGAGAATATTTGGGGGCATGATGTTATTATAAACGGTAACTTTAGGTTTTTAGCTTTAAACAAATTTTCATACTAATTAGGAAAGATAAGGATTTGTTGTTGTTCCTTGGCTTCTACAATGTTTTGGTTTGTTTTCACTTTTCAGGAAAGACATTTTTATAGGCAAATCTAGAAAATTTGCCCAAATCTTAGATAATTTTTTTTAAAAGTATATGCTAAAACAGCAAACAAATACACAAAGCTCCCAAGTTACCCATAGAGGAGTGCAGAGTCCCACAGTGTTAGTCAGTTACCATGACTATACCATAGACCCGGTGTGATCAGTAGATATAGAGAAAACATTTAATTTGTTTTGGAAGCTTTATTCTGTGGTCAGCTGCCTGTGTTGTCCCAGGGAGCCTATGATGAAGCAGAGAGGCTCCCTTCATGACCTAGAGTCAAAAGAAAAGAAAGAGGCTGTGCTCTCACTGTCCCATTCATTGCCAGGCTTCCAATGACTGGAAATCCTCCCATCAGGTCCCACCTCTTAAAGGTCCACAGTCTCCCACTAGCGATGCCCTGGGGGACTAACCACTCCCTTTTGCTTATTTGATTTGCTGTCTTGTGGATGAGAAGACAACCCAGGACCATCAACTCTCTCTGTAAAGCTGATAAAGAAACCCATAATAAATAGTGAGTTTATAAGTATAAAAGCTTACAACCTCAAGGAGACAATAGAAAATATTATAACGCTGTTATAACCGTGTCACAGAATAGGACACTACAGGATAAGATATTTTGAGGTAAATTTATACCACATGAAATGCATCATTGCTAAGTGTGGACCTCAGAGGCATTCAGTGCAAATATTGCAGTCACAAGCCTTGCCTAGTTGCGAAGTGTTTCATCAATCCCCAAAGGAATCCCCAAACGCCAGACCCTTCTGCCAGAAACACTAACCTGTTTTCTGTGTCTGTGGATTTATCTCCAGGTATTGAAGGACAGAATCTGACCCTTTGCATCTGCTTCTTCAGGTTGATACTTGAAGTTCATCCTCAGAGCCACACCCATCTGGACACCTCCTCCCTTTTCTGGCTGAGTGATACATCTAGGCTGCTTCTCTCTCAGCTGGTGTGAATAGCACTGGTGTGATCATTCATGCACAGGGTCTTTGCATACACTCCTGTCCCACTCCCTTTGAATATGCACCGGGGAGTGGAATCGTTAAATTATACTGTGGTTCTGTAAGTTTTAGGGGAACTGCAGCAGGATAGACAGGGGAAGCTATGAGGAGAGAAAAGCACCCACACTCCAGAGCTTGCTAGTGGAGAAGCAAGAACCCCAGCATTTATTGTGAATGCTGCCAACGTAGAGATGATATTCTTTTCACATCCAGCTATCGATGGCAATGAATCAGACTTAAAACCTGAACACCTATGAGTAGGGCCTCAATCTTCTCCTAGATCAGCAGTCAAGACCCTTTTGGGGGGTCCAATGACCCTTTCACAGGGGTTGCATAGTAGATATTCTGCATTTCAGATATTTACATTCACAATTCATAACAGTAGCAAAATTACAGTGATGAAGTCGCAACGAGATAATTTTATGGTTGGGGGTCACCACAACATGAGGAACTGTATTAAAGGGTTGCAGCATCATGAAAATTGAGAACCACCATCCTAGGTATTTTCTGGAAATCACAAATAAGACTGTTTTCATTTATGGTGAAGACATTCTGTCTTCCTGCATCCCCGTGACCCATACTTTAACCTCATCAAGTGTAATCCTGTCAGTCCCCTGGGGACTACCTGGTGGTGTCACTCAAGTTCCTTAGCAACTCTTACAAGATAATAGCTTCAAAACCTAGCACTTGTGAGGCAGAGGCAGAGGCAGAGGCAGAGGCAGAGGCAGAGGCAGAGGCAGAGGCAGAGGCAGAGGCAGAGGCAGAGGCAGAGGCAGAGGCAGAGGCAGATGGATCTCTGTGAGTTTGAGGTCAGCTTTATCTGTGAGTTCTAGGGCAGCCAGGGCTACAATGAGAGACCCTGTGTCTCAGAAAAAAAAAAAAAAGAAGACAAAACCCCTGCTAAAATGGCAATATGACCATTGTAAAGATAATGGAGAGTGAGTCCCTCGGAGAAGCCTGCACCCATGCTTGTGGGTGCGTCTTACTTTCAGAACACCTCTGTAGGGGATAGTAAGCCATGCCTGTTAGAGGCTGGCTACAGGTATGCCTGACCATGCCTGTCTCTTCATCGAGGTGGCCTGACAAGTCGTTAGAACTGTGTGAAATCTTTCTGGGAATGAGTTCATCTTCTGGTTGGCAACAGGCTTTAGCCTTTTTCTCCTCCCAACATGAGAGCCCTGGGTAAAGTTTGATTTCTTGGGTTCTGAACTAGCGTTCTTTAAGGGAAGAGAATTGTGTGTGTGTGTGTGTGTGTGTGTGTGTGTGTGTGTGTGTGTGTGTGTGTGTGTAGATGATATATTGGCTTCAGGACACATCCATGTAGTTCAACAATGCCCGACTAACTCTGGAGAGGCTGAGAATCCGATGGCAGTTGCTCAGCCCATGAGGCTGGATGTCTCAGGTGTCCCAGTCTGGCCCTGAAAGCCTGGAGGATTCCTGGAGAGCTGTTGTACTTCAGGCTACACTGAAATCCCAAAGAAGTGGGTTCTAGTATTGGAGAAAGAATTTCGTGTCAACAGGAGAGATGAACTTGCCAGGGAGAGTGAGGCAAGCAGGCACTAAGTAGTTTCGGTGTCCTGTTAGCTGGGCTGTGAACAGAAGGTGCCGCTCCGCTCCGTTTCTCAGAGCCCAGGGAGCGGAAAGTGGGAAGCATTTGTCCCTGCTGTTTTCCTCCCGCCGGATGTCCTGGCCAGAGAGAGTTGGCTTTCTTTGGGATGGCAAGTCCTCCCTCACAGCTGACTCACGGCCATTTTCAGTTTGTGAGTAGCCCTTCAAGGTCAGCTCCCTGAACAACCAGACAGGTTTAGCTCCAGTGGGGCAGGGAGAGCCATTCCCTTAGGGATGCCCAGAAAGAAAGCAAGTGAAATCAGTGTGTGCTCCTGGCACACAGGAGGTCTGTCACCCTAAAGGAATCCTTCAGCGTTGTGACTTTAACAAAACACACAAAGGGCCACACACTGTCCTCTCTGACTCACCCCTGCCATGTATTAAAAGGAAAAACAAAACAAAATAAAAACCTAGTCTAAGTTTAATCCTCAGAATCTTTTAAAAAGGTTTTATTTATTTATTTATTATGTATACAACATTCTGCTTCCATGTATATCTGCACACCAGAAGAGGGCACCAGATCTCATAACGGATGGTTGTGAGCCACCATGTGGTTACTGGGAATTGAACTCAGGACCTTTGGAAGATCAGCCAGTGCGCTTACCTCTGAGCCATCTCTCCAACTTCCCTATTCCTCAGAATCTTTAAAAAGAAAAAAAAATCCCTTCATAACAAAACCCAGCCCTTACGCATGCTTCTGAACCAGGGAGCACTGGCTGCCTAGTGGTTCACTGAGCTGTAACTGTCTCCTGTAATCAGACTGCTCTTGTAATTTAATAAAGAATTCTGAGATTCACATGGGGACCGGTATCCCTCACCAAAGTCTCACTGTTGGATAAACTCAGCCCCAGAGGATGGTTTTAATAGTGCCTCCCTCACACATGGTTCCACTCAGCACCAGCCATGTCTTCACATAATCACTCTGTTCCTGTCTTCTCTAGACCTCTCTTCCTCCTTCTTCCTCCCCTTCTCACATCTCCATCCACAGAGCTTTCTCTAACCACTCCTATCAGGGTGAGCTGTCATCTCTCACTTGTATAGGGAGCTCAAGAACAGGCACAAGCAATCCCCTCTCCCTCCCCCGAGAAGACATCATTCCCCTTCATGAGGTGGCTCTCCAGTCCTATATAGAATCCAGTTGGGTTGTTTAAGAATTCTTCCACCTACCCCAGAGAATTCCAAAGGGTTCACTGTGGCTTTTGACCTAGGTTGGCAAGACATGTGTATCATTCCTGACCACCAGTTGCATGCACAGGAAAAGTTCCATGTCTGCTCTTTGATGTCTTACACACCTGGGCAAATGGGATTCACTCCCATAATGCAAATACAGCCTATTCAGGCTCCACTGCTGTGCTGCCTATGGAATCCCATTGGTCACATTAGTCCACCCATGTAGGGAATAAAGGAGGAAGGATTCATTTAGGCCATATTGAGTGCCTGTCTACTAGAGGCAATGAAAAGGGTCATTACCAAATGTACTAACCATAATAGTTACAGGAAATAATGCAGGGAGCTTCCACACACCCTGCCTACTTTCAATGTAGGCTAGCTAAAATCACACACAAGTAGGTTAATCTAAAACTTGAGAGGTCAGAGGGCTAAGTCATCCCTGACTATACAGTTTGCATACTTAGCCTCTCTAGATATTACACAAAAAGCTTCAAGCACTAGACTAGGGACTCCAGACTGCCTTTTTTTTTTTTTTACTTTGTTAGACAAGGTCTTCAAGATTTTTAACTATTAGGGGACTCTGAGAGCCAAAAGTGCCAACTGTAGGAAGAAAGGAAGCTACAATAATGACCACCCTGGCAACATATGATGAGTAGTAGCATCAGATGTTATAGGAATAACCAATCACTTTTTTTTATTGGATTGAAGGCCAACTCTACAAGATGGAACCCATACCTGACACTGTCAATGAAGTCAAAATCTGTGGCTAGACAGTTCATGAGCCAGAGGGAGAAAGCCACTACTACTATTACTCTGCTAAATGGACATAGTTAATAAAATAACTCCTAATGACTCATTAACTATACCCATAGATTCATACATCATTTGACCCTCGTCAGAAAAGCTTCTTCATGTAGTATATGGCAATTAACACAGAGACCCACAACTGATAACATGCAAATTATAAGAGACTTCAGGTTACTCAAGCCCTAAATGGGATGTCTATCTTTTATACCCTTCCCCTAAGGTTAGGGACCTGTACAATAGAGGGAGCAGAAATACTGTAAGAGCCAGAGGTGGATGACTTCAAGTAAACAGTTTTCCAGACCAAAGGACAAATATACATATGAATGCACAGAGACTGTGAAAGCATGCACAAGCTCAAACCAGACAGAATCCCAGGTTGGAGAAGGAGAGGCGGGCACGAAGTTCCACCTGGAGCTGAGAAGCTATTGGCATTTGATCACTGCTGGGAGAAGGGAAGTCAGCTCTTCAGTGGAGTGACATCCGCCAAATGGAGCACATTCCAGGGCAGGCCTCATGCCAGGAGTAGCTGGCCACCACAAGCTGGACTTGACGGGAAAGAGGGCCAGGCCAGGAGTTGGGGCATGAGAACATGAAGTTGAATGGGTAGGAAGGAAAGAGAGCATCTATGGGGAGTTAGGAAGGGGGGCAATATGATCAAAATACATTGCATGAAATTCTCAGAGTTAAAACCATTTTATTTAATTTTTTAAAAAGAGGCAGTTGCAATTAATGATTGTAGCAAATAATTGTCCTATTCCTGCTATCTCAGGGGAGCCTAGAGCTCCCTCTAGTGATGGAAAAGACTCGTCTAAGGGAAATACCCCACTCTCTGCTCTAAGGACTCTCTGCTATGTGGTTAGTTAGGACATTTCAGTCAGGAGCATCCAAGACCACCCGACTAAAAGCCCTCCCCCAAGGGTCTTGTCCAATCTGCAAAGTGAAGGCCTACTGGGAGGAACAATGCCCCCCTGTGAGGGCAGGCACCCCTATCCCCCTTTGTGAGGGTAGGCACCACTGCTTGTGAAGGCAGGTGTTCCCCCCTTTGTAAGGGTAGGTGCCCTCCCCCCTTGTGAGAGTAGGAGTCCCCTGGTGAGAATAGGTGCCTCCCACCTTGTGAGGGCAGGCCAGTCTTTATCCAAGAACCTTAAGCTCAAGTCAAACTTGAAAATGAACAAGTGTCCTGGGCGGTTTGTTTCTGGGCTCTGAGGATTCCATTGGGAACTTTGAGGATTGGTGGGGTTCTGAGGTGATACAGAAATGAATACTTTGTATTGGAATGGATTTTCATTTATTGATACAAATTTAAGGTCAATTTTGTTATATGTATATTCTATTCTTGTTTAGGTATTATGTTTACACAGCTCTTTAAAAATGTAATATACAGATTATATATAGTCACCTATAATAATCAAAACTTATAGTTAGGTTTTCTAGATATACAGAAATAAGTATCAAATGGATAGATATTCTTCAAACCTTTCAAAGACCTATAGAATATGGCATTTAAAATGGTTTAGGGTTTTTTCATGACAGTGAGACACAACTGCTCCTGACAACACCAGTTACTTCAGAAAGGAAGATGGGCATTGAAGAAACTCATTATGGAGTTTGCCTTTGACATGATAAGACTAGCCATTTGGGCAAGAAACTGCTCTTGCCTGGACTGTTTGACTCTATACTGTATAAAATGGACATGCTTCATGGAAGAGTCTGCCAGGCATTCTGCAGGACACAGACAAGAATGACTGACAAACTGCCAATGCAGGTGGGACAGTTTGAAATTTTCTGCTTTGATGAGAAGTCTGTCAGACACACTATGGCCTATGGCCGAAGATGGATGCTCCAACATTACAGAGGAACTTTGGGTGACTGTCCAGGCAGGAGAAGTCTCTGTCAATTCTAGAGTTTACATATCATCCTTCTGTGGTCTTTGATATAGTTGAAGACAGATAGTTATGGTTATGGTTTTGTTAGTTAAGATAAAAGATAAGTTACATATAAGACTTTAGACTCACAAAGATAGGATAGATGATAGAACATTTTCTTTAAATTTTGCCAAATGTTAATGGACTAAATATTGTTAACTATAGTTCTTGCTTGATAACTGTTTTGTAACATATAATTTGACTATGTTAAAGTTAAAGCCTTTCTTTTTATTTAGCCAGAAAGAGATGGTAGGGGTTGCCATTCTGTATGTTTCTCTTATTGGTTAATGAATAAGCACTGTGTGGCTAGTGGCCAGGCAGGAAGGATAGGCAGGGCTACCAGAGGAGGAGAACTCTGGGAAGTGTAGGCAGAGAGAGGTTGCCATGTGAGCCCAGGAAGAGAGGATGAGAGTCAGGTGTTCTCTGATAGGATAAGACCATGTAGAAATATACTGTGGCTACACAACCTCCTGTATTCCTGGACCCTCTTGAGATTCCAGAGGCTCTTGTGTCATCCATGACACTAAGTCTGTTCTGTAACGGCTGTGAGCTGTCTGGGGCCTACTAGCTACCCTCCCATAATCCCTTCTATAGGCCCCCACATCACTTGACAAGCTTCTCATCAGTCAGGGTTATCTCCATTCCAGGAAACTTACTGACAGACACACTTGTCACTCCATTTTCCCTCAAGGGTCCTAACATCCTTTAAAAGCTGAGGCATGGAAACACAGCCTCATGATAGACTTCTTATCACTGGGCTATTGGAAGTATTCCTGGTAACACACCATTCAAAGCCTGATATGGGCAATAAAGAAGTCACATGGAATCCACAGACTATTCCAGCCTGAAGACCATAACTGAGGTGTCCTGGCCTGCCCTATAACCTCCAATCTTCATACCTTTTGGGGATAGATATCCCCCAATGCCTCCTGATTTACAATGTTAGATTAAGGATGTTTCTTTTGTGTTCCCATCCACCTAGACTCGATTCTCATTTGCTGTAGAATACTGAACCTCAACACCCAAGGAAAACCCACTTCAAATCAAACTTAACTTCTAAAGTTTGCCTCATGTAGTTAGGTTTTTCCTTCAAAGGCCTAAATCTCTCAACAAAAGGTTCAATTCCTGGACCTTATATTAATCTGAGGTCAAAACTACAGGAATTCCAGTCATAAAACCACTAAGAACTACATAAAACTTGAACATGGCAGGGCTTTGCAGAATTTAGATTCACTAGCTTGGGCCTTATCGTTAAACTCTGTGAGGCCTTGCAGTATGTGCAACTGTGTGCTGAAGGTTGCATGCTTCCCATCAGGGTTGTCAGTGTGGGCCAGTTCCTCCCTCAACAACTATCAACGTGACCCAACAAGAAGGCTATACACTTACTGAAAATGTCATGAAATTTTTTCCAGCCTGATTCTCAAGAGAGAACTTTGCAGGTGACAGCATCATGTCAATGTCAAAAGTTGGACACATCTATGGGGGACAAGAGGAATTAGATGGGATCTCTGGAATGACACAGGCTCCAGGCCTCCTAAAGGAGATACTTACTTTGGTTCCATTGCTAACTTTTCCTAATCTTGCATCTTTTCTCTGTGTATACATAGTCTAAGGGGGACACTTAACCCAAACTTTGGGGCCTTCCTGGCACCCAGTAGTTTCTCTCTCCAAGTTATTAGATTGGTGGCACTCTTACATTAGGAGACTATCAGCTGTGGTTCTTTTGGCTGAGGAAGTATCCACATTAACCCTGGGACTGATGTGATGACTTACTTCCCTCACTAGGACCTTGCACCCACCAGATTGCAGATGTTAAAGTCAGTAAATAACAGACTTAGGCTGGGGATGTACCTCAGTTGGCAGAGTGCTTGCTGAGATGCATGAAGTCCTGGATTCAACCTCCTAGCAGTGCATAAATTGGATGTAGAGAGGCATGTGCCTGCAATCTCAGCACTCATGCATGATAGGCAAGAGCATCAGAAGTTCAAACTCATCCCTGCTTCATAGTGAGATCAATGCAGGGGTCTGGGACACACAAAGCTCTATCTCAAAAGAAAAGAAAACATACTAGATATGTCTCTCTTTAAAAAACTTATAGTGTGTGTGTTTCTCTGTGTGTATGTACACATGTGTGTGCACACATGAACGTGCATGCACACACATATGCCACAGTGTGTGTGGAGGTCAAAGGACAACTGACAGGAGTCAGTTCTCTCCCTCCACCACAGGAGTTCCTGGAATAGAATTCAGATGCCGAGGCTTGGAGGTAGGTACCTTTACTCACTGACTCTGCTCTTACTCTCCAGAGATTAGCATAAAACCATGACATGTTTAACTGTTAGATTCTAACCCCGAGGCTGCTCTATAGCGTTCCTGAGTAGAGACAATTGGCCTTATCGGTGGTGGTAGACCAGAGTTACAGGACTCCCCACATTCCCAGCCTGAAGCTAAGGTGTTATGGAAGCAGTTTTACATGGCAGGGTGTATGCTCTCACGGCATTGGACAGAAAAGCCTTACGCAAGTCTTAGAGTCTGGGACCTGTGTGGGTAATTTCATCTCAGCCTGAAATATAGAACTGACTGCCTTCACTAGGGCTCCCCAGCAGAGCTGGAAGTGATGCAATGTTCACACAGATCCAGCCCACCTACACATGTGACCTTCAACCCTGAAGCTATCTAGAGGGAAGCAGCCTCTTCACAGCTCATAAACCCTTATTATACACGGCCCTGATTTTGGACCTACTGTAAGTGTTACAGCTCTGAGGGAAAAGCTATCCTGGCAGTTGGGAGCCAAGGAATATCATGAAGTCATACCACACAACAAACCTCATATAAGAGATTTATTGGGAGAGAGAAAACCCTGCAGTGTGGCTGCCTCTGCTCTGGCAAGAAGCAGCAGAGACCTGAGTAGAGACAGAGTTTATATAGGGTTTCTTGGGGGCGGATCTTTCTAGATCGGCTGGGGATTGGAGGGATTATCTTGCCTCAAGATCAGGGATTGGTGGGATTTTTCTCTGTACGGTGTGGCCTGGCCTCTCTCCCATCTGTTGGGGGGCGGGGGGCAACAAATGGCTGTTACAGCCTTAGGGAATGGCTGATAGTGTTAGAGAAATCTGAGGGTGGGGCCTGGCTGTTGGAGCTAGGGGTGTTGGTTGGCCGCTTTCTGCATTTCTTGAGGGGTCTGACCTAGCCACCAGAGTAGTCTGGGGGTAGAACCTAGCAGCTGGAGGTCTCCAGAGGTATGGTCTACAAGGGAAGTCTCTGAGCTGGGCAGGGAAAGCTGGCCCTCTGCTGCCAGATTCAGTGTGAATAGCCAACACCTACCAGAAGCTATTTGGCTTCTAATTCAGTGGCCATGGTGCATTACAATGCCCACCAGAAGGATCACTTTGGCATTTCTCTGGGTGACCACCAAACCCATCATCTGGACAAACAGCCACCTTGGCTTCTAATCATGGATGCCTTCATTCCCAAGGCCATTCTCACTCATCCTTAGCATACCTTAGGAAATCCAACATGTTCTGAAAAGTTTCACAGTAACTAGAGGACAGCTGTGGGGCCCGGGAAACAAGCTGTTCTTTCCCTCATCTTCCCAACAGAAGCTCTTAACAGTATTCACCAGGCCAGGCCACTGGAAGCCAAGCTCTCCATATTCTAATTGAGCCTCTTCCGAAGCCTTCAGCTCTTATGATTGACTTCCAAGCCAGTCCTGAAGGTGTCCTCGGAAACCTCCCCTTTACAGTCTGTCCAGCAGTGGACAACCACGCTGGGGAAGATTGGCAAGTGGATTTCACTCCCATTCACTGATGCCAGGGCCTGAGATTATTAGCTGTAGTAATAATTAGTAGGTGCCTTCGCTGACCCACACAGAACCTGTCTCAGAGACAACCGCTGTCCTCTGGAAAGAGGGTGGGAAACTTGGACTGATCTGACGAGGCTGGGAGTGGGAGGAGAGGGTGGAACCATGACTCCCAGGCAGGACCAACCAGGGAGGAGAGGGAGTCTAAGTCTAGAGCAGGGTGCCCACTCTACCCTGACTAGCTTACAAAAAGTCTGACCCAAATCCTATGGACAGACTCATACCTCTAGGGCCCTTCCAATCCCCTTGATGGAAGCAGTTTGTCTGTTCTAATGAAGTCTGTTAGTTTTCATTTTCTCTCTGTGCCTGTCCAACTTTAACTGTTGTTCAGTGTCGGGGGGGAGGGGGGAGCTTGGGATCTCACCTTTAACTCTCCAGTTCAGGGCACCCCACCCAGCTAAGCTTCCAACTTGACAAAGGAAAAGGCCCAAGGTCTCTGCCCCTAAAAAGCAACAACAAATCAAAGTTGCTGCAAATGTGATTCAAGGGTAGCAGGGCTGTCATGCACACAGTTCTGGCTTTAGAGTCCCGAAGGATGTACAGATAAAGTGGTTGTGAAATATTCTTCCGCTGCTGTTGAGGAGAGCTTCTGAGGCCAGGTGCGTGGCAGGGGAGTACCTGAATGGCGACCCTGAGAGGTTGGTCATTGCACACAGCTGTGAAAGCGAAACTTGGATTGCATCAGAGACCCTATGATGTTGGAGATGCTAGAGCAATGAGACATCTGCCAGGGAGAGCTGCACACAGGGAATGGAACCAGCTCAAGAGAGAGAGAGAGAAGTGTACTTCAGGCAGCGAAGCTGAAGGGGAAGCCATCTAAGCCCTCTGACATCAGACATGGGGCTACAGGATTTGGAGTTTTCCTTTCCTGGTTTTGGTCTTGCTTTGACCCAGTATTACCTCACTATAACCAGATCCCTCCCTTTTGTAATAGTAATGTGTATTCTGTGCGGTTGCATGTTGGAAGTATGTGATTTGCTTTTTTTTTTTCTTTTAGAGGAGGTTGATATATGAGAGGGGTGCAGTAAAGAAAACATCAAAATGGCTGTTCCATGATTGGGGGGGAAGGTTTTTTTGTGGCTAAGAGAGAGAACAGCCAGAGGCATCTGGGAAAATCTAGAACAGAGAGAAAAAGAAGTAGACATGGCCAGGAATAGTGAATTGGGGGGGGGGGGGGACGTGAGAAAAAGTGTGTAGGTTTATAAGGAAAATGAGTAGCTGGGGACGGAAGTCTGAGAGCTGCTGCCAGTTTTGGAGTTTAGGATAAAAAAGGAGGTGAGGGGCCAGAATTCTAGTGTGGGGGGCTTTGAAATGTGTAATGTGTAAGGGGCCGTTTCCTGCATTATAATGGTGCCTGAAGACACCAAGATGTAAATTACTTCACAGGCGCTGGGTAATCTCCATTCCTTTGATCTCTGCCTATCCCGTGGCTCATTTTGGCCTGAGGAGCTGAAGCCATTCATAGGGTAACACGTCCCAGGCGGCTGGTCAGCCTTTATAAGGGATGGTTTTCTTAGTTTAGTGTCTCCGCTCAGTCTCTGCTCTGGGAAGCTTATGCTCTCCTCTCAAGATGCATTAAAGCTTGTCTGCAGAAGGATCCGAGTGTCCCGTGTATGATTTCTTGCTGGCGAGAAATACAGAGCACGCGCGGGACATATGGTGCCGAAACCCGGGAACATATGAACATCTCCAGCACCGCGGAGACCCCTTGGCTACAAGGCGGATTCAGAACTGCAGGATGGTAAATTCGGAGAGGTATGATTTTTCTGGACTTTGGCTTGGGAATGTTGCTATTGTGGGAGGTTAATATAGAGACTTCTATGCTTTTACTAGGAGCTATTTTGACTTTTCTCACTGTTGTAGCAATCTTAAAGAAGTCCAGAATTACATATCAGAAACCGAATGTAATGAGAGAAATTCGGAGAGGCATGTTTTTTCTGGACTTTGGCTTAGGAATGTTGCTATTGTGGGAGGTTAATATAGAGGCTTCTATGCTTTTACTAGGAGCTATTTTGACTTTTCTCACTGTTGCAGCAATCTTAAAGAAGTCCAAAATTACATATCAGAAACCGAATATGGTGAGAGATGGGGCGCGCCTAACAATAAAATATAAGAAAAAAGGACCTCCCGGGATGTCTACTGACAAGGGAGTGTGTACAGCAACAAATAAGAAAAAAAGACCTCCTGGAATGTCTACTGACAAGGGAGTGAATAATTTGTTAGATGATTCTGTAAATAAGTTTAAAGCTTTAAATCTTGATAGCTCTAATGACTCTAAAAGCGCAAGAGATGGGGTTTTGAAAGGAACAGCTCAGCTGGATGAGGGAGAGTCAGAGAAGGAGGGAGAGAGAATGGGGAATGGCCGGTCACACCCCGGTAAATTTAAGAGAAATAAAGACTCAAAACCTAGCCTCTGCCCTATGAGGCTATCGCCTGTTAATTCAGCGGGTGTACTTTCATCAACACACCCACTATTTGGTACCGACTCCTTTTTACCATCAAAGGAGCAGAGAAAATTACAGATGGCTTTCCCAGTCTTTGATAGGGGAAAAGGCCATGCCTACTATTCAACACTTCTTAAAGGCCTAGAATGCCTGGGGCTTTAAAGCCTCATAAACATTGACGCTCGGGCCAAGCGTCTCACCTCAAAAACTAAAAGGCCAAAAGAAAATGGTAAAATGGAAAGATATCTTAACTAATCTTTGGAAAGGCCCGGATCCTATTCTCATAAGATCCAGGGGATCGATACTGTGTTTTCTCACAGCATAAAGAAAATCCTCTGTGGATCCCAGAAAGACTCACCCGAAGAGCCCCTTCAGACCTTCAAAAGTCGAAACTCCACCCTCTCCTCGGGAATTGAGAGCCGCTATTGTTATCCAGATTAACTCCTGCCCTTGGCCGAGAGATTGTCACTGCTTAAGGGGTGGGGGTATGATTGATTGATGCAGCCGTTTGCGGATTGCTGTTATTTTTGGCTGGTCTGTGAGAAAAGGGGTGGGTGTGATTGTTTGATGCAGCCGCTTGCGGATTGCTGTTATTTTTGGCTGGTCTGTGAGAAAAGGGGTGGGGGTGAAATTGTTTGATGCAGCCGCTTGCGGATTGCTGTTACTTTTGACTGGCATGTAAGCTCCAGGGCTCAAACCAAGAGACCGCCCAAGCGCTTATATTTTGGCTAACTATGCTTTAGCAATAGGCCGCCGGCCAGACAGCTCTTGCACACCCGGAGCCTAGGTTCATTGCACAGGGTAGAGTGTCTGGTCTTGGCAGCCCAAAGAGGGATGCTGAGCAAAGGCATCGCACAGAGTTGCCTATTATGCAGGCTTCTCTGGGAGGTATGTTGACCTGCATAAGGGTTACCTGCCCCGAGATTTCCCTTTCCCAGAAAAACGGCAGAGGACAGGTCGAGAGTACTTCGGGTCAAGCTAACAGCCTGATGGTGACTCCCGTACACAGTCTTAATGTTTGATTTTGGGAAGGTTCAACCTCTACCTCTATCCCTCAACATATGGGTGACCTATTTGCTTGTAATAATATAAAGCCTTTTCATTAATTAATAAAAAAGGGGGATATGTAAGGGGCCGTTTCCTGCATTATAATGGTGCCTGAAGACACCAAGATGTAAATTACTTCACAGGCGCTGGGTAATCTCCATTCCTTTGATCTCTGCCTATCCCGTGGCTCATTTTGGCCTGAGGAGCTGAAGCCATTCATAGGGTAACACGTCCCAGGCGGCTGGTCAGCCTTTATAAGGGATGGTTTTCTTAGTTTAGTGTCTCCGCTCAGTCTCTGCTCTGGGAAGCTTATGCTCTCCTCTCAAGATGCATTAAAGCTTGTCTGCAGAAGGATCCGAGTGTCCCGTGTATGATTTCTTGCTGGCGAGAAATACAGAGCACGCTCGGGACATAATGGGTACTTGTGAATAGAGATTGAGGGCGTCTGGAGGGCAGTGTGGGCTTTGATATGCACCCACAGCTATGTTATGGAGAACTTCCCAGATGCAAGGGAATGGACTCCTTTTGGCACAGGAACCCATTTCACAAGTTCCCGAGGAATGCTGGCTTCTACCTAATCACCAGAAATCCTTCTGTGCTGCAGTTTGAGCTCATTTCTGGATGTATGCACTTCCTGAAACCCAACAGTTGCAATTGAGAGATTGTCTTGAGTTTCAAAGAAGCTTTGGACTTTAAATTGGTGTGGGGAGTATGAAAGACTATGGGAAATTTTAAAGTTGTACTAAGTGCATTTTGCATTATGATATGACCATGAACCTATGGGAGCCAGGGAGTGGAATGTGGTGATTTGAATGAGACTGGCCCACATAGGCCCATATGTTTGAATAACTGATGTACATTTGGTAAACCATTTGGGAAGGATTAGGAGGTGTGGCCTTGTTGGAGGAGGTGTGGTGCTAGGGGTGGGATTTTAGGTCTCAAAGACTCATGCCACTCTAGATGCTCTCTGTCTCCTGCCTGCAGATCAAGAGTGAGTTCTTCGTTGTCTCTGCCACCATGTCATCACTCCACTGTCCTGGTCTCTAATCCTCTGAAACCATAAACCCAATTAAACACTTTCTTAATAAGTTGAGTTGGCATGGTGTTTTGTCTCAGAAATACAAAAGAATCTAAAACTTCATCTTATAACTATTGGGCTTCACTCCATCACCAAGGGAAGTCAAGGCAGGAAACTGAAACAGAAGCCATAAAGGAATGTGGCTTACTGTCTTGCTTCTCATAGATTGCCCAGTCTGCTTTTTTTTTCTGCAACTTAGGACCATCTGCCCAAGGCTGGGAAAACCCACAGTGGCCTGGGCCTTTCCACATCAATCATTAATGAAGAAAATGCATGACAGACTTGCCTACATGCCATTTTATGGAGGCATTTTCTCAATTAAGAGTCCCTCTTTCTGAATGACTCTAGATTGTTTCAAACTGAGAAAAGAAAGAAAGAAAGAAAGAAAGAAAGAAAGAAAGAAAGAGAGAGTTAACCAGGACATAGGCCAAAAAGACTCAATCTCTGAGGCCCATGAGCTTCTCAATTCTAGTCAATTATAGCACTCCACTGACAAACCAGTGATGTATCTGGATTCAAGGGCCAGCTACTAGAGTGAGCCTCATGGGACAGATACTACATTCTGTGCCTCTGACTTCACTGTAACTCTTTTGATTCCATGGTAGCATTAATGCATGGTAGTGGCTGTCTCCGAGGTCTAGGTTGTCAGTATTTTAGATTTCCCATCTTCCAAATGCTTTTCCCAATCTTGGCTCCTTTATAAAGAACACACTCTCATCTTCACCTTCTTGCTTCAAATGTAACAAAGCCAAAATCTCAGGAATGCCTAGCATTTCTCATCTTGGATACTAATGACAAAAAACCTGGGGATGGGATGGGCAACTCTGAATGTATTCTTAGAGGACTCTTTTGAATCTAAGCTATAGAAATGAGCATCAGAAATTTTATCCTACAGTGTACCTAGGAGGACCCTATATTCCCTTGTTGTAGAAGCAGGAGGCACATACACCCTCATTAGTGAAACTTGTGGCTTTTGGGTCAATACTTCAGGAGAAGTATTGAAAGATCACTTATAACTCAAAGAAAACGTCAAAATCCCAGGGAACCTAGATTAAGATAAAAATTTAGCTCAGACCTCCTGGCAAGGATAACTCCTCCTTTAGTCCTTTTCCTATAGGCTGTTAAAGACCTTATAGTTTCCCATTGGCCTTTCTTGTTTCTAGTTCTGATCTGTGTCTTTAGCTTTTGCTTACTTGACCTCTGTCAAGCTACACCCTCCAATAACCACACTACGACTTTAAAGTAGAAGATTCCTCACAGCCAAGCTTGCCTGATAAGTTTTAAAACAAACAAGAAAGATGAACTCACGCACTGTTTTTATTGAGAAAAAGACAAACAAACCACTGAAGGAAAGATAAGGCGTGGATAACCATAAGGTTGTGCCTTCCTGATTACACACTAATCAACAAAGGGAGGAATTTACACTGCTGTCCATGATCATTGGTGCACCTGTCATTCTGGGCCAACACCTTGCCCATGAAGTCATGAAAATAAACTGCCTTATTTGGCTACACCAAGTCTCAGTGTTCCTGTTATGAAATGAGAGCATTCCTGTTATGAAGCAGGGGTTATTGTTTCTAGTGCTACCAAACAAGCAGTCAGAAGCTCACTTATCTACTCATAAAACCCTTCTGTTGGTCCAGAAAGTGAGATCAGATGACGCCTATGAACTGTTACAAAAGTACTCCAGTTCCTCCTTAGGGTAGTGAATCTCTTCAAATTCACCCATTGTTGTCTCTATCTCTTTCACAGTGCGTACCTGTTATTAAAAGTTTTGTCAGCAGCTGAGGAGATCACACTGGTGGTCAAGCCCTTGCTCCGCATGCACGAAACCATGGGTTCCATCCCCAGCACCAGACAGAACCAAGTACAGCACTTGGGAGGCAGAGGCAGGAGGCCAACCCCCGCCAACAAAGTGAGTTTGAGGCCAGCCTGGGCTAGGACACCCTACCTCCAAAGAAAGAAACAAACAAAACAGCAACAACAATAACAAAACCTTTTATACTCATTCTGATCTCATAAATATTTTGCCCCCTACACCGTGGGCTGATTTTTCATTCATTGGCAGTTTATCACATTGACATTTTTTTTTTATCAATCTCTCTCTTTGGTATCCTCAGACTTTTGTAGTTTTTCCCTATATGTCCTACACTTTTCTCAATTTGTTGACACGTGCCTAAGTATTTTATTTTTGGAGGTGCTGATGTGCATAGCGTGGTTATTAGCAGTAGTAACAAGGCAGGGACAGAGCTCCTTGCTGCACCCTGAGCTGCCTGACTTTTAGGGAGTTGACTCAGACTAAACTGGGTTTTGTGGCTTCGATGCTGGGAATTTCAGGACTAGTCAGTTATGAAGCAGGATTTGTGATTTTATTAACGATATATTGGTATAGGCTTTTGTACAGGAATTAAGAGAAAAAGAGGTGTTCAGAAAAAAGAAAGACATATCCAAGTATGTGGGGGGATCTTAAGGGAGAGTGGGGTGGGAATAAGGTGTTCCCAAGTGTGGATTTAGGCTTCTCCAAAAGAGGGTAGACAATTAGTTGTCTTAACTTTAGCCACCGGTTGTGTGTATGTGTATTTGTGTCTATGTGTAGACTTCTCCCCACCCCTCTTATTACAGACAAATTATATACAGTTATAATCTATCGTTTGATAAGGTAAAATCAGGAGCCACTAGGCTTGCACAAGGGTGATGCCCTTTTGCTGTAAATGGGGTTTCTGGTGAGATACTAGAAAGTCTGAGCTTTATGACTGGGAAGGGGAAGGGCCTAGAACAATTGTTAACTGTGTTGAAGTCTTGCTTTGCTACTGGTGAGAAGTTTCAACCGGATGCCTGAGAAAGAGGTTTCTCTTCCTTTTGTGAACAAAGTCTTAAGAAGAAGGAGGAGAAGGAGGAAGAGGAGGAGAAGAAGGAAGAAGGGGGAGGAGGAGAAGAAGGAAGGAGGAGAAGGAGAAGGAAGAAAAAGGAGGAGGAGGAAGAGGAGGAGCAGGAGAAGGAGGAGGAGGAGGAGGAGGAGGAGGAGGAGGAGAGAAGAAGAAGAAGAAGAAGAAGAAGAAGAAGAAGAAGAAGAAGAAGAAGAAGAAGAAGAAGAAGAAGCCGCCACAGCAGCCATGTCTGCATAGACTGCATAGAAGTTCAGTATTTCAGTATTGTGGAGAGGTTGGAATGTTGCAGGTTCAGATAATAATGACCTTATCCTCGGCTAGCTGTAGCCCTAGCCCCTCAGTAGCCATCCTTGCCCACCTCTGAGTCAGAACTAACATCCTGTGACTAATATGTAAAAACCTTTGCAGTCTATTCACTTAGCAGACCACTAGCTTCCACCAACCCAAAAGCTAAGGGTGTCATCAGAGAGCATCTGAGGCCTATAGGAGAGACTCTCCCATCATGCAGTAGTTGTCCTTCTGATCCACCCACCAATGTATTTTAAACTTGCCTTGATTTTTGAATTTCTTTGTTCTGTAAAACTATAAAACTGCTTCCATATTAGACATGGAATTTGGGGTCACCCAAGTCTGAGTTCCTCTGTGTGTTCATTCAAAATGGCTCCAAGATAAACTATCTCTTATTCCCTTTAAGATGAGAGCTGTGAGCTGGGTGGTGGTGGTGCACGCCTTTAATCCCAGCACTTGGGAGGCAGAGGCAGAGGCAGAGGCAGGCAGATCTCTGTGAGTTTGAGGCTAGCCTGGTTTACAGAGCAAGTGCCAGGACAGTCTCCAAAGAGAAACACAGAGAAACCCTGTCTCAAAAAAAAAAAAGAGAGAGCTGTGGTTACACTATTCATATCTCCAATATTTCTCTTCTTTTCTATCCTACCTCAACTCATTATAATTTCAATTTCAAATAGTTTAACGCTGATATATGATTAGTGACTTTTCTATATTAAGGTAGTGCCCTTACAAATTTGTGTAATTGCCTATTAATACCAGAAAGTTTTCTTTTAGATTTTTCCTGTTTTTCTTTTTAGAGAGAAATTGCCCAAGTGTGAATTCACCATATTTCTGTTAGGTTTGGGCTAGGGGCTCTTCAGGCCATGCTAATCTGCAGCAGCCTCTCTCTCCCACCCCTCATAGACGCTATAAAAGAAACAGGAAGAAAGAGAACACAGCCACTGTGCTTTGGCTCTCAATGACTGTATCCCCACTTTCCTGGAGGAAGTGTACCAAGAACTTTAGGCTACAGGTGACACATTCCACATGATGGACACACACACACACACACACAGAGAGAGAGAGAGAGAGAGAGAGAGAGAGAGAGAGAGAGAGAGAGAGAGAGAGAAAGAACCGAACCTTCCCCTTTCACCTGTCACCTGGGAGTCAGACAGCCTAACTGCAAGCATGTACTATGGGTGATTCATCAACTACAAGCTATGTGATCTCCATCTCTGAAACCTGTAAGAAGGGACCCCAGCTAGATCCCATGGTTCCGAATGCTCCCCAGAGTCCCTACCATGTTGTCTTTCTTTGCTGTTAATCATTCACTCACCCCAAAGGACATTCTACCTAAGTGTCTGCTTTGAACCCTGAAACTTGAGACCTTTTACCTTCTTTCTCAGCGTCCCTGCTAGTTGGGACAGCAGGCTTTCCAATTTCTACACTTCCTGTTATGTGATCTGTGGACAAAGGCAGCTTTATTTTTTCCTTTACGGTTGGAGTAAAATTACTCCAGCAGTTGCTGGAATTTTTCCAATCCTTCCTCTTCATCTGCGGTCAAGCTGCTGCAAATGGAAGATATCCAAAAATTTACCTTTTGTCCCTTCATGGTTGCCAAAAAATGTTACCAGGGTTAGGGGTAGAGCTTTGTGCCTCTGGCAGCCCCAACCAGGCCAGGATCAGCCACCTGACTTCAATAAGCCAATTAAAGGCCAAGTTAGCCGTGCAACACAGCAAAAGGCAATTTACTCAATGTAACTCCATTGGGAAGACAGAAAGGTCCAGTGACCTACTCCCCAAACCCAAGTCAGCTTCAGAGTCCTAACATGGGGTCAAGTTTAAATGTAAGGCAAGAAATATGTATAATTAAAAGATCCTGGTCTAGGTGTGACCCTGCTCATCACTGATGCATCATGGTCTCACCCTACTCTCTTTCCAGGAGAAAACTTCCCCTTTGGTGGTCCAGGCGTTAGCAGCGTGTGATTCTTGGGTAATTTGAATCCTTTGGGGGTATGAGGGGTACAAGGCTCTCTTTTAGAATACCCCCATTCCTTCCAGGTATGCCAGTAACAACTTGTTACCCCTCCTATTACTTAACACTTAGAGCATCAGTGTCTGCAAGTGTTTTTATCCTCATTAAATTCATTCACTGTTTCCCTTTTTTTGGTGTTACTGAAAGTGGAAGTGTGTGTGTGCCCTCCTGTGTGGGTGCCTGTGTGCATGTGCTTGTGGGAACTGGAGACTGAGATATCAAGGTTAGCCGATGAAACCAGGCGGCAGAGGAAGGCTGGCTGCTCTTCCGCACTTGGGCTTCATCTACCAACAGCAGAAGCGGGAAAAGCTGGCCATATGCAAATGGAGAAGTCAACGCTGTGGAAGATAAATGTCCTCTTCTCCAGGGCTCTGTGTTCATGGCCAGCACTTGGGGAGCTTTCCCCCTCAGTTCACAGCCCACTTCCATTCCTGGGGAGCTTTTCCTTTCTTTCCTTTCCACTTTCTCTTTTATTGAAAACTAGATTTTTCTTCATACAATGTATTTTGATTATGGTTTCCCCTCCCTATATTCCTCCCAGTTCCTCCCCGCTTCCCCTCCCATCTGAATCCACCCCTCTTCTGTCTTTTGTTAGAAAACAAACAGGCATCTAAGGGATAATAATAAAATATAATATAATAAGCTAAAATTAAAATAAGCTAATTGGAATGGGGCAAAATAAACAGAAGTAAAAGAGCCCAAGAAAAGGTACAAGAAGCAGATATAGACACAGAGACACACTTGTTGCACATTCAGGAATTCCATAAAACCACAAAACTATAAGCCATTATATACACGCAAAAATATACAAATATATAAGAAAAATAAAGTAAAATAAGAGTAGAAATAAAATTAAAAAATAAGAGGCCTTGATATGGCATTATGAGACAAGGAAACCCCAAAGATGCCACTGAGTTTGTTTTCTGTTGGCTGTCTACCTCTGAGCACGCAGCCTATTCTTAATAATAGTTTGTTTTTCCCCAGTGAGATTCCTTTGGAGAAGATTAATTTTTTATTTGCAAGTGGCTATCAATTGGAGACTGCTTCTGGGTTAGGGATGGAGGCATATGTCAACTTCTCCTAGCTCTAGGACCCTATCTGGTACAGACCTGTGCAGGCCCTGTGCATGCTGCCCCAGTTTCTATGAATTCAAATGTGCATCTATGTGCCCTCTATGCCTTCTGCCTCCTCTTCCATAGGGCTCCCTGAGCCCCAAAGGGAGGAATTTGATGGAGACAGCCCATTAGGGCTGAGTGTACCAAGGTCACTCACTTTCTGCTTATTGTCTGGCTGTGGGTCTTTGCATTTGTTCCCATCTCCTGCAGGAGGAAGCTTCTCTGATGATGGATGACCAATGTACTGATCTGTGAATATAACAGAATGTCCTTAGGAGTCAATCTACTGCTTCGCTCCTTTTGTAGAACAGGAGTATTTGGTTTTCCCCTAGGTACCCAGGTTATATACTCTCAGGTTTTTGGTCACTCAAGCAGCATGAGGTATGGGTTCCATCTATTAAGAAGGCCTTAAATAAAATCATATATCGGTTGGTTACTCCCACAAGCCTTGTGCCACCACTGTACAGCATATCTTTCAGGCAGGCCACCATTGTAGATTGAAAGATTTGTAGCTGGGTTGGGGTTTATATTTCTCCTGGGTTATTTGGGTAGTTCCTATGGGACCCTGTTGGCCAGCAAATGGATTAGATGTAATCCATCCCTGGCAATAAAGCTTCATTTAACGATGCAAGATGGCCAGTTGGGGCTCTGTCTCCATCATTATTTGTTGATTTCATTAGATGGCCTTTATATATGTCTATAATTTAGGAAGCTTCTATATATTGTTTCCATATGGCCCCTCAAATGACTCTTTTTAAAAGTTATTTATTTATTTATTTTTATTTTATATGCATTGGTGTTTTGCCAGCATGTGTGAAGATGTTGGAACTCTTGGAGCTGGAATTACAAACCGGTAAACTGCCGTGTGGGTGCTGGGAATTGAACCTGAGTCCTCTGGAAGAGCAGCCAGTGCTCTTAACCACTGAGCCATCTCTCCATCCCCAAATGACTTTTAATTTTAGTTGTCTGTCCCCATATTCACTCCCTTGCCCCCTCTTCTCTTACTCTCCCTGGTGGATCCTCCTGTTCCAGTCCCTACCCCCTCATCCAGCCACAGCTATCTATTCTATTTCCCCTTACCTGGGAGATCTGTCCTTCCCACTCCATCCCCTTACTCTACACCTAACCTCTGTGAGTCTATGGATTATAGCTTGCTTATCTTTGATCTAGCATCTAACATCCACATATAAGTGAATACACACCATATTTGTCTTTCTGGGTCTGGGTTACTTCACTCAGAATGATTTCTCCTAGTTCCATCCATTTACCTGCAAATTTCCTGATTACATTTTTAATGGCTGCATAATATTCCATTGTGTATATGTATGACGTTTTCTTTATTATTCATCCATTGATGGAAATCTAGGTTGTTCCAACTTCTGGCTATTATGAACAGAGCAACAATGACCATGGTGTTTCTGTAGATCAATACTGCTTAAATTTGGTTTTGTCTTTCAATGCCTTTCTTTCTCCATTTATTGTGATTGAAAGTTTTGCTGGAGATAGTTGTCTGGCTGGTATCTGTGGTCTCTTAGAGTTTGTAGAACATATATATATATATATGTGTGTGTGTGTGTGTGTGTGTGTGTGTGTGTGTGTGTGTGTGTGTGTGTGTGTGCAGGTCCTTCTGGCTTTTAGAGTCTTCATTGAGAGGTCAGGTGTTATTCTAATAAGTCTGCCTTTATATGTTACTTGGTCTTTTTCCTCTTCATGTTTCAATCCTTTCTTTGTTCTGTAAATTTAATGTTTTGATTATTATGTACCATGGGAAACTTCTTTTCTGATCCAATCTATTTGGTGTTCTGCCAGCTTCTTGTTTCGTGGTAGGCATCTCCCTCTTTAGGCTAAAAAAATTTCCTCTATGATTTTGTTGAAAATATTTTCTGTGCCTTTGACCTGGGCTGCTTCCCCCCTCTGTTCCCATCATTTCTAGATTTGTCTTTTTCATAGTGTCCCAGGGTCCCTGGATGTTTTGTGTCAGATTTTTTTTTAGATTTAATATTGTCTTTGGCCAAGGATTCCATTTCTTCTCTCACATCTTCAATGACTGAAATCCATCTCTTGAATTCTATTGATGAGGCTTGCCTCTTAGCTTCCTGCTCAAGTTCCTAAGTTTTTCATGTCCAGACTTCCCACAGTTCAGATTTACTTTATTCATTTTATTTCCACTTTCAGGTCTTGAACCGTTTTATTCATTTCCTTCCACTGTTTGTGTTTTCATGGATTTTTAAAATAGATTTATTCATTTCTTTAAGTGCCTTTATCATATTCATAAAGGCAATTTTAAGGTCCTTGTCTTGTACTTCAACTATGATGCAATTCTCAGGGTCTACCATAGTAGGGTTGCTGGGCTCTAGTGGGAACACAATTGTTGTAGATGTTATTGTAGGGTTTTGTTTGTTTGGTTGGTTTGGTTTACACTCCCACCCCAACAGGGTTTCTCTGTGTAGCCCTGGCTGACCTGGAACTCAGAGATTTGCCTGCCTCTACCTCCAGAATGCTAGGATTAAAACTGTGTGCTACCACCACCCAGCTTTGCTTTTATGTTTTTACCTACCTGGCATCTAGGCAGCTGGGTTTGGGATGCTTGTAATTCCAGGTGCTGATATCTGGTCTTGTGTTTGTTAGGTGAGTGTTTGTTTCTTGGTTTCTGTTGCCCTCTCTGGTTTTTAGTAGGATGTGGTAGGGAATGCTTCTGGAAACTTGCTAGGTGTGGCCACTGGGGTCCTGGGTACAATATATTTCTAGGTATTGGGAGCTGATGGTTAGGAATGAGGATGGGTTGGGCTACAAGAGGGGTGGGGTGGGCTTGAGAGGATCCACAGGAGGGAGGAAAGCAGGGTGTTCCACCAGGATCTGCTTAGTCCCCTGGGAATGGGGGGAGAGGATGAGGAGAGGCCACAGCCGGTCATTTGCTACAGTGGGGGATTGGATTTGGAGCAAAGCAGGGGGAATGAAGATCTAAAGTTTCTTTCCTTGTTTAGGGGGCCTACTTACTTTTCTGGAAGGTTTGGCAAATGCAGCTGGAGTTGGGGACCAAGACAAAGGGCTGAGTGGGGAGGCAGGTTGAAGGAGGAGATCTGGATGTTCAGTGGGAGATGAGGCAGAGAGGGAGGGGAGTGTGTCAGATGTTCTGCTATGGAACTGGGGTGTAAGGCTGGGGGCTTGGATTTGGAGGAGAGGAGAAAGATTGGCCACTTTTCTTAATAAACACTCTCTATTTCTGAGTCTTACCAGGTATCCCTCGCACAATCCTAGAGTTTGGTGTCCTCTGAACTCAAATCTGAAACAAGCACTAAATGTCTTTTTTCTTTCCTCCCTATCTCTTTTTCAGATACCAGCAAAAAGCCTACAAGTGTCTTCTGCATCTGGGCTTCTCAGTGGTCCTCTGACTTCTATGCCTAATTTAAAAGGCAGGAGTTTCCTGAATAACATAAATAAAAAAAGAAAAGAAAAGAAAAGAAAAGAAAAGAAAAGGGCAGGAGTTTCCCTGCATCTCCCTCCTCCCAGCAGTTGCTGGGATTTTCAGCTTGTCTGTCCTCTTATTTTCTTTTTAAATTCTATGAAAGGGTCTTCAAGATTCCTTCTGAGTTATTTTTAAATTCTCTTATTAATGAGACTAAGAACTCGCAAAAGGAACCCTGAACACCCTGCTAATATGCTGAGGGTGGGATCACTAGCCGTGTGTATGCAAAGCCCACTCTGCCAGTGAGCTGCAACCCTGGCCCAGGACTATTTTATTAATTTCATTTTCAGATTTGCAGTGCGTGATGGCGTTTGATGACTAGGGTACTGATAGCTCATTAGTTCATTAAGTTAAGTTTCCTGCTAAAAATACAGACAGGTGTGCCTCTTTTACAGGTTTCAGATGTAACTTCAGGGGTTCAGAGTTTTAAATTTCCTCTGGTTGTTTTCTAAAAATGTTCGTGCATTTTAACCTAAAGCCATAGCCTTTTGCTATGAAACCAAGTCGTAAATCTGTTTCAGCTGTCTTACAGAGATACCTGTAATTTCCTGGGAGAAATCTGGACTGTTAGTAAAAATTAACAGTCTTCAGAGACCATTTTGACCCACCCATTTTCAAGCATATCTTGCAGGTTCATTCCTCCTGTCTGGGCGAAGGCCAACCCACAGAGGGTCTCCCAGATAATGCCAGCACCTACACCAGCCCCTGGGACTTGACCATTGGTACCACCTTTCCAGGTTTAAGTGGGAACCTACCCAAATCTGGTTTTCCAAGATGTCCCAGTGAAGGACACATCTGCTCTCACTCATTCACACTTGCCTCTTCTATACTATCAGGACTCTTCTCCATTCCCCTCATTCTGACAGTTATCACACTTCCCAAGGCAAGTCCCATTCATAGAGCCAATGATAACAATCTATTTTTTTCTCTGAGCAACCTGACTTCTCCGCCTCCTCAAGGAACTGGTGCCTGAGGTCTACAGGACGGCAGCTAACCGAATGCTTATTCACTCGTATCACCCGCTGATCGTGATCCCACTAACCCCTGACTCCCATGCCACCATGTCATCCCTTGTCAGCAGGAAGAAGCCAGACATGAACCCGTTTTTATTCCCATGTTTAACTGCTGTAGAAATGTTATGGCTGGGCTAACATTTATCTTATTATTTTTCTATTTGTTTTCTTTGTCTTTGTCTTCTACTCTTTTTCTGACTTTTTATAACTGTATTGACTACTGTGCTGGCTGGTTTTATGTCAACTTGACACAGGTGAGAGTCAGTTTGGAAGAGGGAATCTCAACTGAGAAAATGCCCCCACCTAGAAGCTGTAACTGAAATAAACCCTTTCCTCCCCGTGTTGCTTTTGGTCATGCTGTTTCATCACGGCAATAGACACCTTCATTAAGACAACTACTTTTTGTATTTCTGTGACCAAACACTTGACAAGAAGCAACTTAGAGGAGGAAGAGCTAGTTTGGCTTGTGACTTGAGGGAACAATCCGTCATGGTAGGAAGGCATGGAGGCAGAAGGGGCTGGAACTGGCCTTCTCACATTGATGATGCAGGATGCAGAGAACAGTGAATGTCAGGGGTCCCAGCAGACTTTCCCTTCTTCCTTTTCCATGCAGCCCAGAACCCCAGTCCCTGGGACACTACCACTTGCATTCAGGGTGGGTCTTCTCAGTTCACTCCCTGGCAGTTCCCTCAAAGACATGGGGAGAGGTGTGTCTCCTAGAGATTCCAAATGTAGTCAACAATAAAGAGTAACATCTTAACACCATCTTATAAGTTTATTTTATCACACTTCCCAGTTAAATTTTAATATTTTTAGTGGTTTGATATTTGCATATACCACTTATGTAATTCTACTTCTGAACACCACTCTGCTTCAGAAGTACTGTGAGCGAGAGATTATTCCTAGTCCCTCCCTCCTTCCACTCATGAGGTGCTGTCATCAGACACACATAAGCCTTGCTAATCGAATATTGTTGTTAGTAATTCAACAAATGCTTTTAGAGCAGTGAAGAATAAGAATAGTAATTCTGTTTCACTTTCATCTACTTCTCTAATGCTCTCCTTGGCCAAGGTGAAGACAAAGCCCACACAGCTTGGAGCCTGAGGTGATCCCTTAATCCTTAGACTTCTGACTCAGGTAAAGCCAGTATCTTTACTTCCCCATAGAAAAGAATTTCAGGACCAGCCAGTGTGGGCAGAGTTGGATTTTATTAAGACATTGTTAATGAAAAATTTTCCTATCCTGATATTAAGTCTTTCCGCCAATACAATAAAGCAGATCAGGCCAAATTAAAGTCCAGGTTTTAATCTGAACAAAGCATTCCCGGGTGGTCCCAGAGGAAGAGAAGAAACCACTGGGAGCAGCACAGTCACAGGTCAGGGGACCATGTCTCAAATAACCTGTAGGCGTGGTCCGGAGCATCCCAGGGGGAGGAGCTGATTCTCCATCCCCACCCTAATGGCTTTCTTTGGTGGTGCGTGGGGGATGGGGAGAGGTCCCCAACAGTTAACATAGACTTTAAATGTGAGATTTCTAGAAAATGTCTGGGCAAGGAGTAAAGTCGTACTGAAAGGCTACACAGGCTTAGGCCTTAGCTGATTCCTTGCTATGTTAACATTCTTCCTTCTATACAAGGAATGGCATGTCTATGATGGTAACCATCACAGAAAATGTTAGCAGTTTTGAAAATCTTGACTCTCAGCTGGAGAGAGGCTATGCCCAGATTCATTCCTCTTCCCACAGGAAGGAAACTGGAGTCCATCTGGGCCAAGTTATAAACATAAACTATGTCATAGTACTAACATAGATATCCAGTATGAGTCAGCTAGCGATGGCTGGCATCAGATGGCCAGAGAATTCAGAAGTAAGCAATGATGCCATCTGTTAGACAGCCATTTCTGGCGGAATGCTGCTGTTATGTGGTTCTGTATAATATGACATCGAGGTCCACGCTTTCACCTTTGCTTTCGCCTGTGCCAGCTGGCCTGTGAAGGCCTGTGTGTTCTTAACTTTAGCCCAAGTGTAGGTGGGCACCTGTGTCTGTGCTTGCCAGTGCTCACCAGTGCTCGCCAGTGTGCACTGAAGGCAGGCACCTGGATGCCTGGCAGCTGGTGTGCCAGAGTAAGGTATGTCTTCTCTGCCTCCGATTCCTTGAATTCTCTCCAAGCTCCCAGCCTCTTGTGACCTCCTCTGCTCTTGGCATTAGAGCTGGGCCTCACACCAAGCTTTACCTTCCTGTCATGTCCCACTTCCTTTACGGGTATCTACATCTCCAGGGGACGCCCTTTTCTTCTCTGCAAGGAGCTTCTATTCTTCCCGGAAAGGCAGGCCTACTCAGAGATAGCACATTCTTTTCTTACACGATTTACTAGCAAATGCCTGCAGTTTGAAATACAAGCTTAGGTACAGAAGTTTTCTCCTTTGCTTTTGGTGAAGGAGAATTCCAGGAAAGAAGCCGTGATTGCAAAGGTTGACTGACTGACTAGGACTTCAGTGATATGGAGAGGCTGCAATGTTGCACGGCCACAGCCAAATCATCTCTGGCCACCTATAGACCCCTTAATAGCCCTTTATCCCCTACTTCTGTGCATGACCTAATATCTTTGTGACAATTAGGTTTATCCTTTGGATTGAAGAAGCCAACTTCTAGTTCCTGCCAACCAAAAGGCTAAGAACCCCATCAACTAGCATCTGAAGCCTACAGCAGAGTTTTCTCCACTTTATAACCCACCTACCCGATAAACTCACTAAAATAATTGTAAAGTGTGTTGATTTATGACTTTAATTATTGTTATTATAAAACTTTCATGAAACTGCTCCCTCACTGGAACATGGCATTTGAAAAGACCTAAATCTGTGCCCCAGGCTATAGTCACTCATATTCAGGTCCTAAATAAACTCTTGTTTATTTGAAGTGTATCTTAGTTAGGGTTTCTATTGCTGCACTGAGACACCATGACCATAAAGAAAGTTGGTGAGGAGAGGGTTTATTGGGTTTATATTTTCATATCACAGTTCATCATCACAGGAAGTCAGGGTAGGAATTCAAACAAGGCAGGGATCTGGAGACATGAGCTGATGCAGAGGCCATGGATGAATGCTGCTTACTGGCTTGTAGAACCCAGGACCACCAACCCAGGGATGTGACCACCCACAATGGGCTGGGCCCTCCCCCACCAATCACTAATTAAGAAGATGTCCTTTATGCAGCCCAGTCTGCTAGAGGCATTTTCTTAATTGAGTTTCCTCCTCTCAAATGACTTCAGCTTGTGTTGAGATGACATAAAACCATCCAGGACAAAGAAAGAGGGTTTCTTTTCTCAACACTTCAAAGGATATTTCTTTTTTTCTTTCAATAACTTAAGTGTTTTGCTCCACTTTTGTCTTGCTCTCCCGGTTTCTGAAAAGCCTGATGTAATCATTCTCAGTGCTCTTCCATAGTAGAATTTGTTTTTCACTGACTTTAATATTTTCTTAGTGTTTTGGTCTTCTGTAGTCTGAAAATGCTGTCAGATGTCTCTTCCTTCGTGCTTTCTGAGTTTCCTCAATCTGTTGCCTTGTGTTTGTAATCACTGTTAGAAAATTCTCACTAGAATTTCAAATACTTTCCCATCCCCTCTCTTTTTCAGGTACTTTTGTGGTTTCATAGCTTTGGTAGTAGTCCCCTAGTTTTGGATATTGTTCATTTTTGTTGTTGGTTTTGGGAGAGTATCTCGTGAAGTGTGTGCCACATGCCACCGTGCCAAACTCTTCCTGGTCCTTATTCTTTTTCTTCCATTCTTCACTTTTCACTGGGGAATCTGTTACCGATGGTTCCTTAACATCATTCTTTTCTCAGCTGTGTCCTATCTATTAAAGGGACCAACGACATTTAAAGATTTTTATTGTTTTCCTGTTTTGAGTGAAAGACCCCCGCCCTTAGCTTTCTCTTTTAAGTTTCCCCGCGTGCAGCTGGCGGAGCGTGCAGCTGGCGGAGCGCGTGGGGAATACATCCTCCCCTGCACCCCCGACCCTTGATCCCCACAGCTGCCGGCACTTCCCCGCCGCCGCGCAAGGCCGGCCCCGGCCCCCGCCGGATCGCTCCGTCCCAAGGTCAGCCATCTGGACCGGCAAAAGATAAAGGCCATTTCGCCTGACTATTACGGTGCCTTTTTCCCCTATAAAAGGACTCCCCTTCCGGGGCTCAGGGCTTAGCCTAACAAAAAGCTAAGTCCCCGGGTGCCCGGCGCCATCAATAAATCCTCTTGTTCTTGCATCCAGAGTTCGTGGTTTCGCTGATTCCTGGGTGCAGGTCTCTTCTGAGGTCTTTCATTTGGGGGCTCGTCCGGGATTGAGACCCGCCCAGGGACCACCGACCCACGTCTGGGAGGTAAGCGTTGTGCGGATCCGCTGTCTTGTCTCGTCTTGTGTCTTGTCTGCCTGAATCCGTCTTATGAACTGCGCCTGCGTTTGCAGTACCCAGCTGAGTACATTCGTATTCGTATTTGGCGGCTCGGGGGAGGAACTCCCGGCCGCGGCTCCAGGAGACGTCCTGGCAGCATTGGAGCCTCAGTGAGTTCATTTGTTTTCTGGCTAGGGTAGATGCCTTAGCGCTTGGAGCCCCAGTGGGCTCATTTGTTTTCTGGAGTTTTACTTTCGACTCTGTCGAAACTGCGCTGCGAAAGCCTGTTCTGTGTTGTTCGGTCTTTGTTTTGTAGTTGATGTGCATAAACGCAAATGGATTACTCTTTGTTCCTCAGAATGGCCAGCCTTTGACGTGGGCTGGCCGCGGGATGATACCTTTAACCCCCAAACTATATTTCAGGTAAAAGACACCCCAAGGGCCCCCCCTTCCTTTCCCCCTCTAACCGCCCGCCGCCGCCCCCGCCAGAGGCAGAAGCGGCCGCCGCCGCCTAGGTCCCCTTAACCTCGGAGGAGAAACAGCTGCCCAATGAAATTGATGCAGCTTGCCCTCTTAAAAGACCTGAATGGGATTTTACCACTGAAGCAGGTAGGACGTCTCTATCACCGGGTGTTCGCAGCGGGTCTGGGGGGGGGCAGGACACCGACCCACCAATTTGGCCCAGGTGAAGCAGATGATGCAGAGGGCGGAGGAATCACCGGCTGCTTTTCTAGAGAGACTAAAAGAAATATATAGGATGTATACTCCCTATGATCCGGAAGATCCAGGGCAGGCCACCAGCGACCTGGACAGGGATCAATGTGCTTTTTGCTATACTTCATGAAAAGGGGACTTTGACAAAATTTTTATGTTGACTGAAAAATGAAAAAAAAATTGTAGGAAACTTAAATAATAAAAAGGAAATTTGTCTAGGAATGTCTAAGAGAGTCAGAGAAATGAACTAAAAGATTATAGAAAATTAAACAAGCAAGTCATAGCAGAGAAGATTGTTACAGAAAGTTATGGAGGGTCAAAGCAAGTTGTAAAAGGTCAGAGGAAAGTTGTTAAAAATCAGAAAAAAGGTTATTATAAGTCAGAGAAAAATGTAAACTGTGCTATGGTTTCTCATGTCTAAAATTTTAACCATATTAAGCTAATTCTGTTTTATATATACTTATTTTAAAATGTTCATATGACTTGACTGGTCGCCATTTTGCTAAAATTTAAAAAAAAAAAAAAAAAAAGAATACTTAAACCGCCATCTTGACTAAAGATGACCGCATGGAAATTAGAGGTACCATCTTAGAAACAAGTTTTTCAATTGAGATTTACAATGTTAATGCTTCTATATATTACAGAAAGACCTTAAGGGAATTTAAATTTCTTTTTAAAACCAGTTTTTTTTATGTTTGTTTTTATTAATGTTTGTACTTAAAGAGCTTCAATTTAAAATTATTTTTGAGCAAAGCCTGACAATGTAAAGTTTTTGTTTTATGAAAGATGCTGATCCATTATAAGATATTACAGTTTATATTTTAGAAATAAGTTTAGGATGTTGATAACACACACCTTTAAGCTCAGGATGTTGGTAGCACACACCTTAAGTTTAGAACATTGGGGATACACGCCTTTAATCCCACCACTCGGGAATAAGAGGCAGATAGATCTTTATGAGTTCAAGGCCTGCCTGGTCCGGCAGATCGAATTCCAGGACAGGCTCCAAAGTCACAGAAAAACCCTGCCTAAGAAAGAAGTTAAGCTACTGTTTAAGGAATATAAGGTAGCTCTATGCAGTTTTAAGTTCAGCTGTGCTGTTTCAAACATCTTACTAAGTTAAAACCAGTTACAGTCAGACTAAAAATTATTTACAGAAATAAGACCTTACCTAGCCACCTGTATACTTAATGTGTGCTTAAGGCAAGTAATTAAAACAGACAAACAGACCTCTAATGCTTCAGAGATCTTCAGAATATGGCATTTAAATTGTTATCTTTAAAGTTTATAATGTCAGACAGACTGCCAGATCCTGACAATGACCCGAAGATTACAGGCACCTCAGTTCCTGCACCTGGACCAATGAGCAGATGCTCAGATATGAAACCTGCCGCCTGCCAGAACCTGGCCGAGACTGTGGACAAAGCTGCTGGGCACTGGAAAATTGATTGTACCCCTTTGCCTAGACAAAACAAGGTCAGTCTTTTCCATGTCCCTCTTCCACAGAGAGAAAATAAAACCTCTCACAATATAGGCCTGGCGAAGATTGTTGTTCTTTGAGACAGCTGCCTCCAACGATAATGGAGAAACTTGGGTTTGGCTAACTGTATATGGACTTGCTTCTAACTGGCTTCTGTCAATTTTTAGTAGATTCGGATAAAATATACCCTTCTCAGATCTCTGAAATATTACTGGTTGTCAGCTTGACAGCATCAGACAGTCAGATCCACTATAGACTAGTCAGTATGTTAGCTGATAAAATAATGACTATCTACTGTTCAGGCACAAGCTCAAGGTTTTTAAGTTTATTTTGGTTGTCATCTAAGTACAAACTTAAAGGGCTTTTCATCAGGCCAAAGGCACCTCTGTCCAATCCATACCTAGCTCTCTGGACAGAAGAAAAATGTACATGCTTATAGCCCAAATCTGTAGTTTTTGCTAGGACTCAAAGTTATAAATATGTTCTTGCTGTTTGAACAGATATCCAGATATCTGCTTTTTCTGCACTGTGGGCTTCTATAAATAAGTTTTAACCTCTGTTCCTAGTTTAAATATGTCTTAAACAGGTTTCTGCTTCTGACAGACATCTGAGTATCAGTTGCAGACTACCCGCTGTTCCAAGTAGACTGCGAGCCTTGGACTTGCTGTGGATGTGAACCAGTCCAGCTGATGTGGACACCCCCTATCTCTGCAACAGTGTCTGCTAACCAGAAGCCCCTGATGGATTCCCCATTGCCTAAATTCCTTTTTGCTTTTGACTAGCATTTCAACCTTCTGGGGTCCCTAACTTCGTCCCAAAGTCAGCAGGAAGCAGTTTGGAAAAGAATTTCGCCGTCCATTCTCCCTGGTTGAAATGCTAAGTCAAAGGGAACTCCCTTGCGTGGGGATGCCAGTACCTATCACTCCCTGATGGGGACACTAGAGACTGGGTCCTCCTACTCCCCCTAGCATACCCCTAGGCCATATGGGCTCACACCTTTTAAAAAAACTTATAAAGACCAGAGGGACCATCCTACCATTCCCCATTCCTACCAGATCGGGGACACTGTCTGGGTCCGGCGTCACCAGACCTCAGCGCCTACCAGTTGTGAAACTGCCATGCAGCACAAGCTCACATTGTCTGAGGTCTCAGGAAAGGGGCTATGCATAGGCAGGGTTCCTCCCTCATATCAAGAGTTATGTAACCAAACAGAGCCATTATCTCAGGACAGCCAATACCTTGTTGCCCCCTATGGAACTTATTGGGCTTGCAGTACTGGTTTGACCCCCTGCGTCTCTACTACCGTTCTCAATGCCACTATTGACTTTCGTATATTGACAGAACTTTGGCCCAGAGTCACGTATCACCAACCTGAATATGTTTATAGGGTACTAGAGAAGTCAACCCGACATCAGAGGGAGCCAATGTCCTTAACCGTGGCCCTATTATTCGGGGGAATAACTATGGGAGGTATAGCAGCTGGCATAGGAACTGGTACGGTTGCCTTACAGGAAACTAGTCATTTCAAACTTCTACAGCAAGCCATGCATACCGATATCCAGGCCCTAGAAGAGTCAATAAGCGCACTTGAGAAATCCTTAACATCACTCTCTGAGGTAGTCCTGCAGAACAGACGAGGGTTAGATTTATTATTTTTAATAGTTAGAGACAGCATGGCCAAGCTTAGAGAAAGACTTAACCAGAGACCTCTGAATGAAAGATTCCATTCAGTTACAAGAGAAATGGGGGAATGAAAGACCCCCGCCCTTAGCTTTCTCTTTTAAGTTTCCCCGCGTGCAGCTGGCGGAGCGTGCAGCTGGCGGAGCGCGTGGGGAATACATCCTCCCCTGCACCCCCCGACCCTTGATCCCCACAGCTGCCGGCACTTCCCCGCCGCCGCGCAAGGCCGGCCCCGGCCCCCGCCGGATCGCTCCGTCCCAAGGTCAGCCATCTGGACCGGCAAAAGATAAAGGCCATTTCGCCTGACTATTACGGTGCCTTTTTCCCCTATAAAAGGACTCCCCTTCCGGGGCTCAGGGCTTAGCCTAACAAAAAGCTAAGTCCCCGGGTGCCCGGCGCCATCAATAAATCCTCTTGTTCTTGCATCCAGAGTTCGTGGTTTCGCTGATTCCTGGGTGCGGGTCTCTTCTGAGGTCTTTCATGAGAAAGCGTTTCACTATGTATGTTGGGCTGTCCCCAAACTCATAATCTTTCTGCTTTTAGCCTTCCAACTACTGGTATTGCCACATCTGGCTCTTCAGTGTTTTCACCGGGGGGTTCCTTGCACCCATGTCCAGTAGATCACGATCGCCTGTGACTCCAGATCTAAGGGGTCTGACACCCTCTTCTGGATTCCATGGTACAGTGCATTTGCATGTGCATTTACACATGTACAAACCCACATGCAGAAACATACACACACACACACACACACACACACACACACACACACACACAGAGAATAAAAAATAAGTCTCAAATGTTTTCATCTGTATGTTTACTTTACTCATTTGTAATATAATTCTTAATGTTATCCCTCAGCATATTAATCAGTTAAGTTTCCAGTCTATAGTCCCATAGTCTCTGCTGTGTTTGAATCTGGCTCTGATGTTCATTCTGTCTCCAAACTCTGTGCTTTTGCCCTATAGCATACCATAAAACCTGTTTTGTGGAAAACCGTGTGTGTGTGTGTGTGTGTGTGTGTTGGAAGATGAGGTGTAAGGAGCTGAGCAAGCTGTCTGTAATGGAATCTTTCTCTTTGTTCATCTGTCTGTTTAAAGGAAAGCAGTGTAAAGGTTAATGGTATCATCATAAAATGAGCAATTTATGGTCAGTTTAATACCCTACAAGATTTAGTCTCTGAACAAATAAAATTGAAGATAAGAAAGTAATTTATTTTGATTAGGCAAGCCTAAAGGGTTATGAAACAGGAAAAGTGGTCAAAGGTTAGTAAGTAAAAGTTCATACACATAATCTCAACATCATGTCATTTTTTAATTAAAAGAATATTTATTATAAAAGAAATTTATTAAGATCCCTGTCCTAATCTGGGCAAGATGGTACATGTCTTTATTACCAGCACTTGGGAGGCAGAGACAGTCAGATCCCTGTGAATTTGAGGCCAGCCTGGTCTACAGAGTGAATTCCAGGACAGTCAAAACTACATAGTGAGACCCTATCTTAAAAAAACAAAAATAAATAAAAGATTCCTCTGCTGGCAACCACCCATCCATTTCCATTCTAGAGAGTGCACAATTCAGCACGCAGGGGCTCATACGAACCTGAGTCCTTATGCTATGTTTACAGTGATTCTGTTTCAAGAGTGCAAATCCTATGGATCGCAGATACAAACACACTACTTTCTAGTGGTGCAGGGACAAACTGAGGCATAAAGAGCAGCAAACGGGTCCATAAATAGTAAACAGATGGGGCTTTTAAACCAAAACCGAAGAATATTTTTATGTTAGACTGAGGCCCTCAACATTCACCCCTGCAAATTAAACAAGAGCAATCTCTACAGAGTAAATGGAGTCAGCTTATACACTGACTATGACTGACCCTAAAGAGTGGCTTAGAAATGTTACTCATTCAGAAATATTGGATGCTCACTACATCAATTTTTCAAAAGAGAAACACTTACAAAAATAAAGTAAAATAAAATAAAACAAAATTCAAGTAATTCAATGTTCATTCAAAGGGAAGCAGTAAATAGGTAACACAAAAAAATATCAGATGCGATTATTACAACCACACCTTTAACAAATACATGGGAAAACTGCAAAAACATTGTGTATAACCTTACACTTGTGAATAACAGAAGACAAGCTAGGATAAAATACACTAAAATGTCTTGATTTTGATATGTGAGAGGAGAAATTTTAAATTTTATATTTTATATATTTTCTCCAAATTTCTATGTTCACATAGAACTTTTAGTAATTAAAATGTGATTAACGAACCTTAGCATTTGCTAGGTACAAGAGCAAGAAACTCATTAGTGAACAAACAGGGAACTCTATCATGATGCTTAATCTAAAGTATCTTAGATTCTAAGCTTAGGAGGTTGCTTTTTTAAAATTTTTAATTTTTTTTAGGGGGTTGCTTTTAAAGCACAAAATCCCAGCAGCTCATTAATGATCACTGCCTTGGTTGAGTGTTATTTCTCCAGGGTCTAGCACAAAGCTTGCTGGAGAAAAGTCAGTACGAATAGTTAATTAGTTGGCAGTTTCATTCCAAAATAAAGAATGCTAAAATTCCAGCTTGATAGTAATCAAACACCATGGGGCCAGCCTGTACCCATCACTAAGAGAGAAAGATAAAGTTGCATTATCTAGCCCAATCTTTTTTTTTCTTTTTTCCCTCATTTTTAATAGATTTTTGAGAATCTCATGTAATATGCTTGGGTCATATTCACCACCCCCAGCTAAAAATGAGAGACATAAAGTCTAAGCCGGCCATTGGTGGCGCACACCTTTAATCCCAGCACTCAGGAGGCAGAGGCAGGCAGATCTCTTTGAGTTTGAGGCCAGCCTGGTCTACAGAGCAAGTTCCAGGACAACCTCCAAAGCAATACAGAGAAACCCTGTCTCGAAAAACCAAAAAAAAAAAAAAAAAAAAAAAAAAAAAGTCTAAGTAGCCCAACTTCCACAAAAGAAACTAAGACAGTGGCAGCAGGATAAAGTCAACCAAAAGATGAGGTCCTTACAGTTCTGCGGAATAACCCCACAAAAGCCTTATAAAACAGGTCATTTCTGTACTATTTATTTCCCCACGGCATTTAGACAGAGCAGCAGTTTTAAATTTTTAACATGTGGCAGTCCAAGGACAACTTGCAGGCATTCGTTCTCACCTTCCACCATGTGGGTCTTGGGGATGAAACTTGGGTCATCAGGCTTGGTGGCAAGCCATCTCACCAGCTAGGAAAACATTTTTAATTATCTTTATGAAGTTAGAATAACTAACAAAATCTAACAAAGAAACAAACAAAAATAAAATGGATCAATCTTGTCAATAAATGTCATTGCAAAAAAATACTAAATATTATAAAAGGGACTCAGCAGTTCCATAAAAGAATATCATAACTGGAATAGTTTAACATTAAGAAAACAGTGATTGTCAAGAATCACAGTAGTTTTAAGGAGAGAAGTGATGGAACCATTTCTATGAATACTAAAATGGTATGTGACAGATATTCAAACCTCTTGCTGGAAACAAAATAAATTGCATAGGTATTTTCTGAACACATCATTTTTTAAAATTACACAAATATATATTAAGATGTGTATGTGAATGCATATGTATCTCAGTATCAAATCAGCATGTTACTTAGTAGAAAAACATTGAAAGTATTATCACTTCTGTTACAATTAATAACAATTAATTGTACTATTATGGCATTAGTCAAAGGACAAGAGGATCTCAGTGGTGACAATAAAATCTGTAAGGTTATTGAGAAATGGTGGGTAAAGGGATTTGCTGATAAGCCAGACAACCTGAGTTTGATCCCTTGGACCCACATGGCAGGGGGAGGGAACTGACTCTACATAAGTGCCATGATGCTTGTGCACACACATGTACATGCATAAAAGCAGAGACAGTAGGTAAACATAGGAAAAAATCTGTTAGAATATGAAATTAAGATTATCCATAGATAAAATGACTGTATATCTGGAAAACAATATCAATTAAAAATTACAGATAAGAATTCAGAATTGCAGCAAATGACAAATTTATATGGAGTAATTAATGGCCTTCATGTATGTCTTAGTAACTTTTCAATTGCTGTGAAGAGATAACCTGAACAAGACAATGTATAGAAGAGTTTATTGAGGCTTAAAGTTTTGTTAGTCCATGACCAGACAGACAGGCAGGCATGGTGCTAGAACATTAGCTGAGAGCTTACACTGATCTATAAGCAGGAAGTGGAAAGAGAGTTAATCAGGAATGTCACTGGTTTTTGAAACATCAAAGCCTACCCTAAAGGGATAAACCTGGTACAAGACCACATCTAATCCTTCCCAAACATTTCCAACTGGGGACCAAGCCTTCAAATATATGATCCTATGAGGGCCATTCTCATTCAAACCACCATAATGAGAAATGAAAGACTTTAGGGGCTGAGGGTAGAGGTCACTGGTAGAGCACTTGCCCAACATGAGTGCTCCCCTGGGTTCTAATCCCAGCACTGCCCCAAGCACTCACAAAAAGGGTCTCCATAAGCTCCACTCAACAATGTGAGCAGTGAGCTTGTATAGCAGAACACAAAGCACAGTCAAGAAGGCATTGATTGGCCTCAGTCAGGTTTATCTTATTTGAGCATGATGCTACTCAAGTGTTTATTTGGAAAAGATCCTACTGTGAGCCTATGATTGGCTGAATCTTAGCTGTTTGTGATTGGCCAAATTTTGGCTCATTGTCACAAAAATGTAAATTATTTCTTCATTAATAGTCTTTGTTATTTGTGAAGCTAACATCACAGTTGGTGAAAAACTCAAAGCACAGTGGGCCTTGGAGTAAGTTGACTCTTGCTGGTTTGGGAACAGATTACAAATGGAAGGGGAGGGGCTTCACCTACACACAAAAGCTTTATAAGGCAATGACTAAAATATGCCTGTCCAAAAGTTGGCATTTCACCAGCTATGAGAAAAACATTGAGAAGCACCCATTCCCTAAGAAGCTGGCATGTTGGGACTGGCCAAGATATTAACAAATGAGTTTACCTTCTCCTATTTATTTCAATGATTTTTACTTATTTTTTTGCCTAATTTCTCTTTACTTCTAACTTCTAGTACTATACTGAATCCAAATAATCTTGATTCCTGCTCTAAGAAAAATCCTTCTATCTTTCACCATTTTGTGATTTTTTTTCTTGAATTAAAAAATTAAACTTATTTAGCCAGGCGATTGGTGGTACACGCCTTTAATCCCAGCACTTGGGAGGCAGAGGCAGGCATGTCTCTGTGAGTTCGAGGCCAGCCTGGTCTCCAGAGCTAGTGCCAGGATAGGCTCCAAAGCTACACAGAGAAACCCTGTCTCAAAAAAAAAAAAAATAGACTTAATTTTTATGTGTGTGCATGTTTTGTTTGCATGTGTGTGTGTGCACCATATGTGTGCCTGGTGCCCACAGAAGTCAGAAAATGGCATTGGACTCCCTGGCCCTGTAGTTACAGGTGGTTGTGAGCTACCATGTGGGTTCTGGAAACTGAACCCAGGTCCTCTGGAACCATTGAGCCATCTTTCCAGCCCCAGTTTCTCATAAGTGGTCCTTCACTGAAGAATAAGGGTTGGAGCATGCGCCAAAGATGAACTATGATCCGGGATGGTGAAGTCTCTTTATTCAAGAAAACACCAGGGCAAGATGCAGACCAGAGCGAGGTTACAGGAACCCAGCAAACTGGGCCAGAAAAGGGGCTAGGGTCTTCCGGTGCAGCCCTTAATAAGCTCCCTTACGTCACACCGGCTTTCCTTCACCACGCCCTTATGGGTGAGTCCCGGGTCCACCTGTCACCTGTCACATGACTATTGGGTGGGGCTAGGGTGTCTCCCTACACTTCACCATATTGATGAATCTTCTTCTAAGTTTTTCTTTTCCATTTCATTTTTTATTGATATTCTTGGCTCTGTGTGGCTTCTCAACCCTATAATCTACAGCACTCAGAGGTAGGAGGGTTGACAGCTCATGGCCAGCCTGAGCTATATATATATAGATAAGCCCTGTCTCAAAAACCAAAACCCAAAGCAAAATAAAACAAATAGGCCATAAAATACTGTTGTATTCATCATAAATGTAAACTTCAGTGGTACTTGGGGGCATTCCCGTCAAGCTGCTATCTGCTCCCACTACTGTCCAACTCCTGAACTTTTTCATTACTGAGAGTGCAACTCTGGAAATATTAAAGACCTCATCCTACAAATGTCCACCGGAGACCACCTCTACTTTCTGCCTCTGTGCCATCATGTAAGTGGAGTGATAGGACACTTATCTGGTTTTCATCTTCAACTAGTTTGTTAAATGTCCTCTTTTCATGCCTCCGGCTCTCTTTATCTCTCTTTGTTTCTTCTCTGATTTCATCTCTCTTAAGCTACTCTTCCACTTCTCTACTTACTTTTAAGCCTCTGCCCTTTCCTTATTGTCTTTTCTATTCTTCAATCTTATCATCTTCCTTTGGGGTTTCCTTGTTTCCAAAGATTATGTTTCACTCCCTAGAGATTGTGAAAATGATGCCATCTGCCATCTGACTTTTTTTTTTTTTTTTTGGTGAAGGCTTGTATATTTTTCTTTCTTTAGTTACCCAAGTGTGTTATTTTCTGACTATTATTGGTATGTGAACACAAACAGCTATATATCAAAGCTAGTATTTGCTAAAGGATATGCTGAGTGCTAGGAGAGGCATCTAAGGTGTCTATGACTCCAATCCCAATCTGACATCTTCAACACCATTCATAAAATCTGTTGGGTTTTGTTGTTGTTTTTGGTTTTTGCTTTTTTTTTTTTTTTTTTTTTGAGACAGGGTTTCTCTGTGTAGCCTGGCTGTCCTGGAACTCTCTCTGTTCTGTAGTCCAGGCAAACTCACAGATCTGCCTGCCTCTGCTGCCCAGCTATAAAATGTGTTCTAAATACTCATAGAAATACCTGCAAACTGAAAAGGCAATCACTCTCATTATTCCTTAGCGAAGTGCAAATAGAAAGTTACAGTGTGGTATCACTACACACCAACCAGGATAATAATTTTAAGACACTGACATCACCGAGTGCTGGAGAGGCTGCTGATAGTGACTGATGGGGACTATAAATTGGTATAAACACATTGAAGATGTATTTGGCTATAAAAATTAAACATGTATTTGTTATCACCTGGGAATTTTGTAGAAACAACTGAGCAGAGGAATAAAGATAGATATATACGGAGGTTAACTTGGTAAAAATTTGTAGATATTTAATAACTAATAAAATGCAATCTTTGGTACAAAAATAATATACTTCCATTTCCTCAGTTTCTGGCAGAGAAAAAATTTAAGGGCAGGGAAATTGAGCTTCATTGTCTTAACTTTTGAGGGCTGAGTGTGTATTGCAGTGTCCAGGGCTGTCTGTCTTCCTTCTTTGTGGCTCTGCTTCCATGTCCTAGGAAGTTAGCTGTGGTTTCTCAGGGCCCATCTCTCTGTGAGAATATATTTGCTGCTCAGAAATGGTCAACAAGTTTCAATTGATAAATGGCCTTAATTTCTACCACACAGAAAAATATTATAACAACTTTTAAGATGTTTGAATTCTTCCTACCCTATACTGGTGCTAATCAGAGGGCCTGAAATTTGGAGTTCTCTCTACAAATTGAGTTTATTTTTATAACAAGTGACAATTCAAACTTTAGGTGCCTATGATTTGGAAGTTTATCATCAGCTCATGGAAATAAGAGAGCAGAAAAACGTACTTTAAGCTTCAAGCTTGTTGTTCCGTCCAATCTTATTAAGACACTGCCTCCAAGCTCTGCTTTCTTCAGTACCAACTTTATTATTGGGACTCATTTCCTTTGGTTAGTGAAAATTAGCCATAGTGTGTTCTAGGATCAAATGATCTCACTTCGTACCTCTTTCATGAGAATCCTAACAAAAGTTCAAGGGAGAGCTTCTGGGTCAGGCGTGGGCCACCGGTACACGGCTGACATAATTTGTGTGCTGAGGATGGGTTTCTGCCCTGAACAGGCTCTGAGGTTGTTGTGGGGAGGGTCAGGGAATAGCTCACCCTCAATAAAGAAAGTATGTTTTAACTGAAAAGGGAGGGTCTTCTTAAATTACCAGGTTGCTGTCTTTCCTGGAAGTAGTTTGTGGGGAGCTACCCCATACCCCTAATCTTGAAGTGATGATTTTATTGGTCCCTGGTCACTTAAGTCAATGAATAGGCCATATTCAAAATCGAGAAGGGAAAGTATTTCAGTTGGGAATACATACAATTCTAGTCCTTTTTTGGTTCCATAACAATATCGTTTTGCTGAAGCATTTGGATGTGCTTTTTAAATACATCTAACAAAATGCTCTCAATTGCTATTCGGGCTATTTTATGTCAACTTGACACCAAGCAGAGTCATTTGGGAAGAATGAACTTCAATTGAGAAAATGTCCCCACCAGGTTAGCCTGTGGGCAAGCCTATGGTACATTTTCTTGCCTGATGATTAATGTTGGTGACCCAGCTCACTGTGGGAAGTGCCACTGCTCCTAGGTGCTATAAAAAGATAGATTGTACAAGCCTTGAGGAACAAGCCAGTCAACAGCACTCCTCCACCGCCTCTGCCATCAGTTTCTGCCTCTGGGTTCCTGCCTTGTTTTGAGTTCCGGCCTTGACTTCCCTCACTGATGGACTGTGATTCGGAACTATAAGCTGAAATAAATCCTTTCTTTCCCAAGTTGCATTTGACCACGGTGTTATATCACAGTACTAGAAACCCTGAGACAATTGGTTTCTCCAATATAGAAAATATTTAGGAGACATAAAGTCAAACTTTCAGTGATTGTGCACAATGGAATCATGATATATTTGTTTGTTTTCTGAGACAAGGTCTAACCATATAACCTTGGGCTGCCTTGGAACTGTCTATGAGGACCAGGCTGGCCTTGAACTCATAGAGATCTACCAGCCTCCCCTGTGGTGAAATTAAAGGTGTGTGCCAACACACCAGTATATTCTTTTTAAAAATATTTTATTTAATTTTATTTTATTGGTGTGAGGGTGTCCGATCCCCTGGAATTGGAGTTACAGACCGTTGTGAGCTGCTATATGGGTTCTGGGAATTGAACTCGGGTCCTCTGGAAGGGCAGCCAGTGCTCTTAACCACTGAGCCATCTCTCCAGCCCCCACATCAGTATATTCTTTTTAAAAACAACCCTCACATCTTATTCTCAGGAGGAAAAGCAGCTTGCTGCCACTCAGATCAACTTTATGAGACATGGATTTCTGTCCTAGTTCACACTAAGTAGAATTCTATTACTTATAATTCTTAGCTCACAGCACAACACATACCTCCATTTATCTTATATAATTCATGCTCACACAATGCTTATTAACTCAAGAGTTTAAAATTGGTCACTCTCTGATCAGATAAAAACAACAACAACAAAAAAAAGATAACCAAGCATCCTCCCCTGGTGAACTTCGAGCTAATTTCAACATTGCAACACAGTACTAGATACTGACCTTCGGCTGCCTGCTTGCTATGCACAGGTGATCCTGGGTTGTGTGGGGGAGGCTACCGATTTGTTTTGTAACATCAGAAGCCTGCTCCTCTGATATTTTCTCAGGTGTAGTCCACCAGTTTCAACCATGAAACCTCTAAACAGAATGTTGTGGTGTTTGTTTTGACTTGTTTTTACCAAGCTAGGGTGAAGCAGAGGAAGAAGGGTGGAGTGGCTTTGCCAAATGTCTTGCTTCACCAAGAAGCACCTCAGATAAGCCTCAACTCACAGGCTATTGTGAAAGTTACAAAATTGGGAAAGTTATCTGGGCACTCCAGACAAAGAACACAGAGTGCCAAAAAGCCCTGGGATGGGAATGTGCTAAAGTGTTCAGTGAACAGCAAGGAGGCCACTCTGGCTAACACTCATTAAGTGGGTGAGTCCTACAAGCAGAGGCATACCCAGAGGGCAGGACACATAGGGCTTACAGAGGATGGCGTGGGCTTTGAATTTGTTCTCAGTGTGACAGGAACCTGCTGGAGAGTTTTGAGCAAGCGACTAATAAAGGTCAGCATATGTTCTGAAAATATCAATGACAGCTAGGTGAAGAACAGGAAATAGCAAAACTTTGTAGTCAAGAGAGAGAAACCAACCCAGTTATTTCACGAAGGAGAGAGTTCAGGAATAAACACCATCAGAAGGAAGAATGGGGTGATATGAAGATCAGAAACTGCCTAAAAGGTTCTCAGCTGGAATTCATCATTCCTATACCATTTGGAGATGCTGTGACTGTTATCCTGTCTACCAGAGGAGCCACCATGTCCAAGGAATTCCTAGAGGCAGGAATACTTTGTCAGCATGTCCCACACAGAGGAAACAAACTTTGATTCTGATTTTCCTGGTAGTCCTTCCTTCTGGTTAAAATACCTGGGAGGCCGAGGAGGGAGGAGAACCTCCTATGGGCCCCTGAAGTACAAAAGTATAAAAGGACAAGTGTAGAATTAAGAAGTTTCGGATTCATAACCTCCAAGCAATCAAGCAGGGAGCCCATTGGGATGCTATTGCTACATATAGTAGATACATATTATGGTTTGAAGCATCAACTATTGGATTCAACATATATTCTGAAGTTAAGATCAAAGAGATAGGGAACACTGAAGGAAGCATGTTTGGTGAAGAATAAATCAAAATTCTAATGAAATTAACGCTAAGGCGCCCATTATAAGTCTAAATAGAGAACAACTTTTAGTCATTCCAGAAAATGAGGACAACCCTGAATGACCACCACTGCTGAGCAGTCCCAGACGGTCCGGATGCCCACTATTGCTAATTAGTCTGGAGAGGAAATTTGGGGAAACCTAGGTGGTGCAAGTTCCCTCTCTGTAGCAATTCTGCCAGACAGGGGAACAGAAAAATTGGATTAAAAACCAGAGTGGGCGATGACATGCTGGCGGGTGTACACTGGATCCACCTCCGTCGCGTGAGCCACTCTGATCTAGTCCCTAGGATTGCCCCACGCCGGCACCCAGCCCACAACTTTGCATCGATGTCTGAGGAGCCGAGGGGGGAGGGGAGGCGAAGAGGGGCCGCTTCCGGCCTGGCGAGCACCCTTCTGGGCCTCAGTTCCTCCTCCTCGAGGACGCTCCGCCCTCTTCAGAAGCCAGAGCAACCCTTCCGCATGTCCGCAGGCCACCAGCCGCCCGCGGTCAGGGATCTTGAGGCTCTGTGAGTTGTCGGGGGCGGGGCTTCGCAGTCACGTGCGTCGCCCCGGCCAATGGGCGCGCGTCGCGTCGTTGGCTGCAGAGCCGTCGGGTTTGGCTTACTTTGGAGGCCTGGTCTGGGCCGGTAGGCGGGTGGAAAGCGTGAGCTGAAGGTGGCACTCAGCAGCTGCGTCTGCCCGAGCATCGCTTCCCCAGGACTGTGCCGCCACACCTGCCTCGCTCCGCGTTCTCCACAGGCCCGATCATGGAGCGTCAGGTCCAGCGGCTTCGCCAGGCGTTCCGGTCCGGCCGATCGCGGCCGCTGCGCTTCCGAATGCAGCAGCTCGAGGCCCTGAAGAGGATGGTGCAGGAGCGCGAGAAGGACATCTTGTCAGCCATCGCGGCGGACCTGAGCAAGGTGAGCGACCGCGGGTGGGAGGGACCCGGCGCGTCCCCTTATTCCTGCGCTGTAACTGGTTGTTTTGTTTGTCCAGCAGTGTAGAGGAAGCAGTTGCTCCGGACTCTCCAGCCCTGCTTAGAGCCCAGACTGTTTATTTGCACTTTCGTTGAAGTGTGTGCTTTGCCTGGTGCTCGCAGTTTCTCTTCTGCGAATGCTTTTTATAGGCTTGCCCATCTCTACTGTATTTGTGGTTTCTTTCCTTACAGTGTGCCCTTAATTCTCTGGATATTCTGGGTGTCAGTAGTTTGTCCGCTCCGTAGATTCAGATATTTCACTCCCTGTCTTATTTCTCAACTTTTTAAAATGGGTTCTTCTTGTAGACAGTTTTTTTTTTAAATATTTTTCAACACTCATATTTTCCTTTGACTTTGTGATCGTGTACCATTAGATATGTGTTGCTTAAACTCTAGTACACTGACAATCACTCCGGGGACCTGTCTGAGATTTCTAATGAGGTCCCAGGTGATAGAAGCAAGAGGCCTCTTTAGAAGCAAGCTTTGAATGCCAAGGTTTTAAGTAGTGTTTGAGGTATAACTATATTCTCCTGTATTCTCCAGTAATTTTCTTTCTTTTTACCTCCTATCTGTATTCCAGGCATAGTAGGACCTTTATTTTTAGATTTGCAACCCTCCCTTCCCCAATCAAAGACTATTTCAAAAGGCGGTAACAGTAGGCGGAGTACTTCTGCCGTCAGGGTACTTTTGGTGATAGTAAACAAAGATAGGACAATGAATATTAAAACCATATGAGTCATCCTTTCTACCAGCATCAGATATTTTGTGTAGGTTTGTCCATACATAGGGTTACTGAAGAAATATAAGTCCAGAATTTTAAACCATTCTGCAAAATGGAGCATATATAAAGTGTGACTATGGTTATAAACCGTGTGCTGGGGATGAAGTATTAAGATACAGCTCAAAAGCAAAATTACCACAGTACCTAAATTGTGACTGAGGCAGGTTGTTATTAATCAGGGAGTTGTTGCTGAAAAATCATTTTTAACCCTAATTTTAAAAAGCTTGAATCAGTAGAGAAGAATTCAGAGGCATTGAAAATCTTAGAGAAAAAGAGCCAGCAAGAATATCCAGGGTGAGTCTTATTGAGAACTTGGAGGTTTGAAAAAAATGTGATAGCAAACTTGGAGGAGGGGTGCCTAATAATGCCAGTTGTCGCTGCAGATATACTTGGTGAGCCTGTCACATCCTGAGCCAGCAGCTCTCAACCCTTTTGCTGTATAATAATCAGCTGCTGGAACAGGAAACTTCCACCTACATCCTTTAATACAGTTCCTCATGTTGTGGTGACCCCAAGCTGCTGCTGCTGCTTTTCTTCTTCTTCTTCTTCTTCTTCTTCTTCTTCTTCTTCTTCTTCTTCTTCTTCTTCTTCTTCTTCTTCTTCTCCTTCTTCTGATTTATTAATTTATTATGTATACAGTGTTCTGCCTGCATGTATGCTCACACACCAGAAGAAGGCATCAGGTCCCATTACAGATGGTTGTGAGCCGCCATATGGTTGCTGGGAATTGAACCTGGGTCCTCTGGAAAAGCAGCCAGTACCCTTAACCTCTGAGTCATTTCTCCAGCCCTCATTGCTACTTCTTAACATTGTTACTGTTCCAAATCATAATGTGAATCTCTGATATGCAGATTATCTCATGTGTGGCAGCTGTTGAGAACCATTGTCCTAAGCCAAGTATACTGTACTCACTATGTAAGATTAACTGATTTTCTTTTCCAGAGTGAACTCAATGCATACAGTCATGAAGTCATTACTATCCTTGGGGAAATTGATTTTATGCTGGCAAATCTTCCTGAATTGGCTTCTGCTAAACCAGCTAAGAAGAACTTGCTTACCATGTTGGATGAGGCCTATGTTCAGCCAGAGCCCCTGGGAGTTGTACTGATTATTGGAGCTTGGAACTACCCTTTCGTTCTCATCATGCAGCCACTGGTGGGAGCCATCGCTGCAGGTCTGGTGCCAGCTGATGTCTTTGTTCCTGTGTAGAGGGTCATACTGTGTCATAGTGGTTGTAAGCTAATGATAGTATCTAGTTAAATACATTTACTTTGGTGGTTTGCCTATGTTGACATCAGCAATTTATTGAAAATTCATATCTGTACTTCTGTTTATGAATGCTGAAGTACCTAGGGGATGAATCTGTTTAGAGTCAAAGGCATCTGAGTCAGTAGTCCAGGATCTTAGAGTCAGGCATCCATATTCTAATGTACTTTTAGTTGCTGACTCTGCCTTTAGAAAACAAGCCATTTGGTTTCATTTGACCAGTTTCTTTCTTCAAATAAAGGTATTAGGTGTGATATTAATTAGAGTGTACAGCAAATCTCAACAGATTGATTTCTAAGTTTGTCAACAGCTTATGTTGACCTGGCCTGTTTGCTCAGTGATTCTAGGGCAGAGAGAGAAAACCATGGTAGAACTGCAAAGAAATAGACATCTGGGCAGTGTGAGAGGCTGGGAGAACCTGTTGTCAGTGACTTGAAGATACTGAGAGCTAATGGGTTAGCACTTGGGAAGGAAAACATGAAAAGAAAGAGGACATGTGATACGAGGTAGGACAGATTTAAGAGCGGCAGAAATAAGTGAAATTTAGTATGTACCCTACACAAGTATCATTTTGGAAGCTGTTAAAATTATTCAAGTATTGGATGATGATGTTCTGCTATTCACTTTATTCAGGAAATGCTGCGATTGTTAAGCCTTCAGAACTAAGTGAAAACACAGCCAAGATCTTGGCTAAGCTTCTCCCTCAATATTTAGACCAGGTAAGAATATCTTGGTCCATCTTCAACACATCTGTTTATGGTGGAAAACACAGATTTGACTCTTCTGCTACAGATGTCATTGCTGGTTATGATCTGTGTGGTTTCCTTAAGTCTCCAACAGTCAGTTTAATAAAGGAAGCCAGGTTCCAAAATACACTAACCCAGCAACTGTGGTAACATAGTGTATTTAGGCCTGTGGCTTTATATGTGTCTCTTATCTTTTTCTACCATTTGACACTTTTAGGATACAATTTTAGACATCATTCATTTAGTGAAATAGTTAATGAGAGGCTAGCATGTTTTTGTCACTATCTTTTTTTCCCAGCAGAACATCATGTGTGTTGTTATTACATGAGTACTCTGCTTTTTCAAGGCATGTCTGCGGCCTAGAAAAAAGTGCCTTCCTGAACTAGCACTCCGAGTTAATGTGTAGGCACTGAGAGCATCAAAGGCTGACTAGGGAGAGTGATACCCCAGCTTTTGGGTAGGGGATCAGATTCAGAAGTTCTCATGACCTCTGGAGAGGAAGCTGATTGCTTTATGACTGCTGGGTTCCACATGCAGTTTTGCAGGGGAGATTTAGCTTTCATCAAAAGGCAATCTTAAAATACCTGATTTATATTCTCTTAATTTGTAATGTCTCTGAGACCAATTCTAGTTCTTAGAATAATTTTGTTGTCCATATTGTCTTAACACTGTCATCATAGCTCACAGAATAATTTGGTCCTAATAGCTTGGTTATCCAATCTAGCAGGACTAAAGGAAGACAGTGAGTGCTATGGATTGAGTAGGACTTGGAACCAGAAGATAGAGGATTAAGGTCTTGATTTGCCCCTCACCAAGTTGACTGTCCAAATGGGGAGGATGATAATGTACCTGCCTCACTTAACTGGTGGGCTAATTTACCTGTGGATTAAAGAAATATTAAAACTTAAAGTGCATTAGTCAATTGAACTACAAAGTGACTAAGAACTAATTAGCCTTCTAATGAATGAGAGACCAAAGGAGGACCAAATGAGGTTGACAAGCCAGCTTATACATCATACAGCTTAGACACTTGCAAACATCTCCTGTTTTCCTTGTCATTTGTTATCAATCATTACTTTTTGCCCTTGCTGTTATTATTCAAAGTATTTTCTCTCAAAATAGCTACTTAATGGTAGTATTGTGAGAGTGATGGGTATTGTACAGATGTTATGTGACTTTCCCAGTAACAAGTTCAGAGATTGCCTAAGGTTCAGTAGCTTGCCTAAAATCACAGATGCTAGTGAGTAGCAGAGCCTAGATTCAATCCAGATCTACTTCAAAAGCAAGTGCCCTCAGCTACAGTGCTGTCTCCTGTTCATTGACTTTGGACTTAGACCTGCTGTACTTTGTATTGTGTAGAGAGAGAAAACTTTGGGATTAAGATGTGTGTGTCTGCAGGGCTGGAGATGCAGCTCAGGAGGTAGAGCGATGGCCTAATGTTTGTACGAAGCTCTGGGTTAGATCCCCAGCACTGTGCAAAACACAACAAAACAGCAACGAAAGTCCCTCATAATACCCTCCCCTCGTCTTACACATTTCCCCTGTTGGATCCAACTTTCATTTGTGCTTTCATTGCCAAGCTCATGTAGAAAATATTGGACTCTGTCTCTGAGTCAGTCTGAGGTTGATGGTTCCTGGTCACCAGCAGATCCTATGTCCTCCATCTGTCTTGGGTCACCTCCCTGATCTGTCCCTCACAGGAGATGATCTTGGTCTTTTGGTTTTACTGAGTGCTACTTATTTGTGTTGAAGAATTGCTGATGTGAGGAGGTTAGATTAATTTGACAATGCAAGAATCTGTTTCTCTTTCTTGAGGACCTGTATTCGGTTGTTAATGGTGGTGTCTCGGAGACCACAGAGCTCCTGAAGCAGCGGTTTGATCACATTCTCTACACAGGAAACACTGCAGTGGGAAAAATTGTTATGGAAGCTGCTGCCAAGCACCTGACCCCTGTGACCCTGGAACTCGGGGGGAAAAGCCCGTGTTACATTGACAGAGACTGTGATCTGGACATCGCTTGCAGGTGAGACTGGCTTTGCTTTCCTGAGGTTTCTCCCAGCAGGTGGAAGTTTTTGCTAATGGCTTGTTTTCCTTTACACTTGAACCTCATGACTTCTGGCTTCAAGGTTCATCAGACTTTAGTGGTTGGTGTGCCCAAGAGTAACTGGAACTTCTCAAACTGTCTTCTGATGCCACTGCTGGAATAGGGAGCCACACATAGGTCCTGCTAGCATGTACTTTTCCTCAGAAAGTTTGGAAATATTCTTATGGATAAACCTGGCAAGAAATTTTGCCCAAAGTTGCTTTTTTTTTTTTTTTTTTTTTTTTCCCCAGTGTTGGGATCAAATTATGGTAAGCCTGTGCTCCACAGTAAACTACACCCTGAGCCTGTGGCAGGAAAGTCTAATGCCTTGCTGGTTGATGAGATAGATAATCCAAAGGGTTCTGTGTATTAATAACAATTCTCAGTTGAAAGGGTATTGTGTTCACTTCTTAGCTGAGTTCCTTTGTTGACAAAACAGAATGACAGATATTTTTAATAGCATATTGCAGCTGGGAACCAGAAAATAAGAATTCAGTTTTTCTTTACTAAGTTAGGTTTGACAGATAGGAAATGAATGTGTCTGTGCTCTGGGTGATGTGGTATCTCCCCCTTCAGAGCTGTGGTGCTGAGGGGATAGGGAGTTGGGTCAGAGTTGCTGTTTGGCCTCTTTAAATAGAGCATAACTTCCAGAAAATGAGACCAGCATTGAATGCTGAGGTTTTGGACTTTGTCTATATGTAGGAAGAGGAAGGGTCCACATGGAGGAGCATGGTAGAGGACACTGGCTGTACCCTCTTTATACCTGCACAGTCTGTCAGCAGTACTACACCCTCGGAGAGCAGAATCTGAGCTGTGTGCTCATCCAGAATGACCTTTGGCTGGATAAGAAAGGAAGTAGTGTTGGGAGGCTGTTTCCTTTCTCTGCAGGCTGTGTCTTCATAGCTTGTTAGGTGCTATTTACCAGACTGACTCTGGGAATTTTCTTGCTACTTAGAATATTTTACCTCAATTGAAAGTACATTCTGAGGGCTGGAAAGATGGCTCAGAGGTTAAGAGCACTGACTGCTCTTCCAGAGGACCCAGGTTCAATTCCCATCATCCACATGGCAGTACACAGTTGTCTGTAACTCTGGTTCCAGGGGATCTGGCACCCTCACACAGGCATACATGTAGGCAAAACACTAATGCACATAAAATAAAATAAGTAAATTATTTTTAAAACTATGCTTTCTAAAGGCTAGAGAGCTGGTTCAGTGGTAAAAGTATTTGATGCACAGATCTGACATCTGAGTTTGATACCTGGGACTCATGCTTTTAAAAAGTGAGATTCTAGCTGGGAGATGGTACAAGCACACGCTTAATCCCAGTACTCAGGAGGCAGAGGCAGGCAGATTGCTGTGAGTTCAAAACCAGCCTGGAACAGAGGGAGTTCCAGAACAGCCAGGGTTATATGGAGAAACCCTGTTTCCAAAAACAAAACAAAGCAAAAAATTCAGATTCTGAGTAGATGGGAGGCCTCAGTATGCAAGACCTCACAGCAGAAGAAAGAGGCACCCCGCCTCAGCAGGGTAGGAGAGAAACAACTCCCAAAATGTCTTCTAGCCTCCACGCATGCACAGTGGTGTGTGTGCATGCTTGTATGTGCTCACAGGCACACCAAATAAAAAAGAAATCTAAAAATGCATTTTAAGTTGTAACAAGGTGATCTATAGCTCAGAGTTTTTATTTATTTTGTTTTTAACAATCACTAACTAAATATACAAAGCCCTATCAGTTGGCTTGATGGTTAATCTTTGTCATCAACTTGATGGCATTTAGAATCACTATGGAAACAACTCTAGACAAGTTTGTGAGGAATTATCTAGATTAGGATAAGTGAGGTGGGAAGACTCACCCTAGACCTGGAGTTCTAGGTGAAAAAAAAAAAAAAAAAAAAAAAAAAACTGAGCATAAGTCCTGGTTGCTCTCTCCTCTGGCTGTGGCTGCCATGTGACCAGTCGTGTCCGTTCCCCTGCTGTGATGCAGAGCACATCAACTGTGAGCCACAGTTAGCTTTTCCTTTCTGAAGTTGCTTTTGCCAGATGTTTCGTCACAGCAATATGCAAGTACCTAATACATTGGGAAACAAACAAAATAACAATGAATTGTATAGGTATTCTGCTTTTGTTTTTGTTTTGTTCTCCCAGACGAATAACTTGGGGAAAGTACATGAATTGTGGTCAAACCTGTATTGCTCCAGACTATGTCCTCTGTGAAGCCTCCCTCCAGGATCGGATAGTGCAGAAGATTAAGGAAACGGTGAAGGTCTGTATTCCGCTGTTCTGTTCTGATCCCACTGATGAGCGCCAAAGTGCTTTCAGACAGCATCTCTGTCACGTTTACCCCAACCCAGACAATTCCAGTCACATAGCGACTGAGTTAACTTACTATGCATCTGTGGGAACAAGGCCAACTTGATGCAAGTCCACTTAAATTGTGAAGTTGATTTGTTGATAATTAGTTGAGGCATATACTTAAAAGTCAAAAATGTTTTCTGTGCTTTTGCGAGAATGTTTCCAAATCATTTGAAGAGAGCCCTTCTTGCTGAAGACGGTTATCAGTTGTCATGTGTGTGGAGGGCTAGACGGCCAGTCGTCTGAAGGAGTGAAGTAAATACCTACTTAAAATGCACCCTGTAAAGCAGTGCTTCTTGGCCTTCCTATTGCTGTGACCCTTTAATACAATTCCTCATGCTGTGATGACCCCCAACCATGAAATTATTTTCATTGCTACTTCATAACTGTGATTTTGCTACTGTTATGAATCATAATATAAATCTCTGATATGCAGGCTATCTGATATTTGGACCCTTGTGAAGGGGTTGTGACCCACAGATTGAGAAGAGGGTTATCCTTCTTTTAGGGTACATAAAGGAACTAATGAAGACTGTGTTCTGGTAATAAGCAAAGGCCTGAAGGAGATGTAGGATCTTCATTGTTAGAGAATGTTTGATCAGGGGTGCTGAGTTCAGGTACAAAGACTAACTAGTAAGCCACCATGTGGAGATAACTTTTTGTTAATTGAGCACCTGAAAGGATGGAGAGTACCAAAGAGTAATGTATGCAGAAAGAATGAAAACTGCCAGGAAGTGGAGAGAGAGAGAGAGGGTAGGTGAGAGCAGAATTGGCGATGAAGCCTGAGGATCCAGGAAAGGAGAACATGAAAGTTGTCTAGATCTGAGAAATGGGAGTGGGAGGGAGGGTCACAGTTGCTGGAGACTGAACTCAGTTGGGAATGGATCAGTGCTTTATTGAATACAATGATAAATCCCAGAGGATCAGCGGCCCCTCTACCGTACCTTTAAGGAGTTTGTGCTATGACATGAGGTCTCAGCCAGATAGCATGCTGGAATAACTAGGGAGCCATTTAAAAATAAGTCTCTAGCCCTTATCATCAAAGATTATGATTGATATGGTATGGTCCCCACCCCAGCTTGATAGTCTGTGATTCAGTCAGCCAGAAAACCTGGCTGTGTTGGTGGCCTTGGACTTGGATAGAACATGTATTTCAACAGGCGTCCCAGTGATTCCTGCTGCCCAGACCTTTGAGTTCATCTGGGTAGGTCAGTGGATAAGACCTCTGTGATTCAACATCAGATTCTGAGCTCTCACAGGGCTGTCAGCTTCCCAGCAAATCCATATTACCTGTTTGTTTTACATGGTAAATACTGACTATCCTTATTGAGGGTGTTTTCCTTTGGTAATTTAACAAGGCTATATCTTTATACATTGAGTAGTTTTGCTGTTATCAGTGACTGGTAAAAATACCAGTCCAGAGAAGACAAAACCAACAAAGTAGAGCAAAGGTTAGCAAACTTCTTTGGTAAAGGCTAGATGAGAGTAAATATTTAGCATTCAAAGACCAAAGAATCTCTGTAGCAGCTGCCCAACTTACTTCTGGGAGAGGCCAGCTGACAATGCAAACCAGTGACCTCTTCCCTGACATCTTCCAAAAAGGGTTATGAGGGGACTTTGAGATCTGTAGGCACCTGGAGAAAAGTACAGGCACAGGTGTGTGAGTGTGTGAGTGTGAGAGAGAATGTGTGTGAGGGGATGTATGTGTCTGAGTGTCTACTTATTTGTTAATTCTTGACTTGTCTAAAAGCTCAAATTTACTTCTACTGTACTATTACTAAATTATTTGAAGAGTGGGTGTTAGACTCTATGGAGATATAAACCAGGTCAACTTTTAGACACCAGTAGATTTTGAACTTATTAAAGAAACTGAAATATGGATTTTGTGACAAATTAAATAACTAACTCCTGTTGTTTTTAATAGGACTTTTATGGGGAAAATATAAAAGAGTCTCCTGATTATGAAAGGATCATCAATCTTCGTCACTTTAAGAGGTTACAGAGTTTGCTTGAAGGACAGAAAATAGCTTTTGGCGGGGAGACTGATGAGGTCACACGCTACATAGGTAATTCACCCTTTCCTGTGGGCAGATAGTAATTGGCTTTTTTACCAACATTTACATAAACTGTAAATATTGCTTTTCTGTGTACTGTTTTTTTTTAATATTTATGCATGCACCTTTAATACTATCTTGTATTTTCATGTATATTATTTGATTCATGAGAGGCAGAGTGGGATTTTACATAATCCCCATTCACGGATAAGGAAGCAACTCGTGATCCCACAAGTAAATTATGCCAAATCTTTCCGGAAGTAGTGCTTTGACCTTCTGAGCTTGGCCTTGTTGCTTGTTGCATTCCATTCTTTGTGTACTTTGCTTCTTGCCATGAATCTGTCTTGTGTCAAGTTTCATTTTATGGGGAATCTAAGGCCCCATGCATGCAAGGCAGTACTCTACCACTGAGCTGTATTCCTGGCCCATGTTACATTGAATTTAATTTGTTTATCTTAATTTTTCATTCTATTTGGGGTGTGTGTGTGTGTGTACACATATGCATAGAGGTACCATAGTATCTTAATTTTCTCTTATGTCATAAAGCACCATGACTAAAAGCTACTCAAGAAGAAAAGGGTTGATTTCATCTTACAACTCTCAGCTCACACTCCATCACTGAGGGAAGTCAGGGCAGGAACTCAAGGCAGGAACTGAAACAGAGGCCATGGATGCATGGATGGGTGCTGCTTATTGGCTTGCTCCCATGGCTTGCTCAGCCTGCTTTCTTAGACAGTGCAGGACCATCTGCCTGGGGTTGGCACCACCTAGAGTGGTCCGAGCCTTTCCAGACCAATCATTAATCAAGAAAATGCTCCCCGGGCTTGCCTGTAGGTCAGTCTGGTAGGGGCATTTTCTCAGTTGGCAGTTCCCTTTCCCAAGTGACTCTAGCTTATGTTAAGTGGCATAAAACTAAGTAACACTATTGACCACTTCTCAGACACACACACACACACACACACACACACACACACACACACACACACACACAATTTATTAAGCCATAATGTTTCCCTCCTGGTTCATTTCCAAGATCTCATATTAATATCAAAGTCTCATGGTCTTTAAAAATTCAAACATTTTAAGTTTAGTCTCATTAGCTATCCAGGGTTTCTCTAAAACTCAAGTCTTTCTAAAATGGCAAAGTTTCTCCAACAATCCAGGGTCTCTCAGCTGTGGGTTTCTGTAAAATAAAAAGAAATCACATACTTTCTACTCCAGGAGGGAAGAACCAGGACACAGTTATAATCAAGTTCCAACAATATAAAGCTCAGCGTCTGGGACCCACGCACAATCCACTGCTCCAAAGGCCTTAGACAGCCCAGCTCTCCAGCTCTGCCATACACAGCACAGCACAGCCCATCTCAGGATCAGTCTGGCTCCACTGTACCGCTGTCAGCATTTACTTCCAAGTTCATTCAATAACTAATTAAGCTTTGAGCAATCAATGACTCAGACTCATACTCTCTCCACAGTCCTCCAAAAACAGACCAAATCTGTCACTGCAATATCCATGATCTAGTACCAGTTTCTATCCTAGTTCCTTTCCTATTTTTGAGCTAAAACATCATCACCAAAAACAACTTGAAGAGGAAAGGGTTTATTTTATCTTACTACTCTTAAGTCCCTGTCACCAAGGGAAGGCAAGGCAGGAACCTGGAGGCAAAAACTTAAGCAGAGGCCGTGGAGGACCACTGCTCATTACTCCTCATGGCTTGCTCAGCATGCTTTCTTACACATCCTAGGACCACCTGCCCAAAGTAGCACAATCTCCTTGTGTGCTAGGTCCATCCATATCAATCATTAATCAAGAGAGCTACCTACAGGCAATCTGATGGAGGAGTTTTTCTCAATTGAGGTTCCTCTGTGGAAGTCAGGGGACAACTTGGGGGAGGCATTTCCTTCTCTGCGGGCTCCAGGAATTGAAATCAGGTTATTAGACTTAGTGGTGAGTACCTTTACTTGCTATACCATGTCAGGGCTCTTACTTTGATTTTTAAATGAAATTTTCACATTTGGTGGGCCAAGAAGCTGCCCCCAAATTAATTTACTTATCTTTTCTTATCAGCTACTAAAAAAAAAAAAGAAAGAAAAACTTGAAAGAATACAAATAATTAGAAATTCATGGCCGGGCATTGGTGATGCACACCTTTAATCCCAGCACTCAGGAGGCAGAGATAGGCGGATCTCTGTGAGTTCGAGGCCAGCCTGGTCTCCAGAGCAAGTGCCAGGATAGGCTCCAAAGCTACACAGAGAAACCCTGTCTCAAAAAACCAAAAAAAAAAAAAAAAGAAAGAAAGAAATTCATAGAGATTCTCCTGGTTTGCGTGGTTCTTTGGTTGTTAATACCACCAAAAACAGAAAACAAAAACCAATCTTTCATCTTGCTGCTCTTCCCATCTCCTAAGTAGCAGTGTGACCCATTTCTAGGCCAATCAAAGACAAAATGAAGGAAGAACAGTTGAGATTATCTTGGTCTAGTTAGGCCTCTCCCTGAGTTCAACAGTGGATTTGGAAGCAGATTTTGTGGGCAGGGGAGGTTACTGTGAACCAAAGCTGGGTCTGGCACACTGTGAGAGGACAAACTAATAGATATGCCTAGTTGACTCAGCGAAGTGAAGAGAAAATAGAGGGTTGTTTTTTTTTTTTTTTTTTTTTTTTTTTTGGTCTTCAACCTAACCATAAATGTTATTTTATTTTATTTTTTAGCTCCAACCATACTTACTGATGTTGATCCTAATTCCAAGGTGATGCAAGAAGAAATTTTTGGACCAATTCTTCCAATAGTGTCTGTGAAAAATGTAGATGAAGCCATTAATTTCATAAATGATCGTGAGAAGCCCCTGGCGCTCTACATATTTTCTCATAACAATAAGGTGAGCTTTATAGAGAATAATCCCCTCTCAAGAGCCAGATTTCTTTATTGCTATAGAACGTAGATGGTTTATTTACATATCAAAGTTGACTGACTGTATTCATAGCTTGCTGTTTTGGTAATGGAGCCTTGGGCTATCACTGTACCCTTCCCTTACTCCCTGGAGTTAGAACTGAATCCACAGGGATGAATGGCACAAGGCTTCTGAGTAACAAACACCTCATAAATAATTAGAAAACTTACTTGTACTAGTGTGTAGTGCTTTTGTGACGTGGACCCATAGAGCCTGCCCACTTAGACGGGGCTGGGGAACTCAAAGACCTCTGGCAAATCATATAAATGGTTGTGAGAACTTGGGTTTCTGCTTCACAAAAGTTGGCAGCTCTGTATCACTGGACAAATAGCTCTGCCTCTTCCTGTGTGCTCTGTCATTGGTGTCATAGGTGACTTGCTGCTCTTAGCAGATGGAAGCTTCCATGTGGATATGTAGGTTCAGGATCCTTCTGGAAAAATAAAAATGAGAAGGGAAGAAGGGACCAGTCTGTGTGAGGAATTCATTGACCAGGTGCCACGTACAGTTTCTGATGGAAGGTGCTGTAGTTACATAGTGACTTTAGGAGCTTGCTGTGCTAGTGAAGTTCTCATGGCTACAGGTACTTGAGATACAAGGGCATGATTCAGGAACATGCAGCTGGTGGAGAGCACTTCCCTGTGGTCACTGCAGTCCCATTTGACATCTACTGTGAATTCTCAAGGCTTATATTGAAGGTTTTTTGGATCTTAGGAAAACTAGCTATTTTTTCAAAAGTAGGATAAGTCTAACATCTTTTGCATTTCATATCTGTTAATCATATGGTATAATTTAGATGAGGAATTGAGAAATAATTTTTTGTTTGTTTTGTTTTTTAAGACAGGGTTTCTCTGTGTAGCCCTGGCTGCCCTGGAACTTGCTCTGTAGACCAGGCTGGCCTCAAATTCACAGAGATCCACCTGCCTTTGCTTCCCAAGTGCTGAGATTAAAAGCGTGTACCACCACCACCCAGCTGAGAAATAATAATTTTAATATACTATTTTATTTACTCTGAGAATTTCATGCATGTGTACAATATGTTTTGATCACATTCACTCCCCAGTCTTGCCACTAACTCTTAATTTGCCTGTTTACTCATGGTGTGGGGTCATCCACTAGGACATGGTTGGATATTAGGGTCCATACCTATAAAGAAAATTGTCAATATCTCTTCAGCTATGGGGTAGGAGCTCATGAGTCCCTCTCCCTTCCAAGCTGGTGCATTGACTGGCTTGATCTTCCGTGGTCGCCTACAGCAGTTGTGAGTTCAGGAGTGCAGTGGTCTTTTCTGAAAGACTGTTTTGCTGCTCCCCATCCTCTGACTCTTACCATCTTTTCTCCCCTTCCTTGATGATCCTCAACCCCTGAAGGGCAGTGTGTGATATGAATGTCCCATTTGAGGCTGCTCATTCCATAGACAATTATTCTCTTCACTTTGACCAATTGAGGGTTTCCGTGTCCACCGCTATCCACTGCACAAAGAACCCTCGCGAGACCTTGGAAATCTATGGGGCCTCCTGTAGTAGATCAGTACTTATCCTTAGCATTGGTGTGGACTTTGGGAGCCCATTCCACATAGAGGGATACTCCCTGAACCTAGACACACGGGGGTGGGCCTAGGCCCTATCCCAAAGGATATGACAGACTCTGAAGACCCCCCTATGGAAGGCCCCCTGGAGAGCATAAAGAGTATGTGGTAGGTAGGGTGTTAGTTGGGAGGGGTAGGGGAGGAAGGGAGGGAGGGAGAAGGAACTGGGATTGACATGTAAAACAATCTTGTTTCTAATTCAAATAAAAAAAATGGAGAAAGAAAAAAAAAAGAAACCTCTCTAATGAGGTCTGAGAAGTATGTTGATCTATGGCTATAGAAATACAAATTTAGAGGGTAGCTTGACACTAAGTCAGTCCACTTAGAAACATCCTAGTAGTAGGTTCATCATTAGAGCCCCTGAGCTCCCCAGCCATGAATTTTTGGTCAGATTTATAATGCCAGGCATGTTGGCTCCTATGGAAATGGAAATTAAATCCAAGCAGAAGGTGGTTAGTTACCCCCATAGCATGATTGTTATTGCACCCACAGGCATATCTTGTGGTCATTATTGTAGTTCACAGGATTCACAACTGGGTAGACTCCCTCCACCCTTGCCCTCAGTAGCCTGTGTAGCACTTCCTGGTACTGTAAGAAGCTATTCAGCAGGGCAGAAGTCTTCTGGTCAGTGCCACCTTGAGAGAAGTAATAATTTCTAAACCGTCTGTTGTTGGTACTGTTGTGGAGTATAGATCTTGATGGTGATCAAGGCAACAGGCTCAAAGGTTCAGGGCCACCCTCTTTATCTGCAGACTGACATACAGAGGAGTAGAAGTGTTTAATATTTTAGAATTTTCTAAAGGTGGTATCTCACTGTGTACCCCAGGCCGGCCTTAAACTCATGTTCCTCCTGCTCCAGCCTCTCAAGTACAGAGATTCAAATATGTGCCACTTACTACCCGACTTGACTGCAGAAGTTTTTTAGATTTTGGAATATTTGCCTATAAATGAGCTACCTTGGAGATGGGACCCAAGTTTAAGCATCTTCTGTGTTTCATGAAGCAATATACACATAGCCTGAAGATAATTTTATACATTATTTTTCATAATTTTTGGCATGAATTTTGTGTCTCCCCAAACTTAAAAAACTTGCTACAGCACACAAAAAGCCAGGACGCATGTCCTTAGGGCCCACAGTGAGTGCATTCCAAGACACGGGGTAACAGGACATTAGCTCTGACCTGGTGCCTTTGGTCTGTTCCTCAGCTCATCAAACGGGTGATTGACGAAACATCCAGCGGTGGAGTCACAGGCAATGATGTCATCATGCACTTCACTGTCAATTCTTTGCCCTTTGGAGGTGTGGGTAAGTATGACTGTCTTAGTTACTGTTCTGTTGCTGTGATGAGACATCATGACCAAGACAACTTAAAAGAGAAAACATTTCTCTTGCTTACAGTTTCAGAGAGTTAGTCCATCATCATTGCATCAGGGAGCATGGAGGCAAGTAAGCAGGCATTGAGCTGGAGCCGTAGCTGAGAGTGTTTATCTGATCTTCGAGTTGCAGGCAAAGGGACTCAGACTCAACCTAGAGTGAGCTTTTAAAACCTCAAAGCCTACCCCAGCAGTACACCTCCAAAAAGACTAGGCACATTCCCACAAGACCATGCTCCTTACTTAATCCTACTCAAATAGTTCCACTAACTGGGGACCAAACATTCAAAATTAGAGCCTATGTGGACCCCAAATCACCGCAGTGGCCTCCTGAATAGAAATATTCCAGACGAGTGATTCCTGGATTTCTTGTAAGTTGGGTGCTGTTTATTCTGCAGGTCCCTGTGAATTTGTCCTCCCTCCTCTGAGAACCCTTCCAGCCATCCAGCTAGTGTTAGTTTCCTGACTCCCTACCCAGTGCCATCTCTGGTGAATCACTCTCTGTCCTCATTAACACTGACCATAGCTATAGTCACTGTCTTTACTTAGTTACTTTCCTTACTTTTGCTACCAGATTCAGGAGGCTTAAGGACCAAGCATCATGTTTCAAATTAATTAGTAAGAGCTCTCTTTTCAAATGAGGCATGGGAAACAAAGGTTTTGAATGCCAGAAACAGAGTATTTCCTGATATCCCTTTGGGCTCTGCCCAAGGTGATGTTGAGGGGTAGTCAGTGCTGCCTATACAAGCTCCTCAAGTCCCTCTGGGGAGGGGCAGCCTTTCCTTGCATGTTGCTTGATTTGAGGAAGAATGAGAATCCCCTATTCTCTAGAGGATGGGCAGAAGTCATTTTGTTCTTGGGGAAGCATTACGGACTGTCTGGTCCTTTCTCCTGGGTCCTTCTTACCATGGTCATGGCTTTAGCTGGCCACTCCTCTCTCCTCCCTCACTGTTCTCCAGTTTTCTCTCTGGTTTCATTAATTTTCCAATGAATCAGTCTTGCTTTCTGAAATGACACCCTCTATCAAAACAGTTAAGTCACCTGTGACCTGGCCCTTAACCAACTGTCTCCTGGCTTCCAATCACTCTGCCTTCTGTCATTGCCCCATGCATGCCCTTGCCACTGTTCAGGACATTTCGCACCTGCCAGTCTGTTGTATGCATTGTGAATTATGCAAGTGTAGCTCCCAGGAAGGCAGAGATTTTTCCTTGCTTATTTTTACCTAGCTGTATAACTTTGTTACTGTGTTCTTGGTTGTTCTTCAAGGACTTAGAGGAAGCAGGTGAGAGGAGCCATGGATAAATAAGGCCATGTGGATTCATAGAAAAAACACACACCTAGCATTTAGCATCATACTGATCTGGGTTCACATTTCAGGTTCCTCCTTTAACAGCCATGTTTAGACAGATCAACTAGTTCTATAAATTCCTTTTCCTGTCTGGAAACTGGGTTGGAGGTATAAATTACTACAGGGCTGGCATAGGAGTCCCCCAGATAACTCACTGAAACCCTTAGCACACTTCTGTCATAAAGGACAGCACAAGCCTAGAAGAGCTTCAGATTCTGGCCCTGCTCATGGAAAGCTCATCCTGGCTGAGAGGGCGGTGACTGTGCTGGGGGCAAGCTGGGTAGGATTTCTGAGAAAAGCAAATAAGTTGGGTGTCTACACCCCAAGCAGAACACACTCAGGCTTTCTTGGTCAAGTTTTGAAATGGGAAGCACCTACAATGAAATTTTCTTCATCTGTTCCATTTATTTCAGGTGCCAGTGGAATGGGGGCTTATCATGGAAAGTACAGTTTTGATACTTTTTCTCATCAACGCCCCTGTTTATTAAAAGGGCTAAAGGGAGAAAGTGTTAACAAGCTCAGATACCCCCCCAACAGTCAGTCCAAGATCGGTTGGGCGAAGTTCTTCCTGCTGAAACAGTTCAGCAGAGGAGGGCTGGTGATGCTGATGGTTGCATGCTTGGCTGTGGCTGCAGCTATGATTGTCAAGGTGAGACCCTGTCCCTCCTGAAGCACCAATCCTCCTGGCCCTTCTTCCTGTCTGGGGGCTGCTGTAGCTTCGTGAGTCCCTCTGTTGAGACACTCCATCCAAGTCACAGTCTGATGGCCAGCTACCTATTTTTTATTAACACAGTTGTTTACTTCCTGTCTTAACTACTTTTCTGCTGCAGTGTCAGAGTTCAGTAGTTCTGACCAGGGCTGAATGGCCTACAAAGTCAGATTCCTTATAGGAGTTTGCCAACTTTTTTTTAAGACTCTAAAATACTGTAGAGTTTGCTAGAAGGCTCTGCTCTTCTGGATACATTGGTCTTCACTATTCAGTTTCCGTTTGTTCTTGAATGTGCATGAGGTTATCATGATATGAAGGAATGGTGGTGGTGGAAAGAAATAGGCAATGGGTATAATTTTATTGGGCATGTTTTTCCTCCAAAGTGGATCACCAGACCAAATTTGTCTTGGGCCCAGGTCATCCTAGAGGTGGGATTGCAAAAAGGCCCTTGTGATAGCCTCCTTCTCTGGGTGGTGTATACAGCTCTGGGATGGAGGAGGAAATCTATGGGAATGAATGTCAAGATGGAATGGGGAAGGGTTTCCTCAGACAGCTAACCAAGGAGTTGCATGATAATGTCTGTGAAGAATGGGTGTGGATGAGAGGCAAGAAGCAAGCATTTGGTGGAAATGCCATGTTTATATATCATGTATCTTGGTTAAATGTAAAAAGTTGTTCATCTCACTAGCACCACACTGGTAGACTGGTGATAATAGCTGCATTTGAAATCATTTGGGTTTTCTCAGAAATACCAAGCTCTGCCGAGGGGGAATGCCCTGTTGGCTTCTCTGGCAGTTCACAGACTGCGCTGGTCCAGTAAACACTCATGATCAAATCTCAGCTGTCTGTTGAGAGTGAGGTAGGAGCTTCCTGTTTTCTTTCTGTGTGTGAGGTGGGTCAGGTTGGGTTCTGTTTGGTTTGAGATATTTCTACAGCTGCAGGTTTAGAGTTACTGATGAAGGATGTTTTACTTACATATATTGGACCTTGGCCCAGAGATAATCATGTTAAAATTCAATTTGGGCATCATTTAAGAGGGATAGGGAGGGTAATCTGAGAGAAGTGTATAGGAGGGACATCTAGGCTGGCTCTGTGAAATCTGTATCCTTTCTAAAAGTGAGTGGCCATGTGAGGAGCTGCACTGTTCATCTGTCGCTTCAGGAGGGTGTGCCAGGCAGTTACAGCCCACAGTCACCGTTTAGATGTAGAACTTTTTGTTTCATAATTTGAGAATATTTTTAAAAGTCTCAGAATTGCTTTATTTTAATAAAAAATAAAACCCTACAGCTTAGGAATTGGCAGTGGCAGGGTTTTTTTCCTCTTTTACATCTTTCTGAGGCTGGCGATTTGGTTGGAGATAGGCTTGGGTCTCTGGTCAATAGCCTTTTTCATTTGACATTGGTCTTTTAGCCTCATGTGCATATTTTTGGTTGGGTAGACTTTCTTAGTCTCTGGGGTGGCATGGAGGACCAGGCTTGCCTTGCCCCCGAGAAGGCCCACCTAGCCGGCACCACATGTACCACACAAGCGTTTGGCAGACAGGTCTTTCTTAGCCAGGTCTTTGGTGGGAATGAGAGCATGTGGGCCCCCTGAGCTTTTACTTGGATGTCCCTACCGAGTGTGGAGGAATTTGCCATTTCCCTGGCCATTTCGACTTCCCCCACCACATTGCTTTTGGCCAGTACATTCATTTCTTTTTTAACCAGGGTCAGGTGAAGATCTGGTTTTGGCCCTTTGTTGCCTCTGTTCTCTTCTCTGACCTTTTATCCTCTTTATATCAAATCACATTTTATTATAAACAGTGACTCAGAATGTAGATTGTGTTGCTCATTTGGGTCTTTACAAATATTCTGAAAATATTTTTAAGGCTTTTTTTCTTTTAGATGTTTTCATACATGTGCAGTAAGCTTGGCACCTGAACTGTATCCCCAAGCACAGTGAGCTTAATTTGAACGACACATAGTGATTGTGACATACCATGGGTTGAGCACCTCAGGACCAGCAGTACCTGTCACTTGCTTTCTTGGTACTTTGTGTCAGGTCTTTTGAAATAGACTGTTATTTGCATCCACCCACACATTGAGGAGTCCATTATAATTGCAGACATTTGTCTAAAGTGGCTTTTTGTTCTCCATGGCTCACTTACATTGTCGGGTGTTTTCCTTTCATTTTATTATTTACTGGAATTAGAGTGGATTTAGAATAAAGGCCACAAAAGAAAGTTCCAGCAAAGCTTGTAAGCTACAGAAAGTATTATGGCCAGTCTGGGCTTTTTAGATTTATGTATTTTTGTTTTATATGTGTGAGCACTTTGCCTGCATGTGTACTGTATGTGTTCCTAGTATCCACAGAGACCAGAAGAGGGAGTCAGATCCCTTGGAACTGGAGTTAAATGTAGTTGTGGGTGCTGCGAACCGAACCCTAGTCTTCAGTAAAAGCAGCAAGTACTCTTAACCATCTCTCTGTCCCCTGGTCAGGGTTTTGAAAGGTAGAGAAATATCAAAGTTGATTGAAATTAAGAGATGCCATGGGCCTTTTCACAGTTGAATGTAACGATTTCATCTGTAGCACTACTAGCTTAGACTGGATCGGCTGTGTTACTGCTCTTGAACTTTAGAAATAAACTCGCCAGTCTTTAGATTTAATGCCAACTCTTGAGCCTCCTACTACAGTGCCAGGATAATACATGTCGCTGTTCTTATCTCTTGGTTTTGGACAGTGTACAGTCTGCTCTCACCTGTCTTACTGTTATAAATGAGAAAAGCTGTAATTTGAGTTGAAACTGCACTATGACTTCTTAGGGGCACATAGCTCTTTTTTCTTTAATGAATTTTTGAGTCTCTTAAGAAAGAAAGAATTTGTGAGAGTCTCAGTCCCACACTTACGTTCTAAGGCTGCTGTGGGTGGTTTTCTCACAGCAGAGTTAACATGAATCTCTTTCTCCTCTCTCCAGGAATACCTGTAATGACTTCCTCGTAGCCTCTACTGAATTATTCCTCTACTAAATGGTTGCCAAACCAATACTTTAAAAATCGTACCCGAGCCAGGTAATTTACAGATGTACTGCAATCAAACCTAAGTTGTTGCCACTTACCATTAACGAAACTCACTGTTTGAGCCAAATTCCAGCATTTGTCAGCAGTGACGGTACTAGGAGGATGTAGACTGTGCTGGGGTGAGAACATGTCTCACCAAATCCCAGCTTCACGGGGATGTGCCAGGGAGAACAGTAGCTGTTCCATGGCTTCTTTGCTCCAGTTCATAACACTTCCCACTACTGCATCTTCTGCTGCTGGGCATCAGTAAAGCTCTCAAGTGTCAACACAGCCCAGGCTTAACACCTGTCCTCTACTGTCTGGAGAAGTGAGGTTAGGTCTTCCCAGCTCCTGTTAGGGGTTGAGGTACTAAAACTGGGCAAGTGGATACATCCGCCTCATCCACCGTGACGAGACTCTGGCCTTCAGGAGTGGGCTCTCCATCTAAACAGCCTTTGTTGTTTGTTGCACATCACCCAAAGTATGTGTGTCTGTGACAGTCTGTTGTGAGTGTCCACAGTGCCTTTATGATGACTTAAACTACACTGAGCCTCTTGCCAAGAAGCAGTGCTTTCTTTGTGAATACCACTGAGAGCTTCTTGTGGTCACAACTGTCCCAGAGGCTGAGGCTAGAAAACCCCTGATCCCCAGGCTATGCTACATAGTGAGGGCACACACCCCCATTCTCCATAGACCCCTCAAGATCCTAAAGTCACACAGATCTTCAAGGATAAGGCTTTTCTTGTTTTCATAGCACAATGCAAGGAAGTTGTGCTTTTTAAATTTTAGAGATCCCTTTCTGAATAAATCTAGCCTACAGATCTTAAAGTGTGGACCAGCAGATGAACAGGGAGATGTTAGGATCTGAGGCTCCAGAATGCACAGGACAGAGACTGTTGGACAATGCTGTGAGCTGGTGAAACACACTGAAAGGGATGGATGGTAGGAAGAGCTTACGAGCACTAGGGCCATTATCACTCAGATCCTAATGTGTCCAAGCGGGGGAGTAGCAAAGGAGATCTGTGTGAAACTCAACTCCCTGCTGCCAGGGCCTGGCCGCGCACAGAGCTCCAAACTGCAGAGCCCCCACTGCCTTCCTGGGATTTAGATCAAGACTTGACCTACTCGATGAGAATGTAACTTGCTTTATTGAATGTATAGCCATCTTTGCTGAATAACCTGTCATTGAGGCTGTCTGAAGGGTGTTGTCTCTACTAAAGTATGAGGTATCAAAACCAAATCATTGGCCTGTGTAGCAAGTAGTTGCTTAAGTGGCAATTGTCATTGACTAATCATAAAATATTTTGCACAAAATTTCAATGTAGAACTTATACTTATTATTATATTAAATTATAAATCATAGCTTTTAGTTAAGCTAGAATACTTACACATTATACTGATCTTCAAAATAAATATATTTCATAAGTTGTTGTGAGTGTTAATTTCAACCTCAGATATAAATCCCTTGATTACAAAGTTTCTCTGTAAATCCATTTTTCATTTTATGCCTCAAAGACGGTATTGCCGATTCTGGTTGTCACACTTCATTTTAAATTCTTATCCAAGAAAACATCTCAGACTTCACGTTGTGTTCTGTGAGTGCGTCTGAAGGCTGCGGTGCCATGTTTCTCCATTGAGCCTGGAGCTGTTCACCAATCACAGGCCTGAAGCAACCAAGAATTTGAAGCACTGCCGTGTGCCATCCTGTGGCTGTGTGAACAGACAAGCTGGGCTTTGCTGCTCTGGTTCACACCGTTTCACTGCTGAGAAGCAGTGTACTGCAGTGCAATGCTTCTCAGTCTGAGACAGGTGAAAAGGGGGAAGAAGGGCCCCCTGGCCGCCTGGCCGGGCCTTCCCACCTGTGGCCAGCAGAGCACCCAGTGCTGCCTAGCTAGGGCTTGCTGGCCCTCCTCACAGCTCCACAAAGACCTGCAGGCTGTGCCAGGAAAAACACAAATGTTACCGGTGCTTTTGAAATTTCGTCTTATTTTAAATCTTTTATATTCTTGAATAAGACTAGCCATCCCTGGATTCTCTCTCTTTTGATAGGCAATCTGGATTAGAGAAGGGAAAGCCAATTTGATCACAGCATAATTGTCACTCTGCAATTCAGATCTCTGAGAGTGTCACCTGCAGGTGCCACATAAAGTATGCAGGGTCCACCTGCACTTGATCTCCTGTAAGTGGAAAGCAGGTGTCTGTTGGGGATGGACACCGGCTTTCTTTGTTTCCCAGGTCCTCTCGTGTCTAGGGGACTCGGATGACAGTCATGCAACTTGGCTGATGCTACCCCTAGGGCACCCCCCAAGCATTCCCATATATCTGCTGGCAGGATATGAAAGAAAATGGGGTGCCTCTGGAGCTCGTGACACTTGGCCTTGACTTCATCATGAAGTTAATTCTGGGAGAGCTGTCTTAGGCACTGCAGAAGCAAACAGTAAACTCCATAGTGCAGGAAGCAGGGGAAAGCTTCAGACCTGACAGCAGGGGCCTAGGTATAGTGAGCTGCACTGTCTGGTCTCTGTCCACAGGACTGGGGTTGGGGTATGGGGGAAACACACGACATACCTGACAGAACAGCATGTTCAACAACAGGGCTGGTGCACATATAGCCGACCTCACAGAGCTGACAGCATGCCCACAACCCGCACAGCTCCAAAGCAGACACAGTCCCAGCACTTCAGAGAGGTGGACACAAAGTTCCACTCCTGACTAGGAAGCTATTTGCAATTAATATCTGCTTGGGAAAGACCCTGCCACCCTGGGGAAGCCCCCTTCCTCCTGCCCTTCTGCAGAGCGGGGTGTTACTGCCCCAGCCCAGCCTCCCCTGTGGCTCAAGAGCTGTGCAAAACCAATACATGTGGGCATGGGGGCAGGCACATTGAGTGTTGCTGCCCTGGGAGGCTGAGCAGACAGACATCTTGATGCTGCCTCTCTATGGGAGGTAGAAACCCAATTTCAGGTGGCTTCCTTGTTCCTTGGTGGGGAGGGGGGTCTTTCTCTCCATCTACCGTGTCACACTTGTAGAGCCAAATGCAAGGAAGGATACAGCAGAAGCCCTTGAAGGAACCTGGCCCAGTGAGCTCCTTCTTGCTTTCCTTTACTCTCCTGGCTTGGAATCAGCTTCCCCAGGGCTGCAGGCCCCTTCGACAAACCTTTCCTCCACCCCAGCAGTCATTACTCCAGTGTCCTCTGCCAGCTCCTGTGCCCAGCTCTCTGCCTCTCATGGTGACCCAGGCCACATGGGCAGTGACGTACCTCCCACCAAATAAACCCCAAACTATGGTGCCATAGGCTCTTAGGACTTGAAGGACCAGCAGACCACCCCAACTCCCCATGACAACTCACTTCTGGTGGCCTGGGCAAGGACATAGATTGTTATTGTCAGGGCTGTTGGCTTGCTGGGCAGGGCAACACAGACCTTGTCCATCTTAGAGACTGCCCGTCCTCCAGAGACCAGGTTTTGGAGAGAGTGACCTCATACAGAGGATGTGGCTGGAACTGAGCCATGTTGGCTACAAAAGTCCTCTGCCGAGCTTGTTCTAGAGCAGTGGTTCTCAACCTCCCTAATACTGTGACCCTTTAATACAGTTCCTCATGTTGCGGTGACCCCCCAGTCATAAAATTATTTCATTGCTACTTCATAACTGTAATCTTGCTACTGTTATGAGTCATAGTGTAAATATCTGATATGCAGGATATCTAATGTGTGACCCCTGTGAAAGGGTTGTTTATCCCCCCCCAGGGGTTATGACGCATATATTGAGAACCACTGTTCTAGCCCATTGTGGAGGTGGGAGGCATATTTGTTCAGCCATAGACCAATGCAGGCATTCATGGATGTGACTGGCAAGGCTGAACTGGGATGGTCAGCAGGTTAGGTGTAGTCAAATATGTTGGTAGCACACATGATATTTTCTCTGATTTTGAATATCTTAAAATTTTTATTGTTATTGAACCATTTCATGCATATATATGCATATATATATATATATATATATATATATATTATATATATGGTCATTTCACCCCCCTTACCTTCTCTCACCCTCCCACTCCTACTGAGTCCCCCTTCTCCCAAAAAGCCCACCCCCCCTAGTTTTCTACCTTCTCTTTGGTTGGCTTTCTGTATGTGACCCACCACTGAGTTTGATCAGAGTTGCCTGTGTGTACATGGTGGGAGTTACTGACTGGAGCATGGGCCACTTACCAGTGGCTACACTGATGAGGAAAATGGCCTTCCTTCCCCAGAATGTTAACTACCAAAAACTGACCTGTGCAGTCAGCTCCACCTTAGTCTAATATTTTTCCAAACACAAATCATTAATAGTCTCTCCTTTGGCCATTAGGTGGTTATATGCAAAGTTAACTAGCATGACCCCTGTTCTATTTAGTTTCTGGGATTTCTAGCTGACCCAGCAGTGGTAGATCTATTCTGGGATCCAGTGCTGTGCAATTAGACTCCCAGCTCAGTGACACCTGTTACCACTTCCATCCCCTGCCTTCTGGGGAAACAGGTTATACATCTCTCCTTTGAAGAGACAACCGTGTGTGTTTAACATCCCTGGTTTCCCTAGTGTTATTGGTGAGCACAAGGACCTCTGCCCCCAACAAAACACTGATTCTACCACGAACACACCGCACAAACACACATTGTAGTGTTTGCCTGAATACCCGTGACCCATCTAGTCAGCGCCACAGGACCTACATGAGCACCCTGAGTGGCCTGGTTAGCAGTGGAGGGACATTTCATTGAAGGGTCCTGCCTCAGTCTGCTTCCCCAATGTTCTACCCACAGCCGTTAGGTTTTGCACTTTGTTGCTGTGAGTAGAAGGATAGGCATGAGCCCAGAAGTTCAGGTGTCGCTTGGTTTGGGACAAAACAAAGATCCTTTTAATGTGGAGGGAAAAAAATTAGGAGGGAACTAGCATACCGTGGCTTTGGAGGCTGTCCTGGAACTAGCTCTTGTAGACCAGGCTGGTCTCGAACTCACAGAGATCCACCTGCCTCTGTCTCCCGAGTGCTGGGATTAAAGGCGTGCGCCACCAACGCCCAGCTAAGAATTATATTCTTAAATGAGAATTATAGTGATGGGGGAAAGTTCAAGCTACTCAAATCAGGTGAAGATAGGGACCGCTCACAAAAAGGAAAACCAGTGACCCATAAACACACAAAAACAATTCAATTTTATAAGCAATAAAAAAATACATGTCAGAGCAACTTATAATTGGGAACACTGTAGTAAGAGTAAATAAAAAATTAGTAAATGACACCCATTGCTAGTGAGGTTTTGCTGGTGGATAAGATGATTGACACTGGGTTTCAAAGGCCATTCATCAAGAGACTCTGCTTCCAATAGGGCATTGTAAGGAAATTATCACAAAAGATCAGAAGATTTCTCATAAGAATGTTCCTTCATAGCTTGTGGGTGAAGCTGGGCTCTTCTGCATGCCAGGCAAGCCCTCTATGACCCAGCTACACCCCACCCTGAACCTCACACATTCCATTTTCAGTAGTGGATATTCTAAATATATATAGAACGATAGGTAAGTCCTGGAGTTGTCATTATGGGAGCCTTCTTAATTATATTAAGAGACTAGTCACATACTTTAAAGACACTCTTACAGAGGACCCAAGTTCAGTTCCCTGCATCCACACTCAGCAACCCACAACTGCTTGTCACTCCAGTTCCAGAGGATCTGGTGTCCTCCTTGCCTCTGTGGACACACACACACACACACACACACACACACACTTAACAATAAAACGAACCTTTTTAAAAGCAGATTATAATACAATATTCATCTATCACCTCCACTTCAACATGTGTGTTTGTATATCCTTAATTAATTCTGGAAAGACATTATAAAATGTCTTTTTTTCTGGCTGGTGGGATTAAAGGTGATTTATAATCTTTCTATCCTATGCTGTTATTCTCCAATAAACATTTTTTTTTTTTTTTTTACAAATTGGGGAGAGTGTTGCCCCTGATCCTTTTTGGTGCTAGGGATGGAAGCAGGGCCTTGTGTTAAACCCACCCTTCCTATGAGCTACACCCTCTGTGCTATGTGTCTTTTGAAAGCTCCAGTTTGTACAGGTGAGAACAGAACTTCATTTCTGGCCTGACAGTCATGCTCACACCACAAGAATTGCATGCAAGCCAGTGCTCCTGCCAACAGATGGGAAAAAGCAGAGCCAGAATTCAGGGGAGACATGATGTTCTCAAAAAAACAGGAAGGGAAGAAGCTCTGGAGTTGACTGTGCCTCAGGCTGGAGCTGGGCAGGAGTCCAGGTTCTCCCGGCCCCTCTTTTGAAGAGGAGCTTCGCCAGACCCTGCAGATCTCTGACCAGAACAGTTAAAACTCAGGCTTGTGGCTTCCAGATGCAGGGGCCAGAAGGCAGGGCCCAGGGACAGACCACCAGAGCTTATGGCTAGGGAGCTGAAATCTAGTGTGGTGTCTAGTTTGTAAAACAAAACATAACACCCACAGACCCAGTTTCTTCTTTCTTTCTTTCCTTCCTTCCTTCCCTCCTTCCTTCCTTCTTTCTTTTCTTTTTGGTTTTCCAAGACAGGGTTTCTCTGTAGCTTTGGAGCCTATCCTGGAACTCACTCCCTGTCTCTGCCTCTCGAGTGCTGGGATTAAGCCACCAACACCCGGCAGGACACCACATCTTACATATATTTTAAAAATAACCAAATGACATGTACATAATCTATGAACAAGTGAGAGGATGCTTCTGCAAATCTTTGGACGTGGAGTCAGTTGCTGGTTTCCCACTGGAGCTGGTGTACATCTCATTTCTTCGAAAATCATCTATGAAGTGGGACTATATGTCAGAGCACAGACCCACAGCCCTTTATGCTCACTTTTCCCATTAAAAATTGTCTAGTTGCCTGCCCCCTGCTGGTCATAGCAGGAGCAGCATGTGGTGTGGTGCTTCTCCCCCACTCCCAGACCCCTTCTCCTCTGGCTTCTCCCTGGAGATTTACAGAGTGTAGACAAGATGGGCAAAAGCTCCAGGTCTTTTGCACCTGGTTGTGAGCACAACTACAGAAACTCCCATTACTCAGAGAGGTAGGTAGCCTGCCCACAGGCCCAGAACAAATGAACCTTGCAAAACCCTGTGTTGATTCGGGAAGTGCTGCTGCCCTGTGGTCCTGCTCCCGGCTGGGACTCTACTGTTCACTGTCCTCTGCAGCATCCTTGTGAACAGAAGTGACTCCTCTTGGGAAATCATATCCCTTGCCTTCTTATTTTATTCAGCAAGGTCCTCTCTTGCCCCACAGCCATCTCTGCTTTTCCACACACAGATAGCCTGTGACCCCTGATGACAGGCAAGGCAATGGGACACCATGAAAGGCTCATAACAATGCATTGCTTAACCAGTTTCAGTCTGGAAGAAGGGAGAATAAGTAAGAGGGGATAAGGGAGGGAGCAAGCTGGACAGTAAGGAAGGGATGGGTCCTGGATCCACTCCAGCAGTGAAGGAGTGGACAGCAGAGTCCAGTGACACAGTTTCAGAGGAGATGAAGAGATAAAACATGAATGCAGGCACATACTATACCCATCGTGCTACATTCATTGTGCAGTTGCCTTGCACAAGCAACCCTCTCCTGGTTTTATATAAAACTCCAAAATGTTCCAGGGTTGTTTGCACACAAAAGATCTGGACCAGAGATGGTCTACAGCTTGTGCACTAAATAATAAATCTTAGCCTGTGATGTAGCTCAGTTGGTGGAGTGCTTACACAGAAGCAAAAAGCCCTAGGTTAAATCCCCAGCTATAAATAAGGCCTGGTGGCACATCCCCATGACTCTAGTATCTGGAAGACAGAGGCAGGAGGATCTGAAGTTCAAGGTCATCCTTGACTACAGCCTGGGATACAGAAGATCTTGTCTCAAAGGCAAACAAAATAACCACAATATAGTAAATCTAACAACTGCCACCCTCCAAGAGGAAAGGGAACAGGTGTTACTCTTGTAAGGATTCAGGCATTATGCTGGCCTGCCCCTGTCACCTGGCAGACTACTCTCAGGCAGTACCCTCGTCAGCCCAGGGTCTGTACACAGGTGCAAAGGACCCCTTTAAAAAAAAGACCCCACCCACTTGACCGTCTTTTTGCCCTCTCATCTCTTTCTGCTCTCTCCTCTTTTCTGCTCCTCTCTTTCCCATTCGCCTCTTTCCTGATGTTTCCCTGGGGCAGATCGGACTTTTCCTGTCTCCCTCTTCTCTCCTATTCTCTCTCTCTATTTCTCTGTGTCTCCTTATCTCTTTTCTCTTTCCTTCCCCCTTCCATCTCTGTTCCCAGTTGGCCAACACCTACCCCTTCCTTTGCTCCTTTCCCAATAAACTCCTTGTGGGTTTGTTGAGTTTTGTGGTTTGAGTTTCATTGCCTGCAGCAAAACAACAATTGTCATTATGATTATTGCCACAAGACACGGTCTTCTGGCTTCCAGGCCAGCAGTTATGATTTCATTTGTAATCCCAACTGGTGAGAATGAGACCACTATCACATTTTTTAGGCAAATTTGAAGCGAGCATTATTAAGTATTAGTGAGGACAATGGACATTGGCTAGGTCCATATCCGAGACTCCCAGAGTATGACACCAAATTACATTAGTCAGAGGCTTATAAAGGCAAACCATTTCCCACCTTTGTGTAAGTCCCACCTATGTGTGATCAAGCACAGCCTGTGCAGTTTGGGCAACCAACCTTGTTTACAAAAGTGAAAACACTTGGCTTGTTATCTTACAGGAACAACAGCCCCCAGCATTCCAAGAAATGATCTGTCTTGGACAAGTGGGGCTTAAGTACAGTAATTTAAACTTAAAACATAATTTTAGCCATCATACATCTCTTAACACCGCCCCCAACATCCTCCCCCCCCCGACACACACATACACACACACACACACACACACACACACACACACACCCCTTTAGCCAGTTCTTAGGTGCTCAGCTGGTCAATACCATCTTCAGAAAGGGTGATTCAACTTACCCATCATTTTCAGAGACCTGAGCGCCAGGGCCAGTGACTGGGAAACAGCCTGCTCCTTGTTGTCTTTTTCTAGGTACAGGGTCAAGTAGTCATCACACTGGCCTTGGCCCATTGCTTTCCTCTGTTCTAGGGAAGGTTACTACTTTACAATCAGAAGTGATTTACCAGTGAAGGGGTGTCATTGAGCCAGTGTATGGGATACAGCTAGCAGAGTTAGCCAGAATCTGGGATCAGTTGTTTTGAGAATAGTTGTTTCCACTGCTTATACCAAGGTGAAAGCTACTCAATGCAAAGGACTCACTATGGCTGCCATTTGGGGTCAAAACTCATCAGGATGCTGCCCCATGTGGGGCCTAGCAGCCCAGGACACAGGTTAGCTCATCTTCCTAAGGGCAAGTTCTTGGCTGAACATCCTTAAAATCTGTTCCCATTCCCACCAACAGAACCCTCCCCTCCCCCCCAATCTGGGGTGGAATTCTCCCACAGCCTTCAGAATTTTAAACCCCAGGCTGGGTGGGTGGGACCTGGGGAGGAGGGGGCAACTGACTTCTGATGGCATGCAAGATTGTTGACTGGGGCACAGGCATGCAAATGGGAGATGCTTCCTCAATGATGGTGTCATGGCCCTCTCAGCATCCAATGGGAAACTTGCCATGCTTTAGGTTATCTCCTGCTCCTTTGTTTTTAGTGGGGCTAGCAATTAACCTGCAATCAACTAACCTCAACAGGTTTCTTTCTGGTTAGGGACCTGAAGTGCAATGGCTGCAAATGGCCTCCCTAAGGGAGCCTGGAGACAGTTTTCAGGTGGATATTTGTTATGTTTTTGAAGAAAAAGAGGAGAGCGGTGCGGATGAGACATATTAACTGGTTTATTAGAGGCCCGGCATAGTAAGGAGACTGAGAGAGAGAGGAACAGGGGTATTGGCTGACCGCCATGGCTGGTCACCATAGAGAGGCAGAGAAAGCGTGTAGGTGAGAGAGAGCAAAGAAGAGAGTGAGATAGTAGAGTGAAGAAGCAGCAGAGAGAGCGCGTAGGTGGGAGAAGAGAGCGAAGCAAAGGCAGAGAGAGAGTAAAGAGAGCGAGCAGCAGGGAAGTTAAGACTTTTAAAGGGAAGACTGTGCATGCGCACTGAGGTTCCACGCATGCCCAGAGTCCTCATGCGTGGCGGGTGACATGGTGATGATGTAGCACGTTTTCCTGTGCGTGCCCTGACTGCTGTCAGGGGCGGGGTCTGTCTCTTAAAGAGGTAGAGCTGATCAGCATTGAAGTCTGAAACTTTCAATATTCATGTCTGATCTCAATGGTGTACCCAACCTAGGCTCCCGACAGTTACATAGGTGCTAGGGTTCACATTGGCCAGCTCATCTTGTCTATTTGCACCAAGCTGAGGAATGAGGAGCATGTGATTAAGACTCTGCATAGAACCAAGTTCCAGTTCTCTGGCTGCCAAGGTTCATATCTCAAACAAGTGGAGCTTCATTGAGTTTAATGCAGATGAGCATGGAAACATGGTGTCTGAAAACGGGCTCATCTCTGATAACCGTGGGGTCAAATAAATCCTCAAGCAGTCCATGCACCCTGAAGGCTTCCACTATGCTAAGTTTACACTGCTCCCCCCCCCCCCCGCAACCAAATCCCATTTAGTAATAAATCTCAGATTCAGGGGAGGGCAAAACAACCTTAAATTTTGAATAAGAGTCTGCCTTGCCTGGAAGTCTGGTAGTTGTCAATGCCCTGAAGGATGTCCACCTTCTGTACTCTGTGGTGTCAGGTACCACAGCAAAGCCTGAATGCAGCTCACCTCTCATCAGCAAGGGCTGTGACACTGACAAGTTCTCGCATGTGACAACGTTCCCAAGATCTTTATTTCTATAGGGCACACGCAGCTCTTTGACGGACATAGTAAAAAGGAACTTGAGATGATGGCAGAAGATGGAGGGCAGGGAAGGAGATATCACTGTGAGTGGCGTAGCAGCCATCCTTGGGAGAGAGCTGAGCAATCGGCAGGATCCCATGACTTGAGTCAACTCTGTAAACACCTTCAGCTTCACAGATTCCTGGAAGCTCAAGACAAGTGCTAAGCTATGATGGGAATGCAAGGGCAGAGCATGGGAAGATGGAAGCTTGGACCCACCTGGAGTGCCTCAGTGTGGTCCCTCTGGAGGACAGGATGTTGTGTGGATCACCCGAGTGTCCTGTTCCCAGCATTTGCCCCAAACATGACGTCTTAAAAGGACTCACCTATAACCCTGTGGGCTGCCAGGAGCAATCTGGGGCGTGAGTTTTCCCCTAAAATCCTCTGTGTTCTGCCTACCCCTCTTTCCCACTCAGCCCTCTGTGCTGAGCTTTTGTTTGACTCTGTCTTTTCCAAAATGCAATGTACAATCTGTTCAGATGGCCATTTTACTGAGTAGTAGGGTCAGAGTCTTCTGTGTTTTCTTAATGGCCCAGCTTTCTTTCCCTCAATAACACTCATTTTAATTTCTTTCCAAGAGTCATGGCACATGGCAGGAATGGAATGGGGGGCCTCACTGTCCCAGCTGAGGGCTTTGCTGCTAGCTCTGTCCCTCCCCATGTCCACAAGCCTTAGAGTACCCAACACTAGGTCAAGGACTGGGCTCCAGGAGTTTATAGGGGCACAAGGCCTGGGCCTGCAAGGTGCACAGTGAGGCCTTATGGGAGAAGGAAGGAGGAAATCAGGAAGGCAAAAAGTAAAGGGAGACAGTATTAGGATGGGCCCAGAAAAGAGAGAGGCTAATGCCCGTATCTAAGAGACATGGGTGAAGGTTTGGGGGATTCAGGGATTTAGCAGATGCTACTGACTTCACAGTGAAATACAATGTGTAATCCTTTCTAACTGTCGTTTGCCATAAGTGGGAGATGAGTCACCAGTTGGCCATCGGGTAGTGAGGAGGGCCTAGGAAAGCATGAGAAAAGCTAAGAGGTCCTGGCTGGATCATACCTGTCAGAGCCTAAGGAAGTCAGTTACTAGAGGGGTAGGTGCCTGGCCCTTCCTGCAATGGGCCCTGCCTTCCTCATTGAACCTTGTAGTAATGGCTTCCTGGCATCTAGCCCATGCCTCTTGGCACATGCCACTGCCACCATGAGGGACCCTTTTTCGTGGAGTCCCCTTCTTCATGAAGATGACCCTAGAAGAAGAGTCTTCTGATGTCACCCTTGCCACTTTTATTAGCCTCAGGATTTTGTGGCTTTGGGTCTTCCTTGTGAGGGTGCCAGGCAGGCACCAGTTAGTGCGAATCAACTCAACAAACAAAGAAGTTGCAATAACAGGTAAGGGTATCCTGCCACCAAGCTCCCAAATAACTACACAGGGTCCTATTCTTTCTTAGGAAATCCCAGCCTTAGCTTGGTTTATTTCTAGTCAGCGTTTCTTAAATTATCTGTCTACCTTTTGCCTCTGGGCTTTTTCCTTTTCTTACTTCTGTGTAACTTACTTTCACTCTTGCTCTGTGGCTAGCTGGGTGGCTGGGTAGCTGGGTGGCTGGGTGGCTGGCTCCTAGTGTCTTCCTCTTTCTTTCTCCTTCTATTCAGCCCCCACTTAAGAACCCTAGCTACATGCCAGGCATTGGTGGCACATGCCTTTAATCCCAGCACTCGGGAGGCAGAGGCAGGCGGATCTCTGTGAGTTCGAGGCCAGCCTGGTCTACAGAGCAAGTGCCAGGATAGGCTCCAAAGCTACACAGAGAAATCCTGTCTCAGAAAAAAAAAAAAAAAGAACCCTAGCTATGCATGGTTTCTCCCTACTATTTCCTGCCTCTGACCTCAGGTTCATTTTATTTAATCAAACAAATATAACACATCTTTGCATCATTAAACAAATATTCTGGCCCAGCAGTGGTGGCACACACCTTTAATCCTAGCACTCAGGAGGCAGAGGCAGGCAAATCTCTGTGAGTTCGAGGCCAGCCTGGTCTACAGAGCAAGTTCCAGAATAGGCTCCAAAGCTACAGAGAAACCCTGTCTCTAACCTCCCCCCCCCAAATATTCTACGGCATAAATGAATGTAACACATCTAAATTAATATTCCACAACACAACATCTACTCCATCTATGAGCTGCTGGACCATGAGGAGGAGTTGGTGTGGCAGAACCAGATCTGGAAGCATGCCACTGAAAATGAAGACCTGAAGTATGGCTGTGGTCAAAGAAGTATAGGCAATAGTCCAGTATTTATGGTGCTTTAGAGACCAGAGGCCTTGAGCCAGACCAATGAATGACTCATGAGTATTTGCAGATAGAACAGTGAGGGCAAAAAAAATTATACTGAGAGATGCGCTGCAGTCTCTAAAGCCACTGTGATGAACAAATTTACAGTGGAGGAGTGGGAAGGATGGAGGAACAGAGCAGTGCATATGTGGTGGAGAGAGGCCTGAGCTACCATCAGAGGCCATGCTGATGTGCACGGCCTGTACTGCTGCCAGAGGCCATGTTGATGTTCATGGTCCATGCTGCTTCCAGAGCCATGTTTGGGTATGTAATGAAACACTGCTTTTCTCACAGTTAGGAAGGTTAAGAGTTCAAGAGTGAGGGTCTGGTTTATCACACCATGATGGATAGTTAGAGGGGAAGAGAAAGAGAGTAAGGGGAGGGCAAGTTCCCCTTTCATTCGGAGCCCACTTCTGTGATAATAAACCCAGTCTCCTGAAGATCACACTAATCCATTTATGAGAACAGGTTCTCATGGCCTAATCACCCTATAAAATTCCTCCTCTTTGAACTACTCTGACTGCAATTAAATTTCAACAGTGCTCTAGCCGAGTCAGATGGCAGATGGGTTTTCTCTAGCCTAGCCAGTTCTGCTTAGTTGGCCACAGTGTTCTGCCATGCAGTATAGGCTCCCAAGAGACCTTAGACAACTCAGCAGAAAAGTATATGGTGAGCAGCTAGTGATGCCTGCTACGGGTGTGGGATGTGGGGAGCTATGTAGGTGTGTGTGCTATGTAGGGGAGCCTTTCTACCTGCATTAGAGAGCTTAGTTAGGAGCAAAAAAGAGAATGTTTATTTTGTCTTTCTAGCAGCCATTGGCCTGAAAAAGAACGCAGTGTCAAGACACTGTAAGGCCCAACTCTTCTTCCAGAGCTGCTAGCTAAGGCCAGAACTTCTTTGGTACACACCCTTGGCCTTGCCACCGTGTGTCTTGAAACTGGAATGTCTCCCAGTTTCCAAGCAGCTAAGTCTCCAGCAGGCACATGAGCCTTTGGAAGCAGAGCTGTGTTTCCCAAGCCAAACAGTTACCAGCATGGACATTCACTTCCTAGGTAGCATGAGGACTTGTGAGGTCACATCTGGCACCTGCTCCCAGACGACACTCTGTGATTATAGTGCCTGGGACCAGATCTGAGCAGCATTCCCAGGAGGACAAGAGCACTGACTCTGGGGAATTTTGATGCTCACTCCAGGCACTATCACTTGAGGGAGAAAGAAGTTGCAAGCATCCTCCTCATCCTCTACTTAGAAGCTCAAGTCAAAGCAGGCGCGGCCATCTCCCCACCTATCCTGTCCTCTCGACCGAAGTGCCTCCTACTCCTGTCCTGCTAGGGGAGCATAGGTAGCAAGCCTACACCCACAGTGGGAATGTGTGGATGCTGCCCATACACTAGACAGCTCACCCATGCTAGATCATAGATATTGGAGAGAATGTGGCCGAGCGAGAGACTGCCCGAAGCTTCCAGTCCTGCCAGGCTGGCTACGGGCCTGGGCAGATGGCTTTCCATTCGACTGCCTGGCTTGCCCAGACAATTCCTATTGCTTTGGGGATTTAAGTAGCTTAAGCCAAGCCCAGCTGATGTTTTCAGAACTTCCTATAAACAAAAGGAAAGATGAGGCTTATGTAACATCCTTGCTGGATGGCTGCCTTGGCACAGGACAGCAGCCTGTCCAAGAAGTGCAAGCAGACACGGGGGTCTCAGCTGTCCCCAACCTGCTACTGAGCCACCCTCTCAGGGACATTCTTTCTAAGCTTTCTGCAAGCTTTCTACCAAATGAGTGACCTTGGAGCCCATTCCAGAATAACAGAAACCTCAGGCGTATCCAAAACAATAGCTAGCAAATCGTCCCTTGAGAAGGCAAGAATCAACAAATGAACTCATCTAATCCACATGGCAGCACTAGGAGGCAAGCATGAGCACTCTCGACACCAGTTGTGGAAGATGTAGAGCTGAGCAACAACTTTCCCTGCTCCCCCAGTTCTGAACATGGCTCAACCAGCCCCCTGCCCCACAGCTGTTTCCACTTCTGCTTACAGCTTTCTCAGCATCAGTGGCCAGAAATCCTAACATTTCTCATACCCCCTTATGTAAGACTCACGATCTGCCCTTTAGAGACATCAAGTGAAACCTGACTGCTGATTGACAGGGAATGGAGGTGAGGCAGTAAGCCTGTGTCCTGTCACCTCTTTGTTAGGAGTCAGAGGCAACTGAACCAGTTCCCCAGACCACTGTCTGATTCCCGGGATGAGACCAAGGCAGTGAGCTCTTGCATACCAAGTTCCTGGGAGAGACCCTGTGATGCATCCTGGGACCCCTCTGGGAAGCCTGTGCAAGGCTGTCCCCACTGGTTCTCCTGGGGCTTCTGCAGAGCCTCAAAGCCCTTTTCTGCTGAGAGTTCAGACTGGTTTACTTCAGGTGCTGTCCAAACTGATAAAGTTCCCGAACAAACACGAAGCAAGGCTGAGTTCTGCCTCCAAACCCTCCCTGTGTCTCTCCAATTAGATCTTCTAAGAGAAGACACAGCCAATCACACCTAGAGAAAGCAGAGTCATCTTTACTGTCTTACTTGTGAGGCAGGGTTTCCAGCCCAGGCTGTACTTTTACTCTCTCCATGGCTGAGGATGACCCTGAACATCTGGCTTTCCTGCCACCATCTCTCTAGTGCTAGAATTACTGGCATGTACCTCCGTGAGGGTTTTACATAGTGCTGGGGATCAAACTCAGGGTCTCGTGCTAAGCAGATACTCTACCAATTGAGTTGAACTCCCCAATCACTTTGTCTTTCACGTCTGTGTCCCCAGATGCTGTGAGAATCATTCTCTGCACAGCATTGCTGTCTTGGATTTTTCTTACATGTTAATTTGTGTTTGCCCTTCTCTGTCCATATGCTAGACACCCTTGTTTCTCTCAAATAACTGTTGCTTCCCCATGCTTCCAGCATCCCTCAGCGCCGGGTGAAAGGTTCAGGCATTATGCTGGCCTGCCTCTGTTACCTGTCAGAATCCGCTCAGGCAGTACCCGGGTCAGCTCAGGGTTCCACCGGAACTAAGTCTGCACGCAGGTGCAAAGGACCCCTTTAAAAGACAGACCCCTGCCCATTTACGCACTCCCCACTCTTCTCTCTGCGCTCTTCTTCTTTGCTCTTCTCTTCTCCCACCTATGTTCTCTCTGTCTATGGCGACCGGCCGTGGCGGTCAGCCATTATCCTTTTCTCTCTTAGTCTCCCTCCTCTGCCGAGCCTATAATAAACTGGTTAACATGTCTAATGTGTTCCATCTTGTGTCTCATCTTGCGCCTCTTCTTCTTCTTTATCTTTAATTTAAGCAAAAGAATAACACCAGGAACCCCCGGCTCTGGCCAGCTGAGCGTGAGTGAGGCTGATCTGGATGAATTCCCCTGCTTCCTCCCCCCCTGCTTGGGTGAAAGCCTCCTGCCAACTTAACCACCAAGATTTTGAGATGAACTTTCCCTGGTAGCAAAAGCTAGTCTCTTCAGACCACATACAGTGTGATTCGTAAAAGCACAGCCCTGCTTCTTTCTTTCACTGTGATCTCTGGTGCCTGGAACATTCCATCAGATAAATATGAGTGAACAAACAGAGAATGGACTCTTTCTTTTAGTCCTATAATAAAACAAGTGTGACAAAGACAGAGTTGTCTATGGAGTCAAGCTGTGCAGTGTAGACAGTAGCTTGGGAGTGACCGAGATTGTGGGGTCATCACAGCCAGTAGGGAAATGATCCACATGAGATTAAGAATGACACTTGGATCAGCACGGATTTGCTAGTGCTGGGCCCAAAGCTTCTAGAGTCTGACCAAACAGTTTACTTTCCTTACACTTTTAAATATAGTAAAACGTTGGGAAAGGGTTTCCACATGACAGTTATCATAACAAAGCATTAGGCATGGCTACATAGAAATTCCCTTGCAAGTACATCCCTTTAGACAAGCACCTGGGTCATTCACCATAAGAATGGGTTCTTGTTCACAGACAGACAGTGCTCAGGGCAAGCACCTAAGGAGGAAGGCTTTATAATAAACACAAGGATGGGTTCTATTAATTGAGAATGCAAAGCACATGGAACCTCTCTCATAAGAATGTGTTCTATTCACAGAGAGACAAAACCCAGGATTAAGGCCTGAACAATGCTCCAGGTGAAGGCTGGCTCCATAGAATAGCAAGATCACCAAGTTGTTAGACAACTTCCATCCACACCAGCCTTCTGGGTGAATAGGCACCATTCGTTTCTCTCCCTTGAAGAAAAAAGTCTGCATATTCAACAGTTCTGGGTTTTCTAATACTTCCGTGAGCTGTGCCTTCTACACATAATTACAAAGACAAAACAGAACAGAAGAAACGTAACCTGAGCATCCAGACACAAAAGGCGGTGAACAATGTACTGAGGGAAATTTGCTGAGGCTGTGGCCCCTGGCCAATGGCTTGCATGCTGTGGTAGACTGCTTTGGACAACCCAGAGATGGAGCTTGCTCTCCCTGGGAACACATGGGTTTTGAGAAGTCTTGGCTGTTTACATGCTGGATAAGAACAATGGTTGGAAGGATTGACTCATAATTGTGCAACTGTTTTTAGGTTAGTACCTAACCCATGTATTGGAAAAATAGATTGAATTAAGATGTTGAGCCTAGACCCAGGTGTGTGTGTTTTGTTCTTCAGTTGATTTGCATTCAGATCTACTCTCAAAATACTGTTAGTCAAAAACTGGTCCCCTTTTTGGCTTTATAATACAACAAATTATATTCTAAAATTTCTTAAACAACTGGGTATGTAGCAAAAGAAATCTAAGTCGGCATATCATAGAGACACACACCAGCATGTATAGCATAAATCACAGAGACACACATCAACATATACAGTATAATAGCCAAGATAAGGAACCAGCCTAGCTGCCCATCAACAGATTAATAGATTTACATAAACACAGTGGAATTCTATTCAGCCACGAAGAAGAAAGAATTTATGTCATTTGCAGGAAAGTGGATAAACGAGATCACCGTGTTGACAGAAATGGGGCAGACTCTCATATGCAAAATCTAGATTCATTTTAATTGTCTTAATTTTACATTTATTGAGAACAGGGAGTACACGTGCTTGCATAAGAACACATGTGTGAGTGCACGAATGCAGGTCAGAGGATATCTTGCAGAGATCGGGGACTGGAGATAGAAATCAGGTCATCAGATTTTGAGGCGTGTGACTGTACCTGCTGAGCCATCACACTGACCCCAGAATCTAGATTAATATACATGCATATGTTGGGGGTCTCTGGGGACCCCCTGGGTCAAGGTTGGAGAGGGTAGAGTGTACTGTTCGCCAGTCCTGCAGCCTCCCTGAAACCCAGAGACAATCAGGCGCAACAGGGAGTCAAGTCAAGCAAGATTTCATTTATTGTTTAACAGTAAAGCCCTCTTAAAGTAAAAAAAACTCAGGGTGGGAAAGTATTACCCAATAATTTTAAAGGTATTCCTGTGATGTATCTAGTGTCCTATCCTCTCTTGGGCACAGTCTGCAAATGTGATGACCTCATCTGGTGTGAATTTGGGCAGCCAAATTGTTTTTCTTAGTAGACACTTGAAGGCTTGCCTCTGTAGCTTCCTCCCAGTGCCACCTTGTAATGGTGCTAGTTGTTAGCTTTGGGCTACTCCCCCTCCTGCTGGGGCATGATCTGTGCTCCTCCACAGACATACATACATACATACATACATACATACATACATACATACATACATACATACACACACACACATGAAGAGAAAGCAGACAGAGGCTCTGTATGTGGAGGAACAGGTTTTAAGGAGTAGAGTAATAGTGGAGGGAGACAAATACAGAGTGTTTTCTCTCATATGTAGAACCTAGACTACTATATATCCTGTTTCTTGCATGAAAGCCCAAGGGTTACTCAGCAGGAGGAAGGCACCCACCCAGTGGCAGGAACACAAGGACAAGGGGTAGAGATGCATATGAACAAAATATAAGCGTGGAGTTGCCATAGTGAAACATACTTTATATGCTAAACTTTTTTAAACTATAGTAAAATAGTAACAGTAAATAGGGAAAGGAGGAGAGGAAGCAACTATGATCGCTACCTGTCTGCTCTCTTGCATCCCTCCAGAACACATAGGTGACACCTCGGGGGTCCCCACATCCCCTTTTCTCAGCCAAGTGTCTACTTCTGTTAACAGCTGGTCATGTACAGGGGCTGAGGATCCAACAACAGCAGATGCCCTGTAGCAGGCACAGTGACAAGTGGCCTTTCTTGCTGAGCCTCCCTTTACTTCCTCGTGGACAGATGGCTCCATGCAGTAGCATATGGCATGAAGTCATCTGCTGAGGGCATATGAAGACAAAAAGAAGTTTCATCATTGTAGCCACCTGATGTAAGCCCACACACTTCTTGATGAAAGCTAACTAGTCCTCAGGTGAGAGGGCTCCACAACATCCTTGTCAGAGCTCACCCTGACTGACGTGGAATAAACTGCATGTCTGCCCACCAAAAAAAAAAAAAAAAAGTAATGAAGTCTTAACTGCCAGCAACTCAGAATGTCCCTGGTCTTGGAATCTTCTAAGAGACTAGTATGGTAAAACGAGGTCACATGATGCCGGGTGGTAGCGGCAGCAGCTTCTGAGGTGGCAGCACACGTCTTTAATCCCAACACTCAGGAGGCAAAGATAGGCAGATCTCTGTGAGTTTGAGGCCAGCCTGTGTATGGAATGAGTTCCATAACAGCTAAGGACACATAGAGAAACCCTGTCTCAAAAAACAACAAACAAACAAGGCCATATGAATGTCCTTAATCTAGTCTAACAGGTGTCCTTAAAATAGAGGATTTTACTCCCATGATGTTTGTGTCACTCTTGCACCCGTGGGCTGGTTGTTACTGTAGCTTGCAGGGTTCAGGGCTGGGTAAGATTGATGACTGCTTTTCTCCTCCTGTAGTGTACCTAGTGCTTTCCAGTGCCATAAAAGCTAGCGATAGGAATGAAGCCACAGGCCAGCACCAGCTTGGTTACTCCATGTTCTGTGACTCAAGTCTGTGATGTTTTCAACAATAGGCTCTTACCATAAAGTTCTGGAGGGAAACCAACAGCAGTGATAGTGAATAGCCTGTAATGTTTGTGGTCTCTGGAACCTCACCAGCCAACAACTCAAAGAGAGGTAACCTGTTTCTGGCAGTGTGCTTTTTATTAGATAGCCTGTGGTGTCTAGTAGGGGCATTATCAGCCCACTACAGAATAACTTCACTTTGATTCATTTCTGATCCATTAATCCTCTTTTTTTAAAAGAAAGAATGGCCTTGAAATGCGTTTAATGACGGTCTCTAATTACACTCCAATTAGTTTACTGTCAAACCACACTTACACATGATATACTGAGTCATGTCAGTCTTACAGTGCTTGAATAGCACAACTTGTTTTGTACATGCTTGACAAAACAAGAAGAAGAATATGCATTACCACACAAGCCCAAACCGGTTCTAAGAAAGTTTTTAGACTTTGATTCAAGTACAAAGGAATAGTCCATATTTTAAAATCCATTAACTGTATAATTGAAGAGCTTCCATCTAGCTATCATTTAGAATTGATTAGTGTAAAATGTAATGAAGTGCTAAACTGAAATTATCATAAAAATAATTTGCTATAATTCTATAAATGCCTTCCAATTGTTGAATATCAATTAATATCATATGCTCATGACTGACATCAGCATTTGGTAGTTTCTTTTTTAAAAGACATTTTCAAAGAGTAAATATGTAAGTCTCACTAGGGATCTGCTTTGGTGTGCCTTTAAATGAATTTTAATAATTGACAGCATTGACATTTTACCTCCTATTTAAACAAGATGTTATCTCTACATTTTTCTGTTATTAATAGGCTCCCATTTCTAAAAGTATATTAAATTATTTTTAATATGCTGTGAATTTCGTCAACAGAGATGCAGAAGATTGTATCTGTTTCGTTGTGTGCTTCTGTAATGCCCTTCCATAAGGTTCTCTTGATTCAGGCTCTAAGCGAAGAAATCTTTCAGAACTCCTGCTGTGTATTGGTTTTCTGCTCCACCTCAACATAGGCTTTCCATTGGCTCTCCTTGGTTGCTGCATACTGAAATGAATACAATATCTAAGGCTTGCAATGTAACTCGGTGGTATAGAGCTTGCTTAGCATGCACAAGGCCCTAGATTTGCTCCCCAGCACCACATAATCCAGTTCCTGCCTATAATCCCAGTAGTGGGGAGGACCAGAAGGTCAAGTTCATGCTCAACTACAAAGGGACTTCTAGACCAGCCTTGGATCCATGAGACTCTTCTATAAAAATGCACAAAAAGCAGATATACACTAATAAAGTTTAAAAAGAAAGCAATTTTCAGATCAGTGGACGTGTATGATGTATCTATCAGAAAACATTAATTTTTAGTAGCAAAGGCATCAATCTGATGCAAAGCTCTCAAGGGCTACTGCTTAGGTTACATTACTGTAATTCATTATCTCCTGCCATAGCTACTCCATTTTGCTAGGAGTCTGTGACATCATGTGTCTACCATCTTGTATTCATTAGTGTTCCAATGAAGGAGAATCAATAAGCTGTTTTTATGGAGAAATAGAAACTCACTCTAAGGAACTGTCTCTTGAAATTGTGGAGGTGTGATCAGTACAGAATCTAACAGGGACACCTTGAAGGCTACAGATGACGAAAAGTGTTGAAGTTTGTGGCCAAAAATACCCTACCATAGAACCAGGAAGAGTAAACATGGCCAATGAGATGAAAGGCAGTTTGATGGATTCTTCCTTGCTAGGGGGAAATTGAGGAGACGTCTCTTCAAGCCTGGTATCTAATGAATGAAGCCTGTCTACATTACACAAGGGAATATGCTTTATAACACACAAACTTCAACAGAAATCTCTAAAAATATCTAAAAATGACCAGAAGCATTATGGATCAGAAAAGCTGACAAACAAAATTAACCCTATGCACTCTCTGTTCTGAACTTTTTAAAAGACATGACTGAGCTTTGTAAATTTCCCCAGAGATATAATACTTAAAAAAATATTTCCTATCTTGACAGTGGATAGGGTATTTTATAGAACTTTGCTGTGTATGACAACTTAGGTCCCATAGGTCAGGGAACCAATGTGAGAGGTCTTCAAACCACTAACATATCTCATTGAGGAAGCTGTACATGGTGAGTCACACAGTATGCCCTTTAGTTCATAATCTTTACTTGCAAGTGTTCATTGTAATGAGTCGTTGGTCTGGTTCAAGGCCTCTGGCTTCTGCTACTCTATCAAAACTGAGCCCTCACTGGGACTCCTCTTGGATATCCTGTTGTTGCCGTGTTGTGGAGATCCTGCAGCTTTGCATCTGTAGGTCTGAGAGCTTCATGAGCTCTAGCAGTTCTTTGTTGGGGTGGATTTTAGGGTGGGCCTACTCATAGCCCTGGTTCTGGGCCTGGGTGGTAGCTATTTTGGTCTATCTGCCAGCTTCCTGTAATCCTCACCATCAAGGCAAGCTTTCCAGCACTGCCTGGGCTAGCTCACCCAATGCTGTAGGCAGCAAAGGGTGGGGCCAGTTCTCTTGCTCTCAAACCCTCATGCTGGCTCACCCTCACCCACACCCATACCATCAGGACCAGCTAGCTGTACTGTGTTGCCCCGGCGTGATGTAGGGCCCTCTCTCCTGAGGGCTGCAGCTGGTGAGGGTCAGGGCCAGCTCTTCTGCTTTCATGCTCCTAAGGCTCGCTCTCCTGCCTGTCACAGGTGGCGAGGGGCAAGGGGGCAGAGGGCACCTTTCCCTCGCCCACACCAACGCATGGCATTAATCCTCTTTTAATCTTTAAACCACTGCATTCTGTCTTCTCTCTCTTGAAAACCTCCTCCTCATGACCTCTTGCATCTCTTGGAAACTTCCCTGACCTCTATGGGTATTTCAAATGAAGCGTGCTTATCTGAAGATTTAAAGCTACATCCACAAATGAGAGAAAATGTGGTTTGTCTTCCTAGGTCTGGATTACCTCACTGGGAACAAGTGTCTCTAGATCCATTCATTTACCTATGGATTTCACAATTTCATTTTTTATTGTCTTACAAGCTTTATTTTAAAGCCTTGCAAATAAATGAAAACATCACACACCAGAATAGACCGGACCTGAAGCCTTCTTCTTCTCTACACTCAATGAACTAACTTCTGTACAGTTAGAATTGGCACTCAGAATGTACACTCTTCACATTCAATTTTACACTTTCAGTACTGAGTATGTTTTATGCACCTATCCACCACCAAAACAAACAAACAAATCCATGATAGAGTTACAACTAGAAAAACAATTAGCTGTATATCCTTTCATAACTCGTGTCTATCACCTGCATTCAGTCCTTCCTCACCTGCTAGTATTTAGTCTTCCTTCTTCTCTTTTCTTCATGTTATCTGTACCCACATGCACATCTGTTTCTGTGTACACATGTCTTATTATTGACTAGAATCCATCTTACTGAAATCGTGTGACCTTGCTTAATATATATTGTAAGTCCATCCATTTTGTGAAAGTGTTTTTACTTCAATTTTCTTTAGATCTGAGTAGTATTACATTTTGTACAATCATCAGATTTCATTATCAATTCATCTCTTAATGGGCAACTAGATTGATTCCAATTTTTTGCTATAGTAAATTAAGCAGCAATGGACATGGGGCGCAAATATCTCGATGGTAAGGTATGGAGTTTTCTGGGTATATGCCCAGGAGTTAAATAGCTGGGTCATATGGAAGTTCTATTTTTAACTTTTTTGAGAAATCTCCAATTTGATTTCCACAATACGTATATTAATTTGCACCCATACCAACAGTGAATGAGGGTTCCTTTCTCTCCACATCCTCTCCAAAATCTGGTGTCAACTTATTGATGATAGACAATCTGATTATAAGGTGAGGTGGCATCTCAAATTCATTTTAAATTGCATTTCCCTTATAGGAATATTGAACACTAAAGTGGTTATTAGCTATTTCTGTTTCTTTTTTTTAAAATCTATCTATTCAGTTCACTAACTTATCTGTTGATTGACTGGTTTATTCCTGTGGTACCTGCAGTTCTTTGTAAGTTCAAGGACATTAGCCTCTTTTCCAAAGTGTAGCTGGCTAAGATTCCTTCCCATTCTCTAGGCTATCTGTTAACTCTGTTGCTCATTTCCTTTGCTGTATAGGAACCTTTTCTTTTCGTGTTGTCCACCTGTGGATACAGGGGTTCATTCCTGTGCTGTTGGTGTTCTCTTTAAAAAGGTCTTGCCTACCCCAATATCTTGAGGGGTATCCCCTGTGTTTCTCCTAAATCTTTCAATGTTTGTGGCTTTAAATTAAGAACTTGAATCCATTTAGAATTGATTTTTGACATAAATCTAATTTCATTTCCTACAGGTAGAAATCCACTTTTTTCCCAGCACTATGTGCTAGATAGGCTATCTTTTTTTTCCCATAGTATGGTTTTGCCTCCTTTATCAAATATTAAGTGGGCATAGCTTTGACACCCTATTTCTGAGTCCTCTATTCTATTCTATTGGTCTGTCTGTCTACTCTTATGCCAGCACCAGGCTGACTTTATCACTTTGTTTTTCTTAATAGCTGAATAATAACCCATTGTGTAAATATACCACTTTCTGATTGGATTTACACTCTGCTTCATGAAATAGAATCCACATTGGCATTATTATCAAGGTCAAGAACATGTGGCTACATAGGCCAGAGGTTCTAGGGCAGAACCTATTACTATTGTGCTAAATGGACATAGTATTAAACCAAGTCCTAAAGACTTATTTCATACCCATTATCCTAGTTAGGGTTACTATTGCTATGATGAAACACCATGTTCAAAAGCAAGGTGAGGAGGAAGGTGTTTGTTTGGCTTACACTTTCACATCACACGCTACCATTGAAGAAGTCCAGGACAGGAACACAGGAGGGCTGGACCTGAAGCTGGAGGTAGCTGGAGGCAGAAGCTGGTGCAGATGCCATTGAAGGGTGCTGCTTACTGAATTGCTCCTCATGGCTTTCTCAGCCTGCTTTTTTATAGAACCCAGGACTACCAGTGCAGGGATGTCACTACCTGCAATGGGCTGGACCCTCCCACATCAATCACTAATTAAGCAAATGCCCTACGATCTTGCCTACAGCCAGGTCTTATGGAGACATTTTCTTAATTGAGATTCCCTGCTCTCAGATGGCTTTAGCTTGTGTCAAGGTGGCATAAAACTATCCAGCACACCCATAAATCAATGCATCTCTCAACCCTCATCAAAAAAACTTCTTTTTTTGCTCTAAGTGGTGACTAACACAGAGACCCACACTGGTCAAGGTGCAAAGACTAAGAGACTGTGGACTGCTCAGCCCTGAGTGGGACATCTGTATTATACTCCCTCCTTAAAAGACTCCAGAATCACTGTGAAAGAGGGAGCAAAATGAATGTAAGAGCTGCCATGTGTGGTAGTGCACCCCTTTAATCCCACAAATCTCTGTGGGTTCAAGGCCAGTCTGGTCTACAGAGTGAGTTCCAGGACAGCTAGGGCTACACAGAGAAACCCACATTGAGAAATCCCACAAAAGTGAACATTTGACAGTGGGTGACTAAGTTACTATCATGAGATGAGTATTATCTGACTCACCAAGACACTTGTAGTACATTATCAAGTATATGCATGATTGGGATGAGCAGGTCCTGAGGTTGCAAGCAAGTTACATGAAGAAGTTGCCCAAATGCCTATGGTTTTTACACCCATTACAATGTCATCTGCTACTAAGCATGCACATATAGTCTCATGAGATAGGCCTTATCATCAGTTGACTGAGGAAGAGAAGACTAGGGCCTGGCATTGATGGTTCTGCATGATATGCAGGTACCACACAGAAGTGGACAGCAGCAGCATTATAACTTCTTTCTGAGAAAATCTTAAAGGACAACAGAAAAAAAATCTTCACAGTGGGCAGAACTTTGGGCAATACACATGGTCATATGTTTTACTTGACAGGAGAAAAATGGCCAGATGTGCAATTGTTCACCGATTCATGGGTTGGGGCCAATGGATTGGCTGGATGGTCAGGAACTTAGAAAAAGCACGATTGGAAATTCAGGGAGAAACACCTTTGGGGAAGAAGTATGTGGATAGATCTCTCAAAAGGGGCAAAGGCTATGAAGATAGTTGCATCCCATGTAAATGCTCATCAAAAAGTTGTGGAGAACAGAGAAAGCCTTGGGTGCTTGTGTAAAGCATGGATGGCCAGGCGTTGGTGGTGCGCGCCTTTAATCCCAGCATTCGGGAGGCAGAGGCAGGCAGATCTCTGTGAGTTCAAGGCCAGCCTGGTCTCCAGATCGAGTGCCAGGATAGGCTCCAAAGCTACACAGAGAAACCCTGTCTCGAAAAACAAAAACAAAAACAAAAACAAAAACAAAAACAAAACAAAAAGCATGGATGAAGTCCTGAGCAAATGTGTGTTGTTGGCATGCCCATGTCAAGGTCCCAATGCCTCAGAACCATGGATTGAAGGCCAGCCCCTCTCTAGTAATCTTTGGGACTCCACCGTAGATTGGAACTGCTGAGATATCCAGTCTGTGGACTGAACAACTACTGGATTCTTGACCTTTCTGTCAGGATACAGCCATTGTTGGACTAGTGGACCACAGCCTGTATGCCACTCTAATAAATCATACATACATACTTCCTAATGTGGCCATGATAATTAAATCTCCTTGCTTTGCCATTCATCACTACTTGTCTTTAATTAGTGTATTGGGACAATGGCCAGGCCTGGTCTAGTATGCTGCTGTAGGTGACCCCTCTACAGTATGGTTTACAGTAACGGTTGCCTATGCTATCCTCCAGGGACTCAAAACTGCTTTTCTTGAGACCATTGCCCTGTCCTGTGTAACCAGGGAAGTTCTGTAATCTTGGGGCTTCCAGCCCTACAATTTTCCCTTATAAAACACCCCTCAGTCGAAAATGGTACTCCATTTGTTCCCGAACGAATGGGGTCCTTGCTGTAGCTTGTATCCTCGAGTCAATAAAGAAACCTTTGTCCTTGCAAAAAAAAAAAAAAAAACAAAAAAACAAAAAACAAAAAAGAAACAAAACAAAAAAACAAAAAACAAACAACAACAACAAAACCCCCCCTGTTTTTCTTGAAACCATACACTTGGATCTGATGAGTGATCTTTAGATCACACATGCACAGGCCTTCAGCCATTTCTCATGGATTTGAGTGTTAGGGCTCTGCCTCTGAGCTCAGCCACCTCATAATGAACTTCCTCTGGCAAAACAATTAGTGATTGGAGGACTGGGTAGTGGGTGGTTCTGTAACAGTGGGGGTTGTTGGTACTGACCACTGTGCTGTCTCACAGAGAGACCCCTTCCATAGATAAATTCTCAGGTTAAATCTGATTTGAGAAGGGTATTGGCACCTGGTTCCAGAGACACTTAGTCATCAAGGCTCAGCCTCCTTCATCCAGACACCAGGAATGGAGTTGACATGCCAAACATGACAAGGGGAAGTTAAATGTCATCCCCAAACCAAGACCTGCTATCTCCCATGAGCTAATGTTGGGGAGAGAGCTTTCTCTGTAGGCTTATCAGGGTGACTACACCTTGAAGGACTTGGGATTAGGATATAAAAAGAAGTATTGCATGCACAACTTTCTTTCTGAAAGCTTTATTGATCTCTGTGCCGAGCAAACAGCAGAATGTGGCGGGGTGAGGTGAGCCATCTGGGAGTTGAGCACATGCACAGGGCAGCAGGTGGGTGAGAAGCCAGGATGAGGCTCCAAGAGCAATTCTCCAAGGACAAGACAGCCAGCAGAAATGAGTTAGGTGCAACGGTCCTCTCAGTGCTGGGACATCTACAAGGACAGGAAGAGGACATGAGAGCCAAGGTCCTGTGCCCCTGTCCTGTGCAGTCCACCACACCCTCCAACACTGAGGGCCTTGCCTCTCACCTTGGCTGGGCTTGGGGGGTACCTGTTCCTGAGGATTCTTTCATTCAGTAGAGCCTTTACCAGGCAAGAGCGGGAGTGGGAGAAGGTCTTGAAGCTTTTCTTGCCATGGTAGGCCCCCATGCCACTGTTCCCTAAATGGGAGGTCAGTTCAGGGCCAGGATTCCAGCCCATCTTGTACTCACAACCCTTATGATCTCTTTTTTCTGAGCATCCTGGGGGGTAGCCAAACCTTAGAGTGTCCCCTAGGTACTTAGGCCAGGCAGAAGAGAGCCCAGGAAGAGTGTCATCCCAGCCATGCCACTAAATGGCCTTGTGACCCCAGGCTTGGGACCCCTGTAAAAGGCCAGAGTGATCAGGACTAGGGTCCCCACACTAGACTTACCTACACCCCCGAAGGGCAAAGTAGGCACAGTGATGTGAACAATGACATCATTGGCTGTCACTCCGCCACTCGATGTCTCTGCAATCATTTTCTTGATCACCTGTGTAAAAACCCAGGCAGCCACCTTGCATTCTCTCCACCCTTTCTGAACATATCTTGGAGCCTCAAGAATAGGGACTAGGGGGGCTGGAGAGATGACTCAGAGGTTAAGAGCACAGACTGCTCTTCCAGAGGTCCTGAGTTCAATTCCCAGCAACCACATGATGGCTCACAACCATCATTATGAGACCTGGTGCCCTCTTCTGGTGTGCAGATATACATGGAAGCAGAATGTTGTATACATAATAAATAAATAAAATCTTTAAAAAAAAAAAAGAATAGGGACTAGTGAAAGCTGAGTCCTAGTCACCAGCTCCATAATCCTTAGCCCCTTGGCATCTCCAGCCCTCTACAAATTCCACAGGACTCTTAGCACTGTATGGGGAAACAGCAGTGGTTCCACAACCCTGTGGCAATGACTAACCCATTCACAGCTCTAGGAAGATGAAACTGTCATAATCTTAGAGCTAAGGCTAAGGAGGCTCGGACAAGTTAAGTGATTTGCCCAGGTTCACACGTCTAATGAAAGAGGAAGCTGCAGACTTGAACCCAGGCCCTGTGGGTCCCTGGGTCCTCTTGCATGTAAGTGCTGTGCCTGAGAGGCCAGGAAGTTGGGAGGGGGACTCCTAGGCCCACCTTGTTGTTGTTAGAGAACACGTAGAGTGCCAGGGGCTTCTCACGCTGGTTGATGAACTTAATGGCCTCCTCCAAGCTTTGAACACTCACGATGGGCATCACTGGCCCAAAGATCTCCTCCTGCATCACCTGGGACTGGGGGTCCACATCCACGAGAATGGTGGGAGCTGAGGCAGGAAGTGAGATAGAGTATTTGCGCTGCCCCACCCCCAATCCCCAACACACACATGTACACACATGTCAGTGTCAACGTCTAGTTCCTGCTTCCATTCTTTGGAAAGGAAGCTGTCAAGCTTATGTGGGCAAAGACAAGAGCTGAAGTGCTCTCTTTTCATGCCCACCTCTCCCCAGTCCCCAGGTCCTGGATCCATCATGGCAGACCATGGGGATATTTACAGACTAACCTGCATAGGAAAGCAGAATCTAAACAGTGAAGGGACAGCTATTTCATCTGCTGACCTCATGTGTCCATCCCAGAACTCCCCTGCCTCCTTGATAACTGGGGACCAAAGGGGCTCCAACTGAGGCTGCCTCCCAGTCTGGCCTGTCTTGAGCTCATGGGGCCTCTGCTGTCTCTATTCCCTGCTCCCTTGTGCAGATTGGAGATGGAGATGAAGCCCTTGTCTCTGCCTTGTGGGAGAGGTTTCTGGGACTGTAGAGGAGGCCCTCTCCTGAGGGCCCCAGAGCTTTCTGCAGGCCCACTTGGGAAAGCCTACTTGCTGAGTATCTGTGCCCACTTTCTGGAAACTTGCAGTAGACCCTGGCAGTCCAAACACACAGGCAGAACACACACCTATGTATCGTGAAGCTGCATCCCAGGTGCCTCCATGGGCCACTTTCTGGCCCTCAATCAGGCGTATGACGCGCTGGAAGTGACGGTCATTGACGATTCTCCCATAATCACGGGACTGCTTAGCATCTTCCCCATAGAAATCCTGAGAAGAGATGAGGCCCTCAAGGAAGATTTGGTCCTGTCATGACCATGACTTCCCAGCTCTAGGCAGTAACTGACTTGGGAGGCGTTGGGAATCTGAGTGGAGCTCTTCCCCCCATCATGCCTTGTACCTTTCCCAGCTGTCTGCAGTATGTGTGCGTATTTCTTCTGTGAGTAGAAGTACCTAGTATTTCTCAAGGTCCTAGAAACTAATTGTGGCCAAATACATCCCCTGCACCTGCTCCCATCTGCCAGTCATACTCACCTTTAGTGACTTTTTGAGCTTCTCCACAATTTGGCTTTGAATGGAGGGGTCACAGAGAATGTAGTCTGGGGCCACACAGGTCTGGCCACTGTTCATAAATTTTCCCCAGGCAATGCGCCTGTGAAAATGCAGTCTGTTAATCATGGGAGCTGCCTTGAGACTATCTTCATGCTCAGGGGCAAGGCACTGAAGGCTGAGGGACACAGTGGACCCTCCTAAGCGACCACTCACTTGCAGACACACACATACCACAGGGGTTCCTGCAGCCAGAGTGTTTAATGCCATGGGTGCTGGGGGGGAGGGGTCTGAGGATATCTGGGGTGAGTGTTCTGTGTCTGATCACATTCTCAAAGCCTTACATAAACCAGGTGACACCTCTCTTGTATCCTTCCTTATGTTTGGGGTATGGAGGTGGCCAGAAGCCTAACTAGTACAGATGTGAATCCTATCCTGGACTCTAAGCAAGTGGCCCTGTGTTCCTGGTCTTGCTCGCCAGATCTCAGACGGGATCTCCTGCAGAGGCTTGGTAAAGTTCTCCAAACCGTGGGTACCCCACAGTTGTTTTTCCTGAAGCTTCTACTTGGAGAACCACCCTCATGATGCCCACAGAGTCAGTGCTCTCTCTGGAGGACCCCTCTAGGAAGATGTCTATGAATGGTGTTCTCCCTTCAACTTCTTCCAACCCCAAACTATAGGCTCCTTAGGGGCAGAGACCGTCTTTATTACTTGGTGCAGAGCTTGGCACCATCACGTGTTGAAAGGTAGATAGCATCCCAAGCCTCTGTAGCCAGCCAAGCCCGAGCCTCCTCACCTGCAGGCCACATCCAGATCACAGTCCTTGTCCACATAGCAAGGGCTCTTTCCTCCAAGCTCCAGGGTGACAGGGGTCAGGTGCTTGGCCGCGGCCGCCATGACAATCTTCCCCACAGCCGTGCTCCCAGTGTACATGATGTGGTCAAACCTCTGTGCAAGCACCTCCGTGGTTATAGGGACATCCCCTTTGATCACTGGGTACAGATCCTTCCAGCAAAGAGACAGAGGAGACTCAGAAAAACCAAGCCTCTCCTCACTCCACAAATAGAGTGGGCACTAGGAGACTGGCAGCCCCTCAGCCCTTCAGCTCTGTACTTTCCTGGGTACCCTAGAGGTAAATTATTCTCCTAACTCAAGGGCTCCATTTACCCTGTCTTTAGGAGCTGGACTCCTCCCACATATTATAATAACCCACTGTCTCCCAAGTTTTGAAGACCTGACCCCATCATAGTCATCCTTGAACTCTAGAGGGCACCTCACCTTATCCAGGTACTGAGGGACAAGTGTGGCTAGCAGGTCTGCTGTGTTCTCACTCACTTCTGAGGGCTTGAGGACTACTGCATTTCCTGCAGAATACAAAGTCAGGGTCATCCTCAGGACACCCCCTCAGAGACTCTTCCCACCAGGCCTAGAGATTCCATGACATATGTACCTTTGGAAGGCAGTGGGAGAGGCTAGCCCCGAGTGCATGCTGTGAGTACACACGGGTACATGCTGAGAAACACAGGTACAACATAGGAACACAATGCAGGAGCACACACAGGCACACACATGAGCATCTGCTACAGGTACCCCACCTGCCCCCCGCCCACCGGAGCAGTGCTGGGGGAGAAGAAAGGACATACAGAGAGATGCCCAGGCTGGATGACAGAACAGCTCTGGCCTCTCCTGTCACATATTAGCAGAGAGTCCTTAACACCACCCACCCTTCCGACCCCGACCCCACAGGTATATGGAGAGGCCATCCTGCAAGCTTGGCTACAAGGTCTGGTTACCACAACCTCCTATAACTGTTCCTCCAGAATGGAGCTCTCGTACCTGCAGCAATGGCACCCACCATGGGCTGGATGGTGAGATTGAAGGGGTAGTTCCAAGCACCTATGACAAGGACCACGCCCAGGGGCTCGAAGTGGATGTAGGATTCATCCTGCTGGGTCTGCTGAGTCTTTTCCACAGGCGCATCCTCAGCCCACTCTGGGAGTTTCTTAATTGTGGTGTCAATCTCCTCCAGCACATGTACCAACTCTTCATTGTAGGCGGTCCATTCATTCTAGGGAGAGGCTCCATGTGAACTTGAGGCCCAGAGCCACGGCTCTGCTGCCTTGGTGAGTTGGCTCTTCAATGGGGTCCATAACAGGGTGGTGGGTTACAGAGGAGGCACAGAAAAGACACAGAGCTGAAGGATGGTCTTCAGGGTAGGAGGTCTGAAAGGTTCCTCTTTCCCAAGGTTTGGAGGATGGGGTCTGTGTGAGGTGACTGGGGGTGCCCCAGGATCCAGAGCTGGTGAAGGAATGAATGAAGCTGGGGCTGGCCAGAGGAATGGGTTTGAGGGTCATTGATGAGGGAGAAAACATGTTGTCTGGAAGGCTTATAGATCACACTGAGACCCGAACCTGAGAAAGAGCTTGGGAGATCACAGTGTTGAGTAGACATGGGTACAAACCCCAACTGAGGAAGATGTGCCCAAGAGTGACAGACAAGAAACCAGAACTATGACAGAGGGAGGCAGGAGCTGGGACTGCTGGGGACACCAGAGCCTCCTGGAATGGGAGGGGGACAAGAAAGAGGGAGCACGGGTGGCAAAAATGCATCTCTTTCCTGAATTTGGAGAAGACAAAAGAGTGAGTTTTGTCCTTCTTGCCTTAAGGTGGGATGCCTGAAGGTGAGTGAGCCCTGACTAGTAGAGGGTGGAAGCTGTCTCAAGTGAGTCCTAACCTCATAGTGAAAGATTTGTGGAACTGGAGGCTCCTGATTTTGCTCAGAGCAACCCCAGGAAACAAGGAGGAAGGAGGGAGCCATGTGGAGCTGGATCCTGGCCTTGCTGGTCCTTGGTGTGAGGAACCAGGTAGACCAGGGAGGGGCTGAAGACAGACGGATAAAGCAGATTTGCTGTGTATCTCTCTCTCTCTCTCTCTCTCTCTCTCTCTCTCTCTCTCTCTCTCTCTCTCTCTCTCTCTCTGTGTGTGTGTGTGTGTGTGTGTGTGTGTGTGTGTGTGTGTGTACTTGATATGGGGTTGATGAAGAAGCCAGACCACAGCGGAAAAGCGACAAGTGGAGGGCAGAAGAGCCTCACTTTCCCCTCTATAACATTGCCACTACATGTGCCTTGTTTAGGGAGCAGTGCAGTCCCCGGTGACATGCTGGGTGGCGGGCAACTGATGCCCTACACTGAAGGTGCAACTGTCCCCGTGTCTGTTGTATCTCTGCTCGTCTCTTTTTGTAGCCGCTCCCCTAACCCCACGGGACACTGTACCTTGTGCAGATCAGAGGCCAACGCAGCTGTGATGTCCGGTTGGCGCTCGGTGATCATGCGCCGCAGCGCCTCCAGTTGCTGGATTCGGAACTGCAGCGGGCGAGTCTTGCCTGTGTTAAAGGCCTCACGTGCCTGGTTCACGATGTCACTGATCTTGCTCATTGCACCTGGAGATAGAGAGCATTTTGCAGCAGAGGAAGCCGGATGGCCATATCCTCGGCTCCGGGCTATGCTTTGGCATCAGCACCCTGGCACTACTGGCTCATCCCTACACCACTGTGTTAATTTTATTTGGATAAAGACCTCTTCTAGAGACTGGAAAATGCATTCCTCCTGGAAGGTCCCCTTTTCTGACTAAGATGACTGGGCCTTTTTTGATGTCTTTAGACATCCCAGGTTGGATAACATTAATCCACAGTGAGCCACACCCATCCTAAGCAAAATCTGCCGCAGGGTGGAAGGGGGCGTCCTTCATGGCAAATCTCCGAATCTGATTTACTAGCAAATTGGGACAGCTTTTTGGATTAGGTTGGATTCGTACAGACTCCCAACCCAATTAAAGGAAAATTAGCATCAAAATTCCCACACACCCTTCCTGGCTACACCATGGTGCTCTAATGTGCTGGTTGCCTGGCTAAGCTGAGCCAGGCTTAGCTTTTAGACCAATGTGTCCACACCAGTGTGACACAGGCCAATGCTAACAAAGGTCTTTCAGGCTCTCAGGTTCTTGTGCAAAATAGCAGAGGTGATTCCTGCTTCCAATATAATAAAGAAGCTGGTAAATTGGGGTGGTTCTTGGGGTGGGGGGTGGGGCTTTGACCATATCCAGCAAAGGCCTCTTGAAAGTATTTGTGGGGGTTGGGGAAATGGTTCAGCAGTTAAGAGCATGCACTTCTCATCCAAAAGACTCGCATCCGATTCCCAGCCCCCACCTGTAACTCCAGCTCCAGGGGATCCGATGCCTTTATAGGCACTTGTTGTCTCTCTCTCTCTCTCTCTCTCTCTCTCTCTCTCTCTCTCTCTCCCTCTCTCTCTCTCTCTCTCTCTCTCTCTCTCACACACACACACACACACACACAGAGAGAGAGAGAGAGAGAGAGAGAGAGGGAGAGGAGACTAATATACACAATACAAAATAATAAAAACAAATCTTTACATTGAAAAATATACAACTAAAAACTTTAAAAAGTAAGTATTTGTAACACTGGAGGTCTGTGCAGGAGTTTCTCTTAACGGCAGCTCTCTAAGCAACAAGAAAGTGCTTACTGTTTGCATGTGTCAGACATACTGGGAACAGCCTGGCACCAGTGGCATCTTGTGGTGAATTATTTAGAAATAAAATAGGAAAGTATCAAGCACATTCACAAAGGCTCTGCCTGCCACATATGTGTCATGGAAAAAAACAAAAAAAAAACAAGAAACATGTTACCCAAACAACAGGTGTGGTCTGCATGCACCAGTGAAAGGAAAGCGAGAGCAGCCCCAGTGTGAGGGGAGAGGAGCAACCGAGGGTGTAAAATAGTTAGTGATCGCTCTCTCTTCTTCCCTCTTTCTTTCTATCCCAGGACCTGTGCTCCTACCACCGAACCACACCCCGGCTGCAGCGATGTTGCTTTTCATTTTTTATGGCATTTGACATGTTGCAATGAGCTTGTTTTCCTGAACGCTTGCCGCATCTTTGAGTGGAGAATACATGGTCGTGGTGAAAAACTGAACAAAAGAGGGTGCAGATAAAAGCACTTCGCCTTCTCCTCCTAAGAAGCTGTCATTCTGCTGCACAGAGAGAGCGCCATTGGTGCCAATCCCTCACACTCCTTCCAGAGATATTTGGCCCAGCACTGTATGACATTTAACATTGGAGTATGGAGGAAGTTATTCCCAGTGTACAGAAATACAGCGAGTTCCCCCACCCAAGCCCATCCCCCACCCCCTGTGTAATATTACATAAACATAGTACTCAATAATGTTAGACATGGGTGAATGAACCTGCCTGATTTTGCATTCAGGTTCCTTCCACCACCTCCCTCACCCATAGGTGTCAACCCTTAGACTCCCTACCCTGGGGAAAGGCACCCTGTTGGCATCCACGCTTCAAATCTGGACATGCCATGCCCCATTTCTTATGATCCACCAGGAGGCTGGGCAATTCCTTCATTGGGACCTCTTGGTCCGGCCAGCCTGTGACCCAAGGCCTTCCTGGTAACCGCAGCTTCAGCCATGCAACCCTGCAGCAAGATTACTTCCCTTCCCACCCTTGTGGTCTAATCAAGACCACAAGGCATCAGCCACAAATCACCAAGGCAGGGAAGAGTCTCATGTGAATGGGGCTGGTCTGAGCTCACCCCTCAATGTCATCTCCCAAAATGAAGTCTTTAAGAGGCTAGGTCCCTGAGCCCCCTCTGTGAGCCAATTAACCACAGTGCTGTGCACAGAGTTACTAAAAGATGGGTGGAAACATATTCACTGCTGCACCTGGCACCTGAATGGGGCATGAACTGGGTTTCCTCTCTCAGAAGCAGCCTGCCTTGGGGTTATACCTTCCTTCTAAACATGCCCCATTCTCAACACTTCTTCACACTCCCCTCAGTTCTCATAAAACCTCCATAGTAGAGCTGGTGAAATGGCTCAGTAAGTAAAGTACTTGCTTTGAAAGCATGAGGACCTGAGTTTGGATGCCAAGAAAACATATAAAGCAGGTGTGATAGCACATTTCTGAAATCTCACAACATCTATCAAAAGATGGGGGATAGTGACAGGAGAATCCTGGAACCTCACAGGTCAGCTATCTGGTATACCTGGATAGCAGTCAACAACAAAGAGCAGACCCTGACTTAAGCAAGGTAGAAGATGGGGACTGACAACCAGAGCTGTCTACTGACCCACACACATGGACACACACACACACACACACACACACACACACACACACACACACACACGGGATAAAAAGAGACTGAAGGAGAGAGAGATTAATTTTTTTTAATTGACCATAATAGCTCTCAGAAAGAAAGGTCAGTTATGCATCTGTTCCACAAATAAGGACAGTAAGACTGAAAACCATTCAATGTGCCACCACCGCCCTCACAGGTGACAGGCACTGAAGTCAGGCTTTGAACTCTCAAGCGTCTTTCTCCAAGGCCTGTGTACTCACCTACGCATCCCTGCCAGCTTTTTAGGGAATAGAGAAGCTTGACTGTGCACACCAAGATCCCTCACCCAAAGGCCACCTCTGTTCCTGTGTCCTGTGTGTCTCTGGGATTTTCTTGGCCCAGTGTTGTAGATGACAGAGCTCTAGGAATCTGGTGCTGGACATTCAATGCACCCAGTCAGGAAATGCTGGCCTGGCAGGGTCTGGACCAGTTGTCCTCAAAATGGATGAAAGCCTTGGACTCTCAAGGCCCTTGCTCCAAGCAGGCTGTACTTACATGCTCCCACCTAGAGAGGAAATAAGGAGGATAGGGGAGATTACCTTCTACTCAGCCTCCTCCAGTAGCTGGGACTTCTGGAATGAGCAAGACCCGAGAGAGGACACATTTAAGGACCCTCCTTCCCGCCCACTTGGCCCCTCAAGTCCTTGCCCAGGAAGTTCGCGTGATGAGCTAAAACAATATTTAAATGTGGGTGCAGCATAATCCGGACCTCTCCTCCACAAAGGTTTGAAGATTAGGTCTCAGGCTGTCTGTTTTGTTCTGTTCTGAACTGCAAGATGGGCCTGTGAACGTTTGTGTGGCTCTTAGCCAGCCCTCAAAAGAAGCCAGTGTTTGCCCTAGGCGTGGGGGCCATTGAGTGATTCAGCCTGGCACAAAACCTCATGCATTTCCAAAGTGATTCTGCCAGATACTGTTCCATGAATCCCCTGTTATGTAAGGTCTACAGTGGGTGTGTTACAGTCACGAAGTGTGTGCACAGCACCCAGACAATGCATGTCAAAAATTCACATTCCCCTTCTGTACTGCCACAAGCAAGGAACTAGGGTCCCACTGAGGCACAAACTCATAACATGCTGGTTGGAGATTTCTGCAGGAGTCCTCAGTAGTGTGTCAAGCTGTTCTCTCAAAGATTAATAGAGAATGTGGCTAGAGCCCACCAGGAATTTCCTCTCTGTGATCACCCGGGGAGGACAGAAACTGGAAGTCCCTTCTTCTGTGTTTTAAGCAGTGTTCTCTGAACCCCTGGGCTGCACCACACTGTGGGGTAGAGGTTCACATGGACCACCACAGCCAGCCACATCCCATACCTGCACTGTCACCAGGGCTTCTTGGTGCCCCTTGCTACCAGGCTGCCTTGCCCCCTTCCCCACCTGCTGTTCTCTCTGAGGAAAACAGGTCCCCACCGTGGCTGTGAGCCACAAAGACTGCTCTCCCTGAATCTGCAAACCTCATGACTCTGCTCCAATGTCATATCAAATAGCACCACTTTGTCCTCTTCAGTCTTTTCCTCCAGGCATGCTGTGTCTACAGTTATGGGTAATAAGATTATAATGGAGTTGGAAATTTCTATTGTCTGGTGGCTTTGTGCCATAGCTGCAGTTGTAGCAAATCATAACACATACATTACAGTCCCTAATACCTGATGCTAACCAATGACTGCTATACTTTCTATACACTTTATCATTATTTCAAAGTGCATTTCTCTAATCATAACAAGAAAAGGAAAGAGAGAAGTAAAACGGTGTGCCGTGTGAAGCCAGCAGATGCCCCATCTATATCATTGTTTCTACATAATTTTTTTTCTTTTTGATCTAGTTTTGTGTTATTTGTTCATGGTGAGCCTGGGAGCAGTGGCTAAGCTGTGTAGTAGGTCCACACCAGCTATGTGCATTTAAATGTGTTTTATAATGTACACACAGAGGCAAAATTGCCTGCTGAAAACATAACCTTTTCATTAATTGACACATAGTAGTACTTACACTGACTGCCACCTGTCTCCATCTCTGGCCCTTCCTCACCAAACAGAGCTGGATCCACTAACTGCTGCAAATCCATGAAGCGGATGCTAAGTAAACATCTGTTGGATGGTGAAATAAAGAAAACATTTAAAAATAATATGAAATAGTGATGGGAGTGTGCCTAGAATTCCGAGATGAGGGACACTCCTGGGTGGAGAGGGGCTTTCAGACAGGAACAGCAGACCAAGGCAAGATGCAAGAGACAGAGCAGTGTGTCTTCTGAAGATTGTCACTGATATAATGTAATGGGTCTGTGGCCTTGAGGAGGTGAGAAGAGGGACCACAATCCAAAGCCCAGAGCCCTGTGGACTGAGCTAGGCAATGGGATGGGGAACAGAAAGTGACTTGTCAGGCAGAAACATCTGGTCACCGTTTTTGCTTTTGTTGTGAGCAATGGCAGTGGTACCTTGCTACTGTCTGGCATAGGCCAGGTAGTCTCAGAGCCATTTAAATTGATGAAGAACAAAGTCTCCCAGGTTGTTCTTTGTTTTAGTTAAAACTTTTGTCTTGGGGCTGGAGTGTCACTCAACGGTAGAGCACTTACCTAATATCTAGTGTTATAGAGAGGAATGTTTTGCTTCTGGGATAACTTGGGGGTATAACTCCTACTCTTCAATGTTAATGTTTGCAAGCCCTGATAATCCATTCTCAACATCTGGTTCCAGCCTGGGCTGTCCTGCTCTAGTTCCCGGGCCACCACCAGCCTGCTCTTTCTGATCACTCTCACTTCCTATGACACCTCCTCCCAACCATGCTAGATGGACTTCTGTCGGTGAAGTCTTGAGTATGTCTCTCCTCCCACTTGACATTAGTTGGTGCCCTTTTGTTGCTCTCTAGGAGAAAATCCAATCTTGGGGTTACTGAAGGCTTGACCCCTGGCCACCTCTCATGGCAAACATTAATCCTTGGGTTACACCCCCAGACCTCATTTATGATATTTTCAGTTTATGTGGGTTGTTAGCCTGCTATACGGGGAGGACCATATATATATATATATATATATATATATATATATATATATATATATGTAATGGGAGGCTTTTCTCCATCTAGTCTGGGTCCTACTGGTCCAGTTTTCTCTCCACCTACCAGGTCCTGCAGCTACTCAATATAATAACCACTCTGAGACTTAATATCAGCTACAATTGTTTAGCCAATGACTTGGGCTTTTATTGGCTAGCTCTCTCTTTATTATTAACTCATTACTATTAATCTATGTATCACCACATGGCCTTGGCTTACTGGTGATGCCCAGGCCTCTTCACTCTTGGGTGGCTACATGGGGGTCAATCTTTTGTCTTCTTTTTTCCTGCCTCTTTGTTTGGATTTCCCACCTAACTAAATTCTGCCTGTCCATTGGCTGAAACAGCTTTATTCATCAACCAATAAGAGAAACACATAGTCACAGCATACAGAGGATATCCCCATCATTACCCTTCTTCTGTCTAAATAAAAAGGAAGGTTTTAACTTTAACATAGTAAAATTATATATAACAAAACAGTTATCAAGCAAAAATTATAGTTACATTTAACAAAATTTAAAGAAAATATTCTATCATCTATCCTATTTTTGTGAGTCCAAAGTTTTATATCCAATGTATCTTTTATTATAAAATGCAGGGAACCCAGATAGATGGAGAAAGTCTCCCATTACATACACAGACATCAGCCATGAGTTAGGAAGGCCCTGGAATCAGAATAAGTAAGCAAGACCTATGATGAATCCTAAGGCACCCTGCAGGCACTTGATGCTTCAAGGCAGACAGGAAAGCATCTCTGATGGGCCAAGAGAGGCAGAGAGTATGTATGAACACTGGGGCCTCTCATAACTCCAACCACCCATATACAGTAGGACAAGTACAGTGGCTTGGCCGGCACCCAAGTAAGTGGAAGCTCAGCTACTGCTTGTTTGAGAGAAGACCACAAGTACACCAGGAGCTGCCAGCCCAGACAAGCCCTGAAAGGCCAGTGCTGGCAAGGCCCCAAGCCATGGTTGAGCAGGCAGCCACCTTGGCATGGCTCCTCCCCTAGCTTCATGGGTAAGGGACCATGGTTTTCAAGATTCGTGGGATGCAGTGGCTCCTATTCTGGGCCTGCAGTTATGGTTTCAGTGTGAAATGTCCCCCACAGACTCACGTTTGAATATTTGATCTCCAGCACACCCTGGGGAGATCATGGAAGTTTTAGGATGGGGGCCTGTCTGGCAGATGTAAGCCACTAAGGACCACTTTTGAAGGTTGTACTCACCTCTAGTCCTGCCTGGGTCCAACTGTGTGTGACTATACCATCTTCCCGACCAGACAATGTCATTTCTGCCTCCACACCTTCCCCTCAAGGATGAGACAAAAATCCCTCTATCACTGAGTCAAAATTCATCCTTCTTCCCACAGGTTTCTTAGGAACTTTGCCCCAGCAATGAGAAAAGTTACTGTCCACACAGATACACACTGGCTGTCCCCGCTGCCCCAGGAAAACAGGGAGAGAGGCTCTGGCACCAAGGACTCAGCAGCCGTCCTTGTCAGAGTGAGAAAGGTAATGGGGGAAGTGTTGGTGAGAATGTGGACAGATGGGAGCCCCTTTCATTGCATTGGAAAACAGTGTGGCTGCTCCTCTGAGTACAGCATACATGGCTATCAGATGACCCACCCATCCCATTACTAAGAAATGAGAAAATGTGTCCACAGACAACCTGCCCAGGAAAGTTCCATAGCACGGTTACTCCTGAGGCCCAAAGTGGGGAACCACCCAAATGCCTGACAATGAATACGTAGACAAACAGCATTGGCACACCCCTGAAATGAACACACAGCTACAAAAGGGAATGAAGGATGGACACGAGCCCCAGCACAAATGAACCTTAAAATATAGCACCAAGTAAAAGGAACCAGATGCACAAATCCACATGCCTTGTGTTTCCCTTACAGGAAATGCTCAGAAAAAGCAAATTCACAGAGACAGAAAAGAGAAGAGTAATTGACAGACCTTGGATTGGCAAAGAGACAAAGAGGGTGACTGCAAACGGGCATGTGATTAATCGTATATCATGATACAACCCCAGCATTTGAGGGCAGGAGCAGGAGGGTCACTGCAAGTTAGAGGCTAGCCTTGTCTTCATAGAAAATTCCAGGCCAGCCAGTACCATATAGAGAAATAAAGTCTGCTTAGTAAGGGTTGTTATTGCTGTGATGAAAGACCATAACCAAAAAGCAACTTGGGAGGAAAGTGTTTATTTTACTCACAGTTCCCTATAACAGTTCATCATCAAAAGCACTGAGGGCAGGAACTCAAGCAGGGCAGGAACCTGGAGGCAGGAGCTGATGTAGAGGCCATGGAAAGGCACAGCTTACTGTCTTGATCCTCATGGCTTGCTCAACTTGTCTTATGGAGCCCAGGACTACTAGACTAGGGATGGCACCACCTACAAGGGCTGTGCCCTCCCCTACCAATCACTAATTTAAAAACTGCCCTAGAAGCTTGCCTACAGCCTGGTGTTCTGGAGGCATTTTTTTTCCATTCATTTATTTAGCTCATAAATAAAGTCATGCACAATTATGATACATAATACAGTATGTTCACAATGACATGGCTACATTAAACCAATTAACATGTTATATCATACATATTCATCATTTTTGTTTTGAGAACACTTAAAGTATACTATCTCACAACTTTTAAAGTATAGCATATTGTTATCAACCATATTTATCATGCTCTCAGTAGACCTCTGGAGGCATTTTCTTAATTGAAGCTCCCTCTTCTCAAATGACTTTAGCTTGCATCAAATTAACATAACACTATCCTACAAAGAGAGAGACAGGGCAGGGGGAGATGGATTGATTGTGATATATCAAAAAAATGAAAAAAATTAGTTACATACTATAAACAAGTAAATTGGAGGGGGATGTTTTAGTCAATATTCTATCACTGTGAAAAGACGTCATAACCAAGGCAACTCTTATAAAAGAAATCATTTAATTAGGGCTGGCTTACAGTTTCAGAGGTTTAGTCCATTATCGTCAGGGTGGGAAGCATGGCAGCATGCAGGCAGACAAGGTGCTGGAGAAGGAGCTGAGAGTTCTCTATCCAGATCCGCAGAGACCAGGAAGAGACAGAGCCACTGGGCCTGGCTGGGGCTTTAGGAGCCTCAAAGCCCACCCCCAGTGTCACACCTCGTCCAACAAGGCCACTGCTACTCCAATAAGGCCACACCTCCTAATTCTTCTCAAGTAGTGCCACTCCTTGATGACTAAGGATTTAAACACACAGGCCTATGGATGGGGCGGGGGCATTCCTATTCAAACCACCACAGTGTGGGAGTTGTATTCTCATAACTTTATTTTTGTCTTTTATATTTCCTTTGCAGTGCTAGAGATGGAAGCTAAGGCCTTGCCCAATTGTCTCCCTGTTCCAAACTAGTGTATGATTTATGGAGATGCTCTGCACAAGGCTGTCCTTAAGTGAGGGCTGCACACTGCATATCTACACAATTACTCTCCCTGTGCCCTCCACACTGGCAGAACGTTCCCACCTGGATCTGCACCGCCTGTGGGAACAAGAGAAGAACTGGAGGCCTCTCCACTTTCCACTATCTGCTGCCAGGCTGCCTTGGACTGGAAAAGCTGTGGGTTTGCAGAGGGGGGAGAGGGATGGAAGGAGGGGTTCTTCTCCAAGTATGCTCCAGAGCTTCCCAACCTGCACCGTCCCTTGGAGTTGCCATAGCAGGAGGCCATGGCTCTCAAAAGTCAGGTCAAAGTCCAGCTCAATGGGGCAGAAAACACAGTAGAAGGCCGGAAAGGGCAGTGTTAGATCTTCCTGGTTAAGCTAGCCTTCTGGGCAGGGTGCAGCAAAACGCAAGTCACTGTGAGTTAAGCACCTGCCACCTAGCATCAGGAATGCCCACCCAGCCCAGGCAGAGTCTGCCTGAGTCACAGCCTGACACAGACCCAGTGGCAGAGCCTCCTGCTTCCATACAGGTTACAGCTGGCATGCCAGAAAGCCATGCCAAGGCACACTTGAGTTGGCACTGGTGATCTCTCTGGGTTTAGGAAGGCTTCCTTCAGACCATAACCAACACAACGAGCATCCTCTCATCACCTGTAGAGTAACCTGATCAGTAGGAAGAAGCGTCAATCTTTATTTCTCCCCAAGAACTACGCAAGTGAGATTTCATAAAGATACACACAGGTGACAAGATGTTTTGTCTCAGCCTTGCTTTCACACTTGGCTCAACATCTCATAAATACGATCCTGTCCATCCCCACCCACCACTCCCAGTGCTTATATAACACACAGAACACGAAAACACATGACACGTGGAAAGTCGTAAAGAGCTGGTGAGGCTCGAGAAATGGCTCAGGGGCTGGAGAGATGGCTCAGGGGTTAAGAGCACTGGCTGCTCTTGCAGAGGACCAAGGTTCAATTCCCAGCACCCATATGATGGCTCACAACTGTATCTAATTCCAGTTCCAGGGGATCTGATGCCCTCTTCTGACCTCCACAGACACCAGGTACACATGTGGCAAACAGACATACACACAGGCGAAACATTCATACACAAAAACTGAAAGTATCTAAAATAAGGATTCTGGCAGGGGATGTCTTGTTTTCATGATGGTCTGGGAATACCTCTGGGGACAGTGTGAATGTGTGGTTGAAGAAAGCATTTCCCTGCCGTCCATGTGCCCTTGGAGGGGCTGTGACAAGCCCACCTTCTTCCTTTCTCTTCTGTTTTGTGGCCACCGTGATCTGAGCAGCTGCTTCTGCCACATGCTCCCTGCACGCTGTGTAGTCACTGGCCCTAAGCAACAGGGCCAGCTAACCAAGGACTGAAACCTCAGAGGGAGGCCATAAGCTAAAGTCAAGTCCCTTTACAAGTTGATTTGCCTTGGGCTACTTGTCAGAGTAGCAATAGCCTGACAGGCACTGTGGGTACACTATGGTGACCTATGGGCGCAGCTGCTAATACTGTGGTAACCTGGGCACCACTGCTAACACCATGACTCAGCTGATACAAGGAGAAAACAGTGAGGTGCTCTTTAAAGACCCCCGGAGGCTCAGGCCCCCAGGATGTCGGTCCAGGACTGCCGCCACCCCAATAACCATGCGGAGGCGAAAGCTTGATGCAAACAGCAAGAGGCTTTATTGCAGTTAAGGAGCTAACCCCATGTTAGCTCAGGTCTTTCATCCACCCACCATGGTGGATGGCTAGGAAAGACACTTGGAAGCCACTGCATAGAGATCTTATAGGGCAGCGTAAGGGGAGTGCCTTAGGGGTACGCACAGGCTCAGGATTGGTGTGCCTCCAGGCTTGGAGGGTTTGCCCTGTGTTGATTGGTCAACTGGTTGTTATGGCCCATAGGCCCTCCCAGGGCGGTTGCTATGCTCTGTGTGTCATTGTTGTGTATTTGTCCGTAAAGCACACCCAGAACTGTAAAGCATAGCACCACCAGTTAACTTCTGATTGGTTCCTTGCCACGAGGCAGGCATCTGACCTCCTAGTGACCAAGGCAAGGTCAGGCAAGCACGTGCTAGGCTGTTATGGCTGCTGAAATGGGGAGCTGGTCCCTTCACTCTCATACACACTTTTGTATACTTCCCACTCTGGAGTGTGGGAACAATCGTTCCAAGAATGCCAGACAGTATGAAGGCACCGCTTCTATTAGTATCAACCACATGTAATGCATAGTGTGTCTCCAGTTCATGGAAGACTAGTTCACAAAGGCAAAGGTCCCACCAAAGGTCTTGAACTTACTGAAGACTCTATACTTATATAAGAGTTTCCTGGAAGTGTTTTCATGTTTAGTTCTCCAGCGTGTTGCCGGATGCTGCCCCACCAAGGCTGACCCTGAGAGTCTGTGGCTTTGACAATGTGCTGATGGGGTGTGTTGTCCTATGTGACAGTCTGGATAGGGCTTCTTCACACATGCTGTCAGTTTGCATCTGTCAGTAGCATCCCCACCTTCATGTCCTCTACTGGCCTCACTCTCTAGTGTGTGAGGGGGCTGTGTGGTGGTTTCTGTGGTAAATACTTATATAGTCAAACACATTTTTTTTTTGTTCCAGTGTAGGTTAGGAGGTTCCTCCCTGCCCCTAAATTGTTCTTCTAATTCTCTGGTTTTCCTGAAAGATTTTGGCTGCTCCACTGTCTGTTTTGTATTCATCAAGAATTTACCTCATACATGAAGTGACTGGAAATCCAGGTTCCTTTCTTGTAAATAGACAGTTTGCTGTACTCATGGCATCTATTAACACCATCTCCCCTAATGGCAGTTTTGCTGTATGACTTGGTCTGTTCTGAGCACATTGCAGGTTTTAATGTACTCAGCCACCAATGAGATATGAACATTATATACATGGGGGCCTGGCACAGGGAAACTAAAACTGGCCCAAGGTCACACACCCAAGGGATTCCACCTCAATGTCCCCTTTCAGAGGATCTGCTGAACTCATTTCCTCCAACTGTTCAAACAGGTTGCCAGAATGTTGGGTGTATTTCCCCTAAGGTTCTTTTGCTATCTCCTGAATCTGTATTTACGTCTTATTTCTCATGCCTTAGAGTTAGCTTCGTCCCTTTGCCTTTACCATAGAAAGTGTTTGGCATCAAGGGCTCAGGCTTCATGCAGAGAGTGGCTGCTATTCTTATATCAATGCGAGTGTAAATGTAGACTGACTTTCTGGCTCACTAGTTTTTGCTTTAATCCTTGCAGGTTCTTTCTCTGTTCTGTTGGCACTTAAACTACATCAGTCTTTTCATTTTTTCCCTTCTTATTCCAATATATAAGGAATCTAACTCTAATGTTTTCACTGAATATAGCTCTGCTGTGTCCCTGAATGAAGAGTTCTTATTTTGTTTTCCCAGTATTTTTCTAATTTTTAACATGTGTGTGTGCGTGTAGGAGGGAGATTTGAGCGGGGAGAGCTATACATGTGCCATGGTATGTGTGTGGATGTCAAAGGACGACTTGTGGGAGCTGGAAGTTGAGGCAATTTACTAATTAATAAAATATAATTTAAAAATAATATAGAGATTGATTTTTCTCTATCTTAAACCAGGTGAAAAACTCCTTCACTGGGCCAGTACAAGTGTTCAGTGAGTGATCTTTTCATATCAGGGGCCCAAAACTCCACTTTCCAGTCATGCTCACCCCTACACACACAATGCCCTGTGTCTGTTCTCATAATGCCATCTTAAGTCTCCTCCTCAGACTGTGGCTTTTAGCATGTTAGCAAGGCAAGGGTAACTGCACACTGTGTCAGTGACTGCTTTATACACACGTTCATCTCTTACCACTTGGAATACACTCCTTATCATCAGAGACAGCCCCTAATTGGGTCAGGAAAGAGGCAGCTCATTCTTTTGTCTCCTGGGTTAGGTTTTAGTGATGTATTTCTCTTGACAGTGGCTTCTTGGCAACACCACTGCCCACAAAGTATTTGAAGGCTGAGTTGGCTTGCTGCCTTTCTGTCTACTCGTGTGTTGTCTTCATTTCACAGCCCTAAAGAAGTCCACATTTCAACTGAACTTCCTAGTATGTGTGCAAACCCCAAGGGGTTGGGAGTGAGCTAGGATGTCTCAGGTGTTGACCAGGGTCAGTGTGGGAGGCTGCCTCCATGTATGTTTGTTTAGTTTATGTTGTTGTTTTATACTTAATTATTTTATGTTTAATCTAGACCAGCAGATCATTCTTCAGTGACAAGGTCATGAGAGAGAGAACCAGGGGATCAGAAGATAAGGAGACTGATAAGATTGGGATCAGGAGGTCTTGCTCTAGCTATGCCTATGCCAAGCAAGCTTAAGAAGTACAGCATCTTATAAACTATTTCCAGGGGAGAAATGGGATGGTCAGCAGAAACTTTCATACAATGGGGCCAAGTCAGCGGGAGGCTAAGCAGGTAATGATGAACTAAGGGGAATATAGGGTTAAACAGGCCAGCCAAAGAAACGCACCCTGGCCCTGAAATCACAGCCAGTGAAAGGAACACACTCTGACCCTGAAACCGAGCCAAAGAAACATACTCTGCAGGAAAACCAACCAATCCCTGAGCAGGAAATCCAGTCAATCTCTGAGCTTGTCCAAGATCAGGGATTAAAATCCGACCAATTCCCACCCTGAAAATCTTCACCCTGGAAAACTCTGTCCCTAAGAAGCCCTGTATAAGGTCTGTTCCTGTTCAGTTTGCAGGTGTCTTTTTCCACCTTGGCAGAGGCAGCCACTCTTCTGAATTCTTCCCTCCCAATAAATCTCTTGAATGAGGTTTAGATGAGATCTTCCTTCTCAGGAATGGAGCAGAGGAGAGAAGAAACAACTTTTGCTGGAGCCACAACAGAGCAGAGCAGAGCAAAACTGTAACTCTTTTGCTGGAGCAACCTTCCTTAGTGGAGCAGAATTGTTACTTGAAGAAAACCTTTCCTTACAGCAGGGCTGTAAGTGCTAGTTTATGGTGACCTTCTGGTATTCCTTGGTTACCAACTACCAGGATCCCTTTTCATTCGAACTGCAATGCTTACAGGGAAGTCAAGGTATCTCAGCGTATCTGAGCACACAGAACAAACACACATCAGCCTTGGGACTGATAAGTCCAGTCTCTTCTAGTGGAAGCCAAATTCCCAGGAACTGAAACCTTGACTCCTTAGAGGCCTAGCCCCCAGCTCTTGATTGGCATTGCCAAGTCTGCCCCAGGGCAAGGACACAGAAATAGGTTCCCTTTGTCCTTTGATCAGGGCCTCTGAGAAAGCTTTGGATTGGTCTGACTCTCAACATATGTCCATAGTGTTTTGGCTGCATTTATATATGTGAACCATGTGTATGCTTACAGATAGTCGTGAGCCACTGTGTGGGTGCTAGAAATTGAACCAGAGTCCTCTGCAAGAACAGTAAGTACACTTAACTTGTGAGCCATATGTCCAATACTGTTTGTTTTATATGTATTGTCTTGAGAAGTAGGCCAGGCTGGTCTTGAATTCTCCTACCTCAGCCTTTGGGTAATAGCATTACGATGTATATCACCATTTCTGGCTCCTCCAGAGTTCTATTACACAAGCAAGAACAATTCTCTTTGTTTCCCATGCTCCTATTTTTCTGGGTGTTTTCTGTGTGGGGAAAAATCTAACCCCAAGAGAGGTTCTTGCTTGTTTGTCCTCAAATCACCATGTGAACTCAGCAAGCTTTTCCCTCCTCTGGAACATAAGTGCTCCTGTGTGCCTAAGAGGCAGGGCCAAGGATGACATGTGTGATGCTGATGATCCAGGCTGTCACATCTACCAGTTAGTTTCTCTTGGGGCCACCATACCTTACCACCAAGTCCACGTGGCTCAGTGAGGCTGGAAATACTTCTTACCTTTGGGAGAGTGGGAACAATAGGCCCTGACACCGGAAGATGACAGGTGCCACTTCAGGGCCCTGGTCCCATACACATGTTGTCCACAGCACATATACCCTATGTGACTGGTTGAGAACATGAGAGCCATCTAAGCCACACAGGGTCCACCTGCATTTGTCCTGTGGAGGAAGGATCATGTCATGTCACTCTGAAGTGTCTTCCTATGGAATTCTACCCTGCATGGAGGGAACACTGCTGTGTTCATATTGAAGGACACATATGTGGATTTACTGTAATCCTTCAGGGGAATATTTGGGAAACGAAGGCCCAGAGAGGTGTAAGGACTATCCCAGGGCACCCACCCAGCACGGTGGAGTCCAAAGAAAAGGTTAGAGACTGACTTAATAGGCCAGAAATAAGTCATCTAAAATGTAGGTTGTTTTTAAAATAGATCTTGGGGACCCTTGGCAATCTTTCCCACATGAGACATTTTTCTCTCAACAACACTACAGATGAATATACACACACATACAGACAGACACACACATACACACACACACACACACACACACACACACACACACACACACACTGCACACTGACACCCCAACTGTAGGCTGTCAGAAGAACAATGAACACTGGAAGATAAGGAAAAAAGGAGAGTGCCTGGAAGCAGCTCCCAGTCTCCAGGGACCATGATCAAGGGCCAAGAACAAATGAGACAGAGATACTAGGATTTCAGGTCTGAGGAGTCCTTAGGGCACTCAGTATTCCTCCTGACGTAGGCCATCCCCATGGTAGCCAGGAAGGGACAGATGCTAGCATTCAGTGTTCAACAGTCTAACCACCTTCAGCTAAGACAAGCCTCCCAGAGTGAACACAGAGAAGGTCTCAGTGTCTTCCCCACATACCGTGGGGTCACTCACAGGCACTGCAGGCTTATTAAGTCTCTGTGCCCTTGGTGACTCACTGCACTGAGAGACTTAAAAATGCTCTGAGGGGACATGGTAGACTTAGAAGTGGGGAGGGGACAGAGGATAGTGAAGCCCTGAGCATGTTCAGAAAGAATAGCAACCCCTTATTGAAGCCTCAGGGTCTCGTGTGGACCTGGGGGCAGGTCATTGCCTTGGCTGCATTAAAAAGGCTTTGAGAGTGACCTGGGCCTGAGGAAGGAGACAATCTTGAGGTTCTTCTAATGTCCCTGTTCTGATTCTTTGTCCCTTAAGCACTTGGTAAGCAGAGACCTTGAAGTTCCTCAGGCAAAGGACTGTTTTGTGACATTTTTCCTCCAGGAGTGTGTGAGCACTGACTGCCAGTGTCCTAACACCTATAAGCAGGCATGGTGAGGAAAAGTTGGGTTCTTTTTCATCTTGGTTTGGCCAAACTGTAAATAATTCTATTTTTCTTTACCAGCCTCTGTTTCCTACTTTCTCTTGAACTAGAGGGAAATTGTGGCAATTGTCTATAGACTGAATGATCTTGAATGACTTTGGTGAGACAGCCAGGGGCCAGAACTCCTAAACTTCAGATGACATAGACCCTCTTGGTTTCTAGCAGGGAGCCACCATCTCTTGGAGAAAGGGATTCAAAAGACTATCCACTGTGGATTAGTCCCTCAGATGAAACACTTGAGAAAATCCCAGTAGCTGCCAGGACCTTCCCGAGCACACAATCTGTTACTGCTCTAGTTGGTGGTGTGAACCTGGGAGAGCCAGGCCTAAAAATGAGGCAGACTGAAGTCTCATGCAATAGCCAACTTTATTCAGAGCATCAGACTATTAATATTCTGAGGGTTTCCCTGGAGTTAAGCATGGTCATGAGCAAAGTTCACCAGGAGTTTAGGCTGTATACAATCACAAGGACAACCTGTGCTTGGAAACATCTTTGAATAACAGAAGATGGTGTGTAATCTGAAGCAAACACACACCTGGGAGGGGCATGGAAGCACATTCCAAAGAAAACAACCCACGTTATGGAGGAACAGAGGTCTTAAGACTCTTGTTACAATCTCTCAGAAACCTCCTCACACAAAGTCACTCATGAATGGTGTTCCGACAACCACCTGTGGCACTACCCAGCTATAAGCACAGACTGATGAGCTGAGAAAGGGGAAAAGGTTTGGTCCCATCTTACTTGTAAACAACATTCTGGCTGTTTGGTTTTATGATTCAGTATGTTTGCTGGCAAACTGTTTCTCACAGTCAAGACTTTAGGGTTTTTTGTTTGTTTGTTTGTTTGTTTGGTTGGTTGGTTGGTTTGGTTTGGTTTTTTGAGTTTTTTTCCCCCAAGAAATTATTTTTTTTATTAGTTCAAATTAGAAATAAGTCAAATTAGAAATAAGTGACATGCTTCACATGTCACTCCCCTCTCCCTCCCCTCCTTTACCACCCCCACCAGCTCCCCACCCACCCCAGTTTTTTTGTTTTCTATTTGTTTGTTTTGTGGTCTTGGTGCCAATTTGTGAAGAAATCTTGAAAAGAGGCCAAATGGAATTTGAAGAGGTGTGGCCAGATTAGAGACTCTACTGTGTAGCACTTTGGCTGTAATAGAAGGCAGACTCAGAGGGGGAATGGACCGCCCATCTAAGAGGACCTCCCAGGGCAGAGAAGGAATCCAGAAGGGACCCAACAATCAGGCTGATAGGTGCTGCTTCAGCCTTGGTCTGTTGTTTTTAACTATGTTGTTCTATTTACCAATAAGGCTTGGGAGTCACAGATACTGGTTCAGAAGACAAGAGATAAGAGAAAATGGGGGTAATGTGATCAAAGTACTACACACACACATACACACACACACACACACACACACACACACACACACACACACACGTATATATGGAAGTGGAGAAAGAATAAACAGTTTTGTTTTTTAAGTCTTGAGAGAAATCAGTTACATTCATCATGTTTGTCATTTGCTGAGTAATTGTTTGATTATGTGACAAGAAAGTTTGTTTTGCTTGGCAGAGGAACCGCTTTGTTTGCCTTTCTGAGTGACCTGGTTTGCATTCATGGCTTTAGATTTTTGATGCAATCTTTATCTCCACGTTTGATTTATGAGAGCCCTTTGGACTCTTCTTGGTGTGGAAGGGAGACCATTAATAAGAGACCGTAAAATGGGTCAGCCTCCCTCTGGGGAACCCTCACAAGTAGTTCCAGGAACCCCAGACTGATAGCTTCTGAACCCATAGCCTGACCTCACAGAGCTACAGAATTTGCCAAATCTAGGGAAAGAGATAGACTTCTGAGTACAAGAGGCACACAGAACGCCAAACACATAGATCACTTCACACTGACTAAGGAAACAACCCCTCAAGTGTGCATTACTGTTGTAAACACACATGCACTAGACACAGCTGTACCCACTTCATAAAACAAATACTAGATATGAGTTACAGATTAACCCAATACAGTAGAAGAGTTGGTGACTTCAGTGTCACACTCTTAGCAGTAAATAGGTCATCATACCAAAAGAGAAAGAGAGAAACACCAGAGTTAAATGACATCTTAGATCAAATGGACCTAACTGTCATCTATAGAGCATTTCAACCCAAAATACAGAATACACATTATTCTCAATGTGGGACACAATGGAGTAAAGCTAGAAATCAATAACAAGAGAAACTACAAAAGCACACTCATCTATGGAAATTAAACAGTGCACTATGGAATACTGAATGGCTTGTCATAGAAATCAAAAAAGTTACAAATATTTCTAGAATTGAACAGAAATGAACAGCATATTCAAAACTGCAGGATACAAGGAAAGCAATCTTAAAAAGAAGCTCATATCTATGAGTGCCTACAGTAGAAAATTGCGATATCTAAAATAAACAGTTTAATGGTGCATATAAATCACATTAATAGGCTTAAAGGAAGAAACTGCATGAGCATCTAAATAGATGAAGAAAAGGCTTTTAACAAAAATCTAATATTTCTTCATGAGGAGCACACATCAGCACAATGAAGGCTTTGCACAATAAGCCAACAGTCAGCATTATAGTAAGGGAGCGGGGCATACAAACATTGAGATGACAAAGGTCCACTTTCTCCACCCTTATTCAAGACAATGTTTGAACAGTCTTAGCTAAAGCAATAAGATAAGAGAAAGAAATAGCAGGGATACAAACATGAAAGGGAGGCATCTAAGTATTCTTATTTGTAATCTACTGAGTTGATGCAATCTCCATCAAGGTTTCAATGGTATTCTTCACAGAAATTAAAAAAAAAAAAATCTTAAAATTCGTTTGTGAGCCACAGATGTCTGGGATAGCCCAAGACATCTGAGCACAAAGAATAGTGGAGTCATCCATCACCTGCCTGATTTCAAGTTAGACTACAGAGCCTTAGAAATACTGGCACAAAACTGATACACGGATCAATGGACTAGAGTAGAAGACACAGACATAAGCGCATACAGCTACAGTCACTGGCCTTTTATTAAAGATTCCAAAAAGACACATTGGAGAAAAGACAACCTCTTCAACAAATGGTGCTGGGTAAACTCGATGTTCACATGTAGAAGAATGAAACTAATTCCCTATCTCTCACCCAGCACAGAAATAAATAAATAAATAAATAAATAAATAAATAAATAAATAAATAAAAATTCAGGGCTGAGAAGATGGCTCAGTGGCTAAGAACACTCGTTGCTCTTCCAGAGGACCCAAGATCAATTTCCAGCACCCTCATGACAGCTCACAACTGTCTGTGAGTCCTGCTCCAGGGAATTTAAGAACCTCTCCTGGCCTCCAAAGGCACCAGGCACTCATGTTGTACAGACATACATGTAGGCAAAGCACCCATATACATAAAATAAAAGTAAAATAAGAATGAAAACAATAGAGTGAATGTGATAGAGTTGCTTCTTTGAAAAGATAAACATGATCAACAAACTTACCTAATAAAACAAAAGAAAGAAAACAACAAAATTAATAAAATTAGAAAGGTAAAGACAGACAATACAATAGATACCAGTGAAATGTGGAAAATCATTATGACATAGTTTTAAAACTTATATTCCATTAAATTGGAAAATCTAAAATAAATGAATGAGTATCTATAAATGAGTATGACCTCTCAAAGTTGAAACAAGATGGGATAACTGTTTAGATCTATTACAAGGAAGGAGATTAAGGACTTTGATCCATCTGGAGATGATTCTGTAGTACAATATAAAATCCTTTGGCATGTGGCCAGGAGTAGTATAGTGGGCCACCTGATAAGTTCTACTTTTATCTGTTTGAGAAACCTCCATGCTGGATTCCATTATATCTGTAGAAGGTTACATTCCTACAAGCAGTGAGTAGGACTCCTCTTTGGGAGTTCTTTGCTATTCCTATAACTATGTTTTCCTCTAGCAACTATGGTGTCTGTGTAGATGTCAGAGGACAGAACTCAATATCCAGATTCTTAAATAGGGTGTCTTTTTTCCAGTGTATTTTCAAAATATTAGATAGCTGTAATATGTTTGTTTCTGTGACAGTATATGCCATCTTTGTCACTTTAGCTCTGTAGTATAATTTGAAGTTAGGTACTACGTTGCATCTAAGTATCCTTTATGCTTAAAATTGCAAAGTCCTTTTTTGTTGTTTTCTTAGGATTTGTGTGTGTGTGTGTGTGTGTGTGTGTGTGTGTGTGTGTGTGTGTGTGTGTGCGAGAGAGAGAGAGAGAGAGAGAGAGAGAGAGAGAGAGAGAGAGAGAGAGAGAGAAAGTCTCACCCTGGCTGGCCTGGAACGCTAAGTAGACCAGAATGTTCTTAAACTCACAGAGATAGGCCTGATTCTGCATCCATGATCTACATGTAGGAGTCAGAGAATAACTTTGTAGTAGGAAGACTCACTTCTAATTCAGATCTTAGAGGTGGGAAGATAAACCTTTCTAGAATTGATTCTCTCCTTCCCCTGTTATCCACAATGATCAAACTCAAGTTGCAAGGTTTCTGCAACAAGTACCTTTACCCACTAAGCCGTTTCACCATCTAATTTTTTTCAGTGTCTTAAAAGTTTCATTGTTGAGATCTTTCACTTTTTCAGTTAGGATAAGTCCTAGGCACTTTCCCTAATTTCTTTCTCAGCAAATGTGTTTCTATTATATATTGTAGATGTTGGCATATTAGAAAGCCTACTCAAGGCGAGACGCTTAAAATATTCAACTTTACACTTCTGTTGCTCTAGAGCTACTTCTGGTACCAAAATCTGTATTAGTCTGGGTTTTCTAGAGGAACAGAACTTATAAAATTAATCTCTCTATATAGAAAATCCAAGTTTCCTTCTTTCAAGTCCTTTATTCAGACTGCCAGCAGAAGGTGTGATCCAGATTAAAGGTGGATCTTCCCATATCAAAAGATGAGGATTAAAGTTTTATCTTCCCATCTCTAAGATCTGAATTAGAGTGAGTCTTCCTACTACAAACCACTTAAAAATCCCTCATAGGTGTGCCCAGGCATTTAGGTTTTAGTTAATTCTAGACGTAGTTAGGCTGACAACCAAGAATAGCCATCAAACATATGAAAGCTACTGATTTTAGTAAGTTGATTTTTTTATACTGTAACTTTACTGAAGGTGTTCATTAAATCTAAGAATCTTCTGGTGTAGGTTCTTCTAAGGATAGGATGATGGCTTCTCTAACTAAGGATAATTTGGCTTCTTATAACTTTTGTTTCCTTTATACCTTTCTTTTGTGTCAGTGTTTTAAGACTGTAGGTAATGAAAGTGAAGAGAGCAGATGTCCTTGTCCTATTCCAGGTTTTAGAGAAAATGCTCTCAGATCTTCTCCATTTCATATGTTGGATAAAAGTTTGTCATATATAACCTTTATTATTTTGAGGTGTGTTCCATCTATTCCTAATTTCTCCAGGAATGTTATCATTTAAAGCATGTTGAACTTTGTCAAATGCTTTTTCTACATCTATTGATCATTTTATAGTGTTTCATCTTTTGAATCAACCTTGCATCACTAGAATGAAGCCTACTTTGGTCATGGTGTGTGATCTTAATATGATGCAAGTATTTTGTTGAGAATTTTTCCATCTATGTTTATCAGAGAAATTGGTCTGTAGTTTTCTCCTTTTGTTGTGTCCTTATCTAGTTTTAGTTTCGGAACAGTACTGACTTCATAGAACAAATGTGGTAGTGTTCCTTCCCTCGTGGAATCATTTGGGAAGAACTGGTATTTTATCTTCCTTTTAAGTTTGATAAAATTTACCACTGAATCTATATGGTCCTCTGTGGGAAGACTTTTAATTACAGCTTCAATTTCATTGCTTGTAATGGGTCTATTTAAGTATTTTGTATTTTCTGGCTTTAAATTTGGTAGGTCATATTTGTTTAGAAATTTGTTTTAGGTTTCCCAGCATTTTAGAATACAAGTTTTCAATATATTCCCTGATGATCCTCTGGATTTCACTGGAGTCTGTTGTAACAACTCCCCTTTCTTCTGCAATTTTCTCTTTCTTTCTGTAAGCAAGAGTGCAGTGAAACTTCCAAATTGGACCACTCCATAGGAAGAAAGAAAAGTTAATAGGAGAAACTAATTATCAACGGCCTCTGAGAATAGAGGACAGGAACTTGGCGGGAATGCCAAGTAGATCTTATATAATAGCCAGCAAGATGGTAGCCGGGGTGATGGGGTGTTGAGCTGATGAAGGCTGTTAGGATTAATAAGGAACCAGGTGCCCTTGTCTTCGGTAGTTATAAGGGAAATAGTGGTTTTTCTGGTAAACAGAAATTGGCTTTACATGATTCCTGAGGAGTGCTGAATTTAGGCTTCTGTTTACCCAGTCAGAGTCTGAGGTAAAAGTTCAACACATAGCATTGATGATAGGGGGAATCAGGGTGCCTGTCAGTTTGGCAGAGGCTTTCTCTCTTGCCTTTAACTTGGTAGGTAGAGTGCTGGATGCTCATCGTCACACTAAACTTCCACCAAGCCAATGGCCTCTGGGTTCTTCCCTTGAAAATGTGAGGAATCAAATTCATGGACCAGAATGGCTGAGTTTTGGAAAGTTTTATCACAGATTCTTAAGTGGAAGCTTAAGGAAAAGAGAAAATACAGCTCTTGTACAGAAGGGTGGGTCACCTGAAGTGGGGTACCCTTCAGGGTCCTCATACTGGCGTTGATAAGGCTTTGCTGGCTGGAAGCCTAGAGTAGATGAAACTGGTCAGTCCAGTTGGCCCATTCTCAAGGTGTCCAGGTGCCTCTCAGTTTTCGTCAGACCCTCAGATACAGTTTCAGGAAGGATGATCATTCGGGGGAAGAGAGATGATAAGCCAGAACTTCCCACCCCATCCCCCTGTCCGCTGGGGAGGCAGGACCAAAACATTTTAGGCTCAACACTTCTGGCATCTCTGGCCTTCAGCAAGGACAGAACTGATGACAGGAACAAGGACATCCTGGCTTTTGGTCAGGAAAAAACTTTCAGGGTCCTCTACCCTGTAGATGAGCACCTGGCCAGTTTCTAAATCCTGTTCTCATTAATATCAAACATCTATTTGAAACAATAGTTTCCTTTAAACATCATCATGGAAACATTTACAAACACTGAATGACTGTATTGTATCAAATGACTGCTTGGAGGATACTGACACACTGGGATTTTTTTAAAAAATGGTTTGGGTCTTTTGTCTGATATTTATATGAGTGTGGCACAAAAGTTGTTAATTTTTGTAAATATCTATGTTCTTAATATTTATAATAAACATGCTTATGTTTTTCTCATTGGGTAACCACTATCATACAGTGAGAAGAATTCTACCTAAAGAGTTATTCCTAGCTGGTGCAATCTTGTCTAAATTACATGGTAATTATAAAACTTACCTTTCTAGTCACAAAGTTATTTTAATGGACAAATCCTAAAAGCTATTGTGCCTGCTGTTTTTAGTTCTCTAAAGATTCTTTTATATTGAAGAGACATTTAAACTTTTGCTTGATAAAAATTAACCTAGTTGGTAAAAATCATGCTTTGTTTTTAGGCATATTTTAAATAAAATGATTCTGTGTCTTTACTTAAAAAAAAAATGTACCGGGCGGTGGTGGTGCACCCCTTTGATCCCAGAACTCAGGAGGCAGAGGCAGGTGGAACTCTATGAGTTCGAGGCCAGGCTGGTCTACAGAGCAAGTTCCAGGACAGCCTCCAGAGCCACAGAGAAACCCTGTCTTGAGAAAAAAAAAAAAGGTATTTTATTGTTTTATGCAATTGAGCATTTGCCTGAAAGTTTGTCTGTGTACTACATATGTGCCTAGTGCCCATGGAAGCCAGAAGAGGGCATTGGATCCCCTGGAACTAGAGTTACTGGTAGCTGTGAACGGCTATGTGAGTGCTGAGAAATAAACCTGGGTCCTCTGCAAGAGCAGCCAGTGCTCCTAACCACTGAGCCATCTCTCCAGCCCTTGTGGCTGTATTTCAATCACATTTTGATACAACTGCCTGCTTTTCCAGACCTCCTACATTGCTTAAATCAAGTCTTTATGTTTACAGGGTTCACTCCTACATATTAACTGATTGTTGTTATTTTAACTTTGATACCATTTACTATAATTGGGGACACCCAAAGATTTAAGTTAACTTGTCAATTCTAAATGAAAACACGGCTCTCACATCTGCAACCTTTATTCTTTAAGTCACACTGCATTCTTGATTGTTTTAATTCTAAGATTTTCATGTAACTGTTATTTCAGAAACAAGGGGAAGGGGGAACGGACTGGATTGGGGTGGCAAATAGCCTCACATGATCCAGGAATCTCTTCTGTAATGGCTTTGATAATAACCTCTCTCTCTCCCGAAAATCCACATTCCTCACTATTCAGCCCCATTTTCTCAGACCTGGGAATAAGCTCCCAGCCACATAGGACAACATTGCCACATACATGATGTGTGGCCAATGTGATGCATGTCCCCGATGAGGAGATGGTTCTCAAAGAAGCTGTACCTGTATTAGAACTCCAACAAGAGAGCTGTGCTTACTTACTTGACCAAGCTTTGATTCTTACAGCTTCAGACCCCTCTCTAAACCCCCTGACAACTCAGTTTACCCAGATTGCCATTCAACATGCCACTGGGACTTACATGGGTGATGTCCTCCTGGTCCATGGATCTGGATGTCAGTCTGGGACTAGGTCCATCCTAATCTACTACATCCCAATCAAGCTCAAAGAACCATGAGACTCAAATCTGGTACCCATCATCCCTTGGCTCTCCTGCTCTCTCTTCACTATCCTGTAAAATCATGCCTGTTTATTTTGTAAATACAAAGGAGGAAAGGCTGGGAAAGTTAGACCATAGACCCTCCAGCTGCTTTGCCTTCTCTCAGAAATAAAGTGATACCTCCCCTATGGCTGTGGTCTCTACCTCCTGCAGATGTAGAAGGGACTTTAGACAAACAGTCTTCCTTATCTCCACTGCTCGGAGCAAGTAATTCTGATTTAAGTCATGGGCAGATTCGTCTTCCCTGGGAAAAGTTATGAAAGTAACAGATTTCTCTGAAGGCGAGCAGACTTGTTCTTGCTTTCTAGCTCTTCTCGTCTCTCTCCTCTTCTCTCCTCCTCCCCTTCTCCTCCTCTCTCCCCTCCCTTCCCCTTTCTTCCCTTGCTCTCCTCTCTTTTGTCTTCTTCTCTTCAGAGTCCTGCTGCATGTAACAGCTCTGTCCTGCTTTCCCCTCTTTTTTTCCTTTAAGTTACCTCTCCTACCTCAAGGCCTCATCATGGTCTCCATAGTTTCAAGGCTTTCCCTTCTAATAAAGCCCTCTCACGTGGTTTGTTATCACATTTAGTGTACACACTGCACTCTCTTTCCTTTCCTCACCCTGGCATTTGCCACAGCTCTACACAATGGGATGGAATCAAAGTGAGGGGCTGTGTTCTTACCTGTCATTTCCTCCTGTTGACTCCTGTCTCAAGAGACCTAAAGATCACCACACTTTTACTTTCTCCAAGACAGTGGTTCCCACTTCTCTTTCCCTCCCAATTGATTTGTGATCCCTTTCAATGTATAAGGAAATGGCCAGGTTGGATCCAGAGTGAAACTAGTGTCACCTGCTCAAGTGGAGAGGGTCTTGCCTCTCAGAGAACACCCTCCTTAGAGCACACCTCACCTGACTCAGTCCAGTGAGATTGGTTGAGGGGTCAATGGGGACAATCGTTGTCTCTGTGAGATGCTTTCTAACTATTCCAAATGGCAAAGAAATGAAATCAGTCTTGTGGAACATACACACAATGAGATTTTATCCAGCCATAAATAATCAAATTATGTAATTTGCATGAAAGTGAATGGAACTGGAAAATATTATAGTAAACAAGGTAATACAGCTAAGGATGTAGATTTTAGCTGCCAATTTCCTATGTATGCATATCTATGTGAGAGTGATGAGCATAGAATCTAGAAAGGAGCCGATGGGAAAAAAGATTACTTTCATCAGAAAATTGGCCTCTAGATTCTATGCTCAGTAAATATTACCTATGCTATATTTAAAACCTAAAATGCCATGATGATTGGATTATCGTTTTGACCTCTCTGGAGAGAGCATGTTCTGTGAGGAACTGCTGTTACAGTTGACTTCCTGTCCTGGTGAATAATGCTACAGAAAATGTGGTGTTCGTGTGTGTGTGTGTGTGTGTGTGTGTGTGTGTGTGTGTGTGTGTGTGTGTGTATTTCTGAACATTTAACTGTTTCTACTGAAGTGTAGAAACTTTTTATTTTGATCTTGATGCCTTTCCTCTTCCATTGGTTTTCATTATGTCAATTAAAATCTGCTAATAGAATAAAGAAATCTATCTAGGTGACAATTGCACTTCTGGAAGTACCCAAACTGCTATCTCTACTGTACTCTCTATTCCCTTTGACTCAGTTGTGGGATGTCAAAATGTTTGTTTAAATCTGACCCTCAGACTCTCAAAAAGAACTTATTTTCCTTTCTAACAAAATTTCCCTTTGTACACACTCCAAGATGCCGTCTCATGGCACATTAAGCTGTAACCATGCCCTACAATTACTCTTTTGGCATAATTTAGAAAATAACTCTGAGATCCCCTGCATCCAAAGCACCGTGACCTCTCAGCTGTGAGAGGGATGTCATACGTGCCTCACTAGACTCCTACACTAGCCTGTCTCTTTAAACTTAGCCCCAGATGGCATTCTCGATGCACACATAAGCCCTCACGCAACCTGAGCTTCTCCACACCATTCCTGCCCCCATCTGGTAACTCAGCTCCCATTTCCTCCTATTTAACTCTTCTGTCTCCCTCACGTACTCACTTTAGAATTTCATATATGGAACTGAGGGGACAATTCTCTTCAGAGAATATCCTTCCCCTTCATGAGATAACTTATGGGGACTTTGGTACCATCTGGTTACCCCTTCTCCATGTCTGACAGTCCCAAATACAATCCGAAGTATGGTCATTTAGCCAGGATCCCTATACTCTCTTTCAGGAATTCAAAAGACCTGCTGTGGCCTTTGGTCTAACCCAACAAGATATCACTACCATCCCAACCACCCACTGCACACATAAGAAATCCTGCATCTGGTCTTTAGCACAGATGGGTTAATGGGCTCATTCATTACCTGGAATCTAGTTACAGACAAGCCAAGCTCCTCTGGGGTGCCTGGTTTGGAATCTCACTGATCATGTCAAACCACTGACATAGGAAGTGATGGGGGAAGGACATGCCAAGTCCATTATAAAACCCACCACCATGACAGGTTGCAGGGAAACACATGGACCTCCTTTGTCATAGAAGTCAGCTGAAGGCTGGTCAAGACAGCCTGATGCACATTTCATAAACCAATCCTTTTCAGGTACCACACCAGGGGCCTCCCAGACGCTCTCCCCATTTTGTTAAGCATGGCCTCCAATGTCTATAAGAGACCCTGAGAATGAGTGAGAAGGGCCCAAAGGAAGAGTAAGGAGCACTGGATGCTGCTTCAGCAACTGCCACGCCCAGTGCATTTCAGGCGGTCCTAGAGCTCCACCTAGTGACTGCCTGCTGCAGTCTTGGGGAGTAGAATCAGCCAAGGGCCCAAGGACAGTTTCCTGTTACCGTGGTCTGCCAGGAATGTCCAAAGTCCAGGGGCTTCCGTAAGACCATATCTAACCTACAAAATGAGGAATCACTAGCCAGACACCGCCTCCACCGGGTTAGGGAAGGCCAGCCTCCATGCAAGGACCTCACACTCAGGTCAAATGTAGTTCAGCAATACAGCCTTTGCCTAACATGTGAGAGATTCTAGATTTGATCCACCGAAATGGAAGACAGTAAGGAGGGGAGGAGGAGAAAGAGGAAGAGGAGAAGGAGGAGGAGGAGACAAACATGAACCAAAAGTTGATTGTTGTCTAACTTATCTGGCTTACTTAATGACTGGAATGAATATATATATATATATATATATATATATAATATATATATATATAATTTTTCTCTACTGTTTCAGTGCTAAGAATGGAACTCAGGGCCTCACTAGTGCCAAGGAAATACTTTACCACTAAACCATACCTCTGGTGCCCTAGAAAAGATGCTTAAAAGGCTATTTCACCTGGAAAGAGATTCCAGTATACACCTCTTAAGATTTATTTGATTTCAATTATAATTGCATGTATGTGTATGTCTGTACAGGTATCCCTGGAGGGCAGAGGTCTCATATACTCCTGGAGCGGAGTCAACAACTGAGCCATCTCTCCAGCCTCAAGTATATATTTTGATGAGATGGCCTCAGCATCAATTTGTAAGGACAACTGTGGTGATGGTTGTTCAATGGAGCAAGGCATCATGGATTTGTTTGTTTTTAAAAAGATTTTATTATTATTATTATTATTATTATTGTGTATTTAGGTACATGTGGATGTGCATGCCACCTAGCACATGTGGAAGTCAGAGGACTTGGGAATTAGTTCTCTCCTGCCACCAAGAGGGTCCCAGGGATCAAACTCAGGTGGTCAGGTTTGATAGCAAGCACCTTTACCCTCTGAGCCATCCCACTGGCCTAGTGTTTCTGTTTTAAAGTACACGAGGTTCTGTGATTATCCTTCTATACTTTGTTCTTTCTATGGCTCTAAAACTTCTTTCTTATCTGTCAGACTATCAACACACTAGTCCCAGTTCTTACAAAATCCATCAGGGCCAAGCCTATAGTACACACACACACACACACACACACACACTTAGTGTTTCAACTTCTGTGCAGAAAGTGAGGAATCTTATCAAAGGACCCTGGGCTTCCCAACAGAGGCAAAGACCTGGGGGGGGGGGCATGCCTAACACTACAACAAGCAAAGCAATAAGCAGCGCACAGAGAGGCAGGGGGTCCACAGGACCAAGGAATGCAGAGTGTAAGAAAATTTAAATGGAGCAGCCTTTTGTAGACTTAGTCAAACAGGATTTATGCACAGGAAGTTAACATGGCCCTGAGCTGGGGAGTGGACCCAGGTCCTGTTTTCTCAAACACTACAAAGTAAAAGCAAACCTGGGAAGATCTATTTAAGAACCCCTTATCTGAAGCTCCACATGTGGTCCATTCTCAGCTTCAAGGACCTTTTCACATCCTCACCCATGGTCAGTAAGCTTTCTGTGAAGATCAGTGTGTCTCAATCCCAAGACCTGGTTCAAAGCAGTTCTGTAGGGTCACAGTGTCATAATGCACTGTTGAATAAAAACAGCCTTCAGGAATGGTTTCCAAGGCAAAGGCGGTTCTGAAGCTAGCAGGTGGCACCACATGTCCAGGCGGCCCAGAAGCACCTCCATTCACAGTCCAAAGGCTATTCAGTGCCTCTCCTCTCACTGTGGCCCTCCTTCTCTCAGTCTCAAGTGCCACCAGGTTACCTTGTTTTCCCTTGCAAAAACTGATGCCACCAAGATGAAGTCATTCTTGTCAGACCCAGACAAAACTAGAACTGGAAGAGTTCACTGATGGGTCATCTGTCAAGAACTTTGTAACAACTCGGAAGAGGCTTTTTTCTTGTTCTGTATGTATCTCATGAATGCTAGCCTCGGGAATATGCACAGATTTCTGTGGCAATGTTTACTTCTAACATCTTTTAAAACTGCAACAATTAAAAGCAGTGCTCTGAAGAGACTACTTGCCCAAAAGTAACACCTCCACCTGATGCCAGCTCCTTCCGTTAGTCTGTGAAGAGACCCCATGACCACCACAGCTCTAATATGGGAACACATTTACTTAGGACTGGTTTACAGTTTCAGAGGTGTAGTCCATCTGTCACCATGGTGGGGAGCATGGTGGCATGCGGGCAGACATGGTAGCTGAGAGTTCTACATCAGGATCAGCAGATAGCACGACAAGGGTGCCACACTGGGCCTGGCTTGAGCATCTGAGACCTCGAAACCCACCCCCAGTGACACACTTCCTCCAACAAGGCCACACCTCCTGATAGTGCCATTCCCTATGAGCCTGAGGGGTGTGTGTGGCATTTTTCTTTTAAAACACCACAGTCTCCAAGACCAATGAACTCTGCATTAAAGTAGCTGTGGGTCCATTTATTTTTTCCTTTTTCCTTTTCACTGCTGAGGTTCAAACCTAGGGTCTCATAACACATGAGACAGGGGCATGACCATTAAGATATACCCCCATCACCCTTCTGGCCTTAAAACTCATGCCCTTGTTTCAACTTTCTTGAGTATGTTCATCGTTTCCTGGTGTGTAAGTAATGTTAAATTCTGCTACTTCCAAACAGACGCACTTTAGAGAGTGTCGCTAGCTGTTACCCAGGTTGGCGCCCTTGTAGTGGAGTTATAAGAGGTTCTTAGAATATGGTGCTCTCCCAGACTTTTTGGTCTTGGGGGAGCCACATCATCCAGGAGCTGAGGGTCCCACCCAGGCCTTAAGCGCCAGAGGACACCAAAATGTCTTGGAGGGGGGTCACAATTAGCCAGCAGCTGGCTGGTGCATCTGGCCCTTGGCGATCAGGTATCATCATAACAAGTGCTGCCTAAGGTATCTAGGCCTGGGCAAGGGAGAAAGGAAAGGTTACTATTCCCTTGTGGCTGGGGCAGAGGCAGGCAGATCTCTGTGAGTTTGAGGCCAGCCTGGTCTACAGAGCGAGTGCCAGGATAGGCTCCAAAGCTATACAGAGAAACCCTGTCTCGAAAGAAAAACAACAACAACAACAACAACAACAACAACAACAACAACAAAAGACTTCCTTCTCTCCAGGCAGTGGTGGCACATGCCTTTGGTCCCAGCCCTCAGGAGGCAGAGGCACTTGAATCATTGCGAATTACTGGCTTGCTCTCCATGGCTTGTTTAGCCTGCTTTCTTAGAGAACTCAGTACTACTAGCCTGGGTCAGCACCACCCACAATGGGCTGGGCCCTCCCACATCAGTCACTAACTAAGAAATGCCTTTTAGCTGGATATGGTGGTTCACACCTTTAATCTCAGCGCTCGGGAGGCAGAGACAGGCAGATCTCTGAGTCTGAGATCAACCTAGCCTACAGAGCAAGATACAGGACAGCCAGGGCTATACAGAGAAATCCTGTCTGGAGAATGCAGAGAGACCACTTTCAGCAGGTCCACCACAACAGCTCCGCCATCTACAAGCTGCTGGAGGTAGTGGAGGAACCAGTTCTGCAGAATCAGATGTCATCCCTGAAAAGTGCCTGTCCTAGGCCCATCAGCCAGCACCCAGCATAGAGCCTGCTCTGCTTGCCCTGTCGTGAGACTAACAGCATAGGTTGGTGGTGCTGCCTGCAGGCTACAAACACAAAGGTCAAGCCCCAAGATCTCAGAGGGAGGACACAGATGAGTGCAGGCTTGAACAGGTTATGCTCCCTGACATATACACTACCTAGGCAGAAGATCACCCTGACTCTGGGCAACAGCAGGATGATGGAAAAGATTCTCAGCAATGGTCCAAGTATTTATGATGTGTCAGACACGAGAAAACTTGAACCAGACCAACTTCTTGTTGCAATGAATATTTGCATGTAAAGCTGCTTGGGCAAAAAAAAAAAAAAAAAAAATGCTGTGTGACACACTGCAGTTGCCACTATGACCAACAGATATAAGATGGAGAGATGGGAAAGATGGAGGAATGGAGTGGTGTGTGTTCGGTGGAAAGAGGGAGAAATAAAGACTTGACTTCAGTGACAGGTGTGAGAGAAGGCTGCAGTCAACGGGGAATCATGTTGCTGCCCAGTAGGGTCAGCAGACTCAGCCGCCAACACACCGCCCAGCCAAACTATTGCCCTGGCTCTGAACAACAGCAGGATGTCTGAAAAGAAGAATAGTTCATTTTCTGGATTGGGCCTCCTCAAAAGACCTCTGTGGTCCCTGAAGGCCATGTTGGTTTCTGTGCTTGCCTGCCCAGGCTGTGTTGAAGCCTGAGGTTCATGTGGCTGTTCCTGGTCTGGGCTGCCACTACTGGAGGCCAGGTGGATGTACATACTCTGTGCTACTGCAGGAGATCATATAGTATCTGTGGTTTATGTTGCTGCCAGAAGGCCATGTTGATGGGAGTGGCCCCTACTGCAGCCTGGGGCTGTACTAATGTCCATGCTGCCCTTGGGAGCCATGTTGGGGTCCATGGTCCTGCTGCTGCTGGGGTGGTATTGATGCCCTGGCCTGTGTTGCTACCAAAGGCCTTTTGGATGTCCATGGTCTCTGCCAGCACCTGAAGCCATATTAATGTCCATAAGCCATGCTGGTGTGAGTAAGCTTAGGTGCCACCTGAGGCCATGTTGTGATCCAAGCTGCTGCAGAGGACCATGTTGGGGCCTGTGGCCCTGCTGCAGCTGGGGGTCATATTCATGGCCTGTGTTGTTGCCAGAAAATGTAAAAATATGATCCATTGATCCATGCACCCACTGACTGTAAAGGGCAAGGAAGCTACTTTTACACTGACAGTGATGACTGCAGACTCACAGTTGTGAAAGAAGGACATGGAAGGCATCTGTGACAACCCCTACCCCCCACCACACACACACACACACACACACACACACACACAAGTACAGCCTAGATGGAAAGCCATCAAAGAAAACTCTTAAAAATTGGGATAAAGATGCTGAAGTGTAGCTCTCCAAAATTGATGTTGTCTAGCAGGGGTGTAGGCTGAGAAGGACTCGGTGGCCACTGGAAGTTTGGCCATGCTCCACTGAGTATATAAGCAACACGAACTGGATTTTTTTCTTCTTTTAGTTTTTTTTTTCCCCCTTTTTTTGGTGGGGAGTGGATCTGCAAGGACTGGGAATTACGTGTGATCCGAGCACATGATATGAAATTCCCAGATAACCAATAAAAAATACTATGTTTGGAAAAGAAAAAACTTCAAACCAGAACAAAACAAAACAAAAATGCCTTACAGCTGGATTATTTTGGGGGGGGGGGCTTTCGAGGCAGGGTTTCTCTGTGGCTTTGGAGGCTGTCCTGGAACTAGCTATTGTAGACCAGGCTGGTCTTGAACTCACAGAGATCCTCCTGCTTCTGCCTCCCAGTGCTGGAACTAAAGGCGTGTGCCACCAATGCCCGGCCAGCTGGATCTTATAGAGGCATTTTCTCAACTGAGGTTCCCTCCTTTCAGATAACTCTAGCTTGTGTCAAGTTGGCATAAAACTAGCCAGCACACAGAACAAGTGCTTTCATCACCTGCTAAGCTATACTGCCTGCTGGGAATTTTAAATCATTACTTATTAATGCAAGAAGAGAGTGCAGAAATTCTTCTGTAACTACATAACTGTAGTGATTTAAAAAAAAGCTACTTCTGTGTATTTTTTTCAGCACTCAGAATTAGGATCTAAATACACTGTAATCAAATTCGATGCTTGAATCAAAATCTTATTTATAAACAAAAGATTCAGCACATTCCTCAGATGCAATAGCTTTTCTTCCTAGGTATTTGTACAGGTTGGAGAATGAACCATGATAGCTTCACTTTCAGCTCCTAAGAGTTAGTTTAAGCAGGTAGCAAAAGTTGGCACCTTGACACAAGCTAGAGTCATCAGAGAGAAGGGACCCTCACTTGAGAAAATGTCTTCATAAGATAGGACTGTAGTCAGGCCTGTAAGGCATTTTCTTAGTAGTGATTGATAGGGGAATGTCCATTGTGGATGGTGCCATTCTGGACTGGTGGTCCTGGGTTCTATAAGGAAGCAGGCTGAGCAAGCCATCGAGAGCAAGCTAGTAAGCAGCACCCTTCATGGTCTCTGTCTGCATCAGCTCTTGCCTCTAGTTTCCTGCCCTGCTTGAGTTCCTGCACTCACTACTTTTGATAATTAACTATTAAGTGGAACTGTGAGTGAAATAAACCCTTTCCTCCCTAAATTACTTTTGATCTTGGTGTTTCATCACATCGTTACCTAACTAAGACACCAAATTATATATCAGCAGGTAATTTTGAATACTCAAATATTCTTGTAGGCATTGGAGAGTAGGGAATAAAACATACAAATTACATCCTCATCAATTTCCCCTTTCTTTCTTTCTTTCTTTCTTTCTTTCTTTCTTTCTTTCTTTCTTTCTTTCTTTCTTTCTTTTTCCAAGACAGGGTTTCTCTGTGTAACAGCTCTGGTTGTCCTGGAACTAGCTCTGTAGACCAGGTTGGCCTTGAGCTCAAAGATCCGCCTGCTTCTGTCTCCAGAGCACTGGGATTAAAGGTGTGCACCACCACTGCCAGGCTTAATTTTTCATTGGGAGAAAACAAACAAACAAACAAACAACAACAACAAAATCCTACTGGCTGGGGATGTGGCTCGGGTATTAGAGTACTTGCCTAGCTTGCATGAAACCCTGGGTAAAATCCCTAGAACCTTAAACACTGTACCCACTGGGTGGGTACAGGAATTGGGTCATCCTCAGCTACATAGTGAATGTGAGGTCAACCTAGGCAATATGAGACCCTGCCTAAGCTGCATCTCTCTCTCTCTCTCTCCTCTCTCTCTCTCCTCTCTCTCTCTCCTCTCTCTCTCTCTCTCTCTCTCTCTCTCTCTCTCTCTCTCTCTCTCTCTCTCTCTCTCTCTCTCTCTCTCTCTCTCTCTCTCTCTCTCTCTCTCTCTCTCTCTCTCTCTCCCTCCCCCTCCCTCTCTTTTTCTCTCTCTGTCCCGGAACAAAAAAGAAAGCGAACTAAACAAGTAACTGTAGACTGTCAGATACAAGTGATACATTCTTTCAAGTAAAATAAAGCAGGAAGGGGGAGGTGGCTGTCATTTGCAACAGTGTAGCAGTGGAACACTCACTGTAAAGGAAGCTTCTGATGAAACCTGGGAGAATAGGGAATGCATACTGTGGGATGCTGGGTGTGGTGGGAAACTTTTTTAGGCAGAAGCTCTGGGTGTCTGCTAATTTGTCCTCAACAGTAATTTTTTTTTTTTTTTGAGATGGTTTCTCTGTGTAGCTTTGGCTGTCCCAGAACGTAGACCAGGCTGGCCTCAAACTCATACAGATCTGCCTGCCTTTGTCTCCCTAGTGCTGGGATCAAAGGTGTGTGCCACCACCTTCCAGCTCAACACGGATTCTTTATTCTAGTTTTCCATTCATTAAACCCCACAGCTTTAAGAGCTTAGGGTTCATGACAAACTGGATGGCAGGTTTTGTCCCACCTGTGTTGGGATGCTGTGAAACAGTGAATAGTGGGATATGGACACATGAATAGCACCACATCTAAGCTGAGGAACTCCCTGGTCTCTGATTTCCTAAAATAGTGCTTGTACTTTCCTTCAATCCCATCTGCCCTGGGCAGCTCATTTACACATAGTATTCCCTTAGTAAACCAAAACTCTCAACCTGATACAGACACACCAACATTCCCTGCTCTTCTGTATGCTTTAACTTGTCCCAACGCTGGGTGTTGGTGGCACACACCAGCACTCGGGAGGCAGAGGCAGTTGGATCTCTGTGAGTTTGAGACCAGCATGGTCTACAAGAGTTAGTTATAGGACAGCCTCCAAAGCCACAGAGAAACCCTATCTCAAAAAAAACAAAACAAAAACAAAAACAAAAACAAACAAACAAAAAGGAACACCTCATCCCAATTCATAGGTTGTAAATGCATGGACATATCTAAGTTTGGGTAAGACCATCATTGTTTCAAGGCCAGGCTGCTGCTAACCAGACAAGCCTCAACTGCAGTTGCTCCTGGGAACCATGACATCAAAATGCTGTCTATTTCCATAGGACATCCCCCCCCACCTCCACCACCACCATAAAAGCAGTCCTCGGAATGCCTGCGGGTAATTTCTCTCTGTTGTTTTGCCTGCTAGCCGCTAATACTGCAGTGCATTTGATGATCCCTCTACTTCTGCCTTTTTCTGTCTTGGTGAATTATTTCACTGCTCCACATCATGGGTACCTGTCACCAGAGTGTGACACCTAGCTGCTATAATTTTTTAGGAATAATGGTGTGCGTGTGTGTGTGGGGGGGAGGTAATTATTCAGTAGATACAATTTGTAGGGAGGGAAGACTGAGTTGATTGACTGCTCATTTGTGTAACCCCAGATAGGAGGGCTGAATGCATTATAGGTCTGTGCTGTCCCTATTTAATAGGACCTAGTGTGTCTAATGTGGCTAGTACAAATTGAATATGCTGTACCCAAAGTGTAAAATACGAGATTCCAAGGCCAATGCAAAATTTTTAGGACATTTCACTAACAATTTTACAATATCACCCGTTGACATGATATTGTCTTTGTTGGACTACTTGTTAAAATTAATTTTACCTGCTTCTTGTTGCTTTGTGGCCACTAAAAAATAATCGTATGCCGGCTGGCATTCTAGTTCAACAGGAAAGCACTGGATTAGACCCTAGGGAAGGGATCCTTAGTCTGTGTTCTCGCCGCGCCCAACCCCTGCTGTTGCACTGCGGTACCCAACACAGTCGCCAAGATGGCAGTCTGCAGAGAGCCTGCACAAGAAACTCAAGTGACCATCAGACAGAACCTAGAAAACCGTCTAGAAGAGAAAGAGCAGAAGCAGGCCCCGCCCCACCCCGTCCGGCGCCCCGCCTCTTTGCGGCAGAGCTCAGGCCGGTGCAAACCGGTTCAGTGGCCTGATGGGCACTCGGTTTTACCCAATCCTTAGCACGCCCCGCCTTCCAAGTGGAGACTCGAAACGTCCGGTAGCTGGCGTCTCGGAAGGAGGCTCCAAAGCAAACCGGACCAGACCTCCAGCCTATGATAACCGCCGATCGTGGCTCAGACTGGCAGACAACCAATGGCGTGACGCGAGGGCGGGATTCCTTTGGCCACCCCCTCTCGCCCCCCGGCGTCTCGCGGGAGCCAGAGGGCTAGAGTGAGGCTGTGGGGCGGGGCCTAGGGCGGTGGAGCCTGCGCACTGTGGCCGCCGGCCTGGGTGACGTTATCCTCTCCCGTGGACAGCCCCGCCCCGCCCCGCCCTCCTCGAAGCTGGAGACTGGTGCGTGAGGAGCGGTCGGTGCCGCAGTCGTCCGCCTCGGTTCTCGGCGCGGTCTTTGTCCGCCGCTTTGTTCTCGCCGCGCTGGCGTCGTCTTCGCCTCCGTCGCCGCCCGCCCCGCGCGCCCGGGCCTTGCCCGCCATGGTCTCTCGGCCCGAGCCTGAGGTCGAGGCCATGGATGCTGAACTGACTGTGGCGCCGCCGGGCTGCTCGCACCTGGGCAGCTTCAAGGTGGACAACTGGAAGCAAAACCTGCGCGCCATCTACCAGTGCTTCGTGTGGAGCGGAACGGCCGAGGCCCGCAAGCGCAAGGTGAGCCCTAGGCCTGCCCCTCTCTCCTGCCTGGAACGGGGGGAGGGTGTGTGTGGCGGGGGTGGGGGGACGGGAGGGAGCCTGTCGGTGCGGGGTGGGGTGAGGGTGAGGGTGAGGGTGAGGGGAAGGCTCGAGGTTCAGGGAGGGAACGAGGGGAGGGAGCGGGGAGAAGCCTCGCGGTGCGGGGAGGGGCAGAGGAAGGGGCGAGGCTTTGCCTCGCTGTGCGGGGAGGGGGCAAGGGACTTCCTGGAGCTGTGGGATGGTGGCCGGAGGAAGCCTCTAGGTGCCCGGAGGTGGGGTCTGAGGTGGAAGACTCCGCCTTGACGATCGGCCCAGAGTAGTCCCTGTCTGTGAAGGTCGCCGTGCGGGGTCGCGGTCTGCAAGGTGGTTCTGTGGGTAGCGGCAGCTGCTGAGACCCGCAGCAGACAGAAGAGGCTGGCAGGGCCTCTACGTACTCTAGTTGGGAAGCGAGATTTTAGGTTGTAGGAGACTATTGACATCCGCAGCCATCGAGGTAGTGGCTGTTTTGTTGTTTACTGGTTTTGTAAATCTCAGCAATTATGATTATATTACTAGAGATTTGGAAATCGGAAAATGTTCTTCTTTAATCTTAGACTTCAGTGTTAACAATTTGGTTTTGAAGGTGGAAACTGGAGTGGGGAGTAATAGTTGTTTCCGTCTTGAGTAGCGTTTCTTAACCGGAAAACTGGCAAATCCGCTGGTTGTATGTCATGTTAAGCATTAAATTATTTTTTTTAATCAACATGGTGGAAGACACCACAATGATACCTTTTAGGGTGACTAAAGGCTTATGTTCAGTAACAGATAGCCTGTTAGGATCAGATATTTTTGTTAATAGAAGTGTATGCCCTTTAACAAGAAATACTAAGACTTGGGTTGTTTTGTCTTTTGAGGTGACAGTCTATGTAGCCTAGGCTGGCCTTAACCACTCAGTCTGTCTCAGCTTTGTGAGGACCGGGATTATAGAGGTGACTGTCAGATTGACACCAGGGTTCCACGGTCTTAATTTCGTCACGGATGCATTCTATTCCTTCCTGGATTGAGATGTGTTGTAAACTCATTTTTTACATCAGAGTAAATGGGGGCCCCCTCCCCTTTCTGTACCTTTTAATCCCTTCCATCTCCCCCTGTTCTAGTTCCGCATAGCATCACAGAAGGAAATGAAAAGTTTCCTTTTTAATTAGGACTGCTTAGCTCGGTATTTAAATTTCCACTGAGCTAGAAGTTCTTTATTAAATGATCTTCACAACCCAGAATTCAGACACCAGTGCAACACTCACAAGTCATGTGAAGTAGGAAATGAAGGCAGGTAGTGCTTGTGAAGGGACCTGAGCTTTAGCTTGTCTACAGAACAACCCTCTCCTGAAGTTCCCTCTAGCTCAGAATGTTTTCATTTCACAAGCCAGTTATTCCTCTAAAAACATTTGGCTACACATAATGGTGCAGAAGAAGGAATGCAAATACCTGCAAAAGTATAGCTCTTCAGCCATCAGAGCAATGGTGACCCCCAAGAAAAATGACAGCAAATATGATATGGGGGAAAGGGGAGCCCTGATATACACTGCTGGTGGGGGTGTAATCTGCTACAGGCTATGTAAACAATGGAGATGTCTCAAATAACTAGAAATAGACTACCTTGTCACTGAGCCACACCACTCCTAAGTGTAGACTCAGAGGACTCTAAACACAGAACAGTAATGCAGAAAGGGAACTTTGTGAGGGAGGAAGAAACCCAAAAAGTTGGGGGGTGAAGAGGGGTAGTATTGGAGGTGAGTTTAAACAAGGTACAGTGATAAATATATATTAAGATGTCATAATGAAACCACTACATGACAGTTAAAAAATGAAGAGAAAAGCATCATATGTGTCTCAAGTTGTTTGCAGCCTTTGGGGTGTGGCTTAGGAGAGACAACACCTTACTGTGAATGTTGTGATGAAGGCTCCCTTCAAGGCCTATTCATTCCAAGTTCATTCCAGTTCCCACCATCCACAAAGCAAGTTTTGGGTACTGGCTGATGGGGCAGGCTGACCCTAGGCCTCCTGCTGCCAGCTCAGGAGCCACATTCCTCTCAAGAGGCCAGCTGTGCTGCTCCACAGGTACCCCATCAGCACCCTGTGCACCTCACTGTGCCTCTCCCTGGCTGGATCATTGCTGATGCCTAAATTGGATTTTTAAAAATCTGAGCCTTGTGGATGACTGGAAATTCATTTTCAAACTTAGCAGTTTTGGTAGGATGGAAACTAAGGTAATAGCTGACAAGATAGATGTGTCTTCCGTGCAAGTGGCAAACCTGCAGTTCTGCCTTAGTCTCACTGTGCACATCTGTGTACAGTAGAGTCACTAGGTGGAGAGAGGCAGGCCTTCCCAGAGGACTTTCTCTTGCTCTCAGATTCCCACGGAGACTCTCCTTATTTCCTGTGTTGGAATCATACCCCTTATAAGACACAGGTTTAGCCGGGTGTTGGTGGCACACGCCTTTAATCCCAGCCCTTGGGAGGCAGAGGCAGGCAGATCTCTGAGTTCCAGGCCAGCCTGGTCTACAGAGCTAGTTTCAGGACAGCCTCCAAAACAATACACAGAAACCCCGTCTGGAAAAAACAACAAACAAACAAACAAACAAACAGTCACAGGTTTATTCCACAGTTTAAACTCTGTTTACTCATTTCTGACCCCCCCCCCATGTTCTTCCAGATATGGTGATCCTTTAAATTATTGCAGCATCTCACCTATTAATTTACCCATGTAGGTCCTCTTTTTTGTTGTTTTCGTGTTCTACTTTTCAAACCATCTGTAGCGGGTGTGTACATTTTGATAATTTAATAGAGTAGACACGCCAGGCGTTGGTGGCTCTCACCTTTAATCCCAGCACTCGGGAGGCAGAGGCAGGCGGATCTCTGTGAGTTTGAGGCCAGCCTGGTCTCCAGAGCAAGTGCCAGGATAGGCTCCAAAGCTACACAGAGAAACCCTGTTTCGAAAAAACAAACAAACAAAAAAATTAGAGTAGACACAAAACACTACCGTTGGCCAGCAATATTGCTCAGTGTTTAGAGGTGCTTGCCACTGAACCTGATGGCCTGAATTTGATCCCAGGACCCACATGGTAAGAGAGAACCAGCTTCCACAGATGGTTCTCTGACCTCTGCATACCCCCTGTGACACTTGTACACTCTCATACAAGTAAATACATTTTAAAAACAGGACAGCACCACAGAAGAGAGCACCCATCTCTTCCTGCAAATCCTCACCTTCATCTTCATGGATATTTAATAAGTTTTACACGGTGTTTGGTTTGCTTGTCTGCCTCTGTACTTCATGTGGTGGGAGCGATGTGGTGTCTACTTATTGTGTAGCTCCTTTCTCTTAGTGTTGTGTGTATTGAGATTCATTCATAATACAGAGTAAAGCCTTCTCTTTTGCTGCATAATAACTCTGTTGATCAACTGTACTAGCATTTATTTACTCATGAACATTTGACTTCCTGTGTTGGTGATACAAATCACATTACTGTGAACATTATGTTGTGTCTCATTATTTACAAATCTAGAAGCTGTACAGTTTATATATTCAGTTTAATACTTTCCTTTTATAAAACAAGAAACCTACAATAAACAACATGTCATAAAAAATTATTATGTAGTTTCTTTTGTTGTTGGGTTTTTTGTTTTGTTTTTCGAGACAGGGTTTGTAGCATTGGAGCCTTTCCTGGAACTCACTCTATAGACCAGGCTGGCCTCGAACTCACAGAGATCTGCCTGTTTCTGAGATTAAAGGCATACATGCTCCACCACTGCCTGGCTATATTTATGCAGTTTCATTGGTTCATTTTTTTGCCATTCTTTATTTTGTTTTTATATGTATGCGAGTTTGCCTGAGTATGTTTGTGTACCATTGTGGGCCTCTGCAGAGGCCAGAAAAGGGTATCAGGTCCTCTATAAATGGAGTTACAGGAAGTTATGAATTGGGTATTGGGAATTGAACTGTGAGAACAGCCAGTGCTTTTAACTGTTGAGCCATCTCTAGCATCATTTTTGCCATTTTTTTCCCCTCAAATTGTCTTGGAATCAGTTGATGGCATCTGGGTAATTATTGCTATTAACCTCCGTAAGAATGAGGACATAATCTTATGACCATAATAATGAACACTGTCCAGGAATAACAAGTGAATATGATCATCTCATCTCATGCATAGTTCATACTTGTGAATACTGACTGTATTGCTTACCTTTAGTTAACTACAACTCCCTGAGCTAACCTACAGTGAGAAGTGGGTGGAACAAGAGTTCAACAGGTAGACCTGCTGTGTACTCTGGATCCAAACCTAAGCACAGGTTTAGCAGTAAAAAAACAGAAACCCAGTCGTCCAAGTAGAGCAGATACAGAGCAGTCGAAAAGCCATGCCACCCACAGAATGCCAGCTTCCAACATTGAGGGGAACACTGGAGCATGAGTTGGAGTATTCAGTACTATGCAGTCTGCCCACCTCCACCAGATTGAGGCACATTGCATCTGCTCCCTGTCCTCCCCAGCTAGTCTGCATGGTTGACTTGTACTGTGTGTTTTGTAGCCCGTGCTCATGCCCATGCCCATATCAGCGTGTCTTTGGTACAGGGTAGTGGCACTGTTTATCTGTTCATTGACTTGGTAGATATTTGGTCTATTTTTGAGTACCATTGTTTCTTACCTGGGATTCCAGTGTCCACGGATGATTCTGTTTGTCAGTTGATATTGTGATGGTTATAGGAAATGAGCTTTGTTTTGTTCCCATTGCAGTTACATGGAATTCTCCTAGGAAGATGACTTTGGGAGAGCTAGGATGTGTGCTTGTATAATAGTAATTTTAGTGTGAACTAAAATTTGGGTGCCTTTTGTTTTTATCATGTTTTATTCATTTTACTGTTGTGTTGCCCAGTGAGCATTCATAACTCTGACCCTTCCTCTTTCCATACCTGACCCACAGTACTACAAACTGGCACATTCTTGGGTAGTGTGAATATGTAGAATTGTCTCTCACTGCATTCATGTTTGCTGTGATTGCATTGCTGGGTTTCTGTGGCCTGATTCTTGGCAGTGGATTTTTCTCTTGTTTATGTATTGCATTGATTCATGTCTCTTTACTGTAGTTCTTGGGTTGTTTTATATTGGTGTTTTATTTTGTTTGTCTTTTAAACACATTGTGCATCTTTTTTAGAACCTTGATTCTCAAGCTTCAAAATGATACCTGAATTAGAGATGGTTGGGTATGAGCTGCCTGCTGGAGTGCAGGTGGCATTTGCCTGGGGTGCCTGAAAATTCAGTGCTGGGGGTGAGAAAATGATGGCATCACCATAGCTGTTCTCTTGTTGATTTGGTTTTGAGCTAAAGTAAGTGCTTTGGGAAAATGGGAAGAATGAAGTGATGTGTTACAGTGTAAAGACTCAGAAGAAACCTCCTGTGCTTCTTCCTGCCAGGGTCCCAGTTGTGATCCTCTACTTGGACTCCGTGTTTCCCCTTGGGAACTCCTGTTGCATCCACACTGCTCATAACTCCTTATCTACATTTCAGGCAAAGTCCTGTGTCTGCCATGTCTGCGGCATCCACCTGAACCGGCTGCACTCTTGCCTCTACTGTGTCTTCTTTGGCTGTTTCACAAAGAAACACATCCATGACCATGCAAAGTCAAAGCGGCACAACCTGGGTAAGACACCCTCCTGCAGCAGGGGCAGGCGTTGGCTCAGTTAGCACATTATCCTCCCTAAAAGCCCACTGTGATGAAAGCCTCCTTGTGAAACTGAACTCTCAAGTGGTGTTACCATTTGCTTTGAGGCCTTTTAAACCCTTTTAGCAATGGGTTTTCCTGGTTTTCAGTAATGCGGGTTCATGAAAGGCTAGCTAAGCATCATATAACATCAAGAGTTTGAAGTAGTTGTGCATGTGTGTGTGAAGTAGTTGTGCATGTGTGTTTGTGTGTTGTTGTTGGCAGTCTCATGCTGTGAAATTGCCATGCAGCCAAAGATAACCTTGAATTGAACTTCTGATTTTCCTGCTTCTACCTCCCCAGTGCTAGCATTATAGGCTATGTCTACCATATAGGCACTTGCTTTATTCTTTTAAACTGTCTTGTTATATAGCCCAGGATAGCCTCAGACATGGGATCCTCCTTTATCAGCCTTCAGCTTGCTAGGATTGTAGGCATGCATGATCATGCTTGGCTTAATATTGGTTAATGTTAGCATGTACAGCCACCAGTTTCCATCTTAGCATCGTGTCCACCTCCTTCCCCAAGTCCCTAAGGTTTAGTGTGATAGGTTTTTTTGTCTTTCTTTTTTTTCCTTTTTGAAACAAGGCTGTCTTGGAACTTAACTTTGTAGACCAGGCTGGCCTCAAATTCAGAGATCCACCTGCCACTGTCTCCTGAGTGCTGGGACTAAAGTTGTGGCCATCATGCCCAACAGGTTTATTTTCATTTTTCTTGAAATAGTTTCTAGTTTTCCTAAGATTTCTCCTTAGATTCATTTGGGGTGGTTTCTGTCCCATCTTCTGAGATTTCTGTTTTGTTTTTTCTTTCCCCTGCTATTGTAGAGTTAATTCCATTGTGATCAGAAAACAATTGTTTCAGTGGTATACCTGCTTCAGAGTCTGGCAACAGCTCAGAAAGTGACACCTGGAATCTCTGTCACCCAGCAATCCCAGTCCCTAATTTTGAAGTAGCATCTGGCACAGATAAAAGTTCAGTTTCTGTGCTGTGAAGTAAGGTTTCTGAGTGGAACCTGTTTCACCTGTCCCTGGAAAAAGAACAACACAGAGTCAAGATAGAGGAAGCAGCAAATAGCTGTTAGTCTCCCTTACAAGACTGCCAGCCATCGAGGATGTAGCAAAGTCTCATTCCCCAGTCAGGTCGCTGAGAACTCTTGTGGACCTAAAATAAATACTCCGTGAAGTTTTGCCCTAGTTTTGAGTGTTGTGCTTGCACAGCTGAAGCAGAGCACCCTGATCCTTGCATCAGTACTTTGCAAGCCACAGATGTGTGCCTCTCATTCTTGCTCATCCCTCCGGGAAACTTCTGGAAACAGCAGACATACTCACCCACCTTGGATAAACCCTTGCAGTTGGACTTCCTGCAGCTCATAGAGGAAAATGCTCTGGGCAGCTGGTGTCTAGAATACTTGGCTCATGTTCAGCTGCTTGAAGCACTAACTCACCATGCTAGATTTAATTTTGTTCTCTTCCCTCCTTTCTGTCTGCAGCTATTGACCTGATGTATGGAGGGATATACTGCTTCTTGTGTCAGGACTACATCTATGACAAGGACATAGAAATCATTGCCAAAGAGGAACAGCGAAAGGCATGGAAGTTGCAAGGTGCGTTCACAGTGCTTAGAGAAGGTTAGGTGACCAAAAAATAGTCAAGGAAGCTGGCTCAGTCTGGGTAGGAGAGAAAAAAACAAGTCCTACTTTTCCTGGGTCAGTCCCATAGCTCACAGAAACGATGAAACTAATGCAGGAAGCGTGTAGATTTAATGGAATGGGTTTTGGTGCTTAGGAGAGGATGGGTGGCTCTTCCACGGCAATACCCCAGGCTGTGTCCATCCTCCCTGCAGAAGGTCTGTTAGACAGTACAGTTTCTCCCTTTTCTTACTCAGTTCCTAGCCCTGGCAGATTGAGATGTTGTATTGCCTCTTGCTGGACTAGTGTGGAAATTCCTTAAATATTGGACCAAGTGTCTGGCTCAGAGGTAGAACCGTTTCCTACTATATACAAGGCATAGGGCTTGAACCCTACTACTACAGAAAAGGAAGAAACAAAAACTGTTGAAATAGACCTTAGTTAGGGTTTCTATTGCTGTGAAGAGACACCATGACCATGACAACCCTAATAAAGAAAAACATTTCATGGTGGTGGCAGCTTACAGTTTCAGAGGTTCAGTTCATTAGCATCATTGCAGGACAGGACAGCATGCAGGCAGATGTGGTACAGGAGAGGTAACTGAGAGTTCTACATTTTGTGCAGGCAACAGAAAGTGGTCTGTCTCATTGAGCTTGGCTAAAGCATATATGTGGCCTCAAAGCCTGCCTCCACAGTGACACACTTTCTCCAACAAGACTATACCTACTCCACCAAGGCCACACCTCCTAATGGTGCCACTCCCTTTGGGGGCCATTTTTCAAGCCACCACAATGCCTATGCCTAAATGATATGAGCTACTCTTGGCAGTGGAGTTAGATGCATCATGGAGACAATACCATTAGAAATTTTGTTCTCTTTTTTAAGATTTCCCTATGTATAGCAAAAACAGCCTGTCCCAGCATTCACAAAATGTGTATTCCAGGTAAGCAAAGCCCAGAAACCATGCAGAAGTCCCCCTCACACACACACTGTCAGTCTTGTAACTTTATTTTCTAAATTAACATTTTATCTAGTAAAAGGCGGTTTTTAAGCTTCAAGCACTTAACAAAAGCATATGGTAACAGTTACTCCTTAGATACAAAATATTATGTCTCTTCTTGGCAAAGTTTAATATAGTAAGATAATCCTTCAGTTTGTTATCTGTATGGAAGCTACCCAGTTCCTGAATGTTTTTTTTGTTTGCAGAGGTTGGCATCTTCTATTAATTCATTATTAAAAAAAAAAGTTTTATAATAAGTGTTACACAAAGATCTTTAGCAAATATTATTTCCATGAATTTTTTGTTTTGTTTTTGGTACAAGATTTCTCTGTATAACAGCCCTGGGTGTCCTGGAACTTACTTTGTAGATCAGGCTGGCCCTGAACTCAGAGATCCACCTGTCTCTGCCTCCCAAGTGCTGGGATTAAAGGTGTGTGCCACAACCCCCTAGCTACTGCCATGATTTTGCAGCCTTATAAAATCTCGTAGTTAACAAGTGTATACACGGTACTCCTGGAAACAAAACCCATAGTGAAAATATTATAAGGAAAGGAGTTTTAAATTTTGTTTGTGTACATGCCAGTTTGTAGTGGTGTGAACACCCTCATGTCAACATCAGTTGCTCTCTTATCTTATATTTAGAGACAGGGTCTCTTACTGAACATGGAACTCAGCATTTCAAAGAGACTGTCGTATTAGTAAGCCCCTAGGATTGGACTGCCTCTGCCCCCCCAGGTGGTTGCAAACCCCATGTGGTTGCTATGAATTGAACCCTGATCCTCTGAAAGAGCAGTTCGAGCTCTTAACCACTGAGCCAAGTCTCCAGCCCCCCTTAAATATTTTATTGTAATTTATGTGTATTGGCATCTTGCCTGCATGTTTGTCTGGGTACCACTTGCATGCCTGGTACCCAAGGAGACCAGAGAAGGGCACCTGAAGTTACACTTGGTTGGTAGCCTCCAGGTGGGTACTGGGAGTTGAGCCTGGGTCTTCTGGAAGAACACTCAGTGTTCTTAACCCCCAAGCCATCACTCCAGCCCCAATGAAATGACTTTTAATATATATGATGTAGAAGCATTTTACATTTTCTCTCTATAATGTCCTTAACACAGAAGGTCAGGCACAGTGAGCCTGCACCTCCTTGAGGTGTGGTAAGGGTAGAACTTGATGAGACAGTGAGACACAAGGAGCAAAGGAGAGCCAGCCAGTGCTGCACTTGTGCAGATTGGCATCTGGTTTAATGGACCAAGCCCCTCCAGCATTTCTTCATTCCCAGTGACATTAGTCTGGCCAGGTACCTCAATGCCCCTGTGACTGTGACTCCTAAGGGGCCGTGCCTGGATCAGGAAGAAGGCAAAACTCATTCTGATTCCATCTGGCCAAGTGATATACTATTAAAGTTTATTGAATTGGAAATTTTAAGTCGTGTAGGAAAAGTCTCTCTGAGTGGGGTGTGTGAGAGTGCAGTACCTAGTGGGTATCATTGTCATGGGTTCCAGTCTTTCAGCAAGCAGATCAAAAGTGCATTTTCAGCAGGCTGTGGTGCATGGTTTCACGGTCCTGGCACTTGGGAGATGGGCAGGCTGATCTTTTGAGTTTGAGGCCAGTCCAGTCTACATAGCAAGTTCCAAGCCAGCTAGAGCAACACAGTGAGACCCTAACTCTGACAACAAACAAAACAAAGAAAGTGCATTTTCTCTTTCTTTGCCAGTCCTGGGGATCAAACATGGGCCAAACATATTGTAGGTGAGTGCTTTACTACTAAGCTGCACGCCAGACTCAAAAGTACATTTTCTCTGGCAGTCTCATTTTCAGAAAGATTCATGAGTTGTCAGTCAGGTTGTCCCCATTGGAGCTGATGCTACCATATCTGAACCTCAGTATCCAAGGCATTTGAGAAACACTAGTGTCTGGCATTTTGATGGGTTGGTCATGTTACTTTCCTTGACTCAATAAACATGGTGTGATCATAGACATTCACTGAGGGAAACTCCTGTTGTGATCTGGCACCTCTCAGCACAGCGGGGTGTTAGAAGAAGGTTCCCTCTCTGAATGGAGCTCAGTGTAGGTCAAGTCATCACAGCTTTTATTTACAAGAGAACTTAGCTAACAGTGCCTGAGACTGTTTTCCATCTACTTAGGTGTTGGAGAGAAGTTTTCGACTTGGGAACCAACCAAGCGGGAGCTGGAACTGCTGAAGCACAACCCTAAGAGGCGGAAGATCACCTCCAACTGTACCATAGGTGGGTGAGGGGGGCATGCAGAGTGTCAGATAGATAGAAAACCTTGCATTTCTTAGTACAGGGTTCAACCTGGGTTTGCCTGAGTGCCTTCCTGGGTTTGTTCAACACTCAGCTCTTAAGCTGCTGTAGATGTGGGATCCAGAGGGATGAGTGGAGACGATCCCTTCCAGTTCCTTGGCATCTGTGTGTTTGAAGGGACTCTAGTATGTTCTAGTCAAAGCTGTTCTTCATAGAGATGAGATGCCAGTGAGTGAGAGTGTTCACCAGATCTTTTTTGTTTGGTTTTTGTTTCTTTTTTGTTTTTTTTGTTTTGTTTTGTTTGTTTTGTTTTTTGAGATAGAGATTCTCTGTGTAGCCCTGGCTATCGTAGAACTCACTCTGTAGACTGACCTCAAATTCAGAGATCCACCTGCCTCTGCCTCCCTAATGCTAGGATTAATGGTATGTGCCACCACTACCCCAGCTGATAACCACTTCTAAGAAGGAAGAGATATATTTTAAAGCTTGTTTTAAAAAGTATTTGCCTTGTTACAAAGGCTCCATTCTGACCTGCCTGTTTTCATAGTAGATCCATTTGGGTGATACTATGAAAACATAGGGACAAAGTGGAGGGAGCAGTGGTAATGAGTGTTCTGCTGTCCTTATAAAAATGAGAGAACACTACACTTTCCTACTCTTCTTATGCTGGTTGAATGAGTTGGAGAAGGTGACTGGTCATAGAAATGGAAAGGAAGCTTCGGCTGGGGTCTGACATTCTGTGCACAAGTGACCCTGTTCTCCATGGCTCCCCATCCAGGTCTTCGTGGACTGATCAACCTGGGAAACACATGCTTTATGAATTGCATCGTGCAGGCGCTGACCCACACACCGCTTCTGAGAGATTTCTTCCTGTCAGACAGGCACCGCTGTGAGATGCAGAGCCCCAGCTCCTGCCTGGTCTGTGAGATGTCCTCTCTCTTCCAGGAGGTGAGTGCAGGAACAGCTATAACTGCCTCTTTTCCCTCCTTTAAAAAGAAGTGAAACAGTTGGTGATAACCTTGCCTAATTATTTTTCTCTATGTGACTACTGTGGAAGGAATTGCTAGAGATATAGGTTGTTGGTTTGGTTTTTGGAGATACATTGTTCACCAAGGAGAGGAACCCTCAATCAAAGTGGGTGGAGTCAGCTTAATGGATGGCATTCATCTGCAGAAGTCCTGGCAGTTTCATGTGTAAATACTATTGTCTGGAGGCTGGAGAGTTGGCTCAACAATTAGGAACACTGGCTGCTCTTCCAGAGGACCCAGTTCAATTCCCACCACCCCCACATGGCAGCTCACAGCTGTCTGTAACTCTAATTACAGGGGATCTGATGCCCTTACACATACACATATAGGAAAAACACCCATGTACATAAAATACAAATAAATAAATCATTAAAAAAATGTCTGACCCCTGCATTCAGGAAACCCTATAGATGTGCCCCAGCCCTTTGCCTGCTCTATTCTCAGTGGAAGTAGCTGGCCCTTCCCAAGTGTGCTTTGTCAAAGGCCTCTGCTCTGCAGACTGGCAGCACAGAGTCAGTGCTTACTAAGGCGTCCTTGATCTCACGATAGCTGCACTTGTGTTGTGCCTATCCGTGTCTATCCCTAAGCAAAGTGATGTCTCCTTGTTCAGGCTTGTCTCAGCACCTGGTGTCTCAGTGGCCTCAGAGCATGTATCAGAGCAGAAATAACTTTTCCCATCCCAGAAATGGGATGCCCTGCCCAGAAGCCAGCAGGCTGGCCTCATTCCTTTCAGTGATCTTTTACTAGTGTGCATCCAGACATCTTTGCTCTTGTGTTGTCACGGCTGCCTGGCCACAGCCCAGGGTTGAGCAGTGGACAGAGTTACACAGTGGCCTTGTAACTAAAATGATTCAACTGCCGTTTCCAGAACAAGCTTGCCAATTCTTGTCCTAGTCCAGCCCATTACTAACACCTGCAGTTACTGGTGACTGAGACTGAAGATACGTAGGGGCGGACAAGTGAAATTGTCAGAGGTCACAAGGGAAAAGAAAACATGCTGGGAAGTGAATGCTGGAGTTCACTGCTTTCAACTAGCTATTACTTTGTGACTAATTCATCTCTCTTGGATTATTTTTAAACCAGGGCTTAGTAAGATATACACAGTAAAACTTGCTAGCATAGCTGAGCGTTGGTGGCGCACGCCTTTATCAGGAGGCAGAGGCAGGTGGATCTCTGAGTTCGAGGCCAGCCTGGTCTCCAGAGCGAGTGCCAGGATAGATTCCAAAGCTACACATAGAAACCTTGACTCAAACAAAACAAAACAAAAAACAAACAAAAAAAACTTGCTAGCATATAGATTTGTGAGTTGACAAATGCTTAACACCTCTACCCTCATACCTTTCTGAAGCCAAGCCCCCTGCTCCTGGTGACACAGGTTTCTGTCCCCTGAATTCCCATTCCTGTGTACCTGGTATGGATGGATGTGTGGCAGGTGTCCCAGTGTTGTGTATGTGCAATACTCCACCACCCTTGTTAGGTTTGTCCGTGTGGTACATTAAGGTCCATGTGTGGCATTTGCATCAGCCCTCCTACCGAAGAATGCTCTGTTGTATAGTGGCCACACTGCAGTTGGAGCTGCCTGGCTCAAACACTTTTGTGTGGTTTCCAGTTTTTGGTCACTGATGTAATGAATTCCACACCTGCCATGGGATAGTTTAATACACACACTTCATAAATTACCTTCATAGTACACATTGAGGTTTTATTTATTTATTTATTTATTTATTTATTTATTTATTTATTTATTTATTAGACCTGGGTCCTATCTTGTAATATGCCTCATTTGCAAATATTCTAAAATCTTAGACACTTCTGGTTCCAAACCTTTTGGGTGTTCAACCTGGCCCAAGAAACTTGCTGAGACTATTTTGGTGGCTTGACTCACTGCAAACAGAGAAATGGGTGGAAGATTGATGTCAGCTTTTTGTTGGGTTTCTGCTACACACTGTTGTTGCTAATACATGAAAACAGATGGTTTGCAACTCTAAATTAGTTTAATGCATGGCTTTATGGGTCATGACAAACTGGAGGTCACAAATACGGATCATCTTTGAGTGCACGCAATAAGTAATAATAATAAATAATAATAATCTGAAAGAATAACAACCAAAACTTCCAGGTCCAAGTAGGTGCCAATTCTGAGGTGTTTCTGACCGGACTTGCCAAGGTTGTGTTGTGTGACTTCACCACAGCCTTGGTTTTAAACATACCACACACACTGTTTCATGTGTGCCAGAGCCAGTTAGTGCTGCCTGAGACACCTCATTGACAAGGATGTTGTGTGATTTTACTATATATGCAAAGTCTTCTGCTCTTACAGAAATGTAGTGGTGTTGTTACAGAAGACAACGACATTGAGTATTTTCCTACCATCATTTTCTCAGCATGTAAATATATCTTCATATAACTTTAGATTCTGATGTTGAATGTTTGGTTTTAAAAATTGCTGTTTGCTGGCTTGAGTTTTGTTTTTCTTGTTGCTATAAAAAGGCTTAGAATTAAAACAGGACTTCCCAGTTTCTGAAAATGGCCTTAAATATACTTACTCTCATTGTGTACTTGAATTTCCACAAAGTGGCTTCTCAGGCAAAGGGGTGACAAATGAAAAAGTGCAAGAAACCTCATCTAATGATGAACTTGGGAAATGCATTCAGGTATAAGAGATAGCAGGTGCTCTGTGTAAGGCAAACATTGCATAGAATGAATCACTTGATTTTGCTTTTTATTGTGTGGGCTAACAGCAAAAATAAAGTGGAGAAAAGTGAGAGTGAAATCTAGAAAGTCCAAATAAAAATACAATTTGCAGGGCTAGAGGGATGGCTCAGCAGTTAAGAGCACTGGCTGCTCTTCCAGAGGTCCTGAATTCAATTCCTAGCACCCAGATAGTGGCTCACAACCATCTGTAACTGTAGTCCCATGGGATCAGATGCCCTCTTCTGGTGCACAAATTACATGCAGACAAAACACTCTTATATATAAAGTACATAAATAAATCTTCTTTAAAAAATCAGTTATGAAAAGAAAAACAATGCCAGGTGGTGGTGGTTGCAAGCCTTTAACCCCAGCATTCAGGAGTCAAAGGCAGGTGGATCTCTGAGTTCAAGGCCAGCTTGGTCTACACAGTGAGTTCCAGGACAGCCAAGGCTATTTATTATGCAGAGAAACCCTGTCTCCAAGGACAGACGGACATTCGGTCAAACTACCCAGTCTACAGCTGTGGATTTTTTGGAGGGTGATGAAGACTTGCAGGTGTCCTAGTTGTCCCTTTTCCTTCTCTCTAAACAGTTTTACTCGGGGCACCGCTCCCCGCACATTCCGTACAAGCTGCTGCACCTGGTGTGGACGCACGCCCGGCACCTGGCAGGTTATGAGCAGCAGGACGCACATGAATTCCTCATTGCAGCCCTGGACGTCCTCCACCGGCACTGCAAAGGTGGGCCTGCCACCATCTCCCTGCTGGGCTGGGACAGGCGGAGAGTTCCCTTAAAAGTGGATCAGAGCAAGGCTAGTGCTCACCCAGGCAACTGTAGGAGAATGCTTGATTTGTTTTGGAGACAGTATAGTCAGGTTCTATTTCCACTAAAGAAAATGGCATGGTTTCTTCTAATGAGTTCTTCACAGTTTGTTTTGTTAATACCAACTGATTTTTTATATTTTTGGAGGCAGGGTCTCCCTGTGTAGCTACTGCTGGCCTAAAGCACTGGCCCCCTTGTCTCAGCCTCCTGAGTGCTGAGATTATAGGTGTGAGCCTCTGTACAAGAATAGTGGTCCCAGGGCTAGTGTGCTGACAGTTCTATAATCCTAAGACCCAGGAGGCAGAGGCAGGCAGATCTCTGCAAGTTCAAGGCCAGCCAGAGCTACCTTACCCTGGCTCAGGAAAGAAAGAAAAGGAAGAGTGACATGCCCCACCCCATCCCTGCTACCAGATAAATCTAAAAGCCTTCACATGCCTCATAGAGTGTTGGTGCTCCTGGTGTCCTCCTGTCTCTGCTGGGTGATGTGGACTTGCTGACTGCTTTGTACTGTCTTGGTGACATTACTAATGGTAATCACACTTTGTCCTCAGGTGATGACAATGGGAAGAAAGCCAACAACCCTAACCACTGCAATTGCATCATCGACCAAATCTTTACGGGTGGGCTCCAGTCTGATGTCACATGCCAAGTCTGCCAGTAAGTGCTCCCATCATCTGACGGTCAGTAGGCATGCTTTAATCTGCCTTGGCTGTGCCATATCCTGGTGCATTTCCCAGTCAGCAAGGGAAAGTCTTGTTTGGACTTCAAGCCTTTATAAAGCTCAGCACCGCCCTAGAGAAGACTCCCTGAGTTCTGTGGTGTTTGTAGTGAAGCACTTACACTAGTTTCAGGTGAGGGACAATTTTATTTAAACAGCTATGCTCTGGTCATTTGACATACAATGCCTCTGCTAGAAAAGACACAAGGAAGCAACAGATGGCCTGAATCTGAAGGCTGGGAGCTCTTCCCTTGGGGACTTGTAGAGTTTTGTTCTGCTGGCAATTAGCAGGGTGTCCTCGGCAGCTTCATACATGTTTTTCTGCTTTTCTTATAGTCTTCAAGACTAAGAGCCAAAGCAAATAGCCCCTTCATGTGGCAGGTCATTGCCTTCCATGCTCCAGGTGTGAATTGGCTCCTTTTCCACTTGCTGACATAAAGCCACAGTGGTTTCCAGGTGTAGCCATTGCTGAGTGCTTCCCCTCCAGAAGCAGAAAGGATCCTTTTGCAGTGACTGGAGAAGTCCTCACCCCATCCTGGTGTGCCTGGTGTTTGCTCCACTGGCTCACCCCAGGCATGCTGCTGTTCTTACTCTACCCCTGGATTTGAAAACCCTGGTCACCATCCCCCCCCAGTGCTCACCTGTACTCTGGACAGGGTTCAAGACCGGGATGCAGGAATCTAGGGGTGCTCCTATGGTTTTCCAGGCGCAGAGCTCCTTTCAGACTTTGTCTTTGAGCAATGTAGAATTCCTCCCTCCCTGGACTTTAACTACTGTGCTCTGTTAGCAAGAGGTAGCCTTGAATTTTTGGTCCATTTCTGAACCCAATTTACTATTCTGAATTTCCTCGATTTAATATTGTGATGTAAACCTCCTGGCAGGAAGGAGTCAATGTAGTTGGAGGTTTCTCATCCCACCCTCCAGTTCCCAGATAACGTTGTTAAATGCAGTGGTCCTTGTTTGTGGGACTACCAAGTTTGGCCTGTGTACTGTGGATGGGGGTTTCCTTGGTGATTTCGCCTATGTGGGGCACCTAGTTTCTGAGTAGTGTTGCTGCAGTTCCTAAGTATTGTAAGCTGGATCCCAGCACGCTGAGCTCTGCCTGTAACTCAAGGCTTTATACTCTGCCAGACTCGCCAAATAAAATCATTACTGTGGACATTCCTGTTCTATCCTGAGGCATTTGGTGGGCAGATGGGCAGAGCAGGCAGCATGTTCGGCCTATCTCTAGGGGCTGCCTCAGGCCATGGTACACACCAGTCCTCATGTGCTCTCATGTGTTGTCTCTTCTGCAGTGGCGTCTCAACCACCATAGACCCCTTCTGGGACATCAGTTTAGACCTGCCTGGTTCTTCCACCCCATTCTGGCCCTTGAGCCCAGGGAGTGAGGGCAGTGTGGTTAACGGGGAGAGCCATGCCTCAGGCACCACCACTCTTACAGACTGCCTGCGAAGGTGAGACACATCCTTGTGGTGTTGGTTCAGAATGCCGCTTTTTCCTTCCATTTTACTACACAATTCAAGCTTTAAAAAATTAACAGAAAAACAAGAAGAAAAAATGACCAAAAAAATAAGACAGACAAAATTAGCAGATCTTTGAAGATTATCCTGCTGCTATAAAGTGACATGGTGACCCCCAGTACCTTCACCCATTCCCCATCATGACACCCCGCAGCATAGAGTGGTGATGTGTATGTCACAGCAGGTTGCTGAAGCTGGTGTAGGCAGGAACATCATAATCCCTTCTGTCCACAACCTTCATCTGACACAGCAACCCTGTCCAGTCCTCACCTAAGCAGTTCAGTTTTGTCCTTCTCTAGATTTCTCAGGGAGGTTTGTGAGTGGAATCTCACAGCACATCACCTGTTGGGTGGCTCTTCCACTTGTCTTGATCTCTGGCAGCTCAGAGAATTGTATATGCAGTAGATCATGCCATTCCACTGCTGACTGTGGGTGATGAATACATTTCCTATTGAGTCATTTGGGTCTTCTGAACTGCTGCTGCTGTCACCATTTGTAGCTTTGTGTGGCTATAATATCTGTTGTTCTAAGACAGGTTGAGTTGCTGGAATGTATAATAATGAGAAAATTAGAAAGAAAGAAGCGGAAAAAGATAAAGACAAAGTTCCTCTGTGTCGTGAAATACAACGCCTTTAACTGTTGGTTTGCACTTTGGGTGGTAAAATAAGCTTTCCCATTTCTTCCTGTCTTTTACCTTTCCACATTTTTTTTAAAAAAATAAAAATAAAAGCGTGTTTTTTATTTTTTGATGCCTTGTAGATTTACCAGACCAGAGCACTTAGGAAGCAGTGCCAAGATCAAGTGTAGCGGTTGCCATAGCTACCAAGAGTCCACAAAGCAGCTCACCATGAAGAAGCTGCCCATTGTGGCCTGCTTCCATCTCAAAGTGAGTTTCTCAAAAAACTAGCCATAGGGGCACCCAGCATTAGCCTGCAGCACAGCCTCAAGCATACCAGCTCAGGTTAGAGCCGGTCAGCATGCACCAGTCCCAAGAATGAGAAAGTAGGGTTGCCTCCTATGCCTTTCTATCTCTTGCTGACAGTGTATGCACCTCCTTGTGAAGACAGGAAGGAGCTGCTTAAGAGGTGTAATTAGATTTTACTTTTGTCTCTGGGGACATAGGCCAAAGGAGTCATCAGATGTCCTTCTCTGTCATACTCCACCTTACTGCATGGAGACAGGGTTTCTCACTGAACCTGGAGTTAGGCTTGAGGTTGGCAAGCCCAGTGGTCCTCCTATCTGTGCCTCCCAGAGTGCTGGGGTTACACATGCCTGCATCCAATGCTGGTATTTTATGCAGGTACAGGGATTTGAACTCAGGTGCTCAAGTTCTTGTAACTGCTGAGCCATCTTCAGCTCCGCTTACAACTTTGCTTCACTTAAAAATAAAGACCCAGGCTAGGGAGTGTGAGTCAGTGGTAGTGCTCTTACCTAAAATGCACAGGGTTCTGAGTTCCACCCCTGAACTGAGGGAAGAAAAGTAGTTGCAGAAAACAAGCCGGGTGTTGGTGACACACACCTTTAATCCCAGCACTCAGGGGCAGAGGCAGGCGGATGGATCTCTGTGAGTTCCAGGACAGCCTTCAAAGCTACAGAGAAACCCTGTCTCAAACAACAACAACAACAACAACAACAAAAAACCCAGAAAACAAGGACCTGAGCTTTATGGTCTAGTCCAGAGGTCAAGCAGGCTCTTTGTCGGAAAAGCCAAGTAGTGGAAATTTGAGTCTTTCTGTTGTTACATGTATGAGTGTTTTGCCTGCATGTAGGTCTGTGTACTACATGCATACCCGGTGCCCACAGAAACCAGGAGAGGGTGTTGGGTCCTCCAGGACTGGGTTAGACCTCTGTGAGCTGCCATATGGGAGCTGGGAATCACACTGAGCCGACCCCTATGGTAGAGCAGCCAGTGCTAGTATTTGAGTCTTTAAAGGCTACACATGATCTGTTTCCTATCTTTATTTTAATACCCCTTTAAAAATGTAAATGACCAGTGAGAGTTTGGTAGTAGACAACTGTAATCCCAGCATTCGGGAAGCTCAGCAGGACTGTCGCAGGAAAATCAGTGAGTAAAGTAGAAACTCTTCAAGGGCCCCTTGCTGGGAGCCTCCAGGCTGGGTAGCCCAGCTGTTGCTCAGTCTGCTCATTTGTTCTCCTTCTGTTTTCATCTCTACAGAGATTTGAACACTCGGCCAAACTTCGGCGGAAGATCACCACATATGTGTCTTTTCCCCTGGAACTGGACATGACACCCTTTATGGCCTCCAGGTAGAAAGGTTTGGTGCCCCTGTGTGTGTTCAGGTGGGGTGACAAGTTGTCTGGGTGATATCTGAGTGCCAGCTATATTACAGCTGTATAGACCTCACCTCACCTCCCTAGCTTCATTACCTACCCTGGTCTTACCTTGGGTACCTATCTTTATTTGGTGTATTACAAGTAAAACTTCACAAAGCCAGTATCAGAAGCTCCTGGGGCAGAAAGTAGCTTCAGGGTCCCCGGGGAAGGGAGTGGGGGGTGCTGCCACAGAAGCAGTAGGAGGTCAGGGATCTCCAGCCCAAGCTGGATTTGTCACCACTATGTGGGGCAGTCTGCCTAGGAAAAGTATGTATGTGTGTGTGTGTATATATATATATATATATATATATATATATATATATATATATATATATATAGAGAGAGAGAGAGAGAGAGAGAGAGAGAGAGAGAGTGTGTGTGTGTGTGTGTGTGTGTGTGTGTATACCTCTTGGCAACAGTTATTGTTGTCATTGGAGCCTGTCTCTCTGGTGTGTTAGTAATTCAATTTTTACTGCCTTACAGCAAAGAAAGCAGGATGAATGGGCAGTACCAGCAACCCCTGGACAGTCTCAACAATGACAACAAGTAGGTGGGGTTGCAGGACCTGGGGGCCGAGGAAGTGGGCATTTCTCAGACAGCTAACCTGTCCTTCCTTCCTTCTAGTCTCTCTCCTGGTGGCAGCCCCACTCTAGAGACCTCTGTTGTGCGGTCTGCCTAAGAGCTCAGCCTAATGAACTTGCTCCTTCTGGTATCATTCCTCTTGCTGTTGGTAGCACAGGCAGATGGCACAAGTAAAGAAAGCAGTTACTGCCACTGTGGATTGCCACTGCTGTCACCTCTTTCATAAGGTTCGAGGAATTCAGCCGGGCGTTGGTGGCGCACGCCTTTAATCTCGGCACTCGGGAGGCAGAGGCAGGCGGATCTCTGTGAGTTCGAGACCAGCCTGGTCTCCAGAGCAAGTGCCAGGATAGGCTCCAAAGCTACACAGAGAAACCCTGTCTCCAAAAAACAAAAAAACAAAAAAAAAAAAAGGTTCAAGGCCTGGCTCTCCCAACTCTACAATCAGCAAACTCTGCTTTAGACCCGTTTAACAGACCATAATTCAAATGCTGTCTCCTTCCACATCAGGTACTCCCTGTTTGCTGTTGTTAACCATCAGGGGACCTTGGAGAGTGGCCACTACACCAGCTTCATACGTCAGCACAAAGACCAGTGGTTCAAGTGTGATGATGCTATCATCACCAAGGCCAGCATCAAGGATGTGCTGGACAGTGAAGGGTATGTCTCAGGGGTGGGGTTTGGAGGGCCTGTGCTGGTGCTTGTCCATCTCTCCTGTCTGACCAAAGCCACTGACTAGGCTGTATCTGCCACAATGGATATTCACCTCAACTTAGTTTGGCTTTGTTGCTGAAGGGACAGTGGCTCCTTGGATCAGAAGTCACCTTTAGGTTGTGATTACAGAGTGGGAGTGTTGCTGAACAGAGTTGCTGACTGTGCCTCCTCTAGATCAAAGAACATTGTGGTCAGCATTTGTCCTAACCATGCTGTGCAACGTTCTGATCAGCTTCTCTGCTGCTTTTGTTACTCATGGTGTGTTGTCATTCACTCTGAGCCTCCTTGGGTCATTAGGATTCCCAGCCCCAGGTCAAGACAGAACCTGCCACAGATGCAGGTGGGGCCCTGGGAGCCCCCTGGAGAGAACTCAGGGAGAAAGAGTGTGCTATCTACTGGGCAGGGGTTGGGGTTGAGATATGGACCCTGCATGAGTAGCACCACTGTGAACAGGAGAGGTAATGACTACAGGGGGTCACCAAGTCAAGTTGGGTGATGGGAGGCCAGAAGTGTCTCTGTTTCTTGAAGACTTGAGGTACTGTAGTATCCGTTCAAAAAGTCAGGTTTGTGAACCATTTTTGACTGGCATAGCTATTTTGGAAGTTAGGACTAAACCAACTTTTTCCCTTTACCTCCTCAGGTACCTACTCTTCTACCACAAACAGTTCCTGGAATATGAGTAGCCTCCTGCCCTGCTGGTCAGGAAAAAGAAAAAAGAACAAGTTGGCAAGCTTCCCGACATGATCCCTGGCCTCCCCACATCAGAACACCATGGTAACCCTCCCTCCTGTGCAGACGTGCCTCACACATGGCCCCTCTGCACCAGGAGGTGTCAGGGTGGGCATGAGCTGTAAGACTGGGTGGGGTGTGCCTTTGGTGGACAGGAGCTAGTGGGCCACCTCTTGTCAACCTTTTGATATATGATGAGGGTGATGTCCTCAGAGCAGACCAGCCTCTGCCTGGTGCTTCACCCTGTCATTCCACATGGGTTTAAAAAGCACCCGTGTTGTTGAAAATGAGCCCATGAAAGCTGTAGAGTAGGGACGATGCTAGAAGGCAGAGTGCTTGCAGCAGCCTTCTGTATTCGGTGGCATAAAGTTGTAAAATAACCCTGGGCCTAGGTCACCCACAGGCTAAAAGCATCTGTCCTACAGATTACTTATCATCAACTGCATGTGGAAACATAAGCCCAGAGGTTCCCTTTGTTTTCTAGAAATAGGCATCTTCTTACCTCTACCCCTTGCTCTTTTTCCATGATAGTGAATTTCATAAATGTGATAGTAGTAAAATGAATGATTATCAAGTTTATATGGAAATATAGGTGATCCTATTTCCTTCTGAGAGCAGAGTGTCTTGCTTTTTGATCAGTGCTGTCTCCTTGACCTGTGCCCTGCCTTCCTCCCCATACAGTTAGCTGGTGGCCAGGCGGTGGAGAACGGGGTCTCTGTTATCTTTACAGTAGATGGAATAGTCCTTGGCAGTTCCATTGACCCAATCTTCCCATGTTTCTTCTTGGCCATGGTTCTTTTGCCTGTTCAGTTGGTTCAGTGGCTTGTGAGATTTGAGGCCAAGTGGTCCTGATGGAGGGAGACTGCATTGCATTGTGTCACCCACTTGCCTCTGCTCTGTGTTTGCTGTAGTTTCGGTTTTACAGCCAGAATAAAAAAAGGCTTAGTGACCAGTTCTGCTGACAGGGTCAATCATGAAGTTTCTTGTAAGATATTTTGCATGTGTCTTTGGACAAGGCTTAGGTTGTCTATTTCTAAGAGATTAAAATCTAGGGTCTTAGTGTCTTCTCTTTATGCCGCTGCCTTTTCAGTGGTGTTTGCCCAGGAGCCTATTGGCACATCACTCACAGGAGTTTCAGGACCAGCAAGTATTCCCTAAGATCCAGGCTCTGAGCTGTAGGTCTACAGCAGGTATCATGTGCATCATTCATGCACAGCAAGTACAGCTGTATTCTGATTATCTTTATTTATAGACCCTAAATTTGAATTACATAGAATTATGTGTATAGAATTTTTTTAACTATTTGAAAATAGACTTTTCTTCACTGACAGGCCACAAAAAAACAGGGCAGGTTCCATCCCAGCTCCTCAGCTAGTTGTGGTGTGGTGAGGTAGCTGTGGCAAAACTAAGTGGCCACTGTTGAGTCATGTAAAAATCTCAAGTCAGGTGCAGCTAAAGCCAGCCTCCTGTATAGCACACACACACTTGCCATGCTCTCCTCTGTTGCGTTCCTATTCTGCATTTAAAGAACAAACCTGAAGCATGTTTTAGAAGAAGCCCTTTTTGAGAAACATGGGTGAGCCCAGATTCTCAGGCATGGACCGGTGTTTGTGGGACTCAGCTGTGGAGCTGCCTTTGGGGAATCATATTCCTCTGTTTGTGAACACCCATAGGAAAGGCTTCACTGCAGTTGGCCTAGAGGAGCCAGAGCCCAAAACTCCTCATGAAGGCCTGCCTCCTTGTCACTCTGGTGGATGGGGCATCCAGAAGCAGGGGAAATGAGCAGGTGTGCTGGCCAGGCCTGCTTCCTCTGTCCCCACAGCACATAGCCCATCTCTACCTGAATTTGGGGCACCTGTTTTCTGTCAGAGTGACTTTAAACTTTTATAACCAAATGCAGCATTCCCCTTCTTTACCATGGGCTTAACATTCTAAGCACTTCGCTCTGCCTATGGCAAGGAGGCCAACCAACTCCTTGACCGCCACACATCTGTCTGGCCCTACCTCAGTGTCCTGGGGCCTTCAGCATGATGTCTCAGCTAGACAGGCATGTGTGGACAACCGAGGAGCAGGATATTGGAGCAGTGGGGCTTGGGAAGTTCTTCCAGTTACCCCTTTGGCTAGCAAGTCAGGAAAAGGGTTTCCCATCCAAGGACCATCCAGTGTAAAGTGTCTCCCCCAAAGGGCTGCATTGCCCAGCCCCAGTCTAGAGCAGTGAGCAGACTCTTGCCATACACTGCTGGTACCAGCCTCACAGGAGACCAAACTAGACCTCTTCAGATATCTTAATTCAGGAGGTAGGATGGGATCTGTGATTCCTCTCTTCATCCCAGGAGCCCCCAAGCTGGGCACTGGCCTGAGCACCCTACACCATGTGAACCCGAGTGCTGTTGTGTTTGGCTTGGTATGTATTGCTTTTCCTTGTGTAAAATCATTGTTCTTTTTGGCAAGTGGCTTGTTTCATTTATTATAGCTTTGAAATCAAATATTGGGGGGAGGGACGCAATGATTGTACTATAGTTAGAAGTTTTATTACCAAGACTTCTCCCCTGTCATTTTGAGGGACTTTGACTCTCTCCTCCCTGATGGCTTTTAGTTTTTCCTGTATCCTAATAAAAGCTGCATTTTATTCAGAAATTGACTGCTGACCTCATTACTAACTACAAAAACAAGTTTTTTTTTAAAACCCATTTAAACAAAACACTCAGATTTTCTAGAACAAGAAAAATACAAGTCTGAGTTCGTTTCTAAGCCTAATATTGAGCAGGTTTCATAATCACCTGAGTTTTCACCCTAACACTGCACTGGCTTTTGAGACACCAGCATTACATTGTGGTTTCTAGACAGCATGAAGCCTGCCCCAGACATCCTAAGTTCTGAGTCCACCTAGCAGGTGAGGTGATGGGAACAGAAACCATTGCCACAGTCTACTGCAGAGTCGGCAGGATGCTGGTGTGTGAAGGTGCAGCTTCTAGCACATAGTGCTGTTTTTTCATTTACTTTGGGACCCTGGCATCTGGTCACTCCAGGAGGACAGTGTTAATATGGAAAAGACGTCACCTGCTTGAGCAACTCCCCGTCTTCTGATGGACCAGAGCTCATGTCTCAAGGCTGCTACAGGTGGTGACCTTAGGGCTGACTGAGTGCTCAGAATACTTGTTTGATTATGGGATGATCTGACTTGCTCACCTGGCGTCTCCAGTCCTACAGTCACCCAGCATTTTTGGGCCCTGGAACAGGATCGTACTGCATGAACCACAGAGCTGTAGCTTCATATCCTGGCTTGGCCCAGCCCTGGGTGAAGGAGAAGGATGTTCCCAGAAAAGAGGCTTAGCCTAAGATAGGGGACTCCTTCATTCACTAAAGGCAGTTAGTTCCTGACAGGTTCAACTGACAGGCAGTCCTCCTGCAACAAGGGAATATGTCTTTGGTCCCTGAATTCCAGGTCTTTGAATTAGTCCAGGCATAAAAGACCATGAAACAGAAAGGTGTGGAGGTCCATTTTAACATTAGGCTTGAAGCACCAGCCTAGACCAGTCTACAGGAAGGACCCTGCTCCCTCCTGAGGCCACATGTCCCCCTGCCAACTAGGGAACAAGCTGCTTTTTCCACGCACCTGAAATATTAACTAACTGCTCCACCATGTTCCTCATGCAGTAACTATGAAGGCCAGTGTCAATTGAAGCCCCACATAACACCATCCCCACTTTTGTCTCCCACAGAGAGCAGGTGACAGGAAAGCATTTATCAGGAGACCAGACTCTAGTCAGGACTCCAGTGGGCCTGGCAGTCTGTCTGTTCTGTGCTAGCTAATGACCGTAGTCTGTGACTTCTAGACCCTCATCTGTAAAATGAAGAGGCAGGTTCTGGAATGGCTACAAAGTCTCCTCAGCCCGCCTCCCAAGGAAGTGCAGTAAACCATGGGCAGATTTGATGGTCCAGAACCAGGAAAGTGTCATCACATTTCTGTTGCTATAGGATGTTGTGGGATGCTTAGAAGGAACACAGATTTACATCCTCATGGTTCTGGGTGCTAGAAAGTGCAAGGGCATGGTTATATGTGGATCAGCTGAGTGGGAACTGCAAACAAGGTGCATGGACCCATTCTCAGCAGGCAGTAGCACCACTAACAGGGCTGCCATAAAGAAAAGAGCTCCCAGAGTCCCAAAGCAGCATGGGGTGGCGTGTCTGCAGAGGTGGAGCACTTACTTTCCTGGTCCCTCTTACAAAACCACCAGGATTTAGTCATTAGGCTTTACTCTGTCATCACCTAAATGACATCACCTCCCTGCTCTGCACACCAGTTAGACCATATTTGCATCCCTATGATGACTTTTCAGGTCACTAAAGCCTTGTGGGGAGGGGCAACCTCATCCAAACACAAAGGGAACTCACACCCAGATACCACAGGTTCTCCTTCAGATACCATTCTTCACATGCTGGGTTTTTCATATGCTCTTCGATATTGTGCCACTTCTGACTGAATGCCAGACATGTACAGAAGACTGGAGAAGTACTTATAACTTCATTTTTGCTGATCCACTAGCAAGAGGTGGAGGCAATCTAGTTAAGAATTGAGGTGGGACCCGGCGTTGACCCGTGCACGCCTTTAATCCCAGCACTTGGGAGGCAGAGGCAGGTGGATCTCTGAGTTTGAGACCAGCCTGGTCTACAGAGCCAGTACCAGGACAGTCTCCAAAGCCACAGAGAAACCCTGTCTCAAAAAAAACAAAAACAAAAACAACAACAAAAAAAAATAATTGAGGTGGGTCTGGGTTGTCCTGTTTACACGTCACACTCCCTTAGTGCTGCTGGCTCTTGATGGCTACTGAATTTAGTATGTCCTTTTCTGCCTCGCCTGTATGCTTTTCTCCTGGGGCTCTGCCACATGGAGGGTCTTAGGCACTTCCTAGGTTTTAGGCGATGATTGTTGTCATCGGAATGGGATGAGACTGTTGTCTGCTGCCTTGCTGTTCTCTCAGGCTGAAGCAGTCCAGGTGCTTTCAGACCCAGGACAGAGAAATCTTCCCTGACACCTCGGCAGCTCCCTCTAAATGGGTAGCTTCTGCCACTCAGCCACAGCAGAGGATATTTCCTTTCCCCTCCTTCCAACCCCAGTGGCTCTTAGCCTGTACCCTAAGGCCAATTAGTTTGCTGCCTTTTACTCAGTGGCTCCTGGAGTTTGGTGAGTCTGTGCATTTTCTGCTCTCCCTGATCTAAGGCCTGTGGCTGGGGGCCTCTCTCAGCTCCCTCCCTGCTCCCCCCTCCCCAGAGTTGTGAGCCAGGGAATACTACAAAGTCATACTGCACAACAAGCCTTACTTGAGGTTTATTGGGAGGGAGGAATCCAGGGGAGTGACTGCCTCTGCCAGGGTAGAAAAGGGCAGGCACAGGGCTTATAGAGGGGTTCTTTTTTTCCAAGACAAGGTTTCTCTGTGTAACAGCTCTGGCTGTCCTAGAATTCACCCTGTAGACCAGGCTGGCCTTGAACTCACAGAGATCTGCCAGCCTCTGCCTCCTGAGTGCTGGGATTAAAGGCATGTACCACCACACCCAGCTTATGTAGGGGTTCTTAGAGGCAGAGCTTTCCAGCGTAAAGATTTTTCAGGGTGAGGATTTGATAGGCCCCCAAATCCTGAGCTTGAGACAGGCTCGGAGATTGGTTAGATTTCAAGTCCTGAGTTTATAAGGGGCAGGGTGTGTCTCCTTGGCCCTGGTCTCAAGGCCAGGGTATTCTTTCACTGGCCCTTTTTACCCTACAGTGCAGCCACAGGAAGACCACTTAGTGTACATCCCTGTCTGGCCACAGGTACCTGGTCTTTTACAGAAACATTGAACAATGGTTGGGAGAAAGGTATCATCAGAGAAGCTGAGGGAGACTGGCCCAGAAATCCCGGTAAGAAAATGAAGAAATGAAGACAACTATGAATGAAGAATAAAATTTTACCATCTTGGCATAAAATTTTATCATCTTCAAGAAAATGGTTGCAATGAGAATTCGTGTTAAGGAAAATATGATTAAGCAAGACAAATGCCAGGTTTTCTCACATTTATGAAATCTAGATATTTTTTAAAGACATTGTGTAGAGAAGATACCAGTAGGAAATGAGAGAATTATGGGGGTGGGGGCTGGGAGACTACCAAAGCACATTGTATACAGGTTTGTAAAAGCTGCAGCAAAATCAGTGTTCAGGGCCATGTGGCTCACAGGCAAAGTCTCTCCACCGTAAGTACAGAAAGCCAGGCAGGCCGTGGTCGTGAGTGTTACACTGTGAATATCGACCTTATCTCTGTGTAGCCTACTAGCTATGGATGGTGAGAACGGGGGGGGGGGGGGGGGGCACTTTTTGTGTGGCTTTTGGGGTGGGTAGGTCTGCCAAGTACTGTTGTAGGAACACAGTGTACAATTTCATACTTAAGCTTATGGGGAAAACGCTTCTAAGGATATTTTCGAACACCTGGAGGTTTAAATGCAACTAAATAGATAAGTATAGGTGCTCATTAAAAATGGATGCAATTCGAACATACTCATGTTGAGGTCCAGGAAACACTCATAATTTTTTTAGACTTTTGGCCTTCACCTGGAGGCCCTCACCTTCCTGGCTACATCACATTGGCCACACACACATGTGAAAACACATACCTGCATGCACCAAATTCACACACACAGTGCACATATACACTCGACTCATACAGACACACAATCCACAGACACAGGCACACGACGCAAAACAGTACCTGCACACACAGATACAAATCACTTAATTCACAAACACATACTACACTCAACTATCTGCCTAAGGCCGTAGGGAAGAGAGCTTGTTTGTAAGAACTGTGAGAACAATGCTCCAGGTGCCGACCATTCTCCATCTTTCTCCATTAAAGAGGAGCGCACAGGTTGACTGCTTTGCCTAAAGTATGGGACACAGTGGCACAGGTGGCTCTGGGGAATGTGGACGCTGCGGGTGGTTGCTTCATTGCGGATGGGTGCAGCCAAGCTGCCTCTCATGTCTTCATCGCATCTTTTCTCCATCCCTCCTCCCATCTCGCACTCCATCCTTTTCATTGTCTCCTTCTCTGGCTGTCAAGCTCCGGGACCCACGTCCCCGATGGGCACGCGCACGACGCCCAGACCGCCAACTGATGTGCGTGCACAGGGCTGCGGGGCCGCAGTGCCTGCTAAGCCGAGAATCCCGAGCGTGCGAGTGCTCTCCTGTGTGGGCGACCTGCGCTCTGGGAAGCAGAAGCTACAGGTCTCGACAGGCTGGGGTGGCACCTCGCTGCGAGCTTCCATCTCAGGGCCTGAGGGGACACGGAAGAGGGTGCCGTGGGCACTGAGGGCCACGCCACGATGCCTGGTCCAGAAGCCCAGCGCTTCTACAGCCACCCCAGGGTTCGTCCTCCTGCGCGCTCCGGAGCAGGCTGTAAAGGCTGGGCTCATTTCTCCCTGAACCTCGAAATCATCTAGCCCCGCCTCCAGGTCACCCTCCTGGATCTTCTTTGAAAGCCAAGCCAAAGCCAAAGCCAACAACCTGACACCCACCCTTTGTCCTGGCCCTGCTGCCTGAACTTGATTTCTCTGAGATGCTTCAGGGGAAGTAGGGGTAGCGGTGGATAGGGAAGGGGAGAAAACTGCTGATGCTTGTCAGGCAAGGAGGCCTGGCTTTCTGTACTTACGGTGGGGAGACTTTGCCTGTGACCCACGCGGCCCTGAACACTGGCTGGGAAGCGGCTCTTTACGCCGGAGGAAACAGGCCAAGGCCACCAAGAAACAACAGAAGATGGCACAGAGGCAGAGCCCTAGTGTGCAGTAGACGAGGGCCAGTTGGTCGCTGCTCAGCCTCAGTCCGGTGGATGCTTCAAGACAGACAAGAACATGAGTTCAAGGGGCACAGCCACGCTCTGATTTCCCCTTCTTGCAAAAGTGTTATATTTAGGCCTGTAGCTACCCATACCCTCCCCAATTCCAGGACTAAGTGCCCTCCCTACCTTGGGCTTTCTTTTTACCTCATTAGACCCAAGTAATCCACATGTCATTCCCAGGCTGGTGAGGACAGGGGATTCCTTTTCTGGCCCCAAGATATCACTGCTATGCTTTCTGAGTACTGGGGGAATTGGCCCCTTCCACCCCAAACTGATGGCACATTTTTCCAAGACCTTAAAGCTGGACCACCTGGACCTGGTCCATCCTATCTTCTCCTCATGCTTTGGAGGTAGCAGGCCCAGGGATGGATGTGTGCATGCTGGTATGCAAGGATGGCAGTCCAGGGAGGGTGACTCCTCCTAGTGTCAGGGGGAGCTTGGACTCACCCTGGACCAGGCAGATGACCTGGTGTGAAGCAGAATTCTGGGCTCCAGGAAGTGGCTGACTTTATAGCTCAGACCAAAGCTCTGCTCCTGGCATTGTTCCTCCCAAACTATCCCCTGTGTCCTGCAATGCAGGACACTCTGTGCCCCGTAAAGTGGAGGGACCACTCCCTGAAGGAGGACGTGGCAGTAATAACCTAATAAAGGATTTATCAATAAATTTGCTCAGAAAACACTAAGTTGCACAAAAGTAAAGTTCAACAACAGAACACTGCCTCTGCCAGGCAGTTTAGAGGTCAACCCTGGCTAGCGATGCTCACTCATCCCTGTACCTCTAATCAGGAGGAGCAGAATTCTGCCCACAGGCAGCAGGACCCCCAGTTAACAACTGGGAAAAGCAGGGCTGGTCTGCCTAGGACAACTATGCCAATACTTTACACTGCAAATCTCCCCATCTGTCCAAACAATCACATCTTGGAATTCTGTCTCTGCAGAACAATGGATAACTGCTCAAAGTGTAACTTGGGACAGTGAGGCTGTATTAGCTAAGGGGAGATATGTTCTGGGCTGGGTTCCCTTTTGTGCATTAGCCAGATCTAGTCACACACTTCTACTCAGTTTTTCCTTTATTGATTTCTTAAGAACTTGGAGTGTTTTCAACACTGATAAAGCATAATAACACGGCAATAGCTCAGCTTGCTCTGGGTGCCAGGTGCTTTTTGAACTGGACTTTCCTTAATTCTCCTTTTCCCTGATTGGGGTGGAGGTGGAAGATAAAGGGGGTCAGCACCTTTGTTTTAAAAAACAGGATGTAATTTGTAAACCATCACATTCACCACTTAGTGAATTTTGAATGTCTTCTTTAACATATTTATGAAGTTGTACAACCATCTACACCCCCTAATTTGAGACTATTCCTATCTCCAATGAAAAACATCCTGTCCTGCCAGGCGTTGGTGGTGCACGCCTTTAATCCCAGCACTTGGGAGGCAGAGGCAGACGGATCTCTGTGAGTTCAAGACCAGCCTGGTCTACAAGAGCTAGTTCCAAGACAGCCTCCAAAGCCACAGAGAAACCCTATCTCGAAAAAACAATTAAAAAAAAAAAAGAAAGAAAGAAGAGAAACATCCTGTCCCATTAATGGTCCCTCCCTGTTTTCTCTCACCTGACCCCCAGTGACATTCATCTGCCCTCTATCTCTGTGGACTGACCAGCCTGTGCTGGACATTTTGTACCTCACACTGACAGGTTTGGGGAAATTATTCAGGTACCCATGTAGTATCCATGAGACATTACTGGACAATCTTATATATATATTCATGTATGTATGTATGTATGTATGTATGTATGTATGTATATGGAAAGAATTGATGGGATTCTATTTCTCTTTTAAATTGTTACTTAGAAGCTGACTTTAATGGGGTTCCCTTAGTTTCCAGGCATTCGCTCCTTATACAAACTGGAGTCTGATGTAACAAACAGCTTATTCTAGAGACACCATATCCTTCTGCAGGGCTTTGGTATATGGTCCAGCCAGCAGCATGATTACCAAACAAAAAAGACATTAATCATGATGTTGAGACATTTTCCTCATTAACTTTGCCTCTTAACATTCCTCATGAAGTTGTAATAGAGGAGACCCAATAGCCAACTTCTGAACTTAAACATGGTCTCCTCCATGTATATACACGATAGTAACAAAGAAATCATCAATCTCACTGGTCCTTATGACAGAGCCTGCCAAGTGTTCTTTGACCTGTCCATTCCTCTAATGAGGGCAAAACCACCCAACTATTTTAATACACTCTTAGTGAGAATTACAATGCACTCACAGTCTCGCGCACTCACAGTGTAGCTTTCTGTGTGTTACAGATGCTCTGTTTCTGTTGCTCACATAGCTCACTCCAAGGACACACTCTGTCATCAAACAACTGTCTGACGTTCCAGACCTTTGCCATCAGTTAAGTGTTAGGGTCCCTTAGGTGGACCCTCCCCTGAGGGGCTCTAAGTGCTGCCCATTCTACATCACCCCTTTGCCAGCCCATAAGCAGAGCAGTCTGTGTCTTCAAGCTGCTAAGCAGTTAGGGCGACATCTGAGAAGAGAGAATGAGGGGCTAGAGTTAGACAGACCCCCTGGGGGCGGGCAGACAGGGAGTGAAGCCATGGCTAGGTAGTAACAATGTTGAGCTTCCAAAATGCCCAGCTTCTTCCTTACCTGAGGCAAAAGCCTGGCAGCTTAAAACAAAGGCTTAATGGTTTTTCTCAGTGGGGCCCCCTGCTAATGGACTGACCCTATGAGATGAGTTCAAAGCCAGATTGGGAGGCCACAGTTATGAGCCAATCAGCTATCCTGTCCGTGTTCAGTCGTGTCCTAGCCAACCCTTGCTGGTCACGGTGGCACACACTTTCAGTCCCAGCACTCAGGAAGCAGAAGCAGGTAGAACACTTTAAGTGTGCTTGTCTACACAGCAAGTTCTAGGATAGCCCGGGACTACATAGAAGTACACTGTCTCAAAAACACAAAGCAAAACAACGAAAAACAAAACTGACCACCCTAAATTAGGAGGAAAATACCCTTCAAAGACTTAAAAATCAACACCTAGTTTTTGATGAGAGACTGGATTTGGGGGTCTCCCAAGTCCCCCTCTACTTTGTAGAGGGTTTTCCCCTCTGTGCCTCTTTTGGCTGTGTCTCCATCAGTCTCTGACTGCTAATCAAGCATTCCCTGCCCTGCTCCTCACCCTCAGGCTTTCATTCACCCATATAGCTACTGGGAGGACCCTTGAAACAGTAACGAGGGATTTCCTAAAGGGGCTGTACCTCTCATCTTTTAGCAAGACCTTGGAAAACTCGCTCCTCCCCAACATCTCAAGGCATCTTACCAGTCAGAAATAAACCGGGCCCTCCTTATGTGTTAGCAGACCCCACCTCCTAAGTCCATTCCTGTCTGTTCCCCCAACCTCACCAAATGCGACCTCACCCTCGCCACCCTTGCTCCACAAAACTATGTGAACCAGGACTATCTGAACGGCAACTACCTGAACCAAAATTAGCTCTCTATCTGAACCGGGACAGCTTCCTTACAGATGGCCCTCCTAGCACTATCCACCGCTGTCCGTCTGTCTGAATCCTCCTCTGGTTCCTAATACTGCTGGGGACAGGAGGAAAACCTGCCTCCCCTACTCTAGGAAAATCCTTTCAAATCCTTAGTCACCCATCCCCATTCAAGCCTCACCCTGTCTCGGCCTGTGGGATCCTAGAACCACCTCACCTTACCAGTATTCGCTTAATACCAATACTCAATACTAACTAATTAATTTAAAAAGCTTGTCCTTCTTAATCAGCCTGCAGCCTTTCACTGCTATGTCCCTGGGACACTCCTCCATTTGACACATCTGACAAACCTCAAAGCACCCTGAAGAGGGAATACTACACCAGATAACCATTTTTGACATCACTCCCTGTCTTTCCTATAAAGCATGGCTCTTTTGGGGTTGCAAGACAAATGTCTCTGTGTGCTGGACTGGTATCTGTACTCTTAGCCTTTTGTCTCCACCATTTCCCTTATCCCCCATTAAGCTCTAATCCCTAGCTCTACACAAACATCAACAAGAGCAAAGTGAGCCATCCAGCTCATCCCTCTTCTTGCCTCTGGGCTTTCTTCCAGGACAATAAAGGAGAATAGCGGGAACAGGGGATTCTAACATCCATCAGTCAATCTCCCTGTCTCAGCAGCTCACAGACAGCCTATAGTTCCAGATCAGTTACAAATCCTTCAGGCCCTCCTCCAGGAACAATGCTGTAATACACCAACAGAACAAAACTGGTACAAGACCAGGCACAGGAACCTCAGGAACAAGCCTCCTCTGGGTGGTTCCTGCCCATCCTGGCTCCTTCCCTCTCACCCTCTTCCTCCTTAACATCCTTATACTTATAGTTTATCCTGTCTCTTCAACTTTTTCTCCAGCTTTTCCTAGACTGCATCATTGCCTTTGCCTGGTCCACCACACAAGATGAAGTAAAGACAATGCCTTTTCTAGTCACTCCAGACTTGAGACCCCCAAGATGATGTTCCCCCCATCAGAAAGTAGGCAGATAGAAAATGGCACCCCATCCCTTGTGTGTAAAGGGTCTGGGATTAAAGGAAACGTCCCCCCTTGCCCATTTTGAAAAACCAGCACCCTAAAACAAGCCGAAGGTCCCAGGAAATCTGCCATCATGGAATTCCCAGAAAGCAGTTAATTCCTTGGAGAGTCAGAGAAAAGCAACTGACTTGTCTTTCGTCCTGCCATTCATGTAGAAAATCAGTTCACTTCCTCATTCTGCCCCTGACAAGACCCTCCCCTCTTCCTTTTGTATGTACCCTTAACTATCCCACCCCCCAAACCACGTAATTTGCATTCCTCCGCAAGTTTAAATGTTGTGCTCTAGGTCTTGGGGGCACCACCTCTCAGACCATTAAATGTCAACTTTCACCATCAAGGTCAATCTGAGTTTTCGTTCTTTCCTTTCCCTCTGATTGTTTAATTCTTTCATTTACCAAAAAAGTTTGCCACCTCCCCCAGCCCCTGTGGAATCACTCTCTTCAACTCTGTTTCTGGGCTGGGCCCTGTTTGATCCCATATAATGAGAAGCTCAGAGAGGCTACGCAGAAAGGGACAACCCTGGGAGGCTGCCAATGCATTGGTAGCAGGAGCTAGAGGGATGTGTGTGTGCATGGCTCAGCAGGCGCCACTTGACTAGCACCGTGAGGATGGGGTCTAGCCCCAGCACTGCACAGTATCAAGGGGAAATTTAAACAGACTGGGTTCAGTGTTTGAGCCCTCAGATTTGAATAGTATACACCATGTGTGCTTGTCAAAATGTCCCATAGACTTCTGAAATTTTCTGTCTAACTAGTTTTTCTACCCTGGAGTGACCTCCCTGGCTTCTGGCTATTTCCTAGAGTCTGGACCTCTTGAACCAAAGACAATTGTTATTGCAGTCTGCTGCCTGGCCTCCTACCCATCCCAATCCTCAGATACCTTAGATGCTGACCTCTGGTCACTTACCTGAAGCTGCCTGCAAGCCTCCTGCAAGCTCTGCTCCCTGGTGCCCTCCTGAGTTGCCTGGCCTGGCTTCCACCTCCTCGGCCTGTGGTCTCCTGAGGTCGAGCTGGAGGTTCATCTGGCTTCGGGCCTTTTTCTCACAGAAGAGTGCACACTGCTGAGGGTGCTGTGTGCAGGTGGAGTCACAGCTGACACAGACCCCCAGGAGATGGTCGTAGTACTTGCCTTGCTCTCTGCGGCAACTGAGGAACTCTGTGAGACACAAAGAACAGTGCTACTGGGTGTTCCAGACTTACAGGATCTTGGAGTCCGACGATAAACTCTGTCAAAGCAGAGAAACAAACACAAACCAACCCTGCATAGTTCAGTGTGAGAACGGCAATTCCAGGACAGTTGTGCCCTCTGGGTGCTCTCTAGCTGTTGACTTACATTCTGATATTTATATCTATATTTATATGCTTCTTCCTGTACCTAGTTCAGGATGTTTCTGTTTGTTGTTGTTGTTGTTTCTTCTTTGACCCCCCAAAATTCTTCATACTTCTTAGTTTCCAAACATGGTGGTTTTCTACATATATTTAATTTTTTCTAGATTTATTTCTTTATGTGCATGGGTGCTTTGCTTGCGCGTATGTATTGCATCACATTCACACCTGGTGCTTGCGGAGTTCAGAAGAGAGCATGAGACCCCCTAGGGATGGCTGGGAAACACCATGTGGGTGCTAGGAACAGGACTGGGTCCTCTGAAAATTAACAAATGATCTTAACTGCTGAACCATCTTTCTAGCCCCCTCTATGTATCTTTTAAAATTAATGTCTAGATTATTACATTGTCATATAAATAGTTTATTTGCATTTTCAGACCTCTTGAAGGAGAAATGAACTTCAAATTAGTGAAAGGAATAGAAGAGAAATTGCCAGAACCTTCCTTGAAGAGCTGGGGAGGGAGCTGGGAAAGTCCATGGTGATATATTGGTAACACACACTGGAACCACAGCAGCCTACACAGGTAGTTATGATGAACAGAAGTTAATGCCCCCAAGGGGCCCTGACGGTGACTAGATCATAGGAGGCTAATTTCCTGGGTGAGTGAATCCATCCACAGCCTCACAGCCAGAAAGAAAGGACACAGGCCTACTTGGAGGAAGTCTATCCAGGAAGGGGGGTGCTACCCACTCACTCCCCAATAAGCTACCTTTAGCACATGCCCAGAAATAGAGAGCCAAGTGACATGGATTGAGACCCCCTGAAACCATGAGCTCTCCCCCTTTAAGACTAACAGAGTCTTAAATTTCTTTAAAATATACAAAAATAGACAAGATGGCTCAATGGGTAAAGGTATTTGTAAAGACTGATAACCTAGTTTGATCCCCAGGACCCACATAGAAGAAGGAGATAAATGACTGCCAAAAGTACCTACACACACACACACACACACACACACACACACACACGCACACACACAAGCACAGGCACACTAAGTTTTAAAACCGAGAGATAATCAATAAATGTTTGAAAAATGCAAGAGTGAGAAAACAGGATTAGAGATGAAAAGCAGAGTTTTAACAATTTCTGATGCTATGTATGTGGGTGTGCTATGCTCTCCTATCCCTGTGTTTATGTTTGATAATTCCCATAGTTTCAAAGAAAGGTAACAACAGAGCTGGGAGGTGGTCCACTCCTGTAATTCCCAGTACTCAGGAGGCTGATGCAGGAGGATCTCAAGTTCAAGACTAGCCTGAGTCACATAGTGGACCTGTCAAAAAAGTAGGGGGGGGGGCATTGTATTTATGTACTGAATTACCAAAGAAAAGGAGATAGAGATGAAGGGTCATAGGATGAGGATTAATTCATCCTTTGTAGTCAGAGACATCGTCCAGGACATCCATAAGAGTCACTGAAGACTGAGTGAAAAGAAGCTAGAGGAAGACTAGGGAAATGCCTTCCAGGCAGGGGAGTAGGCCATTTCCAAGGGCATGAGGCAGGGAAGAACGGACATGTACAAGCAGCTGGAAGGCTAAGGGAGAAAGACCACGTGGCACATCTCATTCCTCTATCTCTGTTCCTCCACCTGGCTGCAGACGGGGTTCTGGGGCAGGCGAGGGAATGGCTCACACTTGAGAACTCACTGCACAAGTCTTTACAGCCGCGCTGGCTCCTCTGGCTGCAGGAGACACAGGAGACACAGGTTTTTGTCAAGGAATCCCAGTACTGCTCTTTGGGGCAGGATGCCATAGTCACCCTGGCCACCAGTCCTGTGGAAGGAGAGATGGAGCGTTAGGAGAGCAGATGACCAAACAGAACCCAGGTGGCCTCTCCTGCTACATTCTGAGATGGTCTCTGTCTCAGCAGGCCGAGCACAGCCAGACAAAGCTGGCTTCCAACCTCAGCTGCGATCTGGGTTGGGTTCTTCATTTTTTACCGTTTCCCATTTGTAAAATGGTTTCTCTGAGGACCCCTGCCTAATAGAGTTGTACCCTGTCTGTCCCCACATTGTCCTCCATGTGTACCAGGTCTCCTCCCCAGGATCTCTGCTTATTTCCCCATCATCCTTGACATCGGTCTAAATCTCGTTACTCTCAGGAGACTATGGGAAACAGAGGGCTGAGAGGACCAATTTATGCTTAGACAACCTGGCACTGATAAAGATGTCCAGCATGGGCTGAGATGGCTAATGTTAGCCTGCATCAGGGGTCTATGAGTCAGCACAAAATGGTTGACACTGGATGTCTGGAGAACCCGAAAGCAAACAGTGATGTCATCTCTTCTCTAACTGTCCTTGACAGAATGCCATTTTTGTGTGACTCTGTATAAATATGGCTTTGAGGTCAGAGGCAAGGGCTTCTAGCCTTCACCTTTGCCAGTCTGTCTGTGTATGTCTGCCTGTGTGCCTGTATGCCTATGAGGCCTGTGTGCTGGTTTGCATGTGTGCAGGTGTGTGCCTAAGTACCCACCATTGTCTGCTTAGTGGTCTATGTGGAGGCCTTCAAGCAGAGTGAGCAAGGTATCTTTTTTTTTAATGTATGCCTGGTATCTGTGGTGGCGAGGAGAGGGCTCTGGATCATCTAGAACTGGAGTTACAGGTGGTTGTGAGCTGCTTTGTGTGGGTGCTTGACAGTCAAGTGCTTTTAACCACTGAGTTGTCCCTCTAGCCCGGTACAGCATGCCTGGTCCATCCAAGGCCGCTTCTCTCTTCAGTCTCCTTGCCTCACGTGACCCTCCTCCTTTCTTGGCATGAGAGCATGGGCCTCAGAGGGACCCTACTGTCTCCCACCATACATCCCTCTTGCTCCTCACTGTGGTCTTGGCATTCGTGAGTGTGGCTGCTTCCCACCGTGGTTCAGATTCACCATGAGCATCATTTGGCAAAGCCTGGTCCTGAGCTTCTGCCAGTGTTGGGTCCTCAGGATTTAGTAGGTGTCCACTAAATGAACAAAGTTTTTAAAAGCAGACCTCAGTGCCAAGCCTGCAGCAGGCAATCAACGTAGAGTTAGTTCTTCCCTTCTTCTTGTTCACTGGCACATGAAACATCACAATGGTGCTTTGTATAAAGCCCATGTCTTTATTATGGCTCACACCAAGGCCAGCACACTTGCTGCACCCAGGAGTAGAGCAAACATTCTGGCTTGTCACTGTGGGTTGCAGACCCTGTCTGGCGTGTTACACGCGTGATCTGCCTCTCCCCAGAGTTGCGTGCAGCAGTCTGCTTTGCCTCTATGAGGCCTCATTCTGACTCAGTGACATATGTTTTGGCCACAGCTTCTCCTGAAGCACTTTTCAAAGTGTCTGTTTACTCTTCAATGAAAGAAAGCTGAGCTTCCTGTCTCGGTCAGGCAGCCTTATAGTTCCATCGGAAGTCCTCGGAGGCAGAGGGTTGTGACAGCAGCAGCAGGTGGTAGCAGCACTCCAAGTTGGCAGGCCCAGGGGCAGCGCTAGGTCCTCCCTGGCATGGGGAGTAAGGAGAACTTGCCTCCTGATTAGGGGCCTTCCCCCTCCCCTCCTCCAGCCTGCACCAAGCAGCACATGTCCCAGTGAGTGACATCTTCAGCTCTTTTCTTCATTTTACTGTGAGACAAGGCCTGGTTAAGTTGGCCCAGGTTGGCCTTGAACCCCCTTTCTAGCCAAGAGAGGGCCTTGAACTTGTGGTCTTGCTGCCTCAGCTTCTCAGGCACCTGGGATCATGGGCCTGCACCAACAGGCCAGCCACAATAAACTTTTATAAAGGTAAGAATTACTGCATACTTGTTATGAGTTGAAACTCCTATTTCTCTACATAATTTAACACACACTACATCAAACAATTATTTAAAACCTATGGTTATAGTCATTCAGTGTTCAAAGAGAAAATATGTAACAATAATAGCACAAAAAGAAACCGGCAGAGATTTTTAGGAGCAGAGTTTTCCATATTAATGAAACTAAGTAGATACTCATTAAGCTATCACAGGATCAATTTGTTAATTGTAATCTTTAAGATAATCCCTGAGAAAATAAATTTAAAATCTGCAGAAAAGAGGGTGGGCAGTGCCATAACTCAGTGGGTATAGGTGCCTACTACCAGTCCTGATCACATGAGTTCAATCACCTGAACCCATACAGTAGAAGGAGAAAATCGGCTCCCACAGCGTGTCTTTTGACTTCCACTCACTCTCCATGGCACCGAACCCCTACACATACACACACTCATGCCCAAAATAAATAACATCCAAGCAATATATAAACAGCATAAATAAATCTTTATCAGAAAAACATGAAATATAAACAATCTGAACTCTTGTATTTAAAGGCAGAAATGGGCAGGCAGATTTGCAAAAACCCACAAGATTCATCTCTATGCTATTTATGGAAGATTTGTTTTTGTTTGTGGTGGTGTTTCCGATGGAGCCTAAGGACCAGAGTGCTAGGCGGTCTCCCCCTTAGCCACACCCCAACCCCAGCACTTAGATCAAAGAACACAGAAGATCTAAAGTAAAAGCACAGAGCAGGACACTTTATGCAAATAGTGTTCAAAGAGCAGATACAAACTTACAATTATTATCAGACAGAATACATCTTATGTCAAGCCCCAAAGAGACATTAAAAGAAAACCTCAGACCAATAGGTCCATGAATACAGGTGCAAGTTCCTCAACAAAATGTCAGCACACCCAACATGCAGGATGTTAGTTACCACGATCAAAGCAGATTGTTCCTAGACTGCAAGAAGCCATCATGTACATATTGAAAGAATTAAGGAAACCACATTCATCCCAATGAATGCAGAAAGGCATTTGACAAAACAACACCTTTCCTGAGAAAACAAGACAAAAACAAGAAAATACCAGATGTAATAAACTAGGCTTAAAACCAACCCTTTCCCACAAGAAAGGCCATAGACAAAAGATTTTACAGTGAATAAAGTGCTTGTGGGGAAAACTGAAAAGGTTTTAGGTAAGATCAGGAATGAGGCAAGACTGTACCCCTCACCCTCTTCTGCTCTGCAGGGTACTGGGTCAACTACACATTCTGGCTGCTTTCCAACTCCCAGTCCAAGGTCCTGTGGCATTTTTGGGGGGACGGGGGTCAAGGTGGCCTCTGATCAATGCCTCATCCACTTCTCTGAGAAACTTTATGTATTGATATCCTTGGTGAACATGTATCTGTGGACGTGGTTGCTGGCTACAGATGAAATTAAATTAAAGGCCTGCCCTAACCCTGGCACTTAGGCAAAATAATACTGATAATACTGAATAAAGGTACCCAAATTGGAATGAGGAAAGGTAAGTCCACCTCTGTCCACAGATGATATGATCTTACAGTAAAACGGACTACAAAAGTGCTAGAGCTGATAAGAACATAGTTACAAGATAAAAAAAAGTCAACAATCAAAAGCCATTGAATTTTCATAGGCTTGCAAAGAACAATACTAAAGGAAATAAGGAACAATTTAGCTTATAATGACACAAAAAGAAATAAACTACTTAGTAAATTTAACCAATGACTTGAAAGAAATATATGCCAAAACCTATAGAATATTGTGGAAAGAAATTACCTAAATAAATCAAACGATGCCTGTGTTCACAGACTGGAAGACTTAAGGAAGTCAATATGGCTCAAAACAATTTACTCATCATATAATCTATAACAGAATCCTAACAACTTTTTAAAAATATAAATAGAAAATGCTATCTTAGGGGCCTGGAGAGATGGTTCAGTGGTTAAGAGCAGTGGCTGCTCTTCCAGAGGTCCCGGGTTCTATTCCCACCACCCACATGGCAGCTCACACCTGTCTGTAACTCCAGTTAGTTCCAGGGGACCTGGTATCCTTACACCAATGCACATTAAATAAAGTATTTTTAAAAAAAGAAAGAAAAAGCTATCTTAAAAATTCAAACAAAAATGCAAGGAACTGAGCCATCAAAATAATCTTAAAAAGAAGGGCGAAGCTGGAGGACTCACACTTCCTGGTCCCAGGGCAGCGCAGAGCTGCCACAGCCAGCAGTGTGGTACCCGTGTAGACAGGGGTCCAGCCAGTGTAGTCGGATGGGGAGCACAAACAAGCCTTTGCATGTGTGAGCCTTCTTTACAGGAGTATCATGAGCATTCAATGGGGCAAAACCCAGTCTTTTCAATGAATAGTGGACATCACTCAAGTTAGGATGCCGTACGTCTAAGATGCTACAGCAATCAATCTTGAAGGGAAAGCAGGGTAGACACATGCAAAAGAATGCAGTTAAGTACTTAACCAATACCATTAAAAATAACTCCAAGTTGGTCAAAGACTAAGGGTACACCTTTAAAACTTTTTTTAAAATGGGCTAAATTGTTGAATAGACATTTCCCCAAAAATATACGTGAATGTGTAACAAGCTCAGGGAAAGGTGCCCATCTCAGCACTGGAGAAAGGCAACCGGAACCAGTGAGCAGCCATGCCCTCTGCGGGGACTGCTACAGTGAGAAGACAGGGGACAGGGACACCCAGTGAGGATCCTGTGCATTAAATGGGACTAGACAGTATATTTTGGCCACTTTGTCAAGTGGCTTGGCAATTATTTAAAACATTCAACTGAAACCAGGCAGTGGTGGCGCACGCCTTTAATCCCGGCACTCGGGAGGCAGAGGCAGGTAGATCTCAGTTCGAGGCTAGCCAGGTCTACAGAATGAGTTCCAGGACACGCTCCAAAGCTACAGAGAGAAACCCTGTCTGGAAACAAAACAAAACAAAACACAACAACAACAAAAACATCCAACTGAGTCACCATGTGAGCCAGCAATTCCAAATCTAGACTGCTGACTATACAAAAGAATGGATCCACTCAAAATATAAACACACTCTCACAAAAGCATTTTCCTCAGTCTGCAGAAAGTAGCAACTACCCAAATGCTGGCCAGCTGATGAATGGATGAAAAACGGCAGTCTATCCCTAAAATGTGGTGTTACTCGGCTATGAGCACAAAATAATGATCATGCTACAACATGGGTGACTTGTGAAAACTCGTGAAATAAGACTTAATAGTAAGTTAGAGCACACACCGAGTGACGCTGCTGATATAAAATATCCCAAATAAGCAAATTTTTAGAGATGGGAGATGGATTGGCTGGAGGCTGAGGCTGGAGGTGGGTTTCTTTTGGAGTATCGAAAACATCTGGAGTTAGATTGTGGTGATGGCTACACAATTGTGACACAAAATCGTTTGCTTTAAGTGGAGCTACTGGCCTCCCTGTGGAGAGAGTTAGATACACAGGCCAGCTTGAGAGGCTCCATGACTCACTGGAGGTCTGGAGCCACCACAGTCTCTGGGTCAGACGGGGAGACAGGTTGAATAGAGGGCAAATGCTGGCTGATTGATCGGCAGGAGCTGTGTCCACCCTTCTTTCTCACCCACCATCCTGATTCATGAAAATCCCAGAAGCACCAGCCAGTCCCTAGGATGAGCAGAAGACCCCCAAGGATAATGGTGGCCGAGGCAGCAAGGAGGTTTGAGAATACAGCTCCGTTGGTGAATAGCAGGGAAGGAGGATTGCTCTCATAATCTAAATCTGTGCACTGGGTTCAAAACAAGAGACTCCCCCCGACACCCTGAAGCCCAAGAGTCAGCAGGACCTCCAATTACTAAAGGCCTCCGGACTTGATAGCAGTCACTGCTCCATGGAAGACCGCTGCGGCAGATTAGTTTGAAACCCACTAAAGAAACTTAAGAAAGCAGTTTGCACCACACAGAAAGACCTAGAAGGTCTGCAATGCGGTGCTGCAGGCTCCTTTACAGAGGAATGTGAGGCCACTTGTTAAGATGTGCAAAGTGGGACACAGCCAGCGGGTGCTTCTTTCCCAAGCCCCACACTGACAGGATTCCTCACCCCTCACTCTGGGCATCAAGGAAGGTAGCTTGGAACCCTCACATTTGTCAGGTCCCACCTTTTGAAAACTGGACACATGGCATATTTGTCTGCTTTTGTGAATGCCCTGAAAGAGGAAGGAAAGACTTGAGCCTTTCTCTCTCTCTCTCTCTCTCTCTCTCTCTCTCTCTCTCTCTCTCTCTCTCTATGTTTTGTTTTGTTTTGTTTTTCGAGACAGGGTTTCTCTGTGTAGCTTTGGAGCCTATCCTGGTACTTGTTCTGGAGACCAGGCTGGCCTCGAACTCAGAGATCCACCTGCCTCTGCCTCCCGAGTGCTGGGATTAAAGGCATGCTCCACCAATGCCTGGCGACTCGAGCCTTTCAATACCAGTCAGAGGCCAATGTGAGCAAGCAGTCCCATGCTGCTGTTAGAATGAAACACTCGGACAGTTTTAAGAACACAATGAAGGCCAAACTACAGCTTTTTGCTATTAAACCAAATACTTATGGTTTATTTCATTTTCATACAAAACATTTTTCTATTTGAGCAAAGCAAAATTATTTGTTATGTGACATATATTAAAGGGCTTACTTTCATTATTTCTTATTATCATTATTTTGTGTTTTTTTTTTTTTTTTTTTTTTTTTTTTTTTTTTTTTTTTTTTAGACAGGGTCTCACTATGTAGCCCTGGCTGTCCTGAAACTCACTTTGTAGACTAAGCTTGCCTCAAATTTACTGAGATCCTCTTGCCTCTGCATCCTAAGTGCCGGGATTAAAGGTGTGTGCTACTCCATCTGGCCAATGGTTTTCTATTTTTAGTTTCATGTGTAACTGTTTTAGCTTTTATTGTTATAGAGGAACTATGAGCAGAAAGAATATCTACCTATTTCATGGTGGGACAAATATAAAAAATATTATTTAAGTCAGAGGACTTTTGTTATTTTTAACTTCCCAGAGCCTTTGCTTGTGACTCTTCATGAAGGGTTGAAAGCAGGTTTGTGGTTTCGAGAGTCATTTTGTAGGTGAAGAAAAGTGGCTCATCCAAGGCCAAGAGCAAGCATATGAACAGTGGTAACGTGAACTCTCCACCTGTCTCAACACTCACCGAAGCACCAAGAAGCTGCTGTGGGTTCCAGAACATCCTAGCTGATCCCTAACTCCTGGTCCCAGGTCCTTTCAGATTTCCTCTTGGGTCAAGATGGCCCTGGTCACTGCCCCATGGATTCTCTGAGAAACTTATACATTAGCATCCTTGGACATGGTTGCTGGATAGAGACGAAGATTCTAGCAAGGGCCTGCCTGAGGCAAGTCTGGGTGTGGGGACAAGTCTGGGTGTGGGGACAGGTGGAGCCCCTGTGAGCAGTGAGTACTGATGGGGAACCTTGGAGGAAACCCCTAAAAAAAAAAACAAAAAAAAAAAAACAAAAAAACCCAGCAGCCCTACATGTAAACAGCTATGATTTGTCAACAGTCACCAACAAGGAAAAGAAGGAGATGTCAGCCAGCGTGGGGACAGGGAGTTTCTGTGGGCCGTGAAGGACCTGGACTGAACTTAGCTACTGAGGACATCATAGGCACCTCATGCTCAATGCCTGTGCTCTTTTTTTTTTTTTTTCCAAGACAGGGTTTCTCTGTGTAGCTTTGGAGCCTATCCTGGCACTCGCTCTGGAGACCAGGCTGGCCTTGGACTCACAGAGATCCACCTGCCTCTGCCTCCCAAGTGCTGGGATTAAAGGTGTGCGCCACTAATGCCCAGCTGCTCTTAGGTGTTCTTTAAGCGTTCTTAGAAACTCATGACACTTAAGCAGGGACAGAATTCTAAATGCTGAATCCCGAGGTTTCTAAAATCTACCCAATTCACTTAAAAATCATCCAGGGGCAGGAGGAGAAAAGCTGAAGCATGTGGATACAAAAAGAAGGCTGACCCCCCATAACCCTGGCAGGCAAGACATGAACCTGGAGACCTCTTCCGAGTGCAGGACTGGGGCTATCCCAAGGCCGGGTGGCCCTAGCTTGTATCTATATTGACATTGCTAGATCCCCAGCCCCCAGAGCACCTTCTTGGCCCTTACCCACCACAGCTGGCTACTCACCACGCTCCTGTGACACTGGCTCCAGCCTCCTGCCTGCCCTGGCCCACACCACTCATTACTCAGGGCGTTTATTATTAGCCTGAGTTTTTGTTAAGCCTAGGCCATACTTCCTGGGTTTTCCCCTCGACCTGGGCATGTAAATGAGCCACCCTGCTGACCTGCGCCTGCGCCTCAGACCAGGGAGTACAGGTGGGTGACCTGTCCCTGTTGGCTCAGCACTGGGGGCTTAGCTTGACCTGGCTGTGAGACCACAGGGTTTGGGCACTGCTAGATCCTCCCTGGCCTACCCTGGTTCCTGTCCACTGCCCACTTGCTAGGCTGCCCAAACAACTCTTGGCCTCCCCAGAGAGCTTTCCCTCCCTCAGTCCTCGTGGACCACCTCATTCTGTGTTGCTGCCTGGTCAATTCCTGCTGTCCCTTCTTCCATTCTCCACTGAAGTATCACCTCTCCCAGGAAGCCATCTGAGACTACCCCATAGGCCATTAGGAGCCTATGTTCTGGACAGACCCTGCAAATCTGAACTTTGCTGCAGCGTTCAAGGCCTTGATGGGGACTTACATATATAGTAACCTGTACCTCCATGTTCTCATCTGAAAAGTGGGCCTTTGAGTCATTGTGAGAATGACAAGAGTTCACAGTCACTTGATTGTTGTTTGTCTGGTTTTTCATTCTTTTGAGACAGGTGTCACTAAGTTACCCAGCGTTAACTTGAACTCAAAATTCTCCTGTCTCAGATTCTAGAGTGTTGGGATTTTAGGTGTGCTCCACCACACCTAACCACCACGGGTCCCTTCTTACAGCACGTTCTCAACACACAGCGAATTCTCCAATGAGCAACATGGAAAAATCAGTGCTACAGCCCTGATTATCCTGTGCTTTCACTTCGTTTCTACGTATTCCCAGGTCTTCGGAATCCTGAAGGGATAGAAAGCCCAACAGTTCCACTCCCAAGTTCACTGCAGTACTGCCCACGTTAGCCCAGATAGGGAGTCAATCTGCATGTCATCAGTGGATGAGTGGATAAGAACCGTGGTATGTGTAAACAACGGGATTCTAGTCATTCTCAAACGAGAAGAAAACCCTGACATTTGCATCAACCAACATGAACGGAACTGGAGAACCTCATGTTAAAAAAAAAAAAAGGCATGCCTTTAATGCAGCACTTGAGAGGCAGAGGCAGGCAGATCTCTGAGTTTGAGGCTAGCCTGGTCTACAGAACGAGTTCCAGAACAGCCTGGGCTACATACACAGAGAAACATTGCTTTAAAATCAAACAAAACAAAAAGAAAGAAAAAAGAAAAAGAAAAAGAAAAAGAAATCAAGGCCTAGAGTGAAGGCCCAGTGGTTAATAGCACTGGCTGCTCTTCAGAAGATCTGGGTTCGGCTCCCAGCACCCACATGATAACTCACAAGTATCTATAACTCCACTTCCAGGGGATCTAATGCCCTCTTCTGGCCTCTATGAATGCCAGATATACATTTGATGCACAGACACATACGCAGACAAGACACTCATACACATGAAGTTTTAAAAATTGAAATTCTTTAAATAGAAAGAAAAAGAAGTCAGTCATGGAAAGACAAAACCACGTGTTCTCACTCCTGCATGGAAAACAGACACATAGATCTTACAGCTGGAAAGGAAATCAAGTCATCCGAGGCTGTGGAGGGTGAAGGGCAAGAGGACAGGGACAAATTAGTCAGAAAGTCCCAGCTTCAGCTAGGTAGTTCTGTGGTCTTGTTGTATAGCAGGCTAAGCACGGTTAGCATATAACTGTAATGTGTTATACAGCTCAAAGCAGCTAGAGGAGAGATACAGTGTGGCTCAGTGGTCAAGCAAGGATAAGGCCTCTCGGGTTCACTCTCAGCTGTGAAATACAAGATGGCACATACCTTAATCCCAGTGCTCAAGAGGCTAAAGTAGGGGGCCACGAGCTCCAGGCCAGCATGGGCTACATAGTGAGACATGGAGAATATGGGTGGGGGAGAAAAAAAAAAGACAGTTTAGGAGCTGGGGTAGGGGGTATGGGTAGTGGTGCTTAGCATTCACAAGGCCCTGGGTTCAATATCCAGGACAGAAGGGAGGAAGAAGAGAGGGAAAGAGTGAGGCAGAAAAGAAGGGAGAAAGGGGAAAAAGGAAGGAAGGGAGGGAGGGGGAGGGAGGGAGGGAGGAGGGAGGGAGGAAGAGAGGGAGGGAGGGAGGGAGGGAGGATGGAAGGGGGAGGAAGGGAGGGAACTAAACAATGAAATCAATGTCACCCATCAGGGTCAAATCTTTGAGTATGGTCCAGAGACAGGCTGCAGGTGATCTAAGGGAATATGAGTATCCTTCTGGGGGAGATTGTGGCTGCCCAGAGCCATTCTAGGGGACAATCTACCCAACACTGACCCCTGAAACCTGGGAAGCCCATCACTGGAAGCTCATTAATGGCAACAGAGGCTGGCAGCAATGCAGCTGCCCATCCACTGGAGGATGGCTGCATAGTCAGGTCAAAGGAGAAGCAACAGCAACTGTGAGAGTGAGAGAGTCTGGGCTCAATGGGGCAGACCACTGAGAGGAAACAAACATGGTGGAACAGGATGCTGACAGTAGGATGCATACACACATGCACACATACACATCCATATATGTACACACATAATGCATGCATATGCACAATCACACATGTATATAAACATATACACATGCACATATATACACATTCATACACAGATGCACACGTATACACGTGCACATATGCATGCACGCACAAGCATACACATACACACATGCACACACATAGTGGTGCTGTTTTCCCAGAATGATGCTCCTGGGAATGTGATATATGACAAGATAGGACGAAAGGGTGGTATTTGAGGGAACCCGAGCCCTACATGGGAAGTTTCATAGCTAGACCAAGGGAGTGGCAGGTAGAACCCATCGCCAGGAACATTCCACATAGGAACAGGGCAAGGGTTTGGTGGAATGCCTGGACTGTGTCCCCCTCCTCACCTGTGTGGACCTGCTGGAGCTGGACTCTGCTGCCTCACTGAGGGCTGCCTGGGGGCTCAGGCTTGTGCGGGAAAGCTGTCTGGGGCAGCTGAGTGCCCTGTGCCTTCCACACCTGGAGCTGGGATGAGTTAGACTGGGGATGGCTGGCCTGAGCCTCACAGCCATCTTGGCCAATACTTACAATGTTCTGTGTATAAATGAGAGCCAAACAAAGCCCAGGTTGCTCTGGGGAAACAGCAGGGAAGAGAAGGGGAGGGTCCCTCTAGACACATCCAGTCACCACTGACTGATGCTCCAATGCACATGTGCTCTCTCAGAATAGTGCTGGCAGTTTCCAAACCTCATTCTGAAACCAGACTTTTCTGTGCTGTCTCCTGGGGCATCACCGGCTTCTCACTGTGAGTCACATGGCCAAAGATTTAGAACCCAGAATAAAGACACTTTGCTCAATGTTAGGCTTGACAGCTGGCTCGTTTACACTAGTAGGGGCCAACAATTATAATGCACAGGCAGTTGGGACAAGTCCAGAGAACAAACACCTGGGTGTGCCATTTCCGACTTTTTAGCTGGGCCCAGCCCCACAGCAGTGCCACTGGGGGATGTGACCACTCCCATGGCCCCCTTTGCTTACATCATGCTAGCTGGGACAGCTCAACTTGGCATTTCCCACGTGACTCAGTCTCTAAGGTACCCTCTCACAGGGAAGACAAGGCTTGCTGCAGCCCCAGCTCTGCTTCAACGCTTCTGTCTATTGTGCTGTGCGTCATCTCCCTGAAGGCCTTGAGTTGCCTCAGTGGAATTGCCTAATCAAAGGGAATGTTGCCCATTATGATAGTTCAACATGGCTTGTGCACATGGTGAGGTTTCACTCCCAGGTCCATGGCAGCAGCTAGCTCTGACCCACCTCCCCTCCAGTCCCTGTATTGATAATATTCTCTGAGTGGGTTCTGGGATAAGCAAGTGTTCAGAAAGGGGCGTTTTTAGGGCTATAGCTGAAGCCCTTGTCAAAACTGCAATTTACATAGGAGACATCCATGACCACTTTCCAGAAGTGCTAGACTGCGCTTGGGCAAATCCCAAATTGAAGAAGCAGACAGTAGGCTCTTTATTATTTATTTATTACTATAGTAAGTCCCCAGCTTCTTATGGGAGGAAGCTTATTACTTTTTATTGTGAATTTCAAAACAAAGAGCATGGTGGAGATGGGAACACAGCCTATCATGAGGACCTCTGCCTGCTCATGGAGTCTCTTCGGCTATGCTCATCTGTGTCTGCCTTCCTGCTGGATACCGCCTCTGTCTCCCAGTCTTGCTGTCTAAAGCAGTGGTTCTCATCCTGTGGGTTTTGACCCCGACTTGGGAGGGATTGAATGACCCTTTCACGGGGGTCACATATCAGATCTCCTGCACATCAGATATTTACATTATGATTCATAACAGTAGCAAAATTACAGTTATGAAGTAGCAACAATAATTTTATGGTTGGGGATCACCACAACACGAGGTAGTGTATTGAAGGAGGGTTGAGAACCACTGGTCTAGAGTGTTCTCTATTATTTTCAACCTTCCATTTCTTCTTTGATCTGTACTGTGGTTTATCTCCATGGACTCTAACGGTCCATGTGCTGAAAGTCTGGCCTGGGGCCTGAGGAGCTGCTGGGACGTGGTGGACCCCACAGGAGATGGGGCCTGTGGAAGGAAGCTGGACCATTGGGAGCCTGGCCCTCCCTGTTTCTCTTTCCTTCCCACTGCCTGCTCTACCCCAGGATCTGAAGCAGCAGAGCCAGGAATTAAACTCAGGGAAAACACCGGGTAAATCAATCCTCTCTCCTACAAGTTGCTTCTGTCTGGTTCTTCACAATGATGGGGAAAGAAACAACCAGGCATCTCCATAGAAGGCAATGGCCCCTTTGTAAGCAGTGACACCTGTGGGTTGTGCTTCAGCTGTTTCTCCCACGCCCACCAGCGTTTGCACAGCCCTGGCTTGTCTAGCTCAAACCCCACATAACAAGGATGACCTTTCTGTTGACAACTTAAATTGATGATCCTTGGCCAAAACCAATGTCAGCCTTGCAAGCCGGTGGCTTTCTAAATGCGCCATCATTTCTATATTTTTAGTGTCTGTGAGGAAGGGCTCTCTCTTTTTGCTCTCTTATAAATGTCATACAATCATGTGTTAAAGACGTGGGCTTGGCCTGTGGTGTTAAAGGAAGCTAGTGGTATATGTAGGGGGTCAGGGGATACATTGTGGGAACCAGTTCTCCCCTTCCACCATGTGGCTTCTGGGGAATTAGACTTAGGTTTAAATCAGGCTTGGTAGCCACCCCCCTCATTGGGCCTCTAGGAACTTTTAGATCTTAAGATGGGAGAAAATTCATTTCTCTCTCCCCATTGCTCCCTTGTCTCTCTAGTTGAAAGTCCTCTATTGTACAAATAGGGTCGGGAAAGCTGCCTCCTCCAAGATCCTCGGGGCTCTAGAAGAAAAGAGACTTATAAGTGGATGGTCCTTCAGGGAACCACCTATTTTACAGATGGGAAAGTTGAGGCTATGAAATTTCTGGGCTCTGGGCTATTTGAACATCTGGCTTGTCCTCAGACTCCAGCAAAGGACCCAGCACACACAGTCCATCCATCCAGTAGTTTTTGAATGAGTAAGTGAATGGAAATGAAAAGCAAGCGAACAAAACCCCAAGTTCTGGTTCCTAGTAGAGGTGACCAATTCGTGGAAGGAGAATCAATGAACCAGGTCCTTTGTGAAGAGAAAAGGCCACACTCTGAGAGAAGGTGCGGGGGGCGGGGGGGAGAGGGCGCAGTGACTCAGAGAGCCCTCTGTGTACAGCCTGTGACTCACTCTAGATGGAGGCACACAAGCCAGGAGTAACCTGGATCCATCGCCTGCTCTTCTCCCTCCCTTCCTGTGTCTGCTTCACCACAGACATCCCTGGAGTGGGCCAGTGACATCCCTGGGAACACCCATAGCCTTTGACCTACATCCCTGCCCTGGCAACACTTGGCCTCCTTTGCTCTGCAGCACAAAGTCTTGGCTCCAGCAATTTCTTTGACAGTCCACTCAACCACTGGCCAGAGTCCCCATCTGTCTCAGTTAGGGTCACTATTGCTGTGATGAAACACCATAGCCAAAAGCAACTTGGGGAGGAAAGGTTTTATTTCACTCACAGTTCCATGTAACAGTTCATCATCAAAAGTAGTGAGGGCAGGAACTCAAGCTGGGCAGGAACTCAGAGGCAGGAGCTGATGCAGAGACAATGGAAGGGTGCTATTTACTGGCTTGTTCCATTTCGTTTCTTATAGAACCCAGGACCGCAAGCCTCCTCCACATCAATCACTAAGAAAATGCCCTACAGGTCTGCCTATAGTTGGATTTTGTTGTTTTTGTAGTTGTTTTTCGAGCCAGGGTTTTCGTATCCCTGGCTGTTGCTGTCTTGGAACTGGCTCTGTAGATCAGGCTAGCTTCAAACTCACTGAGATCCTCCTGCCTCTGCCTCCTGAGTGCGGGGATTAAAGGCATGCACCACTACCACCAGGCTTATAGCTGGATCTTATGGAGGCATTTTCTCAATTTAGGCTCCTTCCTCTCCAGTGGCTCTGGATTTTGTCAAATTAACATAAAAATAGCCGCACAACTGACCCTTGTCTACTTGACACACAAATCTATCAGTATTAAGCCACAACCTTTACTTTCTTATTCATCCCCATTAGTAGGAACATCACAATATAAAATATTCTAAATTTTAAAAGTCCCACTGTGTTAAACAATTCAGATATTCCAGCCTACAGATACTACAGAGCGAGTGTCAGGACATCCAAATTACACCAAGAAACCCTGTCTCGAAAGAAAAAAAAAATTCAAATACTTAAAAGTTCAAAGTCTCTTTTTAAAATATCTAAACTTTCTCTTAAAATCCAACATCTTTGTAAACTTTCAAAAATCTCCTTAAAAGTTTAAAGTCTCTCAACTGTGGGTTCCTGTAAAATACAAAATAAATTAAGTACTTCCTTATTTCAAGAGATAAGACCCAGGGCACAGTCACAATCTGAACAAAGCAAAACCATACTCTAGTATCTCAATGTCCAATATCTGGGATCCACTCATGATCTTCTGGGCTCTTCTGAGGGGCTTGGCTCACTTCTCACCTCTGCCCGCTGCAGCACACACAGCTTGTTTTCTAGACCCCAGCTGGCCGCACTCCACCGTTGCTGTTGTTTTAGTGGTCCTCTCATAGTACTGGCATCTCCAAAACTACTTGAGTTCCTTGCTACAACTGGGCAGTACTTGCACCAATAGCCTCTCCTGGGCTCTCTTCTGGGACTCCAGCCCTGCCACACAGTGCCAAGCCTCAGCTGCTCTCCTTGACCCCTCATGCCTTCAAAACAAGCACTATCCGAGTGACTCTTAAATGACCAGCGATGCTGGTCTCCTCTGAATCACAGCTGATTCTTCAGCTCCAGCTGACCAGACACCACGGCTTTTTCTCGAACACCAAAGGCCTAGGAGAGTCTTTGCTTCCCTTTAAAATTTCCCAAGCCAGGCCTCCATCCTCTGTATTACTTTCAACATTCTTATTTTCCAAGTTCCCATAGAGAAGCTCACCAAGCTTTGAACTCTCAAGAGCTTTTCTAGCCCCAAGTTCCAAAGTCCTTCCACAATCTTCCCCAGAACAACATGGTCAGGTCTGTCCCAGCCATACACCACTCCCGGTACAAAACTTGTCTTAGTTAGGGTTACTATTGATGTGATGGGAAACACCGTGACCAAAGCAACTTGGGAGGAAAGGGTTTATTTCACTCACAGTGCCATATCACTGTTCATCATCAAAAGCACTGAGAGCAGGAACTCAAGCAGGGCAGGAACCCCGAGGCAGGAGCTGATACAGAGGCTATGGAGGGGTGCTGCTTACTGGCTTGCTCCTCACGGTTTGCTCAGCTGCTTCCTTATAGAACCCAGGATCAGGAGCCCAGGAGTGGCTTTACCCAAAATTGCCTGATTCCCCACCCCATCAATCATCAATTAAGAAAATGTCTATAGGCCTGCCTCTAGCCATATCTTACAGAGGCATTTGCTCAGTTGAGGCTCCTTCTCCAAGTGACTCTAGATTGGATAAAGTGACATAAAACTAGCCAGCATGCCATCTGAGCACATCCTTCTTCCCTGAGCTCATGTTTTCCTCTCCATGCGTTCCTGTGCTCATCGGGGCCACCTGCTTTCTCAGCTAGAATGTGAGCTCCAGGCTGGGCATGGCGGCACATACCTCTAATCCCAGTTCTCAGGAGACTGAAGAAGGAGGGAAGCCACAAGTTCAAGGTCAGCCACGGTGGGTCATATAGTGAGCTCCAGCCCAGCTTGGGCTGCACAGTGAGACCTTGTCTCAGCAAAACTGGACAAAGGAGAAAGAATGTGAACTCCGGGACATGGGAGTTCACTTGCAGAGCTGTGCCTGGCATGCAAATGGTACCAAAGAGATGGCAGGTGGCCAAAAGGAGAGGAAGGATATTGGGATGACTGCTGTGCGAGGGCCTTTGGCATCCCTGCAGAAGGGGGCTGAGGCTCATGGTTCCTGTGAAGTTGCCATTAGTGAATTGGAGTGGGTAGGCTAATCAGAAGTGATCAAAGTTTGTTAACCACCTGTTAACAAGGTACACCCTTGGTATTTCACCTCAGAATGAAGGCAAGATGACTGCTTCCGTTTCCACATGTAAGAAAGGAGGGTCTGAGAGCCTGAGCATTTTCTACCTGGGCTGTGGTGTGGTGAGGATGGGATTTGCTTCCACAAATCTCAAACCTCAGATCATACACTGCTCCTACCAGGTACTAGTGTCCCTGGCCTGTGAGAGCCACATTCCTGCTGACCCCCAGGCTCTTCCAGCCAGTGGCCCCAGTCCCTGAGAGGAAAAGCAGGTAAAAGGCAGAGAGGTCACCTCCACGGTCCCCAAGCAGCCAAGTACCAGGTGTGGACTGTTAGCAACAGCAAGCTTGAGGCAAAGACTCTGTGCTGGTGGAACCCACAGTCCACCGGAGGCTGGGTGGGCCAGTGGGCTGTTTCCAGTAGTGTTATTGTGCAGTTCTACTGTGGTTTGGATAAGAAGGTGTCTACCCAGGTTTGCACGCTACAGGCTTGGGTCCCAGTGCTGACTCCTGTTGAGACGAGAAGCCGCAGGGAAGCAACTCTTGAGGTGTGGTAGGACTGTGGAAGGTGGGGCCTGACTGGATGCAAACCCTTGAGGGACACCTTGTCTTCTGTCCCTTCTTCCTGCACTCCTCTTGCTTCCTGTGCTCCGCCCCACCACACATTCACCTCAGAAATCTGCACCTCACCTCAGATCCACACTATGAGTGGAGCCATCTGCTATAACCTCAGAATCCCTGAGCCAAAATAAGCCCCCCCCCCAAAGCTGCTCTGTTGGGCATGTCTCCAGAGCCACAAGATCTGACAGTTCCAGGCGTGGCTTTAGCTTTATCCTGCAAGAGGCTCGTGGTCTGTCTCAAATTCATGGCTACTTAAAAGACCCTCTCAGGAGTGGGGATGTAGCTCATTAGTGAACTGCTTGCTTAGCATGTGCAAGGCCCTAGGCTCTGTCTCCCTCACCCTCCCTCCCAACACACACACACACACACACACACACACACACACACACACACACACACACACGTACAGTTTTTCTTCACTTGCCAGCCCTGCCACTATTGTCACTGCCCAATGCCTTTTCCTCCTATGGGATTCTAGGTACATACATCTTAGATTTTTTTAAAAATTAGGTTTCAAATGTTATTTATGCTTTAATGTATTATTATTATCATCATCATCATCATCATTATTATTATTATTATTATTATTATTATTATTATTATTATTTTGGCTTTTGAGACAGGGTCTCTCTACATGGACCAGCTCTTTTTTTTTTTTTTTTTTTTTTTTTTTATCCAATCTGGGGCCCCAGCTCATGGAACAAACGGCACTGCCGCACTTGGGTAGATCTTCCAACACCAACTAACCTGATTATGTAATCCTTCCAAGGCTCGCCCAGAGGCTTGTCTCTCTCTCTCTTTTTTTTTTTTTTTTTTAAAGATAGGTTTATTTATTTTTTTTGTGTGTATAGTGTTCTGTCTGCATGTATCCCTGCAGTCCAGAAGAGGGCACCAGATGACATTACAGAGGGTTGGGAGCCACCATGTGGTTGCTGGGAATTGAACTCAGGACCTCTGGAAGAATGGGCAGTGCTCTTAACCCCTGAGCCATCTCTCCAGCCCCAGAGGCTTGTCTCTTATGTGATTCTAAGTCCAACCAAGTTGTCCATCAAGATTAAGCATAACATAGGGACATATCTGTCGAAATCAGTGGATCCACACTGCCAAGTCATTACGCCTCAGAGTGCCAGGTTTGCATCCCTCACTGTGCACCCTAAGTAGAAACCTAACTCCATGCTCAAGTGAGAAGCAGCAGTGTGTCTGCCTCAGTTCCTCCCTGCCAGGTCTCAACCCTGGGCTGAGGGCTCCCCAGCACTCTAGGGCAGCCTCACCTTGCCTGGCAGGAGACTCCCAGGGGATGAGAATCTGAACTTAGGTCCCAGCACCCGACAGGAATATCAAGACATCTGCCTGGCCTGCTGGGACCCTTGCAGGATTGTATGTGGTGTCCCCAGCAGAGTGGAAGAACCCAGATAGCTGCTGTCTTGTGGGTTTCAGCCCTCGACGGTAGCAGTCTTGCCAGTTAAATAAAGTGGAAAGGCAGATTTCTTGATTCATTTATTTTAAAATAACCATGCTAAAGTCCCCAGCTTGTCAGCACACACTAACTGGGTAGTTTAACTATGCAGGTACCAAGACCAGAGTGAGAACTTCTGCTGTCTCGTGTTGGCAGACAGCTCTGGCTCGAGAGCCACCACCTGCATGCTGAAGATAACTGCTCTTTCATGGGCAGATGTGGGGTCAGGGTAGGATCTGGCGGGTGCCATCGGGATGGGCAGCTCAGGACACAAGGCATGGTCCTCTGTCAGAACTTGGGTCCTGGGGCAGGTCACATGGCACTGCTCTCTTCCTTCCTTTTGAAGCCTGTTTCCCCCTCTGTGGAAGTGAGCCATGGCAACTTCTACTTCCCAGGGTGCAGGGAGCTTTGCCTTTGAGAACACACCCAGCGTCTTGCACCAGCAAACACCAGCTCTTGTGGTTTCTCACTGTCAGGGTGTGGGGGTTCACTCCCTTCTCTCCTACTGTGCAGTCTTGAGACAGGGCTGGATGGAGGGAAAGCAACGGCAGCACAAAGCACAAGACCCTAGTGTTCTCTACACTTTCCAGTGTGAAGAGGCTGAGAGTGGACAAGAGAGATGACCACCTCACACTGCTATCCTGTGGCCTTAAACGTAGACTTTCCTGGACCATCAGTATGGTGGCTTTTTATTGCAGCAAAGACACAGAAGAGCTACAGACTGTCCAGATCTTCACAGCAGATGGGGCAAAGTATCCACTACAGGCAGCCAGGACAGAGGGGACAACATTAAAGTCCCACGTGGCTGATCTCCCCTCTGGCAGCCTCATCTCCAGCCCTGTGGTCCTAGTGGCTTCATCCTTAACCAAAACCCACTGGGACACTGCATGGTAGGGAGGGTGTCTGGTCTCCCCCTCTTTCAGCCCCAACAGCTTTTTTAACTTTATCCACGAAACCCACACCGCAGTCCAAAGAAAGGCTTGCTCTTTGCCCCACCCTGCCTAAAAAGAGGGGTTAGTACTGCCTGTGAAGTTAGCCTTGTCTAATAGTGAACTTCACATGCAGGAATAACATAACGTCTGTTTGTGGACTCCAAGCCCGCCCCCAGCATCATGTGTGTATTTGTTTGCTGTGTATAGCTGTCCTTCATTTTTGTTGCTAGTGTTCCATTCTATGAACAACAGCAATCTTATCCATTATACTATTCATGGAGAAATTACTGTTGGGAACCATTACAAATAGGGCTGGCATGAGAGTTTTTAAAAAATACAAATTATAGTGAAAATGCTAACATACCTGAGCTGACCATATACCCAGGAGTAAGGTGGCTCCTGAGAGGAGGTGAGCATTTCGCTCAAGTGATGATTGCCACATCATTTGAATACTTTCTACAATCCTTGTGCCCTCTACCCTGTCACATCCTGAGGCCCTTAGAAAGACCTGTGTTCATGTCCCTCTGCCACATAGAAGTGGCAAACCACACAACTTCTCTGAGCTTTGAGTAGAGTGAGCCACAGTGTCTTGCCTGTGAGTAGGGTGATCTGCAGTGTCCTGTGTGTGAGTGGATGGTCACCTGTCTCACAGGGCTGCAGAAAGAGATAAGGGTTCTAGCCTTGAGTGACAACTCTTCTCTGCCTTGGAGGAAGACACGACCACTGACCCACATGGAACCCTGGGAACGGCACCAGACTCTGGCTTTTTCCCTACCGGAGAAGGAAAGGCCCTGTACTGGGCTTTGAAGTGCTGTCCCACCCACAATGGTTCATGTACCTGAACCATTATTCTCAAAGTATTTAGTGAAAATGAATGGTAACCGTATTTGGAAATTGGGTCCTTGGGAGGTGCTTAAGATTTGTTGGGTTATGAGGCTCTGCCATGGCATTATTGAGTTTGTTTATATTTATTTATTTATTTATTTATTTATTTATTTATTTACAGAGTCTTGCTGTGTACCCCAGCTGGCCTGCAATTCATGATCCCCTGATTCAACTTCCTTCATGTTACAGTGACAGGCCTGTGTCACCATTCTGTTTTCTGAGAAGACCCAGCATGCCTACTGTGCTGTTCTGAGGTCTTTGTTGTGCCATGATGTAGCAGGAAGTCCCTAACTAGGTGCTTGCATGACTCTAACGCCATTCACTCGGACTTCTCTGTTTCTAGAACCAAGATCCAAATAACATCTATTCTTTATGAGTTCTTTGGTCTTGAGTATTTAGTGATGGCAGCAAAAGACAGACCAGCACATCCTGGGCCATCCGAGGCCATTTTTTCCAGGAGCATCCACCTGAGATCAAGATGGCTCTTAACTCTCCAAAATTGATGCCCTGTCATCCTCGGGCTTTTCCAGCAGTGGGGAAAGTTCTCATCTGCCTGTCTGACTTAGAACCCAGCTGGGCCCCCTGCAGAGCATTGGCCTTGGCCCCATGACCTGTACTCTACCCCTGGGTCATTTGCAATAGCCCATCACAGTAAAAACCTGTAGCTCGGAACTGAGGGGCTGAGAGCAGCATATGACTCTCCCCTCTTCCCAGCAGTGGGCACCCCATTGTAAATCACTTTAGAGACAAGGCACACTTAATGTGTGATGGCAGCCAGACACTCTGTAACAACCAATCACTATTTCTATACACCAGGTAAGGCCCAGTCTGTCACAACAACCCCACACCTCAAACTTCTCCACCTATCATCCCCTCCAAGGTTTCTCCTGGTACCCACAGAGCCCTCCCATCATCCTCCACAGGCTCTGCACCCACATTAGAGCCCCCCTATTGCCAGAAGCTTCCTTCCCTCCTCTCATTTTCCTCCTCCATCCCAGCTGGGATGTGACACTTCTGGAACACCTCTCCCAGCCACTGCACTGCTGATACTCCCAGTATGGCATCATCCCCCATCCCCTGGCTGTCTCCTTTGTAGCTTCCAGTGACTTCATATTTTAGCCACTGGCTTGTTGCTCATCTATCTTCTGGGAAGGGGGAAGTTGTGGCTATGAATGTGTCCCTGGCATGAGTTATCCGGAGACTGTGAGCACTTTTCAAGGCAGATGATAAGTTCGGAGGTGACAAGGGACCTGCTGAGATCACAGGGTCTATTGGACCTCAGGGACTATTGGAACCGTGACTATTGGCCTCAGAAGGACTTTCGTTGGCATTTCCCAAACCCTCTCAGTGTGTCAGTACTGAGCTGACCCTGGACACAGGATGGGTGAGCCATCAGCCCTCTACAGATGGGAACCAGAGTCTTGCCCATGCCAGACACATAGCCAATGGCTAGCCATACTAAAATCAGAACCCAGTGTACCTGCTTCTTGAGCTACGCTGGAGAATCATAGTCACTGATCCCCTGGCAAGTCTCCTCCACAACCCCCTGGCATCCAGTCTATGTGCAAATCATATAGGAGTCACCTTCAAGATCATTCTGGGGTAGTCACTTCTCCTTCCCTGCCTGTCCTAATAGCTAGCCCCCCTCTCACCTGAAAAAGGCAGAGCCCTCCTCCAGGCCCCTCCTGCCGCCACCTGGACCCCTCACTGTTATTCCTATCCAGATGCATGTGACCTGTCATCAAATAGCTTATCCCTCCTTTGCAGGGTTCTCTACCGACTCTCCAGTGGCTTTGAAAGCCCAGCTCCTTCCCAAGCTGATGTCTGCTATACACCCCACCCCCAACTGCAGATGCAGGGTTTCCCTCCTGTACTTTAAGCATGCCAATCACGCTTCTGCCTCAGGGCCTTTACACGTGCTGTACCCTGGGTCTGGACTGCTTTGCCTAGAGATCCACTGGGGTAACCTATAACTTCCTACAGATGTTCAAATCTCACCTAACTGCACTATTGTGTGGTCCAACAAGTACACAGAAAAGGAAAGGAGGGGAGGAGGGGAAGGAGATGAGAGCCCCAGGCAGTGTGTCCTAAGCCTGCCTGAGCCTCAGTCTTGCTTCCCATCCGAAATAGGGGCATTAGATGCTGTCACTTATGGGACAGCCCTTCCTGCCTCCTGCCTCCTGGGTGTTTCACTCTGATGCTGCTACCTTGCACCTGGGGTGGCCACCAACCCAGGACAGTGTCACCTGGTGTCCCCTCTCTATCACCTTTCTTCTTGAGAGTGGCTTGGGTTTCACATGCTACAGCTAAGGCCTCAAAATAGTCTGCGGCCACTTGTTAGTGCCAAAAAGGAAGTGAGAGAGGTGCACCTCTTCCCCTGGGTGGAAAAGGGCTCTTTTGCAGTGACGTGCCATTGTTCCCCAGAGCCTTGCTGTCCTGGTTCCCACTTCATCCCCCTGTGGGAAACAAAGGCTTAGCTAGCTAGGGAGGCAGATGCACGACAGATTCTCTACAGTACATCATTCCCCTGAACCACACCACAGGGGACACAGTATGTCAAGAAAGTCCCCTGGGACCTGAGTGAGCTGTACTAGTCTACTGTTTCTGCCCTGCTTGTGACACCATATTGCTTGGGGGAATATCGATACATATCAGAAGACTGTAAGTAGGTAGGGATGTTACCATATCATACATTCTGAGGCATTTTAAATTCCCCCATAATTCCCAGTGTTGGGGATAAGATTCTCAGGTCTCAGAAACTGATCTTGTTTAGTTGATTCTATGGGACCTTTAAAATCCCATGTGGTTTAGTTAAAGTTGCAGCCAGCTCCCCCATGGGAAACCCAGGTCAAGTCACTCATCTCCTGAGGCTACTGTGGAAATAGCTGCTACTTTTAGTACGATGTTCAGCCTGAAGGAAAAGTTGCAAGAACCTTTTCTGTCCTCACATATATTTGGAACATCACAGGATAACGCTGGCAAAGCAAGAGTGGCATGTTGCTGAAAGGAAGCAATTTATCCCTGATTACATCTTATGAAATTCCATCCGTGGAGAGTTTGGAGTTGATGATCATCTCTGCTGAATCCAGTCCCCCTTAGAGATGCTGTTCTCCTCCGTGGCCTTACGCTGGGGCTGATGTATCTGGGAAGAAGGGAAATAAGTTCATCTGTTAAGTTATTCTTGAGTTCTCACCTCTGCTTCTTGAATAAACTGAGGCCTGCAGGACTTCTGAGTGTCAGCAGACATCCCCTGACAGAGAGAGGGGGATCACCTGCCAAATGCAGGGCCAAGGCCCAACTGTGTCCTTCATTCTTGCTCTGATATGGTAAGTATTTAGAAATTGCTTTTACTAAAAAGCATCAACTCATCAGTTGGGCACAGAAAACATCTAAACATAGGATGAAGGCCTGGCATCTCTGCCTTCATTTTGGGTTCATTTCTTTTACCTTGAGTCAGATTTCTGCTCAACTCTACACTCTGCGTTGGTTTCAACGGGGTATCTGCCTGCCTCATCTGTCTCAATCTTCTCCCAGGGTGAAGGCACAACGGGAAGTTATAGTTTTAGACCAATGTCACCTTGGATTCCTGTAATAACACCGATAGACACCCCACACCCAGGGTGAAGGCAGTTATCCACTGTGTTGAGGTGCAGCCTGGAACAGAAGTCATCCCATAGGAGCAAGCTTACTCTCCTCAAGTGACAGAAATTACAACTGCTTCAGAACTTCCTTGTAGGACAAAGACTGGGAGAAATTATCAAACAAACTGTACCTTGGCCAAGACTATTTAATTGTGCATAACTTTTAAATGTATCTGACTGTTTTCCTGCATGTATGTGTGTGTGTACACATGTGTACTTGGTGCCCTTAGATCCCTTGGAACTAGAGTTACAAAGAGTTATGAGCCTGCCATGTGGGTGCTGGGAATCGAATCCAAGTCCCCTGGAAGAGTTGCAAGTGCTCTTAACCACCGAGTCATCTCTCCAGCCCCTAATTAAATTAAATTATGAATAACCTTTAATCCTATTCCAATTCCTCCTCTGTTGAAGTTAAATCTCATGTCAGTACTTGGAAGACTTATTTGGGGTGACTGGGCCCATTTATCTGCTCCTCTTTCCACAGCATTGATTTTTCCCTCTGTTTTACAATATTGCTTGTCTCTTTAGTTGCTGTTTTGAGATGGGTGACTAAGCTGAGTCAGTTGCAGCTGCCAAAATGTTCTCTTGCCCCCAAACTCCAGTTGCATCAGGAGAAACTCTTCAGTAGACACACCAACCACAGGCAGCAATATAAACGGTTTGATTAGTTTTAGACACGAGCCAAATATTTTCTTCCTAAAGCCTCCAAGGAACACTTAGTGAATAAAACTCAGAATCACTGTGTTCCAAATGTGTCTGCCATGTGTTATCATAAAGAATGTCTTCTGTCTGTGGAAAAAATTAAGTATCTATTTGCATGTACAGGCAGAATCATTATTAAGACTGCACCACATGTAAGAATGCCAGGTGCTGAGACCCCATGGGACCCCGTGACCAAACCTTCCACGCTATAAGGCATTCCTGTCTTGTGTGAGCCAGGTTTACAAGTAGTCAGTGTCATCATGAACAGCACACATATGATATATAAATAGCGAGCACTGGCGTGACTCCAAAATAGACCACTTTGATTTCATAGGAGATGGGACCTCTCTGTGCCATTGACAGTCACTGTTCTGTCTGTATTATGAGGACTAGATTCCATTTCATGGAGTCTGAGGCAAGTGTTGAACCAGGTGCATTTGAACCAAGGCAGAGACATGCCAGTTGTAGACCAAAAGGCCCCATATAAAAGAGGAATTCCTACATACTAACCCTGCTGACAATTCCTCTTTCTTACCTCTGGTAAACACATTCGCTGTCCATGCATCACTGACCCCGATGCCATGGTAACGGCCTTTACAGGGGAGATTAAAGGAGCCTGTCTTGAACATTAAATGGGTGAAAATATTCTACAACATTCCCTGGCTCTTACTTTGGCCAGTTTGGTTTGGCTTGGTTTGGTTTTTAAGTCAGGGTCTCATGTAGCCCAGGCTGGCCTCAAATTCACTAAGTAGCCAAGGCTGACTCTGAAACGCTGACTTCTCCTTCCTTGATTTCCAAGTGTTGGGACAGCATGTGTGTGCCTTCGTGCCGGGGAATTTTGACTTTGACTTTTTCTTCAATTTCTTTTCTGGGGACCAAGCCCATAAATGCAGTCTGCGTTTGTGAAAGCCACCCTCTCACCTGAACCCCCACGGCTACTCCTTGGCTAAGATTTCTGTAGGGACCAAAAGGTCAAAAATTAAAGTAGAAATTAACTCACTTTAACATCAGACTGTGGCTGTCCAGATTCCAACATCCCTAACTTTGGGCGTCTTTCTTTTTATTTATTGTTATTATTGCTTTATTTTTTATTGTTTGAGAATTTTACATATGAATAAAATGTGTTTGAATCAAATCCACACTCTCCCCTCAAATCCTCTCCCTCTCCCAGTGACTTTCCCCTTCCTACTTGGTTTTGTCCACTCAGGACTGCCTGCTTGCACACGGGTGGAGGACCATCCCCTAGAGCACAGCAAGCCTCTCAGGAGCCACATCCCCACAGAAAAGTCACTAACCATGGCCCTCAGCAGCCATCAGTGTCTCCAAAGACAGGGGCGGAAGTTCATGAGGCCCTCCCTACCCATGCTGGGGTTTTGGTTGGCTTCATCTTGTGCAGATCTTCTACATGCTGTCCCAGCCTCTGTCCATCCATGTGTGTAACTGTGCTGTCATGTCCAAGAAAATACTGCAGACACCCACTCCCATTGCTCTTAGAATCCTTCCGCTCCCAAGTCTGAGATGATCCCCGGGCCTTGCAGGGAGGGATATGATATAGATTTCCCATTTAGAGTTGAGTGCCCACCCCCCATTGTCTCTTAGTCTCTGCACATTGACCAGTTGTGGGTCTCTGTATTAATCACTATCTACTGTTAAGAAAAGTAAATAATAGGGGCTGGAGAGATGGCTCAGCAGTTAAGAACACTGACTGTTCTTCCAGAGGACCTGGGTTCAATTCCCAGCACCCACATGGCAGCTAGCAACTGCTTGTAACTCCAAAATCAGACAAACATACAGACAAAATATCAGTGCATATAAAATAAAAATAAATAAAAAATTATTAAAAAAAGAAAAGTAAATAATAAATAAATAAGCTTTTATGATGAAGAATGAGACCTGCAATAATCTATGGTATAAAGAAAAGGTTAGGGGATGCTTTATGACTTTGTTCATTTAGCAGAATCATAGTACTAGGGTCTCCCTTAGGGCTTATGACCTAACCAGCTACATGGTTTTGGTCCAGTTAATAGTACCACACATGAGTTCAGTCTTGTGGGCAGACCTTAAATTCAATCAAAAAGTGGGTGGTTACTTCTGTAACATTTGTGCTATGATGGCATCAGTAGGCATATCATATCAGGTCAGTTGTTATTAAAATTTATGGAGTTCACAGCTAGGTAAGATTGTCACTTATTAGACCAACACCTAATGGCCCTTGCCACCTTGTCCCAAATATCCAAAGTCAGAAGATGCTATAAAATTCACTGCTTGACTTGGGTTTGGAGAGATGGCTAAATGGTTAAGAGCACTGACACCTCTTCCAAAGGACCTGGATTCAATTTCCAGCACCCACATGGCAGCTCACAACTGCTGCTTGCACAGAAATACATGCAAGCAAAACACCAACACATCTAAAATTAATGAATTAATTAATTAAAAAATTCACTGCTTAACTTGAGGCATGGTGGTGCACGACTTTAGTCCCAGCACTCAGGAGGCAGAGTCAGGAGGATCTCTGTGAGTTTGAGGTCAGCCAGGTCTATGGAGTTAGTTCCAGGACAGCCAGAGCTGTTACACAGTGAAACTCTGTCTTGAAAAAAAATAAAATAAAGAACAAATTACTGCTTAACAAGATAGTGAACTGCCCAGCTAATTATCTTTCCAGATATGGACCCCACCAGACAAAATATTTGTTCTTAGTTGTATAAAAATTCCCCTTTAAGGAGGGATTCTCTGAGAATTTGCCCCCTATATCTTTCTTTCCTTGCAGCATATTTTATTTAATGAATCTTTTCAATCTATATATGTATTGTGGCCTGGCCAATACTTTTACTCTCATGCCTTTAGCTCGTCATGTTGCTCCTGGCACATCTTGGTGCCCCATGGGCAACACTCTCCCTGACTCCCTTGGCTTCTCTACACTGGAGAGTTTGTTGATCCAGCCATGGGCACAAAGGCTTCATGGTAGTGTTGTACTCCAGTGAAACCAAAGACCTATGAGCTAAGGCATAGCTTCCAGCCCTTGCAGAAGGCCTTACCTCCCATTTGCAACTGGAAGACACTGGCTGAGGCTATTCTTTGTAGCTCCAGAAGAGAAAGATGGCCAGCTGTAAGTCCGTAAGGAGTCACCGTGCCATCCTTCAAGTAGCCACCTCCCCAACATGTGATGTTGGCTGGCAGTAGCAACTTGTCCAGAATGAATCCCTGTGGATTGTAAGGACTTCTTCCATCTTCCCTCTCACCTTGCTGGTCCTGGCGTTTGCTGTCACTCTGTGGAGCATGCGGCTGGCTGTGTTTATACCCCATCCTTTCCCCATCCTGGCTAGAATTCCTGAGCCAAAAAAAACATATGGATAGTAAGCCCTTCACTTTCCAACATGACTGAGTCCTAACCAGCTTTGGTTTCTGAGTCCCTGAAGTAAAACTATGACAGAAAGGGGTATTATAGTCAGGGTGGCCCCGGCTTCCCAACTCCCAGAGTCTCCACGAGTACTTTGAGCATGGTTTCAGCTAGCCTACATTATAACACAAGAGGGCGAGGGTAGCCCAGCTTAGAACACACCTCAACTGTGTCAGTGTGGTGAGACCAAGTCTTAGCTCTGACAATAAGCAAGATCAACTCTCTTCAAGGGACACCCACATTCAGTAGGACCCAAATGATGGGATTCTGACTGCCTTTCATATGATTGGTCCCTGGGACATAGTCTCAAAAATTGGTCTAAATTTGATCCCCAGACTTATAGAAGGGGGGGGGGAACCATTTTGTTTTACTTTGTAACAAAATAGATCACGAATTCTGGCAGCCTCATGGCACACTGAGCTGTAATCAGCCTGTAATTAAACCTTTTTGGATGACTTAGGGAGGACTAAGTATATAGCCTTCATGGCGATATACTCCATGGCTTCTCCACGGAGCTTTCAGTTGTGACAGGAATGCTGCACGTGGAACACTAGAGTCTCCTACACACACTGATCTTTAAATTCAGCCTCAGATGACACCTTGATGGCCTTCCTTTGTGTGTACCCCAGCTTCTCTGTGACCAGCCTTGCCTCCTCCTGGCAACACTGCTCTCTGCCTCCCTCTTGGCTTCTCCCGTCAGCGCCTTGTTCTTCTCCACCTACAGAGCTTTCTCCCACTGCTCTCCAAAGAGCTGCATCCCTCCTCACACACTCACCCAGGAACTTCACATAGAGAACTTGGAATGATAAATACTCTTGGCCTCTCCCTCAGAGAGCATTCTTTTCCTTCATGAGGTGGCTAAGGGGGAGACCTTGGCAACACTAAATACCTGCCCCTTCCTTACGTCTGACCTGTCTCAAATCAACCCAAAGGGGGTTGTTTAGATAGGATTTTCCACCTTCATTAAGGACGTCAAAAGACCCACTGTGGTTTTGAACCAACATGGAAAACACCTGTATCGTCCTAACCACCTGCCGCTCACATGAGACGTTCCAGTCTGGTCTGTAGCACACAGCTGGGCTGATGGAGCCCATACTCATAGCCTAGTTAACAGGCAGGCCAGGCTCCATTGTGATGCCAATCAGAACCCCAGTGGCCATAGCAGACCACTAATACAGAAAACAATGAGGGGAGTTCCTCCAAGACTCATGATTGTCTATTCAAGGGTATCAAAGGCTGAAGCCAAACCCATTAACTATGACCGGTTATCAGAGATAACCGGGGAACCTGGAAACCCTGTCCTCTTATGTTACAATCTAGGGCAGCTGAAAGCATTATCAAGTATCCTAATGACGACCTGGGAGTCAGGAAGACTATACTACACAACTGCTGTTCCCAGCACTGACATTACACAAAAGCTTGGAAAACTAGACCAAGGTCCCCAGACTCCTTTGCCAACTTTTCTGCACACAGCCTTCAAGGTCTTTAGAAAATGAAATCCAGGTGTGTCAGAATGGGACAAAGTAGATAAAATGGCAAGCTCCACAGGTGATTGGAACAAATGCCCGGTCCCTGACTAGCCTAGGAAATCCTCCAGTGCCATCTAGTGGCATTCTGCTTCAGTCTAAATCTACAAACCTATTCAAATGAGGCTGTCTGCATGAGGTGAAGGATAGCCACAAATGTGGCTCAGCACAAAATCCTAAATTTACTTGAAATATGAGAAGATTGGATCTTTGTTTGTGTGGGCATTTTTGAGAAGGGATATTGTAGCACAACTGCACAGTTCTCAAGTGTTGTAGATGACAACTTCCTGTTGTAATGTCAAAAGGTCAGACATGCGTAGAGGAAGCAAATCCAGCCTCAGGTTGAAGGGCTTTGCTGCTATTGTTGCAGTCAGCCAGAATATCTCAGCTGGGAGTGTGCAAAGCCAAAGGGATAGAACTACCCCAGGGCAGTTTCTAATCAGCAAAATGAATTCCCTGTAAGGGAAAAATACTCTTCTCTTGTTCCTGAAGGAAGGCCAACCTTTTGTCCAGGACCTCAGGTTAGAATAAACCTTGAATTAACTCTGCTGGACCCAGACTAAGGCCCTATGGTGACACACCAGTCCTTTCCTTTATGAAAGTGAAGCCTGGGTTGCATTGGAGACCCCAAGATGTTGGAGATGCCGAAGCTCTAGGCTGTCTGTTAAGGAAAGCTGCTACATGGAGTAGAGCCAGCACAAGAGAGACCAGTATGCTTTAAGCAGTAAAGTTGGATGGGAAGTGCTATCTAAGCTCTTTTATGTTGAGCATGGAGCTGTAGGATTTAGTGTTTGTCCTGCTGGGTTCTGGTTTTGTTGGTGCAGTATTTCCTCACTATGCCCCAATTCCCACCTTTTAGAATGGCAGTGTATGTTCTGTGCAATTGTAAGGCAGAAGTATGTAACTTGCTTTCTTATTTTACATAGGGTTACAAATAAAAGAGATTGCCTGGAGCCTCAGATTGGGCTGTGGACTTTTAAACAGTGTTGAGACTGTGAAAAACTATGCAGTTGAGCTAAATGCATTTTGCAGTATGTGTTCATGACCCTGTGAGAACAAGAGAATGAAGTTTGATGGCTTGGGTGAGAATGTCCACATAGACTCATGCATTTGAACACTTGGTCCCCAGTTGATGACACTGTTTAGAGAGTGTCAGCATTGTGGCCTTGTTGGACGAAATATATCACTGGAAGCAGGCTTTGGGAGTTTAAAGACCTTCGTCGTTGCCAGTTGCTCTCTGCTTTGTGATTTTGGTTCAAGATGTGAGGTCTCAGCTTGCTGTTCCAGCCGCTGTGTCCACCTGCTGCCATGCCTCCCCACAGCAATAGAGACGGATGGGCTCTTACCCCTCCGGAACTGTAAACCCAAATAATCCCTTCCTTCTATAAAAATGCTTTGGCCATGGGTTTGCTGTTTTGTTTTTTTTAGCATCGCTTTTCTACTTTTTTCATTTTAAATTTCTTTTATTTTAAAACTATTTTATCATTTTATATACCAATCCTAGTTCCCACTTCTCCCTCCTGCTCTCCCCACCCCCCTACCCCACCCCATCAGAGAAGGTAAGGCTTCCCATGGGGAGTCAATGAAGTCTGGCACATCACTTTGAAGCAGGGCCAATGGCCAGGTATTTTATCACAGCAATAGAAAAGTAACTAATAACCAGGCATAGTGGTATTTGCACACGCCTTTAATCCTAGCACTCAGGAGGCAGAGGCAGGCTGATCTCTATGAGTTCAAGCCTAACCTGGTCTACCTAGTGCATTCCAAGCCACTCAGAACTACACAGTGAGACCCTGTCTTAGAGAAAGAGGGGGCTAACACAAGGAGGAAAGGGTTTATTTGGCTTACAAGTTGCAATATAGCATAAAGAAAAGTCAGGACAGGAACTCAAGGCAGGAGCTGAATGCAGAAACCAGTAGAGGATCACTGCTCAGTGTCTTGTCTCCAGGCTCACATTCAGCCATCTTTCTTACACAGCCCCAGCTCTCCTAGCCAACTGTGGTGCCACCGGAGGTGGACTGGAGCCTCCTAGATGCCCCACAGATAGTGTCATGGGCCAATGTGATTTAGTAAATTTCTCAATTGAGGGCCCCGTTACCCAGGTGTCTCTAGGTGTGTGTCCAATTGACAGCTGAAGCCATGACAGTAGGATAACCAGAACTAAGGGTGAATGAAAATGTCATAGAAACCCACTGGCTAGTAAGTTCATGTCAAAATATAGCATGGTTTATTAAACAAAAATCACAGTGTCAGGCATGGGATGCCTCCCTAGGAGTCATTGGGCAGGGTGGCTTCAGAGACTCCCACAACAATACAGGCTATTACTATTACCTGTAGTTTTCCATCAAACTACACAGCAAACCTTTTGCTGCAGAACATGGAGAAGTCCATCTCAAACAAACCCTTTCCTCCCTAAGCTGCCTTTGGTCAGGGCATTTTGTCATAGCAATAAGACTTTGGATACCATCAAAATTGATCAAGGTTTGAGTTGAAAAAGACAACCTTCTCGACAAGGACGACTGACAGGTATTTACTGAGGTATATCTCATGAACTAAATGAAAGCCTCCCAAAGGAATGGAAAATGCTTTGTTTTTCTCTTCACAGAAAAACTCACCTCCAGAAAGTCAAAGGACACTGCATGGATTGATACTTAAAGGAAAGAAGGTAGCTATAACCATCAAACAAAAGGAATGTGCCATACGGTAAACTTTACAGCTATCTCTCAAAAAACTCCATTTCTCTTCATTTCCTAGTCCCTATTCAATTAAATCAACACTGGATTTAGAGTTGGATTTGGCTTTCCTCCCCTAAAATCCAAGCATGTTGTTTAACTAAATTTTAAAGTTTTTGTATTATATCAAGAAGCCAATTGATGTAATACAAAATAAATAAAGAATTTGAGGACTATCTTTTGTCTTTTCTTGGCTCTTTCTTTCAAGGCCTACAACCTCTCATAATTGTGGTTTTTCAATGGTTGCTTTTCCCAATATACATACATGTGCAAGCACACATTTCTCTGCTAACACTTATGTTTGAGTCCCATACAGCCAATGAAGATCCACCTGACAACAATCCCTGGATGCTCTGGAAAAGGAATTGGGCCATACCTCTTCAACTGCACTGGATCCAACTTACTCCGTTTCAACTGACACTCTGGCCAGAGCCTCGAGTACTGACTTCAATCAAGTTGAGGATTTCAACCTAGATCTTCAGTCAAGCAAATCCCATCTAATGTGGACTGGAGATAACCCATTGGAGACTTTCCCTGTACTAACTTTTTTTTCCCCACAGGACCCCACAGGGCTACCATCGTCCCATTTCAGCAGGAAGTAACTTAGAAAATTCTATGCCCCCATTCCCCATTATTGTTTATTAGGGTAGTGTAAGCCTACTTAGGAATAACTTTCTTATTGTTTAGAGTTGGGATTGAAAGGAGGTGTTCGAGTTAAACACCCTTTCCACATGGCTTTAGGGCTTAGCTGGAATAGACATAGTTAGGATGTGCAATAGCAGATTATTGTATCTTCTTGTATTTCACCTTTATGATTGTTAATTTTGGATGTTTTTACACTATTAAGTTTTAATCCTCTTTTAGACTAAAAGGGGAATTGTAGGGAGACACTGTAGCCCCATCTCCTAGTAGCCCATACAGGTGTGCCTGGCCACGCCCGTGAGGGCATGGTCAGGGAAGGTCAAAGATGACTCTGGGACAATTCTTAAGGGACTGCGCACACGTAGATACCACTTCTCTCTGGCCATGCTAGCTCTCGGCCTCTGGGCACGCTCTGGCTTGTGTTTGGGCTGGTGTTTATCTGAATAAAGAAATCTTAGCTTTACGAACTACGCATCATCTCGTAATACTAGGACACGCACCCATAGGGCTCACAGCAGCGGCCAGTGTGTGCACGTGGGTACTATTGCAAACAGTCCACTGCCAGGCTGATCACACATCCCATTGGCCTACTGTGCAAAAGAACTCCCTCAGAGCTTGCTTTGCATTATCACAGGTGATTTTTGTGCTCACCTTTATAGTCTCCTAGGCACTTTGCTCCCCTGGAAAGACAAAGCCTCTTGCTGTTCCCCAGACGTTCATCTCAAGCTCCTCAATTAATGGGAAAAATCCCCTGGGAAGGTTAGCTAGCTACCAGGCAGGTGTCCTTAGGGAAAACCTTCTATATATATGGAGATAGGGTTGCTGCCCTTTTTATTTAGAATATCTTTTATTTATTCTTTAATAATTCATGATTATAAACAATGTGTTGGGAGCCCACCCACCCCCAAATCCTCCTTGTTATTGTCTCCAGACACCTCCCAACAGATCCTCTTGCCACCTTCATGCCCTGCCCTTCATTGAAACCCACTGTGTTGGGCTGGAGAGATGGCTCAGAGGTTAAGAGCACCGACTGCTCTTCTAGAGGTCCTGAGTTCAATTCCCAGCAACCACATGGTGGCTCACAACCATCATTATGATGCCCTCTTCTGGTGTGCAGATATATATGGGAGCAGAATGTTGTATACACAATAAATAAATAAATTCTTTAAAAAAAAAAGAAAGAAAGAAACCCACTGTGTCCAGTTAGAACTGCCTATTGGAATGCTGACTAATCTTGTTGGCTTGATCTTGACCAGGTCTCAAGTATGTAACAATGCATTCATGAACACAAAGACCACATCGTGTCCAAAAGACAGTACCCTCTCCATCCTCCAGCTCTCTGCAATATTCCCTTAGTTATGTGGGCATCGATGCAGATATCCCTTTTAATGTCCCATTACAGAGCACTCACTGTCACTTATCCTCAGCACTTTGACAGTCTTGAGTTTCTTCATCGACAGCTGCTCACTGCAGAGGGAGGCTTCTCTGGCTAGGTTGAGAGCAGCCCTAACTCATGAGTGTAAACATAAATATTTAGAAGGCAGTTTGACATGTCCAGTTGGCAGGATAGCAGTAATAGATTCACCCCTCTGGCCTTTAACTTCCAGAACTGTGGGATTTCACCACATCTACAACACTAGGCAAGAATTCCCTTCAGTGAAGCAGTCCTCAAAGCCAATAAGGCAGGGGTTGGTTGCCCCCAGAACTTTCATGTTAGACATACTGGGCAACTGGGCACATTCTGCCTGGCAGGTCAGTACTGTAGCATTCAAGGTTCACTGCTGGCAAATACCACTGATGATTTTTCTCCCCCAGAATCCTACATAGTTCCTTCTAGCCATGTGAAAACTACCCAGCAAGGAGACAGTTAAGGTCAGTTCCCATTTGATTTCTCTATGTTCGGCAGCTATAGTGTGTTGTGTCTTCAGCAATAGGGTCTTACCATCTACCTATGGGAAGCTAAGAGAAATAGCAGTAGCTTTTATTGTTCTGGGGTCCTTGAGGCCTCCCCATATCTGACATGAGATTTTCATTTATAATCCATGTCTTCTAGGAGAAGCAATGTCTGTCCATTCAGGCTTCAAACTCCTATTAAAAATTATCTATTAAAATGAGATTATAAAGTAGTGGGTTCCCATAAAGGCTTATTATATACATTCCCAGTTTTGGTTAACTCACTGCTCCAACCTATCTGTCTGTCTAAGTCCTCACTTAAAATTTAAACCCCTAGAATCCGATACTCCTACTTTTATAGCATTTGTGTTCTACTATACACTCACCCTTAAGGCCCTTTTTTCCATATCTCTTACGGCCCCTTTCTAGTTTCTAATCTCTACAGACACTCTAAATTAAAGAAAAAATCCAAAAATTTTAAGCTAGGGTCTACATACAACAGGAAACATGAGGCACTTGTCTTTCTGGGTCTGGGTAACTTTTCAGTTTCATTCATTTTCCTGCAAAGCACTTAATTTCATTTTTCTTTAGAGAGGAATAAAACTCTATTGTATGTGTGTGCCACATTCCCACTATCCATCTGTTGGTAGATGTCTAGGCTGATTCCATCCCCTTGCTGTTGTAACAGAGCAGCAATGAACACTGCTGTGCAAGTGTCTCTGAGGGAGGATGTGAAGTCCTTCCTGGGTGTGTGCCCAGGGAGGGTATAATTGAGGTATATAATTGTTCTATTTTTAACTTTTTGAGAAGCTTCCACACTGGTTTCCATAGTAGCCACACCAATTTATACTGCCACAAAGTGGACGAGCCTCCATTTCCCCTGCATCCTCACTAGCGTTCACTGTCTGTTTTGTGATGACTGGGGTAAGAGAGAATCTCCAAGTAGTTTTAATTTGCACCTCCCTGATGGCTAATGATGGTGAACTCATTTTTTAAAAATATTAGCCATTTGTATTTCTTCTTTTTTTTGGGGGGGTTGGTTTTTTCGAGACAAGGTTTCTATGTGTAGCTTTGGAGCCTATCCTGGCACTCGCTCTGGAGACCAGGCTGGCCTCGAACTCATAGAGATCCGCCTGCCTCTGCCTCCCGAGTGCTGGGATTAAAGGCGTGCACCAATGCCCGGCTGTATTTCTTCTTTTGAGAACCCTCTATTCAGTTTCATAGTCTATTTTTTAATTGGTTGTTTTCTTGATGGTTAATTTATTATTCTTCATATATTCTAGATGTTTATCCTCTGTGGGATGTATAGGCAGCAAAGATTTTCTCCCATTCTGTTGGCTGCCTCTTCATTTGGTTGAGTTTTCTTGTCAGGCAGTCCCACTTGTTGAGTATTGGCCTACTTTCTGAACTATCAGCATCTCTTCACCAAGACCGCCCTGTGCCCGTATCTTGAAGCGCTCTCCCTACTCCTCTAGCAGTTTCAGAGTTCTAGATCTTATATTAAGGTCTTACATTTGACCCACTTACAGTTGACTTTTCAGAGTGAGAGATACATGTTTGGTTACATTACTATCTTCACTCTAATATGTATCTTCAGAGTCTTTATCAAAATTAACTTGGCTACAGTCGTGTAGCCTCGTATCTGGGTCCTCCGTTCTATTCCATTGATCTGTGAGTTTGTTTTTGTACCAATACCATGCTGTTGTATAACTATAGAATCAGGCTGGAGAGATGGCTCAGAGGTTAAGAGCACTGACTATTCTTCCAGAGTCCTGAGTTCAATTCCCAGCAACTACATGGTGGCTCACAACCATCTGTAATAAGATATGGTGCCCTCTTCTGGCGTGTAAGCATATATGGAGGCAGAATGTTGTATACTTAATAAATAAATAAATCTTAAAAAAAAATAACTATAACATCGTATTACAATGGGAAGTCAGGTAAGCTGATACCTCCAGGAGTCTTCTTTTTGCTCAGGATCCTCAAGCATCTTGTGCCTCTGTATGAAATTTAAGATTGCTTTTCTATTTCTGTGAGGAATGTCATAGCATTTGGATTGGGATCGCATTAGTAAAGTAGCCACTTTTCAAACTATTGATTCTTTTAATCCATGATCATGAGAGGTCTCCCCATCTTTTGGTGTACTCCTCAATTTCTGCCTTCAGGGTTTTACTGTTTTCATCACAGAGGTCTTTCACATACTGGCTATTCCAAAGTATTTTTTGAAGTTATTGTGAATGGGATTGTTCCCCTGGTTTCTCTTTCAGTTTATCATTGATGTGTTTAAAAATTTTTTTTTGTTTTGTTTTTCAAGACAAGGTCTCTCTGTGTGTAATTCTGGCTGTTCTGGTACTCACTCTGTAGACCTGGGTGGCCTCAGACTCACAGAGATCCATCTACCTGCCTCCCTAGTGTTGAGATTAAAGGTGTGCACTGCCACTGCTTGGCTGATATGTTTAAATTTTTGTGTTAATTTTGTATACTGACACTTTGATGAAAGTGTTTATCTGATGGGGAATGTTCTTCAGTATGCTGTGAATATGTTTCTCTTATTGGTTGATGAATAAATGCTGATTGGCCAGTAGCCAAGCAGGAAGTATAGGCAGGGCTACCAGACTAGGAGAATCCTGGAAAAAAGAAGGCAGAGAGGAGCCATGAACGAGTGACATGCTAGAGAATTACAGGTAGGGCACAGCCTCCTGGCAATACATAGTTTAATAGAAATAGGTTAATAATTAAGAGAGAGCTAGTCAATGAGAAGCCTGAGCCATCAGCCAGTTTATAATTAATATAACCTTCTGTGTGTTTATTTAGGACTAAACCGCTGCAAGACCAAGCAGCTCATTTATCAGCTCCAAGAGTTCTCTTCTGGAGTCTTCAGAATCTCTTCTATTATCTGTAAACAGAGATGATTCGAGTTCCTCTTTTCCTATTTGTATATACTTTATTTACTTCTCTTGTCTTATTGCAATAGCTAAGACTTTCAGTTCTATATTGATTAAAAGTGGAGATAATGGATACCCATGTGGAAGTGATTTGAGGTTTTTTTTCATTTAATATAACGTAAGCTGTGGGTTTGTCATATGTAGCTTTATTATGTTGAAATATATTACTCCTAGTCTGTGTTTCTTCAGGCCTTTTATCATGAAGGGATGTTGGATTTTGTAAAAAGGCTTTTCTGCATCTATTGAGATGACCATGTTATATAATTTATATCCTTGAGTTCATTTATGCAATATATAAATATATAATATTTTATTTATTTACATATATTGAGCCATCCCTGAACCTCTGGCATAAATCCAACTTGATCATGGCAATCCTTTTTATGTGTTATTAAATTCAACTTGAAAACAATTGTTAAGAATTTTTTTAGTCTAATTCATCAAGAAAACTGGTCTGTAATTTTCTTTTTGTTGTTTCATTTTTATTTGCTTTGGATATCAGGGTATACTAGCTTCATGAAGAATTTGGCAATGTTCCTTTTTTCTATTTTATGGAATAGTTTGAGAAGCATTGGTTTAGTTCTTCTTTGAATTTCTATTATAAAAAAATCACCAGTAAGCCCCTCAGGACCTGATTTTTTCTTAATCGGGAGGGTTTTAGTGGCTGCATCAATCACACTTCTTGCTATAGTTCTGTATGAATTGTTCATACCCTCTTGATTTAATCTCTGTAGGTCATATGTGTCTAGAAATCCATCCATTTCTTTTAGATTTTTCAGTTTGGTGTGATGCATTTTCTAGATAATACCTAATGGGTTTCTGAATTTCACTGGTATCTGCTATAATGGCTCCCTTTCATTTCTTATTTTCTTAATTTGGGTCTTCTCTCTCTCTGTTTTTGGTTACTTTTGTTAATATTGTTTACCTTTTTGAAGAGCCAACTCTTTGTTTCATTGAATCTATGTGTTGTTTGGTTCCATTTCATTAATTTATTCCCTATCTTAAAGACTTTTTCCGTCTACTTATTTGGGTTTGTCTTGCTCTTTCTTCTGGGACCCTCAGGCACATCAATAAGTCATGTTTTTCAATAAGTTAGTAATGGGTGAGGTCCTTCTGTGTAAATGTTTGTCTTATTGGTTGATAAATAAAGCACTGTTGGCCAATAGGGAGGCAAGTTAGGCAGAACTAGGAGAGAAGGAGGATTCTGGGATATGTAGGAAAGGGAGAGAGTCGCCATGTGATCCCAGGAAGATAGGGCACTAAGGCCAGTGTCCTCGGTAAGATAAGTCCTTATAAAATATATAGAGATTAGTAGTTGTTATTCTTTTGTTTAAATTAAAAATAAAGAAGAAGGAGGGGTGCAAGATGAGACATGTTAGACATATTAACTAGTTTATTATAGGTCCGGCAGAGTAAAGAGACTAAGAGAGAAGAGGAACAGGGTTAATGGCTGACCGCCATGGCCAGTCGCCATAGAGAGAGAGAGAGAAGCAGAAGCAGACAGAGAAGAGGAGAAGAGTAGCAAATGTAGAGAGAGAAGTGTAGAGAGCAAGTGTAGAGAGAGCGTAAATGGGTAGGGATCTGTCTTTTGAAGGGGTCCTCTGCACCTGTGTGCAGACTTAGTTCCCATGGAACCCTGGGCTGACTGTTCCAGCGAACAGGGGCAAGCCAGCATAATGCCTGAACCTTTCAGTAGTTATGGTTGATAATTAAGACTGAGCTAGCAAATAAGAAATCCTAGTCATTGGCCAGCAGCATTGTAACTAATATAAGACTCTGTGTTATTTGGGAGCCCTAAAGGGGCAGCAGAACCCAGGCAGCTGGCAGAAAGAGTTAGCATTACAAGTCAGTTTTTTGAGACCTCTCTGATTTTTTTGTTTTTTGAGACAGGGTTTCTCTGTGTAACAGTCCTGGCACTTGCTCTGTAGACAAGGCTGGCCTGGAACTCACAGCGATCTGCCTACTTCTGCCTCCCAAGTGTTGAGATAAAAGGCATGTGTCACCACTGCCTGGCTTCTTTGGTTTCTTAATGTAAATACTTAGAACTAGAAACTTACCTCCTGGAACTGCTTTCATTGTATTCCACAGGTTTGGATATAATATATATTCATTTTTATTTGATACTTGTAATTTTTTTTCATTTTGTTTTTGATTTCTTCAAGGCCTCTTTTATTATTCAGTAGTGTGTTGTTTAATCTCCATGAGTTTGTGTGTGCTCTAGAGTTTCTTTTGCTGCTGAATTATAGTCTACTCCATTGTGACTAGGTAGGATACAAGGAATTAGGCCAATTTTACAGTAATGCTAAGACTTGCTTTGTATCCTAATATATGATCTAGTTTGGAGAAAGTTCCATAGATTAGTAAGAAAAATGTGCATTCTGCAGGAATTGGATGGAATCTATGATGTCATTTGATTCTTTTTTTTTCTTTCAGGTTTTTAAAATTTGAATTAGAAACAAGATTGTTTTACATGACAATCCCAGTTCCCTTCTCACTCCCATCATCCCCTACCACCACCCCCCAACTAAAACCCTACGTATCACATATCTTTTCTGCTCCCCCTGGATGGTGAGGCCTTCCATAGAGTGTCATCAGAGTCTATCATATCCTTTGGGATAGGGACTAGGTCCATCCCCATGTGTCTTGGCTCAGGGAGTATTCCTCTATGTGGAATGGGCTCCCAAAGTCCACACCTATGCTGGGGATAAGTACTGAACTACTACAGGAGGTCCCGTAGATTTCCAAGGTTTCCTCAATGAAATTCATGTTCCTGGGGTCTGGATCAGCATGGAATAACATGCTGGTATCCCAGCTACCATTCTGGGGACCAAGAGCTCCCTGTTGTTCAGGTTCTGTGGGTTTCACCAGCCTGGTCTGGACCCCTTTGCTCTTTACTCCTCCTTCTCTGCATCTGGATTCCAGTTCAGTTAAGTGATAAGTTGTGGGTATCTGCTTCTACTTCCATCAGCTGCTGGATGAGGGCTATCAAGTGGCATATAAGTCAGTCATCAATCTCATTATCAGGGAAGGGCATTTAAGGTAGCCTTTCCTCTGTTGCTTAGATTGTTAGCTGGTGTCATCTTTGTAGATCTCCAGACATTTCCCTAGTGCCTGATTTCTCTGTAAACCTAAAATGTCTCCCTCTAGTATGCTATCTCCTTTCTTGTTATCTTCTATTCTTCCCCTGACTCAAACTTTCTGCTCCCTCATGTCCTCCTCACCCTTCCTCTTCTCCCCTTCTCATTCTCCTAGCTCCCTCCCCCCTCTTCCCGTGCTCTCAATTTGCTCAGGGGATCTTGACCCTTTCCCCTTCTCCAGGGGACCATGTATGTACTCACTCATATGTGGATTTTAGACATAGAGTAAAGGATTACCAGCCTACAATCCACACTGCCAGAGAAGCTATATGTCATTTAATTCTGATATTTCCCACTTGGTTTTCATTGGAATGACCTGTCAGTTGGTGAGAGTAGGGTATGGAAGTCATCCACTGCCATCATGTTGAAGTTAATCTGTTACATCTAACAGTATTTGTTTTGTGAAATTGGTGCACTTGTAGCCAGTTTATATACATGTTTAGAACCTTGATGAATTGCTTCCTTAATCAGCATGAAGTGACTATTTTATCTTTTGTCCCTACTTTTGGTTTGAAGTTGGCAGTTTCTGTCTTTCAGAACTTGAAATACTTCCACCCAGGCCTCCTGGCTTTTCAAGTTTCAGTTGAATGGTCTGTTGTGATTCGGATGGGCCCACCATTGCAAGATTTGGTGCTTCCCTGCTGCTTTCAAACACTCTCTTTGCTGTGTACATTTTGAGCTTTAACTTTGCTACGGTGAGGGAAGATCTTTTCTCAACTCTCTGATCTTAAATGCCTTCTTCTCTGGATTGCATCTCTATTCCTAATGCTGGGAAATTTTCTGTTATAATTGTTTTTAAATGTTGATAGGCCTTTAGAAGTAGATCCTCTCCTTTTTCTGTGCCTGGCACCCACAGGTCTTTTCAGCATCTCAGAATTCCCACTGATACATCCATATTTTTTTTTAACTTTTCCCTTGTTTCCTTGTCCTGTCCCCCTACCTGGTTTTCAAGCCCAGACATTCTGTCCTCTTCTCAGCCATTCTATGCTGAGACTTTCCACATGGCCTTGCATTTACCTCACTGTGTTTTAGCAATTTCTGATTGTTTTTCTTCAATATTTCCATCCTTGTTGAATTCCTATTTCATATCTCACATTACTCTCCTTATTTCACTTATTTGTGTCCTCAGTCAGGAGCTTGTTTTCTTTTTTCATTTCTTTGACTATAGTTGCAATCATTCTTTTGAGTTCTCTGTCTGGGATTTCATCTAACTCACTTTCACTAGATGCTATTACTGTAGGATTACTAAATTTTGGAGGCATTATATTATTGCCTTGTATTTTTTGTTGTTGTTTCTTTCTTTCTTTCTTTCTTTCTTTTTCTTTTCTTTTTTTTTTTTTTTTTTTTTTTTTGGTTTTTCGAGACAGGGTTTCTCTGTGTCTTTGGAGGCTGTCCTGGAACTAGCTCTTGTAGACCAGGCTGGTCTCGAACTCACAGAGATCCTCCTGCCTCTGCCTCCCGAGTGCTGGGATTAAAGGCATGCGCCACCAACGTCTGGCTGTTGTTGTTTCTTATGTTATTGCACTAAAATTTATGCATCTGGTGCTATTTCTTTGCTTGTTTTTAAAAATTATTTACTTTATGTGCATTGGTGCTTTGCATTGTATGTCTGTGTGTGAGTTTTGGATCCTCTGGAATTAGAATTACAGACAGTTGCAGGCTGCCATGTGGGTATTGGGAATGGAATCCAGGTCCTCTGGAAGAACTGCCAGTGCTCCTAACCTCTGAGCCATCTCTCCAGCCCTCTTGGTTAATTTTTGACTAGCTAGATTCTTTCAGTTGAAGTATTTGCGATGTTAATGTGGGTGAAGTAGACTTGAGTGTGTAGTTCAGCAAATAGTTCCTCAGTCCAGGATCACAGGGTACCTGTGTAGAGACTGTATTATTCCCTGAGTAGGATATAAACTGTGAGGTCAACCAGAGCTGCTTGACATTCCTATGTGGATGTCGTTCGAGCCATTTAGTAGCAGTGACTGAAAAGTTTCTTCACCCCGGAAAGCCTCTCTGCAGTTGCAACAATCCAAATCAGACCAAATTAGAAAAAGCCCACATTTGATGGATATAATGTTCCTGGATGGCCTTCCAGCCCTCAGAGAGGAGACAGGAAAGGGAGACTGGGAAAACCACAAGTCTGTTCTCTGGGGGACAGTTTAAATACCCTGCGGGAGTATCTCTGGGGGAGAAGCCATCATTTTGAGGGCTTTTTGGGATGCAGCAGGGTTTGGAGGGAGATGGGGGAAGAGGAATTGGGTGGAACCCCCACCATAACATTCCAGACTTTTTGGGTATATGGATGCCAGGGGCTAGGGCTAAGCTTTCACTATAACACTGACCCTTTTGATTTTAATAACTAATGAAGGATAAACAACCTAGGACAATATGGTGTGTCCTCAAATTTTAGTTAATAAGATTAGAAATAGGAGGAAAGTGTGGCAGATAAAGATAATTAAATATTATATTGAGTTGAGAGGGGAAAATCTAGTAGGTGATAAAATATCTAGAAGGGGAATACTGGGATACAGTGAGGGTTCACAGAGTTTAGGAATTGTTAATTAAAAAGTAAAATGAAGAGGGGATAGTATAATAGAGCTAAGAAAAACCATAGGAATCAGAGAGGGAGCATATGAACTACAGTTGGTGTGCAGTAAAGAATGCTTCATGGTAAACTGGGTGAAGAAAAGTAAGCTATGGTCTGATGTGTATATATTTGTCTTATTGGTTGATAAATAAAGTACTGTTGGCCAATAGGAAAGCAAGTTAGGTGGGACTAGGAGTCGAGGAGGATTCTGGGAAATGTAGTAAAGAGTAGTCTTGTGATCCAGGCAGGAAGTGACATAGCAGGCAGACTCAGAATATAAGCAGAGACAAGTAGGAAATTGCTCTCTTCCTCTTCCTCCCCATATCTTCTCTGGAGCAGCCATGTGAGCCCCACAAGAGAGGATGAATGCTGCTGGCATCCTGGATCAGATAAGTCTTTATAAGATATATAGATTAGTAATTATGGTTGATAATTAAGACTGAGCTAGCAAGTAAGAAGTCCTAGTCATTGGCCAGCAGCATTGTACCTAATATAAGTCTCTGTGTGTTACTTGGGACATTAATGTGGCGGTGGGTGGAACTCTGGCGGCTGGCAGAAAGATTTATCATTACAATGGTCCTAAAACCTGCCTGAGCAGTGTACCATGAAAGTAAAACCATCAAGGCAGGATGTGGTAGTACACTCCTTTTGTCCCAGCACTGAGGAGGTAGACAGAGGTAGATCTACAAGAGTTTGAGACCAGCGTGATCTACAGAGTTCTAGGACAGCCAGGGCTATGCAAAGAAACCCTGTCTTGAAAAACAAAAACACACAAAAAAAGCATAAAATAAAGTAAAACCATTGTGAGACATATATGAAGAGTGGAGGTTAAATGATAGGAAATAAATAAAAATAATATATACGGAGAAAATTGCCTGCATTGCTGCACAAAGGTGAAAGGTTAATTTCTGGATCCCTTTGTCTCTATGTGGCAGCCTCAGTGTTCTTTGGGCTCTGGTGTGGGGAAGGGAGGCTCCAGACTATTTTTCTCTGGGATCTTGAGAATCTACCAGGGTCTCTATAGATACTGCAGGTTGGGTGCTGCCCTTTCTTTTTCTCTTTTCTTTTTTCCTTCCTTTCTTTCCTTTTTTGTGGTGTTTTTGTTTTGTTTTGTTTTAGGCAGGGTTTCTCTGCAAAACCCTGGCTGTCCAGGAACTCACTATGTAGACCAGGCTGGCCTCAAACTCACAGAGATCTGCCCGCCTCTGCCTCCCGAGTGCTGGAATTAAAGGTGTACACCAGTGCACCCAGCACTGCTGCCATTTTTGTTTGTTTGCTTGTTGGTGTCATTGTTTTTTATATGACTGTTAGTACACATCATCACAAAAACCACAGCTCATATTTGAAATGGAGTAAGAGTTTATTCTGGAGTCATTTTGAGCTACCATGGCCTGGGAATACAGACTTAGGTCACTCCAAATCCTGTGTTCCAAAATGGAAGCAGTTTCATGAAGTTTTATAGTTTTACAGAGTAAAGAAAGTCATAAAGTCATAAATTAAGGTAAGTTTAAAATACAAGGATAGGTACACCAGAAAGGTGGCTACAGCGAGAAGGGAGAGGCTTTTCTCTTGGTTCAAGGTACCATCTAATGACATTCTTAGCTTTAGGGTTGGTGGGAGCTAGTGGTCCTCTAAGTTCCAAAGGTTTTTATCTATTACTCACAAGATTTAGTTCAAACACCAAGGTGGACAAGAAATGGCTGTCTTGGAGGGCTAGAACTAGCCAGAGATGAGGTAACTAGCCTCTGAACCTGCAATATTCCAATCTCCCCCGGGGCTGAATTCTAGTCAGTCAGCAAGTCTCTGCAAAGATGGCTTCTTCTGGGCTTTCGCTCACAGACTGCAGACTCTGCTGTTGGAGGTAAGGCCTGGCGGAGAAGCTTACAAGAAAACATCCTCTCTGTACTCACTCTTCCTAGATGACCTAAACCTTGCTCTTTGGAAGGCATTGCTGTTCACCTTTTTTTTTTTTAACATGCTACACTTGACCTTGAACTGAGCATGCTCCAGAATGTGCCTGCCTCTACTTGTGACGATAACCCCCTCACTCTTTTGTCAGGGACAGCAGTGCTTTGAGAGTTATCCCCTTGCTTATGGCAGCAAATCTCTCTGGGATCATCTCTGAGTTTTGCTCCTCAGCTTTTCACTCACTTGGGGTTTTAGGAAGCTGTCAGTCATTAGGAAAGGCCCAAGAACGACTCCTCCAATGAGTCCTATAATACATCTCTGCTACTAGTGATTGGGATCTAGCCTGGGTATTTCCAGATGTTTTGGCCTCTTATCCAAAGAATAGAAAATAAGGGCTCATTACAGATCTGCAGAAGTACCAAGATGACTTTATTCTAAGCAAATTGGTAATATAGGTTCGAGAGGGGTACACCATCAAGACCAATAGCAGGCTACAGCAGTGAGGGCACTCGAGGGCCCTGATTGTTGATGGAGACTTTCTTTTATGGAGTTAAAGAAAATAAGGAGTTTGTTTGCCAGAGATGTCATGAGGGCTGTTCTCCATGTTGACTACAGGCTTGGATTACGTAAGCTCTTGGTCACTGCACATGTCCCTTCCCATAATGCATCTGATTTTAATCACATGTGTACCCAATTAGACACGGGCATAAGATAGCAAATAGGAATTGCCCATAAAAGTTTGCACTGAGGACACAATTTTATCTCCTGCACACACACCAAAACCAGTTCAGGCTGGATCAGCCTTTCCATATTCAGACTATATATAATATATGAGTAGACTGCTGGGCAGTGGTGGCACACACTTTTAATCCCAGCACTCAGGAGGCAGAGGCAGGTGGATCTCTGTGAGTTCGAGACCAGCCTAGTATACAGAGTGAGTTCCGGACATCCAGGGCTATATAAGAGCTGTCTCAAAAAACAAAGATTGTCCTAAGGAGAGGAGAGGCTCACCTTGTTGCTCAGAGATGGTATGTGAACAGCCTAGGACAGGTTGGGGCCCAAGGCTGCTAAGTTCAGAGAGTGATGTGTGCACTGCGCACACAGATAAAGGAGTGAGTGGCTGAGTATATTATTAGAAGAGTTAGGGTGTGTGCACAAGCCAAACCAAGCAGAGTCCCAAGTTGCTGAACTTCCCTGTGCTTGCCTGTTTTATTACTATAAAGTTAGAAATCTCTTATTTTAATGTCAAAAATAGTTTCTAGATATCAACTACAGCTAGTTTTATCTGTAACTAGGGAAGTGAAAAATACAGATTTTTAAATTTGTTTCTACATAAACGCATTTATAGTTCGTATAATAATATATGGACTCTCATGTTGCAGACAGTCAAAGAATAAAGTCCTGTTTACTTTAAACCTTAGATCCTTCTCTGGGGTCTAGCAAGGTGAGTCTGCCAGGCCCTCTCCTCCACTCACCCTCCCTGACAACACTTGCTTGCATGGTAACAAACCTCTAGGCTTCCACCAGAACCCACCCTGCCTGTTCCTGACCCACAGGTTCCTCCAACACTGTATTCAACCTCTCCACCCAGCCAGATCTACCCTCACACTCCAGGCTTAGAAACACAGTCTGCACATCAGCTCAGTCCTCTCGGTCCACCTCACTTTGTCCTGCCTAAGCCATTTTCAGCCTCTAGGCCCAAAGCACCTACACACCCTATTCTATTCACAGCAGACACAGAACTAACAAAAGAAGTCCACATGCTGGAATCCCATTGCAAAGATACAAATGCTATGAAAGATCAAGCCAGCATCCCCTTTCCAAAACCTACCAGTCCTGTAGCCATGTTTGCAAATGAGAATGACCTAGGTGAGCCCAGGACAGAGGATTTTAAGAGGACAGCCATAAATAAACTTCATCAAAGAACTCAAACAGTTTTAAAATGACACAAACAGCTCAAAGAAATGATGGAGAAAGAACACAAGGAGAATAAACACCTGACCGATGCCCAAGAACACATAAACATAAGGAGATGGAAACGAGGAAGACAAGGCAAGACGTGAGGACAGACTTCAATAAGGAGACAGAAACACTGAAAAAGACTCACACTCAAAGGAATGTCTTAGAAATAGAAGATAGAGCAGAGGATCTAGACCAATAAGTAAGGAATGTGAAAAAAATTAAAACAAAGGAAAGGTACACATGGAAATGTGGGACACCTTGAAAAGACTAAACCCTCCATTATGGGCATGGATGAGGGAGAAGAACCCCATGTCAATGGCATAGACCAAATGTTCAACAAGATCATAGGAGAAAACTTTTTAAAAATTTAATAAAGTTATTTAATGTATATGGGTGTTTTGCTGAATGGATGTTTGTATACCACATGCATGCCTAGTGCCTGTGGAAGCCAGAAGAAGGCACTGGAGTTATAGATGTTTGTCAACTGCCATGTGGATGATGGGAATTGAACCTGAGTCTCCTGGAAGAGCAGTCAATGTAGACATGCTAATGAGAACAAGGAAAAGCCCAGGAGGCTTCAACTCTACATAAAGAACGAAAAGCAACTAAAGAAACAGTGAGAGCTGAAGAAATAGTCTTCCTCAGGAATGAGCATGATTAGTTATCTAATACCAAATGATCAGCCCTGAAAACATATACATACAAGTGATATTCTACAGATGGTTCTCAGAAATATATATGTATATACATATATGCATGTAACAACAATTAATGGAAAAAGGTCATGAATTTGAAAGAGCAAGAAGGGGTATATGGGAGGGATTAGAGGGAGGAAAGTGAAGGGGGAATTATTTAGCTATATCATACTCTCAAAAAATAGAAATAATTATTTAAAAAACAAATGTATAAAAATGAATAAATAAAACCGTATCTCAAGACAAAGAACTGACACATCTGACAACCTTTCTTTCTCTCTTTCTGTCTTTCTTTTGATTGATTTATTTAGTGTTCTGTCCTGCATGCATCTCTGCAGGCCAGAAGAGGGCACTGGATTTCATTACAGATGGTTGCGAGCCACTATGTGGTTGCTGGGAATTGAACTCAGGACCTCTGGAAGAGCAGCCAGTGTTCTTAACCTCCAGCCCCCTGGCAATGTTTCAAGCTGTGCTCATTCAGACACTACAGGGTGACAACTGTGCAGACAACACTTCTAGAAAAAGTGACAAAATTAGGTAAAATGAAATGTGTACATTGAAATGCACATGTTTAAAAAATTTAAACCCAATTATAGACAGATAACGAATAGGAAAAGGAAGTCTTTTAACCTATAAGTGATACACTTACGGTAAGACATCATGTGAATGGCTGAAATGTCAAGTGATGATACAAACTCACACTGAGAATTTCTTTGCAAGAAAAATTGCAATCCTGGGAATGAACCAAGCACTCCAGCACCAAGCTAATGCCTGGCTCCTCCCCTATCAGCCTGTGCTAACAAACCCAGCTCTTCAAAAGGTACACAGTGAACAATAATGATCCTATTATGTGGAAATGACAAGATACTAAATAACTTGAAATAACTCCTCTTTTGTAAATGTTCTTTTCATTCTCTATTAATCAGACAGTGGTAATACTTTAAAAACCAGCGCCTTCTATCAATTTATATAAACATGATGAGGAACTTAGAAAGCACACCATTAACATGTTTTAAACTTTGTATTTATGTGTAGGTGGTGTGTGCCTGATTGTATGTACAGTGTGTGCACGCAGGTGCCCTTGGAGGCTACCTCACCAGATCTCCCAGAGCTGAGGTTGTAGGCAGTGGTGAGCCACCATGTGGGTGCTGGGAACAAAGCCTGGAACCTCTTCGAGAACAGCCAGTACTGATCATTCTTTCCAGCCCCATGAACGTGTCATTTAAATATAATAGTTTATCACATGCTAACATGTTAGTAATAATGTAATATTCTTTTATTGGAATTTAAATTTCTACTTAAGGTGTTAAAAAGCAATTCATAATTTTTATCTTAGTAATACAGAACTTGTATGCTTTTTTAATTGTTTCATAGCTTAGTATTAATGAAATAAGCACATATAATACAAATAAAGTCCATGAGATTTTAATTTAGTTTTCATATACACACAGCTCAACACTAATGGCATCCTTAATTGCCATTATAATTCTGTGTCATCATTTAGCATTGCACTTTCTAAAATTACTTTATGTTTATTATTTTATTTTATGTGTGTGTTTTGCCTGCATGTATGTCTATGCACTATATTCATGCCTAGCACCCACAGAGGCCAGAAGAGGGCACTGAATGCCCTGGGATTGGAGTTTTGAGTGTTTTGTGAGCTGCTATGTGAGTGCTGAGAATGAAACTCAGGTCCTCTACAAGAGCAACAAGTGCTCTAAGCCACTGAGCTACCTCTCCAGTTTCACACTACTGTTTTACTATTACATGATCTTAGCACCTGTCTGTTCTGCCAAAACCATCTCCTTGCTGGTTTGAATTTGGGGCATGATCACAATCAACCTCTCACTGAGTCTTCTGCTCTAACCTCTGAGCATTCTCCTAGGCTGGGTGCCACTAGAAGACATGCAATGTGATTTCTATCTCAGTTATATTTTATTTAAGATGCTTTGGTTAAAAGATTCTTTTAGCTGGGTGGCAGTGATATACACCTTTACTTCCAGCACTCAGGAGGCAGAAGCAGGTGGATCTCTGTGAGTTTGAGGCCATCCTGGTCTACAGAGTGAGTTCCAGGACAGCTAGGGCTACACAAAGAAACCCTGCCTCAAAACAACAACAACAACAAAATGTTTTTAAAAAGAGTTGTTGTTGTTGTTGTTGTTGTTTCGGTTTTGATGCTGGGTGTAGAGGCTCATGTCTTTGATCCCAGCACTCAGGAGGCAGAGGCATGTAGATGTCTGTGAGTTCAAGGTCAACCGGTCTACATAACAGTTTCAGACCAGACAGAAGTAGCTACATAGTGAGACCTTGTCTCAAAAAAAAAAAAAAAAAAAATTGCCCAGACTGGTCTCAAACTTTTGGGCTCAATTCACCCTCCTACATTGTTCTTTGGGAAAATGGGAAGTTTAAATATAGTGGAATGGGTACAGATTCAGTACAGTCTCCTCTTCCATCTCAAGAAGAGCTGTTCTGGAAACTTCATCCCATGGGAAACTCATATGGCAGCCACAGCTAGATGTGAGCTACGGCACCATGTAAGAACTTCAGGAACGGGTCTGAGATTGAGACCTCTAACACTGAAACTACACTGTGGGAACCTAGCGGGGCCCAGTCTGCCTGCTCCTCCTTCCTAAGCCTGGCCTGTCAGACACCTTATTCACACCTCACATGCTGCTCCTGTAGCCTACTATTCCCCACCCCCACGCCAGGAAGAGAAAGAGAGTTAATCACTCTGACTGAAATGACTTATGAATAAAATCACCAGAGTGAAAAAAGTCTTTAAAGTTACTTTCCAGTCACTCTTCCAAATCAGCTCCTTGAAGGGAATGAATGCTGCCAGCAGGTGGCAAGACACAAAAAGCTGTGTTGATTTCCTGCAGCCAGAATGAAGGAGAGTCTGAATTGTATTTTAACTGCAAAAAGAAATACTAACTTAAGTGAAGTATCAAATTTCAATACAAATTTTCTAGATTACTAAAATCTCTCGGTTACCAATTTCGATTGTATTCACCTCACCAGAACACAGCCTGATTCTGGCAATCTTACATCTACCAATGTGAAACTGTATCTAAGTCTATCCAATTTATTAGACCATATAAAACATGAAGTAGCTCCCTTGGTCTCGCCATGCTTCTCCCGGCTCACTTACTCTAAGTGTGTTATTGCCCTGCCGTGGGGCATGCTGGGACGGAAGGCTGGCATCTGTGAGACTCACATTCCAGGTTTTCTATTAAGGCCCTTTAAGTCGATGCAGTTTTCTTTTGTGTTGTAAAAGGTATCACCGAGTCAGACAGAACATTGCCAGAGTGTCAGAAGTGAGCATTCAGGGGGTTGTCTGCCATGCTGCAGTCTTCCCCCAAACCCTAAGACATACATGGTTTGAACTCACGTAATATGAAAAATCCATGAATGAAAACTCAGTGCTGTTGTATTGGTCACCATGTTCCCAGCATACCCAAACCACAGCCAAGGGCACCAAATACAAATGAGAAAGAAGCTGGCAAAGGGCCACAGCCACAGAAGGGGAGCCTGGAGCAGCATCTCCACTCAATGCATAGCTAGGAAGCTGTAGTCCATATCATCCCCAGGACACCCTGCAGTGCCACTTCTTGATGCAGAAGTTGAAACAGGTAGTGTCACTTCTGCCCATCCTTGTTAGTAGTAGAAGCAGAAGCACAGACGGGTGCTGTGATGCCCCGCCCCAGCTAGCTTTCGGCTGTATCAGACCCAGCCAGTCGACTTGTATTGATCTAGTCATACTAGAAAATCACAATTTTCCCCTGTGTCAGAAGCCTTTTTGGGAGGAAAAAAAATGACAAATGGAACAATATCACCTTAAAGAAAGGTCGTATGACAGAGCTCATTTCACTGCCTCGGAATACTTTGGGACTCTATGTGAGACAGAGGACTGGAGCACAAAGAGATCAAATCATCTCTAAATTCATGGCAATTTGCATCTGTTTTCTGCTGATGGTGACTTTGATAGCAAGAATAAATGAGCTGTCATCTCAGCTGGGTTCTGGGGAGAAGTGTGCTGCAGAGCAGTTGGCTCTATGATGCCCAGCATGCTAGAAGTGTGCTGCATCGAGCCGTTGGTTCTATGACGTCCAGTGTGCTAGAAGTGCGCTGTGCTGAGCGACTGACTATGCAATGAGCAAATGGCCACATTCACCAACTCGTTGATTTTTCAAACCCTTACTTTTGTGAGTCATTAGTGAGTTGTAATGCATTTCATATCTGGCTGGGATGGTTTCCAAAGCCACTAGTGATCACACTGTCTCATCTTGCTTAATTAAGGAGTCCTTAGAAGGATTGTCACTCGCAGCTTCCTAATAAATGGGATATTTTCCTATGAATCTTCACATGTCACCTGCATACCATGAGAATGGCACATTGAGTTACAAAATGAGAGTGAGCTCCATAAAGGAACCACGAACAAAAGTACCAAGCAAACAGAGGCCTGATAGGCAGGATCCCGGACATCTATTCACAATGTGCCTGGCCAACCCATAGACCAGGAGAGAGGAGCAAGAGCTGGCCAGTGGAGCTGCATGAGATTAAAAATCTACGAAAGAAGCAATCGGCAGAGTGAAGGGATCCTACAGAGCAAGAGGGGGTCCTTTCCTGCCTGTGGTACATCTGACAGGAGTTTAATATCTAGGATCTATGGAGAACTAAAAAAATCAAAAGCAAACCCATAAATCACCTAATCAATAAATGGGTAAATGAATTGGACAGTTCTCAGAAGTAATAAAATTGGCCAATGGATATATAAAAAGATGTTCATTTGATTCCCACATCCATTAGGAAAATGCGAGTCAAAAAATCACATTGAGGTTTTACTGCACCCCAATCAGTATGGCTATCATCTGGAAATCAAACAGCAAACCCTAGTAAGGCCATAGGGGCGAGGAATACTCGAACACTGCTGGGAGGAACAGAGCACAATGCTGGCCCAGCCACTGTGAAAGAAATGGCAGATCTGCTAGAGCCGTGCCACCCCTGGATATACACCTGACGAATATGAGGGTTGTTACGAAGTTCTCTCCGTGTCCTTTAATGGACTTCATACTTTTAATGGCAATGTTTGAGGATCAAGTCAGCCATGGCAATATATGCATGTCTCTCTGGAGACCTGAGTGGCTTGCCATGCCATGCATACTCTGGGAATCCCAAGTCCCTTCCAGTAAACACTCCTGCCCTACTGGTGACACAAGGTGACCTCTGGAGTTTGGCTGGTTCACAGGACCCAGGTGCCTACACTTCTGGCTTAGAAAGGCTGCGATCGGAGCCCCTGTTACCTAGTAGCCTCAGGGTGGTCAGACTTCTCACAGAAGTTTACATGCCTTCTCTGGGAGCACTAAGAGAATGTATCAAGTGGCCTACATGATATGGACTGGGTAGTCCAACACTGACTATCTGCATGCTGGAGAGGCTGAGAGGCTAGAAGATGCTCCATTGTGAGGCTGGATGCTCCCAAAAAAGGCCTGGAGGATTCCAGAGTCACTGCTCTTCAGTCCACATTGGAAGGACAGTGAAGCTGATAGCAGTATCGATAATGGGAGAGATGCCCTCATTTGCAAGAAGCAAAGGTCAGTGAGCCAGCAGCATTACTTTCTCAACTCTTCATATTTGGGCCACTGCCAGACACTGCCCACTCTATGGAAGGACCTCTTGCCTCTCCAAGGTAATCTTTCCTGGAAGCCCAGAGTCATGCCTCTCAGATGATTCCAGATGGCAATTAAGATAAACTATCATACAGGGCCTGGAGCCACAGGGGGTTGTTTTTGTTGTTGTTGTTGTTGTTTGTTTTGTTTTGTTTTGATACAGGATCTCACTGTGTGGCTCTGGCTGCCCTAGAACTGGCTATGTAGACCAGACTAGCTTCAAACTCACAGAGCTCCATCTGCCTCTGCTTCCCGAGTACTTGTCTCATCACATTCAGAGTGACACTGATTTTTGATCCTAGATACCTAGGAAGCTGAAGCAAAAGGCTATGGATTTGAGGCCAACCTGAGCTGTGAAGAGCTCAAGGCTAGCCTGGGCTACTTACTGAGACCCTATCTCAAAATAAAAGGTGGAAAGAAGCTGAGAATCAATATCTACATGTAAGTAGAGGGCAAGTTAGGCAATATTGTAAGAGCTTCTAAAGCAAACAGAAAATACAGAAAAGTGAGTACAGCGGTCATCAGAACATCTTGGAGTAGTCACAACTCTGGTGTGGGATGATTAGGGAGAGATGGATATGTAGAATCTAGTCAACGAGCCACAGAGGAAGCTACTTATTGTCACAGTCTTCACGACAGCTGAGTTAGGAAGACAGTGACATCCCCACCAACAGGTGAGTGGGTAAAAGAAAATGGAGAATACATTTCAATGGAGTTTGTTTCCACAGAAGAAGGAAACATTCAGGAGAAGAGAATGGGACTGGACAACATCATAGGGAGTGACACGAGAAGAAAAGGACATTGTATCTTCTCTCCCAAACGGAAGACAGGGAGGGCATGCTCACAGCACATGAAGTGCCTGAGTGAAAGCGCCATCGTAAAAACCTATCACGTTGGACGAGGAAAGTATGCTAATTAAAAAAAATATGAGACCTGATCTTACTCTGAAGCCCAGGCTGGTCTGAAACTCACTAGGTAGCCCAGGCTAGCCTTGAACTGATGGCTATCCTCCTGTCACAGCCTCCCAAGTGATAAGATAATAGGCAAGAGTCACCCCTACTCAGCTTACAAGCTTTATTTTTTAAATACACACACACACACACACACACACACACACACACACACACACACACACACACTGTCCTAAAGTACCAGAAGCTTGCTCAAAAAGTCTGTTGGCTAAAACCCACGTGTTAGAACCATGTCTCTTAGGAGAGCCCGTGCAGAATTCAGTCCTTGCTTTCACAGTTGCCAGTGGCTGCTTTCTTTTCTTGGCTTGAGGCCACATTACTTTGCTCACCTCCTTCTCTGTCTGCCTCCATCTTAGAAAAACACCTCTGTAGTTAGTTGATCCAGGAACTCACTTACTCACCCTCATCTGAAGACTATTAGCATTTGGTCACCTGCAAAGTGCTTTTTCCATGGCCGGACACCCACAGGAAGGAGGGCCTATAGACTTGGGCCGCGGTCGTGCAGTTGACCACAACGTGTCTTCTCTGAGCTTACTTGACTGTGTTGGCGAGGCCTCTTTGCTTATCTCACGTGTGTTAATGCTCAAGTGCCAACAGGGCGTTCCCGAGAAAGTCACAGTCAAGAAACAGCAGCATGGTTTCTGATTTCTTTGCAAATAGAGTAAACTCTCCTTCCCTTCTCTCAGGTCAACTTCTTGAGAACATGGGGCCTGGCAATACCAGCACATCCCATCTATGCTTCCCTTTCCCCACCCCCAGACAGTGGCTTCCAGTCAGGAGGGCTGGGAGGGACATTCTGAGGTTCATCTGCGGGTCATAGCTGGTAATTCATGGACATACTATGAGCAGGGAATATAAAGTGGTGTCTCTCCCATTGGGAATCTCTTTCCTCTCTATCCTGGAAGTGATCTGAACATGATTAATATCCCTGCAGGGACAACCGGCTGGGCCTCTGAGAAACGGCTTAGCTTCCAGATGGTATCTGTGGTATCTTCTGTCTTCACTTGGTCATCCCTCTGTCTGTCATCATCCCAATCTCATCTGATCTCACTTCGCCTTAGTCATCTCTTTAAACACTCCAAACACTGAGTTAACACTCTGAGATAATAGAAGGTCATGAACTTGGAGGATATGGTTCAGCCTCCATCCTGTAGCTCTGATGGGCTGGCCCAGGAGAAGCTGGGTGGAAAAGTCCTTGGTTACATAGGTGATTTGGATGCAGAAAACAGAAAACACAGTTCCAGGAGTCGGTTTCAGGCACAGCCCTGCACTGTTCTGGGAAATCATAGTCTGGCACCCGACTCTGTGGCCTCAACTTCTGTCCTTCTTACTCAGGACCTCCAAGTGGCAATCCCCAGTCACCATCTCCTGCTCCCCACACTCTCTCTTTGTCTGTCAGCATATCTGGTCTCCACATTTTCTGCTCCATGGTAGTCTTACAGCCCATTATTCAGCCATCATCATTAGGGCCCCAGCCCATTTTTCCTCCACCAGCCTCTGCTGACATTCAAAAGCTTGTTTCTGTCTGATGAGCCTTTATTAGCAGGAGGTTGGGACTTGTTGGATCAACTCCCACAAGAACGGAGATTGCTGCCAGACTTAAAGTCCCTGGTCAGTCCCAACATCACAAATCGATCATTCATCCATGCACTCATCGGCCCATCCATCCACCCACCCACACATCCATCTATCCCATCCATCTATCCCATCCATCCATCTAGCCATTTAGCCATGGACGGCCACTCATTAATTACATATAAGTTTAGTAAGTGCCTTCCACATTAGTCAGAATGCATCAGTGTATAAAATAGGCGAAGCCGGCTGCTTCTCGGAGCTCGCATCAAAGGCTATGTAAATGTTTTCTATAAACAGTGAGATATTAAATATTTTAGGGTTTGCAGCCCATATGGTCTCTCACAAATACTAAATTCTGCCATAGCTGTACAAAGGCAGCCATCTATCTGTGGATGAATGAGCATGATTCTATTCCAAAGGACATTCGAATTGGGACTTTGTATTATTTTTATACATCATGATTATGTTTTATTAAAACAGCAGGAAAAGTGACTGTTCTACCCCCAAAGAATCAGGTTATCTACACATCACAAATGCTTTTATTCTATCTGTTTGTCCCTGAGCTCTTTGCCTTCAGTAATGTTTCAGCACACAAAAGAAAGGTACCACCTCATCCCAGTGTAAACATGCTTTGTGTTTTCCCTTGTTTAGAAAAAAAAAAAAAAAAAGGTGGATCTGACTCCTCTGCTACCAGTCTATTCCCACTTAGAGTCTTAAAAACTAAGGCTGTGTTTTGTTTTGTTTTGTTTTGCTTGTTTTTTGATGCAAACAACACGAGGCTTTATTGCAGTTGTTTAACGAGCTAACCCCATGCTAGCTCAGGCCTTTCATCCACCCACCATGTTGGATGGCTAGGAAAAGGCCAAAGCTGTGTTTTTATACACACACACACACACACACACACACACACACACACACACACAAATAGTCTGAGGTGACAGTTTCAATTTTCCATATTGGATACTAATGAACTGACACCAGCAATTGATGAAGCCATGTTGCTGATGGCATTGCCAGTGGTTGTGACTAGTTGAGACTTCATCACTTACATTCCAACATGCCCTTCTCTTTGATCAGCAAATGCATTTCTGTGAACTCTACACCAGCAGGTAATACATATAAAGGAGGAAAAGGGAAATTTAAAATTTGCAATCCTGTTAGAATATTCAATTTTTTATTTGGTCCTTCTACAGAAATTAAAATCAGTTATTTTTCCACTGTAATTTGTGTAACCATTCTGTGCCCTTTGCTACCTCATTGCAAAAGAGATATCTGGACATTTGCATGCTGGTTAAGGCAGAAGACTTAGCTGTTCTCTTTAAGAATGTTTATCAGTCCAGGTGCCAAGAACTAAAGATACCAGAATGTGACTTGTCCACAGTCTGAGCCACAAATTCCAACAACTAAGGGTTTTCTGCCCTCTTCTGGTTCCAAGTGGAATATTTATTTAGGGGTGTACATATGTGCATATGAGAGAACATGGGGGGGGGGACTGAATGTGCACTTACACAAGGTCAGAGGTCAATATTGGAAGTCTTTCTCAGTCTCCCCCCCCCCATCTCTTCAGAGATAGGGTCTGTTGGTGAACCTGAAGCTCATTGATTCAGCTACACTACCTGCAAGCCCCAAGTATCCTATCTCCAATTCCCCAGCACAGGGATTTCAGGTACCTGCTGTATGCACAGCTTTTATGGGTTCTGGGGATTCGAACTCAGGTCTTCATGCTTGTATGGCCAACAATTTACTGACCGGGCCATCTTTCCTACCCAACAGCTGTATCTATGGTGGGTAGAATTTTCACACACTTCCCCTTAAAAACAAAATAAACAAAAATAAAACAAGTAAGAGTGTAACAAGCTGAAGTGGGCTCTTAGCCAAAATCCTGATCCTATATAAGACATCACTGAAGGTCATCAATATTGAATGCTTTGCCCAGAATTTTAGATTCCCAGTGGAGTTCAATAATGATGACTCTTAGGAAAGAATGTCCCCCATGCCATTTTCTAAACAGAGGGCCTCATCTGCTAGCCCTCGCAGAGAATGCCCTGTGAAGCCTGAGAACACCATGCACCACCATCCAAACATAAGTCAAGCTGACGACTTCAGCTTTCCGATGCTTTTTATTTGGTGTGTGATCCCAGTAGGCTCCAGGATTTTTCCTGCTGAGGCCAGGAAGCTTTCAAACTGGAAAACACAGACATATGAACATCCAGAGAAATAAACACACAGATGCACAAGTGGAGAAGCAAAGGAACATTCACATGCATACACACATGCACGAATGCATGCAACGCACGCACGCGTGCACACACACATACATACACAGAAACACACATGTGAATGACACTGCACAGCTTCAGGACCAGTTACTCTGTACTCTTTTGAACTGATGTCATCTGTCATCATTGAATGATAAACCGCCATCGACTGCCAGCTCTGACTTCTCCAGGTCTTACAGCTGACACTCTCCGGAAGTCCTACTTAGGAGACTACATGAGCACGCCACAGGCAGATGTGTAAGAGACGCTGGCCACTAGCCAGGCCTGCACATGCTGTCTGTACCATGTAACCTCCTCAGGGGAGTGACCCAACTAGGGTGGGGCTCAGGAGTCTCTATTCTAATTGCTTCTTCTTGTAAATGGCAGGTGCCCAGTCCCTCACTGGTTAATTTCTCCACACAGTAGCATAACATAGAGAGTCATGTCATTTCAGCCAAGGGCTTTCCCACAGCTGCTGAGTAAGAGTTTCAGTCTTTCTCCATGGCAAAGTTCAGCATTTAAGACTCAACAGAGTCTTAAAGAGAAGAGTTAGTGTTGGGGGGTGGGGGGAAAGTCACTTTCTTCGTCTTCATGAGCATACACTGAGTGTCACTGCGGAGTCCAGAACCCTTGCAGATCTTCCCCATGTGAGGTGTGACCCTACCCCCACCACCACCTATTCCCATTCCAGACAAGTACAAACAAGCTCCAGATACTGCTGATTTGAATTTGCACACACACCACATGAGGGGGGTGTGTGTCTAGCTCTGGAGGGTAGGGGTTACCTGCCCGCCACTCTCCTGGGTCCACTCTCCTGGGATGGGACCAGTGGAGGGAATGGTAGAGACAGGCATTTGATCCAGGGAGCCCTATGAGGAACACACTGAGGCACTGAAGAGGAAATCAGGCTGCATCAGACAACACAAATCCAAGGACATAGAGAAAAACACTAGGATATGGTTTTCACTCTCTCATGGACACCCGTCTAACTATTCTTTCCGACTGTCTCTTTGTCTAACCCGTAACCATCCCTACAACCATGACACCACTCTACCCAGTCTCCAGACACCGTTAAGGCTGTGTTTTCATACTTCTGGTAGATGTACACAGAAGGTGGGCATGGGGTGAGGGCTCAGACAGGTACCCGATGCTATCTCCCCCTAATGCTCCACTGGCCCCTGCAGACCCTCATACACTTGGTTCACTGCTCCTTCATCAGCCTCTTTACTGAACCCCACTATGCATTTTTCTTTTCTCTTTTTTCTTCCTTTCTCTATTTGTTTATTTACTTACTTTTTTTTTTAACTCAGGACCTCACTATATGGCCCAGCTGGTCTGGAACTCACAGCAAAATCCTCCTGCCTCAGCCTTCGAAGTGTTGATATCACAGGCTTAAGCCACCATGCTCAGTGTCTTAATGAAGTCTTTAACACCCCTCACCATTCAGCTGCATCCACACCTTTGTCTCACTAGTCTCCACCTTCTGAAATCCACACACTGGTGTCTCTAAGTACCAGTTCTACTATTTATTTTTTCTTTTCCCTTTTAAAATAAAAATTAGGTGCAATTTGCATATATCCAGTCTTGTGAGCTTTGAAGCATATAGAGACATGGTACCTTCTGCCCACTTCCACATCTCCCGCACACAAATTTAGCCTACATATCCCAGCCCATTCCTGACACGTGTGCTCTGAGCCTGTGACTTCGTATTCTTCAGAATGTCACTTGATGGTCACATGATGGAACACAGCAGGAAGCACACTGGGTCTGGCTTCTTTCATTGCACTCCATGGCTTCAAGAACATCCCGTTGTACCCATTTTTTCTTGTTACTCATGGTGGGGTGGGCTGTGGTCTAGTTAGCTATGAAGGAGGTAAGGACATGCCAGTGTAGAATACATACATCAACCTGATGTGTTGAAAATATCAAGAAGCTGCAATTGTGGAATATGATCCTGTGCCTTGCCTGTCCCTATACGAAGGCCACAGACTCCTTTAACTTCAAGGAAGATGATACCTTCTCACCCAAGTGGAGAAAACACTCTTAGCCCCAAAGTCTGGGCCCAGGGGCTGTGATGGACCTATAGAACTGTCCCTTAGCCTCTGCCTTCACAACCCCACACACCTCTGGTGACCCACTGTCCTGGAACCCACTCACCTGCACTGCGGTGCATGTTCCCTCATTTTAGGCAATTCATCATTATCTGTCTAGAAAGGGAGTATCTTAGTCAGCCAGGGTTCATCCCTAGCTCCACAAAGCTATTCAAATGAGTTTAAAACTCTGATGCTTTCCCCTTGTAAATCTGTCTTTTGCACATTTGGTTTCTAGAGCCAGAGATGTCACTTCAGGTCAAAGATGGGTAAGGGTCTTTATTGTCCTTATTAGGATGCCCTGTGCTCACTCGTCAGCTCAGGAGCTCGCTATGCCTCCTAATTTTGGCTAGTCAAAATAAAGCTACCCTAAACACCTGCTCAATCTTGTGTTCTGGCAGAGCCTCATCTCTCTTAAGTAGCCGGGGCTCGTGGAAAGGCTGAGATGATCCGAGAAGTCAGTCTATGTCTGAGTCTATTAAGAAACTGCCAGATTTTGGACATTTTTGTAACATTAATTCTCTGCTGAGCAAGCAGGAGGCTGTCATGGCCACTGTCATTTTGGGGTGCTTTGAGAGCCACAGGGAGGATGCTGGCTGCCCCTGGAAATGGGGTCAGTATCATTTGAGGACACAGCTATGGACGTCACCAGTCAAAAGTGGGAGGAGCTCAGAGGAACCTCTGCAGGGATGTGACACTGAACACGGCCAAACCTGAGTGGCCTTCAGGTGGGAGCATGGATTTGAGCCATGGAGTGCAGCACAGGCATTAAGTGTGGAGCCTCCGAGGTTAGCAAGACTCCAGAGGTCAAGAGCTAGTCTGAGGAACTCAGCAAGATGTCACATAAAAAAAAAAAAAAGCAAAGCATTCTAACTTGAAGTGTGCCTCATGTGACGTCCGAACCCACATCAGTGCAAAACCCTACACATGAAGCCAGCCACCTCCTAGCTGAGCTTGAAATGGCACCAAAAACCCAATAAAGGTCTTCAGGCTGAGGAGTGCACCGTAGTAAAACACGCTGCTATAGTTCTCCTGACTCTGTGCCAAGAACCACTGAGAAATCCCACAGACCCACATTAGCAGGCATCAAATAACTTACAACAGTGAGAGCTCGCTTGAAATTTAAAAATAAATGGGGCTCAGGATGTGGCTCAGTGGTAGTATGCTTTCAATATTTGTGTCGTGTGTCTACATTTATAAATTCTTCATGTTATCTTTATCTTGAGGATCTATACCCATGGGTGATTGTAAATATAATCAGCCATGGAGAAATTGCAGCCAATTTAGAATTCTCCTTGGGCAAGGACATTTGTTGGGGGGCAAGGGGGACACTTTGCTAAGAAGCAAGGTGCTGATGGGTAACATAGAGTCTATGAACTCACACTGTTGCCCCAGCCTCACACTGTTGCCCTGGCTGCTGTGACTTCATATCTACCTCCATCCTCTTGACTGACTGGATTATAGCCTCATGTCACCACATCCAGTCTTAAATTTAATTTGTGAAGATTTTCATTATAACAGTGAAATTGAAATTTTTATACCTCAGGATTTCTTTTTTAGAAAAATGTTCATATATGTAAGTCTGATGTTAATTTTAAAATGGAATTATTATTGGACATTAAAGTAGTTCAACTATAGGTAAATAAAGAAACACAGTGATATAGAAAGAACCAGAAGGGAGGGAGAGAGGGAAGGAGGGAGGGAGGGAAAAAGGGGGAGGGAGGGAGGGAAGGAGGGAGGTCAAGCCAGATGTGGGTGTGGTTTAGTGGTAGGGCATGTGTTTAATATGAGCAGGCCTTGGGTTCCACCCCCAGAAGGGTAAGGAGAGAAAAAAGGAAGGGGGAGAAAGGGGGGAAAGGAGGGGAGGGGGCCGTCAAACTGACTTCCAAGGTGGCTGTGCCATTTTTGGATGTCTTAAAATGTCCAGCAGATGCCATCATTCTGGCCAAGCCTAGTCCCCATCCACCCGGCTCTCATGCCATCCAGCAGACAGCCTGAATGCCTCAAGACCCTTCAGGACCCAGGAACCAAGCTACTTAAAGTCCCAGCCTCAGCCCCTGGTCTACTGCCCCTGGTCTGGACCTTGTCGCTAGCTCTGAGTAGTTCAGTTCAGCTGGCCTTTGCCCCTCAAACTCGCTGAGCACCAGCCCAAGGCCACCCTGTCAGGGACATTGGAACCTATGCTTAACTCAGTCCTGTGGGTGCTGGGCATTGTCACCAGCAGTGTCTCTGAGCAGGTCACTCAGGAGGTCTTCACAAGCTGTGTTCCATTTCACATCAGCTCCATTTCACAGAGAAGAAGACTGAGGCAGAGAGATGCTCCCTCACTGGCTTGGGGCACCAGACAGAAGCACCGACCTACAATTCTGTCAACCACAGAGCAGAAAACACGTGGACTCCCTTGGCCTTCTTGGGATGCTCCAGAAGAGAGGCTGTGCTTGCCACTGAGGAAGGCAGAGGCCAGTGTGACAGGCCCTGCTGGCCAACGCTGGGTGAAGAAATGCAGCTCACCACAAATGGATTCATCGGAGCTGAAACCGGGTTCCAGTAGCGTGGGTTTCCCTTGAAAGCCTGGGTATCTTTTTGACGTAATGTCCTTCAAAGTGTTATTCTAAAAGGATGACACGGGGCACAGGACATTTTAAAAGCATTCAGCACTGAGTTCCTAAACTGGGTCTAGCCTTTACCGTGCAGCCTGCTCCCCTGTACCTCGGGGCGAGCTTCACAAAAGCCTCTTAGCCCTCTAAGGGTCTCATCCTCCCCGCCCCCATCACAGGTGCTCACCTCCCACCCAGCTAGGAGCAACAGCACACCACTTCTCTCCTGTGGTTCTTTTATAGCTCTTATCCGGTACCTTCTAGGTAAAAGGAGCTTGTTTTTCTGAGTGCTGAGGCACAGCCATGAATAGGGAGAAGAGAAGGTCCCACTCTCAAGAGCACTGACATTCTAGAGAGGCCAAAGCAACCATAATATATGGAGGGCTGAAAGAGATTGAGTAGTGGGAATGAAGGTTGGGCCCAGCATGGCATCCCTAGTTTCCTGTGTCCTACCTAGTATTGATGGAGGCTCATGGAGTGCCCTTAGGAACCTGAGTGGTATGTATGGGCCCCTGTGGGATACCACGGGGCCTTCTGTGGTAGCTATGGAGTCCATCTGGGGCCCTCTGGGTTCCTGGTGACCCGCCCTAACCCAGCCCAGCAATCCTGCTTCCTTTAACTCTCTCTGATATGCTTTAGTTTGTGCCAGAGCTCCTCCTGGGAACCCCTCCCCATGCAGCTTGTGAGCATCAGCTCAGCCCCCAGTCCCCAGCCCCCAGAGGCTTGCCTGGAGAGGACTAACTTGATTCCTCTACCTAGTTAGGCCTCCCAGTTTATGTCCCAACACCCTAACCTTACATCCCATTGTACTGCACTGTTCTGTCCATCACTGTCCATCACCTGCCCCCAGGTGCCCTTCTCAGGAAACCCACCCTAAGTGGACAGGCACCACCATGCTCAGAAACAGACCTCTTGGGTAGCTATAGCCAAGAGATGACTATGAGGGTTACAAACCCTAGAGCCCTTGAAGGTGGGATGGCTCCTGATGGCCTTCATATTCTAGGGAGGAGTTGTCAAGCTGGACTGCTTCTGACTGCTGCTGGCCACACCCCTCTCCTAGTGCCTTCCTGCCAACACTGTTGCTCTTTCCCTTCCCTGGAGAGTATTCCCTTCACCAGAATCCTCCTTTCTAGGGGACCTGGACCAGGACCCTTAACTCAGCATCTACCTCCTAGATCCTGTGAATGGACATCCCTGGACAGCAGGAGCTGGACCTGGCTGGTTTCCCGACAGAGTGGCTGCTTACAAACACGTGTGGGAAGGATGGCCCCGGCTCTTCACTTCTTGTACAGAGAGAACGAGGCCCAGAGTAGCAGGTAGACTACAGGACAGAGGTCAGAATGTGGGCTTCTGAGTCTTCACCCGCCTAGAACAAACCCCTTCTGCATTTCCTAAGGAGGAGAACAGGTCAAGAGCCCAGAGGCTTCCTAAGTCCAAATTCCACCCAGCATGAAGCCCACCCATTCCACCCCAACCCTACCCTCTGGTTCTGGCTCCAGATTTCAGCCACCTCTGGCCTCAGGCAAGACCATTCCTTTCTCTAGGTGACTGGTGGCCAGGCTTTGTCCAGGCTGGGTGACAAGAGGGGCTGCAGAGCCCTCTCTGTAGTAGACAGGAAGCCTCCAGGCTTCATGCTCCATCCATTCGAATGCACACAGAGGTGTACAGTACCCAGGGAGACCAAGAGAAAACGGTCCGCACCCTGGCCAACTGAACAGCCATAGGATGAACAGTGAACAAGCCCGGGAACTATAGAGATCAACATCCTCAGAGGCCAGGGAGGATGAACCCCGCCCACCTCAAGGTCTACTTTAGGACCCATTTCCCTGGTAACTCTAGAAAGATAAATATCAGCTTTGCCACCTTTGAGGATATAAATTACCATATGAAAAGGTGGACATATTTGGATTTTGTGGAAGCCCATTAAGGCAAAACTTTTTCCTCCTGGTCAGAATAGAATCTAAATTCTACCTCTGGCCTAGTGTGGGGACCTGGTAGTCTAAGCCTCCCCAAACATTATATACTATCGGGTGTTCTCCCTTGGGAGTCAATCTAGCTGGGCTTTTCAATCACCTGGTAGGAGTCCACCCAGCCCCACCCCAGGAAATCTGATTCACCTGAAGATACCTAAGAGACTAATTATCCCCTTAATGGGATTATGTATTTGCCCCTCCCAGAAACCCCTACCTTAGTGCAAACTGTCACAGAGTTTCCACCCTCTAGCACCGCGGAGCCAGCCAACTTTTTAGGGTTATTTAGGAAAGGGTAACTTTTATTTTTCCTTCTTTTCTATCTCTTTCTTTTGGATAATGGCCAGGGCCTGGGTGTGCTTTTTCTCACTCATTCTGGAACACTCTTCCCCAACCTCTTTCCCATCAGGCACTGCTTATCCACCTTGTGACTGCTCTCTCACTGCTGAACACGTGGCCCTTATTTGCATAGTATGGCTTTTTCTCCTCCTCCCTTCTCCTGGAAGCTTCTAGCATTTACGCCTTGCCCACCCTCTTGCTATTCTCTCAGATGCTCACAAAATAATCCTCAAGTTCCTTCTGAGTTCATTTCTAGACTAAGAACTGGTAGGCAGGAAGCCCTATCTCCCCAGTAACACAGGGAAAGGTGGCTGAACAGAGCTGCTAGAGAGGGAGAGCCCAGTGTCTATTATCCCTGTTTGGGAAAGCAGGGAGGAACTTCATTCATTTGCCAATATGAGAGAGGGGACCAGCCAAGACACTGCCCACCAACCCTGACAACCTGGGCATGATTTCCTGAACTGACATGATGGAAGGATAGAACTGACCTCTCAAATTGTCCTTTGACTTCCACACACACAAAATGGCAAGTGCATGCACACCCCCACACACATACATACACACCACACACACAAGTACATAAATAAATGTAATTTTGAAATGTTTTAAAAAGAAATCTGAGCTGGGCAGTTCGGTGGTAGCACATGCCTTTAATCCCAGACAGGCAGATCTCTGTGAGTTTGAAGCCAGCCTGTTCTACAGCTCGAGTTCTAGGACAGGCTTCAAGCTACAGAGAAACCCTGTTTGGAGAAAAGAAAGAAAGAAAGAAAGAAAGAAAGAAAGAAAGAAAGAAAGAAAGAAAGAAAGAAAGAAAGGAAGGAAGGAAGGAAGGAAGGAAGGAAGGAAGGAAGGAAGGAAGGAAGGAAGGGGGAGGGAGGGAGGAGGGAGGGAGGGAGGGAGGGAGGGAGGAGGGAGGGAGGTATGAATCTGAAAAGGAAGCAGTTCATGCAAAGAACTAAAGAGAGATGGGCAGCCTGGGACAAATGGGAGGAGGAGAAAGAGGGAGAGCTGAACTGGAGAGGAAGCAGGAGCCATGCAGGGCAGGGTAGCAGGAACCAATTGAGACTTTCCATGTTGGGACTGGGTGGAGGGTGTATGGAAGTGGAATGGGGTGTGTTCTTGGAGGTCCCTTGTTGTTAAGGAACACATGAGGGGATCCAATGTGGTCCCTCATGCTGAGGAAGCACCCATGCATAGTCCCCTCAAGTCCCAGAGACCTCCCCCAGAATAGACAGGATGACTAGAGAAGACTACTCACCAGGCTGCTCGTCAGCTGACAGGGACTTTGGCCTCTGCCCTTGTCACCATCAGGCCAAGTGTGGAGTGTCTGGGTTGACTGACCCAACATGAAGATGGCTTGGGCCTGAAGCTTAGCTAGATCCCATCTCAAATAACTGCCCTCCAGTGATCTCAGTAAAATCCTAACCCTCTTGATAAACTTCCTCTAACACAGAGAAATGATGCCTCTTGGCCTGCCAGGGAATGGCTAGTATCAACAGAGACTTCCAGGCACTACTACACTTAAAGTAGTAGGCACTCTGTCCCCACCTCATGGCCAAGTGCCAGCAGTCCCACCTGTCTAAATGCAAATCCCAAAGTGACCCATTTCATCCCTGATAGGGCAGGACAGTGAGTGAGTTGTCCCACTGACCACATCATTCAGGTACAGCTGTTGTACCTGCTATCAAGTATCCTAGCACAGGGCCCAGAGCCCCAGAATAAATAAATAAATCAAATAAATAAATAAATCAAACACTTAATGCTAAGTCATGGTTCTTCCTACTTCCCCCTCTTTCAATATGTCTGCAAGCTGGCCATTAGCAGTACCTTTTTAACTGATAGTGAAACTGAAGGCACATGAGTGCCCTGGCAGTCAAGTGTCCTGAAATCTGACCTCTACAGCCCTTCAGGATATCAGCACAGCCAGGAGAGGGGATGCTGAGAAACTGCACATCAGGGGACTCGAAATGCCAGCAATGTGTAGCAACCAGGACCAACTGTAAAGCCTACCCACAGGCAGGGCTAGACTTGCTAGTCAATACTGGAGGGGAGGCTTGTATACAAAGAATGAGGTCACAACACTGGCCCCAGCTGGCTTAGATCCTGGTGGAAGAATCCTAGCAGAGCTCCAGGGCTATGTGCCTTACCAGACCAAGCCCCTAGCTCTAGAGCCCTGCCCCTCACCCCACCCCACTCTTGCAGACTCTGACAGAGGGAAGCCCTGCTGGGATTTTAGATCACGATATCAGAGGCTAGAGAACGTATCGCTCATCTAGATCATCTACGTCTGTGGAATGAGGAGCCCCTGGGTCTGTGCTGGGGTGGAGGGTTAGAGATCTATCCACTCGTGGACACAGTTTGGACAAAGGAAGGGATTCCTTCTGCACAGGCTTTGGCCATGGAGATCCCAGAGTCTGAGCCCTGGGCACAACAACAGCAATTTCCAGAAAACAAACCAACACAGGTCCTACCAGCTGCATTCATCTGCACTCTATTCTCAGCTCCAGCCTCACCCTGGCCTCATTGTGTCACCAGTTTGACTTGTGCCGGGGAAGGACTTCTTTTAGTCCCTGGCCCTCCTCTCCCTTCTCTCAGAGGAAACATGGTTGCCCATTTCAGGGCCAGGCTTCCTCTATCTGAAGGAGCTCTGGAAGGGTCCTGGCCACACCTGTAGGAATGGATGTTCGGTGCTACTGTGTGGAAGGAGGGCGGGGCAGTAAGAGCCAAAGAATGAGACACAGGTAGTATGTGGAGGGGGTGGGAATTGTCCATGAAAAAGGCTGAAATCCTACCCTGGAGTCTGAGAGGAGGCCAGGCTGTCTTTTCTCAGCAATGTTGCAGCCGTGTCCTACTCTGTCCCCGAAGACGAGCTCCCACCCCAGGGAGTGCTGTGGTCCAGTCTGCAGGGGCCAGGAGATATGTGAATGCTCGGCATGTGGCAGAGGCAGGCAGAGGACAATGAGACACACATCTCAACACAGTAGCATTCAAAGAGATCAAAATGCATTTAATGTGGTCTAGTCTCGTTGCCTACATCTTTAGTTACCTCTATGTATTGAAAATAACATGAAAATTCTCCAGTTTCACCATTTAAAATAGATTAACATTCTTGACCTCACACAGGGCAGACACCCCTACAGGGGCCTCCCTATGCTGTGTCCTTCTGCCCCCAGGCCCTCAGCTGGACAAGGACCAGGTGGCACAGCACCAGCATGGGCTCAGGGCAGCCACTTCACTCTGTGCAGCTCTCAATGCTGCACACAGCACCCACCCCACTGACATTCACACACACGCACCCCGGGACCTCCACGCACTCACACATGTTCGCATGCACAGATGCACCCATGGCCTCCTTCAGGACCTGGTGCAGAGGCATCAGACTCCTCAAACTGCTGCACACCGTGTAAAGCCTGCATAACCAGGGCAGGGCAGGGCAGGGACTCAAGTTGGACTGTGATTATGTCTGTGGCCAGCATCCAACCTGACCAGTTCAGGTTGGTGAGCACCAAACCCATCCTACCCCAATAAAAAACAAGCACACACATACCTGTGGGCAGACACACACACACACACACACACACACACACACAGACTACTTGTATACAAACACTTGTGTACCATATGTCTGTATACCAAGACCCACACACAGGGAGACCATTATGTGAGCACATCTGTACATGCGTGCACACACGCCCTGGCTTCCCTCTTCATGTACTCCCCAGGGGCCAAGCTTTCCTGCTTGGCACAGGCACATGGCTCCCCTCTCAGTGGCCTCCCCCGTTTAGGTGCACTAAAGAGAGGGTCTAGTTTGGTCTTTAGCACAAGCAATAAATAAATACAGGGAAAGAGAAAAAAGAGGGCAGGAGAATTTGAAAATGCAGCAGCTGCCTGCCTTTGGCAGAGATGAAAGGCAGCTTGAGCTGCTCCCCAGCGGGGCCCAGGGACTGGACCATTCTGGCAGGCCTGGGCCTGGGAGGAGGATGGGCCAGAGTGCTGAATGTTTCAGGCCACTGAGATGGGCTGGGAGCAGGCCTTGGGGGACCGGGAGCCCTTAGACCCTGCTCTAGGTGCAGGCCCACCTACTGGGGAAGAACAACAGGTGCCTAGGCTCCCACAGCGGTACCCAGTGGCCAGGACCTACCCTTCTTCCCTCCCCAACCCTCAGCCTGACAACTGGACAGAGGTGGGTGAAAACCAAGCACCCCCACGCTGAATGCACGCACCCTCAGGCCCCAGGGCCAAGGCTAGAAAAGTCAGTGAGATTTGGGGGCAGAGTCCAGTCCAAGAACTAAAAGGAGCCGAGGCCTCTGCAGCAGGTCCTAGGCAGACTCTCCTAGACTAGAAATTAGCATGAAATCTTAAACTGGATTCCTGGGAGCAAGCCCACCTCAGGGTTCCCTGACTGTGCAACAGGGGAAGGCTCCATGGCTTGGGGCCTTGGGGAGGAAAAGTTCCATCACAGGCCCCTAAAGACTAAACAGAAATGCTTTGTTTTATGATATTTCTCTGGTCATCTCTATGGTGGCAGGGGTCTGGTGTGAGCTGCGGGTGTGTTCTCTCCTTTCCTAGACTCTGCCTTCCAGCAGCAGATGACTGGCTGGGGCCAGCTGGGCTACCTAATCCCACCCCAGGAGTGTGGGCAAAAGGCAGAGAGGGACAAGGTGGCTGAGAGACAGGTGGAGTTCAGCCTCTGCACCCTCAGAGGAGTTTGTGAGGGCTTCAGGAGTGGAGTTAGGGGCAGCAGGGAAGGATTGGACAAGTCTGATAAAATGACGGAAGCCAGACGGAAGCCCAGAGTGTCTAAGGCACAACTCAAGCTTGAGTCCAGTGGGGTGGGGCTGACCCACTTCCTGGGAGTGTGGGAACCAGACCCCATGCTAATTTCCTGGGTGTCCTTTCCTAAGAAGCACCCACTCTGGTGTTTCCTACCTCACTGCAGGGGTGGGGCCCTCGGGCACACAGGGAGTGAAGCACAACAAGGGGTATACGGAAAGGGGTCTCCCCCAGGTCCTAAACCCAGCCCTGATACAGCTGAGGTGCAAAGTCAGACACAGAAGATCAAGCCAGATTCATCCTAGTGGGCCCCCACCCCCAGAGACATCCAGACACTTTAGTAGGATCATTAGCATGGTCACAAAGCCTGATTCATCCTTAAGCATGACAACTTGCCGGGCCCTGGCACGTGTGAGGGAGACACCAGACCTCTGAGAACCTTCAGGGCACTCCATCCAGCTGCTTGCATGGCAGCTCTGAGTAGAATTTTAACTGTTCCCACACCATGATTTTTAAAAATTCAACCACATGTTAGTGTTTTTGTGTGTTTTTCTTGTTTTGTTTTGTTTTTTGTTTGTAAACAGTCTTATCCAAGTTAAAAACCAATGAAGTGTGCATACCCAGCTTTCTCCCACCAGGGCTGGGACCTCTCCTGGGCTGCTTCCGAGGCCTCCAGCAGAGCCCCCACTCCTGTGGTTCGCTACCCCAAGAGGTCACCTCCTTGCCCATTAAGTATACATCTGAGGCCACGGGCTGTTCATTCTGGTCACCCACTCTCCCGCCAACTTCCCCAAGCTATTTCGAAAAAACATGAAAAGACTAAGGATGCTACTGAGTCTGTGACCCGAGGCATTTGGCTTGCTCTGCTCAAACCCAGGTCCCCAGGGGACCCATCATGGTCAGGGTGGTGTTGCACCTAAGTCAAGGGCACTCAAATCTCTGACTCGCGTCTGTAGGGCCGCTGCTCAAGGGCACCACTGCTGGCCTGCAGTCTGTCAAAGTCATGCTCTGGCTGAGGGCTGCGGCCATCCCGGTCTGTAGCCACCTCATCCTCCTCGTCTCGGCTCAGGAAGGCCAGCTCGTTCTCATAGCAGAAAGAGTTGGCACTGGGCAGGAGGAACTTGTTCTCCACCAGGTCCTTGGCGCTGCAGCGGGGCGTAGAGGGCACCTCATAGGTCTTGTGGAAGTGAGAGTAGTCAATCTTGTACTGGTTCTTCTCCTCGAAGAGCACGGGCTCAAAGCGGTGGCCCCACAGGATCTCATTAGCTAGGTAGGAGCTGCGAGCCTGTGTGGTCATGGCTGTGGCCTCTACCATGCCTTCAAGGATGACCACAATCTCAAAGTCATCTGTCTCGAGGTCCTGACGGCTAATGCCGAACAGTGGGCTGGCCTCATCAATCTCGTGCAAGATGGTGATGGGTGATACCAGGAAGATACGGTCCAGGCCCTTGTCAAAGCCCACGTCAATGTCAATCTGATCTAGTGGGATGTACTCACCCTCCTCCGTGACCCTGGGTTTGATGAGCTGGGCCCGCACGTGGGCCTCCACAATGTGGCTCTTGCGAAGATTGCCCACACGCCACATCAGGCAGAGCTTGCCGTCACGCAGAGCCACCACGGCATTATGGCTGAAAAGCAGAGTCTGCGCTCGCTTCTTGGGCCGTGCCATCTTGGCCATGATGGCACCAATCATGAAGGAGTCAATGATACAGCCCACAATGGACTGTGCCACCACCATGAAGACAGCCACGGGGCACTCCTCAGTCACACAGCGGAGCCCATAGCCAATGGTGGTCTGTGTCTCAATAGAGAAGAGAAAGGCTGCCATGAAGCCATGGACCTGCAGCACACAGGGTGTACGGCCACGGCCCTCAGCTGGCTCCAGGTCTCCATGGGCGACAGCAATGACCCAGAAGATAATGCCGAACAGCAACCAGGAGGCAAGGAAGGCCAGGGAGAAAATGAGCAGCATGTAGCGCCAGCGGATATCCACACAAGTGGTAAACATGTCAGCCAGGTAGCGCTGGGACTTCTCATCCATGTTGGCAAATTCAATGTTGCATTGGCCATTCTTCTTGACAAAACGGTTGCGGCACCGGCGCCTTGTATGCACTTTGCCGTTGCCAAAACCGTTGGCGCCTGACATGGTAACCAGGTGCAGCCCGTCCTCCTCTGATGATACAATGCTGTAGGGGTTGGCCCGGCTGGCTGCGGTCATCCCGGGGTCTGGTGGACCCTGGCCTGCCCCCAGGCTGACTCCAGGCAGGGGCACTTCTGTAAAAGAGAGGACAGTAGGTCTGTCTGGGCAGGCAGCCAGGGCCCATGACAGTAACTGGCAGACACAGCCACCATTTAGTCACCACAGATCCCCTGTCTTCCCACCCACTTGAAACCTGGTCCTCAATCCACCTTCTCAGTGTGGAAAACAGTCTGCCCAGACTCCTAGCAGCTCCAGCCAGAAACCTTGGCTTCCTCTCATCTCATCTTACTCCTATACCAAGGGCTCTACTTTCAAATGTATTTATATTTCTCCCACCCTCATAGCCCAAGCCTGATCACCTCCAGCCTGGGCCAAGGCAGGCACCATCTCACCAGCCTCACTTCATATCTGCCTTACTCCCAGTCCCCATGGCAAGCACCAGGAGCCTGCAAGGCACCAAGCTGAATTCCATCCTTCCTCTGCTCATAGCCAGCGGACCCTAGGAACTGCAAAGTCTGTATAGGCAGTCCCACGGCCTTGTTATCCAGCTGAACACATAAACATATCCCACATATGCTACACACACACACACACACACACACACACACACACACACACACACACACGTGCGCACACACTACTCCCCCACATCCCCGCCAACTCATACACACACTCCCCCCAGCTCCCCCTCCCACACACAGCAGTGCTGCTGTACATCATACTATGCTCCCATGATGTCATGACAGGCCTCCTCATGCCCTAGACATAATGCACACATGGTTCTGACCCACACACTGCATACCCCAGCACAGATCCTCATGTAAACTATCAATAGCAACAATCATGATAGCTGTGACATTGGCCTGTTTTTCCCACTAACACCACCAGCTCCCTCATAACAGGCCATTTATATCTCTCACTGTCTTACCCCAGATCTAGAACAGGTCTGCCAAGGCCCAGGCTTCATCATATCTGACGGTCCATGTTCACTTTACCCATCTTCGAGAAGTCCACAGCATCCACTAAGCACCCACAGGCTACACCCATGACTTTTCTATCATGAGGTCATATGGTATAAGGGGTATCCCTAAAGTAGCCACCTAGATTGAGTCTCCTAAGGTTGCTCTGACTTCAGAACAGGCAGCTTCTCCCATCTTTGCTGAGGACTACAGGTCTACAAACCTCTCAAGTGTCACCTGCTTCCATTACTACCTTTGGCCTCCTGCAGGGAATACTGTATCTCCAGGCCATCCTAGCACACACTCCTCCCTGAAGAATGGCACCACAGACAGCAAAACAAATCCATTTCTCAGGCCCAGGCTTTGCACACCCACTGACCCACAAGCACCACTTCCAGGCTAATCCAGGGATCACAGCACTGCCTGCCCCTGGAGACTCTAGCCTGTCTCAGCTGGACTGAGCTGAAAGTCTGTCCACTGGTGTAGCAGAACATTGATGAACTGGACATGCTGCATCTCCCCATCACAGGGATGCCATGTACCCCAAGATATACCCAATTACATCACAGTTTAGAGCCCAACAAAGTCTTGGAGCCCTCAATCACCTGACATCACTAAGGAAGCCAAAGAAATCCCAGAAGATCCCAGGGTAGCTAAGTACCGAGGGTTGGCTGGATGCTATCAGAGCTTCCTGCCCTTGGACCCTTGAGGGTGGATCAGCCCATTTTCCAGACAAGGGGGCTCAGAACAGGGAAACACTTGTCCAGTACCGGTAGGCAGAGATAGCAATGCTGGAATTCAACCCCATCAGGACAGCACAACCCCTGGCCACATCTGCATCTGAGGCTCAGAGGGACACAGCCTGCAGACTCTGCTGCCATTATAGGGGTAAGGATGGAGCCCATTAGACCAGCCAGATCGAGAAGCACTCCCAGGGTCTATACCATAAGTCAGATTGCTGCTGAGTCATGAAGCCTGGCAGACACAAGACACAGCCACGAAAACTGAGAATGACAGAAAGCTTACTAGGCATGGGGTGAAACATATCCAAGACCCTCAAGTCATCCTCTAACACTCATAGAGGGTTTCAAAGAGGTAAAAGAACTCCCAACCAAGACGTACAGACATCAAGCAGGAGAGCTGAGATCCAAACCTCGTATCTAATGCAAAGTTCCTACCACGTGACCTTAGGCTCTACAGGCCACTGGTCCTCACTCTGACATCCTTCCCTACCGCTGTGTCAGATGGCCACCTCACCGTGGGTCTGTGTAGCTGAGGCTTGGGGCTGTAATGGTGGATGCGATTTCTGTCTGGGCCAGGAGGCAGAAGGTTGGCGGGGCTGGGGAACCCAGGGACCATTCTGGGAAGACATCGCAGCCCTGGATTTCTGAGCCTTCCAGGGGAATGTGGCCACTGGGGTACTCAAACGCCGGGGGGAAGCTGCCAGATCCCAGGAGCCAGGTTTGTGTGGCCTAGAGGCCTTGAGGGATGTCCATCGGGTCATGGTGGCTCTGGCTCCCACTATGAGCAGCAACTGGCCTGCAGGGAACAGAATTACAGGAATCAAAGAGTGGGGAGCCCCATCCAGAACCCTGCTCCAGGAAGGCAGTCTTCCATCGGGCCAGCCCCCATGTAGCTAAGAGTGCTACAACCACTCCTGGAACCTGGGAAATCCCACTTCTCTGTTGATATTCCACCCAAACCACAGAGAAAATCAACTTCGTCAAGCTTATGCCTATTCTGAACCTTGAGCCAGAAACTGCTGATGGGCAAAGTCCCTTGTCCCAAAACACCCAGAGAATGCACACAAGCAACAGATGTAGATAGAGTCCTAGGGTGTGGAAGCCCCTCACTTAGGGGTGGTGAGGACAGACTCAAAACGAAGACCCAGAAACCAAGTGCCAAAAGGACACCCCCACACAAAGGCTTGTGCAACAGGAAGGTACCAAAGATCTCCAAGAAATGTGGAGACATGCAGGCTGACAGGCTGTTGCTCAATGGGCATGTGAAGAGACTCAGAAAGAAAAACAATGAGATTTGCTTCACTTGAAGAGATCTAAGCAAGAGAAGAGGCCAGCAACCCCACTTCCTAGGTGAAGAAACTGAGGCCAAAGGAGAAAACAATGCTCAAGCCAACAGTGAGGACCATGGTAGCAAGGCCCAGACTAGCCATTGGGGGTTCTGGGCACTGCCAGGAGAGAATGAGGAGACTCAGTGGAGTACAGTACCTGAAGTAGACAAGGAGAGTTGAAACTGGACAGCACTCAAAATGAGACCAGGCACAGTGGGAAGCAGAGGGCACAGAACCCACAGGAAGAAATAACCAGGCTTAAGACCAGCTTCTTGCCCTGGCACCTGCAGGCACAGCCTCTCAGCATCCAGCAAGTTTGGAGCACTGGACAGGGCCAGGACTGGAGCTCTGTGTGAAAAGAGCTGCCACCTAACCTAGGGTGGGGCCTGGGAGTCACTGGGAGGTACCTCCGGATGGAGCAGGACATCCCATGCCAGTCTCGAAGGCTCTGGGCACCTCAGGTTTCGCCAACATCCGGGAGGAACTGGGACAAGGCTTGGGCCCATATTCCTAAATGCCAGCAAGTTACTAGCTGTAAAGGCATGGTCCCTGGAAAAGGAACATCGGGTGAGCCCCCTCCCTTGGGGCTCATCCAGAATGAGGAACAAAGGGTCAAAAGTTATCAATTGCTGCTACCTTCTAGATACTCTCCTGAAACTCCAACATGCTCGTCCATTTAATCCCTGTAAAGACCGTGACGAGTAACTCCTTTTCCAGGGAGGAGACTAAAGCTCAGAGAGATTGAGTCACTTGTCAAAGGCCACACAGCCTCTAAGGAGTGGAGTTTCTGTTCTGGAGCGTGGAGATGAAAACAACATCTATCACTCAGACCCCCGAGGACAGACTGGGTGGCATCATAATCCACCACCAGTTCTCCAGACTCCATAATCCCATTTGGAAATAAAACATACAATACAAACTGTCCTCAAGTTGGCAGTCAATAGCAGACTTCTAAGGGACAGGGTACTCTTGAAGCTTCCACATCCAAAAACTCCTTGGAGGTCATCTGTGTGGGGAAGGCAAGCATGTGGCCCATCTGAGCCTTTCCCTTTCACCTGCGCCTGTGGCAGAGTTCAATAATCAACCACAGAGCTTTTGCCCACTGTATCCAGGAGCAGCTAATGCAGTCACTGCCCCTCCATCAGTGTTAGCATGAGAGGTTCCAAGAAGGCTCTCTGCCTCGGTCACAAAGGAAATGGGAGACCAGGAAGGCAGGAGGCACAAAGTTCTCTCTTGTGCCAGGCCCTGCCCAGAGAGCAAACCTATGGTAGCAGGCAATAGAAAGGGGCACTTGCAGAGATGGCCTGGCCAGAGCTAGTGGCACATGATCAGTAAGGAGCTGATCTCATTGGTAAGAGTTAAACTAAGTTGTGTGTTCAGGGGTTGGAAAGTTGAGAGGGCTGACATTTCTTTCTCTAAATCTGGGAAGATGATTCTCTGGCCATTCTTCTAGGCCAGACATCCTGATCAAATCCTCAGACAACCTTTGCCCTCATCCCCAGCAAACACTCAGGGTCAGTGCATGCTCTGGACTCCTGCTCCAAGCCTATGCTAGGCTTGAGGGAAGTAATGGCCCCTCCAAGCTGGGGTGGGTAGGTTGGTGCTGTTCCCCACCCCTCCACGCCCCCACCCCTGGCCTCACTGCTTCACAGTCTTTGCCCTGATTCTGGCAGCCACATCAATGTTTCTGCCTGAAAGCTCTCTGGCCATTAGACCACGCTCTGCCCATGCACAGGGCAGGCTGGGAACCAAAACCACTGGGAGCAGGTGAGTAAACAGATCCACTCTCTGCCCCTAGCGTGAGATGGCTCCAAAGTGCAGGTTCCACGCGTCACCTTGGCTGGATCCTCACCTGGGAACCCCCAACCGGTTAGATCTCCAGCTTGTTCTAGCTCCAATCACCTGCCCCCCCCAGCAGTAATCCTATCAATAACATGTTCTTGCCACCCTTTATCTGGTCCTTCTCTGCCTTGTCTCCATGCTCACTCCCCTCTGGGATTTCCTCAGCTTGCCTCCCACAAAGCTACCTACGCTGGTAGCTTTGTCCCTTGGACTCTCCTCATGAGGCCTCTAGTGTCTCTCATTCACAAAGCCTCCTTGAGTTCCAATATCCCCTCCACAGCACCTCTTCTCCAAGATGTCTTCCACCCTCTCTCCTCTCCCACCCATTCTATGAAGACCTCTGGATATTCTCTGTCTCTCTCCCCAAGACAGGGTTTCTCTGTGTATTAATAGCCCTAGACATGCTGGAACTTGCTTTGTAGACCAGGCTAGCCTCGAACTCAGAGATCTGCCTCCTGAGTGCTGTGATTAAAGGTGTGCACCACCACCAGCAGCAACCTCTGGATCCTCTTGTTCTGGTTTCTACCCATCAAGGCCAGAAGCTACTTCTACATTGTTTGAAAGTTTCTCTTGTCCCAGCCCCATCTCTGACCAGGCTCAGAGGCCCTGAGAGGCTGGTGCAGGCTCTGACACAGAGGAACTGAGAAGTGTTCCCGAGCAAAGAAAACACAAAGGCAAGAGCAAGGGGATAGGCAAGGAGGTGACAGTGCCGTGAATGAGGAGACAGATACATGCACGGGGTGGGGAGGTGGTCAAGCGGATGGAAGGATGGATGGTTGGATGGATACACTGGGCTGGCGGGTGTGTGGGTGTCTGGAGAGGAGCGACCAGATAATGGGTGGTTTGGCGGGTAGATGGATGGTTGAGCATATGAATAGGTAGAGGAAGTGAGTAATGAATGGATGGGATGAGCAATTAACAAATTAGGGTGGATGACTGATAGATGGGTGTTCTGGTGGTCAGATGAATGGACAGATGGGTGTGTGGGCGGGTTGAAGTGAGAGGGTCGGTGGGGTGAGGGGCAGGAACCAGGTGAGAGTGGTAGGCAAAGGTGAGAGCAAGACAGGGGTGTCTGGAGCTACTGGATGGATAGCAACAGCTGGCTAGGTGGGCAGAAGAGACCAGTGAGGGGTGAGTGGCGGCCCCAGCGAGCATCCGTTGGTGGATGATAAGCTACACAAGTACACATCAGGACCTCACTCCCACCTGGAGTTGTCTCTTAAGTCCAATGCCAAGTGGCAGCCACTGTCTAACCAAGCAGCTGCTACCATCACTCAAGGCCAGCTGAGAGGGGAGGGGCCTCCAGTTACTCCCAGACTCTACCGTGAGCAAAGTAGAGCTACTGTGGGTGCTGCTGCTCTCCTCAGATCGCTCAGAGGCCACAAATGAACCTGCTCACTCCCACCCACCTCATATGCCTTCACTGCACCGCAGCTCAAACCAGGAAACCACTCAGATCGGACCAGGGCAGAACAAGAAAGCCACCGCTGATGATGGTGAGTGTTGTGAAGCTCTCCAGGCACGGGGTAGGCACCTCACACACTTCATCTTGCAAAATCTTCATGGGGCCACAGAGAAGCACCAATGTTTCCAGGGTCATGAAGAAGCTTGGGGTTCTATGCTTGTGTTCAAGTTATTCCTGCCAGGCTTTCCCAGTGCCACCCCCAGACAGCTGTGGATAGCCTGATAAACAGTCTTTCCATGGACGATGCATGGGTGAGCGAGTGAATGAGGACAGGATTAAAGTTGGATGAGTGGCATCAATGAACAGATAGGAAAGTGAATTGGAGAACGATAACATTTCAAACGGGCAGACCGGAACTTGCCTGTGTGCACCCTACAGTCTCCAGAATCAGTTTTCTATCTGTCAAAGGGGCCCCCAACCTCCCTACCTATCTGCCAGGTGGATCTGGTGAGAGGATGATGGGAAGGGCTCTCAACTACTGGAGGCCAGGACCTTGAGATGTTGTCACCTTCCCCACTCCCAGGCAGAGTTCACAGGGACGCCCAAGTTGCCCAGGTTGGCTTTGTCACACTGGCTTTTCTGGCTGGGATTAAAGAAATGGTTGAGTCACCCCCACATACTAAGCCTCTGGGGCAAGTGACAATGGTAGGTTTCTTTTTTTAAGATTTTATTTATTTATTTATTCATTATGTATTCTGCTTCCATGTATATCTGCACACCAGAAGAGGGCACCAGATCTCATAACGGATGGTTGTGAGCCACCATGTAGTTGCTGGGAATTGAACTCAGGACCTCTGAAAGAGCAGTCAGTGCTCTTAACCTCTGAGCCATCTCTCCAGCCCGACAATGGCAGGTTTGGAGATGCAGAGTTATATTCAAACCAGGGCTCTTCCACTTACAAGTTGTGTGTCCCTTGGGGGAGTCACTTCCCCTTTCTGTAAGCCTCTCCATCCCTCACTATCATCTTTAATGCCACCTTGCACCCACTGTTTGCCTCTCAGCCCTTTTTAAGAAACCAGGACTCAGGAGGCAGGACCAAATGTCACACAACTGGGAATGCCCATGACAGGGACATCCTGTCTGTGAATTATGAATGAGTCCATACTGTGCTTGGACCTATGTGTGCTACTCATTACAAACTTGAAGGGTGGTTCCTCCCACTGGACACATCAGGAAACGTAGACTAAGAGGTCCGGCCACATCCCAGTTACCCAGGTCAGAACTCTATGCAGAGTAAGTGACTGCCACAGGGCAGCAAGAAGTTAAAGAAGGCTCCAGAGAAGAGTCAAGGCTGAGAGCTGAGAATAGCTTGTTCTTCCCACTTCCTGTTGGTCTCCCGGCTGGTCCCAGGCTCTCTCAATCTGACTCCTTCTTGGGGTTTCCCCCAGACCCACAACTCCAGACCTAAAACTCTCACAATTGTTCCTCTTTTTATAAGGAAACAGGCTTATTACAGAGAAGTGACTCGCCCAAGGTCACAGAGCCAAGGGTGGTGGCCTCAGGTTTATGTATACATTGTCCAGGGCCCCTACCTTACCCTACCCTGCAGCAGCTACAGAAGCCTAACAATTAACTGTCCCCTCTGCTAGCCAGGAACACCTCCCGAGGAGCAGTCACCATCCCAGGCAAGAAGGCTGGGGGTACAAGGCAAGGCCTCTCTAGATCTGAGGGTTGGGCCCAAAATGGTAGCCAGCCAGTGAGGGAAAGGCTCAGTTGGCCCAGGCCTCCTCTCATGCTAAGCCTGGAAGGCAAGGCTCTGGAGGAGGCAGGCACTTCTTGAGTCTGAGGTGACACACCAGTCTCCAACCAATATTCCCATGACACCAAGCATGGCACAGGAAGTGTGGGCCAGCCATAGGAGAGGGAACAGAGCCTGGCCCAGCAAGGAGTAAAAGGCAGCATGTCAGCAACAAGGCCAGTTTCTAGAGGGCCACTTCCCTGGCTTCAGACTGCACACACCTCAGCAGGTGTCACAGGGTGAGCAGAATCCTAGCTCTCACTCCTGGCATGTGGCCACAGCAAGTAAGGGTCCTCGCCAGTGTTCCAGAGTGTTGGTTCAGGATATGACACCCCACCTGGACAGCTGGAAGCAGAAAGGAAGTTCCAGGTGCATGTCTGAACATATCTTGGGGGGGACATCCGGCATCTCCCCAGAGTAGACTCAGCCCCCTTGCTCCTTATCACTGGGGCATCTGAATCTCAGAGAGTGCTTAGCTAACTCTGACTGAGGGAGCCTGGGGATGAGTGAGACACACTAACCCTAGTGATACACTGTGCTGATGGCCAGGACCCTATGAGCCTGAAGTTGAGTCCAGGACTAGAGGTTGTGGCCCCACCAGAGTAGACAGAGGGCACCAGATGCCAGGGAATGTTTCTATGATATTTTTATCTTGAGAACATCCTTTGGGAGTTGGGGGACAGAGTGTCCTTGGCTCCAGGCCCCTGGGAGCAGCGAAGGACCGGGATCTCTGAGTACCCTCTGCCAGGACAGCAACAATTTCAAGGCCCCACCATGGGGTAAGGAGCACTTGGCCAGTATTTGGACTTCACAGGTCTCTGGGTTCTATTCGAGCTTGCTGTGTGTCCCAGGGAGTCAGATCTCTGTTCCTCTCTCATGTTCCTGCTACTTTTCTACCTTTTCTGGACCCGTTCAATGCCAGCTCAGAACTGGGAACTTGAAGAAGACAGAGCAGACCTCTGACTTCATTGGATGCTTTACCAGCAAGAGATGAAGGCAGGCAGCTAGATTAGAGTCACACCAGTGCCCTGGGAGCCTAGGAAGGGTCTGGCCCATGGTGGAGAACTGGGGAGCTCCCAGACAAGTGTCATTAAGCCTAGGAGAACTGCACTGGCACAGGGACCATCCAGGCTGAGAGAGAAAAACAATGGCAGGTGTGGGAAGGAGCCAGAGATGTGTGTGAGCCTCCGAGTCCCCCAGATCTGGAAGCAGAATTCAACTCTGCTACTCTCACACTGGGCCTTGGCAAGTTCTTCCACCTCTGAACTTCCCCGAGCCTGCCAGCAAACCTGGGGCCTTCTGACCTAGCAGCCTAGCAGCTTACAAAACCCAGGATCGAGAAAGTCTGATGGAGAACACTGTTGTCATCCTAATTACAGGGAAGGTGAATCGGTATTGAGAGTTCCAAAGGAAACAGGCCCTGGTCCAAGGTTACACTAACAGATGAAAGAAACAGAGGCCAGAGAAGCCTGTATGCCGTACTGACAAGCTTGGACTTGATCCCAAGAGTCACACAGATCTCAAGAGTTATGACAAAACCTGAAAATTTTTAACAGTTTCAGCAATCTGGACTGGATTCCTGTCCCTTCCAGTGTAGCCTCGGGCAAGTTGCATCACTTCTCTGAACTCAGCTTTTGTACCTCCGGTACAGGACTAATAATAGCGCCTGCCTCATGGGGCTGGGTTGGGCTCTCAGTGAGTCAGCCCATGGGGATTGCCCACAGGAAAACCTCCTGTCCAATCCCTCTGCTCGTCACAGCCCAGGAAGCTCACAGGGCCCTGTAGGGCATGGACACCCCCATCACAGGAAGAAGGATCAGATGGCCGGATGGGTATGAACCCCAAGAAAGGGGCCCAAGGGACAAAGACCTGCCAATGTCTAGTTTCCTTGGTGTCTCTTTTCAAACTTCAACTAATCTAACTAAGTCTCAGACATTTCCTGAGCACCTGATAGGGGTACAGAGGAGCAAGGGCTTTAAAGAGAGAAGAAGCAGCCAGACAGACCAAGGAGAAGTCTGGAGAATTTGCCAACATAAAAATGTGTATCAGAGCTGGTGAGATGGCTCAGCACTTAAGAGTTCCAGCTGTTCTTGAAGAAGATTCAAATTCAATTCCCAGCACCCATGTTGCGTGTTCATAACTGCCCGTATCTTTAGCACCAGAGGATCCAATACCCTTTTCTGGCTTTTTGGGCACCAGTATACAACACACACACACACAAACACACACACACACACACACACACACACACACACACACACACACACACACACAAATAAATCTTCAAAAACTATTATGGTGTTACTTATCAAATGTATCATAGTAAGACAAAAAGCAAGCGATAAATGTCCATCCAATAACTGGAATGTTACTCAACTGAAAAGAAAAATAAGGAACATACAGGAAGTTCCACATGTGGCATCTTCTTCAAGAAATTGTCCAGGCCTAGGAGGAGATCAGATCTGACTGAGGACAATGTTCACAGAGACATGGGGAGTTCCATGGCTCAGTGAAAGCCGCAGATCCAGGCAGGCAGCCTGAGCTGACACAGAACAAGACCTAACCCTCTTAGGGGGACTAATGATAGGATCTCTGGCCCTAAACACCAGACCCACAGACGGAAACAACACCTCAATCCTACCACAACTTAGTCCTCTCATGAACATTGCAAATGCCCCCACTGAAGAAAAAAGGAGACCGGAACTTATACAAAATGCAAGAGAAAAAAAAAAAAAAAGAACTCAACCAATATACTAGCTTCAGGTAGGCAAGTCCCAGAAAAAGCCAAACAACACAAGCAGAGACAACACACCTGTCTAAACCCCTAGCAAAGGTCACCAATAAGAACAATTTAGAAGGCCTTCCAGAATAATTATAATTATGTTCAAACAACCCATGGAAGGCATGAACATATTCCAAGAGAACAAATGCAAAGAACTAAATGAAATAAGGATGTCAATCCAAGTTATAAAAATTGAGCTCAAGAGAGAGAGAGAATTGCTGAAGAAAAAACAAACTGAAATTATGTTGGAAATGAAAACTCAATAAGCCAAAATAAAAGTTCAGGAGATGGCCTCAGCAACAGAATGCATCATGGGAAACAGAGCACTGAGGCTGGAAGAGGAGGGTTGGAACTGAACCATCCAGTAAAGATCATTGATTAAGAAAAAGAAAAACATAAACACAACATAAGAAGCCTCTGGAAAATCCCGGGAAGACTAAATCTTAGAACTATGAGCATAGAAAAAGAAGAATACCATACTGAAGACATAGAAAATATTTTCAGTAAAACCAAAGAAGTAAAGGTTCCAAATATAGAGAAAGGGGTGCCAGCCAGATTCCAAGAACACAACAGAGCAATGAAGAGACAGGATAAGAGAAGAAACTCCCCCCACAACACATTATGGCTAGCACACTAAAAATAAAGACAAATGAAGGGTATTGAAAGCTGCACGAGAGAAGGGTCGAGTCACTTGTGAAGGCAGATCCATCAGAATAATCCCTGATTATTGTAGAAACAGTGAAACCAGAGGAGCCTCAAAGGGTGTATTAGACATTTTGAAAGACCACACTGCCAATCCAGACTATTACACCCAGAAAACATACCTCTTAAAATTGGGTAAGAAATCAAATCTTTCCATGAGAAGAACATGGATTTAAGGAATTTATTTTCTCTATGTCACCACTGCCAAAGACCCTGGATGCAATACTTTAGTCCAAAGAGAAGGATAAACACATCCAAGAGGCCACAGGGAATAAATAAACAGTCTAAGAAAACACCACAAAATGACAGGAATTAATTCTTTCAATAATAACTCTTAGTAGTAATGGACTCAATTCCCCCAATAAAAAGACACAGACAAGCAGATTGGATTAGAAAATGTGACCAATTTCTTTGCTGCCTCCAATAAATGTATCTCACCACCAAAGATAGACCAAACCTTAGGGGAGAAGGGTGTGAAAAGGCATCCCAAGCAAATGGAGCTAAGAAATAAGACAGCACAGCCATCCTAATATCTGACAAAACAGACTTCAAAACAGCATGGCCACAGGAGATAGGAGGGACAGGTCACACTCATCAGGAAATGACCCTTTGAGAAGACATTACAATTCTAAACACACACCCAATACAGGTGCACCCAGTTTCATAAAACAAATGTAAAGCCACAAATTAACCCCAACACAGTGGCTGTGGGCGACTTTAATACCACACTTAACAGATAATCGACATAATATTCTACCCAAACAATACAAAATACTCATCCTTCTCAATAACCCACAAGACTTCCTCTAAAACTGACCACGTATTAGTACACAAAGCAAGCCCCAAATACAGGAAATTTGAAATGACACCCTATATTCTAAACCTGACCACAATGGGTTAAAGCTAGGTATCAGCGGCAGGGTAACTACAGAAAGCACATAAGTTTGTGGAGACTGAACAACACACTAGTAAATGATGTATGGGTCACTGAAGGAGTGGAGCAGGCAATCAAAGACTCCTAGAATGAAATGAAAATTAAAACACAGCACATCACAATCTCTGGGACACAGTGAAGGCAGTCTTAAGAGGAGAGTTATAGCAATAATGCCAACTTCAAAAATTTGAACGATCTCAAATAAATAAATTAATGATACACAGTAAGGCCTTGGAGAAACAAGAGTAAATCAAACCCCAACAACAGATAGGGAGAAAATAGCAAGGTCAGGGCAGAAATTTATAAAATAGAAACAAACAAAAACAATACAAAAAATTGGCAAGATGAGGGATAAAGAAATAGCTTGTGTTTTGGGACACAGTTTGGACCACAGTTCAGATCCTAGCCCCACATGGGACAGCTACCAGCTGCCAGTACTTCTGCCACAGGAAGATCTGAGCCCCTCTACTGGCCTCCACTGGCACCCACACAGATATGCACAGACATGCACACAAACACGTACATGTAAATTAATAATAAGAATAAATTTTTAAAAAAGAGTTAATGAAGCAAACAACTGGTTCTTTGAGAAAATAAACAAAATTGACAAATCCTTAGCCAAATTAACAATCAGAGTGAAAGATCCAAATTACTAACATTAAAGATTAAAAGGGAGATATTACATGAATGAAATTCAGAGAATCATGAGGATATACTTAAAAATATATACTCTACCAAACTGGGAAACTTGTAAAAATGGGTTAATTTCTGACATACCAAAATAAAACCAAGAGGAAATAAATAATCTAAACTTATCTGTAACCAGCAATGAGATTGAAGCAGTAATAAAAAGTCTCCCAACTAAAAGCAGCACAGGAACAGATGGAGTCACTACAGAATGCTACCAGAACTTCAAATAAGAACTAGTATCAATACCGCTCAAATTATTTCATAAAATAGAAAAGGAAAGAAAGCTTCCAGACTCTTTTTATGAAGCCAGTATTACTCTGATGCCAAATCCAGATAAAGACAAAATGAAAATTATAGAAAAATTTCCCTGGTGAACATAGATGCAAAAATCCTAAATAAAATACTCATAAACCAAATTCAAAATTACATGAAAGGGATCATTCGTGGGGCTGGAGAGATGGCTCTCCAGCTAAGAGCACTGGCTACTCTTCCAGACGACTGGGGTTTGATTCCCAGAACCCACATGGCAGCTCACATCTGTAACTTCAGTTCCAGGGGATCCAATGCCCAATTTGGGACTCTGTGGGCACTGGGCACAAATGTGATGCAGGCAAAACATCCGCACTCATAAAATAATTGTTCTTAATTTTAAAAACAACAGCATGAGCAAGTTGGCTTTACTCCAGTGATGCAAGAATAGTTCAACATAAGAAAAATCAATAAATGTGATTCATCACATAAATGGATTAAATGACAGAAATCACATGATCATCTCAATAAACAGAAAAAAAGCCTTTGGCAAAATCCAACATCCCTTCATGATAAAAGGCATGGAGAGACTAGAAGCAGAAGAAGCACACCTCAATATAATAAAAGACACATGACAAACTTATGCCAACAATACAGTAAGTGGAGAAAAATGGTAAGTATCCCCACTAAGACCAGGAGTAAGATACGATGTCCACTGTTATTCAGTATAGTGCTTGAAGTCTCAGCTAGAGCAACAGCAAGGAAGAAGAAAAGTATCCATTTTCAGATGTGTTATATACATAAGGAACCATAAAATTCTGAAAACAGCCGGGTGTTGGTGGCGGACGCCTTTAATCCCAGCACTCAGGAGGCAGAGGCAGGCGGATCTCTGTAAGGTGTGAGGCCAGCCTGGTCTACAGACCAAGTTCCAGAACAACCTCCAAAGCAAAACAGAGAAACCCTGTCTCGAAAAAACCAACCCCCCCCAAAAAAAAACCCTCTGAGAGCTAGTATGCTTAGCGAAGTAGCAGGGAAAACCCCACTCTCAGCAGCCACAAAAACAAACAAATAGATAAATGAAATTACCTGAGAATAAATCTAACCAAGGACATGAAGACCTCTATGACAAAAATGCTGAAGGAAGAAATTAAGGAAGACACTAGAAGATAAACCTTCCATGTTTATGGGTTGGAAGAAATATTGTGGAAATGACCACCCTACCAAAGCAATCTACAGATTCAATGTGATCCAAATAAAAATTCTAATGCCATTCTTCACAGACATAAAAAAAAAAACCACACACACACACAATTCAAGAGTTTGCATAGAAGCACAAAAGCCTAAAGACAGTCAAAGCAAAGCAAAGCAAAGAATACTGCCAGAGGTGTCACAGTCTGATCAAATTACACTACAGAACCATAGTAATAAGAACAGCATGGTACTGGCACAAAAACAGACACATAGATCAACGGAATAGAATTAAGGACCCAGATATTAAATCCATGAAACTACAGCCATCTAATTTTTTGACAAAGATAACAAAAACACACACTGGAGAAAAGACATCCTCAACAAATGGTGCTGGGACAGCTGGGTTTCAACATGTAAAAAAATGAACTCTATCCTCCTCTTTCACCCTGAACAAAACTCAACTTGAAATGGATCAAAGCCCTCAGCATAAGATCTGAGAGCCTGAAACTGACAGAAGGAAACTCAGGGGATGCTCTTCACCTACCAGCACAGGGAGGACCTTCTACACAGGCTTTAAGATCAGCCAAAGCAAACGGCATCTCTTGATGCTAAAATACTTCTGTAGCAAAAGAAACTGTGAGTCAAGTAAAGAGGCGGCCACAGGATGGAAGAAAATGTTTCCCAGTTACATATTTGATCATTTTGTTTTTGAGACAGAGTCTCTCTATATAGCCCTGGCAAGCCTGGAACTCCCTTTGTGGATCAGGCTCACCTCAGACCTGCCTGTCTCTCCAGAGGCAGAGGATCTGTGACTAGAATAAAGAATTCAAAAAAAAAAAAAAAAAACTAAACATTAAGAAAAGAAACAACCCAATGAAAATAGCTAGCCAGATGTGTTGGTCTATGTTTTCAATCCCAGCAATGGGAGGCAGAGGCAGGAGGATCTCTATGAGTTCAAGGCTAGCCTGGTCTACTATCAGTTCCAGGGCTGCATAGACAGACTCTTTCTTAAAACAACAGCCAAGGGGGGTGGGGGTGGGGGCAAGGAACCAAACAAAAAATTTTCAAAAGAATAAGACATACATATGGCTAGGAAACCCTTTTAAAGGTACTCAACATCCTTAGTTAGCCAGCAGGAAAATGCAAATTTAAATTACTTTAAGATTCCATCTCACACCAGCCAGAACGGCCACCATCAGGAAGACAAATGATAACAAAAGCTAGCATGAATGTGGTAAAGGGAGAGCTTTACTCCACTGTTGGTTTCCACTACACACTAGTGGAAACTAGTGCAACCACTTTGGGAATCATTGTGGAAGTTTCTCAGCAATCAGGAAATAAAACTATGCCTTCATAGGCATGTACCTGAAGGACTCTCTACCCTACCACAGAGACACTTGCAGGCCCGTGGTCATTGCTGCTCTGTTTACAACAGCTAGGAATTGGAATCAGCCTAGATGGCCATCAACAGGGGAATGGATAAGAAAAGTGTGTTATGTGTACACAATGGAATATTACCTGGCTGTCAAGAAAGATGAAACCATGAAATTTTCAGAGAAATGGATGAAACTGAAAATGATAATGGATGAGGTAACTCTGGCCAAGAAAGACAAACGTGTGTTTTCCCTCATATGTGGATCTTAAATCTTTTGTTCTGTGTGTTTAACTTGAAGCATAAGCTAAGAAACTGGGAAGGAGCCCTTGGTGGGGGTACAATAAGGAAGGGAGATGGCAGTTCATGGGTAGATGAAAGCCAAGCTGGAGGCTGGAGGCTGAAAGACTTAAGTGGGGAGGGGAATGGGAGGATGGAGGGAACCAGAGGAAGACCAACCAAAGGAAAGATGCATGAGTGACCACACGGAAACCTGCCCTCTCACAACCCGACTAAAAAAATTAATCAAAGGGATAGTGGAAAACGTGTGGTATGAAATAGGGGGGTGCTGGGGCTTGAAGGATTAAGCCAGGATAGGGGTGAGAAAATGGAGGAGAGAGGGTTGACCTAACTAAGGATGTATGGAATAGCCTCACGAAAACCCACAATTTGTAAGCCAATTTCAAAACACAACTTAAAAAAAAAAAAAAGAGTACAAGTGGAATAACCCTTTGTGGGTGGAAATGCGAAAGGCATGGGACACCTCCCTAGGAGTGATTGGTCAGGGAGGCCCCACAGGTCTTCAAAACAACAAAGGCTAGCTGGGCACACCTTTAATCTCACAAAGGAAGGTAGGTCTCTTGTGAGTTTGAGGCCAGCCTGGTCTACACTGAGTTCTAGGCTACCCAAGGGCTACATAGTGGGACCCTATCTCAAAACAAACAAATAAACAAACCCACAAGCTATTGCCATGACTCTTGGTTATCTTCCATAACTACATAGTTAAGACCCTATTGCTGAAGAAACCACACACTTTGGCTGAAGGGCATAGAGAAGGCAACCTTGAACTGACCAGGAAACTTCCTCCCTGCTGGCCAACTTTCATGGGGCTATAAGGTGCTATGCAGGTGTGGGAGGGGGAGAGACAGCAATGGTCTTGAGGGATATAATACCAACCTTCCCAGCAAGATGTGCCTACTGGTGCAGTAGTCACACAACTGTTAAGGGGTAACTAATCATTTTCTGATGGGATCTGAGGCCTGCTCCACAGGAGGGGATTTCATGCCTGGAACTGAAATCCTGGTCAAAAGTCCATAGCTCAGAAGGTCACTGACCCCAGGGGAGAACCTGCTATTGTTATTTTGCTAAAAAATGGCCAAGTTGTCTATTGCTTTCTACTTATGTTCACATATAGACCTGCACTGCTCTCAGTCTCAGAAGCTTCCTTATGCAGTGGGCAACAGTCACTGCAGACATGAGTAACTTGTCACAATGTCAAGAATAAGAGACAGAGCGTTCAACCCTAAGCAGGACACCTACATCACTGCCACACACCAAGACTCAGGGGACATCGCAGAAGAGGAGGCCAAAAAAAATGTAAGAGCTGAAGGATGGGAAGCAGTGCCATGGCTATCATGAACTCACAGAAGCTGCGGTTGCCTGCATACAATCAAGCCAAAATTCTAGCACAGACGGAGGAAATGACTTCCAGGCCCCACCCTAGACTGAGGAACCATTGGCAGTGGATAACTGCTGTAGGAGAGACAGACAATCACTCTTTTTTGAGGATGTGGCTACGAAGCAATATATATATATATATATATATTCTCAAAAAAAGACATGAAGTTGAGAGGAGAGTTGTTGAGATATATCCTGAAGAAATTAGGGGGAACAAAGGTGGATGCAATGTATACACTTCATTGTATACATGTATGAAATTCTCAAGAATAAAGAAAAAATCATAAAATTTGCAGGTAAATGGGTGGAATTTGAAAAATTACATTGGTGGGTTTATCCAGGCCCAGAAAGACAAACACCACATGTTCTCTCTCACCTGGCTTCAAATCCTTTTGTTTTGTATGTTTCACTTGAAGTTTATGTGATGGCCATAAAAACAGAAACAGGCCTGGGGTTGGGGTTGGGGGGCAACACATTAAGGGAGGGGAGATATAGGCCAAAAGAAAGCACAGAGTGGGGAGACTGGAAGTTCAGACATGGAGTGGGGGTCGGGAAACAAGGAAGTGAGGAAGGCTTAACCAAAGGGAAAGGTATATGAAAAAGCCATCTAGAAACACATGATCTCACCACGCAAGGGAAAAATAACAGTACCTATCTCATGAGGTTTCAATGGGCCCTCAGTGAGTCAGCACATGGGTACCAACCAGAGGAAACCCTGCTACAAGGTTAGGGGATAAAACATACGTGACAAGAAATCACAGAGGGAAAAATCCTCCGGGTGAAAGGTTTAAGTGGAGATAGTGACAGGAGGGGATAGGCCGAATCCAAACCAAAGATGCATTAAGTCTGAAAAAACTAAAAAAAAGATAATATTTTTAAAAGAGTTGAATCAGAGGTCCATGGTTTAGCTGAACAATTCTGCTCCCAGAAGACACAGGTTATTAAATGGTCCAGTACTTCCTCACTATGCCCCTACCCCTCCCTTTTGGAATGGTGATATATATTCTGTGCCATTGTATGTTGTAAGAATGTAATGTCTTTTTTATTTTACAGGTTTACAATTAAAAGATTGCCTTGAGTCTCAGAAGAGACTTTAGACTTTGTGCTTTTATGCTATCTTAAGACTATGAGAGACTCAGCTGGGCGTTGGTGGTGCACGCCTTTAATCCCAGCACTCGGGAGGCAGAGGCAAGCGGATCTCTGTGAGTTCGAGGCCAGCCTGGTCCCCAGAGTGAGTGCCAGGATAGGCTCCAAAGCTACACAGAGAAACCCTGTCTCAAAAAAACAAACAAACAAAGACTATGAAAGACTATGGGGACTTTTGAAGTTGGACTAAATGCATTTTGCATTATGATATGCCCAAAAACCTATGGGAATCAAGGGGCAGAATGTTATGATTTGAATGATAAAGGCCTCTAAAGGCTCATATGTTTGAATACTTGTTCTCCAGTTGGTGGAACTCTTTGGGGAGGATTAAGAGGTGTAGCCTTATTGGAGGAGCCCAATAAACTCTTCTATAAGCTGCCTCGTCCCAACAATAGAAAAGTAATTAAGCCAGTAGTAATTGTGAGTGCTCAGCTTCGATGGAAAGTCTATGCCAACCTCCCTTGTCCAAGGCTCAAGAAACTTTGTTGACAGGCAAGCAGGAAGCCTGTACTAGCCAAAGGATGCAGAGGAGAGCGGTAAAGGGCTGTCTTTAAGACATGACATGGCTGTTGCACACAGCCGCTAAGGGAGCAAGAGTTACTTTTTGGAGATATGTCTGCTAGTAGGTTGTCCATCTCCAGTGTGCATATGAGCAGCACTAAGTGGACTAATGGGATGATTAATAATAAGGATGATGATGATGATAAATAGGAGAAGACAGGAAGTTGGGAGGGAGGTTGGGGTAAATAGAATCAAAGTACATCACAGACATGCACAAAGTCTTCAAAGCACAAATGCTAAATATTCTTTTTAAAGACATGGTTCATGTGCTCAATAGGCAGAGTGAAGAGTTGGGGCCCAGATGCCAGTGAGGCTCACACAACTTGCAGTGAGTGTCTCAAGACCCACACGACAGTATCAAAAAGGTCCTTCACAGCACAATGCCATTCTCTGCTGGTCAGAGCTAAGTGAATCCTGCAAACTCAGGGATGCCTTCCTCCTTGAAGTCTTCCAAGGTTTCTCAACTCTCCTGCTACACTTCCGAAGCACCCTGCATGTCTCTCAGGCCTTGTACCCTGGGCCTTACTTCTGCTCAGTGTATCAGAAAGTTCCAGGTGGGTGGTCAAGCAGGTCTGAGAGATGAGGAAATAAGGCACAGACACACGCAGAAGTGGGCACACCAGACAAAGGCCCTGAGGCTGGGCAGTGGCCTGGTGTGTCCCAGGAATCTGAAGGGTAGTATGCCAAAGTTGGGCATGCTGGAGAGACAGGAGAGAAGCTGAGAGCACAAAGGATAACAGGATGAGGAGACAGCGGCTCAGCTGAAGCAATCTTGCCCAATGACACGGAGCATGCTGGCTTCCCCTTCTTCATGTACCAAAGCAATTAATAATCCTTGTCCCAGAGTGACACTTGAGATAGCCACTTCCTAGTCCTCCCTTGCCACATGCTGACTTCCCTATCCAAGGCTCTTTTGTCTCTGTTCTCTAAATCCTACGGGTCCTTCAATACCCACCTCAATTCCCATCCCTTGTACTTCCCTCTGCCACTAGGACCAGGCCAGCCTGTTTCTGAAGCCACCCTACCAGGACAGGGCCTCCCTGAGGATAAGGCCTGAGTCTAACTTCCCTGAGGAACCCCAACATATGGCCTGGGAGGCAAAAGGTGGGGTCGGGAAGGTGGACTCTGTCCTATGCCAATAAAGCCCCTGAGGGTTGCATTTAACACAGCAGCAGAATTCTTTTCATGCCACATTCTTTCCATGCTCACTGTCTAGCCTCAGGACATCTGTCTGTCTGTCTGTCCGCTTCCACAGATACTCTTTTCCCACACCCTTATCTTCAGCTCTCCAGTCAAATTCCTTTTCAGACATGCCTGCCTGGTCTCTAGAACGCCCTCATCCACGTCTGGGATTACTCAGATTCTTCTTCCATACGTTAGCTGACCTTCTGAGAATCCAAGAGAAACGAGAAATATCCCAAAAGGTTAAATTAAGCATGCCTAACACCAAATTTCCCTCCACTTTAGTCCGTACACACACACACACACACACACACACACACACACACAAAGGCTACCTGGTGTAGTGGTCAATCTTGTCAACTTCACTGGTTTTAGAACCACCATGGAAACACACTTCTGGGTGTGTCTAGATATTCCCAGAAACATTCAATTAAATAGGGAAGATCCACGCTGAACAAATGCAGCATCATCCCACCAGCTGGGGTCCTAGACTAAATAAAAGGAGAAAGCGAGCCGAGGACCAGCATGTACCTCTCTGCTTCCTGAGGATCCAATGTGACCAATCACACTCCTGCCACCATCCCCTCCTACCATGATGGACTGTATTCTCCAACCGTGAACCAGAATGAACCCTTCCTCCTCTAAGTTGCCTTTGACGGGCAATTTGTCATAGGACCAAGAAAAGTAACTAATTCACCTGACTATGCCAGTCGGGATCTCTCTATTGCTCTGCCTCCAAGCCCTGAGGACAAAGGACAGAAAAGTGTGTGGCCCCATCTATGGTGGATGGGGTAGCCCTTCCCATAGCACCCTCCCTGCCCCAGCTCTTCTAGTGGAGGCAGCACCAGGCAGTTCCTAGCCACAAAGACAGATACCAGATCTCACTGCTCCTAGTTACCTTTGTAGCAAAAACATCCTGCTGAGTTAGTGGATGGCAAAAGGACCCAGCCTGTGAACAGTGCAGCACACTGCTAGAGGCAAAGGGTAGGGACCAAAGCCAATTCATGAGCCTACAGGGCAGGCAGCCTGGGACCCATGTCTGTCCCCTGTTGGCTCATCCCTTCACCTGTTGATCCGCAGACATATTTCTGAGTGCTAGACCTATGCAGGGTATTGCAATAACAGAGTGAAAGGCTCAGTCCTGTTGATGTTGGCGACGGCGGATGGGGATTGTTCTAGAAAAAAGCCACCAATGCACACACAAGGCTTCAGGAGGTGATAGAGGGCCACCCTGAGTGGAGAGAGCCAGAGCCAGGATTGTGAGGCAAGAAGTGGGGCTCCAGGGAGAAGGAAAAGCGAACAAAGGCTCTGAGGCCAGGGTGGGCGGCGTGGTGCACAGTATTAGAAAACTGGTGGCGGGGGGAGTTAGGGGCCCACTGGCAGGGCAGCTGGGTGCCCTGACACATCAACCATCCTCAGTTTCCCAGATCAAATCCACAGTTGGGGTTTAAATTGCTCACCTCCACCTTAAAGACCTTCCCAGGCCAGGGACCCAAGAAAGAACATGAAACTGAGTAGGATTCCAAAAGGCAAGGAAGGGTCATCAACAGCACTTTGTCTAGTCCTGGGATGGTACCGCTCTTGACGGCTCACAGCTGAAAAGTGGGTCCTCCCACCACATCTACCTGTCACCAGCCTCTTAACACTGGGCTTTCTAACCCCAACGAAGTCATTCTGTGCATCAGAGGGTGACACATACCACCACCCTTTACAGGGCGGAAAACCTGTGGCTCAGAGGGGGCAAGTGCCACACCCACAGCCTGCCACCCTGCCCATCTTTGGCACAGCAAGGATAGGGATTCAGGGCTCGGAAGCTGCAAGTACTGAGACACAAACTCACTGGCAGGAATCCTTGCCACAGGCTTGGCTTAGTACCACATCCTACAGGAAGCCTTCTCGGATTGTGTGATGCTCAGCAGGGGCTTAGGTAGCTAACTGATGCCATGAGGAGGCAGAGCTGCCAAGCACCTGAGCTGGTGCCTCAGGACCTGGTGTTCACCCCCTGCTTCTCCAGACCATAAGCATAGAATTCAAGAAAGTGGTCAATATGTGGGGAGCAGGGGTGCCACCAGCAGGTCTCGGTCATGAGAGTCCCAGGAAAAGCCTGCTCCTGCTTGGCTCAGGAGAGTGAGAGCTTCATTCTTCACCCACTGCCTGTGCCTCTCAACAACCTTGAAAGCCACTCCTGGGAAACTTGCCACTCCAAAAGGGAAACCTCCACTCAGAGAGAGGCACCTGGACACTAAACAGCCTAGCCATTTCAGAACTGGGTAAAGTCATTGGGGCACACTGCTGGAGCAGCTGGTGAGGCTCACAAGTGAGTGCCTGCCTTCCTACCACCTTCTGGGAAGATGCTAGGCTGGGGAGGTTGGCAGGGTGGATATACAACTCTTTCTACATCTGTCCCTGGTTGCAGCCTGCTGTAGCCTGCTCACTTCCATCTCAAAGGCACTGGATATGTGATTAACCTTTGGCGTCTTGGTGTCCATATCTTTAAAATGGGCACATTGCCTCCCTACCACAGCAGATGGAGGATTAGTGACATTGCACTGTGCTCAGTCCTAGAACAGATACGTGTGCACAGCAGGCAGCATACACACAGGGGCTCACACCACCGCTGACATATGTGGCATCTTTACTGACGACACATGGCCTGAGGCCTGGTGCATGCTCTTCTAGAACATTCCCCAAGATCAGTCCAAGGGCTTGGGAGCAAGTTTATTCAGGAGTTAGTTAGGAAGCATACACAGGGAATTTGAACCAGGAAAGGATGGTAGCATGGTCAGCTGCCCCAAGGGGGCACCAGATGCTAGACCTAGGAAGACCCTTGGAGGACCTCCAGAGTGCCATAGGTGTCAAGGTCTGTGACTGGCCTAATACCAAGTACTGTGAGCTGCCACAAGCTGATGCACTCGCCCACAGCTGTGCATGCAGGCAGCTATGGTACTAGCAGGGGTGCAGGGTGGAGCCTGGGAAACACTTGGCTCAGTTGGCCAACAGCTCTTGCCTCATACAGAGGTGAACATATCTGTGTGCAGCTGTCACCATGTGTGCAGTCTGTTTTCCCCGTGTGTGCACCTTCCCAGAGAGCAGATCTGGTCACACTGGTGGTGCTGTGTACACCAGGACTGTGTGTCTGCTCTTGCACATGTGTGTACACAGGCATGGACACACACACACACCTTGTTCAGGGTTCTGCAGTAGGGATACACGCAACCAACCTAAGCAATGCTGCAGGGTGGGGGAGATAGATGGTCTGGTCACCTTGGCAACGGGCAGTATCTAGCTAGTCTGGGACAGCTTTGGTTCAAAAGAAAAAAGAAAAAAAAAAAAAAACAAAAAACCAAGCATTGAACACAAAAAGAGGCTGCATGAAGAAAAGGAATTGGGGGTGGAGGTGTGATCCCAGCAGCCCCAGGCCAAGGGGGACTAGCTGAGTCCTTGGGTATAGAGTCCTTTCAGAGGCTTGGGAAGCCTACTCAGGGGATAGTCAATGGGGATAAGTGGCCCAGGGTAATGCTACTAGAGGTGAGGAGGGGACATGCTCCCAGGGTTACTGAGCCTCAGAAGGCATTTGGCACTCTGTAAACACAGGCATGCTGGGCCATGCCTGCACAAAAGTCACCAGCTCTGACAATTAACACACTAATTGCGCATGCTGTCCACAGCCGGTGCATTAGCCCACATCATGTGGTGATTTATTCACGAGCTTCCATCTCCTGTCTGTCCCCAGCTCATAGCCTCAGCTGCCTCTGCAGGGTGACGAGGCTGGGACGGAGGCAGACACTTTGTTTTAAAACCCTGCATGCTGTTTATGTTCCATCAGATAAGAGTGCTCAGGATGAGCCACTCCCTGCAGACAGTGGCAGCTGTGACCTCCAGTCTGGCAGCCACAGCTGGGAAATGCCTTCTCTCATGTCTGAGGAACTGGAGTTCGGAGGTGGCAACTGCTCAAGAGCTCATGGCTGGAATCTTCAACACAATAACAGAAATGTCCCAGATTGCTACCCTCTCTCCAGAGCACAACCTGCAGGGGAGATTCTGCTGTCAGCCTCACTTGATAGAGAGGAAAATGCTGTTCAGAGATGTCAAAGGACTCAGTCAGGGCTAGACAGCCTGAAGGAGTCAGAGACAATGGCTTTAGAGCCACTGTCCAGAAGGCCCCATCATTTAGCCTCCCTAGCTCAATTCTGAGGGGTCCTGTGGGGCTGGCACCATTTTAATACTTTATAGATGGGGAAACTGAAGCTTGGAGAACTAGAGAGTTTGCTAGGGATCACACAGCTAGGAAAGGAAGCAGACATGTGACTTTGATGGACAATGTGCTCCCATTCAGGCCCTGGGTAACCCCTGAACTGTGACCCCGGGACTAAAGCCTGCAGAATCTAGGGAGCTGCTCCAGAGGAAGCGAGAATTTTCAGGTAGTCAGAACCACTGCTACCTGAGCCACAACCAGGGAGGGTGCCCTCCCCTGTGAAGTCACCTGCCTCTATGTACAGCCCATTTGCCAGCCCTGGAGGAAGACAGGACAAGCGTGAGGGACCCACAAATCAAAGCAACAACCTCGGATGGAAATCACAGTTACCATCCTCAAAACTGGGGCCCCTCACTCAGGCCAGCACAGGCTCTGCATGTCAACATTAGCTTAGGGGCATTCTGGGCCTCCCATATGTTCCCTAGAGCATCCTGCTGGCTTCTCTGGAGACCAGTGGGAATACCAGGCCACTCTCATAGGGCTACAGTGGCCTTGCCTGTGAGGACTAACTCCCCTGTGAGGGCTGAAGTAGCCATGAGGACTAACCACCATGTACACTGTTCACAGAGCAGGAGGCAGGGCATGCAATGGGCTTTGAAGACCAACCCTAGAACACTCTGGCTGTGTAATCTTAGGTTTCCAGAAGCCCCTCTGTGAGCCTGTCCTCCTGGTGTCTGCTGAAAATGTCTCCCAGGGTTCTGACGGAAAGGAGTCTGAGTTTTGCAGCCTACATCAGGTCAGCGTGCACCTCTGAGTGACCTCAGCCCCTGCCTACTTCCCAGGGCTCTAGAGCAGCTACAAGCCAGGCCTGGCAGAGACCCAGGTCCAACAGTGGACATCTGGGGCTGGCTACTTAGGCCCACAGCCTAGTTGTCACTGTGCCACACAGCAAGAAAGGGCAGACCACACTCTGGAAATGGACTTACCCACTCCATAGAAAGATTTCAACCACACCCCAGCCTCCACCAGACCCCAAATGCTCTCTCTTCCTCTTTGGACTAGTCCACAACTTTTTTTGTTGTTTTTGTTTTTTGTTTTTTGAGGCAAGGTTTCTCTGTATTGCTTTGGAACCTGTCCTAGAACTCACTCTGTAGACCAGGCTGGCCTCAAACTCACAGAGATCGGACTGCCTCTGCCTCCCGAGTGCTGGGATTAAAGGCTTGTGCCACCAACGCCCAGCTCTAGTTCACAACTTTTGCTCCAAGCTCTGCCATCTTGGGCAGGTTACCATACCTCTCCTGCCTCTGCTTACCCCACATGTAACAAGCAACAATTGGGCATGATTATAGTGAGGACTGTCAGGTTCGTAAAGAGTTTAGTGTTGAGCCTGGCATGGAGAAATATCACTATCTTTATTCCAATTGCCATCATTTCTGTCTATGCACTGGGGACACATATTTTTCTGTAGGCCTAACAGGGTGTAAAAAGTTTCTGGAGAAACAGATGGACATTTTCTGGCGGCTCCCCCTTGACAACACAAGCTCCCACAGAATACGCCTCCCGCTCTTGCTGGGCCATCCCTCCCAGAATGTCCACAGCCTGCCCACTGTCTTCACCCTTCCTAGCATTTAGCCTCCAGCTGAGCTTCTGGCACTGACTCCTCAGTCACCAACACAGTGAAGGCGCAGCAGGGACTCCCTGAAGTTTTGCAAAACAATAATCTAGAGATTGTACCCAGATACCAAACCCAATTCTGTCACTGAAGCCTTAAAGAGCAATGTGATCCTAGAGGTGGTAGCACACATCCTCAGGGAGCAGAGGCAGGTGGATCTCTGTGAGTTCGAGACCAGCCTGGTCTACAGAGTGAGTTCCAGGACATCCATGGCTACACAGAGAAACCCTGCCTCGAAAACAAACAAGAAAGAGCAGAGTGAGACAGACATCATACTTTTACAGACAAGAAAACCAGGTTGCAGGGAAACACCTGCAGATACTGGCGAGCTGGGGTAGACTAGAGTCCCTTCTCTATCCCAGCACAGTAAGCAGGGCAGCAAAGGACATCATTATAGTCACTAGCAGTGCCTACACTGAGGATGCTAACCCTGAGCTTGGAGAAACCACATTCCAGGGATCAAGGGCTTAAGTGAAGCCCTAGGAGCATGTCCTCTGACTAAGGTCCCGTTACTCAATGTGGGAGTGGAGACAGACCCGGAACCTAAACTGTATACCCCAGCCACTGTGGCCTCATCTAAGAAGGGAGTACTGAAGGACTTGGTTGTTCAGGCCCAGTGACTTGAACAAAACAAGAATCAGCCATCAGTTGTGAAACGACAAGTTAGAGGCCCCTCACAGCCTGTGTCCACCAGATCCCAGCACACACACACTCCACAGGGACACTATAGTCCTGACGCTAGATTAACACCCAGTGGGCAGTGCTAGATCCACCAGAAAAACACTGGAACAAAGGGAAGAACTTGAACATGAGGCTATGAAAGGGGGAAGGGGCCCATGAAGAAAGAGTTCCAGGAGAGGTATGTGGAAGGAAAGGCCACATTCATGGAAGATGCCAAGGATGGACAGAGATAAACAATGCCAGTCCTGGGGTATAGCCAACCATGGGAGCAATTTGTGGGCCCTGAACCAGGGCTCTGAAGGCTGGACCCTTCAATCCCGGCTCAGAGGCCCCAGAAAATCCTTTAAGCCCCTGTGAGCCTGTGTCCTCCTAGGGATAGGATTAGAGTCCTAGCATCCTTCATGGTTGTGATGTAAGTGCAATGTGACAGTGCAAGCTTCCACTCTGAAGGCTTTCTGAGCCCAGAAGACTGGGGAATAGCTGGAGTAGAAGTGAGCTGGAGAGCCTGGACACTGGAGACAGCAGGTGTAGACTTGCAGAGAAAGTACAAAAGACCCCAGAGACAAATGGAGTTAGGGTTCTAGGCCTGGTCTCAGAAGAACAGCTCTGTCCAAATAGTGGGCTACCCTGGCCAGGCAGCAGTTATATGGGGTCAGAGAGCCAGGGGAGTGGTGGTCTACTGGGATCCTTATGACTTGGATTCACAATCACTGGCCACACTACCTTCTCCTCCTATAGCTGTCTGTGCATACAGCACCCTATGCTTCCCGCCTCCTAAGTTCAGATGCTTTGATGTCTAGTCACAGCACCCACCCTGCCAAGGCTCACACCACCAAAAGTCCTTCCACCTGCTTCCATCTCCGTCTATGCACACTACACAGTGTCTGCCATGTAGAGAGCCTGACCCTATCTGCACTGCCTGCCTAAGGCCCTCACCTTCTCAGTTCACCCATCTGGGATCCCCTGCTTGAGGCTGCTGGATTGTGAAGCAGGCACGGCTCTGTGGCCATCCTCCCAACCCACATATCAGCACCCCCAGACCGAGGGGAGACAGGTGGCTTGGAGTCCCTCCAAATCCAGCCTATTGCACTGCCCTGCAGGAAGAGGCTCCTGCCAGTCCTCATGCTAAACGGGCTGAAAGACGGTGACGACCAGCTAGGCTATGTGCCCCCAAAACAGCTGCAGCTGAAGGCGGAGCCCAGATAGAAAAGCCCTGTGGGGCATCTGTCCATCTGCCATTTCCTTGGCATCCCATTACAGCAGCCAGACCAGCCTTCCCTGGGGAGCCCACGCCATTGGAGCTGGCACTACTCAATGCACACATGCTGGCACACATGCAAGGATGATGACCCAGTCTGTAGACCCAACAGAGAACGGCCCACCTGCTCTAGCATCAACCACTTCTGACCTCCCCCTGCCTTCTCCTCTCAGACACCCTTCAGCTCACTCTTTGATTTCATGGTCTCTGCTCACACAGAGTCCCTGGTCATTCTCCCACTGACACACAAATTCCATGGAGCAGGACTGCTTTGTCACCCAGTGTCCCAGGGCCATAGACTCTGTGTCTCCTCTGGAAAGACTCCTCCGTAACAAGTCTAGAAAGAGCCCAGTGGCAAAAGAGCACCCTGGATATAGCAATGGATTTATATAGCCAGTGGGGACAAGGCCCTGTGGACGAGAGGATGATAATCCACCTATAGGAAAGGGCAGGGAACAGAAAATGGGCAGCTGTGGCATAGGCCAATGAATTCTCTTCTGATTTTCTCAGCAAATCAAACCATCCACAGAGTCTAAGGCTTTATTGTGGGGACTTGGGCCCAGGATCTAGAGGATGGGGATTAGATCAGAAATAAGAGGCAGATTCTGGACTGGGTTGGGGAGATGAGGACTCAGGATGGGTCCTGGCAGGTGCAGAAATGTTTGTGTGGCTGGCTGGCTGCCCCACAGCAGACTGCAACTGTGCTTAGGGGCTTTGTATACTTTGACTCTTGTTCTCCGCAAGTCCCGGGGGACTTGGGTAGCAGTCAACTAAGAATTTCTTTGTGTAGAGTCCAGAGATAGCTCTCAAGAATACTCTAAGAGCCCTCCTGAGCTACACATTCCCCTGGGAACACAAGTGCCACCACAGCCCTTGTGAAACCAGGACCCAAAGATACTCACCTGGGAGCCTTTCATTGGGTCACAGGAGTCTGTGGATACAGCTGCTTCTCCACAGGACCTGGGATCCCTAAAGCCAAATGGAGAGATGGATTGATAGGTGGGTGGGTGGATGGATGGATGGATGGATGATGGGGTAGGGGATGGAGATGGATAGAAAAATGGATGGAATGGATTGAAGGATGGTGGTAAGGGATGGGGATGGATGGATGGGTGAGTGAGTGGATGGATGGATGGATGGATAGGTGAGTGGATGGATGCCTCCTAAATACCAGATTCTTAAACTATAGATTTATATATGGTATGGGGTACATACATGACTCCATATGGTAACTCAATGTGGGTCACAAAAAAATTGGCAACAGTAAATATTTTGAGCATGCAATGATCAAAGCGTAATTCAAAATCAGCATGTCATGAACCCCATGTGCTTCAGGCAGTACCCTCCCATGTTGCATTGCACATCACTGCAGCCTGGATTCTGAACACCTCGTGCCCACTCTGCACAGAGCCTACAACACCAGCAAACACTGCCTGAAACAGCTTGGCACGAGTGTATGTTATGAACTGTGGTGTTTTTAATGCACACACAGTGTTCTGATCTTACAGAAACATAAAGGAAAACAAACGCTTTTTTTTCTATTTCTCAGCATGCAAGTATTATTATATCTTTGGATTGTATGGTGGCTTGAATGAGAAATGTCCCTCGTAGGTTCAGTTTGAACACGTGGTTCCCCCATTGGTGATGATGTTTGGAAACGTTATGGAATTTTTAGTAGGTGGAGCCTCGCTGGAGGACATACAATATTGGGGATGGGCTTGTAGGGTTTACAGCCTCACCCTACTCCCTGTTCGTTCTCTCTCTCAGCTTCCTGCTCTGCCATGCTGTGCCTTCTCCACCACTGTGAACTCTAGCCCTCTAAAAATGTAAACCAAACAAATGCTTTCTTCCTTAAGATGCTTTTGGTCATGGTATGTTATCACAGCAGCAGAGAATTCACTAATACAGATTGTTCTGTGCTATGAGATATATATATATATATATATATATATATATATATATATATATATATCATATGTCTTATTATGTGTGTGTGTTTTATGTTATGTAAAAATCAATAAAATTTTATTTTAAAAGTTGTTAACAGGCAGAGTTGTAGAGATGGTTCAGCAGTTAAAGAGCACTTGCTACTTTTACAGACAACTTGGGTTTGGTTCCCAGTCCCCAAATGGTGGCTTGCAACTGTCTGTAACTCAATTCCAAGGGATCTGATGCCCTTTTCTGACCTCCAAGGGGCACACATACATACGTGTACATGTGGTGCACATACATGCATACATACATGCAGGCAAACACTTATACACACAAAATAAAAATAAGTAAATATTTTCTTTAAAAAATTGTTGCCAGGTGTGGTCATGCACACCTTTAATTCCTGCACTCAGGAGGTAGAGATGGATGTCTGCAAGTTGGAGGATAGCCTGGTCTATAGTGTGTTCCAGGGCTGCATAGTGACACCCTGTTTCAAATAAAATGCTACCTGAATTTTATTTTTAAAAAAGCTCAATGAATTTTAGCTTGAGATAAGAGCTAAACCATTCCTAAAAAGACCCTAAACATAATGTGTCATTTTGCATCATGTGTTTATGCAAAAGAGCATTCTCACCATTATCAGTTATAAAATCAAATACCTATCAATTCTGAAAAACGTTGAAGATACTCTATGTCTTAGAGTATCCAATATTCAGCGAAGATTTAATTATTTATGTAAAACTAATATATTTATCTCATTAGTATGTAAATTTGTCTTAATCTTTATTAGATGATGAAATCACACATATATCAAAGAGTTGCTTTAAAATACATTCTTTAGCTGAGCTGTAGTGACACCCACCTTTAATCCAGCACTTGGGAGGCAGAGGCAGGGGGATCACTGAATTCAAGACCAGCCTGGTCTACAGAGCTAGTTCCACGACAGTCAGGGCTACACAAAGAGATCCTGTCTTGAAAAACAAACAAACAAAAATTATAATAATCAAATAAATGAGCAAATGAATTTTTTATGATATACTACCAGTAAACATTTAATTACCCTATCTTATTTACCCCTAGACCCAGGGTCACATAAAAATGCCTTGGGTAGATGTGATCACAAGTAGGAAAAGCTTGAAGAAACCCTGAGTCTATGAGTATTGCATCTCCCACCATACAGCATTCCAGAGCAGCATATCATATTTGTGGACAAATTCTTGAAAAGCTTGCTGTGCCCATCTTCTGCACCCACTTAGTCTAGGAGCACAGCTGTGAAGGACAAATGGCTCCCAGCACGGAGCAAACGGAGAAGTCGGTGTTAACCATGTGAAAGCAGATACAGGAGGCACTCCGAGAACTTGCACGGCCCTGCCCCAGGATCCCAGCTCCAAAGGGTCTGAGAAACCATCTGTCTGTCCTCCAACCTGGTCCAGAGCAAGGATGAAGCTGACTGGACAAGCCCACATTAAGAAGCTGAAATCACAGTGGGCAGAGAGCTGCAGATCACTCAAGCTAAGCTTGAGTCCTGACAGTGTCCCCTCTTCTTGAAGCCTCAGTTTCTCTACCTGTGAAATGGTCCTCTACCATTCAGACTTTTAAAAGCAGCTATAAGGTGTGGCCAAGCACTCATCTGGAACAATCAGTGTGAAAGGGAGATTTTGTCCTATTTTTTGGAGTACAGAAGTGAGGTTTAAAGAGATGACGCTAGCTTCAAGTCTCACAAAAAAAGGGACAGCCTTCACTTAAATCTGGGCCAATACAGTTTATGGTGCTTACAGCTGGCACTACTACTCCATCCTAAGCATGATTCTCAAACATTTCCTGGGAGAAGATCTCAGGCCTGGAATCTCCACCAGCCCACAGCATGCTTAGGATGCTGAGGCTTCTCTTCATGGCTTTTGGGTGTTGGCTGACATCTGGGCTGGCCACCTGCCTCCCCAACCTCATCCCTCACTTGTCCAGGACACTTTGAGAATTAAATGGGATAATTTCTGGAAGGCACTGAGCACAGCGCCCAGCACCAAAAGATCTGGTAACAGTCATTTCATCGTTATCTGTAGATGTCAAATCTCAGGGAGATGTCATACTACTACTTCTCAAGAAACACTGGCACCATGTGTCATGCTAGAGCCCTGCCCCCTACATCCTGATAATACCTGAAGTATGGGGAAGGGCCATGAACACCGGTATCATTAATTTAGCACATCTCCATGGGGACATGCCTGATGGTAGGCACAGGAATAGTTTTGGCCACAGGTCTAATGACAAGGAGCTTTGCGGGAAACCCAGGTGCTATGGATGCCACCCTTGGGCTCTGGGCACACAGAATGATGGAAACAGGCTGGTCACCACACAACCTCACTGCACCTTGACTGTGGAGTCTGCAGAGGAGTAGCAGTTCCCTGTCCTTTTCATGAACTATGAAGACCCAGAAGAACTAGAAAAGATACACCGTGGCAGACGTTAACCACCTGACTCACTGACCAACCAGTGGGGTAGGATGGAGACCTGAGAACACTCTCCCCAAAGGAGCTGAACTCTGGGCATGAGCTACAGGAAGATGCCAGCCTGGACAATGTCTCACGTCTAAACCAAGGGAAATGAAAGTCTTTGCTTTCATAATTTACACTGTCAAACAGGGGCATCAGGTGACTATGGCACACACAAGCTCTCCCGAGGTGACCCTAAACTAGTGTGACACCATGGAGGGTTCTCAAAATCACAAAGACATATCCCTTTCAACCTAGCCTAGCCATTTCCAGAACCTATTTAGAGGGCCCAAGCACAGTGACAGCTAGACCTGGACAGATATCTAGGAAGTCAATACATCAGGATGAACAAGTTAGCTAAGCAGAAATTCAGTCTCCTGCCTGAAATACCAGGCAAATCTCAAAGCCATCTTGCCATAGAAAGTAACATCGCCCACACCCTTCCATGTGCCCAGGCTTGTGCAAACTCAGATTGCTCAAAACCACTCCAGAAAGAAAGGACCACTACCACCTCTGTGCCTCAGAGGAGAGACTGGACATCGGAGCAGGGCCATCTGCCGAAGGCTCACATGTGGGAAATGACAAACACTAAAATAGAACCCTAATACTATGTGTTTCCAAAGGACACTGCCAAAAAGTACATCTTTTCTTTCTTTTTAAATGGTGGTGGTGGTGGTGGTGCATGTATGTACCATGGCGCACATGTGGAGGTCAAAGGGCAAACTTCAGTCACCAGTTCTGTTCTTCCACCTCTCTATGGGTTCTGGGGGTTGAGCTCAGGTTGCTAGGCTTGCATGTCAAGTGCCTTATGGGCTAATCCATCCTGATGGCCTGGATTTTGTTTTGTTTTGTTTTGTTTTGTTTTAAGATTTTATTTTTCTGGTGCTAGAGGTATAGATCAGTGGCAGGAGGATTTGCCTGCCAAGCATGAGACCCTCGGTTCTGTTCTCAGTCAAAGAGAGATTAGAATAACAAAGAAAATTCTATATCATAAAAACTTAGCTTGCACAAAATTATTAAAGATAATGTATTCAGATTCAGATTCTGTATAAAATCATAGATGAAACAAACACACATGAATTTCGTGTATAGGCTTGGGTATCTCATCACATATATTCCAAACCCTGAAAACAACTCTGAAATTCAATGCAGGTTGAATCCCAGCATTCTGGATAAGAGGCTCAGGCCATACTGTGTCAACTCCCAACACAGCAGCACCCGAACCTACTGAACCACTTCCACCTTCTCCTAGACCTCACTCCTGCCCCAGACAGAACACCAGGTATAGGGACACAACTGCCTTCCTTGCTCTAGTGTTCCCATTGTATAGAGGCAGACTCTGAGGCATAGGTTCATGCAAAGGCTCCCATAACTCCTGACTGCCATCACTCCCCTGACCCCAAATCTATTCCCTATCAACTTGTGCCTATTTAGGGTGTTTTTGCCCAATTACAGATGGGCTGAAGGCCAGCAGGAGGCATCTGGGTCAGAAGAGGACAGAGCCTGATACTGTGGGTCTGGGCATTCGCTACAGGTTAAGCCCAGGACCATAACTGGTTATGGCTGTGCTGGCCAGACCCAGCCCATCTCACATTTAGCAACACAAAGAGAGGGGATGATGTCCCCTAGGCCTGTCCCATAGGCCTGGGGGTCTGGGCCACTCTAGGACTACCACAAGGGCTCCTGGGGACACTACTAGTGGTACTCGGGTTTCCTACGGCCCAGAGAAGGGCCTGGCTGCTTTGACCAAACAGGTGTTGCCGACAGCTTGTGACCCAGCAGGTAAGGTGTTGGCATAGCCAAACCTCCGGCTGCACAGTGGAGGGGGTAACAGAGGAGAGGAAGCTGCCCTGCCCTGCCCTGACCACACAGCCAAGTACAAAGGGCAAGGGAGGATGATGTCTTGAGAGAAGGGAAACTCTAGTGCCCATTTCACAAAAAGAAAACTGAGACTTAGAGCAGAAGAGCATCCATAGTCATTATCACCCCTCCTGGAACCAGGGCAACATACAATTCCTTCACCTCAAACCAGGATTCAAGAATGACAGAGGACCAAGTGGTGGGGATCCAAAGGCAGAGTCCACAGCAAAGCTGGCCCTCCCCTAGGCAGAAGGCTGACCCTGCCTAAAGACCACGGTGGCCCTTCCTCTGGAAGGTCAAGAAAGATACAGACAGGGAAGCAGGACTCCCCGCTTCAGGTCTAAGCAAGCTTTGCTCTGTCCTGGGGGAGCTGGCCAGTCCTAAGTCAGTGCCCATAGATTAGACCTCATAGAGGCTGGGGGGGGGTGGGGGAGGCTGGATGGCTAGAGGGGAGCTGAGCTATTGGGGGAGATTAAAACACACAGACCTCACACTCTTTGAACTAGAGTTCTGGGGATCTAGATGGTCTAAACTCCCTGGGATCCCAGGAAGGAGGTCTCCAGCAAGAACCTAGAGCCTCTCTGGGAGTTAAGCTGCTCCAATTCTGCAATTCCAGGTTCCCTGCCTCAGACCGGTAAAACTTCACAAAGAACCCATGATGTGTGAACTCAATGGCTCAGCAAGTTCAAAGGCTCCACAACCAGGGTTCACAGACAGACTCGGTGACTCAGCCCTCATCTTGGAGACAGGAATGGAGCCTTGGGCCCAGTGGGCACTGGATACCACATGGCCAGGATCCTGATGCAGGGAACCAGGGGATACATGGATGGGGGAAGGGGAGAGAACCGCTACATTTATACAAGCACTGAGAAAAACAGTCACCCAGAGAACACGAAGCATTTTGGGGAGAGAGAAGGCACAACTGAGAAGGGATTCATTTTCTACTCTTACTATTTAATTGTACCATGCAACATTCCTGTAATTAAAGACTGTAATAATTAACAAAGGAATATGACCAAGTCCATGATTTCTCCTTTGCTTGTCTGTTTTATACTCCCCCACCTTCAGAGATATCAGCCCTATGGGGGCCCCCGCAAAGGGAGGGCTTGTGTATATCCACCGCCCCAGCCTCCCAGCACAGGGCATAGCACGTGCATGTGCCCAAAGCTATTTGTTGAAAGTATAAATGATGCTAAAATTTGACATCCTCGGGGCCTGCGTCATAGCACTTGACAAGTCAAGACCTCTAGGATTCTCTGAGAAGGGAAGGGATGGAAGGGAAAGAAAAGAGATGCCAAGAGCTGGCCAGAGAGTAATGAATATGAGAAGGGGTCGCCTCTATGACCAGCAGGTGGCCAGGTCACCCTGAGCTTGCCCTAGCCCTCCCAGGTCAATTTCTACCAAGTTGAAATGGAAACCCCCACCTCCTGCTGGAGACTCTAGAGCCTCAGGGGCCAACAATGTCCCTGCCTTCCATGTGACCTCGCCAGGCCATGCCAAGCCCCCACAGGCTTCCACATCCTCTCACAGGCCTGAGTGGAAGGCTGGCCTTGGCCTGGAACCAGAAGCCCAGAGGCAGAGGTCGGGGCAGGGGGGTGGTGCGGCTGCTGCCACCCAGAACGCCAGCTGCTGGCGGTGATTTATTTTTGCTTTAAGTGCTGAAGAATTGCAGGGCTGGAGCAGCCAGCTTAGGGGGGCCTGAGCTGCAGCTGGAAGGAGGAGGAGATAAGCAGGGGTGAGGGCATGCCTCTGGCCTGGGCCCCATAGCTACTCTAGACCTCTCCACTGTCCTCTCAGACTCACCAACCCACATAACCCAGCACCCCAGCTTCCCTTCACTCCCACCCCCACCCCATCACCAAGTTTCCATACAGCTAAAAAGAGGCCATGGAGGGCAGAGATACCCAACTCACTACTAAAGGGCTATGAGACCCTTCTCTGGTCTCAGGGGATCCACTCCCAGAATGGGGATGCCATGTCACCCCCACCAGAATACAATGGAAGCAGGGAGAGCTGACCAGGGCTCCAGTTCAACCTTGACTTGTTGACTCCAGGTAAGACTCAGAAAACAGGACCCCAAGCACCACCCACTCAGTCACCAAAGAGGCTGCAAGCCTGGCCTTTTCAGAAGCCATAGGGACAGACAGGAGAAAAGGGAAAGGCCACACACAAACTGACCACAAGAAAACATCAGGTGTTCTTCACAAAAGACACTCCTAAAGTTGATCACTGTAAACTTGAGAAGCTAAGCATATAGAAAAAATGGAGGCCATGTTCAAGAGACTGGAATGGGAAAGCAAGATACACTGCCCAAAACCAGTGGCCAGTGGGAGTCAGCGTGTCTCATGCCACTGGTCAAAACCAGGCTGGACAGGAGGGCAGGTAGCAAGACCCACCATCTAAGAGACCAGCAAGGAGCCAAAAGCCACCTCTCCTGGCCTCGGGGTGCTCACACTTAGGAGGACACTAACTACACCCATGCAGCTTGGGAGGGTGTTATCCCTAACTAGGGGCAGCCGGGCTCAGACAGGAGAATATAAGCAGAAAGGTTCCAGCCAGACAGGTCCAGACTCCACTCTTCCTGATGTCAGGGCAGGGGTTCAGAGCAAAGCTCCAGATCTCAGCTAAGCCTCAACAAGCTCCACAACAAGCTCAGGAATTATGCTGGCACCCCCTGAGGTTCTGTATTCTCACCTGCCGATAGACGGACCACAGTTGCCACTACAAGACAAACACAGCATGTCAAGCAGCACACAGCTGAGACCACACACCCACCCACTGTATGCACTGAACACCTGCTGTCCACTGGCTATTGCCACAGGCCCCAGGGGCACAGCTGCAGGACAACAAGACCAAACCCCTGAACTCAAGTTTATAGCCCACGACAATAAAATAAAAAAATAAAACATTGGGGGCTGATGGCTCTGAGTTCTACAGAGAGAAAGCAGTGGAGCAGGGGAGGGGAGGAGGGGCAACAGGGGCAGCGTGGCTTTGCTGCTGTGAGGAGTGGGGGACAGCTGCAGGGAAGAAGTGGCATTTGGGCAACACATGAAGGAGGGAAGGAAAGAGTCATGTACAGACCTGGGAAGGAGTGGTTCAGATAAGGAAACACTACATGTGTAGGCCTCAATGTAGGACAGGCCTGGCCTGTTGAAAGCATGGCAAGGAGGTCAGGGAAAAAGCAGAAAGGAGAGCGTGCAGTAAGGCCAGGTTGGAACCACTGAAGCACTGCCACCCAGAGCAGGTCAAGCACACGGTAGGTACTCAAGTAACATGGTCTGCCACTCCATACCTTTTACTGTTCATCCTCTAGCCATCGCCAAGTCTGAGTTCTTCAGAGACCAGGCCTCAGGTGAAGAATAGAGAGGACCCTTCAGCTGTCCAAAGCCTGGAGGGGATACTAGGGGACTCCCAAGCCAAACCCACAAGGCTTCACCCACCAACTCAAGAAGCATCTGATACCCAGCAAGAGCAAAGCTACTCCTGAGCCATCTGAGAAAGGCATTCCTATGCCTGCCAATCAGGTTTGTGTCTGGTACTATATAGGCTAAAGGCTAATGGGGGTGTAGGGCCAGGGTCTCCTAGGTCCCCAGATTCTCATGCCATCTCTGTAGTTGTCACCTCAGCAGCCAAGCAGGAAAATTTGAGCTTTAGGATATCAGTGTGGGTGAGAATGGGCCCAAAGAACAGCCCAGAGTAGGAGGCCAGCATCTGGAGCCACTTCCATGGAAATCCAGTTCTCTCTATCCAGGTTCCATGTGGCCAAAGGAAGATTGGGTTGCAATGAGATTCCCAAGGCCTGGGCACCAAATGTCCACAGCTCTCTTTCATGGGGTCTCCCTGAACATCCCCAGTTTTGCTAAGCCTACCCTACTCTTAGGGGCATGTTCAAAGGCTCTCTTCTGCTCTGCATCCCGGGTATCCCAGCACTTCAGTCCCACTTAATGGATGCAAACCTGAAACCAGAAGAAGCACCTGTGTGTTTCTTGCTCCACCGACCTCCCTAGCATGCCCATTTGCCCTCAAACCAAATCTTGCCTACACAAGCTTACTTATTGAACAGTCACTTACTGTTGCTGTATCCGAGACACTCCAGACCTCACACCCACCACAGCTCAGCTCATGCACATCACATGAAGGCTACCACTGAAGCCTCAGGGAACATTTGTGGAACATTAACTTTATACCAGTCCCAAAGAAGCAGCTTCCTGGGAGCTAGGAAGGCAGGCAGGCCCTGGAGATTAGTGGAACTGCCTGGGAGTGGAGGCCAGCCCAGCACACAAATGCCCCCAGCAAACACGGCTGGCTGTGAGCAGCAGGAGATGCAGCCTGTCCCTGGGAGAGCCCCAGGCTCTGGGTCAGAAGCTCCCAAGCTCCACAGAAGCTCCACAGCCTCCTGGCCTCCACTGCCATCCATATAATGGAGCCAATAAAGCCCTCTGCACTGGCAGGCCATTAACAAATTAAATTAGCTGGTCCAGCTCTGGGCCCTCAGTTCCTTCCTGGGGCCAGCTCCTCTGGAAAAGCCCCATCATCACCAGCGCTCCTCTGAAGCATCAGCCACCCTGTTTGAAGCCCAGTTCCAGATAGCTCCCTTCATTCTTGCGTTAGCCGCTGTCTTCCCCTGCTGTCTGACCCCCTTGCCCACTACTCCCCAGCAATCATCCGAAGGGGTGGGCTCAGCCTGCCCCTCCTGCTGTCTATGAGCTGCCCCTTGTCTGCCTCTCCTCAGTGTCAGTCCCTGGCAGGGCTCCAATGACAGGCCAGAGGGGAGGGGCAAATGTGCCCATGTTTCACTCACAGCAAAGCCCTGGCCAAGGCCCAGCCACAGGGACCAGCTGCATCTGTTGCAGAAGGGGTCTTGCCCAGAGCAGGGGTTAGGAGCAGGACTGAGAATAACTATTGTGCAAGCCTTGCAGTATAGTAGCAGACCCTGTCTGGGGGCTGGCAAGGACCACAGAGATTGCTGGGAGTGATGACGCAGTCACTTCCACCCTAGCTATGTGCCAAGGCCTTTGGGTGCCATGACTGGTCGTGCCAACTATGGCCCTAAGCACTGAGGCCCTGGCTGAGACAGAGGAAACTGTCTGCAGGCTGCACAGGCCCATGTCGCAGAGCCTAGAGGTGCCACTGTGACCAGTGTTGTTACTGTTATTGCTGCCATTGTTAGTTTACTGCTAGGGGGCCACTTAGTGCTACCTGGTCCTTCCTGGGACAGAGCAGAGACAAGGTAGTCCTGGTATAAAAGCCTTCTGGTTTGAGGAAAACAAAAACAAACCTTCTGCTTTGGCCTAATGTGTTGCATGGCTCTGGAAGCACCTGCTGTAAATAACTTTCCCAGTACAGCACAATCTCCTGAACCTCTCCTTCCACTAGGCACACACATACAGGGGACCCTGCCTAAGGAGCCTGGTGGCAGAGGATTCATCCACCACCCCATGGTGCCCACCCAACCCAGGAGAGAGGAGAATTAATTAGGTGATCAAGGGCTTGAAGTTCACACATGCAGGGCCTGTACCAACACTGCATTTACAAGTTGCTTTCTGCATGCATATAACAGTGTCCCAATGGAGAAGATGGTCCCACTCTGTTGTCTAAAACACCAGAACCACCTACCTTATCCCCAAGGATGTCTGAGCCTCTCCCCATTCCCACTATGCTGAAGCTGGTCCAGGGGACCATATGCCCACAGTGGTGCATTAATTCTCACAAGCGGCTCTGCCTCTGGGTCCCCTGGCTCCTGAACACAGTGAGTAATTTTGCTGAAAGTCTCTTTGGGGTTCCCCTACAGGCCCTTGGGGAAGCCTGGTACTCAGATATGCCTCCCCTCCCTGACACTCTCCTGTTACATGGACAGATTTTGGTGAGGGGTACCAAATCAGCCACCTGGTACAGTGCCAGGCTGGAGTCTAGTCAGGAGGGACAGCAGCCAGGGCGGGCTTTTGTTCATCTCTCAGAGAGGGTGTAAAGGCCAGAAGGCTAAGCCTTCTGGGTTCCCACCTTGGAGGAGGCAGCAGCTGATTTCAGTGGCATGTGGGCGCCTAGGCAATCGGGAGAGCCGAAGCCGCCTAGCCAGGGCTCAGGAGGTGGATGTGAGGGCCAGAAAGTCCCCCAGATCTTTACTGATGGGTTCAGGCTTGGGTACAGGTAGTGAGGAAGAAGCTAGAAATGGCCAAAGACAGTACCACACTCTGGGGATTGGCAGAAGGGCAACCCCAAATCCCACCATGTCCACGCAGTAGGGAGGCGCGGAACCTCACAGAACTTGAGGCCTTCACCAAAGAGACACTTCACCAAAGAGACACACCAAAGAGCTCCATTCCCATCACCAGTTCTAAGGTATTCAGATGACATGGGCACGAACTAAGGCAGGGACACTCTCAAGGGCCTCAGCTCTCCAGCTCTCCTCTGAAGCTCTCCACCCCTCTTTCAAAGGGTCTAGTTCCCCGCAGGACACCAGAATAGACCTGTGCGTCCAAGATAGACCCCTCTGCCCTGAGCCCCTGTTGGTTTCTCAAGACCGACTTTAAGAAGCAAAAGGTGCCCCTGGACTTGCAGGCTGACTGGATGGTGAAGAATCACGTCCAGAATATTTTTACTCCATGACAGCACAGGCGGTAGGAAAGAAATGACTCCAAAGATCCAGGTCTTAGCAGGGGGCATTCTCAGGTCGCTGGTCGAGCCTGTGCACCCATTCCGTAGCCTATCTTGATCACAGGTCTCTCGGGTTAAGGTCACGCCTAGGACCGATGCCGCGCGCAAAAGTGGCTCCGCCCGCTGCCTTGCAAGCCCCCTCAATCAAGCCGACCGAGGGGGGGCGGGGAATCGAGAGCTCCTCAAAGTTTCCGAGAGTGCCCCCCAACCCCACCCCACAACATACATAGCCCGGGACAGAGGTTAGCCAGGAGCAAAGTTCCCTGGTGGCTGTAGCCCGAAACATGGCAGTGGAAGAAAAGCTCGTTGTCAGCATTTCATCTGGTGGTTCACCACGGGAGAGGAAAAAAAGAAAAGGAACGAAAGGAGCCCTTCTGCCTCACCTTTCCTGTTGCTGCACCACCCCGCGCTCACCCGGGGCGAGAAGCTGCCTGCTGGGAGCTGGGACCGAGCGGGTGGGCCGTGCGCCCGCGGCCGCCTTCTTACCTCGGTCAGTGGCCGGGGCGCGGCGCGTCCCGCGTCCTCCAAGCTCCGCGCGGCCGTTCCCGGTCCCGGCCGCCGCTGCGCTGGCTGCATTGCCACCGTTGCCGCCGCCGCCTCAGCGCAGCCCCTGGGAGCGCTCCACGCCGAGGGGCGCGTCGCTCCCCGGCGCCGGGCGCCACCAGCCAGCCATGGGTCGGGGGCGCACGCCGAGACGGCGCCCCCAGCCACTCGACGCTCGCTCCGGGCTCGCCGCTAGCTTCTGTCGCTCAGTCCCGCGGCAAGCACCGCCGACCCACCCCCTCCCCCGCCGCAGTTATCTGATCCCGGGCAGGGCCGGGCGCGCTCCCCTGCACCGGGTGTGGGTGTCCTGCACCTCCCAGCGGGCTTCGACCGCACAGGGCCCCCTCCCCCGGCGACCGTTCCCAGAGAGGCGGTGGCAGCGCAGTCGCGGCGTGGCCGGGGGAAGACGGGGAACGAGGAATGGAGGGCGAGGAGGCGGCGGGAGGCAGAAGCTCTGCGCGCACCCAGCTCCGCGCCCCGCTGCCACAGTAGCCCAGCTCGGCAACTCCTCCAACTCTCCGCCAAAAGCACGCCCGCCCTGAGCCGTGGCGCCGCTGATCCCGCCCACCACCGCCCTGGTCTGGCCCGGTGGCCCCTCCTGGCCCCAGCTGCCCCCCACACGCACCAGCCACTTGCGCACTGGAGCGCGCGCGCGCGAACACATACGCGCGCACGCGCGTGGCACACACACACACACACACACACACACACACACACACACACACACACACACACACACATATCTTTTTGGGGACACGCGCGCACACACAGGTGCATGGCGAGCATATACTCAGACTACACACACACAGGCGAGGGAATCTGGACCGGCTGCACCCAGCAGGATACCAAGCTTGGGCGTCACCTGCACAAAATGAATGTGATGAGGAGCACAGTGGCTAAGGTACACAGGTGCACTCATAGTCACATATGCACATGTGGGGTGGGATCAGTCAGCACATCCACACGGACTGGTTTCTGAGCTCATGCATCCCTTTGCAAGCCATGCACAGGGTCATATGCACACCCCGCCCTCTTTAATATCATACATATCTCTTCTTTCCATCTTGTGTTGTATTTAGCTTTCCTCTCTTGCTTTCTCCTGCTTGCTCCTCCTCCTGGCCTCTCTACTGATTTGATTTCATGTGACTCCCCTCCCCTTGCCCACTCTTGTCTGGAAGGCACCCCTGGTACTCTGCTCTCCCAGTCTCCCTGAGCCTATTGTCTGGGCCTCACGTCTCTACCTCCTGCAGGGCCTGGACCTTTCAGCCCGGCAGACAGATCAGCCTAGATGGCCTCAGGGAAATCCCATTTTATCAAAAGGCTGACCTGCAGCTCAACCCTAAGGCTGAAGAATCGGGCCAAGAAGGCAGGTCTACAGTCAGAACACAAACTTCACAACCCCCCCAGCCCCTTGGTCTCCAGCTCCCCCATAATGTGAAATATAATTATGCATTTGAATAGCAAAGACACTAGATGCAGGATCCTAGCCAAGAAGCATGGCTTTCTGGCCACCCAGATGCCCAGGCTCTGGCAGCTTATCCAGAGCTCTGGAGAAGCCACTAGCCCAACTCCAGGGAGCCAGCTCCTCACCCAGACCTCAGAGTCCCCAGAAAACTCTTCTGCCTCAGGCTGTGCTTATCCTACCCCCTTGACTAAGCAATCCTGCCAAAAGGTACTTCAACACTAAGTGTCTGGATTCTCTATGGTCACATGGACATTCTGGGACTTACTGCGTTACAGGACTGCAGTGAAGGTTAAATGAGATCAGTGTCTGTGCAGTTCTTAACCTGGGAGGGGGAGCTGAGGGAAACAGCGGTGGGTCTTGGGTGCTCAATCTATGCTGGCCTCTGTGCTAGAGTTATTTTGTTGTCATTATGATTCCCTGAGAGTTACAACTAGTGACCCACTTTACAGATAAAGAAACTGAGGCACAGATGAATACTTGCTTATCTAGTTGCAGAGATACTGGCTGGTGGAGGGGGTCTCAAACCAAATGTATCCTTAAGACAGTCATGCCTCCCTGTTTAGCCACTGTTCAGGACTACAATAGAAAGAAAACGAGTATCCCCAAGGACTCCATCCCCAGGTCCCCAGGCCCCCAGGCCTACCTTGGACAGGCACTTGATGTCCTGATTTCCACCTTCTCCTGAGTGACCAAGGAGGACAATGGCTCAGATGCCTCTGCTCCATTTTACCTAGCCCTGGCGCCCAGAAAACAGAAGCCAAAGGCAGGTATAAGGAGACTTCCCCTGCCTCCAAGCTTCTCTACCCTCTCCGGGACAGCAGATCCGCATCACACTCAGGGGACTCCACCACAGACACCCCAAAGAGCCCACAGCACACGACAGACAGAAAAATGGACAGAACACTATGGTGTTCTATTGGGTCTAGGATCTTTGTTTTTCAAGACAGGGTTTCTCTGTGTAACAGCTCTGACTGTTCTGGAACACTCTTTGTAGACCAGGCTGGCCGTGAGCTCACAGAGATCTGCCTGCCTCTACCTCCTGAGTGCTAGGATTAAAGGTGTGCACCACCACCCAGCTTCAGGTCTGGGATCTTGAACAGCTCCTGGGAGGGCCTTAGGGTGGAGCACACATGCATATACACAGACACTCTCAGCTGCTCATCTGGGCAAGGGTCTCAGAGGCCTGTGTAAAGTCAGGGATGGGGGTCTTCCCCAGGCCCTATTATCAGATGCATTTTACAGATAGGACAAGTGTCTTGCCCAAGATCATCCTCCAACAACAACAAAAAGAAAAACCTGCCAGAGAAATGACCCTGATTTCCACAGCTACTGCCCTGTAGAAGGCACATCCCATCCTCCCGCTTACAAGCCAGGACCAACTTTATTTCTTAATCAAAATCACATCTCTTCCCAGGACCTTATGAATCTTCTACCAGGCTCATGTTCACAGCCTCCCCATTGAGAGTATGCCCATGCTCAACATACAAGGACAGAGGACAACCACACAGCAAAGTTCTCTCTAACCAGGGTTCTAAATATGGACAGAGCCCCTTATTCCCCCCCACCCCCCTCCCCGCCGCCACATACACACACAAGGCATCCTGACTCCCTCCAGAGTAGAGGGAATGAGTGTTCAAAAATGTACCCAGCCCCAGTAAAGCTGTTCCCAGCTCAGGGCCCATGGACACATTTCCTGCTTCCTTCTCTGTAAAACATAGGTAGCCATAAGCACAGAAAAACAATTCCTGCCTTGCATGGTATGGAGATGAGTTGTCCTGCAACAGGCATATATTCCCAGAGGCCTGCCTGTCTGTCCCTAATCTGAGCAAATCCTCCCAGACAAGCATACGGCTGTGGTTCTATCCATTCTCTCAGCCACAAGCCTTGTGCCCTTAGAGCCTCAGGCTGAGGCAGCCAAAGGAAGCCATCAGATCATTTGGAAACCCCTTCTTTATCATGAGGACAGAAAAAAAAAAAACAAAGCCATCTGGAGAAACACCCTAAAGGCTTGCGTATGCTGTCCCCATAGGTAATAGTCGGGAGCATTGGCCTCACAGCTGCCAGCAATTCTAACAACCAACTCCTATGGAAACCAAATGCTCCATCCTCACGGTCAATCTGCAGTGTCTTTGCTGTCCTGGCAGTACCTGGCATTCCCCAGGAACACCTTCTCCAAGGGGCCCACTTAGGATTTCTTCTGTCCATCTTGATGTTGGCCCAACATCTGCCCTCCTGCCCTCCACCCCCTCCATCCTCCCTTCTGGGCACACTGGCCAGCCACCAGCCTGATCCCGTCCTGGCCACCTGCTCACCTTTCAGGCGGGAATGTTGTTTCTTCCATTGCTTTTTCTTCAGGACATCTCAATCTCCCCTGAGAAAGACCACCACTAGGACATCCCTACTTCCCCTGTCTTGCTTTGCCTCTTTTCCAGGTGTCTGGCTTCTTGTTTACCTCCCTGACTGTCATATCATTCCATGAGATCAGAGACAGATCCTTGTGTGCAGACCAGGGCAGGCACCATGGGCATGTGGACATGTCTTCAGAACAAGAATGATGAAAACAGTGGAGAATCCCACTCATGAACAGTTCTGCTCTGCCCAGTGCGTACATGAGTTCATGTGTGCCTCCATGCCTGTGTTTGTGTGTCTGCACATGCGTGCGCGTGTGTGTGTGTGTGTGTGTGTGTGTGTGTGTGAGACAGAGAGAGAGAGAGAGAGAGAGAGAGAGAGAGAGAGAGAGAGAGAGATCATCGTCATTGTCTGGGAACAAACCTGGCCTCCTACTCCAATGTTCAACCTGGCTCTGATTGATACCCCTTCTAAGGAATCATAAAGAACTGTGCATCAGGGCATCAGGATAAGCATTTGTGGTAGGATCCATGGGCAGGAAGTCAAGAGGTACAGGAGGGCATTCTGCCCGAGCCCTGTCTACATTCTAGGCAACCAGTCAAGTGGAAAGAGGCCTATCACTCAGGCTATGAGCCACAGAGTAGAGCCCAGGCCCAAGAGCTGTGCCCTTAAACTGGCCTCTCTCTTCAGCACCGTTTGTCCCAAGATACACATTGCTGACAACTATAATAGTTATGGTTATAATGGCCAGTGCCAGCTGTGAGTCTGCCAGGCATCACACGGTAGAGGTAAACACCCGCCAACCCGCCCTGGAGGCAATAGGCAGGTAGATACCACCCCAATTAGAAGCTCAACAAGGACAGGGAGCTTGTCTCCAGGAGAGCTATGGGGGAAGGCTGGAACCTTGCATGCCATCACGCACGCACACATACGTTCTTCCCCTGCTCAGGTACCCGTGGACTTCTGGCTGAGCCAAAAGCATTGATTTGAGGCACAGGACTTCAGGAACCATTACCATACTGAGAATAGGACACTGAGTTCACGGCCCCTCCCACCTGTCCGGAAGCAAACATTGATCAGCTGGCAGAGCTGGCAGCTGACTGCTGCCCTGGGCAGGGTTAGGCCCTACTCCCTACTCCTGCTCCTCTGGAGCTGTGGCTGTGAGCAGCAGCTGCTGGTGTCTAGGACACAGCAGCCAGGAGCCAAGCTGAAAGCCAGGACTTTCTACCATGCTTGAGCCAAACTCATAGGCATCAAGAGGCAGGGGCTTCAAGGCTCTCCTTGTCCAAGCTGTGAGACTTCTAAGGCACATCACCAGTCTCAGGCCCTCTTCTGAGGGCCTTCATGCTGTCATGGAGTCCTATCTCACACTCCTACTAACCTGTTCTCCTGTGGGCCTCAGCCATCTCCAGGGCCAGCAGTGGGCCCAGCAGTGACTGGCTGAGGACTAGGCATGTGATCAAAGCCAACAAAAGAGAACCTACCCCAGGACTTTTGCTGGTAGGTGGCAGCGCAGGAGGGCAAGGGCCCTGTATCCCTGGGCTGCTTGCTAGTAGCAGGGCGCTGCTGTGGACACTTCCATGGCTTGAAGTGACATACACCTTGAGGAAAGCAGCGCTGAGAGTCTGAGAGGAACTGTATTCCAGACAGGTCTTTTGAGTCCCACAGACCTACCCTTGGGCTTTTGAGTGTGAGCCAAAACCCTGCTTTAATTTAGGAAATGTTTCCGTATTCTCAAGAGACTGTGGAAACCATGGATTTGAAAAGAGCAAGAAGGCTTCCAAAAGGCCCCTCTCACCCTCACTCTCTCCTTTTTTCCCTCCTCTGCCTGGCATGGTGAGTGAGAGGTCGGCCTTCAGACCCAGTGAAGTCACATGGGATACAGAGGAGAGCTGACTCTCCTCTCCCTTTTTCCTCTCTTCCTCTAAAGGGACAAGCTTCCAGGCCTTCAGGCCCCAGGAGGACAGAAATAAAGGGCAATAAAGGGAGGGAGGGAGGGAAGTGGCTTCAGTCTCTCAGAGTTAAAAATAGCTTCCCGAGGAGGCCTCCTGCGGGTTAATCTGGCCAATTATCCAGCCCCTCTCCACCCTATGGGCACTGCTTCCTCCTTGCTATCCTCCAGGTGGTCCCCACATGGGGCCATCATTCCAAGGACATAGGCCTCTGCCCCAAAGTATCCCCCTACCCCCACAGCTGGACCCTGGCCCTCCTTTCTCAGCATGGGTTCAAGGAGGATGGAAGTCCTCCTGGTAAGTCTACATAGGCCTGACCAGCAGAGGTCTGTGTTCATCCTGACATGAAGAGAGGATTGTGCAACATACTTGGCCTCCCTGAGAGAGAAGATGGCAGGCTGATTTGGAGCTGCTGGGGTCCCATTTATGATAAGAAAAGCTAGAAATCCATCTGCATTAGCAAACTGAAAATCTAGGAATTCATAGACACAAGCGTTTGTGACTTTGTCCTAGGGGACAGGGACCTTGACTCCATTTGCTTCTGTGTCTGGACCTGCTTGCCAAGGGCTCTGGACTTAGGCCTGCCTGATGGGAACCTATTGTAGGATTGCCTGATGAGGTCTCGTCCCATGGGCTTCATTCAGTTGTGGGGGTGGGGGTGTCGGCAGGCATAAGGCACTTTGGCTCACCCCGTAGCTCCAGGGCTCTTTGGTTTGAATTTGATATTGAAAGCATTGATTGCTTCAGCAACTTTTCATCATCCAAGTGACTCTACTAGTGGATTAAAGGCCAGTGGTACAGTGATGGGGAGAAACAAATCTTTCTGGGGGACCAGGAAGACCAAAAGCCGGCCTGTGTCCTTGCCCTATGGCCTAGTTCTCCTGCCTGCCCCAGGATCAGTGTTGTTATTTGCTCCATATTGAAACATTCCCTCTGGGAGAGAAAAGGAAGGCTCCTAAGACTAGCTAATCAGGAGTCTGTGGCCTTCTTAGGAAGCTACAAACTTCCTAAGGCCCTTGTCAAGGGCCCTTCCCAAAGCCTGTATAAGTGGGGAACAACTGCTAAAGAGTGGGGATTAATTTAAGTGAACCTGCCTTCATAAGGCAGAGGGGTGTAGCTTTCATGCATCTAGCATCCATGCTGGGGTGGACCTTTTCTTGGCACAGCCACCTTTGAATCATCCGTGCTCCTGAAGGTGACCCCAATAAACCGATTCGCCAAGATGGATTTGGTGGAATTGTTTTTTCTTCTGTTCAGGACTCCTATCCATTGTGAGTAGAGCCCTTTGTTCATATTTCTCTGGAAAACAGCATACGACAGTTGATCTGGATGGAGCATTCTGAGCACCGTCTAGCTGGCCATGTAGGGATAGCTAGCTGGTCGGGCTTCTCTTGGCTTTGGCAGCCTTTTTCGGGGAAGTAAGCAGCTAGCCAGTCGCCAGCTCAACCCCTGCTTTAATTGGAGGTTGAGCCCACTGCTGCAGGGACTCTCTCTGAGGCTGATTCTCTCTGTGAGAGACAGATTCAGGCTTCAGGGGGGACAGCCAGCTCAGAGCCTGTGTTCTGGACCTCAGTGTGCCAGGGGCTGTCCTTCTGAGGGGCCACTGCCCTGTGATGGCCCCAGGGGTTGGAGATCAGCCGAGTTATCTCAAGCACAGAAGGCATGGAGCTGCAAGGCTGCTGTGTCAGAGCTGACTTTACAGGACCCCATATGCCTTAGGTGTGTCAGTTAGCCACCTGGGGCCTCGACCTAGGAACCAGTTGAGGGGCCTATTTATAGGATCATCCTTGGTCTGGGCTTAGAAACAGGCCTAGGAAGAAAGCTGATGCAACTTCAAGGCCCAAGCCTTTGCCTTCTTCACAGCTTCAGTTTCCTTAGTCATAGAATAGACGCTGTGCCCCATGGGGTCCCTGCATCACCCCAGTACTTTGGTGCTGCCTACTGGTCAAACACTTAGTGTTCTGACCACTCACTGGGTAAGTGAATAGATAGCACAAAGAGCCCAAGAGGTATCACACAGAAAGCCTCAGCTGAGTGAGCAGTGCATAGCACCTCACCTGGTGGTCTCTAGTGGCCCCACATGCCCTCAGGCCTCATCATGTCCCTCTGCAGGCACCCACCATCACAGAGCTCTGGGAAACACCCCTCTACAATTCTACTTGTCTCCTCTGTCCTCCCTGCCTAGCCAATTCTCTCCTCTGGCAAACACTTGGCCTTACCTCCCAGATTTGCCTCAAGCTCCAGCCCCGTAAACTGGTTGCTTCCTACTCCCCAAGTCCTGGAGCAGCTAGCTGCGCGGCCCCATCCTGTCTGTGGTGATTAATAAACACAACAATGGCCTGGATCTTACAGGAACTCCAGGGAGCCTGTGTCTTCTCTCAAGGATGCCCTTGTCACACCCCTTGGACCAGGAGGCTGGCTGACCTCAGGAAGACTTGTCCCACCACCCTTTTGCCCAGACTGCAACTGCTCTTCCTGTTGGCACCTTGACCCCCCCAGCTTTTTTTTAAATCACAAGACTATTGAGGATCCCTGAAATGGAGGACACCTTCCCTCAAGCTGGCCCAGCCACAGTGTGGGGAACCTGAAACCCATTAACCTGTCTAGAGATAAAGATGCAAACATAGAGCCATGGGACCTAGAGATGAAATGTCCCTTGTTGAACATGAAGGATTTAGCAGGGACAAGGAAAAAGGTCAAATATGTCTGTTTTCTTTTTTGGGGGGGGGAGGGTCGAAACAGGGCTTCTCTGTGACTTTGAAGGCTGTCCTGGAACTAGCTCTTGTAGACCAGGCTAGTCTCCAGCTCACAGAGATCTGCCTGCCTCTGCCTCCCGAGTGCTGGGATTAAAGGCGTGCACCACCACCGTCCAACCTTCTTTTTTCCTTTTTTGTTTTTTGAGATGACCTCATAGAGCCCAGGCTAGCCTCAAACTTGCTGTGTAGACACACAATCTTGAACTCATGATTCTTGTGCCTTCATCTCCCCAGTGCTAGGATTAGACAGGCAAGCATCATCATACTCATTTTCGAGACAGGGTTTCTCAGTGTAGCTTTGGAGCCTATCCTGGCATTCGCTCTGGAGCCCAGGCTGGCCTCGAACTCAGAGATCCGCCTGTCTCTGCCTCCCAAGTGCTGGGATTAAAGGTGTGCACCACCAACGCCCGGCCATACTCATCTCCTATGTTCCACTCCTGGGCCATTCCACTAGGAAGGTATAGCTTAGACTCTGGGATCAGGGAGATTGAGTTCAAATCTTAGCCCCTCATTCACAAGCTGTGCAACGTATGACAACTCACTAAGCCTCTCTTTATCCCAGTGCCTTCCTCTGTCAAACAGACTACACTGTTTTGGTGCCTGCCTCACAGAACTATGGTGAGGGCCATATGAGGAGGAAGCAGCTGGTCCAGCAGCTGGCAGGCACATAGCAAGCCTCCATAAATTCTAGAAACTTCTAAACCATCACTGTCATTTGCTACACGTGGAATGGCTGGTGCTGCTGGTCGGTCCTGTCAGGAAGCTCTGGAGTGGGGTACAGAGCAGAGCTCAGGGGCTTGCATTAGAATGGGAACAAAACATTATTTCTACTAACCTTCAGTTGAAATCCAACCACAAATCAAAGCGGCAAGCCCCAGAGGTCAGCAGTACCTGGTACTGCCACCTACTAAAGTCATGACCCACCCAGGGCTAGCAGATTTGAAAAGTTCTTCACAAATATTTCCAGTTCACAGTGTCCAAACTTCAAGCACATCCAGGTGAAGGTGCCATTCTGTGTGTCACAGATGTTCTTTATTTTCTCTTTCTCTCTTTCATGCATGTGTATGTATGTATATGTGAATGTCTGTGTTGGGGGCGGGGGCGCATGTGCTACTTAAGACAGAGCCCAGAGCCTCCTACATGATAGGCAAGTGCTCAGCACTCAGCTACTTGTTATTTTGAGACAGTCTCACAAAGTTGCCTAAGCTAACCTGGACCTTTAAATCCTCTGTCTTAGCTTCTGAGGCAACTGGGATCATAGGTCAGTACCTCCATAACAGCTACAGAAACACTTCCAAATTCTATGGACACCTGGCTTCCACTAGAGTTCCAAGTACTGTTTGATATTAGCATTCCGAGGAAAGGCCAACAGCACAGAGAAAGGACAGAATGCCTCAAGCAATGGCATCAGGGTGCTGAACCCGCTGACCATGATGCCCTCCACCCAGACACCACCACTTTGGTCCTGACCTTGTCGCTATGTGCTTCAAGGCCCAAGCCAGCCTACCTTCTTGTGCATCTTGAAGTCCACCTGCACAAGCCCTCAAATCTCTATAGTCATCAGGAAACTCAGGTGAGGGGCTTATCTAAGTGCTGAGGCCAGGCAGCTTGTGCTGGGGCCAGGCAGCTGCCAACCTTGTGCCCAGAAAGCTGCAGACCCTTGATCCCAGAACTTCAGTGTCTAGTCTGCCCACAGAGCCTCCCATTGCAGCATCCTGGCCAGGCTTTTTATGCTTCAGGCCACTCCAGAGTCCCTGCCATATCCTCTATCATGTATTCAGAATGGGTACTCATAGGACAAAGGAGAAGCAAGGGAACAGTCAGGTCACTTAGGTCCTTCCCATTGGTGACTCTTCAGCAGAGTCACCCACAGGGAAGGGCCTCTGAAAGGCCTTTCTCCAACAGCTGGTATGGAGGAAGCAGCTGTCACCCACATCAGAACTAGTAACTGGACTGAACCTGGCCCCTCATCCCTCCTTACTGTGACCCCCAAATCCTATGGAGTTCTGATCACCCCTGCTGCCAGCATGCTGATTTTCTCCAGGTCACCAGACCATTACTGACATGGCATTTTAAAGATGTGGAAACTGAGGCCCAGAGACATTGAGGCCAGTGTCACACAGTAATGGAACCACTACCTCCAAAGTAGATGCCAGAAAGACCTCTGCTATACTATGCCCTAAGCCTAGTGGAGATCTGTTTAAGGACTCCCAAAGCCCTCAGGTGCCAGCTGCCTGAGAGAGAAGAGGGCAGAATTTGCACAAAATCTATGTTCATCCATCCATGTACTTCGTCATCAATAGGAACACAATACTGAATACAGCGTGAATGCTGAGTGAATTGTGGCTGTACTAACTGTCCGGAGAACAAGAAATAACCTTGTGCACGCTCAGACAGATTCTACAGTCCTTATTGTTACAGCTGTGTGGTAACGGAACCCCAGGTCTGGCACATGTCAAGCAAGTGCTCTGCCACTGAGCTATACCCCAACCCTTTTTAATAAAAAAAAATCATTTTAGGGGGCTGGAGAGATGGTTCAGAGGTTAAGAGCACTGACTGCTCTTCCAGAGGTCCTGAGTTCAATTCCCAGCAACCAAATGATGGCTCACAATCATCCCTTATGAGATCTGGTGCCCTCTTCTGGTGTGCAGATATACATGGAAGCAGAATGTTGTATACATAATAAATAAAACCTTTTAAAAAGATCATTTTATTTTGAGGCAGGGTTTCACACAGTCTTCCTGTGGAGATAGAAACTCAGAGCCAGGCACAGCTGCTCTGGGAGCTAGGGAGTGCCACTCTACAGGAGGGTGCCAACAGCCAGGACTCTGTCTTTGGGAGGGGGTGGGCTCTGAGTCTGAGTGGGGGCCTCCAGGCAGCTTGTCAAGGCATGTGGGATGAGGTGATGGTGAGATTAGGCCTGCAGGGTAGGGCCATGAGGTCAGAGACCAACTGAATGCATTGTCCCAGGCTTCCTCCTGGGCCTTCGGCCACACCAGGGCTTAGGCACAAAATGAGTGCAGTGAGCGAAGCCAGATGAGGAATTCAGGGCTGTGTCAGCACACAGCCCCACTGTGCAGGCTGCCCCCTCTGGCCTCTCCAATGCCCCTCAGCTCCTATCTCCGTGGTTGGAAAGGGCAGCAAGAGGCTGAGGGAGATATTTTGTCAATTTGCTTTTGAACGATTTCAGTTTACTCCCGGCTGTGCTGTGCCAGTCCTTGGGGATTCCTGTTGTGGGAAACACTGACCACAGACTTTACCAATGGAAAAAACTGGTTTCAGAAGGCAGCCTGGACCCTGATCACACTCCACAGTGCAGCCTTTATGCCTGTCTTGCAATCTCCTTTCATTTTAGAGCTGGAATCCTATTTTAGTACTCAAGTCCATCTAAGCCCAGGAGCTTGCCGGGACCTGGTGAGGCAGCAGCCATGAAGGGGTGAGTGATGCAGGATGGGCAGCCTGAGTCCAAGGACCATGAGAAGCGGCTGCCCCAAGTGCCAGGACAAACAGCCTCTCTTGGAAGTGGCAGGCTAGGAGAGCCCATTGAATCCGCTACTCCATGTGTCTGGAGATGCCACTCAGACCTAGCTAGCCTTGGGTTCATCTCCAGGAAAAAAAAAAAAAATCCTCAGCTCAAAACCCAGTTTAGCCACAGCCCGGAGCTCCTCACCCCCCTCTCAGCTCTTATGTCCCATCCTCTCCTCATCCTTCCTCATTATTTCTGAACATAGAGCCTTACCCCAGGGCCTCTGCACGCCCTGCAATCCCACACACCATGCACTCCAGACTTCCGAATGACTTACTTCTGGTCACTGCTCACACATCCCCTCCCAAGAGGGAGGCTTCTTTTGGATGCTTTATATAAAATTGTACCATTGCTTGCTGCCTGTGTTCCTTCCAGGGCTTTGTTTTTCTCTAGCTCACTAATGCAAACCTGACATGGTGTCTAATTTCCTCATTTGTTGTGTTAATTGCCAGTTTTCTTTAGGAAGTCAGGAATATTTGTTGTATTGACAGCTGAGTCCTTGGTACCTAAAACAGTACCGGGATAACTGGTGACAGAATGGAATCATCATAAAGAAGCCTCAAGGCAAGACCTGACTTCCTATTTATTGTCTTCTCTCTCTCTCTCTCTCTCTCTCTCTCTCTCTCTCTCTCTCTCTCTCTCTGACAGGGTCTCACTTTGTAGCTCTGGCTGGCCTGGAACTCACTGTGTAGATCAGGCTGACTTCTAAGATTTGCTTGCCTCTGCCATCAGAGTGCTGGGATTAAACACGTGTGCTGCCACACCTGACTACTCTGCCTTTTTGTTGGCTGGTTGGGTTATTTTTGAGACAGGGTTTCACTAAGTAGCTACTGATTGTCCTGGAACTTGCTATATAAACCAGGCTGTCCTGGAACTCACAGTGATCCACCTGCCTCTGTGTCGTGTCCGCCCCTCCCCCCCCCCCCCCCCGTGCCAGGATTAAAATCATCCTAATCCACCATGCCCTGCTTGCTTCCCCATTTTAAAAGGCAGAAATGTAACCAGCACCCCAGACTGATTTGCTACAATGCTTTGGCCCTTCTCTTTATGCCCACAGGACAACTACACTCAGGAGGAAAGCCAGACTCCCACTTGATTCTGTGTAGTTCATCGCTAAAGGCTCTCTCTCTCTCTCTCTCTCTCTCTCTCTCTCTCTCTCTCTCTCCTCTCTCTCTCTCTCTCCTCTCTCCTCTCTCTCTCTCTCTCTCTCTCTCTCTCTCTCTCTCTCTCTCTCTCTCTCCTATCTCTTTCCCCTTCCAGGCTGAAGGCATGGAGATAAGCCTTGGATTCCAGGAACAGCAGAGCCTCTCAGGACAGGCCACCTGCTCTCACCTGCTCCTACACTGTGAGGCCTCTTCATCCCCGAGACGCTATTTCTCCATCTGCAGATGGAGACAGAAATGGCCTCCTCTAAGACTGTAGGAACTTTAAATAAGGTTGATTATGAGAACTGCAGAGGTGCATACAAGGGCAAGTGTTATATTATCCTGCTCATTGCCTGTTTACCCATCCATTCATTCACCTACCTAGATCCACCAACTGGCTCTCCACCTAGCCTTCTACCCATCCACCCTCCCACCTAGCTACCCACAAATACATCCCACCCAGCACTCATCATTTGGAGCAGACGCTCTTCACATGTCCCTTCCCAGTGTCCTGGCCTCACATCCACTTGTCTGTCTACCCATCTCTTTCCCTTCCTTACCACTCACAGCATCAGCTTTCTTACCATCCAGACTCTTACTCGCAGAGACTTTACCAGTTCCTAACCCCCAACTGTCTCTATATAAATCCCCTCTGCCTCCTGCTGCTGACAGAGGTCCAACCTTCACATTTAACTGGGTCTTCACCGTCTACACTGGCCCCATCAAACACCTCCAGTTTAAAGAGCAGAGGGATGGGGATTGGCCTCCACGTTCCTTGCTAACTGAGCCAGGCTGGTAACTGGGAGTAAGTAAGGTGTCCTGCAAGGAACCAACCACTCACCTACTGAAAGGAATGCATATTAGACACCAGCACAATGGTTCTCAACTGTGGGTCGTGACCCCTTGGGGGGATCATGTAGCAAATATCCTGCATATCAGATATTTACATTAGGTGATTCACAACAGTAGATAAGTACAGTTACGAAGTAGCAAAGAGGGTGGTCACTACAACATGAGAAATTGTATTAAAGGGTTTGTAGCATTAGCAAGGTTGAGAAGCACTGCTCTAGCAGAACAGACAGAGAGAGCCCCTGTCCCATGAAATTACAGTCTTAGCGCTGGTAACAAATAGGAGAGTGAGAGATTATACTTAAGCTGTCAAATGTTATGCAAATGGGGTAAGGAAAGGGTTTTTTGTTTGCTTGGGGTGTTGTTGTTGTTGTTATTCTTGTTTGGTTTTTGTTTTGTTTTGTTTCCAACAAGGTACCCTAGCTAGATGGCCTCAAACTCACAGAGATCCTCCTGCCTCTACCTCTGCCTCCTGAGTGCTGAGATTAAAGATATGTACCACCGCTCTTGGCTCATTAGAAGGCTTTAAGTATAAAAGTGATATGAGCTGACAGGTTTAAATGGGAGGCAAGAAATGTCCTGCCCTAGTGGGTGCTCTAGCACCCCAACCCTACAGTAGTGGTGGCTAGAGGTGTTATAGGCACCTGAGGCATCTGAGTCCCAGGGTCACTCACTGATGATTTCAAGTGTGTTTCAAGGCAAAGAATTGTATGGGGGACACATGGTTAGACACAGAGAAAGCTTGTTAAGAAAGGAAAAGTGGACAGGCAGTGGTGGTGCGTGCCTTCAGTCCCAGCACTAGGGAAGCAGAGGCAGACAGATCTCTGAGATCAAGACCAGCCTGGTCTACAGATGGAGTTCCAGGACAGCCAGGGCTACACAGAGAAACCCTGTCTTGAAAAACCAAAAAAAAAGGAAGGAAGGAAGGAAGGAAGGAAGGAAGGGAAGGAAGGAGGGAGGGAGGGAGGGAGGGAGGGAGGGAGGAGGGGAGGGAGGGAGGGAGGGAGAGGGGGAGAAAGGAAGGCATTCTGAGAATGGGAGTGGGCTAGTGAGCTGAAAGAACCCTGGACCATGAAGTTCACGATCCTTTATAGGTTATTTGTGTAGCACCTGCTTCTCCGACATCTGTACAGTGCACGCTTTGCTGTTTGCAGCCCAAGGAGGGAAGGGTTTCCAGTGTTTCTTTGCCAACTATTGTCTTTCACATTAATCTTGATGTCTCCTGACACAGAGTGCTAAGGGCAGCGCCAGTGATGGGAACATTTTTGCTGAGAAAAAAGGAAGAAGGAATTGGAGGTGGGGCTGCAGAAACTAAAGAATAAATGGCCAAGGCAAGGGAAAAGAAGGTGGCAAGAGCAGAGTCTCCAGGCTTGACCTGGATGCCTGTTCCACCTGTGAAATGGGTGCTGTTGCTCCTCTGGGAAGGATTTAAGAGAGGCCTCTAGTGGCAACCCCCTGCCTCGGGGTACAGCCAGCACTCCAAAATCTTCCTGTCCTGGCCAAAGGTCTTTCCTGAGCTTCAGAGCCTCAGGTCAGAGGCAGGGAAAGAAGTGGGGAGGCCTCTGAGGACCCCCATGCTGCTCCCAGGTGCAAGACTATTCCTGTCTCCCATCCCTGTCCCTCCAGCCATTAGTGTGTCTCTCAGCATCATCGGAGGCTCTAAGTAAGCTCAGCTCTCCTTGGAGACCTCCCCCTCCCCAGGATCTCTGGAGATTAGCAGCTCAACTTAATGGAGGAGAAAGTGGAGCCTCTTGCTGCTCTGGAAACCCACCCCCACCCCAGCATGATTTCTCCACCACATTCCTCTTTCCTAGCTGCTGTTCAAGCGCCAGACACAACCATGAAGCCAAATTAGTTTAAAATTCAAAGTGTTTCTATGAAAACTGGAAATAGCAAGGTAACCTGTCTTGGTTGGAACAAAGATATCCGAAGGATAAGTATTTGCCCCCTCCCTTGAGCCATCAAACTGTTGAGATAATGGAGGTACCCCCATACCCCCGCAACTGAAATTCCTCTAGGAATATCAGGTTGGGAGAAGGAAAAGGCTGAAGTCTGGGGCAACCAGGAAAGGATTATCTTGTGGAAAGAGATGTCTCACAACTTGAGCCTAGGCAGCAATGGGTCAGTGTGAGTGGGACTACACCTTAGTAAAGCATATTTCTTGCTTTCTATTTAAACCTAAACCTCATGTCATGACCCAAAATATAGACTCAGGGCCACTGGGCCCCTTCATTTGTTTCTCCCAATGTAGCCACACTGAATAAATCTCTTTTCTCTAATTTTCACTTGTCTTTTATAGCAAATAAAAGTAAAGACTAATAGTAAGTAGCCTAACGAGAAAAAGCAGCTGATACTTGGCAAAACAATGGTCATGGCATCCAGCAGAGGTGACTAGAGAAGCCAGATTGAGAGAGGTAACACCAGCAGATGGACAGGGGAAGCCAGCTGGAGTTCTCAATGGAGTTCGCAGTCAGCCTGAGTTCCCAACTGAGAGAGTCCTTGGTGGAGGGTCTTGCTGTCCTTGTCATGGCAGAGCCTCCTGATTCCCACCCTCACTACAGGCACTGGCTATCCTGGGATAAACAATTACAACCTGCACTGGAAATAACTACCTTCTAGCTGTTCTCAAGGACACAATGTTTTTAACATCCTTAGTTAGCTGCTTACTTTTTCCTTTCTCCTTGTTACAGAGTTAGGTGGCCAGCCTGACTCAGGACAACAAATTCTGGAAGCAACAACTGAGGGTCTCCTTCCACCTATCTGAATAAGTTTATTTTGAATAAGTTTAAGCAGCATATGACAATTTACCAATATAATGTACATTATAGACAGTCATACATACATAGACACATATACACAGTTATACAACACAGACATAGGCACAGACACACAGTTATACATGATTATGAATAGACACAGAGTTATACATTTTTAGACACGTACACAAACACAGTCTCAGATACACGGAAACATGTTCAGACACACACACACACACACTTCAGCTTTGAAAATACTTGTAGCTCTCTTTACACACTGGTGGGTTCATCGTAAAACAAGCCCTTGTAACAAGTTGTCTGGAAGGATCCCAAGACAGTACTTTCAGCTCTCCCCCTTGAAGCAGGTCTTTGGTCCTCCCCCCTCAGCCAGGCAGGCAGTGCTGAAAATACCATGCCAGCCCCTTCCTCTTGGGAGGGCCCACCCTGCCTTGGGTCCTCCTTTCCTGGGGTCAGAGAAGGCCCTAGCATCTCTCTGACAGCCTGGAAGAGAGCCAGCCGATCATTCTGTTTCCTCATCCTCTGGTCCCAGGAGGAGCAAGACCAGGAGCAGTGGTGTTGAGAGTGGAGGCAGCTGCGTGAGGACAAACAGGAAAAAAGCCAGAGAGGCCAGTCAAGGAAAGACTGGGAACCCTTCCTTCTCGGGTTGCAAACGGCGCATGTCTAAGGTCAGCCTGCGCAGCACTAAGTGGGAGAGACAGGTGCTGTGTAAGCGACTACAAAGGGTCTTGAGCCTGTGGCCCTGCGCTTTCTCAGCCCATGCTTTTCCCTCAGCTCACTGGGCCACTCCCATTCTCAGAACACTCTTCCTTTCTTAATAAGCTTTCTCTATGTCTAACCCTGTGTCCTTTGTCCGTTGCTATGCTTTGGCACACAAGAGCCTCGGAACTCCAGCGAGCGAAGCTGTGACTCAGATCCAGGCCTTTAACAGTGGCGATCCAACATGGAGGATCCTCTGGGTGGGAGGAAGGTGAGCACCCGGCCTCGTAAGTTATCTAGGGTGGGAGGCAAGGGAGACCGCTCAGTGCCACAGCTGTTGGCTAAGGAAGAGGCCAGGCCCTGCTGAGCTGCCAGCCAACTTCCACCCTAGGATTCTGGGAGGCATGTAATTCAATTCTCATTCTAATTAGGAAAATCTAATTCTAAGAATCATGAGGACTCTAATTCCCGATGGCTCCAGTGGATTCAAGTTCACCCTCTTTTCTATACTACCACCCAACTGGAGCCCCACCACCTGCCACACTCTACCCCCAGTCCTAGCCAAGGATCCCAGAAACCCTGAGCCAGCTTCTGATCCTAGGGCTCCTCACTGCCGTTAAAGGCTGCCCGCCCTCTGCTTAGCAGTAAGAAGCTGTCTTCCTCCCCCACCTGGGGGTCTCTGATTGCCCATTCCCAGGAAGGACACAGAATGTGCGCATGATGAATAAATAACGGTGAGTGCTGTCGTTAAGACAGTCTAAGACAGCCATCCTCCTGCCCGAGACCTGAAGCTCAATTGACCCACAGAGTGGAAGAGCTCCTCTGTATTAAGAGGCCAGCCTAGCCATCTACCAGACCCTCTGTAACTGGCTGACAAGCTGGCCCCAAGACCTACCCCTCCAGACTCTCCACCTCCTACAACCTCTGAAACTATGCAGCCCCACCTTGGCTACCAGTCAGTCTGTCCCTCCCACAGCTTGACACCTTTTCTTAAGGGTTCTAACAGGGGCTGCCCCAGACCTACTCAGGCTAACAGGTGTGGATCCCTCAAAGATCTGAAAACCTCTGAAACCTGAGGGGTTGAGGTCAGGGAGCAGGCACTCTGCCAGGAAGTAGAAGGTAGGAACAAAGGCCCAGTGGGGGCAGGGGCTAATGGACTACTAATGGCCTTGCAGCTGGGCCCTGGTGGCCCCTGGCTCCCTAGGCACTGTTAACTCTGCTAATGAATGTACCCCACCCATAGTAGGCCCTTCTTTGGGGGCCCAAGGTCATCAGAGCTTAGTGGGTAAGTGGCAGGAAGGCCCAGCCCCTCCTCCACTCCACAGTCCCTATTTCCCTCCCTTGTGTTTCAGGGCACTCAAGGAGCCAGGCATTCAGCTTGTAGTGACCAAGAGAACGGTGCCACCCATTCCTCATTACATGTTGTAAAACAGACTTGATACATAAGTCTGGCCTCGCTCATACCCGTCCTGCTCATTCGATGTTTATGGCTCCCTTCTCTCTGGGTTTAGGCTCTCAGTCACAGACCCCTGCTTCCAACCCTGGCTAGAGAAAGAAGGCTATGGCAGCCATCCCTTTGGCACAGGAGACCTAGGTGTCCAGCCACACATCTACTCAGAGTCACAGTAACAGCAGTGAAAAGAGAGATGACACAACCTTGAAAGCCCAACAAAGTTTGGAATTTGTGTTTGGAGCTCATAGGCAATAGGAAACTAAGAATGAGCTTATGATAAGGATGGTGGCTGATGCTAGGAAGTCTTCTTGGGTTATAGGAAATGCACGCAGAGCCAGAGTTGTAAGTTGGATAGGTAGATGGGTGGGAGATAGATACATGGGGGAGGGGTGTGTCAGGAAGACGGTTGTGGGACGATAGTGTGTGGGTAGATAGTGGGTTGATGGGTAGGTGGGTAGACAGGCACATGGGTAGATGGATGGGTGAATGCATGAGTGGTTAGGTAGAAAAATAGATGGGAGAGCAACCTGGACTCAGGGATACCGGGATGGACAGGTGGATGATGTGTGAGCAGAAAGCCAACTGATTCTACTGGTCTACTTGTGTAAGTGCAGCCATAGAACATAACAGGATTTTCTCAGGCAAGGACAGATTCAAGAAGATGGTACCTTTCTGGAAGATTGGCGGTCACAATGTATCTCTGAGGTGCCTGACAGCCCCCTCCTGACCTTCTAGGATCCTGGTTTTTGTTGTTTTATCTCACCCCTTCCCACCAGAGTCAGCCTTTGCAAGGTCTCTGTTTTCCCACACGGACTTTTCTCAGGCTACTTCCTTTGCTTCAATGTTCTCTTGAGCTTACACTATTCCTCTTTTCCTCCTATGAGGCCCTCTAGACTGACTCAAGGCTGTCTGGGCTCTTATAAGCCTTTGGTCTACACCCAGTGAATCTGGGGCCCATGATCTGTCCACAAGGACAAAGAGCCCTAGGAACAAGAAATAGCAGTCCATCATCCTGATGTTCCCAGGCCTTCATTTCACTAAGTGGATCCTAAAATCCAGAACTTTGTCCAAAAGCTTTGTTTTTTGTTTTTTTGTTTTTTGTTTTTTGTTTTTTTGCAGGGGAGGGGGCTGGAGTTGGGGTTGTGTTGTTTGGGTATTTTGGGAGTGGGATTGTGTTGTTTGGGTGTTTGGGGTTTGGGGTTTGGAGCTATTTTGTTTGGGTATTTGGGGTTTAGGGGTTGTTTTGTTAGAGTGTTGGGGCTGTTTTAGTTTTGGTTTTGAGACAGAGTGTAACTGTGTAACCCAAGCTAGCCTCAGACTTACAGTAATCCTCCTGCCTCTGCCTCTCATGTGCTGGGATTGCAAGTGAGCACCATGCCACTCAGATTGTCCAGAAGATCTTTCAGGTAGGAGTGTTGAGGGCAAAGACTGCTGAAGACAGAACCAGGGACTCTGGCCATTATAGTAACGCCATCATAAACAAACATACAACTGTCAGTTGACCTTAGATAACTTCCTGAAGATTCCACCATCTACCAACAGTGAGACAGGAGGCTGGAGAAGCCCGAGGCAGCAGCTGGGGACCATGGAACAAAGACTCTGCAGCAGGAATCAGGTCAGGCAAGCCCCAAGGCCCTGGGTTTTGGAGGACAGCTAAGCACACAAGAAGCAGCTACTCTGGGGCAGGGGTCAGCACTGGCCAAGGTGGCACCTAGAACCTGCAGTTCCCAGACAGAAGTGGGAGCAATGTGGCCTTCAGGGGAGAGTTTGGCTTTGCCAGACCATGGGCACTGCTGGATTTTGTTTCGTGTCATAGGGAATGGCCGGAAGATTTGAATCCAGGATAGGAAAGTCTACCTGGTTTTATTTAAATTGAGGTATTCTTTTCATGACATAAAAGTTTTTAAATAGTTGTTAACAGATCCAGGCAAGGTGGTTCATGCCTGAAATCCGACACACAAGAGGCTGAGTCAGGAGAATCACCATGAGTTTGAAGCCAGGTTGTGCTACATAAAAAAACCATGTCTTTAAAAAAATGAGAAAAAAGTAAAATACAACATAGTGGTATTTGGGGATATGTACAGAGTTAGGCATTGCCTATTCCCAAAATGCTTAGTTTACCCCAAAGGAAAGTTTATACCTGTGCCCTTACTCCTCCTGCCCTAGAGAGGACACTAGCCTGCTTTCTGCCCCTGCAGGTCTTCATGGGCACTTCACTAGAGTGGAGCCACACATAGGTGTCCTAGTGTCTGACTGTCTTCCCTTGGTACCCCGTCTTCACAGTCTCATATAGATCTGTGGACTGGAACCTGCTCCCTGTTCAAGTCTGTGGATTTGACAGCGTCTTGCTTATGTATTTGTGTGTTGATGGACATTACAATTTAGGATTGTCTTCACCTATAAGAAAGCGCTATGGAAGTGTGGGAGTGCCTGGACTTGTCCGGAGGATTTGCTGTTTTCTAAGATGATGGTGATGATGCTAGGAATGGCCTAACTTGGCCATTAACTGTTTCCTATGCCTTGAATACTGGTCCCTAAATGGATCCCACTTCATCTTCACCTGCTCCATTCCTTTCTCCAGCTGTCTCCTGCTCAAGGAAGGCTTACCTGGCAGGATGAGCCTTTCCCCTGCTTTGTTTCTAAGGTGCCAACTGCTGCTTAATATTTTCCAGTCCCCTTGGCTTGAATATCAGCTCTATAACTCCATCACCTTGCACAGGGATTGGTGCACAGTCCTTCAAGTCATCAAATAAAGAGGACTCACAGGGAGCAACCTCCAGGCAAATGTCACCATGTCCCTGGGGAGCTGATGGTATACACCACATTCTTTCCCTCACTGAACACATGCTGAATAGAACCATCCAGACACTGTACATGCCCCAGGTGGGTGAGTCAACAACCACATGTTAGTAGAGACAAGTGACTGATGTGCCTGTACATCCATGGGCAACCAGAGGACTCAGGCAGCTCCCTAGCTAGGCCAGGTCATGGCCTGAGTGACCACTGGTCAGGCACGCTCTTTTCTCCAGCTCTGACCCTGAGCTTCTTTCATAGGCAGGCTCTGGAGAAGCCCCAAGCAGAGTCCAGCATTTCTTGTTGAGCCCCCAACTCTTCATCCTTGCTCTAGCCCCTCCCCCTGTATATCCCGGTCCATCCTCTGGACCCACATCTCACTTCTTCAGTCAGCAGCATGGATCTTCTTACCCATGTGCAGGGCACACTGAAGGGAGGGCATTCTCATGTCTTCAGGGTCTCTGCAAAGGCTTCTCCTAACCCCAGAAGCCCAGTTAGTGGGTGGTAAGATGATCACTTACAGTGGTGAGGGTCCAATTAGGAAGCAAGGCTCAGGGAGTGACTGGATCCCTTGCCCACGGGCCTTGGTGCTGCATGGGAGGATGTGAATTGTGACCCTCCCTCCATGGCTGTGGGAGCCTGGCCATGCCATGGCACCTCTCTAAGCCTGTTTACCCACTACACGGTGGGAACTTACCTTTGCGCTCTTTCACAGATCCACAATGAGTGCCCCCTACCCTAGAGAGGGAGAGGCCTTGATGGTGGGGGAGGGGAAGCCAAACCCAACCGAAAATAGCCCGGGATGGCAGGATGATGAAGGCCGTGCCCAGCTGGATGGCAGGAGCCTGTAATTGATTACTCTGCACCAGCCATGAATAAAATATCGGCCTCCGCTCTATCCTGGGTTCGTTATTTGCTAAGGGGGACAGGGCTCATTTGTAAGGTCACCTCCTCTCACTCCTCAAGACAGAGAAGACCCTGCCCCCTTTTCCTGTCCTCCCCGATACTAACTTGGCTCCTTGGTGCCTAGAGGGATCATTGAGACTCTGGGCAAGAGGGCCTGTCCTCATCCCCTCCTGCCAAGCCCACAGCCCACTCTACTTCCTGCAAACTGATGTTCACACATGGCTTTGCCTGTGTGCTAACTGTACTTCTCTCTTCCTCATCCTGATATAATGCCCACCATTCACACCAGGCTAGGTAAAGGAGCCTGTTCAAGAAGTGTTAGCTGCCCCTAGGCAAGAACTTAAAACATATGGTTCATAACCACCCCTGAGCACGGCAGTGCTGTCCCACCACAGAGGCCCCACTGCCTGGCCCCAGGAGCTTCCTCCTCAGCCAGAATCCTGCGCCCAGCTCCAGTGCAAGATTTCATCCACCTCATTATGAAGGACCTCATGGCACATGGATGAGTGGATATGCACGGGTGAGGGTCACCCAGGCCTGGCTGGCCACCCGGGGGATCAAGAGTGTCATAAACGACAGGCGTACAAGCCCAATAATGACAAACTTCTGACAGCTGAGCAAGAAGGCAACATATTTGCACAAACAGGATGTCCATAGCTAAGAATGGGGTGACCTGAGTCACCCAGTTAAAGCAACAAAGAGTGGGACAGCATCCGTACCAGCTGCCTCTTCCACTCAAACCAAGGGCCACCAAAAAGATCTGCAATCAGTTATGTATATTCTAGGCCTTTTTTTTCTATTACTGTGATGAACACCCATGCCAAACACAACCTGGAGAGGAAAAGGGTTTGTTTTTTGGTTTTTGGTTTTTTGTTGTTGTTGTTTTTGTTTTTTTACTTACATGAATATATCACAGTCTGTCATTCAGGGTATTGAAGGGCAGGAACCTAAGTCAGGAACTGATGCAGAGGCCATAGAGTAGTACTTGCTCTTCATGGTTTTCTCAGTCTGTTTTTTTTGTTGTTGTTGTATTGTTTATTTTAATACACCCAGGACCAGCAGCTCAGGGATGGCTCTGGCCCACAGTGGTCAATCATTAATCAAGAAAATGCCTACAGGCTAATCTGACAAAGGCATTTTCTCAGTTTAGGTTCCCTCTTCCCAGATGACTTCAGCTTATGTTGAATTAAAAACAAAACAAAACAAAAAAATCACAGTGTGTAAATCTCTAATAGTGTGCATGGAAATCCAGGGCTTGTCCTTAGAGAAAAGAGCCATAGGACTAAGCGGGGTAGGTGAGCCTGTGCACCCCAAATCCAGCAAGCATCTGGGTTTGGGATCCCCCACTCCCACGTTGGTATTTCACAGTGAAAATGATCAAGATGAGGAAGCTTGTAGCACAGGGATGAGTAGTGACAATGGGCTCAGCAGCCCCACCCAGCTTGTCCACCTGCAGCAGCTGCCACAGCTGACCATGAGAAAGGCACTGTGGGATAGAAAGGTGCAGGCAAGAGCTGGGAGACAGAAGCAGACAGTAGGGGCTGTGCAGAAAAGTGCCCAGGTCGGGGAGGGTGCCATTCTCTTCCTGCTGCTTCCCCAGTGTTTCTGAGAATGTGCATTGCTTGTAAGTTAAAGGTCCTCACCCTCAGCCCACTGCCCTACTCAGGCTAGATAGGACCCTGTGGTACCTACCTGTACCCTGTCACAGACTGGGCTGCATGGGTATACAGTGAACAGTGTGTGTGTGTGTGTGTGTGTGTGTGTGTGTGTGTGTGTGTGTGTGTGTGTACTCATGTACATTTGTATCTATGCAGTATAATTGATACTATAATATAATCCATAGCCATGGATCCTACAAACACAAATTAAAAATAGTCAGAGAATTTGGAGAAGTAGCTCAGTGGTTAAGAGCACTTGTTGCTCTTACAGAGGACCCAACTTCCCTTCCCAGCACCCACCTGGCTGCTAACAACTATCTGTAACTCCAGTTCCAGAGGATCCAAAACCCTCGTCTCACCTCTGAGAGCAATGAGTGCCTGAGGTTCACAGAGATACATACAGGCAAAGCACCCACACACATAAAATTAGAATATATAAATATTTTAAATAAATAAAGAGTCAGAAAGCTAAACCTGGTAGCTCATACCTGCAATCCCACACACAGTAAGAGGCTAAAGTGGGAGGGACATGTCATAAGTTTGAAGCCAGCCTCTCCACATAGACAGTTCAAGGTATGCCTAGACAACAGAATGAGATCTTGTCTCCAAAAACAAAAAACAAAAACAAAAACAAAACAAAAAACGCCCACAAATGAATAGAAAACAACAGAAAATACAGCTGCAGTGAATCCACATACACAACACGATGTGGGCCCAGCCTGTGCCAGCTCCCAACACCCTAAAGGCTCCCCACCTCACTTCTCTAGCACACCATAGTTGAGCATTGCCAGCCCCGGGTCTTTGTGGGCTGTGTAGGCAGCCTGTGCTGCTGTCTCCATATCAAACACACAGCATTTTCTCATCTTTATTCCTTAAACAATGCTACAGACTGTTTATACGGGATTTGCATTGGGGCAGATATTAAGTCACCAAAAGATAGCATAAAGAATGCAGGAGGCCTGTGCAGGGGGAATGCAAATACGCCATTTTATACACAGGACTCGAGCAACCATGGCTTTGGGTATCTGGGGCTATCAGAGCCAGTTCCCTCCAGATACTGAAGGATGACCCTATGTGTCTCAAAATGCTCCTCTGCTTGTATATCTGGGTGTCCATGCAAGTGTGGACATGTGTCTCTGTGTATCTGTGTTGATATGACCGTGTCCCTGAGTGTCTTGGCAACTCTATGTCTCTACCTTTGTGTATCAGTTTGTGAGCTGTGTATGTGTTCCCTGTTGGTCCCCCACAGGCCAAGGCCATGTCTGGTGGTGGCTGTCCCCCACATTGGCCCCAGGAAAAAAGTGGCTTAGACCCTCAGTCAGCCCAGCTTTGGCACTGCTTTCCCTGGAACAGTCCTTTGATCCACATTAGCTGGCCACTCCCTGCTTTCAGACATAGGTGAGCCCTTTCTCCTGTCCCCTACTGCACCCTTCAAACCACATGAACCCGCCCTTCTACTGGCAGACTTCTCAGAACACTCTGAAGACCAGCACAACACAGACAGAATAGGTCCCAGCTTGATGATCACCGTGTGACCCTGGAAAAGTCTTGTTTTCCCCAAAGGCAGAAGGGACACATTCATTTTGAGCCCAAAGGGCCCATGCAGCCCCTCTATTCCAAGCTCCTGGGGAAACAGGGGTAGACAAAAGAACAAGGGCATGGCAGAGGTTTGAAGACAAGGAGAAGGGGCAAATAATTGGCACTGCCTCTATAATAAGAAGCAGGCAGAACCCACGTGCGAGCCCATAGGCTGAGCCCTTCCAGGACTCATGGGACCACTGGGGAAGAAGAAGGGGAATAGAAATAAGCTGGGAGTCAGCCATAAACCCTGAGATACAGAATCAAGATCACAGAGGAAGTCCTCTCACCCTGCAAACAGCATTCCCTCAGAAGGGATAGACTTAGGGACATGTATGCAGGAAGGTCCAGGAGGGCTCTCAAGGTTTGTAAACATGAAATAGAGTCCCCACCAGGAGTGCCACACACACCTGTAATCCCCATGCTCCAAAATGGAAATTGGAAAATGACAAATTTGAGGCCAGCCTGAGCTACATAGCAATTCTGTCTTTAAAGACAGAAAAACAAAAACAAAACAAACAAACAAACAAACAAAAAGCCCAGCTCTGATCACTCAGGAAATAAGGCCATAATCGACAAATAAGATCTTGTGAAATTAAAAAGCATCTGTCATCAGTGGAAGCTGTCCATCAAATAAAGAGGCAGCCTACAGAGTGGCAGAAAATCTTTACCATTATACATCCAACAGAATTGGTATCTAGAATATACTAAGAGCTCAAGAGGCTGTCAATAAAATAAAAACCCTAATCAAAACATGAACTATGTAACTGAACAGAGTTCTCAAAAGAAGAGATATAAATGGCACACATATGTATGTATATACATGTATCTAAATGGTGTGTGTGTGTGTGTGTGTGTGTGTGTGTTAGTGTTTTATCACTGAGAAGAGACACCATGACCATGGCAACTCTTATAAAAGAAAGAATTTAATTGGGGCTTGTTTACAGTTTCAGAGGTTTAGTCCATTACTATCACGACAGGGAGCATGACAGCACACAGGCAGACGTGGTAGTGGAGAGTTCTACATCCAGATTCACAGGCAGCCAGAAGAGACAGAGCCTCTGGGTCTGGCTTGGGCCCTTGAAACTTCAAAGCTCACCCCCAGTGACAGACTTCCTCCAACAAGGCCACAACTACCCCAACGAGGCTATACTTCCTAATCTTTTCAAATAGTGCCACTCCCTGGTGACTAAGCATTCAAATCTATGAGCCTATAGGGGCCATTTTTATTCAAATCACCACAGTGTGTGTGTGTGTGTGTGTGTGTGTGTGTGTGTGTGTGTGTGTGTGTGTGTGTGTGTGTGTGTTGAAACAGGGTCTCACTAGATAGCTCTGGCTGTCCTGGAACTCACTATGTAGACCAGGATGGCTTTGAACTCATAAAGACCCACCTGCCTGCCTCCCAGTATTGGGATTAAAGGCGTGTGCCTCCACACCTGGCCTTATATTTTAAAGTGTGTCTAACATTATTAGTCATATGGAAAATTAAAATTAAAATTACTTTGAGTTTCCATTTCACCCCACTCAGAATGGTTACCATCAAAAAAAAAAAAAATGGCAACAAATGCTGGTGAGGATGTGGGGAAAGGCAGGCCTTATTCACTGTTAATAAAAATGAAAATTGAGCCAGGCAGTGATGGCACAGGCCTTTAATCCACCATTCATGAGGCAGAGGCAGGCGAATCTCTGTGAGTTCGAGGACAGCCTAGTCTACAAAGTTAATTCCAGGACAGCCAAGGCTATACAAAGAAACCCTGCCTCAAAACACCAAAATAAATAAACAAGTAAACAAACAAATAAATAAAATTTGGTATGGCCAGTAAAGGTGTTAGTGTGTGTCTTAGCTAAGGTTTCTATTGCTGTGAAGAGACACCATTACCACAGGAACTCTTATAAAGGAAAACATTTAATTGGGGTGGCTTAGAGTTTCAGAGACTTAGTCCATTGTCATCATGGTGCAGCCTGGTGTCATGTAGGCAGACATGGTCCTGGAGAAGGAGCTGAGAGTCCTACATCTTAATTTGTAGGCAGGAAGTGAACTGAGACACTGGGCATGGCTTGAGCGTATATGAGATCTTGAAACCTACCTCCACAGTGACACACTTCTTCCAACAAGGCCACACCTACTCCAACAAAGCCACATCTCCTAATAGTGCTGCTCCCTATGAGCTACATTCAAACTACACACAGTGTGAGTTTACAAAAAAAAAACAAACTTGATTTAGAACTATTATATGACCTAGCTATGCCACTCCTAGGCATGCACTAAAAGAATACACCCTACAACAGGGATACTTGACTACCCATGTTCATTGCCACCCAGTCCATAATAGTTAAGAAATGGAATCAGTCTAGATGCCTGATAATAGAGTAATGGATAATGAAAATGTGGTACATAAACAAAATGGAATTTTGTTCAGCTATAAAGAAAAATACAAGTATAAAATTTATAGGAAAACATACGGAACTGGAAAACATGATACTAAATGGGATTAACTAGAAAGGCAAATGTCAGGAGGCATGAAAGGTCCTGGTGAAAATGATGGCTTTGTAAGCTAATATTTTTTAAACTCATTTGAATGGAGGAGCCCTGCATGCTTGGACAATGCTTCCCAGAAGTCCTGGGTTATTAAATGAAAGTCCCAATGCCATTTGTGGATGCCTCCCTAGGAGTTATTGGTCAAGAAGGCACCAGAGGTCCCCTAAACACCACAGACTATTGCCACTGCCCTTTGGTTTTCCATCATAGCTAGGTGATAAGACATTTTTACTGAAGACACACTTGAACTTTGGTTACAGGATAAAGAAATCATTCTCAAATTGACCAAGAAACTTTGTCACTAATTGCTAGTTTTCATAATTCTATGAAAAAAAAGGTACTATGTAGGCCTCTGGGGTTGAAAACTCATCAATGGATTTATCTAAAAGTGGACACTGGGGCTGGAGAGATGGCTCAGAGGTTAAGAGCACTGACTGCTCTTCCAGAGGTCCTGAGTTCAATTCCCAGCAACCACATGGTGGCTCACAACCATCTGTTATGAGATCTGGTACCCTCTTCTGATGTGCATATATATATGGAAGCAGAATGTTGTATACATAATAAATAAATAAAATCTTTAAAAAAAAGTGGACACTGTGTGCTATAGTACCAACCTGCCAGGCAACATGTCCCACTAATAAAATAATGGCGTGACTGTTACAAGTGTAACTACTTTCTGATTAGATTGGAAGCCTTCTCCACAGAGGGGAATTCGTGTCTGGTACTGTAATCCTGGACAAAAGCTCATGGCTGAAGATGTCATAGGCCCTAGGAGGGAAGCTGCTACTGTTGTTCTGCTAATTTGACACACTGTCAAACTGTCTTATAACTGGCTTACAGTTCAGAAGTTTAGTCCTTTATTGTCATGGCTGGAAGTATGACAGAGTGCAGGCAGACATTGTGCTGGAGAGGTTCCAGAGAGTTCTACATCCATATCCACAGACAACAGGAAGGAAGACTGTGACACATTTCCTCCAACAAGGCCACACCTACACTTCCCAATAGTGCCACTCCCTATGAACCGACAGAGACCATTTTTATTCAAACTACTACAATGTCCCTGGACAGCTGCAAGAACCTTAGGCTCACTGCTTTCTTGTGTTGGAGGCTTAGCCAGGTGAGGCTTTGCTTCAGGCCCCTTTCCTCTCCTCTTTATTCCACTGCAGAACGGGAGGGGTCTCTCGAATGGTGTTAATATCTTAACTACAGCCTCTTTTCCATCACTTGCCTCATGCAGTCTAAAGCTTCCCATGTGCTTTTCTTCTCCAAACCATACATTGCAGTTTCTTTCTGCCCCACTTGTTGCTCTTTTCCATTATAGACCTATATTCGATAACCACAGACTCTATGTCATAATTTTTAAAACGCTCCTCCATCAGAGGAAACAGTCCCTTGCTTTTAGATTCAGCCTCACCCAAGTTCTCAGAACAAGGATAGAATGCAGCCAGAGTTGATGCCAGAACAGAGCCAAATGATTGGCCTCTAACTCAGTTCTCATAGAGTCTTTGTTCCCCTCTGAACAAATTAGAGTTCTATTGCTATGATGAAACATCATGGCCAAAAACAAGTTGGGGAGGAAAGGGTTTATTTGACTTACACTTCACATCATAGTCTTCACTGAAGGAAGTCAGGACAGGAACTCAAGCAGGGCAGGAACCTGGAGACAGGAGCTGATACAGACAGAAACCATTGATGAGTGCTGCTTACTGGCTTGCTCTTTATGGCTTGCTCAGCCTGCCTCCTTATAGAACCCAGGACCACCAGCCCAGGGATGGCACCACCCACAATGGGCTGGGCCTGCCCCCATCAATTATTAAGAAAATGCCCTGTATCAGATAGTATGGAGGCATTTTCTCAACGGAGATTCTCTCCTTCCAGATGACTCAAAACTAGTCAGCATGCCTCATAAGCCAGGCCCACAGTTTTCTTGACCTTCTGGTCTTCCAAAGTCCCGTTGGAATAGCTCATCAAGCTCTGTCTACCGCATTCAAAGGCTTTCTAACCTAAAGTTCCAAACTCTCCCAATTCTTCCTACAAACTAGTTTTGGAACATGGCCAGATTTCTCACCGCAATATCCCCACTTCTCAGTGCCAATTTCTGTCTTTGTTTCTTTTCTATTGCGGTGATAAAATACCCTGATGAAAGCAACTTAAGGAGAAAGGGTTTACTTTGGTTCACAGTCCACCATGCTGGAGAAGACACTATGGTGGGTGCAAGAGCCATTACCTTCGTATTACATTGACAATATGGAAGCAGAAAGGAAACAGGAAATGGGGCCATGCTACAAAACCTCACGGCCTGTCCCCAGTGACCTGCTTCCTGCTATAACCTTCCCAAACACCATCTGTGAGAAAGCGTTCAAACACATGAGCCTATGGGTGACATTTCACATTTAAACCACAACCACCAGACCAAGCCAGTCAGCATTCCAGCACCAGTGGGAGAGGGACTCCTGAGGCTCTACTGTAAACTGAGGAGCTATTGGGAATTGAAGGGGAGATATTTTTTTCTTCGGGAATGTGTCCACTGATGGGTGAGCCATACTCTGGTGGATGAACCCCCATCCATGGGCATGCAAACAGTGGAAATTGCATTCAATGAGTTATAAAAACAAGAAGGAGATGGCAGAAAGTGGGAAAGAGCATGTTGGAGGAGTCCAGGGCAAATAGAAGATTAAGAGAGATATCAGATACATGTATGAAACCATCAAAGAATAAATTTAAAACACTCTTTTAAAAAAGGAGTCAGGATCTGGGGACCCAGTTTCCCCTTCGTGCTCCCAAGAAGGGAGAAGTAAGAGATGAAGGTCCTTCTGGGTGTGGTGGTGCACACCTTTAATCCCAGAACATGGGAGGCAAAGGCAGGCAGATCTCTATGAGTTCGAGGCCAGCCTGTTCTACAGCACAAACTCCAGGACAGCCAGGACTGTTTAATTTAAGAAAAGCAGTGTGCGTGAGAGAAACACCATGTGACAGGGTTCAAACAGAGGGCTTTTTATTAGGGGAAAAGGATCATAAAAAAGGGCAAGGGGAGTGGGGAGACCAGCCTTTGGGGACAGGAGCAGCAGGAGAGAGGTAAGGGGGGAGAGTCAGACAGAGAGAGAGAGAAAGAGAGAGGGGGGATGGGAAGTAGGCAGGACCCTTTTAAAAGGGAATATGCACAGGTGGTGCTCTTAGTGACTGCAGCTGAGGGTGTATCCTGTCAGAACCCCAAGGACAGGCCAGTACAGATGCTTGAATACTAACAAGGACTATACTGTCTTGAAAAACCAAAAAGAGAAAGAGGAAGAACCGCATGGCTGCCCAGCAACTGCAGAGGGGAGATGTCAGTGTTTATCCTTCACCATCCCAGGTCTCAACCCCTTCTCAAGCCTAGGAGTAGGGAGCTTGACCCTTGTGGGCAGAGGCCATGTGTACTGAGAAGTCACCAAAGGACATGGAATAGGACCAGCTCAAAGGAATGTTCAGTGTAAGAAACTGGACCTCCATGACACCATGGATTTCCAAACTGACCCTGTCTGGGCCTGATGCAGTGATGTAAAGTGAGATGATCAGGTGTGACATCGCCAAAAGTATCCCAGAATCTTCACTGGTTATTCCCATGTGGGGACCGGAAGATCCATGCATCTTCCCCCAATCCTTTTCTCTCCACAGAGAGGCACTATCCTGCAGTAGGCAGGACATTAGGGTAAGCCAGCCTTGGCCCAGCCACCTTCTGTACCATCAGATGAGCTCTGGTCTGTCAGAAAGAAATCCCAGCTTCCCAGTCCTGGAAGTGTGACCTAACACACTGGTAGATATATGTGATGTCAGAGTCTTATGGTAGCCTGCCACCCTGGCACTTTGCCCCTTCCCTGGTTTCTCACACTCAGGAGACTGGGCTGTTTTGCCTGAGAGAAGGAGTTCATTGAGGAACCACCTCCTAGTGCCTGGCAGATTTCACTTAGTCCCTCAGCACTCACCTGCCATAGGCTGGATGCCTGGCTCAGGAGGCATTTAAGTATCTATGTAAATGTATTCCATGTCAGGTGTTCTTGTGGACTGCCCACATTTAAGGACCAAATGGTACACCAGGGCTTCAGGAAAGGCTGAGAAAGGATGCCAGGCATTCAAGAAAGGGTGAGGATGGAAGAGATCAACTTAAGTCACCAAGATGATGGCATTGAAGGTCTGGTGTTTACCCTGAAGACAAGATAGACCTGTTTTTGAAAATCTACCCTCTATAAGGTCCCTGCAAGGATGAACCATAGGTTCTGGCAGGAATGAAGCACTGATGAAGGCCCCATTATGTTCCTGACGAGGCCTCCATGAAGGTATTCAGTCGTCCCATTTAACTTCCCAGCATCCCTGGCTCTCAGGCCTTAGACTGGGCTTATAGGAAGAGGATTCAACTTCATTGTGGACAGTCCACCATTGTCAGAGCTGGATTTTTTTTTTCTCATAAAGCAGTTTTACTTGAATTTGACCTAAACCAAAGCAGAGATGAAGCCACAGTGTAGCCACTCCTCAAGCCAGGCCTCTGAGTGTCTGCTACAGATCCAAAGTTGTAGTTCTGGCACACTCAGGCCACCTTATGGAGCCCTTCAGCTGGCATGGCATGGTTTCAGGGCCCCATTGTTCAAGAAGGCCTTGCATTCCCAAATCAGCTGCTTCCAGACAATATCCTTTCCCTTGTTCACAGGACGCTAGCTGTGGGGAGCTGATTTGTTGAGTAGAGAGATCATGGTCACAACAATTCTGCATGGTCTCTGTGCAGCCCTGGCTGTCCTGGAACTTGCTCTGTAGAACAGGCTAATCTCGAACTCAGAATCCACCTGCCTCTTCCTCCAGAGTACTGCGATTAAAGGCGTGCACCACCACCACCTGGCTCTGCATGCTATTCTATCACTCTGGAGGTCATCAGCCAGAAATGGAGGAAGGAGAAGCATAGGTCTCCATCCTGTAGATGTTCAGATACCATATCTTGGTTAGGGTCTGAAAGGCTAGTCAAGATTAGTGTTAGGGATACAGTGAGATGAATACCGCGTGAGATGTTATATGGCGGGACCACAACTGGTCCCGAGGCCTGTCTGTCCCGCAGTGGGTGACAGAGTCCTGTAGATGTGATTTATGATAAAGGTTTATTGATGAAAGGTAGAGAGAAAGATATAGACAGAGACAGAGAGACACACTGAGATAGAAAGAGACAGATAGAGCTGCCTCCTCAGAGAAAAGAGAAAAGAGTGTGTGGATGGAGTTTTCCTCTTTCAGGTCCAGGGTACGCCTGCCATGCACTGGTATACCAAGTTCCCAAGGGGTGGGACTAGGCTTGCCTGGATTACAACAATTAGGAGTGGTTGATGGGTAACGAGGAGAACCTTGAAGCAACTGTCCTCTGTGGCAAATGTTGGGGCTCTGGGGATATACAGCTCACATCCTCCTCAGAGCACACAACCCACTCGTCCTGCAGCCTCCTAAACTCTAACACCAGCACCCAGGCCAGGTAAGCTGCCACCTGGTACCCCAAGTGGCTTCTCCTACTCTGGGGCCATCATTCACCCTCAAAAACAGTCTGCTAGTTGAAATTGTAAGACTCTCCTGGCAGCTAAGTCACCAGAAGCGAATTGACTGGACCAAGTCCTGAAATTCCCTCAAAGGAGCTGAGCGTTGCTGATGGCTCCTGGAAAGCTAGTCTCCCAGAACCCCATGTGCTTACTTTCTCTAGGTATCTGGCCAAACTGCTCTTCCCTGAGGTCTTCCCTCACATCCTTCAGCTTACTCTTCTTTGTGCTTCCTGTGCCACTTACCTCTACCTTCTCACCACTCTGGTATCATCTGTCTTCCTGCTGAAGACATCAGGCCAGCATGAGGAGTCCTGGGCTGTCTGGAGTATACATGATGACTGATGTTTGACAACTGGGTCATTCAGTACTTCAGTATCCTAGGATATGACCCTGGGAATACCAATAATCTAGGACTACAGAACACAATGGCATTGAACCCAGGGAGGCAGCTTGAGATACAACAGAAGGAGCCGAGTGGGCTGGTCAACTCACCCCTACCAAGCAAACTGGGTAGAAAGCTCTTGGAACCATCACCCTACTAAGGATTCAGTTTCCTCACCTGTGCAGTGACTGGCTGCAAATACCATAGCTAAGGGCTCTTACGATTTCCCAAGAGGGCCACCATTGACTGCTGGGCCAGGAGGTGAGTAGTGAGAGGACAGAGACACAGTACCACACTGCCAAGCTCAGCTCCCCAAGGACATTCACTAATCCCTTAGAGCCCAAACCAGGATTGGTGGCTTTGATACCAAAAAAGAATTTTGGGGCTAGCTAGTGTGATGAAGCAGACTTGGAGATTTCATTGAAGATATTTTATGAAGATACTTTAATATAGGCATGTCTTCATTGCTTTTCTATTGGTGTGATAAAACACCAGGACAAAAGCAACTTACAGAAGAATGAGATTATTTGAGACTTACAGAGTTAGAATCCATGACTATCACAGTAGGAGCATGGCAGCAGGAAGGCATGGCCTGGAGCAGTAGCTGAGAGCTCACATCTTGAGACACAACCATGGAGCAGAGAGAGCTACTAGGAATGGCATGAGCTTTTGAAACTTCAAAACCCACCTCCAACGACACACCTCATCCATCAAGGCCACACCCCTCAATCCTTCCCAAACTGCTCCACTAACTGGGGACCAAGTATTCAAGCATATGCGCCTATGGAGGCCGTTCTCATTCAAACCACACATTCCACTCCTTGGTTCCCAAAGGCCATGGTCATATCATAATGCAAAATACATTTAGTGCAACTTCAAAGGTCCCCATAGTCTTTCATTGTCTTAACACTCTTTAATTAAAAAGTCAAAAGTCTCTTCTGAGACTCCAGGTAATCTCTTAATTATCAATCCCTACAAATCAAAATTACAAAACAAATTGCAGCCGGGCATTGGTGGCGCACACCTTTAATCCCAGCACTCGGGAAGCAGAGGCAGGTAGATCCCTGTGAGTTCGAGACCAGCCTGGTCTACAAGAGCTAGTTCCAGGACAGCCTCCAAAGCCACAGAGAAACCCTTTCTCAACCCCCCCCTCAAAAAAACAAAAACAAAACAAAACAAAACAAAAACAAAACAAATCGCATACTTCCAACATACAATGGTACAGAATACATACTGCCATTACAAAAGGGAAGAATTGGGGTATAGTAAGGAAATACTGAATCAAAGAAAGACCACAACTCAGCAGGGAAAACTCCAAATTCTTTAACTCCGTGTGTTATATAAGAAGTTTTGGATGTCTCTATCCTCCGATTTTGTTGGTTACAAAATGCTTTTCTCTCTTGGGTTGAATCTACTCCCTGTCTGTAGCTACCTGCTGATTTTTATTATAGTCCTATATAAGAGATATTACTAATAACCATAAGACAGGGTCAACATTAGGCTATCTTGAAACTCCTTTGCAAAGGAACGTAATCTAGTATTTTTCAATTTACCCTCAGACAGATTCTTAGGATATGGGCAAAAGACAGCCATATTATTTGCCAAAATGTAACAAGAATGGTCTTTATCCCAGTTTTTATACCTTCTGAAACATCTTGAACTGGGCCTCCATAGTCCATATTGCTCTCTGTACTATTGTCTTCCAAGCTCCTACTGGGATGGCTTGCTAAACAAACCCTGCTGGCAGAGTTCAGCAGTTTTCCTGTCCAAAGTCCTGAAGACTTCCCCATTCATCCAAAAATCCCAATATGGTCAGGCCTGCCACAGCAATAACCCACTCCATGGTAGCAACTTCTGTCTTAGTTACTTTTCTATTGCTGTGATAAGACACGATGACAAAGGCAACTTACAGAAGAAAGAGATGATTTGGGGCTTACAGTTTCAGAGGCTGAGTCCATGAGCATAGTGGCAGGTAGGCATGGACTGGAGTGGTAGCTGAGAGCTCACATCTTGAGACATAAGCACAAAGCAAAAAGAGATGACTGGGAATAGCAAGGACTTTCTGAAACCTCAAAGCCTGTCCCCCATGACTCCAACAAGGCCACATCTTCCTTTTCTCTCTTTGTAAACGGGATTACAGGGAGGGTTGGAGATGCATAGATGGATACAGATCTAATCTGAGAAGATGTACAAGGGGTTCAGTATACATCCTTTCCTACATATGAGTTTTCTGTAAGATCCTAGAAAAAAATTCAGTCTCCTGGCTTGGATGGGAGGAAGACTGTAAGCAGTTGATACTTGTGTAATGCTTCCTTCCCTGTAGTGAGAGACTGTGAGTCTATTCAGCCTGAGGAGTTCCTCTCTCTGTCTCATGCACTCAAGATCTTTTCTGCCTTTTTATGTGGCATCAAGAGGACATACCACCCAGTCAGCTGAATGTTTTGAGTGCATATGGCTGTTCAGAAAGCAATAGAGGGTTTAACGACTGAGAAATCATGGCCACTGGAGGAAGGAGAAGCAAAGCCACAGGCCTGCTTCATGCCTGCAGCAATGGCAAAGGGCTGCTTAGCTACCCAGGTGGTCTCTTTCCTGTTGCTCTGGGGTTCAGAGGCTCAGGGAGAGTGGAACAAGCCCACTGTGTCGCTTAGTTTTATGTCAAATTGACACAAGCTAGAGTCATTTAGGAAGAGAGAGCTGTAATTGAGAAAATTTCTCTACTAGATTGGTCTGGAGGCAAGCCTAGGGGTGCTTTCTTTTTTCTTGACTAATAATTTATGAGGGAGGGCCCAGACCACAGTGGGTTGTGCCAACCTTGGACAGGAGGCCATGAGCTGTATAAGAAAACTGGCTGAAGGGAGGGCGAGGGAATGGGGGGGATGGATATGTAAATATGAGTAATTAAAAATAATAAAAAAGAAAAAAAAAAGAAAACTGGCTGAGTGAGCCATGAAAAGCAAGACAATAAGAAACAACCTTCTGCGGCCTCTGTTTCCATTCCTGCCTCCAGATTCCTGTCTTGAGTTCCTGTCCTGATTTCTTTCAATGATGGAGTGTGATCTAAGAGTTCTAAGATGAAATAAACCCTCTCCTCCCCAGGTTGCTTTGGGTTGTGGTGTTTTATCACAGCAATAGAAACTTCACCTTATATACTAGGAATGGAGCATTGCTATGACAGACCTGACCATGCTTTTGAGAGGATTGTGGTAGGACTTTGGAACTTGGTCTAGAAAAACCATTGACTTCTCAGAGTTTCATGAGCTGTTGTAGAAACTTAGAAGATAATACTGAGCAGTGCAGACAATGGAGGCCCACCTTGTGAAGTTTCAGGGAGAAGCAAAGACTCTCTCAGAGCCACTTACACAACATTTTGCATTGATAACCACCAAGGTGAAACCTTTGTTTTGCTGGGACAGTTGACTCTGGTCAGCTAGGGTTGTGATCTGCCTTGTAGATTAATAAGAGACCAGCATCACTGAGACAAGATGTTTCTGGTAACTGTTTCCTTGGGGTCAGCACACCGTAGCTATGATCCACAGGGTGCCAAGGCTATACCACGAGCTAGCAGCCAAACTTGGTCTTGTGTAACAGTCCCCGGATGGTACTGGTTCTGAAGGCATGAAGAGGTCATAGGGAGCAGCTGAAGCCTGGGACTATGACAAACCAGGGGGGGGGGGGCATGGTAGAAGTTCAGCTGCAGCTCAGTAGAAGCTTCATGATTGAAGGGGTAATGGAGAGAAGCTGAAGCTTGGTACCACACGGCAGAGTCGGACTCCCCGAAGAGATCCCAGAAGAGGCTGTCTGTGAAGATACAGTCCAGTTGCAGCATAGACCCCAAAATTTTGGAAATGCAGCACTATGAGATGAGGACAGCAGCAGCTGTGGAGTTGAGCCAGCCTGTTCCTGAGACGGGCTGTGCTGTGCTCTGCTGTGCTGTGCATGACAGAGCTGGAGAGTTGGGCTGTCTAATGCCTTTGGAGCCCAGAGGATCATGTGTGGGTCCCAAACGCTGAGCTTTACTGTTGGAACTTGATTATAACTGTGTCCTGGTTCTTCCCTCCTGGAGTAGAAAGTATATGATTTATTTTGATTTTACAGAAACCCACAGCTGAGAGGCTTTGAACTTTTAAGGAAACGGGGGAGTTTCAGAGAGTCTTTGGGATTTTAGGAAGACTTTGGATGTTTTAAAGAGACTGGACTTTTTAAATATTTGAATTTTTAAAGACTGTAGGACCTTTTGAAGTTGGGGTGTTTTATTTAGCATAAGTGATATTAATATATAAGATCTCTGGGCCAAACAAGAAGGGGAAGGTTGTGGTTTAATAGTGATGTGTTTATACATCCAGTTCACACAAGCTAGAGTCATTAGGGAATAGAGAACTACAATTGAGAATATAAGCCCCCCCCCCAGATTGGCCTCTGAAAGACTGATGGCATTTTCTCAGTAACAACTGATGTGGGAGGGGCCCAGACCACTCCGGGTGGAGCCAACCCTGGGCAGATGGTCCTGGGTTCTTTCTATAAGAAAGCAGGCTGAGAAAACCATGGGGAGCAAGCCAGTAAGCAGTACTTCTCTATGGCCTCTGCATCAGCTCCTGCCTCCAGGTTCCTGCCCTGTTTGAGTTCCTGCTCTGACTTCCCTCAGGGTGACTTGAGAGCTGTAAGATGAAATAAATCTTTTATTTCCCAAGTTGCTTTTGGTCACTGTGTTTATCACAGCAATACAAATCAAACTAAGACATCCACCTAGAGATCCACTGCAGAAGCTGACAGAGAGCTATGACAGCATTGTTCCCTGAGCAGCCAGGAGTTGGTAGGTGAGGGGAAGGTCTCATATATTGAACACACCCTACTAAGGGAGACAATGCATATATAGTCAGCAAAGTCTACCTAGGATTGTTCCCACAGGCCCCGCCCAGATCTTCTAAGAAAACTCATCTCCAGAAAGATGAGTTGTGTGTCACCTGTGACTTGGCCTTCCTGGGGGAGTGGGGTCCCCATTGAAGATACACAGCTTCAGTCAAAAATCCAGGACTGAGGGGCCTGACAAAACCGGGGTTCAGCTTCTACTTGACTGTTGAGTCACTAGGCCAGGCCCACTCCCCTTTGATCTTGATTCCCCCTTTTGGATCTTGTCCCAGGAGGCTTTAGACCTTGGCTGGAACTCTAGGTAACAAAGCGGGAACGAACAGATAGAGAGAAGTATACAGTGGATGCAGCCCTGAGGTAGACACATTCAGTGCCAGGGAACAGGGTGGAGCTTTCTGACTCATCAGGGGCCCAAGGAGGGAGGTAGGGCAGTAGGTCTCCTTAGGATTGTTGTAAGACTTCAATCAGAAAGAAAACAAGCCCTCATAACTTCAGGACTATGACACACAACTGGATTTAAAGGTCTCTGTTTAGGAGAACTGAAGCACATATTCAGAGAAAATAAAGGCCCCAGCTTTGGCAACAGAGCCATGCATAGCAGCCAGAAGGCAAAACAAGCTCCGTCTATCCATGATGAGGCACGAGCAGAATATCGTGTCTGTCTACAAGGCAGAATCATTCAGTCTTGGAAAAGCGTGAGCAGTGTGTTCACCACAAAAATGACAAGTGCATGTGGTCACGCTGTGTTACTCAGCTGGAAGCAGCCATTCCACGAGCCATACATTCCAGCATCCTGAGCTGGGTGTGGTAGCATACGCCTACAATCCCAACACTCACGAGGTAGAGGCAGCAGGGAACTGAGGTCCAGGCCAATTCCTGCTATACACCAAGTCTGAGGTTAGCCTGGGCTACACGAGACCCTGCCTCAAAACAGAGACCAATGACAACTAAATTAACCAATTAAGTAAAAAGTGGCGAAGGCTGAAAACAGACTAGGCTGGATACCAAATGACCCACCTAGCATATGAGAGGCCCTGGGTTCCAACTCCAGGGCTATAAGGACGAAAGAAGGGAAGGGCAAGGAAGGGGAAGATGACCCACCAGGACCATGGCAGCAACAGCAGCTTAATAGTGAAGCAACTCAACCCCCTCACACACCCACTCACCTTCACACGCTCATTCACTGCCCTCACATGGAGAAAGAACCTCCAGGGTGGGGGTGGGGGCAGTGTGCCATGTGCTGGGGGCGGTTTCAGCCTTGCCAGCCACACTTTATAAATTTTGCATCATCTTGGCTATGAATAGCTCCTTCTGCAGTAAGGCAGACAGATCAAAGGGAGGAGAAGGGCCCAAGGAAAGCTGGGGGAGGGTCAAGATGCACACGGAACCGCTACAGAAGGTTTGGAGCCGGAGGGGAGGCAGTGTGGCGAGATGGCGTTGGAGGAGGGGAAGGTATCCCTTCCCACCCCACAAGGTGTACTCCCAAAGCCAGTAGGTAAAGCTCCACAGGAGTTCCCAGCAGGGGCCTGGCGAACCCGTGTGCTCCCACAATCATGCCATAGAGAGCCTGGAGTACCACTTGAGCTGACCTGAGGCCCAGACCTTCGGCCAAGTAGAGGTTATTCTAGGATGAGCGTTATGAGCTCCTTGACCAGCCAAAGGGAATGCATGATGGGGCTCAGGTGAGCTGTTAGAAAGGTGTAACAGGAAGTGTGGGCCGGTGACGGCACAGGCCAGGGGTCAGGAAGGCTCTGGCAAGGCTGATAGCTTCATAGCCACTTTCATAGCATCTGGAGCTGGGGAGCCTGGGTTCAAATCCTAGCTCTGTCCTTTCCTAGTTGTTCAGCTTTGGCAAAATAAATGATGTTTCTGTACCTCAGCTTCCCCAGTGTTACCTCAAAAGAAAGCCACAAAAGCACCCGAGCTGGGTGGTGGTCAAGTGAAGTTCCTGGCCCCCGCTGATGTCTGCCTGAGGCATCCTCATGCCAGCCCACGTTACCACCCCACCTGAGGGAACAGGCATAAAACATTAGAAACAAGCTGATCCTGTACCAGGCCACCTGAGCACGTTATCACATGTCACCAGAGCTATGGCCTGCCGGTGAGAGTCAAGGAAGCCACTGCCAAACAGCCTTCACCCAAGGGGCACCCAGTCTTTGAAGCACACTGCCTGCTACTGCCAGGTCACCACCTGTACCACCTTCTCATTTCAGGGATCTAGGCCACTCTCAACCTTTCGTCTTCCTCACTGGACTGTCACAAGCATCAGCGTTCCTAGCAACCTGAGTTGGCGACAACTTTACTGTGTCTAAGAGCCTGCCCACACTGGGAGCTCCACTTCATCTGTTCTCTAAGCAGATCCTCTGAGGGAAATGCCACTGCTATCGCTGCTCCTCCTGTGGGCTGAAGGAAGGTGGGCAAGGCTTGGGCCTCACCATGAACCTGGTGCTATGGTGGAGGCTCCACACAAGCCCCCCCCATCTCTCTCCAAACCTTGTTGCATCTCAGAAAGCCTGCCAAATGATGGTCCCTCCCCAAGAGATACTCAAGACCACTCCTACAGGGTATTTAAACTGTCCCCCAGAGAACAGACTCACGGTTTTTTTTCTGGTCTCCCTTTCCCATCTCTTCTCTGGGGAGCTGGTAGGCTATCCGGGAGCCTACCATTAAATGTGGGTTTTTTCTAATTCAGTTTGCTTTGGTCTGATTTGGATTATTGCATCAGCAGAGAGGTTTATCAGGTATAGAAATTTTTCATCTGGGACTTTCAGTTAGGGCTCTTCCATGCAAGTGCTGGGAGGATGAGCAAGTCCCTTCTGCTCCCTGGACCTGGGTTTCCGAAGCAATATCAGACCTGGGGTACAGAGAGCAAGGCCCAGAGTCCAACCCCAGCCTTCTGCTTGCTGGCTGGAGAGATGAGTACCCAGTCCAACATGCACTTGTCTTCCTGGGGTGGCCACCCCTACCTCTTAGACCTGGACCCTGAGAGGAGACTTGTGCTCAGTAAATGCTTGGGAAGTAAGAGTTATTTCCCTTTGCTGTCACTGTCATACACCTCCAGGGCACAGTTCCCACAGCCAGGCTCTACAGTTGCCTTTGGTGGTCTGGGTTCAAAGTGAGGGCACAGGAGGAACCCAGCCCCTCAAGGGACCAGTGATCACCCTCCTGCCACTCTTTCCTGGACTCCTAGGGACTCCACTTAGGACCTTCCTCCAAAATGAGATATGCCCTCCCTGAGGCTCGTGAGACTAATAAAACAGAGGAACATGTCCAGGAAAGCTGGCCTTAGAGTCACAAGGCCCTGTCCAAAGGTTCTGAACACAGAAAACAGCTGCTAGGCAAGCAGAACCCCTGGCCCACAGAGTTGCCTGATAGACTCTGGCCTGTCAAGCTGCCTGCGCCTTTCGTGAGTCATCACCCACTCTGGGGAGGGCTTTTCAGTGATGAGGCTGTCTTCACATCATCCCTGCTCCTGAAAGTGACTCCTCACTCTTACTCCTGTCATTGATCCCAGCAAACCCCTGATTCACCAAGTGGTACTTGAGTGGCATTGCCACTTTGGTCCGTTGTTGATGCCCTGTGTGGGGTTAGCACACATGTGTTCATATCTTTCCAAAGTCAGGAAGACAAGCCTGCCTCCCCAGATATCTTTTCCCATCCCTCTGGCATTCAGAGATGCGTGTTTCAGAGATGGGCTGGGAAAGATGCCTGCTCTTTCACTCAAGGCCCATTTCCCAAGCTGGCCCTGATGCTTGGGACATTCAAGGCATGTTTGTCTTCAAGCACTGTGACGGTCACTTCCTGGCCCTGAAATTTACAAGCTATGTGACTCTGGGTGCATGGCTTAGCCTCATTGTTTCCATTTCCCCGGTTTCAAGAGAGTAGATGATAGCACTGTCACAGACAAAGCAGCTGGCCTGGTGCCCATGGCTGCATGTCCCAGCCCCCGAATCTGGTTGAATGGGTGGGTATGAGCAGGGTTGCTGGTGTTGCCTTTCCAAAACCACATACCTTTTTCTTTGACACAGAGTCTCATTATACAGCTTAGGCTGCCCAGGAACTATGGGATTTCAGTTGTATGCTAGCGCACTTGGTTCCCAGGGTTGCCCCTCGTGACTCATTGTGAGAGTTTGAACAGGCCACCTCCTTTACAAATGCAATACATATCTAGCCCTAGAATATCATCATGAAAAGTGAAGTATATAAACTGAGAAAAGTGCTCAACAGACAATCACAGTTCTATTGTTGAAGACACCACCATTACTTGCCATCCCCGTGCCTCCCTCTAGGGCAGGCCCCAGCCGCTCAGCTCAGATGGAAACTTACCTCTCCATGCATATTAAATACTTCTCTGTTGGTGTGAAGAAATACCATGGCCAAGGCAACTTATAGAACGAAGAGTTCATTTGGGTTTTGATTCTAGAGAGATAAGAGTCCATAATGGCAGAGGAACATCACACCAAGTGGTGGGCATGGCAGAATGAACGGGAAACTGAGAGATCACATCTTCAACCACAAACACAAAGTAGAAAGGGAGAACTGGAAGTGTGGTGAGGCTACGAACTCTCAAAGCCCACCCCCGATGACATAGTTCCTCCAGCAAGGCTGCACCTCCCAAAACCCCTCAAACAGCACAACCAACGAGGAACCAACCAAGTGTTCAAATACCCGAGCCTGTGGGGGAAATTTCTCATTCAAGCCACCATGCTAGCTGACAAGGAGCAGCTGAGGAGGTGGCCTTCATCCCACTGCAACCGACATACAACCGTCACATCAGAAAGGAAAGCAAGGCTTGGAGCTCAGCCATAGAGTGGACGGACAGAGAGGTTGGAGAGCAAGGCTTATATGCTCTGGCACATAAGTCTGGGCTGAAGTTTCGGATGTGCTGTCTAGAGAACTTTTTCTTTCTGTTCTGTCACTGTATGACATACCCCTGCAGTAGCTAAGCCTTCAGTCATGTGACCCACTCTGATAGTCCATGACAAGCTCACATACAATCCTCAAAGCCTAGCCAAGGTAATTGCTTTCTATTCCTGCTCTTTGTTCTTATCTTCAGGCTGAATCCGTTCCTATGAGAGGCTTCCAGGGCCATGCCACTCAGTGATAGAAGCCCAGGGCAAAACATCTGGCTCCACCATCCCATGAAATAGTGTTAAGATACCCACTTTGCAGATGAAGAAACAGAGGCCCAAGATATAAAATAACTGGCTAAACAGAACCTAGCCAGCAAGAGGCAAGAAGGTTGGAATGGTGTCCTGCTCTAAAGCAGGTTTGCCCCACCCAGAAGGAGTGCCACTGTAGTACCACAGGCTGCTATTTCCTAGGTCTACACCCAGCTCACAGGACAACCTTAGCTGCTATCCTTGCTCACATTACCACGTCTCAGCTTTGATTTCTCTTGCTGAGGTGTTGGCTCACAGCTGATTCCCTCACAGGGAATCACTGTCCCTGAGACAAACAGACACAGTCATGGCCCAGAAAAGGCCCTTCCATTGGAGCTCCAGAGGAGGCCTGTGGCTTTTGTGGCATGGGGTGACCCCACCTGAAAGTTGCAGCCAGTCTCCTCTGATAATTAGTCACCCTCCCAAGGTGGGGCTGGTGATGGCAGGCTGGGAACTTGTAGGAGAGAAGGACATTTAAAGTGCTCTCAGGCACCTTCTCAGCAGGGGACCTGCTTTAGCTGAGCTTTAGCTCCCTCCCTCCCCTGGCCCTCAAGCTGTAGCCTGGTCCAATTGAGGCTCACTCTCTCAATTTTCTTTCTTTCTTTTTTTTTTTAAGATTTTATTTATTTATTATGTATGCAACATTCTGCTTCCATGTATATCTGCACACCAGACGAGGGCACCAGATCTCATAATGGATGGTTGTGAGCCACCATGTCGTTTCTGGGAATTGAACTCAGAACCTCTGGAAGAGCATTCAGTGCTCTTAACCACTGAGCTATCTCTTCAGCCCTCAATTTTCTACTGCAAGGAGGATGCGCTGGGCCTCCAGCATCCTCCCCTGCCTCTTCCTCATGAGACCTTGTCCTGAGTGTGAGAGCTTCCCTCCACTGCCATAGCCCTTGCTGCTAACACATTCAGATTCACTCCGAGTGTCCAGCCTCCAGGCCGTATTGCCCTCAGGCAGCCAAATGCAGCCGCTCCAATTCACATTAAGCAATACTCCCTCAGCACAGAGCCAGTGCCTCGGGTGCACAAGTTACACTTAATTGCACAGCAGCTATGGGGCTGGTGGATGCCGTGGGGAGGAGATTGAAGACATCTCCATCACCACAGAGAGTTCTTTTAGATAGATCCGGAGGATGAGTCCTGACTAATCCAGGCACTAGAGGACTGCACGCTCAGACGTGGGGGCAATCTGGCTGCTGCATTTGTCATCCCATTGACTGGTTGATTCTGCTGACCTGGCTAGCTCAGAGTGTCCTCCCCCCACTCCCCACCCCGTCCCCTCCATGTGTACCTCTCAAGAACTTGCCTACCTGGTCAGAGAGCACGATCTTCCCCAACAGAAGAGGACTCTTCTTCCATCAAAGATACCCTAGTAGCTGCACCCCGTGCTAGAATCGCCATACTCCAGGAATCACACCCTCCATTGTCAGTGGCTAGTGTATGGCTACCTTCAGGCACATGGGGGGGGGCTGGGGATGGGCTGGTAAGGATGGTCCTCCTGAGCCAGAGAGCCAGTGAAATAAGAAAGGGAGATTGAAGTCTGTGGAAGGACATGGCAGCTGGAAATGAGGTAGCCAATTTATTAACTATAAGGCAAATATATATATACATATATATATGTATATATATATATATATATGTATATGTATATATATATATATCAATACACAGAAGATGGAAGCAACCTGATTCTCCCTTATGCTGTGGAACCATCTCTAAAATGAACCATCCTTCCTTCTTTCCTTTTCTTTCTTTTGAGACAGTCTCACTATGGCCTTGGCTGACTTAGAACTCTCTATGTAGACCAAGCTAGCCTGAAATTCAGAATCTGCCTCTGCCTCCAGAGTGTTGGGTGGCACACATCTTTAATCCCAACACTCAGCTCAGTTCTTCTGCTTAGCCAATGCTATTTCAAGTTTTCACATAGTTGGGGACTATGTCCATGGCTCTGGTATTTATGAGATTGGGAGCTCTTTGCCTGGTTCCTACATGAAGGCTTTCCCTTCAGTCTTGCTGTGTCTCCAGTCTTGCTGCACTCCTATCAGCCAGGTTCTCAGCCAGGTGGCCTCGCCCCGGATGTGGACAGGTGCTGCCTCCCGGCATCTTTGTTCCGAGTTGAGAGTGCTCTTTGGTTGCCATCCTTTCTTAATGTCTAGCACATCTTTTCTGCTCTTTCCACCTCCATCTTCTGTCTGTAAATGATTTCCAAGTTTTGGTTGGCTCCATTTAAATGGATTTTTTGGATTTTGTGGCATGTGTTGTTACAACACCTTCTCTGTCCCTCCCTCCTCCTAGAAGGACTCAGGCTGGCTTCCAATTCTATCCTTCTGCCTCAACAACCCCCTCAAGCACTGGGATTACAGGTGTGCACCCCCACACCCCACTATTTTCATTTTGCGTGGAGTTGAACTGCAAGCATTGCAGATCATCTTTACGGAAATGGGTTTTCTGGACCCTCAGAGAAGGGCGAGTCGGAATCACCGGCGATCCACTTTTGTGTCATTTTGCTGTTTTATTCCCATCTTTCCTTTCAGGAATACCTACCTCCTTCTCTCCCTTCTTCCCACTTTCCCATCCGTGTCTCCCATCTTTCCCTTTCTAGTTTAGTTCTTATTTGCTGCACTGTGTCAAGTAAGTATCTCACTTTCATCTGCCTCGGTGTGGGCCTGCCCTGAGGGCTTTTGTTAGAGTATCACTGGGTGCCTGGGGCCCACACTGACCCAGCCCTCCCAGCCTTGAATGGACTCTCATAACCACACATGCGGTTTCCCCTAATCTGAGCAGTGTATGCCACTAACCTGAAGCCCTTTTGACCTGGCGCCCTTCCTCTATTTCCTTCTTCCACTGCTCTAGTTATGTTGGAAGACATCAGTATAAGAGAAGGAGGGAGCTGGATGCTCAGTCCCAGATCCCCACCCCACTGCAGGGGACTGTGCAGGGGCAGAATGAACATCTCTAATATGAACCATGAGGGTACTTGGTTAATGCAGCCAGACCTAGTGTTGCTGACACAGAGCCACTGAGGGTGTGGCTCAGTGGTAGAGCACTGTGGCAAGGCTCTGGGTACCACCCAGATAACACAAAACAAACAGACAGAGCCAAAAGAGTGAGCAAAGCTGACTTAAGGTGAAAATTACTGCCATCAAGATTCCCACAATAGCAGCCTTAGCCTGGCCTGCTGGGGATAACCAGGACAATAGCCCAGCATGGCTGAGGCCAATCTCATAGTGAAGCTGTGTCCAGTGATTACCTAGAAGGCAACCAAGTTAGTCCTGAGTTCCTAGCTCTACTGCAGAGGGAACTGGGTGAACGTGTATACCTACAGCTCTCAGCTGCAGGAGACTTGAAAAGAATCAAAAAGGAATCAGATAAGTCAGAAATCCACCAAGATGAGCATGGGAAAGAGATTGTTCTTGCTGATGTTATTGATAATAATTCTTGGAGACTCTGGCCATCGGGAGATCGGAATCAGAAGAAAGACAGTCTTACCATGGCCTCAAAGAAGTAACCCTAGAAGGACTGCAGATGGTAAAGAAAAGCGTTGAGTGGCTTGCAGATCTAGTGGAGTTGCTTCTGAAGTCAGTCAGTGCCTGGCTGCAGTGCTGATGGCTTCTGACCTTGGTCATTGTGAGAAAATTAAGAAGGCTTGTGGAAATTTGGGGATTTTATGTGAACTCCGAGTAACATCTGCCCATAAAGGACCAGATGAAAGCAAAGAACTAAAGTGGAATATGAAGGGGATGGTGTATTTACTGAATTTGTTACAGTGGCAGGCAGAAGCAATGGTTTGGACCTGGTGATGTCTGGGAATACTGTATAGCCAGTTAACAGCTGACCCCACCCCCTACCACACCAGACTGGGGTGCTCCAGTTATGGGGTCACCTTTTTGATTGCCCAGGGGTCTAGGCTGTGCACCTGTACTTTCTCCACAAGGATTGGTCCATATTTAGGTTAGACAACCATTTGGTGTGGGCCAAACTTTGAGCGAGCATATTGAACATGCAGAGATCTTTAAAGGAAGCTGATAGGAAAATCAGAGAATTTAATTTGTAGAAAAAGTAATTTAAATTTTAGGAGAAAGTTGCATATTCCTAGTTTGGATTAACCAAAAAAGAATTCAAGCAAAATGATTTCACATCAGAGAAAACAATTCAGTTTACTAGTGAACAAATGGTCCTCTAGATTTATGGGTTGACAAACTGTCCATGAGTATTTGTTAGTAGTATTTTCTATCTCCAAATAGTGATGGGTCCCCATAACCTCAGCATCCCAGAGGCTGTCCCTGTAACCTCAGCACTCTAGAGATTGTCCCTATGACTTCAGCACTCTAGGGGGTGAGGCAGCAGGACTGTGTGTTCAGACCCTTTTGATGGGTGTTGTCCTTCTGTATTTGTGTTTCTCTTATTAGTTGATGAATAAAACACTGTTTGGCCAATAGAGGCAGGAAGATAGACAGGACCAGGAGACGAGGAGAATTCTGGGAAAGGTAGGCAGAGAGAGACCTTGAGGAGATGCCATGTAGAGACTGGAAGGATAGGACTAGCCAGGTGTTTTCTGGTAAGATAAAGCCATGTAGAAATACGTAGATTGGTAGTTATAGATTAATAATTAAGACAGAACTAGCCAATAAGAAGCCCTTGCCATTGGCCAACAGTTTTATAATTAATATAGCATCCATGTGTTTATTTGGAGCAAAGTATCTGTGGGGACAGGTGGGACAAGAGCCTCCACCTCCACCCTATATTGGAAAAAAATCTTTATAGTTAGTAAAATTGGTATGACACTGTTAAATTATATTTCACCACTGTCATTGTTGGGTAGTTATACAACATTAGCAAAGAAATGTCATTTACAGAGCGGGAGCAATGTCTCCGTGGTTTAAGAAACAGTGTGGCTCTCTTGCAGAGGAGCTGAGTCTGGTTCCCGGCACCCATGTGGAGTGACCCACAATCACCTGTAACTTCTAATTAAGTATTACTTCTGAATGCTGATAATGACTTTGTAAATCAGTAGTTACTGCTTGATCTTCTGTAGTTCACGTTTTTAAAATTAAAATTTTTGTATTGTTTATGCTAATAACAATATATTCTCACTGCATGGTCTGTATATTCTAAGTCATATCTAAGACAGTCTATAGCTACATAAATCATCCCAAAAAAAGGATGGTGTAAGGAGAGGGAGCATTCCTGCACTTCTAGATTCCTCCCAGGGAGAGATAGTTCAGCAGTTCAAGCCCTTGGAACCTTAAACCCTACAAATCCTCTCAGCACAGAAAGGTGTCTCAGGCTGAAGGTTGGACTAAGGGCATGGCCTCCTACTAGCTCTCTCTACACAGATTGCCCTTGGCATTACTGAGACCACTGAGAGGCAGAAGCCATGGCAGTATAGGAGATGCATTTATTGCAATAGGCTACCAGTTAGATGTAGAATAGTATAGAATATAGTAATGTGAGCACCAGAGGAGACGCCTTGGGCTGTAAGGGGAGTGTAGAGGCCATGCCAAAGCTTATAAAAACCCTTAATGACTTGAAATTTAAAATGGGATTAAATAGACTATCACCCTTCTCTAAGAGACAAGATGTCAGCTGGGGAAGGCAGGAAATCTTTCTCCCCATGGGGCTAAGACAAGAAAACAAAGCAAGAGAAAGGAACCACAGTGAGGCTCTGAAAGGCCCCTAGCAGGTGGCTTCCTCCCTAAAGAGTGACAATAGGCCTCATAGGAGATTCACTGGGTGGCCAGACTGCTTGGAGCAGGGTCCCAAAATGGCTCAGGATTTGGAATATCTAGAAAGTGTCTGGCGGGAGTGATTCTTGTGCCTCTCTGGTCCCTGGGCTGTGTGGAGAGGATACAGGACCTCTTTTCCTTTGGGTTTTTGGTTTTTGGTTTTTCCCGAGACAGAGTTTCTCTGTGTCACCTTGGCTGTCCTAGAACTCTGTAGACCAGGCTGACCTCGAACTCGTAGAGATCCCCCTGCCTCTGCCTCCTGAGTGCTGACTTGAGGACCTGTTCTCTTAGCCCAAAAAGCTGTGGGCAGAGAGGAGCCTTATGAATTGACTGACAGTGGATGTCACCCAGGGACCCCACACAATGGGCTGTTACTAAAGGCTGGCAGTTTCAAGAATGAGGGCTAGTTCCTACCTGTAAGCAAAACAAGTGACACGGAGGGAAGAACCTGCATTAGCTGTGTATTTATCTCTCCTGCTACCTCCCAGCCTCCTTGCTGTTGAGGTGGGGTCATGTGACTCAATTCACAGAGACCGCTCCAGGCTGGGACAGTTGAGGGGACAGACTGTTGCCTCCATTATTGTCTTCCGTGTGGATGGCCACTGTAGAAAGCCTTTGTTGAGTCACAAGAGGGAAGAAAATGTCACCATGTGGAAAGGCCTCAGATAGCCAGTTATATCAGGATTTGTGCTGTCCACAACTGGAAAGCAAAACTTAATTTAGTTCAGCCATCAAAACTGTGGACTTTGTTATCAGAGTCTCTGCACCTGCACAAATGTTCACACAAAAAATGAACCCCCAGTCATTATGTCATTTTGTAACTGACTTTAAATTTTAAAAATCCTTATTCTGAACATCATAATTGGATAAATGGAACAACATTTTTAAAAACTTCATGATTTAGCTCAGTTGGAGTTTTTTTTGTTTTGTTTTGGGGGGCGGGGGAGCAATGGTGGGAATTAAACCCAAGAACTCTTGCACATGAGTGCTCTAGCTACACCCTTACGGAGAAGACTTAGCAGTGTGAAGGGACACTGGCAGGCAGCCTGGGACACATCATGACACAGAGCACTTCCTTTACCCCAGAGGCTCCTTCTGCATACTTAACCGATGATCCCCTACCCTGAAAACTTGGTTCCTGTCACTCTGGTTTGCCTTTTTCAGATCAGCATGTGTGATAGATCCCTTAATGGGATCTTCGTGAAGAGCTTCGTCTCAACACTAGGGAGACAGATCCAGAAGTCCCCACGCACACACTTTTCAGTGCTGAGCCCTATCCCACAGCGTGGCATACCGCAGTGTGATCATCACTCAGCTGCTGATACCTAGGCTGTTTTCTGTTCATTTGTTGTAAATAAAGCTCCATGAACACCGTCTCAGCTTCATGCAATCACACGCTTCTATTTCTATGGGGTTAGGGGCCGAGATTAAATTTTGTGGTGTACAGTCTATGTGTGTTGCTTGAAAAGAGAGTGTCAGAATGCTTTTCAGAGCTACTGCATCAACTGTGCTCCAGAAAGCCATCTATCAGAGTACTGTCTGCTTTTGTCACAAAACTAAACTCTAACCTGTTCCCTGCTCACACAGACAGGACTCTGGAGAGCATTTCGGGGACTTTGATGTTTAGAGCTGTCCCCTGCTGCATACCATTTGGGTCACTTCCATTTTTCTCCTGATTACAGATGCGACTTCGAAAGATGTCTTGTATATGAATTTTAGTGTAACACGACAAATTAAAAGACCCAGTGACAGACACTGGGGTTCAACCTGAGTATCAGGGAAGCAAAGCAGTCGAGCTACCAGAGAGCTCTTACCTCTAACAGGGCTGGGGGGGTTCCTGTTCTCTACATGCCTGGAGAATGAATGCCTCCTATCCTCAATGTAGCTGGAGAGTGAATGTTCTCTACTGAGACTTTGTTCCTGTCTTATCTACCTCCCTAGTGCTGGGATTAAAAGCGTGCGATCCCAGGCGCTGAGATCATCTTTGTGTGAGCTGTTTCTCTTTAGGACTGGACCAATCTTGTGTAGATGTAGGTGGCCTTGGACTCACAGAGATCCGTCTATCTCTTAATCCTGGGTCTTGGGATTAAAGGTTTGTACCACCACCTCCTAGCTTCTGGCTGCTGGAATTAAAGGTGTGTGCCTGACTTCTATGGCTTGTGGCTGACTTTGCTTTCTGAATCCTCAGGCAGACTTTAATAAATCATAAATAATATAACACTACATTTTAGTGCACATCTCTGGTTGTTCCTCACAGTGGGATTCCTTGGTGAAAGGGTGAATTGTCTATTTCTAAGCCTTCTCAAATGTGTCACTATACTCTGCAATGGGGAGGGGAGGGTCTCCATCAGTCCGATTTTTGGACATGCATTTTTCTCTCACTTTTTTTCTAGTATTTGTGTCACATTCCCTGCTCCGCTTAAAGTACGTTTTATCCACAAGCACATTAAGCTGTTTTGCCATCGAACTTGACAACCTGTGCACTGTGGCTTCTGTCTTTGGTGTTATGTTTCTCTATCCAGAGGCTATGAAAACAGTTTGTTTTTTTTTCAAGGTGTCAGCTTTCATATTTAACACTTTACATATTTATATCTAACTGTAAAATATATGAGACACAGCAAAGAGAAGATGGCATGTATACAAGTTTAACAGATAAATAGCAAGAAAAGAAAGGAAGAAAAACACTCCCAAAATATTCATGGAGGAAAGGAGCCACAGGGGACATGGGATCATCACCATCCCCTGCCTGGAAGTGGTGGAAGGAAGCAGGAAGGATGCACCTGACCCTTTTGAGGGCGGGGTGGGGAGGATGCTGAGGATGCATGAGACCACTATGACACTATTTCTTTAAGCAGAGGTAGAGCCTCTGGAGCTTGGTTTAAACCAGACATTCATTCATACACTCTTTGGATATGCATGTTGTGTGTGGCATATAAAGATTGAGTTATGATAAAATATACATGACATTCAACCCATCATCTTAACTGTTTTAAGTATGTGGTTCTGTGGTGTTGGATATATTCACAATGCTGTGTGGCCATCCCTACCTTCATCTCTAGAACTCTCTTCTCTCCCTATCCTGAAGGTCTGGACTTATTAAACACATCTCCAATAGTTCCTCCAGTCCCGACTCCACCTTCTTTCTGTCTCCCCAAGTTTGAAACCTCTGTTGGTCTCTATGAGTTGGAATCAGATCGTGTATATGTTGGGTCAGAATTTCCATCCTTTTAAAGGCTAAGTAACATTTCATTGACTGTATAAATCATACTTTATCTTTCTATTGGCCAATAAACTCCATTAGAATTTTAGAGAAATTTTTAAAAATTAGCTTCTCACTTCCCCATATGACTCTCTAATTTACCAAGAAGATTATGGTGTGCGCTGTGCAGCAGGGTTTGGCAGTCTACTTTGAGTTTCTCAATTTCTGAGTGTGGTGAGACCGTTAATCTACCGTTAAAAGTTTTTTTTTTAACCAATATTGGGGTATTTTTTAACCAATATTGGGGTGCTAGATAAATGGCTCAGCAGTAAAAACACTGACTGCTCTTCCAAAGGACCTGGGTTCAATTCCCAGCACCTACATGACAGCTAATAACTGTCTGTAACTCCAAGATCTGACAGCCTCACACAAACACATATGTAGGCAAAACATCAATGCACATAAAATGAAAATAAATATATTGTTTTAAAAATATCTTGGGTAGGAAGGATATGGTGGGGGTGCTAGAATAATATGTGCATTATTCCCAAATATTAATTGAGTAGCTGCTACTTGCCTGGCACATCTCTAGGACTGTGGTGCAGCTCTACATAGGAGAGATAAGGACCCTTCTTACCTGCCAGGCACTGGTGCCAGGGCCAGGGAGACAAGGCAAATTGTGTGACAAAGGAGGGAGTCACCACTCCAACTTTCTGGGGTGTGCTTAGAATAGACCTTCTGGAGAAGGTCTTCTTTCTTCTGAGACCTAATGAGCATAGAACTGGGCGGGGTGAATGAGAGCACTTAGTGGGAGCATTAAAAGGCAGCAGGCACCACTATGATTTGGATGGTATTAATTCCCACCCACCCCACCTTCATCTGTTAGAGGCTTGGTCCTCAGTGTTAGAAGAGGGGACTGTGAAATGACAGGCTATTAATCATTGAGGGAGCTGCGAAGCCATGCAGTTCTCATGAGACCTGGGTAGCTTTGTGAGAGGGTGGGAATAAAGGGTCAGACTGACCCTTCCCACTCTGGCTTTTAGCCATCTGCCATATGACAGCTGAGGGGCCCTCAAGCAGATATTGATGCCATGCTCTTGAACTGCCAAAGCTGTTAACTAAATAACATATATATATATATATATATATATATATATATATATATATATATATATATCACCCACATGTTGTGTTGTAACAATGGAAAATAGACACATTTATCTTAGCTATGATTCTATTGCTGTGAAGAGACACCATGACCATGGCAATTCCTATAAAAGGAAACATTTAATTGGGTGACTTACAGTTTCAGAGATTTAGTCCATTATCATCATGGGACATGGTAGTGTGCAGACAGACACGGTGCTGGAGAAGAGGCTGAGAATTCTGCATCTTGTTCTGCAGGCAACAGGAAGTGAACTGGAACACTGGCATGACTTGGGCATATATGAGACCTCAAAGCCCGCCTCCGCAGTGACACACTTCTCCAACAAAGCTACACCTCCTAATAATGCCACTCCCTATGAGTTGATGGGGCCAATTACATTCAAACTACCACATATTTACTCTAGGACTGTCAGCTGTTTCATAGTTTATCAGTCAAAAAGTGTTCAGCTGGTGGTAACATAATCCCTCGATTACAATGCTATGATCATAAAGACATTTAGTTGCCTCCTATCAAGAAAATTTCAGGGGCTGGAGAGATGGCTCAGAGGTTAAGAGCACTGGCTGTTCTTCCAGAGGTACTGAGTTCAATTCCCAGCAACAACATGGTGGCTCACAACCATCCCTTATGAGATCTGGTGCCCTCTTCTGGTGTCCAGATATACACGGAAGCAGAATGTTGTATACATAATAAATAAATAAAATCTTAAAAAAAAAAAAAAGAAAAGAAAATTTCAACCAGCACTCGGGAGGCAGAGGCAGGTGGATCTCTGTGAGTTCAAGGCCAGCCTGGTCTATAGAGCGAGTGCCAGGATAGGCTCCAAAGCTACACAGAGAAACCCTGTCTCGAAAACCAAAAAAAAAAAAAAAAAAAAAATCAGACTGCAGGCAAGTCTGTAGGGAATTTTCTTAATTAAAGATTGATATGAAAAGGCCCAACCCATTGTGGCTGGGGCCATCCTGGGCTGTTGGTCCTGGGATCTACAAGACAGCAGGCTGAGCAAGCCATGAGGAGCAAGCCAGTAAGCAGTACACCTCCATGACCTCTGCATCAGCTCCTGCCTCCAAGTTCCTGTCCTGCTTGAGGTACTGCCCTGACTTCTTAATGATGAACTGTGATGTGGAAGCATAAGCGAAATAAACCCTTCCCCCCAAGATGCTTTGGTCATGGTGTTTCATCACAGTAATAGTAACCTAAGACACCCTGTCTCAAAGAAAGAAAAAGAAAGAAAGAATGAAAGAAGGGAGGGAGGGAGGGAGGGAGGGAAAGAACAAAGAAACACACAAAGAGAAAAGAAAGGAAAAACTGACCCAGAATATCCCATAGAAGGATGATAGCCAAAGAGACATTCAGTGATGACACTGAGTCAGGGAAATACCACATCATGAACCAGGAAGAGCAGCTCCTCAGGCTCACCTCCACCCCATTCCACAGCAGAAGTCCGGGGAGGAGGCAGCATCTTCTGGAAAGGGACCAAGTGGTGAAGGGACCAGCTCCCCATTTCAGCAGCCATAACAGCCTAGCACATGCTTGCTTGACCTTGCCTTGGTCACTAGGAAGTCAGATGCCTGCCTCGTGGCAAGGAACCAATCAGAAGTTAGCTGGTGGTGCTATGCTTTACGGCTCTGGGTGTTTTACGGACAAGTGCACAGCAATGACGTGCAGAGCATAGCATTCACCCTGGGAGGGCCTATGGGCCATAACAACCAAGTGGCCAATCAACAGGGCAAGCCCTCCAAGCCTGGAGACACACCAATCCTGAGCCTGTGCGTACCCCTAGACACTCCCCTTATACTGCCCTATAAGATCTCTATCCTGTGGCTTCTCAGTGCCTTTTCCCAGCCATCCACCATGGTGGATGGATGAAAGACCCAAGCTAACATGGGGTTAGCTCATTAAACAACTGCAATAAAACCTCTTGCTGTTTGCATCAAGTTTTCAACTCCGCCTGGTGATTGGGGTTGCTTCAGTCCTGGGCAGAGATCCTGGGGTCCTGAGCCTCCAGGGGTCTTTCAGTGGGAGGCAGGGAAGCTAGCATCCAGCCAAAGTGCCAGGTACAAAGGCTGTGTGAAGAGCCTCGTGGGAACTCCAGGCCCCTTGTCCTGTGAGCGCTTCAGAGGACACCTGAGAAAGTAAATACACTGGGGAGTTTTTATTGTAAACTCAATGCTTGGTTTTCTAGATTTGATTTCAAAATAATGTAATTACAATACATATTTATTTTTGCTTCTCTTAGCTCTGAGTAATTTTATTTTTCTTTTAATTTTATAATTTACAATGTATCCTTACCACGCTTCCCTCCCACCGCTTCTCCTAGGCCCCAACACACACCTCCCTTCGTCCCCAGACCCACTGCTTCTGTTCCCCTTCGGAAAGAAGCAGGCCTCCACAGTACATATTTATAAAGTGTAAGTGTAAGTGTAAATGAAAATTTGACGGAGGGGTGGCTGCTCCCTCTAGAACTATTTCAACCATAAATACAAAAGGAAACAGATGGGCCTGTGCACCCCAGTTTTGCCAGCACAAAGAAGTATCCCAAGGGACTTCTGTGAGCCATAGCCTGACAATACGTCTCTGCTGCCATATACCCTGACACTGAAAAGAAACCCTGATGCCGGCAAGGCAAGATGGCTCAGTGAGTAAGGGTTATTGCTGCCAAGGCTGACGACCTGAGTCCAATCCACAGGACCCACATGGGAGTAGAAAAACAACTCACACAGTTGTCCCCTGGCCCCCACCCACACTCGCACATTCACTGCCCCTCCATAATTAACTAATTGATTAATTAATGCAATAATAAAAAGAAACAGAAAAAAATCATCTACAAGTTCTCCATCGTATCTCCCTATTGTTGTCTGTGTGCCTCGGGCTCAAGAGACAGTTTTCTGATTGTTGCCCCTCTGTCACTAAGACCCCAGAGTTTAAATAAAAACCCAGCGGTGCTGAATGTGGATCCAAAGTTGAACTAATGACATCAACCCATGACCTATGTGGTAGGTTTCTGTACTGCTAGTGCCCAGACTGCGGTTTCTAAGCACAAATTCCCACTGTCAAGACCCTGAGCTCCAAAGAGATATGGCTGATTCCAGCCAATAGGAAGAAGGATTCTATATGAACCTGCTTCAGTGCTTTTCCAAACCAGACAGTGAACACGTGCTGAAAGAACACCGCAGTCAAGGGCTCGAGGACTGGTTGGAAAGATAGAATAATTCGAGCCTCCATAACAGTGATTATTTCAACCAATTAAAACACACAAAATATCTTTGAATTCATGAGTTCAGTTATTTCTTAACCTGTTTGGGCCATTGGGAGAACAATTTTAGAGAACTGTGGGGTGAGCCAGGGAAACACTAATTCTGCCTTTCCTCTACCAGCCACACAATTAGGTAGCTAAGGAACGAAAATTTGACTGAGAGGTGGCTGCTCCCTCTAGAACTATTTCAACCATAAATACAAAGGGAATAATAGGGCCAAAACCACCATTGTGCATCTACTAATTGATTGGAGATTTATTTGGAATCCACTAATGAATTAATGAAGCCAAGTTGTGACTATCAAAACATGAAGAGTTCTAGGGAGAAAAGAGAAAAAAGTCCAAAGTTCCTCATACTCACACAGAGGCTGCAGCCTCAGAACAAGACCAGCCTGCTGCACCCTGACATCCCAGCACCTCTGCACAACAGAGTCCTAGTAACGGGACAATAAAGGTGCCCCTCTCCAGACTTGGTTAAAATGCTGGCTCCCTGGGACCCAGGGCTCTGGTCCTCTAGAATTCCCATGAGTTTTGGCCACTGTGTAGCCTGAAGACACACTTCCATTGGTCCAGACCCTCAGCATCATTGCTATTGCTGAGTTTCCATCTCCAGTAATGCTCACCATAACAAGTGCTGGGGACATGTCCCTCATGTGCCACGTTCCTGACACTGACCTGGCTCAACAACAGTGAGGCTTATTCCTGGGGGACCTCCAGACATACCCACTATGTGTCAGGCTTTGACACTACAGTTTCCCCATCAAGAGACCTTGTAAAGGGACACAACTCCAGACTCAGGAAGTCCCCTGGCAGCTCTAAATCAGACAGGGGTTAATGTCCAGAATTTACAAAGTACTCCAAAAATCAAATAACCCTGACCAACAAGTAAGCAAATTGTCTATTTACAGTTCTCAAAAGAATAAATGCAACTGGCTAATAAGCACATAAAAGGGTCAACATCCTTTAGCCATCAGAGAAATGCAAAACTACAATGAGATTCCATCTAGGCCCAGACAAAATGGCTCTTGGGGGTGGGGGGGAGGCAGTTCCAGACAGGGTTTCTCCACTGCCCAGTGATAAAATGGCTCTTATCAAGAAACAAACAGCTAGGCATTAGTGGCACTGGCCTTTAATCCCAGCACTCTGGAGGCAGAGGCAGGTGGATCTCTGGAAGTTTGAGGCCAGCCTAGTTTACAAATCAGGTTCCAGGACAGCCAGGGCTGTTACACAGAGAAACCCCATCTCAAAGAAAGAAAGAAAGATAGAAAGAAGGAAGGAAGGAAGGAAGGAAGGAAGGAAGGAAAGAAAGAAAGAAAGAAGAAAATAATAAATAAATAAATAAATAAATAAATAAATAAAATGCTGGTCAGAGTGTTTAAGACATACTGTAGACCAAGTGGCCCCAACACACAAGCAGAGTATGTCATCCAATAGTCAGGATTCCCATTGTCTTTATTAGCACATAGACAATGCATGATTTGGGCCACAAAATGATTTGCAGGGCTGAGAAGACGGCTTAGCAGGGAAAAGCACTTACCGTGAAGGCTTGATGACCTGAGCTAAATTCCCAGAACCCACGATAGAAAAGAGAACTGACACCAGTACACAAGTACCATAGAACTTACACACACACAGTCTCTCACACACAATAACTTAATACAATTTTTTTAAAAGAGAAGGTACACCTTTAATCCTAGCACTTGGAAGGCAGAGGCAGGTGAGTCTCTGTGAATTTGAGGTCAGCCTGTTCTAGATATCAGAGTTCCAGATTAGTCAGGGCTATATAGTAAAACCTATCTAAATAATTAATAATAATAAATTAAATTTTAAAAGAGAGAACAATTTGGAAAGCTGAGCCAGGAGCACTACTGTATATTTAAGATCAGCCTCAGCTACAGAAAAAAAAATCCCAAGGCCAGCCTGGGCTGCAGAAGTAAAGCCTAAGCCTGAGCTGCAGGAGGGGACCCTGTCTTGAAGAAAAATTTTTTAAAAATCAAACCCAAATTTAGTAGAAGAAAAATCAGAGCAACAAATAAAATAGAGCCTAAAATAAATGCAAAAGATCAATAGCAAGTTTTTTGAAAAGATGAATAAATCGAATAACCATTAGCCAGGCTCAGAAGAGCAGAAGAGGGAGGGACTAGCCATATAAATGAAAATTGGGTCAACAAATACTGCAGGAATACAAAAGACTAATCCTTAAAGACTATTGCAAGCAGCTATGGACCTACAGATTTTAAAACTAAATAAAGGGATTACCTTTTGTACATACACAACCAACCCAAACTGAAACATGAAGGTAAAACTGGAGGTATTATGACAGGTAATGTCAGAATACCATACAAAGCCATAGAAAGCAAAACAGCATGATGCTGGCCTGAATAAAGGGATATGCAGACCAATGGAAAAAGTATAAAATCCAGAAATTAATTCAGCCAACTGATTTTCAGCAAAGGAGCCATGAATACACAGTGAAGAAAGAATATTCTCTTCCATAAATGGTGCTGGGAAAATGGATTACAGGGACAGACGGACAGGGAGTGTGAAACCCACAGACACCAACTCAGAACAGGTCATGAATCCAAATCAAGTGAGGACTGAAGCAGGAGACACCAGAAGGGAACCAGAAGAAAGCAGAGCAGGAACACTTTGAGACACTGGCAAAGATAGTGTTTTGGAGAAAACCTCAAATGCACAGACAACAGCAGCAAAAATAGACAGATGGGATTGTGTCATACTATAAAGCTGTGAATGGCAAAGGAAACAATCAGCTGGGTGAAGAACGAGACTGCGGAGTGACAGAACTTATCTTCAAACTATTCATCTGGAAAAGAATTAATAGCAAACAACAACAACAAACCAATCTGGGTTTTTAATAGGGAATAGACCTTTCTCAAATGAAGATAAAACAAATGATCAACAACTATTTTTTAAAATGTCCAGCCTGGAATAACCACCAGGGAAACATAAACCCGGTTACGGTGAGACATCATCTCATTCCAGTGAGAACAGGTAGACAAAAGACAAAAGACATTGACAAATGCCGACAAAGATGCCGGCAGAATGCTGTTAGTGCAGCCACTGAGGAAAACAGCATGGAGGAGTCTCAAAACCTGAAAAGACAACTACCCAATGGCCCAGCAGTCCCACCACTGAGTACATAAGCCAAAGGAGATAATCACACCATGATAGAAGTGCCCGCACACCCATTGCTTTATTCACAATGCTTCTAGAATGAAATCTACCGAGATGTCCACTGGTGGATGAGTGGTTTAAAAGGTGTGGTCTGGGGTGAGAGGCTAGAGAGACGGCTCAGTGGTCAAGAGCCTGTAGTGCTCTTGCAGAGGAGCCCATCCAGTTTTCAGCACTGGCATCAGGCTGCTCACAACCATTTGTAATTCCAGTTCCAGGGGATCCAATGACCTCTTGTAGCTCCCATGGGTATCTGTACTCATGAGTATGTACACACAGAGAGAGTTTAAAAAAATAAGTCTTCAAAAACTTATTTTAAAAATAAATAATGTGGTCCATGAACCTAGTGGAATATCATCAACCACTGAAGAGATGTCAAATGCAGCCAGCAACATGGATGGAACTGGGCGTTATTAGGTTACTGAAATAACCCAGACACAGAAAGATAAACTGCACGTTCCAATTCATTTGCATAAGGAGGCTAAGAGAGTTGGCCACATGGTAGAGAATAGAATACAGATCCCTGGAAGCTCTGCAAGATGGGATGAGGGATATGGAATAGACAATGAACATCAAAACACTGTTGGAGGAAGTGTCAGATGCTGTGGACTAGCAAGCAGGACTAGAGGAGAGCTTGGAGGCTCTCACACATAGAAACCAGGTAGGGAGACAGGAATGCTCACACTGCACACTGCATGCATGCACCCAATTAAAAAAAAAAAACACCCACAGATGTATATACAATGTGTTGAATAAAGACATGTTTAGCCATGCCTTTAATCCCAGCAAAGATCCTGGTCTGTGGATCCCAGCCTGATCTAGCAAGGAGGCAACTGACTTAAAAACTAGGGTCTGGCCTGGCATTGGTGGCGCACGCCTTTAGTTCCAGCACTGGGGAGGCAGAGGTAGTCAGATCTCTGTGAGTTAGAGACCAGCCTGGTCTACAGAGTGAGTTCCAGGACAGCCTCCAAAGCCACAGAGAAACCCTGTCTCGAAAAAAAAAAACAAAAAAAAACAACAACAACAACAACAAAAAGACATGTTTAATGGAATATGGAATAGCTATTAGCGATTTGCTTAATGGTAAAATAATTACTTTGTTATATTTTTGTATCATGTTATAATGAAGTACAACCCACATATGGTTAATAATCTTAGTTGTTATTGTTTTTGTTTTTTAAGGCAGTTTCATGTAGCCCAGGCTGGCCTCAAACTAGCTAGCTATATAACTGAGGATGACCTTGAACTCTTCATCTTCCTAAATCTGTCTCCCAACCACTGCAATTACAAGCATGTGACACCATACCTGGCTCTGAATCTGGTCACAATGTAGACCCTAACAATTTTCAGAAAAAGACAGGCTGTGGGTACCTAATACCCTAGTTTTTCAACAGATAAATTCTAAGGAAGAACACTCAGAGTCGTGTCTGGAAAACACTGAGCAGATGTGCCAGCAGCTGCACTGGGAGCCACATCAGGGGCCTTATTTCACTTCTTTTACTAATTTTGACATTTAGGAGACAATTAGAAATTTGAACAGAAACTAGGCATTTGCCAATAGTGAGGGATTGTTGTTACATGTATGAATACTAAATAATGCCATTGTCATTTAAAAAACCCTAATCTTCCAGAAATATACTGGAATATTTGAAGATTAAATTATCATGTCTGAGATGAGTGGCATGGATGTCCAGATAATTTGAGGGTAAATGGATAAGGCCAAAAGAGCCAGGACAAGTTGTGATGGAGCCAGGACAGGGTGTGATGGAGTCAAAGCTTGTGGGGGCCAGAAAGTTCACTCTATGGCTCTCTACTGTTGGTTATTTTGGACTCTTTCCTAAAAAGAATTTGCATATCAATTTTTGTGTGTAAATTATTACACATGAAGTTTTTCTTTTCAAATTACTCAATATATTCTACAGTTCTTTAAAAATCCATTTTTCATCCAGGCACAAACTTCTCTGACCCTGCAGGAGGTAGCAGAATTGGTTCAACCAGGCCCTGAAGCCATCCATGGCTTACACAAACTGTGGTCCTCACAGGCAGATGTGATTTCCACTCATACATGCCTTTTCTGTGACACATTTGAGTCCTGCATGCACAGGATGTCCATGCTGGGAAACCTGAAGGAAGGGGACACAACCAGCACAGGTATAATATATGATGGGATGATAAGGAGCCACCTAAGACAATAATTAGTGAATAGAATATTTCAGGCTTCCTGTGAGGTGAGGAAGCATGGCTGCGAGCCCCACATGAGTTCGGTTCTGTCAACCCCACAAGAGTGAGTGGAAGTTGAGCTCAGCCTCACAGCACTCTTGGTTCAGATAGAAACTGAGCGGTTAGGGAAGCTGGTGCATGCTCACTGTGCCTCCTCCATTCTCAGGCTTCTGGCGAGCTAAAAAGATGGCTTGGTTGATAAAGTGCTTGCTGAGTTTGGATCCTCAACACCCATGTGAAAAGCCAGGCATGGCACCATGTTTCTGCAGCCCCAGTGCTGACAAGGCAAAACTGGAGGATCCCACTGGTCAGCCAGTCTAACCAATTGGTGAGTTCCAGATTCAGTGAGTGACCCTATCTCAAAAAATAGAGAGTGATTGAGGGAGTCACTCAGTGTTGGTCTCCATCCTCTACCCCGAATACCCTGCCACACCCACACAAAAGGGAATCCTGTAAACTCCCTAACCTCCAATGCCACCCAGGGTTCTGTATCAGCTACATTACATCCTCAAGCTGGCTTGGTCCTTGAAGCCTTCACTCCTGCTCCTTTTCTGGGGTCCCCTCACAAGCCACTATGTGTTAGATGTCCCCCCAAAACTGGTGAGAATGGCTAATCAGTGAACTCCAAAGATCCTTCAAGTTATGCCTTGTCAGCATTGGGGCTGCAGGCACATGAAGCCATGCCTGGCTTTTTACATGGCTGTGAGGATCCAAACTCACAAGGCTGGGTTTCAAAGTGAGGATCTCTCTGCCCAGGAACTCCTCCCTGGCCACGCCTTGTGCTTCCTCCTTCAGTACCTTGACTGGGACATGAGACACTAGAGACCTCCCAGAATGCCCCCTGGGAGACACTTCCTGCATGGCTACCCACAGAGTCCTCAGCATGTTTCCTTAAACAAAGATATTCTCTCTATGGAAAAAAAATCTCCCTGCTTTAAAATAAGATTCTTGTGTCCTCCCTATGGAGATATGGACAGGTAGCTCCTATTTCTGGGGCCCTTTCTTGTGGCCACAGAGCCCCAGGAGTATAGCCTGAAGATAGCGACAAATAGAAAGACTTCACTTCCTAGCCTCCCTTAGCCATGTGACTAAAAGATGACCAAGGGACTGTAAGCCTCATGATATACCCCACTTTTAAGAGAAGGGGACACTGATTTCTATCTCTCCCATCCCACCACACACAAGGTGGGCATGGGCCTTGCAGTCACCTGGGATGTGTGGATTCGGGAATTAAACACTCAAGGAAAAGGAGAGCAACCCAGCAGAAGGGATGTAGGCAATGGCCCTATGCAACTCCCACGCTACAAACCACTGATTCTCCAACTAGTGAGACAGAAAAGTGCCTTTTGTTTAAACCATCGCCAAGCCTAGACCATAGCTATAGTGGCCTTGCCAGAGAACCTGTAACGGTGACCACACTCCCTTTGGGCGTGGCTTCAGGCAGACGGAAGTGCAAAAGGAAGCAAAAAGGGAATTGTAGTGGTCTTGCAGGTGAACCTGTAACGATGGCCACGCCCCTTTGGACGTGGCCTCAAGCTTCCCTCTTTCCACTTCCATCTGCCTGAAGCCATGCCCAAAGGGGTGTGGCCACTGTTACAGTTTCACCCACAAGACCGCTACACCATACCCACTTTTCTAGCTTTACTGACCCACCATGGTACCCAGACCCACAAGTTATCTTCAACTGGGTTCTCCCAGAAGCAGAGCCTGAGGCACAAAGTTCCTTCAGACACAGAGGAACTTCACTAAGGACCTTATCCCAGTGGGAAGCAAGGGAGGAGTTGAGGGAGGACCACCTCTATCCTGCTGAAGCTGGGCCCTAAAGGACCTTGAGGCTCATTCTGTTGTAAGCCACCCCTCTAAAGTTGTTTTGAGATTTGGAGTTTGGAATTGGGTGTGAGATCCCAGAAACAAGGTGTCAACAAGGTCACAAGGTCACAAGGTCACAAGGAACCCAGAAACCTCATAGTTGGGGCCTATGCGATTCCTGCTCACCTTGACCCTAAAAGATGAGCATTCCCCTGGAACCCGAAGCCAGCCCCAATCACCTCAATTACCTGCCCCCTTGGGTAGGAGGACACCACAAGGCCTGTGATTCATCTGTGGGGTAGCCCATGCTGGCAGTACATCCCATGTCAGAACCACAGAGGTGCAGGGACTTGCCTGAGTCAGTTGGCATGGAAAGCTTGGTGGGCAGGAAGAAAGTGAAACAAAGCTACAAAATGGGTTAAGTTGTGAGGAAACACCAGGGGGCAAGACCCCAAACTCTGTAGGGCTGGCTGGAGTGTAGGTCATGGCCCCAGTGGCTGCTCTACTAGTCCTTAGAGGCATTGTCTCACATGGTCCCCATTACACTAGGACACTGAGAGGACTCAGCTGTGAATCCTTGAATAAGAGGACAGAGAGTATCTGGACCAGGAGGTGAGAAGCTGGTGAAAGGCACATGACCAGCACAGTCATTCTTGTGATGAATGGAGCCCCTGCTGCTCAGAAAACCGAAGGGACAGCACAGAACACAGCTACCAAGACCTTTCTTGGTGCCTGTGGATGCTTCTGAGAAACATCAATTCCTGGCTGACCTGCTTCCCAGCACACACCCTTGAGCCCCTGAAAGCCAAGGCAGCCCTTTCAGCTTAGGCTGGATAGAAACTCTATCCAGAAACCCTGAAGGCTATTCTTGACAGGTAGGCTAGATGAGAAGTGATGGAGGGAGTGACAGCACAGTGATTATTGGCCTGTGTCCCATGAAGTTGCTTCCCCAGGTTAAGGCCACCTTCAAGGCAAGCTGCACAAGGCCCCTCTGCTGGCAAAACTGAGCCCTGAGAGGCATGGCAACTCACTAAAGTTTCCCAGTGGTCACTGCACTCAGTGAGTCCCCGCAATCAAGCTTCTGTCCTTATTCCCATACTGATGAGGACCTGCCCTCCCTGCCTCAGCAGCCTATGGTAAGGCTCAAAGGGCAAGCCTGGCTCCATAAGAAGGCTTCAGTTAGCAGCAGCTAGGGAAAAGATAGTGGACTGGGAGCTGAACATGAACTAGATGGACAAGCACAGGAATGTAGTGCCCAGTTGGCTGCTGTTAGTGGGTCTTTGCACTTTGTAGGATGTTGCTGGAAGCTACCATGCTCCTAGAGGATCAATGTTTGGAGGAGAGGTTGTTTTGGAGCTGGGGAAGTTTCAGAAAGACGCTAGGACAGCTTCAAGGTCAGGGTGGGACTCAGGGCTATCTGCACTGGGTATGGAGAGTAAGGGACACAGAGTAGAGTTCTGAAGGCAAAACGATGTCACCTGGCTGAGATGGGGCACAGAACAAAGCAATCCTGGCACATGTTTCTTCCTCCCAAACCCTTTCTTGGAAATCAAGTCTACTCTCTGTGTAGCCCACAGGGGCCAGTGTCACCTGTCTTTCAACTCCATGTCCTCTCAGTGCCAGTGAGTGCCCTCCCACCTGGGAGCATTTAAATTCAATTTAAATAATTCAGTTAATCAAATGGAATGGCTGAATTGTAACCGAGCTTCATTAGTTGTAATGATCGAAATAATTAATTGAATGTAACCAGATGTTTTTCCCTGGGGAACGATGACAAGAAAGGTGGGACAGTAACATCTGAGACACTAGCTGAGTCGACTGAGAATGGGCTCAGGGCTCACAGCCCTGCTTGGCTCTCCAGGGATAAAATATTAGCTGCTGCACAGTAGGTGCTCAGACAGCATCTACCATGCCCCACAGAGAACACAGACAAACACCCCTGCTGTAGAGATTTCATTTTCTGTAGGAGCCATGGGCAGTCAGTAGAGCACCATAGAGATGAATGAACAGAGCAGCTGCTCCATCCCCAACCAGAGATGGCAGCTGCTGCTACCTCCCCAAGTCAATTCTCCCACATTCCCTTTGTTATTCAAAAGAAACAGAGCAGTCCATGGCTCCTCCTGTACCATGGGAAGTGACTGTGGCTGGCTAAACCTGGCCTGGTAGATAACCCAATTGCAATGATGCAGAGTTTGGGTCATGAGGACATCTGGATTCTGGGCCCTCCCTGGTTCTGCTCTGAGTGACCAAGAACCTGTTTAAGTCTCTGTGAGCTTCTGGAGAGCCCTACTGAATGTAAGGCAGCTAGTGTATATGCATTCCCTCCCATGTGCTTTGGGGGGAGGGGTTAGAGAAGCAATTGCTTCACATACCAGAGTGTGCACACAGCCCTTATGTTGTGGGCTTCAGGAAGCAGAACAGAGCCAGAAGACAGACCAGGACCCTCTGAAAAGCTGGTCTTGGTAGAAAGATCTCCCTGGCAAGGTTAAGGGGCTATAGAGGTAAAAAAAAAAAAAAAAAAAAAAAAAAAAAAAAAAAAAAAAAAAAAACAGATGCTCAAGTCTCCATGGATATGAGAGTGACCAGGGAAAGTCTTAGGCACCCACTCTTACCTTCCTGCTGGGAGATGGAGTAACCTGGATCCTGCTGCTCAGGTATAGCCCTGCCTACAAAACAGCTTGAGATAGAGGAGAGGGAGCTTCTGGCAGCCCGTGCAGGTTTTCACAGCTAGAGGGGAGAGGAGCTGGCAGGTTCTGGGCTTATGGTACTGACAGTCACATAACCAGGTGAGCAAAAGGCTTCTTCCGGCCCAGCCTCTGTCATAGAATTGGATCATCTTTATTGTGCAAGTAGACCCCAGAGGAAGTCAGCCATAGTGGGGCTGACCCTACATGAGGGCTGTCCAGACCACATAGCTCTGTCAGAACCTTCGTCTAGGTCCGTGTCTCCCATTCCACATTCTAGCTCACACGTGCGCTGAACCAGGCTCCAAGCAATCAGACCCTCCTGGACTGGTCTAGTCCCAGAGGCACAGACGGGACATGAATGCCAATAAATAACCATCAAGGAAATGAAGCAAGCCACAGGTAGTTGGGCAAATTTTCTGGGGGGGGGGGTCTCTGAGCAGAAGATCTCAGGGGAAAGTCTTGGGGGAGAAGAAGACCATGTACTTGTGTCTGTGGAAACAAAGCTAGGAGTAAGGAGCAGAGTGGCAGTGAGGCCAGCTACTATGGGGCATTGTAGGATACCTGGAAGAGACTAGCTATTTTTCTTGTTACTGTGACAAAGTGCCTGACAAAAGCAGTTTAAGGGCGGGAGGCATGGCATTTGGCTCAGTTTGAGGGTAGTCAACCCATTGTGATGAAGCAGCCTTGGTGGCTGGAGCTTGAGGCAGTGTACCATCCACAGTCAAGAGGCAGAGGGAGAGATGGATGCTGGTTCTTCTTGCTTTCTCCTCTTGACTCAGTCCAGGAAGCTATGCAATAGAATGGTGCCACCCTCATTTAAGGCAGGGTCGTCCCACCTCAACCTAATCTAGAAACTGTCACAGACATGCCTATTGGTTTATCTCCTGGTTACTCAAGAAGTCAACAGTCAGTAGTAACTATTACTGGGAAGATTTGAGCAGGAGCTGCAGTACGGTTCTGAGGGAAGAGAGACAGCTGGTGTTTAACGAGGCTACCTACCCTGGCCTCCAGTAAGGAGTGTCCAGTGAATGCCACTGTCTTCACAAGCAGCTTAGTGGAACTGGAACAGGCCTAACCGCTGGAGTATTCCAGTTGTTTGGTGGCCCTTGTGGTGTGACTGAAACAGAAAAGCCTCAATGTCTATCAGTCCAGAGACATTAAACCCACCTAGAGATGCCCGCTGGTCCCAACAGCCGCTTGATAGGAAACAGAGACAATGGGTCTCTGTAGGGCTCTAATAGGATCCTAGTTCCCTGACCCTGGGAATGCTGACAAGAGGAACCTGCCACTAAGCAAGGAGCCTCACTGTAGGCATGGGACTGTACTTTGAAGTCAATGTGATTTGCATACTGGGTGGCAAGCTAAAGGTCTCCAAATAGTAAAATAAAGGGACCGAAACACTATTTGCAGTACTATATGCTGTAGAGGAATATTCTGTGAGACGCTAGCCAGATTTCGGCAAGCAAGCTGTGAAGTAAGTGCTTGGTAAACCATTAAGTCCCTTGGAGGCCCACGGGGCATTGCAAATTTTTATTTACTTTGCAGAGCCTGTTTGGTCAGCCGCTGAGCATTCTGTAGAGTGCACTGTCCTCTAGAAGCAGAATGGTTTGCCAGCTGCAGAACCGGCGCCTTCAGATTGCCCTGCATCAGCCACGCTGAGCTTGGCGAGCACACTGCAGAACCTACAGACTCTAGAGGGATTGGACTAGATCGAGGCTCTGCCGCCTCCTGGCGGCCAGGGAAACGCGATCCGGCCGCGCCCTAGACTAAAGGACTCCTGCGAGGAATGATCTGCGCATGCGCAAACCCAAATACACTCCTGCTTTATCCTATGGGCTCTCATTACTCCACGCCCGGCCATGAGATTCTCTCTTTCGTTATTTACTCAACAAAAGTTGACCAAGTCCCCTTAGGGATTGGCAGTTTCCTCTCTCAGAGATACAGTGGCGGGTCACATCTGCCCTGATGACGCTGATCTTGGTGGGCCACTCTTTAAATCATGGCTGTCCTGTAAGGCCTCCCTAAGGTAGAGACAGGAAAATGGGATGGGTGGGGCCGGCAGACATCTGGGATGAGAACCAACCTTATGTCTAAAGGCAAGAGACTCCGTGAAGCTATAAAAGCTGAACCAGGGTCGTTACTGCTGAGGCCCGTGAAGAATGGAGGTGGAGGCTTCCATGAGATTCTGTGCTCTCCCAGGCACACCAAGACCCTGCCCTCAACCTTCGTGATGTCCTGACTCTCCCCATAGTCCACCTATGCCTGAAGTCACACTCCAGTCTCCTGGCTTGAGCATGACCGTCTTCCTAGCCAGTAATAACTCTCCAGAGGACTATAGTTCTAAACCTACGTTTGTCAAGCTGGAAGAAGCCACCAGGTTCTAATGCCCCCAAGAACAGTGTATGGACACAAGTCCTCTAGGATGTTAACCAAGCACCTGAATCCACCACACACATTCCTGCTTACAGGAGGATAGGGCCTGTGAGGGTCTCTGTCCCAGTCCACACCTCAAGAAGCACAGGGCTACACTGTCCTAGCAAGAGCTTTATATCCAGCAGCACCCTGGAAGCCGCCTAATAGGTACCACCACCTGCCCTGGGCCTCAGCTGACTTTGAGTAAGTGTTGGGAGCTCTCTGGGAACATTGTCTCATCTGAGAGCTGAGACAACATAGTGCAATCAACGTAGAACCTGCCACTTCTACTCAGTCATCTCTCTACCTCTGGCTATCAGCAGACTTTGATGGTATAGAGTCAGGTGACCCCTATAGGGATCTAGCCTGGGTGGCCATGGAAGGAAGCATCTCACCACAACCCCCCAAGAACCTGTGTCCTCCCGTGAATTTGTGACCAGGCAAGTACAAGGCCTTGGTGAGTTGGCAGCCTCCAGGTCCTAGGCATGCTGTCCCGGCATAGTCCTAAAGTAAGGATTCCTCCTAGGGTCCCACAACTCCACAAGAAAGAGTAGGCTTGTCAAAAATCAGTCTTACACAGTTTTTTTTTTTTTTTTTGGTTTGTTTTTTAATTAAAACAGCAATAGGTTCCTGCCCAGAGAAAGGCTTGGATAGGCAGGCCTTTCTTCACAAAAATATATTTTCTTTCTTTTTTTAAAAACACCACCAAAGTAAACCTATTAGCTCCCATGAGCTGGTCACACTTGGAGGGTTGATATGGCTCCCTGGTGGCCTTGTGCAAAGAGCTTGAGCCATTCTGTAGACTCCAGCCTGAGCACAGGGGTAGCTGTGATCCTGCTGGTACCTAGCATTAAGTGACCAGCTTCAAACCATGCAAGAAAAACCAGCGACACCCACAAAGCAAAAGGCAACAAGGATAATAGTTTAAAAAGAAAGGCAGATACCACTAGAGGTGGCGGCTAGGGGCTAGGTCAGTGTGCCCCCTAGAGACCATTGGCCAGTGATGGGTGAAGGCCTTAGGCAGCTCAACACACCCCCCAGGAAAGTCTTAGGGGATTCACATGGCTCATCCCTATAGTGTGTCCTCAGCACCTGAGACAGGATAGAGATGTCCCTGATCCAGGCCAGTGTACAAAGTCCATTCAGTTGTGATTTAAAATATATATACAACCTGGGTGGCATCCAGGACAGTACCAAGGCTTTGGCCTGTCCACAGAAGCACCAGCTGACTCCTCTTCAAGAGGCAACAGCATCTGCAGGGGGTACACAGGCCCCTCCAAATTCATCCTTTGGGCGGAGGCCTGAGACCCTGGGAGCAGCAACAGCAGAGGCACTGTAAGGCCCATGTGGGCCTGGCTGGAAGCCCCCTGAGGTCTGATTCTTTGGCACTTGGGAGAGCTAGTTGCCAAGCCAGACAGGAACAACCCCCTCAATTCCTCCTGGAATGCCCAGGACCAGAATGGCAGTAGCTTATGGCTGTAGGTAAGTGCTGCCCCAGCAGAGGGATACGGGATGCTGGCAGACCAGTGAGATCCCAGGCCGGTCCCCTATGAATCCTCTCCCAGGATCTCCTTCACAAAGGCAGCAATGTCTGTCTTCTTAGTTTTGTGCAAGGTGAAGAAAGGGTGTTCCTGGTAGGAAACAGAGGCACCAATTTCTGGGGGTGAGGGGTACAGGAGCAGGTATAAAGGGGAAGTCCCTCCCCCAAAGCCTTATCCACCCCAGAATGGTTCTCCTGCCTGGCCAACTTCCTGCTGGTCCTTCTAGGACCACTACCCCTAGAAGCCCTCCAAAACTATCAGATCTTGAGGCGCTGTCTCACCCTCCTGCAGTAGTCCCCCACCATACAAACATCTCTTCTCAAGGGAACCAGACCTCTGTTCTACCAGATCCTCTACCCGTCCTTCATCAGCAAAAAGCCAATATCCATCCTTCCAGGCTCAGTTCAAATGGCATCTCCTCTAAGAAGCTTTCTCTGATGCCACAGTGACTCCTCTGCCCTACTGTCACAGCACTGTGCATCTTTCCACATGGCCTGGGTTGAGTGTATGAACAAAGGTGAAACTATAGAAGTGTGTGCAGGAACTAGGCAAGAAGAGCTACCCCTCCACCCTCGATGCAACCCTCTTCCAGACAGCTCCACCCAGCCACTACACAGCACAGGGGGCAGGGCAGGCACTTCCCATGTATACTCACCATCAGCTCCAGGTAGCTCATGCGCTCCGCAGGGTTCTTCCTTAGGCTAGGAAAGAGGGCAGTGAAGCCAGACTCACACGGAGAAAGCAAATCTAGACAGGCTGGGCTTGCGCCCATTAAGCAACATACTCCTGGGGCTCAGAGAAGGAACGAGACTGTCTGGGGGTCTCAAAAAGTGGTTTGGGGTCCATGGGTGCAAACTAGTCTTGTAGCAACTTTCCCTGCCTCTTGGAGTCCAGTTGTCTCCATACTGATCCAGACTATGTCCATGACACCAACCCTGAAACACTCTGCCTAACGATCACATTCTAGATTATCCTTTATCAGAAGGGAAGACTTCAATCAATGGTTCTGGAGCATGAAGGTCCAATCAGAAACTAATCAATGAATCTTGCTACTGGCCTCATCTGCTTTGTTTGTCTCATTTTCTATTGAGAGGCTTTGTTTTGTTCTCTGAGCACCTCTTGACCCACAACATACAAACATTGATTGGTGTGTGTTTCTTCTTAAAAATGTATTTTCTAAATCTCTTTTATAACCCCAGAGTTATTTACAAGAGTCTACTTTTACTTTCTATGTGGTTATTTAGTTATGGTTAGAGAACACAGTCTGTATAATTGCTTTTTTTTTATTCTTTTATAACTTTAAAAACGATTTTTATAAAGCTTCCATGAACATTCTGTAATTTGGTTAAAAAAAAAAAACACTTCTAGGCACCAATAAAAGCAGACTTTATTATGTATTTTAGTCTTCCATAATATATATTATCACACACACACACACTATTCCTTCTTTGAGTCTACTTGATATATCCTTTTCAGGGAAATCTAAACTAAAACCTCCCACTGGGACTCAGGGTTTTGTCCATACTGGCGCTGTCACTACTTCCTACCTTTTGATACCATGTAGCTCAAGGGTTTACATGATGCAGGAGGAAAGGACAAGACCCAGACACTTACCACTGGCTGGTGAAGTCCACAAACTCAGGGGAGAACTTGTCAGCTGGGAGCTGTGGGGATGGTTCCTCCACCACCTGCTTCAGCTGCTGGAACGGTGTCCCCCAAGATTCATAAGGGAATCGCAGAATGGCCATCTCGATCTGCAATAGGGAAAGCAGAGTCAGCAGGCTACAGACATCAGATGACCCAAACTTTGTACCCAGAAGCACAAAGTGGAAGGAACCCAGCCATCCTTCCCCAGCACCCAAGACCAGGCCAGTGGTGCTGTCACTGACTGCCCTCACACCTAGCAGTAGGCCAACTACTGGGATGCCGGTATGAAGGTCCTCTGACCAGGTTAGCAGAGCTAGCTCAGACTAAGTCTAGCCCTAGGCTAGACTAGGTTTGATCACCACTGTCTTTTCAAACAATCTAAAACTGGAAGATTTTCATCTAACAACTTGGGTTCCAGATATTGTGCCAAACATGAGGAGTGGCAGCCACAGATACCTTCCCACAAGGCAGCAGTCAGCAGAGTACCTCACTGTGTCAAGTCCTAGTCCCTAGTGGCCCCGGCTACTCGCTCTCCAATACCTCCCTACCACAGACTTTAGTAGTCAGGGCCACCTATCTGGCTGTTGCTTTTACTAGTGGGGACAACAGAGTCAGACTCTCCTGCATGGATACCTCCTCACTGGTATGGCAGGCTGTAACCACCATAAGGAATAGAAGAGACACCATTCAAAAGAACGCAACTGGCACTAGTTAGAGCACTAAAAACAAGCTCGGAAGGGGCTTTCCTGTCAGTCCCCAGGCCTTTCCAGCCAGCATGAGAACAGCATGGTGGGAGGAGAGTGTGTGTCAGCCTGTGTGCCTGTCCAGAGGACAGAACCATGCAGATTCAGTATTGCCACAGCATTTCCAGAATCTACGGTGGGTCCTCTCTGCAGACTATGAAAGAGAAAGCTCAGTGGCACCCATATACCTAACCAAAAGTACCAGGGCCTGGGCCTCAACCATCTTTTCTGATGATCTTTTTTTCTAAAAAGCTTAGAAAATGATAAATAAAAACTGCCTCAGCAACAAAGATTCATAAGGCATCTATCACAGGAACTTATTTACAAAAAGACTGACCAGCCTCGGGAGCTAGCCCCCCTATAACAGCTGAATATCTGGGAGAGCCATGGAAATGGTGACCCCACTCAGATCAGCACTTGGACAACATTCCTTCCTGGCTGAGAACCGTCCTGAGTGTGACCTGTGTATGTGAGGGTAACCCCTTGTGTTCTGAGACAGAAAATGTGTGTGCCCAGAGCTCCCGAGGCCAAAGCCCACCAAGGGGAATACTATGTGACTGCTCACTGGGATGGCAGCGTTTTAAGTGGAAATGTTGGGCCAAAGACAAATATGAATGGTGGACCTGGAGGAATAGGTTTAGAAAATCTAGAAGACAGCCTAAGCCTTGCTCCTGTTTCTGCAGCCTGAAAAGCTATTGTAAAACCTTGGTCCAGCCTTCAAGATAAAGCCTCCGTAAAAATAACAAAATGTCACCAGGCGGTGGTGGCACACGCCTTTAATCCCAGCACTTGGGAGGAAGAGGCGGGCGGATGGAGGGCAGCCTGGTCTACAAAGCTACACAAAGAAACCCTGTCTCAAAAACAAACAAACAACAACAACAAAAATGTCCTACCTGAAAGTCCTGCAATCAACCATGGGAAGAGTCTCAAAACAACTAGACATGCGGTAACCAAGAAAATGGGCAGCATGTTTTGGTAACTGACCCCTGGTGGTCAGAATGTCTCTTTTTGTTAAAGGTCATTGCAACTAAAGATACATTGTTCTTGCTATATCAAGAATTAAGGTACCAGGGCACTTTCATACACAGGTGCAGTAGAAAAGTGCCCATCTTCAAAGAATTCAACTTCATTGTAACATTGTGCTGGCTAGTTTTATGTCAACTCCACACAAGCTAGAATCATTTGGGAAGAGGGAACCTCAATTAAGAAAAGCCTGTAAGCAAGCTTGAGCATTTTCTTGATTGATGATTGATATGGGAGGCCCCAGCTCACTGCAGGTATTCAGCTCAGCCTCTGGGCTGGTGGTCCTAGGTGATGTAACAAAACAGAGCCAGCAAGCCAGGAGTAGCAAGCCGATAAGCATCCTCCATGGCTTCTACTGTGCTATGCTCCTGACTTCCCTCAGTGAAGGGGTGTGATCTGAGAGGGGTAAGTCAAAATAAACCCTTTCCTCCCCAGGGTGCTTTTGGTTATTGTGTTTTATCACATCAATAGGTGAATTAAAACTTTCTGTGAGGCAGTTCAAGAAGGCAGAGGTCCGTCCCTACACCCTGGACTTAGATTTATCTGTACAACTCAATCCTCATAGCCTGGCCCCTGGCCCTCCCTCCAAGCCAAGGATCCTTTCAGCCTTCACAGGGCCAGGATCCAGAGCCTCACCCTACAGAGCCTAAGCATAGACAAATACAACAGGAGCCTACAGCAACAGGTTCCTGGTGTGGAAGAAAAAAAAAAAAAAACCCTCAATCTTTTTTTTTTTTTTTTTTTTTTGAGTGTTGGGAAGGGTATTGAGACAGTGTCCCTCAAATTCACTATGAAGTTGAGGATAACCTTGAACTCCCTGATCCTTTTGCCTCTGCCTTCCAAAGTATCACATTACAAAAGGGTGCTACCATAGCACAGGAGGGTGCCATTGTGCCCAGCTAACAGTTTAACTTCTTGATTTGGAAATCACTTGCATGGCAAGAACTATACTTAGCATCAGCTGGGATTTCTTGCTCTACACCAATGGCTATAGGGGAAAGGCTGACATCACAGAATACAGAGAACATTCATGATGGTTAAATGGAACCATCAGGAAAGAGGTCTTGTAACTCCCAAATGTCCTCTCACCCAAAAAGGAATGTTTGACGATGCTTTTTTTTTTTTTTTTCTTGAACACTGAAACCAACTCTTTTTCTTGGATTTAAACTACTTGGCGCCCATAGACCCCAACACAGACACACTCCACCCCACTGGACCAGCAAGTGCTGCACTTCCAACCCAGACAGTACCATGGTGATGCCGAGGCTCCAGACGTCAGACTTGACATTGTAGCCCTTCTGATTCAGCTCAGGGTTGATCCTCTCAGGCTGCAAGAGAGACTAGAGGGCTTGAAGACCCAACCAGCCAAGGCTCCTTCCATTAGACCTTTTCTTGTCTATTCCAAAACGGAGTGCCATTAGGTTCCCCTGCCTGTAAGCTATAAGCCAACAAGAGCCAGAGCCAATCCCTGCCTTCCCACCAGGCCCCCCAGTCCTAAGGAAAACAGGGTTCACAGGTTCTACAGACTACAAGTTCATCCAAACAGGTATCATGGAGTGCAGGTAAATGGTGGCAAGGTCCCTATGGAGGAGGGTACAACTGAAGAAAAAAAAAACACAGCCCACTACATAGATTCAGAATCTTGTCTTGTCCTCCACCTAGCCAGGATGCCCCCACTTACAGCCATGTAAGGCTTGCAACCAGCATCCATTGTCTTTGCCACAGAGTCCACCAGGTAGCCACTGATGCCAAAGTCGCACATCTTCACATGCCCCTCCTTGTTGATGAGGACATTGGACGGCTTCACATCTACAAGTAGAGCATACCCTTCTCAGCCTATACCAAGTGAGATGCTGCCCCTCCAGTGGCCTGTGGTCCAGCAGCAGGCTACCCAATGCCCCAAGGATAGGGCAAGGAAGCAGAGGCAATGAGATGTGCAGTACCAGGCCCCATCACATAGCCAGACAATGAGTCAGAATGCACCTCAGCTTATCCCTACCAAAGAGAAACATCAGAGCCCTGTAGACACTACCTAGAGACTATTCATGCATACTACCTGCTACAGACACAAAGCTGGCAAGCAGAAGGTAGTGAGTGGGTGAACAACAGTGCAGGTGAAGGTGTGAGGATGGGTCTGTGTGTGCAAATAAGGAGCCCCATCCCCTGCCTCACAGGACACAGGAAGCTCCAAGCAAAGATCCACGTGGATGTGTAAAGACAAAGGTGTACAGAAAAGGACAGGAAGGTTCCGTGCCAAAGGGCCAACAATGATGACTTGAGGACAGAACTGGGACGAGTAGTGACACTAAGTGCAGTGCAACCAAGTCAGTGGGAGGCTCATTTTTTTGTTTGTTTGGTTGGTTGGTTTTGGTTTTTGAGACAGGAGTTCTTTGTGGAACAGCCTTGGCTTTCCTGGAACTAGCTCTGTAGACCATGCTGGCCTCGAACTCACAGAGATCTGCCTGCCTCTGTCTCCCAAATGCTGGGAATAAAGGCTATGCCACCACTACCCGACAGGAGTCTGATTCTTAATAACTATAAACCTGGAGGGGAAAAATCAGACTAGTGGCCACAAGGGCAAAAGGAGGCCAGAAAAGCTCAGGATGGTTGCGTGGCGGGTAAGAGGGAGCTTGGATCAGATCCCCGGAGTGACATGCCACAACCTAGATATTTTACAGCACATGGACTGCACATAAGAATGAGAAAGTAGGCAGTGGAGCCCAGGAAAAGTGGGAATCCAGTTAATTCCTCCTGTTCTGAGCACTGCAGAGCCAAATGCAGAAAAAGTGAGTCAAGCCCCACAAGGTGTCCCATAGGCTGTCCCCCGCCCACCAGGCCTCAGGGGCTGGTGAAGGACACTGACCTCTATGGATCACAGACAGCTTGCTGTGCAGATGCTCCAGGGCCCGCACGATCTGAATGGGGTGGGAGAGGCAGAACTGCTGTTATTCCAGGTAACACCACTGAGAATAAGGTAGCAAACCCCATCTCCTCTAAACACGTCCCAGCCAGTCACCCAGCTCCTGCCCACACCCCAGATGTGCCCATTTGACTGTCCTAGGACAGACTTGATGGCTTCCTGCCCTTCTTCTCACTCCATAAATCCCAAACAGTGCTGCTGCCCAAGGGCCATCGCCAAGATCTACCTGGCCCCCAGGTTTCTCTCACTCCCTTAGTGGAGCTACCTCTGGGGACTAGGAACGAGAGGAGCTGGAGGCATGGGATGGTTTAAGCGCTTCCAGGTGCAAACAGGATTAAAGGGCATCCTTGATTCTACTGCCCCCACCCCTCCCCGCTGGAGCAACATTCAAATCAGAGTTGCTGCACTCCTCTAGAAACAGTAGACTTAGAAAACAAACATTTCCCTAACACAGCATGGACCTCTGAGAGCTACCATGGGGTATCTCAGTTTGAGGCAGTACTAAGTTCCTTTCTTCAAAATGGGCAGAAACCTGAGAGTTGCATTCATGGGCTTGGAGGCAGTGAATGGCCAAGCCTAAGGAGCCCCAGCCTGGGGCCTCTCCAGTAAGGTAATGCCCCAAGGCTTCAGAAGTGCTGAGCCTGCAGGGGACAGTTGCTCTGCCAAGCTTCAGTCACCAGCAGGTTCTGTGCATGCTGCAGAGAGCCATGTCACTCACAGACACAGCAATCTCGCCCAGGATGTCCTCCGGAATTGTCATGTTCTTCTCCAGCACCTTCCGGTAGAACTTGTCCAGGGAAGTGTCCATGAGCTCCATGCAGATCCACACATCCCCCTAAGAGAACAGCCAGTGCTTAGCTGGTCCACCAGTGTTACCCAGCCCTGGACAACCTATAGGCTCCCAGTGGCCTCCCCAGCCCTGAATGGCCCAGCCTTGAGTCCCAGGTCCAGCCTCCACCTAGGAAGGGACATGATGAACCCCTCCACGCCTACACATACCTCAGATGTTCCTGAGGCCCCTACCACCCCTGCCTGCCTTTCAGACTTGTCTTTCTGGCCCCTCACCATGAAGTCCATGCCACCTTGCCCTAGTCTTCTCCACCAGTGTCATAGTGTTCCCAGGGAAGCAGGAGCCTAGTGTGTCCTGAGACTTTCAAGTCAGGACACAAAGGGACAAGAACCAAATTTCTTCACTGGCAAATGACCTCTCTTCTCCCCGGCAAACCTGCATAGCCTTGGGATGGCCTCCAGGGGAGGTGGCTCAGCCCAGGACTTCTTCAGCGCACAGCCAGCTGACACTTGCACAGGGTGCTCAGCCCACCACATGAGAAGAATGAAGTGGGTCTGAGCTACCACTGGGACTTGAGAGAGTTCCGGAGGCAAGCCAGGGCAGAGAAACATCACGGACCACGCAAGAGCTCCAAGATGGTAGGTCATCATGGGAAGTCCCTGCTCCATCCTGACTCTAGGGCTCACCTCACACTGTTCCCAACACTATATGCCTCCAGCTGGCTCAGGGGACAGCTCTATGCTCTTGATCCTAGAGCTTCTACATTGCCTCACCCTCCAATCCTCTACCCCAACTTACAGCCAGTCCTCCACATCTAGAATCTAGCCCAGATACTCACCTCTCCACAGTGCTTCCCCCTTGGGCTAACCCTGCATGCCCACTTAGGTGCTAGCAGAAAGCAAACAGCCACAAATATAAATCTCAGCTGCTACTGTGTACCAGGCCCCAGACCAGGCCCCTGACCACAACCTGAAGAGATCTGCTCAGACACTTGCTTCAGACAAGAAAACTGAGGCACAGAGTTGGCCAGGAACATGGAAGCCTGGCTCCCAAGCCTGGCTCCCAAGCCTGCCTCTCAAGATCCAATCTAAGCTGCCTCAGGTGGCAGGGAGCTCGTGTGGCTCTTCTCTATCCAAGGTCCCAGCAACTGCACACAATAGGAGTGGCATGGCAGCAGTAGTTGGCAAGAGATGGGCAGAAACAGAACCTACCTCTCTGAAGAGGGCACCATAGAAAGTGACGGTGTAGAAGCAATCGACCGTGCGCATGTTGATATCTAGGTCCATAAGCAGACGTTTCTGCTCTTGTGAGTTCACAGTGGCCCGGATTCGCTGCAGAAGAGATGCATGCCAGGGCCATGTGTAGGCCACACCCCTACCCAGTACGTGAGGGCCGGGGCCTTGGGGAATCCATGGCCTGGCCTGGTCTGAGAAGCTCTGTCTCAGTGCTGGTGATGACAGTGAGGGACAAGACCACAGGTAGGCAGTCAACCTGCAGCTCGGTCCATGCCTCCTCAGATGCTACTCCTGGTAGGGTAAGCCCTGCTTACCTTCACAGCCATGATGGTGCCACTCTGAGCATGTCGCACCTTCTCCACCACCCCGTAGGCTCCTCGGCCCAGTTCTGAGATAGTCACCAAGTCATCAGCCTCCACCTCAAAGTTCTTAAGAGGCGAAAAGGAGAGGTGATTAGCGATCATCAAGCCAGAGACGGGCTCTTCTCCCTCACCCAGAAAAAAGGAGCAGAGGGCAAGCTAATCAGCTCTGAGCTTGAAGGGGCTATATGTCATGCTGTGTGACCCTGTGGAAATCACTTAGCCAATCTGAGCCTGATGCTGATCTCTATAAAATGGGTTCAAAACTAAAAACTTGGAGACTTTGAAAGAAGCCCTTCCCTCTTTCACACACATCTCAGCAGAGGAAGACGTTAGTCAATCATCTACTGAACCTGTATGAGAGTTCCCTCCCCTGAATGAGATACATGGGATTATGCAATCAGACTAACATAACAGGACACCAGGCAGTGACAGGGGATGAGTCGACAGGATTTGCCAAAAAGAGGCTCCCAGCATGCTTTGCCCTGGTACATATCCCCAAGTCGGGCTTCTCAATGGCAGGTAGTCTTCCTAGGCCCTCAGAGGCAAGTACAATATAGAGTCTAGGGTCTGACCTGAGGTATGGGGGCCCAAGAGCCTGCATGTCCAACATGCTGTTTCCAGGTGATCTCCAGTGGGAGATTCATAGCCCACCCTCTGAGGTAGGCAGTTCTGGGATCCCCACAGCCCTATAAGTCAGGTGGAATGTTCTTCTTCCAGATAGGTGATCTAAGGGCAGGTGGCCCAGAGCCACAACCAGCAAGATGGGAAAAGAAGCTCTTCCCCAGAGCCCAGCTCTGTCTACCACCCATAACCACCTCTCAAAGGCCCCGTGGGATGAAGTAGGAGGCCTCCCAGGGTCCAGTCTCTACCTACTCTGTCTCCGATGGTGATGAAGGCCCGGGAGTCCAGGTTCCGGGGTGGTCTGTGGAGAAAGCAGATCCATAAGCTTCTCTGGGACAGGAAACAATAGGGGGGTGTGAGGGGAAAATATATCCTGGTCATTGAGGCAGCTTTCATAGCCACCTCATTTCATTGATTATTGAACCTCTACTAGGTAATAAGTGTAATGGTGTTGCCAGGCAGCCCTGACAGAGTCCCAGGACAAGGACTGGGAAGGCATGGAACAAACAGTCAATGCTCCTGAGTCTCCATTGGAGCCACCAAGGACAGGATGAGAAGCTCTCTCACCTACTTCTGACCCCCATGTCCCTGCTTCTTACTCACACTCTTGGCCTCCTTCAGGAAGGCTCTCCAAGTCTGAACAGAGTGAGAAACTTAAAGCATACTCACGTGGGGTTGGGTGCAGGTGGCTTGGACACACAGGTTATCCGTAAATCCTTTTTCCTTTTAGATTTTCCTAAAGTGGAGAGAAGACAGGGATCTGGTCAACTCTTAGTCCTGGGCTGGGAAAAGCTGGGGACAGAAGTGACTCAGGCTCCTGGTCCTCACTAGCTGCCCCTCCAGACATAGATACCAGAGAGTCAGTGTGATCAGTGCCAAGAGGAGCCTCAGGGCCTTGAGGAATGCAGAGCATGGTCTCACTCAGGCTCAGGGCCAGGCTCAGGCCTTCTCCCCACCACAATAGCAAAGCCAAGCCCCACCCTCCTAGGAGCTGCCCTGCAGCTGGGAGGCACCAGACAGCTGTGCCTATAAGACACACACACTCAAAGGTTCAGCTATGCATGAGTTTCCAGGCCTCTTACCACCAGGAATGGAATGTAGTCTGCCCAGTACCAATGTTCCCAACCACACAAAAGCTCATGTCCTAGGTCTCTGTTATGGGTTGAGTTGTTTCTTTGAAAACTTATATGTTGAAGTCTTGACCCAGTACCCAAGAATGTGACCTTATTTGGAGAACAGTTTTGGGGTTTTTTTTTTTTTTTTGGTTTTTTTTTTTAACAGAGTTAATTAAATCAAAATGAAGTCATTAGGATTGGCCCTAATCCAGTGTGACAGGACTGGTGAGTGTGTTTGTGTGTGTGCATGTGCATACACATACGTATGCAGTGGATGAAACCTAGAGCTTTATGCCTGCCGGGTAAGAAAGTGCTCTTCCAGCACAACTGCTATCCTTGTAATAGAGGAAATGGGTACAAAAAAAAAGGAAGTAAATGAGGCACAGAAGATGCCACCTCTAAGCCAAAGAGAGGCTTGAAAGAAAGCAGGTAGAGCCTTCACTCCTTGCAGATTCCACTGTGGGAGCTGTCTACTGTGTGAGACTTCATAACAGCAGCCCTTGCCACTTGGTGTCCATCTTTCCACTTGGGTCAACCTTGGTGAGGGAGTGACAGACTAAGCTCCATTCAGGACCCTATTCACTGTACTTCTTCTCCCTGAGCCTCAGTTCCCTCATTGGTCACACCAGAAGAGACACCCACTGGGGCAATGGGGGCTTAGCATAGTGCACAACTTGAATGGACTACCCCAGGGTCTCCATCTCCCACTTCCAGGGCCACAGGGCTCAGCACCCATCACTGGCAGCACCAACTGACTCTCAGCCTCGGCTTCTCTAGACAGTAGAGGCACTAATCCCCAAATGGGGAGAAAACTCCAGGGAAAAGCAGGATAAGAAAGTAAGATGCAACAAGTCTCAATGCCACACAAGACAGAAAAGCACTGATCAAATGCCTGCCCTTCACAGAAGCTTCCGGCAAACTGCCACCAGCTCTGGCTACCAAACCCTACAGCCAGGAACTGTCCTCCATACCTGCCACCACCTGCCCAGGAGACCCCAGTCCCCAAAGCCATGTATAAACCAGATTCTAGTAGATCCAGCCGTAGCCACACACAATCCAGAGCTTGGGATGTGACTCAGGTAGTATGGCCTGTGTGTTTAGGCCAGCTCAGAGTGAGTCTCAAAAGTACTGACAGGAGGCCTTGATGGGCAGCTGGGCTCACTGCAGACCCCTTTGAGGAGGTTCTCCCTGTGCTGGGGGGGACAGGCCATGGGTCTCATGCACCTGTGGGTCCAAGTCTTTGCCAGGTACAACCTCTGGCTACATGTGCTAAGGTTAGAATTAGGCAGCTGCAAAAACTATGTACCCAGACTGGCATGTGTACAAGTTATCTCTCTGCACTTTGGCCTGTACTATCTAGTTTTCATTCCTGATATGAAGCCCTTTGCAACCAAAATATAAAGGGTTTGGGACAAAATGCACAACTCTGCTTGGAACATTTAGAGCTCTAGCCCTGGCAAACTGGAGCTCACAGTGCTGCCCACCCACATACCTGCACTTTCTGCTCTCCTGTGTCTCTTGCAGTGGATTTGAAGGTGTTATAAGACGTGCCCTTTGCCAGGTCTCAATTGCCCCATATGTTAAGGTCATGCCCACACCTGCAGTTGGGTATGGTAATGAGCTTCTCTTATCTTCCAAGGCTGGGCAGCACACAGCCAACTACCCTACAGGGCCAGCAGCCTATATTTGGAGTGACTTGAGCTACTGGTGCAGCCATGCCAGCTGACAGAGGGAATGGGCAAAGCCACCATGGAGACAGCCCAGAAACAGGCCTCAAGCCACCAGACACTGCTGGCACTATCCAATGACAATGTCAGGGCTGGGCCCAGATGGTCAGGCAGCCTTAGGCTACCCAGGTGTGGCCCAAGGTGGTGACCGTCACCACAACAAACAGAGGCTCTTGGCCACCATGAGCAAATCACAAGCCTGCCTGGATCGCAGGGTCCTTTGTGCAGGCCAGCCTAGTACCAGGCATCTACATAGCTCACTCCAACCTCATAGCAGCTCCTCAGGCAAGAAGTGAAGAAACTGAGGCGGAGAGGGATTCAACCACTAACCTGAGAATTCTACCACTGATATCAAAGCACCCACAGATGAGGGGGGAATTCCGGCCCCATCTCCTCCCACTTGCCCCACTGTCCCCCTCATACCTCCCTGAATGAACCACTTTGCTTGCCACCTTATTCCCTTTGCATATACTATTCTCTCTGTTCTTCCACCCCATCTAGTCTGGTACCTGATCCTTCCAGCTGATTGCTGCAACTTAGTCCCCTTGCAGTGCCTGAGTCCTCCTGGCTTCTACTGTCATTTCTCACTGATACTTTTCCAGACAAGCCACTTTGGAGCCAAGTGGCTGGGTTCAACTGTCATACTGCCATTTCTTTGCTATGTACTCTTAAGACAAATGATTATGCCTCTCTGGGCACCAGGGCCTCAAAATGATGTGGAGAGGACTGGAAGACATCCCAAGACCCAGCAGTGCCCAACAGAGGATAAGGGGGAGCTATCTGAGGCCACCACCCATTTACATCCCCTTCTCCATAGCTCCATGAGGGACAGTTTTTCACTGGCCCACTGTACAAGTCAGGTAAGAGGAGAGATGGCATTGAGAGCATCTGGTGGGGTATGGATATGACCCTGAACAGGCTGGCTTGCTCTAACATCCAACCATCAGTAGGGATAGCCTGAGAGCATGCCACTTGGAGAAAGCCCTAAACCCTAAAACAGTAAGTCCCACCCCATCGTTTCCAATGACAAAAGTGACATTTCTGCCTTGTTTACTTTCTCCACCCCTACCACAAGTGCTTAATATGGCATCTGGTTTCCAGGAGTCCTGGGCCTGGGCAACTAAGCCAACCAAACTGGGAGCTAATACTGCTGCTTAAGTGTCAGGGGCAAGATGTCCCATCTTCCCATTCAGCTGGCCATCTCCATCCAGCAGTCTTTTAGAGAAGAAACAAGGCCACCCACAACTGAACAAGGAAAACTGAGGTCCAAAAAGAAATGAACTTTTTGGTGCCAGCTTCAAGTGCCTGGAGGTCAGCTAAGAACCTGATACTGGTTGGGGTTGCCATAGAACAACTGAGCCAGAGCCTCAGGGCATGGCAGCAGGGCCAAGCACAGATAGGAAAGGGAAGAGCCTATGGCTGCCAAGGGCACAGGCCCTACCGATGCCAGAGCCCAGTACTGGCTTCACAGGTCAACATGAGCAAGAGTCCTTCTCTGAACGCACCTCACTAGATGGGACCCTTCACCCTGGGGGCTGCCAAAAATGTCCGTTTCCCTTTGGCTAGAAATGATGTCTCTGACAGTCCACACACTCCCCTCCCGTGGCAATTCAGTGAGTTATCATGTGCCAGGCTAAAGTACTGGCCCTTGGCTCCCCCGGACACAACCTACCTCTTGATTATGCCCAATCTTGTTGTTAATACCCAGGACCCTTTGAGACCCTGTCCCCAAGGAGCCTGGCCTGTCACTGCACACTTGCTGACTCAAGACAAGCTTCTGAACTCCGTGACATTTGCAGTGATGCAGGTGACCAATGCCAAGGTTGTTCATGTAGCCACACAGGTAGGCACCACTCAGGTTGGGGCAGCCAGAGAAACACTCACCCACGTAGACTCTGAGCTGCCTAAACCATCACCTCCACCAGCACACAGAACTTCCCTTCCACTGAGGTCCACTACAAATGAAGTCAGAGCCAAGAGTGAAGAGGCACTGAAACCCTAGCCAGCTAACTCAGGCTCCCTCCCATTCTCATCAGGGCTGCCCTGTAGTCCAGGGTGCCCTGCATCCATGTGGATGCAGCCTGGGCCTCAGTAGGGCAGAGAGCTAAACACACCTTGGGCACACCAAAGTTCAATTTTATTTATGTATTTTGAAACACTCTCATGTAAGAACTCACTGTATACTACATAGCTGAGGATGACATTTAATTTTTCTTTTTGAGGCAGGGTCCTACTATGGTCTCTGACTCCTAAGTGCTGAGATTTTTTGTGTTTACCACTATGCCTGGCTGCAACATTGAACTTCTGATCCTCTTGCCTCCACCAACTGAATACTAAAAGCTCAAATTTAAAAACAACTGAAGGGGCTGGGGAATATAGTTCAATTGGTAGAGACCTTACCTAGCATGCATGAGGTCCTGAACTGGATCCCCGGAGACCCTCAGCTTGATTCCCAATACCACATAAAACCAGGAGTGGTTTATGAGACTTAATCACATCAAAAAAAAAAAAAAAAGGAAGGAAGGAAGGAAAATGAAGAACATTGCTGGGGAGATGGGGAGTAAAGGGAAAGTGAGGAAGAGGGAGGGAAGGGAAGGGAAACTTAACCAGGAGGGGTCACAGAGTTGGCTTCACCACAGGCCCATACATGGAAGGAGGGTTCAGTTGAGCCACTCAGGGCCAGGGACTATCTGTGGGTGCTGCTGGATACAGCATCCCTGAGAAATCAGAGCAGCCCTAGAACTCCAGCTCAGCCAAGGCACTACCACAATCCAGCAGGCATGGAGAAGGGTCAGGGTAGGAAGCTGCTGACTCTCCCAAGGCCAAGTATGGCTAGGCTTTGTTGTCTATGTGCCTAGTAAGACAGAGCAATGTCTCTGATCTTTATGTGAAATGGGGAAGAAAAATTTACAGGGGCTGTTAGGCACACAGGCCTGACAGATGTGTGCAACATGGAAAAATAATCAAGGGGGTGTGAGAGAGAGAATTCAGAATGAGCCCTGCACCCCCCAGGCTAGTACCAGGTTTGACATCGATGAAATCCTACCACCTAAGAAACTAGCCTAGTAGATTCCACCCTGAGGTCAGTCCCACACCTCCCAAGCTTCCTTCATTTATGCTTTCAATGCCACTGAACAACAAAGCTGAGTGACAGGCTGGAGAGATGGCTTAGAGGTTAAGAGCACTGACTGTTCTTCCAGAGGTCCTGAGTTCAATTCCCAGCAACCACATGGTGGCTCACAACCATCCGTTATGAAATCTGGTGCCCTCTTCTGGTGTGCAGATATATATGGAAGCAGAATGTTGCATACATAATAAATAAATAATCTTAAAAAAAAAAAAAAGCTGAGTGACAAGGACAGATCTGCAGAAAGGCCCAACCACCTCAGTTCTGTAATCCTTTCTTAATTTCCTCAGGATGCCCAGGCAATAATAGTAGCCTACAGCTGCAGTTTAGGAAGAGGAGAAGGAGATCCTAGAACAGCGGTTCTCAACCTGCAGGTGGAGACCCCTTCAATGATCAAAAGACCCTTTCACAAGGTTGCCTAAGACCATCAGAAAACACAGATATTTACATCATGATTCATAACAATAGCAAAATTGCAGCTATGAAATAGCAATGAAAATAATTTTATGGTTGAGTGGTCACCACATCATGAGGAATTGTATGAAAGGGTCGCAGCATTAGGAAGGTGGAGAACCACTCCCCTGGAGCGTAGCAAGCTCTGGTTCTCTAACCAGAGAAGCCTTGTGTCACAGATCCTATGAGTACATCATCAGAGGCTATTTATTCACCTCTAATGAAAAGCAGCCACAATCCCACCAATTAAATAATAACAGATGCCATTTGTTTGGGAAACACTATCTCCCATCTTTACTACCACTGTGCTGGGGTGAGATGCTTCCTCCCACTGCATAGAAGAGGAATGAGAGGCAAAAAGGACATGCCATTTGCCCAAGTGAGGAAGTAATGGAGTCAGGACTGGTTCCTAGGCCCATTATACCGTAGCTGCAATGACCAGAACCTGACACCTGGCCACTGGATAAGGCTATCTGAATCCATACAGGCAGGGCTTGTACCTTCATTTTGCTGGGGGAGGGGGGGACCCAAAAACCTGCTTCTCTAAAAGATGGGTCATACCCATGGGACTGAAACCTATACAAAGAATTGAGAATGCACCAGAAGCAATTTGTTCAATGTCACATTGCAAAATGGGCAGAGTGGGGATCTGACCCCAAACAGTTCAGTCTGGTTAACCCTGCAAGGCCACTGCTCCTGGCTTTCCCCAGGCCCTGTTCCCTGGGCCAGGGGCAGTCAACAACAACTGCCACCTACTCCTATGTGGTGAGCAAGAGGAAGCAAGAGTCGTTTACCTAACAGAGGAAGTTCCTGGACAGGATAGGAGGGCCTACCCAGAATCCCAGCCCACTCAAAAACAGACCGCCTGTGGTGTCCAGCACAGGACCAAGGGCAGCCTACAGGGCCAGGTATATAAACCCCTACCAGTGCCTGCCAAGTATCACCCCTTTAAGCTATAGGCAGTAACTGGCATGCCTGTGGTGAGTCAGCATCCAGCGCCTGCTGACTCACCCACCGGAAGCCTGGCTGCCTCTCCCCACACAGGCTGACTGGGAACTTTACTGCCTTCAGGCCCTGAGCCACAGGCTGGCTGATAGAGAGTTTCCTGTGCGTCACACTAGGACTGGGGGAAGTCCCCAAGGTGCCACCCTCTAGTCTTTCCAACTCCCAGGACAGGAGGAAAGTTATAACCATAGCAGGCATGGCCAGGACAAGACATTCAGTGCCCCTGTAGCCTCACTGGGCTGCCAGCCACCAATATACTCCAGAGATAACACCCTCCACAGAGTGCCAAAGGCCATCCCTAACAATATATACAGCACTCCCCATTGACAAAAAGACATGAAGACCCAGGCCACCCTGAGCACAAGTGCCCTCTACCAGCTACCCTTGGCCTCTGACTACAGCCAGTGGCCCACTAATGAGCAAAGCGGCAGGAGGAGTCAACAAAGCTGAGGGGCCTACGCGCCACTCACATTTGTAGAGAACTTCCCAGGCTTGGGCACAAAGGACAGGCTGCCAAATGTCCAGTGGGAAGTTCACAGATAAAACTCCCCATCAAAGGTCAGGTGCTACCACTCCCTGCTTTGTTCAAAGTCCTCAGCAAACAGGCTGGCAAGATGGCTCAGCGGGTAAGGGTACTTACAACCAAGCCTGATTACCTAAGTCCTATGCCCGAAACCCACATGGTAGAAGGCTGATCCACATGGCTGAATGAGAGAACTGACTCCCACAAAGTATATTTTGACTTCCAGAGAGGTCTCCATACATGTGCTATGCTGCGGCATGCATGTACCTATATACACATATATAAGTGTAATTTAAAGAAAAATTTATTTTAAGTCTTCTGCAAAGGTGGAAAAGAGTTCCTGCCAGGCAGGGTCATACTGGTGCAAACTCACCAGAGCCTGCACCTGCACCTTTGCATCTGTTGCAGGGTCACACTAATGGAAGCAACCACTGTTAAAAACTGCATGCACAATAGGTGGTCCTCTGCTTCAGGCAGCCTCCAGGTCTAGTAGGCATGGGGGTGATGGTCAGGATGACAGTGTCCCACTGCTCCCCTAAGCACCTTATACAGGAATGGCATGGAGGGAGCACTGGGGAGATCAGCTTATAGTCCTGCTGTAGCCATGCTCTGTCCATCACAGCTGTGTAGCCTCTGTAAATGGTTCGTGTCCCCGAGTTTCTGTTAATAGGCAAACGGGGCTATGGAGAATAAACAAGGCAATGTATAGCACGTGGTATAGCACAAAAAGCTTGGTAAGTGACAACTCAAAAGCTTTTGGTGAATGGATATTGTCATTCCACCATCACAGATGTCTCCAGACTCCCTAAAAGGCTACAAGGGATCCCGGGCCTTGGAGAGAGTCTCAACTTCCATCCAACCCACCCAATATCATGTTACCTAACCTACAATCTGCAAATTTATACTGGCCCTCTCAGAAGAAAGACCCAGAGAGTCCAGTGCCAGGCCTCAAGTCACCATGAGGGTGGACAGTATCCACAATCAATGCTTTGCTATGTCACCCACAATCTTTCTCCCTTGTAATCTACAACTGCAACTTTATTTTGATGTAGCATCTCTCGCCTGGAAGAACTGAAATGCCTCTAAAACAAACACTGCTTCCAACCCTTCCTGACTGGAGCAGCATCTAATTTCCTGGTTCTCAAGTTCCACGAGGTCTGCATGCAAGTCCCTCCCCAGCCACCTCCCCCAACAAGTGCCTCCCTAGTTACTCACAGAAGTTGGGCAATGGTCAGGGATCTGGCCTCCCACTTATGTAAGATGCAATTACCCCGCCCACTGGGCTCCTGCACAGCCATGGAAGCCAGCTGCAGGGGACTGGAAAGGCCCCCGCCTGCCCAGGACAGCCTGCCCAAGACCAGGACTCCTGAGGTCGAGGTTTCCTAGGTCAGAAGGAGAAAAGGCCACTACTGCCCCAGCATCCTCTAAATGTCTGCCATTCCTATCATCTCTGCTCTGCAGCTGCAATCCAAAGCTGGGCCCCAACCCCACAGGGCTGAACCTTTCCAGCTGGAAACAGCCAACTTTTTCCCCTGTGTACCTACTATGTGCCTGGTGCTACGATGGGTTCTTGGTCATCTCGACCATGATTGCTTCAAACCACCCTACATTTAATCTCCCATCACACCCCAGGTATCCGTTTCATTAATAAGGCCTAGATGTGTCAAGAGACTGGCCAGGTGAGGCAGTGGCAGGTTCAGAATGCAGAGAGTCAACCTATTCACAGCTGTAGGTCCAGTTTGGAACTCTCTTTTCTGCAGCCCAACCTACTTAGTCTCTGACATGTCAAAAACACGTTCCTCTCTTCCTGGAAAAAGAAAGAAAGAAAGAAAGAAAGAAAGAAAGAAAGAAAGAAAGAAAGAAAGAAAGAGAAAAGAAACAGTCTTGCCTTCCAAGTCTTGTCCCCCTCACTTCCCATGACAAATGCTGCTGCTTCTGCAGCCCACGCAGCATCACTGCCACCTCACAGAAATTTCCAAGAAAGCCAGTTAGTTACTTGGAGACAAGTCCCAGCCTTGTACAGTTAGCCCCTGGCCTAGCAGCAAGCCCAAGTACCAAACACCGGTTCTGAAGGCAGCAGACCAAGAAACAGTAGGTGCAGGAAGAGGTCGGCTCCTAAGTGCAGTTAGAAGACTGCAACTGAGTCAACGAGCAGCAGGTAGCATGGGCTGAGCTGCGAAGTGGAGCCGCCAGGAAGTTCTACAGAGACAGCCTCAGGGAGGAGTGCAGGCGGCCAGTGTGCAAGCCAGCAAGGCATGGGCCAAGGAGGGCTCACAAGAACGGATGGAGCTGGAGGAGAGGAGGAGTTCTGAGTTCAAGACTAGGCAGGTTTCCGGCATTGGGAACACAGCCCGGGGGCCCAGAGGAGAGTAAATTGCAGCCTGGACACAATCCAGGAGCCTGGCCTGAAGGGGCTGGTGCAGCCCAAGGACCCTCTAGCAGGCAATCAGTGAAATCCTGGCTAAGTTCAGGATGCAGCCCGGAAGCCTAAACGAGGAGCTCACGATTACGCTCCAGACTTGGAGCGGGGTAGAGAACGAGATCCTGCCTGGGTGCAGTCCCACGGCCTAAGATCCGGATTCCAGTGAGGTCCCGCGAGGTCCCGGGCTCGGGCTGGATCCAGTCCTGGGCTGGAGTGCCATTGCCTGTGCCCGGCCCGGAAGGGAGTCCAGTGTCCCGGATGGGCTCGAACTGAGTGTGGCTCGGGCCGCGCGGTAGGGCGGGAGCGCCTACCTTTGGTCTGAGGCAAGCTGGCCGGTGGACTCGCGGCGGGAGACTCCATGCTGTGGACGGTCGCGGTGGAGAGCACTAATCTAGAGGACAGCAGACTACACCGAGGCCGGGCGCGCTCATGGCTGCTGGCGGCAGGCGGCGGACGATAGGCGATAGGGAGCAGAGAAGCGACGGTAGCAAGCGTCCGAGGCGGGCGGCGCCACAGCCACACTGGGCAGCGGCGGACGCCGGCCGACGGCGCCACGCAGACCCCGCCCCTCGCGCCGATTGGCCTACCTGAAAAGGCCCTTGCCTATCAGACGCCGACCGGACTGTCACGCACAAGCTCCACCCTCCGGGAGCCGGAATCCAACCCTGCTTTCCCCTAGTCCGGTCCGGCTCCGCCCTCTTGCCTATCAAGATGACAGCCCTACCCATTCGCGGTATGGTGCTGGCGCGGTCCTGGATACCCCAGCCTGTGCCCCCCTACGGCACAGCGTGTGCCGGTCGTAATCTGGAAAATCTCAAGCTCTCTAGGATAGTCGGACCGGGCCGATGCGGCTGGTAGGGTGCTCCTGGAAAATTGCTCCTGGAATGAGACTGGACTCCTAAGTGGCTGCGCCGTTCCAAGGGTGAGCGTCATGTGCTTCTCCCCTTTAGAGAGCTGCGACCTCGGGCCTGCCTCCTAGGGCAGCAGGGGAAACGAGATCCCGCGGCGGCGCGTGCCAGGTGAGTGCTGACCAACTGTGGGAAAGAGTTCACCGCGCCTTGCGGAGCGCACACGCGTTTAAGTCCGTGTGGCGGCTGCAGCCAAGAGCACCTGACACGCCGGCTCTTAAGGAGCACCCGGATTCAGCTGCTACCTGGCAGTGCCTAGTAACAAAGTAACTTTTTGTGTTGTAACATTATAGCGGCGCTATTCCTAGGGGTTAGGGGTAGTCTCCGATAAAAAGGTGTCATTCCAAACATTGAAATACCTTTGGCCAACCTTGAGTGGGGTTCCATCTCCGCGGTCAGTCGCTGAGCCTCTGTCCTCACACTAACCAGGAGTCTCTGGGATCGGATGGAAAGCCGGGCGGGCGGCCGTAGTGAGGGCAAGAAGCACAAGGTCAAGGAATCAGTCGCAGCCTGAGTGAGTCTTAGCTCTCTGGCCAGCACTCAGGGCACCAATGCCTTGTTTGCATACTTGGTTTCTACCGCACCCCTCCTCCCGTGCCACCCGCCTCCCCCCATTAGGAATTCCCAATTAGGAATCCTGACTGTCTCATCCCCTGCACTATCCCAAGGCTTAGCCCAGAGCCACGCACATAGTAGGTTCCTAAGAACTATTTGAGGAATGAGCAGAGGAAGTAGGAAAGCATGCCACAGACATGGGTAAAGTGATTCTAGTCCCGTGCCAGCCTCCTGGGCACCAGGGTGACTCAGACAAGGTCCTCAAACAGGAGGAGTTTAATGGGTTAGTCAGACAACTTGACAAACAGCCCAGGAATCACAAACTCCATGTGGGGTGCTATAAATAGATGCAAGAGTCCTAAGAGGAGGCTCTACCTCACCTGGGTGGGGTCAAGGAAGGTGACCTTCATGGACTAGTAGCCAGACAGAGAAGTAAGAGACCATCCTTGGATGAATAGAGAAGCCAGCCCCAGGGAGTGGAGCTGCTCATGAAGCCAGGCTAGGCTGCATCTTCAAGCCAGTCAGATGCTGGAGTAAGGGGCGTGATGGAAGGCCACTAGGTTTTTTTCTCTGACCACCTCTGGCAACAGCATCTGTTGCCCTGCTGTCTCTAAGTGGAACAGCTAAGCTGGGGGAGTATATGACCAGTAAGAAACTGACCAGAGCATTGGACCCAGCTCCCAATGAGCTGCCTTTTACTCTGGCTCCCAGGAAAGCAGACCCTTCTGCAAACTAAGGGAAACTGAGGCTTAGGATGGGAAGGGTTCAGTCTGTGTTAGCATGTGGATGTTTGAGGTAGGCAGGACCTGGAATGATAGTTGAAGAAAGGGGGAGTCCAAACCCAACGGGAGTCAGGGGGAGACCTCATTTATTGAGCACATACTGTGTGCCTAACATTGTGGGGTCAACACTGAACAAAACAGGTACAATTCTGCTCCCAGGAAGAAATGAACTTCTGGCCTAAGTTAAATGATAGTGTTTCTCAGGTTGACAAATGATGTCCAAAAAAGCAGAAGAGAAACAGTGTGTCTAGAGGTGGGGGCATCGTTTTAATGAGGGGGTCAGAGAAAGCCTCCCTACAAATGGTACGGAAGCAGAGACTTGAGGAGATAAGAGAAAGGGTAAGCATTTCCATCAGAGGGAATAGTACTGCGAAAGCCCCAAGGTAGCTGTGTCTGTCACTGGGCTGGTCAGAACTGAGAGGCCACTTCTCCCTAAGATGCAGCCCTTTCCCATGCTATTGCAGTGTCACCCCCGAGTGCTGACCATACACCTCAATCACTCCTGAATACCCACGAAGTGCACAGGTGTTGTATGCATATAGCATGGCAGCACAGAAGCAGCAGTCATGCACAGCTCTGTTTGTATGTTCAGTCCCCTGCCATCTTCAGAGCCTCCAGGGCTTCCTGACCTGGGGTGGATTCCTTCTGGTGACCACACCTAGTGTGGCCGTGCTCTGTGGGTGTCCTGCACAGGATAAACCATCCTTGTGCTTTGTCTGCTATCCAGCTGTCTCACTTCTCTGCTAGTTGCTGCAGACTCTCCACAATGCTTCAGAGGAAGCTCTCTGAAACAGGGCTGGCCAAGCTCCAGTCACTTCCTGTTCCCTAGGTAGGGAATTTCCAACACTCTGGCCCTCTTGACTTCTCTAGATGCTTCCAAACCAAGCTTTCCTTCTTGATCCTGCCTTTGCGAAGGCTGTTGCCTCAGTCAGAAATGCCCCTCCTTGCCTTCATCTGATACATTTCCACCCTTCTCCTTCTGCCAAGTGAAGAGCCACAGGGGAGAGACTTAACAGTAATGCTTTCTCCTCCGGGACTGTCAGCCCGAAAATAATGACATGGAGACTTATTATTAAGTATGAAAGCTTGGCCTTAGCTTACGCTCTTATAACTCAAATTAACCTGCTCCTATTAATCTATATTTTGCTATATGGCTTTTACCTTTCCTCAGTACAGTATGTCCTACTTCTCCAAGTCTGCTGGTAAAAATCCATGTGCCTAGACTCCTCTTCCTCTTCCTCTCTGTCCCTGGAAATCCCCCGTCCTCTCCTGTCTAGCTATTGACCTTTCAGCTCTTTATTACACCAATCACAGCAATACATCTTCACACAGTTTACAAATATCCCACAACAAGACTTACCTGCTAAATATGTTTTATTTTTTATTTTCACCTGCTGTATTGAAATGGCCACCATTTTGAAATATTGAATTCATACATGTGACATGAAACAGCAAGCACCATTTTGCAGCCCTAGTGTGTGCTTATTCCTCATGAGGACTCCTTATGAGGCAAGCTGTGAGGAGCAGTGCCATACTTGGCTACTGGTCTCCACAGTGCACAGTAGGCACTCGCTGAACACTTGGAGCACACACCTCCTAAGGAGGTGTGCATTTTCATGGACACAAAGAAGACTAGAAAGCAGAAGATGAAGACCTGCACATACACAAGACTTCTGCAATGACAAGGCTATTGTTCAAACTCCAGCCTGGCAATCAAGAAACTTTCCCCTGCCTTCTTCTGCCCATGCTTTCATTAAAATGTTCCACAGTGCTCTTCTGAACCACACAGGTTTCCCTAAGTTTTTTCCATAGCTTTCTAGAAACACAGTAGCACTTTGTCCTTGGATTTGGACTACCCAGGTCCTTACAGGGTTGCCTGGAGCCCTCTGGCTGCATCAGGGAAGAGTTCCAGGCTGAAAGGTATCCAACATGGCCCTTCTTGCCTCAGATACAGAACACAAGCATTTATTGTCACTCAATCCCATGCCAGGCCTCATAAGTTCACACCTTGGTAAAGTTGGCATAGTTGGAAATTCTTCTTCCAGATGAGGAAACTAAGACCCAAGCATCTTGCCCAGGTCTCCTGGCTGGAAGGGAGGAGGCCAGATCCTAACCTAAATAATGAAGGATGCTCCAAGTATCATGAGGGGGCTTTCTACCAGAGTGCTTGTTTTCCTGCTATCTGGAACCCAGGACTACCAGGGTGTTCTTATTGCCACCATTTGGTGAAAAGCATCAAAAACAGAGACCAATGAGGCTGGAGAGATGGCTCAGTGGTTGAGAGCACTGACTGCTCCTCCAGAGGACTGGGTTTCAATTTCCAGCAACCACATGGCAGCTCATAAGTCTGTAACTCCAAGATCTGACACCCTCATACAAACATACATGTAGGGAAAACACTAATGCAAATAAAAATAAATATTTAAAAAAAACTAACTTTAAAAAAAAAGACAACATAGACCAGTGACTTGCCCACAGTCACACAGCCAAGAAAAGAGAGGCAAGGCAAGAGTACATTAGCTCTGCATCAACTTTACCACATGGGCAATCCCAGGGTCCACCTGCACAGGGCTGTCCTCCAACCTAAGCCACAATGCAGCAGAGTAACCTGGAGCCAGTCATTTGTCTCTATCCCATGTGTACAAGTGATTTTTTTGTTTTTGTTTTTGTTTTGCTTTGTTTTGTTTTCGAGACAGGGTTTCTCTGCTTAGGTTTGGAGCCTGTCCTGGCACTCGCTCTGTAGACCAGACTGACCTCAAACTCACAGAGATCTGCCTGCCTCTGCCTCCCGAATGTTGGGATTAAAGGCGTGTGCCACCAACGCCCGGCTGCACATGTGATTCCTCTGTGTGTGTGTGTGTGTGTGTGTGTGTGTGTGTGTGTGTGTGTGTGTGTGTGTGTGTGTTTGCGCACAAGCGTGCGCCTGCCTATCTGTCTGTGTCTTGGAAGATAGCATCTCAAGATGTAGTCCAGGCTAGCCTTGACTTCTTGATTCTCATTCTTTAGCCTCGAAAGTGCTTGGACGGCGCTTTCTTTCCCAATCACAGGCATCATTGCTTCTGCCTTCTCTGAGCCACCCCCAAGTTGCCTGACTCCTTCCACAACTTAGCCGCTGCTAGGAAGTTGTGGCAGCTGGGGGCGGGGGGGGGGGGCAGAACACCTAGCAGGCCTTCTCACAGGGCCACTGCCACCTCCACTAGGACTATTACTAAGACTACCACCTATTTTTTTTTTTTTTTTTGGTGATAGTCAGCTGCCTGTTGCTTTCACAGCTTAGCTTGCCACCTGCTCAGCTGTCACTGGAATTGCTGTTCCGCTGCCTCTTGTTGCCTCTCCTGCTGTCTTCTGGTGTATAATCGCCATTTGCTACTGCCTCTGTTTTTTATCTCTTGAGGTGTTACCAGCCCAGCCCACACTACTGAAAGCAAGGTCAGAAAGGTCACCTGGGCCCTAATTTAACGCACAGAGGACTGTCTAGAGAGCCTGAGTAGCCTGCCGGTAGTTGAGCCAATCAGGGCCGTTTGTTTGGACCATTAGCACCTCTCTCAGCCGTCCCTCAGGAGAATACTGGAGAATTGCGCCCCTTCTGGCCAGAGTGAGAATAGTTACAGAATCATACAGCTCTCAGAAACACTAAGTATAGCAGAGTCTGGTACAGTGGTTTAAGTTGTAGTTCAGTAGAATGCTTGCCTGTCATGCAGAAGCCCTGGGTTCAGTTCCCCAGCACCAGATATGGTGGCACATGCCTGTAATCCCAGTGCTTGGGAGGTGGAGGCAAGGAAGATCAGAAATTCAAGGTCATCTTCTGCTGTGTAGGAAGTTTGAGGCCATTCTGAGCTAGAGACCCTGTCTCAAAAAAAGGGCCTAGATGGGGCTGGAGAGATAGCTCAGCACTTAAGAGCACTGACTGCTCTTCCAGAAGACCAGGGTTCAATTCCCAGCACCCACATGACAGCTCACAACTGTCTGTTACTCCATCTCCAGGGGATATAAATGCATATAAAATAAAAATAAATAATAAGGGGGAGGTCTGATACAAAATATTCCAAACATCCCTGACTGAGGCTGCACCTTCTACGTAGTTTGCTCTAGGTGTCAAGGGAAAGTCCAACTGTTGCACTTAGGGGGCTTCATTGCCCACCCCAGTGTTTTTGTTCATTTACAAAAGTGAACATCGGGCTGGGCAGTGGTGGCACACGTCTTTAATCCCAGCACTCAAGGCAGAAGCAGGGGGATCTCTATGAGTTAGAGGCCAGCCTAGTCTACATAGTGAGTTCCAGGACAGCCAGGGCTACACAGAAAAACCTTATCTAGAAAAAAAAATGAACATAGGAAAAATGCTTACAATATTGTCTTAGTTGGGATTACTATTGCTGTGATGAAACACCATGACCAAAGCCAAGTTAGGGAGGAAAGGGTTTATTTTGCTTACATTTCCACATCACTCACTGTTCATCACTGAAGTAAGTCAGGGCAGGAAATTGAGGCTGAAGCTAATGCAGAGGCTATAGAGGAATGTTGCTTACTGGCTTGCTCGGCCTGCTTCCGTATAGAATCCAGGACCACCAGCCCTGGGACAGTACCACCCATAGTGGACTGGGCTCTCTGCCATCAATCACTAATTTTAAAAATGCCCTACAGACTTAACTGCCTACAGCCTGATCTTATGGTGGCATTTTCTCAACTGAGGTGCTCTCTCAAATGACTCTGGCTTGTATAAGTTGACATAAAAACTAGCTTGCACAAATATAGCCTTGAGTGTATTAATACTAAGAAGCAACTTTAATGGAATGTCTTAAAATCATTAACAGAATAACTTAACAGCTTGGTGCCCAGGATGTCAAGGGGTCCACTGGTATGTTTAACTTACAGGAAGTCAAATATCAGATCCCTTTGTAACAGAACAGAGTCTTTACCATTGGATGTTGTCTAAAATGGAAAAGACTGGAAGGCAAACAAAAGCATTATGAATGTATGATAGAGAGGGAAAGAGGAGTTCAGAGTTTGAGGGTAGGAACTTGTTCAGTTTGACTCCCTGCTTCATCTCCCATGTAAGAAACCTGGCAGTGATTGATGAGGACTCTCTATAGGCAGTGGGAGCAGGCTAGGGAGCCAGTGGCTGCTGGTTATTGCATTGTTGTTGTTGTTGTTGTTGTTGTTGTTGTACTATTTGACACAAGCACCATATGCCTGCAATGCTTTAGTAAAAATAAAAAACATGCTTCAAGGGAAAATGAAAGGGCCACCATACATAAGACACAGGACAAATTTGGAGAAAGAGAGGAGTGGAAGGAAGGTAGGCCAAGGAGTAGATGGTGGGGAACAAAACTTTTAGAGAATCTAGGGCCTTTGCACAAGAGCCTCAAGCTTCTCAGTAGAGCCACATGGTTGAAAATGCCTCTGCACCTTGAGCCACAGGGACCAGCTGTAACCAACCTAGTCATACTTCCATCTTGGGTCATCCCAAGCATATCACTGGCTGCATTCCAGTACCAAGGTAGGCTAAGAAACACTGTATCCCTGGTACCCAGCTTCCCCAGGGAGCATCCCTCTCTAAGAAGAATCTGGGCCTAGCAGGCAGAAGGAACTGCTCAAAGGGTTCCCAGTTATACCCCCCAACCTTAACTGGGAGCATGGCCTTGAACCTGAGTTATAGGGAGTCAGCCTTGCTGGCCAGGTCTTGGAGGTCTTGTGGGTTCTCACAGGGATATCAGGCCAGAGACCTAGTTAGCCATACCCCCAGGTCAAGTCACAGATCTGTCTTGGGAGTGAGTACTGCTTGGCCCAGACAAACACTAATGGTGCTAGAGTTTCACTAAGCATCTTCCACTGCCTGTGCAGAGAGGAGACCTTGAAACCTCCATCTGTTTGCCCAGTGCACCAGTCCTGTGCCTTCCTCTTGCCTGGGATCCAGGTCTCAGGCAACACCCTGTGCACCCACTTCGTATTTCCAATGTGGAGTTGTTCTTCCTTGTGTCAGGAAGTGTGTTCACATATTTGACCTTTGGATTCATATGGTTCTGAGAAGAACTTGTCGGGATTGGTTGGTGAGGGGCACTGATGGGAGTCCCCTCGGAAATCGAATTCCTTCTCCTGGGACCCAGGGCTCAGATGGGTTGAGGCATTTATCAGCTGAGTAGCAGAGAGGACTCTCAGAGCAGTGCCCACCTTGCCCTCCCAATTTACACTGTCCTGAGCCTGTTTATTTGTTGTACTAAGGGCTGTCCTGAGTCTTCCTTTATTTGTTATTTTGAGGATTTCTGAGAGCTAAGAACTGACCAGTTTTAGGAACAAATGCTGTCCTTACCCCTCAGGGTAGAGCCACACCTTAAAGGAGGGGCTGGTACCAAAGGAGCAGAAGGGCCACTGTGATAACAGGGAGGGGTCCTACAGAGGCAGGGGGGTTGATAGCTGAAGAAAGCTGTAACCATGAAGTCCTTTTTTTTTTTTTTTTTTTTTTTAAACAGGGTCTCTCTACAGAGTCCTGGCTGTCCTAGAACTTACTGTGTAGACCCAAATGGCCTTGAATTTACAGAGATTTCCCCCTACCCCTGTCTCCCAAGTACTGGGATTAAAGGCATGTGCCACCTCACCAACTAGCCAAGAGCTCTTGGGTGGATGATCAGACTCTCCCTTTTACTGGCTAGTCTCTTCTCCACTAAAGCCAGAGGACAGTTTCCCACAGGCTGTGGCAGGTGGGCTGCCTAGTAGAAACAGGAAAAAGATACAGCTCAGCCCTGATGGTTGTGTGTATGTGTGTACATGTGTGTATGCATGCATGTGTGGAAACCAGAGGTTAGCACTGGGTACCTTCCTTCATAGCTCGCCTTTTATTTAAAGACAAGGTCTCACTAGGTAGCACTGACCAGTCCTAAGGCCCATCCTGGTGATTTTTCTTTAAGCTTTATCCATCAAATATTTCTGCAAGAAGTATGTAATATTTTCAGGATATTTTAAGTATTTAGGATTTAAATATCAATATAACTGATTAATGTAATTAATGTTAGTAGTGCTTTAACATAAAAAAAAAGATGAAATATGGATTCTTTAAGTCTGCCTGTTCTGTACAGCTCAAATCCTGTCCCTTCCTTGTAGCCTTCCTGGATCACCAACCCAAGATCTTCAATGGCAGGTTGGACCCAAAAAAGACTCAACACCTTCTAGTGACTCAAAACCCCAGACTCAAATGGTATCTACTGGGTATGGAGGAAGGAGATGGTATCAAAGTAAATGGTTACTGATTTCAGTGTCGCCCTTATTTTATTGTGCAGGGTGAACTGTAGGCTAGGGCTTGACCCAAACTAGTTTCTAAACCAGTGCTACCCCAACAGCTTCAGTCTCTGGCAGGTCACAACAGGTGTCTTTCTGTTAGTTAAGGAAGAATTCCTCAAGTCACTGCCCAACTATGCTCTTTCCTGGTACAAAACACCCTACATTTGGTAACATAAAACAGCTAGTAAAATAGAGTAGGTCTACTCTGTCCCCCAAGGTCCAGAGTCCCACTGGGATTTACCCAAAGGCCCCATCACCTGAGCTTCCAGCAACTAGACAAGAATCTCAGGGGCCCCACCATTAGTACTGTAATGGATGGCTCTCTATGGTGTGTTTAGCCAGCATCTGGTTGGCTCTAGTAATTTGCAGACAGTACAGACAGTCTCTCCTCATATGTGTGAGCACATCTGAGAAAGACAACCCTGGAAAGGGGCTAGTTAGGGCAAAGCTCCTTTGCATCAGAAAAGAGACAGATAAGGCCAAACTGCCCTCCACACAGGTGCTCATCCTGTTTCTCCCGGGAGATTTGTGAGGATAACAGTGATGTCAGTTTTGGGAGGGGAGGGCAGCATAAGCACTTATGATGGGAGCAGAAAGGGAGGCCCAGAATGGACTAGAAGAGGGAAGGAAAGGGGACTTGGATAAATTGGGACTCTGGGGACTGTTGGGATGACCAGCAAAGATGTGCCCACACCATGCCTGGAACCTCTTAGACTGTGGGTTGTACAAGAAAGGTCCCATCTGAACCAGAAGTCAAGCTCTGGGTCTCTAATCCTCTAACTTTTGGTTTGTCAAACGGAAGAATCACACAAGGACAAGAACTTCGCTGATATGTGACCGTTCTGGAAGTGGCAACTGCTAGGTGTTCAGCAGTTGTCTTCACCCACAGTGGGTCTCCATATGGCTAGGCAGGAGTGAGGGAGGGCGTAATGAGAATGATGCCACCAGTGCAACTGCCTGGAGCACATCTTGGTCCCATACCTCTGGGCTATAGGAGTTTCTATAGTCACATCTTTGAGCCACAGTGGTCTCTTGTAGCTATCAAGAATCAGAAATGAGGCAAGAAGGGGGCTGGAGACATGGCTCAGAGGTTAAGAGCACTGACTGCTCTTCCAGAGGACCTGAGTTCAATTTCCAGTAACCACATGGTGGCTCACAACCATCCTTTATGAGTTCTGGTGCCCTCTTCTGGTGTGCAGATATACATGGAAGCAGAATGTTGTATGTTGTATACATAATAAATAAAATCTTTTGATTGAAAAAATAAAAGAAATGAGGCAAGAAGATCTAGCTCCAGGTACCCAGCAAAGGCAGACTGCAGATGTGGTCTAGAAGCTGGGGGAGACTATGCTGTGACTGTGTCTCAGAAAGGGCAGGGACAGTGAGGGCAATATTCCAGAACCTCCCTTCCCTCCCATGAACAGCTCTAGCAATCAGCCTGGGCCAGCTGACAGGTTCTGATAAATGAGTGTCATAAACAACCATAGCCTTAGGCTCCACTGGAGGCTATTGGCTTCCTCAAGAAGGTCTGGCTGGAGAGACCAGAGTAATAGGTTTGGGGGGTACCAAGAAGAATTGGTGGGCAAATGCCATTGGCAGTTCTGAGCTAAGGGCCCATGCCCCTAGCCACAGTATCATAATAGAGCAATGAACTAGCTATGGCAATATTGACAGTGATTATAGCACCCACTTACTAAGTGTTAATGACCTTGTTTAATGTTCAAAGCAAGCTGAGAAAAAGATCTTCACAAAACATTTCAGATGCAGGACTTGTATTAGAATATGTGAAAAACCTCCTACAACTGGAGAGTGAGAAAGCCTCCAGCCAGTGAAAATGCATGAAGGGTTTGAATAGATACATCCCCAAAGAAGATATGTGTAGATGGCAAATGAATAGCCTCATTGTTGCTTGAGGTCCCAGCAGACATTGCCTCTCTTTCAGCTACCACGGTATGAACCATGCTGTGCTGTTATTGCCACTATGTAAGCACAGAAAGCCCATACCAAGGCTTACTTTCCAGTTCCTGTTGACAGTGAAGAGCTGGGACAATCTGAACTGGGACAATCAGCTGCAGAGATCAGATCCCAGGCAAGGCTGGCAGCCTACGGAACCCTCCCCCAACATCTCCCTCGTCTGAGCAGTACCTTACGGCTACCAAATCCCGAGGGCCCGGGTTCTTTTATATTCTTTTGATGCTACTCTTGCCAAGGAATAGATGGGACAGGCCAGCTGCTTGATGTCGATGCTTGTCCACAGTTCAAGGTGTCAGATTCTGGACTCTGTCTCAGTCATGTCCCAACTGCCACCAAGAGGCCTGTGGAAAATCTTCAGTTGCTCTCAGACCATGACCGTCATTTCATGGCCCCAGGCTCTCCAGTAGGCAAACAGAGTTGATCAGGTAACATACAGGAAGCTAAACATGAGACACGCTGATTCAATGCTGTTTCTAGTGCTTGCTCTAGAGAAGATTTCTGGGGAAGAGAAGAAAAATATATATAGCAACATAGTCACTCAGAGATGTGAGAATTTGGAGGTGACCTAGGATCCACAGCTGAGACAAAAATGTTCTATTTATAATTTTCTAATGTATTTATTTATTGTTGTAATACTGGAGATTTCAACCCAGGGCCTCATATGTACCATGCACGTGCTCAAAAACTGAAGTACATCTCCAGCCCTCTTTGATTTCTTTGACTTGAGGCCAGTCATGAACTTGTGATTCTCCTACCTCAGCCTCCCAAGTAGCCAGGATGACAGGTCTGTCCCCTCCCCCAGGCCCAGTGAGATGCTGTATTTAGACATGACCCAAGCTGCTGTCCATTGGAGCCTGTACAAAGTGAACGGCTGGAGCCTGGCCAGCCTCTGTTGGCCACACTCTATTATTGTGGAGCACTTTACAGCAATGGAAGAATGGGGACAAGAAGGCAGTGCCACTTTGAGCAGGCCTCCAGGAAAGACTGCTAAGGGATGGGTTTCACTTTAGGATTAAATGCTAAATGTTAGAGGAGCAAATATAGATTTGTACTAACTTGTATTTATGGGTATAAAATTCTGGAAGAATACATAGGGACAGGTTTTAAAAAAGAGTCCATTGCTTGTGACTAGAGAGAGCTGAGCAGATGACAGACAAAATGGGAGGCAGGTTTTCCTCGGTTCTGAACCTGCAAGGAGCCTTTATGCACACAAGTTACCCATCTGTGTTTCCAACCAACCATGAGCCAGAGACATTCAGAATCTGGCTATAGTTCTGTAATAGGGCCCTGGTTAGTGCCCATATAGCCTTAGGTTCCAGCCCCAACACACACACACACACACACACACACACACACACACACACATACCACATCTGTACTGAGCATATACAGAGTTTCTTCCTTGATATTATTTTCTAAAAGGACAACATAGCAGCTATTTCTGTTGTAGCATTTACATGATGCCAGGTATTTTAGGTCATCTCTATTATAAGACAGATTTTTATGCAAATATGAGGTCAATCATAGTTAGCTTTGACTGTCAGATTGACAAAGCCTAAAGTCATCTTAGAGGTACTGCTCAGTCAGATTGGCTTTGTGGGCATGATGTCTGCAAGGGAGTATTTGTGCCAATGCCTCGAAGATAAGAAATGTCAATGATTTTGGGTTTTTTTTGAAATATGACTTTTGGGGGGCTGGAGAGATGGCTCAGCAGCTAAGAGCACTTGCTGTTCTTACAGAGGACCTGGGTTTGACTCCTAGCACCACATGGTGGTTCACACCTATCCTAACTCCAGTACCAGGGGATCTGTTTACTGCTCTAGAGGCTCTGGGATCAAGAAGAACGGGGCCAATAAGTGAGGCAGACTAAAGTCTTATACAAAAGTCAACTTTATTCAGAGCATCAGACAATTTATACACTGAGGGTTAAGAAGAGACATGAGTGAAGTGTACAATCACAAGGGCAAGCTGCACATGGCGGACATAAAAGCATGATCCAATAAGTTCTATGTTTTTGAAGAAACTGAAGTCACAAGAGTCTTGCCTTGGTTTCCTGGAGTTTTCTCCCAAGAGATTTCTTCATACAACTCCATTCTTGGACCATGTTCCAGACAGGATCCAAAGCACTCTCCTACCTTCCACAAACATCAGGCATAAACATGGCGCATAGTCATATATGCTGGCAAAGCATTCCTACATATAAAATAAAAATAAACCTTTTTTAAAACATATGACTTTGTTACTCTGCTAACCATTTTCTGCCTTATAACAGAATGTCCAGGATAATAAACATATGAAGAGAAGAGGTTGGGTTTGAGCCACAGCCTTGGAGGCCCCTCATTTGAGGCCTGTGGCAGTATATTGTGGTGATAAGTCACTCACCTCATGGACACAAAGTAAAAGAAGACAAGAAAGGGCCAGAGCTTCACAGTCATCTTCAAGGGCACACCCCAGTGACTTAACCTTCTTTTAATAGGCCCTACCTACTTAAAGGTCTACCAACTCCCAATGGTGTCAAGCTGCTGGCAAATGACTTCCAACCCATGGGGCTTGGAGGGGACACTTCAGGTATAGCAATGACCTCAATACAATGGTATTGAAAGCTGTGTGTGGTGGCACATGCCTTTGATCCCAGCACCCTGGGGACAGAGGCAGGTAGATCTCTGCGAGTTCAAGGCCAGCCTAATCTACGAAGCAAGTTCCAGGACATCCAAGGCTGTATAGAGAAACCACATACATACATATATACATACATACATACATACATACATACATACACACATAAGTTAAATGTTCACAGTATATTGTTAAATGGAAAAAAAGGGGGTACAAAACAGCAAGTATGAGCCGGGCATAGTAGCTCATACCTATGATCAGAGCACTCAAGGGCTGAGGCAGGGTTGCAAGATCAAGGCCAACCTGGGTCTTATAGAGACCCTGTCTCTAAAACCAAGCTAGTGAACTTAAAAGGGACTTTTAATATTTTTCTACTTTTTTCTGAGCTTTTAAAATGAGCATCCCACATGCTTCTAATGGGAAAATAAGAATAGTTATAGAATTGAGAGGTTCAGTGGGGGTGAGAGGCTCACTGGAAAAATGTTGAGCTGCTAAAATCAGGCCTCTGCCATCCCACTCATGCCCATGTCACTCAGGCCCAGCAAAGGTCTGTGCCTTAGGAGGAGAGAAGGTGTGGGAACTCCAGGACAAGAGTGGAGAACACAGAGCCAGCTCTTCAGGAGCCTAGTGGAGGGATAAAGAGACCCAGAGATAGCCTGTGACTGGCCTGAGGCCACACAACGGGCCAAGGACAGATGAGCCACGCTTGGTCAGGCCTTGGTCTCCAATATCAAGATGCCTGGACACAAGACAAATTATGTTCCTTAGCTCAAATGAAGGAAAAGAACAAAGATTTACTCAATATGGCCATGGCCTATCACTGGTGGTGCATGCCTTTAATCCTAGCACTCAGAAAGCAGAGGCAGACAGATCTCTGTGAATTTAAGGCCAATCTGGTCTACAGAGAGAGTTCCAGGACAGCCAGGGTGATTTCACAGAGAATCCCTGTTTTGAAAACAAAACAACAACAACAACAACAACAACTAATGTGGCCCCATTGGGAAGAGGGACAAAGAGTTCCATCATTGAACCCCCAAGTTTTTGGAATCCTGAAATGAGAGAGAGCAAAGTTTAAATTGAGAGCCAAGACTATGCACATCTAAGCAGTGACAGTCAAGGTGTGGTCCTGCTCACCACTGACCCCTCACTGTCAGGGCTTTAGTCTCATCCTGTAAGGTGCTCTAACAACTTGTAACCTATGTGAAATCTTCCAGGAAAGACAGGTTCTCCCAGCAGGAGTTTCCTTGGGAAATTCCTAGTTCCTTAGGGTCCATTGTTTCAACAATCTGATAGTCACATGGAGAGATACAATAGTGTCTTTAGAATATCTTCATTTCTTCCCAGGCTGGTTACAGTGCCACAGCAAAGAGACAAAGTGGCCAAAATATTGAGGGCGCTCCTGGAGACCTCCTAGCCATGGCAACAGAATGAGTGGAAGGTTGAGGGTAAAACTTTCCATCCTGTCACTAAGATGAAAGAGTTTAAGACTGTGGACAATGACTATGTTGTCACTGTCCTTGGGACCAGTGCAGAGTCCCTAATCCCTGTTTCACTTCTGGGCCACCCTCATGCAGTTGGCAGAGGGACATGTAACACCATTTCTCAGATCTTATGTAGCAGTCAAGGGACAAGGTGCTGAGTAGCTCCGTGTACCAGTCAATTGCAGGGGCATCAGAATGAAGGGGGACAGGCCAAAAGGTCACAAGCTGCAAGGTTCCTGATATGCGACACTCTAGCAAAAGCAAAAGGACAAGGATGGAAACCTGGTCAGGTGGATGGGTGAGGAGTTAAACCAAGTGTCAAGGCTGGACACTGTTTTGGACTGAGTGGTGGTGGCTGCTCAGTGCCTTGTAGAATGCCTGCTCAAAGAAGGGGTTCTTACTAATGTAAACACTCCTTTAAATTTTGTTAAATGAAGACAAACAAACAGCAGTTGGACAGATATGTAGGACTGTATTTTACTATTCTATCTACAAATGTGTTTGGAAAAAATTCAAAACAACAAATAAAATCATGCCCAAGCCTTCCCCTACCACCACCCCAATGGTTTTTTCCCAGCTCCATGTCAGAGGCCCTTGCTGTACTGACCCCATGGCAGTCAGCAGCTTCCCACCAGTGCTGTTTGTTTGTGTGTTTGTTTGTTGAGACAGGGTTTCTCAGGGTAGCCCTGGCTGTCTCGAACTCACAGAGAACCATCTGCCTCTGTCCCCGAGTGCTGGGATTAACAGTGTGAGCCACCACCACCCAGCCCCAGTAGTGCTCTTTAACCCAGTTCCTTTGCTTTAGCTCTTTTATTTATTTATTTTGTTTTTTTTTTTTTTTTCGAGGCAGCGTTTCTCTGTATGGCTTTGGAGGCTGTCCTGGAACTCACTCTGGAGACCAGGGTGGCCTTGAACTCACAGAGATCCGCCTGCCTCTGCCTACCAAGTGCCGGGACTAAAGGCGTGTACCACCAGCACCCGGCCTTGCTTTAGCTCTTCTCACTGCCTGGACCGCTCTCCCTTCTCCCTCTACCACCCAACGTATTCCTTTACTTCCTTCAAGTCTTTCTTAAAAAGCCTTCATCTCAGCTGAAGCCTGCCTGAAGCCAGACTGCCTCCAGGAGTGCACTGACCCAGAACCAGCTGGATGAGAAGCATTTGCTCCATCAGCCTACTCCTGCTGTCTTTGATTTCTGTGCACTCCTGTGGAGCCATGCTGCAGGGATACCGGGATCCGAGGCTTTGTCTGCTTTGCTCATTTGTGTCCTCGCAACAGTGCCTGCTCCACAGGAGATAGTCAGTACATACTTGGTAGATTAGAGAGCACCCAAATAAATCAGATCCACACCCCTTCTCTGGTCCTCATGAAATCCAAGCAGGCACAGCCAAAGGGAAGCTCCCAGTACTGAGTCATTCAGTGACTACAGCAAACATTCATTGCTCATTTTATTCTTTTTCTGAAAAGGACTTGCTTATTTGGGTTAGGTGTACAGGATTGCATATAGCTCAATCTGAGGATGTAGCTGAGAATTGCCTTGAAATCCTACCCCCACCTCCCAAGTAGTGCTAGGAGTACAGGCCAACACTATGCCTGGCTTCCAAACGAGATTTCTGCAGGGCTTGCAGACCCCAGCATGTAAAGAGACAGGAGCAGGGAAGAAAGAGTCAAAGAGAGGAGAGCTTGTCATGTGCTGCTAGGCCCTTATCAGGCCATACTCTCCCCTGGTCCAGACTGGCAGGTCAGACACCTGGTCAGAAGGCATAAATGCAGAGGCGGGCTCCTCCAGGAAGTGGCACTGGGATAGTCATGCAAAGGCCCAGTGGTGTGCAGATGAGTGGCCTGTTCAGACACTGTCCAGGAACATACTCTGGCCATCTCCACTTAGATTCTTGGGGAGTGAAGTCACCTGAGACTCACATGTCTTATCTTCCTAGTTCACAGTTGCCTCCAGCTCTGACTGCCAAGTTCACAGCCCTCTCTGATCACAGGATCCCTTTCTGATTGCCTGAGCCACCTTTTGTTTACAAATACTTGGATACAACACACACTTGTTAAGAAACGGAAATTATTTGCTCAGAAAAGACACTCTCAAGATAGTATATCTGATCTCTAACCAAACAATAAGAAAAATAGGAAGAAATCAAAATGGAAATTTAGGGGGCACAAAACCAGACAAAAGTGTTCATTAAATGGATATGCAAATGGCCTGGCAGCCTGGGGAAAGGTTCAAGAGCCAATCACTGCCACTAATGACAAACATAAGGTCTTAACAATGTAAAATTGTACATTTAGAAAAGGATCTTGCAGTTTTTCACAAAACTAAACATACACCAGCTATAAAACCCAGCAATACATTCCTGGGAACTACCCCAGGGAAATGCTGGCCAGAGGACATCCAATCCAAAACATGTTACTCATAGCAGCCCCAAACCAAAACAACCCATGGAATACCTGACACAGTGATGAACATGGTAGCAGCAACATCATGGCTGATCACAAGTGATGCCTAGAAACTAAGCACTAAACTAGGGGGTGGAAGCACATGCCTTTAATCCCAGCACTCAGGAGGGAGAGACAGGTGGATCTCTTAGTTCAAGGCCAGCCTGGTCTACAGAGTAATTTCCGGGACAGCCAGGTCTACACAGAGAAATCTAGTCTCAAAAGAAAAAAAGAAAAGAAAGGAAAGAAACTAGATACGAAATGTTGTGTAGTTCCATTTTATAGGATGTTCTTAGGAAAAGCTGACAAGTCAATAGTGCTAAAGTCAGGGAGCAGCAAGGCACCAATTGGTAGGGGATCCATGAAGATCTCCATTTGGCTGTTAAGTGCTCCCTGGCCCCACCACCACCACCCACACAGTTTGTATTGGCTTGAACTCACAACCTTCAAGCACTCTCCCACTGAGGTATACCCAAGCTTTCTGTATGTCCATCTGTGTGGTGGTCTCAGAGATGTAGACATCAACTTTGCACCTTAATAGAAGGTGATTCTGTGAACATCTATGGCAGGCTTTCCAAATACTATTTGTTTGAAGAGTAGTTCCAAATATTATAGCTTCTAGGGAGACACTGGTTCCTGGATAGCTAGCTCCCCAGGGACCTCGCCTCGCATTTCTGCTTTTTTTGGGGGAAAGGTGTCTTTTTCACCCAGTCCCAAACATGCCTGGGGGTAAATCTCTCAAATCTCTCAACAGCAGCTTCAACTACCCCGGGTGGATGGACTACACAGCGCCAGTCCCCGCAGGGTTCCAGCTGAGATTAGATTGCCTTTTGATGTCCAGCCACAGTAAAATAGGCTATCTATGCCTCAAGCTTGCCAATGCCCAATATTCGATGGCTGTCTTTGGGAGAATCAGAATTGCCCCACAGGTCGTTATGTGTTTTTTCAGATAGATCCGTGTGGGTCCCAGAGATGCATCTGGGCCAAATGCCAGGACAATCGACACCCTTGAGGGACCAACACATCATTTGTTGAGGCAGCGACAGAAACGCGCCACGCGGCCTCTTTAAGAGACGCCAGGAATGTATCCAAACAGACCGTGCGCACGGCGCACGTGACTCACAGCTGATTTCCGGCCCCGCCCCCTTCTCCGGCCCGCGCCGCCCGAGAGTCAGTTCGCTGCGGCCCGCGGTCCCCAGCTTCGGCGCGCGCGATGGCGCACGCAGCCCCGCCGAGCGCGCTGGAGCAGAGCGGCCCCATCCGCGTGGAACACGACCGCCAACGTCGCCAGTTCTCCGTGCGCCTCAACGGTACCGCGCTGCCTTTGTTTGCGCGCGCGCGGGCGGGACGGGGCGGGACCTGGCGGACGGATCCCGGGGCGGGAGGGCTCCAGAACCCCGACAGGCATCGCCGGAGCGCGCCCGCCCGGGCAGCCCGCACCTGCTAGCGCTGCCGGCTTCCGGCGCCGCGGACGGAGGGCTGCCACTCTGCATCCCAGAGAGCAGGTCGCTGATGACCTGCCCCCCCCCGACCCCCCACCCCCGGTGTTTGGTTGCTTCCTGCCGTCCTGGAAGAGCCTGCGCGGGCCTGGGGCATAACCCAGGGAATTTGTGGCCTGGAGGAGGAGGCGGGTAGGCGACTCTGAGATTTTAGCCAACTTCTCCAGTCGATGTGTGCCTCGGCCTCCCGGAATCTGACTTGGGGCTGTAGTGAAGACTGCTTTAGCTGACAGTGAGGATGAGATACTGTGGCAGTAAAGGTTCAGAATGACACATTCGGTGCACAGCAAGTGCTGATAAACATAGGTAAATGGCTACTTTTCAAACCAGAGAGCTAGGTCAAGGCCTCATCTTCTGTAGCGTTTGTACCAGCAGACCGACACTCCTCCCATTGATCCCGGGGGCTGGAAATGATTGTGAAATATGGGACCTTGAGTTCTTTGTAGCCCACCCCTCCCAGCTGGGCCCCCAGGGCATGTCCGTGACCAGACTTAGAGGCCACTGCGCCAGTTTTGAAGGGACATACTTGGGTGAGGTCAGCCAGTAAGTTGTACAGCTGTGAAGGTAATGAGCAGCCTATGCTGACTTCCTGAGCCAGCCTTCTGTGACCTGCACTTGGTCACAAGCAGAAGAGGCCTGGTCTCCTGTTTGTGCCACCCAACTACAGGGGAGGCAGCTGTCACTTCCTGTGTTGTGACATACCACCCCACATCACACATGAGTAAACTGAGGCTGGGGCTCAGGAAGTGACTTGTCCTGTCATATTCAAATCTGAGCCCAGCCGCCCCTTTGCCATGCCCATGCCCTTTCCATAGAGAAACAAGTCCTGTTGTGACACTTGGCCCTAGTCACTTGAGAGGCCTTATCTGAGGTTTTTCAGAACCTCTTATCTGAAGTAGTTCCAGGGAGGCTATGATTCTCCAGGTGACTCCGGAGGCCCATTAGATCCACAAAGAGAAAGGTGGAGAACTCTTGGGTTCCCCCTCCCCCTTTCTCTTCCAGGTGGGTCCAGTCAAAAGAATAGCACTCCATGCTGACTGTGAGCAGACTATAGCTTTAAACTTAACCCTTCTGGAACCTGCTGCTCTGTCACTTAACACAAATGGTGCCCTAGGGAGACAGGGTGGCTAGAGGCAGGCAGCCCCTCCTCTGCTCCTCCTGCACAGCCTGTACAACTAGGATTCATTCCACTAGTATTAACTGAGTACCTACTGTTTACCAACGTTCTTCAAGATGTCCAGGACTTGTGGGGCTGACAGTCTAGAGGGGGAGATGGGCCTCAAATAAATTACATAGTATCTTGTAGAACAAAAGCCCTTGGGAGAAGTGACACTGGGCAGAAGGAAGGATACATTGGGGCAGAGCTGCCCTTTAGCATCAGATTCCAAGAAGTTGGCTTTTTTTGATTGATTGGTTTTGGTTTTGGTTTTTTTTTTGTTGTTTTTTTGTTTTGTTTTGTTTTGTTTTGTTTTGTTTTTGAGACAGGGTTCCTCTGTGTTGTTTTAGAGTCTGTCCTGGAAGCTCAGTAGACCAGGCTGGCCTTGAACTCACAGAGATCCGCCTGCCTCTGCCCCTGAGTGCTGGGATTAAAGGCGTGTGTCACCAACACCCGGCCAAGTAAAGACCTGAATAAGGCAAGAAGGCACTGAAGAGGGCACCATGAGAAAGACACAATTGAGAGGGAAGGCCCGACAGTACCCATTGTGTATTCAGAGCAGCCAGGAGCAGTGCGTGGATAGAGGAGCATGGGCAGTTAGGGAGAGACTGAGAGCTCACAGGGGAAGAATAGTATAGGACCTGGGAATGTTACCTTTGACCCTGAGCACTGTGGGTTCCTGAAAATGCCCTGGGAAGAGGACAGATGACATGGACCAGGAACCCTAAGGCTGGAATGGTGGGGAACATACTGTGGGGAGCTGGCAACTACACTGGTCCAAGCAGTGTGAGCAGGGGTGGGAAGAAATGTCCTAAGTCCTGAGCTGATATGACAGGAAACATGGAGAGAGCTTGTTGGTATGGAATGTGAGAGGAGACTAGAATTCAAATATATATGACCCCCAAATTGAAGTTCTCAAATGCTGGATGTGTGGCCACTGTTTTCATAGGTGGGAGACCAGGGCACAGGGCTGGTGAACAGCAGCTAGTCCAGACCCTGAAGTTGCTTTCTGAGGGTTGTCATCTAAAGATTGGAAGAAGTCAGATAAAACCCCTGCCTCCAGCCCCTTCCTTGCCTTCTCTTTCTTACCTCAGCCAGGGCCAGCCACTCAGGTTTGTGTATGTGTTTTAAATATTTGTTTTTAGTGTGTGTGTGTGTGTGTGTGTGTGTGTGTGTGTGTGTGTGTGTGTGCCTGCCGCGTGCGTGTGTGCGTGTGACATGTATTCCAGTGCCTGGAGAGGTTAAAAGAGGACATCAGATGCTGCAGCTGGAGTTACAGGCAGGTGTGAGCTGCCAGACATGAGTGCTAGGAACTGAGGGTCCTCTGTAAAAGCAGAAAGCCCTCTTAACTGCCGAGACAGCTCTCCAGCCTCTGGGACAGCTACTTGTTACAAAAAGGCTCCCTCAGATCCCTCCCAGAATCTCTCTACCCCTTACTTTACAAGGAGGAAGACATACTAGAACTGAGCCCAGCTGGTTCCTCCAGTTCCTGGGTGCCCAGCACTGTCTCCAACATGCCTATCTGAGGCCTGGGTCACTCAGAGCCTAACCTAGACTGAGACTGTGTCACCACTAATCCAGGTGGTAGGACCACTCATCCATTGCATGGGTGTTGGGGGGTGTTAGAGCTGACAGTGCCACATGAGCTGTCATCCTGACCCATGATGGTGGGCAGGAAGAAGCCTTTAGTGAGGGAACACCTGGAATGAGAAGGCAGTGCCCACCTGGGAGGCCCTGGGTATATAGATGTGGCAAGTGGGAAAATGAGCAAGCAGCTAACCAAACACTTAGTGGCTGCTGTAGGGAGGAACTGCAGTCAGGGTGTGGCTGGAGCCTGCTGGCACATCTGAAATCAAGCCTGTGTACTTCTGCAGGTCTAAGCAGACACCTGCCGGGGACTTGGCTGTTCTCTGGGGATCCTGCTAAAGACACAGGGTCTAGCCTTGGGGCTTCCATATGCTTCCACTAGTCCACCTTTAGTCTCAGCATCTGGTAGGAAGAAGCAGGTTTTTGAAAGATATTTCCTGGGGGTTATGGGGGCAAGGTGGTGACTATCTTGACCACCAGACACCAAAGGCCTAGGCAGAGAATCACTGCGATATCCCTGGGTTGCCCATAAGCTAAGTAAGCTCCATGGGATTGAGAGCAGGAAGAAACTGAAGGTACTGGCAAGTTTGCAAGAGCTCGGTCCCTGTCCCCCAAGACTGCTGGGAACATAAGCTGGTCTTTTGGTGGCCCTAAGATCCCCATCACCAGGTTCCCTACACTGTGTGTCCCTTATGCACTCAGGCCAGCCACTCTGGCTTCCTTGTCATTCTGAGCATCATGAGGACTTTACTTCTGTGCTCACCACCTGAACTTCTCACACTAAAGGTTCTGTGTCCCTCATTTCTTCAGGTCTTTTGCACAAGAGCCAGATAATCCTTTTTATAACGAGAGCCCCCACTCCTACTCCGTCCCCCTTCTCTGCTCTCTGTGCCCATTTCCTGAGAATCCTATCATTTGTGTTTCCCCTACTAAAATGTGAAGGAGTGCCATGTCAGTTTTGTTCACTGCCTCCCACCTAACACTCCAAACACAGCCAGAACATAGTGGGCAGTCAGTGACTTAGGGTCAACTGGGAGGTCAGGACAGATGGGCTGATCTCTCAGTAACCAGGTTAGTTCCACAGCAGCTTCCCTCTGCACTCCCATCTCTAATGAGCTTGATTGACCCCAAGTACAGACCCAGACCTGGATCCCACATCTTGCAGCTGCAGGGAGTAGCTGTGGTGGTTACAGCTGGGCCTTTGCCAGGGAGTGGGCACAGCCCCAGAACAAGTCAAGAAGGGAGAGAGCATCCTAACTCTGGAGGTGGGAAGAAGGAGGCATAGTTCCATGATCCAAAGCACTGAGGCTGGCTAAGGTGATGCATGTCCATAATTGCAGCACTCTGGGTTCTAGGCCAGCTTGGTACTGTGAGACCCTGTCTCAGAAGAAAAGAAGGAGAGAGCATAGTTTGGAGAGTGGGTTCCTGGGTTACACTCTGCCTTCAGCCCCTGTGTGGTTGCATAACTTGGGTCTCAGGAGTTTAGCTCTGGAAATAAGGTGAATCATAGTCCCCTCCTGGGACTTGGGGGAGACATGAGTGAGGACACCAAGGGCAGAACCCTCAAAGATGCCTAGAGTGTGTGTGGGATGTGATTCTCCACTGTGCCTATCATTTCCCTTGTGACACCTGGTACAGGCAGGGGACCCAGGCACATGAAAATTTGAACATGCAAAATGCAGCTAGTTTGGAAGTTAAAATACATGAAGGACACTTTTCTTTTAGAAAGTAGCACATTCAAGGCCAGTGCTAGCAGGTTCTAGACCAGCCTAGGCTCCCTGAGACCCTGTCTCCAAATCAAAAACAAGCAAAGGCATTAACGTGTTTTATTTTAACGCTAGGGAACCATGTGCTCCAGCCTCAGGACCTCTCCTGCCCATACCTCTTGTTCTTCCTTTGCTCTTCCCTTAACTGTGCCCTTCCCAGCTGACAGTCTTTGTCCTGAGAACCCTCTGGCAACCCCTGCCATAATGTCTCTCTACCTCTCCCCGGTGCCAGCTTGAGCATTTCTTTATACCTAACCAGTCCCTTCAAATTAAAAAATGTTGGGTTTCCCTTTGGCTTCTTTTCTCATTGAGCACACCCTAGCTGCCAGCAGGTCCTCCAAAGCAGACACCTTTGGAACAGTCTGGCTTCCTCTGCCCACCAGGACTGAGGCTGCTGCTGCACTGGATCCTTTTGCCCTAGATTATTGCCACACAGCAGCCAGGGTACTCTGTGAAACCAGGAGTTACCTTCCATCCCTCTACTGCAGACCTAGTTTATGATAGCCAAGAAGGCACTGCAGGACCTGCCCCTGTCACTTCCCACTCCCTTGGTCCACACCAGCTAGTCACACCAGCATTCTCACTCCCTCGTAAAGGCGCTGTCCTGCCTCAGAGCCTTTGCACAGCTGTTTCTACTGATACCTCTCCCGAGCCAGTGTGTCTCACACCCATTCCCTGTCTACTGATATGTTATACACTACTTGCTTTTCTTGTTTATCTTTCCTCCCCTTAGTCATGAGGGCAGATCCTTGTTCCTTTCTGTATGCCCAGCACCTGAAAAGTGTTTGCGACTCAGTAACATTGGCTGGATGGGTGGATGAGTGGATAGGTAGTCAGCGCTACAAATTGTGGTTGGAGCAACTTCCCTGGGAACATTTGCCAGCAGAGCTTTTGGTAGACTGGTGAACTCTTGTCCTGGCAGGGATAGGATGGTGGATAACTATTTGTTCCTGCTTCCTGTGCCTAATGTTGGTGCATTGTGGACTCTAATTCAGCTTGAGTCTTGGCTGAGGGATGGGCAGGACTTGTGTTCTGACTGATAGTGCCTCCTGTATCCTCCTCCACTGAAGTCATGGGTTTGTTGGACTCTTGTGTCCTGTGCTGGACCTTAGGGAGGAAGGGAGGGTCAGCTGAGAACACAGGGTTAGGGTCCCAGTAATGACAGTAGCAAGGGCTTATGGGTGGTTGTGTGTTGTTGGTACCACCTTGAGCCTGTAGCAGAGAATGCCCCATTAAGCCCTACACACAGCCCTCTGAGGAATGCCATCATGCCCCTACTCTGGGGATATGGAAACCGAGGCACAGGAGTTATTCAAATTCACCTCTTATAGCACACTGGTAGTCTGGCTCCAGAGACTGTTCTTTACACATGGAATTGCCAGGAACAACCATGCTCTGAGGACCACTGGAGTCCACACCTCAGCTATTTCCATTTTTGGTATTTCAAGACGGGTTTTTTAATGTATTGTTTTGGAGCCTGTCCTGGCACTCACTCTGTAGACCAGGCTGGCCTCAAACTCACAGAGATCCGCCTGCCTCTGCCTCCCGAGTGCTGATATTAAAGGCCTGCGCCACCAATGCCCGGCTTCACCTCAGCTATTTCTATCCCCTGTTCCAGGATGTCACGACCGGGCTGTCCTGCTCTATGAGTATGTGGGCAAGCGTATTGTAGACCTGCAGCATACAGAGGTTCCAGATGCTTACCGTGGCCGTGGCATTGCCAAGCACCTGGCCAAGGTATGGTGAGTAGCAGACCAAGACGCAGCTGCCACCTTTCCCTTGCAAGGAAGATTGATTGGTGGCTAACTGTCGTCTGTGTCTAGACCACAGCTTCACAGGCCCATCTGGCCAGAGTTTGCTGTTGACAGTGGGAGAGCTTTTTGGACATTGCTTATTATACTCCTGGGCCTTCTGTGGCAGATGGCCACTATTCTGAGCATAGGGTCCCTGAGGCCTGACTCTGCCTTGGGATCAGGACTTGGCATGCATTACTTATTTAGTAAACCCTTATGATACAAAGTGAATGAGTGTCCAGGTCAGTGGGCTCATGCCCAGGTCCTCTACCTTCACGTGCCTTTCCCAAGCACTTCAAAATCCCAGGCTGCCTGAGGACAAAGTACAGGTGAAACAAAGAATGACTTTTGGGTGCAACCCCCACCCCTGTGCTTCTAGCGTAGCCTTCTGCTGGTTTCCCAATCCTGTGTCTCTCCCTTACTCCCTGCTTTTGGCTTTCCTAGATTGGAGTTCTCTTTCCCCCTCCCTGTGGGTCTTCCTGGGCCTCATGCCCTTACATATAAGACCTGGCCACAAACTAGTCTGTGAGTTAACCTAGTTATCAGGGAGGGAACTTGACTCTGATATAGGCAAAGTGGGAAGGTAGCCACCTGGGGGCCCTGGGGAAGTAACAGAGAGAGCTGATGGCTACCAATCTTGGACTGCAATGGGCCACAGCCCCCAAGTAAGCTGCAGTCTAACAGCTGTTCTCCCTCTGCTGGCCCAGGCCGCCCTGGACTTCGTGGTGGAGGAAGACCTGAAGGCCCACCTCACCTGCTGGTACATCCAAAAGTACGTCAAGGAGAACCCCCTGCCACAGTACCTGGAGCGCCTTCAGCCATGACCCAGGCCACTGTGTGCAGGAGTGCACCCTGTAGGCCTTCCACGTGGGCCTCGGCCAGCTCATGTGCTCTCAGGAACCTGTTCCCATGGGGACAGGCTCAGAGTTATTTTTGCAAGGACACTTGTCTGCAGCCCTCATGCAGGAATCTGGGGACCAGCTGCTGGCTGAGGATGTGTGGATATCCAGAGTGGAATGAAGAGCAGAACAAGTGGCCAAGCCCTTCTTCCCACAGAGGCCCTATGGCTTTGCTGAGGTCCTCCTTCCACCAGCTGCACATCCCATCTAGCCCAGCTACTGGGTCCCTGCTCAGACCAGCAAGAGGGTGAGGGAGAATCCCTGCCACCGCCTCCTGGAGCTGTGTCCTTCCTGCAGACGAGGAGGGTGTTCCCGGAGCCAAGAAGAACAACAGGAACCCTCTGTGCCAGCTTCCCAAGGTGGGGGTGCCAAGCCTTAGCCACTGCCAGTGCTAACCCTTTCTCTTTCTCAGACTTCTGTGCCCTGGCACAGGCAGTGGAATGGCAACAGAGGACAACCATTCCTGGTGTATGAGAGAGCAGTGGGTACAGCTCTAGCCCAGGCCTATCTGTGGGCATACACACCAACAACACATGAGCACAGACATAGGGCAGATGACAGTGAATGTCTTCCTTTTCTTGGTTACCCACACATTTTGGCTTCTCATGTGGGTTCTACAAGGAAACAAGGTCCCTGTCTGAAGGTCTGCCTTCCCATGGATCCATCTGCTGGGGTCGGTTCAGAGGATAGTGTTGGTCTTCTGAGCAGTGCAGTATCCTTGGCCCTCTCTGGCCTTCCAGCTGTACTGCCAGGCCTTTCTTGGGTGTCACCTTGGAGATGGGTGGGAAGGTGGCACAAAACATCCATTTTATATCCTCTCTTGTGCTTCTGGTCATCTCCCCACTGCTGCTTAGGCCACTCCAGACATCTGTGCACAGACACCTTCCCACTCTGCAGGAGTATTGAAATCTACCGGGAGGCCATGCACCCTGGCTGGGAATCCTTATACTCAGAACCCTTGAGCCTCACTCACCACTGCAGGCATGGGCATGGATCCCACCCTCAGCATCTCCCTACCTCCTGCACTCCTGGCTGTTACCCTGTCCTTGATGTTCCGTTTCCAGACTCCTAGAATTCCAGGATAACCCAGCATACCTCCCCTGCCCTTCTCTGTCTGCCAGGGACTCCTTTTCAGGGTCCAGAGAAACCCTGGGCCTCTAGGACGACATTGCTGACAGTATTCTGCCAGCTATGATGGCAATGTGTCTGCAACACAGTACTTGAATGAGGGTCCTGAATCATGTCGACCCAAGTAGAGTAGCTGGGCTTCCTCGGTGGGCTTGTTTCGAGTCCCTGCATGGTGGCCTGAGCATTCTCACTGACTTGGAAGCCTTAAAGTCCCACTGCCCAGGCTCCAGAGGTTTGCCAGCCCTGCGGTGTAGCAATAACCATATCTCTGCCTCTTTCTCTTGGCCAATACTGCCCAACTGGGCCACTCTGGTGCTACCCCATCTGCCTCCCCACCCCACCCCCAAACCTCCATGTCCTGGCTCACTTCAGGAGCCTATGGCTAGGCACTGGTCACTCTAGGCTTCATGTTCCTTCAGTAGGTCTGTGCTGTGGTCAGATCTCACTCTGGGGTTTCCCTTCCTTGCCCAGTCTACACAGGCAGTAACTCATGTGCCTTTCCTTCTCTGAACCTGCCACCAGTAGTGTCTGGGCCAAGGCTCGTCTTGGGACCTGTATCCTCCCCCTCACTTTTCTGACTTTTGACACATTGCATGATCCTGTTGGTAACTGATAAAAGACTAAGGCACAGCGAGGTCAGGGAGCCCCAGAGTGAAGGAATAAAGGGAGATAGGTTATCTAGGAGGCAGTCCTCCCTGGTGTCCAGCCTATTTCTTGGTCCTAAGCACTACCTGCATAGTGAGACAGCCCCACTTCAGGGGAGTCTAAGCTCTGAAGGCTGCCATGGCCTGACTGAGGTCTCCCAGCACAATAGTGGTAATTAGCATCAGGATCCCAGCCCAGGTCTGGACAACTTTGCTGTCTGTGCCTCCTCCTCGTTGCCTGGGCAACAACTTTACAGGGATTCCTAGTAGTAGTCATGGTACCACACTAGCCTCTGATACAAGAGCTGCTCTTTGCCCTGAAGTTGGTCATTCGGGGATTCCTGGCCCAACATTGGAAAAACACAGCAGTGCAAGTTTTCCAAAACAAGAACACAGGGAATCTGCTCGTGCCAGCTCCTCTTAAATGGGACCTAACCCATCAGGACTTGTGTAAGAGGCACAGCAGTTGCAACCCTTTTGGTGTTATCCCCATTTTAGTTCTCCTGGAAGCCCCAAGCGATATCAGCTATTGGGCCTGTTCTGCAGATGAAGGGACAGGGTCAGATTAAGGGAGTCCAGCCTGCAACCCACACAGCTAGACAGCCCAGGATCCAAAACTAGTCTAGTCCCTGTCTTCTAGATGGTTCCCAGCTCATATACTGTGGTCAGATGTCTACTTTGGGAGACAAATGACATCAGTAATACATAGATAAAATTTTTAGTGATTCCCTTATTCCTTTGAAGGACCGAGATAGGGCTCTGTCTTGAATTATAAAGTACATGGCCAACATCAAGAAGTCTGGCTTGAGAACAGGAACACTCCCCTAGAGCACCAGGCCACTCACCTCTTGTTCCTCAGATCAGGACTTGGGCTGGTTCGAGACCTTCCACAAGTCCTTTTACTCAGGGTCCTACTTCCACTCAATGCCCTACGTTTCATACACAAAAATCTTTCGTGGCTGTGGGTTGAGCTTTTAACTGCAACCTCCAGGATCACACTTGGGGGTTTCAGCTGTGTCCTATGGCTTCAAGATATTAAAGATGCTTTTCTGGTTGTCAAAGTTGCTCTCTGGTTCTCTTTCAGTGCCTTGGGACTGTTATGATAAAGTGTGGTGAACCTTGTGTGGGAGACCTTGGCAGATTCCATGGCTGGCAAGGGTGACTGACGTGGGAGACAAACATACCAGGCAGACAGAGCTTAAGTGAGAAGTTGTATTGGAAAGGGAGCAGGGGAATAAAGAAGTAAAGAGACACTGAGGACAGAAGAGAAGAGGGAGACAGGAAAAGCCCTGTCTGCCCCAGGGGAACAGAGCAAGAAAGAAGTGGGAAAAGAGAGCATAAGTGGGCAGGGTCTGCCTTTCAAAGGGGCCCTTTGCGCCTGCATACAGACCACAAAATGACGGGCCCCTGGGCTGACCAGGGCACTGCCTGAGTGCATTCTGCCAGGTGACAGGGGCAGGCCAGCATAATGCCCGAATCCTTATAGGGACAAACAGTTGATGGTGGTCTTTCTGTCTTTAGTATTGTCCTCAGTCACTACACCCCAGGCTACTCAGGAGGCTCTAAGGCCATTCATTGGGTCTTTGAGGCTTTGCTTTCAAAGCAGGTGATCACTGCAGCACTTGTGTATTAGTCTACTGTGTGGTTCTAGGATTCCCTAAACTAGAGAGTCCAAGGTCAAGGGTCACATCTGGCTTCTTAATTGCACAATTTGTGACAGGCAGCAGAAGAGTAAAAGAGTGTTTCCAAACACCCTGTACAGTAACAGTGCAATAATGATTAACCCATGCCTAAGGGCTGAGCCCTCATGACCCAGAGTATTTTTTTGTTTTGTTTTGTTTTTTGAGACAGGGTTTCTCTGTGTAGCTTTGGAGCTTATCCTGGCACTCACTCTGGAGACGAGGCTAGCCTCGAACTCGCAGAGATCCACCTGCCTCTGCCTCCCAAGTGCTGGGATTAAAGGCGTGCGCCAACAATGCCCGGCCAGAAATGTCTTAAAGTTCCACCTTACAACACTACTGGGGGTCAAGCATCAGTGCATGGTCTTTCTGGTACGTGTTGCACCACATGTAAGTTTTCAGGGGTCCATTCTCCCAGCAATGGAATCATTCCTGAGTTATACCTTGGTGGGGACAGATCAGCAATCCCCATGTTCACAGCTTGAGGCAACTATTTCTAGGAAGTCAGTCCCGCTACCAGCATGTGTCAGCCAACACAGGAAAATGAATCAATGTAGGATTTAGGGCAGAGAACTTAAATGTTAAAATTCTCAGCTGGGGGGGGCTGGAGAGATGGCTTAGAGGTTAAGAGCACTGACTGTTCTTCCAGAGGTCCTGAGTTCAATTCCCAGCAACCACATGGTGGCTCACAACCATCCGTTATGAGATCTGGTACCCTCTTCTGGTGTCCAGATATACATGGAAGCAGAATGTTGGATACATAATAAATAAATAAAAAATTTTTTAAAAAAAATTCTCAGCTGGGTGGTGGTGGTGGAGGCGGTGGCAACACACACCTTTAGATCCCAGCACTCGGGAGGCAGAGGCAGGCAGATCTCTGAGCTCGAGGCCAGCCCGGTCTACAGAGCTAGTTCCAGGACAGCCAAGGCTACACAGATAAACCCTGTCTATACAAATAAATAGATGAAAAGAATCTCAGAACTACTCAGGTTATTACACTGAGGCAGGAGGGGTAGATTCCTCCAACGCCATAATCACACAGTTGCCAAGGGTTCTCCCTGCTGAACAAGTTCCAGGAGTGCACCACTCTTGTCCCCACAAGAAAAACACACTCAGAGCAAGGAGACTCCTTTTGCTTCCCTGCCCCACCAACAGGAACTGATTAAAAACTTACTGGGTAAGGCTCTGGCAAGAGTGGGTTACAGGCCAGCAGCCCCTTCTGGTGTACAGAGAAGACAGCTGGCAGCCCAGACAATCGGGTTAAGCAGGGCAACAACATGGGCAGTCATGCCAGTCTGCTGATATTGCAAAGCCTAATGAGTGGAGCATTTCCTCAGCATAAGGCTCTTGGTTCCATCCCCAGCATCCTCCGTCCTTAACAAAAAACTAGAGAATAATGGGCCTCAAAGACAGGTCCAAAGAGGAGGATCAGCTCACCCACTGTTAGTGCAAACACAGCACTGCCGAAGTCACAGCTTTCTTGTTTGAAGCAGTTTATCTCAGGGAGCACACCTGAGTCAGGAAGCATGGAGTTAGGTTGACACCTGACTGGTGAGATTCAGTACATGTATGGATTAAAAGGATGGGATCCACAAGGCCTGGAAGATTTGTTCCTGAAGGTCAGCCTCCTGAGGGAGAAATGTGGGGAGGGTATCCCAGCCAGGTATGGTGTGGGACTGAGGAGAGGAGGAACGAGCCTCCTGCAAACAGGAAATAGGATCTCACTGTGCTGCCCACCATTTTGGCCTCAAATTTGAGATCCTCTTTTGAGAATCAGAGGTTTAGTGTTTTATCTGCCTGGTCCCAGCACTCAGTAGGCAGAGACAGGTGGATCTCTGAGTTTGACAATGACAGTCATAATGAGACCTTGGGGGGGTGGGGAGGCTTTTAAAGGATGCTTTGTGCCGGCACATACATAATGTGCCTAAGTACACTAGAGGCCTTCCATAGTCTCTGACCTTCTCTCCCATTACAGTTCAATCTCAGTTTCCCATAAACCTCCTCCTATTCTGCCTTGGGGTCTTTGTTAATACTGTTTCCTCTGCCCATTGTGTAAAGGGAGCCATGTATGGTCCTAGTTCTCTCCACATCTTCAGGCCTGTACCCAGCTGTTTCCTTCTCAATGAAACTTTCTTTCCATCCTTCCACCCTCATTTAAATTGCTACAGCCTCCTCTCCTGACTCCCTTACCCTGATCTGTATTTCCCCAGCCTTCATTTCTTCTTTTACAATATATTTCTTTTGTATTCTTTGTCATCCAATCCATTGTCTTTTTTTTTTTTTTTTTTTTTGGCTAGGATGCAAGCTCCACCCCCAGCAATGAGAGCCTGTATTCTATCTTCTGTGCTTTGTTTTCCTTTTGTTTTGTTTCATATTGTTTTGTGACAGAATCTTTGGGGGGGCTTCAAGACAGGGTTTCTCTGCTTAACAACCCTGACTGTCCTGGAACTAACTATGTAGACCTGGCTGGCCTCGAACTCACAGAGATCCACCTGCACCTGCCTCCTGAGTGCTGGGATTAAAGGCGTGCCACACCCAGCTTTGTGACAGAATCTTACAAAAAAAAAAAAAAAAATTTGGCCTCAAAATTGCTTTGTTGTTGGGGCCTTTTAATTCCTGATCCTCCTGCCTCAGCCTCCCAGGTGCTTTGATTGCAGGCCAGCACTACACAACTCACAGCTTGCTTCTCTTTCTGAAACATCGAAGCATCTAACTCAGTGCCCAGCAAATACAGAATGCACAAAAATATCTGTTGGGTGGAGTGATGGATAGATGGGCTGGACAGATGGATGAATGAATGGATGGATAGATGGGAAGGTAGATGGACAGATAGGGAATAGTTGGGTGGGTGAGGAGAAGGGTAAATGGGTGGATGAGGGATAAATGGACAAAAGGATGGATGGATGGACAGGTGGGTAAATGACAGGTGGGTGTGTGGCTCATGCAAGTTACAGTGTGTAAACAAGAAAGGATAGGGAGTGTTTGGCCTGCCAGTGTTTGAAAAGTGAACTACTAACAGCCTCCTTATTCAATTTCTACGGAGATAATTAACTTGTAAGTGATGGCCTATTTTAGCCCGTGGTTTTAGAAGTCTAAAACCATGATGTTGTAGACTAATTGTTTTTAGGCCTCTGCTGGGGTCCAGGATGGCAATGGCAGGGAGCATGTTAACACAACACTTATTTCAAGGCCAGGAAGGGTTGGGGTCCTGGTATCACTTTCGGTGTCACAACATCAGTGGCCTAACTTCCACTAGGCTCCACCACTTAAAGGTCCTACCACCTCCCAAGAGCACTGTGGACTGGGTACCATATCTTTAAACCAGAGCCTTTGGGAGAGACTCCATATTCCAACCTCAGCAAACTTGGAAGAACACTCAAGATTGCAAATATTTCCTGCTGCAAAGGCGGTGGGACAGTTCCCAGGAGCTATGGACAGATGCCTCCACCCCACCCCCAACCCCAGCAGGGATCAAATGCACTCCCCAGCCACTCTCTCAGTGTAGTACATTAAGATAGAGACAACTATGGGAGACAGGAAGTAAAGCAATAAAGCTGCTACAGTCCATATTAGGAAAGGTGTGGTCACAAGCAGAACTTGCTGCAAAGAAAGCTTACCAAATTCCTGAGGGGACTCTTTTGCTAAGGACTCCAGAGAGCCTATGGCTGTGAAGTAGGCCTCAAGTCCCAAACCTGTCTGGGCAGAGGAACTCAAAACCTGTGCTGCTCTCACAGCAGATTTGAACCTGAGGAAAACTGAATAGGGGAGCACCCCGGGGAGGGCAGATCCGGGTCCATCAGGAAGGGGCCTTGGAAATGTGGTCTTGGGGTCCTGTCCGCTGCTGAAGCCTCAGCTATTGCTCCCTTTCTCCTAATATGAACTTAATGGTGGCGGGCATTCCATCCATGCTCCACCCTTTCTTCGGATTGGGGGAGAGAGCTTGGATTTTACTAGAGAACACAGGATGGAATGTAGGAAGAGAAAAACGAGATAATCTAGAAAAGGAACACTGCCCAGAGGTAGAACAGACAGCAAAGGCCCCGAGACAGAGCACGATCCCATGATTCAAAGAATGCACAGAAAGACAGAGCAAGGGCTGCGCTGACTTCCTTGAACTTCTTCAACCCTAGTGCAAGAGTGCGCCATGGATTTCTGAGCAGGAAAAACACGATCTGCTTGAGGTTTTAGAAAGTTTGCCGGGCGGTGGTGGTGCACAACTTAATCCCAGCACTCGGGAGATAGAGGCAGATGGATCTCTGTGAGTTCGAGACCAGCCTGGTCTACAGAGCTAGTTCCAGGACAGACTCCAAAGCCACAGAGAAACCCTGTCTCCAAAAACCAAAAAAAAAAAAAAAGGAAAGAAAGAAAGATCTTTATGGGGCTGGGGCAATGGGTCAGTGGGTAAGATGCAGGCTACAGCTGGACAGTGGTGGCGCATGCCCCTAATCCCAGCACTCAGCACTCGGGAGGCAGAGGCAGGCGAATCTCTGTGAGTTCAAAGTCAGTCTGGTCTACAGAGATAGTTCCAGGACAGCTAGGGCTGTTACACAGAGAAACCCTGCGTGGGGGGGCCGCGGGGCGGAATGCAAGCTACATAAGCATCAGGACCTGTGTTCTAGTAGTCCTCAGTATTCGGTTTGGAGCTAGAGGCTACTTAAGCCACGCCCACCTGGAGCAGCCCCTCCCGAGTCACTGTGAAGGAAATATCAAACCCCTACCAAAAGCCTGTCTGGGGCCCTTTAACAGACTGTTCAAGTGCCCACATCCCAGAAGGATGGCAGGTGCCATTCTCATATCTACAACGACTTTTACAGGCTCAGGCTCCTGACCCCAGTAGATCAGCAGCCTGACTGTAGGCCTACTCATCAACCACATGGCATGGAACCTTCCTCTTCCTCTTAGACCTGTAAGAAAGGATACACACACACACACACACACACACACACACACACACACACACACACACACACACACACTGCCTCATAGATTTGAACACGCCTCAGAGTCCCTGCTATGCATCTGACCATGGATCTGTCCATGGCATTAATAACTCTAATACTAAACCTCTTATCCAAATCAACAGCCCATCCCAGTGTCCTCAGTGAATCTCAAACCAAAACCTTTCACCCAGAACCTATCTTTTAAAAACTGCCAATTGCACAGGTTAAGAGCACATACAATTCTTCCAGAGAACCTGAATTCATTTCCTAGAATCCACATTGGGTGGCTCACAAGCCACTATAACTCCAGTTCCACGGGCATCTGCTCTGGCAGCTGCAATACCTGTACTAATGTGCACATGCCCACACACAGATACAAACACACAATTAAAAATAATTATTTAAAAAGCTTGGTGTGGTGCCAGGCCGTGGTGGTGGTGGCGGCGGCTGCGCACACCTTTTAATCCCAGCACTTGGGAGGCAGAGGCAGGCCCATCTCTGGGTTCAAGGCCAGCCTGGTTTACAGAGTTCCAGAACAGCCAAGGCTACACAGAGAAACCCTTTTTCGAAAACAAAACAAAAAACCAACTTGGTGTGGTGGTTCGTGCCTATAATCCAAGTGCTGCAGGAGGGAGACAGAAGACAGGCTGATCCCTGAATTTCATTGACTAGACAATCTTGCCCAATCTATGAGCTTGGGGTTCAGGAAGAGGAGACCCGGACTCAAAACTAAAGATGAAAAACAATTGAGGAAGACACCCGGCATCAACCTCTAGTCTTTACATAGGTGAACACACGTGCACATGTATGTGTGTACCAGCACACAGGCATATACCCATCAGCAAGTACACAAAAACCCCATACCATACATACACACTAAATAAATAAATAAGAAACAAGGGGAGACATGGAAGAACAAGGGCTGTTCTGACTCAGGAGGTTAAGAGCACTGGCTGCTCTTCCAAAGGACCTGAGTTCAATACCCAGCATCCACATGATAGTTCTAGGGGATCTGACACCCTCTTTTAACCTCCAAGGACACCAGTCACTTACTTGGTACACAGATACACACACAGGCAAAATACTATAATATATATATATATATATGTATATATATATATATTATACCCAGCTTATAAAACGAAAATGAAATGAACTTTTTTGGTTTTTTGACACAGGGTTTCTCTATGTAGCTTTGGAGTCTATCCTGGAACTCACTCTGGAGACCAGGCTGGCCTTGAACTCACAGAGATCCTCCTGCCTCTGCCTCCCGGCTGCTGAGATTCAAGATGTGTGCCACCACTCTTGGTGATGTTCAGCTAAACAAACAAAGTCATGGGGTTGGAGAGATGGCTCAGCAGTTAAAAGCACTTGCTCCAAGCTCAATTCCCAATACCTACATGGTGGTTCATACCAGCTCCGAGGGCACGAGGCCCACATGTGGTACACATACATATATGCAGACAAAACACTCATACACGTAAAATAAATCTTCAAGAGAAATCCAACCTACAGTGCATTTCTTTCTCTGTACCAACTGCCCAGCATCAGCCTTGCAGTGTTGTCGTTTGTCTCTGTGCTTCCTGTCTCATGGACACGATGAAGCTACAGCATCTCCAGACCTTACTGTAGCACAGAAGGGAAAGCATGGGAAGGGAGCCCTTTACCCTGGAATGGTAATACCCTGTGGTAGCCTTTCCTTGGGGCTATCAAAGAGCCAGGAACCTTCAAACACTATGATAGCGAAGGCTGCCTCCAGAGACAAGCCTCCTAAAGTGTTTACCTAGGGCTCAAATGACATGTAACCTCGAGTTTTGGCAGTTTTCTCTCATCTGTCATTTTCCACAGCTCCTTCATAACCTTTTAATCTTGTTGTAAATTACACTCTTTGATCAATGTTTAAGGGGAGGTGAGTTCTTAGCAACTTTTAGAGGTGGAATGTGAGAGCCACCAGAATCCTATATGTAAAGATGTCTCAGAGGAATCCATGCCCACATGTATCTCTCTCTTCTCCAGAGCACTTCTCTGTTAGGCCCTGTGCTTAAGATCCATAGTGTAAAGCTGGGCGTTGGTGGCACGCGCCTTTAATCCCAACACTCAGGAGGCAGAGGCAGGCAGATCTCTGTGAGTTCGAGGTTGGCCTGGTCTACAGAGCAAATTCCAGGACATCCTCCAAAGCTACACAGAGAAACTCTGTCTCAGAAAACAAAAAAACAAAAAAAAATTTTTCTTTTTTTAGGGTTTTTTTCTCATGCTTATTTTTGGCGACAGGGTCTCTCTACAGAGCCCTGACTATCCTGGAACTCACTATGTAGACCAGGTTGGCCTTAAATTCACAGAGATCTGCCGGCCTTTGCCTTCTGAGAGCTGGGATTAAAGGCTTGTGTCCACCAAGCCTGGCCCCTGGAATTATTTGAGTATATCAGTGTTCTTTTGGGATAGTTGTTACTCAGGGGCATCTTGCCCACCTAGGAGAGCTATGCTTTTCCTGATAAGACCACAGGAGACTTAATGACAGACCCTAGAGCTTCCTATTAGAGGCATGTTCATTGATATGGGATGAGCCTAGGTTAGCTGCTGTCTCTTTGCATTGTGGAAATGGAACCTACTTGGAGGTCAATCTTAGTAAACAAACATTAGACAGAAATGTTTTCTCAACAACCCCAAACTTCAGTTAAGGAACAAAATTGTCATTCCTACAATTTCTAACAAGCATGGTCAGTATACTCACCTTCCAGTCACATTGGAAGCAGAGCTCCTTTAGCTACATTCTATTTTGTGTAAATTCATATTTCCTAAGCAAGTTTATTAGTATATCCTTCATAGCATCGATTTTACCACTTGAAATTCCACCTGCATCCTAATCTCTTTTAATAAATCTCTGGCTCTGCTTCACTGAACCAGCTCAGCCAGAAAGCTCTTTGGGCACTAAAGCCACAAATCCTGGTTTTGCCAGAATGGAAGTCCCTAAAGGAATAACACTCTCCAGGCTGCTGCAGGGGACAGAGTGGAGCTGTGCCTCCATCCTGTTGCCCTTGACATTTTTTTGAGGGCTCATGTAGGGTCGGTCAGAGCAATGTTGAAGTATTTCTCGACTACTGCTGCTTCTTAATCCACTGTCTCTGACAAGTTAGTTTGGTTTTTCTTAGCTTTCATTTTCTAGCCAAGGATCCTTGGCTTCTGAGAGCTGGGATTAAAGGCTTGTGTCCACCAAGCCTGGCCCCTGGAATTATTTGAGTATATCAGTGTTCTTTTGGGATAGTTGTTACTCAGGGGCATCTTGCCCACCTAGGAGAGCTATTTGATGATAGCTGCAGGCACCAAGGTAGAACTCCATGCCGTATGGTGGCGGCACATGCCTTCAATCCTGGTACTCAGGAAGCAGAGGCAGGCAGATCTCTGTGAGTTCAAGGCCAGCCTGGTCTACAAAGTCAATTCCAGGACAGCCAGGACTACACAGAGAAACCCTGTTTATAAAACAAACAAACAAAAGGTAGAATTCCTTTTCTTGTTCCTGGTTGAAATGGAATAGTATATGGTTTGCTGAGAAAAGATCAACCTTGCTTGAGGTAAAATCTGAAGAAGTTACCCTAGGCAGTTTTCTCTGGATCCAAGAAACCCATATCATGGGCATTGCTATGCTCGATCTCCTTTTAATGATTTGTTTTATTATTTTGATTATGTGTATGTATGTGTGTATATGCACACGAATACAAGTGCCTATAGAGGTCTGAGGTGTCAGACCTGCGGCCCCCCCCCAAGATGGGGTTACAGACAGTTTTGAGCCACCTGATGTGGGTGCTGGGAATAGAACTCAGATCCTCAGGAAGAGAAGTATGTGCTGTAAGCACTGAACCATCTCTCCAGCACCCGGCCCCTTGTGCTGTCTCTTGATTGGTGCTCTCTGCAGCTCCCACCTCTCTGCTCCCCAAAAGAACTTGGTGTTGCTTTTCCCATCTGCTACGGAAGGACATACTCACTGTTACTTCAGTTGCCCTTCCTGAAGCTAACAGCCTGGAGGGGAGTTCTGTTGGCCTCTTCCCAGTCCTCCACCAGCCTGCTTTCATAATCTCAAGCCTTTCTCCTTGTGAGCCTCTGATCTCCCCTTCGTTAATTCTGAAGTTACTTATATCACTTTCAAAGCCAAAATGAGTAATTGTAAACTCAGGGAGATCTCATTTCATGAGGGATTGGAAGCCCAGCCACTTTATGTGTGTGTCTTTACACTCTACACTGGATTGACTGATGCTATCTGATCTAGGTTGGGTAGGTCTCAAAGCCACCTGAAAGGAAATCTCCTCCTCCTCCTCTTCCTCCTCTTCCTCCTCCTCCTCCTCCTCCTCCTCTTCCTGCTCCTTCTCCTTCCTCTCCCTCACCCTCTTTCTCTACCTCTCCCCCACTTCAAATTTTTGGGACAGGTTTTCTCTGTGTAGTCCTGGCTGTCCTGGAACTCACTCTGAAAACCAAGCTGGCCTCAACCCCCAGAGATCCACCTCTGAGTGCTGGGACTACAAGCCCATGCCACCACACCCTTTCCAAACACAGAAAATACAATGTTTTGGGGTTTTTTTCTGGTTTTTCAAGACAGGGTTTCTCAGTGTCGCCCTGACTGTTCTGGCGACACTTTTGTAGCTAGCTTTTGTAGACCAGGGTAGCTTCGAACTCAGAGATCACCTGCCTCTGCCTCCCAAGTGCTGGGATTAAATGTGTCTGCCACCACCACCTGGCCTAAAAATCAAGAGTTTTACAGTGAGACCTTGTCTCAAAAAATTGATTTAGTGATTGGAGGAATGGAGCAATGATGCTCAGCAGTTCAGAGAACTGGCTATTCCTACAGAGGTTCCATCCCTGCACCTACCTACCTGTTAACTCACAAGCATCTGAAACTCCAGTTCCAGGGAATCTGATGCCCTCTTCTGGTCTCTGGGAGTACTGTGTGCTCATAGTGTATAGACATACATGAAGGCAAAATTTTAAAAAAGAAAATTAATTAAAACCTTTGGCTTAAACTGGACGGTGGTGGTTCATGTCTTTAATCCTAGCACTTGGGAGGCAGAGGCAGGAAGATCCCATGAGTTTAAGGCCAGCCTGGTCTACAGAGCAAGTGCTAGGAAAAACTCCAAAGCTACACAGAGAAACCCTGTCTTGAAAAACCAAAAACCAATTAACCAAACAACAACAAAATAAATAAATATCTTGGGCCTAGAGGGATGGATCGGTGGTTAAGAGCACCGGCTGCTCTTGCAGAGGACCTGGATTTGGTTCCCAGAACCCACATGTTAGCTCACAACCACCTGTAACTACACCCAGAGAATCTCATGTCCTCTTCTGGCCTCCCCCCAGCACCAAGCATGCAAGTGGCGCATAGACTTATGTACAGGCAAAACACAAATACACAATTGAGCAGTTGTGGCTCATGTCTTTAGTCCCAACACTCAGGAGGCAGAGGCAGATGGATCTCTGTGAATGCAAGGATAGTCTGGTCTCCAGAGCTAGTTTCAGGATTGCCAAGGCTACATAAAGAAACCCTGTCTCAAAAATAAATAAATAAGTAAAAGCTAAAAAATACCCATACACATAAAACAAATTAATTAAATTCTATTGTAAAAATATCTGTGTGTGTATCTTTATGTTTCCAAGTTATTCCTTTTTCACAATGGTAATTACAGAAGATGCAATTCCAACAAGCAGTCACATGCAGAATACAGGTAAGCTTGCTCCATGTAATTTTAACAGAGACCTATATTATTGTATTATTGTCTTTTTTTTTTAAGCTAGTATCTCACATTTGAGTTTTGTTACAGGCATGGATCTGAATTCAGTGGGCACCGAATTCCAGATTCTTGTGTCTGAGAACCAAGGATTACACCAACAACACATGGTTACAAAGGCCCCCAGAGCGTTGGCCCTGAGGCCAGGACTCTTAACAGGTTATTTACACAGATCTGCCTCTCCAGCGCCTCTGTAACCCTGGCTTCTCTCCAGTCTTCTCTGTTCCATGAAGTGCAGGGAGGAGTGCCGTCTAGTCTTTCTCTGACACGGCTTCTTCTCTATGTTAGCTTTGATGTGGCTTTCTTTAGCCTGTTCTCCTGCCAGTGTCAACTTACAATCATGTCATTAAAGTATGGTTGTCTGCCTGCTTGTGACATCCTTCTAAGAACAGAGCCCCAAGCCCAGGGTTCTCAAGGTTCTTACCTTGACCCATTTAGGACATGGATGCAGCTGCTCTTTGAGAAGCCTGCAACCACAACCACACCTTCAGATACCTTATTCACTTTGTGAGCACTTTTCTTCTATTTTTAAATTTCAATTTCAGTTTCATATTTGTGTGTGGGGGTGGATGGGTGGGTGGGAGTTTTCATGCCCATATATGTACATCTGTGTGAGTGCATGTGTCTGGAGGTGTGCATCCATATGTGTAATGAGTGTACAGAGGCCAGAGATAAAATCAGGTTTCTTTCTCAGTTGCTCTCTAGCTGGTGTTTTGTAACAAGGTCGATCACTGAACCTAGGGATATGGATTTGTTTAGACGGGCCATCAATCCCCAGGGACCCTATCTCTGTCTCACAATACTGAGATTACAGGCACACTGTTGCATTGGTTTATTTTTGGTTTTTGAAACACAGTCTCACTATGTTGTTCTGGATGGCCTGGAATTCTCTCTGTAGACCAGGCTGGCCTACAACTTATAGAGATCTGCCTGTCTCTGCCTCCCGAGAGCTGGGCTTAAAGGTGTGTGCCACCAGCCAGGCATTGGTGGCGCATGCCTTTAATCTCAGCACTCGGGAGGCAGAGGCAGAAGGATCTCTGTGAGTTCGAGGCCAGCCTGGTCTCCAGAGCGTGTGCCAGGATAGGCTCCAAAGCTACACAGAGAAACCCTGTCTCGAAAAACCAAAAGAAAAAGAAACCAAGAGAAAAAAGAAAAAGAAAAAGAAAAAAAAAAGGTGTGTGCCACCACACCAGGCCTGGCTTTCACTTGGCTTTTTATGTGGATTCTGGGAATCCAAAATCTGGCCCTCATGTTTATGTGTCAAGCACTTTACCAATCAAACCATCTTCTCCTCCCTGTCTTTTTCCATTTAAAAAATATTTATTTATTACTTACTTACATGTACATGTGTGTGTACGTGTGTGAGTATTAGTACCCCATGGAGGACAGAAGAGACTATCAAATCCCGGTGAGCTGTGAAAAATCCTCTGTCTTCAAGATGACACTCTTCAGCAGAGTAAAGCCCAGAGTACTAGCCTTCCTTGACTGGAAGTACCTGCCTTCTACAGAGCAACCAGACCATCCACAGAGTGCAGGGGTTTGGCCACAGACCACAGTCCTACTTCCCCGTCAGCTACAAAGGGCCTAAGCCCAGAGAGAAGGGAGGAACCGTCAGAGTAGGACATAGACACTGCCTTGGCTCTCTGTGTAGTTGATTTCTGTATCAACAGCCTGTGGTATAGCTGTGCCACTTGGGTGGCCTAACTTTTCCTTATAAATAAGTGTAGGTTAGAGGTCAAATGGACCCCACTCTGACACAGCAGCAAGGGGACTGGGCTCAAAGATAGAGTGCTTACCTAGCAAGTGTGAGGCCCTGGGTTCTATTCCTAACACTGGGAAATAATGCCCCTAGCACTATGATGAATGGATAAAGGCTCACATCCCACTAATTTCCCAACAGTGATGGTGCATAGGTCTTTCGGCCACTGCAAGTTCACCATGTATCTGAGGCTGAAGCCCACAGCACACTCACCTTTCATCTTAGGGTTTCCTTTGCTGTGATAAAACACCATAACCAAAATGAACTTGGGAAGTGAATGAAATGAGGACATAACCGCCCCAAGGTATGATTGAGGAGAAGGGTTTTAGTGTAGCTGCCAGGGAGAGTACAGACAGAGGCATTTGGAAGATTTGGGAGCAGGGAGAGAAAGTAATGGACTCAACATGACCAGCAGACTGAACTGGACCATGAAAGGGATGGGGCGGGGGAGGCATGGGGACTGAGGAGAGACAGAGGGGGCGGGGATGGGAAGAGAAAGGGAGCAAAGGAGACCAAAAGAAGGGTAGGAGACATGGTGAGAAGATCTGAAACAGATACTTGAGATGCTGGGAGATGTCTGCATGCTCTCAGGTATGCTTATAGGCACCACAGTCAGTCATTTGTCCCCAGTTTCTTTTTTTTTTTAAGATTTTATTTATTTATTATGTATACAACATTCTGCTTCCATGTATATTAGCACACCAGAAGAGGGCACCAGATCTCATAACGGATGGTCGTGAGCCAACATGTGGTTGCTGGGAATTGAACTCAGGACCTCTGGAAAAATAGCCACTGTTCTTAACCTCTGAGCCATCTCTCCAGCCCCCCCAGTTTCTTTTTTGTTTGTTTGTTTTGTTTTTCAAGAAAGGGTTTCTCTGTGGCTTTGGAGGCTGTCCTGAAACTAGCTCTTGTAGACCAGGCTGGTCTCGAACTCACAGAGATCTGCCTTCCTCTGCCTTCCAAATGCTGGGACTAAAGGCGTGTGCCACCAGTTTCTTTTGGACATGACAGGAAGGAAAGGTTTTATATATGCTTACATATCCTAGGTCACAGACCATCACTGAGGAAAGTTGGGATCAGAACTCAAAGCAGGAACTGAACCAGAGGCCATGCAGGAACACTGCTTATTGGCTTGCTCTTCATGGATTGCTTAGCCTTTCTTTCTTTCTTCCTTTCTTCCTTCCTTCCTTCCTTTCTTTCTTCTTTTTTTCTTTTCTTTTCCGTTTTTGGGGGAGGGTTTGGTTTTTCTAGACAGGGTTTCTCTGTGTAGCCCTGGCTATCCTGGAACTCACTCTGAAGACCAGGCCACTTGCCTCAAACTTACAGAGATCTGCCTGCCTCTGTCTCCCAAGTGCTGGGATTTAGCTTGTTTTCTTATACAATCCAGGACCACCAGCCCAGGAGTGGCATTGCACACAGTGTCCTGGGCTTGTCTACATCAACCATTAGTCAAGGAAATAGAGCACAGGCTAATCTAGTGGGGACATTTTCTCAACTGAAGTTCCTCTTCTCAAATGATTCTAGCTTTTGTCAAGTTAACCAGGATACGCCCAGTGCTCATCTTGAATGCTGAGGAGCATGAGCTTTCTGAACTTGTAGCCTCTAGTTACCTAGGTCGGCTGGTAACTGAGGGTCCCAGTGGCTGAGTATAGCCAAGCTGTTGTTAGAAATGAGTGTGGGGGTGGGCTGGAGAGATGGCTCAGAGGTTAAGAGCACTGGCTGCTCTTCAGAAGTCCTGAGTTCAATTCCCAGCAACCATATGGTGGCTCACAACCATCTGTAATGAGATCTGGTGCCTTCTTCTGGTCTGCAGGCAGACATACAGACAAAATACCGTATACATAATAAATAAAAAATCTTAAAAAAAAAAGAAAAGAAAAGAAAAAGAAAGAAATGTGTGTGGGGCCATGAAGATGACTCAACAGGGTATAGTGTTTGATGCCAAGCCCGATGACCTGAGTTGAGCCTGGAAATCACATGATGGAAAGAGAGAACTGACCCCTGTAAGTTTTCCTCTGTCCTACCTAGGTGTGCACAAAATAATACATGAATGTAAAAAAATTTAAAGGAAGGAATGAGTCAGGGGGAGTTCCAATGATCACACAATACAAAGTACTCCAGCAAAACAAAAAACTTTACTTCTGCAGAAGGGTGCAAAGCTACTCTAAGTCCAGGAAGCACACACAGAGCCTTCCCACTGGGTTGTTGTTTTGTTTCCTTTTGAGACAGGGTCTCACTATGTAGCCCTGACTGTCTTAGAACTCACTATGAGGACCAGGCTGGCCTCAAACTCACAGAGATCCACTTGCCTCTGCCTTCTGACTGCTGGGATTAGAGGTGCAGGTTACCACACCCTTTATCCCACTAGATTTTTTTTTTTATTTCTTTGCCTTTAGACTCACACCCTTATGTAGTTGGCTAATTCAAAATGGCTTAGTTGGTAACCAAACTGAAGGGATCAGACCCTCACCCATCACCCTGCTTTGAGCATGACAGGCTGCAGAAAAGGCCCAGCAAGATGTAGGCCTCTGACTTAGCAAAATGTTGCTTAGTTTCGGCCTTCTGACCTTGCTGGAGCTGCCCTAGTCACTAGGAGGTCAGATACCCTCCACGTGCTAAGGAACCAATCAGAAGTTAGCTTGTGGGCTCTGGGCATGCTTTATGGTGCTTTAAGGTAAATGTGGCATAACAGTGGCATGCAGATCATAGCAACTGCCCTGGGAGGGCCTATAGGCCATAACAACCAGTTGACCAATCAACACAGGACAGGTCGCCCAAACCCAGAAGTACACCAATCCTGAGACTGTTGCACACCCTTGCACACCCCAATAAATTCTCCCCCTCAAGGTTTCCCCTGGTACTTCTCATTCCACCTGCTGTAATTGGACAAAGGGCTCAAGTTAAGACAGTTAACTCATTAAACAATAAAATACTCTTTGCTTTTACATCAGAATGGGTGATTTTGGGGTTCAGAATTTGGGCACAACACAAAGGACAATTTTGGAGAATAGGTCCTTTATTTACTCATATACAACTACTTGCCTTCTGGTTTGTTGAAGCAGTAAATCTGACAACTCTTGCCACAGTAATGTCAAAGTGGCTAGCCATGAAAACTCTAGCACCACATTCATCAGAAGGACACTCTGAATGAAGTGTAGCTGTAAATTTTCCAATACCTGGGTAATTAGTTCCTTAGGAATTAAATCCCTTCCCATATTGTAATTAGCCTCTAAAGCATGAACTACTCCAAATGCACATATATATATATATATATATATGTGTGTGTGTGTGTGTGTGCATATATATACATATATATGAATGTATGTTTGTATATACATACACAGAGAGAGAGAGAGTTCCCTTTTCTTTTTTTTTTAATGTATATGGATGTTTTGTAGGCATGTATGCCTGTAAACTACTTTCTTGGCCGATGGAATCACCAGGTCTCCTGGAACTGTAGTTACAGGTGGTTGTGAGCTGCCATGTGGATGCTGGATATACAACTTGGGGTCCTCTGGAAGAGCAGCCAGTGCTCTTAATTGCTGGGTCATTTGATTTGTAGGAAGCAAGAAGGTAAGTATGAATAGTTGGTATAACAAAAAGTTATAATTTATTATGCTGAAGGTCATCACACAAGACTTACACTCTAAATTCCTAACTACAGTCCTAAGCCTATCTCCCCAAGACTGGTCACCAGTGCAATGTATCTTAGCTGAAGGTCAGGTCCAGCCTCTAACCATAGTCTCAAATTCTAGGGTCAGGATTCCAGGCGAGACTCTCCAGCAGCAGACTAGATCAAGGTGGTGTCTCCCCAATGTCTTCGGCAGTCCTGAGAGGTGAAGAGCTATGCATTGCTCTTGATTTCTGCTAATATACTGTCAGGTGGGAGTCATGGAGTTGTCCGTTTACACATTCTTGTGCCTGGTTTCTTGAGCACATGATGTCACTGGGTCCTGGTTACCAATCAGGTGCAGCCTAGGGTGTAGCAGGTTTCTGACTAAGCTATTTCCAGAGATCTAAGAGGCATTTCTTACTATGCTTATCACCCATCTCTTCAGTCTCTGCTTTAAGTTTTAAAAGGCCTGGTTTCTGCAAATTGTAACTTTTGGTTTTATTTTGTTTTTGTTTTCATTTTTTTTTTTTTTTGATTTTCGAGACAGGGTTTCTCTGTATTGCTTTAGAGCCTGTCCTGGAACTTGCTCAGTAGACCAGGCTGGCCTAGAACTCACAGAGATCCGCTTACCTCTGCCTCCTGAGCGCAGGGACTAAAGGCTTGAGCCACCAACACCCGGCCAAATTGTAACTTTTTAAAGATTTATTTTTATTATTTTTAGTTTTGGGAGCATATGTGCACAAGAATGCAAGTGCCCACAGAGGTCCAAGGTGTCAGATCCCCTTGGGGCTGGGATTATAGGCAGTTGTAAGCCACCTGATATAGGTGCTGGGAATTGAACTCAGGTCCTCAGGAAGAGCAGCATTTGCTCTTAACCAGTGAGCCATCTCTCCAGCCCCTGTAACTTCTTTTTAGAAACTCCAAGTCTCTGTCCCTTGGGAAATTTAGCAGGGCTAAACTGTTGAGCTGATAATTTTATTCTCTTGTTCCACTGACAATAATAAATCATCTACACATTTATTGTGTGTGTGTGTGTGTGTGTGTGTAGTATATGTGGTGTACAACAGGGAATTTTTCTAATATTCTTTTTAAAATCTAACCAAATGGGTGTGATTCCCAGCACAAGATGGCTCACAGCCATCTATAACTCCAGTTCTAGGGGATCTGATGCCACTTCTGACAGAGACAGGCAGATTACTGGAGCTTGCTGACCAGCCAGTCTAGTGACAGCCTGATTCATTGAGTGACACTGTTGCAAAAAGTAAGATGGCAGCAATAGTAGAACATTTACTTGACATCTGTCTCTGACCTCTACATGTTCATGTGCATAAACACATACACTGAATACACAGGCGCATGCACACACACACACACACACACACACACACACACACACACACACACACACACACACAAGCACAAGTAAAGATTTACAAAAAGCAACATTATTCCAATTCCTGAGGATGCATTGGAATTCAAAGGGTGCTAAGTGGTGATACAAGTGCTAAGGACTCTCCAGCAGAGAGAACATCTCTTTTGCCCACACTGAGTCTTCAAAGGCTGTTCTCCATCTTTTCATTGTTTTCTCCTCCTCCAACTTCTTAAGATTTTTTTTGTATTGGTGTTTTGCTTGCATGTATGTATGTGCACCACACATATGCCTGATGTCCTCTGAGGTCAGAAGAGAATGTCAAATCCTCCATACATGTGGGCACTGAAAACTGAACCTAGGTTTTCTACAAGGGCAACAGGTACTTTAAACCACAGAGCTATGTCTCCAGCCCCAATCAGCAATCAACCATCCTGTCTTCTGACCCCTAAGCATCTGCTGGTGTGTCTGAGACTAGTCACAGGAAAATCAGAAGCACTAGTTTGTATCCCAAATGCTTCTGGGATTACTCTTTACCCAAATGGCCTTTAAACCAATTGCCTACATTGTCACTTTTCCGGGACTCAGTCCCTAAAATTAGAATGTTGTTCCCTGCTATGAGCATCTATAGGCTAGTTTTATCTCAGTGGAATAAAATTGCTTTCCTAAGAAGCTCCTTAGATAGATGGATAGATAGATAGATGGATGGATGGATGGATGGATGGATGGATGGATGGATAGATAGATAGATAGATAGATAGATAGATAGATAGATAGATAGATAGATAGATAGATAGATCCTGAATTATTAAGCTGCTAAGTTCAGAAAAGAGACATGTTTGCATGAGTAGCACTTACTTTTTTGTTTTAAATCATTATTCAGGTTAAAAGTCCAAATGGCTGGGATTTTTTTTTTCCTTCAGATCTGATTCTCAAGGCCTGTCTTGTTAGCTGGGGCATTATCTGCATACCCCCTGGGTAGCACTGCCTACTGTAATTAGACAGGGAGGAGTTAGCACTTACAGTATAATAAAGCAGGAGTAAACAAATCATAGTGTTAGAAAAGAAGGAGCATAGTCAGCCAGAAATAGTCTGGCTGGGTCAGCATATGAAGCCAACAGGTGTTGGACCATGCAGGAAACAGTCAGCACTTGCAATGCGCCATAGCTGCCCTTCCCTTTACTCCTGAGTCATCTAGGACGATAGAAGGGTAAAAGGGATGAAGAAGAGAAGTGGACCAATAAATGGGCACATCACAGAAATGTCATGGATGGCAGAACCTGGAGCCGTCACATGTGCATTGTTGTTATTAATAGCACCATTGTGGCCATGCCATACATATCTGATTGCCCGTATGATCAGCGTCAGTTCTGTGCCAGCACTGGATCATTTCCCAGTGGGGGCTATGATAGTTTTTGTCAACTTGACACAACCTACAATCATCTGAAAATGGACTGTCCTGCAACTTGGTCAGTAGACCAGGCTGACCTAGACAGAACTCACGGAGATCGTCCTGCCTCTGTCTCTTGAGTGCTAGGATTAAAGGTGTGAGCCCCCACCACCCACCTGGAAATGGAGTCCTAATGAGGGATTCCCTAGTTTGGCCTATGAACATGTGACGGATGATGTTTTGGGGTTAATATTGCTATGATGAAATTCTATGATCAAAAACAAGAGGAGGAACATATTTATTGGCTTACACTTCTACATCATGGTCTATCATTGAAGGAAGTCAGGGTAGGAACTCAAACATGGCAGGAACCTGGAGGCAAGAGCTGTTACAGAGGCCATGAAGGGGTGCTGCTTACTGGCTTGCTCCACATGGCTTGCTCAGCCTATATTCTTTGGTTGGTTGGTTTTATTTTGGTTTGTTTTTGTTGGTCTTTTTTGTTTTGTTTTGTTTTTTGAGACAGGGTTTCTCTGTGGGTTTGGAGACTGTCCTGGAACTAGCTCTTGTAGATCAGGCTGGTCTTGAACTCACAGAGATCCACCTACATCTGCCTCCCTAGTGCTGGGATTAAAGGCATGTGTCACCACCGCCTGGCACAGCCTATATTCTTATAGAACCCAGGACCACCAGCTCAGGAATAGCAGCGCCCACAATGGGATGGGCCCTCCCACCATCAATCACTAATTAAGAAAATGCCCTATGGGGGCTGGAGAGATGGCTCAGAGGTTAAGAGCACTGATTGCTCTTCCAGAGGTCCTGAGTTCAATTCCCAGCATCCACATGGTGGCTCACAACCATCTATTATGGGATCTTGTGCCCTCTTCTGGCATGAAGAGACACATGCAGACAGAATACTGTATATATAATAAATAAATTTAAAAAAAAAAGAAAATGCAGGCTGGAGAGATGGCTCAGAGGTTAAGAGCACTGACTGCTCTTCTAGAGATCCTGAGTTCAATTCCCAGCAACCACATGGTGGCTCACAACCATTTGTTATGAGACCTGGTGTCCTCTTCTGGTGTGCAGATATACATGGAAGCAGAATGTTGTATACATAATAAATAAATAAAATCTTTAAAAAAAAAGAAAAGAAAATGTCCTACCAATGAAGGAGATGTAAAAAGAGATAATCACAAGGAAAGCAAAGTAAAAAAGAAGAGCAAGGAAATATATAAGTGACTGCAATTGCACTAAACCTGCATCAGTTTTCCATTTTGTTTGCTTTTTTCTTAATTCCATGTTTTTCTTTTATGCACCTGTTTTGCTTACACATAATGAGGTTAGGGGGAAACCTGGCCCTTGGAATTTGAAATTTTTGTTTCAAATATTCTTGCAATTCTTTGTGCACTCTCTTAACACTGTAAATCTCTCTATTGTATACTTTTAAGTGGCAGGAAATAAATGATTTTGTGAGAAATTAATAAATGACTGAATTTCAAAAAATGCCCTACAGCAGTATCATATGGAGGCATTTTCTCAGTTGAGGTTCTTTCCTTTCAGATGACTCTAACCTGTGTCAAGTTGACATAAGACTAGCCATCACAGGTAGGAAGGCCTACTCATTGTGGGTGACAGTGTTGCCTGCATAGGAGTCTGGATTGTACAAATGTGGGAAGGGAACGGAGCAGAAGTATGCATTAATTTCTGTCTGCTTCTTGATTATGGGTGTCATGTGATCAGTTCTCTCAAACTCCTTCCACTGTGACTTGGCAAATTCCTGCCATGATAGACTATAACCTGGAATTGTGAATCAAATAAGTGCTTCTATCAGGGTATCACAGCATCAAGGAATAGAAGAACTAAGACAGAAATTGGTACCAGAAGTGGAGATGCTGCTATGATAAACTTGAACATGTGACTTTTAGGCTTTGGGGACTGTTGTATAGGACAGGTGTAGAAGAAGTTGGAACTTTAGGCTAGAAAACCCATTTGGAAGCTGTAGAGATTGATGGGTCATTCTGGTGGGAGCCAGGAACATAGTCATGCTGAAACACAACCGAGGAGGCCTTGCTCATGGGATTTCAAGGGGAAGCAAGGACTGTGTCAGGCCCTGTGTCAGTGGCCAAGAATCCGGCTTCATGTCCTAAGAACTTGAGTGAAGCTAAATTTAGAGATAATGGATTGATTTCTTTGACAGACGAAAAGTATGTATGTAACCTTAAAGTTTCAAAGGAGAAGAGGGCAGACAACAAAACAGTTATAACTGTTAAAGAGACTGAATGGAATCGTTAAAGAGAAACCTAGCACTCTTCACTGAGTAAACAGAATATTGTTTCTTCAGGGTCAGCACACAGAAGTGGATACAATTGTGGTTCAAGAAGGCTGGGATAGATCTCAAGCTGGCAGCATAACTTGACAATACTATACATGTAGTACTGGTTTTGAAGGCAAAGGTTAAGGAGGTCATGAAGGGCCGTTGAGGCCAGTTACTGTGTGGCAGGGTTAGAGTCCCTGAGTGGCCACTGTGTGAAGTTATGAAGTCGAAAACTTAAGCTGCATTGGAAACCCTAGGATTTTGGAGTTGCCAGGACCATGGGACATCTGCCAAGAATGCCTACAGATGTGGAGTACAGCTGGCCTGAAAATTAAGCTATGTGAGATACAAGTAGCAGGGCTTGAAAAGTGGATCTGCCCAAGCTTTTCAGACCATAGCCAATTTTATCACAAGTCCCAGATGCTAGACATGGAGCTTCAGGACATGGCGTTTGCTCTCCTGGATTTCTGTTTTGTTTTAATCATTCCTTATTATGCCCTGATCCTTCCATTCTGAAATGGGAATGTTTATTCTGTACCAGTATATGATGGAAGTTTTATTGCTGTTATTGGAGTTAAGACTTAGAACTTTTAAAGTGTTGAGATTTTTTTTGTTTTTGGTTTTGGTTTTTCAAGATAGGACTTCTCTGTGTAGCTTTGGAGCCTATCCTGGCACTCGATCTGGAGACCAGGCTGACCTGGAACTCACAGAGATCTGCCTGCCTCTGCCTCCAAATGCTGGGATAAAAGGCATGCGCCACCAACACCCTGCTTGTTTTTGAGAGACAGGGTTTCATTGTGTAGCTTTGGAGACTCTCCTGGTACTCACTCTGTCAGGCTGGCCTCAAACTCATGGAGATCTGCCTGCCTCTGCCTCTCAAGTGCACTACCACCACCCAGCTAAGTGTTAAGATTTTAAAGCTGGATTTTACATTATGAGCTAACCACGAGACTTTGGGAAGGAGTGAAAGCTTAAGGTTATGGCTTAAAGAGATGAGTTTGTAGGGAGCTGGAGAGATGGCCCACTGGTTAAGAACACTGACTGCTCTTTCAGAGGACCGAAGTTCAATTCCCAGCACCCACATGGCAGCTAACAACTGTCTGTAACTCCAAAATATGACACGCTCACAGAGACATACATGCAGGCAAAAAACACCAATGCACATAAAATAAAAATAAATTTAAAAAATTTAAAAAGAGAGATGTGTTAATGTGTCAAATTTATAGAAGGTGGAGTTGTCAGTTTGTGTTGTCAACTTTACACAAACTGGAGTCACCTGGAAAGGGAGTCTGAGTGAAGGGTTGCCTAGATAGATTAGGGTGGACTGTGGGCCTGTCTATGGGGTATTATCTTAGTTAACTAAGATGGGAAGTCCTATTCACTACTGGTGACAAGAGATCCTGGACTATACACAAGCAGAGAAAGAATTGGGTACAGCATATATTAATACATTATTCTGTGGATGTAGTCAAGCTCCTATTGTTATGGCTTCCCTGCCATGATGGATGGTGTCTTAGTTACTGTTCTGTTGCTGTGAAGAGACACCACGACCAAGGCAACTTAGAAAGCATTTAATTAGAGGCTTGTTTACAGTTTCAGAGGGTGAGTCCATGACCATCATGGTGCTGAGCATGGATGGCAGCAGGCAGGCAGACAGGCACTGAAGCTGCGCTGAGATCTTGTGTGTTGAGACAACTACCAGACAGAGAAAGAGACTGCACCTGGCCTGTGCTGGGGTCTGGCCTGCATCAGTCCCATGCTACAGAGACCATCTATTCTGGGCTGATGTCTTTGGGGCTGCAATCAGAGCCAGCCGAATAGTCCTGGGTCCGACCCTGAGTGGGGGAGTGTGGAGGAAGGAAGTCCTAGCTACCCAATGGCTTTAAGGACAGACAGAGACATTTTGTTATCTCAGAAGGGCTCTCAGTCCATACTGGAGACCTTCTGAGTCTCCAGTTTATTTCGGCATTGTCTTAAATAACTTTCCAAAAGCGGGGGTACTGGCATCTGTTGTCATGTATAGAGCTGATAACAAATATTTCCTTTAATCCTCAAGATGCTTCTAGAACTGCACGTAGCCTTCAGGATGGGCATAGGCTTGCCCAGGACCTATGCAAACAAAAGCCATTCTCCACTGTGGCCAGGCCATCCAGAAGTAACCAGCCGACGTCTAAAAGACAATAGGAGATCTGAGCTCCTGGAATTGAGCTGAGGCCTATTTCTGAAATATTATATTCAGGCCCCGACAGGCCTGCGCTTTTGAAACCTCAAAGCCAACTCCTAGTGACACACCTCCTACAATAAGGCCACACCTCCTAACTCTTCCTAAACAGTACAACTGGGAATCAAACATTCAAATATATGAGCCCATGGGACCATTCTCATTAAAACCACCACAAACAGTATCCTGAAGTGTGAGCCAAATAAGCCTGCTTCTCCCTTAAGTGGCTTGTGTCAGGGTATTTTTATCACAGCAACAGGAAACAAAAAGACAGGAACTTGATACTGGAACACTAGAACCTCACAGGCATCCTAGTAAAGGGCAGACCCTCCTGACCAGCTGCCACTCAGCCTCCCAGGTTAAATGTAAGCTTGGGAGCCCCTGGTCAATGCATAACTTTTTTTTTTCTGCTCATGTCACAATAGGGCAGAGAAGGGTCCAGGCTTCCCTGGGCCATGAGTATAGATCACCATAGGTGGCAAAACCATAGAAAACTGAAGGATGCTGGGAAAGGGAGCATGCCCCTGCACTATTATCAGGGTTTCTCGAGAGCTGAGGGCTTTCCTACCACTTTGAAATGCTCCTGGGAAAGTGAAAGATAGTATAAATAAGGAAGGGGAAAATGGGAAATAAAAAATAGCACAGATTTACCTCCTGGATGAGTCACAGGGTCACCTACTTAGGTTTCTAGGTTCTTGTATCTCAGGACAAAGAATTGTATCCGAGATAATAGAAGCAATTCATTAAAAAATTTACAAAGATACTCAGGAGCTTGGGAATAGGCTAGTGATCTGGTTAAGACTCATAAACTCAAGTCCTTAGCCATAATCTCATGAACCCTTTATAGGCCATTTCCATACCACCTGCCTTCTCTAGGCCAAGTTTGTTTGAGTAGCCCAGGCGGGGAAGGGTTTCCAGGCAATTATCAACTGGCTTTTTCATACCTTATTCTTTTTGTCTTTTTTCTTTTTCTAATGCGTCTGGGTGCTTTACCTGTGTATTTGTGTACCTCGTGTGTGCAGTGCTCATGAGGCCACAAGAGGGCCTTGGATATTACTGGATTAACAGACTATTGTTAGCTGCCATGTGCCAGGAATGGATCCTGAGTCTCCTGGAAGAGTTGTCAGTACCCTAACTGTTGAACCGTCTCTGCAGTCCCTCATACCTTATTCTTGATATCTTTTGCTACACGTTCCTAATTTTCTGCCACACTTGCACTGTGCTACAGTTTGGCACTTGGAGGCAGGGTTGCAGCATTCAATTTGAAAACCAGGAACTTCCTAGAAACCACACAGACCCGAGGTCTTGAAGCATAAAAACTGGCTGGGAGGAAAAGGCATTTTGGGTCAAGCACATCTACAGACCCTCAAAATCTCTGAATTTGCCAGGCTGGCAAGCTCTGGTCAGGAGAGAGGGGCAGTTGACACTGCGGAAGCAGAGGTAACCTTCAAACTGGGGGAGCACGAGTTCTAGACTGCAGATAAGAAGAGAGAAACGGAGGAGGTTAAGCTGCTCAAGTCATTGTAAAGTGTGGGACAGTTGAAACGCAGGCCCCCAGCGGCCGAGGCCACAGTGAAGGGCAAGAGGGCTGAAGCCAAGGGTTGGGCTTCTCAGGCCCTGAGGGCGGGGTCGCCGCGCGAAGCGCTCTGGGAGTGGTAGGCGCTTTCATTCCGCTCTCCTTCAGCCATTCGCTCTGGGCGCCCAAGGACGTCCAGGCGGTGGGCGCAGCAACTCGCACACAGCGACTCGGAGACTCTTTCCTCAGGCGGAGCCCACCTTTTGCCCTCTTGCGCGCGGCAGTTTACAGCAGGCTTCCGGTGTGCGGCATTGTGGGCGTTGTAGTCCGCTCGCAACCTCCCACTGCGTACGAACGGCTCACCGGACTACGTTTCCCTTCGGCCCGCGCGCACCCCGAGCCGCTTCGGCGCCAGCCCCCGACGAGCCGAGAGTCTCCAAGATGGCCGCGTGGGGAAGGAGGCGTCTGGGTCCGGGCGGCGGTGGCTCCCGAGAGAGGTGAGCTGGGCTCGCGACTGCAGGCAGCCACCGACCTTAGAGTCGGCGAAGCCTCTGTGCCACGCGCGACTCGGGGTCGTGTCCTGCCGCACGCGGGGCCCAGTCTTCGGGGCTCTGGTGTGGGAGGAGCGGGCCGGCGCGACGGCCGAGGAGCGCCGGGAGCTCGACTAGGAGGGGTAGCGGCCCGCACTAGGCGGTCTGTGAACCGGGGTGAGCGACTGCGAGGGCCGCCAAGCTGTCCTGCGGAGCGGCGTGCGGGCCCTGGGTCGCTGGCTCGCGCACGTGGCTGTCTGGGCCTGGGCGCCGGACGTGGCGTGGATGGACTCTTGGAAGAGGAGGAGGGTAGAGCGGTGTGCTTCTAGGGGCGTTTGCTGAGAGCAGCAGCGTGCCGGGCGCACCTCCAAGAGCCTGTGCTTGGACGCCTTCTGAGCGGCAGTCATCGCCACTCTTAGAGGGTTCGCTGCAAGCGCTTCTGCCCTAAGTCCTTTAAAGTGACCTTTTCAACAGAATGCGTTTGGGGGCGCTAGGGGTTTGTTTCTTCCAGTGATTTCCGAAGATGAGAGTAGTTGGCGTGTTTCATGTTGAACTTTTGTAGGCTTTTCCTTCTGGGAAGTGTTATTAGCTAGTAGGTTACTAGAAACTGTTCAGTCGTTAGAAGTTTGGGGAGATGGGTGTATATCGGTAGAACTACTGGATTAAGCTGCTCAGTCCGTTTTGCAAAGGCCTCTGCATTTTACTGTAGATGTCAGTAGAAAAGAAAGTTGGGCTTTTTTTTTTTTTCTTTTCCGATGAGTACTGTCAAACATAAAAGTTCTGTCTTCACTAATCTGCATTGTTCTTTTTTGTCTGATGCATCCCATGTACCTTGCTTTTGCTTAGAGAACTTTCCCATCCCACACAATTCTTCCTGCTTGGCAGTAGTGATAGCCTTGGTTTTATTCTTGATTTCAGTTAGGCAAAATAATCTATTGTGCATTTACTGTTCCATGGAAAAGCAATGGCAAAGAGTAGTTTTTCTAACTTTCACTTATTTCTTAGATAAGAACATCAAAAGAGGTTATTTTGTTGTTTTCCATGTCCTTAACACCTTAAGGGATGCTTTCAGACTTTTAATTTCAGCCCCTTAGTAACAGGAAAGAACCTTCCTAGAAGACCCAGTGTCGGACAAAGACACTTTTACTACTCCTGTTGTTTTTTAGAGGCAGGGTCTCACTGTGTAGCGCTGGCTGTCCTGGAACTCACTCTAGTTGAAGTTTTGCTTGAATTCACAGAGATCAGCCTGCCTCTGCCTCTGCCTCTGCCTCTGCCTCTGCCTCCCAAGTGCTGGATTAAAAGTGTGAGTCACCAAGCTCTAGGATACTCTTTTTGTTGTTGTTGCTTTTTTTCCCCCTGAGACAAGGTTTCTCTGTGGCTTTGGAGGCTGTCCTGGAACTAGCTCTCATAGACCAGGCTGGTCTCAAACCCACAGAGATCCTCCTGCCTCTGCCTCCCAAGTGCTGGGCCAGGCGTGGGTCTCCACCGCCTGGGTGCTCTAGGATACGCTTATTCTTGGATACAGACTGAAAGGGCCAAACATGGATGCCTCAGGCATGGGACAAGAGCCTTACACTGTAGCCTTCCTAAGAAAATAGATACAGAGAACTATTTTTCCTTTGTCTTGAAACTAATATTAGTCAAAAATAGTTTGTCAGTCAGTCCTTGATTGAGCTTCAACAGCTTTTAAGGGAATTTAAATGAAATGCAGAAAGATTTTGAGGTAAAACTAGATAGTAGTTGACACTCTTCAGAACAGCTTCTCTTTAGTTCCTCACCTGACAACTAATTGAGGTTATCTGTATGGGGCCTGTAGGTGTTCAGGTTATGACCTTTGGTCAGGAACTGCAGTTTCTACCCATGTGTGCAGATGTTGTGTATCTACCAGGAATGGGGTGTCAGATTTTGTGATTTGAGAGTTGCCATCTGCTCTCCTAGATAATATGTAGTGACTGGAGGCTTCCCCTCTATTTGCCTTTGTGGGAAAGTCCTTGCCAAAGGACTCAGTCTCAGGATCCCATCTCCTTAAGGCCCTCCCACTCTGAGCAGTGTATGGAAACAACCCCACCTGACTAGCAAGCTGACTTCTGGGCACACCTCCATTCCAGCTCACTTGGTGGCCTGACTGGGTGGAGCAGGTCAGAATAATTGTATACTCAGCACCATAGATTATGAGGACTGAGTGTATTATTGGCTCTCATGACATAAGTAAGCTGTTTATGGCTCCTAAGTGACTTTGTTCCATGTCACATTTGGACTGACTCAAATTTCAGCTTCATGTTAAGAGTACTTCAGAGTTGCTCACACCTTGCTGCCTGCCCTATGCTGAAACTGATGGAGATGCAGGGTAGTTTGTGGCAAGGGCTGGAGTGGGCATTGCTTTGAACAGACATCATATTGGCAGTGGCTGCATACTCTGGAGCATATGTTGTATTTATTGCCTTGCGTAATGCTGATTGTCAACTTAGTGTGCATTGGTTCTTGCTCTGCCTGCTTCTTAAGTCCAGAAACACTGGCTAGTACTAGAGCTGCATGACAATTATTGTAGCAGTTCAGTAGCTGCTGCTATATGTGGTGATTACATTGAAGTTAAAATTAAATACAATGAAAAGCTTAGCTCTTAGATCACAGACCATGTTTCCAATGCCCAGTACTCACTTTGGGCTAATGGCGAAGCATGGAGAAAACCTCATCAGCACAGTAGCTAGGGACAGTGCTGATGTAGACTGAAGTTGTAGGGGGAAAGGAGCAAACTGAGAGCTGCTTATGTGTTGATTTTTCTCTCCACCCCATTAAATCCAGGGAAACAACAGTATTTGTAATGAAGAACATCAAACTCTGAGCTGTAACCTGAATTCTTGTCCAAAATTGAGCATACTGACAGCGAGCACAGCAGATTGCCGTTTGTCCTACTGGCCTCTGTGAGGCACACTTACCCATCTAGGAAAGCAGAGCAGGTATCTGTATTCTGCCACCTGTGTGCCAGCCTGGACCAGCTCTCAGACAGCCCTGCCTATCCTTTCTTGGGCTACTTGGTGCTGCTCTCAGGGCCCCTGAGCATCCCTGAGATCTCCATGATTGTTGGAATGTGAGTATAGCCCTGTACTCTGAATTCCTTTTTTTGATGATCCTGTAAGATACTTGGTCTATGTCTCATGATGATGCAGGACAGCATGGGGTAGTCAAGCCTCCTTCCTTCCTCTATTCTGTGCAGTTGTCAGGCAGCTAATTATTATGGGGTTACCTTCACATATCCTTCCCTGCCACCTCCTCTTGGAAAGCTGTGTCATATTTGTGAATACAGGGTCATGAAGCCCCAGCGGCCAATGTATAGTTAGTGCCTACTCCATTTGAACAGCCATGTGGGCAGGCTGTTTTACATTTCTGGGGTAATAGACCCCCCTTTCTACTCTGATCCTTCCCTTTTAGAGCTGGGACTCCGGGGATTTGAGGCATTTGCTATTTCAAGAGGTTCCCATGTTGGCTCGGGTATGTGGTAGTTTTCCTTCCTGGTCTGGATGAGGTGAGCAGGCCTGGGACATACACCACATGTTCTGCTCACAGATCTGAATGTGGAAGTGTGCCATGGTCCATCCTTTGAGGTGTATTTCTATTTTCCTGGGTTTTACTCAAGCAGTCTAGGTTCCGCTTGCTTTGATCTCTGCTTCTGTGGATCAGTTCTACAGGCTCATTTCAGTGGATCCCACATCTGAAAAAGGTAGGGTTGATAGTGTCCAGGGAGGAGGAAAGGCTGAAGCTGCTCTGCTTAGCTTGGGTTGGCCATCGCTTGCTTCTTGAGTGTGGAAAGAGCTGTGGGTGGGGTGGGAAGTGTGATTCATGAGCCAGCATACACAGGGAACCTTCTTGCTGCCTCTGTGTTTAGGTCCTGGTGCCAACAGCAACTTTAATGGGCACAGAATTCCCCGGGAACGGCACTAACCACTGAATTTTCCCCACAGTTCTTCAGATGAAGGCTATGCAGTAGAGTCTTCGGCATCCCTGCTGATCACTGGGGTTACCATTGGTTGCCTAAGTCTATGAGCACTTGAAGTGTTATTATGCCAGAACGGTTGAGGTTTTTACTTTATCCAGTAACTAATTTACATTTAAACAGCTACAGGTGTTTTACTCCTTCCCTCTTTGTAAGAACACAAGATTTGTTAAGGAGTGTGTCTGGGGGGGTGTTGCTTGGTTTTGGTTTGGTTTTCAAGGCAAGGTTTCTCTGTAAAGTCCTGGCCATCCTAGAACTCACTCTGTAGATCAAGCTGGCCATTGGAGTGCTGGGATTAAAAGCATGCACCACCACTGCCAGACATGATTTGTTTTAATGGTGTGTTTGAGTAGGCACCTGTGGCATCCAGAAGAAACCATTGGATCTCCTGGAGCTGGAGTTATAAGTGGTTGTAAGCCACCTCATGTGGGTTTTGGGAACTGCTGTGCTCTGGAAGGGCAGTAGTACTATTGTGGCAGTTAAGGGTCTCCTAGCTGTGTTGTGCTGGCTTCCGTCCTACAGTCCTGCTAAGAAGAGGACAATTCTGGTTCCCTGTTTCACTCTAGTAAGCTCTGTACTATTTGGTGGGGAGAGGGTCTCTCTAGACCCCCAGATTTACCAGCAGGGTTCATATGGGAACTCAGCTAGCAACTGCTATTCATTTGGGGTTTTTTGTTTTGTTTTGTTTTGCTTAGTTTTTAAAAAAAATTGAGGATGTCTCCATCAAGGCATTCCCATCTAACTCTCTGAATGCGGCAGGTTCCCAAGAATGTAGTGAGAGACAGGAAGAGAAAAACTTGTGACATTTACGGTATCTGGGGCTTGAAAATACAGTCAGTGGTCAGGTTGCCCCCCACCTTTTTTTTTTTTCTTTTCTTTTTTTGAGACAGGGTTTCTCTGTGTAACATCTCTGGCTGTCCTGGAACTCGGTCTGTAAATCAGGCTAGCCTCGAACTCACTGAGATCTGTCTGCCTCCCAAGTTCTGGGATTAAAGACGTGTACCACAACCTCCCAGCTTCTTGTTTTGTTTTTAAACAAAGTCATAGCAAAAATAAAATGTAAAGGCCAACCACTAGACCATCATAGGAAGAAAATGGCTGTTGATCTTTGGTATACAGAGCCGTTGATACATGTCCCATATAGCTCTTGAGGTTTTTTAAAATTACATTAAATACCATTGGTACATGATGCCTCTTAAAAGCATAGTGCTGCCAGGCGGTGGTGGTGCACACCTTTAATCCCAGCACTCGGGAGGCAGAGGCAGGTGGATCTCTGTGAGTTCGAGACCAGCCTGGTCTACAAGAGCTAGTTCCAGGACAGCCTCTAAAGCCACAAGAAAACCCTGTCTCGAAAAACAAGAAAAAAAAAACATTTAAGGGAAATGACCAAGCCACAAAAAGACAAATATGTGATTTCATGAATGTGTGTTACCCAGAATAGTTGAGCTCATTCGTAGAAAATACAGTAGTGGGTACAAGGGCTGGTTCAGTGGGTATGATTTTGGATTTACACTTTATGGAGATTAGTTGTATAATGGTGTGACTGTATTTAGCAAGGCGCTAAATTTTGTTATATATTTTATCACAGATAATAATAAAACTTGTGCTTGAGCCAAATGGGCCTGGTGGCCTACACCTTTAATCCCAGGACTCAGGAGGCAGAGGCAGGCCAATCCCTGTGAGTTCAAGATCAGCCAAGGATACCATGTTTGGAAAAAAAAACAAACAAAAAACTTGTATTTAACACTTAACGTTCTGAGTAGAAAGCTGGACTTGCCTTACCCCATGTAGTTCCCTCAAGCAGAGACCACCTTGCATCTTTCTTATGAAGCCTCATTTCCTTACTCATAGTTGACAATTGAAGACAGGCCTGAATGACAGACCTTATTAGTTCTGTACCTAAGTGAAGCATGAGAGGAATCTGCTGCTTGCATCCCATTACAGGATGCTGTGCCATCCACAGCCTGGGTAGTGGGCAGCCGGATTTAGTTCTTTTTCACTTAACAGGCAGGTTTTGGTCTCATCAGCTCTTGAACAGGTGTTTTTAAACTTCGGGAAGATTGACATTTGAGATTTGGCCTTGGGTGGGGGTGAGACAGGGATTACAGAGCCCTCTGCCCAGCCTGCCAGATATTCTCAGGGCACCTGTATCCCAGAGAGGGCAGAGTATGTATGGACTTGAGAGTTTTCCTTATGGCTGCCCTTTGGCTGCATGCAGTGCCAGCATTTCCTCTGCTACCCAAAGCTGGTTAACCCAGGCAGGCCCATGACCTAATGTGCTAGAACAAGGTTGCCACCTGCTCCACTGAAGGCTCAGGATAGAGTGACCCCTCACCCAGTGTTATCAAAGTACATAACGAGGTATTCTTAATTAAGTACCAGAGGTTGGACTGGGTGTAGGACCAAAGGTCACTTAGTGAAAAGGGGCTCCCTTTCCTTCCCTGGGCCATTCAATTCCTTCCTATTTCTGAGACCTCCTTGTCTCCTAGATATGCAGGTGCTTTTGTATAAACAGGTAGGTAACTAAAATAACACCTTACAGGGACTGGGGAGATGGTTCCATGGATAAATTCACTCTGCTTGCAGGAGGAGCACCTAAATGAAAGCTGGACGTGGCAGCCTGTGTCTATAACCCCAGTGCTCAGGGAGGGAAGAGACAAGTGGAGCTCTCACTGGCCTGCCAGTCTAGCCAATTGGCAAACTCCAGGATCAGTGAGAGACCCTGTTTAAAAAATAAGATGGAGCTGGAGGTGGTGCATGTCTTTAACTCCACCACTCAAGGCAGAAGCTGGCTGATCTCTGAGTTCCAGAACAGCTAGGGCTACACAGAGGAACCCCATCTCAAACAAACAAACAAAAAACACATACCTGTCATGGAATGCAGGACTCCTCCTACCAGTACATAACAAAGTAGGGTCCTGGCATCTTGTCTGATCCCATGCACTTCAACATAGGGGCCTTGTGCTTCATGGATGTTTGGTTTGAGTGTTACTATTTTCTTTCTGGAAATAGACTTTTCTAAAGAATGTACCATTTTGGGCTGGAGAGATTAATAGGTTTTGGGCTTAGAGGTTAAGAGCACCAGAGGTCCTGAGTTCAATTCCTAACAACCACATGGTGGCTCACAACCATCTACAATTCAATCCGGTGCTTCTCTTCTGGCATGTAGGTAGAACAGTGTATATGTAATAAATAAATAAATCTGAGAGAGAGAGAGAGAGAGAGAGAGAGAGAGAGAGAGAGAGAGAGAGAGAGAGAGAGAGAGATGTACCATCTCAAAGGAGAACCCAAACTACTTTTCTTAACCGGCTGTCCCCTTAGAATTGGTGTCTGTGGTACCTACCCATGGGTATGTAGGTGCTGCCTACTTGTGAACTTGAGAGACTCCTTGTGTGGTACTGCTTCCTCTGTTGGCTTGCTTTGCTTTTGTTTTATGCTATATAGTTGGGACAAGTCTGTAATGGGTGGAAAGAGGCTTTGGTGAGTGTGTCTACAGAAGGAGCTGGGGTATGAGTATTGGGTGGGCATACCTATGTCTATAGCTGTTGTAGGCAGTGATGTTGACAAAACTTCCTGCAGTGAGGGACTGTGAGGGATCATGACCCACTGACTCAGGGCTCTTCCCCTGGCTGTCTGTAATCATGAACATGCCCATTCATCTGTCTTGACAAATAGCAAGAGATAGACTCTCTCAGCCAGGCCTGGATAGATTGCATGCCAGCTAGGCCTGCAGAAGGAGCTGGGGACTGACTGGCCAGGCAGAGATAAGTGTCATCTGCCTAGTGATAGGTTTTAAAGATGCACAGTCTGTGGGAGATGCTGGATGTGCCTTACTGAGAAAACTGTTTCCCTTGTGTTGAGGATGGCCACATGCCTCAGGGTAGAGAAGGCCAGGACACTAAAGTTGACTGGCATTGTAAGGGCACTGCAATCCCAGCTTGAACCTACATTTTGCCTTGAGTTGTTCCACAGGGGAGAGGGCTTGCCTCAGGTTCTCTGCCACTTTGGAAGTGGGCAGGACTCGAGATGATTTGGAATAGCTCTGCCTAGAGTCTCACGGGTGAATAAGTAAATTGGCACTTTGGTTTTTATTGTCTTATGGCCATGCAATCACAAAGGGAATCTCTTGGCCAGAAGTACACCTGCTTAAAGAATCCCTTACTTTGTTATAGGGACTTTGTTATTTTTGTGACAAGGTCTCCCTGTGCAGCTCACGATAGCCTAGAACTCTATCCTCCTAACTGAGGCCCCTGAGTGCTGGTATTGCAAGCTTGTGCCACCATGTCTGGTCTTAACTCTTTGAGCTGGAATGACCCCTTCCTCAAGCTTACTTATTTGTTAAAATTGTCTGGAAATAAGTGTGTCCTGTTGTGAACAAACTGCAGGTATCCTGCTCACCTTCCTTCCCTTGGAATGTACTCTAGATGGAGAAATCCCACAGAAGATCTTGCTGGGGAAATACTGCTTTCCAATTGGCATCTTCAGCTTCCTGGGAGGTCTCAGGCAGCATGCAGCATGGCATGCCAGTGGACAGGCTGCTTTAGCCATGTCCCATGCTGTGACTTTTTTTTTTTTTTTTTTTTTTTTTTTTTTGGACACAGGGTTTCTCTGTGCAACATCTCTGGCTGTACTGGAACTCGCTCTGTAGACCAGGCTGGTCTTGAACTCACGGAGATCCACCTGTGTCAGCCTCCCAAGTGCTGGCATTAAAGGTGTTTTCCACCACTGCCCAGTTATGTGGCTTCTATTTGGTTTTTTTGTAGTGTTAAGGATGGGCCCAGGGGCCCTGTGAAGACTAGGCAAGCTCTGCCTCTGAGCCATCTCTATTTCCTATGCTGAGGCTTCTAGTCCCACCCCAGGGAATAGCTTTCTCCCTGGTGCACAGCTGACTTGGGACATTGATTTAATTAAGTGTTACCTGAGCCCAGTTTAATTACAGTCACTGTTTTGGGGTAAAGCCAGTGTCTTTTATGAAGGGGTGCTGGTCTGGGTATGCCCCCACCCCACCCCTGGCCCTCACCCTGTACTGGAGGTACAGTCTGATTTGGGGGGTATTTTCAAGACAAAGTCTCACTTTGTAGCTCTAGCTGTCTGGAATTTACTATGTTGACCAGACTGGCTTTGAACTCAAAGAGTTGCCTGCTTCTGCCTCCCAAGTATTAGGATCAAAGGCTTGCTGAGTGTGGGGCCACCTTTGTGGCCTTTTTTGTTTCACTGTTTCTTTCAGGGGGAAAAAATGGTGTCTTGGGTTGGGTTCTGAAGCAGATGAATGTATAAGTGGAATGTCCTTGAAGCTGCGACAAACACTTGTCCAAATACCACACATCCATATAAGCTAGACTGTACACCTAACCTCCTTGTCTTTTTCCCTCCACTAAAGGGTTAGCCTGTCAGCCACCGACTGCTACATAGTGCATGAAATCTACAGTGGGGAGAATGCCCAGGACCAGTTTGAATATGAGTTGGAGCAGGCGCTGGAAGCCCAGTACAAGTACATTGTGATAGAGCCCACCCGAATTGGAGATGAGACAGCACGTTGGATCACCGTGGGCAATTGCCTGCACAAGACGGCCGTGTTGGCTGGCACTGCCTGTCTCTTCACCCCATTGGCATTGCCCCTGGATTACTCCCACTACATCTCCCTGCCCGCTGGTGTGCTGAGCCTGGCCTGCTGTACCCTCTATGGGATCTCCTGGCAGTTTGACCCTTGCTGCAAGTACCAGGTGGAGTATGATGCCTATAAACTGTCCCGCCTGCCTCTGCACACGCTCACCTCCTCCACACCAGTGGTGCTGGTTCGGAAGGACGACCTGCACAGAAAGAGATTGCACAACACAATAGCACTGGCTGCCCTGGTGTACTGTGTAAAGAAGGTTTATGAGCTCTACGCTGTATGACTGCAGGAGAGTGGGACGTGAAGCAGAACCACAGGGCCACAGGACTCAGATCCCTACAGCAACACCTTGGGTTTTCTCCGTGAGGCAACAGCACCTGGGAAAGTGTTTGGTTTAATACTTGTTATTTTTAAACAAAAATAACAGATCATGGGTATGCCAGGGGTTTATTCAGCTCATTACACTAAGATGTCTCTTTCCATAACCCAGGAGTAGGTCCCAGGTTGAAATCTGACTGGGCAATGGAATATGGATGGAGCCAATGCTACTTACTGAGGGGTATGAACTTGCTGTGGGGTTGTCTTAAGTATATTGTTTAACTATACCATTCAGAAGCCAACCGGAAGCTATTGACCATTAAAATTATGAGAATTTCAGCTTCTGTCCTCTTTTTCTATGCCTGTGCCTGCAGCTGCTGCTGTATGTGGGGCAGACAAGTGCTGCAGACACCCCTCTGCAACTTGTTGCAGCAGAGTGGCACTAGAGCTGACCTTCTGCAAAGAGAATGCACAATGTAATAGGACTGACTTCTGGCCTGCTAGTCTAGTCCAGTCATGGCCTGTTGGCTGTTGTTTGCCAGACATAGTAGGATAAAGTGGCCTTGGTCTCCCTTTGGTTCACCTAGGGACACGGCAAGCCCAGAAGCCCTTTTCCAAAGAGCACAGGAAACAAATCTCTGCTGTTCCTACATAGCCCTGAGTTCAACCCAGGGGCCCAAGTTGTGGGAGGTGCCTCTGCCTTGGGCGGTGAGTCTTACAGGTTTTTTTGGTTTTGAGACAGCCTTTCTTGCTGTCCTACAACTTGCTGTCTAGACCAGCTGGGCCTGGAACTCAGAGATCCTTTGTCTCTGCCTCCTGAGTGCTGGGATTAAAGGCATGTGCCACCACACCCAGCTTTGTGTCTTTTTTCCTAAGGTTTTCAGTAAGTGGAAAATGATCTGCACAAAGGCTGGGGCATGGTGCTTCTGTGGTCTTTAGTGATCACCAAGCTATCTTCTCCATAGGAAATTCTGATGCCCATCATCAGGAAGGGGTCCTAACCTTGATGTAAGGGGAGCAAAGGTTTTAGAGAACTTCCAGGGGTGATTGGAGTATTTGTAATAGAAGAGATCCAGAGTTTGGGTAAGATTTTAAAAAGCCCACACTGTGTAAGAAACTTTGGGGGCGGGGGAGGACACGGACGGGGGGACTTTGACTATATCCAAGTACTGTAGAAATACTAATGGCTCAGTTTGAGTGCTCAGTGATAACATGATGTTAGCTCTGCAACCAGCATTATGTGGCATGTGGTGGGCCGAGGGATGCTCAAGAGCCACAAGCAATCCGAGATGAACAGGTCTCTTTGCAGGGTGACAGCCCTCAGTGGCTAAGGCTGGTTCTGAGCCCAGTGGGCAAGCACAGCATGAGAGGGGTTTTTGTAACAAGCAACCTGGTTTGGCTATGTTCTTTCTGCACATCAGATTGCATGAGGAGTGGGGAGGGGGGGGTGACTATGGGCTTGGGAACCTCATTACAGCTGAGCAGATGCCCTTGCCCAAAATAGAAACCAGGTACAAACAGCTCCTTCCTATTTCCCAAGCTGCACTGAACAAAGTGACTCTTGTTGAGTGGACTAACCCAGATTCTGAAATGCCATCTTGGTAATTTGGCCCCTAGCCAGTGGGGTAGGAATGGGTGTGCCTGGGCTGGGCTCTGAGATGGGCAGCCTGTGAAGCTCACATTCTAGTGATAGCCACAATGCTTCCACAATAGCTTTCTCTGTTAAAATTAGGAAAGCCACATGGTTTGGGCCCTCCTGTTGGAAACCCACCTGTGACCCTTTCAGGGCATGAGATGAATTTAACAAACCAATCTAGTCTTAACTGCCTACCTACTTACCCACTTTCAAGATCAAAGAGCTATAAGGGGCAGTTAACAGGAAACATGAACCAACAGATCTGGGGAATCTCTTTCCACTTGTGTCTCACCCCCATTACACATCTGGTTCAATATCTGCCCTTGAGCCCATGGGGCATGAACTTACCCTGGTTACTTGCCCTGTAGAATGGGCTACAGCTGGGTGAAGAAGCACCAGTGGCCAGATACCACAACAAGGTTTAAAGAGCAAGATGGAGACTGAACTTTGACCACCTACCTAGATAGAAGAGATTTTAGGAGGAGCCTACAGAGAACAGCAAGTCAGACAGCTACAGCACTGCAACCTCAGGTGGTGGCAGATGCTCACATTAAGGTGCTGGACTGAAAATGTCAGGAATAAAGGTCACTCGAGAGCATGAGTTGAAGGCAGGCTAGGACTGCATCCGGGTGACAGTAGGTAGGAAGAGGGCACTCAGGTTGGCTGGAGTAGCTGTGCATAACAGAACCTTGCCAGTGCTTCTCTTGCCCTCAGACCTAGGGCTTAGGTCATTATCTGGCATGGGAAGCGAAAGACATGGCTAGAGTGTTCATGAATGTGTGGGTTACTTGAATCTTTGGTGAGGGCTCAGCGGCTCCAAGCTGCCTACCACAGTGCCTCCCAAACTAGTTTAATGTTCTGTCCTCTGGTGACTGAGTGTGCTGTTGCTATGGCTTACCACTTTATTTAATGGAGAGGAAAGAATGGTGGCTGGATGTGACCCTTCTCAAAGTGCCAGCCAACAAGTGTCAGAGAAGGTGTTCTCATTTCCATGTAGGGGAGTGTCCCTGCTGCTAGGAACATGCTGGGTGCTTTATAGCTTTCTGCCACCAGGAACTAGGCTGCATGCAGCCCCAGTACAGTTGCTGCTGGTGCTGATACCTCCCTGGCAGAAGGGTGGATGGAATCTGTGGAAGATGGGAGGCTTCCCATGATCTGTATCCACATTTCACCCACAGTTCTTGGGCCATTTGGGACGAGGTGTGAGCCAGGGTAAATAAGACACAGGTCTGATCACCCACTCACCTTCCTTCTTCTCCCAGGGAATTTGAAAGTCTCCAAAACTGACCCTAGGCTTATCTGCAGCCATTTTAATCACCTATCAGAGTTCTGTACAAGGCACAGGAGAGATAGCTCAGTGGTTAAAGGTACTCGCTGCTCTTGCAGAGGATCCAAATTCCATTCCGAGCACACACATGACAGCTTAAAACCCGCAGTAACTCCAGTCCTAGAAAATCTGATGTATTCTCTGGCCTTCACAGGCATTAGGCATTGTACATGGTGTATAAACATACCTGCAGAGCAAACACCTATAACATCTCAACAAGACAACCAAGTAAAACACAACTAGGAAAGGGGGAAACTATCCTTATTTGCAAATTTTGCTTCTACATGACTCTAAAGACTCCACCAGAAAAGTAGAACTGAGAAGCACCCTCAGAATGAGGTTATAGACCTCTACAAAGAAAACATTAAAACATTAGAGAAAGAAACTGGCTGGATGCTGGTGGTGCATACCTTTAATCCCAGCAAAAAAAACAAAAAATGAAATAGAAAAATTGAGGACACTGGAAGATTAAAAGACCTCCATTCTTGTGAAAGTGGCTATTTTAGGTTAGGGGTGTAGCTCAGTTTATAAGGGGCTGATCTTTACCATTTCATAAATTGGTATGGTGAGGGGAGGGTCAGGAGGATTAAAGGCCATCCTTGGCCACTGAGAATTTGAGCCCAGACTGAGATACAGTCTGGGAGGGAAAAAAGGAAGGAAACTGGCTACCATACCAAATACCTACAGATTCAATGCAATTGCACCGAAATTCAAAACCATTCTTAAAACTATTAAAAACTAGAAAAACCAACCATGAAAGCACAATAAAACCTAGATAACCAAAGTAATCTTAAGCAAAAAGAGTAAATGTGGGAGGTTACCACCATAAATGACAAGTTATATTAGAGTCATAGTAACAAAAACAGCATGGTATTGGCATTGAACACAGACACAGATTAATGGACACAGATAAAAGACAGCCAGGTGTTGGTGGCACAAGCCTTTAATCCCAGCACTCGGGAGGCAGAGGCAGGCAGATCTCTAGTTCGAGTCCAGCCTGGTCTACAGAGGGATTCCAGAACAGCCAGGGCTACACAGAGAAACCCTGCCTTGAAAAATAAATATTAACAAACCAGATCTGGGGTTGGTGCTATTAGGATGCCTTGTTCCCAAACCTCCAGAACTTCCAGGATCTGGCAAGTCCAGGACTCAGAGGACTCGGGGTTCTACTGAGAACTCTGACCCACAGTTCAGTCATTTATTTTACATCTTTAAGAGTCCCAGCACAATTGCATATTTTACTTAAGGGCTAACCCACCCCCAGGGAAAACAGAAGTGCTTCTGTCCACCTTAGAGTGCATGACAGCCTCTAGCATGTCCCAGCCATGGATCCCTTGCAGAGCTCTTCTGGCCCAGGAAGGTGTGGTACTGTCTGATCACTCTGATCTACGCTAGCAGCTCTGAGCAGTATCAGGAGTTCTTGGATTTCTGCTCTCTTTTGGCCCTAGAGGCCATAATTCTGAAGAAAATCCCAGGAGCCAGAATCCTGAGATAGACGGCCAGGGATGGCAGTAAGTCAGTTAAGAGCACGTCCTTTTTCTTTTTCCCCACGGCAGCAAGGACATCCTGGGCCACCTCTGCAGGGCTTCTGCCCTGGGCTGTGTTCTTGTCTAGCGCTACAGTAAACAAAAGGAAAAGAATATGAGGATAAATGAAGCACCATAAGGCCAGCTTCCCAGAGTTCCTCCTGGAAGGAGATGATTACACTGAGAAAATGAGGAACTGTTTTATGGTTCAAAGCAGGTAAATAGGAACAAAGAGATAATATAGACAGGATGACAGACTGGGTGTACCAGTTAGTGTGGAACCAGCTAACTAGTGAGTATGCCTGCTTGGTGGTCTGTGACAGATATCAAAAGCCAGCATAGGTAGGTCTCAGTGAATTCTACCCCACATCTAAGGATTGCTCTTCCTGAGTTCAATTCCCAACAACCACATGGTGGCTCACAACCATCTGTAATAGGATCTGATTCCCTCTTCTGGCATGCATGAAGACAGCACTCAATCATACACATATAATAAATAAATAAATCTTAAAAAGAGAGAGGTTATCAGGTGTAGTGGCAAGTCATGAACCATTTCACTGGCCTGAGAATCTTGGTATATCATCTACTCTGTCTGTCTGGTTCACAAGGCTGTCAGCAGGAGATGGTAGAGACCATCTTGACCCCCCATCAGCAGGAGATGGTAAAGACCATCTTGACCTCCCGTGCGCTGAATTGGGAGTAAACAGCTGTCCCAGTTCCCAGTGGCACACAAAGGTTGGATGACAAACAGCTGGAACAGTTAGGAGGGTGTAGGGTAACAGCATCTGATGTTCCTTCTTTGCTGGTAACTCATCCATCTTGCTAACAGAGCAGAACCAGTCGGCAGACACAGAAGAGGCCATTAGCAAACACCACCCAGAACCTGAGCTCCCACGGGAATCTGTCCTTACTCTGTGTTCACCACAAGAGAATGAGAAATTGAGAGCGGTTTGAGCTGAATTTTCTAGGATAAACAGGTTTGCAGCTGTCTGACTCCTACCACAGTGGCTTTCTGTGAAGAGATTTGCTTGTGGCAAAGCAACCACCCAGACTGGGGTGGTCTTGGTTCAGGCCTGCTCAGATGGGTGTTTAAGACCTGCAGGACCTGGGCAACAGCAACAGCAGCAGACACACAAACTGTAACAGGCCTGCTCCACGCTCAGAAAAAGAGACTGGCTCTAATACTTCCAGCACTCATGGACCAGCTGACCCAAGATGGAAGCCAACTCCTATATGTATAAGCAGGGGTCAGGCTGCTCAACCCATGAGCAGCACCTGTGGGTCAGCTCAGCAGTGCTTCTGGCTGAGTAGGTTGGAGACTGATACTGCTGCACTCTATGCAGCCTCACCTGAACATTATCCCTGAAACCAGCCATCTCTCCAACACCCTGGGCAGAAGCTGATCATGCCAAGTGCCCCCTTCTTCTTTCAACCCCACCCTCATACCTCCATTAGCCCTGAGTTCAATTTACTTAGTCCTAGTTATAATATTCCTTGGGCCTTGGGATCTGTAGATCAGTTAGTAGGAAGTTTGGTGAAGGATTTTCTATTCCAATTCTCTACCTATAGGGGATCTTGTTCTCAAACTGAATTTGTGATGATAAAGGCCAAGGGGGTCTCAGTGGGGAAATGCCAGGTACACAGCAGTCCACATCTTCGACCAGCACTCAGGCTCAAGAATCACTTAGGCCAGCAGAGTGCTGCGTTACGGTCAATCTGTAGCTTTTAGTGATGAAGGAGAAACCAGACCTACCTCCATATCTGGAGCCATCAGCAGTGACAGCATTTACAGATAGATTGGTATAGATGTAGCCAGGGCTTATCACAGTCACCTCAATGTTATCCTGCTCCATCTCAGCACGCAGACAGTCAAAAAATGCCTGGGTTGCATGCTTGGAGGCTGCATCTGTAGGTGTGGACAGAGACAGAAGGGAGCTGGTGTAGATTTTCCATTTAAAAGATTACAACACGGGCCAGGCGGTGGTGGCGCACGCCTTTAGTCCCAGCACTCGGGAGACAGAGGCAGGCGGATCTCTGTGAGTTCGAGACCAGCCTGGTCTACAAGAGCTAGTTCCAGGACAGTCTCCAAAGCCACAGAGAAACCCTGTCTCAAAAAACCAAAAAAAAAAAAAAAAAAAAAAAAAAGATTACAACACAGGCTGGAGAGATGGCTCAGAGGTTAAGAGCACTAACTGTTCTTCCAGAGGTCCTGAGTTCAATTCCCAGCAACCACATGGTGGCTCACAACCATCCGTTATGAGATCTGGTGCCCTCTGCTGGTGTGTACATATACATGGAAGCAGAATGTTGTATACATAATAAATAATCTTTAAAAAAAAAAAAAGATTACAGCACTACAGCAATGTTCGTATCCTGACTCTGACAAGTGCACTTTGTCCTTGCTCTTAGGAATAGAGTACTGCCATGCCTTCAACATCCTCAAATGGTTCAGAAAACAGATAGTATATATGATGTGTTATGTGTTGTATATATACACATGCACCTATAAATATATTCAGCCCTGCCAAGTGGGTCCATCTAGTCCTGTGGGGGAGGGAGTCCCCATGACAGAATTGGATCCCGCAGGAGCCTTCACAAGTTGTTTCTAGTCTTTCTTGCTGCTGAGCACAGCCCCAGGGAGCCTCCCTCATGGAGGACTGTGCAGACTCAAGCTTGGTTCGGGCACTTCTGACTGCTTCCATATGGAGGAACCTAAGTCTGTTCTGCTTATGAGACAGGCTCCTCTGCTCCCCAGCAGCAGCTCCCCAGTCTGGGGTCCGGTGCTCAGGGATATGAAGACCCTGAGTGAGGCTCTTAGGAAACAAACCAGCATCTCCACAGGAAACCTGTTTCCTCTAGTTTAAGTCCTACATGCTTTAGTACTTTTAAAAATAGGTTCCCATCAGCCAAACATAGTGCCAGGGCAAAGCAAGGAGTCACAGCGGGCACTAGGAGGCAGTAGGGCAGTGTGAGCAAAGGTGCTGGCCTGGATGAGCAGACAGGGACTGAGACTCTGGGAAGCAGCCCAAGGGCTGAGGAGAGCAACCATTCTGGGTCTTCATTCTGGGTCCACATTGATAGCTGGGACACTCCAGAGCTCCCAGGCCATGGGCTTTCAGCTATGCTGTGCACACCAAGCCCACAATGCTGCCAGTTAAAGCTGGTCCCTCCTCTGGGCACACACAGTGCCATTCTTCAGTGTGTATGCCCTGCTGTGAACTTCTCAGAAGTCTAACAGCACACAGGGATAAGGCTATTTCTCTCACTCCAATGCTAAGAAGTCTGTTCTTCCCTGGGTTAACCCCACCTCCCTAGGAAGCTGGCCAGACTCAATCTGATTAACCATATAATATCCAGACCACTGTGTATACCTGCTGGAGTCAGGTGGGCAATTAGAGAAAGCTGGTGGGAACAAGTCAAAGTAAAATGTAGAGAATAATAATTCATTACATACTCTGTAAACCTCTACTCCAGTTTACCCATTATTAAAATTGTTTAATCATTCCTCATTATGGTGTTTTGTTTTTGTGTTTCTGCAGAATCATCTGAGCAGCCTTAGGTAACTGTTCAATGCTATCAGAATTAAAACAAAGATGAGACAACAGAGAAATACCCATAGAAACTAAGGCTGCACTGCTTTTAAATTACAAAGCACATCTCATTGCATCTTTGAGCCAGCACTGGTAGGCATGTATGATGATGACTTCAAGAGGCAGTAGAAAGCTTAGGGTCTGAAGTTAAATGAAGGTCCAAGGACACACATGGGGAGCCAAAAGGCAGAACTGAGGTCCAGGACTAGGACAAAGAAAATGCTTTTTTTTTTTTTTTTTTTTTTTTGGTTTTTCAAGACAGGGTTTTTCTGTGTAGCTTTGGAGCCCATCCTGGCACTCGCTCTGGAGACCAGGCTGGCCTCGAACTCACAGAGATCCGCCTGCCTCTGCCTCCCAAGTGCTGGGATTAAAGGTGTACAACACCAAGGCCCGGCTGAAAATGTTTTGTTTAATGGTCAGCTACCCTTTATTGAATTGAGTGTTGTCACTGTCCTTTCTAAGTGCTGAAACAGTTCAGCTCCTCCTTCGCTGGGCCAGCCAGATTGCACCGGTGCTTGGAGGTGGATGAGCAGAGGCTGTCACCAAGTCAGTGTTTCCTTTCAGAGAATGACAAATAGAAAAGAACAACTAAGGAGTTTGTGATATGACTAGAAGCTGCACTCTGTGTTTGTTTGCATGTGTAACAGGAGGGCAGACAAATGAAATGACATCTGAGATTGTAGCACAGCCACTCTCATAGGTAGAAATCAGTTCGTGAACTAGAGGCCAACTGGGTATTTTTAATATTAGGGTGTTACTGGATGTTTCTACTTCTTGAGCCTTACCTTAATCTCCCTGTGAACAACTAGAAACATCAATATTTAAGAATATTCTGTCATAGATCACTACTAAAGGTCAAAGTCTGAGGTGGGGATAAGGATTCCCCAGTGTCTATGAAAATGGCTGTTAGTTATGTTACAGCCATTTACTGAATTAAATCTACTTAAAAGAACCTATATTCTTATTTAGTGGACTAACAAGTCAGAAACACCATGTGAAATAAAATCCCATTTTGGATGTTTGACTTTATGTAAGGAAGAAAATTGGAGTTATATGCCCCAAAGTCCTGAAAGGGTTTCAGTCCAGGGCCACTGCTGGTCCTTCCTCATAACAGCCTTCCAGGCTGAGCTGTCTCCATTTGCAAGTAAGGATGAGCATATGGAGGGAGGGACACCTGCCCAAGGTCACCTGAGGGATAAGAAATAAACTAAGATTTAAACTAGAGTGTGTGACTGCTTAAAACATTCTGATCAGGGGGGCTGGAGAGATAGCTCAGAGGTTAAGAGCACTGACTACTCTTCCAGAGGTCCTGAGTTCAATTCCCAGCAACCACATGGTGGCTCACAACCATCCCTTATGAGATCTGGTGCCCTCTTCTGGTGTGCAGATATACATGGAAGCAGAATGTTGTATACATAATAAATAAAATCTTAAAAAAAAACAAAACAAAATGGTGTTGTGGCTCACACCTTTAACCCTAACACTTGGGGCAGGCAGATCTCTGAGTTCAAGGACAGCCTGGTCTACATAGTGAGTTCCAAGATAGCCAAGCCTAAGTAGAAAGACTATGTCTCAAAAAAAAAAAAAAAAAAAAAAAATCAGCAGGGCATTGGTGGTGCACACCTTTAGTCCCAGCACTCGGGAGGCAGAGGCAGGTCAAGTGGATCTCTGTGAGTTGGAGACCAGCCTGGTCTACAAGAGCTAGTTCCAGGACAGCCTCCAAAACTACAGAGAAACCCAGTCTTGAAAAACCAAAAAACAAGAAAACGAAAACAAAACCCAAAAGAACATTCTTGATGAAGTTACTCATGTATATGAAAGGTATTTCTACAGTGTATGAATCTAGTGAATGAACACATCATTTTTATATCAGAAAAAAATAAAATGCTCTGGGAAAGGAAGAGAAAAGTACTTACATGCTGATCGAAAAGGAATGCTGATCTTGCCCTGGATACTGCTGATGGCGACAATGTGGCCTCGCTTCCTCTTGATCATGGAGGGCAGTAGAGCTGAGGGGACAGGGTGGAAAGTTAGACAGCATCTCCCAGTCACTGTGCCTGGTGCCGCTGGAGAAGAACCAGAGGACCGGGAGGAGAGAACAGAACATGCAAACAGCACAGTCCCCTTGTCCTACTGGGAGCTTGACCTCTGATTTGAAGTCTGTGTACAACAAAATATTGCCTTCAGTGGGACGAAGGTACCGTGGAGCAGAAATGCAAAGCTGCATCAGTAAGACCAACACTGATGTGAGGGTGCAAAACACATACAATGCAAATATAAACCCAGAAAAATCAAAACACCTGGACTCTAATGACCACACCCACTGCAAGGGGAAAAATGGACAGGGGCAAGCAGTGTCTCACTAAAAGTAAACCAAGTAAGATTAACAGGCATTCTAATGACTGGTGCTCATCGTACCTCCTACCCCAAGATGCCACCCACCTTTTGTCAGAGCAACAGGGCCAAAATAGTTTATCTCCATCACCCTCCTGTCCACGTCCACTATGGTATCACGGATGGCACCACGGTAGCTGACCCCAGCATTATTGATGAGGATGTCCACATAGCCAAAGCACTGTAGGATCTCAACTGCTGCTGCAGCAATAGCACCAGGATCTGTGAGGTCGAAGGTCACCATGTAAGGTTTGTGTGTCTGTCCCTGGCCAAATAAAAAATACAAAATGCACTTCATGAGTGACAGTAATGTTCCTATTTTTCAGAGTTTTGGAACTGGTCCACTCTGCATAAATGCTATAGGTGATGGCAACCCTCTTCCAAAGACACAGCCTATGAAGTTTCTTCCTGTTCCGTCTATCTGGGCAAATTTCTAGATTGAAGGTGACTGCTATACCCTACAAGATGTGATCACAGGCCCCTCTTACCTTCATCAGCCAGACTGTGAGGTCCACAGGTCGGCATCATGTACGGTGTGAATATACATGTATGGTGTGTCCATCACCACATGAACTACTAACAATAGCTGCTTTGCTGCTCCACACTGTACATCCTGACACTCAACTGTCATCAGTGCATAGGCACCGTCCATCCAAGCTCGTTACTTCTACTCATCTGTTTATGAACTGTTATTCACATATTCCCGGAAGGCCTGCCACTGGGACACAGCAGAAAGGAGGCCAGACAACGGCTCCTGACCCAGTCTGGAGGGGAGGGCAGTTAACCTCTATATTCACAAAAACTGCTGCCAAAGTACCAGGTACTAGAGGAGCGGGCCCGGCACAGTTCTGCGCAGCTCAGTGAGAGCAGAAAGTAAGAGGGGGAGGCAGAGAAGATGCCAAGAGTGGGAAGCTCTGGAAACCGTCTCCATCTGGCCCGCTGTCCTAACAGAAACACTGTGAAGTGACCTGAAGTTTCCAGATTACCTGAATGCAACTTCCAAGGGAGTGCTTTTCTGGCAAATCACAGCTATCAGGGGTGGACTGCAGCCACCAAAACCTGGCACGCAACTGTGGGAAAGGCAGACCATATTTCTGGTGCAACTTGGGGACCCAGGGCAGGCAAGAAGGAATTTAGCCTCCATGTACTGCTGACCTACTGCTTGTGCCTGAGTGTGGCGTGGAGGCAGGTAGCTCTGTTTCAGCAGTTACCACTGAAAACAGCTGCCAGCATACTGCTTTGGGACATCAAAATTACAAATAAATCTCTAAAAAGAATCCCTGGGAGGCTGAGATGCTAGATTTAATAGCAAAGGCACTAAAACAACTAGCTCTGTAATGCTAAAAGAATGAAGAAAGACACTGGCAACAACAGGAAATAGATGGGCTTTAAAAAAAGTGAGTAGTTCAGTAAAGGGGAAAATTATAGAAAGAAATTCTAGCCAGGCAGTGGTTGCACACACCGTTAATCCTAGCACTTAAGAGGCAGAGGCAGGAATATCTCTGAGTTGGAGGCCAGCCTGGTCTACAGTGTAAGTTCCAGGACAGCCAGGGCTACACAGAGAAACCCTGTCTTGAAAAAACAAAAACAAAACAAAAATCTAGAGCTTAAGTACAATAAGTGAAGGGGTAAAGACACTAGAGTTAAAAGTAGGTGAGAAAAGAGAAGAAGAAATCTGCGAACTCAAAACAATCATTTAAATTAATGAATCTAGGAAAGCAAAACTAGAGCCCAAGAAATCTATAGTATTCTATCAAGCAAGCTAACAGAGGAAATGTGGAGCTCTGAGAAATATTTAAATATGAAATAGTCAGCCAAAGACATGACTCAATGCCATCCAAGAGGCCACGCCAAGTAGATGAACTAGTAACCCACAGTGTGACAAATTATCAAATTGTCAAAAGACAAGGGGGTCTTGAGAACAGCAACAGAAGCAACTCCTCACATAAAGGTCCTCCTTAAGAAATCTAGCCCATGTTTCAACATAAAGCAGGTCGATACATTCAAGGTTATAAAAAAAACATTAAATCCGGATCTCTGTGAGTTCAAGGTCAGCCTGGTCTCCAGAGCAAGTGCCAGGATAGGCCCCAAAGCTACACAGAGAAACCCTGTCTCGAAAACAACAACAAAAAAAAAGAAGAAGAAAAAGAAAACATTAAATCAGTATATAGCATAACAGCCCTTCAAAAGTGAAGGAGAGATTATGCCATTCCCAGGTCCATTAGATTTGCCCTGCAAGGAATATAGGAGACAGTCCTAGGGCTCTTCACGCTATTGGATTTGGCACAGTTGGTAGGAAAGAGCAGCACAAATTGGACTTGGTGGATTATTTTTAAAAGGAAAGGAGTGAGGGTAGGACATTTGGAAGGAGCTGGAAGAGAGTGGGTGGCAAATATGATTGAAATACATTGTATGCATGTGTGAATTTCTCAAAAGAATAAAACTGATTACCTTAAAAATGATTAGTACTTCTGGACGATGGTAGCACATGCCTTTAATCCCAGCACTCAGGAGGCAGAGGCAGGCCGATTTCTGTGAGTTCGATGCCAACCTAGTCTACAGAGCGAGTTCTAGGACAGCCAGGGCTACACAGAGAAATCTTGTCTCAAAAAAATTAGTACAATAAATGTTGTAAGACACTTTTTAAAGATTTATTACAGTGTTCTTCTTGCATGTATACCTCCAGGCCAGAAGAGGGCACTAGATCTTATTTGTGAGTCACCATGTGGGTGCTGGGAATTGAACTCAGGATCTCAGGAAGAGCAGCCAATGCTCTGATTCATCTCTCCAGCCCGTAAGAGAAGCAATCATCATCACTTCTCCATCCAGCACCCTACTAGATGAGTATGGAAGGGACTTCCCTAGCTCTTAGCCTAGGCAATGGTGGCTGGCAGCTGATGGCCAGGTCGGGGTATAAAATGGGGACAGTTCTCAGCTGCTTGGAGCCTTCTGCCTTCCAGTACAGTGTAATCACATGGACGGATGGATGCCTGTAGCTTAACAGTCCTAGAGGGGCTACTGTGGCCCACGGCAGTCCTTCCTTCCCACAGAACCCTTCTGAAGGCTCACCTGGGAGGTATGAGAACCAGCAAGTTCACTGACGAGTGCTTCAAGGGCTGTCACATTTCGACCACAGAGCACCAGCTTAGCCCCTGCAGCATGGAAGACTCTGGCGCATTCTAAGGGAAAAGAAAAGAACTCTGACAGCTGAAATTATCCAGTGCCATTTTTACCCCAGGCAGTTCAGTTCAAAGTCACCCTATCCTGCACAATGTCTACGTCTCACATATTTGTAGACTAGTGTGGAGCTGGGAGGTAAGACCCAGTGTAGTGTTCCTGTCCAGAGGTGTGACACATTTATGAAGCAGAGAAAGCCAGGAAGGTGGACAGTCTATGAGTACAATGCTCATGTAACATGGTCTCATGTAACCCTGTGGGTGTAGGGCACTCAAGACAGTCAAAGATGGTGCTGAGAGGAAGTCAGATAGGTGAGTCCTGAATTGTCTACAAAAAAAAAAAAATCGAACCAGATGAGGTCACTACATGAACAGCTAGTGTTCACTAGGTAAAGTGTAGGGCACCTAGGTTCACTAGGTAAAGTGTAGGGCACCTAGATAGGCTGACCTTTAAAACCATTGGCTGGCTATTTTCCCTCTCTGTGGGTTTTTCCCCACACTTACAGTGGGACAATAAACAAGTTCCTGCTTGACTTGACTCCCTGCTGCTTCTAACTGTCTCTGGGATCCTGGGAGGCTGGGGAACCTGCCCTTACCTTACATTTCCTTGGACCCAGCTCAGCCTTCCATAGTTGGGCTAAGACCCTGCACATGGACATCAACTCACTTGTTATTGATGAAGCCCACCAAAGCTAAGCAGAGTTCAAGACCTGTCCCAATAAACTCAATCCACTTCCACAAATGGTGCTAGCTCTCATGTTGCTATGGTCCCTGGAGACTGTGTTCCACCATCAATGCTGCTCCCCAGACTACTAATGCAGCTGGCAGATACACATGCACAGTTCTTTGGAAAATCAAAGCAGAGAGGCTGGGGCCCTCGGAGTCCCAACCCCAAAGGGTAGGTGCCTAGGAAATACTGGAGGCAGGGGACTAGTATCTAAAGCACCTGAGAGACCATGGAAGATGATGCTGGGCCTCAGGCATTGCTGGGCTGGAGAAGAGGTTCAGGCAGCAATATTAAGTAGGGGGAAATGGGAATATCTCTTGCTCCTTGTTTACCTTCCTCCAAGCATGTCCTAGCTAACTCTCAGTGCCCCAACATCTGCATTTCTGGATAGAGTGGAGCCCAGTGCTCTGGAGAATAGATTTGAGCTAGGTCTGTGTACAACTCTAGACTTCCTTTGCGTATAGGTTTTGTGATATCCACCTATGTTACAATCTGTTTCTCCCTTTCCCCTTCTGTGAGATACAAATAATAATACCTAATCCAGAGGGGACTAAGGTTGAATGAGATAAAGTAGGTAATTACTTCACAGGTAAAGCAATATGAAGGTTTTTAGTAACTGTCTTTAATATTTTAGTCATTCTATTGTTTGGAGACAAGATCTCCTGTAGACTAGTCTGGGCTTCAAACTCACCATGTAGCTGAGGATGGCCTTGAACTCATGATCCTCCTGCCTCTACCATCCAAGTGTTGGTACATACACCTCTACATACACCTTGCTTGGCCAATGCATTAATATTTCCAAACTGCCTCTTAAAAGTGTTCTACAAACTAACCAGCTGGCATAAGTATAAATTTGTCCTGCAAACGCTCGTGAATGTATCTTCTCAGGGCACTCGGACCCCTGAGTAACCACAGGTCTCAGAACCAATCTTTTTATGTATATATAATTTTTTAGTTTTTTTTTTTTTTTGTGTGTGTGTGTATAATATTCTATCTTCATGCATGCCTGCATGTCAGTAGAGGGCACCAGATCTCATTACACATAGTTGTGAGCTTCCATGTGGTTGCTGGGAATTGAACACAGGATCTTTGGAAGAGCAGCCAGTGCTCTTAACCTCTGAGCCATCTCTCCAGCCCCTTGGAACCAATCTTAGAGTTTTAGGTGGCCTAGTGTCTTCTTAGGCCCTGTGGCTAAGAAGGATAGAACAAGCCTGCCTTGCAGGGCAATTCAACCACGGAAAGCCATCACCAAAGTGTTGGCAAGGAATGGGGCTGTCACTTGTTTACCTGAGAAGGGGCAGCGTCAAAGGTCTATGCACTGGACACTGTTACAAACAAGCCTTCCAAGAGTCAGGCAAGAGGGCAGAAGAAATTCAGTGTCCTTCACAAAGAAAAGAGGTGCTCTGCCAAGGGACCAGCTCCTGGGACAGAGAGGTAGCTCTGTGCCCTGCAGCTGTTCCTTCAGCCTCCTGAATGGCATTCCCCAGCACATCAACCAGCACCCCTCACGCAGGCCTCTGGAAGGAGGTGCAAGCAGACTGCATGATGGGATGCTGCCATTTCTGAAGGACATCAGTGACTTTGTTCACCCTAACACCCTAGGCTCACCCTAATGAAAGGCTAGCTCCTGTGGCCAGACCTGCTCACCTGGGTTACCACATCATCCTGCAGGTCAGAAGTTTGGGCCCTGCTGGGTTCCTCACCCTGTCTTGTCCTGTCCTGACCAAGACATGAGACATTTTAGGAAGTGGAGAAAGAATGAGGCATCATGCTGGTGTCTAGACAGCTTCCAGAAAAGCATCTCCTAGATTTTATGTGAGCTTTGCTTCCTAAAGATGCCCAAAAAGGAGGAAATTAAAATCGGTGTAGTGAATGACAGAAGTAAGGATAGCCTAAAAGGATTCCACTTTCACTGATATTGGGAGGCAGGAAGGCCACTGCTCCCCAGCAGCAGCCTCTTCACTGAGGCTCCGGCCTTTTCATTGCTTATACACCCTTATTTTCCAACTGGACCATGGACAACAGGCCCTTCAGCACGTCCTGTGATTCCCAGGAAGCCTGCCGATTCCAATCCTGGTATCACAGACTTACCTCTGCCGAGCCCTGAGGTGGCACCTGTAACCACCACCACAGCATTCCTCAGGTAAGTCCTTGAGCGGATCCGCTGTAGCACCCGGAAGAGGCTGAAAATCCCTAGGCAGCCAAACAGCAGGGGCAGGATGGCCGTCTGAGTGACCAAGTCCATGACCCTCTCCTTCAGTATACTCTTCCTGGAAGACCAAACCATATCAATCAGGGACAAAGCAGGAGAACAGGGATTAGTCGAGGCTATGCAACTCCCACTCCAGCCTTTCCAGATGGGAGGAGACTGGGGCGCAACCCAAATGAGTTAAGGACTCGGAGAAATTTTTTTTCACTGCAATCAGCTCCTTTTACCAGGCAAGTCTCAGTGTGGAATGACCCTGTCTTGTCCAAAATAGCCCAGGAGCTAGTCACTTCCCAGATAACAGGAAGATAGTTGGGTAGGGACCTTACTCAGGGAAGGACAGCAGATCTTAGCCTCTGGGACAAGGACCAGAGCCTCGCTAGGCTTATTAACTGGAGACCACTGCACACCCTCTCCTGGGCCCCTCAAGACCACAACCAGCAGTCAACCCCATTCTAAAGCCACAACGTGGAACTGAACCACAGCTACACCAAAGGCCACCAGGGCAAAGCATCAAGAATTACCCAGAGGCTCCAGCAACTTCTAGATACTAAAAGTGGCACAGCAACAGCAGAGCAGAGCCCTAAAGAACCATCTAGCCTGGCGGGTACAATCCTGCTGTCACTTCCTGCTCAGGTGTGATGAACTATCATCTTTGTGCATGGCAGGTGTGAACCACCTTTATGCATGACTCAGGTGCACGTTCATGGGAATGTAGGTGCCAGCAGCAGGAACAGCCTCATGCAGAGCAATCTCAGTCCTCAGAAAGTCACTTCATAGCAAACAGATTCTAAAAGAGACCTGGGAAATGCTTGTTCTTTCCAAATGAAAGAAACTCACTAAGTAGGGCTCAATGAAGCTTAACTTTCGTACCTGCATAAATCATTTAGTTTAATTAAATTAACAAACAGAACAAATTTTTTCACACACACAAAGTTTGCATCCCATGTCTAAACTTGTATATCCTGACTTCCTTCAATGATGGACTACGATATGGAGGTGTAAAGTAAACCCTTTTCCAAGCCAGACAGTGGTAGCCCACGCCTTTAATCCCAACACACAAGAGGTAGAGGCAGGTGGGTCTCTGCGAGTTCAAGGCCAGCCTGATCTACAAAGTGAGGTCCAGGATAGCCAGTAGTATTAGTATTACACAGAGAAACCCTAAATAAAATAAACCCTTTTCCTCCCCAACTTGCTTTGGTCATGCTGTTTCATCACAGCGATGTTAACACTAACTAAGACACGATCAGTTTTAATGTTTAAATGCCCACCAACCTATTCTACACTGCAGTGCACATAACCACACCGATGAGCCCCAGGCTACTTGGGCATTCCTGGCCTTTGAAATAGCTGGATAAAGATGGCCAAGAGAGTATGGGCAATCTCATTGAAAAGTAGAAGGGATTTTTTTCTTGGGTAGTCCAATTAACAAATTAGGAAACAAATTTTCTCTATAAAATACAAGCCTGGGGCTGGGCATTGGTGGCGCACGCCTTTAATCCCAGCACTTGGGAGGCAGAGGCAGGCGGATCTCTGTGAGTTCGAGGCCAGCCTGGTCTCCAGAGCGAGTGCCAGGATGGGCTCCAAAGCTACACAGAGAAACCCTGTCTCAAAAAAACAAAAACAAACAAACAAAATACATGCTTGTTTCCTTTCAAAGTAGTACACAACAGGGCTTTAGTACATTTACAAAACACACACTTAACATCAAAATGCTTATTAGCTTCTAGTTCAGGATGTGGCCAAATCATGGACCAGGAAGGCAAGAGTGACAGTATAAAATGGAGTGGGTCCCAGTATGCAGCAAAAGCAATGGGATCTCTGTGAGTTTGAGGCCAGCCTGGTCTACGGAGTGAGACCCTGTCTCAAAGAAAAACAAAACAAAACCTGCCAGGTGGTGGCAATGCATATTTTTAATCCCATCACTCAGGAGGCAGAGGCAGGCAGATCTCTAGGAGTTTGAGGACAGCCTGGTCTACACAGCTAGTTCCAGGACAGCCAAGGCTATACACAGAAACCCTGCCTCGAAAAACCAAAAGAAAAACAGAAACAAAAAGGGGGTCGAGGGCAGACTTTGCTCATGTTTTCCAGATATCAACTGGTAGGAAAAAGGAATAGTCGGGGCTGGAGAGATGGCTCAGAGGTTAATAATAGAAGGCTCTGGCTGCTCTTCCAGAGGTCCTGAGTTCAATTCCCAGCTACCCATGGGGTCTCACAACCATCTGTAATGAGATCTGGTGCCCTCTTCTGTCCTGCAGGCATACATGTAGACACAACACTGTATACATAATAAATAAATCTTTAAAAAAGGGGGCGGGGGTGATAGAATCTCTCCAGGACTATTTGACCATAGTAACAAACAGGGAGAGACATCAGAAAAAAAGAAGGCTTCCTCCACAGAAGCACAGACCACCCAGAAGGGAGGATGTGTTGTCTATACATGCAGTATGCACACCAGTCACAGCCACTCTTAACTGCCAGTAAGCAAGGCCTGAATTTACACTAATGAGTCAGATAAACTGGCATAAGGAGTGACAGAGCCAAGGGGCTCACAGGCTGAGGCTACCTGCTTGTGCAAGATTAGTGAACTCTAGACCTAGAGTAATGGTGACAAAGGTGTTCCTCAGGCCAGGCAGCCAGATTTATGAGCTCTCACACTTAGCTGTTCTCTTTCTCTTCCACCAAGAGGTATTTTGGCAATGGCTTCTAGAATACCAACTAAGATATAAAAACTATGTCACCTGTGATATTACTCCTTTCAATTACACGTTGAACAAAGTTCACCATTTCAGGGATTAAATCTGTTCCTAAGACTCCTTTATTCACTCAAGCAATGTTTTAAAAACCAAATCATCAGTAAAAACAGGCAACTGTAATCTAAGCAGAAATTACACCCAAAAATTAAACATGCAAATCTGAAAATCACAAGACAGGACCTAAGAACTCTCCAGAGCTTAGAGAGGAATCAGTCCAGGTCTGTAAAAAGGGAAACATGCAATACTGAGCCACATTACAAGCAAACTGGGCCAACGGGCAGACAGGGTTCCAAATGGAAGACGAGAATTTATCTACAGAAATCTGAAAATTCCTATCTATTTTCCAATATTATACCTGCACAGGGGCAGGTATAATAGTGCACACCTGTAATTCTAGCAGGAGGATTAGTACTTCAGTCAGAGAAGAGAAAATGGGGAGGGAGAGACAGGACACCTGCCCATTCTTCAGCCCCAACTCTGGTTAACCATTAGCAATTAGAGCCCACCTGCTCTGCTTCATCATCTGAAGTCAGAGAGTCCACCTGCTCTCCGGTCCAGCTCAAGTCACCTGATACTGAATATACGGAGACTTTGGCCAGAACCCCAAGGCGCCTACTAGGTCAGGGAGTCAGTCAGTAGAATATCTGGCTTCACACACAGGCTCCTCCCCACTCTAGTTGCCTTCCACAGTTCTTTTTTGTTTATAAAATACACCAGGTCAATGGAGCAGGCCACCACAGTCCCTTGATGTTGTTGGGTTTTTTTTCTTTCCTTTTTAGTATTCTTTTGGTTTTGTTTTTTGGTTTTGTGTTTTTGTTGTTGTTGTTTGAGTCAGGGTTTCTCTGTGTAACAGTCCTGGCAGTCCTAGAACTGGATTTGTAAACCAGGCCTGACTCTGCTTCCCCAGTGCTAGGATTAAAGGCGAGCACCACCACCACCACCACTCCAACTTCCCCTCTTAGCATTCTATTATCTTTGTTTTCTCTCTCTATCCTAACATCCTGGCTGCCCTAGTCTCTGTGACTCAACCTCCTGAGAGAAAAGACTGCTCCATTATTTTCCTGCATATCTTTAACCCTTCTTCTTTGTGGTGATATATTATTTATGATTTATTAAAGCTTGTCTGAGGGTTCAGAATGCAATGCTAGCCACAATCCATAGAGGGCAGGCAATAGTGATACACACCTTTAATCCCAGCAGCCGTACTAGCAAGCCATAGAGCCAGGCAGTGGTGGCACACACCTTTAATCCCAGGACTCAGGAGACAGGCAGATAGATTTCTCTGAGTTTAAGGCCAACCTGACCTACAGAAAAGTGAAGAGTAACAGAGCGCATGTCTTTGATCCCAACACTTGGAATCAAACACCTTTAAACCCAGCACTAGGTAGGTGGAGACAGTAGTGATCTGGCTGGGCAGAGAAAGGAATATAAGGCAGGAAGAGACAGGAACTCAGAGCTTTTGCCTCTGAGGATTCGTGAAGATAGCACTGTCTCTGAGGATTCATGGAGACAGGACAGCCCTTTCAGCCTGGGGTAGAGGTAAGAGCTAGTGGCTGGCTGCTTTGCTTCAACTTGAAGCTTAAACCCCGATATCTGACTCTGGGTCTTTTATTATTCGTGTTAAAACTTCTTAGTCCCCTTTTAACCAAAACTCCTGAATCTCCACCCCACATTTTTTCTCTTCTTCTATCATTCCTCCTGTGTATATTTCTTCCTCTACATGACAACCTGTTACCGATCACTGATCTCACTGTGATTTCTTTCTTCTTTTTAATTTTTCCCATTCATAACCATAACAGCTAATACACTAGTATACATAGTGCTGCTGGTGGTGTCTCTTTACTCTCCATAATGCTAAAGAAAAGAATGGCCGGGCGTTGGTGGTGCACGCCTTTAATCCCAGCACTCGGGAGGCAGAGTCAGAGGCAGGCGGATCTCTGAGTTCGAGGCCAGCCTGGTTTCCAGAGCGAGTGCCAGGATAGGCTCCAAAGCTACACAGAGAAACCCTGTCTTGAAAAATCAAAAAAAAAAAAAAAAAAAGAAAGAAAGAAAGAAAGGAAGAAAGAAAGAGAAAGAACTGTTTTAGAAAGAAAAAGGACTGTTTTATAGGCAACTGGCATATGGGTTCATGATGGTTTTATGCTGGACCATGACTGAGGAGAGAGCCTGATGCCTTGCACAGTATAAAAGAATCACCTCACCCTCCACAACAGACTTTCCTGAACCAAGCAAACACCCCCACTAAAGTAGAAAGGCAAGTTGAACTAAAGAACTGCACTTAAGGAGTGGAACCAGCCCGAGAGACAAGGACAGAGACGAGAGAGAGAGAGAGAGAGAGAGAGAGAGAGAGAGAGAGAGAGAGAGAGAGAGAGAGAGAGAGATTAGCCTGAGTCTCAGAAGAGACTTTGGACTTTTAAACAGTGTTGAGACAATGAAAGACTATGAGGTCTTTTTAAGTTGGACTAAGTGCCTTTTGTGTTATGATGTGGCTACAAGCCTATGGGTCAGGGAGTAAAGTGTAGTTTTAATGACCCTTATAGGTTCATATATTTGAATGTTTGGTCCCCAGTTGGTGGAACTGTTGGGGAAGGATTAGGGGGAGTGGCCTTATTGAAGGAGATGTGTCACTGGAGGTGGGCTTTGAGGTTTCAAAAGCCAAAGGTATTCTCAGTTAGCTCTCTCTGCTTCCTGTGTGTGGATCAGGATGTCAGTCCTCAGCTCCAGTACCACGCCTACCTGCTGCCATGCTCCCTACCATTATCATGGTGTCATGGACTAGCCCTCTGAAACTGTAAGCCCCTCCCCAAGCTCTTTCTTCTACAAGTTGTTCATAGTAGCTTAGCACAGCAATAGAAAAGTAACCAAGACACCACCCTGATATATCCAGCAAAACTTTTATCATAAATGAAGGGAAAGAAAAGGAATTTATGACCACCAAGACAACCTTACAGAAGATACTGGAAGGAAAATATCAGAAGAGAAAGACAATTATATCCAAGAGACTACTGAGAAGAAATTAAAAAGGCTAAGACAGCTATTTAACAGACGAGAACTAAGAAAACATCAAAAGACAGCAAAATGACAGGACTCAATATACACCTTTCAAGAATAACTGAATGTTGCCGGGTGTTGGTGGCACATGCCTTTAATCCCAGCACTCGGGAGGCAGAGGCAGGCAGATCTCTGTGAGTTCGAGATCAGCCTGATCTACAAGAGCTAGTTCCAGGACAGCATCCAAAGCCACGGAGAAACCCTGCCTCTAAAAACCCAAAAGCAAAACAGAGAACACCTTCAGGCCAGAAGGACCTTGCTGGAACAAGCTACAGTGTGTTGTATTTGGGGCTGTCAGCCTGAGAGTACCACAGCTGAAGGAATGCAGACTGGCATCAGTAACAACAAAATAGGAAGCAAGGCTAGAGGGTTCTTCATGCCAGTCCTGGAAAGAGCAAGCACACTGAAGCATCTTTGCTCTCCATTAAGCAGTAAGCACATACCTCCAGCAACCCTGCATACAAGATTCAAAGAGGGTTCAGCACCAACCCCTGCAATTCGGCCACGGGGAGGCAGCTATCAAGCAGTGATCACAAGGCAGTGCCACAAGGAGGCAGAACACCACAAGAGAAAGAGTCATATGGAGGCTGACCATTTATTACAGTTCAAAGTCTCAGCTGTTTAGTCCAGGGCAGACTGCCTACCTGCACACTTTGACATAGACAAGAACTGGAATTCCAATGTTGTTGAGTGGCATTTCTGTGGGAGACCGAAAAATTCTGTTATGGAATATTTTGGGGTCCAGTCACTAGCTCCTGTAAACATGGAGCACCGAAAAGCTCCGGCCCACTATTATATTGTTAATGCCAGTAAGGCTACTATTGTTTACCATGGCCTCAGGGTAATATGCCTCTTATTTGCATCTCTGTGAGCCTAAGCATCTGAATAGGCCATCACCTGGGAGGAGGTGTGTGAGGACAGAAGATTAGGAGTGAGGGGTCAATGTCCAGAGGAGAGAGAACAGAGAGATGGTTCCCTTGTGGTGTTGGCAGGATGGTTAAGAAACAACAAAAAAGATGGCTAATAAAGAAATGACTCTAGTTCTACAACATGGAACTGAGAGCTCTCTGAAGATGACAAGATGCCTGTGTTTGGTTTTTATCGCCGCTGGGTTGCTAGGAATTTCCAGGTCCTCATGGACTAAGGCTGAGACACGCTGGGTCACGACAAAATGGCGCCCAACGTGGGGCCTGAGAACGGGCGGGGGGGGGGGGGGGGGGGGGGGGGAGCCATGGACACCACGAAGAAACGGACAAGGCAGAGGCTTGGACAATTCGAAGAGATAGTCGTTGCAGGCAAACCGGTTGGAGAAGAAGCACGCACAGAAAAAAGGAAGAAAGAAGTGGCCAAATGTGGTGAGTGAACAGCGTTAAGTCAGGAATAAAACTGTATATAATTGTAGAAATAGGAAACATAATATATAATATAAAATAGAAAGACGTCAGCCAGCAGCTGACGAAAAAAGGTAAAGTGGGTTATTTAACCCTTAAAGTATTGGAAGATAGGCAAATGAGAAAATGTCAGCCAGCAGCTGGCAAAAATAGGTAAAGCGGGTTATTTAACCCTTAAAGTAAGAGAAAATGCACACAGTAGGTATGAGACTGAAATGTCAGTCAGATGATAAAGTAGTAAAATGTAATGTGTTAAACTCCGGAATGAAAAATGCAGGTAATTGTAAATATAAAACAGGAATATTAGCCAGATGGTAAAGAGAAATAAGTTAGCCTTGAAAGTAAAAATGTATATAATTAGAGAAATCTGACAGGTAATTGTTAGTCAGATGATTATATATTTACTTGGATATAATTTAATAGCTAAATTAATTAATTTAATTAATTTAATAGGAGAGCTAAAACAAAGTGAAAGCAAGTACAGGAGATTTTAGAGTTTAAAAGTTTTAAAAGGATCCTTCCCGCTTGCAAAAGCCACCGCCATGATGCAGCATTTCGAGTTGCGCAGGGGCTTGGGAAGACATAGGTGTGGCCTCACATACTCAAAGGCCCTCGGGAGATATCTAGGAATGTAATGGAGAACAAAAACCTCCGTGCCTACTAAGGGGCAGCTGGATGGTAAAGAATATACAGGACCAAAGATTGGGATCAGCAGAGGGAGAGAGTTAAATAAGTACCAAGATGGAGGGAGCCTTCACCTCCTTCTTTCATTTTAAACTGGGAATACAGAAAGACAAATACTCACTGGTAAAATTCAGCAAGAGCTAAGAGAATTGGAAATTTTAGCGAAATTACTTACAGGAGATAAGAAATTTACAGGTTTCCTGGATCAGAGAGAGGCTCAGGGGAACATAGCAGGATGCATGTGCCAATACCATTCAAACAGCTCAAGGAACTGAAAATGGCTTATGTCCAGTATGGACCAGCAGCAATTTTTACCCAGAGGCTGATAGAGAATATTGCTGTAGAAACCTCACCCCTAGGAAATTGAAAGCGGGTAACCAAGGCCTGCCGGTCAGGAGGAGGATATTTATTATAGAGAGCAGGCAGGGACCTAGGGAGTTAGTTCAGAATTGACTTCTAGGCCTGTATGGACATTATACAAAAAAAGTTAGAGACACAGGTGTTGGAACTTTGATTGTGAAACAGCTAGCTTATGAGAAGGCTGATACTGCATGCCAGACCACGCTAAGGCCTCACAGGAATCGGACTGACATGGCGAGTTCATTAAGAATTTTTCAGATGTGGAGCTAGCTTACACTCAGGGATTAGCGATGATGGCTGCCTTACAAAACTTCAGTTAAAAATAAGTTATTTCTACATAGAAAGCAAGGCATAGGGAGGAAGAAATGCACAGAGCCTTCTAGAGGTTGCTTTGGACATGTTCAGGAAGAGCACCAGGTCAGACAGAGTCCCAACAAAAGAGAAAATAGGGGATCAGGCTTGTGCCCAAAATACAGCTGCAGATTTTTCAGCGGCCCAGAGGGCATAGTTGAGCTAAGGCCAAGGTCAGCCATGGCAACGGCCACAGTCTGCCAGCCCACAGCCAACAGCTTGGTGCCACCTTGTGCTGGCGTCTGCGGCAGGCTAGACAAAATGGCTGATGAAGTGACAGACAGACTGCCTCCTCGGGGTAACTTACAGCCTTAGGAGATGCCGCCATGGCTGATGGCTAGTCAATGTATATAAATGCTATTGATACAGCCAGACAGAAACTGTTTTTGAGACTTCAAGAGAAGAAAGGGCAACATATTTAAGCTTAGATTTGTTCAAATTTTGGATGCTCATATTTCAAGGATTGACTATAGCTACTATGTTAGGAAAATTTTCAATTAGGGATTTTTCTTTTCAACAAGCTCATCATAACCTAGGCAAAAGGAAAAATATGAGACATATACAAGTTATGGATAAACGGTGTGGCCACACCTAAATGCATGATATGATTGTGAATTTATAAATGCGGATGAACGGAAATGCCTAAATTGCCTTAGATATGATTAGAGAGATATTTACATTGCCTTGGATATAGTTTTAAAAATATCAAAATGACTTTAATATGGTCATAAAGAGCATCCAGTCAGTCGCTCAATGTCTTAACAGGAAAAAATTATGATTTGAGCCCTAGGAGATAGTCAATTAAAAAGTTAGCAAAAGCCTATAGCGTTAGCTTAGAGACATGAGGAATCTATGGATGATTCTATAAAATTTGGCAGATGAGAGGATACAGGTCTTACTAAATTTTTATGGTTCAAAAAGAAAAATCTAGAAAATAAAAGTTGATACATGATTTTAAAATGAGTTTATAAAAAGCCTCAGGGGAGAGCCATCCTGTTAGATTCACAGCATAAATATGTCTTTACAAATACAAATTAAGCCTGGTCAGCTAAGATACAAATAAAGTCTTATCAGCTTATCAGCTTCAAAGGTTAGGTTAGATTAGAAAAGGCTACTTTAAAACTTTAAATAAATCTTAAAAATTATTTGGGACATATATTGTATTCTAAAGAAATTAAGGCTTAATAGATAACAATTGGAAAAGATAGTTTAAAATCTTTAAATGAGTTTTTTTAGAAATTGTTATAAAATATTCATTGGTTAAGTACCTTTTTTGGGACATCTAATGATGATTTAAATCCTTTAAGTAAGATTCTATAAAGAGATAATGATCCAGATGTACCCAGGCAGCTAACTAAAAAGATAGACAAGTTTTATAATTAGAGGAGGCGATTCAGCATCATCAGATATATTGACTATGCAAAACCATGGGAAGCTTAAGTACTCCCCACAAAGCATAGTCCGACTTCTGTTTTATGGCAGAAGGAACCATTACTATGGTTGCACCTATCCGTCTCACCAGCCTAAATATTAAACCTTATTTTAAAGCATTAGCCTACATGGTACAGAAATGCCTTTTAGATTCTAAGAAATATTTTAAGAGAAAACCAAGTATGATACATGTCCCCTACGCTAAGCAACAGTTTAATTGGTTATTTCAGAACAATGAGTTATGGGCGATTGCCTTTGCTCAGTTTTCAGGAAGAATTGACAATCAGCTTCTAGATCATGGACTGTTAAAATTTACACTAATACATCCTTTTGTATTTCCAAAATTGTAAAAAACAGTCCTGTAAAAATATGCTATGTTAGTTTTTACCAATGATTCTATTGGGAGAATCACTTACATAGGTTATTAATAGAAAGGAATAGATAGAGCAGACAGCTCTGGCTTCAGCTCAAAAAATCAAACTACAAACTGTTATAATGGTCTTTCAGATCCTGGTAAATAATTCATTTAATTTATATACTGACAGTCACTATGTCTTTAAAGCTCTTAAGGTAATAGAGACAGTTCCATACATAGGATCCAATATTAGATTGATTTGAGCAAATTCAAAATGTTACTCATCTAAGAGAATTACCATGTTTATGGGTCACACTGGGAACCTATTAAATAGGCCTTTCCCTGATTACTAGCCAAATGGAATAAATTAACTGATTAACAAAATCAGTTGATTTAGCTTAAATAGAAAAAGCTTGACAATCTTGTAACTTTCCTCATCTAAATAGCAAAAGTCTAAAAAAGAAATTTGGCTTAACCAGAGAGACTACTGGTCAAATCATCAAACAATGTGGAATATGTCCACAATATGGCTATGGCTAATTTAAGGGTGAATCCTCAAGGCCTGTTCCCCAACCATTTATGGCGAATGGATGTGACTCACATCACGGAGTTTGACAAGTTAAAAATGTACATGTAGCAATTGACACATATTTAGGTTTCTTAATGGCCACTCCACAAACAGGAAAAGCCACCAGACATGTTATAAGTCACTGTTTAAGATGTTTTGCTTACATAGGAGTGCCAAAGATTATAAAAACAGATAATGGGTCTGGATATACTAACAAAGCTTTCCAGCAATTTTGTGCTTAATGGAAAGTTGATCAAAAAACATGTATTCCTTATATATCCCCAAGGACAAGGAATAAGAGAGCGGGCTCATAGTGCCCTAAGATAAAAAGGGGGGAGCTGTGCCCCCAGTCTCCACATGGTGCGTTAAAGAATACACTGTTTACCTTAAACTTTTTAAATATGGATGCCAATGAGCAATCTAATGCAGACAGATTCTGGCATGAAGGAACTCGAGCAAATTTTGGTCAGGTCAAATGGAGAGATGAATAGAGGGGACCAGACCCTGCAATTATTTGGGGGTCGAGGGCATGTCTGTGTTTTCTCAAAGGTGGAGAACGAGGTGTTCCGGCAGCTGGAGCCATTGATGAGATGCATGGAGCAGAGAGGAATTGGACCTATGCCCACAGGAGACCATCTGAAACAGCTGGAGTGAAACACTGGATCTATATTTCCTGAACCTTGAGGACACCTGACCTACAGCCGGAGGAAGAAGGGAGACACACCCAGTTCCAGTTTCGAGATGCTTTCCAGAGTTCCAGCTTCCCTACAGACGGACTACATTCACCTCTCTGAATCCGAGAGTGCTCATCCAGGAGCAGACTAAGAACTTGATAAAAAACAGCTTGCTTTCTTGCCACAAACAGACACACAAAATTGTTTTGCCAGTTTTCCCATTGGGAAAAAGGACCCATTTAGGACAGTCGGATACTGGCATAAACCAGAATGACAGAAGCTCCTTCACAATGCTTAAACAAGACATGGACAAAAGACTTTTTAGTTAACTTTCAAAGACTGATATTACAAACTGATGTTAGAACTTCGGGAGTTTGAGCAAGAAATAGAAAGGTTCAACGGGCATTGAGTCCCAGGCAGGGAATAAAAAAAAAGTTTAAAATCGTAAAATTGTTCACACTCCACAGATTGTGAGAATATCTTATTGTCTTTTGATTGTATTGTAACTCACCCTAATGTATGTTCATGATGGAATTGTTAATGTTTGTAATCTTGCTATATATGTTATACAAATGTTATTAGAAACTAGAAGTCAAAGTTCATTGTAACAAAAATGTAACTTGTAATTTACAAGCCTTAGGATAGAAGTATGTTTTAGGGAGCAAACTTTAATAAGGTCTGTATCAGAGGCACTAGAGGCATTGCCACACAGATTTTAAAAGGCCATTTTAACCTTTACATGTCTTCATTCTGCAGGAGGTTTACAGCCATAAGAGCTGAGATGATATTCTGGAGTTTTCTTGCTGATTCAGAAACGCTTAGAGCTGGACCATCACCCATCCCCCACTAACCTTATTTGTTTTACAGAGGCTGTTTCCAGCCAGAGACGGATACAGTTTTCCTTGCCTTCAGGGAATCCTAAGACAGAACACACATGACGGAATGCGTGATTCCATGACGGGCACCCCTGGTAGGTTGAAGGGAGCCTCCTAAAACAGGTGCAGTCATCTGTCCTGATGCAGAAGGACAGGTTTCTTTTTATTAATTTAAGAGAGAGAACATTTCCCTCCAAATTACAATGCTCCCTCCAAACAAAACATTCCCCAGGAAGGAACAGGAGACTCAGGAATATTAGGAAGAAAACATCACATTTAGAACAGAAACTTGGATGACTCTCGAAGGCCCTTACCCAGCAGTATAAAAACAAATAAACAATTGCTGAGAGTGGCTGGTCAGAGTCTCCAAACTGTGGAAAGAAAGACATTCCTAGTGTCCAGCTGCCTGTAGGTTGGTTCCTCAGAGAGCTCTGGGCTACAGTTTCAGAAGTCATCACCCACGTGAGGGTGGGCCTAAAGAAGCCATGTGTAAAACCACTGGCAAAGACACAGACTGCCAGGACTGCTCAGAGTCACAACAACTAAAGCATCTGACCCAGAACCACTGCTGCTTTGTGACTCCGGGAGGCTAGTTACCTTTAAAAGAATGACACAAGCCAGGCAGCGATGGCGCACACCTTTGATCCCAGCACTCAGGAGGCAGAGGTAGGAGAATCTCTGTGAGTTCTAGGACAGCCAGGACTATTACACAGAGAAACTCTATCTCAAAAACAAAACAAAACAAAACAAAAATTCAAAAGCAACAAGACAGACATTTTAATGAGTTAGGTCAGGGATCCAGATAGGAACTGAGAAACAAAGCAACTAAAGATATCTGATGGATCTCTGTCCCAGTTGGAGCTGCTGCAGTAGACATTAATTGAGTACTCATGAAGAACTACTGCGTGCTGCCTGCTGTCAGAATGAAACACACTGTCCTCATAGAAATGTCCCAACAGGGGGCTGGAGAGATGGCTCAGAGGTTAAGAGCACTGGCTGCTCTTCCAGATCAATTCCCAGCAACCACATGGTGGCTCGCAACCATCTGTTATGAGATCTGGTGCCCTCTTCTGGTGTGCAGATATACATGGAAGCAGAATGTTGTATACATAATAAATAAATAAAATCTTTAAAAAAAAAGAAAAAAAGAAAAAAAAAAAGAAATGTCCCAACAGTGGGAAAGACGAACAAGGACAAATAAATGTATTATTTACACATTTAACACACTGTGCATCTATAGGAAAAAGTAAAGCTGACAGAGGAATAGGAAGAGATATTTGCTTAAAAGCCTAAACAAAGTGGCTATAATTACAGAGTTCCTGAAATGAAGCTGAGGCCTTAAAGGCTGGTCGACTGTTAGAACTTCAGTGATGTGGAGAGGCTGGAATGTTACAAGTCCAGAGCCCAAATTACCTTGGGCCATCTTTAGGCCCCCTCAGTAGTCATTTATGCACATGAGATAAATGCTTTGGAATGTACAAACTCCTAGCTCACCAAGCAAAAGACCACGAATGCGTCAGATAGCATATGTGGCTTGGAATTGAGATTTCCCCACTTTTATATAACCCAACTACCAGATATTTCCACCAATGTATTTGCAAAGAAATTATGGTTTCCTTTGTTGTTACTGTAAAACCTCATGCAACTATTACCACATTGCATCATACTTGGCTCCAGAATAAACTATCTCTATTCCCATTGTTTCCTGCATTGACAGCTGATAAAGATCAGATTCCATACTTTTTTCAGTTACATTCTGTCCATTTGAAACATTAGGCTATTTATATTTCTTTCCTTCTTTCAATTAACTAAGGATGAGAAACCAGAGCCATATCAAGAATTAACACAAGGGGCTGGAGAGATGGCTCAGCGGTTAAGAGCACTAGCTGCTCTTCCAGAGGTCCTAAGTTCTATTCCCAGCAACCACATGGTGACTCACAACCATCTATAATGGGATCTGATGCCCTCTTCTGGCATGCAGTTAAGAGCATTCATATATGGAAGATAAGTAAGTAAATCTTAAGAAAAAAAAAAAAAAAAGAATTAACACAACTATGAGGATGAGAAACCAGAACCATATTGAGAATTAACACAACTATGAACGAAAGCCTGAGGTGGGAAGGAGACATGGGAAGAGGAATTTCTCAGAAATCTGGTAGCTTCATAATGAGACTGTCAAACAAGGAGGAAAAAGAAAGGAACTAAGCTATTTTCTTCTAGATAAGAACATGTGTTTTTAACACATGCTAACTTTTGTTTTCACTGCTCCTACCAAATCTCTAGTCAACCTGTTAACTTGGGGAAAAAAAAAAAAAAACTTGAGCAAAGATCCTTTCCAATATAGCAAGTCAGTTTTCAGTCTGTCCTCTATAATAAAGAAATTCCTACCTACCCTATTGATCAACATACTAGAATTAAAAATAAACGAACCTAAACAAACACTAAATGTTGGAAAAGAGAAACTAACCAAGCCAGGAGGGGTTTCCCAGCTTATGAAATAAACTCAGGAGGCAGAGGCTGGTAGATCTCTGTGAGTTCGAGGCCAGCCTGGTGTACAGAGGGAGATGCAGGACAGCCAGGACTGTTACCTGTCCTGAAAGTTACATGAGTAATCAACTGCTGGGTGGAGGCCCAAGAGCAAAGGATTGCTGATGGAGAGGAGACTGCTCAGTGGTGTAACTGCCTGCAAGTTGAACAGAAGCCAATAGTGTATCTCCCATTCTGAGATGGGCATTTCAGTGACGAAACTGCCTTTGAATTGTTCATGTTCCTGTAAGTTATATCTCGACCAGGCTCCTATAAATCACTCTGACAGGCTCGCCAGTTTTTTAGGCCTGACTTGGATGGAATCATTCTCTTAGTCTGTCATTGCTTTCTCTATGGAATGAACAGGCATTTTTGTATCTCCACAAAAAGTATCTCTACTGGGGTCTGGTCCCCAGTCCAGGCCTTGCGATCTCCTGACTCGAGTAACTGGAACTTCAGGCATCCCCAAGTGCCTGGCACTGGGTGTGAGGAGGAATCTGGCCTCCATACTAAGCCAGTGCACTGAGATTCACACTTGGAACAATCTTTCAATACAGTTTCATTTACATTGACCAACTCATAGCCCATCCTCTTCCCTGAGGGCACAGCTTTACCACTTGGGTCCCAGGGCACCATGGTTTTTTACTTCAAAGTCCAGCACTCCCTGGACTTTTAGCCATGTGTCTAAAAGCCTGCCTCCCTCACTAACTTGCTATAGCTTAGCTCCTATGACTTGTCAAACATGGCAACACCCCTGGCTTTACTCTGTTTCAATAAAGACCATGAATTTCTATCTTCAACAACCTCTATGGTGGGTGCCCCAGTTAATTTCCCTCTCTTCTAAAAAAAGTAGATCTTGATGGCTAATTCAAACTGTATCACTAAGGGATCCTCTTTCCACCTGCTACTTCTCTAGAGTTTTCCTCCACCCCTACAGAGTTAAAAGATAGAAAAGCCCTTACAGGCAATTCCACCAAAAGTAGCATGGACATGGACATTTGAGGCACACAGATACCCACCTGGAATCTCTAGGTTAAACTTCTAGGAGGGCTTGCTGTTCCAAGGACCTGCTACTTGTGCTAGTGTTCATCATGGAGAATGGGGCCAAGGGCTTCCAGGCTGTGGTGTCTGGGAAGCTCTGAGGACAGAGGGCCAAGTCCATGAAGCTTGTGGATATCCACAGTAGAGACCCACCCTGTTAATTACTATATTGACACTGCCTGCACCATGTGTTGCTCAGACTTGGGAGTGCTGGACTTTGAAGTAAAAAACCATGGTGCCCTGGGACCCAAGTGGTAAGATCAGCCATAAGAAACCTCTGCCCAGGGCTGAAGAGATGGCTCAGAGGTTAAGAACACCGACTGCTTTTCCAGAGGTCATGAGTTCAATTCCCAGCAACCACATGGTGGCTCACTACCATCTGTTATGAGATCTGGTGCCCTCTTCTGGTGTGCAGATAAACATGGAAGCAGAATGTTGTATACACAATAAATAAATAAAATCTTAAAAAAAAAAAAAAAGAAAGAAAGAAAAAAGAAAAAGAAAGAAACCTCTGCCTGACCAGCCTGGAACCTAAAGATGAGATCCTGCCCATCCCACCACCACCCCTCCCCCATCTCAGGACAAAGGAATGGGAAGCCAGAGCCACTTGCCATGTCTCAACCGGTGCCTACAGGCTCTTGGCAGCTTCATCTAGAGGCTGGATGTTGCCCTGTAAAGACACTTAATAAGATAGTGCACAAAGACAAAAATAACAAAATTTGATACCAGCCTGACAGTGTGTGCAAGGTGGAAGGGAACGTGTACCCACCCTCAAACCACTGTACTGAAGGCTTATGAACTGAAGAGTTTTATGTGTATCATGTGTTGAGTACCAACTACGTGTAAGTCAGCCTCTAGCTAAGTAAGCCCTTGCAAGCGAAGTCTCATTTACGCTTCACTACTGCCGTATTCCTAAAGTTTTAACTGAAGAAACGGTCGCTGAATGTTTAAGACATCTGCCCAAAGTTGCACCCACTAAGCCGCAGAGCTAGGGCTGAAAGAGTGTCTAATCTAAGAAAGCCATTCCCGTGGATGTTCCAGGGTCAGTATCTTGCCCGCCATTCCGGAAAATCTAGATCTTCTTTGCTAGTGCTAACCATGCCGGGGATGTGGTGTCACGGGCCCGGGCGCTCCAGCCCTCGGTCACGCATCCGCAGACGCCGCAGTAGCTGTGCGCACGCGACCTAGAGCGTTCCAGGCGCAGGTGCCCTTCGCGGACCCCGACACACACACACACGCACACGCAGCGACCCCCGCAGGTGCCCTTTTTGCGGACCCCGACACACACACACACACAAACACACACGCACACGCAGCGACCCCCGCAGGTGCCCTTTTTGCGGACCCCGACACACACACACAACACACACACACACCACACACACACACACACACACACACACACACACACAGCAGACGCAGCGACCCCCGCGATGAGCACGCCGGGCCAGCATTCCAGTCCGGGCGCCAGTGCCCTTTTTGCGGACCCGACACACACACACACACACACACACACACACACACACACACTGCCCTTTTTGCGGACCCGACACACACACACACACACACACACCACACACACACACACACACACACACACACACACACACACACACACACACACACACACACACACACACACACACACACACACACACACACACACACACACACACACACACACACACACACACACACACACACACACACACACACACACACACACACACACACACACACACACACACACACACACACACACACACACACACACACGCAGACGCAGCGACCCCCGCGATGAGCACGCCGGGCCAGCATTCCAGTCCGGGCGCCAGAACCCAGCTTTCTACAAAGTGGAGAGCCGCGAGGGACCGGAAGCCATCGGGACCCACGGCCTCCTCGCACCGTGCTCTGCCTCGTCCAGACTAGGAGTCACTGGAACCGGATGCACCACGCGCCTCAGCTTTAGACAGGGCACTGCCCTCCTCATTTCCCCCTCACCGACAGGCTCCGACATCCCAAGCCTTTACCTAGTGGACGGAGAGACCATGGTCAATCAACTTCATCCTCCCGCCTCGGAATTGACGTAAAGCAGCCGGCTCTGCCCAATCACAACTCTTGAGGGACACATGCGCTTTGGAGATGCGCCGCCCGCCAGGCGTAGGGTTTAACCTTTGAGGTCTGAGTGAAATCATCCTTTTAAGTCCTTTCCCTTAAATCTTCCGGGGAGAAACTCTGAGTAGTGACTTGGGTTCCATTGATTTTTCAGAAAAACTTAATTTACACTGGATGTCATGGCTGGTTCCTGTTATCCCAACACTTCGGAGGTGGAGAGAGGAATTCAGGGTCACCTTCGGGCTAGGCTACAGGATACTTTCTCAAAAGGCAAAAATAAATGCTACAGCTGTCAAGAATTATAAAGAACGATGTGAGCCGCACGCCTTTAATCCCAGCACTCGGGAGGCAGAGGCAGGCGGATCTCTGTGAGTTCGAGGCCAGCCTAATTTTCAGAGTGAGTGCCAGGATAAGCTCCAAAGCTACACAGAGAAACCCTGTCTCGAAAAACCAAAAAAAAAAAAAAAAGAACGATGTGATGTTGGTACAAAGATGAAGGGGGGCCGTTATAAGTTTTTTAAAAAGACCTACACATAAGTAGTCACTTTTTCTCTCAACTAATAGCAACAATTAGCACAAATAGAAACCTACTATTCTATCAATAGTGCTAGGTCTATCAACTGGGGGACTGGGAGTGAAACTTTTTTTTTTTTTTTTTTTGGTTTTTCAAGATAGGGTTTCTCTGTGTAGACCTGGCTGTCCAGGGAACTCGCTCTCTAGACCAGGCTGGTCCCCAAGTCGCAGAGATCCACCTGCCTCTGCCCGGCAAGTACTGGGATTAAAAACATGGGCCACCACACCACAGCCCGGCTTGATTTTTTTCTTTTGGTTGGGAACTTTCTTTTTAGACAGGGTCTTATTACATACCTAGTTCAGGCTGTGGTTATCCTCCTTGATCCTCCTGCCTCAACCTCTTAATTGCAGAGGTCACAAGGTGTACAGCATCACACCTAGCAAGAATAATGACTTTGACTCTTTTACCTCATGCAAAAAAATTCTAGACAAAACACTGACCTAAATGTAAAAAGTACAACTCTTTGAAAACAAACAAACAAAAAGTACAACTCTAATACCAAACTAACCTGGGCATTAAAAGGAAAAATAGTTCCTGATAGAACACAAATACCAACTCTAAAAGAAAAGGCTGACAAAAATTAACACATCAAGAGTATGAAAAGGCAGGCAAATCTCTGTGAGTTTGAGACTAGTCTGGTCTACATAGCAAGTTTCAGGACAGCCAGGGCAGCACAGAGACCCTGTCTCAAAATATAATAATAATAACAATAATAATAATAATACACACTTGGGGCTGGAGAGATGGCTTAGTAGTTAAGAGCAGTGGCTGCTCTTCGGAAGACCAGAGTACAATTCCCTGCACCCATATGATGCTCATAACTGAACATCTGGAACTAGTTTCAGATGTCCCAACACCTTCACACAGATATACATGTAGGCAAATGAGTACACATGAAATAGAGATAAATATAAAAAATAATGATACACAAGAGAGTGGAAATGCAATAAGATTTGTAAAATATTTACCAGGAAATAAATTTTATTTAGAAAGATACAAAGTTTGCAAATAAATTTATTTTATTTTCATTGTTGTATATTCATTACAGAAGAGATATGGTTACATAAAGATATTTTCATATAAGTTTATAATGTGTTGTGGGTCCAAAGCTCTGAATCAACCCAAGCAGAGACAAGAGGTTTTTGCAAGGCAAGATTTAATACAGGGCAGCACAAAAAACTGATCAAGAAGGGCCACAAAACAGACTTGGGAGCTGTACTATGACCCCCCCAATACCAGCTGAAGCAAGTGTTTAAGAATAAAAAAATCACAAACATCAGTGCCAAGCTACAATTACAATATTTCACCAATCAGAATTCAAAAATTAGAGGCTTTCCTTGAGTGTTCCATCATGTTTCTAGAGAACTAAAGATGTATAAGAGGCTATTTCTATTAAAGAAGATTTGGTCAGTTATTGGGAAGTCCCTAGCTCCCCCGGGGCTTGGGAACTTGAAATTGTTTTCCCCTACAGGTACAATTGAGTCTGAAGTAAAAATGGCAGTATTTAGAGCAAAATGCTTTTGCCTGTTCGAAACAAAAGAACTTTGAGTATATTCCCCTCCATTCTTTCTACCCTCCTCTTTCTTATCTCCCCATCACAATGCAATTAACTGTGTATATTTTTTTTCCAAAGCTATCATTCCTAATTAGTCAATTATGTTTAAATTAAAATCCTTGTAAGTATCCACACAATTTGGAAATATAGTGGAAATACTTTTTTTTTTTTGGTTTTTCCAGAAAGGGTTTCTCTGTGGCTTTGGAGGCTGTCCTGGAACTAGCTCTTGTAGAGCAGGCTGGCCTCGAAAGTGCTGGGATTAAAGGCATGTGCCACCACTGCCCGGCTTGGAAATACTTCTTTTGTCATTGTTTTATTACTTCTATTTTGAGAGACAGGATCATCCAGTGCAAAGAGGGAAGTTTATGACACTAAATGCTCAAAAGAGAACCTTGTTGTGGGATAATCTTTTTGTATGCTATGAAGATGTGTCTCTGCCAAGGCACCTTCTGATTTGTTTAATAAAAAGCAGACAACCAATAGCTAGGTGGGAGAGAATAGCTGGGACTTCCAGGAGGATATAGGAACTCTGAAAAGAAAAGGGGTGAGATTTGCCAGCCAGACACTAAGGAAGTGGGACTCATGATACTGAGGAAAGGGAATGAGCCACTTGGCAAAATGTAGATTAATATAAATGGGTTAATTCAAATTTTAAGAGTTAGTTGGGAACAAGCTTAAACTAAGGCCAAGCTTTCATAATTAATAAGTCTATGTGGTGGTCCAAAGAAAGATCAACTACAAAGTCTCAAAGCCAATGAGCTTAGACATTACATGAATCAAAAGAAAGCAGAAAGAAATAAAGATAAAAATCAATGAAATTCTCCAGGTGTGATAGTTGACACTGGTAGTCTCCAGGCTGGTTGGAAGGCTAATGATGAAGGATTGCTGTGAATCTGAAGCCAATCTAAGCTAAAGAGTGAGTAAAGGGTTCAGACCCTCACCCAACCCCATGCTTTGACAGCCATAACAGACTGCAGAAAAGACTCAGAGAAATGTAGGCCCCTGATTCAGCAGCATGTGCTGAGGCCCCTTTGCCCTGATCACTAGGAAGCAACCGACAGATTCCCTCCTTATGTTAAAGAACCAATCAGAAGTTAACAGGCGGGCTCTGGAAGTGCTTTACTGAAAATAGTGGAATGTAGGATGTAGCAACTGCCCTGGGAGGGCCTCTGGGTATAGCAACCTTTCTACAGCTGCAGTTGACCAATCAACTCTGGACAGGTTCCCCTAGCCCAGAGGTGCACCAATCCTGAGACTGTTGCTATGCAACTAGCAGACCCCCAGACACTTCCCTTGCTCTACCCCATATGCCCTGCTCCACTGCTGCTTGGGGTCCCTCCTGCTCCACCCTCTGTGTTGGATGGATAGATGACTGAAGTTAACTCCAGTTAACTCGTAAATTAAAAAGACACTTTGCTTTTGCATCACATCTTGTCTCTTGGTGATTTGGGGGGTCAAGAATAAACAGCCCAGGGCTGGAGAGATTGCTTAGGGGTTAAGAGTACTGGCTGCTCTTCCAGAAGTCCTGAGTTCAATTCCCAGCAACCACATGGTGGCTCACAACCATCCATTATGAGATCTGGTGCCCTCTTCTGGTGTGCAGATATACATGGAAGCAGAATGTTGTATACATAATAAATAAATAAAATCTTTAAAAAAAAAGAAAAAGAAAAAGAAAGAAACCTCTGCCTGACCAGCCCAAGTCTGTTATTTAGATAAGACATCTGCTACAAGACCAAAACATCCTGCAGTAGCCAAGCCTTAGACTTTTAGGTCTTTTTCACTTACTGAGGACAGTTTTGAACTCTCTGACCTTGAGGCAAGATGAAACAGAGCCATCTTTATGGGCCCTGACAGTTCCCTGCTACTGCTAACCCACCTTCGTTCCTTTCTTTTTATACATTTTATTTTAATTACCTGCATGTTGATGTGACTGTGTATATATATATATATATATATATATATATATATATATATATAGTACCATCAGAGTTCAGAAAAGGCTATTGGATCCCCAATGGTGGGAGTTACAGTTGCTTGATGTAAGTGCTGGGAACTGAACTCAGGTCTTTAGCAAAAACAGTATGTGCTCTTAATCACTGAGTCACCTATCCATCAGCACCAGCACCCTGGACTACCAAGAGCTGCTGGTAAAAATAGCTTTACCAGAGGCCACTAAGAATGTACAACAGTTGACAATTAATAATTCAGGTGTTGACACACCAGATTGTAAAAAAAAGTCTTTCCACCAAATCCACCCGAGCCCTGCCGCCACGTGGTTGCTTTCTGCCAGGCTGCCTGAGTTCTGCCCACCATCACATTAAGGTCCCAAATAACATACAAAGACTTATAGTAGGTACAAATGCTGCTTGGCCAATGACTCGGATTTCTCATCTGTTAGCTCAGTCTTAATTATCATAAATCTATATATTTTATAAGGCTTATCTTATTGGACGCCAGCAACAATCGTCCTGTCTTTTTTATAAGACTTATCTTATTGGACACCAGCAACAAGCGTCCTGTCTTCCTGGACTCACATGATGACTCTACACTTTCTCCTACCTTTCCCAGAATCCTCCTAACTTGCTGCCTCATTGGCCAAACAGTACTTTATTTATCATCCAATAAGACAAACACATACACAGAAGCACTTCCCCCATCACCAGATGAATAACTCTCTGATGGAGAAAACCTTATCAAGCAAGGCTTATGGGGCCACAGACTCTGAAAACTAGTTGCTTCTATTGCAATTTTTCCTCATATCATGTGTATGTATGTATGTATGTATGTATGTATGTATGTATGTATTCCATCTACTGGGCACACTTATAGTCATGGATAGTCGGGAAGATGATTTCTACTTAAACTGTACAATTTTAATGAATATAAATAATACTAGGGTAATTTTCATAGCTCAGACTGACAGAAAAATTACAAAGACAGCTTTTTACACTATTGGCTGATTTTAGACCTCAAAACAAATCCAAAATAGACTAGTTGCCCCTGCAAAATATGCACAAGGGCAAGCTCCCGGGTGTCTTGTTTGCTGAACTAAAGTCAGGCTGATAACATTGAGACATAGCTCCCTGGAGCAATTGACTTTCTGCATGTACTCCTAACCTCACTGTTTTGATTCAAGGCTCAAGGTTCACTCTCTGTTTATTGCTTAGGTCCTGAATTTTAGTGTCACTCTCCATGATGTCTCTCAGGCTATGTGTAGATAGACCATGCCTCCTGCCTGCATTGTCAAGCGTTGCCGTGGTTACTCATTTCCAGCCAGTCAATGTGATATTCTAAACCTGAGAGAAACCATGTGATTCCTTTTGTATCAGGATGGCTCTGTTTCTTATTGTTTATTCAAGAAATGCTATGTGACCCGAAGTATAATTTTTTGAGCTCGTTCTGAAATAAGAGTGTATATGAATATGAGAAGTGTGTGTGAGAGAGAGAGGAGTGTGTGAGTGAATGATGTGGAAGAGAGATGTAGCAGCTGTGGGAAGAAATGCAACAAGAGTACAGGGACATGAGTATAGCAGAGAGATAGATGTGTGGAGAAGAGATGTGTCTGTATGTAAAGGGATGTATAGAGAGGAGATTGTCAAGAAAGAGAGATTTTTCAAGATGAAGGAGCAGAGAAGGTTGCCATCAGGAAAGCGTGTGCTTGTTCCTTTTTTTTTCTTAAGTTACCATCAGAATGAGACGGTCCTTTCCTAAAGACCTTCAGGTTGATAAGAGTTGTTTACTAAGCCCTGATACGCTGAAGGCATTCTTTCTGCTACCCTGGGTGCAGTCCTGAGAGCTGGCCTCTTGGGCTGCAATACTGGAACCCCCTCTTTCTTTTTGAGACAGAATCTTACTATGTAGCCCTGGCTGGCCTAGAACTCACTATGATCTGTCTGCCTGTGCCTTCTGAGAGCCAGGGTTACAGGAGTGCAGCACCATGCCCCTCCCTGTTTGATTACGCTCAGCTCAGCTCAGATTTCTGCTGGAGAAGGCCCCAATCTGGACCAACTCGGACTCCCTTCCTACAAAAATCTAGTAAGAATGGATGTTTTCTCCTCACAAATATAACTACAAATTCTCTGGTTCCTGTGGGATATTGGAAGAGGTACTTTACACTTTGGAAGGATAGACAATCAAATCGTCAAAACAACCTGGAAGATCCCCTTTTCTCAGAGCTAGTTTGGTGGCATAAGGAGTTATCCTAAGGACCAAGCTTGCAATTATGTATCTCTAATTGCTAACTGAATCCACTAATGGCCTCAGCATAATTTGCCACATGAAAATCTTCAGAAAACCACACTTTACACCTCCCACACAAGCTACCCAAGTCACAAGACTTCTATATTATTTGTGGGCAACAGGCTTTTAAAATATTGCTTCCTTTTTGGAAAGGTACTTCCTCTCTCTGGGATATGTAACAGCAAATGTTTCTGTGATAAAAGTTCTGAGGAGTGGCTGGAGAGATGGCTCTTGTTGCTCTTGCAGAGGACCTGGGTTCAGTTCCCAGCTCCATATGGTGGTTCAGAACCTCCCATAACTCTAGTTCCAGGCATCTGATGCCTTCTTCTGACCTACACCAGGCAAGTGTGTGGTGCACAGACATACATGAGGCAAAGCACTCATACACATAAAATAAAATAAAACTACAAAGAAAGCCAGGTGGTGGTGGTGTGTGCCTTTATTTAATCCCAGCATTCGGGAGGTAGAGGCAGGCGGATCTCTGTGAGTTCGAGACCAGTCTTGTCTACAAGAGCTAGTTCCAGGACAGCCTCCAAAGCCACAGAGAAACCCTGCCTGGACCCCCCCCAAAAAAAATAACTACAAAGAAAAAAAAGTGTCATGACTATAAAAACAATTGCAGAGGGTCTAGCCCAAATTCAATATCAAATAGACTGCCTTGAAGGAGTGAGTCCCCAAAATAGAAAGCCTTATATTTACTGCCTAACAAGGGGAAATTTACTTAAATCTCCAGAAGGAATGATTTTTTTGTCTTAATACATATAGAAAAGGTGGTGATGGCTCACACCTTGAATCCCAGAACTTCGGAGGCAGAGGCATGTGGGTCTCTGTGAGTTCAAGGCCACCCGGGTCTACAGAGTAAGTTCCAGGACAGGCTCCAAAGCTACAGAGAAACCCTGTCTTGAAAAAAAAGAAAGAAAGTTAGTTCTTAGGACAAGCAATCCCAAGGAAGGCTGATCTGCCTTCATCTACCATAAGAAATCAAAGAGAAATGTCTCTTGGAGATGACAACCTTGAAAAATAGTTTAGCCACCTGGGACTTCACCTGGTTTGGCCTAGGCATATACCCCATTTCTGATAATGTACTGAGCAGCTTAGAACACTTAGCTGCATACACTATACACACACACCCTCCAAAAAATGTACCTAGCAACTTGTTAGCAACCTTGGGAATCCACCTGCCTCAGGCTGCATGCACATCTCATTCTAAACAATAGAATAAGTTTACCCTTTCCTTAATGATCATTAAAATTAGACAGATTTTGTTCAGTTCCACCCCATTTATGTTCAGTATGAGAGGAAGAAGGTCAATCCAGCCTGAATTAGTTTTGGGTACAGGCAAACTGGGTCCTCTAAGTGAACTTTTTAGGGGAAATTGCCTAGTCACCAATCTATGCCTATATATAACTGGGACACACGATTGAAAACAGATTCATTCGAGGATACAGTAGTAGAATAATAGTCTCTCAGCACAACAGCTAGCATCATCATAACAGCTGTGGCCACTCAAAAGCTTGAACTGGTGACTGTTGACGTTTTGTCATAGAAGGAGGAGGTGGAGAGTGAGAACCCTAGTCAACAGTGGCAGTGGAAAACAGTTATGTTAATAATTAAGCATTGAGCCAAAAAAAGTGGTGTACATCAAGAAGTCCTTCACATGATTATAAAGACAGAATGAAATCTCACCTCCTTCCATAGCCAAACTGTCATGACCCAACTCATACATTATGTCCAAGAGAAACAGTCCTAAAGTAAACTGCTTTGACAACTGTCTGTCATATACTTTTCCCAGTAATTGGTGTGCCCATCTGTGTAAAGACAAAGCCAAAAATACAAAGCAAACTACTCTACTCTAGTAGTGGGATTCTAACCATTTGGAGTCTGAGGACATAGTGACTTCTTTTATTTATTCTTCTTATTTTTTTTTCGAGGCCGGATTTCTCTGTGTAACATTCCTGGCTGTCCTGGAACTCACTTTTTACACTAGACAGGGTTTCTTGGTTTCTTTGTGTAGCCCTAGCTGTCCTGGAACTCACTCTGTAGACCAGGCTGGCCTCAAACTCAAAGAGATCCGCCTGCTTCTGCCTCCCAAGTGCTAGGATTAAAGGCGAGCACCACCAACGCCCGGCCCTGTGGTTGATTTTTAATTCTGTCCAAAAGAAAAACAAACTTCTTAGCAAAGAGGTAACTTTTTATTATTGTGGGTTTTTCTCTATTATTTTTAGTGTACACATGCATGCAGTGTCTGAGGAGGCTAGAAGAGGGTGTCTGGTCTCTATGATTGAAGTTACAGATGGTTGTAATCCAGTATGTAGGTGCTGGGAATTGAACTCAGGTCCTTTCAAAGAACAGCCAGTGCTCTTAACTGCTGAGCCATTTCTCAAGCCCTGGATTTTTGTTTTTGCTGTTTGTTTTTTGAGCCTCGGTCTCACTTTGAAGCAGAAACTGGCCTTAAACTTCCAATTCTGGCTAGCCTCCCAAATTCCGGAACTATAGAAATGGGTCACAACACTAGGGTTTGGTTTTGTTTTTTGTTTTTTCGAGACAGGGTTTCTCTGTGTATCCCTGGTTGTCCTGCGTGGAACTCAGAGACTCTCCTGTCTCTGCTTCCCAAGTGCTGGTTACCACTACCACCTGGCTACAGCTGATTTTCAATATATTATCCTTCTGCTCCTGCCTCCTAAGGATTGGGATTACAGACATGCCCCACCAGCCCTAGCTACATTTCAAGTAGGAAAGATATTTCTATGTCATCAGAGTGACAGAAAGGCTGGCAAGCTAGGTTTATGCATTCTTCAAAGAATGGGAGAATACAATAGCAAGTTTTCCCATAAGTAAATCCCCAGTGACAAACATAGGAGGAAAGCTCCAATTTCCAATGGATAATTAATTACACTTCTTTACCCAGACCTTCTGGATCACACAAACCCTTACTCCACAGCCTGCTCTAAAGCCCAAGAGTCCCAGGTCCCAAGATAAGGGGCCGCCCATTCCCCTCCTCCCTCCCGCCCCCTCCACTCCAGCTCTCTTCCTTCTTCCCGCTTTGTCCAGTCTCTGACGCAGCAAATCACGCCTGGGCAGTTGGGGGCGGGCTTTAACTGACTTGCGTCCTTTGATTGGGCCGCCGAAGGGGCGGGGCGGGGCAGGGCTGTGCTAGGGAGAGCTTAGTGGAGCTCTAGCCTCTGCGCGCCAAGTTTGGGTTTCCTCCGGACGCGTCGTGTCACGTGGTCTGTCGGCTGGTTCCCAGGGCACGTGTTGGGCTGTTGGAATTTGGCGGCTCGTCCTAGATTGGGCGCTGTGCCTTTCCGGCAAACGGCGGGGCTCGAGTCATTCTTCGCGCGCTCTCCAGGAACTCAGCGATCCTGCCTCTGCCTCCCGAGTGCTGGGATTAAAGGCGTGTGCCCCTTTCCTTCCGTAAAGGCCGGAGGGCCAGAACCCGCTACCAAGTGAATTGGAGGCCATCCTACACCTCCTAAGACTAGGTATGTAATGTCTAATCTTTGCGGTTGTTTTTGTTTTTTGAAGTGGGGAGTCTCAAGTAGCACATGCAAGCCTCGAACTGTAGCCAAGGATGACCTTGAACTTCTGATTGTCCTTCACCTCACCAGCGAGAGCTCCCACTCCTAGTTTATGGGGTGCTGAGGATGGAACCCCTTGATTTACACGTTAGTGAAGCTTCGGAGGTTTGTCTCTAGTTGTGTAATCACTACTTGTGATTTAGTAGCACGTCCTTGTATGTCTGCAGTGTGTTACCCTGACCTAGGAGACAGGTTGGGTTGCCTCTGTTTCAAGGTCTGGAAGTTAGGTGGCCCTTGGTTAGCTGAAGCAAGCACAAATGTGTTTCTTTATGTCAGACAGTTGTTGGACTGGAAACACCAGTTTAGGTTCCCTACAGAATCTATTTAAAATTTTTTCCTTGAGGGAATGTCAAAGGGAGGTGAATAATTGTGTTACCCGGGGTTCTAGGGAAAACCAAAAGTTCATGTGCCCTTTGGGAGCTATGTGTGAGACAAGGCTACCATGCCTAGCTCCTATTACAATTTAAAGGCAGTAATAGTAATGGATATGGACTTTGGCAAACCTATAGACCTTAATAAAAAAAAAATGCTGCTTGTTTTCAACAGTTAGCTAAAAAATGTCTATTTGAAGCACACACCTTTAATCCCAGCACTTGGGAGGCAGAGGCAGGTGGATCTACAGAGTGAGTTCCAGGACAGCCAGCACTCTTAAACTTAATACGGAGAAATCATGTCTCAAAACCAAACAAACAGCTGAGTGGTGGAACATACCTTTAATCCCAACACTTTTAAACCCAGCATTCTGGAGGCACAGGATCTCTGTGAATTCAAGGCCAGCTGGGTCTGCAAAGCAAATGCCAAGACAACCAGGACTGTTACACAGAGAAATCCTGTCTTGAAAAACCACACATACACACATAACACACACCAAACAAACAACAACACACAAGATGGAAAATTTCAGGGAGAGAAGAGACTGATGAGTTGGGGGGTGCGGTGGGGGCAAGGAGGCCACCCCTGCAGCAGCTTCCACTGAGGCTTAGGTAAGTGCTACTCATGAAGACCATCTTTGGTCAGGAAGCCATTGCTTGTGGGCCAATGGGCAGCAGCAAATGAGTCTGAGGACCAGAATGGGGGTGCTGGTGGTACCTGGATAGAGGTGGTGGTGTGTTCTTCCTGAGGAGAAGGGGCTGAATGCTCCTTGCCTAAGGAAAAGAGGTCTGGCCCTCCAGAGAAGAGGATGCCAAATGACCTTTGTTCTTGCTGGTTGGGAGATACCATTTCCAGCCTTCAGCAGTTAATGATTAATGAAAATGTTGTCCTTTGGGATTCCAGGGACAAATTTCCCCACCTGACTGTCATGGACTCTGGTTCCAACTTGCCAAGGACCCAGAGAGGTGCCTGGATTACCTGGGTGCTGATCTTGAGGGCAGAAGCTCTTGTGGTCTTTGCATGCATTGCTGAGATTATTGTAAACCTCTCTTTCCCAAGGTACTGCTACAACAGCTGCTGCAAAAGCAAAATTGACTCGTGTTTCTCTTGTGTGGCATATATGTGTCTGATGACTCCATGCTTGTGTTAAAATAATATCTACTCTGAAATTCCTAACTAGGAATTTTCTTTTTAAAGATCATTGACCCTTTGTTTACCTCTTTCAGAAAGAGGGGGAGCCCTATCATTTGGAACTATTTTTGTAGTTTGCCCCTTGGTTTTGTCTGTCTGGGAGTGTGCCTTCTTTGCTCATGCACTCACGATTGGCTTTGTTTGTTTGTTCTTTATTTTGTTTTTCAAGACCGGGTATGTGTTCAGTATTCATGTTGGTCTGTGGTCCTTTTCCACCAGAGGAAACCCTGTAAAGGCAGGGACCCCAGTTGGATTTTGTGGTGATATTTTGTTTGTGATCTAACAAATAAAGCTTGCCTGAAGATCAGAGTGCCAAAGACACCAGGCAGTGGTGGCACATACTTTTAATCTCAGTTCTTGGGAGTCACAGGCCTTTAATCTCAGCACTTGGGAGGTGGAGATAGGAGTGGTATGGTTGGACTGAGAAAGGAATAAAAGGTGGGAGGAGACAGGAGCTCATTGCATTCAGTCTGACAGAATTTGTAGGGACAGAATCCCCTTTTGGTCTGAGGACTCAGTACAGGTAAAAGGTCTCTCTTGTGGCTGGCTCCTTTACTTCTCTGACCTTTCAGCATTCACCCTAATATCTGACTCCAGGTTGATTTTTTTAAAAATATTTTATATTTATATATATTTATATTATTTATATAATATTTTAATTTTTTAATATTTATTTATTATGTATACAACATTCTGCTTCCATGTATATCTGCACACCAGAAGAGGGCACCAGATCTCATAACGGATGGTTGTGAGCCACCATGTGGGTGCTGGGAATTGAACTCAGGACTCCTGGAAGAGCAGTCGGTGCTCTTAATCTCTGAGCCATCTCTATAGCCCCTGACTCCAGGTTTTTATTATTAAGATCTATTGGAACTCATGCTACAGGATTTATTGTCCACAGCACCAAAAACTAGTAGTTGTTGGAAGGTCCTTAACTACCTGTCTTGTAAGTAAAGTTGGCACAAACTAACAGAAAAGGACAGGAGGGCTGCCGGCCATTGGGTAAAGGAAGAGCTTTATTTTATGTGCACAACATAACTTGGTGTTGAATGTCTAGTCAGAGAGTTTCTTTTTTGTTGTTGTTTGTTTTTCTGAGGCAGGGTTTCTTTGTAGCCCTGGCTGTCCTGGAACTTGCTCTGTAGACCAGGCTGGCCTGGAACTCAGAGATCTTCCTGCCTCTAATTCCTGAATGCTGGGGTTAAAGTCGAGGGGCACCATCGCCTGGCTCGGAGGCATTTCTTACAGCAAAACTCCATTTGTGCTTCCATGGATTCTGAGAGAAATGTGTCCAGATGGAGTGAAGAATGCAGGACTTAATTATAAAATGCTTGCTGCATATATGGTGGAACGTGCCCCTAATCCTAGCATTTGGGAAGTGCAAGAAAGAGTGGTTCAAGGTCATTTCTAGGTTCATGCTGAGTCTAAGGCCAACCTGGACCATGTGAGGAAAAAAGCAACTATAAAATGCTGGTGCTGGACATCTTGGAAGGAGTATCCCAGTTGCCTGTGCTTTTTGTTAATTTGTGTGTTTACCCAGGAAAATCTGAGAAGTATAGAATGTGTACTGTTTCACAAGAGCTTACCAGTTTTCTGCCAGTGGAACTCGTTTAAGTAAAGTGTCCGACTGATCATTTAGACGGATTACTTCTTCCAGTGTAGCCCCACATTAGGCGCCAAATATTATTCTTTTGCTTAAATTAGAAATTCGAGAGATGGACATGGGCTATAGAGAGCACATTCACTAGTTTATTATAGGGCGGGAGAGAGAGAGACAGAGACAGAGAGAGAGACAGACAGACAGACAGAGAGAGGTCGAATGCCGGAAAGAGAGAGAGAGAGAGGAGAATAATGCTGTAGGTTATAAGGGGAGCTCGTGCATGTGTACCGAGTCCCTACAAAGCCCCATAATGAGAGACATAGCCATGACGTGGCCAAGCAACACAGGGCTCTTTAAGCTGCCTAGGTATTTGCCTGAACCTTTCACCAGTGTTTATCTGGCAGTGCTGGGTTCAGTATAGAACCATCCAAGAAAGCCTTGGAAGGAGGAGGCTTTAGAGCAGGGAGCTTTGGAATGAGGAAAATGTCTGGTCCGAAGTTCAGAAAGGAGCCCCAAGTGAGTTCCAGGGGTTTATGTTCCTGCTTATCAAAAAGAAGAAGAAGGAGAAGAAGAAGAGGAAGAAGAAGAGGAAGAAGAAGAAGAAGAAGAAGAAGAAGAAGAAGAAGAAGAAGAAGAAGAAGAAGAAGAAGAAGAAGAAGAAGAAGAAGAAGAAACAGTAGTAGTAATAGTAGCGTATCAGCCACTCTGGGAGTAGATGTTGTTGTTGGGACCCACATGTACTTTCTCCTTGTTTTAGGCAACTCTGAACCAGTGCAGCAGCAGCAAACATGGATAGTGCCCTGTGGTCCTCTCATGAGAAGATGTTGGCACAGCCCCTCAAGGACAGTGATGCCGAGGTGAGACTATGGCACTTTCACAGGCTTTTACATTGGCGGTCTTGTTTAGATGACTGTGGGTTTTTTGTTGTTTTGTGGGAATTTTGTTTTGTTTCCTTTCATTTTTTTTGTGCTGTGAGGGGTGGAACTCACGCCTGTTAGGCAGATGTTTCACTACTGTACTACACTCCTGGACTCTAAATTGCTCATTACCATGCTGAGTTGACTGTGTATAGACAGATTGAGGCTGGCATGTAGTGTGGTAGATTATTTGCTCTCCCAGTTACGACTCCAGCACCACCAACGGAGAAGATTGAGAAGCTGTGGCTGATAGTCCTTTGGGGATAAATATAGGTTTTTCTGAGCTCAGTGCTAGGTGCTCTAGGAAATAGGAAGAAGGTTGCCCTCCTTTACATTGCCCAGGAACAGACGCGATCTCATATACTTAAAAGCAACTTGATTTTATAGTAATTTTGTTGATATATTTATTATTCAGTTGTACCATTCTGTTGTGCTAGCATTTAATGGTCCTCAATTTACACGTAAACTATGTTTTAATAAATCCACATAAGTTGAAAATAGGTCAAACTTCTGAGTCTACTCCTTGCCTGTCACATATCCAGACTTTGTCAGTGTGGAACATGGTAGTCATCGTATCCCCAGGATAGTCAGGATTGTATCCCGTCATGGGCTCACTGGGCATTGCAGCATCAGGAGTGGAGTTCAGAATCTCTCTAGCCAGGAAAAGAGACCTGTTCAAAGCTTGAAGTGGTATCTACTTGGTGCCTAGTGCTTTGCCTCTCTCAAAAGCTGAGAAATTTTTATGTCCAGCAGCATCTGTACTCAAAGTGAAGTATAGAACATTTTTATACCAAGGAATCCATGAGCAACTACCCCATTCTCTCTCAATTTCCCAACCATGGGCAACCATTAGTGGAGTTTCTGTTCTGCTGTATTTGCTAAAACATTTTTTTGGAATAAGGTTTATAGAGATAAGAACTTAGTAAAATGTAAGGATAGAATTAAAAATTAGCTGCTGGTGGTGGCCATACCTTTAATGCTGCAGAGGGACAAGTAGATCACTAAATTAGAAGCCAGCCGGGACTATATTCCAGGCTGGCCAAGGCACATAGTGAGAGCCCATCTCAGCAAACAAACAATAAAAATTAGGCATGATCCTAAATCACATTGTTTTGCTACCTAAGGGTGACCCGAGCCTCTGGTCATTCACTTCACCTTGTTTTGCTATCTGACTGAGGGTGACCCTGAGCCTCTGGTCATCCACCTTTACTCCCAGATGTTGAGATTATAGATTCTTGCCAGCAGGTCCTGTTCATTTTGTTTTAAGTTTATTTTTGTTGCTGTTTTTCTAATTAAACTCTGTACGGCCAAGGGTGATCTTGAAGCTTCTGATTCTGCCACTTTACGTCCTGAGGGCTGAGATTTCAGGCATGTGCCACCCTCCCCAATTTATTCAATACTGGAGATCAAGCCCGAGGGATTATGAATGCTAGATAAACCCTCTAGCAACTGGGCTACCCTCCAACCTCATGTCTGTTTTCTTCTGATAAGGTTTACAACATTATTAAAAAAGAGAACAATCGGCAAAGGATTGGATTGGAGCTGATTGCCTCAGAGAATTTTGCCAGCAGAGCTGTGTTGGAGGCCCTGGGATCTTGCTTAAATAATAAATACTCTGAGGGATATCCAGGCCAAAGGTGAGTGAGTGTTCTTAAAGTCCTGCTTTGATCATTTGTTTTTATTTCTTGTTATGTGGTTCAGGCTGACCTTTAGCCCTAATTCTCCTGCCTCAGCCTTCCAAGTGCTATGTGGTTTTAATTTACAATTCCTGGCTTTCAACTAATATGTAACTTTCAAAAACCTGTAGCTTCCTAGTTGTCTTCCCTTCTTGCTCTGTGATGTGACTCCTCCAGTTCTCGGCTTGGGTGGGATTTTGTGATCTTTCTTAGAGCTGTCACACTCAACAGTCCCTATATGAGACCTTTGTAGAATAGGCTGGCCTCGTCCCTCTGGGTTCAAGTGGTTATGAGCAGGCTTGTCTATGAGAGATGTAGTCAAGGCTCTAGGAAAGGTCATTGTCCTGAGAGAAAGTTACAGAGAGTGGATTGCTCTGAGAACCTTTGCATCTAGGAAGTGGAAAAACAAAACAAAAACCCTGTATTGCAGGCTCAATATACCTCCTCTAAAATGCTTTCAATCAAAAGTGTTTTTCATTAATTTTTCTACTTGATTCTTTGCTCAAGCAGTCTATATCTGAAACTAGTGGTTCAAAATTTGAAACTTTGGGTATTTTGTGAGTTTTACTATGTAGTCATACAACTTGGTGTGTGGACCAGATTGGCTGCACACTTGTGTTGCTCCTCCTGCCTCTATTTCTCAAGTGGCATGCACCACTATGCCTGATCTTTTTTTGTTGTCTTTGGTGGTGCTTGCTGGGAGTTGAATTTAGGACTTCATGCACACTAGGCAAGTCTCCTGCCACTGGCTTTGACACTCTCCACATTGAAACCTGTTTGTTGGGACAGAATTTCAGAATCTCACTGCATAGCATAAGCTCGGTCCTATCTATCTATATATCTATCACAGTCATTATAAGACAAACAAAATATAGAAGTTGACAGTGGTTTTTGCACCTGCTTGTTCCAATGGGAACAGGAAAAAGGAGAGCCTCCAAAGAATACAATGTGTTCTGTCCTGAGGTACCCTTGTTTCTTTTCCCTCTCTTTTTTTTTCTTGGGACAGGGTCTTTGTATATAGCACCAGCCAGCCTGGAACTCCTCCTGCTTCAGCCCGCCAAGTATTGCTTAAAGGTGTGCACCACCAGGACTCCTCCCCCACCCATCTACCCATACTCTGCCCACCCTAGGCAACTTTGATCTCTGCTAGGCACAGAGACTGGGCCCAACGTGGATGGTGGACCATGCTTCCTTTTACAGGTATTATGGTGGGACCGAGTTCATTGATGAGCTGGAGACACTGTGTCAGAAGCGTGCATTGCAGGCCTATCATCTGGATCCTCGGTGCTGGGGCGTCAATGTCCAGCCTTATTCAGGTGATCATTGCATCCATGTAGACCCTGCGTAGCTCCATAGGCCTTGCTCTATGGTGTTACAGCCACCAAGTCAAGTCCTACAAAAAGCTTCTCGCCGGGCGTTGGTGGCGCACGCCTTTAATCCCAGCACTTGGGAGGCAGAGGCAGGTGGATCTCTGTAAGTTCGAGACCAGCCTGGTCTACAAGAGCTAGTTCCAGGACAGCCTCCAAAGCCACAGAGAAACCCTGTCTCGAAACCCCCCCCCCCCCAAAAAAAAGCTCCTCATAAATAACAGAGAGAAGCCAAGGAATGTGTACATCCATCTCTATTGCCCTTGGACCTACTTAGGCTCCGCACTCCCCTCCCAAGTAGCATTCTCCACTGGGACTTGGGATCAGTGGGACTTTCTAAGGCTCAGGAAAATCATGGTGATAGCCTGCTGAATGATTGTGTAGTAGCCAAGCTCCTGGATGCCACTTTGTGTCTCATGGGTAGAAATTCTCATGACCTCTCTCTTGTCCCTGTTTCAGGCTCCCCTGCAAACTTCGCTGTATATACTGCCCTGGTTGAGCCCCATGGACGTATCATGGGCTTAGACCTGCCAGATGGAGGTCATTTGACTCATGGCTTCATGACAGACAAGAAGAAAATCTCTGCTACATCTATCTTCTTTGAATCTATGCCTTATAAGGTAGGGAGTGTGTATCTCCTCAGAGCTTTCCTTATGAGTTGGCACCCACGGGGATAAGTCATTTCATTTACACAGCACTGCTGCAGCCCCTTCTACTAGATCTCACCTCCTTGCCCCAAAGATTCTCCAGGCTCTTGGCACACTGCCAAGAAAGTGGAAGCTCAGGCATAGCTTCCATATGACATGATGGAAGCTATGCCTGAGAAAAGATCAGATAGCCAGACTCCTAGCAACAGCTGGTGGCACACCAAAATCAATAGGCAGTGTCCCTATCTCTAGCTCTAGCATCAATACTAGCAGCTTCTAGGTGGTGTGTTTTGGTTGTATGAGTATTTGCCTCTGTGTGTGTGTGTGTGTGTGTGTGTGTGTGTGTGTGTGTGTGTGTGTGTGTACACATATGTAACAGGTATGTGTGTATCTGATGCCTGAAGAGGTCAGAAGAGGGTGTTGATTTCTTGGAACTGGAGTGTGCATGTGTGTGGGTGCTAGGAACCAAATCTGGGTCCTCTGCAAGAACAGCAAATGCTTGTATCTGCTGAAGAATTTCTCCAGCCCTTGTCTTTATTATTTTGGTTAGTTGGTATCTTAGTCTGTAACCCAGGCTGACTTTGAACTCATGACAATCCTTCTGCCTCAGCCAGTGCCCTGCCCCTGGTCCTGGTCTGTGTTGTGGCAGGTTGAATTGTCTCAAATGGGTGAGCAGGGGTCACTGTGTGACCAGAGGGAGTAGCCAAGCCTGTGTCTTCCTGCTCCCGACAGGTGTACCCAGACACTGGCTACATTAACTATGACCAGCTGGAGGAGAATGCCAGCCTCTTTCACCCGAAGCTGATCGTCGCAGGTGAGTGGCAAGTGGGGAGCAGCCTGGTTCCTGGGCAGGGCCTCTGTGTCCTACAGAGAAAGATGGATAGATATCCCATCCTCCAGCTCACTGTGCAGAGCTCAGGACTTGAGACAGAATTACTTTGTCCTTTTAAGTCTTGGACTGTAAAGAGCCTTTCTTCTAGCCAGACTGCTGCCATCTTCATGAGGTCAGCTGTGCCTGCTTTCAAGGGTCCATCTTGATTGGGTCTGTGGATGGTTGACATTTGCCCTCCTAAAAGGAGGGAGCCAGAAGGGCCATTGAACCCTCACATGAGTGTCAGGCTACTTCCCCCAGCCATCTGCAGTTCTGCCCTAAGTGCATGTGGCCTCCATAAGGGGCTAGAGTATCTAGTCTGGGGAAGCCTGGGGGAAGGGAGCTTTCTTAATTCTGTTATGGAGGAGCCGTCTATGCTGGTCAGGACTTTCCAGGACAGCTGCATTTGGATCACCTACACTTCTGTCACTAATCTCACCCATAAAGCAAACCCAATAAGCTCTGGTTTCCCACGGTGAACTTGTACTTGGTTTTGTTATTGACCATATGAGGGTAAGGTAGACATTGTTCATGTCCCTCTCACACAAGACTTTTTAACAGCTTGCCATCAGTAGTGCTTAGTGGGTCAGTGCTTCAAGCCTTAGGCTTTTCTTAACATGTATAAAAGCACAGGGGTGGTTTTATTTTGTTTGATTGGTTGATTGTTTTTGAAATGGTTTCATTGTATATCCACTGGCCTCTGCCTTCCCAGTGCCGGGATTAAAGGTGTGTACTACCACACTTAGCTCAGAGATGGTTACAGACCACATTGCACCTCTGTCCTCAAAGATGGGGTGGGTCTCCTTTCACATCTGTGCATCAGAGACTAGATCAGCTGCCCTGGGAATCTTTGACACTACCATGTCTCCTCTGTCTCAGGGACCAGCTGCTACTCTCGGAACCTGGACTACGCACGTCTGCGAAAGATTGCTGATGATAATGGGGCATATCTCATGGCAGACATGGCACACATTAGTGGGCTGGTGGCAGCTGGTGTGATACCCTCCCCTTTTAAATACTGCCATGTGGTGACCACCACAACCCACAAAACCCTGAGAGGCTGCCGTGCTGGTATGATATTCTACAGAAAGGGTAAGTTCCCACCTGGTGGGACAGGCAAAGGGTGGAAGAAACCAGGAATAATACTCTGGACTGTGACTTCTGGAAAAGATCAGGATTCTGTACCTTGAAGAGCTCATCAGGAAAGAGTAGTGATGGGCTTTGTAAGAAGCCTCAAGCCACAGTTCTGGCCTCAGTGTGTGTGACAGAAAGGGGCTTAGCCAGTGTCCTGCTCATCTGACCCTCCACACAGGAGGAAGGGTGGGGTAGCTCTAGAATGCAGCTATTTTGATGAACTTGTTATGATCTAGCATATTTGTCAAAGAGAATTTTTTTTTTTTTTAATGCTATTATTGATGGGGATACTCACACACCAAAATGTCGAGGTCAGAAGACAACTTTTGAGAGTTGTTTCTCTCCTTCCATTGTGGGATGCCGGGGTTGAACTCAAGTTGACAGGTTTGTACATCAAGCACTTTTATCTGCTGAGCCATCTCCATGCCCTCATAAGGAAAGACTAATGTGTGCTGGAAGTGGGTAATCCCAGCTCTTAAGATGAAACAGGAAGATAGGAATTTGAGGCCATCCCGAGACTTTGTCAAAGGAAAGGCGGAGGGTGACAATGAGACTAACACACTGTCATGCAACAAGAATTAAGCTATAAAACATTGATACAGGAGGCATGCATGGTTGCATGCATGCATCTGTAATCCCAGCACCTTGGAAGGCATAGGCAGGAGACAGCTGAAAGTTTAGGGGCAGATTACTGAAGTTAAGTTCTAGGTCCGCCAGTGCTAGGTAATTCAGACTCATGTTTCATGCATAAAACAGAAACAAATAACCTCTGTATAAGTTTCATCATTTTAGTAAGTTATTTCTCTTCTCACTACCTTACATCCTACTTCTGCATTTTTCCCCTGAATCTCTAGCTGCTACAATGGTGAAAGTTGTATCAATAGTTATGTAGCCATAGCTTTGGAGAAGCAGATAAACTAGCCCTCCGGTGTGTATTACACTGGTGGGATCTTATTGCCTTAGCCCACCCCTCCCTATTGAGGGCAAGTCCTAGTTAGGTCCCACTTTAGTCTCCCAGGTTCTGTGGCCTTGGAGGACCTTTGCCATCTTGCTTGGTGTGGAGTTGTTGGGTTTGTTGTTGTTTGCTTGTTTTGGTTTTGAAACAGGGTCTCATTCTTAGCACAATCCTCTTGTCTCAGCCCCTCAGTGATCAGATTATAGGTGTGAGGCACAAGCTAGGTTTCTGGGTTGGTATTTGAGTCACCTAACACAGAGACCTTTGGTGTGTCTGGTGTGTGCAGTGGGATTTGTTGACCCTCAGCCAGTCAGAGTAGATCTGGCCTCTTTGCTGCTGTGTCATCTTGGGCCACAGGCAGCCTCTGTCTCCTCTTCTCTAGAGGAGAGTGTGCCATCATAGCACCCATGCCTCCAGACGATTTTGGGGATTCAGTGAGTTGCTCCTATGGCAGTTCTTTGGCTTACAATGTAGGTGTTAGTGACACTTATCATTGAATAGGAATTACCTTTACTATTAACTTTTTCTCACAAATAGTCATCTGAGCATTACTACCTTCATACTTTCACTCCGTCACTTTCCACACAAGCTGAGTGACTGAGTTCAATCCCCAGAATCCACATAAAGGTGGAATGGAAATACAGAACCAACTCCAAAGTTGCCCTCTGACCTTTACGATGGTACTTGCCATAGTACATGTGTGTCCACACACATATCATGCCCATACACAATAATAGATTTATGGGTTTTTTGTTTTTGAAACAGGCTTTCTGTCTAGCCCTGGCTGTCTTGGAACCTGCTCTGCAGACCAGGCTGGCCTCAAATTCAGTGATCCTCCTGAATGCTGGGATCAAAGGTGTGCACCTTATACACTCGATGGAGTTGTGTTTTTTTAATTAAGGAAAAAAGTTGACCAAGCATGGTGGCTCATTCCTTTAATCCTAGCCCTTGGGAGGCAGATGAATCTCTTAAATTTGAGGTCAGTCTGGTCTATATAGTGAGTTTTACGCTAGCCAAGACTAAAAAGCAAGATTGACTCAAAAGGTCCATCTGTATGGACCTTTTGCTCTAGCATTGTTAAACAGCTTTCACTACAAAGCAGTCCAGGTTGAGGTGGGACTGACTGCACATATCAGTTTGACTGTGAGGCAAAGGAAACTGGTCTGTCTGTTAACATTGTAATTTATTTACCAGGTGTGCGCAGTGTGGACCCCAAGACTGGCAAAGAGATTCATTATGAGCTGGAGTCACTCATCAACTCTGCTGTGTTCCCAGGCTTACAGGGAGGCCCCCATAACCATGCCATTGCTGGTAATGCCACCAAGTCTATTGTAGAGCCCTGGGGTTGCTTACTAGCCATCACAGCCCCATGGAGTCTAATTCTCATCCTGCCTGTCCTTCAAAGATGTTCCTGAACTTCCACACTGGAGCAGGAACTTAGGAGAAAATGTCTGTACAACAGAAAGGGAGGTAGTTAAAAGTAGTACAAGGTAAGGACGGGACAGAAGTGTCTGTTCTACTCAGATCTGGCTACCCTTAGGCTACACTCTGTGGCAGGGAAGATGTCTGAAGATGAGTGTGGCCCAATCCTACAGGACAAGCTGCTTCTTTTCCATTAATCCCACACCTGTGGGGGTGTAGGCTCCCACTTTATAACTCTTGCACCTTGAACCCTGGCTACAGGGGTAACTCCTGGATTCTGTGGAAACCCTACAGGCCCTCTTCTTTTTCCCTCAATTTGGACACATGGCTTATTGATAACCTGTAACAGTCTGAATCATCTCACTGTCATTTTGGCAGTGGCAGTGGCACTTGCTTGTACTGAGGCACTGAGGACAAGGTGGGATGTCTTAGGCAAGACATCAGTGTACACTGATATTGGAAAGAACAGCATACAGGGGCTTGAGAGATAGCTTAACAGTTAAGATAACTGGCTGCTTTTCCATAGCACATGATTCAATTTCCACTATCTGTAGGGAGTTCACAACCATCTGTTAATGCCAGTTCCAGGGAATCCATTACCCTCTTCTGGTCTCTGCAGGCACAAGGCATGCAAGTAATGCAGACAAAACATGCAAGCCAAACGCTCATACACATTTTTTTTAAAAAAGGCATGGTGGCACATGCCTTTAATCCTAGCATTGGGAAGGAAGAGACAGATCTCTGAGTTTAAAGCAGTTTAGCTTAACACAGCACATTGGTGGAGCACAGAGGATGCCAGAGGTGTGGAGCATGGGATGCAGTGGGCCCTGGGCAGGTATTCAGATTTCCCTATTGTGCTTGTATGCTTAGCTCTCATAATCCCTGCTACCCTAAGATGCTGGTCATGCTGGTCCAAGTGTTTACACAAGCAGACATGGTGGCTCCATACCAGGGCTTAAGTATGTGCATTTTTCGTGGTGCTATGCTTCTTGTGTCTTGTAATCAAACAGCCCGCAGGAATAATTAAAAGGGTGTCAGTGCACTAAGTGGTGACGGGCCAAGCAGGTCATCCCTTCTGGGGGTACAGCTCAGAATGTTGCATTACAACACACAAGGCACTGATTTTGTTCATGCAGAGATTTCATTTCCATATATCAGGCATGAAATGAACTAAATCCATCCATCAGATTCCACTGGGTTTTCATCCCTAGAGATAAGATCACCTTGAGGAGTGGCTTCAGTGATGTCTGCAAAGAGGGTGGCAGGGTAATTATAGGGCTAAAACAATATGGTGGTGTAGCACAACTATCTATGATCCTGTTTCTATCCCTAGCATTGTCAAAGAACAGATATATAGATATAGATATAGATATAAAAATTTGGCACGTGGGGGAGGGGTGTAATAATCCAGACACCGGATTCCTTGAAAACAAGGTCTGCTCCTGAGTCACCACCTGTCTTTAAATCTGTCTCCTTGTCCAGGTGTTGCTGTGGCCCTGAAGCAAGCCATGACTACAGAATTCAAAATCTACCAGCTCCAGGTGGTGGCCAACTGCAAGATTCTGTCTGAGGCCCTCAAAGAGCTAGGCTACAAAATAGTCACAGGTACCCTAATGCCCAAAGTTCTGGGCTGACCTCTCTTGGGTGGGAATATTGAAGTCTTGCCTATTAGTTCATCTAGTCAGGGTGTGGTCTACCACCACTGCAATGATTTTTGCCACCTCAGACAGCTGAGCATACCCTCAGCTGTAGGTCCGTCCCTTCTATGTGCCTTAGTAGCTACCACCTGACACCCAATTTGGGGACTCTGCACAGTCTGGGAAGACTCACTTGAGAGATACCAGGTTATAGCTGTCACCCACTTGGAGGTGGCAGAGCCATCATTCTTCCATTTGGTGATAGCTCACACCATCCATGCTCCAGGGCACAGTAGGCTCTACCTGATCCTGTCAAGTATTGGGTATAAAATATGATTCTCATAACAGCCTTGTGATACATACCAGTCATTTTTTTGACCTGGGCCCCTGGGGTTCCAGTATGTTAGCTGATGGAAGTGGAACTGCAGACTTGATTAAGCTGAGTCTTTAGAATCATCCCTGTAGCACAGCCTGGGGTTGAAGTGAGACAATGGTCTTCCAAGACCACACATGGTTTAATGAAAGTTTATGACCTCAGGCTTGGTCCAGAAAATTCTGTTATCACTGCCCTCATCTGTTAGCCAGCTGTCTTTAACAAGTGCCCCAGATAATCAGTTTAACACAAAAACTTACTTTTGGAGTATCTGGTCCAGTTCACAGTAGATTAACCCAACTAGCCCTTTTGCTTTTGGGCAGGTACATCACTGTGTAGGAGCTTGTAGTGGAGCACAGCCATTTAGCTCACAGCCAGGACACAAGAAAGAGAAGGGGCTGAGATCCCACAGTCCTCCAGTGACCTAAAGACCTGCTAAGCCTGTCTTTTGGATTGTGGGGAGTGTCTTTTCATTATATAGCCCAGGCTGGCCTCCATTCACAGCCAGGACACAAGAAAGAGAAGGGGCTGAGATCCCACAGTCCTCCAGTGACCTAAAGACCTGCTAAGCCTGTCTTTTAGATTGTGAGGAGTGTCTTTTCATTATATAGCCCAGGCTGGCCTCCATTTCCAGAATGCTGGGTATGCTGTAGGTATACAGCACAGTGCCCAGCATCAGGCCTGTCTCTCACAGGTTCTGTTACCATTTGATATGCTGGACTAGAGAGCAAGCCTTTAATACCATAAACTTTTAGAGAGCCCTTGAGATCTGAATCTTAGCATTATCTATGTCACTAAAAGGATATCTCCTTCGAAATCTGAAGGCTTTGAACACAAACCAGATGCCTAAAAAGTTTTTTATGAAAGTTTTAATGAAACTTTTTTATTAGAATTTTTGTGTTAGGGATGCTCAATCAATAAGGTCTAGCAAATATTCTAAAATGTGAAAAAATTCAAATCTCCAAACACTGCTTCTGGTCTTGAGCATTTTGATGAAGGATGTTCAGTCTGTTTTACCAGCCTCATGGGGTTTGGAACAAAAGCTTCCTACCTTGTGGTCACTACCCCCATCTGCATAATTGAACCCCTACTAAGTCCTCTGGTGCTACTTAAACAGAGCTCTTTTGGTTGTTTTGGTTTTTTGAGATAAAAGTCTCACTATGACATCTTGGCTAGCCTGGAACTCCCTGAGGCCTTGAACTCATGAGATCACCTGCCTCTGCCAGAATGGTGGGATCGATTGAAAGCATGTAACACTATGCTTCTCCCAGAAGGAGCCTCTTAAAATTTGCTTCAGAAAGGCTGGGGGGTGTGGCTCAGTGGTAGAACATTTACCTAGAGTCATTTGTCACAGAATATGAAAACCTGAGTGCTCTTCAGCCTGTGTGGGTCTCTACCATGATATGGCACATGCAGTGTGGGCTAGAGAAGCTGCCAGATGTTTCGCCAGAAGTTTCCATACCGCTTGTCGTCGACCTTCTGTATCCCATTTTATCTAATGTTGTTTCCAGGTGGTTCTGATAATCACTTGATCCTAGTGGATCTCCGTTCTAAGGGTACCGATGGTGGAAGGGCTGAGAAGGTACTAGAAGCCTGTTCTATCGCCTGCAACAAGAATACCTGCCCAGGTGAGACTCCTCCATGGTTTCCTTCCACAGCCCTCCTACCTGCATTTATTTCCATCAGTCCGTGTTGCAGGTGAGGAAAGGATTCAGCTTGGGAGACAGACCACGGTGGGGGAAGGGCAGAAAGGAGAAGGCAAATTGAGTGGCACAGCTGGTGAGAGAGGCAGAGACTCTAAAACAAGTAGCATTTCTCCTATGAGACCCAGAGCCACACCAGAGGACTACTTTTCACAGGTTAATACAGTGACCCATATGCTTCTTTATCCTCAGACCTGTTTTTTTTGTTTGTTTGTTTTTGGTTTTTGGTTTTTCGGGACAGGGTTTCTTTGTGGCTTTGGAGGCTGTCCTGGAACTAGCTCTTGTAGACCAGGCTGGTCTCGAACTCACAGAGATCCACCTGCCTCTGCCTCCCAAGTGCTGGAACTAAAGGTGTGCGCCACCAACGCCCGGCCAGACCCTAGTTTTTAAGTCAGTTGCCTCCTTGCTAGATCAAGCTGGGATCCACAGACCAGGATCTTTGCCCAACCATTTTTGTTTGTTTGTTTGTTGTTTTTGTTTTTTTTAATTGTGGGCTCAGTGGTGTGTTTGGCACAGCTCAGGACCTTATTTGTCTCAAAGGTGACCGGAGTGCATTGCGGCCCAGTGGACTTCGACTGGGGACCCCAGCATTGACATCCCGTGGACTTTTGGAAGAAGACTTCAAAAAAGTTGCACACTTTATCCATAGAGGTAAGGGTGAGGTGTTGGAAGTTCAAATGTCTTGCTTGTGTGTGGAGTTTCTCATGTGGTTTAATAGCTAAGATCCAGCCATTGGTGAAAGCTGGTCTACAGATTCCTCTTGTATGAGGTCTATAAAAGTGTATTGCCAAGGGATACAATCCCCAATCACCTAAGGGGAACATTGACACCTATGAGTTATAGCAGGATATGTGGTGAAGAAAGTCCCACATGGCACTCACTGTCTTTTGCACAGGGATCGAGTTGACTCTGCAGATCCAGGGTGACATGGCTGTGAAGGCCACCCTGAAAGAGTTCAAGGAGAAATTGACAGGTGATGAGAAGTACCAGAGTGCTGTGAGGACTCTTCGCGAAGACGTGGAGAGTTTTGCTTCCAGCTTCTCCCTACCTGGCCTGCCTGATGTCTGACAGCTAGCACAGCCAGCAGCTAGCACAGCCAGCATCTACCACGAGGGTAGGACTGCTCCAGGACCAAATGCCCTCTCGACTACCAAGCTGCCTGTAGCAGCACTGTGCTTTGGAGGTGTTTCTGACAGGCTGATATCAGTTCAAAAATTCTGAAACTTCACTTCTCAGCAGCTTTATATAATTAACTGTACTGGAAAAAAGTACTGTGTAGCCATTTGATCTCACTTATTGATTGCAGTATGAGGCAGAGCTATTAAAAATTCCAGAATCCTGGGCTGGAGAGATGGCTCAGAGGTTAAGAGCACCAACTGCTCTTTCAGAGGTACTGAGTTCAATTCCCAGCAACCACAGCCATCCGTAATGAGATCTAGTGCCCTCTTCTGGTGTGCAGACATAATAAATAATAAAATCTTAAAAAAAAATAAAAAATTCCAGAATCCTTCTTTCTCCTTTTTCAGTGGGCCCTGTGGCAGGTACATAAGCAAGAGTTAGTGTTGGGTGCTGGAAAGATGGCTCAGCTGTTCTTCCAGAGGGACCCTGATCTCCAGCACCCACATTATGGATCCCAGTCATCTGTAACTATGGTTCCAGGGGATCCAGCAATTTGAAATGTTATAGAAGGGCTAGGGGTGTCACTTAGAGGTACATAGGCAGTCTGTATGATGCCCTTGGTTCATGCCTACGACACAAACAGCCTTGTAGAACTGGCTGTCTATGGAAGTGCAAATCTCTTTCTGGTTTGAGAATCAGCAGAGGCCAAAGGTTTTGTGTTCTACTTTCCTGAGATAACCAGCTCCTTCTTATAATTAGGAACCCACATGCCACCTTCCCAAAGAGTCTTTATTTCTCACATTGCAAACCATTGGTGACTTTTTAATATGCACAATCAAATTTTTACCCACAGAATGTCTACAAGAATTATAGCTTTAAAAAATACAACCAGTTTTTATATTTTAAAAATATCTGAACTCAAATAAATTAATATCTTAAAAAGTACACTCCTCATACTATTTGTTTGGCATTTACGCTGGTTAAACTTTTGTGTATAATGCCTGTGGGACACGGTCACATCAGCAGTGCTCTGGTTCCAGTACTGTGCAGTTTGCAGGTTGGAACACATTATTCACAGACATGGTGGGACATGCAATAGTAAAATAGCTTCTTAGAAAATAGCAAAAGTTCATTGCAGACTGTGCTGCTCACTAACTGCTATGTGCCTCAGTCCAGCCTGTAGCTCCAGCTGTCCAGTATAAGATAGTTTGGCTAAGACTCCTGGGAGCTGGTCCGTTGTTGGTACTGTCTCCACCATGTGAAGCCAGCTGTGTCTGTTTCCATGGGGTGTGATGTCATACTGGTCCCCTCATCTCTGATTGTGGGGCCACTGCACACCTTAGCAGTCTTAATTCCTGCCTCATTGAAGACAACTATACAGCTCCAAGTAGGGCCTCCTGGGGACCTGCACTGTAAACCAGTAGATCAACACTGTAGGATGCTTTTTCCCACTGCTACACCTCATCTGTTCCTGCTGTTTCTTCCCAAAGCTTAGTGGGCCCAAGTTTAAGCTCAAACAAAGCTTTGTTTTCAGAGCAAAATAAATCTAATCTTTCTGCAGCCTAAGTATGAGTGTGTCCCTTAACAATTCCATTTGATCACAGTATTAGAGTAAAGCCAGAAAGCTGGCTAATTTGTTTCAAAGTACAAGCCAAGGCACTTTCTTAGGAATTTTCTAGGGAAGTAGAAAGCCTGGATGGCCTACTGCCACGAGGATTTGGTACCTCCAGAGGCCTTGCATACCTGATGATACATCATCATTGACTAGGTCCGATACTACTACCCAACCATTTGGGAGATAAACCATGGTGGCCGTAGCACAGGACATTGGTCCAATAAGTAGCACTCAGGCTGGGGAGTGGCATGGACTGAGCGAAGCTAGTGGGTAGCCAAGATGCGTACAAGATAATCTAGAAATTCTGCCTCCAGTACCACATAGCACTGCTGGCTTTGATACCTAGCAAAGGAGAAGGGAGGTCTCCTGCTTTCCTAAGATTAGGAGATGGGAACTAATTTAGATGGGGTTGAAATCCTTTGTACTTTAAATACTGCGACTGATCTAAAGTAAAGGAGTTAAAGGTCAGATCAGGTATGACTGAAGTCCAGTTCCAGAGTAACTAAAGCAACTTCAGTAGCAAATCATGGAGGGGTTAAAACATTTGTTTTTGAGATAGGGTCTGTGTAGACCAGGCAGTTTCAAACCCAGCGAATCTCCAGCGAACCACCACCAGGCTGAGTTAAAACATTTTTAATTCAAGGTTCTACTGAAGGGAAATGGTGAGGCAGGAGGTAGCAACTCAAGCCAGTGTGTTCCATGTGTCCCCGACATTGTATAGAAGACCATGGACTAAACTCAACAGTGGAGCACGTAAATGTAAGTAATGCACCAGCATGACTTGTATATTGGTAGAACAATGTACCAGCTCAGCTGAATGGGTCTTAAACTGACAGCTTTTAAAAAAAGAAGGGAAATAATAGTTTGGCAGTCAAGTTGAAATAAACCTGACTTACCAGTTTTAGTGCCAGGACTCAAAATGACAGGAATAAAGAAGAGCTCTGTTATCTTTCTATGAGGTGTTTTTAGTAGTATAACTTAAATTAGCCAGACTAGGCATGTAGCTCAGTTGGTAGGGTGCTTGCCTAGTATGTATGAAGCCCTGGGTTCATTCTCCAAAACCGTGTAGTCTAGGCACAACAGTCCTGCAATCTTAGCATGTGGAGGCAGGAGGATCAGAAGTTCAAAGTCAACCTTAGCTACAGATTAGCTACAAATTAGTCTGGGCTATACTAGACTGTCTCAGAAGAACAAAAAACAAAAGCCTTACTAGCCTAACACTTCAGGTGGAAACCTTTTGTTCTTTAAGACAGGATGTCATTATGTAGCCCTGGCTGGCCTGGAACTTGTGCAGATCAGGGTGACCTCTAGCTCACAAGAGAGCCACCTGTCTCTGCCTATTGAATGCTGGGATTAGAGATGTGTGCCACCACACCAAATGACCACATGAAGATTTAAGGAGCTGAGTCCTGCTGCGTAGGTCTTCACAGCACAGAGGAGTACACATATGCTTCTTCTGGAAGATCCCAGCCCTCTAAAGCAGAGAAGCAAAGCATTAACTGCCTCTGTTCAAACTCAGTCCCTGTGACTCATCTCGAGAGGAAACATGCTTTCCGCATTAAGTGATCCTTTCAAATCACCACAACAAAGATTTAAAATCAAAGTCTAAATCTAGACACTGGTACTGGTGGCACACACTTATAATCTCAGCAATTAGGATGTGGAGGCAGAAGGATCAAGAGTTTAGGGTTATCCTTAGTACATTCTGAATTTGAACTCAGCCTGGGTTACGAGATCCTGTCTCAAAAACAACTCCCTTGTCAGTCTGTATTTAGTGAGGAGCCATTCAAGAGGCACCTGTTTGACATTTCCACACTTGCCATACAAAGACTGTTCCACCCACTCCACATCAGGCTTGGCTTTGTCTTCTGGGTCACTTTGTCTTCTGAATGCCAGGGAGGAACCTGGTACCTGGAGCTCCACTTGAGTCCGCCCAAGTCTGTGCTTTCAGTATGCAGAAGGCCAAAGTAGCTGCAGCTCATCCAGCTTTCTCAGTGCAGGGAACAGCGTTCACCTTCGAGTCCCCATGCTTAGGCTGTGGTACCAGCAACTGACCACTTCCCAGCCTGGCTCTTGAACTCCATAACACATTCATCCTTGGAGGCCTGAGGAAACGGCACTTAGCCAACCAGTCAAAGTAGCATTTGGAACACTAAGAAGCAATAGCAGATGAAGGAGCCCGTGAAGAGAAACCACAGCAGCTAAAGTGTCGGTAAATACATGTAACAGACACAGTGACAAAATTCTGGTTCTGTCAAAAACTCAGAAGCAAAACCATATTCTGTCTAAAGTAAAATGGGGACCATGACTAAAGCCATGGACCAGAACCAACAGGTTGCAACCTTGTGTCAAAGACCTGGGCAAGGAACATGACACAAAAATGGCATGTTCCAAGCCATTTTTGGTTACTTGGCTTCTACAGGGTTCCTTCTTGTGAGAGACTTCAGTGATGTGGCCAGCTGACAGACCTGAGTGTAGGGGACACAGCTTCTAATAGATGCATGCACAGGGCTGATCCAGGTCCAATTTACTGCAGGGTTTTGTTTGCTTTGATAGCAAATTAAAAAGCAGCAGTAACAACCAGAGCTTCTATTTAGAGAGAAAACATTTCCCTCCCAAAAAAGGGTTTCTCTGTCCTGGCTGTTATGGAACTTAGACCAGGCTGGCCTTGAACTCACTGAAATCCAACTGCCTCTGCCTTCCGAGTGCTGGGATTTAAGGTGTGTGCCACCACGGCCTGGCTGAGAAAACATTTTTTAAATAGGTCTCACATTTTCAAGATAGTGAGAAGCACTCCATGGAGCACAACAGGAGCAGCTGCAACAGGAGTCCCAGGGAGGTCACGACGATGGCCAACAGGGGGTCAGGTGGGGACCAGAAGGTGCCTCCCTCCCAGGCTCAAAGTTCTTTGAAGGGAAAAGAGACATGTGGATGATTGTAAGGATGGAGGTGTATACTGCCTCCCAGACAGGAACTATAAAGACAGCCACCCAGGAGCTGGTACAGGATAACCTTGAGCCTAAGTTCCAGTCAGAACTCAGTTGTCACCAAGCCCCAGCCTCCAGGATAGGTAATAAAGTGCTGCAGACCTTTTCAGGGGCATCCAAGGTCATGTTATGGCTGAGAAGAGCCAGTGGGCAGCTTCTGTCATACATAGTGGGAATGGCCTATGACCTGCTTCATCTACAGCTCCCCAGGTAGTTCTTGTACTGGCTGTAGCTGTTTGAAATCTGCTTCACATCCAGGACCACCATGAGGAATGACCCCCAGGGACTCAATAAGCACTTCCTTGACAGAGGGGAAGACAGTACAAAGGGCTACTTGTGGTCTGCATCACCCAGAGCCCAGATGTGTCTCCAACTGACCAGAGCACTGTTCCTCCACGTCCTTGTTCAGGGGTCTCCCCTCAGTTATCCAGCTCCAGGAAGCCAAGTAAAGGGCCTTGGTAGAGGTAGATGGAGGCGATGGCTGTCCTGCGTCACACACACCACAGTTCCCAGACTGATTCTGCCACTCTGGTGTCATCTGGGCTTTGGCTACTTAGACGCATCTTTTCCAGCCCCACAGGGTCTAGAGCTTTCTCCTCCTGCCCAGACTGCTGGTTCTTGGAAAATTAGGGACACCTCCTTATTTGGCGGCCACTTCCCCATGGAACCAAGAGCAGCTGCAGTTCTTCCAGCCACCTCAAGAGAGATGGGCTCCACCTCTGCTCGGCCCTCTTCACATACTGCCCAGGGTGAGATGGGAACCACAACTGCCACCTGTTTCCTTCCTGCTAACACCAGAAAGCTCGACACTCCAGCTCAGGCAACTGTTTAGTTACATTAACCCTTCTCCCTCCCCATACCCAGTCACAGGTCTTGGTCACAGTGGCTGGAACCCTTAGATTTTGTACAAAAAGCTGGGGACATAGTCAAACCTGAGCAGGGGGTGGGTGGTCCCAGGTGACTCCTGCATGTAGTGCAGCTTCAACAGCTCAGCCAGGTACTGCACCACTTTGATGTCCTCATTTACTAGTCCCAGGTTGAGCTTTAGGAAGCTGGTTTGTCTGCTGGCCACTGCTTCTTGTGTCTCCTCACTGTGGGCAGGCAGGTGCAGGTGGTGGCAGAAGGTGTAGAGGAATGCTTTGGAGCAGAGCTGGGTGAGCATGCTCTGGACGTGTAGGTAGTACGTGCTGCCCCTCTTGATCTGAGTGCGATGGTCAGCCAGGCGGGGCACCAGAGTACCCCTGTATAGGGGGCAGCGGAGGGTCTTGCTGTCCAGGTCCAGGATGCTTGTATAGCGGCTGTAACGGCTCAGGGTATGGAGGGTACCCATACTGGCAGGGGAGGCCACCCTGAAAAAAGATAGGTCAAGGTCAGAAAAAAAGACAAGGGTTAGAAAAATGGAAGCAAATACTTAAGAGATGAGGCTCATGCTCCCCAAACTAACTCCCACCCAACTAACATACAGTGGCCTTAAAGGAAATTCAAATGCTTTGGTTCCCAAGGCCCTGGGCAATTTGATTCCTGATGGCCTCTGAAGTATCTATTACTTGACTAAATGGATGCTCCAGAGTGAGGCAAATTCACTGGTGCTTCCGGAGCACCTGCTCTCCCTGGAATCCCTCACACCAGACTGAAGCACTTTCAGGCCTCCCTCATCTCTGGGCTATTAGCTTAGTCGACCTCCTTTACCCTTGGTAAGCCTCGTCTCTGAGATGAAGATACTTCTCATTGTTACTGTTCCTCCTGAGGTCACCAGAGTGATAAACTAAGTACCTTAGGATGGGGCCTGGCCTTCAGTGGGTGCTGCTATCACCCTTAGTATGGTGAGCCCACACCCACCCACTGTGGTGGCTGCTAAGGAATTCTCCACTCTAGAGCCCTGGGGCTGCATCTCCCTCCATGCTTTGTCTCTATTGCCCAGCAGCATGTGTTCCAAGGGTGAAGTGGGACAGGCCAACTGCTCAGCCTTTTGAGGGTGTTCCCTAAAAAAACCCAAGTTTCTCAGAAAGGCAGAGGTTCTTTTTCTTCCCAACTCTTTAGCTTCGCTGTCTGTAATGCTCCCCTCTGTGCCAGATGGCTTCTTGTGCACCATGTGGCTGACCTTCAGGCCTGGTTCAGACAGCACAGCACAGTTCTCTGAGCCTCTCCCTTTTAAACTCTGTAATAAGCTTCTAAAAGTAAAACAAAACATAAAAATGGCCTTCCTCAAGGGGAGGTGGGTAGAGTAGGGAGAACATCTGCCTGCATGCACAGGTCAGGGTTTTCATTCCAGCACCACAAGAAAACCAAAAAGCTCTCCTTTAGAGCAGTCTTCCCACAAGGGCAGGCATTCCCCACCAGCCCAGCCAATAGAGCTGACGAGATTTTACAGACGACCTTCCTCTAACATTTAGGGCTTATGTAAGACATGACACTATACAAAAAGAAATGCCACTTGGAGCACAACTAATTTTTCCTTCTTGGTGCATTTCATAATTATTTATTAAGCATCTGCTACCTAACCAGGCATTGACCTGGGAGCTGAGATTACAATGAAGAATGTTCTGGAGTCTTGTCTTCTTCCTCTTCATGTGTGCATTGCACTTGAAAGGAGAGTGGGACCTGGGGCTTGTGGAATGCGGGAAGACCATGGTAAGGTCAGCTCAGAATTCAAATGGCAACATTCACACAGGCCCTAAACCCTGAACCAGTGGCAGTGGACAGCAAACCCTACAAAACAGGGAGAATTGGCGCCTGCAGGTGAGAAACAGTCCATGGGGACAGTATAAGGTTTGGAGAGAGGTCCCTCACCATCTGCCCATCCTAGTACCTCAATGGCTTGCCTTTACCAACCCCATTGGGGGCCTTGCTAAATCCATACCAGCTTCTCCATCACATTTAATTTGCCTTTACTCTCACTGGGGGACCAGGCAACCCTGAGCTCAGCATGTGCAGCTCCTCTCCCCACTATGCTCAGCACAGTTCTACCTGTCTGACCCTCCATCTCTGTTGTGATGTCCCAGCCTAGGCCATTTCCTGAAATTCAAAATAAGCACCTCCTTTCTCCCAGATGCTGGCTGATTCCAACATCTTCCATTTCTGTTCCCCATAAAACTCTTCCTCAGGAAGCCAAATATACAATCAGGTCCCAGACCTTGTGCTCCATTACAGTGAACACAGCCTATTCCCCCAAGCCACTGCTACCATCCAAACCAGGGAGGCCATCCAGCCAGGAGCCTCCATGCATTCTCTCCTACTAGAACTGGGTCCTGTTTAGCCACCAATCCTGATCTTGTCAACTGCTGTTTAGCAAGCCACACACTTCTCCCTGGCATTCACTTAAAATGATGGGAGACTCACCAGTGGCTGATCCAACCTCCTGTTTCCAGGCAGAAGGCTGTGTGTGGGGAAAGAATCAAGGGCCAGGGAAGCTGGTGGTTCCTGGTGAGACTCTTTAAAAACTAGTCAATGATTAGGAATCTGCTATCGTAACAGACTTGCTGCTGGCTGACTACAGTGAAGGAAACAGCCTCAGAGAGGCTAAGCTGATGGCATGGTGACAGTATGGGGGCCAGAGTCAACATGGCTGGATTTTGTTGTAATTCAGGCACTGGGCAGAGGTTGGCACTTCACTTACCTCATAACACTCAGCAAATGACCATTCAGTAAGTCGACTCTATTTTCCTATTTTCTTAGAACACAGAAGTGACCTGCTCAAATACTGGTGTGGATGAGCCAATGCAAGGTAACACCTAACTTCAAATGGGGGAAGGACAAGCTCTTGGGACTCCTCACTTCCAGAACAAACACAACAGCAGAGTACAAGCTATGGGAGTTCTATGTCTTCCCCAGTGACAGCCACAATTCTTTACACCAATGTGAACCAGAATTAGAAGGAACATAAGACCTTCAAATCCAATCACTCTCTGAATGCACCGGAAACAAGACTCCAGTTCTTTTTTTTAAAATTATTTTTTGTGCATTGGTGTTTTGCTGCATGTCTGTCTGTGTGAGGGTGTCAGATCTTGGAGTTACAGTAGTTGTTAGCTGCCATGGTGGGGGCAGGGGGGGGGCTAGGAATTGAACCCAGGTTCTCAGGAAGAATTGCCAGTGATCTTAACCCCCGAGTCATGTCTTCAGCCCCAAGGATTCAGAATCTGATTGGGAATTCATGATTTAAAAAATTCTCCCAGGGGATGGGAAATTCAGAAGTAGTTTGTCTGCCTAGCATATGCAGGCCCTGGCTCTATCGCTAGCACCAAACACACACACAAAGAGTAATTCTTCCAAACAGTTCTGACATGGAAGCAGGAAGGGGCCAGCACTGGCAATCACTTAGCAACTGTGAACCCCCTCCCCATGACAGAGAAGGCAACAAAATCAAGAGTGCTTTGCCAAAGGTAAGAACAGTGAGTTGGGTTCTTCATTGTCCAGACAGCAAGCTTCCCTTTCCTGGGGGCCACAGAACAACCTGCTTCATTTCTTAATGTCTAGTGCTCTACCCCACCAACTGGAACAATTACCTCTGTAGGCCAATAAGCTTCCACTTCTGAAAATCCATAATATGCAAAGGGGAGGAAATCCAGTGCTTCACTGGCTTGGGATAGTACCCATAGCTGGGGACAAAGATGGACAGTGCGGTTACAAGCTTCCTGACTATGGTTTCATCTTCGCCCAGGACCACAAGTGTCCTCCCACTAAGTAGGGAGTAGATGGCTGGGTGGGCAAATGGGTACTGGCGGATGAATTTTAAGGCATTCTGACCAGCTCTCTTTTTGTGTCTCTCAGAGGATAGGCCAGCAGAGTGAGCAGAGGGGATTCTGTCCGAGCTGGTAGAGGCCACACTGCTCATGTAGCTTGTAGTATCTGAGTAGTTATCCAGGCTCATTTTACTAACATCTCGGCTACCCAGAAGGCAGCTTGGATCCAGTTCATAAGCAGAGAACATTTCACAACTGTTGTCTCGGGAAGGGTCAGTGTTTTCCATCATGACGTCCACATGGATCCCCTGGTCCTTCTGCCTGTAGCGCTGTGGGGGGATGCTCACCACACCATCCTCATCAGAAAGAGTGTAAGCTGGGGTGGGAAGAGGAACCAGCTGACCTTCACTCTCCTTTCCAATACAGCAGCTGGAGTCTATTTGGGATGGGGTATTTTCCAAGCTGCCCTCCTGAGTCTCACCCAGTTCTGGTGGGCTGACACTTGCCTGGAAATGAATGGTCCCCTCATTATCTGCATAGGCTTCTTCCTCATTAATGGCACTTGGGTAGCTGGCCTTAAAGTCATCAGGAATGAGGGCCTCAGACGGGCAGGTACTTAAGACTTCAATACTGTCCTCACTAATTGTCCTGTGGCTGACTGCCTTGCTACGGACTACATGGGGACTCAAGGGCACCGTGAGGCTGGCCTGGCTGTCAGATTTAGACAGCACGGAAGATGACTTTTCAGTGCCCAGAACCTCGATGCTTTCCCCACTGCTGATGCTCCCTTTCATGTCCATATCCAAGTAGTCCAGGTTTTCTTGGGGGTCAAAACTGCTTGACTCTGTGGCCTCCACTTCCTTGTACTCAGCATCTCCAAGTTCCTGCTCCATCTTGATCAACACAGACTCCACACTGGACTTGTAAGAACCAACACTAATTAACACTTTAGGAATGGGGCATTCTTCCACAGGCCTAGAAGGCAGCCTGTCCTGACTGTGCCGAGAGGGCACATTCTCTTGTTTCTCCATCCTGTCATCAACCTCCACAAAGTCTTCAAAGAGGAAATTTGTTATGTGCTGTTGTTTTCTAAGTGCTTTGTCAATCTGATTGGTCAGGAGGTAGCACAGGTCCCCTCTGAACATGTGTTCAATGTGGCTAAGCTGGGCCAGGGTCTGAGTGAAATACTCAGTGTCACAGAGTTCCTCCAAGGTCTTCAACTTCTTGTCAAAACACTTGGTGGACTTTGCTTTGATGAGTTTTGGGGTGTAAGCCGGCCTGCAGGTATAAAGGTCTGCATTAGCTGACTCCTCAGGGTTAGAGGTAGTGGATACCTGGTCAGCCTGACCTTGGGTATGTTCTGTATCACCAGGATGCAAATCAGGTATCTTCATCTTCTGACGAGGGTATGAGCGGATCTGCCTCAGCAAATCTTGATGCTCAATGATGGACTTCTCCACATTAGCTAGTTCATTGGCTTTCTCAATTGCCTGAGATGTATAAAAACCTTTGTCATTGGCTTTCTTCTGGATCTCAGTTTCTGTGTGCAGCACTGTCCTTGTGTAATCCAAGTCTTTCAGCTTTTTTTCAAGTTCCCCAGCAAATGCCTTCCTGTTACCCATCTTCAAGCACTCGGATGCTTTGGAAAATTCAGCTGAAAGCTCCTGGAATTGCTGCATGATTTTATGCTGGTCTGCAGAGATATAAGCCATACAAAAGGGCCTTACAAAGCCACGGGCCTCTAGGTCATACAAGGTAAGGTGGTGCACATAAGCAAAGGCCCCTTCCTTAGAGTCTCCCAGTACCACTTTAGAGTCCTCCACAAAGTTCAACTTGGGGTAGGCAGAACCAGGAGGATGGCCTACGAATGAAGCCTGGTAATCCACTGACATGATCCGCAAGGAGAAGTAATTGAGATCAAAAGTGCCGAAAACTTTGGTGTCATTGGGTATAGTCAGCAAGGGCTGGGGTCCCACCTGCTCAGAGAACTCGGAAATAAGGATGAAGTCCCTGGAGAACTTGGCCCCGGACAGTTTAGACCAGGGGTTAGCCCCCTGGCTGGCATAAGGGAAGAGAGGTACCGAGTACTCTTCCGGCAAGGCGGGCTCATTGTAAGGTTCTTCCTCATACTCATCTTCCTTGGTGAAGGCCACCACATCAGGGGCGCTGATCATATTTCCTGAAATACGGAGAGATCATTGAGAGGAAATGGAAAATAATGCGGGGTTAGCCGGCGGGGAAGTCCGACCTCTGGATGAGGAAGCGAAGCTCTTGCGGCCTTCTTTGCACGTCCAGGGATCCTAAGCTGCCTCTCACACACCCAAGAACTCAAATCCCCGAAGATTCTCAAGGTTTGGGACCTGGGAAGCCTTGGGAAGCCTCGTGAACTCCAAAGCTGCAAGCCCAGATGACGGAGGAGGCTAGCCACTCTCCGGATGTTTCCCCGGCCGGCGCAAGGCTTCTGAACCGAGGTCACTAGCACTCCCCGGAACCTACCAGTGACATCAACAGCCCCAGCTCTGATCAGGTCCTGAATTCTAGTCGCCGGCGGCTGCAGTGAGTTAAGTGGACCTCCCCCACGACCTAAGGGCAGAAACTGTCGCGGCTCCTAGGACTGTACTGTCCCACGGAAGCTACCGCGGAACCACCATCTTGGTATCACATGACTCCCAAGCACCAGCGTCGCGTGACCCGGAAACGCTCTCACTGACTTCCGAGTAAGTGATGCCTTTTAAGGCACTGTCAATCAGTCCCTCCTGAGAAGAAGTCCCATTGACCAACCACTGTCCTAAAGAAAGGGAAAGTAGGACACAGCGGGGTGGAAAGGAGGAGGAGAAAAGGTGTTGGATGAGCGTGCTGGGGCATGAAGCATTCTGGGAGTTGTAGTTCGAGGCTGCTCGGTTAGCGGAAGTTTCCAGTGAGCGCGAGTTTGAGCGGGACTTTGAGGTGTGGGTTCCACGTTGAGGCAGCAGTGGCCTGGAAAAGGTGCATTATTACAGTGGCTCTCAGAGGGGTGCCTCGTGGCTTCTTCTCTGGGTTCCACAATATGTACGGGCCCCGTGGAGTTGCTGCTGGTGCAGGGCTTAGGGAATGATCTTCCCAATCACCCTCTTAGCGTTCCAGTGGCAGCGACGGCCTGGAGGCCGTGCCTTGTCCCGTGCTGCCATGGAAATGGCCTTCCGAGGAGTGCGAAAAGTTCTCTGTGTGGCGGAGAAAAACGACGCTGCCAAGGGGATCGCCGACTTGCTGTCTAATGGTCGTATGCGGCGGGTAAGAAGCATTTCGTTCGGCTTCCTTGAGGAACGCCCACAAAGGTAGACCGCGCGTTGGGTACTCAATCAAAGCCGAGGTGAACGCGACTCCGCCTCTAGCGCGGCAGAGGCCCCCTCCCATCCGCCCTCACCCCTCAGACTCTCCTCAGACTTCAGGCTGCTTTAAACGTACGACTTGAACGGCGTTTGTTAGATCTTTGCCCATCGTCTCTGTCTGATTGTCTCAAATACCTGTGGACGATGGGTCTTCTATGAGTCTGGAGCGATTGCGAGCAAATATATGTATCTTAACATTCTTTCTTGGTGAGTCTGAAGTTCAGTTGAGTTGGAAACCTGTACCAAACTCCTTTAATTTGGCGTTCAGACCTTGCTTATCCTATCTCTGCATCCTGCAGTTCCAGTGACTTTATGTCTAGGACTGTATCTTGGCAAAGGAAAAGGGGAAGATGGAAAGGGTAGCACCCCAAGAACTGTTGCATTGTCTCTCACTTGGAGGTCCTTCCTATGAGCTGTTACTTTCTTTTTGTAAAGACCTCTGCCTCCAGTTCTGAATTAGTGGGAAAGGAGCCAAAGTTGGGTGGACACTGGCCCCCAACTTCACCCCTTCAAAGTGTCGCATATCCTTGAGTAGTAATTTCTTTTTATGGAGGTAGTGTTTCACTATGTAGCCCTGGCTAAGTAGACCAGGTTGGCCTTGAACAAACAAGAGCTCTGTTTTCCTCTGCCTTTCAAGTACTTGGATTACTAGTTGACATCTAGCCTAACTACTGCTTAAATGTCTGTCTGCCTGTCTGTCCGTCTGTCCCTCCCTCCCTGCTTCGTCTATGCCTGCATGTATGCCTGTGTATTGCATGTATGCCCATGGAGGCCAGAAGTGAGTACTAATGGGAATCAAATCTAGGTACTCTGACAAGTGCTCTTAACCATTGAGCTATCTCTCCAGCCCCTTAAATGTCTATTTTTAAGGACACCCCCCCACACACACACACATACTAATCCCCCACTAAACCTGGGATACTTACCCTCTGTCTCTCTTTGCTTGTTTTGTTTTCCAAGACAGTGTCGTGTAGCCCTGTGTCATGGGACTCACTATGAGCAAGTGAAGGATTTTAAGATTTACTTGTTTGTTATGTATACATGTTATGTATACATTCTGCCAGAAGAGGGCACCATATCTCATTATATGATGGCTATGTGCTGGGAATTGAACTCAGGACCTCTGGAAGAGCAGCCAGTGCTCTTAACCTCTGAGCCATTTCTCCAGCCCAAAGCCAGGGGCTCTTAATAATGTATCATCATGACACGTAGAATGTCGAAGCTGGAATAACAGCATATTGCTGCTTTGCAGAGACCAATGAGTACATAGGAACTGAATCTTTAAAACAGTGCTTTATTTGGAGAGCTGACAATCTTAGAAGACAGTCTTCCATCTAGTCTCCAGCTGGCAGATTATGTAAGTAGAATGGGGTGAGGTAGAGAAAGAAAAGCTGTCAGGTCATTAAGAAGCTTAGTTTTGTCCCCTGGTTAACTACATTTTGAGAATTGTTATGGTCTGTAAGGATAACTAAGAAGTTTGTAGTAAGAAATAAAAAATGAGAATTTAGGTGACCTCAAACAGCTAAAGCAGTCATTATTTGATGCCAGAGAGGTGGGTTTATAGTTCTGATTATGCATGATTAGGGCACAGGACCTAGGCCCTGGATGACCAGAGTTCAAGGAAATAGTGTTACTTGCTTTAGGCTGAGGTTTTTAAAACTAAGGATAGCGAACAGGGTAGAGAGAAATTTATTTGGAGCAGAATGAGGAAGTTAGCTGTTTTCCTTAGATAAGCTACCTGTCTGTCTGTCTGTCTGTTGTCTTTTTTTTTTTTTTTTTTTTTTTTTTTTTTTTTTTTTTTTTTTTTGCCACCACTGGGTGTCTGGAGTTGGACCAGCTGTCTTCTACAATCCTCAAATACCTGCTTCCTGGAACTTTGGGCTCAGTTTTAGGACCTTGGCTTTTGGGGAGAGGGTTCATGTTTCAATTTGGAGAAAATGTCTTACAACAAGCTTAAGTGTGTTGAGTATGGGTATTAGTAGTATAACCATTATACTACCTAGTTCCAGAAGGAGTGCCATTGTTTGCTCTGTCATGCTCACCACCATTAACCTGCTCTGTTAAAAAGTATTGATTCAGGACTCCCAAGGTCACGTTCTCAGCACAAAGATTTATTTGCCCCAGAAGGACAGAGGACAGGGAATAAGAGACAAACACAGGAGACAGAGGACAAAGGAGAAGGGGAAGGGAACAAAGGAAAGGGGGTAGGGATATTTGTCCCTGGGGGGACAAAGGACTGTCTCTAGATAGAGAGGAGACAGACATGACACATAGGAAAACAGCAGTTTATAAAGGTAAAATGGGAAATCCTGTGTTAGGATGAGGTGTTTAATTTTAATTGGACATGTTAATTAGGTGAGCCAAAGGGGGCTTTTGGTTTCTGGACTTTTTAATACTTTGATAGCTGGACCTTGGTAGTCAGCCTCAGGAGGAGGAAGTAGCCAAACAAGGGAATAGACGTTGATGGTTAGCTTCAGGAATGTAATCTAATGGTTTTTAGTAAGGCAGAGGGAATGGGGGAGAAGGGCAAAGCCTGTCAGAGCCGTGCTTGCTATGCTAGAGCTGGCCAGAGTGCCTTCAGTTACTGTTGTTGTTAGTGGGAGGTTGGATTTTTGAGTTAGGGTAGTGGAGGCTGGCCATAAACTTTTTCTTTCTTCCTCTCTATAAACTGAAATAACAAATTTATCTTATTTTTATTTTTCTGTATGTCTGTGTGTGTGTGTGAGTTTGTGCCACATGTTTGCTTATGCCCTTCAAGACCAGAAAAAAAGCATTGAGTCCTCTGGAACTGGACCCAATTCCAAGAGGCTTGGGCAGGTGCTCTTCTGAAAGAGCAGTGAACACTCTTAAGCAACTGGACCGTCTCTATATCTCTATACAACCCATATTTTACCAAACGTAAGCTTGTTGTGAGACATTTCCTCCAAATTGAATCTCCCCACCCCAAAAGCTAATGTCTTGAAACTGAACTCATAATTCCAAGAAGTAGCTATTTGGGCATTGCAGAAAGCAGCTGGCGCAACACCAGACACCTAAGCCTTGAAATCTTGATTGATTTTCTTGCTCCCACCTTCCAACATGATTATAGAAGTATGACAAGATACATAGCACTAATCCACTTTCTGTCCTTGTGGATTTGCCTATTCTAGACATTTCTTATAAATGGAAACAGACAAAGCATAGCTTTTGTGTCAGATTTATTTCATTTTGCATAATTTTTTATTTTTTATTTTATGTGTGTGTGTGTGTGTGTGTGTGTGTGTGTGTGTGTGTGTATTTTCTTCAAGACAGGGCTTCTCTGAATTTAATCTCGAGTGCTAGGATTAAAGGCATTCGCCAACCAACGCCCTGTTGGTACTGTGTTTTTAATTTACATTTTTGTAATGGCTTAATGACCAATGATACTGAGTTACTTTTCATGAACTTTTTGGCTATTTAGTTATCTTTCTTGGAGGAATTTGGCTGTGCAACAAATCTAAAGCTTTGCATGGACAAGGCAACTGTTCTACCAACAAACTGTATCCTAGGTCACTTTTAATGTCATTATCAAATCCAGTGTCAAAAACATATTTACCTTTTTTTTTCTTGAGAGTCTTACAGTTAAAATTTTTATTGAGTCCTATATTGCCTGTATAGGTGCACATGTGTCACAGCATGTATATAGAGGTCAGAAGAACACTTGTAGGAGTCACTTCTCTCTTCTACCATGTGATTTTCAGGAGTTGAACTCAGATCATCAAGCTTGGCAGCAGTCATCCTTACCCTCCAAACCATCTTGCTGGCCCGAAGTTATAGTTGTCTTTGATCTACTTTTTTAGTTCATATATCTGTATGTAGGTACCACTTCATCCTTTTAGTATACAGAGATCTATTTGTCGCAGCATCATTTGATGAAGTCTGTCCTTTGAATTGACTTGGTACCCTTGTCAAAGATCAATTAACAGGAAAAATCCTTAATTCCAGGATTAAGGAAACAAATCAGGAAAGCAAGTTTGAGGCCAATTTGGCCTGTGTAGTGAGACTATTTCAAAAAACACAAAATGAGAGGCTAGAGAGATGGCTCAGTGGCTGCTTCTATAAAGGATCCGAATTCTGTTCACAGTACCCATGTCAGATGGCCCACAACTACCTGTAACTCCAGCTCCAGGGGATCCAACGCTCTTGTCTCCATGGGTACCTATACACATGTGGCACACATTATCTTTTGAGTTTTAATTTAAGGAGAGAAAACATAAAATGGTCTGGGGACAAGAGTTCAATCACAAGTACCCACATAAAAAGCTAACCAGGTGGGAAATTCCATATCAAAATGGCGCCCGGTTCCGCAGCCGCCTTGCCCCAAAGAAGCACATGGATGCTATATTAGTCATAATATACTATTGGCCATTGGCTAAGGCTTCTTTTTCTTTTTTTTTTTAAGATTTTATTTATTTATTTATTTATTTATTTATTTATTTATTTATTTATTTATTTATTATGTCTTCTGCCTGCATGCCAGCAGAGGGCATCAGATCTCATTCAAGGTGGCTAAGGTTTCTTATTGGTTATCTCTGTCTTAATTATTAACCTATTTCTATCAATCTAAGTATTTCCACGTGGTCTTATCTTACCAGAGAAAGAGTCCAGACCTGTTACTCCTCTCACATCCTACATGGTGACTGACTCTGCCTGTGTTTCCCAGAATCCTCCTCTTCTCCTAGTCCCACCTATCTGGCTTCCCTATTGGCCAACGGTGCTTTATTCATCAACCAATAATACAAAGATATACACAGAAGACATTCCCCATCAGGCGAGTATTACCACTGAGCTATAATCTTAGCTACAGGTTTCTTGTTTGTTTTTTAATTAAAGCTGATGTTTCTAGTTATTGTAGTTTTTGTTTTGTTTTGTTGATTGGTTGGTTGGTTGGTTTTTTGAGACAGGGTTTCTCTGTATTGTTTTGGAGGCTGTCCTGCAACTCGCACTGGAATTTAAGGTGTGTGCCACCATCGCCTGGCTTTTTTTGTTTGTTTTTGTTTTTCAAGGCTCTCTGCTCTTTTCTTTATTATTATTATTATTATTATTATTATTGTTTGTTGTAGACAGAGTTTCTCTGTGGCTTTGGAGGCTGTCCTGGAACTAGCTCTTGTAGACCAGGCTGGTCTCCGAACTCACAGAGATCCGCCTGCCTCTGCCTTGTTTTTGTTTTTATTTTTTGGCTTTTTGGGGGTTTTTTTGGTTGAGGCTCTCTGCTCTTAACTGGCTGTAATGTGACCACTTCCCTCCCAAGCTCTGCTGTTGTGATTTCCCTGCCATAGTGGACTGTAACCTGGGATTATGAGCTGAATAAACCCCTTCTCCCTTAAATTGCCTTTGCTGCAGTAGCAGAAAGGGAAACTAAGATCCAAGGTCTCACTCTGTAGCCCAGGCTGTCCTGAAACTTGCAGTGATCATTCCTGCTTCAGCTTCCTGAGTATCAGGATTGTCAGTGTGCGCTTCCATGCCAGGATTATTGGCATCTTTTAAGTCTTCAACAAGCATGTTCTGCCCTTCTAATTATTTAAATCTTTCATTTTTCTTTTAGTAGTGTGTCAGTGTTTCTAGTTTGCAAGTCTTTCAACTTCCTTGATAAGGTTTATCTCTGAGTGTTTTGTTCTTCTTGGGAGCACTGAACAGAATATAGAACCAAGAGCATCATGCAAGTCAAGACAAATACTTTGCTAACCATACCACAGCCCTAAGTATTTTATTCTTTTTTTTTTTTTTTTTTTTTCTCTAGACAGGGTTTCTCTGTGTAGCTTTGTAGACCAGGCTGGCCTTGAACTTGCAGAGATCCACCTGCCTCTGCCTCCCAAGTGCTGGGACTAAAGGCATGACCCACCACTGCCTGGCAGTATTTTATTCTTTTGGGTATCATTAAAAATAGAAATGCTTCCTTCCTTCCTTTCTCTTTCTTTTTTTTCTTCCTTTTTTTGTTTTTTTTTTTTGTTTTTTTTGTTTTTTGTTTTTTAAAGATTATTTATTAGGGGCTGGAGAGATGGCTCAGAGGTTAAGAGCACAGGCTGCTCTTCCAGAGGTCCTGAGTTCAATTCCCAGCAACCACATGTTGGCTCACAGCAATCTGTAATGAGATCTGGTGCCCTCTTCTGACCTGCAGGGATATATGCAGACAGAACACTGTATATATAATAAATAAATATTTTTTTAAAAAGATTATTTATTAGACTAGGTGATGGTGGTACTCACTTTTAATCCTGGCACTTGGAAGGCAGAGGCATGCAGATTTCTTTGAGTTGGAGGCCAGCCTGTTCTACAAAGCAAGTTCCGGGAGAGCCTCCAAAACTACACAGTGAAACCCTGTCTCGAAAAAACAAACAAATAAAAAGGTTTATTTATCTATTTATTATATATGCAGTGTTTTTTTCTCTGCATATATCCCTGCAGGCCAGAAAAGGGCACCAGATCTCATAACAGATGGTTGTGAGTCATCATGTGGTTTCTGGGAATTGAACTCAGGACCTCTGAAAGAGCAGCCTGTGCTCTTAACCTCTGAGCTATCTCTCCAGTTTCTAGAAATGCTTTCTTTTTTAAAATCTTATTTATTGAGTGTGGGAAGGGTATTGAAATTGAACCAAGACCTGAAATTCTGAATCTGGACACCCATTTTCATTATCAAGAAGAAAATTACTAGTGAGAAATGATTGTCCAAATAACATCTCATGTAGGCTTATGCCTAATTTCTAGGGAGTATGAGCCCTTAGACAGTTGAAAAGAACAGTCCAGTCATTTTAATCTTTGGTTATATTTTCCTGTCAGGTTAAGATGACTCAGCCTAGAATTACCTGTGAGTGTTTGTGTAGGGAAGGGTCCTAATTGGGGGATTGCCCAACTCAGATTAGCCTGTGGACATGCCTGTGGGGGTTGTCTTGTTTACTGATGTAGGAGGACCCAGTCCTTTATGGGTGGCACCATTCCCTGGGTAGGTGGTCTTGAGCTGTATGAGAAATCTAGCTAAGCATGAGCAAAGCAAGCAGTGCCTACCTCATAGTTTCTGCTTCAAGGTCTTGCGTGAGTACCTGCTCCGACTTCCCTCAGTGGTAGACTGTAACTACCATTTCCTCTCCTAAGTTTTTTTTTAAATTTATTTATTTTTATTTTATATACATTGGCATTTTGCATGGGTATTGGGTCCCCTGGAACTGGAGTTATAGGCAGCTGTGAGCTGCCATGTGGGTGCTGGGAATTGAACCCAGGTCCTCTGAAAGAGCGTTAGTGCTCTTAACCACTGAGCCATCTCTCCAGTCCCTCTCCTAAGTTTTTTTGTTTGTTTGTTTTGTTTGTTTTTTCTCTCCTAAGTTTTTTAGTGAGAATATTTTATCACAGCAACAGAAAGGAATCTAAAACAGGTGTTTAAGACCATGCTGTTGACCAAAACTATTTTCAAGCCAGATGTGGTGGCACATGCCTTTAATCCCAGTACTCAGGAGGCAGACACAGATGTAGTTAGAGGCCAGCTTGGTCTACATAGCAAGTTCAAGACCAGCCAAATCTAGGTAGAGAGACCCTATGTAGGCAGATTTTTTTTTTTTTTCACACAAGCCAGTTCCCAAATAACCACACTGAAACTTCTTAATAATTATAAATGCTTGGCCGATAGCTTAGTTTGTCTCTTGCCAGCTCTTACAACTTAAATTAACCCATTTCTATTAATCTGTGTGCCACCCCAAGGATCCCTTACCTCATCTATATCCTCATCTATGAACTTCCCATGTTGCTTCTTCTCAGTCTGGCTCACAACTCCTCAGTCTCCACACACCCCCACCCCCCCAAACAGGGTTTCTCTGTGACTTTGGAGGCTGTCCTGGAACTAGTTCTTGTAGACCAGGCTGGTATCGAACTCACAGAGATCTGCCTGCCTCTGCCTCCTGAGTGCTGTCCACCCTAATTTCCAGCATTCTCTGTAACCCAAAAATCCTGCCTACCTATTGGCCAATCCGCTTTTTATTAACAATGAGAGCAACATATTTTCACAGTGAACAGAAGGATTATTCCACAGCAACCCTATCTCAAAACAACAAAAGGAAGAAAAATTAACTATTTTCCTTTTTACTTACTGCCAAGGCCTGTTGAGTGCCTGACTGCAGGCGTTACCTAGGCTTGGGAGAAGCTTATGGTTTTTAACCTTTTACCAGTTGTGCCATCTGTCGAGATGAATCAAGGCCTTTCTAACTAAGACTTCTCTTTGGAAGCCTTAAGGGTATTTCCTTCTCTGATGCCCTTCTTTAAAGGCCCTGTGAGGTTTCCATGGCCTCTCTGATCAAGAGGACAGGTGATCTTCAGAGTTGCAGGACTCTTTAACAGATGTCCCATAGTCTCCTGGGACCTAGCTGCCTTTTGAAAGACGTCCCTCTATTCACATTAGTGTAGGCCCTTGAGCGTGTTTATTGAACACTGAGGTCAGTTATACCAGTCTGGTATGTTTAATTTTTGTGTAACATTTAGCTAAAGGTTGGGGAAAACCAAGCACTTTTAAATAAATCCTGACTAAACATACATTTTTGTTCTTTAAACCAGTCCTTGTGAATGCTGCAAAGAGAAATTAATAACTTAAGAGAGCTCTATTTAAGTAGAGGTTTGATTGAACTTTGACTTTTGAAATTTTATAATAATAATTTGAAATAATAATTGTGTATTATTTCTAAGTCTAATCTTCTGTATGCTTTCTATAACTTACTCAGGCTTTCCTGACCTGTTAAAGGCTTCCAAGCTTTGTCTCAATCTTTCTCATTCTATAAATACATAGCTATCTTAACACTGGGCAAAGTCTTATCATACAGAAATACTTTTTTACTAAAAACATCTTTTTCTTACATTTTTCTAACAGTTGCTTTTCCTATTTACTGCCTCCCTTTTATTTCTTTTGTTAATATCATGACACATATTAACATTAGCAAATAAATGTACCATCTTATTAAAGGACAATTAAGTCCAAACTATATATAAGGCATGTAATAGACTAAGATCACCTGGGTGGATATTGTTAAACTATGAGGCTTTTTAAGCACCAAGGTAAAGCTCACAGAAAACATAGGCCAGCCTGTAGTGGGATTCTAGATAATTCCCAGCTTGTAACCCTTTTCAGTGTGCTCAATAAACAGATTTTCCTAAGTGGGGGCAGGAAGAAGAAGAAAAGAAAGAAAACGCACACCAGCAGAAAGTCTTTCTGTATTTTCTACAATCCAGAGAGGTCATCTATAATGGTGCTTTTGCTTTTGAATGAGCAGCAAGTAGCAGATAGAGGAGCCACAGATTTAATCAAACATCTCCATATCTGACGTTTACGCTCTCAGCAGAAATCATCCGAGGAAGCTCAGTTAAAGCTTATTCTGGGGATTCCAGGCAGGGTCCTCTGTGCCCACTCCATTGGTAAACTTCCAGTTATCCATTTCTACAACAAGCATATTTATGTCATGGAATAAAACATAGTAACATTTAGGGGTTGGAGAGATGGTTCAGTTGTTAAGAGCACTGGCTGCCCTTCTGAAAGACTTGGGTTTCATTCTCAGTACTCACACGGGACTCTCAGAGATCCACCTACTGAGGTGACCTGAGATATGTAGCCTACAAATAGGTAAGGTCTTGTAGCCTGCATGGAAGGGAATTGGAAGCTGGCCTTGAATTTGAAGTTGTGGAAATCTTCTTGCCTCTGTCTTCTAAATGCTGGGAATATGTACCATAGCCCGTTCACAGTAATGATTTCTGAGTTGAACATGTATCCTGCTACTTTGCTGGGTTTGGTTATAAATCAGTTTTTGATTTTTGTTTTTCAAGAAGGGGTTTCTCTATGTAACCTTGGCTGTCCTGGAACTTGCTTTGTAGACCAGGCTAACCTGGGTCTCACAGAGATGTGCCTGTCTCTGCTTCCCAAGTGCTGCCCGGCCAGTTCCAGGTTTTCTAATGCCATCTTTTGGTGCACACACGTGGTGCACAGACATACATGCAAGCAAAATACCCATACACACAAAAATGAATTATTAATAGGGTTTGTGTCTTAAATTTAAAAACAAAAGTGTGCTTGTTTGAATGAGAATGCCCCCTTTGAATTCAGATATTGAATACCAACTGGTGGTGCTGTTTAAGTAGGTTTAGGAGATGTGGCCTTACTAGAGGAAATATGTCACTGGGAGCCAGTTTTGGGGTTTTTTTTGCCTTTTGGGTTTGGGGGTTTGTTTGAGGGCGTTGGTTGGGTTGTTTGTTTGTTTGTTTCGTTGGTTTTGGTTTTTCAAGACAGGGTTTCTCTGTGTAACAGTCCTGGATGTCTTGGAACTCACTTTGTAGACCAGGCTGGCCTCAAACTCACTGAGACCCTGGATTAAAGGTGTGCACCACCACTGCCTAACCTGTTTTTTTGTTTTGTTTTGTTTTGTTTTGGTTTGGTTTGGTTTGGTTTTTTTGAGACAGGATTTCTTTATGTTGTCCTGGAGTTCCCTGTGTAGACTAGGTTGGTGTCTGCTTCCCAAATTGCTTGGATTAAAGCCACACTCCATCTCTGCCTTGTGCTTGCTTTCAAGATGTATGCTCTCAACTTGCTGCCCCAGCCATCAGGCCTGCTGATTCCATGCTGCCTTCGCCATTATGATCCCTAGCCCTCTGGAACTATGAGCCAACCTTTCTTCCAAACGTTGTCTTAGTTATGGTGTTCTATCACAGCAATAAAAAAAGTACCTTTAGATTTTGTAAGGTCATGCATGGATCTGTGGCAGCCAGCACTCCTGATCAAGGCAGATCAAGCTGGCAGAGGTGCCCACCTTTATCTGTGTTAGCTTTCAAATATCCCTTGGGACCTTGAAAGCTTGTATCTGTTATCAGAATGTACCAGCAAGGGGGAATGGACAATCTAAGAAACTCTGAATGTCCTTCTTTTACAAAGCTCTTTTTGTAGGATAAGGAAATAGTGTGATAGATAATTTTCTCTGGAAGCCATTTTTATCATCTCCCAGTCAAAATTTAGGTCAAGATCTAATGCAGAAAAGTGCCAGGCCTTTCTTCCTTTGAAGGGCTGGATTAAGCTGCTATCTATAGTTTAGGAGTGCCTTGTTTTCCTCTGTAAGATAAAAAAAGATACACTGAAACGTACGTCTTCCATATCTCCTTTGTCTTCTCCAGAGCATCCTCTGCAGATTTTCCTGGCTTTCCTTCTCCTTCCATGAGCAACCACAAGGAAAGCAAAGAGGCCACACTCAACAGTGATACCTGAGTTCCCTGTATCCCACCCTCCCTTCTGACAGCCATGAGGAAGGGAAGCCTATCCAATTAGCCACTTTCATCAACATACTCCATCTGACTTTGATACCCTGGGACCTTGGTGAACTCTTTCTGCATTTTGACAAGTTAACTTTATCAAGAAGCAACCAGGGAGCCGGGCATTGATTGGCGCATGCCTTTAATCCCAGCACTAAGGAGGCAGAGGCAGGTGGATCTCTGGGTTCGAGGCCAGCCTGGTCTCCAGAGCGAGTGCCAGGATAGGCGCCAAAGCTACACAGAGAAACCCGGTCTCGGAAAAAAAAAAAAAAGAAGCAACCAGGAAGCAGGGGAAAGCTGCCTGGTTTTGGCACAAGCTTTTGGAGGTACAGGGGAAACTGTTAAGTTTCCTTTAGAACCCTGTTGGTACGTTAAGTAATACAGTGTTCCAAAACCAATATCCCACCATAGAGGTCTGATATACCATCTTAGTCTGACATAGGAAATGTATCGGTCTTACCACATGGCAGTAGGGGCACCCAAAATGCTTACATGAACACAGCCACCCCACCCTCTTTTTTTGTTTGTTTCATTTTATGAGGCAGGGTTTCTCTGTGCGACAGCCCTAGCTATCCTAAAACTTACTTTGTAGACCAGGCTGGCCTCAAACTCTCAGAGATCCACCTGTCTCTACCTCCTACTGAGGTGACCTGAGATATGTAGCCTACAAATAGGTAAGGTCTTGTAGCCTGCATGGAGGGTAATTAGAAGTTGGCCTTTAATTTGAAGTTGTGGAAATCTCTTGCCTCTGTCTTCTAAATGCTGGGAGTATGTACCATAGCTAGTTCACAGTAATGATTTTTGTGTTGAACTTGTATCCTGCAACTTTGCTGGGTTTGTTTATTATCACTAATCAGTTTTTTGTTATTTCATATATAAAAGATCGTTTTGGGCCAGATGTGATGGTTCATACCTTTTATCCCAGCACTCAGAGGCAGAGGCAAACAGATTTCTATGAGTTTGAGGATAGTTAGTGCTGCCTCTGAAACCCTGTCTTGAAAAAGATCATGTTGCCAGGCAGTAGTGACACATGCCTTTAATCCTAGCACTCTGGAGGCAGAGGCAGGCAGATTTCTGCAGGTCTGAGGTCAGTCTGGTCTACAGAGCAAGTTCCAGGACAGCCAGGGCTGCATGGAGAAGATCATGTTATATTGGGCATGGTATTGCATGCCTTTAATTCCAGCACTCAGAAGGCAGAAGAAAGGGGATCTCTGTGAGTTCTAGGCTAGCTAGGGCTATATAGTGAAACAGTTGTGTTGTCTATAAATTTTTCTTTTCCAATCTTGTTGTCTTCTATTTCTTTTTCTTGCCAGTGTTCTAGTTAGAACTTCTAGGATAGTGTTGAAGAGCAAGACCAAGAGTAGGTGTGCTAGTGTTACTGATTTTCCTTCTTTCTTTCTTTCTTTCTTTCTTTCTTTCTTTCTTTCTTTCTTTCTTTCTTTCTGAGACAGGGTTTATCTGTGTAGCTCTAACTGTCCTGAAACTGTAACTAATCTGAAAGGGAGAATTTTCATCCTTTCACTATGACATATCTTAGCTTTATTAACATTGAAGATGTTCCTTCCTAGTCCTAGTTGAATTGGGAAAGGGTGTTGAATTTTAGCAAGGTGTTTTTTCTACACCAATTGACAGAAGTCTGGTGAAGTTTTTTGCTTTTCTTAGTGCGTGTGTACATGATAAGGAAGAGGGGAGTGCTTGCTACATTGAGTGTGTGGAGATCAGGGATGACTTTGTGGAGTCAGTGTTCTCCTCCCATCATTATGTTTGTTCCAGGTATCAAACTCTAGATTGTGAGGCTTTCATGGCAAGCACTTTAGCCTGCTAAGCCATCTTGCACCACCCCCAGGTAGATTTGTAAGTGGCAAGAGTGTTAGAGCTATTGAGTTTCATAAAGTCCCTGGCAGCTGAGTATTTGAAGAGTAAAAGGCAGGAGATGGAAAGACAGAGTTCTCCATGGGAGAAGCCAGAGTTCCAAACTCTGGATTGTTTTGTAGTGATGGAGGGGAAAAGGGGGTGGGGTTAAAGAGTAAAAGGTGGAGCTGGATAGGTGGCTCAGCAGTTGAGAATACTGGCCTCTCTTGTAGAGACCCAGGTTTGATTCCCAGCATCCACCTGGCAGTTCACAACTACCTGTTACTCCAGTCCCAGGAAATCAGATGTCCTCTTCTGGCTTCCATGGATACTGTATGCATGTGATACACATTCATACATTCAGGCAAAACACACATACACATAAAACCAAGATAAATCTATAAGGAAATTTTAAATAAAGTAAATGTTGACCATAAATTTGCAAATATGGGTTCCTCTTGGAATTATGCCTGAACACAGGTTTTAAATCTCAAATCTTGGTGAACACAAAGCCAAGAATAAGAATAATGAGGATGGGGGTGGAGAAGTTTATTGCCTACAACAGACAAGAGCACAGAAGTGTAACACGAAAAATAAAAGACCCAGAGACAAATATTGGGGTTCAAACTTCAAGCTGAAGATCAGAGAGGCAAAGCAGCCAAGCCAGTTAATCTTACCTCTACCCAGCTGAAATAGCAGTCCTGTCTCCACAAATCCTCAGGGCAAAAGTTCTCAAAAGAAGACAGTTCCTGTCTTCTCCTCCTTATATTCCTTTCCCGGCCCAACCATATCACTCCTGTCTCCACCTCCCTAGTGCTGGAATTAAAGATGTATGATCCCAAGTGCTGGAATCAAAAGCATGAGCTCTGTTACTCTTTACTCTTGTGATAGGCCAGGGTGGCCTTAAACTCAAAGAGATCCATCTGCCTGTCTCCTTAGTTCTGGGATTAAAGGTGTGTGCCACCACTGCCTGACCTCTATAGCTTGTGGCTGGCTTTGCTTTCTGAATCCTCAGGCAAGCTTTAATAAATCATAAATAATATACCACTACACAGAAGTCATTTCCAAAGCAGTGCTCTTCTTAAACAAAGGAAGCATGGGAATTTTACTTAGGGTACCTCATATAGGGGTCAGCCCATTTTAAACACATTCACTTAGGAATTGTATTATTTCATATGCTCAATTTAAGGTCATACTTTAAAAAGAAAAGATAGACACATTTTGGGCATTTAGCTCAAAGTCATAAAGCATATATAAAAGATGAAAGTGATAGAAAGAAATGCCTCTGAGCATGCTTAGCTTCCACCATAAAGAAAAGAATACAAAAAAAAAAAAACCTGCCAAAAAGGAAATAACACTTTTTTAAATGTTTTTTTCTTATATTTTATTTTTTATGTATACAGTGTTCTGGCATGTATGCCTACTCACCAGAAGAGGGCACCAAACCTCATTATAGATGATCGTGAGATACCATGTGGGTGCTGGGAATTGAATTCGGGACCTCTGGAAGAGCTGCCAGTGCTCTTTTTTTTTTTTTTTAAGATTTTATTTATTTATTATGCATACAATGTTCTACTTGCACATTTGCTTGCATCTCAGAAAAGGGAAGAGGGCACCAGATTTCATTACGGATGGTTGTGAGCCATCATGTCGTTGCTGGGTATTGAACTCATGACCTCTGGTAGAGCAGCCAGTGCTCTTAACCTCTGAGCCATCTCTCCAGCCCAGGAAATAACACTTTAAAGGTGCATGAACACAGGCATCTGTGCCTTGTCTAGTGGCCAACCAAATGTTGTTTTCCATTTTTCAGGTGTCTACTGACTTAATTATGTATATATATGTATGTCTGAATGTGAGTGTGTACATGTGAGAGTAGAGGTGCCTGAAGAGTTCAGAAGAGGAAGGGTTCAGGTCCCCTGGAGATGCAGGTTGTTGTGAACCATCCAGTGTAGATGCTGGGAACTGAACCTGTTGTGTCATCTCTCTATTTTTTTTTTTTTATGTTATTTTATTTTTTTCTTGAGACAGTCTCATTGAGTAGCTCTGGCTGACCTGGAACTTATTCATTCTGAAGACCAGGCTGGCCTCAGATGCACAGAGATTCACCTGCCTCTGCCTCCTGAATGATGGGGTTAAAGTCATCACCATGACTGGCTTTTACTTTTCATCTTTTGTTTGTTTGTTTTAATTTAAATTTTTTGATGTGTGTGGATGTTCTGCCGGAACATATGTAAGTGTACCATGTATGTACCTAGTGCCTGTGGAGGCCAGAAGAGGGCATTGAATCCCCTGGGTCTGGAGTTACAGACAGTTGTGAGCCTCTTTGTGGACACTGGGAATTGAAACTGGGCTCTCCAGAAGAGTTGCCAGTGATCTTAGCCACTGAATCATCTCTCCAGCCCAATTCATCTTTTAAAGGAAAAAAATAAATACAAAGACATTCTAAAGGTTGTCGTCTCTTTTGTGGATGTCTTTCCCAGGCATCCTCCTACCTATTCTCTTCTCAGCCTTTTTATCTCATTTGTTCTCACATCTCTGTCATCAGTGAGTTTAGTTATCTAGCTGTTTGTCTATCTATTCTATATTATACTACCTCCCTAAGAACTGTGGCTAAAGCCAGGTGGTGATGGTGCATGCCTTATTCCCAGCACACAGGAGGCAGTAGCAGTTGGATCTCTAAGTTTGAGGCCAGTGTGGTATACAAATCTAGTTTCAGTACAGGTAAAGCTGTCATGTAGAGAACCCCTGTCTTGAAAAACCAAAATAATAATGATAATAATAATAATAATAATGATAATAATAAAAAGAAAAAGAAAGAAAGAAAGAAAGGAACCTAGTAATAGAATCATAAAATATATCTTTTTGTTGTTATTTTTAGAGTGCTGGGATTAAAGGTGTGTGCCATCTCTACCCAGCTAGTTTTATGCTAGTTTACTGGAATAGAAAAGGCATGGTGGTGCACATCTGTAATCCCAGCACTGGCAAGAGGTTAAGACATTCAAAGTCATCCTTGGCTGCTGAAATTTGAGGACAGATTAGGCCACATGAGTCTCTTGTCTTTAAAACAAAGTTTACTAGATGCTATTATTATCAGGGTTACCTTCTGTGGCTCTTAGTCTCATTGATTAAAGAAGATATTTATTTCCTCTTTTTTATTTTTAAATTTTATGTGTATGAATGTTTTGCCTGTATGTATGTCTATACCATGTGTGCTTGGTGACTACAGAGGTCAGAAAAGGGTGTCAGATCCCCTGGAATTGGAGTTACAGATGGTTTTAATTCATCATGTGGGTGTTAGGAATTGAACCAGGGTCCTCTGCAAGAACAGCCAGTGCTTTTAACTAGTAAGCCATCTCTCCAGCCCCTGACTACTACTACTATTTCTTCTTCCTCTTTTTTTTTTTTTTTTTTTGTGGTGGGGGTGGTGGAGACAGGGTTTCTCTGTGTAGCACTGGCTGTCCTGGAACTCACTCTGTAGACCAGGCTGGTCTCAATCTGCCCCTACCTTCCAAGTGCTGGAATTAAAGGTGTGGGCACTACCGCCCAGCCCACCTCCTACATCTTCATTTACTTACATAAAAGAAAAAAGAATGAGATCAAATTATAGAAGAACAATAAAAAAGGTCAGAAAATATTATACTACGTGCTTTCCTCTTTTGGTTGTTTTTCCTTTTTTTTCATCTTTAAGCCCAGTTTTCATGTAACCAGGTTGGCATTGAACTCATTATATAGTTAAAGATAGCGTTAAATTCATTGTCCTTCTCTCTCCACATGTCAACTTTTGGCTTTAAATGTGTGTATCATCATACCCAGTGTATTATTGTGTTTGGGGTTCAAGTGCCTGCATGTGGGCATTTGTGATTGTGTGTGTGTGTGTGTGTTTATGTCTTGGTTACTGTTCTATTGCTGTGAAGAGACACCATGACCAAGGCAACTCTTATAAAAGAAAGCATTTAATTGGGTGTTGCTTATAGTTTCAGAGGATTAGTCTATTATTATAGTTGGGAGCATGATGACACACAGGCATGCATGCATGATGCTAAAGAAGTAGCTGAGAGCTTTTACATCCTTATCAGACAGAGAGAGACTGAGTGGGTCTCAGAAACCCTCTAAGCCCCCAGTGATACACTTCCTTCAACAAGGCCACCCTCCTAATCTTTGCAATCTTTTCAAAGAGTTCCGTTCCCTGGTGACTAAGCATTAAAATATATGTGCCTATGGGGACCATTCTCACTCAAACCACATTTTGTTTATGCAAATGTGTGTGCCCATAGAGACTGGAGAATAATGGATGATATCTTCATGTATTGTTCTTCACCTTTTTTTTCTGACCTGTCTCTCCTTGAACCTGGAACTCACCCACTTGACTAAGCTAGCTGGCCAGAAAATTCTAGGGATCCTCCTGTCTCTGATTCTCTCTCCCCAGTGTCAGGTTTACAGGGGCCACTGCATCTAGCACCCAGCTGGGGACATTGGTACTAGGATTCCAAACTCTGTTCCTCATGGTTGCTGACTGAACTGTGCCTAGTCATCTTTAAACTTTTTACCTTGACAGGGCTCACCAGGTTCCCAGGGATGGCCTTAAACTTTCAATTCTCCTACCTAAACTTTATAAGCATCTGGGATTATAAACCCAGCCTTTTCCTAGAGTTTATCAACACTGTACTTGTAGTTATCAGATATTGATAATTTCCCTTTCAAAATTCGCCCTTCCAAGTTTGAGAGTATAGCCAACTATGCTTCAAGCCCTGGTGCCATTCCAAGCTACCCAAAAGAGAAAACAAAACAAAAAAAACACACATACCATTTTGCCTCCAAGACTAATTTACCTAGTGTTCTACGAAGAGAATTTGTATTTTTGAGACTGAAGGAGAGTCTTCTATTGTATCTTTGTGGGCCTGGAGTGTCCCCTAATCTCCAGGCAGACTTACTGCTGTACTCTGCCTGTACATATAGCAGATGAGAAGCTGCTGATGGCTTGGGTACTGAGCTTGGGGGAGCTTGGGTACTGAGAAGTTCTTGTTCCTTCCTAACTGTAGCTGAAGAATGGGTTTCAGAATCAAAAGGAACCTCAAAGATTACTTACTTTAGGTATAAATTGAGGCTCAAAAAAAGTCAGTGACATGAGTTACAAGTTTATTGCTTTAATGGTTGTATGATCTTGAAATAGTAAAAATGTAGGGAGAGAAAGGAACAGATGGACAAGAGCCTCCCATTGATTTGTCATGTGAACTTGGATCTGTCTATTTTATCATCTGCGTTCTGTTAGCTTGATTCAAAATTTACCTTCTAGCATACTAACTCTATAGATTTAATGCTTGGTAGCTATATTAATAAATGATCCTAATTATCTAGCCTTCCTTCCTTCCTTCCTTCCTTCCTTCCTTCCTTCCTTCCTTCCTTCCTTCCTTCCTTCCTTCCTTCCATCCTTTTATTTGAGACAGGATTTCTCTGTGTAGCCCTTGGTGTCCTAGAACTCACTATGTAGACCAGGCTGGCCTTGAACTCACAGAGTCCACCTGCCTCTGCCTCTTGGATACTGGGACTGAATTCGTGCCCCACACACAACTAGAGACTGAATCTATGGCTTTGTGCACGCTAGGCAAACTGTCTTCTATTGAGCTACAGCCCAACCTGCTTACTCTTTGTTCAGGAAATAGTATTTTTGTTTGTTTGTTTGTTTGTTTGTTTAAACTTGGTCTCTATAACCCAGGCAGGCTTCAAGCTTATAATACTTATAATACAAGCTTATAATAGCCGCTTGAATGCTGAAGTGTCAAGTTGCATTTGCTTTTTTAGTATCCTCTTTAGTATTGTTCATTCTTTATGTTGAGGAGTCATTTGTTTTATTAATATGATTTTAAACTTTTACATATTTTTCTTGTGCTTTACAGAAAGAAGGCCTTTCTAAATTCAACAAGATTTATGAATTTGACTATCATCTATATGGCCAGGTAGGTAGAGTGTTTCCATCATAAAGCTGACATATAAGACCCGCATGATGGCTAGCCTGTAATGTAATCCAAGCATTTAGGAAGCTGAGACAGAAGGGTTATTTTTAAGTTGCAACTAGCTGTGTAACAGCCCTGGCAGTCCTGGAACTCACTTTGTAGACTAAGCTGCCCTTGAATTCACAGAGATCCTCTGTCTCCTCTGTGCTGGGATTAAAGGCATGAGCCACCACTGCCTGGCTGAACCTTTATAACTTAGGTAAAACACAAGCAATTTAGAGAAGATCTAGGGATCTGCAAGGACATGTCAGCTTTTTTTCCTTTACTTTTTCATATTTATTTATTTTAATTAACTTATTCATTTACTATGTGGAGGTTAAGAAACATGTAAGCAGCTGGTTCTCTCCCTCCACTATGTGAGTTCCAGAAGTTGAATTCAGGTCATTAGGCTTAAAAAGCAAGAGTGTTTACCTGCTGAGTCATCTTACCAGCCCCTTCTATTTTTTGAAACAAGGTCTCACTACATAGCCCTGTGTGCTGGCTAGTTTTATGTCAACTTGACACAATCTAGTCATCTGAAAGTAGGGAACCTCAATTGAGAGAAGCCCTTAGAAAAAGCAAAAATATGTATAAATAAACAAACAAACAAATAAATAAAGGTCTGTGGTTACAAGTGATCATGTAGTCTGTGTAACTGAAGATTTTCTTGAATTACTGATCATTTTGCCACTACCTCCCAAGTGCTGAGATTATACACATACACCTTCATGTTTGGTTATACAATGCTGGAGACTAGGCTGAGGGCTTTGAATATCATAGGCCAGTGCTCTACCAACTATGCTATACATCCCCATTTCTGATAATTTTATAACATAAGGAGATATCTTTAATAGAATATGGTCCTGTCTTCACTGTTTAACAAGAAAGAAGTTAATATATAGTAATTTGAGGATCTCATCTCTCTACTACACACATTCCAAAACATTGTGTTGGGGAAGGAACATAGGACCTCAAACCAAGTACTTAACCACTTGATGACAGTTATAACTCTCGTCCCTGAGGATTTTTTTTTTTTTTTTTTCAAATAGGCTCTTACTATATAATCCTGGGTGGCCTGGAACACACAAAGATCTATCTTCCTCTACCTCCCAAGTACTGGGATCAAAAAGCATGTGCCACTATGCCTGACCTCCTAAGGAAATCTAAAATGATCCAAAAGGCATCATGGAACTGGTATTAGAATGGTGATTGTTGGGGCTGGAGAGATGACTCAGTACTTACGAGCACTTGGCACTCTTGCAGAGGACCTGGGTTCTGTTCCCAGCACCCATACAGAGGCTCACAACCACCCTAACTCTTGTTCTAGGGGATATAGTGCCCTCTTCTGACTTCCATGAGCACCAGATATGCACATGGTGCACATACATACAGACAAAATAATCAATACACATAAAGTAAAATAAATACATTTTTTTAAAAATTAAAGGACGGTAGTGGGTCATGGTGACATGCACCTTTAATCTCAACAATCAAGAGGATCTCTGTAAGTTTGAGACCAGCCTGTTCTACATAGGGAGGTCCAGGACAGTGAGGACCATAGAGAGACCCTTCTCAACAAATGGGGGCAGGGGCACTGGTGAATTGAATGTGGTTGTGCCACTGATTATGGTTTTTCAGAGTTAAATTTGTGGTCCTTTGTTTCCATCAGTTGTGCTTGTTCTTAGTTCTGTTCATTGTCTGTTATTTCCCTTTCCATTGAATGATTTGGCAAAGTATAACTACAGAAAGACTAACTTTCATTTTGTTGTTACTCAGAATGTTACTATGATAATGACTTCAGTGTCTGGACATTTGCTGGCTCATGATTTCCAGATGAGGTTTCGGAAATGGTCAGTACAATTAGTATGGGAAGTAAGTTGTGACAAATATCACAGGGATTTTGAAGCATGTTGATGTTGCCATGTCATTTATAATAATTTGTAAATACTAATTTATAATACTAAAATTACCTAGGGTTATATGACCTGCTATAAGTTTTTTTTATCATACCTTTAGAATAAATACCCCTAATAGACTCTTTTCAGTCCAGTCTGGATTGCATTTATTCCATTGCAGATGTGCATAAACAGACTCCCGAGTTTCTTCTCTGCATCTCCTGTCAATCTGCTTGGGGGAGTGGACAGTGTGTTATGCAGAAGCTCATAGCTTTACTTTTAATCCTCTGTCAGTTTTCCTTTCTCTCTTGTTTTGAGACATAGTCTATCTCCAATCTTTCTGACTAGCGTTCCCAAGTAGCTGGATGTGTGGCACATGCTACCCTGCCTAGCCTCATTTTCTGGTTTTGGTTTGGTTGTTTTTTTGAGTTTTTTTTGAGTTTTTGCTTTTTGAGGGTGGTGCGTTGGCTTTTTCAGTCCTTTCTCTTTTGAGACATGGGCTATCTCCCGGCTTTCTGACTTAATGTTTCCAAGGTGTTGGATGTCTGGCACATGCTACCTTGCCTAGCCTTATTTTTTTGGTTTTTTCGTTTGATTGGTTTTTGTTTTTTTGTTTTTGGAGCTCTCCAGGCCATTTCCTATAGGAGGCCGCCTGTGCGCCTGCTGTAGTTAGATGTTCTTAATGGAGAGGGCTCTCTGTCCATGATGGTAAAGGCCTCTGAACTTCCGTTTCTATTCTAGGCAGAGCTGCAATCCCCTAGTCCTCTTTGAAGCAGAAATTGAAAAGTACTGTCCAGAAAATTTTATAGACATCAAGGTAAGATCTTTGGAAGATATGTGACGCTGAGATTAAAACAACTAGAAGTCATTGAACTCAGTGATTTCTATATTTTTAATGCATTGGAATTTCCCACCAAGTTCAGTACCACAATTAATTGATTATTTATTTGAGACAGAATCTCACTATGTAATCTTGGCTGGCCTGGAATATAGTATGTAGACCAGTCTAGCCTCAAACTCACATAGAGATCCACCTGCCTCTGGTGGGATTAGAGGTGTACACCACCACACCCAACCAGTATCATGACTGTAAAATGTTTTCTCCACCTATTGTATTGAAGCATGAACTCACAAGGTATAAAAACCAATTTATTTTTTATTTATTTATTTTTTTAAGATTTATTTGTTTATCTTGTATACAGTGTTCTGCCTACATATATGCCTGTATGCCAGAAGAGGGAACTAGATCTCATTATAGATGGTTGGGAGCCACCATGTGGTTGCTGGGAATTGAACTCAGGACCTCTGGCAGAGCAGCCAGTGCTCTTAACCTCTGAGCCATCTCTTTATTAAAAGGTGCAATGAAAAGGACAAACACACAGATACTGAGGAAGGCTGAAGCCACCCCCGATCCTGCTCCGTCTCTTTGTCACTTGGGTCTCTCACCATGCCAAGCATGAGCCAGAGCAAGAGAGAGTGCACTTTCTCCTTCAGCTTTTCAGTCCTCATGTAGCACCTCAGGCCACCTTCTAAGGCCGGTACCCCAAAGCTATTGGCGGAAAGAATTCCCACAACACTGTTTGGAAGACATGGTCTTGCTGTGTAGCCCAGGTTGGCTCACCTTACACAGATTCCTATCTCTTCCTCTCAAAGTGCTAGGATGATAGGCATGAGCTGTATAAGTAAGTACCCAAGGAACTTCTAAAATGAAATTCAAAGAATAAATGTTACTAAATAATTAATTCTAGCCCCCATCTCACCCTTAGGTAAACTCTAGAAGCTTCGAAATAAAATGGAGTCATATGGACCCACATGTCTTACTTCCAAGGGTGAGGCAGGAGGATCATTGCAAGTTCAAGACCAGTGAGGACTACTTAGCAAGACCTTTTCTTGAAAAGATTTACAAAAAAAAAAAAGAAACCGGGCAGTGGGGGAGTGAGTTACAGGCCAGCCTGGTCTACAGAGTGAGTTCCATAACAGCCAAGGAACAGAGAGGAAACCCTGTCTTAAAGAAAAGAAAACTGTCAGGCCAGCAAAAGCCTGGTGACCTGTGTTCACTGCTAGGAACCAATGTAGAGGTTGAAAGAGGGCTTGGTGTGGCCCAGTGCTGAAAAGTGTTTCCTGTCCTTTCAAAGGACCCAAGTTCATTTCCCAGCATCCAGGTGGGCTGCTCTGAGATGCTTGTAACTCCAGTTCCAAGTGATCTAACATCCTCTTCTAGACTCTAAAGGTACCCACATATCAGTGGTATGTACTCACACAGACGCACACATATGCACAAATGAAAAAACAAAACAAAACAAAAAAACACCAGCCTAGAGAGATGGCTCTCTGTGGTTAAGAGCACATGCTCCACTTCAAAATAATTCAGGTTCAATTCCCAGCTCACACATCAGGCAGCACATAACCACCTGTAATTCCAGCTCAAGGGGATCCAATACCTCCAGCCCTATCAGGCTCCTGCCTTCAAATACGCAAAACCCACACACAAACACACATATACACATAATTAAAAATAATAAAAATTTTAAAATATTTTCTAAGGTGAAAGAACAGAACTGACTCCACAAAGCTGTTCTGTGGCATCCACATGCCCTCCCACACAACAACAATAATAACGGGGGGTGGAGGGTGAATTACCAGTTCAAGGCACTTAGTTCTAACTACGAAAGTTTATTAGACTGAAACTCTGGGAAGGTAGCTCATTTTGTAGAGTGCTTCATACTCCATAAACCAGGTATGGTAGCACTGGGGAGGTGGAGATAGAAGAAGCCAGAGTTGAAGATCATCCTCAACTGTGTAGATGTGCAGAGCCTGCCTAAGCTACATGAGACTCTGTCTGGGGAGGGAGATGGGGCAGAACTTACTCAGTGACTGGAACTTGAGCAGAACTGATGGGCGACGTGTTTTAGAGCTGAGTTTTGGATTTCATCATAATGATGAAGTTGTGTGAAACCCTTGGTCTTCTGTACACACACAGGCCTGGAGAATTGTAGCAGATACCATACCAGGAGCAATTTTCTGTGCTCTGTCTCCTCAAACCCACCCCCCAAGTTTGAATACTCCAAGACCAGCTCTGATCCTTAGTCACATTTCTTGATGGACTCTTCTGTTGTTTTGGTTTTGGTTTTGTTTGAGTTGTTTGTGTGTATGTGTTTTGTTTTGTCTTATTTTATTTTTGAATCAGGGTTTCACTCTAGCCCAGGCTGAGCTGAAACTCACAGCCATCTACCTCAATTTCCCCTGTGCTGGGATTATAGACATAACCTATGTTGCCTAGCTAAATCAGATTTCTTTCTTTTAAATTTAACTTTTTTTAATGTTTGCCTGTATGCATGTCAGTGTACTACATACATGTTGGTGCCCCCAGAGGCCAGAAGAGGGTATCAGATCCCCTGGAACAGAAGGCTGTGAGCTGCATGTGGTTCTAAGGAGCAGCCACTGAGCCTCCTAAATCAGATTCTTTAGAGTAAAGGAGCCAAATTTCCCTGCTCACTGCACTTGCCCTTTGTAATTTCAGAAGACTCTGGAACGAGAGACACAGCACTGTCAGGCACTGGTGATCTGGACTGACTGTGACAGAGAAGGTGAAAACATCGGGTTTGAGATTATCCATGTATGCAAGGCTGGTGAGTCTACTGCCGAGTGTCTCTGCATGGGGGTTATTAAGTGCTCTATGGCCAAATTCCTCCATGCAAAGTCCCTCCTGATTCACACACAGAACCACGCACATACACGTCATTAAAAATAATTTCTTGAGCTGGGCGTTGGTGGCTCACGCCTTTAATCCCAGCACTCAGGAGGCAGAGGCAGGCGGATCTCTGTGAGTTCGAGACCAGCCTGGTCTACAAGAGCTAGTTCCAGGACAGCCTCCAAAGCCACAGAGAAACCCTATCTCAAAAAACAAAACAAAACAAAACAAACAAACAAAAATTATGAGATCTTTTAACTGTTCAAGTTCTTCTTTTTCCTAAATTTAAGCCAAAAGATCCAAGTAAAATTTTACTCTCAAAAGGTTCACCTTGGCCGGGCATTGGTGGTGCAGGCCTTTAATCCCAGCACTCGGGAGGCAGATGCAGGCGGATCTCTGTGAGTTCAAGGCCAGCCTGGTCTCCAGAGCGAGTGCCAGGATAGGCTCCAAAGCTACATAGAGAAACCCTGTCTGGACAAAAAAAAAAACAAACAACAACAAAAAAATAAATAAAGGTTTACCTAAATTGTGGCTAAAATTGATCCCATTGTTATTTCTAACAAGACTTAAGTTAAAGATTCTAATACCTTGCCCAGCCTGAATATAGAGGGAAGCACTTAGTCTTGTGGCAGGGTGATATGCCATACTTCGCTGAAGCCCATGGAAGTCCTGCCCTTTTCTGAGGGATTATGGAAAAGCTGTAGATTGGGGGAAGATAGAGGGGAGGAGGGGAAGGGAGGGGTGGTTGTAGTCAGGATGTAAAATAAACAAATTGTGATAAAGGATTATAATACCCTTCCCCTCTTTGTTCTTTTTATTCTGTTAATTTAAACTAATAGGTGAAAGGTAAACCAGCTTCTTGTACTGGTTTGTCTGGATGGTTTAAGAAGAACAGTTGTGCCAGGTGGTGCACGCCTTTAATTTCAGCTCTTGGGAGGCAGATGCAGGAGGATCTCTATGATTTTGAGGTCAGCCTGCTCTACAGAGCAAGTTCCAGGCAGTCAGAGCTACACAGAGAAACCCTGTCTGGGGGTGGGGGGAGAAGAGCAGTTGCTTTTGTGCTGATGCACTTATGATTCAGTTTGTTATCTGTGCTTCCTTCTCTCCTACAGTAAAGCCCAATCTACAGGTGTTGAGAGCCCGCTTCTCTGAGATCACACCACGTGCCGTCAGGGCAGCCTGTGAAAACCTAACTGAGCCTGACCAGAGAGTAAGTGATGCAGTGGACGTGAGACAAGAGCTGGATCTGAGGATCGGTGAGGAGCCTGATGGGGCTGCCCGTTGTATAAGTAGCATCTTGGCGTTAGGTCATAGGACCAAAAATAATTGTATGGCTCATTGCTTTCTTGTTCCTCCTCCCTCCTCTCATAGGAGCTGCCTTCACCAGGTTCCAGACCCTGCGGCTCCAGCGGATTTTCCCTGAGGTCCTGGCAGAGCAGCTCATCAGCTATGGCAGTTGCCAGTTCCCAACACTGGGGTTTGTTGTGGAGAGGTTCAAAGCCATTCAGGCTTTTGTGCCAGAAGTCTTCCACAGAATTAAAGGTAAAGCTCCAAGGCTATTTGCTCTGGGATCTGCTGGTCCCGGAAGACGAGTGGGCTGCAGAGCTTACTGAAGGTATGATTATCATTCAGCCTTGCTGCACTTCACCCTGCCCATCATAGTAGTCAAAGGCTACTCAAAGGGCCCTTACGAGTCTAGAACCCCTCCCTGTATCGTAAGCTTTCTTTCTTTTTTCACTGTAATATACCATTTTCTGTCTGTCATATGGTGGCTTCTCTGAGACAGCTCTGTTTGTCTCTCCAATACAGTAACTCATGACCACAAGGATGGGACTGTAGAGTTCAACTGGAAAAGATACCGTCTCTTTAACCACACAGCTTGTCTTGTCCTTTATCAGTTGTGTATGGAGGTAAGTAGTTCTTTGAGAGCTTAGGGATCTAGAAGCATTGTATATACTCCCAGAAACTTTCCTGTTCTATTTCCCACTGAACAATGCTTGCTTGTCGGCTTAGAGTTTATACCCCCAGGGCCTGTAGGATGCCTCAGTGCCTGCTGCCAAGCATGAAAACCTGAATTAAATCCTTCGGAAACAGATGGTGGAAAGAGAAAACCAACTCCTGAAGACGGCTGTCTGTGTTCCACAATTGAACCTGTGTGTGTGTGTGTGTGTGTGTGTGTGTGTGTGTGTGTGTGTATGTGTGTGTGTCTGTCTGTCTGTCTGTCTGTCTGTCGGTCTGTCTGTCTGTCTGTCTGTCTGTGTGTTTGTGTGCACGCACATGCACACATCACTTTTTTGGGAACCAACTTGGTATGAAAACAGCACTAAAAGTGTACAGAGTGGCCAATCATGATGTGCATGCTTGTAATCCCAGCCCTTAGGAGGCTGAGGCAGGTTCAAGGCTAGCATTTCTCTATGGAGTGAGACCCTGTGTTGTACAAGTGTGAGAAATTGATGGTGCCTCATAGACAGATACTGACATGAAATTACCTTAGAATGAGCTTTATTAGAGTTATGGGCTATGACCATGGCCAGCCAACCTTAATGATGCTCTTAAAATGGGAGAAGCATTAGAAGAGATTTAGTGCCATACCATAAACAGCATGATAGAGTCTTAAAGGAAAGCTTTCAATTCTGGAGACAAGGGGGAATTTCTGATTCTTTAGTGTGTTTGTTTGTTTGTTTTGAGACAGGGTTTCTCTGTGGCTTTGGAGGCTGTCCTGGAACTAGCTCTTGTAGACCAGGCTGGTCTCGAACTCACAGAGATCCACCTGCCTCTGCCTCCTGAGTGCTGGGATTAAAAGCGTGTGTCACCACTGCCTGGCTGAATTTCTGATTCTTATAGGTTAGTGTTTTGTTTTGTTTGGTCAGAGGAGGTATTCCACAGCACAAATGGGGTCATAATTCAAAGGTGGTCCCTGGGTTGTCTGGGATTTCTCCCCACTAGACTTGAAGCCTGGGGCCTGTGTGCTAACAGTTACAGCAGGAACTTGTAAGACCTTTGTCCTAAGGGAGAGGCAGCAGTAGGTCATGGCCTGATTTGTGAGGCAGTAGTCCTGATCTAACAGCAAGGAAAATTGGGTATAACGGTGCATGCACTTGGAAGGTAGAAGCAAAGGATTAGCTCAATTCCTGGTTAGTTGAGTCTCACCTGGGCTACCTGAAACCAAGTCTCAAAATTTTTCTAAGTAGATGTTTTAGATAAAGTCAGAAATTTTACAAGTAGATGGCTAAAATCTTTCTCTGAGATTAGGATGAGTCATCTAAGCCCATTTAGAGCTGGACCCCTGGACCTGGGAAGGAATTTAAACATTTGGTCCAACATCCTTCTAATGGTCACATGAGGAAGTGAAAGTCACAAATGAAGGAGGTAATTTTGGAAAACAATAACACCAGGACAGAAATACAAGAGAAAGTAATAGAAGGTGGCTTGGGAGTAGTGTGGGGACTATTTATTCTAGATGAAGTGAGAGTAACATTTGAGCAACTGAATTCTATCCCGAGGGCCCACATAGTGAAAAGAAGAAACCACCTCCTGCAAATTGTCCTCTGACCTTCACATATGCTTATGGCATGCACACATCGTGCACACACACACCACACACACACACACACAAAATAAATTAGTATAATCATAAACACCTCTGGTACTTCTGTTAGGCTATAGTGGCAACTAATGGCAAGTGATAGACTTTGAGTTCCTTGGAAAGAGCAGCTGGTCCCCACTCTATTGTGAAAGAGAAATTTGGATTATGATATACAAATCTCCTCTTCAGCAAACCATTAAGTTCATGTCCATTTATAGTGTCTTTGAAAGTTTTGCAGTTTGTGTTGTATAACTTTCACTGGTTCATGTCTCCAGTATGAAGTTATGTGATTCTCGGGTTGGAACCTCAGTCCTCATTCATGCTAGGCAAGTGCTCTGCCCCTGACTTATACTCCAACCCTATTTTCCTGAATTTTAAGAAAATTTAAAAAAATGTAACAGGGAGCATGTGTTGGTAGGAGACTTGACTCAGATAACAGACTATGGAATTGCATCAGTTCTAGACTACTTAAAGACTTGTTAGCTGGGCAGTGGTAGTGTACACCTTTAGTCCCAGCACTTGGGAGGCAGGGGCAGGAGGATTTCTGAGTTCTCAGCCAGCCTGGTCTACAGAGTGAGTTCCAGGGCAGCCAAGGCTGTTACACAGAGAAACCCTGTCTTTAAAAAAAAAAAAAAAAAATTGTGAAAATATCTTTCAAAGTTGGAAGGAAGTGATGGCATCCACAGTTTCAATTATTCATGATATTATGTAGGATTCTCCCCTGAGCAAGAGCTGTAGTCCCAGTGTTGTCATTTAAAAAGTGGTGCGAGAAAGACACCATTCGACAAAGCTCATTTGGATGGGTTTTTTATTAGGGGAAAGGGGATGGGAAAAGGGGGACTTGGGGAGACCAGCCTCTCAGGACAGGAACTGTGGAAGAGAAGGGGGCAGGACAGAGACAGGCAGAGAAGGAGGGAGAGAGAGAGTTGAGTGGGCAGGGCCCTTTTAAAAGGGAACATAGTGATTATGCACAGGTGGTGCTCTTAGTGGCTGCAGCTGAGGATGTATCCTGTCAGAACCTCAAGGATAGGCCAGTGTGGATGCCAGAATACTAACAACGGGGACTTGAGGTGGTATACTCCAGGCTAATGTGGTCTGTGTGCTTGGTTTTCTAGGATCCCACGGCAACCGTGGTAGAGGTCAGATCTAAGCCAAAGAGCAAGTGGAGGCCTCAAGCTTTGGACACTGTGGTATGTTCCAGATAGGTTGTTGCAGGCACTAAGGAACAGTTACTTCCCGTTGTTGGGGCTACAGTTCTGCATGGGCTGTGGCCCAGTGGAAGAAAGGTATATCATTCAAATCTCAAGGCCACTCAGAAAAGCTTGGAAGACCTGAGTCAGCTCAGCCTCTTACTACAACTACTATATAAAGTTTTGAGACCAAAAGCAGAACTCAAGTGATACATAAGGCAAACTTTATATAATCACATAATTTTCATGTCTTGTTGGTCCTTTTTAAAATTTTTGTTTATAGCCAGGCGTTGGTGGCGCACACCTTTAATCCCAGCACTCCGGAGGCAGAGGCAGGCAGATCTCTGTGAGTCAGAGGCCAGCCTGGTCTCCAGAGCGAGAGCCAGGATAGGCTCCAAAGCTACACAGAGAAATCCTATCTCAGAAAAAAAAACAAAACAAAAAAAAGGAATAACAAAACAAAACAATTTTTGTTTATTTGTTTTGATTTTTTTGAGATGGGATCTCTAACAGGGTCCTAACTGTCTTGGAACTCACTCTGGCCTCAAACTCAGAGATCTGCCTGTCTCTGCCTCCCAAGTGTAGGATTCAAGTCATGCACTACCATACCCAGCTTTTGTCAGATTGTCAATAGAAAGAAACGGCTCAGGGTATTAGAAAGCATCAAAGGATGTTTTCCAGTGTCTAGGGGTAATTTTGAGACTTTGGTCATGTTCAAAGTGTGGTTCTCATATTGCCTGCATTAGCTTCATTCTCTTGTCAGACTACTTATTAAAAATACAGATTGTAGCTGGGCGGTGGTGGTGTACACCTTTATTCCCAGCACTCAGTAGGCAGAGGCAAGCGGATATCTGTGAGTTTGAGGCCAGCCTGGGCTACAGAGCTAGTTCCGGGACAGCCAGGACTGTTTTTGCAGAGAAAGCCTGTCTTGAAAAACAAAAACAAAAAGAAGGAAGGAAGGAAAGAAGGAAGGCAGATTTCAGCTAAGGAACAATAGCACTTGTCTGTGACCCTAGCTATTAAGGAAGCTGATGAAGCTAAGGCCAGCCTGTGCTACATACAAAGCTCTTGTCTTTAAAAAAAAAAAAAAAAAAAACACCATCTAGGGCTTGGTAGTAGTGGCCTATGCCGTTTATTCCAGCATTCAGGAGGCAAATGCAGGCAGATTTCTGTGAGTTCAAGGCCAGCCTAGTCTACAGAATGAGTTACAGGACAGCCAGAGCTGTACAGAGAAACCTTGTCTCAAACAAAGTAAGAAAGAAAGAAAAAAAAAAAAAAAAACCCACCACAGTATCTAGGCTTGCTAACTCCTTGGGTAAGTATCAGCTGCATATTATCTTGAAAAACCACTCACTAGCTTCCTTAGGAAGATGTGATGCTGGTGATCGTAGCATTTAGGAGGTAGAGGCAGGAGAGTCATGAATTCAAGGACAGCCTGAACTATATGAGATACTGTCTCAAACCAAAGAGAAAAATATCTTTTTATTGATGTTTTTGTAGTTTTTTGAAACAAGTTTTACCCTGTAGCCCTGGCTGATCTGGAACTCACAAAGACCAGGCTGACCTAGATCTCACAGAGATCTGACCATCTCTGCCTCCCAAGCACTACCATGCTCTTATTTGTGTTTTCTTGTTTAATTGGTTGGTTTTGTCGTTGTTGTTGTTTGTTAAAAGTACATTTTAAACAAACAAAGCCCCTACTGGTTGTGATCTGCCTGGCCAACCAAATCCCAGGAATATTCCTTTGGGCACTCTTCCCCTCTGAACATGATGGCTTTAACTGAAATGACAGGGTCAGAACTTCCTGAAGATGAATTAGGTGCTTGTGTTGAGCCTGCACTCACAAGCTTCACTTTTCTATCTCTGTTGATAGGAGCTAGAGAAGCTGGCTTCTCGGAAATTAAGAATAAATGCTAAAGAAACCATGAGGATTGCAGAAAAGCTCTACACACAAGGGTGAGTGTAAGAGCTCATTGAGCAAGCTGAAACCATCTCCTTCCTTGCCTTTCACACTATGGATTTACTCCAGGGCCATGCACACAGTGGTTAGCACACTTCTGTTAGACTAAATGCTACTCTTGACCCCCTAGCAATTCTCCTGGGGCCTGGCACATGTCAGTCAGCAGGCAGCACCTTTAGGAGCTATTTGCCTGTTAGAATCCTCCTACCTCTGGGATCAGTGAGTACCCTAGCAGTGATGTGTCCTTATTGTCCACTTACTACTGCTTGAGAACATGGAAGGGGGGTGTCCCAATTAAGTGTTATAAATATAAAATATTGTAGTGATATATTGTTTATGATTTAGTAAAGCCACTGGGGATCAGAATGCAAAGCTAACCACAACCATAGATGATACACATCTTTAATTTCACCAGCCACACTAGTTAGCTATAGAAGCTGGGCAGTGGTGGCACACACCTTTAATCCCAGGACTCAAGAGGCAAAGGCAGATGGATCTCTGTGAGTTCAAGGCCATCCAGGGTAACATTAGAGAAACTGCTCACACAAAGGATATCCCAGCACTTGGGATCCCACGCTTTTAATCTCATCTTTAGAGAGGTATATAAGATAGGAGCGGAACATTCAGTAGTCAGTCTCAGAGATTTATCCTCCAGCCATGCTGAGAACAGGACAGCCCTTTCAGCCAGAGGTAGAGGTATAAGAGCTAGTGTCTGGCTGCTTTGCTTCTCTGATCTTCGCCTTGAAACCCAATATCTGTCTCTGGGTTTTTATTAATCGTGCTACAAAATACATAGTAAATTTTAAAGATGTATGTGAAAATAAAACATGAAACATTCTCTTTTCTTTCTTTTTTTAACACTAGGATTAAATCTAGGTCATTCCTCACATGTGCTAGAATGCTACACATTCCACCACTGAGCCATATCAACTGTTCTTTTAAAAAAGTTATAGAGGGCTAGAGTGGTGTCTTGGTGGTTAAGAGCACTGGCTACTCCTACAGAAGATCCAGGTTCAATTCCTAGCAATCATTTGGTGGCTCAAACCATCTGTAACTCCAATTCCAGAGGATCTGACTCCCTCAGAGGGCCCCAGACATGCACCTGTTGCACATACATACAAAACATAAAATAAATAAACCTAAAAAAAAAATGTTTAAAAAAAGAAAAGCTGGGGCTGGAGAGATGGCTCAGAGGTTAAGAGCACTGACTGTTCTTCCAGAGGTCCTGAGTTCAATTCCCAGCAACCACATGGTGGCTCACAACCATCCATTATGAGATCTGGTGCCCTCTTCTGGTGTGCAGACATATATGGAAGCAGAATGTTATACACATAATAAATAAGTAAAATCTTAAAAAGAAAGAAAGGAAGGAAGGAAGAAAGAAAGAAAGAAAGAAAGAAAGAAAGAAAGAAAGAAAGAAAGAAAGAAAGAAAGAAAAGCTGCCGGTGGTGGCGGCGCACACCTTTAATCCCAGCACTCTGGAGGCAGAGGCAGGCAGATCTCTGTGAGTTCAAGACCATTCTGGTCTACAAGAGCTAGTTCCAGGACAGCCTCCAAAGCCACAGAGAAACCCTGTCTCCAAAAGCAAAAACAAACAAACAAATAAATAAGTAAAAGAAGAAAAGAAAAGAAAAGCTATAGAGGGCCTGGAAAGATGACTCAGTGGTTAAGAGCACTTGCTGCTCTTGCAGAGGACCCAGATTCAATTCCTCACGACCATCTCTCCCTCTAAGTCCAGGGGATCCAGTGCTGGCTTCTGGAAGCCCAGGCACAGTGATGGTGCACATATGTACTTATAAGTAAAGCACATGAATAAAATAGCAAAGTTAATATTTAAAAACTTATAGGAGAATGTGCTATTGGAACAGTCAAGTCCATCACACCACACAGGGTTCTTCTGTCAGACTGGTTGTTAAGAGGGGCCAGTGGTATGCCCCAGGCCACAAGGAACTGCAGAGTCTTAGACCTTTATCCTACATTGTGCTTCTGCTTTCTTGTCTATAGGTTTCTAGAATGGCCTAGCAGGAAAGCCCACTGCTTTTCACCCCTTAAGGGGGCCCTATCTCCAACTACCAGCTCAGGTAGTTTATGGTTACATTAGCAGTGTCAAGTGGATGACAACAACTTCCAATGGTTACAAACCAATGAAAAGCCCTAATCATGTCATTTTGGTATACTTTTCTCTTAGGTACATCAGCTACCCCCGAACAGAAACAAACATCTTCCCCAAAGACTTGAACCTGGTTGCGTTGGTGGAGCAGCAGACCCTGGATCCACATTGGGGAGCGTTTGCTCAGAACATTCTAGAGCGAGGTGGCCCCACTCCACGAAATGGGAACAAATCTGATCAAGCTCACCCTCCCATTCACCCCACCAAATACACCAGCAACTTGCAGGTTAGTTTCTCTGAGTGTGAATCCTGCTGGAGCACAGCACAGGTACAGGGTGGGTAGTAATAATGGACTTTGTGGGCTCTGGGTTTTGGCAACACCCAGATACCAAAATGTCTTTTATTTCAAGAGTGGAGAGGAGGAAGCCGCCAATGAATCTGTTTTGTTTTAAATTTTCTGACCTTTATGTTAAGACAAGGTTTCACTATGTAGACCAGGCTGGCCTCAAGCTCAGAGATCCACCTGTCCCTACTTCTCAAGTACTGGGATTAAAAGTATGTGCCACCATACTAGGCTTTAGTTGTTTTTATTACATTTTATTTGTTGTAGGGGACAGCACATATGTGGTCAGAATTCATTGAAAGGAAGTAACTGGAAATCTACACAAATAGCTATTTATAAGCATATTATGTGTTTACTGTTTATAAATGATAACATTTGGGCTGGGGAGATGGAGTGGGTAAATGGAATCCTTTAAAGGGGAATTGTGGCTGGGTGGTGGTAGCGCTCACCTTTAATCCCAGCTCTTGGGAGGTGGATCTCTGAAGGCCAAGAGTGAGTTCCAGGACACCCAGGGCTACACAGAGAAATCCTGTCTCAGGAGGGGATGGGGAATAGGATTGCTAGATATGTATGTGAGTATCTCCCGGGCTTTTTTAGTAGTGTGAGCCTCACTAAATCCTTGCTTGCCTTACTGACAGAATATTACCCCCAACAAATCACTGCTTGAGTGTATGCATGAAGGTAGCTGAAAGCCATAGTGTCCAGTGCTGCCTGTCTCTATTCAGAAAGCGTCTGGCTAATTTCTTGTGCTTTCACCTTGTTTCTGTTTATATGAGGCTCATATCAAAGAATCCCTTGCTTACCTTTGCCTGGTTAGGGTTGTGAAGTTTTCTGGCAGAGACAAGCAGATTTCTGTGAGTTCTAGGCCAAGCAGAACCCCATAAAGAGACCTTAGCTCAAAAAAATCTGCAAGAATATAGCTTCCCAAGGACTCACAGTGTTGCAGGGCTGGTAGAGCCATGTGCTCTATTCTGTGCAAACTTCCAGCTCATAATGGCATAAGCCAAGTTGAATCTCCAGTGGTACTGTGGTCCTTGAGACATTCTATTCAAAATTTAACTCTCTTTTCTTCAGGGAGATGAACGGCGACTATATGAGTTCATCGTTCGCCATTTCCTGGCTTGCTGCTCCCAGGATGCCCAGGGGCAAGAGACTACTGTAGAGATTGACATTGCTCAGGAACGCTTCATAGCCCATGGCCTAGTAATTCTGGCCCGTAACTACCTGGATGTGTATCCATATGATCACTGGAGTGACAAGGTGATAAGGAGGTGGGCCCCGCCCAGGGAGAGGGGCAGCAGTTGCGCTCCATCCCTGTGTTGCCTGATGGAGTAGGGCTGAACTGAGTGTAATGACAAACGATCTGAACTCCACACCTGCTCCTCCTGTAGCTCCTCCCTGTCTATGAGCAAGGCTTCAGCTTTCAGCCCAGCACTGTGGAAATGGTGGATGGGGAGACCAGCCCACCCCAATTGCTTACCGAGGCTGACCTCATTGCCCTCATGGAGAAGCATGGTATCGGTCAGTATCTTGGGTGGGGAGCTCATGGTTCTTGGACATGTTGTAGGCCAGGCATGACCTGGTCTCAGGGAAGACATCATATTCCTATCCCTATTGTATAGTTTAAGTGAAGGGCTGGAGTGTAATTAAGTGGCAGAGCACTTGCCTACCATACACGAGGCCATGATTCCATCCCAAACCCCAACTCAAAAAGAAAAAGACAGTGAAGTCAAACCAGCAAAAGTTAAGAACTTACCTAAGCTCCGAAAACTCGTACATTGCTAATATCTAGTACAAATAACTCCATGGCTAATGTGCTTTTTTTTAGTTTGTTTTTACAGTTCTGGAGTAGAACCCAGAGTCTTGTACAAGCTAGGCAAGCACATTGACACTGAGCCTGGGAACCCCAGGCTTTCCAGTGTTCTTGATACAGGTGTTGGTTAACATACAGATATGTAATGATATATGTATTTATTATGCCTCGGGTCAGTTGAGAGCACCTTATGCCCTTTGGATTGGTTGTTCATTTTAATTAAAAACAAATAGCTTGACTGGGTGGTGGTAGCACACAACTTTAATGCCAGCACTAAGGAGGCAGAATCAGGTGGATCTCTGAGTTTGAGTCCAGCCTGGTCTGCAGAGTGAGTTCCAGGTTAGCCAGGACTACACAGAGAAACCCTGTCTCAAAAAAAGAAAAAGAGAAAAAAAAAAAAAAGAACAAATAACTCAGGAGCTGAGTCAGGAAGATTGTAGCTTACAGGATTAAACTGGCAATTTAGGAAGTCCCTGTCCCAAAATTAAAAAAGGAGTAGCGGGGCCTATAGTCCCAGCACTTGGGAAGGTGAAGTAGGCAGGAAGATCAGGAGTTCAAGGTTATCCTTGCATTCCTTGCATACATAGTAAGATCCTGCCTCAGCCCAGCGGTGGTGGCATACGCCTTTAATCCCAGCACTCTGGAGGCAGGGCAGGCGGATCTCTGTGAGTTTGAGACCAGCCTGGTCTACAAGAGCTAGTTCCAGGACAGCCTCCAAAGCCATAGAGAAACCCTGTCTCGAAAAACCAAAAAAAAAAAAAAAAAAAAAAAAAAAAAAAAAGATCCTGCCTCAAAAAACTTTACAAAGTACAATTCCAGGGGCTGGAGAGTTGGCTCCACAGTGAAGAGAGCTTCCTGCTGCTGCAAAGGATTTGAGTTCTGTTCCTAGCTCCCATTTCAGATGGCTCACCATGCCTGTAACTCCAGCTCCAGGAGATCTGATGTCCCTTCATGGCACCTGCATCCACATTCGTGTACCCAGGCAGAGATAAAGTTAAAAATAAGCCAGATGTGGTTTGGCATGTCACTGAAACTTTGTTTTTTTATCTCCTAGCAGCACAGCTCACTTAAAAGGGCCCTCAGGCTCCAGTTTAAAATAGATTTGAATAGAGCTGGACAAAGAGCAATACTGGAGAAGTAAAAGAGGTGCCACGGGCACTCAGCCACAGTCTGACACAGGAAAGGAGAAGGCTTTAAATGAAAAGTTGTGAGGCTGAGATTGACACTTCTGATAGACCTTCGAGTGTTAGGAGGGAGGAGAGTCAAGGTGGCCTCTGAGATTGCTACTGTAAATCAGATGTGAATAAGAGATCTTGCCTGTAAAAGCTGTCTGGGCAAAAGAGGTAAATGAGGTACCCAAGGCTGTGCTGGTGCCGCTCTCTGTATCACCTCAGAATAGTGGTGACTGAGATGGACATAGTGGCAAACACCTGCAATCCCAGCAGTTGGGATATAGAGGATTTGTAGTTCAAGGATAGCCTTGGCTGCATAGCAAGTTCAAGGGCAGCTGGGGCAACACTAGACCCTGTCGGTGATGACAACAACAATGATGATGATGATGATGATGATGATGATGATGATGATGATGATAAGGAAATGGTTTCTAGGTACTGATGCAACTCATGCAGAACACATTGAAACCATCAAAGCCCGGATGTATGTGGGACTTACCTCAGACAAGCGGTTCCTCCCTGGGCACCTGGGCATGGGACTTGTGGAAGGTAAAGCAGGAGGGAGGTTGGGGTGCCAACAATGGGGAAGTCAAAGTGTTCAAATTCCTGGTGGTGTCATTTAGAACCTCACAACTCTGCTCTTCACCTGCAGGTTATGATTCCATGGGCTATGAGATGTCCAAGCCGGACCTCCGTGCCGAGCTGGAAGCTGATCTCAAGCTCATCTGTGAGGGCAAGAAGGATAAGTTTCAAGTTCTAAGGCAACAAGTGCAGAAATACAAGCAGGTTTTCATTGAAGCAGTGGCCAAGGCAAAGAAGTGAGTGCCAGACCCTGCTTCTCTGTCCAAGTGGTCCTGTAGCTTCCAGGCATGCCTTAGCACTTCCCAGAGAGGACTGGGAGCCCCTGGGGAGGTTCAACTGAATGAGGAGATCAAGGCCCTACTGGTTCATAGTCACAGTTGCCCTTTGGGAGAGGGGCTAGCTACACGGGTGCTGTCCCTTGGATTTTCCCTTCTGGGTTCAGTTTATCCTTTCTAGAGAAACTGTCTGGTTCTGAGCTTTAGAAGTACCATTCTCTGCTTTTTAATTCTACTTTGAATTAGGCAGCAGTCCTTTAAATCAGCTAATCCAGGTTCTAGTGTGGAATCCATTCATTCTCTGGATCATTTGGAGGTGGCCAGTTAGTATGCAGAGTATGTATTTTGTTAGAAATAATTATGTTTTCAAGCCAAGCATGGTGGCTTCTGCGTGTCATTTTAGTACTTGAGTGGTTGAGGCAGCAAGATTGTTGTGAATTCAAGGAGATCCTGGGTCACAAAATGATACCCAGTCTCAAAAAAAAAAAAAAAAAGGAAAGAATAATATTTTCTAAGATTCATGCATATAAACATATTTAATTTCCTGGCATACTTGGACTCTAGAATGATAATGTCTTTGTTTGCCAGTCACCTGACTGATGGAAAGCACCTATTGATACACAAACTAGAATTAGTTCCCAGGGGACACTTCTATAAGGATAGAAGGCTGGTACTCAAGGTTAAATCGGTTACAGTAACTCATGGTTTACCAGTTGTATTCAAGTATTGGAGATGTCATATCATAAAGACTATTCTATGCTTTCAAACAGCTCAGTACACGTAGGACCTGGAAAGCGGTACACCCAGGGAAAGCACAGCAGTACACTCTAGCTTGAGCACCTTGTACTTTGCATCTCTCCTATCTGGCTGTTCTGAGTTACATAAGCCACCCAATGATTCACACCATGGGAAGCCCCCTTTATAGTCAGAAGCACAGGTTACATCCTGAAAGGGGAACAGTGTTGGTCACTGAGCTCTCTTTCTTTTACCTGCCTTATTCCAGGTAAGTGCTGGACTGATTTGAATTAGGATACCCAGCTAGTATCCACTGGACAATAGTCTATATGGCTGTTATATGGATGGCAAAAAATGGCAATTTGGGTGTGTGTGTGTGCGTGTACACATGCACACATGCTCAGTGAGTGTAATTGTGTACATGCCAAGGCAAATGTAAGCAAATCAAAGGACAATTTTTAGAAGATGGTTCTCTTCTTACACTGGGGATCAAGCTCAGGTTGTCAGGCTTGCACATTTACCCACTGAACCTTTTTGCCAGCCCCAGTTTGTGTTTTTAATCCTTGAGACTACCCTATGGCAGAGATATAGACAGACATTGCTAAATTTGTACAATTTTTGTCTGCCTAGAGCTGGCATCATGCTAGGAGCCTGGAGGCAGGAACAGTGGAATGGAGAGCTCCATCTCTTCTCTGCCCTCTGTTTTCTACATTGGTCTATGGCTCCCTGACCAACTGGTTCTACTCTCTTGTGTATTATAGATCCCTAAGAGTACAATAAAGGCCTTTTTAGTGAAACTGGTTTGTATATCTGCTTTTTCTTCAGATTGGATGAGGCCTTATCTCAGTACTTAGGAGAAGGGACAGAGGTGGTCCAGCAAGAAGAGATCTACCCAGCCATGCCAGAGCCTGTTCGAAAGTGCCCACAGTGCAACAAGGATATGGTCCTCAAGACCAAGAAGAGTGGTGGGTTAGTACCTGGCTCCCTCTTACCTCTGTTTACCCCATATATGCTGGGCTGACCAGCTAACTCTCAAAGGCCAGTGTATCACCTATCAGTTCATCATTATTTAGAGGCAGGCCTGTCATTGGGGACATTGGGTAAGATGATACAACTGTGAGTGTAGCAAGGTATCACCTGGGTGCCAAGTGCTATGGGAATTTATATTCCATTAAAAGGATGACTCAGCAGTTATGAGCACTGGATGCTCTTGCAAAGGACCCAGGTTTTGGTTCCTAGCACCTACAGGCATCTCACAACCATGCATAACTCTAGTTCTAGTTCCAAGGAATCTGATGCCCTCTTCTGATCTCTGAGGGCACCAGGCACATAAGATAATCTGCTGCTGCTGCTCACACACACACACACACACACACACACACACACACACACACACACACCCTGTGCAAGGGTCATATCTACTTCGAAACGCTGCATTGAGGGTTGGTTATTTTTTTTTTTAACTGTTGTTTTTATTTTATGTGTGTGCCCACTTGTCTGTATGTGCACCACAAGCATGCAGACACCTGCAGGACCCAGAAGAGAGTTTGGATCTCCTAGAACTGGAGTTACAGGTGGTTGTGAACTGTCCCGTTTTAGTGCTGGGAACCAAACCTGGGTCCTCTGCAAGAATGGGTAGTGTTCTTAACCATGGAGCCATCTCTTTAACCCCAGGGATTTGTTGTTTGTATACTTTCAGTTTTGTTATTTGAATTGTAGAAGTAGAACCCAGGGCCTTAAATACTTGGCAGGTTTCTACTACCTACTCCTAACCCAGAATGGATTCTGTTTTATTTTGTCTTTGAGCCAGGGTCTTGTTTATGTAGCTAACCCTAAGCTCTAAACCCTCATGTCTCACCATCACAAGTGCCTGGAATATATGCATACATTACCATACTAGGCTAAGAATAGCAAATTTTTGTTTGTTTGTTTGGTTGGTTGGTTGGTTGGTTGGTTGGTTTTTAGAGACAGGGTTTTCTGTGTAGCCCTGGCTGACCTGGAACTCACTTTGTAAACCAGGCTGGCCTTGAACTCACAGAGATCGACCTAAGAGTGGCAATTTTTAAAGAGGTGAGATTAAACACAATACTCTGTATATGCACAGGGCACTTCATACATGGCTTCATCTTGGTCAGTGGTGGTTTCTTTTTTTTTTTAAATAGGATCTCATTTACTAGGTAGCACAAGGTAGTCTAAAACTCAGTATGTAGCCCAGGCCTGCCTCCCACTTGCTAAATCTTCCACAGTTTCCCAGCTGTTGGGATTATTTACTAGAGAACACCATACCTAGTCACTGGTGGTGTTTATCTAAGTAGATTGAGCATCGCTGCATGTCCTCTTGTCCTCTGCCCCCACAGGGTTTCTTTTTGTGACCTTGGCTGCCCTGGAATTTGTTCTGTAGACCAGTGTCTTAGTTAGGGTTTTCTATTGCTGTGAAGAGACAATATGACCATGGCAACCCTTATAAATGCAACATTTAATTGAGGGGGCTCACTTACAGTTTCAGAGATTCGGTTCATTATCATCACGTTGGGGAGCATGACGGCATGCAGGCAGATGTGGTGCTGGAGGAGTAGTTGAGAGTCCTACATCTTGTAGGCAACAGGAAGTGGACTGACAGTCACACTGAGGGAAGCTTGAGCAAAAGAGACCTCAACGGCCGCCTCCACAGTGATACACTTCCTCCAACAAGGCCACATCTCCTAATAGTGTGACTCCCTTTGAGGGCCATTTTCTTTCAAACTACCAGTAGCTTCTAAATCACAGAGATTGACCTGCCTCTGCCTCCTGAGTGCTGGAATTAAAGTTGTGTGCCACCACTGCCTGACTTTAGCTGCATTTTTTTTGTTTGTTTTGTTTTTTAAGATAGGCTTTCTCTGTACCTTTGGAGCCTGTCCTAGAACTCATTCAGTAGACCAGGCTGGCCTTGAACTCACAGAGATCCTCCTGTCCCTGCCTCCCGAGTGCTAGGATTAAAGGCTTGCGCCACAACTGCCCAACTATAGCTGCGTTTTTTTAGGGGCATGAGAAGCAGGCAAGAAGGGTTTTTTTAGGGTAGGATATGATGGAGCACACCCCAACACTCAGGAGGCAGAGATGGGTGTATCTCCATGATCAGGCTAACTTGGTCTATATAGCAAGTTCCAGGGCCAGCCAGGACTATACAGTAAGATCCTGTCTCAGAAAACTAAGACAATGAAGAAGGCTCTTCCTGGAAGATGGATGTCAGCAGTGTGCCTTCTGAATTCCTGGATTTGACCTGTCCACTCTGCTCTCCAGGTTCTACCTTAGCTGCACAGGGTTCCCAGAATGTCGGGCAGCTGTGTGGTTTCCTGATTCGGTGCTGGAGGCCAGCAGGGACAGCACTGTGTGTTCCATTTGTCAGCCACCCCCTGTGTACAGGTGAGCTGGGTGTCTTTGGAGCATGCACTGTAGAACTCTTTCCTGTCCTCTCACTGGAACCCAGGCAGGAATGTCAAGGATAGTAGTTCTCCACCTATGGGTCCCAATCCCTTTGACAAACCTCTGTCTCCAAAAATATTTAAAATATTTACATTACAATTCATAACAGTAGCAAAATTACAGATATGAAGTAGCACCAAAAATAATTTTATGGTTGAGGGTCACTACAACATGAAGAGCTGTATTAAAGGGTCGAAGCATTGGAAAGGTTGAGAACCATTCGGGAATTCTGTTCTCAGCTCACAGTCTTAGCATCAGCACTAGCAGCTGACTGGTCTAGTTTTGTGTAACATTTTAAAAATGATTTATAGGATAAAATACTTTCTAAAGCAGATATACAGCACTACTGAAGATAATAATACTGGTTTTCATTTAGGCAAGACTGAATTTGTTCCACCTCTGTCCCTGTACTCCACTGAGCTATTACATGTTTCATCATTTCTGAAAAACTCTATTTGCACACATGGAAACATAAAAGTAGACTAGCATTCTTTTTTTTTTTTTTTTTTTTTTTTTGGTTTTTTCAAGACAGGGTTTCTCTGTGACTTTGGAGGCTGTCCTGGAACTAGATCTTGTAGACCAGGCTGGTCTCACAGAGATCTGCCTACCTCTGCCTCCTGAGTGCTGGGATTAAAGGCGTGAGCCACCAACGCCCAGCTGACTAGATGCATTCTTATTGTCTTGACTTCTTTACCTTGAAATAGCCCCAGATCCCTGAGGGGGCCAGTGGTGTAGAGAAGTAGGACTTTCTGAGAGTCTGAGAGTTCGTCTGTATGCTTGCTGCTCTGTGCTCTGAATGGGTTTCCTGGGGGCTGCAGGGAGCTGTGACTGGCGACCGCTGTGCACCAGGGCAAAGACTAACATATTTTCTCATCTTGACCTCACTAGGTTGAAGTTGAAGTTTAAGCGTGGGAGCCTTCCCCCAACCATGCCCCTGGAGTTTGTTGGCTGCATAGGTGGATGTGATGAAACTTTAAAGGAAATCTTGGGCCTGCGATTTTCACAAGGTCCCCCAAGAGCTACCCAGCCCTCTGGCTACCTGCAGGCCAGCCAGGCCCTCAACAGGATGGACAGCAGTCAGCATAGCCTCTCTCAACCTCTGGTCAACAGACATACTGGATCTTCAAAGGCAATGGCTGAAACCTTCCCACCACCCACTCCTGCTGGTGAAAGTAACTCTGTGATCTGCAATTGTGGCCAGGAGGCTGTGCTGCTTACTGTCCGCAAGCAGGGCCCCAACCAGGGCCGGCACTTCTATAAGTGCAATGGTGGTGGTTGCAACTTCTTTCTGTGGGCTGACAGCAGCCATCCCACAGGAGGAGGAGGGCCCCCCACCTCTGCATCAAGACCCCCAGGCAGCTCCATGGGGTACACGTCAGCTTTAGGCAGCAACGTGGATGGGTTTGGCAGCCTTGGTGGTGATGGTGATGGAAGTACATCCTGCCTGTGTGGGCAGCCTGCTGTCACACGGACTGTGCAGAAAGATGGGCCCAACAAAGGACGCCAGTTCCACATCTGTGCCAAGCCACGAGAGCAACAGTGTGGCTTCTTTCAGTGGGTAGATGAGAACATGGCTCCAGGTGAGGAAGCAGGACCACAGGTCCCTACATAGGTTCTCACAGTGGCTATCATTGCAGAGACCAGAGAAGAAGGGAAGGCAGATGAGTGTATGGGAGATCAGCAGGGCCATAGCTTTGCCTCTGTTTTCTCATTGTTCAGCAAGGCATGAATCATAGATAGGGTCTTGGGTTCACATTAGAGAGTAGCAACTGTGCCCAGTGCCATGATCTGTACTTTCTATAGCAAGTTTCCTTCATCTGGGTTCGATTACTTTTCCAAGTGAGGTCAGGTGCAGGCCAGCGAAGGGCTTTATTTAGTGTCACAATGACAGGTCCCAAAGTAGTAATAAGTGTCTTCCTCCCCTGTAGACTGTCACCCTCGCTAGGTCATTTTTATCAGCCTCATTTTACCTGAGGCACACTGACTGGTGGTGTGTAGAAACCTATCTACACAGCCCCGAGTCTCAGGAATGAATGTTCTAAGGACTGGCACCCAGACATTGAATCAGATGGGTTCCTGCCACTGCAATGCACAGCAGTAAACCCAAGGCTGAGCAGCAACTTTGCAGTTTCGCAGGTCTTTCCAATCCCAGTTGTATACCTTCACGTAGCTGGCTGAGCCTCTCACCCTTGGTCTCCTCAGCAATAAGATGACATCACTGATTTCCATAAAACTCCTGTTTCCTAAAGGAGCCAAGTTAGTCTCGGACTATGATCTTTCATTTTTAGTCATTTATTTGTGGCTGGGGTGCACATTTTGAGGCAGGTTATATATGTAGCTCAGGCTGGCCTCAATCTTACAAACCTGCCTTAGCCTCCTGAGTACCAGAATAGCAGGCATGTGCCACCAAGGCTGACTTCACATGTGGGCCACCAGATGCAAGAAGCACCCAGAAGACCTGGTGAAGAGCTTAGGACTTCAGGCCCCTCAGGCTATCCTTTTCTGTGCCCGTATCTGAAATAACTGCAGAGCCCTTAGCCTTGTATACACCTGAGACTTTCTAGGGCCACCAGAAGTGACATATGTCTCCAAGCCAGATGACTAGATGTCTTCAGTGTCAGGACAGCCAGCACTGCAGCCCATTTATAGTCTAGAAGGTTCCTTGGGGGCAAGGTGCTGAGGGTTCCACGAAGGGAAGGTAAAGTGGGGGCCTGGCTGCTGACCACAGACCCCCCATCTGCTACTGTGTGCTTGGGTTTCTGCTGTGTACATAGTAAGGGTGTGTAGAAAGCACACCACTGCCTTCTCATCAGGGCAAGGTCTTTTTGTGTGTATGTGTGTGTGGTTTTTTGAGACAGGAGATTCTCTGTATAGCTTTGGAGGCTGTCCTGGAACTAGCTCTTGTAGACCAGGCTGTTCTTGAACTCACAGGAATCTGCCTGCCTTTGCCTCCCAAGTGCTGGGATTAAAGGCATGCGCCACCACTGCCTGACTTTTTTTTGGGGGGGAGGGGCAGGGTCTCTCAGAGCTTTGGTTTCTTTAGACTAAGAAGGCGGGGCTGGAAAGAAACACTTGCTGTTCTTCCAGAGGACCTGAGTTTAGTTCAAGCACCTATATCAGGTGGCGTACCATCAACCACCTGTAACTCCAGCTCCAAAAGTCCAGGATCCTCTCCTGCAGACATCTGCACTCATATAAGCTTATATATGTACACATAGGTAAAAAGGATTTTGGGGGGTCTTTTCTGCCTTTTGCTTTTTTCTTTGAAGCAAGAATTGTCTGTGTAATAGCCTTGGCTGTTCTGGAACTTGCTTTGTAGAACAGGCTGATCTTGAACTCACAGAGATCCTCCTGCCTCTGCCTCTGCCTCCCGAGTGCTGGGTTTAAAATGTGTAAAATGAAATAATTAAAAAAGAAAGAGCAGGTAGCAGGTGGTAGGATATGCCATATTCTTGGTATGGTGCTGGCCTTTACAGAGCAAAGGGAGTCAAGCCCGTGGACTCACCTGACTTGTAAAAGGGGTGCCACTTATACCCAACATTGTACCTTGGTTGGGTTTTGTTGCAGAGACAGGGTCTTACATAGCCCAATCTGTCCTTGAACTGCCTCTACCTCTCAAGATTACAGGTATACACCACCACAACTGGTATTGCCCCTGTTTCTTGCTTTGAGGGTTTCAATTATGAATTCAACTTTGTCCTGTCTTCTCCCACAGGGAGTCTTGCAGCTCCACCGTGGCCTGGAGGCAGAGGAAAAGCCCAGAGACCAGAGGCTACAAGCAAAAGACTAAGAGCTGGTTCCTCAGATGCAGGATCTACAGCAAAAAAACCCCGAAAATGTAGCCTTTGCCACCAGCCTGGACACACTCGCCCCTTTTGTCCTCAGAACCGATGAGGGCAGGCAAGTTGCCTAGACCAGGAAATGAGCTAACTGGGACCAGGTGACCACTTGCTGTCCTGAAAACCTAGGGAGGAAGTGGGTTTTGGAGTTGACCTTCCTTGTTGAGGTACCCCTGAAGAATCTGGCTGCTGCCTCAGCTGGCTGTGGCTCAGGAGTGGCTCTAGTTGCTGCACTGCTGAGAACTGAGAAGATGGTCAGTCCACGTGTAAGCAGAAACTGACCTTGGTGACCATCCAAGCCCTGACTGTGGCTGCTGCCTGCCAAGTGACAAACACTTTTCTAGCCAGCACAGGCTCTGGGCAGTCCGGATGGGACTCTGCACAGCTGTTTGAGAAGTGGCTCTCCTGGTGTGTCTGCAGAAGCTTCCGTTCCTGCTCCTCTAGGACACCCATAGTTATGTGCCTTAATAAACTTCATCCACTTTTTCTGGTGGTGTGCAGTCTGGGGATGCCAGCAAGAGCCAGTGAAGGCGAAGGGGGCTTCTTTCTGGGACCTTCCCCACCCCATCCCAGCTCCCTCTTGTTCCAGTTCTTCTCTGCTGTGGCTTGCCCCTTGAAGCTGGCAGCTCTGGGGCACTGACCTTCTTCCTTCATACTTTCCAGAGGAGGCCATGCACCCACCCCCCCCCCATAAGTTTTTAGAAGTGCCGTGCTAGCTTTGTCCTCCAGTTGAGAAGTGTGCTACTTGAGTTGCTAGTTCGTGAAGCAACAGGAGTTGTTTTCAGGTCTGAGCAATAGCCTTTGCTTAGACCAGTAGCTCTCAGCCTTGCTGACAGCCAGGTTTCACCACTGAATATTCCTACCCTTACTCAGTGGGGACAGTTTGAAGTCACACTTAGGATCCATCCCTGGTCTACCACTCACCTTTGTGCTTAACCTGTTGGATCACGTCACATAAAAAGAACCTCGTGTGCCTTCTGTGCCTAGCTTCTTTCCCTTAGCATAATGTTCACAGGATTTGTTGAGATTATACTATACGTCATTACTCCATTTTTTTAAAAAGATTTATTTTCATTATGTGTGTTAGAAATGTATGCCACATGTGTGCAGGTACCCACCAAGGCCAGAAGAAGGCATCAAATCCTTAGAGCTGGAGTTATAAGTAGTTGTAAGCCACCGCATGTGGGTGGTAGGAATCAAACTCTAGTCCTCTAGGTCAAGAAGTGCTCCTAACTGCTACTTCATCTCTGCAGCCCCCACACTCCATCTTTATGTTTGAATAAGCTCCCATTGGTATGGTAAGTAGTCCTACTTGTGTGTGGGACCACATCCTCCCACATCCCCAACCAAGTTCCCAGTAGCATACAGTGATTGGCAGCATTTCCATCAGGTACAGTAAAGATGAGAAACTGATGATGATGATGAAATAGAAAGTGACGGCCCCTCACCCTCTCTGAGAGATGTTTTATGCCCACGGTAGACTGCAGGGCTCAGGATCTAATGAGAGGGACTGCTGTGTCACGTGTTTGTGAGTGGTACTGCTGTGACATTCATTCACTGGTACCTGGATGCCATCTCAGTCATTTTGGATATATGTATGGCCATGAGATGTTAAAACCTTAGCTAACTTTAAATGTTTATAGTGTCTGTAGCATTTTAGTCTCAACAGCAACACGTGCAGTTACTATGTTCTTTTGTCCTTGGCTTACAGCTGTGCTAGTATGTGTGAAGTAACATGATCTTGAACCCCCGATCCTTCTGCCTCAGCCTTTCAGGTGCTAAAGTTCCGCATGCACCACATTCCTGCTCTGCTGACTGTGGAGTATGGGCACTGCTATAGTCGCCCTGAAGCAGGAAGAGAGGAGGAGCTTCAGGCTTGTGGGCCCAGCTAATGGAATTGAAATTTTTCAGACAGCACTGATAAAACCAAAATTTACCTGTGGAGACAAGGTGTGTTCTCCAAAGACATTCGGGGCAGTAAGCAGGCTTGCCTTCACTTAGGGTGCTGTATCTCATTGAATCTCAAGCATAACCTATTCCGTAAACCTCAATAGCACCCTCTTAAACCTCCCTTAAACTTTCATTCTTTCCTTCTATCACAGATTATAGATACAAGTATAATCCAAGTGACCAAAGAAAGATAAGGAACACTTGGTGAATTTGCATGTCATCCTTGTGCAGGAGCCATGCTAATATTTGTTTAGTGTATGTCTGCTAAAATAAGCATCCAAGCTACACTGAGCAATATCAGAATGGGGGAGGGACATTTCTCAGCAGGGTTAGAGCTATAACTTGAGAGCTGCCTATAGGTATACACCCACACTCATCCTGTCTGGTATGCACTCATAGGGCTCAGCCCTCTTGCCTCTCTTCCTCCTCTGTACCTTGCTTTCTGCTTTTAAGTAAATTCAACTTTAACTCATACTTGGCTTTCTCTGGAAGTAACTTCTTTGTCAAAGCCACTGTCCTGGTTTGCTTTCTGTTGCTGTGATGAGCACCGTGACCACAGCAGCTTGGGGAGGAGAGGGTTCATTTCATTTCACAGCTTATAGTCTGGCATGGAGGACACTGCTTACTGGCTTCTCCCCATGGCTTGCTCAGTTATGTTTCCTTGTTCGACGAAGGATCACCTGCCCAGGGGTGGCACTGCCCATAACTGAAAGAACGTCCCATAAACCTGCCTATAGGCCAGTCTGATGGAGATACCTTCTCAATAGAGGTTCCCAGCTTCATCCCTAGCTGTTCCAACTTGGCAAAAAACTAACCAGCACAACCATGAATCCCATCTCTGAAAACAACTCGAAAGGCAGCTGCCAAATAGGTCCCTATGCTAGAGACAGTCTAACAGCAAATCATGTCATGCTGAATGCCTGCAAGTCCTTTGTGTGTTTTGTGATTTTGGGCAGACCCTCCACTGCTGAGCTCAGTTGCCTTTAATTTGTGCTGATGACTAAAGCCAGGACCTCATGCTGAGCACAGGCTCTGCCCTGCCAAGCCTCCCCGCCCCCCCAACCAGCTCCTGCCCATTCATGTTAATGCAGATTTTTTTTTTTTTTTTTTTTTTTTGAGCTTGACAGAATCATCAGCCACCATGGGCCAAACGTTTAATACATGAGCCTTTTAGGGACACCTGAACAGTTTACAGGTTCAGGACCCCAGGTGCCCTGAAAATTCATATTCTCTCTCTCTCTCTCTCTCTCTCTCTCTCTCTCTCTCTCTCTCTCTTTCTCTCCCTCCCCCCACCTCACACTGTGTGTGTGTGTGTGGTGTGTGTGTTTGTGTGTTGGTTTTTGAGAGAGTTTCTCTGTGTAGTCCCGGCTGTCCTGGAACTCCCTCTGTAGACCAGGCTGGTGTCAAACTCTCGGGTATGCCGAGACCAAGAACTTCTGGGCCAGACTACATTAGGGACAAGGCTAGACAAATCTGGCCTCAGGTGGGCTCCTGACTCCCCTACTTCATACCCATGGATCCTCAGTTGCCTCATCTATGATGAGGTGATCCTTTTTAGACAGTATTGGCTAGCTTTATGTCAGCTTGACGCAAGCTAAAGTCGTCTGAGAAAAGGAAATTTAAATAAGAAAAGGTTTCCATCAGATTGGGCTGTAAACAAGCCTGTAGCAGGTTGTCTTTTTTTTTTTTTTTTTTTTTTTTCCAAGACAGGGTTTCTCTGTGTAGCTTTGAAGCCTATCCTGGCACTCGCTCTGTAGACCAGGCTGGCCTCAAACTCACAGAGATCTGCCTGCCTTTGCCTCCCAAATGCTGGGATTAAAGGCGTGTGACACCAACGTCTTATCTGATTAATGTGGGAGAGGCCAACTACAAGCAGGACCACTCCAGGGCAGGTGTTCCTGAGTTGCATAAGAAAGCAGGCTGAGGGCAGTCGCTGGTGCAAGCCTTTAATCCCAGCACTCAGGAGGCAGAGGCAGGCAGATATCTGTGAGTTCAAGGCCAGCCAAGTCTACAGAATGACAGAATGATTGTTCCAGGACAGGTCCCCCCCCCAAAAAAAAAAAAAATGAAAGAAAGCAGGCTGAGGAAGTCATCGGGAATGAGACAGTAAGCAACCTTCATGGTCTCCATGTCAGCTCCTGCCTCCAGGTTCCTTCTTGCTTGAGTTCTTGCCTCAGGTTTCCTTCAGTTGACTGTGATTTGGGACACATGAACTAAATAAACCCTTTCCTCTCCCAATTTGCTTCTAGTCATGGCATTTATCACAATAGAAAGCAAATCAAGACACTCATGTCCTACCACTGTCCTTGGAATGGAAGATCTGCCCCAAGTGACAGGTCCATTTCTTAGTTGTTACTAAGGCCATAAGACCCTCCCTCAAATGCCAGCTTCTGCCTGGAAAGTGGTGCTCACTCTTCCTGCCCTCCAAATGGAAGCAGCCTTCTAAAATCCATGAAAGCGAAAAGCCTAGGCATTAGGTCATCCACCCACTAAGGCCCAGCCTTAGTGAACTAAAAAGACTTGCCCTTGGAGTTTGTCAAGCAGTGCAGAGGATCCATGGATCACCAGAATCATTAGTGTTGCCTTGGGGTATGTGCCAGGCTTTTTATGCTGCAACTGGCTGACTAACAAGTAAAGGCTGTTTTTCTAAAGATATTTACCTGATTACAAAGGAAAATTGTATTAAGAGTGAAAACGTTACTGGGCAGTGATGATGCATGCCTTTAATCTCAACTCTTGGGAGACAGAGGCTGGGGGATCTCTGTGAGTTTGAGGCCAGTCTGGTCTACAAGCAAGTTCCAGGACAGCCAGAGCTACACTGAAAAACAAAAAGCAAAAGTCAAGCATCAAAGGTCATTAGTAGAATTGAAGGCTTAGAGACCTGAGGAGTGAGGCAGCTCTCTTCCTACCCCCTGGCCATCCACCCTTTGGCCACCCTGTCTCCAACAAAGGGGAGACTTATGCCCCAGATCTCTCACAGGCCTACAAGTCTGCATCTGGATGTAACAAGAACTCAAGGCCAGATAAAACCATGGTTAAAGGCTAAGTTGAAGCAGAGATGGCCTGAACCAAAAGATTAAACAGTATCCCTTGAATGTTTGCATCCTCAGTTGTTACTGAGGCCACATACATACCTGGCTCCTGAAAACTTTTAAAAAAGAAATCTGGCCATAAAATGACCTCAAGCCTCCACACCAAGACACCAACAAGACTTGTGAAGCTCCAACCATCCACCTATGAAAGTATTAAGACCATGTTCTGCCAGTAAGAATCACACATGCAGTCGGGCATTGGTGTCGCACGTCTTTAATCCCAGCACTCAGGAGGCAGAGGCAGGAGGATCCCTGTGAACTTGAGGCCAGTCTGGTCTACTGAGCGAGTGCCAGGACAGACTCCAAAGAAAAATCCTGTCTTGGAAAAAAAAAAGTCACACATTCATAAAAATTGTTCTCTTTATTCACACTCTTTCTTCAAGGCATAGCTTTGTTTCACTGTGTATGGGGTGGGGGGTGGGGGAGGGCAGGGTACCTAAAATAGAAAGGTCCCCTGGCAGGGGAAGTAATCTCTATCCTCCAGTCATGCCACCTTAACCAGGGTGCCAGCTGAGGACACAGACATTTACCATGAATATTTTGGCACGCTGCAGAGGCCAGGACTGCACACAGGCCTCTGGGAGAGGCATGTCCTCTGTCCTACAGTGAGGTCCAGGAGCAGCCAATATGGGGTAGTCTTGCATAGACAGCATAGAGCTCAGCTCCTCAATGAGGAAGGGGCTCTCCCAGAGGTAATTTGTGACCTACCGAGAAAACCCACCAATCAGGAAGAAATGACCTTCCTTCCCTGGGATATAAAGCAGGCAGGCAGCAAGGGAGACAACTTCCACTTCAAGGCCTGAGGACTCAACCAGAAAAACAAATGCATGACCATCAAGAAAACACCATCCTTCAACAGCTAAGAAGTTACCCTCCAGGGTACTGCGTGATTCCAGCCCCAGGGAATAACAAACACATAAGACTCAATGACTAGCTGTGTGTGCCTCCAGGACACCTGGGGCTGTCACCCAACCAAGAACACTAAATTTCCTTCTTGGCAAAATGTTGGAACCAGCCTAGGAAATCAAAAGCCATGTCTCATTCTTGGTGAGTTCATTGCTGGTGATGATAGACTGAGCCCAAGATCCTATGTTAACCCCAGAGGGCCAAGGGGCATCAGTGTGGCTGTCACTGAGAGCCAGGACAGGCTAGCCATATTAGGTGACAGCAACCCAGACTCTGGATTTGGGAATCTTGGTTACCATCACCCAGGCACATGCCCACCCATGGACTAGTAATGTATCCTCTCCTCCGCTCTGGCTAAAATGAAGCAAACCACACGCAGCGTCCAGGGAGGCAGGTGGTTGCTGCTCTCCAGCATCAGAAAACAAGCCAATCACAGTCCTCATCCACCTAGAGTAGGCTCTCAGGGACCTGGAGACCACTGTACAGTATGTAGCCAATGTCGTCAATCTCCTCTTCCCGAAAACTGCCCAAGAGGTTCACGCTGGGGTTGAAGTGACAGGGCAGGCTAGCCTGCTCCAAGCTGCCCACCAGAAATTCCAGGGCTTGCAGAAATCTATCCCCCAAGGCCTCCTCAGTCCAGGCTACTTCCTCTTTACCCAGATGCAGAACCACCTGGGTCAGGTGGCTCCAGCCCAGACGCACCAGAGCTGGATGACCACGACATACACCACACAGCAGCAGCAACAACCTTCGGCGAGTGCCAGCATCCTGGTCATCCAGAGCCCGCAAACAGGCAGCCTCTACTGGATATAGATCCTGCAGCCAGAGATTGGCAGCCAGCCCCTCCAGGGGCCATGCTAGCAGAAGGCGGTCATCAGTGCTGGCCCCAGGGACCACCATGAGCACAGCTAATGTGAACTCCAGACTCTCGTGTTGCACTTCCAGCAGCAGCTCCTCCGAAGCCACATTGGGCCGGATCAGACATCCAAGTAGACTACCAATGGCTGGCCAGTTGACGGAGGCTGCCAGGGCCTTCCGTATGAGCTCCAACAAGACACGAGAGGAAAGATACCCCCCAACTAGGAAGCGGTCCCATGGGCTGCGCCCACGGGGATGGAACTCAAGCTGGGTCCTGCGCACAGCCCAGCATCGAGGTTCCTTGGCCACAGTGTCCATGCCAGGTACTAGGCTCCACAGATCTGGCTCTAACTCCAGGGGTGCTAGCAGGCGTACATGTTCAGCAACCCCCGCCTGTAGCCCATCATAGAGAGGCCCACCTGGCACAAGTGCACCAAAGGGCAGTTCTGGGAATTTGCTCCTCAAGTAGGCCTGCAGCTCCAAGGCAATGTCTCCAGCCAGCTGTTTCACCAAAGTCACATGGGCTTCTGGAATAATCACATGACTGCGCTCAAACACCAGCAGCTTCTCCTGGAACGTCAGGCACAAGGGTGCTCGGGAACTGAGCTGAGGCATCTGTGTTGTCTGAGATTGAGCAGGTATGGGCTCCACTGCAGAGAGAAGCATCCAGGAGAATATATCAGAAGGTCCCACAACAAGTTATTAAAACTACCTCATTACTAGCTGTACAGCCACACTGGGCTTCATCCTCACCTGTGATGGCCACTGAGAAAGCCCTGAGTTCAGGTCCTTAGGACAGTGAGGGCATGATGACAAAGAAAGTCTCACTGGCCCAGAGTCCCAACACTTTGGCTCCTACAACTAAAACAACTTCACGGAGAATGGGGAAGGCAGATCCTGCCCCTCTCCAGGTCTCAGTTTCCCCATCTGAGGCTCCCCACCATCAAATGGTGCAACCTTGCTATAGTAGAAAGCAGACAGATAAAATCACTGTGGAAGAACCCAGTGGTGGAGCACGGGCTTGGCATATTTGAGGCTCTGGGTTTTATCCTTACTACAACAGAAAAGCATGGACCTACAATACCCATTAATCATCTAAGGAGCCCACAACCCAAAGAGGAGCAAAACTTTGTGAAGACTGCATCTCCTGTGTGTGACTCACCACATAAGATGGGAAGAAGTGCCGCTCACCTGGGGCAGAGGGTGAGGGGGACACAAGAGATATGGGCTGGCTGAGGGCAGCAGGGGGGGGTTGGGGATGTTGGTGTGATGTGGCTCTCAGCAGGCTCAGTTCCTTCCAGCTGTCCCCCTTGGTGTCATCCTCATCCCGAGGGCTAGTGGCCCTGTCGATGAGCTATAGGCAAAGTGACACAGATCAGAGCATCGGGAGCCATGGCAAAGCTGGGGGAAAGCACACCACAAAGCTAGGGTGGAAAAGCAGGGGGCCCACGTTGTTCCAGTCTTGCCTCAAAATGTCCCACCACTGCAGGGCAATGGTGGCGCACGCCTTTTATCCCAGAACTTGGGAGGCAGAGGAGAAGGATCTCTGTGAATTCCAGGCCAGCCTGGTCTTACCGATTGAGTTCCTAGACATCCAGGGCTACAAAGAGAAACTCTGTCTTCAAAAACAAAACAACAAAAAGGGTCCCACCATCCCCTAGCTCCCCGGTCCCACCTCCTCCTGTGGAGGTCTCAGGCAGGCCTTGCCAGCCAGGCCTGGCCTTACCCGCTTTACAGCCAGGGTGGCAATGCCCAGCACTGCAGCCCCGCCCACACCTAGCACCAAACGAGCATTAGCCAGGAGGAAGTCCACCACACTGCCCAGGCCTTCGCTGCCACGCTGCTTCCTCTGCTTCTGTGAGAACTCGGCCATGGTCACCTGCAAGAGAAGCAGGGGTGTGCTGCTGAGGGAGAGGGCAGCCAGACTGGTCGGGCCAACATGTGCAGATGGTTTCCTGAGAAAGGGGCTGTTCAATGGGTTTCTTAGAAGGAAGTAGGGGAACTTCCAGGCCCCTATCTCAAACCCACAAGCTCCCCCCTCTGGAAGGGGGCTCAAATAGGAAGGCTCTAAGCCTCTTTCCCAGCTTCACTCTCCAAGGTCTCTGACATCTGTCAAGATCTTGAAAAACAGGGCTCACCATCACCACCCTTAGTCTATAAAGACACAAGCTGCCAAGTCAGCAGAGTGCTACAGTCTGGGATTCACAACACAGCCTCCAGACTCACCCATCCTCAAAGCCTGAATATTTCTATTTTCCATATGCCTCCTGGTCAGGTTCTCAGACTCCTAATCTGACCCACCCAAAACAGCCACCCTGTGTGACAGACTGTCAAGAGGAGTCAAAGGTCCGCAATGTAGGTTTCCAGGAAGTCTGCCTGGATGCTTGCCTGTCAGACCTTTGACAGACCCTCAGCAAATTCAGGGATCCAGTCACACACACACACACACACACACACACACACACACACACACACTGCCATCTTGATAGTAAAACTTCCAGAGGCAGTAACCACATCAGAGGCCAGGCTGAGGGCGTGTACAAGTCAAGGATAAAGGCCCCATGGTCCAGTGGTGAGCAAAGTAACCCTAAATATCCCATTAAATCATAAGTGGCTGGCCAGGCCCCTTGGACTTGGAACAATGTTGGGGATCGGAAGAAGGAGAAAGGCTTATAGCTAAGGGCTTTTTTTTTTTTTTTCTTTTTTCTGTACAATGGCACCAGTAATGAAAGTGGGATACGATCAAGAACCTGGAAAAGGAAACAGAAATTTTCCAAGGCCCAGTCCACTAAACCAGACGGTCATTGCCTGCTGGGGCACCAAGGGCCTCAGCCCTCTCTTCAGGGCCATGGGTGCCTGGGGACCCCGTTGCCAAATGACAAGATGCCTGGAGTAGCTGAAGCCTGAAGCACTTTGTGACTCAGTTGGGACACCTGTCTACTCTCCCAGACTAAAAATAAGATCCTGTCCTGGGCCCAGCAAGGTCAAAGGCCAGCCAGGGGTCCATCACAAGCAAAAAATGGTTTCTGTTTCTTTATTACTGTCTACCACTGCCCTTATACCAGGAACCCACTTTCAAAAATGGAGGGGGTTTACACTCCATCACCTGGCTAAAATGGGACTCAGCCCTGAACTTGGAGGGGCCTTGTATTCAAACTCCGGGAAGGAGGGAATAAAATAGGTGGTTAAAAATAACCAGCCCAGGCCCAGGGTGGTGGTGCAGGCATTTAATCACAGGACACAGGAGGCAGAAGTAGTCAGATCTCTGTGAGTTCAAGGCTGTAAGGGAGCCGGAGCTACATAATAAAGATCCTGCTCAAAACAAAGAAAAACAACAAAATAATCTGACTCTTCATAGCCTGGTTGTTACCTGTCCTCCTCGGGCCCAAATTGATTGCCCTGGATCAGGGTTGAGCAGAAACGTGTAACCACATACAAAAGACTCTTAAACCATTCAAGGAGGAAGTCACTGAGGCCAGGGAATTCATGTGCAGTACCCAAGTCGGGAAGGGCCAACGCTAGGATTCGAACTCAGGTCTTCAGTCCCCAAGTCCTCCCTCCCACCGCGGTGTGACCACAAGCCACGCCTCCACCTGCATAGGGACGCGTGCCATGCCCAGGGCTGGCAGACCCCGGGCCTCCCCGCACGCTGCAGCCGTACCTGCGTCCCGGCGTCAGCGCACCGACCCGAGGACGCAGCGAGCAGGACCCTGAAGGCCCAGGACCCGCCTGGGAATGGAACGTGCGAGCCCCGGGAACCGAACGCCGAGGCCCGTCCCGGCAGGTGACCCGAAAGGCACGCCGGATAAGCAAGCCCTCGCTCCAATCCGAGAGCACAACTCGTGAGCACACGTGCTCAAAACTACGCAGCTCGGCCAATGATCGCCAGGCACGCCCCTTGACCGTAGGGAGCGGAAACCACAGGCGCACTCCGGATTTAAAGGGGCAAGGCTATGTAGTCTGCGCAAAATGGGGGGAGGTGGGGAGAACGAGTGAGTGACAGTTATCCAGGGCCTGGTTAGTTTATTTACTTTTGGGGGTGGTGGTGGGGTTTTTGTTGTTCTGTTTTGTTTTTGAGAAAGGGCCTCACACTGAAGGCCTCAGCCTCACGTCTGACCTTGTGTGTACTTGTAATGGGAGCCTCCGTGGAGAAAGCTGTCTGGGCCCACGTTCCCTTGGTGAGTCAGGCAGACAGAACTGCACTTAGCCCAAAGGCCCACATTCTGTCTCTCAAGTTCACCCCTGCGAGAGTGCCCGGCGGTCTCATTTCCTGCCAGGCACACAATGGCAAAAGAGCTGTGCCACCTGTTGTGCGAGCTCCTATCAGCCCTGTCTTCCTTCCTCTAACACCAGCTGCAGACCCTGAGCTCCCACAGAACAGCAGTGTCTGCCTTTGCACCTACCGTGCGCTGGCCGGGCACTGACAGCTTGGCCCAGCTGGTCTTCTAGAGCACGAAGCGAACCAATAAAGAGCAGTGGCGGGAGTCCTGATGCCAAGCGAGAGCAATCCATTGCTTCGTGGTTAGCTTGAAGCGTTCGTGCTCCCCGATCGCTAAGCCGCCACATGCTGAGTACCTATGTGCTCCTGGCAACTCTGGGGAGCGTGTCACACAAGACCAAAGTTGAGTCCAGAAACAGAAGGGCTAGGCCCCAAAGACCCGGAAGTCTGACTACCACCCATCTGTGGGTACAAGCCGCCCGTGCCCCTGACTTTGGCATCATAATCTCTCCGGGGTCACGGCCAGCTTCAGAGACTAAAGCAGCCCAAGCGACAGTGCCTGGGCCCCACCCCTCGACGCTGCGACTGGAGGAGACTGGAGGTAGTGGACGCCTCCAGTGGGAGTCCCGGACCCCCGGCAGGCCTCGCCAGTCCCCGAACTCGCGAGAAGTCTGGGCCCAGCGACGCCTCCAGCTACCGGGGCCGCGGCGGCGCACTTCCCGCAGAGGCCGCGGCCGGGAGGAGGCGCGCGCGGGTTAAAGGGGCGGGGCCGGAGCTGACCCAGCCCGCGGCTCCCGGCCTCCCCGCGTCCTCCCCGCCGGCCGGAGACCTGCGCCACCATGGAGGCCACCGGGGTGCTGCCGTTCGTGCGCGGCGTGGACCTCAGCGGCAACGACTTCAAGGTTAGCAAGGGGGGTTAGTGGGAGGGCGACCCCGAGGCCATCCCTCTGGGCCGCGCCCTCGGCGCTTCCGGGACCGGCGGGCGGGGCGGGCGGGCCTCCGGGAGTCTTCCCGGGCCTGCCCCGCCCGCCGCGGAAGACCGGAGCCGGAGCCGGGGCTGGGGTGGGGGTTACCCGGGCCGCACTGGAGAGGGGCCGCGGGGCGGGCGCCCGAGCCCGTACCACCGGGGAAACACGCCCTAGCCGGCCACCGCCCCACCCTGTGGTCCGGGGCCAGTCACATCTCCTCTTACAGTCCCGGGGTTCCTCTGTCCCAGGGGTTTAGGACCAGCCGGTTCGGAGGCGTGGAATGGAAAGGGATCTGTTAGTATGTAGTGTCTGCAGGTGTGCGAGGTCCTCAGCGGTGTGGTCTGCGCAGCTGCCACACTGATGGGCCAGGGGACCTGCAACCGGCAGCCCAAGTTCTTAGTAGTCAAGAAAGAGGCAGGCTATGGGCGTGGTGGCGCACAATCTTTTAATCCCAACACTTGGGAGGCAGAGGAATTGAGGCCAGCCTGATCTACGAAGAGTTCCAGGACAGCCATAGCTACACAGGAAAACCCTGTTTTGAAAATAATAATAATAATAATAACAATAATGAGACAGGCTGATACCAGGCCCAGGGGAGAGGAAAGCTGGACTGGAGGGGCAGCTCAGAGGCCTGGCATCCCTTTAGATATCGAGTTGGGGCACTAAAGAGGTGGGGTGGGTCCTCCTGGGTTTGTCTGCACGTGGACACACAGTTGACTTTGTACACAGTTGTCACTGCTTATTCCTGTCCACATTCCCACCATCCTCACCTGGGGGTCTCTGTGGCTGGAGGAGGAGGAGACAATAACAAAAGGCAATTAAACTTCATGCTGCTCAGATGTCAAAATGGCCAGGGTTAGCCGCTGAGTGCTTTAATCCCAGCACTCAGGAGGCAGAGGCAGGCGGTTCTCTGACTTCAAGGACCACCAGGGTTACACAGAGAAACTCCTTCTCAGGAAACCAAAAGAGAAAGAAATGGCCAAGGTGGTACTAAAGTGGGCATTACATATGAGGGATGAATGGAGAGATTGTGCCAGGAATGGTGGGGAGCTGGGCCCTTAGTACAGTCTGGGGAGTGTTGGGGAATCTCACTGCAGACAACCCAAACTGGAACACCAGGCAAGGCAATGTGAGTGCTGCTAACCACAGTGGAGGGCTGGGTTTTGCTTGAAACACACGATGTTTGTGTGGCCTCCCAGGGACACAGACTCCAGCAGGAGAGAAAGATTTGGGTATGTTTGTCCTTCGGGGCTTTCATTAGTGTCATTTTGTGAGTAAGAAGTCGAAACACAAAGTGAAGAGGCTAAGGGTTGACTCTGGCCTCTAGACTCCATGAGGACCACAGTAGGTGTTGGGAGCCGGGGCACCCATCTCCCTCACGTCCTCACTCTGACTGCTCCCACCAGGGTGGCTACTTCCCTGAGAATGTTAAAGCTATGACCAGTCTGCGATGGCTAAAGCTGAACCGCACAGGCCTCTGCTACCTGCCTGAAGAACTAGGGGCTCTGCAGAAGCTGGTAAGGGCACTGGGCAGCTGGGAGGGGGCTCCTGTCACTGGGACTGGGCCAGGTGGGCACACCCTGCCAAAATGATTAGTCACATAGAGAGAAAACAGGCAAAGCTGATGATGGAGTAGGAGTGTGTACCTGACCTGGTAGGTACACAAGGAAGGTGAGGGTGTAAAAGAGAGGGAACTATTGAGATGGCCTTTCTAGATGGTGCAGTTACAGGGCAGACAAGGGCTGCACATCTGAGGTCCCCACCTCAGCCTCTGATTCTTGTCCTGTCCAGGAGCACCTGTCTGTGAGCCACAACAACCTGACTACATTGCATGGGGAGCTGTCCAGTCTACCTTCACTTCGGGTGAGTGTTGGCCACTACAGACAGTTGTGAGCACAGCCATTGCAGGTAGAACATGGTGCTAGTCCATGTTTGTTTGTCATGTGCCTCTGACATCTAGCACACAGGTAAAGACCCTTGGCCACACAAGCAGGTGACTTTTCAGAAGTCACTCCCAGACAGCAGTGTAGCTGGTATGACTGAGCCTGGAAGATGGCCTGAAAATCAGACCCCTGCCAGCCCTGTCTTTTCAGGGCCAGAAACCCTAGATGTTCAGGGGCCAGGCTCTGGACCTGGACTTCCTGACTGTAAACCAGAGCCTTGCCACTTACTTGCTGTCTTAGTTACTTTCCTATCACTGTGACAAAGCACAGGACCAAGGCAGCTTATAAAAGAAAGCATTTCATTTGGGAGCTCCCAACTCCATGGATTAGAGTGCATGACCGTCAAGGCGGGGAGCAAGGCAGCAGGCAGGTATGGTGCTGAGCAATAGCTGAAAGCTCACATGTTGAGACAACCACGAAGCAGAGACGGTGAACTGGAATGGTGTGGGCTTTTGAAACCTCAAAGCCTGCCCCCAGTATTACACCTCCTCTAACAAGACCACACCTCCTAATGCTTCCCAAAGAGTTCCACCAACTAGAGACCAAGCATTCAAGTATATAAGCCTATGGAGACGATTCTCATCCACACTACTACACTGGCTAAGTAGCTTTGGACAAGTCTTCTCTTTACTCCAGCAGGTGGGGTGCATATAGGAAAACAGCTGATGTGGCTCTGGCTGCATTAGACATTGAGACTCAGAAACAGCAGTGAACACCACTGTCTCCATTTCTGCTCAAACTTCTACAATCTATGAAGTGAGGCTTCAGGGGTACACAGTGATGAAGTGACTTATCTAGTATCACATAACAGGGGAGTTAGCTGACTTGCACCAATCTGTCAAGGCCATGACTAGCCTGCAGTGACTGCATTGAGCTGCGCATGTGCACATGTGTGCATGTAGGCATCCACACATACACATAAAAGGAAAAGAACATTCTTCTGAGCCAGTGGCACAGAAACTATAATCCCAGCTATGAGAAGCTAAAGTAGATAAAATCGAAAGTACAAGCCCTCCTGGGCTACAGAGTGAGTTCAAGCTCCTCTGGACAAGCCAAGGAAACATTGACTCAAAAAATAAAAAGTGGCTGGGCGGTGGTAGTACACACTTTTAATCCCAGCAGTCTGGATGGAGGCAGAGGCAGGCAGATCTCTGTGAGATCGAGGCCAGCTTGGTATACAGAGCGAGTGCCAGGATAGGCTCCAAAGCTACACAGAGAAACCCTGTCTCAAAACAAAACAAAAAAAAGTGGGTTTGCACGCCTTTAATCCCAGCACTGGGGAGGCAGAGGCAGAAGGATCTCTGGCCAGCCTGGTCTACAGAGCTAGTTCTAGGACAGCTAGAGTTACATAGTGAGACCCTATCTCTGGAGGGAAAAAAAGGTGGGGACGCAGTTCAGTGACAGTGTCACATGCAAAGCCCTGGGCTTTCATCCCAGTACCACAACTCTGAGGGCCACTGTGGGGCTCTGGGGCACACTGGCATTGGGTTTTTAAGTTTGAATAGACATACACCAGAAGGCTAGAATGAGCCCACCAGATGGACTGTATGAGCAAAGGTCAGAGGTAGGAGAGTCCTCAGGCCTGGCTGCCTCCAGTTTCTGCAGAAGCTCCTCATCTGGCCTGTGTTTTTCCCCAAGGGCAGAGAGTAAGGATCACAAATTCTTTCCTTATACACCTAGGCCATTGTAGCTCGGGCCAACAGCCTGAAGAACTCTGGAGTCCCCGATGATATCTTCAAGCTGGATGATCTCTCGGTTCTGGTCAGTGGTTACCTGCCTATCTGGCCCCTAGGATGCCCAGTCACTCAGTCCTTACTCCTGACAGCAATCTCTGGGGCCATCATCATCCCTTAAATACACAGTGCTGGGCCAACATCACTCATGGAATCCGTTCCCTAACTCGCCCCCTTCCACTCTGGGTCTGCTTCCCTCTGTCCCTGAATGCTCACCACTTCCTGTTCAGTGTTCTGCCAGATTCCTAAGTATGGCAGAAGCATGAGGTGGGCCACCCTGGCCTGACCTTGCCCCTGCTCCCTAGGACTTGAGTCATAACCAGTTGACAGAATGCCCACGGGAGCTGGAGAATGCCAAGAACATGCTGGTGCTCAACCTCAGCCATAACAGGTGCTGGGGAGATGGGGCTGCACGGGTGGGCAGTGCAGAGCCAGGTGAGATGGAGTGCTGACTTCCAGCCTTTCCCTCTGCACTACAGCATCGACTCCATCCCCAACCAGCTGTTCATCAACCTTACCGACTTGCTGTACCTGGACCTCAGTGAGAACCGCTTAGAGAGCCTTCCACCTCAAATGCGCCGCCTCGTGCACCTTCAGACACTGGTGCTGAATGGAAACCCGCTGCTGCATGCACAGCTCCGGTAGGTGCCTTGCTTCTCCTTGCGTCCCAGGGGTCCTGGCCCTCCCCACCCGAGGCCTCAGGCCTCAGCGCTGGCTTGTGCTTGCTGAACGTCAGGCCCTTCTCCCTACCCCATCGCCAGCTACACCCCTTGAATGGATTTGTCTTAGGGTGACCACTTCTTTCCTCACAGGCAGCTCCCAGCCATGATGGCCCTACAGACCCTGCACCTGAGGAATACTCAACGCACCCAGAGCAACCTCCCCACCAGCCTGGAGGGCCTGAGCAACCTTTCAGGTCTGGACTGTCTGGGAGCCCCTAAGTTTTCACCCGTTTGAGCTTGTCTGCTTCCTTGGGAATGCAGGGGTAGAGTCCTGCCTCTTCAATCCCATCTCACAGATACGTTAGGTTACTGTGAAAATGCTTTTTAGATAGGGCCTTGCTGTGTGACTCTGGCTGCCTGGTCTGGCTGGTGCTCACTGTGTAGACAGGTTGGCCTTGAATTCATAGCAGTCTCCCTCTCTTAGCCTCTCAATTTCTGGGATTACAGTTCTACACACCATGGTCAATTTACACTGACTGGGTTTCTGTCGCTAGACCACCTGCTATGAGGGAGTTTCTGAAACATAGAAACTAAAGGTCAAAGAGGCTTGCCTAAGACCACACAACCTGGTGGTCTTAGGGATTCACAGTGAGCCTTGCTTCTGGTGGCTACTGTGTGGATCCTAATTGATGCTCCCTCCAATGCTCCAGATGTGGACCTGTCATGCAACGACTTGACAAGGGTGCCAGAGTGTCTGTACACCCTCCCCAACCTGCACCGCCTCAACCTCAGTAGCAACCAGATTGCAGAGCTGTCCCTGTGCATTGACCAGTGGGTTCACCTGGAGACCTTGAATCTGTCTCGTAACCAGCTCACCTCCCTGCCTGTGAGCCTGTGCCTGGGACATGAGTGGGCTGGGCGGGAGTGCTGGGCTCTGCCCTAACTGATGCTCTGCCCCTCCAGTCAGCCATTTGCAAGCTGACCAAACTGAAGAAGCTGTACCTGAACTCCAACAAGCTGGACTTCGACGGGCTACCTTCTGGCATTGGCAAGCTCAGCAGCCTGGAGGAATTTATGGCAGCTAACAACAACCTGGAGCTGATTCCTGAGAGTCTCTGCAGGTGCTGGGCAGGTTGGGCCGGGGTGGGAGCTCGTGATCTGCCTGCATCCTGCTAATGACTGGTTAGCGTTCAGGGTTGAGGCCCCATCCCATTCCACACCCATTGTAGGTTTCCCATGGCACCTTTTAGGAGTATAATATTAGGGTCTAAGTCGGAAGGGGTCCAGCACCATGTAAGTGTGTGCCTTCTGTCTTCTTCTGAAAAATCAGACCCTCATGTGAATCATGTGGATCCCTTGCTCTGAGACAAAGAATTGAGAAGACACCCTTCCTCTGGCCCCAGTTGTAACACCATATCCCCTAAGCTCTGGCTGGCCCTGTCTTTACAGGTGCCCAAAGCTGAAGAAACTCGTCCTGAACAAGAACCGCCTGGTGACCCTCCCAGAGGCCATCCACTTCCTGACAGAGATTGAGGTCAGGCAGTGGGGACAACAGAGATGGAGCTCACTGTGTAGATCAGGCTTCCCTGGGACTCCAGAGAACCTCCTGTCCTTGCCTCCTGAGCAGTGGGATTAAAGGAGAGATGGCTCAGAGGTTAAGACCACTGGCTGTTCTTCCAGAGGTCCTGAGTTCAAATCCCATCACCCACATGGTGAATCACAACCTTCTATAATGAGATCTGGTGCCCTCTTCTGGCTTGTAGGCATACATGCAGAAAGAACACTGTATACATAATTAAATCTTTTGGGGGGGGGCGGGGAGCAGAGGATGTGCCTTTGTCTTGGAGTGAGAGAGAGACCTAGCAATAGTCTTCTAGTGTCAATGCCCTGGTGCCACTGGGGACAGCATCTTCTCTCAGCACACTGTAGTGTCACTGAAGCCCCATAGGCAGCTGCAGGGTGGCCAGGGTAAGAACTTAGTTCCTGGTCCCAGCTACAGACCAGTTAGAGGCCAGGTATGATGTGGGTTGGAGGTAAGCGCCCAGCCCAGCATCATCTCTGCTCACCTAACAGGTCCTGGACGTTCGAGAAAACCCCAGCCTGGTAATGCCACCCAAGCCTGCTGACCGAACTGCCGAGTGGTACAACATTGACTTCTCACTACAGAACCAGCTGAGGCTGGCTGGTGCCTCCCCTGCCACAGTGGCTGCTGCAGCGGCTGGTGAGTAGGATGTGATCTGGCGTGGGAACAAGGGTACTTCTCTGGGCCTCTGCTTACCCATTTGCAAGGGCTCAGATACTTACACCTTCCATAAGTAGGGAGTGGGTCCAAGGACCCCTTGGCTCGAAAGATGCGGCTACGGAGGCGCAAGGACTCAGCCCAGGATGACCAGGCCAAGCAAGTTCTAAAGGGCATGTCAGATGTTGCCCAGGAGAAAAACAAAAAACAAGAGGTAAGTCAGCTCAGGGCTAGGGCTGGGCAGGTCTGGACTCTGCTCAAGAGGAAGAGGGGCCCTGGGCAGAGAGAATTCCTAGCACTGAGGTCCTGTGTTGATGGCAAGTCTTAGTGTTTCAGTAGAGTCAAGTATTGCTCCTGTGTTCCCAGGAAAGCGTAGATGCCCGAGGACCTGTGGGGAAGGTGAGGCGCTGGGACCAGGGCCTGGAAAAGCCTCGCCTTGACTACTCAGAGTTCTTCACGGAGGATGTGGGCCAGCTGCCGGGTTTGACCATCTGGCAAATTGAGAACTTTGTGCCTGTGCTGGTGGAGGAAGCCTTCCATGGCAAATTCTACGAAGCTGACTGCTACATTGTACTCAAGGTAGGGCTGGCTCCTAGTGTTCTGCATGGTGTGGCTCAGTGAGATCAGGGGGCAGGTGGGCAGGCTGCGTTTTATAGTTAGGCAGTGGTTGCCACATGCATTTCCAGGGGCTGGGAAACCATGAAGCCCATGAAGTCTCTCATAGCTGATGGCCTTGGTCTCCTCAGACCTTCCTGGATGACAGTGGCTCCCTGAACTGGGAGATCTACTACTGGATTGGTGGGGAAGCCACGCTTGACAAGAAAGCCTGTTCTGCCATCCATGCAGTCAATCTGCGCAACTACCTGGGTGCCGAGTGCCGTACTTTGCGAGAGGAGATGGGCGATGAGAGCGAGGAGTTCCTGCAGGTGCAGCCAGCACACACACACACACACACACACACACACACACACACACACACACACACAACACACACACACACACACACACACACACACACACACACACACACACACACACACACACACACACACACACACACACACACTCAGGCCTTATGTACAGAGGTGGGGCAGGGACTTGAGGCCAAAGGTCCTCAAGAAACTGCAGACAGCAAGGGGAGGTCTGGGGAGCCTGAAATCCATGGCCAAAGAAGGGGGGTTGGCAGACTAGCATGGGAGCTGGTGGACAGGATGAGGAGAGTAGCTGAGAAATGGGCTGGAACCTACAGCTGTTGAGGCTAAGCGTAGGGCCAGGCCTAAGAAAAAATGCAAAGCTAGTTGGCCTTCCCCCTACTGCCAGCTGGGTTCCCTTTAGAGATGGCATGTAGCTGGAGAGTTTACCGCAGGCCGCCCAGGTTTGCTAGCTCCCATAAACACGTCTCAGACTGTCCACCCTCTGTACATGTGCAGCCCTGTTCTCCAGCACATGTACCCCATCCTAATCACTGTGGGTTTGTACCCACACTCCAGCTGGGTAAACTCTGCCAAGCATGACAGGTAGTTGATAAGGGCGGGGAACAACTCAGTGATGAAGAACCATACTCACACAATAGGTGTTTGACAATGACATCTCCTACATCGAAGGCGGAACAGCCAGTGGCTTCTATACTGTGGAAGATACACACTATGTCACCAGGTAAGCATGTAGAGATGAGGGCATTGGCCTGGACTGCTGGGAATGGGTGGAGGAAAGGGTGGCCTTTGGTGCCCACATCACGTCATTCTTGCCCTGCCCCCCAGGATGTACCGTGTATATGGGAAAAAGAACATCAAGTTGGAGCCTGTGCCCCTCAAGGGGGCCTCACTGGATCCAAGGTGAGCACAGATAGGAGAGGAAGTGGGGGTGCTTGCCCTTAGTTGCCTTCCCACCTATGAGGAAGCAATCTTAACTTCCCCTCAGAGCTTGGAAGAAAAGCTGAGGTCCACCCAAAAAGGGCCATAGGTGGGGCTATCACCTTTTGTGTCAGTGACAGGGAGTTACATTACAGCTCTTGTATCCTACCCAGATTTGTGTTCCTCCTGGACCGAGGACTGGACATCTATGTGTGGCGGGGGGCCCAGGCTACGCTGAGCAACACCACCAAGGCCAGGTAAGTGAGTCTTACGGATGCTCTGGGCAAAGGAAGGCATCCCTAAGAGCAACATCACCTTGCTGAAGGCTTTGCATCTGTCCTCAGGCTCTTTGCAGAGAAAATTAACAAGAATGAGCGGAAAGGGAAGGCAGAAATCACACTCGTGGTGCAGGGCCAAGAGCCCCCAGAGTTCTGGGAGGTACTGGGGGGGGAGCCCTCTGAGATCAAGAAGCATGTGCCTGATGACTTTTGGCCACCCCAGCCCAAGCTGTACAAGGTGAGTCGGTGCTGGGATGCAGAGTAAACCTGACTTCAGTGCATTGGTTGTGCTGTGGGCTTTGGGAGAAGAGGACAAGGAGCTCAGTCTGGAAGCCAGCTAGCTGTGAGGATGAAGCTGGCATGCACTTCTGGAAGGTAGGCCAGAAGCTCCTGGGTACCAGAGCTGAGAATTTGGCCTTAGTTTTGTGAATGGCAGGAGCCTAAGGTTCTTTTTTGGGGGGTGGGGTGGGGGAGGGTTCAAGACAGGGTTTCTCTGTGGCTCTTTTTGGAGGCTGTTCTAGAACTAGCTCTTGTAGACCAGGCTGACCTCGAACACAGAGATGGCCTGCCTCTGCCTCCCAAGTGCTGGGATTAAAGGTGTGCACCACCACCGCCCAGCAAGACTAAGGTTCTTATGAGCAGGAAAGAGATGAGTTAAGAAATTAGAAACAGCCAGGTGGTGGTGGCACATGCCTTTGATCCTGGCACATAGGAGGCAGAGGCAGGTGGATCTCTGTGAGTTCGAAGCCAGCCTGGTCTTCAGGGCAAGTTCCAGGACAGGCTCCAAAGCTACACAGAGAAACCCTGTCTCGAAAAACCAAAAAGGAAGGAAGGAAGATTGGCAACAATAGTAAGGACCTAGATTAGGCAAGTAAGGAAAACATGTATTTAAAAGCCAGGCAATGGTGGCACACACCTTTTATCCCAGCACTTGAGAGGCAGAGACAAGCAGATCTCTGTGAGTTTGAGGCCAACCTAGTCTACAAATTGAGTTCCAGGACAGCTAGGGCCGTTACATAGAGAAACCCTGTCTCAAAAAGAAAAAAAAAAAAAAAAAAAAACCAACAAGCCCTTCAAGGGCTGCAGAGATGGCCTAGTGGCTAAAAGCACTTGTACTTCCAAAGGACCTGGGTTCAAGTCCCAGGACCCCACATGGCAGCTCTGGTTATAGGAGATTCAATATGCCTTCTGGCCTCCCTCCATAAGCACCAAGGATATATGCAATGCACATATATACAGGCACAATATGCCTACTTAAAAATAGTAATAAAGTTAAATGCCCTTCCACTGGCTTGGAATAGGACTCTATAGTAGAGCACTTGCCTGGTGTAGGCAAAACCCTACAACTGCTCCCTGCACTAGGAAAAAAGCCCAATGAACACTAGACCCATTGCTAGGAGCTCTTTAAAATGTAGTTCAGTTTGAAGGGAAGCAAGTCCAAATAGCAAGGTGGGGAGCCAGGCCCCAAATCAGAGCAAATGTGGTGGGGTCTGCTATACCTATCTCCTTCTCCTCCCAGGTGGGCCTGGGCCTGGGCTACTTGGAGCTTCCCCAGATCAACTACAAGCTGTCAGTGGAACATAAAAAACGGCCCAAGGTGGAACTAATGCCAGGAATGAGACTGGTGAGTTGGTAGGAGGCGTGCACGGGTTCTGTCTCCTATGTTGGCCAGGTGTTGACCTCCAGCCCCTTGTCCTACAGCTGCAGAGCCTGCTGGACACACGATGTGTGTACATCCTGGACTGCTGGTCTGATGTATTCATCTGGCTTGGCCGCAAGTCCCCAAGACTAGTGCGTGCTGCTGCACTCAAACTAGGTCAGGAGCTGTGTGGGATGCTGCACCGGCCACGCCATGCAGTGGTCAGCCGCAGCCTGGAAGGCACCGAGGCTCAGGTATACCCCCACACCCAGAGGCTTGCTTTCCATTGCACACTCTGCTGGCCTACTGGCACTACTGTGCTGCAAAGGTGGGTCCAAATCCACCTTGTTTGCAGAACCATCCACTCTGTAGCCTGTCTCCACTTCTTTTGCTAGGCTCCACCTTTCCAGGCTGTTTCCAGCTCTTGTTTAGACCCCACCCAGTTGACCTCTGACCAGCTTTTCCAAACCTTGCTTGAATCCCTCAGCCCCAACCTTAACTTTGCAGTACCTCTCCCCAGTTATGGCATTATACCATTCTCCACAGGTGTTCAAGGCTAAGTTCAAAAATTGGGACGATGTGTTGACAGTAGACTACACTCGAAATGCAGAGGCTGTGCTGCAGGGCCAGGGGCTCTCTGGGAAAGTAAAGCGTGACACTGAGAAGAAAGACCAGATGAAGGCTGACCTCACTGCACTCTTCCTGCCACGGCAGCCACCAATGGCACTGGCTGAGGTGGGATGGAGCCTTTGTGAGGGGGAGGTGTGAGGGGTAAGGGGGCTTTGCTCAGCATGGTGTTGAGACCTCACCTGGGGATGGGGTGACAGGCAGAGCAACTGATGGAGGAATGGAATGAGGACCTGGATGGCATGGAAGGCTTCGTATTGGAGGGCAGGAAGTTCACTCGACTGCCGGAGGAAGAGTTTGGCCACTTCTACACACAGGACTGCTATGTCTTCCTCTGCAGGTGCCATAATAATACTTTACCCTCTTGTCCTCTTCCCTATGCAACCCCTGCTCACCATTGTCTAAATCACAGGTACTGGGTGCCTGTGGAGTATGAGGAGGAAGAGAAGACGGAAGTCAAGGAGGGGAAGGCCTCGGTCCAGGGCACAGAAGGGGAGGAAGCAGAAGCTGAGGCAGAGGAGAAGCAGCCAGAGGAAGATTTTCAGTGCATCGTTTACTTCTGGCAGGGCCGGGAGGCCTCTAACATGGGCTGGCTCACCTTCACCTTCAGTCTTCAGAAGAAGTTTGAGAGCCTATTCCCTGGCAAGCTGGAGGTATGCCCTCCTACAAGCCCTGAGCTGTGCCCCATAGCCTATGGTTGGGATGGTAGTGTGATCAAACCAGACCTGAGGAGGCTTGACCCTTGAAAGGTAGGTAGGGTTTAGGAAACTACCCAGCACTTCCGATCCCCAGGTAGTACGTATGACACAGCAGCAGGAGAACCCCAAGTTCCTGTCCCATTTCAAAAGAAAGTTCATCATCCACCGGGGCAAGAGGAAGGCGGGCCAGGGTACTCTTCAGCCGAGCCTCTATCAGATCCGCACCAATGGCAGTGCCCTCTGCACCCGGTAGGTACCTAGAATGGGGAAAGGGCAGGATTCCATGATGGGGGTAACATTGCTGACCACCCCCTATTCCCTAGGTGCATCCAGATCAACACAGACTCCAGCCTTCTCAACTCTGAGTTCTGCTTCATCCTCAAGGTGAGGCTGTGGGCAGGACAGCAGAGCAGGGTGGTGGGCAAGAAATAATCTAGACCTAACCCAAGCCCTATGTACACCACAGGTCCCCTTTGAAAGTGAGGACAACCAAGGCATTGTGTATGCCTGGGTGGGCCGGGCATCAGACCCTGATGAAGCCAAGCTGGCAGAAGACATCCTCAACAGCATGTTTGATGCTTCCTACAGCAAACAGGTAACAGAGGTGGGGGCAGGCAGGAAGATGAGAGCAGAGGACAGTCCTGGCTAACACCCTTCTCCACAGGTCATCAATGAAGGTGAGGAGCCAGAGAACTTCTTCTGGGTAGGCATTGGTGCACAGAAACCCTATGATGATGATGCAGAGTACATGAAGCACACAAGGCTCTTCAGGTGAGTGCCCTGACCCCTCCTCTAGCTTCTTTAGTGCTGACACTTGCTTACCTTCACCTTAACCATTGCCCTTCAGGTGTTCCAATGAGAAGGGCTACTTCGCAGTGACTGAGAAATGCTCTGACTTTTGCCAAGATGACCTGGCAGATGATGACATCATGTTGCTAGACAATGGCCAGGAAGTAAGACATTCCCCCACCTCAGACCCTGCCCATTGGGTAAGGAGTTGTAGATGGAAACAGACGGTCCAGAGGGAAGCATTCCCACCAGCCGCATGCGGAGCACTTGAGTAGCATATACAAAGACCCCAGGTTCAGTTTTTAGCACTGTAAAACACCAAAAAGGCCAAGACACCCATGTGACCATTTCCTCCACTGTATCCTCAGGTCTACATGTGGGTTGGGACCCAGACAAGTCAAGTGGAGATCAAACTGAGTCTGAAGGCCTGCCAGGTAAGAAAGGGACAGCACTAAAGCCAGCCCATGACTTCAGGAACCACCTGCCCCCTCCCTCATCCTGGGCAGTCCAGCAGGACTCGGAGGACTACCTGGGCCCACTGTTTTCCTTACCAGGTATACATCCAGCACACACGCTCTAAAGAACATGAGCGGCCACGCCGCCTGCGCCTGGTCCGCAAAGGCAATGAACAGCGGGCTTTTACCCGCTGCTTCCATGCCTGGAGCACCTTCCGCCAAGCCCCAGCCTAAGCAGTTATCTATGACCTGAGACTCCAGTGAGGAAGAAGAGGCCTCCCAGCACATGTTTCAGCTACCCACCACTCTTGCCCACATCCTGCAAGCCCCACCAGCGTGTCCACATGTGTGCAGCAGACGTAGTTTAAAAGATATTAAATGCTTTTATTTTCAATATTAAAAAATCAGTACTTTTAATATTAAAACTAATTTTTAAAAAAAGACAGAAAGCCCAAGGTGGAGTCTACAGGGAAGCCCATCCTCACCACCCCACACACATGCACACACCCAACTGACTCCAGTTACGGTGCCTCGCAATTTCCAGTCACATGAGCATACACACAGGCCAGAAGCAAGTACCAAAACTGCTTTAGAAATTACTGGCCAGCGTAGTCCAGGCATTAGAAAAATACTCTGCTTGAGGAGAAATAAAGGACAGTATGGAGTGCAAGACAGAGGATCCTGGCACACTCCCTCCAGCTGACCTTCAAGCTGGGGGTGTCTTTAGGGCCCAGCATCAGTGAGACTGGATCCCACAGGTTAACAAGTGTGGGTTCAATGTTAAGGAGCTAGGCAAGGTGACAGTGAGCTGGGATAAGCAGATGGTGATGGCTAGGGAGAGCAAACCCAGGCCATACCAATCTGTGCAGGGCGGGCAGGCAGGCCCTTTAATGACAGCCTGAGGAAGGGCTTGCTGGGGATCTAGGAGGGAACCAAGTAACAGGATAGGAGTAGTATCTATGCCCAATGTAGGTTGCAGAGGCACTAGCTACCAAGGTCCAGATAGCTCCAGGTTCCAGCTAGGTTGGGTCCATAGCAGGATATGGTAGGCACATAAGCTCCATGTGCTGGCTCAACAGGCAGGACCTACCACCCTCAGTGACTGTCCTGTGAAATGGGCTCACTGAACAGGATGAGCCTCAATTCCTACACCCAGACTCAGAGGTGGCCCTCTAAATGTTCAAGACCTTGAGTCTTGACAGGACAGCCCCTTTCTAGCACTAAACTATGATGATCATAACTGTGGGTCCCCTAAGCTTCTGACAGCTAAGGGAAGGCAGCTAGGCTTCCAGGAATGACACCATTATAGAGGCCTGCCAGGGTCCCAGCTGGAGCAAGGGATGGCAGCTGCTGCGTGGTAAGGCCTGGCTGCCTCACAGCACCTCATTTAATCAGAAGGGTGTAGGCCCGGGCTTCATCTGCTTCCAGGTTCCGAAGGTTCTTCTCAGAGTCCTCAGGAGAGCTGGGGAGGGGCAGTAGTCAGAAGGGCTGGGGTGGGAAGACCCCTAGCTGCCCTGGGGATGGAGGCTTGGGAAAGAGCAGCTGGCCTCACCCCAGGAAATCCTTTACATATTCCACTGTGACATCCCCTGTGGTGTCCAACGTGGTATCCCCACTAGTAGCTGAGTCAATGGACACAGGTGAGAGTGTGGCCTCGGGTAGCTCTGTGATGTCTGTTGGAAGAAGCGCTCTTCAGTATCTACTCTCTGCCATCTAGAGACCAGCCCACAGCTAGACATGGCGTGTGCAAACACAGGCACTCTTGCCTTTCTTCTGGCAGCTTCCAGCCCTGGCTCAGTAGCACTGAGCTTATGACTTGACCTCTCATCCCTCAGGTACCTTCAAGCCAATGCCTGCCCCAACCCTGTGACCTCTCACCAGCTCGCTTGCTGTGGATAGAGTTAGGGCTTCCTTCACAGCTCTCTGGGGCCAGGGTGATGTTTCTGGTCCCATTGGCCTGGCTCAGCTTGGGTGACTCTTGAGGCCTATGGCTACAGAAATAGATGGAGTGTGATGGGGACTATTACAGTATGCTACCGTCCATCTCCAAACCAGGAACAGGGATTAACACCAAAGAGTGCAGAACCCAAGATGGATAAGGGGCCCGCTCCTCACACACCTGGGTTGGGTGGCATTTCGGGGGCAGCTGATATCTAGAGAGCAGAGGGGCTCTGTGATATTGCGAGCACTCAGGGAGAAGCGCTCAAATTCCGATGGAGAAATCAGGTAAAAGCCTGTCAACAAGAGAAAAAAGAGCATGTAAGGACTGTTCCCACTCCAGCCCTTGGCCAACACCTCAGCAGATAAGCAGAGACCATGCTTTCTGCTGTTCCCAACCACCCGTCCCACCTCACCCTGGCCATGGCGTGTGAAGACACAGGAAGCGATGCCACTGATGTCTTCCTTCCGGATACAGGAGTAGTGCACCTGAGGCCTCAGGCCAGGCACAGAAAAAACATGGACATCGCCCAAGTTGGTGAGGCAGGCAAGGCAGGTCTCAGCATAGTCCTCAGATATCACGCTGGCAAATGTAGCCAGGGCTACCTTCCGCACACGACAGCCTTCATGGGCTGTCAGCTTGAATTTGGTCTTAGCACTCACCTTGGGTAGTGTGAACACCTGGTGACAGATAGCCTATGAGTTAGGCCCAGCCTTGTCCTACTCACTTCTCTCTTAGCGGCAGACCCCAACTGGCCCTGTAGGCCCCAACCCAACCATGCATGTCAAAATGACACCCACTGAACCAGCCCTCCCCATTTATAGACTCAGCCCAGGCTTCATGGCATACCTCATCTCTACCCACAGCCAGATTAACTAGATATCATAAGTCTGTGGGGACTGGATTCAAGGGATTTCCATAAGACTCTTGGAGAAGGCTGTGAGGTGCAAGGCCTTAGGGGAACTGGGAGGCTTAGGGGGAACCTAGGTCCTTCAGGGGCCTCTACTGGCTGAAGGCTGCTTGATGGCATAGAAAGGATTTAGATCTCAGAAAGTAGGGGAAATGGGCAAAGCAGGGGTTTTTAAAGGGTCCAAGATCCTGGATGACCTCCATCACCCATGGAAACTCACTTTGAACTGTTCCTCAGATGCAATGAGCACAGCGTGTCCACCTTGCATGTCAGGGGCCTGTGCCAAGTCCCGAGAAGCTTCATAGGGCTCAGGCAGTGGACGGCCACGACCATCCAACACAGCAATGGCCACCACAGGTGCCCGGTGCATCAGCTGTACCTCTTTGCCCAGTACAGCCTCCACTGCCTGCTCAGACCGCTTTTCGCCACCTGCTGTGGCTGCTGGAACCTCCAGCGCATAGGCAAATACGGAGCCTGAGTTCGTCCCTGCCCACATGGTGGGCCCATGGTGGGTTGCTGAGGGAGACAGGTAGACAGGTACAGTGAGGAGGATGTTCTGAGGAACCCCATTCCTCACAGACCCTTCTTTCTCACCTGCACCTTCATTTCCTAACTAGTTGTAGGGATTAGATCTCAGAAATCCAGGCTCCCTCCTGTCTTATACCTGCTGTGTGGCCTCAACCCACTTGTGTCTGAGACTAACAGCAGCCCTGATCCAGAGGCATGAGCCACCTTGAGGACATGTGCAAGGTGGGTATCAGCCACAAACCGGTCCTTGATACCACCAAGCCTTCAAGCTGCACCCTCAACTCATTCCAGGAAACACAGCTCCCTCCTGCAAAGCTGGGCATGGCAGCACACTCCTTTAATCCCAGCACTCAAGAGGCAGAGACAGATCTCTGTGAGTTGAGGCCAGCCTGATCTACATAGCATGTTCCAGGCAGTCAGGACTATGTGGTGAGACCCTATCTAAAAAAACAAAGATACAAGAGTAAAGTATAAGCCAGGCATGGTGGCACACATCTTTAATCCCTGCAGAGGCAGATGGATCTCTATGAGTTCATGGGCAGCCTGGTCTACAAAGCAAGTTCTGAAAAAGCCAGGATTGTTACACATAAAATGTGGATAGGGCACACAATGGCAGCAGATACCTGGGGGTGGCAGCTGAAGTAAGAGTATGTGACCATATAGTATTTGTGTTTCAAACTACCAATATACCTAAGGCACAGAGGGGACGTTCTATCAGAGTCAATGACAAGTCCCTGCCTGATCTGCCCCGACAGCTCCACTACCTGCCCTCCCTAGGGCCTTGGCCACCCTGGCCCTCACTGCCTACCTCACCATGGCTCCTTTGCTTCTTGTTCAACTCTACAAGGCTCGAAGCCTTGCAGCCCACTCAGCAAACCCTGAAAATATGTCCCCCCTTTGGGCTCTACGGGTGGCCAAGATATCCCAAAGTACAACTCAGCACACAGCAGGTGCTCAGAACACCACCTCTCCTAACAGTAGAAAGCCATCGAGCCTCTCCATCCCGTCCCTACCCTGGCCTCACCATCTCGAAGGAATGTGTCAGCAAAGTAGAGGCAGCGTACAACACCAGAAAGGGAGTCATCAGCAGATCGAGGCTCGATGCGGCGCTGCACAGGTGTCATCTCCACGTCGTGGGGGCAGGTCTGCTCTGCCAGCTGTGCATTGGCCTCCTGCAACTGGTAGAGCCAGAGGATCTTAGATGTGCTCTTCCAAGAGCCCTTTCTGCCCAGTACCAGAAGACATCACCATCCAAGCCCCTGCTTCCCAGTTAATTACCAGGGGAACAAGGCAACTGAGCAAACCTGAGGGTGTGAACCTGGCAACATGGCAGCCAGTCCCAGCTCACCTTGCTATTGGCAGTAGTAGCCCGTTTTTTGCCTGAGACACGGCTCTTACGAATACGCCGGAATGACTGTCGCAGTGACTTCTTGAGAGATTTCACCCGTGACAGTGGCCCCTCCATGGCCAAAGAGTCATTGGGGTGAAGGGTACACCTGAGGATGACAGGGCCAGCTGTGCTATGGAGGTACACTGCACTCCTGCTAGCCTGAAGCCAGGCTATCAGAGTCCAGGTCAGGGAACCAGAGCATCTTGGTGCTAGGACCTATGGGCCCAGCAGCTGGAGGGCCTGACCAGTTCTCTCGACGATGAAGAAATTATAAGGGCTTTCCCAACCAAACTGCCTTTGCCACACCAATCTCTGAAAGGAAACTGAATCCCCGATCATCTTAACAGGACCTTTGCTGCCCAACTGCTCACCTCATACCACATACCTGGCCAGCACAGGGCTCTTGCGCTGGTAGTCAAAAAGCCCAAAGCCATGACTGGTACCAAAGGCCACAAGGCTCCACTCAGCATGGAGAGTGACAGCAGTGACAGCAGCAGGTGGCAGGCACTGCACCAGCATGCGAGGCTGGAATCCCGCAGGCCAAGGCAACACCCCCGTGTGCGGGCTCAGGCGTTCATGGCCCTTCCATGTGAAGCCCTCACGATCCTGAAGGAGATCCACACTGGCCACACTGACAGCCTGCTCTGCCGGTGTGTCACTGAGCTCCAGCACCAGCACCTGCACCATAACATCAGAGGACTCAGATGAAGAGGGGCATTCTGGACCTCTCAGACATTGCCAGAACGGTTTATAATGTCTTCATTCACCTACTCAGCTGGTACCCTGAGTGTCTTCCACTAAGCACACACTAGGCATCCATACACACACAGTCAAGCACTGAAGGTTATCTGTGACTAAGAATATGTCTCACACCATATTCCTGTTCCCAGTCCCAAGCCTCTATGGTTTCCCCACCCCTACTCAAGTGGTAGCACCCATACTTTCATGGGTCCTCACCCCGGCCACTCTGACCTGGTGCTCCATTCCCACTCTGACCTACGGCCCATGTTGGTTTCTCTACTTCTCCACCCACCCTTCAGGGCTACCTCCTGCAGAAAGCCTCCCAGGAGCCACACCTGGGGACACCAAGCCCACCTGGCCTGCAGTGCCAGCCACCACCATCTGGGCTGTGTACTTGCAAAGTGCAACCTTCTGTATTCCTAGCCGAGGGTCATCACTGTAGGGATCAAAGCAGCCCACCTGAGGGGACAAGATGGGAATGATGATACCGGGCAGAACTATGTTAGGTTCAAAGGCCAGGCCTGCGGGAGAGGGAGGAGAGGTACCTTGCGGAAGGGCGGCCAGTCATCCTCCACAGCCTGGGCCAGGCTGTCAGCATGTTCACAGTCCGTCTGGAAGAGGCCAGCTGTGCTCAGTTTGTAGAGTGGCCTTAGTGCCACACCAGAGGCATCCCAGAACCGCACGGTGCCATCCTCATGGCTGTAGAGAGGGTGGCTGTCAGAGCCCCCCTGGGAACTCCACACCCTCTCAATTATTCTTCCAGTGGCCACTATAGGTACCTACTGCATATGCTAAACACTAACTGGAATTGTACTGCACTCAGCAGCAAGCACCTGCTACACAGTACCAATAGGTACTCAAGGCCTACTGCACGTCAGGCTGCACTCACCACGTGCCACAAGCCCTCTGATCAGGTTAGAGGGTAAAGGAATAACCACCTTGATAATTAGGAGATGACAGAGGGGAGTAATGGGCACCCAGAAATCACAGCATGAACCCTCGGAAGATCAAGAGGCTCAAGAGGGTCTTCCAGGTGAAGCAGCAGGAAGGCTGGGTGGCAAAGGTGGGGGAAGCAGAGAGGGGGAGAGTAGACAAAACTAGAGTACAACCTTGGGACACAGCTGCAGAGCCAGCCCCAGTGGGATCCCAAGACAGTGAGACACTCAGGTAGTTCAGACCCTCCGATATCCCTGAGGCCATAGCAGGCTCTCAAAAGGAAAGGGCAAGTTGCCTTGAGAGGCCTGAGGGTCCCAACACAGGCAGGAGGGAGGGGCAGGGCAGTTAGTGAGACCTGAGTCATCAGTGCCCAGACCTAGCCTGGCTCTCCAGCACCTGACTGGAAGAGTCACCATAGGCCAACCCAGATTTTCCAGTCCATGGCAAGCCAGATGGGTGGAGCCTGGGCTGTGCTGGAACTCAGTCCCAGGCCAAGAGGAAGTGCAGGCTAAGGCTTTGAGCCAGAATCTAGCTAGGGAGGCTTCCTTACAGGAACAACCTGGATTTGCCAGGACTAGAACTGAGTCACCAAATGCTTCAGTACCCAAACAACCTGCGACATCCAAGAAGCAAATAAGGCCTCATAGGTGCAGGACCTTGTCTGCCACCCACATCCCACACCTACCCAGTCAGTAGCAGCCCACGCTGTGAAGGTTCCTGGGCCAAGTTCCGGCCCCCAGTAATGGGCCAGCTCTAAGAAACAACAAAGATGGGAGCTCAAAGTTAAGATGATGGTCTCCATCTCATTCTGGTCATATGCCTACACATTCCCATCTCCAATCTAGGCTAGACACTGCCCTCTACCAGAAACAGCCCTCACCCCACCACACCCACACTCACCAAGGCACTGGAGGCAGGCTGCGGGCTCTGTCGCTCACCGGCACTTACAATGCGGGCCCACAGTTTGCTGGGAACATTGGCAACATGGGCAGAGCAAGTGATAGCCGATGAATGCAGAGGGGCCAGGTAAGGGGCAGGCACAGCTGGCCAGCCTGGTGTCTGCAGGTCCAGCACCACCAGCTCCTCCTCCAGAAGCACAGCTAGGGCCTGGGGGTTGTCAAATTCTGTGGAATTGGGCGAGTGAGCTCAACTTGAAGCAACAATGGGACAGCTAGGATGAGGGAGGTGGAATACATACCATCCTCTGGCTGTGTGCTGTGCACTGTGAAGAAGTCAATGACACGGGAGGTGAAGTCCAGGGTCACCAGTGTCTCTGCTCGCAGTACACTCACACAGTGGCGATCACCATAGCTGGCTCGGGGCATGCCACCACTGAAGATGATAAAGTGGTCTCTGCAAAGGGAGAGATTCCATGTGAACCAGGAGCCCCTAGAGAACCAGGTACACGCTGGATAACCCAGTAAGGGCTGCACCCCTATATACCCAGAGCCTAATCCTCTAGGCCCCAGACAGACAAGCCCCCTCCCATACTGCCCCCTCTACCTACCCTGACTCACAGCTCCGCCACAGAATCTTGTTGATGGCCTTGCAGGGGAAGGGGCCTGGGGGTGGGGAGAGTGTCAGACCTCCCATTCCTCTTCCATGTGCCTCACCCCAAGGTATGGCCCAGACCCAGCATTACCCCCCGAGTCTCCTGTAGGTTTGGCTAGGCAGTACTCTCGTCAAGGCCAGACAGCCCTTCAGTCCCCAGCTCAAGCCTCCCCAGTGCTCACCATAGGGTGTGGTCACTACAGTGGGCTGCAGCGTTGGGGGGCTGCCAGTGTCGGTGGACCAGATGGCATAGCTGCCATCACTGTGTGAGCTGATAACGGTGCTGCCACCACGCCCCCAACACAGGCTCTCCAGCTGCTACGGATGAGGATAGGATGGCATGAGCCAACAGGTGTGGACGAGGGCCCAGAATGAGGAGCATGCAGACCTCTCTTGCTTACCTGGTTACCCAGGAAAATGTGGTCCACACGCTGTGTGGCCTGGCTCCAGATGACCAGTAAGCCCCGACTGTAGCCTATGAGGATTTTGGTGGGGTCTTGCAGATGTCCCTGGAGTGACTCCACAGGGCCCAGAGCCTTCCCACACCGGTAGTCATCCGGCACACTGCAGAGAGTGCCCCAGAGTCAGAAGAACTTCCCAGAAATGGGAAGCTCCTCCTGCCTGCTGCTCACCTGCTGCTCACCTGCGCAGAACCTCATCTGGGCTGAGAGTCTGCCCCTCAAGCAGTGTCAAGGTGGCAACATCCAGGAAAAAAATGCTGCCACTCTCGGTTCCCAGAGCCACTATGCTGCCGGCTACCAGTAGGACCACAGTGACACGGGTAAGACTGGCAGGGGCACTAAAGAAAAAGAGGGAAAGAGAGTAAGAAGGCAGAATGGGCTGGGCCCTTGCTGAGGCCTCTTGTGCCCCTCTGGACTCACAGGGGCTCAAATAGTCCCTGCCTTCAGTGACTGGGACAGTCCAGGAACTGTAGGCCAGGTCCTTTACCTGGGAAGCCTGGCCTGCTGTGTATACTAGGGTATCCTAGTGCCTCACCAAGCCCATCCTGGAGAAACCTCCCTACTAGCAACCTGCTGTGTGCCAATGTACCAATAGCCCTTCTCCCATGCCAACTCAAGAAGCCAGGAGGAAGGCCAGACATGGTGGCACACACCTGTAATCCCACACTTGGGAGACTAAGGCTGGAGGACCACTGAAAATTCAGAGCTAGCCTGAGACTTTGCTGATATTACCTTGGCACAGAACTGTTCCAAACCCCTAGAGAGCACAGTGCCATGCTGCAGGTTTAAGGAGTTGGGTTATAACATATGTATTCATTGGGACCCCCAAACTAGAGGTTCCCACAGCAGGAAGCACAGACTCTGCCTACTGGCCTCAGACTTAGCTAGCCATACCTCTAACCCTAACTTCAAAGGACACCACTGTTAAGCAGGGCTCTACCCAGGCAGGGCTCCACACACCCCACCTTGAACTGTAGCCTGTCTCTGCCCTGCCTCAGCAGAGCAGGCTCACAGGCCCTCTCCAATACCCTGTCCAGTGGCTAGCCCCAGTCTGGTCTTCCAGTACCTGGCATTGTCAAAACTGGGCCGGCTGGGTGGCTGGAAGCTGAGCCCTTCCTCCAGGTGGGCACAGCCATTATGATGGATGATCTCCCACAGATGCAGGCTGCTGTCATCTAGCAGGGTCAGGAGGCGGCCCTAATGGGAGGGGGGAACAAAGACCAAAATGGGGCTGGTCTGGAGGGGAGGAGGGGATGGGGATGGGGATCACCTGGTGCTGGTGAAGGAGGGCAGATGTTCACCTGACCCGGCAGGAAATGCATCTGGGTGACGGTGGCTGTATCCCGATGAAGACCTGTAAACTCCACTCCAGGTGCGCCATAGCTGAGGTGACGTGTCAGGGACAAACACATGCAGACCAAGCCAGGGCAGTTCAGAGGGTCCTTTCCCAAGACCTCTCCATCCATGACTCTAGAGGCTCCTGATGAGGCCCCTTCCTGAAACAACTCTGCTCCTGTACCCTCAAGTTACCCAGACTCCACACAGCCCCCCAGTTCAGGTGCTACTGTCCATCATTCTAGCCCTCATCTATACAGTAGGCTAATGACTCAAATGCAGAAAGTTGGTGTGGATGGAGTAAGAATAAAAACCTGCTCAGCACGGCGACTCCAGCATGGTACCCATGTGGTCTCTGATGCATCTGCATGGACCAAGTACCTTGCAATAGAGGTTAAACAGGCCTAGCCAGAACACAGTAGCACCAGATCAAGCCAACTCCAGCTGTGGGCAAGAACCCCAGGTTCCCTCCAGAGCAGGCAGCCGACAGCTTCCACTGCCCACTCTACAGATAAACACACAGACTAGAAGACAGGTGACCTGCTTGAACAAGTGCCCTGAGACCTAGCAACTCCAGGATTGATGGTGGCCAACAAAGCCTGAAGGGGCCAAAGAGGGCTAAGAGATGGGTCAGTAACGTTGTCCTAGTGACCAGCCAGGAGCTGTTGCCTGGATATTGAGCTGGGACTCCCTGCTGAGCCTGGCAAGGATGACAAAGAGAGGGCAGGGGCAGCTGGCAGGAAGCAGGGTTTCCCAGGAGATGGGGCCTGCCCTGCAGAGGGAAGGGATGCTTCAGAAACCAAGGGTGACCACTTTTTAGCCTCAGTTTCCCAACCTCAGGGGCTCAAGGCTGTGGGAACTTAAAGGAAAGAGGGAAGAGAAGGGGCCTCCCCCCTGCACTAGCACAAGGAGCTAAGTCCCACAAGGACAGCTCCAAGCACCTGGCAGTGAAGACCGTGGACAACCCAAACGCAGACACCTCCAACGTGGTACAACGCTGCAGCAATGCGAGAGTAATGGCAGCACAGCACCCACAAGGGCTTGGAGTGACACGCTGGGTGGATACCTGGTCACTGTCCCGACACACATCCAATGGCCCACAATAGAGGGGCGGACATCCCCATCCAGCCACATTCTCTAACACAGGCTATCAGCTCATAAACCATGGTCCATTCCCACCCCAACTTGTCTAGTGCCCTTAGCTCTGGGTAAGGAAAGGGAGGGTGGGCTCCTTTACCAAGAAACATTTTTGTCAGACTCTGCACCTCAGTTTTCTTGAAGGCAGGTTAGGATGGTATTTCCAGGGCTGGTAAGAAGACATTCAGGAGCCTGCTGCCCCACCCCCACCCTGGATTGCAGAAAAATGCCTGCTTTGTACCATTTATTCAGTCCATTGTATGGCAGCAGGGTCCAGATGGGGGCAGTGTTTCACTCTCCATGCTGAGCCTGGCACTGCCTTCACTCCCTGGGTTGAACACATGAATCTTCATATTTCTGTGTGTGTATCTATGTGTGTGTACATGCTCACCCTTTCATCAAGGCCCACAAGGACACCAGTGGTCACTGCAAACTGACTGACCCCTCCAATCACCCACCTCCCAACAAAAAGACCCTCTGAGTCATCACAGGGACGCTGGCACAGCCAACCTCTTCAGGGGACCCAACAAGCACCATGTCTCCATGAAGCAGCTGCTATGCTAGGATCCCAACATGGAGTGGGTGGCACATGAGAGATCCTCGCAATCCCTGAGCACCACAGTGACAAAGGATACATCTTGACAGCCCCAGACCTGGTGCCGATGGCCATGATGCGAAGCTCAGGGTCAAAGGCCAATGCACTGGGCTGGTTGGGGAAGCCATGCTCCACAGTCTGCAAGGGAGGAGAGGGCTACATGGGCAAAACACTCTGGGACTACTGCTTCCATTTGACCCTGAAGGTACTGTCCATCTCCCCACATGGAGAGAGCCAGAGAATAAGAATCCCAGCGCCATCAGAAGCAGGGATAGCATTCGGGGTCCTGAGCACTGTTGGTATTGATGCTGACGCTTCTCTGCTCTTTGTGAACCAGGTCCAGTGCCCTTCCCTACACACCAAGCTGCAGTATCTACCCCTTCCTGTGATATGCTTTCTCCCACTGGCCCACCAATCACGAATCTCCCACCCATGTAGCTGGGACATGATTACCCTCAAGAGATGTCAGATGTGGTCTGGTAGCACACAGTTATCTTAGCATTTGGAAGGCTGAGGCAGGAAGATCCTGAGCTAGAAGACCGCATAGGCCACACAGTGAGATGCTGTTTCAAAAATAAATACATAAATAAAAGAGGTCATCCACATGGGGGACAGTAATCTGAATAGCTGGTGTGGCAGGGCCTAACTATGCAGTCTTGGGCTGATCATGGTACTCCATCCATCCTGCTTCTACTTGGCAGTGACAGTGAGCCCATCCAAAGAGAGCAGGGCCACCAAGGTCAGGGAATTCCTATTCTCAGGAGCAATGCCATGCCGTGTCCAGATCTGACCTCCTTTAGTTAGCCTCGGACTTACAGTCTAGTGTCCAGGACACACTAGAGCATGGTGGCAGCATGGCAAGTCCCCATACTCCTGAGTAGACACCAGCAGGCTCATTTATGGAAGAGAGGCTAGATCCCTTATGTAGTGTCTGTCCTTTGCATCTCACCTCCGATCAATTCCTGAGTCCTATTGTCTTACCTTAAGACACACAGAAGTCACCTTCTCACACTCTGCTCCAGGCCTACCCACTGCCTGCCTAGACCAGTGCTCACTAAGTCACCTATGAAAACCAGCCAGCCATCCCTACCTCCTCCCTGCTGATCCACAGTGAAAGCCAACTCCTCACCATGTGGCCGCTCTCTGGGCATCTCAGTTCACCTGTTTCCCACTCCAAAGGCCTTTGCTCTTTTGCTACGCAGCAGCGCTTGCCAGGGCTTTGACATCTTCTACACTCCTGCCCCCTCCCCCACCAAACTGTGCTTTACCTGGCACTCCTAAATGGCCAGCTCTAAAAGGCCTCCCTAGCTGGTCCTGCCTGCACCATCATCCCAGGGCCACTTCCCACACCCTCATCACACCATGTTTTATCCACAGCACCGGCCAGTCCTGTGAACTACTATATATTTTACTTTTCTGTTTTGGATCTTTGTTCTCATCCTCTTCCCAATGCATACACCATCCCTTCAATGAAGAGTTGTCTCTTTTGGATTCCACTGTGTCCCTAGCAACACGAGGCAGGAATCCAAATTAAACCAGCTTGAGATGCACATCCTATAGGCAACTCCTGGTCTGAGCTGGGCTTGAACCCAACACCCAGGGTAAAAGTCCATGTTCACCTTTGACCACAACCCCAAACTCAAGAATCTGGGGCCTATTTCCTAGGGATCTCCTAACACCCCCTTTGGCAATCAAATCCTTTCCCCAAGATAACCTCTCTCCTATCTCTGCTGCCCACTCAAATTGTGCCTCACCCTCAACTGCTGCCACTGCAGCGCCAGCCAGGGTGAGCCAAGCTGATTCAGAGCCTCACCCCATCTGTGCAGGTCCCTTATACACCTCCATTCACTGGCTAAGACCTATCCTTCTTCTTGCTCCAAGGGGCTCACTCTCATGGTCACCCCAGCAAAAGCAGAGGCTCACATCTGGGGAGCCTCTCCTCTCCTCTCAGGTCTTTGGTAGGCTCTCAGTTACTGTGTCTGTGAATCCTGGCAGCCCCATCATTGCTGCCTGGGACCGCAACAGGAAAAATTGAGCCATGGCAGCACCTCCCCTGAAACATATCTCCTAAGAGAAGTCCAAGGTCCTTAAGCTCTGCTCAGGACGGTAGAAGCTGCTTCAAAACTCTGGGTCCCTACTCCATTGTCATCACACAACAAGGCAAGAAAAATAAGCGGCCCACTCCTTACTGAACCTCAATTTTTTTCACGTACGTAATGGAAATGAGAAATCAAATCCTCAATGGCAGGGGTACATACGGGCTCTTCGATAAAAGTAACATTCAACCCGAGTCCCATCACTCCAGATCAGAGTTAGCCTTGCAGGGCTCTATATTGTTCAGTGCCGGGAAGGTGAGGAGTGAGGCCTTTCCCGGGGCCCCTTCTGCCTCACATCTTTCCAACTTTAGTAAGGTCAGGCCGGCCTGGTTTCAGGGAGATCCAGAATCCACAAGGAGGAAACTGGCCTCGTTTCATGGCGTGGGGGAAACTGAGGATCTATGGTTTAAAATGCAGCTGGGCACACAGACCAGCACATCTCCTAGACTAGGGACCCCAAGACAGGGTTGAGCCTGGACAGAGGGGTGGAAGCTCCGCACTGGGATTTTTCCAGCCCCACCCCCCACTTCTCCCACTCTTGCCCGCCCAGGAGTTGAAGAAAAACAAAACCTGGCCCTGGGTGCCCCTCGGCCGAGCCGGGCCACATTACCAAAAATGAAAGAAAAGAGGCCAAGAGTAAAAGGCAGATAGGCCAGGGGGACCCCAGTGAGCCCAAGGGGCACCCGGGAGAGACCAGGGGTTCAGAGACCCAGGAGCAGAGAAACAAGAGGAGCCAGAAAGCGCACGGCGCAGCGCGGGGCACAACCTGAGACCCCGACCAGGCACGCCCGAGCAGCGCGGCGCTCCCAGGGCAGAGGCGCCCGACGTGGCCCGCCCTGGCCGCCCCCGCCGCCGCACCTTGTGGAAAGCGAAGAGCTCCTGCTTGAGCTTCTCGCGCTGCGGGTCGGCACTCTGCCGCCGGAACCGAAACTTCATCATCTTGTGCCCGCCGCGCCGCCGCCGCCGCCGCCGCCACCGCCGCGGGATGCGCCCGGCCCCGCCGGTCCTGAGGCGCGGGGCGGGGCCTGCACGGAGGCGCGGGACGCCAAGGACGCCCGCCCGCCCGACCCAAGACGTGAGCGTGCCCGCCGTACCGCGCCGCCCCTTGCTCGCCAGACAATGGGCAAGGACCGGGCCCCGGGCTCGCCGGGCTCGCCGGGGGGGGGGGGGAATGACGCATGCGCATTTGTGCAGGGCCTGCTGGGACTTGTAGTCCGGGGGTGGGTCTCCAGCGTGGAAAGCAGGGCTGTGGTTTGGAGAAGGCTGTTTTCCACTCACGACTGAGCTACGTGCACATTCTCATAATGCCAGAGACAATTCCCTATCCCTTCCGGGCCCCACATCCACTATCTTTGCCAATGTCCAGAGATTACCGAGTCTGTGTGTCCAGTTTTCACGGATCACAACTTTGTGTCTTCCTCCAGAGTGTCTCCCACGCCTAGCTTTTTGTCTCAAATATGGATTAGTAAAGAACTCCTCTCTAGGAACCGTGTGTGCTGCTTTAATTACAGCACTTGGGAGGCAGGCAAGACAGGCAGATCTCTCTGAGTTACAGGTCAGCCAGAGCTACACAGGAAAACTACGTCTCAATAATAATAATAATAATAATAATAATAATAATAATAATTCGCTCATCCCTTGGGGAACTCTTATGCATTCTTCAGGACCCAACACAAAGGGTTCGGTTAGCACAGGCTCAGAAGATCCTTGAGAGGGACGGAAGGCAAAGAAAAGGAACTGCAGAAGGTGGCATATGGGGTTAATACTGGCTTTCCCCGAGGTCCCTCTCCTATCCCGACAGGGAACACCGAGAACAAAGCTGCGCCCGCCCCCACTTTCTTCCTGTCCCACCCACCTCCCAAGACTTTTCTCATCTGAACAATGGCCTCTATGCTGAACCTTTTCCTGCAAGCTGAGGGGCTCAAAGCTGGGCGAGATCCTGCGGCCGCCACTCCCCCACCACCACCACATCCCCCTCCTACCAGCTGTGTGAAGAGGAGTTGACCTCTAACCCTGAGGTAGCTGCTCAGCCGCAACAGGGACTTGGCAACCCGCAAACTGCCCAAGGCCAGCTTTGCTCAGCCCTCACTGGAAGCTGAAGCTCATTACTTACTGATCTTTCTGGTGCTGTTGATGAAGTGGTTGGCTTGACAGCAAAGGGCGCCTCCTAGTCTCAACAGGCTTAATAGTTTTAAGAGCTCCCTGAGAGGCACAGATATCACACTGTTTTTGTTTTTTTACCGCGGTATCACCTCAGATCCACAGAGGTTGAAACTACAACAACCAGCACAGACCAAGACCAGACTCCACTGGTCACCAGCCATCATTAGAAGCCGCTCATAGTCCTAGGCAGTAGTCCTTGACCTGCCCCAGGTTAGGTTCCAGCTTGCGGCTGATCAAGTGTGCTCACCAGCAGCATCAATCTCTCTGTAGCCTCAATGCTGAGGTAAAAGTTTAGCAGGCTCCCTGGGATTTGGCATGCAGTCTCACACATACACAGGATGACAACAATAACTAGTAACTTCTGTTGTTTAACGCAAATAAACAACAATAAATGTTCTATTTATCTATTTATTAGGTTTTTTTTTTGTGTGATAGGATCTCACTGGGTAGCCCTGACTGACCTGGAACTTACTGCATAGACCAGCCTGGCCTTAAACTCAGAGTGGCCTTTGTACAGCTGGGATTAAAGATGTATGCCACCACAGCTGACACCATACCTGGACTATGGTTTTGTTTTTGAGACTGGCCCCGTTATATATCCCATATCGTCCTTAATTGATGGACCTTCCTCAGCCTCCTCACACGCTGCTGCTACAATTCCACCAGGCCCAGCTTAAACATCTTCTAAAAAAAAAAAAAAAAAAAAAAAAACTTAAAATGTATTTATTAGTTGTGTGTGTGTGTGTGTGTGTGTGTGTGTGTGTGTGTGATATGTTTATGTGCAAGCTCACAAGTGCCAGGGTGGCTACACTCCACAGCATATTGTGTAGTCAGAGGACAGACAGACAATTTAAGGGAGTCCTCTCCTTCCACTGTGACCTAGGGCTCAAACTCAGCATGTTCATCCACAGAGCCATTTACCATTCCATTTTTCTTTTTTTTCTTCCTCCCTCCCTCCCTCCCTCCCCCTCCCTCCCTCCATCCCTCTCTCCCTTCCTTCCTTTTCTGAGACAGGGTTTCTCTGTGTATCCTTGGCTGTCCTGGAACTCCCTCTATAGACCAGGCTGGTCTCAAACTCACAGAGATCCGCCTGCCTCTGCCTCCCCAGTGCTGGGCTTGAACTGTCACTACCTAGCTTCCTGTTTTCTTTTCTTTTCTTTTTCTTCTTTTTTAAATGAGACAGCAGCTCAGGTAACCCAGGTGTGAGAAATTTTTTTCTTTCCTAACAAATGTGGCTGGAGAGATCTCAGCTGTTAGGAGCAGCTTCAGTTTTAGCTCTCAGGTTGGGCAATTCACAGCCACCTGTTACTACAATTTCAGGGGATCCAACAGTCTCATCTGACCCCCTTGACAAACAAAAGACTAATGAATAAAAATAGAAAAAGTATTTTAAAGTTGACTAGTCTATCAAGGACCATATACCATAAATCTCCCCCACTTTTAAAAAGCTTTTACACAAAGGAATTCAGGTTTGCTTGATTTGTTTGTTTGTTTTGTGTTTGTTTGTTTTGTTTTGTTTGTTTTGTTTTTTTGAGACAGGGTTTCACTGTGGCGTTGGAAGCTGTCCTGGAACTAGCTCTTGTAGACCAGGCTAGTCTTGAACTCATAGAGATCCACCTGCCTCTGCCTCCCGAGTGCTGGGACTAAAGGCATGAGTCACCACCGCCCAGCTGTAATTTAGTTTTTTTTTAATTTATCTATTTATTAAATTGATTAATTAGCCAGACAGAGGTATTTGTGAATGCCTTTAATCCCAGCACTCTGGAGGCAGAGGCAGGTGGATTTCTGTGAGTTTGAGGCCAGCCTGGTCTACTGAGCAAGTTCCAGGACAGACTCCAAAGCTACAGAGAAACCATGTTTGGAGATAGGGGAAGAAAAAAACAAACAAAAATAATTAATTTTTTTGTTTCTTTGAGACAGAGCCTCCTGAGTGCTGGGATAAAGGTGTGTGCTACCACTGCCTAGATTAAGATTTAGTGTGTGTGTGTGTGTGTGTGTGTGTGTGTGTGTATGCGTGAGTGCATGAATGTGCATGTGCCTGCCATATGCATGTGGGTTCCCATTAAGACCTGAAGACAGCCTGGGATCCTTTGGAACTAGAGTAACAGTTGGTTGTCTGCCATCTGAAGTGGTTGCTGGGAACAGAACTCAGGTCCTCTGAAAGAGCAGCCAGTGCTCTTAACCACTGGACCACCTCTCCAGCCCATGTGTAAACAAAAATGTTACCAGATGGAGGAGATGAAAAGTTTCCATTTCCTGGGTATTCCCAGCACTCACATGGTGGCTCACAACCAGATGTAACTCTAGTTCTAAGTGAGCTGACACCCTCTTTTGGCCTCCATGGGCACAATGTGGTACATAGACAAACAAAGACAAAATACCTATGCTCAGAGAAACCCTGTCTTGCAAAAAAGTTATGAAGGAAAAACAACAACAACAATCAAGAACACAAACACTTTGTTTATACAAAGGGTGTGCTGCATTCCTGCAGACAGGTAGCCCTGAGAGGATGACCCCTTCCTGGTTTCCCTCACACAGCTTTCCAAATTAGTCAAGAGTAGACTGTTAGGAAGTGCCACATTGCCTCTTGCTTTAGGGATAAAAGCCAGAGACCAGCACAGTGCACCCATTTTACAGAAAGAATGTGTCTTGCTGGCCTACTTATGTGTTTCTTTGTGTGATACCAAGAATAGTCCTTTTGCACAGGCTTCTCTATATATAAAACCTACCTGACTGGACTTGTCCTCTTGATCTGCTTCCTACTACCTCCCTATGGCTAGGATTGTAAGTGTACACCACCAAGCCCCATTTTATTCAACGTGAGGGATCAAATGCAGAACTCAGTGCATGCTAGGTAAGCAAGCACTCTACCAACTGGGCTACATTCCTATCTTAGGATCGCTATTTCTTTGATGAAACACCATGACCAAAAACAACTTGGGGAGGAAGGGGTTTATTTCACTCACAGTTCTGTATCACAGTTCATCGTCAAAAGCTGTGAGGGCAGGAACTCAAGCAGGGCAGGAACCTGGAGGCAGGAGCTGATGCTGAAGCCATGGAGGAGTGCTGCTTACTGACTTGCTCCCCTATGGCTTGCTCAGCCTGCTTTCTTATAGAATCTAGGACATCAAGTCCAGGTACGGCACCATTCACAATGGACTGGATCCTCCCCCATCAATCTCTAATTAAGAAAATGCCCCACAGCTGGATTTTTTTTGGGGGGGTTGAGACAGGGTTTACTCTGTGTAGCTTTGGAGCCTATCCTGGCACTCGATCTGGAGACCAAGCTGGCCTCGAACTCACAGAGATCCACCTGCCTCTGCCTCCTGAGTACTGGGATTAAAGGTGTTTGCCACCAACGCCCGGCTCCCACAGCTGGATCTTATGGAGGCATTTTCTCAATTGAGGTTCCCTCCTTTCAGATAACTTTAGCTTGTGTCAAGTTGACACAAAACTAGTCAGCACAACCTCCAACATATTTTTAATAGATTTTTTTTGGGGGGGGGTCGGGTTAGAGACAGGGTTTCTCTGCAGCTTTGGAGGCCATCCTGGAACTAGCTCTTGTAGACCATGCTGGTCTCGAACTCACAGAGATGCCTCTGCCTCCCAAGTACTGGGATTAAAGGCATGTGCCACCATTGCCCAGCTTTTAATAGATTTTTAAAGATCTATTTTACCTTTAAAATTGTGTGTGTGTGTGTGTATGTGGTGTGGTGTGTGTGTGTGTGTGTGTGTGTGTGTGTGTGTGTGTGTGTGTGTGTGTGTGGCAGGTATTGGCAGAGGCCAAAGGCTTCAGAATTCCTGGAGCTAGAATTGCAAGACAGTTACTAGATTCCCAATGTAGGTGCTGGGAATTAAACACCGGTCCTCTGGAAGAGCAACCAGTGCTCTTAACTGTTGAACCATCTCTCCAGCCCTGGGGCAGGTGGATTTATCTGCCTGGGTCAGCCTGTTTTTCTTTTTGAGATAGGTCCTTGCCAAATAGCCCTAACAGCCTTAGACCTTGTAGCAATTCTCTTGCCTCTGCCTCCTCCTAAATGCTGGGATTACAGATGTGAGCAACAATGCTTGGTTATATTTCTTTTCATTTTATTTTTTGAGATGGGTTTCATTATGTAGCTTTGGCTGGCCTCAAACTAACAAAATTCTGTCAGCTTTTGCCTCCTGAGTTCTATGAATAAAAGGTGTGAATCCCCATGCCAGGCATAAAGTATTCTAGTATTCTTATTCCATGAGTCATCTCTCCTGCCCTCTTTAATAGCAGCTAAACTAAATCAAATAACAAAACATGAAACCAGGTGAGGTAGTTTGGGAGTTCCTGGAAGCTGAGACAAAAGGATTATTGCATGTTCAAGGCCAGACTGGGCTACATAAGGAATTCCAGGTCAGTTTGGACTACAAAGTGAAACTCTGTCACATGAAAAAAGGAGAAGGGCTGGCTACACAGCTCAATTGGTAGAATGCTTTCCTAGTATGCAGGAGGCCCTGGATTCAATCCTGAGCACTAAATAAACTGGGTGTGGTATTAAAGCTTGTGATCTTAGCTCTCTGCAGCTTTAAAAATTCAAAGCCATACTTGGCTACAAAGCAAGTTTAAGGTCAGAATACTTGTTTACAATGCATGAAGTGCTGTGTTTCATCTCTGGGACCACAATCACACAAAAGGGTAACATGCAATCACTATCTACTGTTTAGGAATTGATCTCACAGAAATGAAGGCTGACAGGGTGTGGTGACTAGGGATGTCCCTCAGCTAAACTGGCAGCACACTCTCATGGAGTCCTCGGGGACGGACACCTTAGGAAATGAATGTGCTTCAATTTTAGTCCTTTTAGGTACAGAAGCCCCTCCACTTTAGAAAGAATAAAAATGGAGCTGGGCAGTGGTGGTGCACAACTTTAATCCCAGCACTAGGGAGGCTCAGAGGCAGGCGAATCTCTGAGTTCAAGGTCAGCCTGGTCTATAGAACAAGTTCCAGGACAACGAGGGATATACAGAGAAACCCTGCTTGAAACCCCCCACCAAAGAGAGGGCAGGGGAGCTAGGATAGAGAAGTGACTTGGTCCAAGGTCACCTTGGCCTACATAAGGACAGCAAGGAGGTCCCAAGGAGCAGAGAAAAGGCCTAACACTTATTTGGCTCAAGCTTCCAGGGGCTGGCTAAAGCACACTGGCAGCTTCTTCTAGGGGGTGTCTTGAGCCCTGGCTCGCAGAAACAGGCTCTCAGAAGGAATTTGCCAAGGAGGATGGTGAGGTCTAGGCCAGACTGAAACAGATCCTGAGTAACCCCAACAAAGAAAAGGTCGAAGGTAGATGATACAGTCACCCTTCTCCTAAGATAGGAATCAGCTGGACATAGGCCTCAGACTGGATATTGACCTGAGCTCTTCTTTGTAAAAACATCTCTCTTATTATTACTATCACACAAACCCGTATGCACACGTGTATGTATGCATATATTTACGATGCTGGAGTCGGGTATGTGAAGAAAACTTCGTGGAGTCAGTTCTGTCCTTTCACTTGGGTTCTGGGGGTGAAACTGAGATCATCAGGCTTGACAGCAAGCACCCTTAGCTTCTGAGCCATCTCCTTGGCCCTGGATTGGGCTTTATTTGGCTTGCGCTGTGAGCAAGGCCTAAGGACTCAGACCACTGGGTGCATCTCCAGGGAGGGCAGCTTTGAGACTGCAGGGACTGAGTAGTGGATATTACCACAGGGCTGCTGGGAGGTGGGGCTGTACACTGTGACCCATGTTCTCATCATGAACTGCCTCTGTCATCTCCCCTCTTCAGACCTCCATTTTCTTATTGCAGAATGGGGTTAGTGTTTCCCCATTAACACTTCACCCTTACTCTGTGCAAGCAACTATTCCTTTAAGGCTATACACATTTTTGTTTTATTTTGTTGTTTCCTGAGACAGGGTTTCTGTGTGTAAATGCTGGGATTAAAGGTGTGTGTGCCACTACCACCTTGCCTAAGGCTACACTCATTTTACAGAGGAAGAAATTGAAGCCACAGAGGTTGCCACTTGCTCACCACACAGCTGTAGAATTAGGATTTGACTCTAAGTATGGTGTTACAAGTTGTGGTGAGGTGGGTAGTGATGGCACACACCTTGATTCCCAGCATTCAGTAGGCAGAGGCAAACGGATCTCTGTGAGTTTGAGGCCAGCATGGTCTACAAAGCTACACACAGAAACCCTGTCTCAAAAACCAAAAAAAAAAAAAAAAAAAAAAAAAAAGAAAAGAAAAACAGCTGTGGTGAGAATTGAATGGGACAACAAATTAAGTAGGGAGCTTCATTCACAGTGAAAAGGAGAAAAGGGTGGGAGAAATGGGCTTCCAGCCTGGAAGGGGAAACGTGGGAGCCGCACAGTGTCCTCTGAGGAAGCCAGTACTAAGAGGCGCCCTCCCTCCCCCAGGAACCAAGGAGCCTGAGTTCTACCAGAGAAGTAGCTCAAGCTACTTCCTGAAGCAGGAGACATGGTAGGTACACAGCTTCCCCAAGGTAGGGTGAGATCCATGGTGGAGGCAGTTTTGATACTCTGCTCATAGTTCATGGAACACTTGATAGCATCCGCTTGTCTCCCAATACAAGTACTAGCCATAGCTAGTGGTGGCGCATGCCTTTAATCCCAGCACTTGAGAAGCAGAGACAGGTAGATCTCTGAGTTCGAGGCCAGCCTGGTCTACCGAGTGAGTTCCAGGACAGGCTACAAAGAAACCCTGTCTCGAAAATACAAAAACAAAACAACAACAAAAGCCCAACAAGTACTAGCCACAAGGGCCCCACCTATGTAGAACAGAAGCAATGATAGAACTGAAGCAGGTTATATGACCTCTGGGTACTTAGCCCCTCATCCAAATCCATGACCAGGAAACACCATCACTTGGGCTCTGCTGCCACACTGAGGGGACAGGGAGAACTGCAGCAATGAATGTTCCAGCAGCCACAGATTGGGGTCCTCATATTTCTAGTTGCTTGCAGTGCAGTGGATTTCCTACCGATTTTGATCGTCTTCACAACAGTCCATGGAATCCTAAGTCAGACCACGTTCATCAAGGGCCCCCAAATGGGAACCCTGCAGGATCTGGAAGTAGTTGCAAAATTGAACTGGCAGATCATGTTTTAGAGATGTAGCTCAATGACAGCACGCTTGCCTAGTAGCACCTATCAAGTTCTTGGTTCAATTCCTAGCAGGAATGAATTAGTAAATCTTTAAAAAAAATTAAATTAGGGGGCTGGAGAGATGTCTGAGATATTAAGAGCACTTAACTTGCTCTTTCAGAGGTCCTGAGTTCAATTCCCAGCAACCACATGGTGGCTCACAACCATCTATAATGTGATCTGGGGCCCTTTGCTGACACGCAGAGAGAACAGTATATACATAATAAATTTTTTAAAAAATTAAATTATATTAAAAACTAAGATACTAATATTCAAAAATAGTGATTTTCTATCCACATTTATTACTTTCTCTGAAATCCATGATCCCCCTGCTTCAATTTTCAGAGTGTTGGGCTAATAGGTGTGTACTGGCTGCACTTAGTGTTGTCCAGGATCTATTTGTTTTGTCTGTGTATGGTGCTGGGGATTGAAGACATGCTAGGTAGGCAATCTATCCGATCCTCTGTAATACCCAGCAAACAAATAACTCAAGGGCCTGATTAAAACCTGAAACCAGGGGATCTACCCACCTCTTCTGGCCTCCTCAGGCACCTCCACTCAAGTGCATAAGCCCATGTTAGACATATGAAACTAAAAACTTCTTTATAAAAAGAACTCAAACAAAACAGGTGAGATTAATTTAAATAATGTATTTTATTTAACTCAGTATGTCCAAAATAGTATTTCAACATGTAATCAATATAAAGTTATCAATTATATATTTTACATTCTTTTTCATACTAACTTCAAATTCTGGTGTGTATAAAGCATATCTCAATTGAAACTAGCCACATTTCAAGTGCTCAAAAGGCAGAGTCCAGTGGTTCCAGATTGGACAGCATGGGTCTTCTAATCCTAAGAAAGCAATGAGCTGCTGGGGGCATAGCTAACACTTATAAGGCCTAGAACTCACAAGGCCCTAGGTTTGATGCCCAGCACTAAAGAAAAAAATACAAGCAAGCAATGGAGTAAATATTATGATCCAGATTTAAATTTTTAAGACAGTGCTGAGGCTGAGAAATTTCAATCCAATTAATACAATTTCTTTGAGGAACCAGTAAGTCATAGATTTTGTAACAATTTTTGAATAGCAGTGTGGTAAGCTAGCTGCACAGTGGCCCCCAAGGCTCTCGGGTTCTACCCTCTGGAAGTCATACACTTACTTTTATAAGGAGTCGGGGTTAGGGTGTGGATCAGTGGTAGAGTCCTTGCCTAGCACTGGAGAGGCACTGGGTTCTATCCCTGGCACTGCCACAAAGAAAGTGGGGCTATGTAGCTGTGGGCTATGTGGGTGTTCCCATATCTAATTACGAATGCCCAATCAAGGACAGAAAAAGTTGGGTGCAGTGGCAGGATTGCCAGTTCAAGGCTAGAATGGGCTACAGTGAGACCCTGTGTACACGTACATACGTACACACACACACACACACACACACACACACACACACACTGGGGGAGAGGGCAGAGAGGCACTGAGAAGGATGTAGCATACAAAAGAGGTTATGTGACTATGGATCTAGAGTACCTGCATCTTGACTGGTTAGAACTACCCCAAGCTGCAAGAAGTAATCGAGAACAGGCTTCCCACCAGAGAAAGCCTCAGAGGGAGCATGAACCAGTTATGTTTTTATTGTTTTGAAACAGGGTCTCACTATGTAGCCTCAGCTGCTCTCCAGCTTCCTGTGTAGACCAGGCTAGTCTCAAACTTGCAATATTCCTCCTATGGCTTCTGCTGGGATTACAGACAAATACCATGCTTGGCCACTTTGCTTTCTGAGAACATGGTCTTGCTTTTTAGCCCAGGCTGGCACTGAACTTTTTGATCCTTTTGCCTCAGCCTCTGCTGGAATTATAAGCATGCAACACCACACCCAGCTAATTCTGTTGCCTTAAACTCTCATGTTTGAAGTAATGTTTTGGAAGCCATACAAAACTAAGACAAACTGATAAAATGCATCTCCCTCACATGGTATTTGAATTACAACCACAGGCAGATGATGTATTCCACACTTCAACAAAATGCCAGTCAAAAGTGTTCCATGGGCAACAACTAGCTATAGATTTACAAGCACACTGTACATGTTATTTACACTTACAGTTAATGGGCTCTACTGCTGTCCTATCTATACATCATAGAATACCTTATATGCACATAAGCATGTCATATACAGGTCTTTTTCCTACAGAGCCTGGCCTATAGGATACTTTATTTTTCTGAACTCTCTAGACCTGTTTCTTTCTCCACACAACACGGCTAGAAGAATTGGATGAGCTCCTGGGTGGGTAGGGCAGTACCAACTGCTGTTGGAGCAACTACTACCTAACAGGAGGGCTGAGTCAAGCAGGAGCTGATGGAGCAAAGCTGAACAGCCAACCTGAACAGCCCAGTGCCATGGCTGAAACAGGCAAGATTCAGGGAGTCAGGTGTAGGATTCTGAGAAACCTGCTTAAGGCTATTACTTCATGTGGATGGGGGCACTATTCAAGTAGAGACTGAAACCTAGGAGATCACTGGGTCAAGAGTTTCTCACATCCCTTGTTCCTCAGTCCCCATCCATTTGCCCCTAGGGCAAGGTGCCCAAGCATGGAGTGAGTTCACCACATCTGCAACATCATGGTTAGGATGACATTTGGTGCTTTCCTCTCAGTTCCATTGTCATCCGAGTGCATTGCACAGATCATACAGAGGCCCTGGCCCTTCTTGGCCTAGCACTGTTTTTCAAAATGTACTGGTTAGTCATTCTATAAGCAATGAAATAATTTGACCAAGATTCCACAGTGGCAATTTGACCAAACTGGCTCAGATCACTGGAGCAGAGCTGGGTAAACAGAAATGGTTGGCAACGCCCTGGGATCCACATCATTAGGAATCCCAATAGACTAAAATCCACTGAGGCCCAGCCTCAGCCTATCCCTATCTGCTTTGTCTACCAAGGTTCCAGCCAGGGAGCTCAAGAACCTGGCTACTGAGTACAAGAATCGCCATGTCCTCTACCAGAGCTCCCCTCTCCCTACCCCAGCTCCACTTGTGGCATTTGCACTGGCCTGCAGCTTCTCTTAACATGCCAGGAAGAGAGTGTAGTTTCGAGAATTCAACAAGGTATGTCCTTGGTCTCAATAGTTTATGAAGGCCAACCTCCTTGAAGGGGAGAGAGCAGTGGGCAAGGGCAAGGGCAAGTCCACCTGCAGCCATAAATCAAGAGGTCCAGTGTCAGTGGCCACTGTCTTCAGAGCACTGGTAGGCAATAAATTCAATTTTTCCAAATCCAGTTGGTAAGTTTAAGAAAATAAATTAAGGGACAAACCAAGGTCAGGCTTTCTCTTACCATAGCATCAGACAATTGTTTCAAAATATATTAGATTTGTTTTTTATTGTAGAGCACACACATATTAGGGCAAAGTGCTGCACACACAACTACAAATCATTTTTTGGGGGGGGGGAGAGCAGTAAAAAAACAAAAAAACAAAACAAAACCAAAAAAAAAAAAGAAAAGAAAAAAAAAAAAAAAAAAAAAAAAAAAAAAAAAAAAAAAAAAAACCAAAACCAAAAGCAAACAAAACAAAAAACAACCCAAAACCACAGAAGACCTGCAACTGCTTTAATTATGCAGTCTCAACTTGAGGGCTCCACATTGGCAAAGGATTTCTGACCCCAAAGAGGGATTTCCTGATGGTTGGCTGCTCCCCACATCTCTGTAGCCAGAGGCCTGAGGTCAGGCCTCTGTGCACCTCTAGAGTTGTGGTGGCATGTTGCTCGGAAGGCCTGTTTTTGGCAGACTCAATCCTTGTCTGGCTGCCAAAGACATTCCTAATGAACCTGGATCAGCAAAACCCCACAGCTTTCCAGGATCTGAGAAGGCAGAAACTGTCAAAGACTAACTTTCTATTATTTTTAGAAGTTCCTTTCCCAGCACCCATGGCTCTGAGGCAGAGAAAGTACCAATCCAATATGCAGGTCTGACTTCTGGCCTTGGATATAAGCTACAGATGGACAAGAGAGGACATACTTTCTTAGATAGATGAAATGGGGGGGGGGGGAGAAGAACCAAGATGGCCAACTGAGGAGAAAAGGAAAGGAAAAAGCCAAGAGACTAATGGGAGGGGAAACACCTCAGAAAAAAAGAAACAACGCCCTACCACACACCCCAAGTTCCCATAACCCAAATGCTAGACCGGAAGCAAATCAATTCCTCTAGCTAGAAACAATTCCTACAAATGACCCACTGCAGCAAATCTAACTGTTCCATACAACCACACACACATGCCTAAAAGGAGCAACCCAGAAAATGGGCAAGCTCTTGGCAAGAGGTCAGGACCACTGTGCTAGTCTCTTGACCACCCAGGATTGGTGGGCAGAGCAAGCTGGAGGGCATGCAAGGAGCCTGGGGACTCAGAATTGGGATGGCAGGGGCTGGCACTGTTTAAGCCCCACCCCCAGCCAACCTGAACAGTGAGGAACAGGGTATTTGCATGAGCTTCCAGAGTCTGGACAGCAGGTGAGATGTAGGGGCAGCAGGCCCAATGCAGGACCTATATGGCTCCAAGATACCTCATCCAAGCATGAGCATCAGTGGAAGAAAAGGGCTGGCAAAAGAATCGCCTTTAAATTTAAAACACTGCAAAGTTTACATTTAAAGCCCAAACAAGAATTCCTTAACCAAATCATTTTGTGTGTTTAAATAAACCTAGTCTGACACATTTCCACTTGAAGACAGCTGTCCCCACTGTCTTGACTGGCTACTCTGGTATGAGTGTTCCCCTACAGAAGCTAACAGCCTTTTCCATCAAGGAGGAAAGCCAAGAACATAACCCAGGTCTTGCGCCAATTCTGTTCTTTAGCCTTAATAGGCAACGAAGAAAGGAAAACATATATAGGACCAAAATAACAAACAAAGAAAAAAACACTCAAATGAAACAGGAGATGGGGCAGCTACATCAGGATTAGCCAGAGTTCTAGGAGGGCACAGGGCCTCAGTGTCTCCGCATCTTCACCTTCCGGGTGGGGCTGCCTGCTCCCTCCGGGCAATCTTCTGAGGACTCATAGGACTTGCGCCAATAGTTCTCAGAGCTAAAGCTACCCCTCCGCCGGTGTGTGGGTAGAAGCACAGACCTCCGGTTTTCTTCTTTGTCCATCTCCAGGATCCGGGGTCTGCAAACAATGGATACAAGCTATTACTTGAGAAGTCAGGAGTTGCCTAATCTTGCCACCACTGTAGGGGATTCAGAAGCACCCCCATCCTAGCATTGAGTTACTTTTCTCAGTAGATCTCAATCCAGATGTACTAACAGTGGTGGGGCCTGCCCACTAAGTGACAGTAGGCAGTCCTTATCTTGGGGATGTCTCTTAGTCACCTGGTGGAGTCTATTCTGACTGTGGAGCTCAGTACCCTTTCATGTCTGCTGGGTCCTGCCATGTATCTCTACTTCCCATTTCTCCTGTTCATAATCATCCCTGCAACTCTTGCAACCCCCATGGTCTCTAAAACCACCATGCTCTTTTCTGCCTCAGGGCTTTAGCTCTTACACAACTTCTCTCCTAGAATGCCCATACACACAGCTTTCTCACCCTTCTGGTGTCTTTTGTTTTTGTTTTTTCGAGACAGGGTTTCTCTGTGTAGCTTTTTGGAGCCTATCCTGGCACTCACTCTGGAGACCAGGCTGGCCTTGAATTCACAGAGATCCGCCTGCCTCTGCCTCCCGAGTGCTGGGATTAAAGGCGTGCACCACCACTGCCCGGCGCTTCTGGTGTCATTTTAAACAATGCCCTTCCATAAACCCTCTCCAAGAAATGCCTGGTTCACTTCTAAGTGCCAAGATGCTCTCTTACAACTACAGGCTCCTAAGCAGTCTTCAGACAGACCATCAGCTGCACTGCAGGCTGTTGAGGGCTCTAAGTACCTGTGGGCAGCATCAGGGTCTGCCTTGCGGTGGGACCTTTTGGGTTTCAGCGCAGGATCTCTGCTGTTTCCTGACAGTCGATCTGAAGTATAGTTGGGTGGCAATGTGGAGCTGCTCAGGGATTTTGTTTCCAAACGCGGCGCATCTAATCTTGTCCTGTAAGGGAAACACAAAAAGGGTCTCAAGAGGGCCTCTGGTTAAGTAATAAGCCCCATAAGAACAGATATATCTCCAGTGAAGACTGGATTGGCATGCAAACTAGCAGTCTGTGTTCTGTGCCTTGGTCTCTTCATGGTTCAACTAGAGATTGGTCTAGTGACTTCCAGAGAATGTCACTTCTGTTTGGATAGCTCCAATGTGTGCTATGCACGCAGACAGACCCAAGGCACTCTCAGCCACAGAAGGCAGCATTTCTTGGTGCTTTTGGTTTTTCAAGACAGTTTCTCTGTATAATAGCCCTAGCTACCCTGAAACTTGCTTTATAGACAAAGCTGGCCTCGAACTCAAAGAAATCCACCTGCCTTTGCCTCCCAAATGCTGGGATTAAAGGCGTGCTGCACCACCTGCAGCACCATCTGCAGCAGCAGCAGCAGCAGCAGCACCACCACCACCACCTGGCTGAAGGCAGCAGCTTTTAACCCAGTCAGACTTGTAGTTTCTCTAGGATCATCTACCCAACCTGCCAGTGAACTCTGGGTATACCTCAATAGATACTGTCCATCCCTACCAGGAATACAAACACAGGGAGGGTTTTGCCCCAGGTCTACAGAAGAGGTGGAGAAAAGCAGAACCACTTTACTTTCTCTTAGACACAGGGTCATGAAGGCTAAATGGCAGAGTCAGGAAATGGAGAAAAGCCTAGCCTACTCCATACTCCTGCTATACTCACTTAAGCAGTGGCCCTTAGGGGAATGTTAAACAAGCAGAGACCAAAAGGGCTTCTTTTTTAATAACAATATATAATATATACCACACCATATTTTTATTATATATAATATATAAATAATATTATATTTAATTATGTGTATGTATGTGTGTTGTGGGGGTATATGCAGGCATCAATGGAGGCCAGAGAAACTGGATCCCAGCAAGGTGTCTAAGGCAGAGGTAGTGTTCACTGTGATGGAGCCGAGCTGCCTGAGGGTAGCATAATACTGGGAGAGAGGGAACCAGTTCACATTCACTATGCCCCAGAGATGGCAAGGGTATCTGTGGGGGCAATAGCTAAGGGATGGCCAAAGTTAGGGAAACCAAGATCTAGCCACTCGTACTCTCCCGAGGAATAAAGAACACATCCACTATACTCACCCTCTGTTCATCCAGTCACTAACTAGGGTGGGGGTCCCTGGCAGACCTCTGGCTCCAATGGCAAAACAAGCCGTTGAGCTCAGGCTCCTACTACCCATCATTATGTGAATCCTACATCCCATTGCTCTCAGTGGCTTCCTATAGCCATCCAGGTTAGTATCAATTTCCTCCTCATTTCTAGTCTGTTCCAGCATAATGGATGCCTCAGAACTTGTGTTCCCTCTTTTTGTGGTGCCATGAATGGAACTGGAGGTTCAGACATGCTAAGCAAGCCTCTAGTGTGGCGCTATATCCCTAGGCCAAAGAGCACCTCTCTGGCCAAATTACCTCAGAACCTGAGATCCTTCTGTTCTTGGATGAGACCCAACCATTTGAGTACCTCATGCATATCTCTATTAAGACTTTCTCGACTTGCCCCTCTCTGGTGAGTATTCAGTGGCTAACGTCCCCAAAGGACACGAAGGTAAAGAGATCACTCAGGAGTGACCTGAGAGGTCAGATTGCTGTCAGATATGGCCATGGACATGGTTAACTGGTACTTCCAGATTACAGACAGTGAAAAACAGAAGGGACAACATAAGAAACAGTCCAGAAGAAGCTTGATGCATGAGAGCTGAGGGATCCATGGGCTCACAATAAGGTTAGGAGATACATTGGTGTTTTTACAAAAAATGCCACCCCCCCCCCCCCGCCCCCGACAGGGTTTCTCTGTATTGTTTTGGAGGCTGTCCTGGAAATTGCTCTGTAGACCAGTCTAGCCTCGAACTCACAGAGATCCACTTGCCTCTGCCTCCCGAGGGCTGGAATTAAAGGCGTGCACCACCAACGCCCAGATCAACAATGTCATCTTTATGAGAATGTTATTAAAAGGGTTCAAATGTGGAATTTGCTGCTTTTGCGATAGCTGTAGGGGTTGAATATTTCCTACTTCTCCAAATGTTAAAAAGCATCACTGAAGACAGCACCCGAAACTATTTTGTGACTTTGCGCTCATAAAGATTTCTTCACTCTAGCATCCTTAGCTGTATATTTGTCCTTGAAAGAATATTAGTATGATTTAATAAAGGAAAAAAAGAGAGATCACGTGGGCCAGGTATAGTTCAGTGGGGTAAAACACTGGCCCATCCATATAACAAACAAATCAAATCATACTAACAATACTCCTAGCACTATCACAGAACATACTAACCTTAGCCAACTAACATTTGCATTCCTTCTTTTTGCAGATGTTTTTTATTTAACTAGAAACAAGATTGTTTTACATGTCAATCCCAGTTCCCTCTCCCTCCCTTCCTCCCCTACCACCCCCCCACCAACTAAAACCCTACCTATCACATATCCTTTCTGCTCCCCCTGGAAGGTGAGGCCTTCCATAGGGTGTCATCAGAGTCTATTGTATCCTTTGGGATAGGGCCTAGGCCTACCCTTGTGTGTCTTGGCTCAGGGAGTATCCCTCTATGTGGAATGGGCTCCCAAAGTCCACACCTATGCTAGGGACAAGTACTGATCTACTACAGGAGGCCCCGTAGATTTCTGAGGTTTCCTCACTGAACATTTGCATTCTTAAACCTACTTCTTATCAAAAGTGGCCTATTTACACTGCCATGTCTCATTTCACCTACTTCAATGGACAGTGCCATCTCAGGAATTCAAGTATTGTAAACAGACTCAGTGGAACCCTGAAAGCTTCCTAGACCATTAAGACCTGAAAAAGCCTTGCGAGCTATCTCCTGAGACACCAATGCTGATCTAAACTCTTCCTTAACCCCTTCATCTGCACCAGTTAGTCTGCTAAACTTGCTGGTCTTCCAGCCACTGAATATACCATTCCTGTCTAGCTAGTAGTAAGATGGATATGATTAATTTTTAATTTTCTTCCTGGTGGGCCCTCAGGGGACATATTCTGTGCTTTTCTAACAGTGTGCCCTCTGCTTTGTGCTGTAATGGCATGCAAAAATAGAAATTAGTATGGGTGTCTTATGGTGCCTATCTTGGAGGCCCATATACAAAAAAAGGTAAGCCAGAAATCCCTGCTCAAAAATCATCCCAAGCAACCCACTTCCTGCCTGAGCCCCATTCCAGAGTCACACCTCCTACTCTCAGTGTTAATATGTGAGCATGTGGCAACAAGCCAGGTCTTCCAGGGGGAGGAACACTAGGGTGCACAGCAGGAAATCACACAGACACTAGACCCCCCATTCACTACTACCATGTCTACGAACTAATTACTTAACCCCTGAAGTTGGTTAGCCTCTTGATCATCTAACCCGTATTTAACCCTTCAACTACCCTCCAAGAGGTTGGGTCCAGTTTTTCTCCAGGAGTACCAATGACCACAATATCCAGGGACATTGCTGGAGACAGACACTTTTAAGGACATGCTACTTCATCATACTGTCAGGTAGTTTGCTTTACAATTCTCCTTTTTTTTTGAGAGAGGGTCCTCTCTATGTAGACCTGTCCAGACTGGCCTCACTCTCAGAGATCTGCCTGTTTCTGCCTCCCCCCTGCCTATAGTTCTCTTTATTTTTTGGTCTCCCCCACACCCAAGACAAGGCCTCTCTGTATAATCCTGGCTGTCCTGGATCTCAGTCTGCAACTAAGCTTGTCTCAAACTTGGAGATCCACCTGCCTCTGCCTTCCAAGCATTGGCATAAAAAAATGTATTTGTTGTTGGACAGTGGTGGTGCATGCCTTTAATCCCAGCACTTGGGAGGCAGAGGCAGATAGGCAGATAGTGATTTGCTCAGATTTCCAAGAAGCTGAAACTACAGGCATATGCCATCATGTCGAATATATTTGGTACATAGACAGTACTGGTATATCTCTCAGTACTGGAGATTTAACTCAGAGCATGGATTCCCAGGTAAACACTCTACCATTGAACTATATCCTAAGCACAGTATTTTTTTTTTTGTTTAAAGATTTTATTTATTTATTATATATACAACATTCTGCTTCCATGTATATCTGCACACCAGAAGAGGGCAACAGATCTCATAATGGATGGTTGTGAGCCACCATGTGGTTGCTAGGAATTGAACTCAGGACCTCTGGAAGAGCAGTCATCTCTGGAGCCATCTCTCCAGCCCCTAAGCACAGTATTCTTAATTTCTAGTTTGAGACAAGGTCTCACAAACATGCTCTCTGTAGCTTAGGCAGGTCCTACACTTACAATCAGTATTGGCCTCCTAACTGTAACAAATATATCTCACTAAATTTAAGATATCAACAATAAAGGAAATGAATTACAGGATACATGTAAACTCTAATAGTCTCACAATGTTCTATAAATCAAAAACTATTAAAAAACAAACAAACAAACAAAAACAAACAAAAAGCCCCAGAGCATATTAAGCTAATTGTTCTTCTTTCTTTCCAAGACAAGGTTTCTCCGTGTAGCCCTGGCTGTCCTGGAACCCGCTCTATAGACCAGGCTGGCCTTGAACTTACAAAGATTCTTCTGCCTCTGCCTCTGCCTCCTTAGTGCTGGAATTAAAGGACTTGCCACCACCACCCAGCTAATTGCTTTTCTAATTCTTCAAATGTCACTGGTTTTTAATTTTCAGTGGTGGATAAGTACATACAAATATAATCCAATAGTGAAAATACAATCTAGTGTGAAGCCCCACAGCTTCTGTTCTGAATGTCTATTCTAACTATATAGACGTTCATTGCCTTGTATAGTCTTCGGACCTGGTTGAAGGCCAAAAGAGTGTTGGATTCTCTGTGACTGGAATTACAGATGGTTGTGAGCAGGTTGTGACAACCTGGTCTTCTGGACAAGTAGCCAGTGCTCCTAACCAATGAACCAACTCTTTTGAGACAGGGTCTCTCCATGTAGTCCTGGCTGTCTCAGCTATGTAAACCAGGCTAGCTTTGAACTCACAGAGATCTATTTGCCCCTGCACTACCATACTTGATTTACATGTAACTTTTTTTTTTTCTGTGTGTGTGGGGCTTGGGGGGCGGTTTAGAGACAGGGTTTCTCTGTGGCTTTGGAGACTGTCCTGGAACTAGCTCTTGTAGACCAAGCTGGTCTTGAATTCACATATCACAGAGATCTGCTTGCCTCTGCCTCCGGAGTGTGGGGATTAAAGGTGTGTGCCACCACTGCCTGGTCACATTTTTTTTTTTTTTTTTTTTTTTTGGTTTTTCGAGACAGGGTTTCTCTGTGGCTTGGAGGCTGTCCTAGAACTAGCTCTTGTAGACCAGGCTGGTCTCGAACTCACAGAGATCCACCTGCCTCTGCCTCCCGAGTGCTGGGATTAAAGGCTTGCGCCACCAGTGCCTGGCTCACATTTTTTTAAATAACAAAATTTTTAAACTTTCAAAGATTTTTAAAAGACATCATTTACATTTTAAAGGGGGAAAAAAGGGCAAACAATATCCACCTCATTAAGCACAACCTGAATCTGCACACTAGACAAGCTTTGCTCACCTTTACACTTCAGAAATACAGGCTGGTGGATCTCAAGAGTTTGAGACCAGCCTGGTCTACACAGTGAATTCTAGGCCAGCCAGGGCAACATTATAAGAATCATCTAAAACAAAAACACCAAAACCAAAAGAAAGAAAGCACAAGCCTCATATAGCCCAGGCAGTCTTAAACACCTCTCCTACCTCCACTTCCTAGGTGTCAACATTTCAGGAGTGCCTGACTATGCTTCACTTTCTTTTTCTCCCATAGCTAAGAGCCAGCTAAATACTACATCCTAACCTCCCACTCTTGTCACCTCTCCTCATTCCTTGCTCCTTCTAGAAGCGAAAGCCTAGGAATTTTTAAAGTAGGCTGCTATGGCACAGTCTAAAAATAATCACCAAAAGCACATGTGACAAGTCAGAACGGGCATGTATGCGTGTGTGTTAGGAAAGTACCCCCCAAATCTTGTGTCAAGACTGTGCCCAAAAGGACTAGGGATAATTCAGAAGAGCATGTACTATTCTTGCAGAGAACCCAAGTCTGGTTCTTAGCATCCATATCTGGTGGCTTACAAATTACCTGGAACTCTAGCTCCAGGGAATCTGACTCCCTCTTCTGGACTCCAGACACTTGCACATATGTATACATTGATACACACACACACATATAATTAAAAGCAAAATAACCTAGGTGGTGGTGCACACCTTTGATCCCAGTACTCAGGAGGCAGAGGCAGGCAGACCTCTGAGTTTGAGGCCAGCCTGGTCTACTGAACAAGTTCCAGGACAGCCAGGGCTACAAAGAGAAACCCTGTCTCAACAACCCCCCCCCCCCAAAAAAAAATCCTTGAAAGAAAAAAAAGTGTGCCAATAATTTTCAGGAGCACATCTTTGCTCAACACTGGACTCCCTAAACAGCCTAAGGATGTAAAATAAGATATTTTGTGTCTTTCTGCTCCCCTAGATTATATAGTGCATGCAAGAAGTAGATAGGTTAGAGGATTCAGACAGGCCTGTAGTTAAGGCAGAGGATGCCAGACATGAAAGTACTTACTTCCTGAGAATGATGACCGCTCGGCGTTCTTTAATGTCCTGAGGCCGTATGCAGTGAGTGATTTCATCAGCAGCATATCCACTAGAAAGAAACAGAACCAGTAAGAGAGTAGGCAAACAACCAAAGTTCATGGGGGACAGGAAAAGTACCAAACCTCATGGCTGCCCTCTGAGAAGTTCAAGAATATACATGGGAGGGAAATATCATGTTTAAGCTCTAAGGAGTGTCTGCCTAGAAACGATTAAAGGAAAAACTTGGCACAGAAGATTCACAGGTCACTTAAGACAAAGTCTGAAGCAGGACACTCCAAGTATAGACTAGAATCCTTTTTGTTCACAGCTCTTGAGGGTAGGGTATAGTGCAGAAAAGCACTTGCCTGGCAAGTGTGAGGCTCTGGGTTCAATCCCCAGCACCAAAACAAACATAAGAATAAAGAAATTCTGGAGGCAACTGGAGTGAAGGTGAAAGTCCTTGGTGAAAATACAGAAACCTGCCCCCAGAGGATGCCGAGATAGCCACTGACAACATAGAAATATAGGGATCACTAAATCCCAACACAGAACTTTCCTACTTGGAAAAAAAATTTTTTTTCAATAGCCTCCTTTGGAGAGATCCAAATTTTGACAGCTATGTTTGAGATATTTTACAAATTTCCATCACAATGAAATTCCTACTTAAAAGTTACATGATATTAAAACTACTTAAAGGCTAACAAATGTGGTTAGATGGTTATTCTATTCTCAGCTGGCATCCCTCTGATTTGAAGTTCTAGGAATAACGGAGCCCATCTTATCTCTCAATCCCAAGAGATAAGATACTCCCACTCCAAGATACTCCACTGAGCTGCAGAGATATACACAGGCGTCAGGCTGGATGGAAGAGCTTGCCTTTAAGCTTTCCCATTCAAGATCTCTAGCTGCCTCTATACCATACACTTTTTGGTTTTTGAGACAGGGTTTCTCTGTGTGTAGCCTTGGCTGTCCTGGAACTCACTCTGTATGGCAGGCTGGCCTTGAACTCAAAAGAGATTTGCCTGCCAATTCCTCCCCATGCTGGAATTAAAGGCCTGCACTACCATGCCTAATGCAGACCCTTTTCTCATGGCTACTCATCTGTTCCTTCTCTAGAGCAGGTGTACAGATAATACATGCATAACCACCTGGAACACAAAAGATCTGGGAATGACTCCTTAAGATCTAGGCTGTTCTTTTTTTTTTTTTTTTTTTTTTCAACAGGGTTTCTCTGTGTAGCTTTGGAGCCTATCCTGGCACTCACTCTGGAGACCAGGCTGGCCTCGAACTCACAGAAATCCGTCTGCCTCTGCCTCTGGAGTGCTGGGATTAAAGGCAAGTGCCACCAACGCCCAGCTAGGGCTAGGCTGATCTAAGAGCAATGCTGAATTCAAAAGCCAATAAGAAATACAAAGCGAAAATGATTCAGGGTCAGCCCTCAGAGCAGTGGTTCACAACCTCCCTAACCTCATGTAATGACCTCTACCAATAAAATTATTTCATTGCTACTTCATAACTATAATTTTGATACTGTTATGATTTTAGGTGACCCCAGTGAAAGGGTCGTTCAACCCCCCAGTTTGAGAACCACTGCCTTGGAGGAAAGCACTTCTGATTTAAAAATCTGTTTCAAACAGCTGGCCAGAGTTAGTAGGAGCCCTTTGACTCGAGACCGACAGCCGGGGAACCTGCACAAGACCGAACTAGGGCCCCCGAATGCAGGTGTCAGTGGATGGCTTGGGCAGTTTGTGGGGCCATTGGCAGCGGGACCAGGATCTATCCCCTAGTTCATGAACTGGCTTTTTGGAGCCCAATTCATTCATATATATGTATCTGCCTCAACGTGGTGATGGGAGGAGAGGAGGGAGGGGTAACTGGGATAAGAATGTAAAGTAAAAGAAAAAAGAAAATCTGTTTCAAAAGCCAGCACTCAGGCAGCAAAGGCATGTGGATCTCTTGAAGTTCTAGGTCAGACTAGTCTTCACAGCAAATTCCAGGACAGTTAGGGCTACATAGAGGTGTCCACCCCCATTCTGGTTGGGTCCATGCTGGAGATAGAGCAAGCCTATTGATAAATGCCTTACCTGTTCCTACCCCCACTCCCAGCTGCTTCTAGATCAGGGTTCTTTAGTGGAGAGAGAGAGAGAGAGAGAGAGAGAGAGAGAGAGAGAGAGAGAGAGAGAGAGAGAGAGGATATTATCCTCAAAAGAGACTAACAAATGAGAGAGAGAATATTATTCTCAAAAGAGACTAACAAATATCCATAAACCAAATCAAGTTGGAAAATACTAATTAAGAGTTCAAAAAAAGAATTACAATGGCAAAAGAATCTATTGACTTTAACTGAGCACTGACGAAAGAATGCACTCTTCACTCCTATTAAAACTGTGAGCCCTTGCGGCGTTGGTGGTGCACACCTTTAATCCCAGCACTCAGGAGGCGGAGGCAGGTGGATCTCTGTGAGTTCGAGACCAGCCTGGTCTACAAGAGCTAAACAGGACAGCTTCCAAGCCACAGAGAAACCCTGTCTCGAAAAACCAAAACCAAAACAAAACAAAAAAACCTGTGAGCCCACAGAAAGCCCACAGAGAGAAGAACATAGGAGGAGTTACAGAGAACTTGGGTTAAAATTAGGACTTTGTCAGGTACAGCTTTTTTGTTTGAGACAGGGTCCCTCTATACAGCCCTGGCTGTCCTGGATAAAATTCACTATGTAGACCAAGTTGACCTTAAACTCAGAGATCCAACTGCCTCTGCCTCCTGAGTACTGGGATTAAATGTGTGTACTGTCATGTCCCACCAAGCTACAAGTTTTGTGACCTGAGTTAAGTCACATGCTTGAACAGAAAACCCTAATTTCTTCAATGATTGTAAGGAGAACAGTAGAGTCTTCGGTGTTCATTTTGTTATGCTCTATAATTTATATGCTTATTTTTGTCATTATTAAAGACTCAATATGTTAAAAGGCAAACAGACACCACTTCCCTTCAAGGCAGAATCAAGAGTTAGACCATTTACATGAAGGAAAACAATGGCAAGGGAGCAGAGAGAGAGGCCTATCTAAGAGTTGAAAATGATGCTGGATAACTCATGAGTGCCTTGGACAATCCTATCATTTGCTAAGCACTGCTAAAGAGCCTAGACTACTTAGCAAGCCAGAGCCTTGAGTTCAGCTCCTGCAGAGGAAACACAATCTTTGACCCCGTACAGGGTTGCACTTCTACATTAGCACGGGCCTCTTGGCCCTATTCCCAGGCTAGGAGTTAGCTCTTGTCTCATTCATTTTTTTTTTCTTTCCATTTTGACTTTTAAGACAAGACCTCTGGGGCTGGAGAGATGGCTCAGAGGTTAAGGGCACTGGCTGCTCTTCCAGAGGTCCTGAGTTCAATTCCTAGCAACCACATGGTGGTTCACAACCATCTGTGATGAGATCTGGTGCCCTCTTCTGGCCTGCAGGGACACATGCAGACAGAACACTGTATACATAATAAATAAATCTAAAAAAAAAAAAAAAAAAAAAAAAAAAAAAGACCTCTCATTCTGTAGCCCAAGTAGGCCAGTAACTATATAGTCTAGACTGGCCCCAAATCCACAGCAATCCTCCTACCTCAGCCTCTTGAATATTGAGATTACAGGTGTGAGCCATGTTATTATCATTTTATATGAGTGACTAGAGAAGGAGCTAAAAGGTAGTCCTACATACTATAAATACATAGATCTTCTCAAAAGACCTAAGTCTAATGGCACATCTCAAAGGTCTGAATCTGCAGTGCAAGCTACATGTAACGTTCCCTGATGTTAACAAGTATTATATTTCACTTGGCTATTATAAATATGACTAAGGATCCCGACTTCTCATTTCCAACAAGAAACCACTTCTCTTAATGTAGCTCTGGAACAAATCCAGACTGTCAAAGCTTGACTGCTTTCATGTTCCCTGCCCCATCCTCCAAAGGGTTATATAAAACAAACCAGCCATGCCAGGTTCCTGCCCTAAGCCCAGGCCTCACAACTAGTATGAAGGGAGCACTACACTGAACCACAGACGTGACCTTGACATACCAACCCTATATTTAAGTCTTGTTAACACCAGCATTCTAGAATTTCCTGTTATCTCTGTGATAGCCTACTGCTTTTTCCTCTGTGGGAGAAAGAACCCAAAAAGTTTTAACAGAATTTTCCTGGCGGAACTTAAGCAGAAAATGCCCAGTCAAGACCACAAAGAGTGCCTTTTACTGCTAAGAACCTTACCTGCTACACTGAAAATCTCACTCTGCCATTCTGAAATGTAATATGCCTTGGGTTCAGTTCTACCCTTAATGTGAAAGGAAAGTTCTATAGCCACCTGCTCCTGTTTTCACAATAAAAGTAGAGGAATACCTTATGCTGTCTAGCTGGTCCGCTCTCTGCCTCATGCACAGCAACAATGCTTACTATGCTATCCATACTAGCTCTGTCACTCATTAATCCTATACCTTAGAATGACAAGGGAGCTGACATATCTGTCTCCTCCAGGTAAAATTTCCCTAAGCCTCCTGCCCCAAATGATTTCTTCCATGCTACCCAAACACATCATTCCATGGCAAAGAAATTGTATTCTTTCTAAGACAGCACACTGTTCAAAAACCTTACTCAACTCTGCATGATGAACAAAAAATTAAATGTGCACTAATACTCTACACCAAAACAGTCTATGACTTTGAAGCCTCTTTTTAAGACCACCAAAACAGATTGCAACAAGCCTTTCCTTAGAGGACTGTACACAAATTGAATGAGTCTGAAAAACCATTATTACTAAGGAAATGTGCAGGACTATGCATGTCTCTTCTAGGGACAGCCTTAGAGATGGAGTTGATAAGGCTCACTTCCAAGATGGCCACCATTCTCCATCTGTTCCATGTCCTGCGTAGGCCGGGGCAGACCAAAAATGGATGAACTAGACAAGGTCACATCCTAACGCTAGCCTCCCTTTGATGGGCCCCTTGAACCTGCCTCATCATTGATAGACTTGCAGAGGAAGAAAGTTGAAGGCTAGGGTTGTGGCAGGAGCCACTGGTACACAGGGAGGACTGTGAACGCAAGTTTTAGGAAAAGAAATAACTTAAAGAAGTCTTGGGGCTTTTTGGACACTGATATATCCCAATTCTGTATACACCAAAGTACTGACAGCCGCTCATCTTTTTTTTTTTTTTTTTTTTTTTTGGTTTTTAAAGACAGGGTTTCTCTGTAGCTTTGGAGACTGTCCTGGAACTTAGCTCTTGTAGACCAGGATGGTCTTGAACTCACAGAGATCTGCCTGCCTCTGCCTCCCAAGTGCTGGGACTAAAGGTGTGGGCCACCACTACGAGGAGTGTGGCTCATCTCTTGAGACGTCTTTAACAAAACTTCAAGAATTCAGCCACATAACAGAGATTCAATCTTTCCTGACAACTCTAAAGCATCATTGGCTTCCTTTTTAGCACAAGAGAAAAACAGGACCATTAACTAATTTGCTCATGGCTGGTGTGCATGCACCTCCCAACACTCACACTAGGGAGGCAGAGGCAGGTCAATCTGTCAGTTTCCTAGTATACAGAAGTGAATTCTAGGCCGCCCAGGGTTACATAGTGAAACCCACGCCTCAAAAACAAATAAATAAACAAATAAAATTTGTTGATGTTCAAACAGCTTAGTGATGATGCTGAAACTTCCACCAAGTTTACATAATCTTTTGTTTCTGGTAGCTGAATGTGTTAAGTGAGTAACAAGCAAAAGCAGAAAATCCCATCTGTTTCTTGGTAACAGGGTTTAATTTGTCATGGGGCCTTGCTGGCCTCAAAGAATATGGGAATAAGTACCAGTCCTATGAGACAGGGAGGGTTGTATCGCACCGAGTATTGCACACTAACTGCTCAGGCTAAAATGGCCAGCCTGTCAGCCCTGAGATTTTTGTGGCCTGTTTATTCTTTGCTTGCTGTGAGTTTCCTGTTTGAGATCATGGCTCCCAGCTAGCTGTTTCTCCTTTGCTACTTTCTGCCTTGTCAGGCCTGGCAACACAAAGGGAAGCTAATTTCAACAACCAACAGCCCTTCCAGGGAGTGTACAGCCCTGAAACGAAAATTTCAAACAACGGGCAAGTGAGATAGATGGCTCAGTGGACAATGGTTCTTTCTGCCAAGACTGACTTCCTTAGTTTGATACTAGGGACCCACAGGGAGAGAGTCCACCCCCACAAGTTGTCCTCTGATATACCACAAACACATATGCATACACACAAATAAATGTACATAATGGAAACAACAACAACAACAACAACAACAACAACAACAACAACAACAACAAAAACCAACCCAAACAAGAGGTGCAGCCCAGGACTTTCCCCAACTATTTTGAGCCACAAAGCTAAATTTTGCTTTCTATCAGCCAAACAAGATCAGCTATTAGCCCCAAACTTACAGGGATGCTTGACTGCTTGATCCCCCAATACTAGTAACCAGAAGATCAAAGACTAAGCTCACAATGGATGGCTAGGTGAAGCAGTCATTCTACTGGTGGCCAAGACCCAGATCTCTGAAAGGAGTAAAAAAGTGATTAAGGGAAACAGCTCACAAGCAGTTAGTCTTGAGGTAATTATTCTAACTAAAACAACTGAAGTCTGTTGCTTAAAATCTTTTTTACTTTAGAAAATTACCTTACAAAGTAATACATGTACCACCTTTTTATTTGTGCATGTGTGTGGGCACACATGCACATAAGAGGCCAGAGGTCAACTTCAGGTGCCATTCCTCAAGCATCATTCACCTTGCTTTTGTTGAGACAGGGTCTCTCATTGGCTAAGAAGGCTAGGTTGGGTGGCTAATAAGTGTCTTCACTTCTCTGGCCCTGGGATTACAGATATGGGCATATCACATCTGGCTTTAAAGAAGGAAGATAAGGGCTGGGATATTTCTAGGGAATCAAACTTAGGTCCTTATGCTTCTAAGCACTAAGTTCAGTTCACCAACTGAACCATCTCCAGCTCTGGGGTCTATTTTAATCTGCCCTATTCACCTTACAGAGCCAGGACAAAGAATATGGGATGAGTGACATGAAGAAAAGGTAAATGATAGAGCATAAAAAAGGGGACCCGCCCCTTCCAGGTCCAAATTAGGAAAGTTACCAACAGTCAAAACCTGACAGTTGGGTTGGGAAAGGAATGTAAAATGTTTCTAGAGTGGTCTGTGAAGCCTTGCTCTAATAAAAATGCAGGTCTAGACACCAGAGTCAAATGTCTGCCACTTATCAAAACACGTGTTGAACACCAATAAATGTAAAACAATTTTACCATGGTGCTTTTGCCAAATACAGATATACTGCCACTAACAAGTGAAGACAGCACCCACATTCATCCATCTAACTGTTTCCATCTAACTTGCATGCAGCTTTACCTCTGGAAAAATGAACCCACCAGGAAAAAAGGAAAAAGCAAACTTTTTACAGGCTTCCACACAGGATTTGATAAGGGGCATTACTAATAGGCAGGTGCTCATTTAACTTCATACCAGGCAAGCAAAGTACCGTTAACAGGTTCTTGAAGATTTAAATTAGCAGGTGTGTCTAGAACCCTAGGACAATAGTTCTCAACTGGGGATGAAGCTGCCCTGCAACCCTCACCTACTGGGGCACCTGTCAATGTCTGGAGCCCTAAAAAGTGTTTAGTGTCTAGCAGATAAAGGCCAGGGATGCTCCTATTTTTTTTTCCCACTGCATGGACAGCTCACCCAGAAAAAAATTTACAAGCTCCAAATATCAACAGTAGTTGAGAAACTACTGGTATCACTAGGATAACCCCCTATCAGAGTCTCTGATATGGAATGCCACCTGCCTCACAGCACCCATGTTTACCACTGACTACATTCTACTGCTGCATTTGAAGCTCTGCTACTTTGTGATTCCACCACTCTGGCTATTTTCTAGTCATTCCTTAGTTCATCTTCCTTCCAAGAACTTCCAATATCTCACAGTAAGATGCTCCCACAACATGCTTCTTTTATTATCTTTCTGGACTCTGATGATCCACCTAGTCTAAAGCCTCTACTGAGGATGAACTATGTGAAGACTGGAGTCATGTCTCAAGATCCACCAATTCAATTCCCTAGCACCCTTCCCACCTGGAGCAGGAGCTCACTAAGTAGTTGTATAGACATTTGAGTGCCTATCCTGTCATGCTCTGTTAGACACCAAATCACATTTAACTAAAAGGCCACAAAAGTTGGCAGTATTTGTTATAGAGCTAAGAAAGCCAACTCTGAAAAGATACCTATAAGATCCCAAAGAAAGCTAGCCATGTTGGCTCACTCCGGCAATCCTAGCACTCTGGAAGCAGAGGCAGTAATAGTCCTGAGGTGGAGGCCAGCCTAGGCTACAGGTTGAGACTCTGTCCCCCACCCCCTCCCCCCAATAAATATAATCCCAAAGTAAGCTGGATTCAAAGCCTGGGGCAGCACTTTTCAGGACTCGGCTGTGCCTCCCACACTAACTCTGGAGCCAAGCTTGAATCCAGGAGGGGCTGGAAGGACTGGGAAAGCTTTAGGACTTTACTACTGCAAAGAAAGACAATTTTCCTGATGATGCAATCTTGTTAATCACTAACAGACCTGCACATTAAGAGTTTGTAAATTCTGCTTTTAAATCTAGGAGTGTGCTGTAGGGGGAGTCTCTAAATGCCTGAGAATTCCCCACTAAGCAGCCAGTCACTGATAACCCTCTAGACAACCTTAGAAGTTTATGAAGAAAAAAAAATCCCACTAAATGACCAAATGGCCTTTGTGTGACATCCTTTCAGGACCAAGAAACTTCAACAAGGCAGACCCCCAAATCTCCCTTACATAGCAAGCTCCCTTGAAATGCCTTCTTTTGGAAAGTGAGTGGATGGATATTTTTGATCCACTTACAGCAGTCCTCTTGTCTCATCCTCATGAGTGCTGAGCCTACAGGCATGCACTACTAGACCCAGCTGAAAATCCCTTTTAAAAACATTTTGTCAAGACATCCACCTGGAAGCACCATACACATCTGGGACACTTGAAACAGTTGTAGTCTAGGCCTCATTTTGGGAATTAGCAAAGTATATTAACTAGGCTTACCTCTTTTTTTTTTTTTTTTAAGGGCTGGAAGAAGACAGCCCCCAAATAAAATTTCATTTCATATAAAGCCCAACAGTGTTCCAGCAGATGAATTACCCTGTTGGCCAGGGCACTGAGCTAATTCTTAGCAGTATCTGGGGCCCCAACTGGCCAAGAGCCTAAGATGTGGTCACCAAATCACAAGGCCAAACACCAGGTCAACGGACCAGCTGTATTTTGTTTTACTGGATCCCAGTAACAGCTATGGCATTTCTACACAGGCCCAAAACTAAGAGTGTTTCTGGCTAAACCACCAAAACGTTCAGCCTTAAGAAAGTCATTCTTCCCAAGAATAGAGAAATCTGTACCAAAAACAAAACAAAAACCCCAAACCAAAAAACTCAAGGGCTCTGCCTGCATTTTCAGTTAAGGAATCCACTATACTTTGTTAAACCACAAACATCTGTACAGAGGAAACTTTTAGAGAGACCAGGGAAAACTTTTAGATAGTTAAGCACAGGTTTTTTTTTTTTTTTTTTTTAAGATATGGAAATGAAGTCCAAACCCTAAAGTGATTTGCTTAAAACCACATGGAAAACACTTAGCCTTGAGTTCTATCTCTAGGCCCCACAAAAACCCGGCCTGTTTACAACTGTAATCCCAGAACTTGGGAGGTGGAGGCAGGAGGATTACATTCAAGATCATCTTTCTTTGTGTAGAAAGATGAAGGCTATCCTGAACTACCTGAAACACCCCCCACCCCCACCTTCAAAAACAAAATGCAAAACAAGCTCCGAATATTTGGAAAACGGGAGTCCTATGCTCAGAAAATGCTTAGCCTCTCAGAATAAGGCTTTTATAGATGAATTCTCAGATAAACTACTATGACCACTTTAAATCTGCCTGCAGGTACAGAATTCTATATCGGCCTCATCCCTCTAAGAGTTTTAGACACAAGATTCCTATGGTCTGCACGAAAAAGGATGAGTCAGAACCATAAAAAGAACAGGCTCCCATCAGCTGTGGCTTCCAGGACCCGGCTGGAAAGGTTTAGGCGGCAAGGTGCAGGGCCAGCCCCTCCTCCCAGGTATGTTACCTGAGCACAGTCACGCTCCCCCTGCGCACCGGCAGAGAAAGCACAGGTTCCGACACTCGGATGGGCTTGAACTGGAACTTGCAGCCGAAACAAAGTGCCGAGTCGCTAAAGAAAGACACAGACACGATTGGGCGCTCGAAGATGTGGATGGGGTCTACGTGAGATACGATGCAGCCTCCAGGCTGGTAGTCGTTGATGACTGCGCTGTTGACGAAGCCCTCGGGGATAACGCGATGCTCCACCAGCTTCTGGATCACCAGCTGATGCACCCATTCGGGGATCTCATCGACGTCGCCCGGCGGGTAGAGGCGCTCCTGGCCCGGCCCGCGCTTTTGCAGCTGGGCGCCGTACGTGTAGCCCTCGCCGAAGAAGTACTTGTTGCGCAGGGGGGCCCGGTCCACGGTGTGCTCGTTGTACAGGCCTTTCTCGGCGCGGGACACCACCTCGTCGATGCGGGCCTCGATCTTGGAGCACTCATCCTGGCTGAAGAGACGTATCTGACGGATTCCGCTCTTCACCTTGCGAGCCTCCTCCTCCTTCTGCAATTGCTGCTCCTCGTAGTCGCTGCGTTCCGGGTCCGAGTCCTCCTGGTATTTCCGTTTGGTGGTCCCGGATACCGGGTAAGGCTCGGCGGCGGCCGCGGCAGCCGCGGCAGCGGCCACAGCGGCGGCTGCAGCGGCGGCGGCTTCCCGGCTGCCAGCCTTGTAGTTGTCCCGGGACGTCATGGACTTGAGCTTCTCACGCAGGTCCGTGTAGCCGCTGGCGGCCGCCATGGCCCCCGCAACTCAACTCTAGGGTCCTCCAGGGCGGCCCGGCATGGCTCTTGGGGGACGCGCCCGGGGGCCCGAGAGGAAAGCGGGGGTCCTCAGTGCCAGGTCGCCATGCCTGGCCCAAGGAACCAGAGGGGGGCGTAGAGGGGCCAGGAAGGGGTCGAACCTCAGCAGCGGTCGGTCATGCAGCACAAGCGACAGCGAGGCTTCTTCCTCCTCCACCTTCTCCACGTCCCGAGGAACAAGGGCGCCGGCAGCGCCTCATACCGTGAAGGGTTTCCGTGAAGACTCGGCCAGACTCTGGGTCAGACCTCAGACGCCCGGCCCGGCCCGCACTTTAAAGCTCTCCTCACGACGTCACCGCCTGCCCGCCCGACCTCCGACAGCGCCGCTCCTTAGCGGGCTCCTCGGCGCGCATGCGCAGTGCAGCCGGCCACGAGACTCCGCGCACTCTGGGCATGCGCGTGCGTGCGGCCCGGTCGGCAAAGGTGCCGGCGCAAGCGCACACGAGGCCCGCTCGTCGTCCGCCGCCCCTCCCCACCCCCCCACCCCGAAGACTTCGAGAGGACAGCTCTCAAACAGCAATTTGCCTTCACGCCACGCCGCCTCCGGGAACCAGAGGACTCCACCCGCTCGGCTGTGCTCGCCGTGTCAACTCTGCTGGGCTGCCGCGTCACGGCATCGGGCGGATGCCCGCAGACGCCTCAGCTTCCAGCGCACAATCCTCGGGAATCACCACAACCCAATCCGCCCCGTGACCGCCCCCTTTGGCGCTTCCACTTTCTTAATTGGACTGCCGGCCACGCGTTGGGCAAACACAGACCGGAGTTTCTAGAGTCGGTTGGTAAATCATGCCTGTCAATCAGCTAGTCTCCTTGGCTACTGCGTCCATCACTTAATTAGCTTCGGGCAGCAGCTCGAGGACCCCTGAAGGATGAATAGGTGGCTAAATAAGCGCCTGAGTGGAGTTCTCGGAGGAGGAAATCCCTGTGGACTCCTGTGAAGCTTCGGAAACAGTAGGAAAGTTTTCAGATTGAGGGCTGGAGAGCGTCAGACCCAAACTCCGGAGCAAGCCAGGACGGCAACAGAAGCTGGAGGCGCGCAGTTGGGACATCCCACACCCTGTTCCCCCGCCGCCATCGCTTCCTGGAGCGGACGTTCCACAAGTCACGTCCCGGGACTGCCCGCCATGCGCGCAGCCGCGGGTACGCGCATGGGCGTATCTTGTCTCTGCTGGGGGTGGATTTTGGGAGCCCTGTTATAGGGGGCGACAAAAGGGCTCTTGTCACACGGGCGCAGGATTACCGTGGATTAGTCCAAATTGGATATTTACCTCAGACACTTAAAAACGTTTGAACAACGGTGTGTAAAGTGCGCCTGTAACCCCAGCGTTGTGGAGACAGAGGTTGGAGATTAGCCCACAAGTCAGAGGCCAGCCTCGGCTACATAGCGAGCCTCTGTCTCAAAAACAACCACGACAAACTCCAGTAACAAAAAAGCCTGAAGCAGAGGGCAAGGCCTGAACAAAGGTGTAGTCATGGTGGAGGCCCATGAGCTCTCCAGCAAGTTAGGTTTCTGCTCCCGACCTCCCCAAGACGAAATCCAGCCGCTCTGCTTGGTTCCCAGTGCCTTTTCCACGCTGAGCTGCTTCGTCTTTAGTACTCCATCAGATTTTCACACACACACACCGGTCCCTCTTGACCTTTGCCCATGCTGTCTGTCATCTGTTAATGCCTGTCCATCTCCCGTGCCTTTCGTTAGGTTCACCTCTTGTCTTGGAACCATACCAGATTCTGGTGTGTAAAACCAGGAACCAGTACTCACCTCAAAAGGTGGTTATGAGGATGAAATGGAGCAGCACAAGGATTGCTGAGGAACTGAACCTCAGTTTCCTAATCTGAAAACGGAGGGAGACAGCAGGCTCTATTGGAAAGTGGGGACTGTGTGATAACTTGCCAGGATACTAGGGACCCAGGCCATCCTCTCTCCCGAGCAGCAGGCAGATAAAGGGAAATGGGACAGGCACACTGGAGATTCCTGGTGCGACCCATGGACCCAGGTGATGAAGTGAGGGTGGAAGGGCATCTGCAGCTACCTGCAGGTGGACTAGCGGGCAAGGTCTGCTGACCTGGACCCTGGCAGAACCCAGCCTGATTTGTACTGTTGAACACCTGGTGTGTCTCTCCTGTGTTATAGGCAGTTTAGCTGGGAAGTCCAGAGCTCTTTAGAAGCCCAGTTCTCTAAGCCTTTTACAGCTGCGTGGGGGGAGCTCTTTACCACCACACCCAGAACACCTAACAGCTAAACCCAGCAGGGTTGGTGGAGCAGGGCAGTTCTCTCAGAGTTCAAGGCCAGCCAGGGCTACTTAGTGAGACTGCCTCAGAAAAAGAAGGGGGAAAAGTGACTTTTCTATAGGGGGACTCTCCAATCCCAGGTAACTGCAGTGTGTTTCCTCCTGGACTGTGCTCTTGAGTCAGGCCCAGATCCTGTGGGGAAAAGCCAGCCTGCCTGGGTTGAATATCACAAGTCCATATGCACAAGTCCAATACTGTCAACACTCCAGCAGCCAGCATTTTTGCAATTATATCAACCTCACTGGAGGATTTTAAGAATTGAATGAGTTAGTATTTGCAGGGGGGTTGGCACATAGTACAAATAATTTTTTTGTTTTTTGAGACAAGATGTATATATATCTCTGAGGATGCCTTTGAATGGATCCTCCTGCCCTTGCCTCCTAAACCTACCTTTTTCTTTTTGTATGTATGTCCATGTGCGTGCAGTGCATAGTGTGTAGGTACATTGTGGGCATGCATATTCAAGGTCCACCTTGGGTGTCATTACTCGAGTGCTTGCTGCACACTGTGTTTTGAAACAGGGCCTTCTTCGGGCTTGGAACTTGCTAACTAGGCTAGGCTGGTCTTTCTAGTAGGCTAGGCTATCCTGTCTCTGCCTCCCCAGTTGCAGGTTTACAATTGTCCACTTTTTTTTTTTTTTTAACTTCGATTCTGAGGATTGAAGTCAGGTTTACCAATTGAACCCTCACCCAAGCTCCTAAAATTACCTTGTAAAACAATGTAGGACAGGAGAGATGCTCAGTCAGTGAAGTACCTGCCATGTAAAACATGAAGACAAGTTCAAATCCCCAGCAGCCATGTAACCCCAGCAATGGGGCAGTGGGGTGTTGATGAGAGGTTATGGAGACAGCCAGATCCCTGGAGTTCATTGGCCAGATAGCCTAGTTGAATTGGTCAGCTCTAGATTCAATGAGACCCTGTCTCACAACATTAACATGGAGAGTAATCAAGGAAGACACTTGACATTGACCTCAGGCCTCTGGCCTCCACATACACATACACCTGTCACCACATGTGCACACATGAATGCACGCACACACACACCACCAACAACAACAACATATGTCTATCCCTAACACCCATTTGTATCCTATACTGGGAATATTGATGAACACTTAGAATACAATTGTCCCAAGCAAAACTCAGAAGGCAAGCAACCAGTCAGTAAACAAATGGATTTGAACGCAGGCCTCACTGGCTCTTCAGTGTGGGCCTTCAACCACCCAGAGACCATTCCCTTAAGAGGCTGCTGAGTCCTGAGCAGGAGAGAACTAGAGGTGTATGTCAGCCTGAAATTAGGGCAAGCCCAGTTGCTTATTCCACAGGGGAGGAGAGGCAGCAAAGAGGTCGTTTTGGTTATTTCAGTATCCTGAATTATGATGTGCACTGCTGCGCTTGCTTGAGCACCAGGCTTCCATGTTACCAAGATATCCCTTCTCTATTGTCCCTCATTAGGCTGGAGCTTTCTCTGTCCTGGGCCTCACCACATCAACCTGTACCGGTCCTAGAACCCTAGCTAGGGGTGTTGAGGGAATGAGGGAAAGACAGACACATAGACACTAAAGCTCAGACCAGGTGGAATTACCAGGGAATATTTTTGTAATGTTAACAGGAGAATCAGTCTGATCACAGCCTTTTATATTTTTAGAATGAGCTGACATAATTGGACCACATCCTTACTATCATTGTGGGTCCAAACACCCAGGAGGTCAGTCCCAATTCCCAGTTATATCTATTCTCTCTCTCTCTCTCTCTCTCTCTCTCTCTCTCTCTCTCTCTCTCTCTCTCTCTCTCTGAGGGGGTTTCTCTGTGTAGCTTTGGAGCCTGTCCAAGAACTTGTGTTCTAGCCCAGGCTGGCCTCTAACTCAGAGATCCACCAGCCTCTGCCTCCCGAATGCTGGGATTAAAGGGGCACCACCACCGACAGGCTCCCAGTACCCTTTTTAAAAAGTGCTTAGCTACATCTTGAAGGGGCCTCTCTCTCTCTTGTTTTTTCTTTTAATTTTTGTAAATTTTCTTTAAAAGACTTGTTAGTATTTTTAAAAAGCTTTGTAAGTACCTTCCTGCCTCAGGGTCATCTGTAAGGTGTTCTATAACTAGCAAGAGCCAGGGTACAAAGTTTGAATTAAAACAAATTCCTCAAAAAAACAAAACAAAACAAAAACCAAATTCCTCTTCTCCCTCTCCCTCTCCCTCTCCCTCTCCCTCTCCCTTTCTTCCTCCTCCTCCTCCTTCTTCTTCTTTTGTTTTTTTCGAGACAGGGTTTCTCTGTGGCTTTGGAGGCTGTCCTAGAACTAGCTCTTGTAGACCAGGCTGGTCTCGAACTCACAGAGATCCACCTGACCTCCTCCTCCTCCTTCTCCTTTTTCTTCTTCTTCTTGTTATTATTATTATTATTATTATAAAAGCTGCTAAGTTATTTAGCCAGGTTGTTCAAAAGCTAGGTAGCATTTAAAGCTACCAAGGTTTTTTTCTTTTGGCTATGAGCCTCTCTTAGTGTCATGCTATAACCAGCAGACTGCACCTGATCCTGCCCACCTGCTAGCCACCTGAAACTGCCATGGTGGTGCCTACAGGAGCAAGTGCAACTGTCTGCCTGTATAGCCCCCACATGCCATGATCCCCAGTGCAGGAGCTGGAAAGGGTATGCTCATACAGCACCACCTTTTAGCGGTCCAACATGGGCACCAAGCTCCATTATGTTGTCCATTGCTTGTGTTCCCTAGAGACTAAGTATAGCTTCACTTTTCCTTTTGCCCTGACATCCCCTCCTCCCCCAGGCTCAGAGCCAGCAGACCATTCCCTGTACTTCATAAAGTTCTGAGGAGAGAAAGTCTCAGCCTCCTCACTAGGATTCTTTTTTGTTGTTTCAAGCCCACACTGAGCCCACATGATGGTTGACATTGTCAACTCTATAGAGCTAAGATCGCCTAGAAGACAAACCTCCAGGTTATCTAAATTAGGTTAATTGAGTTTGGAAGACCCATCTTTAATGTGAACAGTGCCATTCCTGAAGACTAGAGTGCTAGACTAAAGAAAAAGGAGAAAGTAAGCTAAGCACCAGTGTTAGGAACATAAGTGAAACCATTTATGTGTAAAACTATTTTGTGTGATTTGGAATAATGTAATGCTTGTAAGATGTGTTACTGAACCAACCCCAAGGTGGCACTGATATGTTAATGAACCAGCCCTAAATTGTGAACACTGAGAACACAAAACTATAGCCCATTATAGGATATTGGTAGAACATTTGACTACAGATCAAGGGGTCCCCAGTTCAAATCTGGATGTCTTTTTTTTTTTGTTTGTTTTTGTTTTTGTTTTTTTCGAGACAGGGTTTCTCTGTGGCTTTGGTCCTGGAACTAGCTCTTGTAGACCAGGCTGGTCTCAAACTCACAGAGATCCACCTGCCTCTGCCTCCCAAGTGCTGGGATTAAAAGCTTGCGCCACCAACGCCCAGCTCTTTCTTTCTTGAGACGGTCTCACTATATATTCCTAGCTCTCCTGAAACTGTGTAGACCAGGCTGGCCTCTAACTCACAGAGATCTGCCTGCCTCTGCCTCCTGAGTGCTGGGATTAAAGGCATGTGCCACCATGCGAAGCCTCTGGTATACCCCTAGTGAGTCTTCATATTTATCCCAGTCTGAGCTTTCAAGGTGGCCCTCAGAATTGCACTGCTGTCTCAGCCTCTGCAATGATTCCCATTGGCAAGGGGACTTTGAAACTGGCTACAGTGTGCCTCTGGCTTCAGCAACTGACAACATTGATGGGTTCACAGATGCTCACCTATCAGAGCTAGCCAGTGCTCTCAAGGACCTTCTGGAACTTCTAGCAGCACCATCCTCTCACTCTGCCACAGCTGAAGGATCTCACAGTGGGTGCAGGTCAAGCTTGCTTCTTAAGCATCCTCACTGGAGAGGATGCCCTAGATCAGTAGTTCTCAACCTGTGGGGTGTGACCCCTTTGGGATTTGAATGACCCTCACCGGGGTCGCCTAAGACCATTGGAAAATACATATTAACATTGCAATTCATAACAGTACAAAATTATAGTTATGAAGTAGCAGTGAAAATAATTTTATGGTTGTGGGTCACTACAACATGAAAAACTGTATTAAAGGGTGCCCTAGAAGAAGGCTGAAGCATTTCCTGCCCATGTTCCCTGTTTGGCAAGATGTGTGTTTACATGAGATTGCCATAATCTTTATAATAGCATGGAGTTGTAAGGAATGGTTGCATGAGTAAACTAAGCATATTTGAACAAATCTTCTGTGTACATCCTAACTGCCCAGAACCTCATATACCACTGGCCATGCTTTCCATGACTGGCATTCATCTTTCTGTTTTCTGATTGTGAATAAAATGGGACCAGGCTCCTGGAGCTCTCCCCCCCCCCACCCCCGGCCATGACTCCTCTGCCATGATTGACTGCACCCTGAAACTGTGAGTAAAATAACCCTTAAGTTGCTTTTGTCAGGAATTTTTCCACAGTAACAAGAGAATTAATTAATACAGCCAGGCACCAGGGCTAAGGAACCCCAAGTGAGCCACACAGAGCTACAGCCCTTATGGTAGTGCTAATGTGACTGTGCCTTGAGTGCTTCCTGCCCCTTGGTGCCTGTTTCTAGAGAAAGCCAGCTTCAGGCAGTAGCATGAAGTGAGAGCCTTGAGGTAAATAAATACGTCAAAGTTCTTCCTTTGATTCTCACCACCAACATCCTGACTCATCAAGCCCTCGTGCCCTTCTGCTTAGACATCCAAAATCTACCTCCCCTTGTCCGTCTGTGCCCCCCCCCCAGATCGTGCTGGAGCTTTACAGGCTCTGGGCCTTTTCTCAGGTCTCCTTGCTCCTTCTCTCCTGGATCCACTACTACTGGAAAGTTCTGCCTGGCCCTTGGGATGAAATCCTGTGAATTCCCAAGAGGCTGGGCCCAAGTCACCCTCAAAAGGTTTTCTAATTCCAGGGTCATCTGTTGCTAGTGACATCATCTTAGGCCCCATAAGCTGGGACCTGTTCTTATCACTTGGCTGGTCCCACTCCTGGGGTTGGTCTGGTTCATAGTTACCTAATATAGTAGTTCCCAGGGCCTGGCAAGGTACTGAATAGCTGAAAGAGTCTCAGGCCCTTCCTCTGGGCTGCTGTTGCCAGGCTAAGCCCAGTTCCCAAGCCTCTGTGTTTTCTACCAGTCCCCCATCACCAGCACTTCCCATTTACATTCATTTATTTGTTTAAATTTTATTTTTTATGTGTATGAGTATTTTGCCTGCACATATGTCTGTACATCACATGTGTGCCATAGACAACAGACCTTGTGGAACTGGAGTTACAGATGATTGTAAGCTGCCTTGTGGGTGCTGGTAATTGAACCCAGATCCTCTGGAAAAGCAACCAGTGTTTTTAACTACTGAGGCATCTCCCCAGCATCTCTTTTGCCCCCAGACAGGTTCTTGCTATGTAGCCTTGGTTGGCCTTGAACTCAAAGTAATCCTTCTGACTCAGCCTCTGGAGTGCTGAGATCACAGGTGTATACCATCATACCTAGCATTCCTCTCATTTATATGGCAAGTAGTTTTGAATGGTCGACTCTACATCAGCCATCATTTTAGGCTAGACCCTCCATCTGCAAATCCAGCAGGAAAGTATGGTTTCTTCTAGAATGTCTAACTCTCTCCTTTCATCTATCCTTAACAAACTTTACTTATTCTTCAAAAACCAACCATAATGTACCAGTCTCTGAGAGACTTTTTCTCAGCCTTCCTAGCCTCTACCCCCTGAGATGGGACTTCCTTACTGTCCCAGTCTTGTGCCTTGAGTGGCCCTTTTAATGGAAGCTGGGATTAGGGTACCAAAAGATTGTAGAGTGGAGGTCAAGGGTCCTTAGAGATGGGGAAGGACAGGTGTGTCTGCTGGAATTGCTGTTCATAGCAGTGAGTCTGGCACACCTGTGCCTCTACCTCCTCTCTCGGGCTTGCTTTCCAGCCACTCAGTAGTTCCATGGAGGACAAGGCTGCCAGAAAAAACATCTTATTTGCAAAGAAATGACCAAGGGTCACAGGTCCAGGCTGAGGGCACCTGACAAGGATACATGGAAGGCTGGGGTATCAAGTACCAAAGAAACCAAAGGCAGGTCCTAATACATCTAGACTACTGGTGTGGGGCTTCCCTGTCAAGGGCACTAGTCAAGGCAGGGCCTGTCACCTTCTGGAGGCCCTGGGGTCCTACTTTCTTCCTTACTGCACAACAGGCCAGCCCTTAAAAGTTACTTCTGCTAACTAACCCTTGGCTGCATCTGTGATTTCATCCCAGCTCCAGACAGGTTTTCTTGGGTTCCTGAGTTTTCCCCCTGTCTCCTTTGCTCTCCAAGGTTCTGGCCCTTGTCTGGGGTCACTGGTCCAGACAGGCCCAGCAACTACCCTCAGGCCACAGAGCGAATCTGGCAGGAAGTAGCAGAGAAGATAGGCCATGTCAGAGCAGGGTGATCTCGCTGGGCGGCAGTGTGAGCCGCTCCTCCCGGGCACTGAGCATGGTCTCCACATGCACAGCCACGACACGACACAGCTCCAAACCCTGCAGGGGGACACAAAATAGTCTCTTAACCTCCATCCCCCAAACAGAAATGTGGTCGGGAGAAGAGCAGAGGTCACATGACCCATGTGAAGATCCTTGTCCCCAGTTCCCTCGAAAAGAGCTGGTGCACCATAGGCCAGAAGGGACAGCAAAGCAGGGGACAGTGCATTGGACATCAGCTTTGCTGCCTGTGTGCTATGTCACATAAGCTCAGTTACTATGCTTCTCTGAGATTCTGGTGGGTTTCAGTTTACCAGACCCAGCCTAGCAGACTCATGAGGGTTTAGATGGGATTTTGTTGTTTTGAGACAGAGTTTCAATGTAGACCAGGCCCAGACTGGCCTTGACTCACAGAGATCCTCCTGCCTATGCCACCCCAGGGTTGAGATTGCAGAGATTATAGGCATATGTCACCATGTTCAGCAAGATCAGATTATTTTTTTGAGATAGGTCTTACTGTGTAGCTTTGGCTAGCTGTGAAAACTCATAAAGATTTACCTGCCTTGAAGAGTGTTGGTGGTGCAAGCCTTTAATCCCAGAACTCGGGAGGAAGAGGCAGGTGGTGTATCTCTGTGAGTTCGAGGCCTGCCTGATCTACAGAGTGAGTTCCAGGACAGGCTCCAAAACAATACAGAGAAACCCTGTCTCGAGAAAAGAAAAATAAGATTAAAAAAAGATTTACCTGCCTTCACCTCCTAGTTCTGGGATTAATGGACATGCCACCATTCCTGGCCTAAGGTTTTTTTGTTTTCTTTCTTCCTTCCTTTCTTTCTTTCTTTCTTTCTTTCTTTCTTTCTTTCTTTCTTTTTTTCTCTTTCTCTTTCTTTCCTCCTCCTCCTCCTCCTCCTCCTCCTCCTCCTCCTCCTCCTCCTCCTCCTTCTTTTTTAGACAGGGTTTCTCTGTGTAACAGCCTTAGTTATCCTGGAACTCGCTCTGCCTCTACCTCCCTAATATTGGGATTAACGGTGTGTGCCACCACTGCCCGGCTCAGTCAATTTTTGACTATTCATAGACTGCTATGCTTATGCTCAGTTTAGCAGATGTGGAAACAGGCTCAAAGGCATCAGGATGCTTCATAATCCCCTTGCACAACCTGTCAGAGACTGCAATGCCGCCACACTCGGAAACCATCTCCTCCTGGGAGCCATCCCCAATCGCCTCTTACATGGATCAAGTCTCCTGTGCACCCTTCCCAGTATGGATCATGGTTATGTAGAGAGATTACAGATCTGAAATTTGGAGCCGGATGGTGGTAGCACATGCCTTTAATCCCAGCATTTGAGGCAGGTGGATCTCTGAGTTTGAAGCCAGCCTGGTTTACCAATCAAGTTCCAGGACAGCTAGAGCTGTTACACAGAGAAACCTTGTCTCAAACAAAACAACAACAAAAACAGACTTGAAATTGGGGATCTATGAGAGCCAGTACAGCAGGAGATTCAGTCACATTTGTTAAAGCATGCTATACAGAGATGCTCAGTGGCTGTGTATTGAATGAAGGAATGAGTGAAAGACTGTGTCCCTCCCTCTACACATACAGGACAGAGGTAGTAGCTTCTTCATAGGAGGGAACCGCAAGGAACTGAAGAAGCCGAAAAGATTTTCATCCACCCATCTGTGCACCTTTCTACTCACTCTTCCATCCATTCACTCACCCACCTACCCACTCATATACTTATCAACCCAACAAGTACACACTAGCATCCACTATGTGCCTGTTTCCCTGCCAGAACATCAGCTCTATGCAGACAGGGCCTCAGCCATCTTATTTGCACCATGTCAACAGCATAGTGCCTGGCACATAGTGGAGGGAAATTCAATTGAGAAAATGCCTCCCTAAGGTCCAGATGTAAGGCATTTTCTTATCAGTAATTGATTAGGGAGAGTCCAGCCCATTGTGGGTGGTATCATCCCTGGGCTGGTGGTCCTGGATTCTAAAGAAAGCAAGCTGAACAAACCATGAAGAACAATCCAGTAAGCAGCACCCCTCCACGGCCTCTGCATCAGCTCTTGTCTCCAGGTTCCTGCCCTGTTTGAGTTCCTTTCCTGACTTAATTCAATGACAGACTACAATGTGTAAGTATAAGCCAAATAAACCATTTCTTCCCCACCTTGTTTTGGTCGTGGTGTTTCATCACAGCAATAGTACCCCTAACCAGGGCATTGCCATTGCTGAGATCATTTTGAAAGCCCTGGGGGCAGAGAGGTTGCAGGGAAAGAAATCATGGTTGCCAGAGGAAGGAGAATGGGGGAGGCAGGGCAAAGGGGTGTGGCAGAAGGCCATCCAGGAACCTGGTCCTGCATCACAAGTTCTCTAGGGCTCTTCCTGGTACAGTGGGAGGCCCAGTCTCACAGGGGAGGTGACAGGCTAGAAAGGGCAAAAACGAGGCCATCCCAAATCCTGTCCTCTCTGCCTCAACCCCATCTCTGTTTCTGTCCTGATATGAAGGACCACAAGATTATCCTAGTCTAGATGTCACAAGGAAATTTACTTACCTTGCTTCCAGTCCTGTGCCACAATCTAGCTGCCACATCTCAGCCCAAGTCAACCTCCTTAGGCCTCCTGTGCCAAAATGTCTACTCACAACTATTGCTTCCTAGTGACCTCAAAAAGCTTCCAATTCTTCTTCTTCTTCTTCTTCTTCTTCTTCTCCTCCCTTTTCCCTCATCCTTCTTCCTTCTCTTCCTCCTTTTCCTCCTCTTTCTTTTCTAGGCAGGGTCTCTAACCCAGGCTGGCCTTTGCAGCTAAGGATGACCTTGGACTCAGACTCCTCCTGTCTACCTTCTGAGGTTGCTGGGATTACCATGTATCACCATGCCCAGTTTTTGTGTTGTACTAGGGATCAAATCTATAGCTTCACCCATGTTAGGCAAGTACTCTAGCAACTGAATTATACCTCCATCTCCCAGAGTTTTCTTTCAACATTCAAAGAGCTCTGAGGCCGCTCATTTCCTGGTGAATCTTCCTAGCACCCTGCCAAATACCTCACTATTCTGCAAATAATCTGGATCCTTCCCACAGTGCACTGCTAAATTGCTTCCTGGGAGAGCCTCCATGATAACTCACAGCTCTGTTGCCTGTACTGGGCTGTATGCTCCATGGGGCATAGCCTAGGCCAGAGAAGAGCCCAGTTTGTAGAATGAGAAAACCAGAGCCTTATGACAGGGTCTGGCTGGCAGGATGGGACTAACCTGCTCCAACTGGAGCTGCATGGTACGCTGGGCTGCCACATCCCCCAGGGAGATCTCCACATAAGGATAGCTGGAATTGGCCGTGGGCTGCTGAGTCCATGTGGACTGGATCTCCTTCAGGGGAATCTTCACAATTAGCTCCTGGGGATGAGGACAGAGGAGCCAGACAGGCTTGAAGGGTGAGGACAGTCTCTTCCATGCCAAATTCCCCCCACCCCCCCAAAAAAAGTCACATCAAAAGGCAGAAGGCCCAGCTCTAGTTCCTCAGACACTCACTGACTTTTTGACTTGGAGCAATTCACCTGACCACTCTGGATCTGTTTCCTCACCGGGGGCAACTGATTCAACAAACACTGAAGCTTCATGCCTGAGATGCAGAGGATAGCGGGTGCTTTGTGTACTCCGACCTTTATATCAGAGCTGCTTCTGAGAACACCCGTACCCTTTTATCAAGGAGCTCTATTTCTGGTCCCCATGCAGAGACAGGTAGAGTGATGGACAGTTAGTACCTAAAGCCGACACCTTCAGCTACTGACCACTGGGGATGTAGAGTGAGGAGTCATGGCAGCTCCTTACCTCAGGTGAAAAAACACAACTAACAGGTGGGTTCTGTGTTGTCTCCCAGGGTCTTCAACCACTGTACACCTGCCCCCTTTTCACCCCACTTACTTTTTCCAGTGTCTCCTAGGCTCACCTCTAAGCAAACCTCCTATCCCCAAACTCACAACCCATGTTGGGTTTTTAAGAGCAGGAACTAAGAAAAGGGTGGCAAGTCCAACTCCTTAATGTAGAAAGCCTTTGTTTCCTGGAACCTGACTATATTTGGAGGTGGGACCTGTAAAGAGGGGGTTAAGGGACCAGGGATAGAGTGCTTGCCTAGTATCGGGGGAGAGCTGATTCCACCCTTAGTATAACAGGTAGAGAGATAAAAGGTAGGCATATGGTGTATGTCTGTAATCCCATTGCTGGAAAATTGAGTTAGGAGAGTCATTTAAGGCGAGCCTGGGCCACAAACTTATACAGCCTCCCCACGCCCTGATTCCAAAAAGAGGTAAATCAGTTAAAACGAGGCCACTAGATTGGGCTTCATTTCAGCTAGTGTCCTTATAAGAAGAGGAGAATTGTCCTCACACCTTTAACCCTAGCACTCGGGAGTCAAAGGCAGGAGGATTCCTGTGAGTTTGAGGCCAGCCTAGTCTACAGAGGGAGTTCCAGGATAGCTAAGGCTATACAGAAAAACCAGTCTTGAAAAACAAACAAACAAAAAGGTTACTGTCTACAAGCCAAGGAGAAACCAAAGCTCCCAAGCTGTAAAAATCTTGGAATTTCATCATCCAGAAACATGAGAAAATGACCTTGTATTGCATAGGGCTCCCAGCCCGTGGTGTGCAGCTCCGACAGCCTGGCGTACTACTCACATGCTCTTGGTGTGTTTTCCTACACGTCCCCTCCACAAAGCCCTGTGGGGCCAGGATTCTATTATTCCCAACTTTCCAAATGAAGGTTCTGGAGGGGCAGAGCTGGCTGCAGACCATGAAGGAGGCAAATGTGAAGCTGGCAATCTTTGTCCCTAAGAGTAGGTGGGGGTGTGCCAAAGGACAGAAGAGACAGGTGGGCAGGGCCTGGCAGAGGCCACTCACATGGGTCTTGGTGCTGAGGAAGTTGAGGCCATTATGGTTGACGGCCAGGATACAGGGGGCTGGTACAGTGATGTTGCTGCAGCTCTGGATGAAGAAGAAGGAGGAGCCAAACAAGGGAAAGGCACTGAGGAGGCCTGTGGTGTGGAAAGCCTGCCATCAGGACACCTGGGCCAGGACAACCGGACAGCTACTGCCCTAAGCTGCCAGCTGCCTGCAGAAGCTGCTCTGTGCTCCTGTCTGCTCAGACCTCTCTTCCTCCCCTCCTGGCCTCCTCCCATATTGCACCTCCTAGTGCCTTCCCCTTAGCTCGCTGTCCACCATCATTTCCAACCCAGGTGATACTTTCAAGAAAGTGGCAATAAGTCTTTCCAAATAGGTAGGCAGCTCAGCTACCACCAAAAACTGCTTGTGTGCAAAGAAAATAGTATCTCCTTGGAGCTGGAGAGATGGCTCAGTAGTTTAGAGTACTGACTGCTCTTTCAGAGGACCTGGGTTCAGTTCCCAGCACCCACATGCCAGCTCACAACTGTCTGTAACTCCAGGAGCCAACACCCTCACACAGACATGCATACAGGCAAAACACTGATAAAATAAAAACAAATAAAATTTTAATCCCAGCACTTGGGAGGCAGAGGCAGGTGGATCTCTGTGAGTTTGAGACCAGCCTGGTCTACAAGAGCTAGTTCCAGGACAGCTTCCAAAGCCACAGGGAAACCCTGTCTCGAAAAACTAAAATAAATAAGTAAATAAATGAAAATAAAATTTTAAAAAGAAAATAGTATCTCCAACCTCCCTCTGCCCACCCCTCAGCTCAGCTTCCCCTGAGGTCTCCAGCTCTCCTCCCAGCTCTTACCCAGGAACTGAGCACGGGCCTGGTGGGGGCTGAGTGCCTGAGTCTGCTGCCGGTGCTGGCTAACCAGGTTGAGCCAGGTGTCACTGGCTGTGGTGTGGTAGAGCTGGGCTGGGATGTACTCCTGGACTTCACACCTGTGTGCAGAGGGTACAGGACTTCTGATCCACCTACCTGTTGATCTCCACTGCAAAGCAGGTGTGACACCCAGTAGACAGGACTGCCATACTTTCTTGAGAAACCAGATGTAGGGGATCGAGGGAAGGGGATATGGGGTCTCTACTCACAGCTGAGGGTGATGAGAGGTTCACCAAGGGGTGGGGGGCAAGGCTATGCAATTACTGAGAGAGGCAGTGTAAACAGGATGAGGTGAATCCAGACTGGGTTTCTTAGTTCCTGCACCCAAGGAACTCAAGGCAAAGGGGTGAATAGCACAAAGGTGGGAAGACATCCAGGTGTGCAAAGAGGAACCTCAGGCTGAGTCCCCAGGGTCTCATCCCCACCTGTCACAGTTCCTGCTCTTGCCCCGCCCCTCTTGACATATGCAGGCTCTCTCAGGCAAGACCTTCTGCCTCTTGGGCAGGGAGAAAATAGCAATAGCAGTCCTGGTCCATCCCACCTGCTCTGAGCTGCAGTTGGAGAAAGGGACGGGAGAAGTTGAGGCAGCCCCTTCCCCTCCCAAAGTTCCCCTGCCCTAAAGGGGTAAGAGGCCAGAGGTAAATGTTGAGTGTCTTCCTTAACTGTTTCTCCAACTATTATTATTATTGATGTTGTTGGTTTGGAGACAAGGTATCACTATATGGCCTTAGCTGGCTTAAAACTCACTGTGTAGACCAACCTAGCCTCAAACTCATAGAGATTTTCTTGCCTCTGCCTCTTGAGTGCTGGGTTTAAAGACATGTACCATCATACCTGGCTTCAATTATTTTTTGAGAGATGGTCTCTCACTGAACCTGGAGCTCACTGATTAGCTAGACTGGATAGCCATTAAGCCCTAGAGATCCTTCTGTCTTCACCTTCTGAGCAATGGGATTACAGGCACATGCTACCATTTTCTGTCGGTGGTGGGGCTCGAACTCAGGTTCTCATGCTTGTGTGACATATGGAGTGAGCCATCTCCCAACCTCTGGAATTATACTTTTACAGGTTTCTTCTTGTTGTTTACCATCATTCCATGAGCCAGGCAGTGGTGGCACACACCTTTAATCCCAGCACTCCAAAGGCAGAGAGACAGGGGAATCCCTGAGGTCAAGGCCAGCCTGGTCTATTGATTGAATTCCAGGACAGCCTCCAAAGCTACAGAGAAACCCTGTCTTGAAAAACAAAACAAAAAACAGAAAAGCAATCATTCCATGAAAAGTGCCTTGGTTCAGGCCTGGAAATCTTAGCACTCAGGAGGTGGAGACAATTCAGTGTTATCCCCAGCTACATACTGAGACCCTGTCACCAAAAAAAGAAAAAAAGAAAGAAAAACAATAGGAAAAGAAAAAAAAAAAGGAAAAGGAAAAGCCCTCTCAGCATTTGTCCTTGGGCAGTAAAGGCATGAGATATACATGATAAAGGCAGTTTCTTGCTGTTGTTCACACAGGGTTTCTCAAGTGTGGTCCAGGGGCTGTGAGGCTACACCCATTTTCACAGTGCTGCCAACATGTCATTTGCCTTCCCCCCCACTCTCATCCTCTCACAAGTGAAAGGTGAAGCTTCTCAGAGGCTGTGAGTAATGGCTTGGTCTACACAGCAAGATGGTGGCAGAGAGACATCCGGTGAGTCACTCAGGAAAGGATTCATAAATGTCAGACATGGTGTTCTCACTCAGACACCATGGTTAGTTTTCATCACATTCTATACATATTAACATGTAACAGCTATATTATTACTGTAAATGAGTCATCAAACTCTGTTTTGATTTGTGGCTTTTTGTTTTTTCCCCGAGACAGGGTTTCTTGTGTAATGGCCCTGGCTGTCCTAAAACTATATCTGTAGACCAGGCTGGTCTCGAACTCACAGAGATCCACCTGCCTCTGCTTCCTGAGTCCTGGGATTAAAGGTGTGCATCACCACTGGCCAGCCTTGATTTGTGTTTTGAGTTAGGGTTCTCACTATGTGGCCTTGAATTCCTGGGATCAAGTGACCCTCCTGTTTCAGCATCCCCACTGCTGGGATTAGAAGCATGAGCCACCACACCCAGCTCAGTGAATGTTTATGTGGCTAAATCCTCATTGGCTCTGTATATTTTCTGGCCTACAAGGTATGCATGTCTTGAAAGTTTTCGTTCATCATTCAATTTGTTCCAAGCTATTAACAATATGTTACAGGAGAAGAAAAGAGCTTCAAGGCCAGGAAAGCCTCTTCCAGTCTAATTGGTACAGAGGGGAAACGGGTACTGGCAGTTGTGAGAAAAGAGGGGATGGGTGGTTTGCCCTCTCTCCTGGTTGAGACAAATGGACAGGTGCTCACACACTGGGCAGGTAGAAGTGGTCCTTGGCACGGTGCTGCAGGGAGGCCAGCTTGGCCACCTGCTGCAGTTGTTGCTCACTGGGCTGGCTGGCTGGCACGCTGCTGAAGAGGCCCTTCAGGTAATCAGGCAGAACCTACAGGAAGCATTGGCATGAGAGGCTGCCAGACAGGAGCACATTCAGGCATTCATTGTCAGGGGTACTGGGTCAGGCAATTGCATTGACTCCAGTCTTTCCCACTCCTAGGAGTTTATGGCTCATCACTTTCCTAGTTTGTGGAGAATGAGGATAGATACATATGAGAGAAGAGCTCTGAGGGATGAAGGCTATGGGGGAGTTTCCATGGTAACATGGGAAGAGTGGGCTAGGTAAAACAAAACATAAACAGTATAGTGTGTGCAAGTGTTCATTAAATACATGCTTCTCAAAATTGAGACCCAAGGAAGAAAGCGTGTCAAACCAAATTTCAGAGTTGCATCCAGAGTTTCTGATCCTGTAGATCTGGGGTAGAACCAATTAGTATCAAGTATTTGCTGGTTCTTTGTGGAACACACTACCAAGCTATGTAGGTCTCAACACTGTGTGCCCCCCCCCCAACAAAGTGGCTATGTGTTTGAGAAAAGGTCTTTCTATGTAGATCTAGCTGACTTGGAGCTTGCTATGTAGACCAGGCTTGCCTCTAACTCCCAGAGATCTGCCTGTCCCTGTCTCCTGAGCACTAGGATTAAAGGCTTGCACTACCACATCCAACAATGTGACCATGTTTTTTATATGGCATTGGTAAAGCTTTGGAACAAGTTGCACAAAAAATCTGGGTGTGGCATGTGTGTTTTGTGATGTGACAGACACTCCACCATTTTATAGGGTTCAGAACAATAGAAGGGTCACACCTCTTACCTGGTTATAGTGCATAGTCACATACAGTTCATTCTCAAACTTTAGTGGCTGATCCCAAAGCACCCGCCGGAACCAGAGTGTGTAGCCACCTTCCACCTGCTCCATTTCTGAGGCCACATCCAGAATGTAGGCCCGGCAGCTCAGTGGACATACATGCTGGCCTACAGGGAGAAAGAGGCATGGCTGGGGAAGTGTACCTCTGGTACAAGTGTGTACCGCACTAACCTGAGTGCAGTTCACCAGCAAGGATGCACCTTTCTTGTTTTTTTTTTTTTTTCTTTAAAGATTTTATTTATTTATTTATTTATTTATTTATTTATTTATTTATTAGTATACAACATTCTGCTTCCATGTATATCTGCACACCAGAAGAGGGCACCAGATCTGATAACAGATAGTTGTGAGCCACCATGTGGTTGCTGGGAATTGAACTCAGGACCTCTGGAAGAACAGTCAGTGCTCTTAACCTCTGAGCCATCTCTCCAGCCCGCACCTTCCTTGTTAAGGGGAACAAACATACAAAGCAGGATATCTGTGCACCTGTGAAGTGCTGGTGATCATAGGAGGATTTTCTCCAATTCAAAGAAACAAGTGGCATTCCATTCTTCCCCAGGAAGGGGCCTTTAATGTTCTGAAGTGCCTGCCAGGGTCTGGAAAGATCCTTGGCTTCTGCACTGAGAAATGCCAACCCATTTTCCAGAGAGACTGGGGTTACAGAGAAGCACAGCAGGCCTTAGCCATGACCCTTTCTGCAGACCTCCTTCAGTAGAGCCCTTTGTTGGGCATCTGTGGTGGGTAGGGTCAAAGGCCTGAGCTTTAAGCTGAGAGGTGCATACAATGCTTCCCTTGCACTGATGTTTCTGCTACCCGTTCCACATATTCAGGAAAACTGCACTACAGAGGGTCAGATTGCCTGGGTTCTGACCTCCACTGTGCAACCTTGATCAAGTCTCTGTGGTGTCTGAGAGCAGTCCCTCTGCAGAGAGCAATATCCTAATGCCTAGAATTTGTGACTATGTCAGCAAAAGGGACATTGCAGATGTGATTAAGGGTCTTAGATCACTGGATAGACCAAATGGAAGCACTGGATATCCTAAAAGAGAGGCAAGAGGCTCAAGGCAGAGACACGGGGGCAGAGTTGAGGTTGGGGCAGAAGAAAGACATCTGAAGACTACACTTTTGGATTCAGAGACAGGGAGGAACCCCAAGCCAAGAACTGTGGGCAGCTTGCAGAGGGTGGGAAAGGGTAGAAATGGAACCTCCCCTAAAGCTTCCAGAAGAAAACAACCCTGATGGTGTTTTTCTTTTAGTATCTCTGAGTCTCAGAATTATGAGACAATCTGTGTTATTGTAAGTTACTGGGCTTATGGTCATTTTGTTGTAGCAGCCACAGGAAACTAATAAAGCTCCTCCGGGCCTCAATTTCTCCAGCTGTAGATAGCAAAGAGAAGAGTCTATGTTATAGAGTTGTGGGAGTTAAAAGACCTTATATTAGGTCTTTTAACGGACATGTACAGTATTAGGTTCTGGGGTGGGTACATTTCTCAGTCATAGACAGCTTACCCAGAATGCATGAGACACTGGGTTTGACTCCCAGTACATCCCCAAACAAACACCAACCAACCAACAATCCACAGGCATTTATACCATTAAAATTTTAGCTCATGCCCACTATATGCTCAATAAATGTTTGCTGTCACCTACCATCCCCTCCCCCTCTGTCCTGGCTGGACCTGGGGTAGGAAGGGCTGAGGCACTCATGAAGGGACAACTGGAGATGGCCGTGGATACCAGTTGGTGGAAGGCAAAACTAGCCTAGAGTGGACGTATAGCAAATTGGAGAGGTTTGGGGCTGTGTGAGGTTCCCTGTGTACCTTGAGAGGAGGTCCGCTGAGACCTTAGGAGGGGCTTACATGCTACTCTGAGGGCTTGAGGGTGGAGCAAATGTTCCTATGGGGGTGGGAGTTCAGGAGTCTGGTTCATGGATGAAAGTTTTCCAAAGTGTAAAATCTAGAGAGAAGCTTCTCTGACTGAGGAGGCCCTGAGAGACCAAAGCAGGGTTCAGAAGCTCTCTTCTCGAACAACCCCAATATAAAGGGAAGACAGACATGTACAGGACATAACAAAGTAGGAGAAACAAAAGGCTTGGGGAGCAAGCTCAGCACACACAGAGGCCCTTTCTTATGGAGGTTAAAGGCTTCAGAGAAAGTGACCTTTGACCTGGTCATCAGGGCAGGGTAAAGAGGCCCCATGGCCAAAGGTGGTACTGGGTCATGAAGGGGCCTAGAATGTTCAGTCGTCCTGGCTACTCACCTCGGCTGGTGACAACAAAAATGACATATTCATCAAAGGCTTCAGGACGTGTCAGGGCCATCTCGTTGCAGAGCCCCTCTATCACATCCAGGGCCACCTAGGAAGGCCAGAGAGGTAAAGCTGGGCCCTAGCCACTAACAAAGAGACATAGGACTCCATGGCTCAACCTGGCAGAGTACAGCTTTTGGAACTGGCTCTTGATTTGCCTTTTTATATTCTCTGTGTGACTTAGCTTTTCGAAGTCTCAGTTTGCTGTTATCCGCTCAGCATCTATAAGGGACCTATTACAAGACCCCCTGCAGGTACCAAACTCCTGAGATGCCCAAGTCTATTACTTAAAGTTGTATAGCTATTTGCATGTACCTCCACACATCCTCCTTAGACTTTCAATGGTCTCTGACTGATAACACCAAATATAGCAGACTGCTGTGTGGACATTGTCATGCGGCATTGTTTAGAGAAAGGCAAGAAAAGATTTTGTACCAGTGTGACTTTTCCCAATATTTTCCATCTGCAGTTGGTTGAATCTGCAGATGCTGAGCCCACAGTAGTGGAAGAACAACTAACTGCAAGCCTTGTCTCATGGAGCTGTGTGAGATTCTCTGGATCACTGATGCTCACTCCAACCAACCCAGAGTCTGGCATCTCTATCCTTCTAGTACCAGCTTGTTGAGAGGCTCCTCACTTACAGTGCATGTTTTGATTTTCAGATGGCGTTCAAGGCCTCCTGGAAGAAGAAAGAGCTGTCTCTTGGAACTTCGGCCTGCCTGGGGTAGGTAAACAGAAGTAAGCTGATAGCCTGGACCCTATCATTCTCATGGGAGGTCCCATACCCAGAGGCATGTCTGTGCAGAAACCTTTATATACCAGGGTTGACAGGAACCATCTTCACGCACCATGCATTGCACATGCACCTACAAAGGGTTCTGGGCCGAGCTCGTGTCTCCCACTCATCTTGACCCCAGCCCTGCTGTAGGCTCACCAACATAGCTCGAAGCTCCATATTACTGGGGAACTCCAGACGGCCCCCAAAACGCAAGGTCTTCTGCAGGTTCTGTTCACAGGCTTTGGCAATCCCTGCAGAGGCACAGAGCTGAGAGCTTGCTCAAGGTTGGCCATAGAAGGAAAAAGTTCCTCTTAGCCCAGCCATGAGTCCCCTACATTGCTTCAATAAGAAATAGGTCTTATTCCCTTTTTGCTAGTTGAGGAATGTGAACTCAGCAAGGGGCAGCGATTCACCAAGATAAAGACCTGGAGTGTTAGAGAGAATCCAAACCTACAGCTCATGGGGTTATAATCCTGTCTTGCCCTAGGCTATCTAGAGATAGCCATACTCCTTAGCTGTTGGCCATGCTGCTCACTCTCAACTGGTTCAATAGATGGCATGATGGTGCCCTGTCTCTCTCAACTGGGAATGCATGCCAAGTGCCCCATCCCACTGTTCATCACAGGACAGAGACCCCCACTGTGATTCATGCATCTAAGCTAAGCAATATACTTTCTCTCTCCAGGGATGGAGTCAGGAATTCTTGGGCACATTCTTCCGTCATCTCCCTGGAGATGACTAGGGAGCCCTTCCCTAGTTATCCGTGTCAGTTAATAATCAGAAGGAGATTCAGGGAGAGGGGCTTCCCTATGTCCTCTATGGCTGACATCACTATAATTGATTAGAGGGTCCTGGTCCCTCTATTTTTTGAAGATAGGATCTCAGTGCATGTACTCATTATTTTTTTTTTGTCAACTTGGCACAAACTAAAGACACCAGGAACGGCAAACTTCAGCTGGGGAAGTGCCCCATTGGATTGGCCCATGGACATATATGTCTATGGGGTGTTGCGGAATGTTTGTTTAACTATTTAAAGATGTGTTGCATTTGTTTAATTATGTAAAGATGTGTTGCTATTTTACCTTGCCTTCCTGAGGCACCTGATTGTTCTAATAAAAAGCTGAATGTCCAATGTCGAGGGAGGAGGTATAGGCAGGACTTCTGGGCAAGGAGAATAAGTAGGAGGAAGAATTTAGGCTCAAAGGAAAAGAAAAAGAGATGCCAGAGGACAGACAGACAGACATAAAGGTAGCAGTAAAGTAGAACATATAGAATGAAAGGTAAAAAGCCCTGAGGAAAAATGTAGATGAATAAAAACAGGTTAAATTAAGTTAAAAGAGCTAGTGGGACAAGCCTAAGCTAAGGCTGAGTGTTCATAATAAGTCTCCATGTCTTTATTTGGGAGCTGGTTGGGGCCCAAAGAAAATTCCAACTATAATTTTCTTGAGTAATGATTGGTGTGAGAAGGCCTAGCCCACTGTAACTGGCCCCACCCATGGCCAAATGATCCTGGGAGGTGTAAGAAAGGTGGCTGAAATCTGGGCAGTGGTGGCACATGCTTTTAATCCCAGCACTTTGGGAGGCAGAGGCAAGAGGATCTCTGAGTTCAAGGATAGTCTGGTCTGCAGAGTGAGTTTCAGGACAGTCAGTACTACACCCAGAAAGCCTATTTAAAAACAAAACAAAAAACCAAGCAAGCAAGCAAGCCATGGCACTACTTCAGCTTCTATCTTCAGATTCCTGCCTTGAATTTCTGCCCTGACTTCCCTTCATGGTGGACTGTAAGCTATAAAATGAAATAAACCCTTTCTTCTGCACAGTTTTTTTTTCCATGGTGTTTTATCATAGCAATACAGTATGTATCCTAAGCTGCCCTGGAACTCCTAATTTTCCTGCCTCAGTTTCCTTAGTGCTGGGATTTCAGATATGCACCACCATGCCTTGTCTCTTTCTTTGAGTTGCTATGGAAACAAGGCTGGAAGCAGCCCCTTTCTCCAGAAGGGACTGCAGAAGTAAAGCTGAGACCATGCTACCAGCTGCAGGCCTCTGATGGCCCTGGATGAACAGAAGCAGGGCCCTACTTTGGTGTTCTTGGTTCTTGCCTACCTCCTCCATTTCTCCTATATATCAAGCACTCCATTTCTGGGCCTTGACTTCTGCAAAGTCTACCTGGAAATTCTTCCTGTGCTATCACTACCCAGGGCAATTCCTGCTCCAGGAAGCCTTCCGAGGACATATCCACACGAGATCAGAGAAGTCACTGCACCAACCCCTTGGGATCTTCATGAGTGTTTGTAGAAACACTTATATCAGTCAAGACTGCCTAGACCTCTACTAAGGGCAGGCTCTCTGGTTTTGCCAGACCATGGTCAAATGTCCTGTCCCTGTGTGAGTGTCCCCACTCACAGCTCCTCACCTTGGAAGGGCAGTCCTGGGGTCCAGCTCACATGTTGGAGGAAGCAAATGAGGTATGGATAGAAGACCTCAGAGCAGCTGTAGTAGGCAGCCACGATGTACAGCAGCCTCCAGCCTCGCTGACAGCTGTCCCTGTAAGCACACAGGGTTCACAGCATAGGTGGCTTAGAGATGAACACAGGATCCAAGACTGGTTAATTAGAGTTCAGATCAAAACTGGCTAACAACCTGTGTCTTGAGCCATTCAGGAATGAGCATAGGACCAGCTGAGGCCAATATAGCAAGATTTAGGGGTTTCTTTTATTTTTGAAAAGCAGATAAATATATTTATTTAATGTGGCCACATTGAGAAGAGGACTAAAGGAGTCCTGTCATGAGGTTTGGGTTTAAATAGAAGGCCAGAGATGTAGTCCCCATCAGAGGATGGAGGAAGCTTGCCATGTTTCTAAAGATTTGTTTATTATTATTATTATTATTATTATTATTACTATTATTATTACTATATTTATTTGTGTGTGGGCATGCCTATGTGTGGGTATGTGCACATGAGTGCAGGTGCTGGCAGAGGCCAGAAGATAAAGCTGGATCTCCTGGAACTGGAATCACAGGCAGTTGTGAGCTGCCTGGTATGGATGCTGGGAACTGAACTTAGTTCCTCTGGGAGAACAGCAAGCAGTCTTAATCTCTCAGCCACACACCCCCATCCCTGAAGTCTTGCTTTCTAATGGCATCTGAACCCAACTGTGCCTGAAAACCCATCCTGACTGAATTTCAGCTGCTTAAACCAGCATATTCCCACTTTTTCTCAAGCCATCCGAGTTGGGTTTCTGTCACATACAGCCTAGAATTTGAACATAAACATTATTGTTGCCTCATCCATAGAGGAAGAAAGAGCAGATTTGGCATGCTCCAGACCAAGCAATTCCCAAAACATAAAGGAGGGAAGTTGAGTGGAGCAAGGCTGAGGAGGGAGAAGCTCTGAGATGGGAGAGTGTGGGCCCCGTGGGCTGGGAGGTGACTCACTGCTTGGAGCTGGTGTTGTCTGTGATCTGCTTCACAATCTGGCAGTAGCATTCGTCTCGAATGACCTCATGATCCCCACAGAACTGTAAAAAGGCAGGCCAGGTCACATGCCAGGTATGGGAGACTTCAGCTGACTGTGCTCCAGCAGGATGCATTCGCAGCTCTCTGGGCAGTGTGAAAGGTTTCCCACTGCACTACCACTGCAGATGGGGAAGCCAAGGCCCAGAGCAAGAAGGAAGCATGAGATACATGCTTCAGGACTGACCTTCAGGAGCGTGCAGAGTACATCCAGTTCATTCTGGCCCTTTAGTGGGGCATCTCCCATGAACCTCATCACAGCTGTAGAAAAAGATCCATCCTGCTCAGGGCCACCATGCCCAAGCTGCCCCTCCCAAGAGATCCCAAGGTCCATTTCCTCCCTAGAAGGCTGCTGATGAGACAGCTAGAGGCTTCTGTTTTCTTCAAAGTGTCTCAGATTTGGGGAAGGAAAAACTTTGAGAACTAGAGAAGAGTGGTAACAAACAGTGCTGCCTCCCACGCACCTAGGAACATGTCAACTGCTATCTTGTTGAGATTGCTGTCACTGAGTTCAATGAGGGATTCCTGGATCGGGGCCTGTGAGATCAAGGGGTTGTATTATGATGGAGTTGGGACTTGGTAGAACAGAAGAGGATTGCACCCCACATCACAAAACAGGGCCAGATACTGTGCTGCAAGGAGCCCTGGCTCAGGACGCTGAGAGCCAGAGGTTTTCATGGGGACAAGTATTTTCCTCTAGGGGATAGAAAGAGGGTTACTGCATCACCATTTTACAGATGAGGAACCTGAGGCATAGGACATGCACCTTAGTGAAGCAAAGCATGTCCTCCAGGGTTCTGGACTCCTGGTCCTCCTTAGACTTCAGCTTGAGGCCATCCCTGCAACAGAGGGGCGCCGCTACCCAGTCCTGCCTCCCAGCCTTTGGCCACATCTCAGCCTCTACCGGCAGGAAGGCACACAGAGGCTGAGACTAAGGAGCCTCCAAATCCACCCGCCAGAAGTGGGGCTGGGAGCCCTACAGCCTACAGCTTGAACGACTTCAAGGCAACACGGAGATGGGGAGAAGGAGGACGGATCACTACCCACCGGGAACGCCTCCGAGGGTCTCGGAAATACTTCTGGGCAAATTCGAGCATCGTGCTCCGTGGGAGCGCCACGGCGTCCTCTCCGCTATCAGCGGAACGCGCCCTGACTGGAGGACCCTGCAGGATAAGTACAATTGCCAAGTTCCATTACCATCCCCATCCTGACCCTGCTGTGAAAGCTGACCTTCCAGACACTCATTTGGGCCCTTCAAGCCAGCCCCACTTGCGTAGACTCACTCAACTTGTGTGGACTTGGCTTCCAAACTAGGCTCCACCCTCCATGCCAGTCTCTTGCATGGGATTGGCTGCATCCCACATCTGGCCCCGCCCCTGGAGTTTCTGCCCTGTCCCTCACCTCTCTCCTGCGCCCCACCTCGCGTGCGGCTGCAGCGGAGGCCACTGCGGCGGCCACCGCTGCAGCCCGGCCCCGGCTCGGCTCGGCCGGGAGCTGCAGGAAATCTGGCGCGGCAGCGGGCTGCACGAGCTCTGATGGAAAGCGGCCCACGCGCCCGTGGACGGCCCCGAACCGCCAGCCTAGGGAGAGGAAGAGGAAAACGGGAAGGTCTTGTTTTGGGACCGTTTTCGTCCTTTAAGGAGGCTTGGGCGCCCCCTTGAGCCATTTCCTAGTACTAATTTTTTTTTTTTTTTTTTTTTTTTTTGGTACTGGGAATGAATGCCAGGAGCAACAAGAGATTCAGAGTGTATGACCACAGGCATGGAGACACACCTCAGCCATATGTGCAAGCAAAGGTTGGGTTGAAGACCTGTTGACTGGCATTGTCCCGTCACCTTAGCAGACCAAGGGAGCACCAATAGACTGTTTTGTTTTGTTTTGTTTTGTTTTGTTTTTCGAGACAGGGCTTCTCTGTGTTGCTTTCGAGCCTGTCCTGGCACTCACTCTGTAGACCAGACTGACCTCAAACTCACAGAGATCCACCTGCTTCTGCCTCCCACGTGCTGGGATTAAAGGTGTGTGCCACCAACGCCCAGCTGCACCAATAGACTCTTATCATGCGTCTGCAGTGTGTTTGGAACCTGGACTAGCACCCATGTCTGGTGCTCCAGGTTTGGGGTATCCACAAACACCCACCAAAGTCAGGTCCTCTCCGCCGCAGCTCTTCCAGGTACACTAACTTCTTGCGGACCACACAACCAGCGCTGTAGCCTGGGCAAAGAGCTTGCATCAGCATGTGCCAGGGAAGCCATTTGCTCAGCCTCCTCTCTCCCGTGCACTTCCACCCAGCCATGGAACTCACCCACTCTAGGTGGTTCCAGGCCCTGCAGGTGGATGATGTCACCCTTGTGGAAGGATAGCAGCTCCGGGTCTTCAGACAGGAAGTTCCTCACTGCCACCACATAGTCAGAATCCTGGAAAACAGCAGGAATAGAGAGAGTGCTGTGTACTGCCTTCACTCCAGGCTTCCCTCTACTGCACCTCCATTCTCCTAACAATCAGAGAAGGCACGTTCCCTAGGTGGCAGGGGGAAGTGATGGGTGTTCCTTAGATGGGCAGAGGGTAAGGCGTTACACAGGATGGGAGCCTGAGAGTGCTGAGCACACTCTTGTGCCTTAGCCACTGACCCCTCCCTAAACTTTCCTCTGGATCTCCCTAGGCTGGGACATGTCCTGCCAAAGCATAGGGGTAAACAGAGAAGGAGGTTCAGAGGGCAAGTAATGCAGTTTCGAGAGACAATTGCTTGCGGCTTACAGGAAGTATGTTCCACACCGCTGAGGGCAGGTGTGAAGAAGATGCTAGGGAGGCAAAAGAGAAGAGGCATTGCAAGGGGAAGACACAGCTCGTTGGCATAGAGGTATGTGGCTGTGTTCTATAGTGTGCACATGTACATAGTATATCCACACTCTCTGGGCAGAAAGGCTGTGGTGTATCTGTATTGGAGTGGTGGCCCCATCTGTGGAGGAATCCTAACCTTCTTCAGCTCCAGAATGAAGTTGTCTACTAGGGTCTTGACCTGACGAGCCCGGGCTGAGAAGAGGATGATCTTCTCATTGGTCAGATTGAACTCCAGCATGTTCTGTGATGGCATGGTTACAAACAGGATGTCTGCAAAGCTGCGGGGAGACAAGATGGTGTGGGGCAGAAACCTTTAGGCCAATGAGATGCCCTCCTACAGGCTTTTTCTGTTCCTGTTTCCCCTCTCTGACCTATCTGTGGCTTCTTTCTCTCTCTCTGGTTTTTTGAGACAGGGTTTTTCTCTGTAACAGTCCTGGCTGTCCTGAAAACCCCTCTGTAGACTAGGCTCACTGAGATCTGCCTGCCTCTGCCTCCCAAGTGCTGGGACTAAAGGTGTGCACCACCACCGCATGGCCTCTGTGTATCTCTTAAAACCCCTTGTGCCATAGTCCAGCCCCTCAGTCCAAACACAGAGCCAGACTTTGCCCACACAGCATCTTTGTCTCATCAATTGGCCCAGTTTTCTCCTTGAGAGCAGGAGCTTCTGCCCAGCCAGTGATCAAAGCTCTCTCCTGACCTCATGTTGAAATGTTCAAAGGGACTTCACTAGGAAGTCTGGGCACTCAGCAGGGTCTCTGGGCCAGAGCCAGTTCTCTCCCAGATGCCTGGGGACTTGGTTGGTCTCAGCAGTTACCCCCTCTGGAGACAGGGCTGGCATGAGGCTCCAGAGGCAGAGCAGGGTAGTGGACTCTCAGCTCAAGCACTTCCTGCCTATGTGACCAGAGACCATCAACTTCTCTCTGTGTGCTTCACTTCCAAGTCTCTATTATGGACTTGGCATAGCCAGCAAATCACAGGTGCTTAATAACACCGCTGTGGAACACAGGAGATGTTGATGCCAGTCTGTGCCTGTGTCCAGACAGCCCACTCCCACCTGCCTGCCATCACCTGTATGCACAGAGGACCCGAAGCTGTCTGCTGGCCTCTCTGCTGCCTTTGACCATCCTCAGGAGTTTGATGCCCGTGTGGGATACAGCTAGGATCTGCACGCCAGTGCCCACACTACCCTAGGAAGGGTAAGCCTGGTGAGGCCTTCCATCATTATCCCTGGCTGCTCTGGGCAGGCAAGAAGGGGTGAGCAGGGACTCTTACCATCGCTGGGAAGAGGCGGGAAAAGTAGACCTCCCAGCTGTCTCGGGCCATGCTGATCGCAGCCCGTTTCACACTTTCTGTTACCAGAGGTCGCTGTGTGTCCAGCTGGTTCTGGGCTAAGGGAGGCCAATTCTGGTCAAGACCCCACCCCCCCATCCAGCTCGCATCTCAGGGGGTGAGAGGCTGGTACCAGCAAGAAGCTGTCCGACCAATGTCTGTACAGGGAGCTAGAAGCTACAGATAGATGAAAGGGTCATATTGCATGTTACATGTTGCTGACCTCCAAACATGCAGCCTGGTGAGGCTGAATAAGGATAGACATGTGTGGGAGGCAAGAGGATGATGGGGTGTATCCTTAGACTTCTTCCAGGCAAGGGCTAGCCCCTAATCTGGTTGACTGTCCATCAGTGCCCTCCCTCCCCTTCCCCGAGGTACCAAACAGGGCCTTCATCTGTAGCCGCTCATCCTCAGATATGCGTAGGCAGGCCTCAGAGAATGTGTCATGTAGGATCTGCAGGGGAAAAGTGTGTCCCTGCTGGAAGCTGAGGTCTATGTTCCAGGTTTATGGGAAGGGGTTCCTGCTCTGCGGCACTCGAGTCATCTGTAAACTGGGTGGCTTTTGTTATCTGATCCTTCACATGGCTACCTTCCTAGTCCTTTCTGCTTTTCCCAGGTCTTGGTTTTCATATGTATCCCTAGAGACTGAGATTTGACCTCTAGGCCCTCTGAACTTAGAGACTTTTGTTTTGTTTTGTTTTGATACAGGGCCTTGTATCAAAACTCCTGGTTCTTCTTTCTCTACCTTCTGGGTGCTGGAGTTACAGGCAAACACATAAGCCCAGATTGAACTGTTACTCATTAGATGGATGTGTGGTCCTGCTAACCTTGTTTATGGGAGTCAGGGAAACCCATGCACCCAAAAGAAAAGACCCTGCAGGTGGGAGGAGAGGAGAAGGTCTCACCTGCCGGAACAGGAGGTCCAGCTGTACGGGGTGACTGTAGCTGTCCTTAGGATAAAATACCTGTGTGGTAGGACTTTAGTTACCCATGGTTTACCTCAGCCCAGATGTAGCCCCTGGCTGACTCCTACCCAAGCTCTAGCCTCACTCTCATTCTTCATGGTTCACCTGACCTAGCTTCCTGGATAACCCTGCCCATATTTAGCCCATCCTCTGGCCTGCTGCTGGCACCTCTTTGCGCAGGAAGATCCGCCAGGGGGCGTCCTGGTAGCCATAGAAGTTGGGGTTGACTAGGCGGTGAAGCTGTGTCTGCACAGGATCCTCTGGAGGCTCCAGTGACCTTGAAGGCTGCACTGTGTAGAGCAGGGGCAGAGCATATAAGGGGGGCTTCTTGGGACACATCAGGACCAGGGAGGGCCTTATGGTGATAGGAGGTGTCATGAAAGTCCAGCAGGGTGATTCAGGAGGGCTGGGCAAACCTCTCTGAAGTGACATTTGAGCTGACACCTGATTGATGGGCCAGGAGGAGCCAGGCACCCAAAGCCTGTGAGGGAGAACATTCCTCTTGGAGGAGACAGCAAGTGCAAAGGTCTTGAGGTGGGAGCAGGCTTGGTGTCTTAGTTACAGGAAACAAATTCGTCAACAGGAAGGAGGGGAGCAGGAAGGCGATGGGACCGGGCTGATAGATCACACAGGATGGTCAAGATCACAGTGAAAACTCTGGTGTTCATTATAGGAGCTTTTGTCAGAGACAAGATGTAAGCTGACTCATATTTTAGGGTCACTGCCTGATTAGGGCTTCCCTTTTGGTGCAAGAGGATTGGGTTTATATCTCTGGTCTGATATTTTCAAGCTGTGTGGCCTTGGAAAGCCGCTTAATATCTCTGTGTTTCTGTTTCCTCACCTCTAACAGATAGGGACAAATAGTATTGTTTTGATGAGCCTCAGTAGGATTCCAAGCCAAGGTAGGGTTGGCCTGAAACCAGCAATTCAAGGGGTGATTTTAAAATGACACCAGTGTTCACACAGTGTGCATACTTTGACTCAGAAACACACACAGCTCCCCCAAACACCCCTGTGCTCACACAGCTCCCCCAAACACCCCTGTGCTCACACAGCTCCCCCAAACACCCCTGTGCTCACACAGCTCCCCCAAACACCCCTGTGCTCACACAGCTCCCCCAAACACCCCTGTGCTCACACAGCTCCCCCAAACATCCCTGTGCTCACACAGCTCCCCCAAACATCCCTGTGCTCACACAGCTCCCCCAAACACCCCTGTGCTCACACAGCTCCCCCAAACACCCCTGTGCTCACACAGCTCCCCCAAACATCCCTGTGCTCACACAGCTCCCCCAAACACCTCTGTGCTCACACAGCTCCCCCAAACACCCCTGTGCTCACACAGCTCCCCCAAACATCCCTGTGCTCACACAGCTCCCCCAAACACCCCTGTGCTCACACAGCTCCCCCAAACATCCCTGTGCTCACAGGCTCACTCACTTGGACACTTGCACATTCCACCCTTGAGGCCCTTACCTGGAGTGGGCCCCATACATGGCCTTGGGGCACTGGTCACTGGCTTCACCAGGGCCACAGCCTCTCTGGACACCTATTCCACCACAAACAGAGCACTCAAGGAGCAGTAAGCAGACTGTGGAGGGGAGGCATAGGGCCATTCTGAGAGGGCTACTGGCTTCTGAGGCCTCTATCCCTCTGGGGTACCCAACCCATTCCTCACCTGAGTGCCCGGCACTACTGCCAGGTGAGTCTTCTGTCCCTTCAGGATCATTAGGGCTTCCTCATGGGGGTCAGGTGGCCTCCTGAACACCTTTCCACCATCCGTTCTGGCAGGTGACCCATGCAGGTTGGACACTAGGTAACCCCTTATCCATAATTCCCAAGAGAGCCCCCCCCCCACCATTACCAACAAGTACCAGAGAGGGGCCAAAGCTGTCTGGCACAGTAAAGACAATGGCAGCCCAAGCCTCCCATTGCCCAGGGGCCCATCTTGAATAGTGATGAGCCCAGTAAGAGCCAGGGCTGAGGCTGGTGTCTGGACCCACCTTCGGGCCTCAGGGCGCCCTACCCAGGGCGGCTGTTTGCACTGCTTGATGATGCTTCTGATCTGCTGTGTGGGTTGTGGGAAGTGCTCGGAGTTGAGTGTGGAATACCGAACCAGCTCTGGGGAGGCTGAAACTGTGAGGGCAGGTGGCCAGGTGAGGCCATGGGGCCCAGTTGACCTGGCCTATCTGGGCAGCCTCAGGACTTGGATGGACACTCACTGGATTCTGGAGCAGTCCAATCCTGAGCTAGGATGGGGGCAGCCACGGGCTTGCTAGGGATCTTCGGGGCCTTTGCCACAGAGCCTGGAGCCAACAACTGTGGAGTGGGACGCACGAGCACCGGCTTGGCTGGAGGGCCAGTGCCTACAATCTTCGGCCGTGCCTCTGGACCTAGTGGTCTCTGTGGAGAGCAGGTCATGAAGTGGCCATCCAGGACACACCAGCTTACTCCCAGGTACCCCAGATCTACCCAAAGTGGACTATAGGACACTTGGCCTCAGAGACAGTAAAGCCCTGGGGTAACCCAGTATTCCTGTTTACCCTGGGAAGTGCTCTCCTCACCTCTGGGAGCTGGGATCTTGAGGTTGCACTTATGGGCTGCTGCTGGAGTGCCAAAGCCTGTAGGGTCATCTCCCGGGCCTGGGAATAGGTGACCAGGTGACCAGGTACACATGCATGCACACGCTCTCTCATGTACACACACACACACACACACACACACACACACACACACACACACACACTGTGTCCTGCCCTCACTCACCAGTAGCACAGCCTGCCTGTGGATGAAGGCTTGCTGCAGAGCCAGTGTGGAGGCATCCAGGCCTGGAACTGGGGAAGTGAACAGAAGTGGGCATGGATGCTGGGAAAGCGGGAGCTCCCTATGCACCACCTGCCCCTAGCCCAGAAGCATATTTAGGAGGCACTGACTGGGCTTGACCTTGGGGTCTGGTGGTCTCCGGGGGGTATCTTCAGAAGCACTGCTGCCACTTCCACCTGGCTGGCCCCCACCTTTCATGCGGTAGGCGATGGCTGTCGGCTTCTCCAGATCCTGGGGCAGCAGTGGCCGCCTCACTGCTGTGATCCCCAGGATCCATGGCAACAGGCACCTGACACCAGCCCAAGTTCCCAACCCACCCCCTCCACAAGGAATGAATTGTGGGAGTCAGTGTCTGTTCTGGGGTTTCCTATGGCAAGGGAGTCTTATGATATTTGGAAACAGGTAATCCAGTGATCCATTCTAGGAGTGTGGCTTCTGCCAGATGTGACAGCTGGGGTTCTGACATTTAGCTGTGGGTCCTTCCATGGCATCCAGGGGCACCCCCAGCTGCCAGGTAACCCCAAGGTTTCCCTGCCCCCAGCACAAACCCAGGCTGAACCCCCTGCCCCAGGGCCCTGGCTGTGTAAGGCTCAGATGTCACCCTAAATGTGGATATGTCTCTGGTACACACACTGAGCCTGCCACCTGCAGACATCCCTCTGCATCCCTACCGCATCCCCACAGGCCAGCACAGGGTCGAAGAGGCTGTCCAAGTAGCCATCCAGCTCCCTGGGGGGCACAGTGGGCTCTCCAGTGCTGTCCACAGCTGGTGAAGACACAAAAGGCCCAAGTTTACGTTTCCTGTGGATCTCCACACCCTCTGGGTTCGGTTCCCTCTAATGTTAATGGCCATTGCTGATTGACCTTGGCGAGTTGCTGTCCATCTCTGGGCCTCAGTTTCCCCATTTGTACTGTCCTCATTGTGGCTGCAGTACCCATCAAAGTCAGGCATTTTGGGCATGTGGTCCTGGGGCTGGGGCCTTGTGGGCGTGTCCTCATCCGAATCCCAGCAGTTCCCAAACACCCTGTGGATGAAAGGCACAGGACAGGTGACCCCCAAAGAGATTCCCTGATACTCCTGTGTGTCCTGGGCTGGGTGGATTCCCCAATCGAGGGGTGGAATTACTAGGCATAGGAGTGTACACCTGCAGCTCCAGGCTCCCAAAGCTAAAGTAGGAGAATGGCTTAAGCCTAGGAATTTGGGGCTTGCTCAGCTCAGATGACCAAACATAAAACAACACCACCTCCAGAACTCAGCCTTTCCCTACAGCTGGTGGGTAGAGCCAGCCACCCAGGGAAGGTGGTCTGGGCAAGTAGCTACATACCCTCTGGCATCTCCTCTGCCAGTCAAAGGCCCTTCTGCACCCACAATGAAGTAGGATTTCTGTCGAGGAAAGTCCCGGAGCAGTTCCAGGTCTGACACCAGATCCAGCACATAATCATGTCCAGCCAGCTCTGCCCACTGGACTCCGCTCTTCATGGCCACTGTCCAGCCCCTCCAACCATCAGCCAGCCCCCTGGTCAGTGTACAGAGGAATGGAAATAAAGAGTGAAACTATCAGGCATTGCCTGGAGATCCCGAGGTATGAATCAGACTCCAGACATAGCCAGAGTGGCCTTCTGGACACCCCCATGGTGCCTTCTGCCCCTCCCTTCTTCCCAGGTCATGGGGTGTCGGGTGGGGCATTCTAGGAGCCAACCTGTGCTTTAGAATGTCTCCAGCAACCGCTTCCCCCGTACTCCAGGCATGCACCGGACAGGAGAACTGGTCACCTGGCACAGCCAGTTGTTGTACTCAGTCAGGGGCATCTCCAGGCCAGCCTCCCTGGCTCCTATGCCCCTACCCCGTATCTCAACTCCCACTTCCCTGCACTGACACATTGGCATGAACCCCTCCCTGGCTTCAGAACCTTTATTGGATGCTTCTGCCTCCAGCTGCTCTTCCTTTAGGAAGAGAAGACAAGAGAAGAGAAGCACCCTGAGGGATAAGCCTACATACCATTGAAGCAGCTCACATCTAGAGCCATACTGGCCTTCTCCTGAATGGCAATCCACTCGAGCTGTGTGGGGGGGAAGGTGCGGGCAGCCCCTGAGCCCATAGCCTGCAGGAGGCGATGCTGGCACACAGCCTGGAAGCCATTCTGCCCATAATCGGACACAAACCTGGGGGAGGAATGGGGAGTTGGAGCCTATTGTAGACTCAGGCTAGTCCTTAATTCTAAGGTGAGTTGAAAAGGCCTCAGGTTAGCCTGGTGGTGGTGGCTCACGCCTTTAATCCCAGCACTTGGGAGGCAGAGGCAGGCGGATCTCCGTGAGTTCGAGGCCAGCCTGGTCTCCAGAGCGAGTGCCAGGATAGGCTCCAAAGCTACACAGAGAAACCCTGTCTCGAAAAACCAAAAAAAAAAAAAAAAAAAAATGCTAAAAAGGATCAGTGAAAGAAACACACCTTGGCCCTGAAACCAGAGCCAAATTTGACCCTAAACCTGTGCAGAAAACTAACCAATCCTTGAGCAGGAGATCTAGCCATCCTAAACTCAGGGATTGAAATCTGACCAATCCCCACCCTGGAAAAACTCCACCCCCTATATAAATCCTGTGTCTATTCAGTTTGTGGCTGTTAAGGTTGCCTGGCTGCCGCCTGCCACTCTGGAAGAGGGCAGCCACTCTTCTGGATTCTTCCCTCCCAATAAATCTCTTGAATGAAGTTTGGGTGAGACCTTCTTTCGCTGGGGCAAAGATGACCCTGGGCTGAGCAGAGCAGAGCAGGGCTGTAACACTTTTCCTCCAGAAACCTTCCCCTGGCTAAGCAGAGTTGTTATACTCTGCTCTCCACACCTGGGAAACCCTCTCCTGCTGGAGCAGAGCTGATACACTGGGGAAGCCTTTCCCTGAAGCAGTGCTATAAATCGCTATGCTTACTGTGACCTGTGGTATTCCTTGGTTCCCGATTGCCAGAACACCTTTTCATCCAAGCTGTAACACTCAGTATTCTGTGACTCCCGAGTGCCAGAATACTTTCCATCCAAGCTGTAACATTCAGTATTCTTTGGCTCCCAAGTGCCATAATCCATTCCTGTCCATCCCATCTGACCCATCGAAATGCTCACACTGGGTGACCACCTGCTCTTAGCCTGGCCTCCTAGTTTTCATCTGTGTAAGAGATGGCTGTGAGGGCCCCAACAGCTCAGGGCCAGTGTGATCTGTTCCCATCAGCAGGTCCTTCTCATGTCCCTATCCATTTTGCCCTGAGAGGGACCAGGGTCATGCTTTCAGGAAGGCCCCCCAGTCAGTGGCCCTACTTTGCTGCTAGAGCCACCATAGCCACAGTACTGGCTGAGGAATGGCCGTCTTCTGCATGCTGTCCTGGAGAGGTTCCTCAGGATCTGGTGCCATTGCTATCCTGCTGGGTGGATCCTGCTACCATCCCCCACTTACAGCAGAGAAAAGAGAGGTACTGGCTCTAGGTCGTGTGGTAAGCTTGTGCACTATCTCTCACAGGCCCTGCACCTCACCGGCATCAGGGATACATTGTCAACATGGTCATGCCCAAGTGGCACTTGCCATATGCCCATCTCTGTTCTGCGTACATAGCATGTACTACAGAGTAGTTGCTATCATCATCCCCATTTTATAGGGGACAAAACCAAGGCCTGGAGAAATTAAGTAATTTGTCCCAAATCACAGAGTTGAGCTTGGGATTTGCATCTCGATTGTCTGAGTCTGGCTGGCCTCCTAACCCCTGTCCACCCCACAATCTAAGAGACCTAAGAGCTAAGAACTCTTTTCTCAGTTCTCCACACCCCTGTTTTGCCCCACCCTGGGTTCTGTCAATCTTCATCCATTCTGACCTGGTTCCTCCCCTCTGCAGTAGAGCCCTGCCTTTCTTGTGGCTCTGGGCTCAGTAAAGTGATTGCAGCTCCGACTGCCATCCATATTGGTCTTCTGGCAACAAAGAGGCACCCATTGGCCTGACCTCCAAACTCCTACCTCCAGTCACCTGTTGCCCCCTGGGTTGCACTCACTTGAGGAGGAACTTGTCAAGGTGTGAGGAAGGTGCGAAGCCACTTAGGCAGGCAGCTAGCAGCAACCAGCCACGCTTGGCATTGTAGGCATTGTGATTGCGCCACACCTGGTTGGCCAGCTGGGTTAGGATCTCATCCCTCAGATCTGGTTCCACCAACCCCTGGTGCACAATGTAGTTCCCCAAGATCATTTCCTGGATGCCATGCAGGTGGGGGTCTCCCATGAAACGCAGGATCTAGGGCACAGACAGACTCTTGTGGGCTACTGCCCACATTTTTGTCATGTTCTCTTGCCCATAAAAAGTCCCTCATATTTCAATATCACCCTACTATTCAATGTCAATCAGTTAGCAGGAAATTTAGGATCTAAAGTACACACTGACTTCCTCTCCTGACCACAACCCCCCTGCGGCTCCCATTCATTGTCAGCATTATTTGGTACCTCTGGCCTCCAGCCAGCTCCACTTGGTCTAGAGGGTTCTCTAGCATTCAGACATGACCACATCACTCCCAGGAAACACCTTCCAGGGCTCCCCAGCTCTTTGGTGAAATGGGACCTGGGGGCCTTCAATCTAAGCCTCACTGGCCACTCTCCCTTTTCTTCCCATCTCTCCTATCCCGTTCGCAATGAGTTCCTTCTTCCCCTAACTCTCCTCATCTCCAAAGCCTCCTCCTCCAGGCTGCCTCCTGTGGCTTGCCTGCCTCCTGAGACTGGACCTGGGGCCTTGTTTGTGTTCCCAGCCTCTGAACACCCTCTGTACATGTTAATGGTCCTGGGTCAGAGCAGGGACTGGCCTCCTCTACCTGGGCAGTCATCAGGAGGTACCAGAGAGAGACTCTGAAGCAGCAGTGCCAGGGGGGTGGCTGGGGGAAAAGACTCTCAGAAGGAGGCCCGGGTCTTTACACTGACATATAGCTTCAAGAAGAGGTGTGGGACTTGAAGGCCAAGGAGGATGTCCAGGGAATCAAGAGGAAGCTTGTAACCTCCTCTTGTAACCCTGGGGGCAAGGGTACTTGTGGCTTGGCATGTGGTAGGGTTATGGACTGGGACAGATGCCATACTAGCTTAAAGACACTTATGGCTTCCGAATGGTGCTCCACAGGTAGTCGTGTGAGAGGCATCTTCAAGGGCACTGTCAGCATCCCAAAGGAGGGTTCCTGAGGACACAAGGAGGGCATGTGAGGTGACATTGGGGACAACAGACATATCCATGTCTATCCCATCTTGTGTTGGGCAAGAGCGCAGGAGACCATGGGGCTGGCTCCCACTCAAGTGCCTAGATGAAGAAGCTGAGTTCTGGTGAAGGCAGACTATGGCCCACAGAGAGCAACTGGGGGAGGCAGAGCAACGCTGCCGGGCCTTTCTTGGAGGGCAGGACACAAAAATTGGCTGTGCCAATTCCTAGTCAGTTTCCGCTTATTTCTGATTATCCTAGGCTGGTTGGTGAGCTATACAGCTGGAGTCCAAGAGGGCCTCACTTCTGTTAGGGCCCTAGGGCTCCCAATGAGCTCTTGTGCATACCACAAAAGCTTTCAGGGAGGCTGTGTCAGCTCTGAATTTCAGTGCCCAGGGGTCAGGCTGCTTGTACAAGCTCTTACCTTGAAGTGGCATCGGACAAACTTGGCCATGGGGTAGTTGTTGATGTCAAGGGGAAGTGTGACACAGGGCTCAGCCTGGAGCCTAGGAGTCCGGACGATGGCTACTTGGGGCATATTGGACAGCTTGAGGCCTGTAGACAGTGGAAGCATGTAGTGATTGCACCCTTTCCCCCAACACTTCCCCGCTGCTGTTAGAGGTGACACACCTGCTGCTGCTTGTAGGAGCCCAGCCACCTCAGCTGGCACCTCCAGGTGTGTCACTGGCACCACTTCACGCTTGCTGAGTTCCTGGAGGGATGGGCAAGGGGTGAGGGGGCAGTCGCCACACTTCACCTGCTGGTTTCCCTCCCTGTCCCCCTGCTGTGGCTTGGACTCTGCACCCACCTCCTGCTCACGCAGCCATGCCTCCTGTGCCCGGCGCCTCCGCTCTGCCCTCAGCTGCAGGAGAGCAAATGGTCAGGGCACAGGTGGCAAAAACCATGGCCAGGTAGCCTGGGCAGGCGCGAGCAGTAGGGAAGGGCCTGTGGCCTGGAGGGGATGACGGGACCTCAGGCAAAGGGAGGCAAAGGCATAGCCAGAGATGGGAGGGGATACATTGGCAAGACTCCAGGAAACCTTGTTTCACTGAAGACCTTGCATGCCTTTCGAGCTTTGGGAATGGAATGACATTTATTACTGGCAGTTGGTTTATGTGACAGAGAACAAGACTGGCAGGGAGCTAAGTACCAAATCACACTAAGGAGATTCAAGTTGCCCAGTGCCAGTCATGATGACCCCAGTGCTGGCTACATCTCTCCATACAGCATTCCTTCTACCCTTTCCATGCCCCAAAGGACATGCCAGGAAACAGGCCTCAGAGGACCACAGCAACCACCTCAGGAGGAGGGCATGGCAGGGACTTGTACTGGGGATGGGCTCCTCTTGGGCTAAGTGCCCCACACACCCCTGCTCCAACCCAGGCAGACCTGTACCTTGAGGTATCGGCGGCGGTTCACATAGGTATGCACCAGGGAGCGGAACTTCACCAGACTCTGCCTCATCTGCTGGTAGCGTTGTCTGAGGAGTCAAACATGAGGCCATGGGGTGACATAGGGTCAGAGATGCCTCTGCCACTGCCCATACTTCCACTCAGGGATCCTTTGTCTCAAAGGAAAATGAGTTCAATGTGGGACAGAGACATAGCCAAATCCACAAAGAAAATCTAGTGGTAGGGCCTGGATTGATCCTCACAGTGGTCACGTACTAGCCCATCATGTGATAGTCTCAGAGCCCTGATATGAGATCTGACAGAGCATCTCAGTCGGATCTACAGTCAGCAGTGACTTGGAGAATCAGATCATCCTTCCAGGGGAAGCCTCTTTAGCTTACATGCCTCCAGAGACAGGGAACTCATGTTTAAGCTTGGGCTCCTCTGAGACTGGAGGACCCCAGAGACTTCCCCTTCTGTGGGCCTCACCTGGCCAGGAAGCCACGGGCCCTGCTCTGCAATAGGATGATCTTCCGCCTCAGGGAACGAAAGTGCCGCTGGATGAAGAAGCCTCGCAGGTAGCGCTGCAGAGTGAGGGCAGCTCGGTTCTGGACTCGCTCCCTCATACTCTCCAGCAGCTGGTGCAGGTGCTCCTTGAGGAAGAGCTGGTGGTGGGAGGTAGCAATAGATACTCCTATTGAAGAGCCCACAAAAGCAGAAGACAGGGCTGCCTCCCGGAGCTTGGCTGGGAGTTTAGAGCAGCAAGAGCTAGGGTACCAGACATTGGGGAGCCACCCGAGCAGAGCTGAGGTGGATAAACATTCCAATCTTACACATCAGGATGGCTCTGGGGTGTCACTGAATGTGGGTGTCTCCAGAGCTCACCTTGCTAACCCCAACACGGTACATGTCTGAAGTGACTGTGCATAGCCGGCTCAGCAGCGACACGCACATGTCCCCATCCGCTGGCACATTGAGCTTGAGGGCCACCAGGCAGCGGTACCTGGGGGACCAAACTCAGTCTGAGGGTCCGATGTTACTCCATCCCCATGTCTGGGCTAGGCAGGGGTGTGGTCCAATAGGTGGCTTGCTCACAGGACTGTCCTCAAAACTAGTTCAAGGTATCAAAACTAATACACTGTTTCAGCAGAACAAACCCTTTACTGACACCTGCTGGAGCTTGTCCTAATAGCTATTAAAATCAACCTAGATGGGTTCAACTTGGAAAACAAAGGTTCCTGTCACCAAGCCTGACAGCTTGAGTTAGTCTCTGGCAAACTCATCTCTTCCACATGATGGAAATAGAGTACTGACTCCTAAAAGCTGTCCTGTAACCCACACCCACATTGACACAATTGAGCCACCACCCAGTAAGTGAATATACTTAATAAAACAAAAAAGAAAGAAAGAAAAAATAAAGGGAGGAAGGAAAGAAGGAAAAAGGAAGGAAGGAAGGAAGGAAGTATGGAAGGAAGGAAAGAAGGAAGAAAACCAGCTGGGTTTTTAATCCCAGCACTCAGGAGGTAGAGGCAGCCATATCTCTGTGAGTTCGAGGCCATGCTGGTCTACAAAGCTACACAGAGAAACCCTATCTCGAAAAACCAAAAAGAAAGAAAAAGAAAAGAAAACCACACCACAACAAATACATTTTCCATGTCAAATCTAACATGTCTTGTATAGTATACAGCCTGAACAACAACAGTGCATGACTGATCCTAGGAGAGAAATCTGTGTAGCTAGGAACTACCCAGTTTACCTGTCGATAAACACCTGGAAGGGTAGTCGCACTGGAAAGCCTTCCTTGCGGATCCGCACAGTCTCCAGAACCCCTGAATAGCGTAACTGTGCCATCATCACATCTGGCTCAAAGAGACCAGGTTCCTAGACGGAGAGGACATCTGCATCATCCACTCAGGTATAAAGGCAGGGGTGAGTAGTCCTGCAATGGGCAGGCAGGGGTCCAGAGAGGCCAAGCCACTTCCCCAGTGTCACACTTCCCAGGGGCCTCACCTTCTTATGGTTGGGTTTCAGGCAACGCACGAACAAGGGGTTGCACCTGGGCAGAGGCGGGAGAGGTGGCCTGAGATCTCAGACAAAGGGAGGAAGTGCTCATCCACTCGAGGCCTTGGGATAAAGGTGTGGCTGGGTGCTCTGCCCTCCCACCCAACCCACCTCTCCATTTTTTCCACCAGATCCAGGAGTGACTGCTGGAACTTGGCTGCCACAGTGTGAGCCTTGTAGAGTCGTGTAATGGAGCTGCTCTTGCCCAGGCGTGGAGGGGCAGTCTGTGCAGCATAGCTGGAGAAGAGGTGTGCCACCACCTGGAGGGGCCAAAGTATTGGAAGCCAATGACAGACAGGGCAAACAGACAAGTGGCGGGGTGAGGGTTGGGGGGTTGAAACAGGGTCAGAACAATCGGAGTCAAGTCCCTGGACAAAGGTTCTGAAAAACAACTTGACTCCAGATGTCTCCTGCCATCCTAGCTTGCATATAGGCTCAATATCTCCCATGGCTGCTTTTCTCTTCCTTTCTGGGGAATGCACAGCACGGTGAACATGGCCCTGCTCAAGAACTTTGGCTGGTTTGACAGAAAAGGAAAAGGAGAGCCCACAGGGGAGGGGATGCAACCAGTCCTTTTGTCACAGGTCCATCTACTGAAGAGCAGTGGGGCTGGCCTTCCAAAGAACCCAAATTTATCCCCTATGCACTCCCCAGAGAGTCAGGCTTCAAACACAAATGAAGAATCCAGAACTTAGTCTCAGTGGTAAGCTGGTTAACACTGAACCAGGTCAGAAGGGTCTCAGGAGGGACTGAGGTGGGGCCCATGGCAGGTGGCTGAGGCAAGGGTGAGTTAAGGAGCAAGACCAGTGACTTCCCCTTTCCTGGACTGGGGTGAGTGAGGATGGTGGGGTTGGGAGGAGGGTAGCTAGTGGAGGCTGGATCAGGTAAGGAGCAGCAGGTGCTGCTGGGAATGTGGGCAGGGGCACTGGTGTGGGGCAGGTGCGAGGCCCGGCTGGCTTACCCTCGTTCGGCTGCGCACAAACAAATCCAGCACATCCTGGCGCACTTGGTCATGGTTTTTGTCAAGGAACTTGTGCACCTGTAAAAGGGGACTGGTGAGTCTGTGGCTGGTCCCACTCAAAGGCTCGGTCCCAGTCCTCTGCATTCCTTCATCTTCTATCAGACTTCCCATCTGCCTTCTAGCCTAAGAGGGAATGGGCCCTCCTCTGTCCTGACCTCTCCTTGTCTGCTCTACCCTGCTCACTCTTTGGGGGCAGGTACCACCCAGACTGGGCTTCACTTCCTCCTACCCATTCTGCAGATGAGGAAAATAAGGTCCTAATGGAGACAGAAGCGTGTGACTTGGATAATAACGACCACATGACACCATTACCAGTAACAGGGACCCAGGCACTCTGTCAAATCTACCCCAAGTCTCCACCTCTACCTCAGAAAATTGGCATTATTAGCCCCATTTTTCAGATGAGGAAACTGGCTCAGAGAACTCAAGCAGTTTCCCAAGGTCACACAGCCGAGGGGCTGCAGCACCAGAACTAGAATCATGGTGAGGCCCACACTGCGGTTCTGTCTCCAGCCGGCAGGACACAGTACCTGAGGTCATGCTGGCTGTCTCCACTCTCACCTGATAGGTGACCTTGCCTGCATAGTGCTTGATGGTAAACTCTGGCAGTGGCATCTTGGGCTTAGAGTAGAGTGGGTTGGCGCCATGGTGGTAGTGGCACTTCTGCAGGAATGTGTGGTCTGTGGCCTGCAGGGGAGGGAGGTGAGGGGGGAGGGGCCACACTGGGCACCTGTTCCTGGCCCAGTGCCAAATTCTTCAGCCCTGATTGCTCTGCTCCCCAGAGGGTGCTGGAGAAGAATGGCTCACAGTCATGGGAAGCTGAGTCCCGGGAGTGAGGCCCACAGCTGTGACTGAATTAGCCGATTTCCACCTGCCTATATGCTCTCACCAGCATCATACATACCCTGTGCTTAAGTCAGAGTATGTGGTCCAAACCCAGGTCACCTCACCTGGAACTTCCAACCTGAGTCACTCCAGGTGACTAAAGACCAGTGGTTCTCAACCTGTGGGTCTTGACCTTTTGGGGGTCGAACTTTCACAGGGGTCTCCTAAGACCATTGGAGAATACGGATATTTACATTACATTTCATAACTAGCAAAATTACAGTTATGAAGTAGCAATGAAAATAATTTTACTGTTGTGGGTCACCAAGACATGAGGACCTGCGTTAAAGGGTTGCAGTATTGGAGAGGTTGGGAACCCACTGCCGTAGATGATGCCACAACACCACATTTCCTGCCCAGGCTTGAGTGCAGAGGGGTGGCCTCAGGCAGGGAGTCGGCCAGACTGGGACTCTGGCCACAGAAGCAGCTGAGGTTTACCTGTGGAAAGCAGCACTGGTCATCCAGGATACGCAGGATGCCGTAGGGCTTGAGGGAGATGAGGTTGATGCAGGGCTGGTTGTCAGCAAAGGCGATCTCTCGCCAGTCCATCTGCTCTCGAATGTACTCTTCCTGCGAACAGTGTGGGTTCAGCACCTCCACCCAGGAGGACTTATCTCTGCATCCTGCCTTCTGTAACATGGAGCTAGTATCCTACCATGACAACATGGACCCTCATGGCCTCCCTTTCCCTCTTCCTGGGTCAGAAGGGACTGAGAAAGATCCTGAGAGAACTCCTCTCTAGGCTTAACAACCCAGGACTTTTCCCTCCAAAGCACCGGCCTCATACGTGCTGCTCCTGCTTGTCACGCCTTTCTCTCCATGTTTCCTGACACATTTTGTGTTCAGGGAGGCCCTTGAGCAGCGAGGACGGACAAGCTGGAGTGTGGAGGCTGCACACCTGTTCCTCCTGGAAGACAATCTTGTTGAACAGGTACTGAAGGTTCTCGTTGGCATAGTTGATGCATAGTTGTTCAAAGCTGTTGAAGCTCAGGTCCTGGCAGGCAGATGGGAGGCAAGGTCTGGTTCCTCCCTGGTCAGCAACCCATCTGTGCCCATCACAGGCCCCGTGTACCTTCTCTAAACCCAAGCCCAGGCTACTCCCTGCATTTCATGGCTGTTGTTTCAAAAAGTTGAACCCTGACCACAGACCCTGTAGGGCCCTCTGCCCACCAGATGGGGTCCAAAGAAGAGCCAAAAGCTCAGGCCACTGTGCCTTCTGCCTGGGTTCCAGTCCTGGCTCTGCCACTTTCTAGCTGTAAAATGGGGATTTTTTTTTTTTTTTAATATTTACTTATTATGTATACGGTGATCTGACCGAATGCCAGAAGAGGGCACCAGATTTCATTATAAGTGGTTGTGAGCCACCATGTGGTTGCTGGGAATTGAACTCTGGACCTCTAGGAGAGCAGCCAGTGCTCTTAACCTCTGAGCCATCTCCCCAGCCTGTAAAATGGGGATCTTGGCAATACCTTCCTTACATAGCTTTTGGATGGAGTGGCTTTATAAACAACGGTGCCTGGCACACACTTGTGCCTTGTGAGTGTCTGTTGTGGTTTTACTATGGAAGTTTTACTCAGCCTTTCCCCATTATCCTCACTAAGTACAGCAGTCTCCCCCACAATGACATTGGCTCCCCAAACAAGGTATCCCCATGCCTCTGACTTCTACAGATAGAGTTCCTGCACCTAGGGATGTTTTCTTCTTCCAGAAAGTTAACTCTGACCCCTGCCCAGCTGAAGTAAGGGCTTAAGGGCTCCCCAGTGCTAGCTACATGTCAGAACTGTGGTCACATAAGTCTATTACACACTGTCCCCAATCAGCATCATTGAGTAGCTTCCTAAGGGTAAGGCCCAGTCTGGTCCTACTCAGTCCTACCTCAAAGCCATAGATGTCCAGGATGGCGATGGACAATGTATCATGCTTTGGAGACACTAGAGCGTTGACCCTGGTGATGAGCCAGCCAAACAGCAGTGCATACAAGACCTTGGCGATGGCATCCCTAGAGCAGAGGCCATGTTGGGCTGGTGGTGAGTGGGCTCAGGGATAGTGGGGGTCTGGGACTAGGGCAAGCAGGGTACAGTCTCACCTGGCATCTACGGCACTCTCTACAGTTAGGGGAGTGAAGATCTTCTCTCGAATTGTCTCCTGGGAAGAACATGACCTTTGAGTGACAGCTGGCTGGCCAATGCCTCAGAAAGCCCCTGGAGGGCTGGGGGTTTAGGAGCATCAGAAAGGTACACTAGAGATATGGGATAACTGGTCTCATGTTCACTGCTGGCCAAAGCAGGCCAGAATGTGTTCTCTTCACCTGGCTATTCAAGCAGGAGAGGGGGCTGCTGGTATAATAGGGAAGACCAGCATAAGAAGACACCAGTCTGGGAAGAGGAAGGAAGAAGCTCTGACCCAGCCAGCATCAGAGAAGGCTTCTTGGAGGTGAGCATGTCATGTGTGCTGGTGTCCACCCCCAACTCAAGCCACACTGGTAGGAGTGGAAGAATAAGATAATCAAGGCTGGGAAAAGCCCATGTGGAGGCCTGAAGTGAGGCGCCCTCTCCAGATTTGACTGAGAGGAGGGGGTGAGGTGGGGAGGGAAGGGAGCTGTGACCCCAGAGGAATAGGCCCTTGTCAGGATGCAGAGCCCTCAGACTCACAGTCACTTTGAAGGTGATGGCCTTCTGCAGGCCCTCAGGGGAGACCTGAAGCAGTTCTGCCACAGCCTGGATTTCCCGGGCGCTTACCACAGAGGCCACCTCCTGGGCATCAGTCTATGGAAAACACCAGGGCAGTAAGCCTGAGCTAAACTGGTTGGGCTTATAAAAATAGAAACAAGCTACAATGCCAGAGAAAGCCTGGAAAAGAAGTGGAGGAAGCTCTCTGAGGTAGGACAGACTACAGACATTAATTCAGCCTGGTGGGGGGTGTGACTCGGGAGTAGAGTATTTGCCTAGCACATGGGGGGTCCTAGGTTCCATCGTCAACACCAAAATAAATATGCAAAGCAAAATAGATGGGCTACAAATACTATGTGTGTAGATAGATGGTGCACATTAGTAGATATGGAATTGGGGAGGTGGCTCAGTGGATAAAACACTTGCTGTGCACGTGTGAGGACCTGAGTTCAGATCCCAGCACTCAGTAAAAGCCAGGCATAGTGCTGCTTATCTGTAACCCCAGCACTGAAGAGACAGATCAATTCCAGGAGCTCAATGACCAGTCCACTGGAAATGGCAAGCTACAGGTTCAGTGAGAGAGCCTGTCTAAAAATATAAGGTGGGGAGCAATAGAAGATACTCAAGTGTTGATCCCTAGGCTGCATCACACGGGTATGCACACACATACACACACACACACACACACAAGACAGAGACAGAGATACTCAGCAGTCAGAAGAACTTGCTGCTCTTCCAGAGGGCCTGAGTTTGGCTGCCAGCACCACATCAAACAGCTCCCAACCATCTGTACCTGCCTCTGGGAGATACAATACTTTCTCCTGGTCTCCTCAAGCATTTCTACACACATGGCACACAGACAGACAGACAGACAGACTTCTTGGCACCAGCAAGCTATAGAGTCTACAGTATCAGAACTTGGGTAGGCTGAGACAGGAGAACTACATAGCAAGACCTTGTTTCAAATAAAACAAAATAAAATAAAAAGAAAACAAAAATCCAAACCTAACAACAAAATGTTAGTCTAGAATCAGGTATAAATATATCTGGCAATCTGGCAATTGTATACACAATAAATACCTGGTTTTCAAATTAGGATAAGGACAATTGCATAACCATCTGGAAATTAAGTACACCAGATTCCCATTTCATGCTTTACTACAGTGGGTTATTATTATTACTATCATTATTTTGGTTTTTCAAGACAGGGTTTCTCTGTATTGCTTTGGAGCCTGTCCTGACTTGCACTGTAGACCAAGCTGGCCTCAAATTCACAGAGATCCACCTGCCTCTGCCTCCCAAGTGCTGGAATTAAAGGTGTGCACCACCAATGCCCAGCAGCAATGGGTTGTTATTTTAAGACTTATTTTATTTTTAATTTGTGTGTGTGTGTGTGTGTGTGTGTGTGTGTGTGTGTGTGTGTGTGCACACGCGCACGCACGCACGCACATGTAGGTGCAGATACCAATAGAGACCAGAATAAGGGTATCATATCAACCTGAAGTTATAAGTTGGTATGAATTGCCCAGCATGGGTGCTGGGAACTAAACTGGAGTCCTTTACAAGAGCAGCAAATGTTTTTAGCTATTTGAACTATCTCTCAAGCACAATTAAAAAAAAATTAGCCCTGTGTAGTGTGGCACATGCCTTTAATCCCAGCACTCAGGAGGTAGAGGCAGGCAGATCTCTGAATTTGAGGCCAGCTTGATCTACAAAATGAATTCCGGGACAGCCAGGGCTACACAGAGAATCCCTACCTCTAAAAACAAAACTGAAAAAATTTTAAACATTTATTTATTTGTTGTGTTTTTATGTGGGTGTACATGCCCTGGTGTACATGGAGGTCAGAGGACAACTTGAAAGGGTTCGTTCTCTTCTTTCACCATGTGAGCCCCAAAATGCTTTTACCCAAGGAGCCATCTTTTTTTTTATTTTTTATTTTTTTTGAGACAAAGTCTTTTGAACCCTCAAATTCAATGCATAGCTGAGGATGAACTTGAACTTCTGGTCTTCCTTCCTCCACTACCGCTGTGTAGCACCCACTTGATTTTCTGGGAGGGCAAGGATCAAATTCAGGACTTCCTGCATACTACATAAGCACTAGAGAGAAGGTCTTTTCTCAAAATGACCCAAAAAAAAACCCCACAATGTATGAGAAAATATTGATAAAATGCCTAAAAGTAATTTTAAAATATCTACATGGTAATACTCTCAAAGAAAAATAACAAACTTACAATAAACAAAATCAAAACATGAAGGATATGTTTTTAGTTATCTAAAAATAATTGTCTGGCTTTTCTAACAATATAAAAAATTCTCACATATCACGAGAAAAGAACATGCCTAAAGAGGAGAAGACACGTGCATTGTATAACCAGAGAGGAAGCTTGCAGGCCTGGGTGTGGCCTTGCAGATTGAGCACCTCTTACCTCATGCTTCTCAAAATAGACATTGCCCAGGTGTAAGATGGAGGCCAGGATGCGGAAGATACTGTCCTGGTCCTCACTGGTAAAGCCGAGCACCTCCATAGCAGCCAGCAGGCGGCGGAAATCATCTGCATCACTCTTACCAGCAATCTCGCAGTTCCCACCCTGGTTCAGGGGAAGAGGATGGGGTCAGTGTCCAGTCCTCAAGCTGAAGGCCCATTGGGTCCTGCTTTCCAGGAGGTTCTGAGGGGGCCCGGAACAGCTCCACAGAGCGTGTGAGGAGGAGCAGGAACTTGCTCCCTGATCACAGCCAGCATTAATAGAGGATGGGCTATATAGGCCAGTACCAAGCCATGCATTCTTCACCCACACCTCTATATAGTGGTGCTGTGTTGTCCCCATTTCCCAGAAGAGGAAACTGAGTTCCAGAGGGGGCATGTAGTACCATCACCTTGGCTAGTTCTGTTCTAGGCTCTGAAGAGATGAAAGATCAGGTGGGCTCCTCTCTCTACTGAGGCCCCATGTTCCTGTCCTCACTGCCAGAACTGTGGGGCTTTGGGGGCTTTGGAGCCACAGAGCAGGGTAGGCCCTTGTACATGCTCACCTGGTTCAGGTAGTAGTAGGTCTCAGCCTCCTGCAAGCTGAAGGCCTGTCGCAGTTGGGCTGGGAGGCCGGCCAGCAGCTCATAGAAAATATGATAATTTCTCTCGTTTTTGGCCTGCAGGGGAGGCAAGGTGGGTGCATAAAAGAGTCACTCAGTCACTCAGTCAGGCTCAGCTGTGCACATATAAACATGTCCATACACAGAGACCTGAAGGTTGGTTGGCATTTCTGGGGTGAGGTCTGAGAGCATCTTGGTGTAGTGGGTGCTGGCCTTACTTTGTTTGGAGACATAGGAACAAGCTCACCCATTTTCTCTTATGTAAACTACCCCTGCACACCTGGAGACATGTATCTCTATGGCCCAGATGTGCACACGCAGGCCTTCAGATGGTTCACTTGCCCATTTGGCTGAGGTCTTCTTGAGCCTGGTGCCCCATGGGACACCATGGGGACAGAACTCAAAGAACCCATGTGCTATCTGGAGACATTTAGCTACTTAAAAGGTAATGTTTCACAGACGAGAAGTGAAGCACTGAAGGGTGGAGTTGTGATTGGGGACAAGGGACTGCATAAAATAAAGCGGCTTCCTTGAGCAAGAGAGCTGGCAGCATGACGTGGAGATGGCAAAGGGCAGGGCCACGCATATACCCTGGTGTTCCTGGGGTGGGAACAGTGTGTTGATCTCCTCGGTAGGTATGAACCAACTAGGCTGTTGTGGTAGAAGAAGGGAGGTGACAGATCACAGGCTTAGATCACACACACACACACACATACACACACACACACACACACACACAAACACACACACCTCCACGTGCATACACATATTTGCTCATAATCCACTACTCCCAGCCCCAAGCTGGGCTCTGAGAGTTGGTACCACCCAGGCCTGTGGCCTGCCTACCTGGAACACGATCCTTGACTTCTCCAGCAGGTACTGAGAGGTTATGGCACCAGAGATCACACCCCTGGGGAAGCACAGTCAGCTGTTGGGGACTGAGGTGGCTCACTTAGCCTCAGGTGCTGCTGTGGGCTATGAAGGACTCTGCTAGGCCTCTGGGCTGTTACCATGGCCCTACTCACCCTTCTAGAAAGATTTCCACAAACTTCCCAAATCGGCTAGAGTTGTCATTCCTGACGGTTTTGGCATTACCAAAGGCCTCCAGGAGAGGTGTTGCCTCCAGGATCTGGACCAGGAAGGAAAGGTTATGGGAGAGATGGGTACTGGGGTCAGGGCATGACTCAAACATACCCAAATAGAGGCCTTCCCAGGGAACCCTTCCTTGGAGGGGTGACCTGAAGCCGATTCCTTATAGAACCCCCAGAGTCCCTTCTCTGTCCCTGGAAGCCCCACCCTCACGTTAGCCCTGTGTTCCCGCTCCCTGGCCCTGCTGCCCATGGTCATACACAGCCTGCGTACCTTTATCTTCAGGGGTGTTGGCGGAACCAGAGCGGAAACGAGAGACAACAAAAATGGTTCACTAACAAGGTCAGCCACCTCTCCCTCCAGGAGGCCAGGAGCCTTGGTCTGTGGAGACACTAGTGGACCCTTTTAGGTCCCTGTTGTGAATCCTGTGAGCCTCAGGGGGTGGCATGCAGCCAGTGTGCTAGCAACAAGTCTCTGCCCCACACCTGACTCTTGCCATCTCTCTTCCAGGTTCCTCTCTGACATTTCCTTGCTCTTACCTCTCCCATTAGGCTTAGCACAGCCACCAAGGTGTTCTTTGGAACCCAGCCGACCCCTGTGGCACCTCCCTTATCACAGTCCTGCTCTGACCTCCAAGTTTAGTGCTTGTCTTATTGCTTCCTGTGCCCCTCCTTCAATCTGTCCCTCCCACTTCACTAGGCCCCCCACATCTAGACCCACCCCTGTCTCGGGGCATCTGCACCTGCTGGCTCTTGTGCCTGGAAGCACCTTCATGCTTCTCTTTCCTCTTTCAGGGAGCCTCCCCAGGCTTCTCTTCCTCAGGGTACTCAGTGCCTCAGCAAGTGTGTTTTCCTGGATATTATCTGTGTCCCTATAGAAAGTCAGCCCTGTGGAAGCAGGTGCTATCTGTCTCCTTGCATACTTGGGTCCCATTCTCTGTGCAGGGCTAATGGATGCATAGCAGACCCTCAAAAATTCTCTAAATGGATTAAAAATAAGGAGTTTAGCATCTCATGAGCAGAGCCACCAAGGGTGATCATAGCTAACTATGCCACCCACCTATAAGTACATACTGTGTGCTAGACATTTCGCCTTGACAATTATTCTGCCTTTTTATTTTTATTTTTTCAGTTCTAGGTATGGAACTCAAGACCTCATACATGCTAGGGAAATGCTCTACCACTGAGACATATCCACATTTTGTTTGTTTTTCATTTCAAGACAAGATCTCACTATATAGCCCAGACAGGCCTTGGGTTCATGACCCAGCTATCTCAGCCACCTTAGTACCTGAGACAGTAAATCTGTACCACCATGCCCTAATTTTTGTTCATGTTTGCATCCTATACATAGGTGCTAACATCACTACTGTCTTGCAGACTCTGAAACTGGGATGCCCAGGGTCTCCAAGTCCAGAAGAATGGGCTCCAAGCAGTGCCTGGTGAACATACACTTAGTATGCATAGGGCATTGTCTCTGGTTAAGTCACTTCTTCAGGAAGAAGTTTTGGGGAGAAGGGGCCCCAGCTCCCACAAACATGACACCTGTAGCCTCCTCTGTTAGCATCCACATTCAGTCTGGTGCCTACCGAGCTCCTGATAAAGAGCAGCAGAGGGTGGTGTTGCCTGCAACTGCTCAGTAATCAAGTTCAGTAGGACAATGTTCTATACCATCCCTTAGTCTGGGAGTGCCTGGGAGGTGCCAGGGGGTGTGTGGCCCCTTCTCTGCTTCTGGTGCCCAGCACAGGACAGGACATGAATCCAGAAAACTGGGGTGGGGAGTCCTCATGGGTTAGGATGTATAAACATTGGCAGGAGAAGGGCCCCTGCTGTGTGATTGGTTCTAGTGAGGATTCATCAAGCTATTCATCGAGATGGACTTTTCTGAAATGAGGGAGGTACCACACTATCATTTTGTGACCAGAGTGTATGGGGGTGGGTCAAGGCATTCCCATTGGGTTAAGATCCTAGATTCATCCATGCCTTCAACTGACCCTAAATCTGACCTGTCCTGTGTCCTCATGCTGTGTGCCTGGCCCAGAAACTCTCAAACCCAGTTTGTCACATATCCTCACTTGTCTTCTGCACACCTCTTGCATGGAATGTAAATTCCTGCCCTATACCTCATTTGAGGTCACTGGGCAAGTCATTTCTCTTCCCAGGCATCAGGTTCTCAATCTGCATGTGATCGCAGACACCGCTTCCAAGGGAGGCCATGAGGCTCTGTGAGGGCATTTGGAAGACACCTGGCCTAAGGAGGAACTCATGGCACCCACTTCTCTCCATGCTTACCTCATGGACTCTCCCAGACATGTAGAAGAAACTGAAAACTGCCTGGAGCAGAGAGGACAAGATGTCTGGCCAAAATGGCCACCAGTTGCAGCATTATAACTGTTGCCAGTCAGGAATTTTGAGAGCCCCTGGTTCTGGAGCCATATCTTCCCTGAGCCCTGGATTCCTGTCATTCCTGAGTAGACACTTGGTAGGCATCTCTTCTCAACAGCTGCCTGTGGTCACTCTTAGTTTAGTCCTCTTCACACTGTGACTGGATCCTTCAGTCAAGTGCCTGGCTGGCTTTGCCCTGAATGCATCCTTGTACACCCGGTGCCACAGCCACTGGCACCTGAGTCCCTGGCCTCTCTGATGCAGACTCCACATTGCCATCTGCTGTCCTGGGGCACCCTAGACCTGCTTGTACCTTTGCACAAGATCTTCCCTTGGCCTTCTCACTCTCCTCAGACCTGCTCAGAGCCTCATTGCTACATCGTTCTTAAAATGACGCTCACTAGCTATCTTTCCTCGGCCCTCTTTTTTTTTCTCCTCCACATATACTAATTCTACACTTTCTGGTATACATAATTTACTTAATAGTTACTTATATTTTCTTCCTCTCTACCTCCTGCCCTAGAATGTAACCCCCACACAGTTGTAAACGTTGTTTTAATGTGTTCTGTTCCTTGCTGAGCCCAGAGCATAGTAAGGCCTCAGTAAACTTTACTGAGGGAATGGATCAGTTTCCAAGAGTAGTGTCGGGTTGCGGGGGTTTAGCATTCTCATGTCTGCTCAGCAAGCTGAAGTCTGCTGCTGCCTCTGCCTCAGGCTGTGGTCATACTTAAACCTGTTCAGCATCTGGGTATGAGACTGTGGTGGTCTTGGGCCATAGCCAGAGATACAGGCAGGCTGGAGACATTAGAAACTAAGGATGGCTTCCCTGCCTGTCCCCAGGCACTTCCCAGGGGAAGATGGAAGACAGAGAAGCCCTGCATTGAGCCACCCCTACTGGCCCATCTGGAATTCAATCTCCCTTCATCTAAGTGCAAATTCAAGAGCCTGGTCTTTTGGGGATCCTAAGCAGACAGGGCAACCACACGATGGCTTGATAGTAGTTCTTACCTGCTGCATGACGTCCCGTCTCTGGTTCATAGCAGCCAGGCAGCGCAGAATCAGCTTCGTGGCCTCAGTCTTTCCAGAACCACTCTCCCCACTGGCCAAACACAGCACCAGAGCATCAGCTTTCCTCTGCCTTTCCATGTCCACTCCAATCCATGAGCCATACGGTGGCCCAGAGGTACCCAGTGCTCTTCCCAGGGCTCATAGTAGGCTCACATCTTACCATGTAGATGTCTGGATGCAAACCCACTACCCAAGGTGCCCCGATCTGTCCCACACCTGAGCACAGCTTGGCTCACCTGATGATGACACACTGGTTTTGTTTGGCATCAAGCATTTTGGCGAGGGCGAGATTAGCAATTGCAAAGAGGTGCCTGGTAAGACAGGGTACTAGGCATCACTGTCTCTGACAGTCAGTTCCCACTGTCCCAAGACTGCCAGGGGTTTGTGGGAGGGGTTTCTCTGTTTAGCCAAGCAGCCAGCACGGCCCACCTCTCACCCTCAGTCAGAGCTGTGGTGGCTTCTAGAGGAGACTGCCATGCCTGGGGAGAGACTGCACTGAGGTTGCCTACTCCCACTCACCCCCTATGCATGGCTGAAAGGCATCCAGGGGCTCCCCAAGCTCAGAGATGGACCTAGAACATCCCAGGGCAACTCCTCCACATCCCACAGATACTCACGGGGGATTCTCTCCTAGGGCACGCCCGCTGTACTGTTGCACCTGCTCTGGCCCGTAGATTGAAAACATTTGGTATGGGTTCACCGACACCAGAATGCTGCCGATATAGGTCTGCTGATAGATGGGGACCTTAGCGCCATGGTTGCCAAGGCCATCTGTGGCTCCTCTTTCCGATGGGACAAATGTCTGACTGCCTGGCCCCATTCTGTCATCTAGTCCTCTACAGCCCAAGAGGTCCTGTGCTCTAATGGAGTCCTAAGCTCTGCATGGGCTGAAGTTGTGAATGTGAAGTGAATTAAGGCTCTGTGGCCTTAATCAGGACAAGATGGCATGTAATCTTCTGCCTACCTCATTTATCCAGGCTGCAGGCATATCTGCCCGTGCCAAGGTCAACCTCCACTGTCTAGAACAGAGAAGCAGGGATCACATGTGCCCCAAAGTCATCAAAGCCCTTACAGATATTCATGCCTTTCAGAAGTGGCTCCAGGCCTCAGGCCCTGTGTCCTGCAGCTCTGGGGTCACAGGTTTACTTCCACCCTCTGGCCACCTGTAGTCTAGAATCCAAGCATGTCCTTGGGCTGGCAAGCCCCAGACTTACATAGATGAGGTTTCGTTCAAATCTGGTCTTTAGGTTGGATAGCACAGTAGTCTCTTGGAGGTCTCTGGAAGGATGTGGAGATACTGTGAGGGTCCCCAGTCCTGGCACAGGCTCCACCCTACTTGGCATGGTGTCTTGGTCAGGTGTGTCTGAGATTAAGCCCCTTTCTGCCACTGACCAGCTATGAGACTTGGGCAAGATAGTTCATCTTGCTATGCCTCAGTTTCTTCATCTGTTCAATAGGCTGTCAAACATCATACACACTTTGTGGGACCCTGGTGGACACTGAGGTAGGAGACCTGAGGCTGAATTATTATGGTTGGAGAGTTTCAGGGATTCACAACATGTGCCAGCATTTTCACAGCAGCTTCCCATACCTCTCTTGTGGAAGAGAAACTGAGGCACAGAGTGGGGAGATGATAGGTCCATGACTGCCTAGCTGGTTAATGATATGGCTAGGATCTGAACAAAGGATCGTCTAACTCATAGAGCTTTGACTTACATTTGGGTTTTGCGACACTTCCTGACACTACTTGCAAATGGAAAAAACAGAGGCTCTGGAAGTGTTCGTAGGGGTAGATAGCCTGTTGAGGGATCCCACTAGGACTTCTCCCTCACCCCATCCACTTACTCCAGTTGTGTCATGTCCTCCACACCATCTTCCCTGTGCTGCTCACGGGACCGCACAGACGGCAGGTTGCGTATGGAGTGCATCTATGAGAGAAGGGGACAAGCTGGAGGCCTGGGTGGACCCTGGCTTGGACATACCAGGCACCTGGCCCCTGCTCTCATGGTCCGAGAGGAACGTCAAGGTTAGAACCTGGGGGGTCTTCCAGCCTCTTTGTCTTAGAGTTCAATGGTCCAGGAAGACTGTTTACAACCCTTACACATAGGGACGTGGGTCTATGTGTAAAGTATTTCGGGGGGAGCGTGCCTATGTGCCACGAGTGTCCTGCTCAGGGAGTGAGCACACACAGATACAGTCATAACCACAAACACAAGTGTCTGTCCCCTCCTTACCCCTGTCCTCTCAGTGTCCCTAATCTGCTACCCACAGATCCCATGTGTTGGCTTGTGTGACAGCTTGATGGACATCTGTGTCATGGCACACGAGGCCTCTGGAAAGACAAAGATGGAGGTTGCCCCAGCATGGAACCATCTCCTGCCCAGGGTAAGTGTATAAATACTGCATATGGACCTACTGGAGTGACACTGCCGTTCTCACAGCTCCCATGCATATCTGTGGCTATGTGCAGGCCCAAGTGCTTGACTGGGGGCGCACATATAGGTACTCTCAACATCCACTTGGTTGTACCTCCCACCTTGAGGATCTTGAAAGTGGGAGTTCTGATGTCAGCTTGGGGCTGAAGGCTCTCCACAGTGCCCATTTATATGTACACATGTATGTGCACAGTCAAAGGGTAGGCTGAGAGCTCTCATCTCTATGGATGCTCAGACTTGGCACACACCTGCTCTTCTTGCTTGCCCCTGGTATTTACTAACACACATCCAGGCACATGGACCTGCAAGGCTCTGAGTCACTGCAAGCATACACATATGCAGTTTTGGCCTTTCCCATCCCAGCTGCACCCTCCTTAGGCAAGGAAAGAGGATACAAGAGGGCCTGCGTGCTGCTTGCCCGCGCTCTGCTGTTAAATAGGATGCAGCAAGTATCAACCCTCCCGCCCTGGCCTCCAGCCCACCCATCTGGTCACGTGCTTGCCAGTGGTCACAGACCCTGAATAATTCAGCCACTCACGTATTCCAGAGTGAGGAGGGCCCAGGCATCCTTGCCCCTCACCCCTGGGCACCCTGTGCCCCGTTCCCGCAATGCTGCAGCCCACACAGCACGGGGCACCCGTCGTCGGGGCCAGGGTCCCCCTAGCAGCCAGGCTGCCCCGTTTGCCATTGCTAGGTCAGCTTGCTGCCTGTTCTGTGGGCACGGTGTGCCGAGGTGAAGAAGTACCGCCTATTACTGCTTGCCCCACCCATTCTGGGTGTCCCCAGGGAGGCTAGCATGATCACCTACCTCCTCCAAGGGCCACCCAGCATCCAGATCACCTTCCACCATGTATGTGGCAGCCAGTCATAGCCTGGGACTCCCTGAGACAGGCTGCCTGGCTATACCCAACAGACTCCTGGCTTCTGGGACTCAGTTTCCCTACTCTGTAATGAGACAGTCAGAAAGTAGGATCCTGTACCTCTACTCTCATATAGTCCTTTTCTACAGGGCCTGGCTATGCTGGGAAGTCCTTTGTCTAACCCCCAGATTCCCTGCAAGGTGCAGGTCCTCACCTTCAGAAGGGAGAGAGGGCCATGTAAACAGCCACTTTTCAGGGCTGCACATGACCCGTTGGGCCACTTCTCATTCTGATTCTTAAGCCAGAACTCCCAACCCCACCCTCTGACTTGTACCTCCATACCTCGCTCTTCCATGTTTGGGAGCCAGTCTTTTTCCAGGGGCCCCTGTGGGACAGGCAGTCACCTCTATGGCCCAGGAGGTGGGATTGAGAGGAGTGGGTTCGTATACGTGGCCAGGGAGAGTGAGCATCTGTTGGTGGCCAGAGGCGGGACCAGCGTAGACTATTGGCTTTGGGTGGGATATTCTCTGGATCTTGGTCTGGATGCTCTGGATGCTGCAGAGGAGCAGGCCTTTTTTGCTGGAAGGAACTCACCCCTCGCACTTGAGGCATGACCACCGCGAACCGCCCAGGCTCAGCCTGGGGCTTCTCACCTGCCTTGAGCAAGAACACTGGGGCTCTGGTGGGGCCCAAGGGAGCTGAGGTTCTGGACAATGTCTTCCAGCGTCGCCATAGTGGCCATGTAGCCCTTGCCTGCTTATGTGTGACCAGTGGATATGAGAGGCTGAGTTGTAAATCCTTCCTCTCCAAGCTAAGATTTTTGTTGGGAAGTGTTGGGTTCAGGGTCTCAGGCTCAGCTGGTGGCTGAGAGTCCTCTGAGGTGACTGCTTTTTCAGGATTCTCCAAGCTTGGACTGGCTGACTCGGTGAGTTGCCCAGGTCCTGGGTCATGGTGTTGACCCAGGAAGATACCAGTTAAATTGGAGGCTTGATTCTCATGTGCAGGACTCATGTGTTCATGCAAGGGGTCTTCAGGCACAGGAGAGATCCTGGAGAAGCCTCTAAGGCTGCCTACACCTTCTGGCCATGGAGAAGGAGGGCGCTGTGTAGAAGGTATGTCCACATCCCAGCTGGGGGCCAACGGGGGCACTGTCCAGGGCGTCTCTGAGTCCTCTGGTTCACGCTGATTCTCTTGGTGCTCCAAAGACCCTGTAGCCCAGGGCCCAGCACTGGGTGGTGGGCGGTAGGGCCTATGTATCCATGGCTTCACAGCTCGGGTAGGTGGCTCGCTGAGTCGCCGCCAGGTCCGTGGAAGGCGTGAGGGCAGGTTGAGGGACCGGTGCCGGGGGCCATGGTTCAGGAGTGGTGGTGGTGAGGGTGGTCGCGGAGAACCTAGCACTGGTGAGCAGGGTGGGCGTAGGCGCCCAGAGGCTCGATGCATGGAGAAGGTCTCCCGAAGTGACTGAGGCCTTCGTGGAGGGGGTGGGAAGGGTGGCTGGAAGGGACCCCTTCGGAGGGATAACTGAGGAGACAAGGGCCCTAAAGGTGAGCCGTAGCCCTGGCCTGGCAGGCTCCTCAGAGAGGGCTGGGGTGAGGGCAGATTGGGCCTTCTCCTCGAGCCTATCAGGGAAGACCTGGGGAAGCCAAAACCTGCCCCTCGACTGCGACTGCGGGATGCTCGGAAAGATGGCCGGGGCACAGGAAAGGCCAGAAGGTCAGGAGCAACCTCTGGGCTAAGAGGAGGGGGCTCAGCAAAGCCCCACCAATTTGCCTGGGGTGTAAAGGGCACATGAGCTGGGGCAGCCCAGGGAGGTGGGCGCTGTCGGAGGGAGCCATAGGGTGAGCTGTAGGGGGAAGCTAGCCTTGGAGGCCTGGAAAGGGCTGGAGAGAAGGGTGGAGCTGGCGGTGGGCCAGGGCTAGGAGATGGCCCAGGCACTGGAGGAGAGATGAGTGCACTCCAGTGGGTGGGGGTCCGCGGTGTGGGCCTGGGTGAGGGTGGGCCATGGGAGTTGTTGTTGTTTCGAGCCTGTGGCTGACTGCGTCTCAGCACAATAGGTGTGTTGGGCCGATCAGGGTCCATGCCGGCCAGCTTGTAGCCAAAACGTTTGTAGGCTGCCTCTCTGACTGTGGGCCGCCCGGCTCGGGCCTTCTGGCTGCCCCTGAGCCGTGGGATAGGCTTCTTTTCTGACAGTGTCTTTTTGAGGAACCGTGCCAGTGAGGTGGCTGGGCGTGGTGTTGGGTGGACAAACTCGGGGCCAAAGCCTAGGCCTTGGCGGGCACCAAAGGCTGACAGGGCTCGCTGCAGGTTTCGCTGGCGTGGTGTGAGGAAGCCCCAGTAAGGGTGGGTGTAGGGCATCGTGGGCACTGGAGGCATCTCCTCCTCTTCTTCCTCCTCCTCTGCGTCCCCTAAAGGCAAAGGGATGTCTAGAGAGGGCGGCAGGGGCACCTCTAGCTTCTCCTTCCCAAACAGCTTCACCTGAGGCCGTGGGAAAAGGCGGAACTTTCGGATGAGGGACAGCTTGGATCTGGCTGGCTTGTCCATGCCTTGCTGCTCAAAGAAGGCCGCACTGGGAAGGCGGAAGGAGGTGCTCTGCCGTTCCCCACCCACTTCTTCCGGCTCCTCCAGTTCTGCAATGTCATCCATAGGGTGGGCATATGGGTTGTGGGGCGACAATATGGGTGGTGGCACCCAGGGGTACATAAAAGCTGGCTCTTCCGGATATACATAGGGCACCCCAGGGGGGTAGATGGCCTCAGGCCCACCACCATAGATGCCTTCAGCATAGGGAACCCCATAGGGATCAAAGTAGGGTATGTCATAAGGAGTGTCATACGGGAAGTCATAGGGTGGATATGGCATGTGGTGAGGTGCATAGGGATCCAGGTAGTAGCTGTATGGGTAGGCCTCATCCTCAAAGCTGTCACGGTAGCTGTAAGGAGATGAATACCCTGATGGGGGCGCATATGGGGGCGCAAAATCATCGTAGCCGTAGCCATATCCATAGCCAGGGTAGAGGGTGTCGCCATAGTAGTCAGGATGGTAGTAGCTGTATGGGTCTCCGGATGGGTACCCATAGTCGTCATAAGGTGGCCATGCTGGGCTGTACGCACCGAACCCAGACAAGTAGGGCTCCTGCTCCTCGTAATGGTATAGTGATTGCTGGTCGTAGTAGTCATCGCCCTCACGGTGATAGTCATAATATTCACCCAGGTCCTGGAAGCCCTCGAGCCCATACAAGGACTTGCGGGAGCCTGCATGCCGGAATGGGGCCTCGTCCTCAAAGGGCAGGAAGCCCACGGGCTCCCCGGATGAGTAGATGCTGTGGCTGCGGGGGAACCTGCGGAGCCGGCCTCCATGCCGCAGGATCTCAGCGCCCGAAGGGAAGGGCAGCTTACGCGAGCCCACGCGGGAGCTTGAGCGCTGGAGCCAGGCGTCCAGTGTGGCCTGCTCACTGCCTGACTCCTCGGCCTTCTTGAGGAGGAATTTCTTGGTCAGCCAGTTAATAGCTGTGGACGCCTTGCTAAGTGACTGGGCACGAGGCTTCAGGCGGCCATAGCCGCGCCGTCCCGGGAAGCGGATCACCATGAACGAGGGCTTCTTTCCCTTCATTGCCCGCTTCTTTTTGCCCACACGCATCTGTGTCATGAGCTTGGATGTGGACTTGAGTACAGTACGGGCCTTCTTCTTGCGTTTGGTCTTCTGCGGACCAGTGTGGAGGCCCCAGAAGAAGGCCGATGCACTCCGGAACTGACCCTTCTTGGAGATCTTGGGCGTGCGGTCTCGGAAGCCCATGAACAGCCGAGATGTACCCTTCAGACTCCTTTTGGGTTTCTCCGGCTCCGGGGCCTTCTTGCCCTTCTTTCCTTTCTTAGCTTTCTTCTCCTCATCTTCCTCTTTCGCCATGGTGGCCTCTGTGCCCGATGGGCCTGGGGTAGGTGTCACAGGTTCAGGAACTTGTAGGCACTGCTTGGAGACCAGCTAGGTCTTCTTGCTTGTGACTGGACCTAAGTCTCTTTGGTGTCTGAGCAGCTGGGACTCTCTGGGTGGCATGGAGAGGGAGGATCCATAATTCATCCTCTAGACTAGCCTTGGGTTTCACTTTTGAGAGGTGGTGGAAAGTGCTTGGGTGTTGTTTTCTAGTGGGGGTAGACTGGGAGGCCTGTGCTGGGGCAGCAGCCTGGCTTTAGAGTCACCATGGCAACAACTTGCTGACTCTGGCCAAGCCCTCCTGTGTCCCAGCTGGCTAAGCTCCAAGGAGAATGGTTGCTTAACAGAGAGGGACATTAATCTCCAGAGGGGGACATCATCTGCCCTAGACCCCCTGCATGGTCCCAAAGTAGAGACAGGTCTCCTGAGGCCAGGGCAGGATGGCCACAACCCACCACATCACCTTGGAGGGGAACTGGAAGTGAGAAGCAGGTGTCCAAGGCTGTGGCCAGTGTAACAGGAGCTGGCTGACTCTGGGGAGCTGAATAATGCATCATGGAGAGCCCGGCTGCTGCCTCAAAAAGCAGGGCAGGGTGAGCATCTCGGCAGGTCATGGGGAGGGGGAGGGCACTGAGGAGCAAAAATGGAGCACGCCCCAGCTCTCCAACACTGCCATTGATGATGTAGCCTCAGGAAAGTCCTTAGCCCTCTCTAGGCCGTGGCTTCCTTTTCTGTAGAATGGGAGTGACAGGAAGAAGTAGGACCTACTGGAATTACTGGGTAGTTTAAGAGGCAGCAGGGGCCTCTTGGCAGTTCGTTACCACCCGCAGACCAGTGCTATTGGTGATGTGGAGCCAGGAGGCTCATTACTGCCCAGGATCTGATCCACAGGGATTTACGAAGTCTGGAGGAGGAGGAGAGAGAGGAGAGGAAGAGGAAGAGGTGGAGGATGAATGTCAGATAGCTAATTAGGCACAGGAGGCTTGGGGACTGTAAGAATGGACTCCACACACACCAGTTTTGAATTCCATGTCTTATTTCCCTGTAACATAGTAATTTTTAGAAGGTACAATATCACAATTGACTTTAGAACTTAAAATGCTTGTAGAAGGTGGGAGGAGGCATCCCAACTCCCCTTAAAATTTAAAGTACCATATGAAAGAGAGAGAGGTACAGACAGATAGCCAGGCCTACTGAGGGAAAGCTATTTCTCCCTGGTAAAATGTGACTAATGTCAGGCCTCTCTATGTAATTCTGGCTGTCCTGGAACTCTCCATGTAGAGCAGGCTGGCCTTGAACTCACTGAGATCCTCGTGAGCACGACAGAAACAATCACACACTATACAAAGGCCATGGAGGCAGTGTGCCATTGAGTTTCTGACCTTCCTGGTCCTGGCTCACCTCTTCTCTCGGGAGTGCTTTCTTTCCTAATAAACTATCTCTTCACCCACCATTATCCATGTGTCCTGGTCCAATTGTTATTATTATTTTTTATATGTATGTGTGATGTGGTAGGGTAGGGAATAGGCTGAAGGGATGGTGGTTGAGGATTTGCTACTGCCGAGAGCCTGGAACACCAGTGCATGCCCATTAGACCCTGATATTCACTGATGGTAGTTGGTGCAGCATCAGCCAGAAGGTAAGATTTATTTTTCTTTCCATCCTCCCTTCTTTTGTCCCTCCCAGGTTTTTTTTTTCTTTCTGATAGCCCAGGCTGGCCTCAAATTACATAACCAAGGATGACTTTGAACTTTTGATACTTTTCTGCCTCTCAGGTATTAGGAGTACAAGCAAATGTGACCCTGAACCCAGCTCTATGTGATGCTGGTGACTAAGCCCAGGACTTCATGCATGCTGAGTGAGCATTCTACCAGTGTAGTCATGTCCCTCACCCAAGGCTTATGTTTTTAGTTTTATTTTTTTAATTTTTACTTATTTAATTTTGTATGTGTGGGTGTTTTGCCTGTATGTGTGTATGTCTACCGTGTGTGTGTGTGTGTGTGTGTGTGTGTGTGTGTGTGTGTGTGGTGCCTATAGAGGTCAGAAGAAGGCATTAGATTCTTTGAAACTAGAGTTATAGATGGTTGTGAGCTGTCATGTGTGTTTGTGGAACTGTACTCAGGTCCTCTGGAAGACCAGCCAGTGCTCTTTACTGCTGAACCATCTATCTAGCCTGTTCCTAATTTTTAAAAACTTTCATTCTGGGGTGACTTTTTGTTTTCAAGAACAAAAAGGAAACCACTAGATGAAGAGACATAAAAATTATTGGCCACCTTTAATCCCAGCACTTGAGAAGCAGAGGCAGGTGGATCTGTGAGTTTGAGGCCAGCATAGTCTACATAATGAGCTCTAGGACAGCCAGGGCTATGTAAAAAGACCCTGCCTAAAAAAAAAAAAAAAAAAAGTTATTTGCAAGCCAAGCATAGGCTGTTAGTGTAGGCCATTAATTCCAGCAATCAGGAGGCAGAGGCAGAGGCAGGAAAATCTCTGTGAGTTTGAGACTTGCCTGGTCTATACAGCTAGTTCTAAGCCAGCCAGGACAATATACCTTAGTCTCAACCTTGTCTAAAGGAAAAACAAAGTTATTGGCACAAAATATGGCTTTGGTAAAAAAAAAATAAGGAAAATCTTTTAAGATGCAAAAGGATTTTAAATGTCAGTCTTGTTCTCCAATATCATTCTAAAATGGTAGTATACTGGTGGGATGAATAAGCAGTTAAGAGCACTGACTGGCTGGGCGTTGGTGGTGCACGCCTTTAATCCCAGCACTCGGGAGGCAGAGGCAGGCGGATCTCTTGTGAGTTCAGACCAGCCTGGTCTACAAGAGCTAGTTCCAGGGCAGCCTCCAAAGCCACAGAGAGACCCTGTCTCGAAAAAGTCAAAAAAAACAAAACAAAACAAAAACAACAACAACAACAACAAAAAACAAGAGCACTGACTGGCTGGGCAGTGGTGGCACACACCTTTAATCCCAGCATTTAGGTAGAAGCAGGCAGATCTCTGTGAGTTCCAGGCCAGCCTGGTCTACAGAGTAAGTTCCAGGACAGCCAGGACTGTTATATAGAGGAAACTTGTCTCAGAAAAACAAAAACAAAAACACAAACAAAAGCACTAACTGCTCTTCCAGAGGACCTGGATTTGATTCCCAGAATCCACATGGCAGCTCAAATTATATGTAACTCCAGTTCAAGGGGATCTAACACCTCTTCCAGCCTCCATAGGCACCAGGCACATATGTGTGCACAGACACACATGCAGGCAGATGCCCATACACACGAAATAAAATGGAAGTATAAAAAAGGAAAAAACAAGCTGGGCAGTGGTGGCACATGCCTTTAATCCCAGCACTCAGGAGGCAGAGGCAAGCAGATCTCTGTGAGTTCAAGACAAGCCTGGTCTACAAGAGCTAGTTCTAGGACAGCCTCCAAAGCCACAGAGAAACCCTCTCTTGAAACTCTCCCCCCCAAAAAGGAGAAAACATATTGTAGAAGGTGGAAATAAGTCATGAGATGGACAGTACACATACGATTATGTTCACTGTAATCAGAGGTATTAAAATGCTCCCTGAGGTCAGATATTGCTAGATGCTTATTTCTATAGCCAATCTGTTCCAGACAGTGGGAAGAACTGCAAAAGGAGTCATCAGAGCCCTAGACATTCCAAGTTGACTTTAAAATTTTTTTGTGGGGGGTTGTTGCCATATAAAGGTCCAAAGACCTAGAGGAATCTATGGATAGATACAAGAACAAGCACTACCGATATGCTGAGCCTCCATTCTGTGCCTAATTAGTGACGCTATAACTTTATATGTTGGCTTTCCTCATTATTTTTCTGTAGGCATAGCTGGTTTAATATGTACTCAATGACTATGTCATCATACTATTTTGCTTTTACTCTATTTCACCATTGGATTCTTAAATTTTTTTAAATAGTTCTTGGGACTGAAGAGGTGGCTCAGTCATTAAGAACACTGGCTGCTCTTCCAGTGGACCTGGGTTCAATTCCCAGAACCCACATGGTAGCTCACATAGTCACATGCTCACATGTCAACATAGGCTTTTAGGAACATTTCACTAATGTGAAAAAAAAGAAAGGAATAGAAGAACAAACAGAAATTGCCACGAGAATTACAGCCCAATATTTTTCTCTGGGTGAGAGTTCCAGGAGACCTCCTCCTCCTTCTCACAACTCTGGTTCTTGGGATCTGACACCCTCTTCTGACCTCCATGGATACCAGATGTGTAGATAGTGCATAGACATAATCAGATAAAATAGTAAAAAGTCTAAGGATCTCATTGTCAGGAGCAAGTTACACAGTGATGGCACTGACATGGGGGAATGATGGTCGTTGCTTTCCTGGGCTCTTGTCTTTTCTAGGGTCACTGGTTGGCAGAATTGTTATTTTTGTTTAGACCTAGTATTCCTAGCCTTCTTGTAAAATTTGTGTTTCCTAGTATTCAAGTTCCAAACTAAACTCTTTGTGATACAAGGATTCCAGCCAATTTCTACTACATGGGATGCAAAATTTTCCTATAACAGGGAGTCTCAGTGTCCCTCCTAGGCAGGCACTGTGTCCCTCATCAGCATGTAGGACCTATAGAAAACAAAAGCTTTTAACTTGGCAGTTAGAAGCATTTGTAGCAGAGGACCTGGGTTTCCTTCCTAGCAACCACATGGGTGCTCACAACCATTAGTAACTCCAATTCCAGGCAATCTAATCCCCTCTTCTGGCCGCTGCTCTCAGGGGATGGTTATGGCAAGACACTAGGCAAAGACTGAAGTAAAAAAAAAAAAAAAAAACCCACATTAAGATGTCAGACTTGGCTAGATGGTGATGGCACATGTCTTTAATCCCAGCATTTGGGAGGCAGAGGCAGGTGGATCTCTGTGAGTTGGAGGCCAGCCTGGTCTACAGAAGGAGTTCCAGAACAGCCAGGGCTGTTACACAGAGAAATCTTGTCTTGAAAAAAAAAAAAAAAGAGGCCAGAATGTTAACACAACCTGTCAAGATGAGCCTGTGTCACATGTGCAAAAAGCATACCTTACTGACTAACCTAACTGTCATCAGAGAGCCTTTATCTAGAAACTGATGGAAGCAGATTCAGAGATGCACAGCCAAGCACTGGTCTGCACTCCAGGAGACCTCCTGAAGAAAGGGAGGAGGGATTGTACAAGCCAGGGGTGTCACGATGAGGGAACCTACAGAGACAGCTGTCCTGAGTTTATGGGAGCACATGGACTCTGAATCAACAGTTAGGGAGCCTGCATGGGACTGACCTAGGCCCTCTGCAAGTGTGTGACAGTTGTGTAGTTTGGTGTGTTTGTAAGGCTCCTAGCAGTGAGATCAGGACCTGTCCTTGGCACCTGGATGGCTTTTGGGAACCCCTTCCCCATGCTGGATTTCCTAGCCCAGCCTTTTTGCAGGGGGAGGAGCTCGGTTCTACCTCAACTTGATGTGCCATGTCTTATTGCAGCCCATGGGAGGCCTGCCTCTTTCTGAATGGAAACTGGGGAGGGGGGCATAAATGGGAGTTGGGGGAGGGAATGGGAGAAGAGGGGGAACGGGAAACTGTGGTTAATATGTAAAATAAAGGAAAAATGTTAAACAAAAATTTTGAAAAATGTATTTTAATAAAGTTAAAAAAAACAACAAAGCATAACTTACAAAGGTCCTATAAAGGTTCCAGCCTGTGGGGTCCAGGCGCCACCGAGTGGCTGACCTCTCCCTCACCCCCCACGCTCTAGCCCACTTCTTCCCTGGCAAGTGCTTTCTGATGAACCATTTCTTCCTCTATCACTATCCTCATGTCCCCATCCAGTTTCTTGTTATAGGACATAAGAATTGGAGGTCCCAGCAGGCACCCACTGGACCTCAGTATTCACCTGTAACAGGGAGATGGCAGCAGAAGGACCAGATACTTAAGGTCTTCCTTAGCTACACAGTAAATATGAGGTCATCCTGGGCTTTAAGAGACCTTCTCCCTCTACCCTCCCTCCCAAAAATCCATAGAAGTCTAAAGTGCCCTCCAAACATACTGTTGATCCCTGCCTTAAGAGTCAACCCAAAGGCTGGAGAGATGGCTCAGAGGTTAAGAGCACTGACCTCTTCCAGAAGTCCTGAGTTCAATTCCCATCAACCACATGGTGGCTCACGACCATCTATAATGAGATCTGGTGCCCTCTTCCAGCCTGCAGGCAGACATGCAGGCAGAACATAAAATTTTTTGTTTGTTTGTTTGTTTGTTTTTTTCGAGACAGGGTTTCTCTGTGGCTTTGGAGGCTGCCCTGGAACTAGCTCTTGTAGACCAGGCTGGTCTCGAACTCACAGAAATCCACCTGCCTCTGCCTCCCGAGTGCTGGGATTAAAGGCGTGCGCCCCCACCGCCCGGCTCAGAACATAAAGTCTTAAAAAAAAAAAAAAAAAGAATCAACCCGGATGAGATTGGCAGGAGACCATCTCTCAGGAAAGGTGACCTTCCTGAGGACATGTTAAGGAAGTGGGATAATGGTTACCTCTTAATGCGTATATACTCCAGAAGCCCTTCTGTGATAGAATTGTTTGCAGAATTGTTTTAAGCTTTTATTCTGTTATTTATTGTATGTGCATATGGGGATCAGAAAACAGCTTTAACCGAAGTTGGTTTTCTCCTTCCACCATGTGGGACTGCAGGATAGAATGTTGGCTATTAGATTTGGCAACAGGCATTTTACCTGCTGAGCCATCTTGCTTGATCCAGATCCTGACTTCTAAGTCTGTCTGCTTAAAAGCCAATTTAGGGATGGAGAGATGGCTCAGTGGTTAAAAGTGAATACTGCTCTTGAAGAGGACCCGACAGCTCACAGCTGCCTGTAACTCCAGCTCCAGGGGGAATGTGACACCTTTGGCTTCTGTGGGTACCTTTACTCACGCACACATACATAATTAAAAATATATATATTTTTTTAATTTTTCAAGACAGGGTTTCTCTGTGTAACAGCCCTGGCTTCTGGAACTCCCTCTATAGACCAGGCTGGCCTTGAACTAAGATATCTGCCTGCCTCTGCCTCCCAAGTGCTGGGATTAAAGGCTTGTGCCATCACCACTGCCTGGTTAATTTTTTTTTTTTTTTTTTTTTTTTTTTTGCGTTTAACTTTTGGGGCTGGGGAGATGGCTCAGTGGATAAATGGTTGCTGTGCAAGCATAAGGACCCAAGTTGGGGATCTTCAGCACCCACATAGAAGCAGGGCACAGTGGCATATGTCTATAAATGGAGTTGGGGGGTTGGGGGAGCAGAAACAGGTAGGTTATTGCTACAGCCTGCTGGCCAGCCATTCTAAATGACACAGTGAGCTCCAGGCTCAATAATGGACCCTGCCTCAAGAAACAGGTGGAGAGTGATAGAAGACTCCTAAGACTCCCAGCTCAGCCTCTGAGATCCACATGCATGGGTGCAAGCATATGCAAATATACTATGTTACACACATACACAAAAGTGTAGCTTTTCTTTTTATCTGTTTGGGTGCCAGCCAAACTACTAACCCTGCTTGGCCATCCATTCCCTCTCTTTCTTTCTTTTTTTTTTTTTTTTTTTGAGACAGGGTCTCTCTATGTAGCTCAGGCTGTCCTGGAACTGGCTCTGTTGACCAGGCTGTCCTTGAACCCACAACGAAACTACCTGCCTCTGCTTCAAGGCATGCACTACCATGCCCAGCCTCATCCATTCTCTTTCTAAAGGCTCCCTGTTCATGCAGCTGCTTGCAGACCTTTGCAGTAAAGCACACCTGCTTTACTTGCAACTCAAACCGTGACTTTGTCTCATCCAGCAGTTACAGGTACCCAGCTGCTTACTCTCAAACTCCAACCAAATGGTCCTCAAACTTTCTCCTGAGTCTGTTTTATTTTATTTTTTCATTTCAAGACAGGATTTGTCTACATAGTCCTGGCTGTCCTAGAACTCGCTCTGGAGACCACCAGGCTGACCTCTAACGCACAGGAATCTGCCGGAGTGCTGGGATTAAAAGCATGTGCCACCACCACCTGGCCTGTTTTGAATTATTTTTATTTGTGAGGCTGCATACCTGAAAAAGGGACCCCAATATCCTGAGAACAATGAGGGAGGAGAGGCGGTGGAGGCTGCAGCCAGCTGTGTTGAGCCTGGTAAGGCCAAGAAAGCAAGAAAGCATGGATTGAATGCATGATTGTTTTGCAACACGTGGCATCAGGAGCTGTTTGGTGGAGACACTGATGGGTGAAGGAACTGTGCCTGCGAAAGTAAGTCACAAAAGAGAGGTGGACAAAGATAGCTTGGGCACTTAACTTTCTAGATAAAGGGACACAGGGTAAAGGACAGTTGGGAACACAGCCAACATGAGCCTTTGGAAGCTAGGAGAGGCCTAAGAAAAGCAGCCCCACTCATGATGACCTGGGCCTTGGGTCTCTAGGATTTTGAGAGAATTTTCTCATTGGCATTTTGTCATGTTAATCCTAGCTAAAACAGATTAGATAGCAAATCAACTGTTATCTATCTATCTATCTATCTATCTATCTATCTATCTATCTATCTATCTATCTATCTAATCTATCTGTAGGCCCTGACCACGGACTCCTCTACCCTGGAGAGGGGGTGCAGGTGGATGTGGGTTATTAGGGAGGTATTTCAAATTGGGACATTGAGGTAAGAGAGACAAGGAGTGAGGACTAGGGCAGTGAGGGGATACCTCATTCCTTAGAAGATCAGATGAGCCTGGGGTTTCTGTTGAAGGATGGCTGGAATGACAGCTAGCAGAAGGGATCAGGGTGGTTGGTCCCACCCAAAAGGCATAATGAGCAGCCATGTCACCTTATTCTAGGTGTACATAGGTGGGCACTCCTTACACTTGGAGGCTTAGACTGTAGGACCAGAATGGCTTGAGCCACACAGCCCAGGACAGGACAGATGGGGAGGGAGGAACACCTGACATATAAACATACAGTAGTCCAGGAATCAAGCCAGATTCAAGTCAGAACTGTCCTCGATCCAAGCTTCCCACCTTTCCTACACCCACGCTGGAATAGAACAGGCCTGGACTTGGTTTCTACCCAGTGAGCTCATGGCCTGAGGATCCTCTCGCAGGATGGAGGCTTTCCCACAGTTGAGTAGGGAACACCACTGCCCTTGGACCCTTGGGGAAAGGAGACAAGCAAATAGCTGCATCTTTACCTGTCCTGGTGTGCCGCTGTTGCCAAGGAGTCACACAGGCACAATGCCCATCTCACAGAAGACAGTGAAGCTCAGGGTAGCCAGGGAGTCCAGGCCAAGGCAGCCCTTCTGCCATCCCTTCTCTGCAATATCAGGCGCTAGTGGCAGAACCCCAAGGACCCAGAATTCCTTACCTGGGGTCCCCTGGCTGGCTCCCAACCTGCATGCTGTTTATTGGGGGTCCTATGTCTGTCTCCACAGGGCTGGATAGAGAGGCTCAGGCTGCCCCATTGACTGCCTGGGCCCAATGTATATTTAATGACATCTATTATTCTTGGTTTGTCTCTGGAAAGCGTGAGCAGCTGACAGGGAGCAGAACAGTCAGGAGAGCAGCAGGCTGGCTCCACATGCTACTCTGGCTCCAGTCTTAGAACATTCTTCCTTCTTGGTGACCACACAGAAATTGTGCAACGCATCCCAAAGCCCCACTTCTCAGGCAGCCAAGAGCACTTGTTTTATGCTGTCCAGGAAGAGGCACAGTACCTAGCCAGTACCAGTAGACCCTCCATCTTGGCTTGAGTATCAGCTACTCTGTACTCAGAGATGCCTTTTTGCTATTCCAACAGTCTCAAGAGCTTCCTAAGGGTGTTATCTACCCTCAGCCGCGCCTGGCATCTAGAGGAGCCATGGGGGCACCCATAGCCTCTGGACAGTCTTCCTGGGCTGGGCAGAGTCTGCCTTCTTCTGGTCACCCAGACCCAGGCCAGTTTCTCACAGGCCCAAGCTATACCCACTTCCCACTCAAGGTCAGGTCCCCTGCTGCCCCACCCTCACTGAGCCAAGCAACAGGAACACAAGCTGCCCTGGTCTGGGCAGGAATCACTTCCCATTCTTTTATTTCAGAAAGGAAGGCCCAGATAGGTGCTCAGAAGGAAACAAAGCCAGATTCACAGGCCCCATCCAGGCAGGCGGGGCTGCTTTGGGAGGGGCTCCAAGGGGGAGGCACTTTAGGACACTTTGGCTGGGCCCTGGCTTCCACGAGGGACAGCCCTGTGTTGGGAGGACCTGTGGGAGGTTTCATCCTGAGGCCGCTAAGTGCTAGAGCTGCTGTCAGGACTCTCGGCCTTGGGGACCCAGGCAGGCCTACCCTGAGCCTGGCTCAGCTTGAGGTCTGGCTGGGAGAATGTGGGTTATTAGCTCCTTGAGAGCCCACATGGGCACAGGACATGGACACAGGCTGTAGGTTCCCTAGAAAGCCTATCACAATAGGCTTATAGGATATGTCCTCAGCAAAGCCCTGGTCCCCAGCCTCGCCTGTCCCAACACTGCTTACTGGAGAAGCTTATGAAACAGCTGACTCAAGAGTCCCTTCCTGGGGTATATACTTTTCCGGTTTGTGTGTCCCAGGGTGTCCAAGTCCCCAGGAGTCAAGTAAGCAGGCTGGTGGTATGACTATTTCTTCACAATCTGGATGACATCCTCATGTTCCATGGTGTGAGTCAGGCCTACCCTCTGCGGGCTGTACTTGGTGCTGGTACCCTGATGGAAGAGTGCAGAGGGGACATGTCAGTCTCTGGATGAATAAGGCAGCAGGAAAACAGCAGGATGTAGGGGGAGGGGGCGAATGCCAGGGAAAGTAGGGGCTCCTGTAGCACAAACCCTGTGGGCCTGGACAGTGAAGAATCCCATTTGGTCTTGGAAGCAGAGAGACCTACTTCCAACTCAGGTTACTTTTGGGGTAGGACAGACAGACAGACATGAGGGTCCCCATGCAGAAGGGCAGGGATGTTGTCAAGGATGCTGTGCTAAGCCTAACCCTGGGGCTGTTGGGCCTAGCCTCCCACCCAGCTTCTGCCCAGACTCACCCACACCAAGGCATACTTGAACTGGCTGGCCAGTGAGCGATGGATGCGATGGCACTAGGGGACAGGAAAGTCAGGGAGATGAGGCCCTGTGACTGGGCCAGAGCTTGGCTGTACACAAAGCTGGGGCTTGTGTTGAGCAACCACAGGCCCCACAAGCATGAACCCTAGCTCCACCCCACCCACGCCCAGCTCTAAGTGGGTTTGAAATCACACCCAGGGACATTTCTGCAGGTAGTAGCCCTCTGCCTATCTCTCCTGGACAACTAGACAAATGCTCCCTTACAAAAGGTCAGGAAGGCTTTCAGAATACCCACTGAGCATTCGAGTCCTAACTGATTGGTCACTGACTTTCAAGCCTCCTGACTCCAGCTGTGACCTAATAGCATCTTGCATACCACGTCCCATTCCTCTCCTGGGCCCAGTCTAGATCCCTCAGTGCTATTGAGTAAGATGAAGGCCACAGAAAGACCCTTGAGAGGCAACTGGCAATTGCCCCAGAATATGGACCCCTGGTTGCCATGGGGAGACAACAGTGGAGCACAGCGGAGGCGGCTGTGAATGGACTACACAATGTCATTCCTCTCCCCATATGTTCATAAATCTTACAGGCCCAGGCCTGCAAGAGCAGAGAATGAACACTGTGGGCCTAGAGGTCAGCTCTGGCCTACAAATGAGTTTTAAAGCTCAGTTTGGTTTGCTCATCATTAAAAAAAAAAAAAAAAAAAGAAAAGAAAAGAAAAAAGAAAAACGAATGCCACCGGCACTCTAAAAGCATAGTTCTATCACCCCTCATATGCACTGGAAACCCTGACAGCCAGCGCTCCTCCTCTGCCATTTGTCACAAGCGCTGCTATGCTGTGTCTGACAGAGAGGACACTTCCAGCAGGCCTGTTTACCACAGGTTCACCAGGTACTTCCCTGTAATCCTTTAAGAAAAATGTGTGGCCGGCTAGTTGTGGCACACACCTTTAATTCCAGCACTTGGGAGGCAGAGGCAGGTGGATCTCTGTGACTTTGAGGCCAGCCTGGTCTACAGAACAAGTTCCAGGACAGCCAAACCATATAGAGAAACCCTGTCTCAAAAAAAAAAAAAAAAAAAAAAAAAAAAAAAATCAAGTGTACCAGAAATGGAAAGGGCACTCCTCAGTCTTTTGCTTCAGGCTGCTTGCCTCTCATGGACAAGGCCATCAGTGCTCACCTGCAGGGCCAGGGTAGGTGTATCACAAAGGCCCTAGGTGTCTGTCATCCCCAGAAGAGGCACCAAACAAAGAGTTGGGAGTGCTGGCTGGCTCTTCTGGTCTCAGCCAGCATCCAATGCATGCCTCAGGGTAGGGGCAGGCCTCTTCCTCACAGGGAAGACTTCTCTGGGACAAAGTCCAGACTCTGAGCAAAGGCCAAAGATCTCTCTCTCACCCCACTGGCCTTTTCTCCTTTGAGTGCTGGAGGCCTGTGCCTTTGTTCCTGGGCCTTCACATCTGCTTTTCCTGACAGACACCATACCCTTCTCTTGCAGGCCCGTTCCTCCTACCATACATGGTGAGAGCAGATTTACTCTAGAGGATCAGCTTGATCCAAAGCAGAGCACGCTCTTCCAGAAGGGCCAGTGCCTGTGTTTAGAGCTCCCAGCAGGGGGCACTACAACCACAGCTCCAGAAGAGACTGGAGCAAGACATCTCAACCCTCCTCAGCCCATGACTATGAAACCTGGGCCCAGAAGAAGATGTGACTAGCCTGGCTGTGTGTCCAAGTGCCACAAGGCTGGTACCCTGCCAGCTCAGGCTAGTCTTGCCAAATGAAAGGCTGTATGAGAGTGGATATGGGCTTGTCTACCAATGTCTTTATGAGGGAATGCAGGAATGGCTGGTTCCTGGCCTCCAGAGACCAGATCCTGAGAAAAAAACAGGGCTAAAGGAAAACAAAACCCAAGGAAAAAACTCAGGTTGTATGGCTGAAGCTACTTAGGGTGTGTGTCAGGGAAAGGCACCTAAACCTAGAACTCCTTGCCTGTGATGTTCCTTCCAAGTCTGTACTCAGTCTTAGTTTGGACTCCAGGGCAACTCAGCCCATGCCCTCCAAACTTCTTCCTGAACTACATGTGAGCATGCCACAGCCCATGACCCACACACAACTGCTGAGCTCTGGGGACAGGGGCTTGACATCTGCTAATCTCTGGTAAGAACGGGGCTACCATCTTTGGTGTTGATGTTCAATGATTTTATGCTAGGGCAGGAAGCAGCTAGGCCCCAGGAGGTGGCAGCTCTGAGCAATGGCTCTGCTACCAGGTGGGAGGGAAGAAACTGGTTGAAGGGCTGGCCTTTCCTAGGCTTAGCTCTATATACACTGGAGAAATTGGAATATGAATAGCAAGAGTAAAGGGTGACATCCTCTCCACTGACAACCAAAACCACCCTGCAGCATTGGATGCAGAGACAATGGCACCTTCCAGGCCAGCTGAGCCTTATGTGATCTTAGCCACCCTGCAGTAGTTATGCCACCTTATAAGACAGGTGGCCCCTGTCTCCCATGGCCCATCTTACTGGAGGAACCTATCTCAGCCTAATAACCAGGCAAGGCAAGGCTGCCTTACCCATCTCTCCCTACTCTGGCTGGAACGGACAGCACCAGGGGCCTCATTATTCTGTCCATTCAGGTAGGCTTCAACTTACCACGTGTTCAACAGAGGCCCCTTTCCGGAGAATGATGGCATCTGTGAAGTCTGGTCTCTCTGTAGGGAGATAGAGGCATGTCAACCAGTCTTTGCCTGTGCTGGACTGGGCTTCCTTTATAATGTGGCACTGGCTACAGAGACCCTTTCCAACTCCCAAGCCCTAGTCTTGCTCCTTGCTATTTGACACACCTTCAGCATGGAACTTTGTGCTATGTCACTCTATCACCTATTACAGAACCTAGAGAGGAGCCATCGGAGTAGGTGGGATGGGTGAATGGGTAGAGTGGGTAGATGCGGAAGCCTAGCTGGGTTGTAAGGGCAGGGTTACCACAAACTGCCCCAAGTTCAGGGAACCTGGGCCATGTGAGCATATGTGTACCAGGGATGAAGGCAGAGTAAAGAACCTAACAAGGGGCCTACTACTGTGGAGGGAAAGCAAAAAAACAAGACTGCTGCCAAGCTCCTCTGCTTGGAGAGAAGAGCAGGGCTTGCTCTAACAGACAAACTGGCATGGAGATCTCTGGGTGGCACAAACAGGATGGTAGCCTTGGGAAAGTTGGGGGAGGCTCAGTCACTCAAGGCAGTGAGCTGCCTTCCTCAACTCACGTCCTCTCTTCTTGGTGTAAATGCAGGTGAGGGCCAGGTACTCCCAAAGCATTTCCAGCAAGTAGTCCAGGTTCAGCTTCATGCCGCAGCTGCAAGGAAGGCAGTGTCAGGCAGGCAGGGCCCCAAGGCTCAGAGGCCACAGTCTCTACTGTTGGAGAGTACTGCCAAGGCCAGTGTGGCCCTGCCATCACTGCTAGGAACAAGCTGGTTATCATGATGGCAGCTGTGCCTTTGGTTACCTGGCATCATAACTAACAGAGCTCAGCACCTTCCCTGCCCCACCTCAGTTTTGTGTTAAAGGGAATCCATGGTATCTGTTATAGGGACAGATTGTATTGGGACTGTGGGCATGCTTCCTAAAAGAAAGGCACCCTTCCCTAAAGAAAACAGATGGGTTGCCAAAGGCCCAGGACCACTCATAGGCATTTCAGAATACAGAAGGGAGAACCCAGGTTTTGGACTAGCCAGGCCCACGTGGTCCTGAATGCTGTGCAAAGTATAATCTGGGAGAGGTGTCCACCTCCCATACCAAAGATGAGTATGTCCTAGGCAGCTAAAGTATCCGGGAAGCAGCAGGAGGGATGCTGCCCTCTGCAGTAGCTACAGGGTTTAGGAGGCAACCCTCAGCCATCACCTGCTCCCACAAGTCAGGCCCTTGGGGAGCCATCAGAACACTTGGTTTGATCAAGGAAGGCAAAGGAGCAGAGGACTTAGTATAACCCCCTAAGAAGGAGTCCCTTTCATGGTGGCATTGGGAAAAGAGCCAGTGACTGTTAGCCAGAACCTGTGGCCCATTCAATAAAGGAGGGCAGGAAATGATGGCTAAGGTGGACTTAATCCATCCAGAGTTTAGCTTTCTTACAGCACACATCTCCCAAGGTGCCAACACAGGTGGTCATGGCCAGCTTTCTGGGAACTGTACTCACTACAAAGCTTTACAACCCATTAGCTTTGGTACTGTTTTTCAAGCAGAGCCTGCCAGACATGACAGAATATTGTCCCCAGCCATCATGGGAGCCCTTCCTACAATTTCTAGGCTTTGAACTCTCCCTTGGGAGGAGATGCTAGGTTATGTGGACTCACGCGAACTAGAGGGTCCAGCTCTCTTCAAAGCTGAGGTGGCCAGTCAGTGGGCCTATCTCCAGTAACTAGAACACTCAGAAAGGAAGAGGCATGTGGTGCATGCCTTCAATCCCTGCACCAGGGAGTCAGAGGCAGGAAGATCTCTGTGAGTTTAAGACCAGCCTAGTCTACACAGTGAGCTCCAAAACATTCAGGGCTACACAGAAACTGTTTCAAGATAAACAAACAAGCAACCAATACTCAGAAAGAAAGGAAAGACGAATGACAGGAAGCCATTTCCTTACCTGATAACTACACTGTTGGGCTTCCGGGCTAGACGGTCTACTTCTTCCATCGAGATCTGGTCAATTTTGTTATACACCTGAGATTGGATAGTTGGAGGTAGGCAGTGGAGGAGCAGTCAGGCCAGGGACAGGGCCTCAAATGTTAACACCTGCCCATGGGCCCACTCTCCTCAATGCCTCTGGCTGGAGGAGACACCTCCCCAACTAAAGGGAAGGGCTAGGTGGGCTGGAACCCTGGTTCTAAGCACTCCATGCCTCTAAGACTCACTCCAGCAGCCACTAAGGCAGGGGAGATGGGCTCTCAGCTTCTCTCAGCAGACTACTGAGGTGTGAGGTAGGTGGGTGGGAGCAGTGGCAAGAGATGCCCTCGAGGAAAAGCCATGTGGCTAGGTCAGGGTGTCCCTTCCTCACAGGCAGCCTAGGCCACCAAACTACTTACATACAGGCAGGGCATATACACCCGGTTGCCCACAATCACATCAATGAATTCATCTGGAGAGCAGTCTTCTCGGAAGAGTACTTCGGCGTTGAAGATCTCTGAGTAGCTCAGATTAAGGGCAAGCTGTGCACTGGCGTCCCCATGTGTCTTTTAGTGGGGACCAAGCAGTAAGATGTACTGGCCAAAGGGACCTGGTCACAATCTGCTTGTGAAGTTCTATAAGCTCTGAAAGCTTGAGGAACCCTCTCATTTCTATTCCCTAAACCACAAAATATGAAAAACAAATCAACAGATGACTTCAACTTCGGCTGTCTGGTAGTGAAATAGTCCCCAGAAGCCCAGGCTACTGTCCAGGAGCACCATGGGAAAGCTGGTGGTACCAGCCGGCCACTGCTTGGTCTGACTCATTGGTATCTCTTGCCTCAGGAGCCCTGGCCCACTCTCTTGCACCCACTAACAGGTGAATACATAACCCTGCTTCTTCTCCAACCCAGAGACCCCCAGTTCTCAGGACAGTTTCCCAGAGCATTGTCTTTCTTCTAGATGTCACCTGGTCACCTGAACATCCAATGAAGAGTCGGGAAGCCAACTGCCAACTGTGTGGCTGAGCCTGAGCCCTAACCACTGCCCCCAGGCTCGGAGGACCCCTGGAAGGATACTGTACTCATGCAGGATGAGCTGGACCAGCTTCTCTGAGCACTGTGTCAGTGTGACCGTGGAGTTAAAGGAGATGCCACCACCTTTCTTGGGCTGAACAAGAGAGAGGCAGGGAAAGGAAAGTTACTGGTAAAGGGGCAGCAGCATCAGCTGTCCATACCCCTGTTGAGGGCCAGGCAGTTCCCAAGCTGCCCCTGGGTAGTGTGGACATACCTTGAAGTAGATGTTGGGCTTATGCTTGTTGAGGCGAATGCCCACAGACTCCAGCTCCTTTTCCAGCAGGGACCTAGGCAAAGCCTGAGCCTTCAGAAGCTGTTTCCAAGCAAGCCACACAGCTTCCCCATGGCTCACGCAGCACTGCTTGCATAGAAAGAAGCCAGCTCCCTCCCTTAGCCCCTTCCCTAGCAACCCAACAGCCCAAAGTTGTGGTGTAGCTTCTAAAGTAGAGGCTAGACTGTGCTTTCATGGGTGCCTGGAGGAGGGTGAGGAGCCCCCAGGGCCCTATTATTAGAGGCAGGCTGGTGTGCCCTTCTGACAGCAGGAGTGGGTGATAACCAAGGCTGGATTGTGTCCCTTGTACCCGAGCCTAAGATCCCCAACCCTAGCTGGACAGCAGAAGAGAGGACATCTAGACCTGATGGTGCTACATTAGATACAGAACTCTTGAGCCAGAGACACAAGGGACTGTCACTGGCCCTGTGGGTTCCCCTGCCTTGGTGCACAGACCTCTGAACATCTCCCTTGGTGGCATCCAGCATCATGACGACGACATCAGCTGTGCGTGCTACAGCAATCACCTGCCGGCCACGGCCTCTCCCTGGACAGGTAGAGAGAAGGGTATACCTCAATAAGGGAAGAGGTAGACAATGTGATTATGCAGCCTGAAACACCTTAGACTCCAGCCCCCCCCCCCCCCTCATTATTCCTGTCATAGTCTACCCTGTGCTATGATTTTCCTGGCATTTGGGGAGAACCCATGAACCATTTATTCATCGAAGCTGGTTTTATTTATTTATGTTCTTTGAGACAGGATTCACTTATGTAGCCTAGTCTGGTCTTGAGCTCATCATCTTCATGCCTCAGCCTCCTGAGTGCTGGGAATACAGGTGTGTACCACCTTAGCCCAGCTAAGGCAGTTCTAGAAGTCACCACCTTAAGTGGAATAACAGGAGGATAATGGCTTTCCTCTACTTCCTGCAGTAGTCCCAGCCAGGCTTCATGAACACTTGTTCATTTACTCCTTAACACAGCTGTGAATTTGGTGTGACTATGCCCATTTTAAAGATAAGGAGACTATGGCTTGGCTCACATACATTCAACCACTGGACCACGATCATAAAATGAATATGGTGCCAGCATCTGAATTGTAGCCTGTCATGTCCGGAAAGCAAGGGTACCAGGACTAGGGACCCAAAGGTCATCTCCATGACACCCCTCCATTTCAACACTCAGTGCCAGAGCTCCAATCCGCCTCCCAACTGCCTGCCCCGCTCCCACCTTGTGCTGCTCCTTCAATGATTCCAGGAAGGTCCAAGAGCTGGATGTTGGCACCTTTGTACTGGAAAGCAGAAGAGAAGGGTGAGGCAAGCCTGGGCCACTGTGACCAAGTTCTGGGCCTCATCACCTCAGCCTGGTATAGACCACCACCTAAGAGCTGGAGCTGCCTGTGAAGGCCCATGGAACACATTGCTGAGTAATCAATAAATCATGTGAAGACACAAGGCTCCAACACCTGCTACCCATGCAAGCGAGGCCTGAAGGTTGAACCAACCAGTCAGCAATCAGGGACCAGAGCTGGACACGTAGTGGGCAGAGAACAGAGCAGCACCAGACAGAGCTGCCATATATGAGCCAGATCTACTGGGACAAGCTAGAGTTCTGGGCCAGCCAGGAACTTCTCAGGTCCCAAGAAGAGTCAGTACTGCAGGGTGTCCCCACACAGGGCAGCTCCCTCAGACGCTCACACAATGAGAACTTCACAAGTGCAAACACAAACACACCTCTTTTAGCTAGGGCCCAGCACACTCCACTTACTTCAATGACCCCAGGGATGCACGTCAGGGTGGTGAACTCATAGGATGCAGCTTCGCTGGCTGTAGAGGTCATCAGACTCAAGAAGGTGGACTAGGAGAAAAAGAAGCCTGCTGCCCTAACGAGTCTTAACTCAGACTCCTGGGCAAGTCCCCGTAGGACGAATGCTGCCTGGGTAGACAGAGATCCTTGACCTTAGCCTTGAGTGAGTGTGAAGAATAACTGCTTAGAGGAGAGCATGGTCTATAGCCTTCAAACATGGACTGGCACCAGAGGCCATGCTCTTTGGAGGTCTCATGCCTGTCCCAGGTGAGGGACCTGGTTCCTAAGATCTCTCCAACTGCACCAGCCACCTTTCTCTGGCCCTACTGCCCTAGTGAAAAGCCACAATTCTACGCTTGCTGCTTCTCTGGGTGTGTAAAGGGAGTTCACATGGGCAGAGCAGCTGTTCTGAGAGCAGTGGCTGCTACCATACCTAGCAGTGACACTGGAGGTTAACTCTGGGTACATAACTGATCCTAGATCAGATGTGCCCCTTACAAGGGTGGTGTTATCTCCCCCAGGACTCAATAGGGACATGGCTTTCTTTCATAGATATACTAATTACAAAGGGGGAAAACAAAACAAACAAATTATGCCTGGTCCATGGCAAGCACTCAAGGGAGCGGTGGCTGTTGCTTATTCTCTTCTTTGGTGCACTGTTTGTGATAGATTTAGGAGCTGCCCAGCCCGTGGTGCAGACCAAGATAGTGCCTGCAGGCCTGTTTTTGAGCAGCCTCCTATGTCCATCTTTGTTCTGCTTTATTATCTGTATGCCAGTAGTCCTGCTAAAAAGTAAGTCAGCATCTTGGTTTTGGTTTCTACAACTATTTTCCCCCAAAAAGGAAGCAGGCCTCCTTGGAGAAACGGCAGATCCTAGACTAGGGCAGGAAGTAGATCAGATCAGGCAGGCCTCTGGAGCCAGGCTGGGCTGGAGGAACCAACTGTGGAAGCATGCTGAAGCAAACAGTTCCAAAGCTAGGACGTCATGTAAAATACCTAGGCAGCACTTAAAACAGCACTTCACCAAAATATCAAGATCATCAAATTGGACTGGCACTATGGCTCAGTGGCAGGTAGCTATCTCCAGCACTGAAGGGGTTTTTTAAAAAAGGCTAGAGAGGGAGTGGAGGCAGGGAATCCTGGGGTTGGGTCAGGAAGCCTAGCATACTTGGCAAGGTCCAGGCTAGTGAGAGGTCCTATCTTAAAAAACAAGGTGGGAAACCAGAGAAATGACATCTGACATTGTCTTAACCTCCACAGGTACAAGCACACATGTGTGCTCAAACACCCTCATGTACAAGTACCTATGCACTCATCAACATTTGTAAAATAAAACTAAAAACCAGGACCAAATATGGTGGGGCACAACTTGTGAGGCAAAGGCAGGAGGATCTCTGTGAATTTGAGGCCAGCCTGGTCTACAGAGCCAGTTCCCAGGACAGCTGGCTGAGACCCTGTTTCAAAACAACACACACACAAAGTAAAAATCAAAGTATGCTGAAGCCGCCTAGAATTAGGGAGACATGACAAGTGAATGTGATGGTGGAATCTAGGTTGGTAGGGAAAAATTAAGGAGACCTGAATCAAAGTATGGACACAATGACAACAGCTTGGTACTGATATGCCAGTTGTAACAAGGGTGCTGTCCTTATGTAACAATGTTACCAATAAAGAAACTGGTTGTATGCACTATGGGAACTCTCTGCAACAGCAACAACAACAAATACAAAAAATCCAAGATCATTCTAGTATTAAAAACATAATGGCTGAAAAAGTACCTGACAAGGCCACCAAGCCTGACAACCTAAGTTCTACTGTAAGAATGCTAAGGACATGGTGGATGGACAACATGGACTTTTAAGCTGCCCCCGACCTCCAATGTGGCATGTGCCCTCCCTCACCCTCAATAAATCTTAAAATGTACTAAAACCTCATCTATCTGGCCAATGGTGCTTTTAATCTTACTTCCCACATAAAATGTAAGTTAACATGGACACAACATTAAACTAAGCCACGTTCCAGAAGAAACTTTCTAGAAAGCTCCACAGTGACTCCATCACTTCACGTGTGCCATTGGCTGAGTTGGAAGGCCAACTGTTCCTGGTAAGGAGCGGGAAGAGTGGCCTCTCAGTCACGGTGACAGTGAGGAGAGGCACTGAGGGGAGATGAGGATGGTCATGTGGGTAAGTGACCCTTTATTGTTCTCCCCAAGGTCCATGTGGACCATCACTGACCTTACCCACAGAAGGAAAGCCAATCAGTGCCACTCGGGCATCGCCTGACTTCATGACATCGAATCCTTCTCCTTTAGAAGAGGCTGATTTGGATGGTTCCAGGAGCTGGGCCCGATACTTGGCCAGTTTTGCTTTCAGGAGGCCCAGGTGGTACTCGGTGGCTGGAGGATGTAAAGCAAAGTAGAAGTAAGAAATTAGAGCCGGGCGTTGGTGGCGCACGCCTTTAATCCCAGCACTCGGGAGTCAGAGGCAGGTGGATCTCTGTGAGTTCGAGGCCAGCCTGGTCTCCAGAGGGAGTGCCAGAATAGGCTACACAGAGAAACCCTGTCTTGAAAAACCAAAAACAAAAAACAAACAAAAAAAAGAAATTAGGCATGTGGACCCCCACAGAGCCAAGTGCTGAGAACATCAAGACCAAACAACAGCCACATCAAGGAGACCAGAAGAGCCACCCTCTGCTGCAAAGACCCCCTTGGTGTCTCTCATTGGGACCTCAGCACTCATGACAGTGGGAAAAGATCATGGGGTGAGCAGCGCTAATGGTAGCTGGGGCAAAGGAGAGGTTACAAGGCTGTTTCCTGCTCACTCTGATGCTTTAGTTTTTATTGGCAGCTGCCCAAAAGATTATGAGCCAATTCAGAGCATCCAGGAAGTTCCTGGATCCTTCATGACTTGTCGAATCCCAAAGACCCTAGAGAAAACCTAGCTCAGGCTTGAAGGCCTCAGACCTACCCTGCTTCCCTAAGGACACGGCATTTTCAGTGGTGCTAGAATTCCATGGATGCACCACTGTGTGCAGGAAAGGGACACTGTGGCACACACAAATTCACCATGCTGAGATGCACTTCTGAGGGAGTTCAGGAGGCCATATAGCCTCCCTGCATTAGTGGGTCCATCTCTGTATCTACAGGCAGAGATGTGGCTATCTTGTGCTTTGTTCTGATCTCCTGCATCCTGCCAGCATTCAGCATTTGTGAAGGGTCAAAAATACTTTTTCACTGTAAATGCCTTTCCTTTTCTTCCTCCTTTATAGGATTATTAGGGTATACTGTTTTCAAATTCTTGGGGGAAATGGGTTACATTATTGAGAACGAATTCTATTTCAGGTGTTACAAAATCTTCATAATAAAGGGGATATGGCTGAGACTGAGAACTAAGACCTCACCTGTTTTGCCTGCCTTCTTCCATTGTTCTCTGACCTTCTACTGCTCCCCAATACATTACAGAACTGAACAAACTGACCTCATCCTTGCCTCAGGACCTATGAACCTGTTGTTGCCTGAGTTTCAGTCAGATCAATTCCACCCTGCCATTACTGGCTGGCAAAGTCACTTAGCCTTGTGCATCAGTTTATTATCTGCAAAATAGGAATGATGGCAGTACTAATTCCTTTATCATATCTCTGCAAAGACTCAAAAAAAGCAGTCAAAAACACTGCTTGGCAATCCCACCTCCCTCTCTCCACTGATCTCCAACCCTTACAGTTCGAGGCTCAGATTTGATGCTTTCTTAATGCTGTATATATGGGATGGTTTACTTTAAATATTAAGTGCTCACTCTCTGGCAATTGCTTTGCACATATGAATTACAACAGAGCAGGGGTTACCCCTATCTAGAGATAAGAACATCGGGTCTCCAAAATTTTGAAGGCACGACCTTACAAGGTTTCATAGCAAGTACGAGGTGGACAAATTCTCTAGTCCCTATTTCCTCGACACTACCTCGCTGGCACCTGCCTGTCTGCCTGGGTGAGCCGTTTAGCGAGAGGTTTCCTTGCCCTTCTCAGCATGAAGGCCCAGCAGGTAGGAGCCCAGGGAAAAATCCCCAGCATTGCCTTTATGGGTCATGGGCTTATTGTGTGAGCTGAGATTTCCCTACTCCGTCCAGCATTGATTAGATCTGTCAAGAACCTGAAACCACATTGAGGAATGGCCTCAGTCCCGCCTCATGCACGCCTAGGCACTTTTCTGGCGTTCCTCCGGCCTCCGAAGTGGCTCCAGTTGCTCCCTCACTTTACAGACAAGGAAAACGAGGAGAATTAAAAGGGAGATCCCTCCGATCCCGCCCTCACCCTTGTTCTTCTGCGTCCGAGCGATCTCCTTCTCTATCTCCGAGATTTTTTCCAAGATCCCCATAGTTGCAGCTTCGGCGGAGATCCACGCTGCCTACCGCTTACAGAGCTGGGAACTGAAGTCTGACGCCGGAGGCAAAGCAGACAGAACCAGGAAGCGCACCGAGAACGGAGTCCTCCTGAGCGTCTGGTGCTGCGAGATTTGGAGTCCGGGCAGATCACGTGGAGAGCAGATACCATCCGTTCCCCTCTTGTGTAGGTGCAATGAGCCAGGACGCATGCGGGTCTAGACTTTGGCCCACTAGGGCCATACCCACTAGGACGAATTTGCAAAGCAGAGAGGGAAGCTCCAGTGAATCGTGAACTGGGACCCACTTTAGTCTTTGATAGTGACGGAAAAGACGTTAAAAGAGAGTTGGGGTCTAGCCTGCTGGGGTAGCCTGTAATCAATCCAAGCACTCAGGAGACCGGGGCAGGAAGATTGCTGCTAATTTGAGACCAGCTGGGTTGCACAGCAAGCATCAGTCTCAAATAGTAAAAAAGCAAGCAAGCAAGCAAAAAACAAAAACAAAGCCCACTAAACAAAAACCCCGAGCATTTATTGCCAGCCTTGGTTGGGGGTATTGTTTTTAGTTTTATTTAATTTTAAAATTAGATGTATTTCTTTAAGATTTTATTTGTATTTATTATGTATACAACATTCTGCTTCCATGTATATCAGCACACTAGAAGAGGGCACCAAATCTCATAATGGATGGTTGTGAGCCACCATGTGGTTTCTGGGAATTGAACTCAGGACCTCTGGAAGAGCAGCCGGTGCTCTTAACCTCTGAGCCATCTCTCCAGCCCTAGATGTATTCTTTTTATGTGTATTTTGCCTGCATGTATGTATGTACACCATGTGCATGCTTGGTGCCAGTGGAGGTCACAAGAGCAGATCCCCCCAGAACTATAGTTACAGATGATAGTGTAAGACCCTCAGAGGCTCAGGCCCCCAGGATCTTGGTCCAGGACAGCGGCCACCCCAATCACCATGTGGAGGCGAAAGCTTGATACAAACAGCACGAGGCTTTATTGTAGTTGTTTAATGAGCTAACCCCATGTTAGCTCGGGCCTCCCATGCATCCACCACGTGCAATGGCTAGGAAAGACACTTTGAAGCATCTGCCTGCAGAGATCTTATAGGGCAGCGTAAGGGGAGTATCTAGGGGTACGCACAGGCTCAGGATTGGTGTGCCTCCAGGCTTGGAGGGTTTGCCCTGTGTTGATTGGTCAACTGGTTGTTATGGCCCATAGGCCCTCCCAAGGTGGTTGCTATGCTCTGCACGGCATTGCTGTGCACTTGTCCGTAAAGCACACCCAGAGTCGTAAAGCATACTACCACCAGCTAACTTCTGATTGGTTCCTTGCCACGAGGCAGGCATCTGACCTCCTAGTGACCAAGACAAGGTCAGGCAAGTACGTGTTTGGCTGTTTAAGGCTGCCGAAATGGGGAGCTGGTCCCTTCAATAGTGAATAGCCATGTGGGTTCTGGTAATTGAACCAGTCCCCTTCAAGAAAGAGCAAAGTGCATGGGCTCACCATTCTCACTTGCACTGCATTTTCCAAATCAAAATTGCAATTGTGCAAAGTTTTCAAATCAAGGTGTACAGGCTAGTGAATGACAGTGCCAAGACCAAATGAAACTCTGGCTGTAAACTTTTGGGGGTCTACTGACCCCCAAAGTAATCTAGTAGAAGTGTATGATGCTTCTACCATAGATTTAAGTATGTACCATATTTAAGTGCCATAGATTTGCATGATGTTTGGGGTGGTATCAAAAGTGATGGAGCATTTTGGAAGCTGGGTTGGTTCATACAGATGAGGAGGCCTGAGAAGCCCAGGCCCAGGTCTCCAAGTCTCTTCTACCTCAAATATCCTTTTTTTAAAAAATAGCATACAGGGCTGGAGAGATGGCTCAGCAGTTAAGAGCACTGACTGTTCTTCCAGAGGTCCTGGGTTCAATTCCCAGCAACCACATGATGGCTCACAGCCACCTTGAGTGAGATCTGGTGCCCTCTGCTGGGCATGCAGGCAGAAGACTGTATACATAATAAATAAATAAGATCTTTTAAAAAATTAGCATACAGCTGGGCAGTGGTAGTGGTGCACGCCTTTAATCCCAGCACTTGGGAGGCAGAGGCAGGCGGATCTCTGTGAGTTCAAGACCATCCTGGTCTACAAGAGCTAGTTCCAAAGTCACAGAGAAACCCTGTCTCGGAAATCCCCCCTCTCAAAAAATTAGCATATAAAATAATGGGTTACATTATAACATTTAAAAAGATTTATTTTTATTTTTTGTGTGAGCATTTTGCCTGCATGTACATGTGTACCATATGCGTGTCTGGTGCCTGCAGAGGTCAGAAGATGGCATCAGATTTCCTGGAACTGGAGGAATGTGGTTGTGAGCCACCATATGGTCCTGAGTCAAACCAGGGTCCTATGCAAGTGCAATGCTCTTAACCACTGAGACCTTTCTCCAGTCTCGAAACATTTCCATTCATACAGCTGTGTCTTGCTCTTCTTTTTTTCCCTATTCCCACCCGTTTCTTCCAACTACTTCCTAATACAGCTGTTGGAATCTCCTACCACCACCTTGTGCCCACAGAAGTAAGCACACTTTTATTTTACAGTTGGGGAAAATGGCTCACTTTCCAAGAGTGTTAACGTATTCTTTGCTGTCTACTTTCATGCTGATCCTGTGGTCCTTAGGTTTTTTGTTTGTTTGTTTTGTTTTGTTTGTTTTGTTTTTTGAGACAGGTTTCCCTGTATTGCTTTGGACCCTGTCCTGGAACTTGCTTTGTAGACCACAGAGTTTGGCCTTGAACCCACAGAGATCCGCCTGCCTCTGCTTCCCTAGTGCTGGAATTAAAGGTGTGCGCCACCAACACCCAGCTTGTTTGTTTTGTTTTTGCTATTTGCTTGAGAATTGGGCCTACCTCAAGATCAAAGGAGAGGCAGCTAGCTTTTCTTTTGAAGATCTGAGTCCTTCAAACCCCAGCCTAGGAAGCCAGCCATGGTTCCTGCTGTCCATGCAGCTGTGGGATCTGTAGAAATGGGGTTGGTTTGCATAAGAAGAGGTCACTACTACTCTATGTAGATATTCAACTTGTCCATCAAAAGATAAGTCAGCAAGGTGAAAATCATTGGAGAAAACCACAGAGCTGATAAAGAATTAACATTCCGAATATAGTAAGGTCTACAACTCTACAACATCACAACCCTATTAAAAACTGGACCAAGGACTTAAACATTCTCCAAAGAAGAGGCAGGGGTGCAATGGCGTCTGCCAGTCAGCAGGGACAGTAAAATCTAACCAGTTGTGCCACTGGAGCTCCATGAGACAGTAAAATCTATACCTATGTGAGAAGCTACTTCTCATCCATTGAGTTGGCTGCTATGAAACACAAAATAGGAATCAAATAGACACTGATGTTGGTGTAGAAAAGTCGGGATAAAAACATCTAAAATGTTAAATTCTAATATTTAAATATGTATATACATACATACATTTATACATAAATGAGATAGGCTCTTAGATATATGTCCCAGACTATCTTCAAATTCAATATTCAGTGGAAGATAAACCTGAACTTGTGATCATTTTGCTTTTACCTCCCAAGTGCTGTGATTACCGGTGTTTCTACGCCTGGTTAACATGGTGCTGGGGGTCCATGTGTGTATGTTATCAATCAAGTCACACCCCAGTCTCATATAAAATACATTTTATTCAGCAAACACCTCTTTATATATGATTTTCAGAAAACCATCACCACCTCCAAATGAAAAACAAACCAAGGGCCCACTTGTAGGTTACCTTCAGCTCAGAGACATCATCTTCATTTTTGTTCCCTATGTGGCAGAGTCACAAATTACCCATCATCATAGGCTTAGCTTTCTCTCCCCAGCACAATAACTGCTCTTTGCTATTACCCTTCTATTGCTCTCAACAGGGTCAGAAGTCTTTGATTTTCTAGAATCAGCTTCTGTAATGCCAGCCTGCCCCTCCCCTCTCTACTCCCCACTTTTACCGATTCTTCCTCCTAATCAATGAGTTTTTAATGTCTGGCAATCTTGGAGCTTAATTCCTAGTCACCCATGATTCTTTAGTGATTTTGTTCTATCTCACTGGTTTTAGTGTCCCATATGGGTACTGACAGACACCATAGTTTTCTCCTGTCTAAGTATTTAACATGGGCTCTGGGGGCTCAAGGAAAGCTATTCCCACCCACCCCTCAGACAGGGTTTCTCTGTGTAGCCCTGGCTGTCCTGGAATTTACTCTGTAAATTCTCAAACTTACAGATCCCTGCAGGGTTCTGGGATTTTTTTTTTCCCGAGACAGGGTTTCTCCGTGGCTTTGGAGGCTGTCCTGGAACTAGCTCTTGTAGACCACGCTGGTCTCGAACTCACAGAGATCCACCTGTCTCTGCCTGCCGAGTGCGCCACCAATGCCCGGCCAGAGTGCTGGGATTAAAGGTGTGTGCCACCATTGCCCTGCTTGTTACTTTTTCAATTGAGCCTCCTCCTCAATTGACTATGACTTTTGCTCCCCAGAGATTATTCCCATTTCCCAGCCCCTTTGGGGCTCAACTGCCAGAAGCAATGTCTCCTCTTTCTCACACCTGATCCTGCCCAGGAATGTGCTGACTGAATATGGCTGTGACCATCTGCCCGGTCCCTTACCGGGTGAAAGAGTAGGGCCTCAGCCCACTTTGGACTAAGAGGGCTCATTGTAAACAAACTTGTTTAGGTAAAGCCACTGAGAGTCAAGGTTCCATCTACTCCATAGCAGACAACTGTTGCTGGAAGACAAGAAGCTTCTCTGTGGGGGCTGGAGAGACTGTTCAGAGATTAGGAGCACTGGCTGCTTCTTCTTGAGGACCCGGGTCCAGTTCTCGACACCCATATAGTGGCTCACAACCATCTAGACATCCAATATTAGGGGTTCTGATGCTCTTGGAGCTTCTGGCTTCTGTGGGCACTAGGCACACACGCAGTACACATACATACATACAGGTAAATCACCTGTAACATGGAATAAAATAATTTTTAACCGCAACCTTCTCTATGACATTGCTTGCTTATGCTGTCACTGTCACCTTCACAAGCTAAAATCTCATGGGGTTAACACGATAACAACTGCTTCCTCCCTGTTTCTAGGCCAAGACCATGGGCTCAACTTTGGCTGCTTCTCTGCTGCTAGGCTGCACTCTGTGGATCAGCAAACCCTATCTCTGTCTTCAGAGCATACTGATGTGCACAGTGCCATTTACCATCTTATTGTTTCCTCCATCACATCTCCCTGGGGTTTCGGCAGCCTCCTGGTGGGTCCCTCTGCTTGTCCTCTGTCTGCTACAGAGCAACCAGCAGGATCCTTTAAACTTAGACCAGATCATGTGCTCCTCTGCTCAAAGTCTCTTCTAATGGCTCCCATCATTCAGTAGAAGTCAAGGTCAGCCAGTCTTTGGGATCTGACACGTAAACAGCTACACTTTAGCATCTCCTCTACCCTTGCCTCCTCAACTTACTTCCCCACTGGCTCCCGTCTCAGGACCTTTGGCCTGACTGTTTAGTCAATACAGCACTCTTACTCCTGCCTCATGACCTCTGAGTGGGCTGCTTCCTCTGGAAGGCTCATGCCATACATAAGCCTGGCTCGGTCTCTTTGTGCCAGGTTTTTGTTCAAAGATCATTTAAACATCACCCACTTAATAAAGCTCAGACTGACCACATCCTTAAAAATTGCAGCCGTGCTGGGCGTTGGTGGCGCACGCCTTTAATCCCAGCACTAGGGAGGCAGAGGCAGGCGGATCTCTGTGAGTTCAAGGCCAGCCTGGTCTCCAGAGTGAGTGCCAGGATAGGCTCCAAAGCTACACAGAGAAACCCTGTCTCGAAAAACAGCAAAACAAAACAAAACAAATTGCATCCGCATCTTGCTCCAGCTGGAACTACCGATTTTCTTTGTCCTGCCTTTTCCTGTCCTCTAATGCCTCTCACTCATCATTACCTTCACATGACAGCCTCCCTTATTATGACCATTGTTCCGTATGTGTTCTGTAGACCATTCTGCTGACTCACGGATGCAGCCAGAACACAACACAGTGGTTATCTGTGTTAGTGCTCAGAAGAACCAAAGGTAAGAGAGTCTTTAGGACAGGACCTGTTCCTTCTCCTAGAGCTTCCACTTCTGATGAATGCATACTTTCTATGACAGGCTGCTGTTGCCCAGTGCTATTCTTTTTCTGTGCTAGGAATTAATGTGTTTACAAGTGTGTGGGTCTGCGTGTGCGTGTGCGTGTGCGTGTGTCTGTAGGGACCAGAGGTTGATATCAGATATCTTTCTCACTCTGCCTTTTAATCTTTTTTGATTATCTTTTATTTTGTGGGAGAATGGGATGCGTGGAGGTTGAAGAACAACTTGTGGGAGTCAGCTCTCTTATCATGTAGGTCCTGGAGATCCAACTCAGGTGGTCAGGCTTAGCACAAGCACCTTAACTCACTCACCCATCTCCTTGACTCTCCACCTTTGTTTTTGAGAAAAAGTCGTTGAAATTGGAACTTGCTGTGCTAGGCAGTGAAGCACACACCTTTAATCCCAGCACTGGGATGGCTGTGGGTCTTTTGAGTTTGAGGCCAACCTGGTCTACAGAGTGAGTGAGTGCCAGGATAGCCAGGGCTAAACAGAGAAACCCTGTCTCAAGAAAAAAGAAGAGAGGAGGAAGAAGGAGAAGACAATGGTGATGATGAAGACTTGATGGTCAGCAAACCCCAGAAATCCTCATGTCTCCACCTACCCAGTGCTGGATTACTGGTGCATGCTTGTTTCATGTGGATTCTGGGGACCTGAACTCCGGTCATCACTCTCCTGCACCAAGTACTTTACTGACAGAGACATCTATCTCCCTAGTCCCCTGTGCCCCAGTGCTGTTCTGAGGCTTCACTACCAAAAGCCTGTATGATTTTCACCCACAAGTCTGTATTTAAGCCTTAGAGCAGTGGTTCTCAACTTTCCTTATTCTGGGACCCTTTAATACAGTTCCTCATGTTGTGGTGATCCCCAACCATAAAATTATTTTCACTGCTACTTCATAATTCTAATTTTGTTACTGTTATGAACCATGATGTAAATGTCGGATATGCAGGATATCTGATATGTGACCTCAGTGAGAGGGTCATTCGATCCCCAAAGGGGTGGAGACCACAGGCTGAGAACTATTGCCCTAGAGCCTTTCTCATTTTCAGTGGGACTCACACCATCATTCAAAACCTTTGTTGCATGCCAGACTTATGGTGGGAGCTTCAGGAACACCAACCAACAGGATGCATTCCACCTAGCACAGGGCTGTTGGATTTGAGAATTTAATCTTGAGCAGGCAAGGTCTCATTATGATGACTAAGCTGGTCTGGAACTTGTGGGCTCCATTGTACACAACCGCACACAGTTTGACATAAGGATTTAAAATGAACTCTAGGGTGGAATGCAGCCAGGTTTGAGCGGCCTTGCTTCATCATGCCAACTAAAGAAGCTGTGGAGAAATGAAGAAAGCTGAGACACCAGAAGGGAAAACGGCAATAGTAAACTTGAATTTAGCAAATACTTTTCTACAAACAAGAAACTTTATATGTTTCCTTGTTATGTACAAATAAGGGAGTTTCAACCTGGAGATGTTTTTGAAGAAAGTTCGGACAGAAAGCTGCTCAAGAGCACTCAGTCCCAGGCACTTTGCTTCTGGCATCAAGGCTAGTTGTCTTTTTTTGTTTTGAACTGTTATTTTATGTGCATGGGTATTTTGCCTGCATGCATGTTTTCAGACACCACATATTTGCCTGGTATCTGCAGAGACCAGAAGAGGGCGTTGGATCTGGAACTGTAACTGGAGTTAGTGTTGGTTGTGAGCCTTAGCCTTCTGTCCTAGCTGCCCGATTCACTCTTGAGCAACACCTATGCCTTCCTTCTAAGGTGTGCTTGGGTCAGTGCAGACAGACCTCATGCTTGTAATTGTCCTTCTGTCCTGTTTTGCAGCTGGATTTACACGTAGCAGAATTTGCACACATTCTATTGTTCCTATAGAAGCCTCAGACCAGGGCAGACAAAAGGTTAAATTTTGGATATTTAAGAATTGAAGTCAGGCAGTGGTGGCACAGGCCTTTTATCAGAGATCCATCTGCCTCTGCCCCTCAAGTGTTGCAATTAAAGGCATGTGTCACTACTGCCTGGTTTAAGATGAGGATCTTGTTTTGTGGCTCACGGTGACAGTCAACCTAATTTTCCTTGGCATTCCAGTTTAAAATTTAAGTCTCTTCAACATTTGAGACTGGTTCTCAGAATCTCAAATTTTCTGGCCACAGCCTAATGAGGTAATATTGAGTGTCTGTGAGTTATAGACTCTGGGATGGTATAGAAATAGAGGCCCAGAGCCTACTGCCAACACCTGGCTTGAGCACACTGTGGTGCACCCCTTCAGCAACCTAAGTACCCATGCTTTAGGACTATGTCGTTCCCTTGGTATTGTGAGCAGCCTGAAGGCAACACTTGGCTCTATCAGCGGTCCATGTATATACATATATAGATATATCTACTATGTGATGCCAGTTTATTTTAGCAATTAAGAGTGGAATAAAGAACCTGAATTCTCCTGGGTCAGCAACTGAGGTAGGTGGATTTATGACAAATTACTGTCATTCAAACTACTAAACCTTATGTATTTATTGTCATTCAGTGAATCCTGACACTGTGAAGATACATGTGTTCATTTACATGTATGGCATAGCTTACTCATGACAGTGGCCCACACAGGTTTCTGGCCTGCCTCTGTAGCTAAAGAGGCCACAATGGGACTGACTAGTTTCTTTTAATGGAACTGTTTTGACTTAGAAATTGGACACACACTGCTTAAATACCTTTATTATTTTTTTTAAAAATTATTTAGACATTGATAGCTCTGTAAAATACTTCTCCCATTGCAAATCTTCAAACCCTTTCCACAGGTCTTCCATAAAGAAACAAAATATTCATACTTTGCGCCCATTCAAATTTAATTTTTAAAAAACATTTAAGATTCAAAATCAAGTATTTTTCTTTCCCAGAACTTGTTAGTAATTTTAAACCACAATGTAACATACTTAATGGCATTTCTTCTTAAAAATTAGCTTATCAGTGACTATTTTATGAGGAAAAAAAATCCATTCAAGGCCTTAAAGAGAATATAAATTCCCTGCTTCTGAAAGCAAAAAGACATTGAGAAACAAACCCTTTTGTTCCTCTGGAGTCTGATTTCAACACTGCTAACAGCCAGCACCCTGTCTGGCTTCCTACTTAATATTAGGCATTGTCTACTTACTTTTGGACTGCAGCTGAAATGCTAGACAATCTTTAGGGATGGGTGGGTAGAAGGGTAAAGCAGGGCATGGAGGGCCAAGGCTGGCCATAGCAGGCTACAGCACTGGAGCCTTCTGAGTGGAGGGTAAGACCAGCCAGACCTCTAGTCCCTGCTTGGGGCTGGCTTGTTGGAGAACAGTAGGAAATGTGCAGTCTGCACTTACTTCTCAATGTTAGATACAAGTGTCAGTCAAAGATATTGCACACGGTACCAGAGGCATGTAAACCACCAACACAGCTTGGGGAAGAGCTACAGATGGAGACAAGTCCCCAGAGGTCCTTCAGGGACAGAAAAAGAGACATCACTATCCATCAGGTAGGAGTTGCTAAGTGACATGGTTATCCCTGTCCAATCCGCAGGGCAGACTTCTAAGCAAGTCTTCAGGTGGGTCTGAAGGCTGCTAAAGGCACCCTTCCCTCATTTTTCCAAGTACAACTGGAGCACTTCCCTAGCTAAGAAAGGGTAAGGAGCTGGGTGTGGTGGTTCACACCTTCAACCCTAGTACTCCAAGCAGTCGGGTGGAATTCTGTGAGTTCAAGGTCAGCCTGGTCTACATAGTGAGTTCCAGGCCAACCAGAGTTACAGTGAGAATCTGACTCCAAAGAGCCCAAAAGGGGGGCGGGGAGGGGTGTGTGTGTGTGTGTGGTGTGTGTGTGAGTCCCTATGCTACAACCTGGCTTGCCCAATTTACAAGAGAAACTGTTCATTGATGTGCCACTTGAGTTACACACAAGCCCCAGTTTCAGGGTGACTCCACCTACTGCTGAATGATACTTGTATGGTACACACAAGGGTTGACTGGCATGGTAGAAAGGACAGCCAGAGAGTTCAGTGTGTGCTGCAAGGAGAAAGCCAGCATAGTCCCTCAGCCTCCTTCACTCTTCAGTGTTGCTCTTCAGCTTAACTGAAGTGATGTGTCCCATGAGTGTCAGCCACGTGTTTCTCAGCAGAGCCAGCCATTTGATGCACAGCTGAATTTTGATGTCTTTTGTTTATAGATGAAGTCTAGGTTCACCTGAGACTGACCCTACCTCCTGGGCTCAGCTGTTGAGTAGCTGGGACTATAGGTGCATTACCACATCCAGGTTGCTTTTCAAAAGCAAGGAACCCTGTGATTCAGCATTAGCAATGGATGTGAGTTATTTTTTCTACCTAAGCCTTGGATTTACTTTTATGGTTTGTGGGCCCTGATTTTACTGAATGGGTAAATTGTACTCTGTTCACAGTCTTAGGACTACAGATATCACAAGTATCTGCTGGTTCCATTCCCCACTTCCTGCTCTTTTAAGGCCCCCCCGAACAGTCAGTATTAGTAACATACATACAGCAAACAAGGACAATCAACCTGCTACCCCTGGTGTTCCTTTTCCCAGCACTGGGAATGGAAGCAAGGTCCTCTTATGTGACAAGCTAGTGCTCTATCAGCTGTGCTCCCGGCCCTAGTGCTGTATTTATTTTAAAGCTTTTTCCTCTTGCGTTTGAACCTGTAAACCACCAGAATTCCCCCAAAGCCCTGACCACATCTGTGGACTACAACTGATGCCAATCTATCAAGCTTTTTAAACATTTAGAAAAATCAAACCAAACTAAACCAAACCAAACCAAATCAAACCAAAACACTCCTCTCCCCCACACTTTGGCACATGAGCCTGGAGTTATTTGAGCGCATTTATCTTTCCTGCCCGCCCCATCTCAACATTTCAGTCTTCCTTTCCGGAGAATGGAGACCCTTCTGCCTTTGGAAAAGGTTGTCATGACACACTGATGTTTTGAGTAGCAAAAGGAGGAGGCACAAATGCTCAACTGGCCCCGGAAACAGTTCTTGTGTTTAGCACTGTAATTTATGCAATGCTGAGAAACTTTTGTACCAGATGACTTGTTTTAAAACTGCTGGTTGATTAAATATACATATAGACATAGATATAAAAATCAATAAGTCAACATTTGTTGTTTTCAATGTGAAAACGATAAAATGTAATTCGGAATAATTGTGCATTTGCCATAGGGTCCTTGTTAAAGGTACCATAAAAATAATAATTTTGTAATAAAAAACTCTTTTATTTTAGTATTGCCCTCAAGTTCAGAAGTTTGGAGCAAACGTACTAAGAAAGCAGTTTGGGATCTACTCCCACCAGGGATCTGGAAGCCTTAAATTTAGTGATCCCCGTCAGCAGGCCCAGGAAACTCTACAGCCATGTGCGAGTCTTGCACTTGTACAGGGCTCAGCAGAGCCACCGGCCCCACAAAACATCCAAACTGGAATCAAATCTGATGAAGCCCACCAGGGCCCCCACCTCATTTCATTGGTGGCAGATGCTGGGCCCAGCCAATTCCTCACACAGAGCTCTGGGGCACAAGTTACTGGGCTCTGCCTTTCCTTGGGCTACCAAACAAGCAACTGGGGAAGGAGTAGGGCCTGGGTGGGGACCACTGAGCACCAAGGCTGAGGTGACCCAGGAGCTGACCTTCCACTCGGCTAGAGGCAGGCTGAGGACAGATGGCATTTCTGTGATGCAGAAGTTAGCTGTGCAGGAAGGAAAGTGCATTTAAGGTTGCTCAGAAACAGATGGTGACCACAATGCCGCAGGGAGGAAGGAGGGTAAGAGGTGGACAGCTCCCTCTGCCTGCCTGCAGGTTGGCCATGCGCCTTGGGTCCTGTAGGTTAACATTCATGCTTTCTGATGAAGTCTGCTCATGAAGAAACAGGAACACACCTCTCCTGGTTCTGGCAGGTACATAATTTTCTTGGCAAAGCTCTTTGTTGCCAAGTTCAGTTTTATTTGGCCGCTGCTCTGAACCTCTGTCACCGGAACTCATAGATGGGTGCACTGTGTTCAGGAACATGGGTCAGGTTGAGGGACTGATACCTGCAATAGGGGAGAGACAGTACAGAGGAGGTTTTTTTGGGTATCCCAGACAGAGGAGGCTGGAGAACTTCACCCAGGGCCCCTGCCAATTATACCCAGACTGAGGTGCTAAACCATTTTTAGTTATGTATATAAATGTAGGGTCACCAGCAGTGGTGGTGCACACCTTTAATCCCAGCACTCGGGAGGAAGAGGCAGGAGGATCTCTGCGAGTTTGAGGCCAGCATGGTCTATAAAGTTTCAGGACAGCCAGGGCTGATACACAGAGGAATCCTGTTTTTGACGCCCCCCCCCCACCCAGAAAAAAAATATAGGGTCTCACTACATAGCTCTAGCTGGCCTGGAAATACCCATGTAGACCAAGCTGACTCAAATGATCCATCTGCTTCTGCCTCATGAGTCCTAGGATTAGACATATTAAACATATGCCTCAATTTTGTTATATTTTTGTTTTCTTTTCAGTGTGTGTGTGTGTGTGTGTGTGTGTGTGTGTGTGTGTGTGTGTGTGTGTGTGTGTACATCATGTGTGTGTCTAGTGCCTATGGAAGATAGAAGAGGGCATACGATGCCCTGGGACTAGAATTAAAGATGGTTGTGAGCCACCATGTGGTGCTGGGAATTGAATCTAAGTCATCTGGAAGAGCAGCAAGTTCTCTTAACAGCTGAGCCATCTCTAGGTCCCCATTTTGTTTTATTTTTAAAATGAGGTCTCACTATTCAACCCAGCAATCCACCTGCCTCAGCCTCCAAGAAGCTGAGAATACAGGTATACACCAATATGTCTGGCTTTGTTAACTCATTTTATAAATGCCAAGTTGCACCTAGCTAGTTTGTTCCCTTTGTCCTTGTTGTTGCTCCACTAGTACCATGCATAAGAATTGTTTTTAGACAACAGCTCACAAAAATAAGACCCTAAGGCCAGGCATGGTGACATTAAGCCCTTTATGCCAGTATGTGAGAGCAGAAGCCCGTAGATCTCTATGAGCTCCAGGACAGTCAGGGACACAGTGAGAACCTGTCTGAAACAACAACAAAGCCTGAGTTGGGCCTGGAAGTGCAGGTCTGTAATCCTAGATACCAGGTAGCCTGAGGAAGGAGAATCACAAGTTCCTGACCATCTCAGTTCATGGTCACCAAGTAAACTAATGTCTAAAAACAAACAAACAAATGTAACTCAGGCTCTAGGTTCACATAACAGAAGCAACAAAACAAAACAACAACAATAAAATAAACTAAAGAATAAGAACCAGGACCCCAATTAGCTCCAGGAAGAGATGGAGTTCACCACCTCTCTCCTAGTTGTACCCATAGAGACACTGGAGAGAAGCACCTAACAGCTGGCCATGAGTATTTCCCTATCCCCACTGCTTCCTACTGAAACGTGATATATAAGGTGGGATGCCGGGAGATCTGGAGATGTCTGTTTCTCCCTTCAGTAAGTATTTTCAGAGGATCAAGAAAGAAGTGGACAGTCTCCATGTAGGGATAACTCCTAGTCTGTTTTAATTAATGTCTGGAGGATAGCTCTCCCTTATTTGCTTCACTAACAGTGGAGAACACAGGAAAAGCAGTTTATTTCTAATACTGATTTTAAAATATGGGCTGAGGATGTAGCTTAGTAGTGGAGAGTTTGCCTAGCATGCATGGGGCCTGGGGTTACACTCAAGCACTAGAAGGAAAAAAGAAAAATCACGACAGGGCTATGAGGACAGTGAGATGGCTCTGTGGTAATGGTGCTTGCCACGTAAACCTGGACACCTGAGTCTGAACCCACACAGAGGTGAACAGAGAGAACCAAGTCTACAAAGTTGTCCTCTAACCTCCACATGAACCATGATACATGCATCCACACCGTGCCGTGTACACACACATCATGTGCATACACACAGTAACTTTTTTAGAAAGGCTGACAAGGACTGGAAAGATGGCCCAACAGATAAGAGCACTGGGGTTTGGTTCCTTGCACCCACACAACGGCTCACAACCAGTTCCAGAAGATCCAATCCAATGCTCTTTTCTGGTCTCTGTGGACATGCAAGTGGTGTAAAGATATATATATATATATATATGCATGCAAAACAGGCAGACACATAAAAAATATTTTTAATTTAAAAAGGCAGCAAGATGGCTCAGTGTGAACCTGGTTGGTGCCAAGACTGAAACCTGAGTTTGACCCTCAGGACCCATATGATGGAAGGAGACAGCCACCATCTTCTGTTGTGGCATACAATGCATACACCCAGCACCCCCACACCACACAAAATAAATGAATGAGGTGCTGGAAAGATGGCTCAGTGGTTACAAACATGTATTGCTTTTACAGAGGACCAAAGTTCTAGCCCGGCGTTGGTGGCGCACGCCTTTAATCCCAGCACTAGGGAGGCAGAGGCAGGCGGATCTCTGTGAGTTCGAGACCAGCCTGGTCTACAAGAACTAGTTCCAGGGTAGCCTCCAAAGCCACAGAAAAACCCTGTCTCAAAAAAACCAAACCAAAACAAAACAAAAATCAAACAGAGGACCAAAGTTCTACTGCCAGTACCCATGTTGGCCTGCTGCCAATAGCCTGTCACTCTGGTTGAGGGCAGCCAACCTTTTGGCCTTTTGCAGGCATCTTTATTCATGCAAAATGCACAAACAAACAATAAAAAATAAAAACAAATCTTTAAAGAAATGACAACCCCTGCCCACAAGGACTATGTATTACTTGTTAGGAATATGCAGCATTAAAATTACAATGAGGTAGTTCTTCATGCCATCTTGGGCAACTATAAAGACATGTTAACATGTTGGGGGATGACATGAAAAAACTGAAGCTCTCAAATCTTGCTGGTAAGACTATCAAATGGCACTGCCTCTGTAGAGAAGTCTGGCAGTTCCTTAGATGGTAAATATACTTAACATCTAACCCAGCACTTTTACTTGTACGCATATGCCCAAAGTAGAGGAAAACAGGAACTAAGAAACACACACCTACATTCATAGCAGCACTACTTTGATCAGCCAAAGATGAAAGCAACTCAAGAGTCCCTTCACTGACAGAAGGATGGACAAACAAATGCTGCAAAGACATGCAATGGAGAAATTGGTAATACATAAAAGTGCTGGGCTAGTAACAGTGATTGTGCTGTATAGTTTTATGTCAACTTGGTACAAACTACAGAAATTTGAGAGGAAGGATCATCAACTGAAAAAATGCCTCTATAAGATCTGGCTATAGGCAAGCCCATAGGGGTGCTTTCTTCATTAGTGATTAATGTGGGAGGGCCCAGTCCATTGTAGGTGGTGCCACACATGGGCTAATGGTTCTGGGTTCCATAAAAAAGCAGAATGAGCAAGCTAGGACACTGTACTCCTCCAAAGCTGCTGCATCAGCTTCTGCCTCCAGATTCTTGAACTGGTTGAGGTTTTGCTCTGACTGCCTCTGATGATGAAATGTGATATGAAAGTATAAGTGAAATAAATCCTTTCCTCTAAGAATTGCTTCTGGTCACAGCCATCACAGCAATAGAAACCCTCATGAAGACTTGGTGCACACTTCTAACTCAGTACCCAAGAGGCAGATGTGGGAGATCTAAAAATTCTACATATAAACCTGGACTATATAGTGAAACCGTCTCAACCAAAGAAAAATCCCCACACATGCTGTGAGAGGAGTGATTCCTAAAAGCATTTTGCTAAGTGAGATGCCTGACACAAAGGCCAGGTACTGCAGGATTAGGAAAAGTTTGTTGTTTTTTTTTTTTTTTTTGGTTTTTTCCAGACAGGGTTTCCCTGTGGCTTTGGAGGCTGTCCTGGTACTAGCTCTTGTAGACCAGGCTGGTCTTGAACTCACAGAAATCCAACTGCCTCTGCCTCCCAAGTGCTGGGATTAACGGCGTGCGCCACCAACGGCCGGCAGGAAAATTTTTTTTAAAACTCACCTGAAGACAGAACAATTACTGAAAGTCACCAACAAAGAATTTGAATCAACCTAGACTAGGATCACTCACGACCAGGAAAAAAAATCTAAAAGGAGCCGGGCATTGGTGGTGCATGCCTTTAATCCAAGCACTCGAGAGACAGGCAGGCAGATCTCAGTGAGTTCGAGGCCAGCCTGGTCTCCAGAGAGAGTGGCCAGGACAGCCTCCAAAACTACACAGAGAAACACTGTCTCGAAAAACCTAAATAAATAAAAATCAAATGGGACACAATTTTAATTATATATATATATATATATATATATATATATATATATATATATATATATATATTCGAGACAGAGTTTCTCTGTAGCTTTGGAGCCTGTCCTGGAACTCACTCTGTAGACCAGGTTGGCCTCGAACTCACAGAGATCCTCCTGCCTCTGTCTCCCGCGTGCTGGGATAAAAGGCATGTGCCACCATTGCCTGGCTCCATTTTATTATTTATTTATTTATTTATTTATTTATTTATTTATTTATTTATTTGGTTTTCGAGACAGGGTTTCTCTGTGTAGCTTTGGAGCCTATCCTGGCACTCGCTCTGGAGACCAGGCTGGCCTCAAACTCAGAGATCCGCCTGCCTCTGCCTCCCGAGTACTGGGATTAAAGGTGTGTGCCACCAATGCCTGGTTCTCCATTTTATTTACTTAGTTTTAAAGATTTTATTTATTTATTATGTATACAACATTCTGCTTCCATGTATATATGCACACCAGAAGAGGGCACAAGATCTCATAACGGATGGTTGTGAGCCACCATGTGGCTGCTGGGAACCGAACTCAGGACCTCTGGAAAAGCAGTCAGTGCTCTTAACCTCTGAGCCATCTCTCTAGCCCCATCCATTTTATTTTTTAACCTTTATTTTTTTGTTTGTTTGCTTGTTTTTTTGAGACAGGGTTTCTCTGTGTAACAGTACCGGGACTTACTTTGTAGACCAGGCTGGTCTTGAACTCACAGAAATCTGCTTGCCTCTGCCTTCTAAGTGCTGGGATTAAAGGTATGCACCATTACTGCCCCCCCCCTTTTTAAAATTCTATTTAACTTTTTATTTATGTGTGTGAGCCTGTGTGAATTTATGTGCACTACATATGTGAAGGTACTCGGAATAAAAGGGCATTAGATTCCTTGGAACTAGCATTATACAGGCAGTTGTAAGCTGCCATGTGAGTGCTAGGATCTGAATCTGGGTTCCCTGGAAGAACATGAAGTACTCCTAACTGCTGTGCCACCTCTTCATCCCAAGTGTTCCACTTTCAGAAAAGAAATAAGGTGCTTCCTGGTGTAGCTAGTCCTCACTGTATAGCAAGGAGGCACAAGAGTCCTTTAAAAGATGGCAAAAGCCATCACTTGCGGTGGCCTTCTCACCATAGCCTTGGAGGAACATAAGGCAGGGAGATGAACTTTCATGGCCCCTAGCTCAACAGACCAAGATCAAGTGCATGACAGGCAGTGCCAGCTGGTAACTTCGAAGGTCACACTGTCTATAAGAGATTACATTAGAGTTACTGCTAAATTCATGAGGAGTAAATATGAAATGAATAGGATTGAGGCAAGCATTCCTGAAAATGAAAGACTACCTAAAATTATATACTGGGTGTTGCTTAGTGGTAGACCACTTACCTAGTATGTACAAGGTACTAGGTTCTACCCACATAACACACATAAGTTAGTGTCTCGTGTGTGTGTGTGTGTGTGTGTGTGTGTGTGTGTGTGTATGTGTGTGTGCGCGCGCACACCTGTCTCTCTCTCTCTCACACACACATACACATTTAGAAATAAGACTAGAGAGATGGTTTAGTGGTTAAGAGTTCTTGTTGGCCTTGCAGAAAATCCAAGTTTGGTTCTCAGCATCCACACAGTGGCTCACAACCAATCATAACTCTAGTTCCTGAGGATTCAATGCCCTCTTCTGATCTCTACAGGCACCAGGTACACATGTGCTATACATATATACAAGCAGGAAAAACATTCATGCCTTAAATAAAAAGGCTTATAAATTTAACAGTATTTAGAAATTATATCTTTACATAATAGCCACTTTTTTTTTTCTTTTTTCTTTTTTTTTTTTCTGAGACAGGGTTTCTCTGTGGCTTTGGAGGCTGTCCTGGAACTAGCTCTTGTAGACCAGGCTGGTCTCAAACTTACAGAGATCCACCTGCCTCTGCCTCCTGAGTGCTGGGATCAAAGGCATGTGCCACCACTGCCTGACCATAATATCTACTTTTATTTCATTACTTTACTCTATAGGTAAGGAGGAGTCCCTGTTCTATGTGAGGTCATCTAAATGGCCTCAGTACAAACACAGAGTATGGAATTTGGACAGAGGTAGACTGAGAGAATCTCTTTCAGATGTGATGGCTGGAGTTGATGGCAACTTTTGCTGCAGCACCAGCCTTGAGATCCTTACCATTCTGAACTCCGATGATAGTAGTAGCCCTCTATGGAGGCTGCTGACTTCTGAAAGCAGATGTAATAGAAACCAGCAAAGGAAGCACCACTGATGTCTTTGATTGTGTGGTCCGGGACCAGGAACTGCTCCTACACATAGATATGAGATCAGTCAATACCTTCCCTTTCAGTAAGACACCAGAAGGTTCTAAAGATGGCTAGAAAAAAGGTCTCTGCCTGGTTTTGGGGTGGTGTTCATATATGTTACTACAGTATCCTACCTACCTTTCTGTGCACACAGGACCAGCAACTCAGAGGAGGGATCATTGCTGGAGATCTAACAGACCAAACAATATGACTTTCTTGTCTACTTACCTCTTGGAGACCGCTTGACAGAATCACCTAGGAATCGATTCAGTCTGGTTTTCAGGAACTGTCACTGGGTTCTGATTACCTCTGAGTCACATCTATTGCAGCCTGTGGTCATTCTGAGGTGAGAGTCCCTGTGACATCTCACTAAAGCTCTACCCTGGTCAAAGTCATAAGAACACACTACAGAGACAGGTGACCTGCCATTTGTGAAAGACTCCTGTTCTCCACAAGATGGGGTCAGAAGCCCCAGGGCTTCAGGGAAACCAAAATACAATGTGAGTTACTCTAAAAGAAATTGTTTGGAGACAACTCCACTGCTTTAACTGTTTTCATTTACTTTCCAATGCTGGGATGAAACCCAGGACTTTGCTAGACAAATGCTCTACCATAAACTATACTCCCAACCCTTCTCCTTCTCCAACTTTTTTCTTTTTAAATGGATTCTCTTTTCTGCCTCATTCAAACTTCAAAATACCATTTTTTATCTATCTATCTATCTATCTATCTATCTATCTATCTATCTATCTATTTATTTTTTAGGGATTTTATTTATTTATTATGTATGCAGTCTTCTGCCTGCCATGCCAGCAGAGGGCACAAGATCTCATTCAAGGTGGTTGTAAGCCACCATGTGGTTGCCTGGAATTGAACTCAGGACCTCTGGAAGAGCAGTCAGTGCTCTTAACCACTGAGCCATCTTTCCAGCCCCCATTTTCATTATTTATTTATTTATTTATTTATTTTGGTTTTTCAAGACAGGGTTTCTCTGTGTAGCTTTGCAGCCTATCCTGGCACTCACTCTGGAGACCAGGCTGGCCTCAAACTCACAGAGATCTGCCTGCCTCTGCCTCCTGAATGCTGGGATTAAAGGCGTTCACCACCAACGCCCGGCTTCAAAATACCATTTTAAAGTTTAATTTAGGTCTAAGATCTAGCTCAGTGGTAAAACACTTGCCTAATATGTGCAAAGCCTGAGTTACAGCCTCAGCACTGGAATAAAATTAATCTAAACATCAGTACAAGTTCTTTAAAGGATTAGATGGCATATTTCCCACTGAACGGCAGGCTGGGGAGGGAGCCTCAGTATGTGCTAGTGTGGGCTAGAGAGGGAAGCTCAGTATGTACTGGATAGCAGAGTGGGATGGAGATGGAGGCTCAGTATATACTGGATGGCAGATGGGGCTAGAGAGGGAAGCTCACTGTGTGCTCTCCTGCAACTGTCAAGTGAAGAAATGCTATTCTACTTCCCAAATGATCAGTCACACAAAGCACAGACAGCAAGCGACCACTTTAGTCTTCATGAAACTGTATCATATTCAAGCAGCTTCCTTTCTTCTTTTGGTTTTTCGAGACAGGGTTTCTCTGTATTGCTTTGGAGGCTGTCCAGGAACTCGTTCTATAGACCAGGCTGGCCTCGAACTCACAGAGATCCACCTACCTCTGCCTCCCAAGTGCTGGGATTAAAGGTGTGCGCCACCAACGCCCGGCATAGCTTCCTTTTTTTAATGATTTATTTATTTTGTGTGCATTGGTGTTTTGCCTGCATGTATGTCTGTGTGAGGGTGTCAGATCCCCTGGAACTGGAGTTAGACAGTTGTGAGCTGTTAAATGGGTGCTGAGACTCGAACATGTGTCATTTATTTATTTATTTATTTATTTATTTATTTATTTATTTATTTTTGGCTTTTTGAGATAGGGTTTCTCTGTGTAGCTTTGGAGCCTATCCTGCCACTTGCTCTGGAGACCAGGCTGGCCTCGAGCTCACAGAGATCTGCCTGCTTCTGCCTCCTGAGTGCTGGGACTAAAGGCGTGCACCACCAACGCCCGGCAACATGTGTCCTTTATAAGAGCAGCCAGTGCTCTTAATCACCGAGCCATCTCTTCAGCTCCCTCAAGTAGCTTTTTTTCTCCTCACAGAGCAGGCAATGGGAACTTGGGGTGGACAGGTGTTCCCAAATTTCTTTTACAAATTTGTTTCATGGCTTTGCATTCATGTGGTTGTAGATAGCACACTTCTATGGTAGAGAATCATAGGACTCTCAGGCAAAGGTCAATCCACTGAAGGACTAGAGGGAGCCAAGGTCCAGAGAGGGAAGAACTTCTGCTCTATTCCTGGCTCCTCATTTCCTGAGCACTGGGAAGAGGATGTGACTGGAGAGAAAGTCACTCTGATGGCATTTAAGCTTGTGGTAGGAATAGGTGCGGTGATGACTAAGTTCAAGGAAAGTGGCCCTGAATCCCCAGAAACTGGATGACTCATCCTGGAGGTTCACAGGATTCTTGGGTAGGAGAATGAAAGGAAGAGGTCAGAGGTGCCTACTGGCATGAATATGCCCACTAAACAGGATAACCAGCTTACTCATGTATGCTCTGGATCCACCACACAACTGCTGTTTACAAGTGTGTAGGGACCCTACCATGAAGACACACTGTGATAAGCAAATGGCATGAAGGGCCCCTGTGGGAAGGCATATTCAGCAAGAGGAAGTATGTGTGGGTGCTTTAGGATCTGGCATGTGGGAGTTTAGGGAGATGGCCTGGACAGAACCTTACCTTCCACCTCATGAAGACATAATCCCCATTTTTCAGTTCTTCATAATCGAAGTCATCTGAATTAAATGATTTTGCATACTGATAAAAAGCCAGAAACTTGCCCTAAAAACAAAACAAGAGTCTCAGTGATCCATCCACTGGAGCAAAGGTGGGTGCCTGAGCTCATGACACCTGGAAAGGACAGCTAAGTGGACAAAGCACTACTATACTGTGTGCCCAGTGAAAAAGAGCCAGAGAAAAAGGTCAAAGGTGGGAATGGCACAGTTCTAGAACACTCTACTATCAGAACACATAAGGTAAGATGGATTAGTAAGATTTCAGCAAAGAAATAGAGTAGTGCTAGGCATGGTGGCTCACACCATTAATCCCAAAACTCAGGAAGCAGGCAGATCTGTCTGAGTTTGAGGCCAGCCTGGTCTACATAGTGAGTTCCAGGACAGCCAGGATTACATAACAAGACTCTGTCTCAAAAACAAAAAGAGAAACAAAGAAAATACCGAGGGGCAAGGAGAGTCACAGTGAGTCCCAGCACTGAAGAGGCTGAAGAATCAAGAATTCAAGGTTCTCTTCAGCTCTACAGGGAAGTTAAAGCCAGCCTAGACTACATAAAACTATCTTAAAAAAACCAAAATGGTGCTGGACATGGTAGTGTGCACTTTTAATCCCAGGCAAGAGTCTAGAGGATCTCTGAGTTTGAGGTTAGCCTGATCTACATAGCACATTCAAGACAACCCAGGGCTGCATACAGAGACCCTATTTCACCCAAACAAAAGACAAACAAAAAAGGCCCGAGGAGATAGTGAAGATACCTGCTGTGCAAGCAAAAGGACCCGAGTTTAGACTGCTATGACCCATACCTAGAATGCTAGAGCTGCTTTCAGCTCAGTGAGATTGCCTCAAAAAATGTGCAGAACTATGCAGGAAGATACCTGGTGTTGACTCTGGCTGTGTACATGCATACCCTCCCACACACGTACCCAGACAGTTTTGTTTTTTAAATGTATACAGACACAAAAAACAAAAATTGGAAAACAAAGAACAGGACTAGAGAGTTTGCTCAATGGTTAAGGGCACTTGTTGCTGGTTCCCAGCACACACACATGCAGGCAGGCAAAACACCCATACACATAAAGTAACAAATCTAAAAACAAACAAACAAAAAAATGAAGAGTCAATTGAACCACTTTCTAACACCATGTCAGAGCTACGTGTGGTAGTGGACATATATAACTGCAACACTTGGGAGGCTGAGACAAGAGTATTCCAAGTTTAAGGCCTTTTTAGACAGTAAATTGAAAGATGAGCCTGCCCAATCAGAGAAGAGTCGATATAGGAAAGCCAGTTCTTGTGGTATGACACCGTATTTGTGCCAGCTATTCAAGTAGCAATCAAAAAGAGGTAATATATATACACATGTAGTCATCTCTTGGTACTTGCAGAGGGTAGATTCCAGGACCCTGTACAGACACCAAAATCTCCAGACATCAAGTCCCTCAAATAATATGCCCTGATCTACATGTGACCTGTATACATTATACTTCTATACACTGTCAATTGTCTCTAGGAAACTGGAATACCTGTGGATGCTTGAGACAGCTGTACTGTACTATGCAGAAAAAAGTGAAAATAAAAGCTTGTGTATGATGAGTAGAGACAAATGTTTTTCTTCTTTTTTTGATTTTTTGAGACAGGGTTTCTTTGTGTAGCCCTGGCTGTCCTGGAACTCGCTCCGTAGACCAGGCTGGCCTCAACTCACACAGCTCCACCTGCCTCTGCCTCCCAAGTGCTGGGATTACAGGCATGTGCCACCACCACCTGGCTTTGGTTTTCTTTTTAAAAGGATTTTACAGCACAGCCTTGTCTGGTCTTGGAACTCACTATGTAGACCAGGCTGGCCTTAAACTCTCATTGGTCTGCCTGGTTCTGCCTCCAGAGTGCTTAGAGTAAAGGCATATGTCACCATGCCTGGCAATATTTTTTTAAGTTTTATTTTTATTTTATGTGTGTGAATGTTTTACCTGCATGTATGTGTGAGCCAAGGAAGTCAGAAGAGGGTGTCATAGGTCCTGGAACTGAAGTTACAGACAGTTGTAAGCTGTCACAGACCAGAAGCTGAATCCTTTGGAAGAGCATAAGTGCCTTTAACTGCTGAGCCATCCCTCAGGTCTGAGATAGAATATTTTTTTACTAACATTTCCTTGTATTGTACCAGAGAATCAATGAGTTACTGACCCCAAACATTTTCAATCTATAGTCAGTTGAATACACGAAGTTTAAACTCATGGATACATAAGGACCAAAAAGAGGGTCAAGACAGAAGGCCCCTTAGAGAAGGCCTCACTCTCCCTGGGGTGCAGAAAGGGTATGGGATAGATAAGGTGTTAGTTGCGGGAGCAGGGGAGAAGGGGAGGGAGAGGGACTTGGGATTGACATGTAAAATAATCTTTCTAATTAAGATTAAAAAATTAAAAAAAGAAATACTTTAAAGATGACTAAGAGAATAAAGGAACTCATAATTGAAAAAAAAAGAGGGTGAAGACAAAGTTAGTATCTTTCTTAATGCTAAACATGGTTATTATAGATTTTTCCTTTCTAGTTTGTTTTTTTCAAATATTTTCAAGTAAGCATATACTTTATAAGAAACTATCTGAAATAAAAGGCCAACAGTGAAAGTTTAAAATACACAGGACTCAAAGCATTATAATATAGCTTGATATGTTAAGTCATAAATGTTGTCATGAAGATGTAAAGCATATGGAATCTTGACCACGGCTCTAGCTTTACGTGTTGCTAACAGGTAAATCTGAGGGTACAACAGCATGTCTGATTCTAGACTACAACAGGAAAGTGGTAGCACAGGCAGTTTACCCCACACTGAAAACTCAAGTTAAGCCCAGCAAGCAAGACCTTATCTCAAAAAACAAAAACAACTGGGCATGGTGGCATATACCAGTTATTGTAGCATTTGGGAGACTGAGCAAGAAGATTGCTGAGATTTTCAAACCAGTCTAGGTTACAGAAGAAGATCCTATCTCAAAACAAACAACATCCCTCTCTACAATGGTTGACCACAAAGGCTGGTATGACAGGACGAAAAACAAATTTTTGAAGATATAAGACAGGTAAAGATCCCAGGGCAGTAACTCTAAGTTCTTCTGACATGCTCACCACTGGGGAATAAGGGCACTGCACATATGACTGCTAAGGGCAGGGAATCTGAATTTCTCAAGCATGTCTGGCTGGTATGTAGGTGAAGTCTATTAGGATGAACAGAAAGAAGCAATGCAGTCTGCCCTTGCTGGGCTTCGTGAACAACATCCCCACTAAAGGCCACCCAGAACTGCTGCCCACCTCATGAAAGGAATAGTAGAGAAAAGACGGCAGAGCAGGGACACTGCCCAGGTTCTAACAGTCACACAGCTGTGCACGGAACTGAAAGACTGTTCTCATCACTTGGTATTTATGAGAAGGGTTGGCAGACAAGGAGCAACTGCGGCTTGTGTAGGAATAGGTTCTGATTAACTCCTGCTGAGAAACAGGGCCACAGGTCTAGGCCTGCCATTCTCCAGATGTCTTCAGCTGCCCAGGGCAGAGTATAGCTTTACTCACCCAGTGTTTCCGATCGACGTCTTCATCTGCGTCCCACTTGCGAGTTAAGAAAGGGTGTTTTTTGCTTATTATTTCTCCTTCAAAGAAGGTTGTAAGGGTCGGATATTCCTACAGCAAAAGCAAATATCCAAGCAAGACATTAAATGTGAATTTCTGATTGTTTTTGTTTGCAGTACGCAGGAATCTAAACCCAGGGCGGCTCCACACACTCAAGACACTAAATGAACACTTTATCTTGGTCCTGCTGATGGGACCTAGGACCTCAGGCTACCCAAGATGTGCTTACTTGCTTCCTGCCTATTTCACTGTTCAATCTTGCTATAACTTTTTTTTTTTTTTTCTTTTTCAAGACAGGGTTTCTCTGTGTATTCCCAGCTTTCTTGAAACTCACTCTGTAGACTAGGCTGGCCTGAAACTCACACAGATCCGCCTGCCTCTGCCTCCCAAGTGCTGCGATTCAAGGTGTGTGCCACCACTGCCTGTCTAAAAACTTCTTTCTAATACTTTGACAAGATGAACTACATTGCTAACAAACCAAACCACTGTTAGATCCAGTGATCTGCCAACAGGCTATAGAAACAAACTTGAATTCAGCTGCCCAGACAGTGAAGGGGCTCTGGGACTTTGGAGACTTTGCCAAAGCAAAGAACTCCACTTTGGTCTCACTTGATATGTTCTGGCCTCTTAGAAAAGAATTTGGATGTTGTCTACTATAAGTAAACTCTGAATGCTCTACAGTCAAAGCAGAGCATAGCTTATCATGCTGTTTCCTAGGGTGCCCCACCACAAAAGGCTCCAGAACTGAGCCTCCTTTGACCCTGGGCCACCTCTTCATGCACCCTCAAGTTCCCTTGTTCCTCATTTATACCTGTTTTTTTTTTTTTTTTCTTTTGATTTTTTTTTTTTTTTTTTTTTTTGAGGCAGTGTCTCACTATGTAGCTCTGGTTGGCATGGGATACCAAGAAACATCTCCCCAAACTCAAGGTCATTAAGGAGGTCTACTGTGACACCACTGCCAATGTGTGTTTTTATTATTAATTTGTAGTCCTGAGTGGACTCAAGGGCCTTATGCATACGAGACAACTGTTCTACCACTGAGGTACACTGCTAGATTCTGGTTTTCTTTCTTGTGCTTGTGCATGGGTATGGAGGCTGGACAGTGACATCAGGTGTCTTCCTTTACTGGTTTAGACTTTATCTTTTGAAAAATGGTTCACTGAATCTGGTGCTCACCACTGGCTACAACGACTGGCCAGCAAGTTTCATGTTCTGTTAATTTCCATCCTGGCTACACTAGAGTTACAGACACGTGTGGGCATGACTATTGTTTGTTTTTTAGACATGGGTGCTGGGAATCTGAACTCAGGTCCTTAGCAAGCATTTTGACAACAGAACCATCTACCCAATTCTACCTTCACCCTCTTCTGTTTCTTCCTCTTCTTTTTGGTTTTTCAAGACAAGGTTTCTCTGTGTATGTTATTTCTGGCTGTCCTGGAACTTGCTCTGTAGATCAGACTGGTCTCAAACTCAAGAGATTCACTTGCCTCTGCCTCCTGAGAGCTGTGATTAGCCAATACCACTGGCTCTCATTCCATTTCTTGTTTTTTTTTTGTTTTTTGTTTTTGTTTTTTCCTTTTTTTTCCCTGATAGGATTTCTCTGTATTGCTTTGGAGGCTGTCCTGGAACTAGCTCTTGTAGACCAGGCTGGTCTCGAACTCACAGAGATGCTCCTGCCTCTGCCTCCCGAGTGCTGGGATTAAAGGCGTGAGCCACCAATGCCCGGCAGAAGTTTGTTAGTTTTGTTTTTCAAGTTTCTTTAATTTTCTTTCTTTTTTTCTTTCTTTCTTTTTTTTTTTTTTTTGGTTTTTCGGGACAGGGTTTCTCTGTGCCACCATGGCGCAAACCTTTCATCCCAGCACTCGGGAGGCAGAGGCAGGAGGATCTCTGTGAGTTTGAGGCCAGCCTAGAGCAAGTTCCAGAACAGCCTCCAAACTAACAGAGAAACCCTGTCTCGAAAAAACAACAACAACAAAAAAACCAAAAAACAAACAACAACACCAACAAAAAAGGCATGCTCCACCACCGCCCGGCTTCATTCCATTTCTTAACAGTGAACTTCAATATACAAATCTAACATTCTCCCTACAAACTCCTACACTAACAGTGCTGGGCTGGGTTTCTCATACAGACATGTGTATATACAAACTGAAGAAATGAGATGGGAGATTTTCTTAAATGGAAATTTAATTATGTTAAAAAAAACTACACTAATCCATCTTTGGGAAGGACTATATAAGCCAGGAAATCAGTAGTATATTTTACTTTAATGATTACATACTTCTTAAGACTTACTTATGTTTATGTGTATGGGTGTTTTGCCTGAATATATCTGTGCACTACGTGTGTGCCTGGTGCCTATGGAGGCCAGAATAGAGTGCTGGATCCTCTGGAAGTGGAGATACAGATAGCACCTGCCATATGGGTGCTAGAAACCAAACCCCAGTTCTCTGGAAGAGCAGCCAGTGCTCTTGACTGCTCTTAACAATCTCTCTAGAATCCTCCTATAATTTTGTTTGTTTTTGTTTTTTGAGGCAGAGTCTTATTGGGTAGCCCTAGCTGGCCTGGAACTCACTATGTACACCAGACTGGCATTGAACTCAGAGATCTGCCTGTCTCTGCCTCTTGGGGGTTGAGTTAAAGGTGTGTGACACCACAGATAGCCTCCATATTTAACTGGAGGCTTGCTTACAGTTTTAGAGGGCTGGTCTATGATCAATATGAGAGAAGCATACAGGAATGGTGGTGGAGAAGTAGCTGAAAGCTTTACATGCTGATCTGCACGCACCAGGCAGAGATAGAGAGATGAGAGAGATAGAGAGATAGAGATAGAGATAGATAGATAGATAGATAGATAGATAGATAGACTGATTGACTAGACCTAGGATGGATTTTTGAAATCTCAAAATCTATCCCCCAGTGACAATCTTACTCCAACAAGACCACACTTCCCAATCCTTCTCAAACAGTTCCACTAACTGGGAATCACACATCACAAACATATGAGCCTATGGGGGCCATTCTCATTCAAACAACTACACCATCTAAAGGACAGAACAAAATGTTGAAAGGGTCCTAATACCATCGAAATAATTATGATTTAAATGGCTAGTTTACTAGGGAATGATTCTGTGTTGACTTCTTAAACCTTTAGGCAGCATATGAAGGTAACTATAATGCACTCCCCCAAATACAATAATGACAATGAATTGGATCCATCATGGTCAGAAGTTACCAAAAAGATTCATTATTTATTGAGGAAGGTACAGGAACCTTGAGCACTTGACTATATAGTGAAATTTAGGATAATTTAGAGATACAAAACACACACAAACTCACAAACCAGAAACACACCACTAGAAGGAAGTTTATTTGAAAGAGGAGTCAGGGAGGAAGACCAAACAGGTGCAAGGTGTAGCCACCAATAGGTAAACAAGTACTTCAGTTAAGAGTGAACAGATGGGTTAGGGAGATTGCTTAGTGGTTAAGAGCACTGGCTGCTCTTTCAAAGGACCTGAGTTCAATTCCCAGCAAACACATGGCAACTCACAACCATCTCTAATAAGGTTTGATGCCATCTTCTGACCTGCAGCATGCATACAGATAACAATGGACAGACACTTTTGACCAGTCTTAGGATTTGGCTAGTGTGGTTTGTATCCCTGCTTCCAACCACTGCTTAACCTCCCAAATCCAACTAAGGGTGAGAGCAAGGCCTTACCATCATGTACCCTTCAAAGCTGGGTTCCCGGATGCCTGCCATGCTGTTGGGATCTTTGGGGAACATCCCTCTCCCTACTGGTGGCTAGCTCAGAAATGCAAAGATAGCAAAATTTATACCTATGCTTTACAAGTATGATGCTTCAGTTCAAAATAGCACCCAAATAGCTGGGTGGTGGTGGTGCACACCTTTAATCCCAACACTCAGGAGGCAGAGGGAGATAGATCTCTGAGTTCGAGACCAGCCTGGTCTATAAGAGCTAGTTCCAGGACAGGCTCCAAAGCTACACAAAAAAACCCTGTCTTGAAAAACAAAAACAAAACATCTCCCAAAAAATAGTATCCAAAGAGTAAAGCTGTGATTTTGTTAGTGAATATGTGGCAAATAATCTAAAATTTAACTACCTCTCTGGCTCTTAGAATTTCAGAGGCTGAGACAAGGTAACTCAAGTTTGAGGCCAACCTGGGCTATTCTGACTCAAAAAAAAAAAAAATCACTAAAAAATGACTAATCACTCTTGCTGTGATCTGTGAGGGCTATGGGTGTAGCTCAGTGGTTGAGCGCATGCTAAGCCTTCATTTCATCCAAAGTTCCACGCCTAGGACCAAAGGGGAAAAACTGTGAATGTGGATATTTGCAAATGGACAGTCCAAACTGCAGTATTGTGGTCCACACAGTCAAGAAGATTCAACATGGAACTGCTGTTCTGGACTCTCTAAGCTGTTGAGCAAGCCACTGCGTTCCAATCCCATATCTGGCAATAAGCACTTACCTCTGTAAGGCCTTTAATCTTCAGGTACCCACAAAGGTAAGAGTTACCTGTGTCCACGTGCTGCAAAGAAAGGATAGTGTGTTATAAATGAGCCCTTGGAGTGCTTCAGAAATCCTTCAAGGCCAAGTCAGGGAGGACTAGAGGTCTGCATGTGCCTGGCACAATACAAGCCTCAGCTGCCTTTGGTACCTTCAGTTCTGACTGATAATGAAAATTATCTCAGGGGCTAGAGAAATGGCTCAGGCTCACAACCATCTCTGCCTCCAGTTCTAGGGGATCCGTCACCTTTTAGCCTCCATTGGCACCTACATTTGTGTGCAAATATCCATATGCAAGTATACAATACATAATTAAAAATAAATCTTAAAAAAATTATCTCAGGTGGGCTGGAGAGATGGCTCAGTGATTAAGAGCACTGGCTGTTCTTTCAGAGGACCTGGGTTCAATTTCCCAGCACCCACATGGCAGCTCACAACTGTAACTCCAGCTCCAGGGGATCCAACACCCTCACACAGATATACATGCAGGAAAAATACCAATTCATATAAAATAAGAACAAATAAATTATAAAAAAATTATCCCAGGTTTGTGTGACTCACTTTGGCCAAATATTTCAAGAGTGATGTGCTTTTGGGAACAGCCAGCCGACTCATTCATTTCCTGGACATTATCTCGCTTGTCTGCAGTCTCTGTGCATTGGTAGACACAAGGGCTCACTCTACCTGTATATCCAGAGCCATCTCTAACTCTAAATGTCTTATTTGATCATTTCCATTTCTCTGCTATTCAGCCACTACTATTCAGCTTGGGAGAGCTATTCCTGTTATGGACCCTAAGCATCATCTTGAATTATTTCCTTATGGAATGAGAAGAACATTCGAGAATAACATTTTATAAAGAGTTAGAAGGAATAAATTTTAATTATGAGCCAAAATGCCACCCAACATATTGTGAATCTCGGCTTGGCCTATTTCATAAACAGCCTTTTTTTGTTTTTCCCAAGACAGGGTTTCTTTGTGTACCTGTGTAGCTCTGGCTGTCCTGGAACTTACCCTGTAGACCAGGCTGGCCTCCAACTCACAGAGATCCACCTGCCTCTGCCTCCCGAGTGATGGGATTAAAGGCGTGCACCACCAACACCTGGCACCTGTCTTGGATTTGTATTTCTTTTTATGTGTACTAGTTTCTTGCCCTCATGTATGTCTCTATACCATATGCAAACCTGATGCCCGTGGAGGCCAGAAGAGGACATTGGCTTCCCAGAACTGGAGTTATAGATGATGCTTTTAACTGCTGATGCTTTTAACTGCTGAGCTGTCTTTGTAGTCCCTGGACTTGTGTTTCTTTCTTTCTTTTTTTTCTTTTCTTCTTCTTTTTTTTTTTTTTTTTTTTTTTTGGTTTTTTTCGAGACAGGGTTTCTCTGTGTAGCTTTAGAGCCTATCCTGGCACTTGCTCTGGAGACCAGGCTGGCCTCAAAACACAGGGATCTGCCTGCCTCTGCCTCCTGAGTGCTGGGATTAAAGGCGTGCGCCACCAACGCCTGGCAGGACTTGTGTTTCTTAATAGAGTCAGGAGCCCAAGACAGGAGGAAGGAGGAGCACAGATTTTAAGGTTTGGTGGCCACAGGTTGCTTAGACACTGCCAGATGTCTATTCAACAACCAACTTTTTTTTTTTTTTTTTTAAACCATACTAGTAGGACCTGGATTTTGTTCTGGCGCCTACCTTGTTTATAAGACCTGGCCATTATTAATGAAACTAAAGCATGTATGGACTCCTGCCAACTGTGAGACACTGGTGTAGAGATGAGTGACTTAGTTCTGGCCAATAAGAATAAGAATATAAGTCTTCTGAGTGCTTAGGAAGGAGGGCTAACATTTGAATGGGCATATGAGGAACAAGTGTCTCTTCCTTTTCCTCATGGTGGGAACAATGACAAGCAGTATTCAGTCTCATGGCAGCTACCAAGAGACCAGAAAGAGAAATAGATCAGGAAATGCTGAAGATGGCAGCCCAGAAAGATAGATGGAACCAATCATAGGACCTGGAGCCAAACAGTAATGTCAGACAGTGGGTGAGACAGGGTCTAACGTAGCTCAGGCTGGTCTCAAACTCACTATGCAGTAGAGGAAGACATGAACTTCTGATCCTCCTGAGTGCTGGGATTGCATGTGTGGACCATAATGCTTGGTTTATGTGGTCAAACATAGGTTTCTGTGCATTTTATGAGCTGGGTTATATCATCAGCCTTGTGCACGATATTTTGAAATGCAATCTAGATACTTGGAGCTGGAAGCACACCAACTTGTAAATCTCACCTCAATCCACACACAACTGTCCCAATAGGCAGAGACTCAGAGTTCATGACTTAAAATAACTCTAAATGTGGTAAACTCTGAAGTTGCCTATTAGCTTCTGAATTAAAGCAAAACAAAGTACAGAGGTACTGGGGGTACATGGGGACTTTTAAGTGAGATCTCACTTCAAAAAATTAGAAGTTTTGTGGCACCTATTGTATTTTAAGAAAATATTTATTTTATTATCTTTAATCATATCTATGTGTCTAATGTAAATAAACATGAGAGAGGCCAGAAGTGTCACAGTCTCCTGGAGCTGTAGTTACAAGAAGCTGTGAGCTGCATGAATGGGTGCTGGTAATTGAACCTGGGTCCTCTACAAGAGCCGTATGTGCCCTTAACTGCTGAGCCATCTCTTCAACTCCACCTATCAGGTTTGGGGATTTACGTCTATCTCTAACACAAATCAAATATTAAGGCAGTCCTTAAGAACTATAATGAACCTAGTCAGCCAGATGATGTCAGCACCAAAGCAATGAGGTTCCAACGAAGCCCAAAGGGCTGTCATATCTTAGTGCTGGAATCAAAAGTTACTCATAAAAATTGAAGTATTGCAGCATCTTCATCTACTTACTGGTCTCTTAGCACTGGGATTAAGTACCACACATGGTTCAGAAAAAAAAAAAAAGATTTTATTAAAGGACACTCTGAGACTGAGGCCTTAAATCTCACTTTTGTGATTCTTATAGAACCCAATACAATTTGTGGTTTTCAGAGCTAAAGGCTATCAGATGGAAGAAATACTTGTTAATAAGATTAAAAATTGAAGTGCAAATTGCTTCACATTTGCATGCTCAACAATCAGAATTTCTATTTGGCCTCTATTCAACCATATCTTTTCCATTCTGCCCAAACTGATTTTGATGATGGGTGAACTCACATTACCCACTTGCACACATTCTCACCAACCAAGGGGCCAGCATTTCAATGTGAAAGATAACAAGACAAATGTTTAGCAAGGAGGCCTCTCAGTACAACTATGTCCAACAGCTGCTCTTTTTAAATACTACTTTCACAGAGACCTGGGCTTCACACTACTGGTGATTTAGGGGATGGCATAGAGGGAGACAGTCATAGTAAGACCTGGGGGAAAGATCTTGTTAAAACCCTGCTATTCTCAGGGGCTCTGTTATATAAGAGTTTCAAAATAAAAGATGTTTCAGGGCAGCAGTTTTCACTCTATGGGTTGCAACCCCACAGGGGTTACATATTAGCTATTTACAATTCATAATAATAGCAAAATTACAGTTATAAAGTAGCAATGAAAATAATTTTATGGTTGGGGTCACTACAACATAAAGAACTGTATTAAAGGGTCACATCATTGGAATGGTTGAGAACCACTGCTCTGGGGTTGTCGTGATTACTTGGTAAAGTACTTGTTATGCAAATATGAGAATCTGAATTTGGATTCCTAGTACACATAAAAGCCAGGTGAGGTGGGGCATACCTGGAATCCCAGTGCTGGGGAGGCTGAGACAGGCTAATCCCCCATTCCCTGGCAGTTAGTCTAGCCAATCAGTGAGTTCAGATTCAGTGAGAGTCCCTGTCTCAAAAAATAAGGTGAGAAGCAATAGAGGAAGGCATCTGATACAGACCCTCTGATCTCCAGGTGTACAAGCACATAGGCAGGCATACATGTACCCACAGGTACATGTGTATACACCCCATTGCTCTGAAAGCACAGGAAAAGATATACAACATCTTCTGAAACATTTATAGTAAACCATGAGATACCACTGCATCCCCACTGAGACAACTGTAATCTAAGGAGTTTATAAACATGTGAAGAAGTTGGAACCCTCATATGCTGTCAGTGGAAATGTAAAACAGTGTCACTACTTTAAAAACCACTGGTAGTTTGCTAAAATATTAAACCTAGAGATACTACAAACCCTAATATTTCTACCTCTAGGTATCTCTATATCTACTCAAGAAAAATGAAAACATATGTCATATAAAAACCTGTACACAGCCGGGCTGGTGGTACATACCTATAGTCTCAGTACTTGGGACGGCTAAAGTGGGAAGGTCACTTGAAGTTAGGGGTTGGAAGCTAACCTAAGCAATAGAGACCCACACCTCAAAAATAATCAAAAAACCTATATGTGGATGTTCACAACAGCATTATTGATAAGAGACCCAAAGTAGAAATAACCTAAGTCTATCAAGTGGTCAATGGCTAAACAACATGTAAGCAATGTTTTATAGTGGGCAGCAACAGGAAGTAATGAAGTAGTGACATGTGCTGAGATACAGATGAGCCCTGAAAATGTGCAATGTAAAGACGCCAGTCAGGAGAGGAAAAACAACTATATGACTCTATTTATACAGTTAAAACTGAATCTAGGGTTTTGTTTGCTTTTGAGAAAGGTTTCATTCTGTAGGTCAGGATAGCATCCGCTGGCCTCAGAGTCTGAGTTTAGGGATTAGAGGTGAATACTACCAAACCTGATCTTAGAATAGGTAAATCTGAGGAAAACAAAAAAGATTAGCCTAGGGATTGGTATGTTTGGTGTGTGTGTGTGTGTGTGTGTGTGTGTGTGTGTGTGTGTGTGTGTGTTAGCTAGGGATTATGGGATTTCTTTTGGGAGCAATAAAATGTTCTAAATCAGGTTATAGCTGCACAACTTTGTGACTATCCTAAAAGTCATTTAGTATACACCTTGAAAAGAGTAATCGGGTATACTTTTCATTGATCTGACTTCAGAGTCCATGCCTTTAACTATCACATTATTCTGCTTCCTAAAAACATTTTAAACTGAACAACAAACAAGAAAACCAGGAAAGTTCGATTATGAAGAACAACTATTCGCAGAAGGCTGAATCTAAAAAACTAGCCTTAGCAGGAAGGAAGACCAGGTAACAATTCCCATGCCTCCACCTGATCATAATGACAAACAAGTTCATTGACCTGGATGTGGGGGAGCATTCCCTGGCATGACCACCAACTGACCCCACACTAGCCATTTCACATAAGGATTTGCGCTACCTGACACCTATCAACCATGCCCCAAACTCAATCACTATTTTCACTGGTTCACATGGGCACTGGCAACTGCAAAGTAGGAAACAACAAACAAATGATAGGCACAGACTTTCCTCTGACACATAGTTGCTCTGCCCCATCGGTTACCTATTATATCAGAAACTAGCAAATGGGCTTACATTCAGGATCCAAACATGATCCATGCAGGAATCTCATTCCAGAATTTCATGATTAGTTGAATGAATTAAAAAAAAAAAAGCCTGACGTTTTCATACTATATTATCACATTTTAAGGAGGAAAAAGATGATTATCACAGTAGGCAATGAGGATTGAAATAGCTCAGCCAGTTTTCCAATTACAATAAATATCATAGTTCATGGTAGAACTCTATGGAACAAATTACATTTAATAAGAGCACGGTTTTCCCAATCAAAAACCTGAGAAAACTATTCCCACAAATGGTAGGAACAAAAAGGGCTTAAGAGTGTGTGCTACAGTTAGAGAGGAGACACTCTCTTGTCTTTGGAGTTCATCTACCTGCTCAAAAGGAACCAAGAAGGGAAATTAGAAAGAGTAAAGGGTGGTAGAGGGTGTAGAGTACACTGTACATCTCATTGGGACCCTGAAGCTGTATGTACCTCTGAACAAGATTTGGGGAACAGCCTAGGTAGGGGCAATAGGAGAATGCACAAAGATGGGAGGGGGACTAGGTCTTCAAGCAGGCAGTTTAATACCCAGAAAGAACACTACTGAGGACAGAGGAGAGAAAAGAAATTAGCCACCTCCACCAATCTCCTATGGCTGGGAAAAGCTTCAAGGGAGAGAGAAGGAAGCGCTGGAAAAGGCCCAGAGCAGATGAAGCTGAAGTTTCAAAGTTGTTCAGGGACTGGCAGCCGGCAGCCAGTACTCAGATATCCAGGTCAAATAGGGGGAGGTACGTGGACACAAAACAAAACTGGGTTAGATTTCCCAGTACTTGGGCATCTGAGGCTGGGAGGAAACTCTGGAGCTGTGTAGATAAAAATCAGCAACACTGAAGCCAGCAATAGCAACCAGCTAGACCAAGGTGCGAGGTCTGGGGAGAGGCCAGGGGCACTGCCTGGGATGGGAAGTGGCCGCGGAGCAGGGTAGAGTAAGAAGCCTGGGGCAGGAAGCCTAGAGTGGGGACAGTTGACAGGGCTATGAACTGACTGAAGTAGGGTTTTGGTACTGGAAGGCCTCAGGAGGCAAGGTCCTAAACAGTAAATGGTGCAACTGGAGATACCTGGGTGTGAGTACCTGATCTTTGGGGGAGCCAAGGGCTAAGGAATGCCTTGGGTTGTCTCAGCCAACAGAGGGAGGTTGTCCACTCGGCCCCGCCGCCCCGAGGACCGTAGGTTGGTTGAGTTTTCCAAAGGAACAAGGTCCCTGGCTCTCAGGATGGAGTGGTGGTAAGAGGAAAAGCTTCATTTTGGGAGAATCTGACACTGGTCGCCACCGGGAGGTACTGAGTCTGGGGGAGCCAATGGGGAGTTCTTCAGGGTACGACAGGGACTGATGGGAGGGCAGGCTGGTGTAGGAAGACAGGACTTGGGAAGAACCGACCCAGGTTAAAGGACAGCTAGTCACAGGGGTGCTTCCGGATCCCAAGCGGGCGGGTCAAAGGCTCCAAGTGTGGGACAGTCTTTGGGGTCTGTCTGAGGCTGGCCGCTACAGGCTCTGGGTCTAGGGGTGGGTTAGGGCTAGGGTTCGAGAGTGTGACATCAGCTGGGTAGGTCCCGGTGGGAGGCGCCGGGTGCAGGAGGCCCCGGCAGCGAGGGCCTGGTCCGCGGCTGAGGGCTCGCGGAGCCCAGGGCAGGCCTGGCCCGTGAGCGCCGCGAGGAGGCCCTCGGGCCCGGCCTGGCCGCCCGGCGCTCACCTGCAGCACCACCTCTACGTCGTACGAGTTCCCCTTGCTCTTCTGGTGGCCGCGGAACTTGGAGCCGCTGTAGAGCAGGCTGGTGGCCACGCCGGGCTGCTGGGTGTTGATGGGCGGCGGCGGGATGAGTGAGGCCGCGGATGTGGCTGAGGCACCCGCCGGCGGGGGACACTCGGTACGGACCGGCATCGCGGGGTCCCCCGGAGCCAGGGCTGGGGGGAGGGGGAAGGAACCGCCGCCGCCGCGCGGGAGTAGAGGCTGCGGGGAGGGCGGACCCGGGCGCGCACGCGCGGGGGAGGGGCTCCGGGAACCACCCCGCCCGCTGCCGGCCGACCAAGGGCTCGTGTCGCCACCTGGACCCCGGGACCTGCTAGCAGGGTTGTCCTGAGCTGCGTCCTCCTCCCCACTTGCCCTCGCGCGCACACACACTTGCACACACACATTCACACACTCACACACACATTCACACCCTCACACACATACACACATTCACACATACACACAAACACACACACACACACTGCGGCTTCCGATTGGCGCGGGAGCGCTAGAGAGGCGGGAGTAAGCGCGCGCGGCGCTTCCGCTTATTGGTAGGCGGAGGGAGCACGTGGTGTGGTGCGCGAACGGCCCTCTGGGACTTGTAGTTTTTTCCGTAGTGCGGCATGGAGGGGGCGGGGCGAGCACGCTTGTGATGCTGATTGACGGGGAGGGGGGCGGGGAGAGGTGCGCCGAGTGCGCGCTGTGGCGACGGCGCGCCGTAGGTGTCATGAGGAAGATGGCGGCGTGCAGAGGAGGCTGAGGGATTCGAGCCCGTGGTGAGAGGTTTCCGTACAGTGTCTTCGCTTTATTCTTCTCCTCTGTTTTGAGGTATGCGTCCACCCAGGCCCTTGGGCGTGATGTGGCGGATCTGCCCCCGGCTGAGGGACCGGGGGCGCGGCCTCTTGAACCGGCCTTCCAGTGACCCCACCGGCTCAATGTGGCCAAGGCCAACCCCGCGGCCTCCGGCCAGGGCCTATGTACCACCAACAGGTGAGGCCCGGACATATGTTACCTTTGGTCAGGAGCCAAACCCTGGCTCACCTGGTGGAGGATTTCTGTGGTGCAATGGGAGGGTGACTAAGGCAGGGTTCAGGCCCATGATATTTAGAGCAATGGAGTTGTTTCATGTGGGAAAATGATACCCAAACCAAACCAGTGCGGGGATGACCTTAGAGGGCACAGCGAGATATTTGGCTCTTGTGGCTTTTCTAAATTTTCTTTTTCTTTGTTTGTTTTTCGAGACAGGGTGTCTCTGTGTAGTCCAGGTCTTGGAACTCGCTCTGTAGACCAGACTGGCCTCGAACTCAGAGATCCTCCTGCCTCTGCCTCTGTGCTGGGATTAAAGGCGCGCAGGTGGCTTCTTTGATTTCAGAAAGGAAAATCTAGGCTTTAAGTCAGGACTTCGAAGGTCACAGAGCAGACTGGTTGAGGTTAGTGGAAGGCAAAGAATGGCCTGACCGCCTTGTGCCTCCAGCATAAGACTTGGCACAGAACGGGCAGGCCTTAAGCCTTCCACCTCCACACACTTTCCTTGAGGGTTTGCAAGCCCTCTGTCCTAGTGCAGCGCTACAGCCCCGGCGTTCTCTGAAGCCTTCTCTAAGTGCGCGTTCAGGCCATGCTGCTTTCCCCTACCAAGGACTGTCATGAGCCTGAAAGGAGGTTATTTCGTTGTTGCTAGAGAGAGAGTTTATGAGTGGGGTTCACTTCAGTGAATGAAGAGTAGTGACAGCCTCCTTTCATCCAATGAGCTGTTTTCTGTTGAGGGCATGCCGTCTCACCTGAATGATATTCACTGTCAAATGAAGGATATGTTACACCCACTAAACAATAGTTTTAACATGCCGTGATATGAGAAGTACTAAGGATCTGAGAGCGCACAAAGAATTCCCTTTTTTTTTTTTTTTTTTTTTTTGGTTTTTCGAGACAGGGTTTCTCTGTGGCTTTTGGAGGCTGTCCTGGAACTAGTTCTTGTAGGCCAGGATGGTCTCGAATTCACAGAGATCCGCCTGCCTCTGCCTCCCAAGTTCTGGGATTAAAGGCATGTGCCACCAATGCCCGGTAAAGAATTCCCTTCTTTCTTGAGCATGATTGAAAGGGTACTTAATTGAAAGGGGCTTGACTGAAAGGGTACTTAAATTGGGGCCTAACAAATAAATGAAGGGTTTGGTGAAAAAAAGGAGTGTAGCATGTCCAGAGGTGACAACAGGGTGTTAGAGATCTTGCTGAAACATGCCCACATTAAGAAACAGAATTCCTAGCTGGAGAGGTGGCTTAGGGGTTTAGGGCACTCACTGCTTTTCCAGAGGACCTGGGTTCAATTCCCAGCACCCACATGGGAGCTCACAACTGTCTGTAATTCCAGTTCCAGGTGATCTGATTGCTGTCACACAGACATACATGCAGCCAAAACACCAATGCACATAAAATAAGAATAAATAAATTATTAAAAAAAAAAAAGAAAAACAATTCCATAGGTAGTTTGGCACTGGGATAAGAGTACAAACTTGGTGTCTGTTGTTGCTAAACTTCTGAGGTACTGTGGTCTCAGGCATGTATGATGTTGCTTTCTTTAGTGATCTGAAGCATAAGATTGCCTTTAAAAATTCTTTAGGCTGTAAATTCCATATTTTTCATTTGTGTGTGTGTGTGTGTGTGTGTGTGTGTGTGTGTGTGTGTGTGTGCGCGCGTGCATTCTTGCTTGCCATGCACATGGAGGTCAGAGGACAGCTAACAGGACTTGTTTCCATCATGTGGGGTTCAGGATTGAACTGAGGTTGTTGGGTTTAGTGGCAAGCATTTTTACATGGTGAGCCATTTCAATGGTCCAAAGTCCATAATCTTATATAAATGGGAGAGGAGATTGGATGTAACAGGGAGCTGAGTTTTCATTTATTAAGACCCAAACAATGACCTAGAAGTGGACCAGGAAGAGACAGTTAAGAGGAAGGAGGAAGCTGAATGCAGTGTTGTGGTGTTGCATATGTTTGTGTACTAACTGCTCGGGAGACTGAGATAGAAGGATTACTTGAGCCCAAGAGTTTGAGGTTAGGCTGGGATATAATAGCAAGACCTCAACACAGGGCGGAGGGGGAGGAGACAAGGCTTGACTTATATACACCTTGCTCTCACCATGCCTCATTCACTCATTTATTTATACATTCCTATTTTCTTTCATATTTGACTACTTACTATATGCTAGATAATTCTAAGAGCCAACTGGTAAGTCTGTAATGCAAGAGAAAAGATGGCAGGTCAAGTGCCTCCATATCCCTTTGCCTATTTAGTGAACGCCTGAATATGTTCATTTTCTTGTGCTGTGCCTCCCTAGGATATGCTCTGCTCTCCTTGTCCTCACCAATTGTGAGCTTTTTGTGTATCTTTGAAGTAGTGTAAATTATACCCCATTGGGTTCTTCTTGGTAAAGAGGTAAAGACTCTGGTTGCCACACTGACTGGGCTTGGTCTCTTAGGCACTGCGACACCATGGAAGGTTGTCTGGAGAGGAGGGGCTTTTGAAGGGCTAACTGGGGGTGGGGTGGGGTAGGGTGGAGGAGGAGGAGTGTAGTGCAGAGATCCTCCTGTTCTGTTAGCTGCCCAGAGGGGAAGGTGTTTTGGAGAAGCAGCATATGAGGCTGAATACAAAGAAGTCAAAGCTAGAAGTCCTGTCTCTACCATTTACAAATTGCCTTCTGTACAAGACAGCTCCTCCAAGTCTCTACCACTTCAGAAGCATTACTGGCCTTGCCATCCTCATAAGAGTATCATTTGAGGGGACCAGTGCCACTTGTTTTTAAAATAAAGTTTTATTGGAACACAGTCACATACTCATATATAGTGTCTATGGCTGCTTTCATTATAATGGCCAGAACAGCCTAGAGTATTGATCTCTGCTCCAGATGAAGAACAATTTGGAAAATAGTACATTTATATATTTGGCTGCAAGAATTTGCTATTATTGCATTTCTCTATTTGTATATGTATGTATTTGGGTACATGCATGCCACTGTTTACATGTGGAGGTTCAGAGAACAACTTTTGAGAGTTCTTTTCCTCCTTCCACCTTTACATGGGTTTGGAGATTGAACTCAGACTTGCAAATAAGCATCTTTGGCCCTGCAGAATTTTTAATTCCAACACTCGGAGACAGAGGCAGGCCAATCTCTGTGAGTTCCAGGACAGCCAGGGCTACCCAGAGAAACCTTATCTCTAAAAACAACAACAAAAGATATAATTCATTTAGGGGCTAGAGAGATGGTTTAGAGATTAAGATCATTTGTTGCTCTTACAGAGGGCCGGGGTTCAGTTCCCAGTACCCACATGGTGACTCACAACCATCAGTAACTCCAGTTCCAGGGGATCCTCTTCTGACCGCTGTGAGCATTAAACACATACATGTTGCACATACATACTTGTAGGCAAAACACTCAAACATTAGGTAAAAGTAATAAATACAATAAAGAATTAAGTATATAATTCACATACAATACAGTTCATTTGATAGTGTAAATTCAGTAGTTTGAGAGTCTGTCATCACAATCAGTTTTAGAACATTGTTAACATGATAAAAAGCAGTCAGTAGGGGCTGGAGTGGTTAAGAGTACTTCCAGAATATCCATGTTCAATTCCCAGCATCTACATGGTGGCTTACAACCATCTGTAACTCTAGTTCCAGGGGATCAAATGCCCTCTTCTGGCCTTGGGCACTAGGCGTGCACATTGGACAGACATACATGCAGGTAAAATACCTTAACATATTAAAAAAAAAAAAAGGCAGTCAGTGCTTTTTAGTTACCATCTTTCTGCCTAGCCATTTCTCCAGCCCCAGCACTACTTTCTTCCTTTAAAGATTTCTGTTTTGGACATTTTATACAATTAGACTGAGGGCTGGCCTCTTTCAATAGTATGATGTTCTTAGTTTGTCTATGTTGTATCATATATCCATATTCCAGTCTTTTTATTTATGAATAACATGTTGTTGTATAAATACAACATGTTTTACTTGTACATTTATGGACACGAAGGTTGTTTGTATTCTGGTTATTATGAATAATGCTGATGCAGACATTTGTGTACAAGTTTTTACGTGGGCTTTGGTTTTACTTTTGTTCTGGCTATGTTCCCTAAGCTTAAAATGGCTGGGTCAAATGGAAACTGACTTTTTAAGGAATAGTAAGATTTTTTAAAGGTGGATGAATCATTTTAAATTTCTAGTAGTACATGAAGTTTCTAAATTTCTTTATATCCTCACCAAAACTTGTTATTGTCTGACTTCTTGATTATAGTCAGCTTAAAGGGTGTGAGGTATCTCATTGTAAATTTGTTGTTATTACTATTATTTATTGAGATGGTCTTTCTGTGTAGTCCTGGATGGCCTAGATCTTTATGTATTAGCCCAGGTTGGTCTCAAACCCTGAGTGCTCCTGAATACTAGGATTAAAGGCATTCAACCCCATGTCCAGCTTTAGTTGGAGGCTTTTCTTTATATGTTTATATATAAATATTTTAAATCTGAAAAGCACTGGTTAGAGCTGCCCCAGGATTATAGGAGGTTACCTATTTTGAATTTAGCTTTAAGGTTCAACATCCACCAGATGGCGCCATTTTAAAAGGTAAAGGTATTGTGATTTCATAACTAGCACCATTTCTTGGTGTACTCTGGGAATTGTAGTCCTGTGGTTTTCGGTTGTTCTTAAAAAAAAAAAAAAGGCCAGCTCCTAAATTGTGACTGGTAGAATAACCACACACTAGATGAAGGATTTAAAAAGGAAGTGACACTGAAAACCACTTGTTTCTTTATGGGCTTAAGCAACTTCACAGGAAAGAGATCTTTTATTTTAATAGAAGGTTACTAATTTCCCATATAGCACTCTTTCTATGAATGGTTTTTTATTTATTTATTTTTATTTTTATGGGCATTGGTGTTTTGACATGGGTGTCAGGTCTTTGGAACTGGAGTTACAGACAGTTGTGAGCTGCCGTGTGGGTTCTGGGAATTGAACCTGGGTCCTCTGGAAGAGCAGTTTGTTCTCTTAACCATTGAGCCATCTCTCTAGCCCCCTATGAGCAGTTTTTCACAGTTTTTCTCTGCTGTTTTTCTCTTGTTTCCTTATGGTTGCTTCTTTGATTTTTTTTTTTTCAGTTTGTGTGTATATGTGTGTGCATGTGTGGATGTATGTATGTGCCATACATGCATGTGGAGAACATCTTTGTAGAGTCAGTTCTCTCCTTCAACCCACATAAAGGTTGAAGGTCATTGGGCTTGCATGACAAGCACTTTTACCTGCTGAACCATCCTGCTGACCCTCTCCTTGTTTTTACACAGGGTTGTTGAATAGGCTAGACTGAATGGCCAGCAAGCTATAAGGATTCTCCTGTCTCCACTTGTCCAGCACTGGGATTACAAGCATGCAGTGTTATTCCCTGGCCTTTTACATGGGATCTGGGGATTCAACTTGGGTCGTCATATTAAGCAGCAAGTACTTCATCAACTGAGCTTCATATAAGCCATTTCTAATCCTGAAAATTACTTCTATACATCCCTTCCCAAACAGATCAGTTAATGAGATTTAGTACTGGTTGCTTCTATGGCTCACATACTAATTAACTGCTCAGAGGTCTTTTTACAGCCCACGATGAGATGGGGATTCCTCAGTCTGGGCTCCCACGTGTTCTTACTATTACTGAAGTCACTTGGTCATTTTACTCTCACTAGACAGAACCTCCAGGGCACATTTCATCCCTAAGGCTGGTCCTTGAATGTGAGCAGTATTCCCTGAAGTAGAAGGACTGATGTTTGCCCTTGCCAGACTTTAGGCAGAACAACCCCATCTAAAGCCCACCACCTTATGTGAGACCATTGTCTTTTGGGTTCATTTTGCCATCTGCTGTCTTGTTTTCTGTCTTTATCCCATTTTTGGCAATTTTGGTTTGATGTTCTCTTTAGTCATTCTACTATCCACACTTTAAATTTCTTATTAGATATAGAGGTAGCCCTGGGAAGCAGAGTGTGCCAGATGGGGTTATAGGAAGCACAGCTGTTGTGGTAGCTTTGGGGAGTTAGTTTCTGTCCTTTCTCTGTCCTCTCTCTCTAGCCCATTTCTCAGGCCTGTGCCAGACATTGTGCTCACTGACTTCTGCCTGGCCAGGCTTTTACATGTTGCCCTGTCTAGGCACAAGAAAGCACAATGGACCCAGTATCGAACTTCTATCAGAGAGAGGAAAAGAGGCCTGTGGCCAGCCCACCAGGGTGACAGGGAAAGTAGGGAAATTTAAGAGTACTACAGTGGCAGAAACTTCCCTGTTTTGATGTACAATGTGTGCTAAAATTAGTGTTATGGTTTCATGTGATATGCTTAATTGTGTCATTATCTCAGTAGCCAGATCTGATAATTTTTAAATTTATTTATTCTTTCACAATTTTGTACATACATACAAATATATATTGTCTTAGTGTTCTATTGCTAGGAAGAGATATCATGACCAAAGCAACTCTTATAAAAGAAGGTATTTAATTGGGGTTTGCTTACAGTTTCAGAGGGTTTAGTCCATTATCACTGAGGTGGGGAACATGGTGGCAGGCATGGTGCTGGAGAAGTAGCTGAGAGCTAGCTACATCTTGATCCGTAGACAACATGCAGACACACACACACACACACACACACACACACACACACACACACACACACAGGGCCTGGCATGACCTTTTAAACCTCAAAGCTTACCTCTAGTGACACAAGGCCACACCTACTAATGCTTCCTAACAGTCTTCCAACTGGGAACCAAGCATACAGATATATGAACTTTGGAAGACCAATTTCATTCCAACCATTACACACACACACACACACACACACACACACACACACACACACACACACACACACACAGAGTCACACACACAGTCACACATACTCCTTTCATTCCCTCCCCCTTGTATCCCCTTCTTCCAACAAGTGCCCCTCTTTTATGTTTCTCTTTTGTGGCTTACTGCATTTAATTGGGAGATCTGATCACTTTATAAACAATTTAAAGACAGATTTTTATGTCTTATTCATTATTGTATCCCAGGTACCCAGAACAGGATGTGTCCCATAGTTGGCATACAGATGGTTTAATGGGGAAGCAATTTGGGCTTTAGTTTCCTAAGTGTACCCATAGAAATGTGATTTTGGGGATCCTGTCTTTACAGCAAATGAGAAATGGAAATAACTAACATAATATGGAAACAAAATTGCCCTCTCTCTGCTTGTGCTTTGAGCAACCCCCTTGCACACACATGAAGTTTTTCTAAGTTCTCATTGTCTAACAAAAATATACAACACAGATTGTCCTCCTCCTTGTAGGAAGTATGTGGAGTTCCGGTTGAATACACAAAAAGCTGGTTGACTAGGTAAATGAGTTAGGAAGTGTTCTCATAGCTTTATTGTCTACTTGTACATCACACATGAACATAAGCACAGACAACCTTCCTTAGAGGTGGTTGCCTGGAAGGAGTCTCTGGTTTTAGTCCATTCACACACCAACTTTACATTCAGGTTCATCATGCTGGCCTGGGAGCAGCATGGGTGGGTGTGTTTGGCTGCTGAAGCAGGTGTCTGAAAATTTCAGGTCACAATCGGAGATTCCACAGGCCCTAGATCAGTTGTCTCCTAACTTAGATACTAGAGAGGCATGAGCAGCAAATCCTGTTCTTTCTTCCCTTGTCCCTGGAGAGAGGTTGTTCCCTTTTCCCAAGCTTTAATCAGAAGCTGTTGATTATACTGCAGACTAGGGCAGACCTTGAATGAGGATAAGAAAATCAAGCCAATCAATCCACATTAGCAATAATGATACAAGTTGGCCTTGCCACTGGAGCCCTCTTGATGCTATTTTAAATTGCCTCTGAAAAAAATCTGTCTTACAGAAAGGAAGAGGTTTTATCAGAACGTCAGCATCTCACAGGGTGAAGGTGAGTGTTTAAAAATTTGATGACCTTTTTGTGACTGGTTGGGTACATTTTTTTTTTTATCTTCCGCCAGTTCAGTGGTGGCACTTTTGTCAGATGTTGTCCTTGTGTTTGCTAAAATACAGGAATGGGTCATTCAAATCCACAGTCCCTGAGAATTTTTCATTTGCTCTTTTAAGGTGGATTTGAGATAAACCTGGACCACAGAAAGCTGAAAACTCCCCAAGCCAAGCTTTTTACTGTCCCCAGTGAGGCCTTGGCCATCGCAGTGGCCACTGAATGGGACTCCCAGCAGGATACCATCAAGTTCTACACCATGCACCTGGTAACAAACTTGTAGCAAGCAGACTTTTATCATACAACCTTCTACCTGATGCTCACCAGGCTTCCTGGCAAAAATTTAGATTTCCTTCCATATTATGCTAAGGCTCTGAGGTAGGCTTATCTGCCTAGCTGTAGTCACACTTGTCACTAAACAGGCTTTCCCTGCCTGGCCTGGCCACTAACTCTCAATGTCACCTCCACCCCTATTTTTATTTTTGTTGTTTGGTTAGTTTTGGGTTTTTGTTTGTTTGTTTGTTTTGGTTTTTCGAGACAGGGTTTCTCTGTGGCTTTGGAGGCTGTCCTGGAACTAGCTCTTGTAGACCAGGCTGGTCTTGAACTCACAGAGATCCGCCTGCCTCTGCCTCCCTAGTGCTGGGATTAAAGGCGTGCGCCACCAATGCCTGGCTTAGTTTTGGTTTTTTGAGACAGGGTCTCGTGTCTCAGGTAGTCCTTAAACTTGATTTGTAGCTGCTAAGGACCTTAAACTTGTGCTTTTACCTCCCGAGTGCTGAGATTACAGGCTTGTGTCTGTCTGTACTGTGTATGCAGTGCTAGGGATTGTCTTATGTATGCTAGATAAATATGCCATGTCTCAGTCACATCACTCTTATTTTTTCTATTACTTTTTCTATTTTTGAGACAGGGTCTTTTTTTGTGCCCCTGGTTCTCCTAGAACTTGCTACATAGACCGACAGTCTGGCCTTGAACTCACAGAGACCTTCCTACCTCTGCCTAGGATTAAAGACCTTCCTGCCTAGGTGCTAGGATTAAAGGAATGTGCTGCCATACCTAAGCCCAACCTTTATTTTTTTATTATTGCAGCTAGTCACTTGTTTCATCACCAGTTAATCTAAAATGGCCTGTTTTTATATTTACATGTTTATTGCCCGTGTCTTTCATAACTCAGTGAGTGACAGAAGGGCAATGGCCATGTTCTTGTTACTCAGTAGTTCCAGCAGGAAGTATTGATGGAGCTCAGTAAACACCAGTAAGGTGTGGGAACCAGGCAGCCAGATGGGTAAGGAAAGGAGGTTGCTCCCCAGAGTCACCCATTCAGGGTTGAATGCTCTTAGGCTCCTGAAGCCCTTCTTCTGCAGCGTAGTTGGACTTACATGATGGTCAACCTTTCTCAGCCCAATGATGGCCACCTTATGGTACTACCCACCTTATGGAGCCATGGTTGACCAGATGATACCATGCATGGAGCCCTCATGTGATTCCAGGGAAGGCAGCAGTCACTTCTGGGGTTAGGTGTTCTCATCCTGGTCATTGCTGTGATCTACTTTGACATACAGACCCAGGTGGACCTCCTCAGCAGTGTAGTCTACTTTTTGATTGTCTAGTATAATCAGATCGACGAGGTCACAATCTGATGCCTAGAGCAGTCTTGGAAGCCTCTTATTGATGAGGTAACACTAGAAAAATATCTTGATCCCAGTTTGAATTGCTGCCTTGTCCTCTGACGTGTCAAATAAACTGATAAAGCTCTTCAATCAGTTTTGAGTTTCATGCCTTCATTATTGTATTGGAGTTACGTATTTCACCTCAGTTTCCACATCTAAAATGGATAGAATAGTGTCATCTGCCCCAAAGTATTGTACAGATTAACCTGGTAGTTACAAACATGAAAATACATAAATATATCCACTGAAACTTTGAAGAAGTTCATTAATCCAGGACCACTGAGAGTCCAGTGAATCCCATGAACACAGTGGAGTTTGAACATGGAGCCTGACTTTTGGATCCACTCAGCAGATAGGTTGCTGCTGTGGCTATGACGATGACTCTGATAGGTGGCTCAGGTGTACTTACCTGCTATTATATCAGAACTCACATGTGGGTGACAGAGCATTTTCTGCCTTTTCATTCAGACCACATTGTGCAACACATCCTTGGACAATCCAACCCAGCGAAACAAGGATCAGATGATCCGGGCAGCTGTAAAGTTCTTAGACACTGACACCATTTGGTAAGTGGCATTAGATGAACAATCCTCTTGGGTGGTGTGAGCCTCTTAGTCTGTTTTGCCTCATTTGTTCAGAGCATATCAGTGGAGGAAAAGGCAAGACCTTTGCCATTGCAGGAAGGTAGCCTCCTTGACATGATGAACCCTGGAGGAGGATTCTCAGTCTGCCCTAGCACAGGGACTCCTTGATTGAGCTGAGTTGGCATGGAGATGTGTGCCATTCTCACAGACTCCAGAACCACAGGACCATGGGCCAACCCCTAGCAGGGCATCTAGCCTTGATGTCTGGCCCTCTGAATGTTTATGTGTTGGCATCCATGTAATTACAGGTGGCAATAGTTAGGGACTGGTCTATCCCGGTTCTGAATTCTCCCCTCGTGTCTATATTCTTTGCTTGTTGGTCAGTAATATTGAAGGAACATTGGAGAACCAACTGAATGTCTGAGCATTACTGTGCCTGTTGGCCCCATTACTCAGAAGCTTTGAGTCACCGTAGGGATTACTTGGGGCATTAGCATAGGTACTCTGGAAGAGGGTGGGCTCCAGGATCACTTAGAGCTTGGAGTAGGAAACCTAATCTGTTTTTGCTAGAACTCATCAGCTTGTAGGGAACAGAACCCATTAAGCTTCCCTTTGGCAAAGGGGGCTTTTTGGAAACTATACAGGTTCTAACAAGCAAGCAAAGGCAGTCATGCCCCCCCCCCCCCCAACTTCTACCTGCCTCGTCTCTTCAGGTCCAGGATTGGATAGTAGTAGAGGCCTCCTACTCTGCTTTCAGCAGCCCAGCTTTTCTGCATACCCATGCCCCCTCTGTTCCCCTCTGCTTACCCGAAACTAGCTTTCTGTGGTACCCTAGGGTTCCCATCCATGAGGTTTAGTAGCTTAGCTCCCATCAACTGCCCCTTCTGTGTCTATCAAAATGAATTGTACCACCTGTGGTGATCCACTTGGATAAAGGAGGTGGCTGGGCTCCTGAAGCATCAGCAGGCAGTTGGTCCTTGGCCAGGAGCAGAGGTCTTGGTGGAGCTGTCCACCCATTAGTATTGCAGATCTGCTTTTGAGTAGCACTAACATGGCTGCAAATTTGGACCTGTCAAGTATTTGGGAGCCAGAGGATAGTGGATTGCAACTCAAGCTACACCAAGATTTCTTGGAGGGCATATGCTTGTCATCAGTGTGGGATTTATCTGAGAAGGTGTCCCAAGTGAGGCTAGAGCTGATGCTGCTGGCCCCAAGGCTGCACTCTGAGAACCAGTGCTTTATGGGACAAGACTTAGGATGCAGGGTTGGTGGTGCAAAGTTTTTGCTATTGCCCTTTGCATTTTCCTTTTCTGTCCCTCAATGAAGGAATTGTACTTTTTTATTAATGAAGGTGGTTTTTACAATGAATTAGCTACAGGGTGGAAGAGCCAGAGACATTAGTGGAACTTCAGAAGAACGAATGGGATCCAGTCATAGAATGGGCTGAGAAAAGGTAAGATGTACAGCCCCACACAGAACGTTAAATAGGCCACGTATTGGGTTGTTGGCTGGGGTCAGGGCCGCACAGCACACCTGAAATCTCACGCTAGCTTTCTGAGCCAGAACTCTCCTGAGCTTGGGCTCCCTCAGGTTTTGAGAGATAGAGGTTATCTTGGAAAACATGTTCCTCAAATTCATTTTGGCCATCATGCCTTGAATACCTGCTACTGTAGTATACTTTGACAAATGTATGCCTGTAGGGGCAGCTTTGTGTCCCCAAGAAGCACCAAAGGCCTCAGGCCTCTATCCCCAGGCAGGTATCTGAATGTTGGTTTCCTTGATTTGAGATGGACTAATCCTGCCAGCCAGGCTGGTGGGAGGAATAATAAGCCAGCAATGTGCTTAGCATTCTCTGCGGAAGAGATAGCAACTCAAATTTTGGCTTTTTGTTTTATTTTGTTTTTCAAGACAGGGTTTCTCTGTATAACAGCCCTGACTGTCTTGGAACTTGCTCTGTAGACCAGGCTGGCCTCAAACTCACAGAGATCCACCTGCCTTTGCCTCCCAAGTGCTGGGATTAAAGGCATGTGCCACCAACGCCCGGCTTTTTTTTTTTTTTTTTTTTTTTTTTAATCTTGCACTGTTAAGTGAAACTCAGTGTATAATAAGATACACATGTACATGAACAAAGATCAGGATAGCTTTCTGCAATGTTGTAGATGTGTGGTTTCAAAGGATGGATGATACTCAACAGTTTCCTTAACAGAAGACTTTTGTGCTTGTGAGTATAGAATTGAACAGATACTGAGAAGGTGACAAAATAAAGTCAGGTCAGTTCTTTCCAAGTGAAATGTGGATGGCTCCATGGCACTGCCTTGTTTACAGGGCTTTGTAACAAATGCTAGATGGTTTTTCTTCTGTCATAACAATTTTCACATAAATTATTACTTGCTACATATCTCTTTGGTGCTCACAATGACCCAGGCATCTTGACAGGGCTATTTTTATTTGTTTTGTTTTCTTGAGATAGGGTCTCATGTAGTCCAGGCTAGCCTCAAACCCACTATGTAGGGACTACTGGCCTTCTGCTCCTGATCCTCCTGCCTCTGCTTTCTGAGTGCTGTGATTACAAGTGTGCATCTCATGTACTGCCATCCTGGGGTTTTAAAGGGAAAACACATATGCCATATCTAGGTTTTGTTTGTTTGTTTTGTTTTTTTGCTTCTAGTCAAAAGCTGGACTGCTTTTGAGAGGCAGAGTGCCAAAGACATGCTGATGCCTTTTCCCTTTAGATACGGCGTGGAGATCGGCTCCTCCACAAGCATAATGGGACCCAGCATACCTACCCAGACCCGAGAGGTGCTTACCAGCCACTTGTCCTCTTACAACATGTGGGCCCTACAAGGTACAAGTTGGGCTTCTGTAGTCCTTGAGGCTTGGGTACATATTGACACATCCCTGCTGAGTGCCCTGTGCATGGCGGCTAAGTAGCTCTAGTGCCCAACCCTTTTACTTAGCACTCCAGGGTCATACATCCTCCAGGGAAAGTCTCAACTCGGTGTATCATTAGTTTGGACCCTTATACCCATCTGTAAACCAATTACTGAGTAAGGCTTGGGGCCTACTCTAATTGACCAGGTTCAGGTCATATGCCTATCCAGGAAAAAGAGAGGTGAGTCACCCAAGAAAAGAAATAGTATTCTGACAGAAGAGTATGTCAAGCCTCAGGTGGGTCCTCGGATGGTGCATCCTTCCTCCATTCCATGAGGGCACAGAAACTGACAGGCAGTGGCTGTAGGTACTAACTTGGCTTGTTTCCCCCCCCCCCCCCCCCAGGGATTGAGTTTGTAGTGGCCCAGCTCAAGTCCATGGTGCTGACCTTGGGCCTGATTGACCGGCGCCTGACTGTGGAGCAGGCTGTGCTTCTGTCACGTCTGGAGGAGGAGTACCAGGTAAGGTTCTGATCTCAGTTCTACCTCACCCCTTTCTGATTTGGGCTCACTGAGCTTTATTACTTTGTACATAAAAGAAAATCAAACTAAGGAACAATAGAGGTGTAAGTGTTGCTGGGGCTAGGGGTGTGGCTCAGTGCTAGAGCACTAGCCTAGTGTGCTCTGGGCCCTAGGTTCCATCATCAGCACCACACACACACATATGCCCATGCAGTGGAAAGGTCCAGAATTGCTCAGCACTCTCCTTGCCCCCAGGTCCTCTTCAACAGCTTGATTGGATAGGAGTTGTACTTACCCATATCTTGCATAAGAATAAACTGGGGTACTAGATTGCACTTCTAGAGAATGTTCCACTGGGGTTTGCACCCATGTCTGGGTGACTAGGGCAAAGGCTCTTCAGGCTCATGGACAGATAAGGTATTTGGGCCTCATCTGTCCTACATTTGTATTCTAAGTTAGTAGGAGTTCACTTCCTGATATTTCTCCTGGCTGGCAGAGGAGCCAAGGAGTAGCTGCTGCTCAGACACACATTTGATTTAGGAGGCAGAAAAACTAAGGTTTTTCTATTTTGTTTGCATTTTTGTTTTTGGTTTCAGTTTTTGCTTTATTTTGTTGAAAGAGAGTCCCATGTAGTCCATACTAAGCCTTGAGCTCATTGTGTATCTGAGCCTTACTATGAACTTCTGATCTTCCTGCCTCTACCTCCCAAGTGCTGAGATAATGAATATGTGTCACAATGGCTAGCTAGTTTACTTCTTGGGGGGTGAGGGCTTCAGACAGGTCTTGCTATATAGTCCTGACTGTTCTGAAACTTAACTGTGTAGACTAGCCTGGCCTGGCCTGGGACGTATGAAGATGCTCTTGTTCTTACCTCCTGAACGCTGAGATCACAAATGTGCCACTGTGCCTGGCTTTTGTTTGCATTTTTATTTTATTTCTCTGTCTCTGTCTCTCTGTCTCTCTGTCTGTCTCTCTCTCTCTCTCTGTGTTTACATTTGTGTAGGTGCTTATGCAGGTACAGATACATATGTGCACATTCTGGTGAGGTTGACATGAGGTATCTTCCTCAATTCTCTACCTTTATGTTGAGGCAGGATCTCTTGCTTGAACCCAGGGTTCATCAATTTGGCTACTGTAGTTAGCCAGTTGCTCTAGAAAATCCCTGTCTCTGCCTCTGAAGAGCTAGGATTGTAGGTGGGCTGCCACACCCACTTGGCTTTTATGTGGGTGCTGGGATCTGAACTCAGATCGTCATCCTTATGCATCAGGTGCTGAGCCACCTTCCCAGCCCCTGTTTGCATCTTTAACATTGAGAACTTGGTGTTCCTTGTGGTCCTGTGGGTGTTGCTATTACTTCAGCCTCAGAAGGTTAATGTTATTAGGAGTTGGTTCCTATGTGATTAAAAACCTTTTTTGGGGATATTTAATCTTGGAAAGATGCTAGGGACAACTATTTCTATACAGCAGAGGAGAGCCATCCATTGATGTCAGCCTTTCCATGGGAAGGGCTGATGTCAGCTGTTAGGACCATAGGGCTAGTACAAGACCAGGAAATATGGTTGCTAGCTTAGATTCTGCTTTTGACTATAGGATCCAAGCCAGACTATCTTCTGAACTTTGGATTTGATCCCACACAAAATGAGGGATGACCTGAAGTGAAGGTGAAAATTATCTCAGATGATGTATTTCAGTTGCGCAAACCAAGACCAGGCAGCCAGTAATGCAGGTAGCTTGTGTGACCTGAAAGATTTTGTATTCCTGGGTGATCTGGCCAGGCCTGCCGGACTCCTGCAGAGAGAGGCCAGCTGGATAGATTTGAGACACTTGTGTCTGGATAGCCATGGTTTGCCCAGAGCTCCGGACCCTCTGGGAGTTCTGAGAGGCTCTACAGCTTGCTTGCTTCTAGCATGCTGCACAGTCTGTTCTGCTGCTCCTTAGGGATCTGAACCAAGTTGCCTGTAGCCTGGCTTCATTTATTCACTGCACTCTCATCATGGTGCTTATAGCCCTGAAGGACAAGGAGATACAACTCATAGAAGATGGCAGTTTGCAGGCTTTTTCATGCTGGCTTCCTGGTCAGAGTGATGTAAAGGGTCATATGGGAAAAGCTTCATTAGAGGAGACACAGTGGGATTCCAGTGCCTGCCTATTTAGCAGTGGGCAGCCCCTGGCTGGGATATACTCCTCTCAGACTATCTAAGCCCCAGACAGCAAAGGAGTCTTCTCCAGCTTCCTGGATGTTATTACCAGATGACCCACATGGGTCTTATGTGTTTGGTAGGATCATGACTCACAACCCTTAGCCCAGTGATGGGAATGGGATGTTATTTAGGTCACCAGGCAAGGCTACTCACTCAGAAGCTTGTTTTTCCCTCTCCTTAGATCCAGAAGTGGGGCAACATTGAATGGGCCCACGACTATGAGCTCCAGGAGCTTCGGGCTCGCACTGCCGCTGGTACCCTTTTTGTCCACCTCTGCTTGGAAAGCTCTACGGTCAAGCACAAGCTCCTACAAGAGTGAGGCCTGGGTTGCAAATGCTGGCTGAAAGGAACTGCACAGACACAGGGTCTCTGATCTGGGCTTCCCTGGCTGTTGGAACTCTGTACCCAGTGAAGCTCTTTTGGCCTGTACCTATCACGCTATACTTGTGGAGTACCCAGTGTGTGCCTGGGTCTTCCCTGGCCTTTGTGGCTTGGCCTTATCCAGAAACACCCTGTGATGCCCTAGAGACACAGTATGCCTGTCTTGAGGTCAGACAGGTTCCAACCCAGGTGCCTTTGGCCTGGTCAGCAGTGAAGGAGGCATAGAGACTTTCTCTTGACCCTGATTTTATTAAATGTTTTTTCATTCTGGAAAATATCAAGCCTCATTTTCATCTGAGTCTCAGCATTTCTCCATTCTTGTTTTATCTAAGCTCTGTCACCATTTTTACATCTGCTACCAATGGCTGGAAACCTCACGGCAGGGAAGGGGCAAGAAACAAGCCATCACCACACACAACCACTTTTCATCTTCAGCCCTCAGCCTGAAGGCCTTTGTCCCCTCCTGGCCTTTCATCAGATGATCTTTTGAAAGTAAGTCTTTGGTCTAAGCTGCTTGGTTGCTGTTTGTTATATTCTTAAAAAAAAAAATAAAATATGACTCCAAAAATATAAGTTGTTTCTGGGATGAACACAAAGATGGTCCTGTCCTGGTTACTTACATGCAGTGCTATGATCTGGATCTGGGGTGTCCTCCTGTTGTGCCATTATGTCCTGTGGGTATGCCATGGTCATTGGTTTCTTAAAATCAGGGCAGCTTTAATACCAACACAGGATTGGGCTCATTAATATCCCTCATGGATGATGAGAGAATTCATCTACTAAATAAATAGTTAACAATTGCTAGAATAATCCTAATATTCTCACTGGTTCTCTAGGCTAGACTGAGTAGAATTGTTTCTTTGGTTTGTCATTACCTAGGTGAGAGGCAGACTCTTCAGAAAGTCACATATACTTGGTGCCTGAATAAAGACAAATATGAACCAAATATGAGCCGTGGAGGAGCAGCTGCAGCTGAGGCTGAGCTGTCTGAGAGTAGAGAACAGTCCCTGAGTGGCAGACTTCACCTATATGGTATATAGTAGGTCTTGCTATTGTGGCAGTTTGTGGCCCCTGCTGTGGGTAATAAGACCTGTAGCTGAGGCTGAGACATCTGAAGGTGGTGGCTCCTTGTGGTGGGGTGATTACAGAATGGCCAGGGGATGACAGTGACATGCCTTCTCCATGAGTGGGGTCTTAGAGTACAGGGCATGCCCTCAAATGGCTGATGAACTTGAGAACATATTACAGTCGCTGAAAGTAGTACCTATGTGAAGGACTCCTAAGCAGACTATGTTAGCAGTTACATGTTTTTACTGAGACATGCAACTGAGGCTGAGCTGACTGCCTAAAAAGAACTACATAAGAAAGAGCTTACAGTGGGAAGGTGCCAATACTGTCTTCTGCATCAGCCTCAGGGACAGTAGAAAAGGGAGGGCTGAGAATGAAGTGTGACAGAAGATACCTCCAGATCCAGTCAGTGTAAAGGAAAGGGAAAGTCCATGTCGATGCTGGTCGTAATGGTCCTGTGCAGAGAACTTTTATAGTCAGGGAATAAAAAACTTTGACTTTTTTTAAACCAGAAAAGCAATATACCCAGGACAGAGATTATAAGTAGGAAACAGTAAAAGTGGTGAGCTATCCAAAGGTTAGATTCTGAGGACACTTTATGCCAGATTAAGGACCTTGGAACATATCAAATTTTAATAGATTCACATTGATATATATATATATATATATATATATATCAAATTTTAATAGATTTACATTGAATAATGAAAACTAATGAAAGATAAAAGGCATCAAGATGAAAGTAAAAGTGAAACTTGATGGAATAGTTAAATGTGTAGAAATGCACAAAAACAGTGTCCTGACACTTTGAGAAGCATTCTTCAGGAGAAAGAGATACTTCTAGAAGTAAACTTTAACAGTAATTCCTAACAGAACATACAAGGAATTTAAATTTTCTTATAAACTGTAAGATTTTGTGCTTGGTGGTTGGTTTTTTGTTTACTTGCTTGCTTGTTGGTTTTTGTTTGATTTTTTTTTTTTTTCTTTTTGAGTTCCTGGAACTCACTCCATATATCAGGTCTGACCTTGAACTCACAGAGATCCTCCTGCCTCTGCCTCCCGAATGCTGGGATTAAAGGGATGCACCATCACTGCCCGGCTGTTTGTTTAAGATAGTGTCTCACTTTATAGTCCAGGCTAGTCTGCAACTATGTAGCTCAGACTGACCTCAAATTTGTATCAGTTGTCCTGCTTCAGCCTCCTAAGTGTTGGGATTACAGGTGTGTGACACCATACCTAGCAATGCTGTCTTTGAACTGCTTGAACTGGGAAAATTTTGTTTTGTTTTTGTTTTTTGTTTTGTTTTGTTTTTTGTTTTTTTTGGAGACAGGGTTTTTCTATGGCTTTGGAGACTGTCCTGGAACTAGCTCTTGTAGACCAGGCTGGTCTCCAACTCACAGAGATCCGCCTGTCTCTGCCTCCTGAGCGCTGGGACTAAAGGTGTGCGCCACCACCGCCTGGCTGAATGGGGGAAATTTTTTAAATTTAATTTTATGTGTATGTATATTTTGTCTGCATGTATGTCTTTGCACCATGCATATGCAGTACATGTGGGAGCCAGAAGAGGGCATTGGGTCCCCTGGAATGGAGTTAGAGATGGTTGGGAGCTGCCATATTGATGCTGGGAATTGAACCCTGGCTCTTTGAAAGAGCAGTAAATGCTCTTAACTACTGAACCATCTCTCTAGTTATGGGAAAAACTTTTAAACAACTAAGTGTCTTGTTGTCTGGCTTACGAGGCTGTGAGATGGGACACATGGGTTCAGTGTGAGTGCTTTGGAATCAGAGAAACTGAATAATAGAAGTGCTCATCCTTCCTTGAAACCAAGGTTGCTTAACTTGGGAAATCAGTCCCCATAAGTATCAGGAGCTGGAGGACAACAGAGGAAGGACAGCTGAGGAGGCTAGGTGTGAGAAAAGTGAGTAGACACCTAGTCCCTTGGGTCTGAAGGCTGGGTGTGCAGGAGTTAAGGGATCAGTTAATTCAGCTGGGGTCTCTGCTATGGGGTTTTGGCTTTGCTGACCCCCACAGAGGGGCCTGAGGTAGGAGAGGGTCTGGCAGAGCTGTATGATTTGGACTAGGCTGTAAATCAAGCATGGAGGGTAAGAGAAAAAGAAAAGCAGACAAGAGCCTGTCTAACTCAGTCAAAAGCAAACATGGCAAGTGTGATGGCTGTTCTTGGTTGTCAACTTGACTATATTTGGAAATAACTAAAACCCAAACGACTGGGCACATCTGCATTTTTTTCTTTCTTTTTTGGGGGGTGGGTGTTTTTGAAGTGTAGCCTTGCTGTCTTGGAACTCCCTTTGTAGACTGTACTGGTGCCCAACTCGGAGATCCCTGCCTTTGCCTCCCAAGTGCTGGGATTTTTTTTTTTTTTCTTAATTCATTTGTGGTAGAAGATCCACTTCTAATCTGGATCTTTGAGGTGGGAAGATCCACCTTTAATGTGGGCCACACCTTCAGCTGGAAGCCTATATAAAGCACATGGACGAAGAAGGAAGCTCTCTTTCTCTGCTTGTTCGCTCTCACTGCCAGGTCCATTCCTTCACTGTCCTTAGAGCCTACTTCTTCAGGATTCCAGCAAATCTAGCCTCATGTACTGAACAACTACTGGATTCTTAGACCTTCCAGTGTTAGACAGCCATTGCTGCATTAGCTGGACCACAGCATGCAAACCATTCTAATAAATCTTGTACTCATATATCTAGAGAGCTCTGATTATTAATACAGCAAGATTCCTTTCAAGGTGGAGCTTTTAGTAAAAGCTGCCAAGTCAGAACTTACAAGCCTCTGAAAGACATTAAAGCTTGAACAGCCGCTCTCAGAAGACGCTATATTTGTGGAGTACCCACAAATTGTGGAGTACTCCTCTCAGGAGACATGGCAGCATAGATTAAAAAGGTTATGCTTGTCCCCCTCTCCCACCCCCAGAGTAAGCTGTATTCATTTCTTTCCTACAAGAAAGTATATTGGGTATAGAGATATTTGTCCTGCCTTTGAGTAGCCAGGTGTGCTTAAGGGGCGGGAGAAGCCACAGGTGTGCTGGCTAAAACCCTATTGACCTGCGGAGCCAAATTGAGTGGTTGGTATAATAGAGGAGCATGGCCCAGCTCTCCTCAGCCCTCTGAGCTCATTAGTTTGGAGAGGTGTATGTTGGGCACAGGATGAGGAGACATGTAGGCTTACAGAGAACATCTGGATGGCAGAGCTAAATAAATAACACAGTGTCTCCCACTACACCACTGTATAACCTTTCTTCTTTGAGGAAGTTACATAAACAGCAGACCCTTTCATGTTCTTTTGGACCTACTAAAATTTTTTAGTGTCCTTAGCAGCTGAATCCTTAGTCCAGTTGGCACTTGTTTGGAACAGATGCTGGTGGGCCTTCAGAGAACCTGCCTACTCTATAAAAAGGATCCATCACACAATGTTAATTTCTGAGAGGTTTTCAGCTTAGAAATGTATCTGAAGGGCATGCAAATGTACTCGGAGGAGCAAGGATGGGAAATCATGGGCAGGCAACAACGGAACATCTTGAAGAATTTTGTGGTTAGGTAAGACAGGTGCCACCCGACAAGGTGATTGAGACATTCCTACAGCAGCCTGTGTCTTAAAAAACAGGTGTCACCAAGCATGGTGCCTGCCTTTAATCCCAGCACTTGGGAGACAGAGGCAAGATCTCTGAGGCCTGGTCTACAGTTAGTTCCAGGACAGCCAAGACTACTACATAATGAGACCCTGTCTCAAAAAAGGCAAAAACAAACAACAACAACAACAAAAACCTGAGTGTCAACTCAGAAGCCACCTGCATGAGTAGAAAATTCTAGTGCCAGGGATGACCACCCTGAGTTGTTAGCGAGGAGGTTCCTTAGGTACACACACAATTCACACAGTTCCCACTGCTGTTGGTTGCAGGCCAGAACTGCAAGCTCCTTGCCTACTGGTGTGCTGGTAGTTTGGAGAATACTGTGCAGACTGCTAGGGGAGAATTCTTACCAATGATCCTGTTCAGCTGTGGACACCAAGTGTTATGCTATCAGCATGTTGTGCAAGATTCAGCCACTGGTGCAATAGTGGCATGATATATGGGTACCAAAAAAACTATGGTCCATTTGGATTTAAGATCCATTCCACAGTGGGGACCCATGCCAGACTCAGAATCTGTGGCAAAGGAGGACATAGGTTTTAGTGGAGAAGCTGTCACTGTCTTGTTAAATGAATATAATTTACCGTCAGATTGTGTGTGCCCTCTCTACCGTGCTTTTGCTTCGTACCCCCTTCTCACCCTACCCCTCTGTTTTGAGACAGCTTGTCTTATGGCTGAAGGTGACCTGGGATTACAGCTGTGTGCCCTGATCAAATTCATTTCCACTATCTGTGCTTATGCCCAGAGATTTTTGCTGTGGTTGGCCTTCATTAACAGTGCTTTTCATATTAAAGAATGGAGGTTGTTGCAGAGACACAACTGATCAAGTGCTGGGAATAAGTGGGTATTGAGGTGTAGCAGCCAGTGCTCAGCCCTGAATAGAAGAAAATCGTCATACATCTCTAGCACTCATGCTCACCAAAGTACAGGGAGCACCATAGAAGCAGCGATGAAAAGAATGCCAGAGCCAGAGGAATGGGTAGAGTATGTGAAACGCTCTCCTTTGGGTGTGGCATGGCCATTGCCATCTGGAAATCAGAGCAGCTGTGATTACCTGCATGAGGCCCTCCCTCACAAGATTGGCCCAATAATACTCTCTCATGGGAGGAGGAGAGAGCCTGTAAGGCTCGTGCAGCTATCAATTGTTAGGAGAAGGGGAAGACTGCCTGCAAATTGCCCATGTCTTCCTAATTAAGCCCATTGGTCATTATGCTAGACTTGGGTGGGGTTGTTTCTTTGGTCTGTTGCCCTACCTGAGGTAAGTAGAAATAATTTCCCCAGGAGAAGTCACTCACTATCCCTAAAAGCCCATGTGTCAAACTAATGCCCCTAGGTCTTGCAATTGGGTGGCAGAACCTAATGGGAAGTCTTTAGGTCACTGAGGATGTGCTATCAAAGGGGGTTCTTGAGACCCCATCCTTCCTCTTCCACTCCCTCACTTTTTAGCCATGAGGGTGGGTGGTTTTGCTCTACTGTGTTTACCATGATGATGCCGTGGATTCTGCAGCTAAGATCCAAAATAAACCTTCTCTCTGTATAAGTTGGTTGATTGTATATGGTACTTGTCACTTCGATGGGAAGGGCACACATGCATGTCTCCACTAATCTTCCAATGGGAAGTCCTGAGAGTACTCTCCACATGGCCACCTCCACAGTCTTAGCAGCAGGTTTTGCTCCCTGTTGCTGTGCCTAGTGGAAGGCCAATGTACCTGGATAACCAGCTGGAGTCCCTAACTTGGGATCATGCAGCCCATGTTCGGAGCTAAAGGGAGCTGTGGTCTCTGCCTTCAAGAGCAACCCAGGCCTCAGTGCTGCGGTGGGAGCTTCAGCCTCTCACTTCTCTCATCCTTAGCACCCAGAGTAGGGAGAGATGTTGCCTGCAGCCTACCCTGGCCATGCCAAGTGAGGAGCACTAGCACTAGCATTGGGGAGTGTTCTGCCATAACCACACCTCCAACTGACTGCCTGCCAGCCACCCCGGAGACATCTGTGTGGGTGGCTCAGATCTACTCGTACATGATCATTGCCATGATCTCCCGCTAGAAGAGAAGTATGACACCAGACCTTTATTTTTCCTTATATTGAGAATTCTTACCAATATGTGTGAACTAAGGTATTCCCATAACTCAGGCTGGGTCCATCCCCTAAATGTCTATAATGTCACCACATTCCAGGTTGTCCAGTTCACTCTGCATGTGGTCGATGTACTGATTGATCTCCTTCACTCGCTTACGGTTCCTCACGATCTCCTCTCTGTGAATCTGGGGAATGGAAGGAAATTGGGCGCTCAGTGTATATGACAGCTAACATTATTTACTGAGGCTGGAGAGAGAGAAGGAAGATGTTTTCCTCAGAACCCCACCCACAATATGCACTGCTGGTCTCTCTGAGGCAGGAGTTACAGAGACAATGAATTATATGGATTCAAGAGTGTGACTGGGACACACTATCTTCATTGCAGAGTTCTACAATCCTTAATTCTTATCTGTACTTTGTTTCTGATGGAAAATAGCACACTCTAGGGCTGAAAGATAGCTCAGTGGTTAAGAGCACTGGCTGTTCTTCCAGAGGTCATGAGTTCAATTTCCAGTAACCGCATGATGGCTGACAACCATCTATAGTGAGATCTGGTGCCCTCTTCTGGCCTGCAGGGATACATGCAGATAGAACCTAAACATGATAAATAAATCTTTAAAAGAAAAAAGTAAATAGCACACTCTGATTGGTAGCTAGAAAACTTGAGCCAGCCTGCTGGGTGGCTTGGCATTCGTTACCTTGTCTAATAGATGTGCACACCAAGAGTTGATTCCAGTCACCAGCTCATCTTCTCGGTTGTCAATCTTCAGGAGGTGAATGTCATGCGATGCCCCGACGGCATTAACAATTGTGTCTTTGTCAACAAAAAGCTGGAAAGTAAGAAGGTCCAATGAGATCGTGTGTGTCATTATGCCCTGAGCACAAGGTGAGGGAGCTGAATAGGAAATAGGCCCTTGGGAGTCCCCAGGCTGTGTGGCACACTTAGTGGAGAGCTCATACTGTATCAATCACTTCATGCCAGCTCATCCCTGGACAACAGCCTGCTCCCCAACCTGAGCCATGGCAGCTGTCATGCTGCAGTTCCCATCAAAAGCATGTTTTCTCCAGGGAGATGGCAGGTGGCTAGCCAAGGCAGTCTCACTAGGGATATCAGTTCTCACAGAGCCTCTTTGTAGGTAGTCCTAAACCTCTGCTAGTCAGGTCTGGCTGGGTTTCCAGGCTGTTCCAACCTGGGCCCTGTGAGCTGATAGGTGTCCACCTCCGGTTTGTCTCTGTCAACAGAATCAAGCTTTGCATTCCACTGGGGTCTGCTTTGCCTTGTCTTGTTCCTGGCACTGTATGGTCCTTACAGAAAGCTGGTACAACCACTTACCTTCTAGTGAGCCTGGCTGGCTCTAGATGTAGACTCTGGTGGCAATGGGGCAAATGTATCCCAGTTGGGCAGAGGGAGCTTGCTGAAGCTCTGAGGAAGCAGTGCCCCACTCTGAGCCCAAGGTACCAGTGAACATAAGAATAGCAAAGGTCCTGGGTGTCCTCTGTTGAGAAACTGCAGTTACAGCATACACAGGGGAGCACCAGTTATCTGTAGAGCATGGGGCTTCAGGTTTTGCAGGGTTTGACTTTGGAATATCTGCATGGTCTTTATAACACCCCTGCAAACAGGAAATCTGAAATCCCAGATGCCTCATTTTCTGGAGTATCAGCCTAATACGCCCCAAAAATAAATAGTCTGATCTTGAAATTTTAATGTTTCTACAAAAGGAAGTATTCTTTGATCAAATATTTGGGGAATCCAACACCTCCAAGCTCTCAAAGGAAGATTCAGGAGGCACAAGGTGTCCTGAATGCTGTACAAAGTCATATGGATAACAACCTGCTTGATTCTCTCTCCTGCCTTCTCTCTCTTCAACTTATTGGCCAGAGACTTCGTTTCAGAACAGTGTCTGTGGGACGTTGGCTCACCCCGGAATCCCATATGAGAAAAGGCAGATTATCTGATGTGGGACAATGGATCAGTACAGTTACACCCATAGGAATGACAGGAAGTCATTCAGTTCCTTCCCTACTTAGGCAGCAGGCCAGGCTCCAGGCAGGATCAGAAGATGAACACCTTATCACTTTAAAAGCTTCTGACCTTAAGTCTCTGCTAGATTGTTTCACAGAACCCATTCTTTGTTAAAGGGAGAATGCATGTGTGAGGATGAGAGCCCATCCACTTAGATTAAGGAATAAAACAGTGTTACTAACTGGACCACAATCAAGGTCAAGTCATTTAAACAGATTCACTCTTTACACATTGTATCAACCACAATTGGTCCCTCAATGAAATGAAAGTTAACTGCAACTTTAGGTTTTACTTGAAAACATTAAAAAAATTTTTTTTTGTAAAGATCATTTGATTTTCCAGGTCATAGAGGTTACACCTGAGATCATATCCTATTGGGGAGAAGCAAACACAGACACTGGACATTCATACACACCTGCATATGCTCCAGCTCGCCATCAAAGACTTGAGTGTCAACCAGTACTAATTACACCAGCACTTATGTCCCAACTAGTGCCCCAGGTTGCAATAGGAATTAGAGAACAAGGAAGACAAAACTCCCACTTTCAGGTTCTGAAACATCTCTCAGACACATCATACTCAGCTTTGGAGGTCAGTTCACTGGGTTCTCCAAGCAGCAAACCCCACCTTCAAATGCTGACTGTCCTGCCACAGTCCCAAAGGGAGTCTTGAAATGTGAGTCTTGGCTTTCCTGTTCTGGGCTGGCATGTATCCTCTATGGTGTGGCTCCACAGAAATTCCACTGGGAGTGTCTGCAGGACCAGAGAACCATCATTCCACGGTGCACTTGCAGGCAATCTTCACTGTTGATGGATGGTGACTAACAAGCTGTTTTACAGTCTTTAATGCAGCTGGATGAGCATCTTCAGCTTGTCAAGTGTGTAAACATTCTCCAGCCAATGGGATGCACACAAGATGCTCTCCATTCCTGAGGTACTCAGAGTTGTGGAGTGGGCCCCAGTATTTGCAACTCAGCAGCCACATCAGAAAGAGTGGCTTGTCCAGCACTCCCTGGATGTTTCAAGGCCAAGCCTTCTCTGGAGACAAAAGCAGCCACATTCCCTTCGTAATCTACAACCACAGCACCTACTGTGTCCCAAATGCCAATTCATTTTCTTTCTCTTTCCTTCTTTTTTGTTTTGTTTTGTTTTGTTTTGTTTTTTTTGAGATGGTCTCTGTAGACCAGGATGGCTTCAAACTCACAGAGATCCACCTGCCTCTGCCTCCTGAGTGCTGGGATTAAAGCCTCTCCAACACTGCCTGGCTACCTCTTGTTCCTTTTAAGTGCAGCTAAATTGAATCTGTGGTCATGGTGTTAGGAGGGCAAGAGGGTATCCCATGATCAACTGCCCATCCATGGGCTTCTCTAACTAAAAAGCAGGGAGGAATCCTACCTGCAGACAACTTACTCTTCTGCCCTTCACACAAGAGTCCCTTTGCAACTGAGTCTGCATCCCTGAATCCATTCAGTGCTCTAACTGCTCCAAAATTTCAGGACTTTCCACCCATTATGCAGGTGCCGCACTAAATTTCTTCTAGGAGCTTTAGATTAGACCCCTCCCTGCACTTGTAGGTGCATCCTCAGTTCTGTCAGAGCACGGTCACTGTACCTGTTGGCTTCGCAATGGCCCCTGATGAGCTCATTTATATTCATGTTTATATTCTTTGGCTTCAGACTGAGAACGATGACCTGGACCTGCATGCACCAACACAAGACTCCTTCTTCCTCAAAGCTTTGTTTTTAATTCCTTGACTGTTTATCAGCAGACGCCTGAGATGATCTTGAAGGGGTCCTGCAGAACTCATCCCCCTCTCCATGGTCGTTCTCCAATATTAGCGACCAGGAAAGGAGCACCCTCCCATCTGAAAGTAACGAAGAAGAGGAATTCTCCCTTGGAAGTGCAGAGCACGCACTGCCTTGGACTTCAGAAATAGGTACAGCCACAACGTCAACTCTAGTATTTCTTTAGCATTTTTTGGGAATTTGCAGCTCCTCGCACGGACCAGACCTGAGCACTGACCCAGCTCTTGCAGCTGCACTCCTGTATGGATGTCCAGGGTTCTCAAGAGTGCAGGTGACATCCCTTCTTTCTGGTGGCTCTGAGCTCTCCCTTCAGCTTGGAGTCTTGAATTTTCTGCCCAAGTAGGGGGACACAAATACAGGAAAGCTGGGCCAGGAATATGGCATGGCCAACAGTATATGGCTTTGGAAACACACTAAGTCATGGGATCATGATCTGTGCAACAACCTCTGGGTAGCAGAAGCCAGATTGCTTTCATCCTCAGCCCTCTTCTTCTTCTGGACCATTCTGGCTATAGGCTCAGGAAACGTTTTGTTGAGCCAAGCTGTTTGGGTCCAAATCACAGCTCCGAGCTATGATCTCTGTGCTTCACTTTCCTCGAGTGTATGGAAACCCAGTGGTACCTACTTTCCATGTCTACCTGGAGACTGAAGGGGCTGTTTTGTGCCCAGCCTTCTTGGCAGGCTGGCTCTTAGAGGCTATAGCATACACCAACTATTGGTGTGGCCATACTTTCTCATAGCCAACTTTTTCTTCCGAGAAAACAGGCCATTTCATTACTTCAGCAAAAGACAACTGTGGGTTTCTGAGGATTTCTTGTCTATGACTCTGAATGTTCCTAGAGAAGAGGCTTTCACTGGCTCCCTCCCAGGAGGTTTTTTGTTTTGTTTTGTTTTTTGAGACAAGGTTTCTCTGTGTAGCCCAGGCTGCCCTGGAACTAAGAGATCCATTTGCCTGTTCTGGGATTAAAGGCATGACCCACCACTGCCTGGTTCCCCATGAGGCTTTGAAGGCAGTAATCTACTCCAGTCTTGCTAGTGAGTCTAAGAACCCCTTAGCAGAGAGGCAGAGCCCCATGGCCTGCTACCATGGACACCCCCAAAATGCCCACCAGCTGTGGTGAATAGGGAAAGGTGCAGTGCTGACTGCAGTTACAAGTCCAGCACTGTCTGTCAGACTTGAGTCAGAATCCAGGCTCTTGTCCTCACTGGTTGTGCCGGTCTCACCATGCACCCATGAGCCTTTCTTGCCCAGTGTTCTCATTCATAACTTCAAGTGGTAATGGTGCTACTTTGGTGAGGAAATGAGGTCACATATGGCTAACAGGCTGGATGGTGGTGATCCTCTAATGAAGAAACTTTGTTGCCAGACACTATATTGGCAGATGGTGCCACCCAGGTGAGATGGCTCCCTGTCTCTGGGCTCCATATTTCACTGCATGCTATAGTCACTACGGAGTGAGCATGGTTCAGTGATGTTCTTCACTGGGTGTCACAGGCCTAGGAACTCTACCACCCCACGAGTACTGTCAGAGACTCCCAGAATGTCTCAGAGGAGACTTGCTTCTTGGTTAGGGTAGGGTAGTGTTTTTCTGTCTGGTCTGTCTGTAAGTGTCTTGTGTATAGGGTTAGCGTGACTGTGGCCCTGCCCCATGCTGCTGTGTTGGGTGTCTCTCCCAGCCTCAGAACAGAGGCTATGGGGTCAAGGTTGCTGGCCTTCTATCTGCACTACTCAGCCCAGCTCCTGATACAGTAAAGATTTAGTGAATGCATGTTTTCATCCACTCAGCTCCAAGATCATTCCCGGCTGCCATGCTAGATGCTCCTGCTGGCACAGGTGGTCCATGGTGACGAGAAGATAATTTCTGTCCTCCCTCAAGGGCTTTTGTAAAGTATGAATAATTGTAGAAACAAATCAGCATGAACCAGAGTTTAAAACTGTGACCTGACTGATGGGGTATGAAAAGGGGACAGAAGTTTAAGGGGTGCTAAGGGAAGGCCCCTCCAGAGGGCTAGCACTTGAACTGAGAACTAACTGTCAAGGACAAGAAAAGCACATAGAGACTATGTCTGCCAGATAGAATGTGTACTGGCTGGTTTTATGTCAATTTGATATAAGCTAGAGTCATCAGAGAGGATAGGGCCTCAATTGAGAAAACACCTCTATAAGGTCCAGCTATAAGGCATTTTCTTAATTAGTGATTAATGGGGGAGGGCACAGCCCATTGTGGGTGGTGCCATCCCTGGGCTGGTGGTCCTGGGTTCTTTTGTTTTGTTTTGTTTTTTGTCTTTTTGGTTTTTTGGTTTTTGGTTTTTCGAGACAGGGTTTCTCTGTGTAGCTTTGGCGCCTATCCTGGCACTCGCTCTGGAGACCAGGCTGGCCTCGAACTCACAGAGATCTGCCCATCTCTGCCTCCCAAGTGCTGGGATTAAAGGCGTGCACCACTAACGCCCGGCTGGTTCTGGGTTCCATAGGAAAGCATGTTTAACAAGCTATGAGGAGCAAGCCAGTAAGCAGCACTCCTCCATGGTCTCTGCATCAGCTCCTGCCTCCAGGTCCCTGCCCCGCTTGAGTCCCTGCTTTGACTTCCCTCAGTACTAGGTTATAACCTGAGAGCTATTTGATGAAATAAACCCATTCCTCCCCAAGTTTCCTTGGTCATGCTGTCTCATCACAGCCATTGAAACCCTAACTAAGACAGAATGTCAGTTGAAAGGCACAAGCCCGACAGAGGGAGTACCCCAGAGGCTGGTTACTGAGCATCAGAACCTGGGGTGGGGGCTGCCAAAGGAGGCAGGCCTGGTCTGGAGTGTCTGAGACCTATGGGAATGAACTCTCTCTAAGATCATGGCAAGCTAGGAGGGGTGAGGATTGTGTGGTCTGGGTTTCCAGTGGACCCACCTTCTGCATATGGAGAACAGGCTATAAAAGGGCAGCAAGGAGCCAATAGGCAGGAAAAGGGCAACTGGAACATGGCCTGGTGATAGCATAGTTATGGGGAGCAGCTGAGGAACTCAGTAGTCTATGAACAAAAGCTAGCCCCTGAGGGGAAGTATTTGGACATGTGCCCATTCATCCTTGCCTGGAGCCCTTTCCTAAAGGCATCCACATGCTATTGCTGGAGCTCAGGGTGGACTCATAGATGCCTCCTTAGATGTAGATCCAATTATGGATCCCCAGTATTCATCACTACCTACCCTAGTGGAAACTGGGGCAGTGTGGTGCTGAGCCAGACATAAGGCGTGTGGGTATACCAATGTTGCAGTTCTCGTTATAGACACTGTACGGTTTTAACACCTGAGGGAGATCTCTGGCCTTTACTTCTGTGTACAGCTGCTTCCTTAAAAAGTGTCAGAAAGCTGGGTGGTGGTGGTGCATGCCTTTAGTCCCAGCACTCCGGAGGCAGAGGCAGGCAGATCTCTGTGAGTTGGAGACCAGCCTGGTCTACAAGAGCTAGTTCCAGGACAGCCTCCAAAGCCACAGAGAAACCCTGTCTCGAAAAACAAAACAAAACAAAACACGTGACAGTAGACCCCACAGAAAGGAGCTTGTAACCACCTGACCATCCCAACTGTAACCACCTGACCATTCTGAACTGTAGGCACCTTGTTAGCCTGTTTCATCAGTTGATATTCCTGCAAAGCAGGCTACTGTCTCCTTCAGGTGAACAAACGGAGGCTCCAGGAGCTTGTCATGCTTAGGCAAAGCTGTGAGTTGGTTACACTTCACCTATCTACTTTCTGGCCCCAACAATGGCCACCCTGCCCCAGTCCTTCTGCCTGTACTCACCGCCCGCACATCATCAGGCAAGTCCTCATCCATCTCGTTCTTGAGGATCTTCTCCAGGGTGTTGATGGCGATCTCCAGAATCTTCTCGTGGTGATGGTTCTCCAAGTCCCGGCACTGAGCCATCCTGCAGTTGTGAGTTAAAGCCAAGGGCAGAGCAAGCCAGGTGTCTCTCACATGTGGCTGGGCCTCTGATAAACAAGGCCATGCCGTCTCCACTAGACAGACCAGTTTCTAAGGCAATGGTTTTCAATCTTCCTAATGCTGTAACCCTTTACTACAGTTCCTCATGTTATGGTGACCCCCAACCATATAATATTTTGTTGCTACTACATAACTGTTACCAAGTCATAATACAGATATCTGACATGCAGGATATCTGATGTTACCACTGCTGTAAGGGTTCAAGATCTGCTTTGAGGTGCTAAGAGGCATCATGGCCATCAAGCTGTCACCAGCATGCATCAAAGCCCAGGCAGGTGCCTTCCCATGGGGTGAGGCAGGGCCCATCACAGAAAGGATATAGACTTTGGACATTTTCAATAAATAGTCCCACCATGTCAGTGATGTTTCTTTCAAATATGTTTATAGTCTCCTGGAAATGATAGAGAAGATAGTCAATATGTGTATTGACATCATTGATACCACTTCAAATCACAGACCCTTAGAGGCAAACACCACCCCATTGACTTCGTAGGGCAGATGGCTTGAGGATTGACTCCCTCCTTTCCAGAGCTCTGCCGCTCTCCAGTGTCAACTCACTAATCTCTGAATGTTAATGTTGTCATTTTTTAATGAGTTATTTATTGTATGTATATGGTATTTTGCCTACATGTATGTATGTGTACTGTGTGCATGCCTGGTGCCTGCAGAAGTCAGGAGGAGGCATCAGATCCCCTAGAATTGGAGTTACACTTGAGAGCTGCCATGTGGGGTCTGTGATCCAAATCTGGGTCCTCTGCAAGAGCAACGAGTGCTTTTAACCAATGAGCCATCTTACCAGCTACTGCCACTGGGATTTAAATTTTTTAAATTACATTTGTGTGTGTGTGTGTGTGTGTGTGTGTGTGAGAGAGAGAGAGAGAGAGAGAGAGAGAGAGAGAGAGAGAGAGAGAGAGCACGAGATCAGAGGACATTTTGTAGGAATCAGTTCTCTCCTTCCACCATGTATGTGGATGTCAGGGATCAAACTCAGGTCATCAGGTTTAGTGGTTAGAGCCTTTACCCACTAAGCAAGAGCATCTTGCAGCCCTGTCACCGGGCCTTTTGCCTAGGTAGCTACCTCTGCCAGGAACACATATCCTAGTCCCACTCCCATCCTCCCTGAATGGACTCCTTCCTTTTAGGCCTCTCAGCAGGATCTGTCCATCATCTCCACAAAAGCAGTAGAGGGAGATCACAAGAGCCAGCTTTACTCCAGGGATATCATTTAATCTCTCTGGGCCTCCTCATATTTGAGACAGGTTTTCTGTGTAGTGCTATGGTGGTTAGTGGGGCAAATTAGCTACATCACCCAAATGATTTACCAAGTATCTGGGACAGCCAGCACCTTGGGTAAGTGCTGGCTGTTACCCCAGACTTCCAGAAGCTAGTTGCTGTTCCCAGTACTTAGCAGAGCACTTGAGGCCAAAACAGACCTCAGTGTTGAGAAAGTGGTAGAAGAATGCGATTACGAAGCCCACTCCCCTGGAAGACCCCTTCCATGACCTTCTGCAGACCTCCAGCACTACAAGTTGAGCCCTCGGATGGATGAACGCAGGGCACCCACAGGAGCCCAAGGCCTATCTGCAGGCTGTGAAAACAAGCCCATTCTCACATGTGTGTGAGCACCATTTTGGTGAATAAAAGTAAGGTCATTGGAAAAGCACAAACAAGTATCTTCCGGCTTTAGGTGGCCGGTGACATGGGCCAGGGCAAGAGCATGGATCTGGGAATGTTTGGATACTGAAAACAGTCTCCCTGCTTGAAAGGACTGGGAACCAGCAGCAGCCCTCCCTGCATGCACTGCCTCTGCAGTACTCGAGCAGAGCAATTCCCGGTGGGAAATGAGCGGCTGCCGTGCTGCGCGACAGCGAATCTATCCTGTGTAGGAGGTGTCACTTGACGTGTGAGGAATTGATTAGGCACTGTCTCTTGGCCCAGCCATGGCAACATCTGATGAGGTCCAATTCATCACACCACTTCCAACTCCCAGCCTGGCTGCCTGCAAACACACAAGTCACTCGGGCTACAAATGCATTTGAGACAGCCGTGCTTTTCATTTCCCATCATCAGTGCCAAGTGACAGGCTCCTCACGTGGCCTACCCGGAGACAGCAAACACAGGCTGCATCACTGACAAGCCTTTGTTTGGTTCCCGAGTGGAGGTCCACCTCGTCTCATAAGCCCCCCAACTTCCCCCTGGGTCTAATAAGAAATCTGCACTGTGTTGAGACTCTGGGCTCTTCTAGAATGGGGGAGAGGAGATTTTCAGAGGGTTAAGTTCACCTCTCATTTTCCAGAAGAATCCTTTCCCAGGAAGCAAAGATAGCAGTGTATGCCTTTCTTCCCTCCCCCCCCCCTCGGCATTGCTGAGGATGAAACTCAGGGCCTTGTCTGTGCCAAGCAAGCCAGCACTGAGCTACACTTTCAGACCCTGCCTTTAATGTATTTTAATAGTTTCTGGAAGGAAGTAGTGTGTGTGTGTGTGTGTGTGTGTGTGTGTGTGTGTGTACGCGCACGCATGTGGGCACATGCTCATGTTCATATGTGGTGGCATGCACATGTGTGCCGGGGGCTGTGTGCACGTTGGATGGAGGCACAGGGCAACATCAGGCACCATTTGCCTGTTTTTCCTCTCACTGGCCAATGAGCCCTAGAGACCCACCTGTCTCCACCTGTCCAGTCTTCTCCTGCGTGTCCACTGGGTTACACTGGACACACAGGGGAAGAGCCTGTGGAGGGCATGCGTGCAAGGTTCTGCAGATGCATGCTGGGGTCCCTGCATGTATGCCAGTCTGGCTCTACCTCCAGCTGCTCCACCAGCTGCATCTCCAGCGTCATGAGCACGTTGAACAGGTCAGTGATGTCATCACTGCACTCTATTAGCTTCTTCTCGATATTGGGCAGATCACTCTCTTCTCTGATGGCGTTTAGATTCTACAGACAAAAAGCCATGTTTCACGATTCAGTAGTTAAACATGTTACTTGGTAACATGGGTAAAAACTTGGAGGCTGGGATTGAAGTGGCCAAGTTCAAGCATTAGCTCAAAATTTGCTAGCTGTGACCTTTGGGGAAGCTACCAGCTGCTCTGGCATATTGTATATAAAGGCACTTGAAAATGGCAGGTGCAAAAAGAACATTTATACCTATCTTCATCTCCTTGAAAAACAGAAGATGAAATTCCCATGGGCAAGTTTCCTTGTCTGTGCCAGGAGGAGGGGGAAGACATTCTTATCATCAGAGATGGAAGCCATGGCTGAGGAAAATCTGTGCAAATCAAGATTTTAAATCTAACTCATGGGACTGGAGAGATGGCTCAGCAGTTAAGAGCCCTGAATGCTCTTCCAGAGGCCCTGGGTTCAATCCCCGATGGTCAATTCCCAGCACCCACATAGCAGATCACAACTATCTGCAACTCCTGTTCCTGAGGCTCTGATGCTTTCTTCTGGCCACCATGGCATCAGACATGTAAATAATGCACAGACATACATGTAAGCAAAACATCCATATACATAACAATAAATAATAAGAGAAATGGACTCATCCTAGGCTCATCCTTTATGCAATCCCAGCACTCAGGAGCAGAGATAGCAGATGTGGGAGGATTGGAGTTGAAGGACAGCCTAAGATTCAACTATGGAGCTGGAGTGAGGCCCTGTGTCAAAAATCCAGAACCAAAACCCAGAAAGCAAACAAATGAAAACAAACAAAAAGCTTAGAAAGAAGCAAAACAGCCAGGCATGGTAGTACACACCTTTAATCCCAGTATCTCAGAGGAAGAGGCAGGTGGATCTCTGAGTTCGAGGCCAGCCTGGTCTACAGAAGAGTTCTAGGACAGCCAGACATAAACAGAGAAACCCTGTCTTGAAATTTTTTTTAAAGTAAAGAAAGAAACAAAATAAATTAACTTACTGGCTAATCATATCTCCTCTACTAACCTCAGCCTTGTTTTCACAGTTTCACAGTGAGTGTCATCCAGTCTAATTCGGTCATGTACCACACAATAATGTCTCAGCTAGTGACGTATTGCATGTCTGACCGTGGTTACATAAGCCAGTGGAGCTAAAAAGTTCCAACTACCTAGTAACAGCTTGGTGTTTCCACAGTGACAGTTGCATAATGACATATTTCTCAGAACTTGTCACCATCATAAATTGGTGAATAACCACACCACAGTAAGCTGTTAGCCCTGCTTTTTGTTGTTGTTTTTGAGATGGAGGTCTCAAGTATTCAAGACTGGCCTTGAACTTGCTATGCAGTTGAAGATGACCTTTGTCTCTGATCCTCTTGTCTCTACCTCTGCAGGCTTGCTTCACTATGCCCGCTTTATGTACTGTACCCATATACAGGTCAGCTTGGGAAATACAATGTGCAGGCTGAGGATTTGGCTCCACAGGAGAGCACTTGCCTAAGTGGCAAGGTTGTGGGTTGGTCCCCACACTACCAAAAGAAATCAGTTTCCTTAGGACAGCCTGGAAGGTTAAAAGTACAAGTGTGGTTAGCCTCATCTGTTTGGATTCTCTCAAGGGCCTTTTAGCTGCGTCACAACATCAGATGGCATTATGTTGGAGTGCAAGCTCCAGTGTCAGGTGACAGATGTTGAGTAGGTCATGTGTGGGGGAGAAGAGGTACAGGAGAGGGCTGGCAAAGCAGAGTTTTCTTTAGAAAACCCACCTCTGACTGGCCAGCAACCCAGTCCCACACAGGGAAAAGCGCCAGGCCTTTCTATCGACCGATTCATTTCTTTTAAAATGAAAAAAGAGTTATTGGGAGTGCATGCATGTGGAGATCAGGACAACTTTGTGGAGTCAGTCTTCTCTTTTCACCTCTGCATGGCTTCCAGCAATTGAACTGAGGTCTTCAGCCTTGCATAGCAAATGTCTTTACCTCCTGAGCCATCCCTCACCCCACACCCCCAATCACGTCTTACCGGTACCACGTCTCAATCTTGCCACCTTATGAGATGAGACTATATCCACTCCACAGCAAAAACAGTTCCAATCTTTGAGCAAACCAGACAGAAACCCCTTAGAGCCCCAGGGAGCAAGTGGAAGTCTATGGAAAATAGGCTGAACATTTTGAGTGAGACAGTCTTGTGGGCTGGTGAGCAACCTGTTCATCAGCAAAGGTCCCAGTAACGTGACCAGCACCAGTGTAATGCAACCTTGTTTTGTGACTAAAAGTATGAGCCCTGAAGCAGGAAGGAGCAATGATACTGGTTAGTGGGACAAAGGACATGTGTGATACTTTCCTGCCTGGGAAGGACCCAGCTCATGCCTACCACAACCCTTACTTGAAGACTAGTGAAGGTTCCAATGCAAAAACAAATGTAAAAAAGCAAGAAGAAAATCAGGAGATTTTTTTTTCCCTTTGAGACATTGTCTCACATAGCTCTGGCTGGTCTCAAAACTTGCTAGGTAGCTGAAGCTAATTCCCTTGCCTCTACCTTCCAGGAGTGTTTCCCCACACTTGAATTTATGTGGGACTGGTGGGACTGAAGGTAGAACCCAGGATTTCATGCTATGCTAGCATTGTACCAACTGAACTACATCCTCAGTCCAACAAGAAAGACCTTTACTGGAGACTCTCAGAACGGAGAAATACTTTCCAAGAACAACCAGAAGGAAGACTGGTAAATTTTATTCTATTAAAAATTTATGCCAGTGGTGGTGCAAACCTTAAATCCCAGCACTTGGGAGGCAGAGGCAGGCTGAGCTCTGTGATTTTGAGGCTAGCCTGGTCTACAGAGTGAGTTTCAAGACAGGCAAAAGCTACACAGAGAACCCATCTCGAAAAACAAAACATATATATATATATATATATATATATATATATATATATATATGCTGGGGGTATAATATGCTTAGTAGACTGCCTGACTATACAAACAAACACTCCACATGACAAAAGCAACATAGACAAATGTCAAGATAAATAGCAAAGTACTTGGAAAAGTACTCTCAAGTTACTTCGAAGACACAGGGCTACTAGCTCAACCTATAAAGAGCCATCATAAAGTAATACCTTAAAACGTATAGGGGAGAGAAAGAGAAAATGGAAGAATGGCAGTGAGCTAGACAAGCAAAACCAAAGATGGGCTAAAATGAGAGGCTTGTGAGGAGCAGGCAGGCTGAGATTGGAATGGACTCAGTGGGTGCAGAGCAGCACTCACTCCACTAAAACCCCAAGGCACCGTGACTTGATCCCTGCTGGTGCTGCTGGCAGAAGAGCCCCAGGAACCTCCTTAGTTCCCTAGCTCTTCTCTGGAGGTGAGCCTTTCTATAGCTCTAGGACAACCCTGACCACTCTGCCACTCAGATAAGAAAGGCTTTGGCCCAGGGCCCAGGCCTTACAAGGTGGGAACTGCCAAGGACAGAAAGCATGTACATCAGAACCCTAGCATGCCAGGGCCAGGCAGAGTGAGGCTTGGAAAATAAATGGCTGCTGAATGAATGAATGAATGAATGAATGAACAGATAAACAAACAGAAGAAAGTATGGGTATTACTACCTAATGGTATATCTCACACTAATGATGATGAGTGGGGGTGGGGTGGCTTGAATCCTAGGGGTATCTGATGTGAGGGAGATACCCTGTGTTGGATTAGTTGAGCTGTGTGTGGTGCCATTTGGTGAAACTGTGACCCCTGGTACATGGACAGAGACTTGGGGCCTCAGAGCCACTGGAAGACATGAACATTGCAGCCCCTCCACAGTGAGGGGAGTCCTGGCAGCCTGGCACAGGAGAAGGGGACTTACCAGCAGATGCTTTTCCTCAAACTTGGTAACCTTGAGCTTGCCCTGTTCCTGGTTCTCCCGGATAGCATCCTGAATGCACTCATTGAAAGTGTCTAACTCTGCCATTCGCTTCTCCTGCTGCTTCAAACCATATTCAAAAATGTTCAGGCAGATGATGACAAATTTGTCCTTGTAGGTAAGTGGCTGTTAAGGAAGCTTGGGGCTCAAGAGCAGGCCACTAGGATTGTGACAAAAATGTTGACAGTTCCTTGCAGGACATACCATGCTGAGAACTATGGAGGGTACAGGTGATCCTTTTGGACAGAAGGAGAAACAGAGAAGCCAGGGAACCAGGGCTTGCAATTCGGTTATGACATCTCTACCTGTGCCTAAGGAACTTGGGAACATGGCTAAAGGCCTTAGAAGAGACTTCTAGAGGACTAGGGGTGTGGGTGAGAGCTAGAAGCAGCCTGGCTAGGAGAAGGAGGTGGAGTCCTTTTTTTTTTTTTTTTTTTAATCTCTGGTTATCTGGTTAAATTAAGATTTTTTTTTAATCTTCTGGGGAGGGCCTGCCCTGTAACTCATCTGAGCTATGAGAGGAACCAGGTGGTCTAAGTTCAATTCCTGGCTCTAATGCTGCTCCTGGGACCCATGCTAGCAAGTTACCTCTTTAGGCCTCAGTATCTTTACCTCAGCTAACAGCATGGAGGAAGCCACCACAAGAATTCTTCAGAAGCTGGGAGTGGTGGCACACACCTTCAATTCCAGAATTGGGTGGGGCCAGAGGCAGGGGATTTCTGTGAGTGAGTTCCAAGCCAGTTAGGGCTACAACAGTGAAACCTTGTCACAAAACAAAACAAAACAAAACAAAAAGCATCCTTCCTTGGCAGAGACCTGGGGCTCAGGACAGGCAAACCCATGGGGTCTTGGGGATGCTGTGGGGATGTGTTCAGGAGATTGGATGCCTTTCTACAAATCCCACAGCTTTCCAGTGCTTAAGCCAAGAGCATGGGTCCCTAAGGAAGACAATGGCCAGCAAGGTAGACACCCTTTTTCACTCAGTCTCTCCATAATGTTGAGTATTCTGTGTAGGTAGTCACTGAAAAAGTTGTCAAGTTCAATGCAGCCACTGATGTCTAGGCTCTGCCCTTAGCAGCTCACCAGAGCTGGGAGGGCCGTGTATGGAGGTTCTCACATAGGAGCCATCAACAGGCTCAGCCAGCTTCATACTCTCACACGTCCAAACCAGGAAAAGGACTAGCTGTACCCCATGACTGCTGCTGGCGCCATGACATCACACAGTGCAGTCACTTTTCACTCCTAGTGAATCCTGACCTTTTCCAAACTGCAATTCTAGTTTCATATCTTATTCACAAACAACACTTCCTTTATTAGAGACTCATCTCTGTAGTTTTTTCTGGAGATTGACACCTGTGTTGGGGGCCCCACAGATTGGCTGTCTCAACCCAGAGCCTTCAGTTCCTGAATGCCTCATGTCCTGGAAGTCCCCTCCATCTCCTGCTTACCACTGAAGCTCTCATGATCACTGCCACTATGTATGGGGGAGTGCTGTTTATATATCTTGGACTCTGACCAACTAGGTGACAAATGCAAGCTCTTAGGTTCCACAGATGCGTGATCCTGTACAAACTACTTAACCTCTGGGGTTACTAATGGCAGCCACCTGGTGGGGTGGATCAAGAAAGAGCAGTAATGTAGCCAGTGGAGATCCTTGATGTAGGAACACATTCCCTACTCCTACCTCAGAAAACTCAGCTTGCCAGGCATGGCAGACTCAGCCAGCAGCTGTCACTCAATGTGCTTGCGAAAATCTAGACAGCAAAGCCCCACAAGCTCAACTGGGCTGTATACATGTAGCCAGCAGAGATTTAACTACCAGGGTCTCACATGAATAATGGGGGAACTGAGGTGCAGAGTAAAATGAACTTGCCAGAGGCAAGCTGGTGGTACTTGGGCCAGGCCCGCAACCAAAGAGGCAGCAGTGACTCGGAAAGGATATGTCTCAAGGAGCTCATCAACACCAGGCAGGCTGGACAGCTTGTTGCCCTCTACATCCTCAGAATACATGCTGTTAAACAGGAAGGGGCCATTCAGGCGCTCAATGAACGCCAGCTGTGGATTCAAATGCCCAGACATGTGATCCAGAGCCAGGCTCCTGGGAGGGTTGAGGCAGCTAAGGGTTCCAGCAGCTAAGGGTTCCTGAGGGGGACATCCCACCTGAGTTGCAGCCCTCCCTACCAGGAAGCCAAGTGTGTGTGTGTGTGTGTGTGTGTGTGTGTGTGTGTGTGTGTGTGTGTGTGTGTGGTGTTCCAGGCACAGGGAGGGTCTGTGCAGATGTGTAGAAGATATAGTGGCAGGCTGTTTCCAAGAAGTGGCCTACTGCTCTGTCTGGGTTCATAGCGGGCTGGGGCTGCCTAGGGAAGCCAGCAGGGCATAGCCACACTTTCAGAGACACAGAGCTGAAGACCAAACTGTCTGTAACTTCAAGGAATGGGAAACAGTTCAAGGGTCTTCAGTAAAGGAGTCCCTGAACCAAGTGTTTTTAGGACAATCTCTTTGGGCTTGGGGGTGGGGGGGTTAGAGACTGGGTTGAGCTGCCTCCAGAGATGGTGGGTGATTAGGGGCTGCTCAAGGCAGGGAGTAGGTGTCAGGTCCTGTGGCTGCAGTATGCCCTACAAGGTTTGGGAGTCTTGGGGTCCCTGTGGATCTTTGTTTAATGTGACCAGTACTCTCATGGTACTTCTGTGCCCAGGCCAGCTGTCTGTATGGTACCTTGTGCTCTTCCAGCATCTGCCGTTGTGCCTTCTCATCCTCCAGTCGGGCCCGCATCAGTGCCTCCCGGTGCTTCATCTCATCAATGCTATACTGATGCTTTAACTTTGACGCCTCTCTCTGACCCAGGAACACAAATGGCATTGTTACCAAAGGATATCTGGTCCCTCTAGCCACACATCCACAGGCCTGTGAGCATGGCCAGTGTGGTAGAGGCTATCTTTTGTAAAGGCTGGGAAAGGCACACGGCCTTGGAGATTAGAATGCTTAAATCTTTCCAGGCCACCTAAGTCTGGGGGAATCACAGACAGAACTGAAGGTCCCAAGAACCTGCTCTGAAGTAACCTGATACGCCCCTGGCCCCTTCCTTAGTTTTATGACACCAGTGTGAGATCAGGCATCATGGTTGGAGGGGAGATCCACTGCCTGCTTGACAGAGTTCTGCTTTTACAAACTTTTACTCATTATTCGTTTTGAGTCATGCAGGCCACACATGCATCTGCCCTTGACGGGAACTTGTAAGTATCCAGGAGACCATGCTTGAGCACAGGCCTTGGCACTGCAGATGCAGGGGTGACCTGCCATCTTTATTCAATGCTGGGAATAATATAATGCAAAACCTCACAAATGCTAGGCTGAGTGCTAGACTTCGGAACTACACCCCCAGCCCCTGTCCTGTGCTTTTAAAAAGGCATAATACCAAAAGCTTTTGAGTCTATGATGCATTTCAAATTAATAGCTGAAATGGCTTCTTAAACTGAGGGTTGCTATCCGTATTGGATGGAGAACTGGATGTGGAACTCAAATCTCAATCTCAATCTCAATCTCTCTCTCTCTCTCTCTCTCTCTCTCTCTCTCTCTCTCTCTCACACACACACACACACACACACACACACAGAGAGAGAGAGAGGGGGGAGCAACAATAAAAGTTTTCTGAACATACAATGACCAAAATTTAATTTAAAATCAAGTATATAATGACATCACTATAGTCTCGGTTCTGAGTAGAAAAAATGCACACCCTGTGTGCACACAAATGCCATCTGCCATGTTTCCTGAACCCCCCCACCTGTATCCTCGACTTGAGACAGTGTTGTTTTCTGTACAAAGTTTCTTGCTGTTATAGAAACATAATTGTTTAACTGAAGAAATTAATGATTTTTAATTTTCCTACCATCATTCTTTGGCACATAACTATCATTATTATACTTTTTGATTGTATTATGCTAGGATGTTTGGATTTAAAAAAATGCTGTTTGAGCTGCTGACAAGTTTCATTAAATGAATTTTGACTTGGGATTAGGATAGAATTCCCAAAATGTTTCTTTAAGATTTTGTTATTATTGTGTATATATGATGTGTATGTGTGTGGGAGCATGTCCAAGGGGCAAATATAGGTCAGAGGACACCGTTTATTTCTCTCTTTCCAGCCTTATATAGGTTCTGGGGCTTGAACTCAAGTTTCCAGACTTATATAGCAAGCACCTTTAACCTAAGGAACCATTTGCTGACCCCTCTACAATTTCTGAAATGGCCCTAAACATAATTCTGCCATTTTATTCTATGTATTTATGCAAAGCAGTTCTTATCATTGAGAACTAGAAAATCAAAATATTGATCAACTCTTAAAATCAATTAAGCCTCTTCATCTTGCAGTTTAGATATATCTAGTCAAGATTTAATGTTTGTTTAAGACAGGGTCTCTATATGTAGCTATGGCTGACTTGGTACTCACTAGACAGACCAGGCTGGCCTCAAACTCACAGAAATCTGCCTGCCTCTGCCTCCTAAGTAGAAATAAGCTGTGTGCCACCACACCTGAACTTCATTTTTTTAAAAGATTTCATTTATTGTCTGTGTGAATATGTGTACCTGGTGCCTGTGGATGGGATATCTGATCCCCTGGAACTGGAGGGGATCCAGTTATAGATGGCTATGAACTGCCATGTGTGTGCTGGGAACTGAATCCAGGTCCTCTGCAAGAGCAGCAAGTGCTTTTAACCACTGAGCCATCTCTCCAGTCCCTTACACTTGTTTTTTTTTTTTTTTTATGTAATTCCTGAAGATCAAACGTGTGGCAAGCACTTTGCTAATGAAGCTATCCCCTTTAATAAATGGTAAAATTCTATGTGTACCAAAGAACTGTTTTAAAACAAACTTCTTTATGATTTATTATCAATAACTGTTTAATTTGCATTCCTATTTACCTATAGTCATGTAAGTTTTCTCAGGCAAGAAGGGTCTACAAGAAGAAAACAGTGTAAGAATCCTGCTCTGGAGATGAGACCAAGGCTTAAAAGCAGTGCTTGCTTGCTTGGTTTTTAGGTATTTGAGACAAAGTTAGAATTGCTGAGGATGACCTGAATCTAGCCCAGGTTGCCTCAAACTATTGATCTTCCTGCCTCAGTTGCTCATGTGCTGGGGTTAGAGGAATGTGCCAACTTATCCACTGAATTTAAGAATCTCAGAACTGGCCAGGTATGGTGGCAGCACTTAGGAGGCAGAGGATCTCTGTGAGTTTGAGGCCAGTCTGGTACACAGAGCAAGTTCCAGGACAACTAAAGCTACACAGAGAAACCCTGTTTTGGAATACACATGCATGCATGCACGCGTGCACACACCACACAATCTCAAAATTGGGACTGGAAAGATGGCTCAGTGGTTAAGAGCACTAGCTTCAAAGGATCGGTGTTCAATTCCCAGCATCCACATGGCAGCTCACACCTGTCTGTAACTCTCCAGCACCAGGGCTTCTGACACCCTGGTGTCAGAAGATCAGACATACATGCAGGCAAAGCACTAATGAACATAAAATAAAATTTTTAAAAAGTTTCCGAATTGCCGGGCTGTGGTAGCACATGCCTTTAGTTCCAGCACTTGGGAGGCAGAGGCAGGCAGATCTTTGTGAGTTCGAGAACAGCCTGGTCTACAGGATCTAGTTCCAGGACAGGTTCCAAAGCCACAGAGAAACCCTGTCTTGAAATGCCCCTCCCCCCAAAAAGCCTCCAAATTAAAAATCTCAGAGCCAGGCATCGCAAATACCTGTAATCGCAGCACTTGGGAAACTGAGGCAGAAGGATCAGGAGTCAGGTTATTTTTGGCTATATAGTGAATTCAAGATCAGCCTGGACTGCATGAGACTGTGGTCTCAAAAACACAAACAACAACAACAAAAACACAAATAAAACCAAAGAATAAGAGAAATACTCAGGTTCACATTGTCACAGAAAGCCCACTGTCAATGGGGTTGGAGAAGCAGCTCTCTGTCTCCTCTTATTGCTGTGAACAGCACAAGACTTAACTTTAAAGCCAGTTTGTCCCCCAGAGCTGGGCTCTCTGAATGGGCCCTAGAAGATCAGGGTAGACACTGGGGATATCCCTTCTTTCTGTCCAGATAGCCTTTCTTGCATACCCCCCAAATCCCTCAGTGTGACAAATATAGGTTCCTCTTTCTCAGCAAAAGCACACAACTTCCTATGGGAAAAACCAAGTAGGTCAGCAGCCTTTGGGTTTCTAGGCACCTGACTTAGATAGACTCGATAGTCTTGCTACTAAAGGCCTCACACACTGAACCATAGGCACAGAGCAGCAGGAGAGAGACACTTACTTATGGCAAGGGAGAGGGGACAGAGGCAGACAGTAGAGAGAGGGGAAATCACACACACACACACACACACACACACACACACACACACACACACACACACACACACACTATAACTGGCCCAGCAGGTGGCTAAAATACCAACTCCCTGGAGCCAACTCCTAGATTAATCCTAATTGACTGGGAGACTGTGGGTGAATCATTTCCCTTGTGTGTCAGTTTATGTGTGCTTCCAGAATAATGGGGATGAGAGCAGGACACTCAGCCTGGAGTGACAACACTCAGTGGATCGCTGTGGATTGCTCCCAGGCTCAAGCTTGGGGTAAGTCTGACCTTGCCACCAGCTCATGATCATGACAATTTACTGTCCCCTTCCTTTACTCTCCTTAAAGTCTTTGCCTGGATAACAGCTGGTAGCCCTGGGGTGATATGTAGAAGGAGCCTGGGCCTGTAGGAAGCCTCGGGAAGCCACGGCTGGATGGCCGTGCATAGGTGGGGAGAGGGCTCAGCCAGGAACCATCTTCTCTTAACCATGGATGGGGAGATGTCCTCAATGTCTCTGGAAACCTTGGGCCCTAAAGACTGTATAGCAGAATTGGGGACATAGCCGGGACACTTGCCGCCTGCTCATCAATGCGCCGGAAGTCCAGGTACACAAGGTCAGGAAGATAGGCATAGATGAACTCCTTGTACTCCTCTGCCTCAGCAATGGGGTTTTCAGAGAGGGTGAGTGTTCGCAGGCATGAGAACTGGCGCAGGTAGATGATCTGAGAAGGGAGTTAGCAGAGGTCTGCTATAGAACTGGAATAACACATAACACCTCCACCCTCTACACCCTTCTTTTCCTTAGTCTACAGTCTGGCCAGGGCACCAGGTGAGGGCCTGTGGCTTCTGAGTCAGACTTTAGTTCTGAGACCAGTCACAAGATTTCAGAAGAATCAGACAAGGAGAGCTCAAAGCCTAGCTGAGGGACATTTGGCAAATGATCAGTCTAGTGTGTGAGTCTTGATTCCCTTCTCTATAAAACAGGCAGAATGACATGGTGTGTCATCAAAAGGCCAAATGAAATAAGCTATGAGGAGCAGTCAGCAAGGTGCACAACACCCACTGACTGACTGCTTACAATAGTGTGACCTTTTAGATAGTAAAACCACACGAAGGCCCCAAGTCTCCTTCACTAAATGGAGCTGGATTTCTGGCTCACCTTTTATTCACTGGACAACAGCAAGAAGAGCATTCTGCTTGATGCTGTTTATCCTCCCTATGCTTTGGCTTTAGTAAAACGGGGAGATCAACCACATGGCTGGTGCTTGCATGACAGCAACATTGAAACACAGACGCTGCACTGTACACCAGACAGGTAAGGTTTCTCATGGCCCCTGCATTGGCTCCTGCTTCCAGATTCCTGCCTTGAGTTCCTGCCCTGACTTCCTTTGGTGATAGACTGTGATGTAGAAGTGTAAACAAATAAACCCTTTTCTCCCCAAGTTGCTTTTGGTCATGGTGTTTTATCACAGCAATAGAAACCCTCACTAAGACCCAGCTATGGAAGAGCAGGGGGAGCACAGTCCAGGAAGCTAAAGGCCCTGAGGCAGCAGAGAGCTTGGCACAGTCACCAACAGCACTCATCTGAGGTTGCTGCGGAGAATGGGGAGGGGACAGGTGGGAGGACATAAGACACAAGCAGAAACAATATCAGAGGCTGCTTCCTAGAAGAGCACACAGGCTTTCAGCAAGAATTTCCATGTGTTCTAAGAACTATGGAAGCCACTGGAGTCTTGCTTGTGGAGTTGAAGGCAGTATCTGGTTTAATTTCTAAAAGGTTTTTCAAATAAGAGTCCCCTTTACATCTTTTAGCCACAGAGAGAAAAAGTTGCTGACAAAATGCATGGCAGTAGGTAAGAGTGAGCGGGAAGCCCCTAGAGAAGTCTGGCAGAGATGTACGATACCCTCTGATCTAGCAGCCCCACTCCAGAGTTTACCTTGCAGATGGGCCAGTGCAGGTGTAGGGACCCCTGTTCTACTACATCCTGCTCACAGACACACACTATGTCCTGTGTATAATGGCAACAGCTGGAAACAACCTTGAATGATACCCTAGAGAATCAGGGCCACATGATGAGTGATTCAGCAAGGGGATGGAGCTCGTCTGCAATGGCAGGAATCATACTAAGGGCTGACTGGGGAAGAGAGGGGTCAGTTGAAGGTGGGTGCCTGGAGGACAGCTGGACAAATGTGATCTTAGTTCCCAGGTCACCTGCACACACTTGACCACACGCAGGCTTTCCCAGGTGCCTCTCTAGCTACTGCTCACTTGCCTTTTTCTTGTTGGCTAGATGGAGGCTTTGCTCTGTCACAGCCCAAGGCCCTGTGGTATTTGTGGCATGGGTCCCCAGGCCCGGTACTCACATTCATTATGTTGCCAATCTGGTTGTTGCCTAGTGACAGCACCTGAAGCTTCACCAAGGCATCGAGAGAGTCTATCTTGGCGATCCGGTTGTTGGACAAGCTCAGGTCCTCCAGGTTGACCAGGGTATCCAGCCCCTCAATGGCCTCGATGTTGTTGAAGGACAAATCTGAAAAGGAGGAGGACTCTGAGGGGTCTAAGGATATACTGCTTGGGTTAGATGAGGGATGGTCCTGAAACAAAACCATTAGGCTGCTTAGAGCTCTTGGGAGTGACATGGAGCTGAGGAGCTGACCCACTGTTCTGGAGATTCCAGGAGTACCAGACTGACTGTTTCCTGAAGCTTTCTGACTGTCATGTACCAGTTCTGTTAGCTCCCCTCTGACTGGGAAGTCTGCTCAGCCCTGTCAGTTCTGGGATGAGACCACCCAGTAGTGGGCCTAAATCAGTATATCTGGGGGACAGGCAGAGTTGGGAGATGGCCTTTCCTTTATATTTATGAACATTCTAGAAAGACTGCTTCCCATGTGCTTAGCATTTTCATTTACCACATGTTCATATGCATGTCCTCTGACACCTCCAGGTGGTGGTTTGGAATCTTTCTGTTTGGTCAGTCAGGAAGGAGACGCTTTGAGTCAGGAGGGTGGTGTGGCTAGTATTCAAATCTCCCTCTGGATGAATGGGCAAGCAGGTGCCCTTGTAGGATCCATGGCTTTGCTCTGAGACAGGTTGGCCTGCTGGCTTCTGGGTAGTGGGTATTGCTCAGAACCGGGGCTGGCATGGGCACTTGTTCCACTGTTGAGGTACTGATTTCACCTCCTATAGAGACAGGTGACTCCTAGCCCCAGATGGGCCCCAGAGACCAGGAACCAGTGCTGTACTAGGGTACAGCAAAGACAGCTAACAGGAGATGTGGACCCCACACCAGAAGACTCAGCTCTGTCTGCTTCTGCCACCTGGAGCACACAACTCTCTCTGGCTAGTCAGCCTCTTGGAGCCTGAGGGGCTGCATCTGTGAAGTGGCCCCTTAAGCTCATTAGTGGGGATGCTGTGGCTCCTAATGTCAGCACAAACACAGCTGGGAGTGCTTTGCAGGCCAAGATCTATATTCATGGCCCCTGGAAGGCTGGCAAGATGGAGGAACATGTGCCTTGGGATGAGGCAGGAGTAGAGTTAGCCTAGCTCTGCAGTTGCTTGGCCATGCTTCTCTGAGCTTTATCTCCCTTTCCATTGAATTGAATAACAACAGCCATTAAGCATCTCCTAGGACTATTTTGGGGGCTAAGTAAGACATTTCTAAGGAGCTTTCAGTTTGCCCTCTGTTGTCCCTGTCCCTCAATAGATGGGGAGGCACCTGAGAGGCCAAGCTTCCAGTGACCTTGTCAGTGAAACCAAAAGTTCTTGAATCAGACAGAGATTGACAAGGGAGCCTGTGACCTTCATTTAACTTGTCACCTTGGTTTATCCACTGTAATGATGGGGATGGTGTGTGGAAAAGGAAACTCATAAGAAGTATGAACAGGCCATAATCAGCACACAGCTATGCCCTGTGCTCTTTATAACGGCCAGCTGTCCACCTGTGCCTATGTAAAATGCCAGTCCAGGGCTGCTCCTGTGCCCACCAACCTGAAAGGCTGGCAGGTGGGATGGAGTATTCTGCCTGGTATGCAGCAGCGCGTCTTTGTCATGCTCTGCCCAGCATAAGCCCCAGGCTTTTAACAGACTGTCACTTTCTTGCGCCTAACAGATAGAGCATTTCTGCTGCGCCTGGGCTAACAACAGGCTGGCAGCCCAGTGTCACGGCGATTATTCTGCAGGGAGGCGACGGATGTCCTTGGCAGTGGGCCACCTTCAACAAAGGCAGATGCAGAGCCAAGCCTTACCCAGCCAGACCAGGTGTATAAGGTTTTCCAGGCCCTCGATTCTCTCGATGATGTTGTTGTTCAGCTGCAGCTTCTGCAGGTTCTCAAACTGCCAGAGGTTATCTATGCGGAGGATGTCTGAAACAACCAGAGTGCCAGGATTTGACTAAGGCTGGGGCTGCGAGCCAGGGCCCTGACAGACTGAAATGTACTCATACAGGGCTCTACAGCTCTCTGCCTTCCCTAGAGTTCCTGGGGGGAGGAGGATGTGAGTGTAGGACCAGGACTGTTACTCAGGGCCACTGGGAAGGCTCAATGAGACTGATGTGACAGGTGTGTGTGTGTGTGTGTGTGTGTGTGTGTGTGTGTTAGGCAGGTGTCTGTGTGGAAGTGAGCTGGGCCTGCTCAGGGCAGGAGACTCACTCACACTGCCTCAGGGACTGGGTTGGGGCTCCCAAGGAAACAGGTCTACCTTGGAACACAGGTTGCAAGCAGGGGCGGGCATGGTGGGAGGGTCACTCAACTGGTTTTACTTCTGGAAGGTCATTTTGTAACATTTATTAGGATATTTACTGTCTGTGCTTTTTGACCTGAAATTCCTTCCTTCCTTCCTTCCTTCCTTCCTTCCTTCCTTCCTTCCTTCCTCCCTCCCTCCCTCCCTCCCTCCCTTCCTTCCTTCCTTCCATTTTTCTTTCTTTCTTTCTTTTTTTTTTTTTAGTTGGGGTCTCACTATGTAATCCTGACTGTCCTGGAACTCACTATGTAGACTAGGCTGGCTTCATCCTTCACGGAGATCTGCCCTCTGCCTCCCTAGCTAGACATGCAAATTTAAAAAAAAAATCTGTCTCCAAACACATCATAGAAATATCTATAGGTATGTGAGAGCAGAAAACAGCAGATTCTGGGATGATCACTCACATGACAGAAAGGCAGAGCCCAGACGGCTTGGCAGCGAAGAGACCCTACAGTTGTGAGGACTCGCCCTGGCTGTGTAGCCATTCTTTCCCTGGGCATGTCATGTGGCCAGAGTTTGGTTTCTGTCACTGGAAGCATGAAGCAGATATATATGCCTCCAAACATATGTGCATACATGTACACCCACACAAGTGCACCTGCACACACACAATACATACATACAAAATTTATATATCCAAATGTCCACTCAGGGTGTTCTGTGCATATAGCCTAGAGACAGAACACTTGCTCTTAGTGTGTGTGTGTGTGTGTGTGTGTGTGTGTGTGTGTGATTAGAAGGGCTGACAGGCTATGTTCATCTAGCCCAACAATGGGTGTCACACTCAGGAGGCAGAGGCAGGTGAATCTCTGTGAGGCCGGGTCTATACAAATAGTTGGATCAGTGGGTAAAGTGCTTGCTGTGGGGTCTGACAACCTGAGTTCAGTCTCAGAAGCCACAGTGGAAAGAGAAGGTCTAAGAATCCAGTAGTTGTGCCAGGCAGTGGTGGCACATGCCTTTAGTCCCAGCATCCGGAGGCAGAGGCAGGCGGATCTTTGTGAGTTCAAAGCCAGCCTGGTCTACAGAGTGAGTTCCAGGACAGCCTGGGCTATACAGAGAAACCCTGTCTTGAAAAACAAAAATCGAAAACAAACAGAAAAAGTTGGTCTTCCCACTTCAAATGACTTAATTAAGAAAAAAATCCCTCACAGGTGTTCTCAGTCATTTAGGTTTTAGTTAACTCCAGAGATTGTCAAGTTGACAACCAAGAATAGCCATCACTCCCCTCTTTATTCCAAAACCTTAATCTTATACTATGCTCGTTTAAAGAAATGAAATAATATAGAAGTGAAAGGGTTTTTTTTTTTTATGACTACTAAGAGCCTGGCATAGGGGTGCACACCTGTATCATCAGGAGAACTGCAAGTCTACCCTAGGACGTGTAGTGAGATTCAGCTGAGACTAGTGGTATAGGCTTATAAACCTAACTATTCAGGAGGCTAACAAGTTCAGTGCTAGCCAGCTCAGTGAAAGCCTGTTTCAAAATGGAAAAAAAAAAAAAAAGAAAGAAAGAAAGAGAACTTGGGGCAAATGTGGTGGGGGTAGATGACTTGGTGGTTAAAAGCATCTGTTTGCTCTTGCAGAGGACCCAGGTTTGCTTCCCAGCCCCCACATGTGGTTTATAGCCATCTGTAACACCACTTCCAGGGGGGATCCAATATCACCTTCTGACATCTGCAGGCCCCAGACACAAGGGTGGTACAGACATGGAGATATAGTTCGGTGGCAGAACACCTGGGTAGCATGCCCAAGACTCCAGCTTCAATCCCCAAAGCGAAATTCTACTGACAGCTCACACTTATCCAAGAAATGGGGCCTGTTGGTGAGGTTCTGAGATCAGTGTGGGTGGGTGCTCTGACCCCCTTCACAGGTCTTGGGGATACAGGATCTTCTAATCTATCCACTGTTTTCCCCTTGGGGCTGGAGTGTTACCTTCTATTTCCTCCATGTCCTCAAGGGCCAGGTGACACAAGAATCTGTTGTTTAGGTTTCTGTTTGCTGCCAGATTTCCCAAACTAACTTTGTTTCTGCCTCTATGTGTTTCTGGAGGTGGTGCACAGTTCAGCCCAAGGCTCCCAGCCACCTCCTATTTCTGGTCTGGATTTTCCTGGTGCCTACAGTGGCTCTGCTATCTCACAGGCCAAAACCCAGCCCAGATTCACCCTTTGCTATGGTGGCTTCCAGCTGGGTCACTTTAGGTAGGTGGCTTTGGCACACCTGTACATAGCTTTCCCTTAGGTAACACCAGGTGGTAGGGAAAGGCCAAAATATCCCAATGAACAAGGATATGTCTGACAGTTAGCTCCAAATGAACTTCTCACCTGAAAGCTGCTTTAAACTTTCAAACAGCCACCAAAGCCACTTCTGTGGCCACCACTTTGGCAATGCTATCATCATTGTTCCCTGAGTCACAGTAGTAGCCATCGCACTAGATTCCTGTAACCACCCCACCCCTCATCCCCACCCCCACCCTCACCCCTGAATGTAGCCAGCAGGGTTCTGTGAGAACTCAAGTCCCACCCTATCCTGTTTCTACCCAGGATACTTGGGAATCCTAACTCACTATAAAAGCCAAATGCATTTTATTATTGTCTGAGGCAAGCACCGGCTGACGATATGACCTCCCTGGTCTGTCTGCACACTGGCTTCCTCAGCAGGCCTTCTCAGACTGGCTCTGGCCTACCTCTTGGCCTTTCACTGGTTGGGCACTGAATCTCACATACTCCCCCTGCCCCAATATGTAGATCTCCATATGGTTCCCTTCCTCATTTCCTTTAAGTATTTATTAGGCTGTCACCTTGGCAAGGCTCTGGCCACTGTAGAAAACACTGCACCCAACTCTGATTTCCCTTTTCTCCCCTCTTTGCTCTATTTCCCCCACGGCACACACTGCCTGCAACACTCTAATTTCCTTGTCTTATTTGTCTCCCTCACACCAACTCCATAAAGGTAAGGTTCTTTGTCTTTGGGGCTATGCTGTGTTGAATCCAAACTCCTGGTACAGCATCTGGCACCTCTTAGGCACTTGCTCAGTCCTGGCAGAATGCCCATTAGGTGGGGGAGGTGGCTGGGAAGGAAGTGGCTTCTACTCATCCACTCCTCCTTTCAGGGAAGGTACAGCTCTGGGTCATCCCTGGAGGCCACACCCAGAGAGGCCTGTGGACTTATAGAAGGCTAGGTCTGCTTGCTCGTGGCTGTCTCCAGTGCTGGGCATAGGACCCTGCATCTTTGCTGTTGACCTAATGCCTAGACAGCTGGGGCCTAAGACATCAGGTCACTTTACTCAAAAAACAGAGGTCTCAGAATCCTCGTCCACTGCCTTCTTCTTCCTCCTGCTCCTCTTTTTGACAGTATTGGGATTAAGAGTCTTGTGCATCGTAAGATCTCTACCACTGGTCTATTTTCTCAGTTCATATATATATATATACATATATATGTATATATGTATTTCTTTGTTTTTATTTTATATGCATGAGTGTTTGACCTGTACATATGTCTGTGTACTACATGTATATAATGCCTGTGGAGGCTAGAAGAGGGCATTGGATGCCTGGGAATGGAGTTACAGACAGGTGGGAGCTGCCATGTGGGTGCTGGGAATTGAACCCGGGTCCTTTGGAAGAGCAGCCTGTACTCTTAATCACTGATCCAGCCACCCCCTACTCACTCCTTATATTTGTGAGATAGGGTCTCACTTTGTAGAACAGTCTGGCCTTGAGCTGGAAGTCAAGCCTCTGCCTTCTGAGTACTGAGAGATAGAAGTAAGCTAAGCTCTCTCCTCCCTCTCACTCCTTCTGTCCTGGCTCACTGGGTCACAGTCGCTGGCTTTCCAGCATGACCCAGGCACTGCATACATGTTGTCTCACTTATCTTTCCAGCCAGAATTTGAGACAGGAGCTACTTCCTGTTCCACAGATGGGGGCACTGAGACAAACAGTAAGTCTCTGCCTGTCCTGAGCCATGTCGTCCACTGGGCTGCCCTGCCACACCCAAGCTGCCTCCCTGCTGTGGGCTCTCTATGCTCTTTCTCTTTGGACACCCTACCCCTGAAGCACTCCCTCAGGTGCTGGATCCACCTCTTTCTCCCTGCACCCCTACCCTGGCCCCAGCAATGTGGGGTCTCATTGGTTCTGTCCATCAGGGATCCCTCCATTCCAAGGACTCCATTCCGGGTCAGTGTGGAGTCATAGGATAGAGAAAGCATGGTCTCTGGGGCTCACTTAGATTTGGAGCAGGGCAATTCTATCTTTTTTTCCTGTTCTTATTCAGAATCAGGAGTATTGTGGACAAATTACGGAGCTACTGGATAAAGTTGATGAAGCATGCCCCACCTCCGTTCCTGTGCCTGGTGGGCTCTAACCCCTATGCACTGACCTCTGACTCTGTGAAATTTGGGGATTTGAAATAGGGCAGAGAAAGCCGGGGAAGTCCAGCTGCACCCAGACCTCACTCAGAGCACCCAGGATACGTACTACGGAAGTCCAGCTGCAGTGACCGGACATCTTTGAAGAGGATGCCCTCCTGCTTGGCTAGCTGACCAGCCTCCTCCTGGGGGCCTTGCTCCACAACAGCTACCTTGAGCATGTCATCGTCCATCACCTTTGGGTCCATCGAGTCAAATGGCCGGCTCATCTTCCCTGAGAAATTGAGTTCCTCTTCACAGACTGTTCCTTTGGTTTGAGAGCACAATTAGGCTGTCAGTCATGGTGTCATAGCCTGCCAGGAGGCCACAGACTGCCCACTCCCACCCCTTGCCTGATGTACCTTGGAGCAAATGCATTTCTGGAAGGTGGCCCTAAGCCTTCCCAGCAGCTGCCTGAGCCCTTAACAGGGGTTCACTGCTTGACTTCACAACCACAGTGGGGTCTTTACCTGGGCCTACAGGGCTGGTGCCCACATGGGTCTCCTTAACCTGTGGTTCTCGGGTTTCCTGTGGCTAGTCTCTGACCTTCTGTTTCTGTCTTTACCTGGGTCTCTTGGCACAAGCCACTGACAATGATCCTTGGAAGTGCCAGCCTGCAGTGGCCCTTCTGGGTGTACCTCATCTCCTGGTAGAGAGTCATGCATGGAGGAACCACTGACCCAAGGTGGCCATTCATGTTCTCCCTTGAGAAATGGGAACCTTGGAGTCTCAGAACCAGAGTGACCATATGAGCTGGTTGGTCATCTAGGGAGGACATATGTAGCTAGAGCTCACCAGGCACATGGATTGGTAGAAAGCAGGAGGAGAAGTGCACACACATACACATACACACACACACACACACACACACACACACACACACACACACACACACAGAGAGAGAGAGAGAGAGAGAGAGAGAGAGAGAGAGAGAGAGAGAGAGAGAGCAGGTGTTTATTTGCTGGCTTCCCTAAGTCCAGCCCCTGTACAAGTTAGTGTCCCCTTTTGTAATTTTGGATTTCTTACATTAAGTTCTCTGCTACTTAAGCTGAATCAGGTTCAGTTGCTAATGGCCCAAAGGGATCTGTGGAGGCACTGTGGTGGAAGGCAGAGTCTATGTATTGGGTTAATTTTACTTGACTGCTGTGCCCGGCTGGGTAGAATCACAGACCTGAAGGGCTAGCTGCTCAGACATCATTGTGATCATTTTCAACTCCAGAAAGGCGGGGTCACTGGAATTCTGCCTTCTGGATACTCTGGGAGTCAGTCCTCCTCTGCTCCCACTTGCATCTCACCTCCCGTCTTACTGGCTACCTTTTATCACAGGTCTTCCTGAACCTCTCTGGTCCTCTCCATATTGATCCCAGGTGTCGCTTCCCTCTCTGCCTTCTATTCCACAGGGCCAGGGCAACTCCTGAGACTGTTCCACCAGGAACCCTGGCAAGCTGTCTTCCTTCTGAGATTGCCTCCCTCTTTGCTCTGTTACAAACCATTTGAATGCAGCATATATGTGTATTCACTTTCTATTCTTTCATTATCCCTGATCAAGGATTCCAACATCAATAATTCTTGTGTGCCCTGCCCTTCCACTCCCCGACCCATGTTGTATAGTCATTTCCTCTGAATTAAAATATTCCTTCCTGGAGGGAGAGTGACTCATAAGACTCAGGAAGCTCACAAAGTTGCAATACTAGGATGTACTTAAGAGTTTGTGTCAGAACATAAACACGAACATGCCTTAGGCAGGAGGATCTCTGTAAATTTGAGGCCAGCCTAATCTACACAGTGAGTTCCAAGGACCCTGTCTCAAAACAAAACAAAATAGCACCCAAAACAAACAACAGAGCTTATATAAGGAGTAAATTTCTGAGGAAGAAAAGACAGTCTTTGATAGAGGGGCTTGTAAGTTAGGCCTAGAACTCCAGGATGCAACTACATTGATTTTTGTCACCCATGCTGGGATTGGCTTTTTAGCGGTGCAGCTGCTTTTGAGTCACTCCTCCTGTAAGGCTGCAGTGAGTGACTGTAAGTGACTGCAGTGAGCTCACTGGCTCACCGAGCTATACTTAGATGGGATGGTTTCTTTGATCTCCCATGGTCCCTGCTTTTCCTCCATCTGTGCCCTGCATCCTTCAAAACCTCAGCCTTGTCTTCCTACTCTCTCCAGCTGACTCTTTTCCTCATGGTGACTGACTGATTCAACCTCCCAGGACAATTCTTATGCAAATCAGCTAGCTCCTATTCTTCATAGACAATTTTTCTTAAAGTCCCTCTTAATTCACCACCAACCTCAAAATTTATTTACTTCTGGGGAAATTTTAATGTGTTTTATTTGTCAGATGTTATCTGAAAAGTATTTGGAGCTTGTTGAAAAAAAAAAAAGGTATTGTACTTTGGGAAATGACTCAATTCTGCTGTCAAAACTTTGACCTCCATTTCATCAAAGTCCATTAACTGTGACAGGTCAAGCTAGCTTTCAGTCAAGCTCAGCAGGTTCTATGCAGTATAGGATTGGTGTTATCAACGCTAAATGTTCACACCCAGGGCAGGACTTTGGTTCTGATTGTGTATCTTTTGAAAAATAACTTCACCATCTCAAATCTTTGTCTTTTCCCATTTAGGTGGATAATTCCTTCCTCCTCCATTTTTGTAAGATCTTGTTTTTGGTCTACACATCCATACTGAATAACTACTACAAGCTATGAATAACTCATCAGACCAATCTTGCGATTCAGACATAAATAATCATACCAATAATTACTTACAATGACAAGTTAGTAGGTATGGGGAACTATGAAAGCACTTAGTAGGGACAGTTGGCCTGGCCAGGGAAGACAGGATTTAAAGGATAAAAAGAAAAGAAAGCAGGAAGAAGGAACTACACAGCAAGACCCGAAGCAAGAAAGCAGAAGTGATGTAGGGCTTGCCTTGCATATCTATCCTATGATGGCTAGGAGCTCCCAGGGCTTATGAGGAAGAGATGGATGAGATTTTATCTTTAAAAAGCTCATTATTAATAGATTTTTGCACCTCCCCCACACAAATAAATTTCTCTGTCAATGCGGTAATCCAGATTAAGCCGGATTGAAAAAGTATAACAACAGGTATATTGAGCAAGCCAGAGAAGTTGCACACCCAAGCCAGGCCAGGAAAGTTTTATAGACTGTAGGTGATGGGTGATGATGTTTCTACCATAAGCTGGGGTTGTGTCCAAGTATGGTCAAAGGCTGAGTGAGCTCTTAGGTGGAGATTTGGGCAGCTGGCATCTTTAGGGAAGGAAGCAACAGTAGCCACCAAGAATGTGGGAACTGGGCTTTTGGGAATCTTTGTTCAAAAATTCTCTGAGTGGGCAGGGTTTGGGGAGAGAGAGAAGGGGAGGGAGGGAATGGGGCTTCCAGAAGGCAGGGGCCAGCCAGAGCCTGCAACTGAACAATTATATTGCTGGGCCAAGAATTACAAAAGGAGTGAGTCTAACGAGAAATGGTGGCGCTTGCCTTTAATCTCAGTACTTGGGAGGCAGGTGCAGGCAGATCTCTATGAGTTTGAGGTCAGCCTGGTCTACATAGTGTGTTCCAGACTTCTACACACACACACACACACACACACACACACACACAGACCCTGTCTCAAAAAAAAAAAAAGAAAAGAAAAAGAAAAGCAAGCAAACAAAGAAGGAAGGGAGGAAGGAGTATGGGGGGAGGGTCTGGGACATCTCTAGGTGCTTAGTTTATATGTAGGACTAATCATTCCCAGTTTGAGACAATATAGTTTGGAAGGTTGTGGCCAAATAAAGTGATTGATTGGTCCAGTAGGGTTAGAAAGTGGGGTGGGGGGAGTTTAATAGAAAAAGAAACGGAAATAAATTTCCCTTCAGAAGAACTTTGCTAGGAGAGTTGAAGGTTCATGGCCACAAACATCCATGAGGAGCCCTGAAGTGGGAGAGCATTGGAGGAGATGACATCATAGTCTAGGCAGCCATGAGGATCCCTGAAGGAAAAGACAAACCTTTCAGTTCCATTAGCTCCCTCAGATTCAGAGAACAAAGGAAGTTTCTGACTCATACATTTTTTGGGGGGTGGTGGTGGTGGTGGTATTTTCTTTTTTAGTTCCATACCATGTGATCTGGCCTGACCTAGTCTATATGACCCATGGCATGGTGGAAGGCCTAGGCAAGAGAGTAAAGTTGCAATTCAAGATTGTCTTGGCCCAGGTATCAGGAGCTGAGCTTGCTCGAAGCTTAAGAGGGGAGACAGAGAACATTGTGAGAGTTACAAGATCACAGTCCATCTATAACCAACCTTGAGGAAGGATACTGAAGGGATGTGGCCTGATTTCTGGGGGTAACAGCAACAGCTATGAATAACTCAGAGAGGTCTTCTGTTTCTGACATGGATTAAAAAATCACCCAATATTTACTTACAAATAATGACAAGTTAGTGGATGTGTGGAACTATGAAAGCACATAGTTGCAGAATATTATTTTAAGGTGTGTTACTTTGGTTTATGTTGCATTTGTTTAACTCTGTGAATCTGTGATTCTTTGCCTGTCTAAACCTGATGGTGAAATAAAGAGCTGAATGGCCAGTATCAAGGCAAGAGAAAGGATAGGAGGGGCTGGCAGGCAGAGAGAATAAATAGGAGGTAAAATCTGAGAAGAGGGATAAGGAGCAAGAAAGAACAAGGAGAGGAGGATGTCAGGGGCTGGTCACCCAGCCAGCCAGCCAGCCATGGAGTAAGAGTAAAAGTAAGATATACAGAAGCAAGAAAAGAAAAAGGTCCAGAGGCAAAAGGTAGTCCCACTAATTTAAGAAAAGCTGGCAAGAAACAAGCCAAGCTAAGGGCTGGGTATTTATAAGTAAAAATAAGCCTCCGTGTGTGATTTATTTGGGAGCTGGGTGGTGCCCCCCCAAAAGAGCAAAGAGTAAAAGAGCCAAGGAGTAAAACATCAACAACACAGAGTAGGGATCTTTGTAACATCAAGCTTTTCTAGATTGACCAATATGTAGATTCACCAAAGATTTACCTCTTGTCTATAGTAGAACTCAATTTTCTAATCATGACTCTATTGTAACAGCATACTAGGAACAACCATTATCACAGCTCATGTTTCCAACTGTTCTTCTCAGGCCAAGGCCCAAGGAATCCTCCCCTGTGGGGATTATATCAATAATTTATACAAGTGGGTGCTGGTTGACTTGCCTGATGGTGTCCTTGGTGAAGACCAGAGGTAGGATGTGGAGAAGAAGTGGAAAGCTTTACTTACAAATCAACCAGGTAGCCTCTCCACTGCGGAAAAAATCCAGGCTTTCCTGAGAAACAACAACCTGGGTCAACTGGACCTGAAACACTGTATTTGCCACTGTATTTGCTATGTAACTAAGTGTTACATGTCAGCTCTATGAGCTATTAAAAAGGGTGCCTTAGTGCTCTTACTTCCCAGCCTGGGGTGGGGGGTGGGGCTGGGAGGTCGTACAGTGAATTACTGATAGAGACTGATACGGAACCCTAGTATCTGTATTCCCTTCCCAAGCGCTTCATACAGCACCAAATGAAGTAACTTATTGCAGATCAAGAGGAAAGGGTACCTCTCTTTCTATGAAACTAATCAGTCCAGGAAACTGGCAGATGGATCCTGTTCCTACTAGCTTTTGCGGGCTTTGGGATCTATACTCAATTTTCTTCTCCAAAGGCCTGGTAATCTCAGAACAAGTGTAAAATGACGTGTGCGCTCATTTTACAAATGAGAAAGGGTCAGGTTGGGAGTCCTTACAGAAGAGTTTCAAGACAGATTTGAATCAACCTCTGCTCTTGGAGTCTTTCTGGAGTTTAACCTCATGCTTCTTACCTTCCTAAGGACCCTCCTTCAAGTGGACGCGTCGCTTGGTTGCTAGGTAACCAAGCACCGCCACTCGGTCGCTAAGGGGAAGTCCAGCAATAAATATCCTGGGTGAAAGTTGATGTGTCACGTGACCGCATTTCTGGGCGGCGAAACGCTTCTAACACCAACCAGCCTTGAAGAAAACAAACCTCTCACCAATCAGCACCGTCAATGCACCGCAACTTCTAGTTACTCTTTCTTTACTCGGATAATTGACACGCCTTTTATCCAATCATAGTAAGGATTCTCTAGACTGACTAACAGGGTAATGAATCAAAATGAAGGGCCGCTCGTTTGGAGGCGGGTCCAGGGGGGTTGTGCCACTAGGCTGACGGGGACCCCAATGACTTAGCTTGCTTGGTGCCCAATCGGACGCTGCGGGGTGGGTGGGACTTCACTGAGAGTGGCGTGCCGTCCAATCGGAGGCTGGCTGAGTAGACGCTGCCCAATAGGGATGCACCCAGAGGGCGAGGTCAGGCAGGCGCTCGGCGTTCCCGAGGGTGGGGCGGGGGCAAGTGTCAGTCAGGGCGAGCGCGGCGCGGGCAGTGGAGACCCGCGGCATACAGGCATCCGGGCCGGAACGAGGCCTGCAGAGATGGAGTTCCTGCTGGGGAATCCGTTCAGCACCCCTGTAGGGCAGTGTCTTGGTAAGGCCGCGCGTGGGGCAGGCGTCGAGTGAGCCACAGAGCGGCTGGCCGGGCTGGTGAGGTCCGGGGCCTCCTCCCGGCACAGATACCACTTCACGTGCGGGTTGGGCCTCTGCCAATAAGTGGTGTCATCTCAAAGGTGGACCGGGCATCCTTGTCACGAGGCCTTTGCCTGACGCTGGTGCTACCTCACCCTGCCAGGAGGCTCCCCTGAGGTGCAACTTGGATTCTGAGAGGCACCCTGCATCCCTACCCATCAAGGCCCAACCTTTCCAAGTCTCTCCCTAGAAGCAGTGCCCATGCTGGACTGCCTACCCTTGCGTATTGGGAGATGTCACTGCGAGCAGTCTTCTCCAGGCATCTCGCCGCATCTGCTCTCAGGGCACCTTTCTCCCAGAGTCTTTGTGGAATGTCACTTCTTTCTTCCATCCCCGTCCCTACTCAATGGTACCAATGGCTCTGAGGCTGGGCAACTTCCCAGCAAATGTCCCATGCTGCACGACTTCTAATTTGAGCTGCAACTCAGCCAGGCTGTAGGAGGGACTGGAATGGGGGAGGCGCTCCGGTAAGGTGACTGTCTCGGCAGTGGGATGGCATGTCTGCAGAGCCTCCTAGGAAAGAAGGGAGGCCGGACGTGCTGCTTGTTGATAAACACTGCTCTGGAACCCGGAAACTTGGACTCCAATAGTGACTTCGCTCGGGACTCTCCTTGACATCGTTCTCGTTTGTCACACGAGGTGTTTAGGGATAAGATGTAGTGGGACTTTCCAAGTTATCAAGTTTTTAACCTTCCTTGTTGATAGTCAGTGTTCCTGACATTGACTCTTGTTCCCCCACTATATTAAATTGGCAAGACTGAAATCTTGCTGGTAGTACAGCACTCAGGTCACCTGTCAATACTATAAGGAGCCAGAGATGGGCAGCATGCCACATATGGAAAAGCACAAGCAAAGCAGCCGCTGTGAAGTTTCCTTATTGAAAAAGCTACGTGCAGACTGGGGCATAGTTCAGTGGTAGAGCTAGCTAAGCACACACAAAATCCTAGATTTGATCTCCAGCATTGCAAGTAATAATAATAAACAAGCAATTTGGCTTTTCACCCAAGGCAGGAACTTATGCCAAGGGATCAGTCAAAAATGCTGATTAATGTCTTTTAAAACTATGTTTCAGTGCCAGAGTGCTGGCTCACTAGTTAAGAGCACTGGCTGTTGATCCAGGTTCAATTCCCAGTAGCTGCATTGTGGCTCACAACTGGGTGTAATTTCAGTTCCAGGGGATTGGTTGCCTCTTCTGACCCCTTTTATATACATGGCATGTAAATGGTGCACAGACATACAGGCAAACAGAACACCCACACATAAAATGTTTAAAAATTAAACATTAGAAGTGGGTCAGTATCTTGTATGAACAGGGATCTGTACTGTCCTTGTGGGTCAGACTAGTCCGGGCAGTGAAGATCTGCTTATTTTCTGCTTTGCATATGAATTTATAGCCTACTTTTCAAACTTTAGAGGGGCCTGTGAACTTACTGAGGCTTCTTGTGTTGGTTGCATGGCATTTTAGGGACATTTTGTTTCTTCTTGGTACAGTGTCTTTTATAAATGATCATGGATACTGGGACCTGAAAGTCTTTTCCCACTTCTATGACACGTTGTTCTCTGATGCTCACTCCAGTATCACTTTATTTTTTTTCAATTTTATGTGTTTGTTTTGTCTTCATGTATGTCTAGACACCACTTGTGTGCCTTGTGCCTGCAGAGGCCAGAAGAGGGTGTAGGATCCCCTGGAACTGGAGTTAAAGACATTCTGAGTTTCCGTGTGAGTTCCAGGAATAAAACCTGGGTCCTCTGGAAGAGCAGCAAGTGCTCTTAACCACTGAATCATTTCTCCAGAATCCCCTCTCTTTTTGAAAATATTTTGTTTTATTTATGTATATGTGTGCATGTATCTGTGTGAGTGTATACATACATGTATGTGTTTGTGTGTGCCTGTGAAGGAAGACATTGGATCCCTGAGAGCAAAATTACAGGCATTTGTGATCTGGCTGGTGAGGGTGCTAGGATCTTGTTTTGTCCCTGTTTTTAAGTGTTATTTCACTGCTGTCCAAACTCATGTCTCAATTTAGTGTTGAGTTCAACTCAGTGAACTTGAGGGTTTTGTAGAGTTAGGGGAAGGAACCAGGAAGGTATAAAGGGCAGCATATCAAAAGAAGAAATAAGGGGTATAGGGGTATTTGAGTGGCCATAAATAAATAAATAAATAAATAAATAAATAAATAAATAAATGTGTTAGATGTGACCTGGGTTGAATGACCTTGGCTTTAGAACCTGAGCCCTAGTGTGACTGCCTGCTGAGCAAAGACTAGGGGAGGGTGGGGAGAGACTTGTGTTTAGAGTGCTGCGGTTTGAAGGGGATGATGCCTACCAGCCATTGGTATCTAATCTGGAACATTGTAGAGACTCAGTAACTTGAGCCATCTTTGTGTTCACATCATAATAATTAAGTCTGGGTTGTGTTTTCTATCAGAAGAGGCCATTCGATGGGACTGGTTTATGACCTGGGGAGGAAAATACCCTCCCAGGCCTTAGGTCCACTGTTGCTTATGAAAGACACTTGAGGGGCTAGATAGATGGTTCTTATTAAGAGCATGTTTTGCACTTGCAGAAGCCACAAGTTCAGTTCCCAGTGTCCACATGGCAGGCAGCTCATGACCATCTGCAACTGGAGTTCCAGGGGGATCTGACACCTTTTTTTGGCCTCTGTGGCATGCATGTGGCACATATACCTACATACAGGCAAACACACACATTTGAACAGTAAATAAGTAAATAGATCTTAAGAAAAATGAGTTTGATCATGAAAATGATGAAGGGTTTCTGTTGGTAGGCAGCCAACAGTCAGCAGCTAGGCCTTAGTCATTTTAGTTTGGAAAAATGATAAATTGACATATTGAAATTTTAATTGATATTCTGTAGTATTGTGTCAAAAAGTAAACATGATTTTTGGTATTGTGATTTCTTTAACTATGTACATATGCTGGGAATGGTGGTACATGCTGGAAATCCCAGGAGGAGATGGAACCAGGAGGATCAGGAGTTCAAGGTCAGCTTCTGCTACATAGAGAGTTTGAGGCTGTTGTGGGCTACATGAGACTCTATCTCAAGACACTGTCAGCTGGCTGGAGAGATGGCTCAGCAGTTAAAAGCACTGGCTGCCCTTCCAAAGACCCTGAGTTCAATGCCCAGCAATCACATGGTGGTTCACAACCAGCTGTAATTAGATCTGGTGCCCTCTTCTGGCCTGCAGGCAGACATTCAGGCAGAACACCATATATATAATAAATAAATCTTGAAAAAAAAAAAAGACACCATCAGCAACAATAATAAGTATGTTCTGGGGATGAGGAGAGGGTATACAACCACAAGGCTACTGCTTTAAACAGCAGTTGGGACTGGAGAGATGGTTACTGTCTGCTCTTCCAGAGGACTCAGGTTTGATTCCCAGCACCCACAGGGCAGCTCACAACTGTCTGTAGCTCCTATTTCAAGAACTCTGAGAATCTTCTGGCACTGTGGACACCACCAAGTATGCATGTGATGGGCAAATGTATGTGTAGGCAAACTACCCATATACATACAAATAATAAATAGATAAATCTCTAAAAAATGTAATAGCAACTATGGGGCTGGAGAGATGGCTCAGAGGTTAAGAGCACCTATTGTTCTTTCGGAGGACCCAGGATCGATGCCAGTACTCACATGGTGACTCACAATTACCTGTAACTTTAATTCCAGGGGAACCAATACCTTATTTTTATCTCCATGGGCTCCTGCATGCTTGTGGTGCACATACATGCACTCAGGCACACACACATGCACATGAAAGAAAAATATTTAAATTTAAGATGGTAGCTAAAAGCTATTTACAAGGATCATGTTTTTCTTCCTGCTGTTTTGTCATAAGTTGTCCTTCCTGCTTTAGAGATGAAGAAACTGAGGCTTGGAGGAGTGGAATGACTGCTTAGCTGGTAGGAAAGAGAGCCAGGAACTCTAGTCCTGGGATTTAGGACTTTGGGAGAAAACACAGATGTCTGGACTGCTGGTGAGCATAGGAGTTTAGAAGACATCAGAAGAGGTTGGATGACAGGAGTGGGTGTGTCCTCTGAGTCTGAGGTACTATTCAAGGCAAGAGAAGGATCTGATGAGCCTTGGGGACAACTGAATGAGCAGGGAGAGGGTGAGGGCATAGGCTTATCTGCCCACCATACTGAGTGAAGAGAGGTGGCTGTGGGGAATGTGGTAGGTAGGGTTGAGTGACAAGCTGAGGATCTACCCAGGGTGGGCAATGTCAAAGATGACATTTTTTTTTCTGTGCTAGGATTGGAAGCCAGTGCTAAGTGTGACTTTCATTAATTGGCTTCAACTCTTAGTTTCTAGACTTCATTTTCCATTAAGTCCTTATTAGCTGCTCATGCCTCATACCTAAGTATCTTGGCCATTTCTAAGTATCTGTAAGGACCCAGGCCTTGGGAATACAGGTGTTTGTGGGGTTATACTTGGACCCAGGGCCTTATGAGTACCAGCAAGTATGGTATGCAGATATTAAAAAGCTACTATCAAAGAGCTGTTAGGAGAAAACATCCTCACTAGACATGTCCTGGACTGGAGTGGCTGGTGGGGAATTTTTTAAATATTTATTTATTTTATGTGTGTGAGTGACCTGTCTTGTCTTCAAGCATACCAGAAGAGGGAATCAGATCCCATTATGGATGGTTGTGAGCCACCGTGGTTGCTGGGAATTGGACTCAGGACCTCTGGAAGAGCAGCCAGTGGTCTTAACCACTGAGCCATCTCTCCAGGCCCTGGAGAAATTTTTGTAGACTTCTAATATGGTGCTGTTTGGTTCAATGCTTAGCCTGCCTGTGTGGTGCTGGTATAGCTATTTGTGCTTTTCATGTATGGATCTTGTCCTTTGTTCTGAATGGTGCTCGATAGTAGAATGTGCACTTTGGAGCTAAGAAGCTAAACCAATTCAAGATATGATGGCGTAATCTCAGCCTCCTTCTACTCAGCATTGTCCTGCAGAAGCCTGCCATTTTCCATGTGTTGGCTAGACATGTTTTCAGGTATCTCTTTCCTTCAAAGTACTTCAGCAACAGACAGGAGACAGATACTCAGTCACCGAGTTTGTGTTTGGAAACTGGGTGGTGTTGGACAATGAAGTATTTCCCAGTGTCCTGTGAATAGGGGATGATGAACTCTAGCCTGCCTATTTATACCAAGAATAATTAGTTGTCCCTCTGAGTGTTGTAACAGTTGGCAGTTGCACAAAGCCCGTTGGCTTTATCATTTTCTTTAGTCCTTGCAACTGTGTCTGATACACAGGAGGAGACTGAAAGGAACTTACAGTGTCTCACTGAGTACCAACGATATGCAGACTCTCTGCACAGAATATCATCAAATCCTCAGAACACTGGATTATTTGAATCTTGTCATTTCTGTTTCACTTAAAGAAACTCATGCTCTGTGTAACTAAGAGACGTGTAGGCCAGTGGCAGAGTGAAGCTTGGAATTCACTCCTGGCCAGTGCTCACTTGGCACTTTTTGGACTCAGAATGCATAATTCATCAGCACCAGAACCCGGAAGGCCTGCTAAGTTGGAATGCTGTGCCCCATTCTTAGAGTTTCTGAGGCAGGGTATAGAACTTTCCATTTCTAATCAGCTCCCTAGCCATGCTGTTGTTCTCACTGGTATACTTTGAGAATCATTGCCATAGATGGAATGTTTGGCTTCTTTTCATCTCTTCTTTATCTTTCTTCAAACACTAAATATGGGCTTTTGGGAACCATCTCTAAAGGGTGATTATTTCAAATTCATTTGTTTAGACATTTAGTGCCTTTATATTGTCCACCTGTACATGCCAGGCTATTCAGTCAACCAAGAACTTGGACAGGTACCTAGCTCATATAAGACAGAAAGCAATTGGGTAAGATGGGACAGGTTAATCAAGTAAAAGAATAAAGGAGAGGAGGATATTAATAAGAGTAGCTAAATGTTGTTTTATTTTTAAGTTCATTATTAAATTTCTATGTCCCAGAGGCCAAAATGCTCCTTGCATCTTATAGTCATTTAATCTTCACAGCAGTGGAGTAAAGAGATACTGTTATTATCTCTGATTTGCAGATGGGAACCATCAAGACAGCACAAAGATGTGTTAACCTGCTTAGGGTCCTGTGGCTAGTAGTGAGGGACTTGGAGTCTACACCCAGCACTCTGCCTCTAGGATTGCACTGGGCTGACCTGCAGTTGCAGAAAGATCATTCTCCTCTCTTAGCATCAAAGCTCCACCTGTGCAGAGTGAAAAGGGGGGTCCCACTAGGAAATTAGCTGCAGACAGTGTCACTTGCTCCAAGGTCAGGGACAGGGACACCCCTTATGATCCTCCATCAGAAATGAAAGGGGCAGGTCACTGGAGTGCTGGGATAAGGTCTGAGGCTCTGAGAACATTTATCCTTCATTGTCTGGATAGGTTATAAAACACCAGATTGGAAAGACACGAGGGACCAGCTGCTCTTTCTCTTCTGCTGTTTAACACGTGCAAGCAGGGCCTCAGGGAGTGCTCCACCTAGGGCACTATTTGGGGTAGTTCACATCCTCATATAACTGTGCTCTGAAAAAAAAATCAGTGACAACCAGAGAAAATAAGAAACACAGAAAAAATGCAAGGGAGAATAAAATTTCCATCATAAACTTCCTTACTAATTCCTTGAGATTTTTCTTATCTTGTCTTTTTTTCATTCCTTGGAAAGCAGCGTCCTCTAATCTCTCAGCTTGTACCTGTATTATCTCCCTGTACTTAGTTACATATTTTCTGACTTTAGATCTGGAATATCATCGAGGGGCAGGGATAAACATGGTGCTTTGAGGAGTAGCACACAAGGGATGTTACTCTTGGCCTGGCAGATAAATCAGTTTTTGGCTGACCCAGTAGTTTGAAAGGATATAATAACATTCACATTTTGGGGACTGGGCCAGCTTTCTTTTTCCCTTTTAAATTTTATTATTTTATGTGTGAGTCAGGGGATATTTTGCCTGCATATATGTCTGTGCACCACGTGTATGTAGTGTCCAGGGAGACCAGAAGGGGTCATCAGATCCTCTGCAACTGGGGTTGCATATGATTTTGAGCTGCCATGTGGGTGCTGGGAACCAAACCCAGGTTCTCTGGAAGACTAGTAATCGATCTTAGCTCCTGAGCCTTCTCTTTAGCTCCCCAGTTTGGTTTACATTTTTTTTTTCATTTATCTTTTGTGTGTATGAGTGTGGATGTGTGCATGCCACAATGCTCAGGTGGATGTCAGAGGACAATGATTAGGAGTCAGTTCTCGTCTGACATCTTGTGGGTCCAGGAGTTGAACTTAGGTCCTCAAGCCTGTGTGCAAGTGCCTTTATGCACTGTGCCATCTCTCTGGCGCTTACTGTGATTAGAAAAGAGGGTTTATTCAAGCTAGTTTCAGCATCGGTCCCTATTTAGTGTTCCTTTCTCCTGATAAAAGACACTCTTTGATTTTCTCCATCTGAGCATCAAGCCTGCTACCCTCCTTTCTTCAAGCAACCTTCTGAGAGTTTCCTCCTGTTTGTGGCATGATTTGGCCTTGCAGCACACAGTGTTCTTGCCAGTAGAAAAGCAAAATGTGTTACTGTAGCCCAATTTTCCTCATGCACTGTTTGGACTAACTGTTCAATGAAGGCACCTGTGTCCAGTCATGTTCTTTCTTTAAATCATTTAGGTAAAGTCAGGTGGTGATGGCCCATGCTTTTAAATCCTAGCACTGGGAGGAGAGGCAAGTGGATTTTTGAGTTCAAGGCCAGCCTAGTCTACAGAGTTTGTTTTAGGAAGCCAGAGCGAAACAGAGGAATCCTATCTCAAAACCACCCCCAGAAGTAAAATGCATATGATACAATTTATCATTTTGAGCATTTTTATGCCTGTGTTTGTGTGTGGAGGTCAGAGGACAACCTCAGATGTCATCCCCAGGAACTGGCAGGCTCTACCATTGAAGGTCACCAGTTATACTAGCCTGGCTGGCCGGTGGCCCTGTGATCCTCCTGTCTTTGCTTCTCTGGTGTTCCTTTTTTTTTTTTTTTTTTAAGACAGGGTCTCACTATGTAGATCTGGCTAGCCTAGAACTCGATATGTGGACAAGGCTTGTTTGGAGCTCAGAGATTTGTCTGCCTCTGGCTGCTAACACTGGTGAACTTTTATGTAGGTTTGAGAGGTCAAGCGTAGGTCCTTACATGACCGAGGTGTTCCTTAGCCCCCATTTAACCATTTACACACCTGGTACAGTGATACCGGTGCTCATTTTTGTGGGAGCATCACCACCATCTATCACTGACCACTTTATTTTGCAAATTTGGAAGAACATCTCCTGGACCTCTCCCCAGCCCTTGGCAACTGCCATTCTGTGTCAGACAGTATGAACTTAACTCTCTTGGAGTTTCGTATGAAGAACAGACCAGGACTTGTTCTTTTGTGTCTGTTTCACTTGGTATCTCTCTCTCTCTCTCTCTCTCTCTCTCTCTCTCTCTCTCTCTCTCGGTTTTTCGAGACAGGGTTTCTCTGTGTACTTTGGAACCCATCCTGGAACTCCCTCTGGAGACCAGGCTAGCCTCAAACTCACAGAAATCCACCTGCCTTTGCCTCCCAAGTGCTGGGACTAAAGGCGTGTGCCACCATTGCCCAGCCAAACTTTATTTTTTAATTAGCAGATTTTCTTGTGGCTTTTTTATGTATATATTTAATAGGTCGACTCTCCCTACTTCTCCCTTTTCTCCATCTGCCTGCTCTGTTTTTCTGCTTCAACTTTTCTACCCCCTGTGCCATCCTCCAAAACCCTCCCCTAGTACCCTTCTGTCCCCAAAGAAGTGCCTTGTTTTGTTTTTTGTTAATTGTGCTGGAGTTTAAATCCAGGGCCTTGTGCATGCTAGGCAAACACTAACTATGAACCATGTCCCCAGATCTTCTTGGCTAAATAGCTTGCAAACGTAATTTCCTCGAATTCTCACAAAATTCCAGGTAGGTAATAAAAAACAAACAAAAAAACTAACTCAGTGCTGGCTACTTAGAAGCACAGAGGTAGTAACTAAGGCTTACTGATGTATGAAGTGGGCATAGTTGTATAGGAATCAACCCCTACCCAGTGGGGTCTGCACCCATTCCAAGCAGTCAGAAATGTAGGACTGAACTGAATTAGAGGATTCCCAGCTGGTGTGTGTGTGGGGGGAATTCCACATTTTGGTGTCAAATGTGTTTATGAGGGTAAAAACAGCACTGACCTACTGCCTCTGGGCCTGTTTCCCCTATACAAATGAGAGGGTTAGGCCAAAGGAAGCTAGGGCTCCTTTATCTGGAACCCTCTAATTCTTTGAGTTGCTGTTTAGGCATTTCAGAGGTTGGGCTGGACGTGTGGCGTAGTGGTTAAGATCACTTGCTCTCAGCTGGGCGTTGGTGGCACACGCCTTTAATCCCAGCATTTGGGAGGCAGAGGCAGGTGGATCCCTGTGAGTTCGAGGCCAGTCTGGTCTCCAGAGAGAGTGCCAGGATAGGCTCCAAAGCTATACAGAAGAAACCCTGTCTCGAAAAACCAAAAAAAAAAAAAAAAAAAAAAAAAAAATCACTTGCTCTCATAGGACCCACATGGTAGCTCAATTACCTGTAACTCCAGGTCCAGGGGATTGAAGTCCTCACCTGACCTCTGCAGGCTCCAGGCATGCCTGTGGTGTATACATGCACACACATACAGGCAAAAAACTCATACACATAAAAAAAATAATCTAAGAAACTAAGTCTCTCTCTGGAAGCACTAGCAAATTCAGCTTTCAGACTCCCCAGCAACACAATTTCCCAGGCCACATTTCCTTATTTTGACTGCCAGAACTATATGATTTCTCCCTGGAGGAGCAGGGGAGGGAAAAAACCTTAGTAGTATTCCTATTATGGGTCCCTGTTCTTGTCACCAGCTCTGAAAGATGCACAGCCCAGTTTTCTGAGATGAAATCTCTCTCTCAAGCTGCATGTGGTGTGGTTCACACTTAAAATCTCAGCACTCAGGATTCTTAGGCAAGGAGATTATTGAGTTAGTTGAACGCCAGCCTGGGCTACAGTGAGTTCAAGACTAGTAGTCTAAGTTACAGTGAGTTGTTCTGTACTGCACTTAATTTAAAATAAAACTTCAAAGGGAATTTTTGGTATGCCAACAAAACTACCAAGCTTGCACTTCACTAATGGTTAAAACAGCAGCTGACTCCATTGAAGCTGATACAGTTTCACAATCTAGTGTCTGCTTAAGTTCCTTCTCTTCATCCACCTATAACTGCAGTTCCTCGACAAACTCAGAGAGTGGCCCCCACAGTCCTTCCAGGTGGAAGGCCTCATGGAGGTTGGAGAAGCAAATTGTCAAATCAATCATCAGAAAACCTGCAGGGAGGAGGATGCTTGCTCACATAATTCTACAAGGAAGAGCTGGGTGAACCATGAATGGTGCAAGGACTGATCTGGATTTAAGAAACTATTCCTAAATTTCCAGCCATTGAAGGCATTCAGACATCCGTTCACTCAGTTATGCAAATCATCACTGAGCTATGCAGTTTTGAAGTCAAGGGCACAGATTTTGGAGTCCTGAGTCAAGTCCCTACTCTGGTATTTACAAACCATGAACCTTGAGGACAGTCCTTCAGTTCTAAGCCTAGGGTCCCTAGACAATAAAATATGAGCCATGCCAGGCACAGTATGGTATGCACTGTAGTCTGCTACTTAGGTGGCTGGGTTGAGAGGATCACTTGAGCCCAGGGGTTGAAGGTCACCCTGAGTAACATATCAAGTCCATGTCTCTTAAAACACACACACACACACACAGGTCCCCAACTCCTAGTCATCTTGTCCATGCTGGGCATTATGGCACATGCCTTTAATCCCAGATAGGAAGACAGAGGCAGTCAGATTTCTATGAGTTCAGGGGCCAGCCTGGTCTACATAGTGAATTCCAGATAACCAGGGCTACACAGTAAGACCCTGTCTTAGAAAACAAAACAAAAGACATTACTCCAGATCATGCTAGGAATCTGAACAAAGGCAATATATGTTTCTCCTGCAATGGTAGGAACCATCCCAAGGTCCCATACTGAGTCAGTTTTATGATATCCACAGGGCTTTTATTTGCCCACAGTTCCTTGCCAGTTGTTTGGCTATTTATTATGGTAGAGAGACTCACTGAGGCAGTAGCAGGTGCCATTTAGTGGAGGGGCACTTCCTCACTCTCACGGAGGCAAGTACTTTTTATTATTTGAAAGTTAAGCTCCTGATTTAGACTGCTAGGTAGGAAAAACAGCCTAACTTCAGGTTTGGTGGCTTAAATGAAACTGGTCCTTAAAATCACCTTTAGCTGCTGTTTTATTGGCTTTTTCTGGCACTCATTTCAAACAGAGAAATGTCTCAGGCTAGGACCTGGGAAGTCTGGGACAGGTTAGTGCTCTGCTACTGCCTTGCTGTGTGACTTTGGATAGGTCATGTCCTACTTGTTTATGTATTTGAACAACAGGTTCTTCAAGTTCATTCCCAGTCCTGCAACTTAAGGAACAATTTTTAAAAGATATAAGGTGGCCTTGAGTTTGTCTTAAGACTTTTATTCCTCTATATGAGTATTCTTAAGAATCCAGTTTATATGTGTGTGTACACATATGCACACACTTCATACATTTATGTATACCTGTGTTTATAATAAATTTATGGTTTTTGTTTTTTTGAGACAGGGTCTTAGGTATGATTTTCTTATAGGAAATGCAGTGTTCAAATCTTTGTTGTTACATTTTTGATGGAGCATGCATTTTGTAGTCTATACCCTGCTAAAACACAGACTATCAATCTCATTCAAGAAAGTTTTTTTTTTTTTTTTTTTTTTTTTTTTCCATTCCCAGGCAGGCTTCCTGTCAGCATACCTGCTGAGGCAGCCGCTGATCTTGTCTGTCTCTGTAGGTAAGCGTTGCCTGTCTGGAAGTGCAGTTAAGTGGAGTCACATGGCGTGAGCTGTTTCGTGCTTAATCCTAGTGATACTCTGACAGGTTTTCTGCTGTCTTCTGGCCCTGAGAAATCCTATACCTGTTCATGCTATTTCCACCACCTGCTATCTCGAAAGGTCATGAAGTTTGGCTTCCTTCCAGTCTCCCTGAGCTGTTATGGTTGAGAAGTGAGGGCCCTCTGCCAGGGGCCCACCATATTGTCTGCTGAAGGTGCTGGAAGAGATGGGAAGAACAGTTTGATTTCCAGATTCTAGGTTGAGTTTGTTTCTATAATTGTTGGTGTCACAGTCTTCTCACTTGTCAGCTGGGCACATTCGATCCACCAGCAGACAAGACTAACTCTGACACCCGAAAATGTCACTTGTAATGGCACATTTCTAAAAAGGTGTCCAGGGGATGCATTCGTTCAGTTTTCATATACACATACGACAGATTGCTCCAGGGGTGAGCAATGTCAAAAGAAGGGAGGTGAGGAGCGTGGAGAGTCCCTCTGAACCTAGAGGGAATGTGCTACTCTTGTCTGCAGACTGTGCTGTTGGTGTTTGGTTGTTTGTTTGTTTCACAATTAACATTTGTTTCACCTTGGTTTTTGTCTTTCCTAATTTAGTCCAGCTCTGATCTGCCTGACTCATTGCTCTTAGCTGGCGTCCTTCTATTGTTCTCCTTGGCTTTCTACATTGTAGCCACATATGTGGGACACACCTGTTAGAAGCCTCCTGGGATTCCCCATCTCCTGAACCACTCTTGAGCTGAGCTGGTATAGGAGATCCTCACCCCCTGGGCTCTTTCCTGTCTCTTCCCTTGCAGGCCCCTGCAAGCACTTTGCTACTCTTGTGCTTTCCCTGGCTGTGCGCCGCAGCATGTTATGACCCCTGTGTAGCGGTCTCACTTGCTTGTGGTTTAGATCAATAACTCATTTCCGGGCTCCTTTGAGGTGGTATGGCTTTTATATGGTATGGCTTTTATATGTATTTTGGTATGGCTTTTATATGTATTTGGCAAATAATCTATTTTAGTGTGGTTATTAGCTGTCGGCATACTTCCAGGCTCCCTGTCTTTCATCTGGAAATTATGTCTGAGATGAGGAATAGGGATTTACCCTGAGAATGTACTGGTGGGAGGAAGACAGGAATCATGTTTATTCCTGTGGATATTGAAGTGTTGGAGGAAGCTGGCTTTCCTCATTGCGTTGCACAGTGGGTTGTAGGCTCCAGGTCACAGATTACGTGGTACGTATTTGGAACCAAGTCTGTTTCTTGTTTTTGAGCTTTCTCTCTGGAAGTTCTAAGGATGTGGTCCTCAAAGTGAGTGTGTAATTTTACCTCTTTTGTCACTTTCTTAGACTCAAACACCCCAACAGGACTGAAGTCTAGTGAGGTCCATAGCACAACCTGCTGGTGTCACCCATCTTCCCTGGCTTCATGTGGAATTATGCATGGGGCAGGTCAGTGAGATCAGGTGTGGACTGTTCAGACCCATCCATATGCGTGCTGCCTAGCACAGGTCAGGCCCCAGGTAAAGCTGAGGACTCCCTCCAAGAAAGTGGTCGGTTGTTTTATGGGGACTGTGGTTCTCTGTTCTGTCAGGGCTGAGAAAGTGACATGGGACACTGTCTCCAGTACCTTTGGGAAGGTTGTTAAAAATCAACTGCATCTTCCTGTTTGAGTCACAGAGCAACTCTCCAGACGTGTGGTTTTATTTTGGCAAAATGTGTATGCAAATAATGTAATATTTGTCACCATAACTATTTCAAATACAGAATTCAATGGTAGTAAGAACATTCACATTTAATATCCTTGTATAGCCATCACCACCATTCATTTTCAGAAGCTTTTTGAAATATTTCCTAACAGAAATTGTATGGCTATTAAATGCTAACTCTCCATTCCCTCATGATCCCAAGCAACTACCATTCTACAATCTGTCTATGAATCTGACCACTTAAGAGCCTCATATAATATAAATGAAACTATACAGCATTTATCTTTTAAAAGCTGACTGAACTCAACTTGCTACATCTTCATGGCTCATCCATGTTAGATGACAAAAGTCAGACTTTTTTTTTTTTTTTTTTTTTTTTTTTTTTTTGAGACAGGGTCTCACTATGTATCCTTGGCTAGCCTGGAACTCTTTGTAAACCAAATTTGCCACAAACTCACAGAGATCCTCTGCCTCTAAGTGCTGGGATTAAAAGCATGTGCCACCATACTCAGCTTTTCTTTTTTTTAAATGCTGAGTAATATTCCATTTTGTAGACAGACTACATCCTGTTATACATTTATCTACTGATAGACACTTAGACTAATTCTTAATTCTGCCTTTTGACTATTTTGATTAATACTATTATGAATAGAAGTGCACAAACATTTTGTCCTTGTTAGGGTTACTATTGTGTGATGAAACACCATGACCAAAAGCAAGTTGGGGAGGAAAGTTTATTTGGCTTACACTTTCACGTTGTAGTTCATCACTGAAGGCAGTCAGCGCAGGAACCTGGAGAAAGGAGCTGATGCAGAGGCCATGGCGGGGTACTGCTTACCAGACTGCTTCCTCTAGTTTACTTGGCCTATTTTCTTCTATATCCCAGACTACTAGTCCGGGATGGCCCCACCCACAATGGGCTGGGCTCTTCCCCCACTAATCACTAATTAAGAAAATGCCCTACATGCTTGCCTACAGCCCTATCTTAGGGAGGCATTTTCTTAATTGAGGTTCCCTCCTCTCAGATAACTTTAGCTTGTGTCAAGCTGACATAAAACTACCCAGCACACTTCTGTTTGAATTCTTGCTTTTGATGCATTTGGGCACATAGCCAGAAATAGAATTGCTGGGTAATATGGTAAACCGACTTTTAGTTTCTTTCTCCAACTTTTAATTTCTTTTTAATTTTTAAAAAATATATGTGTATGTGTGTGTGCATAATTTCTTTTTTTTTAAAGATTTTATTTATTTATTATGTATACAACATTCTGCTTCCATGTATAACTGCACACCAGAAGAGGGCACCAGATCTCATTATAGATGGTTGTGAGCCACCATGTGGTTGCTGGGAATTGAACTCAGGACCTGTGGAAGAGCAGTCGGCGCTCTTAACCTCTGAGCCATCTCTCCAGCCCCGCATAATTTCTTTTTTAACAAAGAAATTAGCATTTTATTTTTTTCTCCAAGGAATTATAAACATCTTAAACACAGACCACATTTAGCAAATAGGATAAGGTACCCTCACATTATCGTGAGATGATAAATATCTTAATGACTTATGACAATGCATACAAAAGAGACAGTAGTCTCTAAAAGAGCAGTAAAGAGCAGAATAGAACTTGTTTTTAAGTGCATGAGGGTAAAACCAAATATCATGAACAATATTAATGCTATTGCTAGTTAGAAAAAGTAGCTGAATGTCTTAGCATTGAAGCACTTGGGTTTCCAGTCAGTATGTAAGAATAGAGGGCATTTTAGTCCTGGGGAGAACAGCTTCTGTGCTGCCTCTCAGCACACCACAGGCTTTGTGTGAATGTTTCCGGTGATTAGCTTTGTTCATAAATAGTCAAGGTCTGTGAAAATGGCACATCTCCAGTAAACCTTAAAGTATTTCCATCTGAAAATTTACACAGATTATTATTTCTTCAATCTTAACTGTGTTTCCTTCCAGATACTACCAGGCATTTACATTTTACCTTTTAAGATTTGTGCATTTGAATTTAGAATTGATTTCTCAAATACTAAATATCACAAGCCATTTCATACATCAACCAGCCATTTTTTTTTTTTTTTTGAGACAGGATTTCTGTACATAACCCTGTTTGTCCTTGAATTCACTGTGCTGTGTAGATCAGGATGGCCTCAAACTCAGAGAGATCCACCTGCCTCCGTCTCCCAAGTGCTGGGATTAAAGACATGTGCCACCACACCCAGCTTGCCAGCCAACTTTTAATTTCTTGGGGCACCTATATAGTGTTTTCCAAAGCAACTATTTTGTTTTCTATTTGTACCAAAAGTGCACAAGGGGCCATATTTTTCCATACCTTTCCTGACATCATTTTTTTTCTTCTTCTTCTTCTTTTTCTGGTTTTGTTGATAACAGCCATGTAATTGAGTGTGAAAGCTGTTTACATACCTTTGGGGATATATTATGAAGCACCTACACAGAACCAAAATTAAGGATGTGTATCTAAAGGAGGGCAGAGCATCAGAATCATGGGTAAATACCCTGTTTTGCAGCATTTCAAAATTCCTGGGGTGACACTGTATGTGGTTTTCATTGAAACAGATGCTAACCAGCTGGTGCTGTAGGGTTAGAGGCAAGATAGAGCCGAGAGACGTGGGACGTCATTTGTGGTTATGTGACAGAGCAGAGATCATAGCACTTCCTCAGGTTAGTGGCATTGTCCTGTCGTTCAGTGATTTCATGCTTCCCAGGGTGGGCAGCTCCCTGCCCTGGATACCTAGTCAGGCAGGTACTACCCTGGGAAGCATACTGAGGGACAAGCCTTTTCCCCAGGACCCTGAGTGCCTTGTTTGGGGCTGAGCCCAGGAGTTTGCACTGAGAGATACACAGAAGCACGTTATTTCACAGGCAGGTGAGTATGTGTGATAGAAGAAAAACAAGGCCAGTGAGAGGCTCAGGAAAGTCTACTGAGGTTGGTGTGGAGAGAAGAATGTTCCAGAGGTGCCTGGACCTGGTTTTGAATGGTAAACAGGAGTTTGACCAGAGAGGGACAGATAGTGTGGAGGAGGAAAAAGGTGCCCTTCAGCTTTTTACTGGAATCACTGATTGGGGTTCTTATGTGAGAGAATGTTCCAAAGAGTCTTCAGTTTTAAGTCTTGATAGACTCAGGGTGCTGGTTATGATATGATCCCAGGCTCAGAGCTCTATCAAGGGATCGGACAGAGGCTGCCGAATGGGGAGGGAGTGGTCTGTTGGGTGTAACCTTTTAACCATCAGTTCTGTTAGAGTGGCCATAGGTTTCTTTAGGGGAAAGTGCACGTAACAACCTTCCTCTTGGGTTGGCAAGGGGAAGAGGTGTGATGTGTCTTGGGTGGCTGGGGGAGGTCTTTCCATAGCATTTTTTTACCCAGAGGCTATGTCTGTACCCTTTTATGCCGGTTGGGCATTCCAAAGCACTTGGTTTGTCCTTCACTCAGTTTGTGTGACAACCTAGAACTCATCATTGTTTCTTAAAGATTAGACAATATAGGAGCCCCTGTTCTGCCATGAGTAAGCCTGTTACCACCCTTACTGAACTCCAGGAGGGAAAGCCTGACAGCTACTTATCAAATGGTCGTACTAAGCTGGTGGAAACTTACTCTAATTGTTGTTTTGAAGAGGTGCCTTTGGAAGGTGTTTAGGATTAGAAAATGTGGAGTATTATAAGGTATTTATAAGAAGTGGGAGGGAGACCAGAAGAGATGAACATTGATACACCTGATTTCCTTGTTCTTTGCCATGTGATTATCTCGTGCTTTCCTGGGACCTCTGCCTGCAAAAGGCTGTAACTAGAGCTACAGTTACAGAGCTGTAACTACCTACTGAACTTTGATCTCTAGAATTATGAACTACAATAAACTTCCTTATAATGGAACCAATCTGAATATCCATGTTATTGGCATCAGAAACTGGACTCACATACCATACTCTAGGACTTTCTCCACAGAAGTGAAGGTGAATGGCCTCTCCTTCCTCCTGGGCTCTTCCAGCCCACTGGCCCCAGAATATATCTCTGGTTTCTTCTCTCTCCCTTCCCTGTACTCCAAGGCATTGGCTGCAAGTTTCCCTTCATCCTTATAACTTCCCTTGCTTATGAGCTTCTTGTTCTTTGTTTTGTCTTTCAAGGCAGGTTCTCACTATATAACTCTGGGTGGCCTGGTACTTGCAATGTAGACCAGCCTGGCCCTGAATATGTAGAGATTTGCTGTTGCTTCCCAAGTGCTGGGATTAAAAGCATGTGCCACTACCCCTGGCATTTTTTTTTAACTTGGGAAAATTTACTTATAAAGGACTTTTGTCCTCTTCATTTGGCATTAATCCAAAGTAACATTAAAATAATAAAAAGGCTCAGAGGTACTCACTGCACAAACCTGGTGACTGAGTTCAATCCCAGTATCTACTCATTCCAAGTAAGGAACCAAGGCACATTAGCTTAGGCATGAAGAACACCAAAAAGTTTAGGTCTCAGTAAAAGATTGATGAATGGAATTTATTTCAGTTGTCTTTTGAAAGTGAAATGCTTAGACTGGGCTACATAATGAAAAATGAATAGCGTGTCATTAGTGTTACTTAATGTCTTGGAGTTTAATTTTCCTCAGTTATGACTAATATGTATCTCAGGGTCATTTAAAGCTCAAATTGGATAGTATGTATAAAATACCTGACTCGTTGCTTGTTTTTTTTTCTTATATCAAAAGTGGTTTTGAAAAAAAATTAAAAAAAAAAAGAAAAGCCGGGCAGTGGTGGTGCACGCTTTTAATCCCAGCACTCAGGAGGCAGAGGCAGGTGGATCTCTGTGAGTTCGAGACCAGTCTGTTCTACAAGAGCGAGTTCCAGGACAGCCTCCAAAGCCACAGAGAAACCCTGTCTTGAAATCCTCCCCTCCAAAAAAAGTGTTTTTGAAATTAATGAATTCTAAATTTAGACTGTACCAGGTATATTCTTGAATATACTATTGGTCTTTTAAATTTAAAGCAAAATTGAGGTGTGTGTTTGTGTGGGCATATGAAGGCCTAAGTGCTATCTTAGGGTCTCTATTGCTGTGATGAAACACCATGACCAAAAGCAACTTGAGGAGGAAAGGATTTATTTCAGTTCGTAGTCCATTATCATGGAAAGTCAGCAGGAACTCAAAGCAGGAACCTGGAAGCAGGAACTGAAGCAGAGGCCATGGAGGAGCACTGCTTACTGGCTTGCTCCCCAGGGCTAGCTCAGCCCGCTTCTTATACACCCAGGACCAGCCGCCTAGGAGTTGTACTGCCCACAGTGGGCTGGACCCTTCCACATTAGTCATTAAGAAAATGTCCCACAGGCTTGCTGGTAGGCCAGTCTGGTAGGGGCATTTTCCCATCCAAGGTTCTCTCTTCTCAAATGGCTCCAGCTTATGGTCAGTTGACAAAAAACCAAAACAAAACAAAAAACCCAAAACAAACAGCAACAAACAAAACTAATCAGGTGTCTTGCTCAGTTGCTCCCTACCTTATTTTTTGCGACAGGGCCTCTCACTGAACCTGTAGCTCACTGACTTAGCTAGCCTGGCTGACCAGCCAGCCCCAGAGAGCCTGCTGATTCTGCATCTTCAGCACTGTAATTACAGGGATGCACTATCATGCCTGGCTTCTTACGTGGATACTGGGGATCTGAGTTCAGAGCCTCATGCTTACCTAGCAGGCACTTTATCAAGTGAACCATCCCTTCAACCCCAGTTTTGTTTGTTTTTAGGCAGACTCTCATACAGCTGGAGGCCAGGCCCTTGAACTCCTGATTTTCCAGCCTCTATTTCCCAAGACTTGGGGTTATAGACATGCAGTGCTACACCAAGGTCACAGATTTTTGTTGTTAGGGCTGGAGAGACAGCTCAGCAATTAAGAACATTGGCTGCTCTTCCAGAGGACTTGGGTTCGATTTCCAGTACCCACATGGTGATTCACAACCATCTAAACTCCAGTTCCAGGGCATCTGATACCCTCTTCTAGTCTGTGTGGGCACTAGGCATGCATGGGATACACAGGCATATATGCAGGGAGAATACTGATGCATATAGAGTAATTTAAAAAAATTGAAAGGAAATGTAAATTACAATAAGTTGTGTCTTCTAGAAAGAAGAAAAGCTTTGGAATTAGATGATATTTTTTTTTTCAGTGTTTGGCCATGTAGATCCTAGGCCAGTACGCTTTGGAGCTACTATTCCCAGCCTCTTTGCGTTCCTCTCTACTCATCTGTTTGAGCCTAAGATTCTTCATCTGTAAAATGGGGATGAAAAGTCCTACTTCAGGACTAGGGATGTGGCCCAGTTTGGTAGAGATTTGCCCTTGCGCAAACCTTTTGCTTCTATCCTCAATCACTGGGGAAAGCCTGCAGTGTCCAAGCCTGTATTTCTGTCATTCAGGAGGTAGAGGCAGAAGGACCAAAGTTTAAGGCCATCCTTTGGCTAGTTCACAAGTTGGAGGCCAGCCTAGGGTCCATGAGATCCCCTCTCACAAAAGAAAAGAAAATTCTACTTTTTAAAGTAGTGTTGAAGGCTGGAGAGATGGGTCAGTGGTTAAGAGCACTTGCTGCTTGTGCAGAGGACCAGAATTCAGTTTCTAGTTCCCATCAGGTAGCTACAGGGGATCTGATGTCCTCTTATGGCCTTGGTGGGAACCCACTTGCTTGTATGTACCCACATGCAGACGTATACATACACACAAACCACACTTAAAAACAAAAATATCTTTTAAAGTAGCATGAAATGACATGTTTGCTAAAGTGCCACAGAGGAAGTTCCACACACTGGGTGGCTTTGACAGAATTCATTTTCTCACGACTGTGGAGGCTCAAAGTCCAAAGCCAGGGTGCAGATAGGGCAGGCTGCCTCTGAGACCTCCCCCCCTGGCTTTTGCTTTTGCTCTCTTCTTGCTCTGTCCCCACATAGTCTTGGCATTTGGTTAGGACTGCTCTTTTAAACCCAGCTACACAGAGCCTGTCTTCAAGTTTAACCATATGGTATAGGGCTAAGAGCTACGCTTACAAATGGGAGGGACACAACTAACTAACTCTTCACATTAGCCAGATAGAGATCTCTGGATGGAAGGAGTTCTTCCTATCTAGGTCTGTGCTGAGTTCTTTCTGTACCTTGCTGAAGACCATACTTAATGTTTTGGGTTATGTAGTTGTATAGAATGGGAGTAGTATTTATTATTAAGCACCTTCCTAATTTCTAAGCACTTTCTGTTAAAATCAGACCAGCATGGGAGGGTGACATTTGGAGAATAAAACCAGTCTGCTGCTGCCTCTGGTCCTACAATTCTAGCTTATAATTCATCAGTAGCAAAGGCCAGGCTCGACTTGATTTTAGCAAAGGATTGTGCTTCTTTTCTGTTTTTTCTTTTTTTTTTTTTTTTTCTTATGGAACTGAGGGTTGAACCCAGGGCTTGTACATGGTAATGCTTGCACACACATTACCACTGAGCCTCATCTTTAGCCCAAGATTATATTTTAAATCTGTAAAGATCAAGATAGGATGGAAACCAGGCAAAAGAGTTGATTAAAAATTAAACATTAAAAGCTGGGCATTGGTGGTGCACGCCTTTAATCCCAGCACTTGGGAGGCAGAGGCAGAGGCAGAGGCAGAGGCAGGTGGATCTCTGTGAGTTCGAGACCGGCCTGGTCTACAAGAGCTAGCTCCAGGACAGCCTCCAAAGCCACAGAGAAACCCTGTCTCGAAAAACCAAAAAAGCCAAAAAAAAAAAAAATTTAAACATTAAAATTTAAACCTTTAACCCCAGCACTCAAGACACAGAGGCAGGTGCACAAATTCCAGGACAGTCAGAGCTACATAGTGAGATCCTGTCTCAAAAAACAAAACTAAACTAAAAAATTACACAGATGAAATATGATTAGTGAAAGAAGCCAGACACAAAAGGCCATGTGTTGTCTGATTGCATGTGAATAAAATGTTCAGAATAGGTAAATCTATATGCAGAGAAAGCAGATTAAGGGTTGTATGAGCCTGAGAAGAGATGGGGACTGCACAGTGACTACTAATGGGGTCCAGGCTTCTTTCTGGGATGAAGAAACATTCCGGAGTTTGAGATGAGGATGTTTCTCAGTTGGTAGTGCTTATAGTCCTAGTGGAGCATGCTTGGAATCTGAGGTGCCATCTCTAGCACTGCAGAGCAAAACAGAAAGATCCTGGAGTTAATAGGAGAGCTACTATACAAGTATACAGATACACTAAATCTCACAGAGTTATGTCCTTCATAAGAGTGAATTTTAGCCAGGTGGTGGTGTTGCACGCCTTTAATCCCAGTACTCCAGAAGCAGAGGCAGAAGGCCTCTGTAAATTCAAGGCCAGCCTGGTTTACAGAGTGAGTTCCAAGACAGCCAGGACTACACAGAGGAATCTTGACTCAAAGAAGCAAAAAAAAAAAAAAGAAAAGAAAAAAAAGAAAAAAGAATTATATCTCAAGAAAGCAGTTATAAAATTTGAACTGTGTGATGGTCAGAGTAACTTCTTTTGAACTTTGTTCCTTGGGTTTTCTTTTTTTTAACTTATTTTAAAGTTTTATATAATGTATTGCTACATAATCCAGGCTGGCCTAGTATTCTATGTAGTCCAAGTTAGCTCAACATCTTTTTGTGTTCCTCAAATTTTCAGTAATTATTTTAATGGGAAAAAAAGAGTTCTACATTTCTCTAAGACTACTTAGGGTACAGTTTTATATGCAAAGAAACTGTCCTTGAAATACTAAGGAAGGGGTCGCTTTTGCTCTTAAAATTGACTAGAAGAAATGATTGAAATGTACAGGTTGTCAGTAGGAAATGAGTCTGCGTGTGTTGCTATTGATCAGGTTGGCTCCACCTAACACGTTCTTCTTAAGAGAGTGTCTGTCTCAGCCGGGCGTTGGTGGCGCACGCCTTTAATCCCAGCACTCGGGAGGCAGAGGCAGGTGGATCTCTGTGAGTTTGATGCCATCCTGGTCTCCAGAGCGAGTGCCAGGATAGGCTTGAGAAACCCTGTCTCGAAAAACCAAAAAAAAAAAAAAGAGCGTCTGTCTCCTTGTCAGTGGAGCTGTGCTCTGCAGTGATACAGCTCTCTGTTATTGGATGGAGTCCACAGATAACACAGTCCAGGCCTTGAAATCCACGTGAATGTTCATTTAGAGAATTGCTGGTTCCATGTGTGACTAGTTTTCAGTCCAAAGCCAGGAGATTTCTGAGCCATATATATATTTAATGTATGCTAAATAATTCATTAAGGTTGCTCGTGCTTACCTCACTTCCAACTTGCCTGTTTCTACCTCATTTTTAACCTCGTAGAGCCTTATAGCAATCTGTTTCCTGGCTAATGACCACATAAAGTCATCTCAGAAAGGAAAGCTGAAGACTTTCATGTTACCTTTGCCAGTTTGCGCTTTCAGTCTACCCTTTGGTATTTGCAAAGGTCAGATGAGCTATTTCGGTGTCCATGGCCCTGATTAATGGGAAATCCTGCATTCTCATTGGTCCCCAAGGATGAAGGATTGGTGTGGTGGTGGCAGGCAGCATCTGCTGGAATGTCAGAGCACAGTGTTGGGAATTGGATGAGCAGCAGGCCTCTGAAGCATAAGGAGGCGGTGCTCCTCTGATCCTAGCCCATGAGTTTTTTTCCTCTTCTGCAGCCACGCAGACATCTCTAAGAGCGTTTGTTCTCCTCCATTAAGCTGTGTTGCCAGGGATTTAATGTGGAAAGTACAAGTTGCCCCCTTCCCTGAGAGGACTGTGGGCTGTTTGTCAGCTTCCTGCTTCCCTAAGTCTTTCTAAGCTCCCTGTGAGTCGGCTTGTTTGTATTTAGCTTCTCACCCCTCCTTGTAGATGTTGGTCCTTTCTAACTTAAATAAAAATTGCTGTGTTGGCATGGTGATTTTAACCAGAGAACAGGCGCTTTGTGCGCTGGGGAGAATAACTGAATAACATGGGACTCGCTTCCCACCCAAGAGCAGATGGTCCACATTCATTTATCTTGTGACCTTTCTTTGCTTCTCAGACACCGAATCTCTGATCCCAGGGATCATAAATATTCTTTAGGTTTGCAGCCATAGAGACGAGGAGAGCAGCAAGCTGTGGGTATCATTCCCCACTTGTTAGAGCATTTTCCAGCACTAAATCAGAGTCCTGTGGCTATGGACTTTATGGACACCTGAAGGGCCCCACAGCAAGCCTGCCTTGGCCAAGGTCAAGAAGGAGCCCCCTGCTCAGCTCTGCAGCTTCACCTGTCCAGTTACCTGGCAGCTTTCCCAGCAGCTGCTTCTAGACACCATGATGATGGGCACAGACCCTTTGTGCCTGCCCAGGGGGTCTCATTATTAATGTCTTCAATAGTGATAAAGCCACCTGGTGTTAGTCACCTTGTCTGCTGCCTCTCCACTCCCTACACCTGCTTTCTCATCAGGAGGCAGACTCACAAGTGCAGCATGGGGTGCTCAGAAAACAGGCACGCACTTGATAGATGAAGGGAGGATGCCTACACAAGGGTGATCTGAACTAATCCCTGAAAGAGGCTACCAGGAGCCGGGCGAGTGCCTGTGCTAGTAAGAGAGTATATTAAAAAAGGCCCACGTGTGGATTACCTGTGTAGAAGTGAGGCCAATTAGAGGCAGTCATCCTGAAGATCAGGAGGGTAAAATGTATTTGGAGTTAAGTGGAAAGCTCTGGAAAGATTTGTTTGTTTCTTTTCTTTTCTTTTCTTTTTAAAACAGGGTTTCACTATGTAGCACGGGCTGTCCTGGAACTCACTATGAAGACCAGGCTGGCCTCAAACTCATAGATACCTGTTTGCCTCTGCATCCCAAGTGCTGGGCTTAAAGGAAGGAGCTACTATGCTCAGCCGCTCTGGAAGATTTTAAAAAAATTTTTAATGTGTATAGATGTTTTGCTTTCATGTGTGTCTGTGCAGTACATGTGTGCCTTGTACCCACGGAGGCCAAAAGATGGTGTCAGATTCCCTGGAACTGGAGTTACAGGTGATTGTGAGTCACCATGTGGATGCTGGAAACTGAACCCAGGTCTTCTGGAACATCAGCCAGTGCTCTTAACTGCTGAGCCATCTCTTAGGTTCCCCTGGGAGATTCCTTGGTTTTGCTTTTGTTTTTGTTTTATGTATACAACATTCTGCATCCAAGTATATCTGCACACCAGAAGAGGGTACCAGATCTCATAACGGATGGTTGTGAGCCACCATGTGGTTGCTGGGAATTGAACTCAGGACTTCTGGAAGAGCAGTCAGTGCTCTTAACCTCTGAGCCATCTCTCCAGCCCTCCTTGGTTTGTTTTAGTTTTGCTTTTTTTTTTAACCATCCACCCTGCCCCTTCTTTCTTTTTTCTTTCTCCAGCCCAGAATTTCTATTTGAGAATGATCATTAGAGGCAATGCAGAAGGTAGTCTAAGAGGACAGAGATGAACTGAAGTGATGTCATCCCCCCTTGTGGCAGTGACGGTGGGAGGCCTGGAGGCAGCTCAGCTGCCTGTCTGCACATTCACACCCCTGTTCCTTCCCCTGTCTTCTCAGTCCCAGTCTCTCTGGGTCCCCACATCCTTCCCACTCCCAAGTCTTGTTACCTTCCTGAGGCCTCCTCTGGGCCCTCGAGCCAACAGGGCTCAGCCTCCCCCTGCATCCTACTATCAAGCTGTCCTGCCACTGTTTGGCTCCCAGTGGAGACTGCCTAGTGCTCTCAACTCCCTGGCTCAGATTAGCCACACTTCAGATCATACAGTTAGACAACATAGAAGGAAGAGCACCTTCAAGTGACAAAGTGGTTTAGAGGAGACTTAGAGTTTTGGTCAGAACACACCCAGTTTGAGACCCATTTTGCTTTTCATATTCTTAAGATGAAATGATTTTTTTGTTTCTGCTTTTCATATTTCTGTAGTGGAAAGTTTCAGACACCATCGTGAGCAGGGAAGACAGGTCACAGCATGACTGTGCACTCTGCTCCAGCCGGTCTCACATCACCAGCGCAGTCTTGCTTATCCACTCTTCCTCCCTCCCACCCTGCATTATTTTGAGGCAAATTTCAGACATCCTGTAATTTTACCCACAAATGCTTACATATACGTCTAAAAACATGGGCTTTTTGTCGGAGCTCTTACTCTGTCAGAGGCCCAGGTTCTCACCTGTGATGGTGAATCTTGACTGGATTTGGAATTGCCCAGGAGACACCTCTGTGCTTGTCTTTGAGAGCATTTCCAGAGAGGGTTAATTGAGAACAGTGCACCCTGAATGTGAGCTGTGCCATCCTGTGGGCTGGGGTCTCAGACTGAGGGAGGAGGAAGAAATTGGAGGGCAAGTGACCTCTCTGTTTTCTGACCATGGATGCAACAGAACAGGTCACTTCATGTGCCTGCTGCCACAGAAGAGCTGTGCTTCCTTCTAGCCATTGTGAAGGGATATGCCAAAATAAATCTTTCTTCTAAGTTGCTGTGGTCAGGTATCTGACAAGGCAAGTAACTAGCACAGCATGCATTCCCAGTGCTGTGAGCAAAGCTGGCACCGCCTTTGCTGGAATTCTAATGGCTAACTTCTTGGCTTCACTTTGCAGCACATCCTTTGGACTGTGGGTGTGCCTCAGTTGTAGAGAGTATGCCTAGCTTATGTAAGGCACCGGGCTTATTTCCAGTCTCCAAACCAAACCAAACCAAACCAAACCAAACCAAACCAAACCAAACCAAACCAAACCAAACCTACAATCTTCAGAGCATTTGAGGCCAAGTCCCGTTTTCAACCCCAACACTTAACCAATATCTGTGTCTTTTGGAACATGTCACCTGTCTGTAAACCCAGGGACATAATCAGTCCCACACAGTGTTATGGTAAGATTTCAATGAACAGTGTATGCATTGGTATATGATGAGCTCTGAATACCTGTATGTCATTTCTGAGTGTCATGCTGCCCAGCACAGACATTGCTACCCATATTTTACATGTGTAATGACTGAGGCTTAAAACCAAGGTGAATGAGCATGCCCAAGGTCTTGGCTAATAAATTGCAAAGTAGGCACTTAAGCCTAGATCTGACCGACCTGAAAGCCCCAGGCTTTTATTACTGCTGCTATTGATTGAACCTTGTTGCTTGGTCTTGTGAGAAAAAACATGCAGATCTTGGGTCATGCAAACAGGGCGGTCTGGCCTTGGCCTGGATCTACTGTTTTAAGCCAATGCCAATTTGTTATGAGCTTGGGATTCCAGGGACAAGCTTTCTTACTACTCATCCTTCACATCTCCTGCCTTCATCCTGTCCATCATTTTAGGAGCTTGTTGAACTCATTAGCACTGGAAATGGAGAGAAGTAAAGAGAGCAGAATGAGGAAGAAAAGCTAAATGCAAAAACTTCACATTAGCTCTTTGCTGTTTTTGAGGAATAGAGGCCAGAACTCTTATTGTTGATAGAATTTGTTTTCTATTCAGTCTAGGTTGTGAGGAAATCGCCAGTGATTATCCATTTCCACTGTAAAGCTGCTAGGGATGGAAAATGTGAAGATAATGCAGCAGAAGCCCAGGTCCCACCCACCGTGCTGGACTTTTTGTTCTGCTGCACTGCCTCTTGCAGTGGGCATGTTAGAAACACACAGGGGTGTACAAGAACTAGCCATGACTATGGCCTGCTGCCCTAGAATACTAGCCCTGAAAGATCTGGTTTACTGTGCACCATGTTGCTGGCTTTTCTTGGCGTGCTTCATTCTCATAGAGCTGTGGGGTTCCTAGTTTTCAAAACAAGGATGCTAAGCAGTTAAGAGAGTTGTAGCCAGTTCTCTTCCTGTATCCTGCAGAAGCTTCTGGAACTTGCTCTTGGCATCCTATCCATCATGTGAAGAACAGAACTGCCAAGCTGGAATGGGCCTGGGACTCTCCCCAAGGTACCCAGGTAAAGGAAGTCTTGCTTCTAAAATGGCTTTTATCTGACTGTTTACTGCAGAGATGGCCTCCTCTGTGGATGTGGAATGCCTTTGATGTCAGCCTGGACAGCCACCTTCAGTAGTACAGCTTTCCCCAAATAAGGCAGGGGAACAAATTTAAGCCAAAAGACTTTGAATCCCAGAGTGCAGCTCTTACAAGTGTGACTTAAAGTTCCATGGCAGAGCCTTTCTTTTGGGTAGAAACACAAAACTGGCACTTCACTGCAAGATGACAGCCTGGCTTTCTTGGGATCCAGCCAAGTAAACAATTTGAGGTGACCCCCACACTTAACTAGCGAACACTTTGGGCTGTAATCCAAAATCATTATGGAATACAGTTAAAATTGTTCCCTCTGAAACCCTCTAGCTATTTATTTGAATTAGTGAGGTTATGCCAATGACAGTCATGGAGACCAGTCTGTAATTAGGAGAAGTTGCTTGAACGTCACAAGAATGCCATTCCTTAGTGTCTTGGGTGCCTTTCTCCTGCAGTTCTTGCAGCCTTACCTTATTTTTGCTCCTTGTTCAGAATCATGGCTCATTTCTCTTCATGAAGCCCTCTTCCCAGTTCTGTAATCCGAGTTTTCCTCTGCCCTGAATGTGGGGAATGGTCTGAAATCCAAGCTCTAGCTCTTATTAGGAGTGTGGAATTTTGGAGAAGTTACCTCTTTGTCCTGAATCTTGTCTCCTCATTTATAAAATGTGTCTACTATTTACAGAGTGGAGTCATAAAGTTTCTGTTTGTTGAGAGTCTTTGCTGTGTGCCAATTACTCTGTCTATTTAACACGTATAAGCTCATCTAAGTAACAGCTGCCCCAAGTGAAATTCCTTGATTTAAAAATTGTTTTTATTTTTATGTCTATGAGTGTTTTCCCTGAATGTATGTGTATGTGCCATATGCATACTTGGTGCCCTTGGAGGTCAGAAGAGGGTGGTGGGTCCCCTGGAACTGTAGTTCCAGGTAGATACTGGGAATTGAACCCCAGCCGCCTGTGAGAGGAGTATGTGCTCTTAGCTGCTGAGCATCCTCTCCAGCCAAAGTCTTTGTTTTTTATACTGTATTTTCTTTACCTCCAGCTTGTCTCAGATTTACTGCCCTCCTTCCTAACCCTCTGAATGTTGGATCATACCCAGTTCTATGTCTTATAAGACTTACTTAAACTTTCTTTTGAGAATTTTGGCTATACCAGTCTTAGCACACACCTTTAATCCCAGCATTCAGGAGGCAAGGGTAAGAAGGTCTAAGTTCGAGGTCACCATGGTTTACAGAGTGAGTTCCAGGACAGCCAGAGCTATATAGAGAGACCCTGTCTTGAAAAACAAACAAACAAACAAACAAACAAACAAAAAATTAAAAGTTTAACGCACATTTTCTTGTATATTCAGTTAGGCTAGAATTCTAGTTACCATATAATGTCATATTTTAAGATTTTTGTTTGTTTGACTGGGATGTACATTATTAGTTTATTGATGTAACTCATGGCTCTTTTGATTTATGGGCTCTCCATCCAAATGGTTTTCATTATAGTTTATATGCCTAAGAAACTAGGACATTTGTCCTATGGTGTTTCCCACAGTCCAGATTTTATTTCTCTCTGTCTCTTAGGTGGGGTTGGTGGTGTACATATATGGAGGTGACAGGATGAGTTTGTGGAGCATCTCTCTCTTTCCCTTTGCTTGGGCTTGGGGGATCAAACTCAAGCTATCAGGCTGGGTGGCAAGTGCTTTATCCTTTTATAGCTGAGCCAACTCACCAAGCTTGTTTTTTTTTTGTTTTTTTTTTTTGTTTTTTTTCTTTAATGAACTGAATCATAGTCTGGACTTTGTTGATCGTATCTTCATGGTATCATTTAACATGTTTACATTTCCCTTTGTCCCCCATAGTTTGTGTCACTTGGAAGTTTAATATAGAGATTGATCAGGTTCAGGTTCAGGTGTTTTGTTTGGTGGAAACAGGGTCTCATGTAACCTAGACTGGACTGAATCAAGGGTGGCCTTGAATTCCTGATCCACTTGCCTCAGCTTTCTAAGTACTGGAATTACAGGTGTAAGCTACCAGAACTGGTTGGGGTCCAGTTTTTGACAAACCTATTGCAGAGATTGAATAATTTTCTCTCAAGAGGCTCTTAATATTGGGGTGTCTTTCTGTTTGAAGTGTCAGCAGCCATCCATTGGTGGTCAGTGCCTGTGTACACTCATTTGATAGGGATTGTAAGATGGCTTCTGTCTTAGTTACTGTTCTGTTGCTGTGAAGAGACACCATGACCAAGGTAACTTATGAGAAACAGAATTTAATTGGGGGCTTACTTACAGTTTCAAAGTGTTTGTCCTTTATTATCATGCCAAGGAGCATAGTGGTAGGCTGGCGTGGTGCTAAAGTAGCAGCTTAGAGCTTTTACATCCTGATCTGCAGGCAGAGAGAAAGAGACGCTGGGCCTGGAGTAGACTTTTGAAACCTCAAAGCCCATCTCCAGTGACACACCTCCTCCAGCCACACCTCTTAGTCCTTCCCAGACAGTTCATCAACTGGGAACCAAACATTCAAATATATGAGCCCATAGGGATCATTTTCTTTCAAACAACCAGAGTTTCTAAATTGAACTTAATTATTTTGAGGGCCTGTTTCTCATGATGCCTACTACAGGGCTAGGCACCAGAAAGTCTCAGTAAGTATTGATAATAATGAATAATTGAACTGGGAGTATGTCCTAGAGGTTAGGTACTGTCTAGCATACCAGGCCCCAGATTCCATCCCACACAGCACAAAATAATAATAATAATAATAATAATAATAATAATAATAATAATAATACAAAGGGCAAGAACAAGTCTCAAGCAATAACTAGTGAATATTTGTCCTTCAGTAGACTTGTTCACTGATTGGTTACAGCGAAATGGTTCTCCCTGGAAAAGGAATGAAGTCATGCCTTAGGCTCTGTGCCCTTTCTGTTATTCAGAAGTCCGAGCTTTAGTTGTAGTTTTTGTTGCTTGGCTTGTTGCCTGATACAAAGAGCACTGAGAGGTGTCAGGCATCCTGGGTTCAGACTGTAACTGTTCAGGGAGAGGATGGGGGAGGCCTCAAGCTTGAGAATTCTCTTCAGCTGTACGAGCAAACTGCCAACTTTTTGTCTGGAGTCAGCATCAACATCCAAAGTAAGCATTGCTAGAGAGACACCTTCACACCAGAGAGGTTGCCTCATTCTGCAAGTCCCGGGAAAGGGTTAGTTCAGGTGGGAGATGCTTTAGAGGCTGCCTCCACACCAGGGCCTTAATGTGACTGTTTTCAGCCTGTATTGAGCAGCAGTGTTATAGCTATTAGTGAAGGACTCTGACCAGGAAGTCATGTAGATAAGGGTGCATGCTCGTGCACACATGTATGCATGCATGTGTGTGTGTGTGTGCCTGCATGCATGTGAGGGAGTGTGTACATGCGTGTGCATCATGTCATTTCTCTGGGTCTCATCTCAGTGTGAGAAAAGTGACACTAAAGTTTCTACCTTAGTTTTAGGGTAAAGACTACATAAGTCTGGCTCCATGTACATATGTGTGACCTATACACACAGATACATACAATATACATAAGTAAAAATAAAGATCTTTGTTGATCAGTAGTGGTGTACTTTAATTCCAGCACTTGGGAGACAGAGGCAGGTGGATCTCTGAGTTTGAGGCCAGCGTGGCCTATAGAGCAGCCAAAGCTGTTACACAGAGAAATTCGGCCTCAAAAAAATTTTTTTATTAAAAAAGAACCCAGTCAGGGTTCATTGATGTTGTCTTATACTTGTGGGACTTGTCCCTGCGTGTTTATGTGTGTGGGGATGAAGGGGACTGGAAAGGTCTGCAGTGTCTTGAGTCTCATGGTGTCTTCTGGAGAACCCATTCACAGTTTGAATGCCTCTTAGCTGCCTTTGTTGCCTCTCCTGTTAGTCATTTATTGCACAGAACATGCTAGTCAGAGTGAGGATTGTTGTCACTCTAATGAGGAATGCAGCTCTGGGCTGCTTCAGTGAAATCAAAGACCCCAGTGTCTCAGAGGTAGAAGTGCTATGGGTTGCCAAGGGCAGCATCATCCCTTCTAGGGCATTCTGCCAGGTGGCTTCCAGCCCAGCTTTGTGTATTCCAGGGATGAGAAGCTCCTCACTGCCCACAGCACATCCACTACTGCTCTTCTCAAGAGAGAGGAGAGGCCTTTCTTAATTTTATCTGAAACCTGTCTCCTCATTTCACCCTGCCAGTCGTTGGCGCTCTTTCCCAGTCCTTGGCTCTCTCTCCATTGTACCATAGAGCATGAAGGACAAGAGAGGGGAGTGCACTTGACAGTGTACCTGGAGCAAGCCTCCCTGAGCTGACATGCAGTGTAGTGAAACCTAGCCAACCATTTGGCACGCTGTCTTTGTGTGAAGACAGCAGCAGGGACAGTTTTAAACATGGCAGAAATTATCTATTAAGCAGTGTCAGATTCAGGTGAACTGGTGTGACATGCAGGAGGCCATTGCAGGAGCTCTGCAACCTTTCTATATGCCCCTCACCATATAGCTCTCTCTAATGTCCTTTGTTAGGCCCCTGCACGTGAACACTGCATTATTTAGTGCCATTTATCCTAGCGCGTTCTCATCCCTACAGTCTGCAGGAAGAGACTGTAACATATGGGCTGTGTGTCAATGCTGGGCAGTTTGTCAGCCTTAGATAGCTGTTAGGGAGCTGAGAGCTGGTAATGTCAGCAGGTAGTTCAGAGTCTTAAGACATAGAGTTCTTAATCACTAAGAAAGACTCTCCGCTAGTAATGACACAGAGAAGCAGAGCGAGCCTTTGTTTCGTCTGGCCGGATGTACTCGCACCCATCCACACTTACTGGATCCACCTAGTCTGAGCACAGGGTGAGCAGATGTGAAGCACTCAGTGCATCAGTGCATTCATTAGGGTGGATATTGACACGCATTGGGCTCCATTTCTATCTCTTACCAAAGACAGAAGTAAAACTGTCCATGTTCCCTGAGTGGGACTGTAGTAGAGTGCTTGTATGGGGAAGTGGATTTGCTTTGGGAGGACAGGGCATATGAAAGGATTACTCTGGACATATGTACCTCTGTTGGCAGCTCCCTTCTTCATTCTTTAAGGCTCCAAGGACAGATAGTCTCCACCTTCCTTTCTGTCCCCTGGTTTTTGTTACAAATGAGATGGGACAGGGAGCTGAGTGGACATTGGGAGAAGTCAGGGCAGTTCTGACTCCTTATAGTAGGAGGCAACTTTAGACAAGAGGGGAGAACTGAAGAGTTGAGCCCCCTACCCGACTCCCATTTTATTTATTCATTCATTCATTTACTTACTTTTTTATGGTTTCAAGACAAGGTTTTTCTGTGTAGGCATTGGTTGTCCTGGAACTTGCTTTATATACCAGGCTGGCCTCTAACTCAGAGATCTGCCTGCCTCTGAGATTAAAGGCATGCATCACCAGTACATGGTCTCCCTTTTTTTGAGACAAGGTTTTTTACTGTGTAGCCTTATAGCTGTCTGGCTGACTATGTAGACAATCTGGTCTATTTCAAACTGTACTATAACACTGAACTCCAGCTCCATGAACCTAGACTCACTCTCTCTCTCTCTCTCTCTCTCTCTCTCTCTCTCTCTCTCTCTCTCTCTCTCTTGTGTTTGTGTGTATAATGTTTTATTCTTTGAGAATTTCACACATGCATATAATAGATTTTGATCATATTAACCTTACTCCTTCCAGATCCACCGCCAACCCACCATCCCCCTTTCAAACTTCATGATACACACACACACACACACACATATGCTACTGAGTCCAATTTGTGCTGTCCATATAGTCATGGGTGTAGAGCTATCCACTGGAACAATGAGGGACCACACCCTTAGAAAAATTGACTCTCCCTCTCACTGCCATTCTCTGTCAATAACTCTTAAGCCAGGAGTGGGGGCTTGTGAGCACCCCCCGCATAGTGAAATGTTGTGCAGGTCTGGTGCAAGTAACTGTAACTACTGTGAGGTCTTGAGTGCAGCCATACTATCGTGACCAGAAAATACTATTTTGCACCAGACTTCCCCAACCTCTGGCTAGTATAGTCTTTTTTGCCTGAATCTGGACTCTTAAACCTTAAAACTTGGAATCATGGAGAAATAAAGGGAAGTAGAGAAAATATCATTCTCCTAGTACCCATGGCCATTCCTGTAAATATCTTGACCTATGTATTTCCTTCTTGTATTATTACTGCATTTTTGTTATAGTGATGATGGGTTTGGGTCCCATTTATTCCCCCATTTAAAATGTAAGGAGCATTTTATGGTGAAAAATCAGCTTATACATGATATCTTGCTTTCTCTTTTTGCCTTTCCTGGGATAGAACATAGAACTTTGCACATGCTAGGATAGCACCTATCACTGACATATAGCCCTTCTCCTAAATATCATTTAACACGACTATATAATGTGCAGTCATTACTGTTGCCTTAGTGTTAGGCATCTGAATTATTTTTTTTCCATGTTGCTGTGACAACTGATGCAGTAATCAGCATTTCAGGTCCTCTTAAATTTTTATCTGATTTTTAAATTATTTACTTATATTCTTTCAAAGGGAATTACCAGTTTGAGAGGCATAGCATTTATTTACTTATTTGCTGTTTATTTATAGACAGGGTGTCTGTTTGTAACTCAGGCTAGTCTCAAACTCAAAATCCTCTGGCCTAAGCCTCCTGAGTACTGGGATTACAAGTAGGCAGCACTACTCTCAGCTAAATATACCCATTTTTATTAGAACTTGATTTTTTAAAATTTGGAGACAGGATGCTTCTCTTTTGGAAACAGGATGTCAACATGCAGTTTAGGCAGCCCTTGAACTTGCAACCTTCCTGTCTCAGCTTCCCAAGTGGCCAGGTTTGCAGCCTGGACCACTATGTGTGGTATACTGACTGGGAAGGTTTTTGCTCTCTGGGGGAAAAAAAATCCTGTTGCTTTAATATTTGTTCAGCCTTTCCTGGCACCCAGCCTAATCTGCACTAGGCTGGAGTAGGGTACTAGTATATAGAGAAGGCTGGAAAAGACTTTCTACAAAGTTTTAAGCACACATTCCAAAGACATTAAATGTTAACTAGGTTGGGAGCAGGTGAGGACTGTTCAAAATACACAGACAGAGGAAGGGCAGCAGGGAGCTGACAGGGCCTGTGGATAGAACACAGACTTGCACTAACAGTGGTGGGAAATCATATAGAGGCTCTGTGCAGGCCAGTAACGTGATGAGATTTGTATTCTGAAAAGGTCACTCTAGCAGTAAAGTAGAAGGTGGATTTAGAAGACAGACTTTCCTCCTGGGAGACCAGTTAGGACTGGCTGCATGAGCAGTGAGTCCAGTGCTTCAGATTTGTTTCATTGTTAGGGGAAAATACATTTCATTTAAACCTCTACTTCTTGAATTCCTGCTGAGGTTGAATATTCTTATGTCCATTTGCCATACTGTTTGCTTGTGTGAGACTTGCCTCCTAAGACCTGAAAGTTCTTCATACAGAAGGATTCTGTCATCACAGGCTGCAGAAATGGTGGGGTCCTGTGTATAATTCAATTTTACATCAGAGCTCGAAGACTTCCAGGAAGGGCAGGTGGTTGGTCCTGAGCCCTCGGGACCAGTTTGAGGCTCCCAGGCACATCATCCTGTGCCGTCTCTGGCCCTTTAAGCTATCTCCTAAAGCAGGCACCAGGACCAGGCCTTGGAAGTCACAGATCAACAGGCTTGGGCTTGGTGCCTGCAAAGAACTGTAAGAGGGGATATAGAGGTCACTTTTCTGTCCTTTGGGTTTGGAGGAAGGGGCTCAGTGTGTGTCAAACTCAGTTAACTCGGGGAAATGTTTCTGACAAGGGGCAGTTTTGTTACGGATGAAGGTTGGTTAAGACTGTAGCTGTCTGCAGGTAAGAAGCATTGTATGCACCTCCCCATGCCTGACTCCCAGCTCAGCTGCCACTCCAACATCACAGCATCCACTATCAGTATATGTCGTAGTTTGCTAGTTAGATAGCTTCCATGGCGTCCTGAGGTAATTTCAGAGGTCTTGCTCAGACTTTACTAATTGAAAAATGTTTTCTTTCTCTTTGTAGATTTATTTATTTTTATTTTGTGAATATGGGTGTTTTGCCTGTATGTTTGTCTTTGCACCACCTAAGTGCAGTGCCTGCAGAGGCCAGAAGAGGGCATTGGCTCCTCTGTGACTGGAGCTGCCGATGGTTGTTAGCTGCTGTGTTGACACTGAGAACTGAAACCCAGCCCTTTGCAGGAGCAGCCAATGCCCCTAACTGTTGAGCCATCTCTCCCACCACTGGAAAACTTTTCTTAATAGTTGACTGCTTGCCATGCTGCAGGGTTTTGTGCATTTTGGTTTTTCTCAGAAGGCTTTATATGCAGCGCATATAGTGTCCTGGGATCCACCCTAATTGCTGTGTGCAGGGTAGTTTGGCAGCTGAGTGCAACACAGAGGCTGAGTAATAAATCCACTGGCCCCTTACAGCATGTCCATCAGGAAACCACAGGGACCTAAATTTACTCTGGATTGTTCCTGCTTGTTAAATCACAATTGTTTCAGATGTCAAAACATTGCCATCACAGTCAGCAGCTTTGCATGGTGTCCTCCATACACAGTCATGTTCTTGCTTTGGTTGCAGCCCCTTTTGCTATTTAATTTTACACAAAGGCCAGATGTGCACTATGGCATAGAATTGGGTGAATTGACCCACCCAAAGGCCTCTAAAAACTTTTCTGTTACTTCTGATTACATTATAGGTTGGCAATTTAAAAAAAAAATCATAAATACAGGGGCTGGAGAGATGGCTCCCAGAGGTACTGGGTTTGATTCCCAGAATCCACAGAGCAGCTCACAACTGTCTGTAACTCCAGTTCCAGGGGATTCAATGTCCTCTTCTGGCCTCCTTAACCACTGCCTGCATATGGTACACAGAGATACATGTAGGCTAAATAAATAAATAAATAAATAAATAAATAAATAAATATAAAAATAAGTATCATGGATATATCTTGAAAAGAAACAGTTTTTTTTTCCTCTTTTGAGATGAAGTTTTACTACCTTTCCTAGTTGGTCTCTAGTTCCTGGCTCAAGTGATCTGCCTCAGATCCCTGAATAGCTGTGTGCCAAGCTAAGAAGTACTCTTTTTGTTAGAAATTACCCCCACCACACGAACACATACACATACAAAACAAAAACAAAACAGGTGACTGGAGAGATGGTTCAGAGTTAACAGCATTGACTGCTCTTTCCAAGGACCTGAGTTCTGTTCCCAGCACCCACATCAGACAGCTCACAACTGTCTCTAACTCCAGTTTCAGGGGATCCAACACCCTTTTCTGGCCTCTATGGGCACCAGGAATGCATATGGTACACATACATACAGAAGGCAAACACACAGACACTTAAAATAAGTAAATCTTTTTTAAGTAAAAAAAAAAAAAAAAGAAGAAGAAGCATAATCAGGCATAAGTTGCTTATACCACTAAGATTTTTGCACACTTGGGGTTGCCTTCCAGGCTTTCCTCTTTGCATCGGTATACATTTCATAGATTAAACTCTGTGAACTATTTTTTAATTTGCGTGCACATTTGTCTACTCTGACTACCCCCCCCCCCCCGACTCAGTAGCTAAATGTGTCTACAATGACACAGCACTCCAGGCAGCAGGTCACCCTGTAGGATGATGCTGGTGACTCCATTAGATCTTCATGCTTCGGCTGTGCTTGGGGCCCAGGTCATATTCTTTAAGTGCTCTCAGGGGTGGTAGGTCATCATTCTTTGAAAGATGGATTTGGTTTCTAAAATGAGCTGATGATTTTCCACATCCCATTGTTGTCTCCCATTTGCAGCCCGACTTGAGATATGACTGTAACAGCAGATTAGGCTTTGTAGGGGAAGGAAAGATGTGAGTAAATATTCCTGAGTTACTTACTATGAGTTACAGCTACACTAAGCTGAATTCTGGGGCTACGTAGAAACCTCTGTGTTAGTATGGCAGCAGTTCTCAAAATGGTGCTTCAGTGGGCATCAGAATCTCCTAAGGAGTTTCTTTAAAATGTACGTGACACCAGGATTGATGGAGTGGGAGCTGTGTAGAGAATGGAATCTCTCTTGTAAAATTTCTCTGTAATTTAAGTGAAATTGCTCAGTAGGCACCCAGTCACTGGTCCTCATTTATTCCATACTGCCCTAGTTTGCTTTCTATCACAGGAACCACAGAGGGAGGCTGTGTACTAGCTTGCTTCTCTGACTTGCTCAGCTACCTCCTGACCCACCTGCCCAGGGGTAGCACTGCCCAAGTAGGGTGGGCCCTCTCATATCAATTAGCAATCAAGAAATGCCCCAGATATGTGCCCCACAGAATGCCCACAGGCCAATCTTACAGAGGCAATTCCTCACTTAAGGCCCTGTCTACCCAGGTGATGCTAGTGTGTGTCAACCACTAACCAGTACACTTACTGATAGAACTTTGATTTTGTTTGGAGTGCCTTTTGCCCAGCTAAAATAGTTCCTTCTCTGGGTTCCCTAGTAGCTAGGAGTGGTCTCCTGTAAGCTCTGGCCTGTAAGCTGAAGGCAAAACTCCTAAGGGAGCACTCCCTCATAAATGGACTTTCCTCCAGCCTTTGTATTTTCTCCTTAACTGCTTCACAGGCTTTCAGGTAGCAGTAATGGTCTTGAAGCCTCAGGTCAGTAACAGTAGTCACACAGTTCTCAAGTCACTATAGCTTCATGTTACCTGCTTCAAGATTTCTTCTTGTTCCATGAGAAAAATAAACCTCCATCTGCTTAAGCAAATGTTGGTTTTTAATTGCTTGCAGCTGAATGCAATCATAACTGATAAGGTAATGTTTTAATATTTTACAAGGGAGAAATATATTTACATATTGTGTAATTAAAAATGAAAAATAATTTAAATCCCCACAGATTTCTGTGCCCCACATCAGATGCACTGAAATAGACTCTTTGGGCTCAGGATGCACATATCTACATTTTAAGCAAACTCTCCAGGCAATTCTGGTACACAAGGAAACGGGAGAATCATTTTTATGCTCAGTAGTATGAGTCCCACTTTACAGATGAGAGCATTGAGTCATGCTAATAAAAGCTCCATGTCTATAGCTATGTCAATACACACATACAGGTGTGTGGGGGGGACTAAGGATGAAACCCAGCATCTTGGGCATGCTAGGTATTCATGCTACCACTGAGCTAGATTCCCTGTGACCCAGTAATTTTAAGTGGAGTTTGACTCCAGACTTAATCTGGTTCCCAACTTCCCTACCCAAAGAAACCTGGCTTTCTGCTCAGCATAGCCAAACAACTTCCTAAAGGATCCTCCAGAATAGGTCCTCTTTCTGTGTGAGTCTGACACCACTGTCCAAGGACAGCATCACCCAGGGCAGGAACAAGGACACCATCAGTGCTGTGCCTCACCCAGGGATGAACACCTGTTCTCATAAATTCTTGGTTTCCTTTTCTACTTTCAAGGCAAAATTCACTGAAATTTTGTTTTCTTTGTAGTCTTTCTAGGATTTAGTCCCTTAAAAATGACCATAGATTCTTACACATGAAGGATAATTATAGTCTTTTATCTATCATTCGTCAATACAGCAGTCAGCCATATACATTCATAGTAACACACCAGTACTTTTTCAAAAAAAAAAAATTTGTTATTTTTATAGAGGCTATGGGTGTCAGATGACTTGGAGCTGGAACTACAGGTGGCTGTGAGCTGTCTGATTCGGGTCCTGGGATTGAACTCAGGTCCTCTGGAAGAAAGATCAGAACATGCACTTGACAGCTGAGCCATTTCTCAAGCCCAACAGTAGTGCTTTATTTTTATTTTTATTTTTATTTTTTGAGAATGAGGCTCTCTCTATTTAGTCCTGGCTGTTCTGGAACTCACGCTGTAGACCAGGCTGGCCTTGATCTTCCAGAGATCCCTCTGCCTCTACCTTTCCAGTACTGAGGTTAGAGGTGCACACCATCATACCCCAACACTAGTGCTTTTGAAAGGGATGTTTGGGTAAGGTTATAACAGTTTGATATATGTGAGTTTGGGAGACCTTTATGATAAAAATGTTCTTCTAACAGGAAGGAGGAACTTTGATTCTCTGAAATAGGAGATTCCGGAGACCCTTGAGGGATTGGTGATATTCTGTGGGAGTGAGTAACTTGGTATTCCGTAGCTGAATGTGATGTGATCCACGGTGCTTCAGGATCTCTGGTGTACTTCAAGATGCATTCAGACAACTCTGAGGCTCCATTATTTGAGGTCCCCTTATACATTCAGTCTTCAGGGGAGTTCTTCATTATGTGGCCTTTTAAGGAGTTCCTTTGTGGGCAGGGAGAGAAGGTAGATTCCTGTCCCCAGTGGTAGCTATTGTCTAGTATAAAGGGCTCCCATATACAAAGCTTCATGACAGGCCTTTATTTGTTTTTTGTTGTTGTTGTTTGTTTTGCAATAGTTAGGATTAGGACCCAGGGTTAAGCAAACACCACTAAGATTCAGCCCCAGACCCACACCTTTGTCTGATTCCTGTTACCTGTGTTTATTTGTTTGAAATAGGGAAGCTTCGGTTGCCTCAAACTTGGAATCCTCCTTCCTCTGCCTCCCAAGTGCTTGAGATTACAACTGTGCATCAACTAAGCCAGATTAATTCGTTTGCTTCTTATAAAAGCTTTGCAAGGTGTGTCATTGTTCCTGTTCTATAGATGTGGAAATCGAGGCTCAGAGAAATTCAGTCGTTTGTTTATCACACAGCATAATCACATTGGAGTGCAGACCTTTCTGACTCCTAGATTCTGCCCTAGCCCTGTGTAATTGCTTCAGCTTCAAAGTGAAGCATGGTGGAGGAGGGTTATTTTTTTGAGAAAGGGTCTTCAGGATGGCCTGGAGCTTGTAATCCTCCTTCGGCCTCCTAAGTGCTGAGATTACAGATGTGAACAACCGTGGTCAGTGAGGAGGCCTTGTTTGATTGAGAATTGGGGGAAATCTCTGTAGAAGAAACAGCATTTAAAGAAGTTAGGGTAAAGCTGGATGTGGCAAGACAAGTAAAGATGAATAAAGAGAAGGTTGGGTGCACGCTGGGAATGAGGAATGTGCTTTGATTGACTGTGCAATTCCTTGTGGAGATGGGGGAGGAAAAGAGATGATGAAAGGAACTCGGACAGATTGTGAAAGGCAGTAATTACCTGGCCAAGCTGATCTGATCATGTATTGTGCTGTTCATTTATTATTCCTTGATATACAGATGACTGAAAGCCAGGCATGGTGGTACACACCTTTAGTCTCAGCACTTGGGAGGCAGAGGCAGGTAGATCTCTATGAGTTTGAAGCTAACCTGGTCTACTTAGTGAGTTCCAGGTAAGCCAGAGCTACATAGTGAAACCCTGTCTCAAAATCAAAACAGAATGACTAATTATTCCAGAATTCAGGAGGCAGAGGAAAGAGGATCTTTAGTTTTAGACTACCTTGGGCTACACATCAAAATCTTCAAAAGATAAAATAAAATTATTTATATGTATATGAATGATGACAGTAAATTGCAGTGTTAGGAAAAGAAACTTCCTGAGTATTAATGGAATGCCTTTTATTCTACTATTAATTAGAAAGTAAGGATTGTGAAACTCATTGTCTTTCCCATTTTGTCTCGGCTACCAGAAACCCAGGAAGCCTAATTTAGTGACTAACTGCAATAGCTGCCCTACTCCATGGTTCTTTTTTTTTTTTTTAAGAGAAAATTATTTATTAATATTATTAATACTCACAGTTTGAAGTAACATGGTTCTACTCCATGGTTCTTGGGAAGAAGTTTCTTCTTCTGTTTCACATGGCCTACAGTCATCTTTATTTTGTTTGCATTGGAAATAAATGTTTATTAAAAAACAGCCCTAAGTTCTTTTTGTGGCAGTAATATACATGTGTGTACCATCACAGAGAAGGCCAGGGTGGGAACAGACCAGTGATGGGCAGCAGTGCTGGCTTCAGAATATTTTCCTGGCACATTGAGGAACTCTTTGTAAAAGAACATTGAGAAAGGTGTGTTATTTCAGACAAATGATAGGATCAGTTGGTCCTGATTCCCCATGGGCCTTTGAGCATTGTTGTGAAGGGCATGATGGGTATATGTTGGCAGGGGGGTGGAGGGTGGGGGTGGGGTGCTTCTGTGGTTTTCTTCCCCTGCCAAGTTTGAAGTCATGCCGCCATATGTACCTGGACTCCTCTTGTGATCTCTGTTGCAAGTCTTTGATTTGATGGTTCCCAAGCACCCTCCTCAACCAATTTTGGGGGTTTGTTAGGTGAATGAGCTAAATAAAGCTTGTATGTTCACAGGTCTGGTGCGTTGAAGGCAGAATGACTGCATAATGGGTGGTAGCATCTTTGTATGACAGGGCCTTGAAGAGAGTGCATGGGCTCATATCAGAGCATCCGAGTGAAACCACCCTGCTGCCTTCCAGGCATGGACTCTGCAGCGGGCTGTGCTGGGGGTCTTCACAAATGCACAGAACTGAGCTTTCCCTAGAGAGCTGCTGTGCATCAAGGTCAAAACTTTACCTCATGCTGGGCCACTGTCTAGCTGTTTGTGGACATCAGTGTTGTTTTTAATATTAATATCAGCATCCTGGCTGCCCTCTTGCCCCCACTTTTCACCATTGTGAAAACTGAGGAAAGCCTGGTCGTCCACTGTTCTTAGGGAACAAGTATCAGGAGCCACAGCAGTGAGACTTGTTTGCTTGCAAAACAAGTGATGTTTATTTCTCTCCATGGCTGAGCTGGGGTCTGGACAGGAAGTCTGCCTGATTTTGTCTCACTGTCTTCACAAACCACAGTCACAGCCCCACTTTGTGAATCAGAATTGGAAGCATTGTTCTCTGGTTACCACCGAGGAATGCCTTTCTTGAGTGGTTCCTGTGGGTATGAGTAGCTCTGAAGGAAGAATGTCCTGAGACAAAGACAGTTGCTGTTTATAGTCTACTCTTTTGGTCAGACATTATTGAATACCTACTGTGTGCAGGTAGAATTCACTGTCGTCCAGGGAAGGCAGGTCTATGAGAAGACATTACGTAAGCTGTAGACTAAACAAGTCAGTCAGAGGGGTTCCAAAGGGGCAGGATGAATTCAGTAAGTGTACCTGTGGGGGTGGCTGCCCTCACTAATGAGAGGCCACTGAGCTGGATGCTAAAAGGAGGGTGCGCTTCTGCAGTCTCTTTTGACCCTTTCCATTATGGAAGCATGCATTTTTACCTTGCTATTAGTATGCACACAATATTTCATGCTGCTGCCTTTCTGCTTAGCATTCCTCTGCTGATTTCCACTTAGCAACTAGGCCAAAGTATTTATCATTTTTAAAAGCTGCACAGCATTTTTGCCTTATTGATGTACTCTCACTGCGTAGCCATCCTCTCATTTGTTGGGTAAAGCAGAGTTTTTCTCAATTACAAATCCTTGCAGTTGGCTCTTCCTCTCCCTCTTTCCTTCCTTCCTTTGTTCCTTAGGAATTCATGGCTGGGTTAAAGTTGTGAATGGGTTTATGCTTTCTCCTTGACTTTTTTTTCATTATGGAAAATTCCAAATATACACACAAGGAAAATGACAAACAATGATCTCCACATACTAGTTATTGAGCCTCAATAATAATCAGTTCATAGTTATTATCATGCCAAAAATAAATTAGTCCTAACTATTTTTTTATGGTACTAAAAATGGAACCAGGGTCCTCATTCACACTAAGCTTTACCTGCTAAGCTATGTCTCCACTCTATCATAATTGATTCCTAATAGAAAATATCTAGTCATCCAAATGAAGGCTGACAGTTTCCCAGTGTTTCTTTGGTCACTCTCATGAGGCCAAATTGCTTTTTGTTCCAGGGTGTTCTCCAGGGAAGTTTTGCTTGACCTATCAGTTAATGGTTGGGATTTTTTTTTTTTTTTAATCAAGAAAGGATCTGTCTGCCTGCAGGGCCTGGCCTCCAAAGGAATGGAAGAAAGGAGGGAGAGGGGTGCTGTACTTTACTCCCATGGGAAACTTGGCAGTACCACCCTTTTCAAATACCAGCTTAAACTGACAATGTGTGGGGGTAAAGCAATGTCTAGCCTTTCCCCTGAGCCCACCCCATTAAAGCAAGAAGCATCATGCTGTCATTTTCAGCACCGTGAAAAACTACATAGATAATAAATTTCTCTTTCTACAGTAAAATCCCAGAAAGCTAGGAAAATGCCTATTCCCTACTGTATTTGGTCATTCTGTTTGCATGTTTCTCTTGGTGAGCTTTGTTCTGTATTGTTCAAGGTGACCCAGTTAGAACTAGTGTTTAAAGTCATGCTGGCCTCAGTTAGTTACACAGCCTATGTGGGATTAAGTCTACTAGCTATGCGTATTGTACAAGGAAGTACATGCCTGCATGGAGCCTCTTAATATTTAAATGTGGTTACATTTAAGCATAATATCTCCTGTTTGCTCTGTGTTGATATTTCTGATTTTTCAGTGGTGATGGATAGGAACAGCTTCCTAAATGATTCAGAACTCTGTTGTATTTGCCATCTCAGGCTGATTCTCAGTTTGGGTCTCTTGGATTAATCAGTAGTTAACAGTGTCCTGGGTGACCTCCTCTGGGAAAAGGAGTGTTAGCAGGGAGGCTGGTCAGAATGAAGAGCCTTAGAGAGATAACTGGGGTCGGCAGCTTCATCCTTAAGAGGAGAGAATCAATACACTCAATAGAAAGTTTGCTTGTGCTCAGGCCAGCCTAGGGACTTGCTGTTTCATTCCTTCTTTTCTTTCTTCCTTTGAGAACTTTATTTGCAATACATAAAAATAAATCAAACCATTCAACTTCTAGGAGTATCACAAGTGTAAGAAGAAGGTACAGTTATCAACATTCTAAATAATTGGTGTAAGTTAGTTTTTTGTTCCTTCATCAACCTTGCTATTTCTGTTGGAAAATTTAAATGACTGGTTTTCACATGAGGTCATAGGTATGATTACTACCCAATGTGTATGTCATGTCCATGCTAGTACTAGCTTTTCCTTTCCATACAAGCTTGCCATTATATTTCTTATTCTTTTGTTTGTTTTGTTTTTCGTGACAGGATTTCTCTGTGTAGCCCTGGCTATCCTGGAACTCACTCCATAGACCAGGCTGGCCTTGAATTTAGAGATTCGCCTGCCCCTGCCTCCGGAGTGCTGTAATTAAAGATGCGTGCCACCACTGCCTGGCTTATTTCTTGTTCTTTTGTAGTGTAATATCACTTTTAGTTTTCTCTCATTTTATAACAGGTTTTGCCAGGCAAGGTATGTATGTCTTTCATCCCAGCACTGGGGCAGGTGGATTTCTATGGGTTTCAGGCCAGCCCGGTCTACGTAGCTAGTTCCAAGTTGGCCAAAGCTACACAATGAGACTCTGTCTCAGGAAAAAAAAAAATAAATCCCCCCTCCCAGAACAAAAATAAAACAACAAAATATTGCCTCTAAGTCAAATACTTCTACGCATTCATTATTTTCACTTTTTTTCCCATTTCTCTGACAGGTATTTTCCATTTACACATCCTTTAAAAAAAATTAGCTTAGACTTTTTTCTTTACATCAGTACATAATGTTTCTATCTGGTGTTTTGAGTTTGTTTGTTTGTTTGAGACAGGGTTTCCCTATTTAGCCCTGGCTGACCTGGAACTCAATCTGTAGACCAGGCTGGCCTTGAACTGATAGAGAACTGCCTCCTGAGTTCTGGGACCAAAGGCGTGCACTACCACCACCCGTCTCTATCTGGTTTTTTTTTTTTTTCCCCCATTTTTTTTTTTTCGAGACAGGGTTTCTCTGTGGCTTTGGAGGCTGTCCTGGAACTAGCTCTTGTAGACCAGGCTGGTCTCGAACTCACAGAGATCCACCTGCCTCTGCCTCCCGAGTGCTGGGATTAAAGGTGTGCGCCACCAATGCCCGGCTTCTATCTGATTTTTATAGCCACTTATAATGGCTGTATACTATCCAACTTTGTCACTATACCATAATTTACTTAATCACCAGTTTTCTGTTGATGAAGTTTTAAAAACATATATTTTTATTTTATATGTATGTGTGTGTGCTTGAGTGTGTGCATATGAACTACACGAGTGCAGGTGCCACAGAGGCCAGAAGAGGGCTTGGATTCTTGGAAATGGAGTTGCAGTTGATTGTGAATCACCCAATATGGGTGCTGGGAACCAAACCAAGGTCCTCTGCAAAAGCAGCAATTACTCTTAACCACTGAGCCTCTTAATCTCTTCGACCCCTGTTTGAGGAATTTTAAGAACTTTAAATAATACTACATTGATTATGTTCCAGGTAGTTTCTTTTTGTTTTCCATAGCTTCATATTAAGACATAATTTTTTTTGAGATAGGGTTTCTCTGTGTATCCCTGGATATCCTGGAACTTGCTTTGTAGACCAGACTGGCCTCCAACTCAGAGCTCCACCAGCCTCTGCCTTCTGAGTGTGGGGATTAAAGGTTTGTGCCACCATGCCTGGCTAAGATATAATTCTTATTCACTTACTTGAAGTAGTGTATATTCTTAGTTGTACAATCATTGCTACGGTCATCGAGAGAGAGGTCATTTCCATCATATGGCCATTAGCAGCACCTACTCCCTACTTTTCCCAGCTTTCACAATCCTAGCAACTGGTGACTTGCTTTCTGCCTCTGTAGATCTACCTGTGATTACAAAATTAAAACTGAAGCCAGGTATAGTGACAGTGTCTTTAATCCCAGCACTCGGGAGCATAAAGCGCTCATGGAGGCCAGAAAAAGAACTGGAGTTAGAGTCCCCTGGAACTGGAGTTATAGGTGGTTGTGAGCCATCCATTGTGGGGGCTGAGAACTGAATCTGAGTCCTCTGCAAGAGCAAAAGTGATCTGAACTGCCGAGCCATCTCTCAACCCCGTTGTGGCCACGTTTAAGTGTTCCATTTACATTCTTGCACAACCATCGCCACCCTAAGTCTTCACAACTCTTTCATCTTTCTGAACTTACAGTTTCCTCCATTTTTCTCCTAAGTTCCTGGTAACCAGCATTCTCCTCTCCCTCTATCATCTGCCAACCCTAGCCAGTCCTTGTTATGATAAATCTTTCTGCCAGAAGTCGCCTGAGCACCACTGCCACATGTGAGCTTTACTCCAGCGGCCCGCCTGAGTTAGGGCCCAAATGAATACACAGAAACTTGTATTAGTTTCAAAGCTGCTTGGCCAATGACTAGGATTCTCATCTGTTAGCTCAGTCTCAATTATCATAAACTTATATATTTTATAAGACTTACCTTATCGGACGCCTTATTGGCGTCCCTCCTTGCCGGTGGATCACATTGTACCACTGGAGCAGGAGCAGAGGGAAAAAGAGCGCCCTTCCTGTTTCTCCTTCGCTTAAATATGAGTCTCTTTGCTATGTCACTTCCTGTATGGATCAGCACTTCTCTACTACATTTCCCAGAATCCTGTTTGACTCCTAGTCCTGTCTAACTTGCTGTCTCATTGGCCAAACAGTATTTTATTTAACAATCAATAAGATAAACATACACAGTAGTACATTCCCCATCAAGTCCTTATAATTACATCCACACAATATTTATCCTTTTGTGATTGGTTTGTTTTACTTAGCATAATGTCCTCAAGGTTCAGCCATGGTGCAGCAGAAATCAGAATGAGACCTTTTGGGGCAGGGTCTTACTGTGTGCTCAGGATGGTCTGAAGCTTGTCATCTTCTGTGCCAACCTTCTGAGTGCTGGATTACAGGTGTGCATCTCCACACCTGGCTTCCATGTCTTTTTAACTTAATGTGGTTCTTTTGTGTGGATGTTCCATATTTGTTTCTGTTCTGCCCATGTAGTGGACATCTGGGTTTCTACTTTCTGGCAATTGTGACAAATGCCACTGTCTTAGTTAGCGTTGCTGCTGCTGTGATAAAACATCATCACCAAAAGCAAGACGGGGAGGAACGGATCTATTTGGCTTTTGCTTCCACATCACAGTTCATCATTAAAGGATCATGGGGCTGGAATTCAAGTATGGCAGGAACCTGGAGGCAGGAGCTGATGCAGAAGCCATGGGGGGGGGTGCTACTTACTGGCATTCTGTCTATGGCTTCCTCAGCCTTTTTTTTTTTTTTTCTAATAGAAGCCAGGACCACCAGCCCAGGGATGGCATCACCCACAATGGGCCAGGCCCTCTCTCATCAGTCACTAATTAAGAAAATGCCCTACAGGTTTGTCTACAGCCTGATCTTATGGAGGCACTTTCTCAATTGTCATTCCCTTTTCTCAGATGACTCAAACCTATGTGAAGTTGACATAAAAGTAGGCACCATGACCACCTTGAACACTGATAAGCTAGTTTATGTATAGAAAATGCCTTCATTTCCTTTGGGTGCATCATTAAGAGTAGGTTTTCAGAATTACACATGGCTTTTTTCTTTAGTGTATTTATTTCTATTTTGAGTCTTAAAGAGATTATTAGGTCAAAGAATAAGAGCCTTTTATGGCCAGAAAGATTTTTATGGATTAATTTTAAAAAACAAAACCCCACCTTCTCTTCTGGCATATCCTTTGATACCTGTTGCCCAGATTGTTTTTTTAGAGTTGTGAAATTCATGTTACCTTAACAAAACATAAAATGGTTAGGTGTGACTTTCCAGACAGTGGACAGTATTCTGTTCAAGATACATGACAATTTCAATGTAAATGTTTAATTTCACTGCTTTGGCTTCGGTGTTTTTTCTTTTCTTTTTGTTTGTTTGTTTTGTTTTTCAAGACAGGGTTTTTCTGTGGCTTTGGAGGCTGTCCTGGAACTAGCTCTTGTAGACCAGGCTGGTCTTGAACTCACAGAGATCTGCCTGCCTCTGCCTCCCGAGTGCTGGGATTAAAGGTGTGTGCCACCACCACCTGGCTAGACTTCGATGTTCTTTATTACTGACTGATCTTCCTCTGTAGATGAGGCCTCTGAATGAATAGAATTTGAGCTAATTTCTTTTTCAGATGTGCTGCTTTGATGATGACACAGGTACCTTTGAGTGCTGCTGACGCTGTGATAGTGGCACCCAATTCTGAAGAGCAGCTCTTTGCAGGAGTTGGTTAAAACACCCTGGCACTAGTGAGCACAGAAGGCACGAGCCCCTGGTAACTTCTCTTGGCTTCCTCCTGGCTTGGAATTTCATAATGGTGTTTTGAGGCAGAAAGTAAACCTTCCTTTTCAGTTTTGTTCACAGTGATGCTCGTGGCCCTGGCTGCCTCATAATTTGGTTGGTCCCTGGCCAGCAGAGCACAGTTAAGGCTTCTTTGCCCAATCCCTAGGTAGGAGTCAGGGCAGCTACCTTGGTCTTCCACTTGGAGGTTACACTGAAAGCCTTGGAGACATCAAAGCCTTTTCCTCTTGAATTCCATCTTAACTCAAATCCAGTCCCTAAATATACATAAAGTGTGGTTCAAGGAGTTGGGCATGTAGCTCAGTGCCCTGGCTTCAATCACCAGTGAAACACACACACACACACACACACACACACACACACACACACACACACACACACACACACACACACACACAATTGTGGTTCATATTTATTGCACTATACTATATTCTTTGTTTCGTATTTGTATTACTTGTTTGCTTAGTGTACTCTGAGGAGGTATTCCGATTATGCCCACCTTTCAATGACTAAACTGAGTTGGCAAGTGTATGAAATGTGTGCCCTGTGTCACAGTGAGCCCAACTGCTTCCCTGTCTATCAGATTAAAAACCATGTCCTCAACCAGAGTGCTGCTCTAGCCTCTTCACTAAGCAGTTACTGTGACCTGTCCCTGCTTCTATACCTGTCCTGAAAGGAACAAAAGTATTCTCAAGAAACTTTTGAGACTTTTTATACCTCTCCCTTTGGCTGTCAGGAATATCAGGCTGGATAAAGAAAAGGCTTCCTTGTGCAACTAGAGGAAGAACTGGGCACATCTCTGATAACTTGTCAGACCACTTTGCAGAAAAGAAGCCAAGACACAATGGCAAGATCACCCGTGATAAGGACTGCTTAGCTGGATATACCTTCTGCTCTATTTAAACCTAAACTCACATTAGGACTGTGCAGAGGGACCTGAGGGGGTGTCACTGGACCTCTTTATCAGTCCCTCTTCCCAATGCGGCTACACTGAATAAATCTCTTTTCTCTGCTTTTCACTATTATTTATCTCTATAATTGGCCTATTGAGAATTGATGGATGAGCCTGGCTTGATAGGGCTGCTAGGGCCCCCACTCTGACCCCTGACTCCAGTAACACTTCCTGCTTACAGTCTGAATGGTGCAGCCACCAAGCTGTTCCCAGAGTGGTTTGTCAGAGGCACTCCAATTGGAAGCCACAGGCTGCAGAGAGTGAAAGGACTCTTAGAAATTGGTCTTCACTCTGCCTCCCTGACAGACAGCTCTGCTCCCCATACCCGTCCTCCAAATTCCTGCTCTCCCACCTTTACATGCGCATCCTCTCCCTCTGTTGTCATGGCAAATCATTCCTCATCTTTTGGACTGCTTGTTTGCTTTTGTGCACACCCCATGCTAGCACTTGTCCCTCATGTCCTTGCAGTTTGCTTGCAAGTCTGTGGTCCGCTAACTCTCTGAGGGCAAAGGCTGCATCTTGCTATTCCCATCATTGCCTAACACGGTGCCTGGCAGGGAGAGGCCACTTAGTTTCATGTGTTTTGTTAGTTTGTTGTGTGGTGCTGGGCTGAGCCTGGGCCTTCTATATGTCAGGCAAGCACTCTACCACTGGGCTCTCCACTAGTCCTTCAGCTCATGGTTTGGACTTAAATTAGAAAGTCTCCAGGTGGCCTTTTGTATTTTCCTTCTCCAAGGAATAGCACTCCTGACTCCCCGGAACAGAGAGACTGTAATTAGGATATCTGGTGTCTTCTCTTAAATAACTGTGCTCACTGGCGGCACACGGATGAGGTATCTACGCCTGAGAGGCACTCCAAGGAAGGAGTTGGTAGCCAAGCAGTCTTCAAGGGAAAGAGGAGAAGTGGAAAGAAAAGATGTCTGGGATGTCCCCCAGTCCCACACCAAGCTATCTGCGAGGCTTAAGCCAGAGCTCTACCTGAGTACTGGGTCCCAGAGGATTTTTATTTTCTCAGTCAACAGGAAAATATTTGGTTAGGACAAGCCATCAACCTTCCTCCCAGCCTGCTGGCTTCTTCAGGGGCCCCTTCTCCTGGTGGTAGCTGGTAGTGGCCACAGCACGTTTCCATCCCAGCCCTTCCCTAGCTCCCTTCTGTACCCATTTGCTCCACACATGACATATTCTATTAAGTACAAAGAAGGGAGCACATCAGACCAGTGACTCTGCACCTGGAGAACATACCCCACATGCATTTTAAATCTGTGCGCTCTCCTTGAGGGAATTCCAGTTGAAAAAGGACTTGGGTCAGCAGCCTTGGGCCTGTGTGGCTAACAAGCTCCTATTTTCTGTGTTGTTGGGCTGGCCTGAAGGGCCTCTTTGTTTGGGGTAGGGGTGGATGTGATGCCCTAATGAGGCCCTCTGGAATCCTGGCTCACACACAGCAGCCTGCGGGATGGAACTCTTCAGGCAGGAAAGCAAGTTGGTGAGTTTGTGGGTTTGTCAGGCTTTAAAGAACACAGAACAGCATTAAAGGGTGAAAACTAACTGGAGTATTGTATTCTGAGTTGGATTCAGCACAAAAAGGAGATAGAGCAAAGCTTAAGGAACCTGAGTAGCTTCTGGAGTTTAGCTAATAGTACTATATTGTGTTCACTTTGAAGTTTTGACAGATGCACAGGGTTATATAACATGCTAACGTGGGAGGAAACTGAGATTGCAATTCGGGACTGTTGGTGCACCTTTGCAGTAAATCAAAAATTACTTCCAAATAGAGAGGCTATTAATAAAGAAGAAAGGACAAGGTCAGTCCAGCATGCCCTCTGCACTTCTTACACTTGGTCTTGAGCCCACACCTGCAGAATCAGGAAGGCTGCTGTAGGCCAAGGCTCCAGGCAGTCTGCTTCTTTGCTCCTGCTGTTCTTTGTTTGGGGACAGGTTAGGTTACAAGACCAGGTCCACCAGGAGGATGTAGGTCCTGTGGTTACCGGAAACCCCCACCTCCTGCTGTGCACCGTGGGGCTGGTGATTTCTTAGGCTTCATTTCCTTCTCTTGTTAGAAGCTGCAAACCTGACTGGAAAGGACAGAGGGAGTAAAACACCTAGCGTGTGTGGGAAAGCTGATGAGGGAACTGAGGATGAACCCAGTGGTCACATAGTTGCTCAGCATGGGTCATGTACCAGGTTCCATCCCTGTGGCCCAGACTGCAGTGTGCGCTTGGTAAGCAGCAATTTTCATCGTCTCTCCTGTTTTTCTGTGTGAAGAGATAAGTGTGCCTTCCCTGAAGATTTAGATCAGTAGCTTTGGGGGCAAGAGGCTGCCTGAGGCATCGGGGGAGGGGGTCTAGCTGAGGGACTGGCAACAACACAGTACCTCCTCTCCTACTCACTTCCCAGGGCCATGAGTACAGCTCTTTTTACTAGCTAGTTCTAAATCCTTTAGGGGTTTAAATATTTAGATTCATTTTTTAAAATGTGCTGTTGTTGCTCCTTCACCCTAAAGATGAAACAAGCCAAGTTGTGAGGCTTCTTCCTGCTAAGGGATCTCTTTATATGTCTTCTGTCATGAGCCCTTTCTGCTCAGAAAGCCAGAAATATGAGAGGGCTGAGGACATTTGGGAGCTCCGAGGCACTTGAATCTGGTGAGCTGTTTACCTGTAGGTGGCAGTGGTGACACATGAGTGCTGAAGGAGGTATAGAGGGACTGATGCTGGCAGGGAGAACCCCTTCCAGAAAAGTAACAATAATAACAGAAGTTTCAGCCCCTGGTATGGCCGTGGAGGAGGGGTTCTTGGTGGGGGAGGAGGTGGGGATCTGACAGGTGTTTTCTCTATAGTATTTACTTTCCCTTCAGACAACCACGTGAAAGAAATCTATTGTTACTGTATTTTACAGATGTGGAAAGGTGTTGTGACTACCCTGTGGTATCCCAGTCATGCAGAGAATCAAGACTACAGAGTCTGAGTTCACTGCTATCCAAGGATGCCACTGTGATGCACAAATGAAGTACATTTCTTCTTCCCTGCACTACCTAGGGCACGCTGCCCAGGGGCTGACTACCCAGGGGTCCTGCTACCTGGGGCCTCTGCAGAAGTTGCAGTCAACACTTTACTTTCAAGGGTCCTGATAGTACAAGCCCAGGCTCTTTTATGCAGGAGATGGGGTGGGATGGGAATTGTATGCGGCTCCTGTGTGAGGGTCATCTGGTGTCCCCCCCCTCCAAGGAGTTGCAACCTACAGGTTGAGAACCACTGCTCTAGGGGTTTAACTATTTAGATTCATTAAAAAAAAAGAAATGTGCTGTTGTTGCTCCACCTTAAGGAGGAACCAAGCCAAGTTTAGGGACTTATTTCTGCTAAGGGATCTCTCTGTGGAGTTGCCTGGATATGCTTAGGCAGCACATCAAGACTGTCTCAGAATTCCGGATGGATGAATCACACACATACATAGACACACACTGTTAAAAGAAAATAAAGAAAGGAACAGCCGATTTTTATTAGATGGAGGGGAAGACACTATAAAGATGTTAATGAGTCTGGTGGTGGTGGTGCATATCTTTAATCCCAGGACTCAGGAGGCAGAGAAAGGCAGGTCTCTGAATTCAAGGCCAGCCTGGTCTACAGAGCAAGTTCCAGTATAGCCAGAGCTACACAGAGTATTAATGTTGTCCAGTAAGATCTACAAAGGTGGTGAAATCGCTATTAAATGCAACTCACATTTTTTGTAAAAGTAGAAAAATAAAATTCCCATGAACTCAGAAGGAAATAACTCTGCAAATAGCTAAAACAACCTGGAAAAGACAAAGCTGGAAGATACACATTTCCTGATTTCAAAATTACTTTAAAACTAAAACAATCAAAATAGAGTAGTAGTTTTGACCTAAGGGCTGATATGTAGACCAATGGGGAAGTAAAGCAAGGGGCCCAGAAATAATCCCTCTCACATATGTCTATGTATTCTCAACAAGGATACCAAAATCATTTAGTGGGGGAAGAATCATGTTTTTTAATGATACTGGGGGAAAATAGAAACATACACACACTAATAAAGTTAGGTCTTTATTGTATACCATATACAGAAATTAACTCCAGATAGACCAAATTCCTAAAGAAAAGAATATATAAACTGTAAAAAAAAATATGTATGTTAAAAAAAAGAATATTTAAACTGAGTCAGGTGGTGGTGGCAGATGCCCTTAATCCTAGCACTTGGGAGGCAGAAGCAGGCCTCCCTGATCTCTGAGTTTGAGGCCAGCCTGGTCTACAGAGCTAGTTCCAGAGGACAGCCAGAGCTATATAGTGAGACCCTGTCTTGAAACAACAACAACAACAACAACAACAACAACAAAACACCTAAAACCCACCACCCCCAAGAGTATAAATTGTAAGCCTTAGGAGAAAACAGGAGAAAAATCATATTGATTTAACAAGCATTTCTTGGGTATGACACCAAAAATACAAGCAGCAAAAGAAAAAAATTAATGTGACTTCATCAAAATGAAAACTTCTTTGGTTGAGTGTGGTGCTGTACAGTTATAATCCTAGCACTCAGAGGTAGGAGTAAGGAGATCCTGAGTTCTAGGCCAGCCTATGCTATATAGTGAGATCATGTCTCAAAGAACAAAAACAAAACCTTTTATATATTAAGGAACATTTTCAAGATCATGAAAAGTCAACTTACAAAATTGGAGGAAATATTTTCAAGGAACATATCTAATAATGAATTAATGAATTAATATTTAGAAAATGTAAAGAAGCTCCAGAACTGAACCACAGAAAAAACCAAACTACCCCATTAAAAGAAATGGGCAAAGAACTTTAATAGACGCCTCTCCAGAGAAAATGCACAAATGGCTGTAACTATGTGTTTACATGAACAGATGTTCAACATCACAAATCACCAGGGAAATGCAAATGTAAACTCAGGATTCCACTTCACATTTTCTGGGATTACATGATTGATCTCAGCTCTGTTTCAGAGGCCAGGATATTTACTCTGTGTTGTCCAATCTGGTAACAAAACCCAAGTTTGAATGTGGCATTGTTCATCTTAGACAAATTCTGAAACTTCCCCATCCATCCTACCTCAGTTTATGAGAGAGGGCCCATCACCACCTTTTAAACAAAATTTTCCTTTAGTCCACATCTACTGTGATAGCTTTTTTGTTGTTGTTTGTTTGTTTTGTCAGCTTGACACAAACTAGAGTCATCTGAGGAGAGGGAACCCATAGGATCAGGCATTTTCTTGATTAATGATTGATGAGAAAGGGCCCAGTTCACTGTGAGTGGTTCTGGGTATAAAGCAGACTGAGCAAGCCTTGAGGAGCAAACTGAAAGCAGTGTCATTCCATGGCTTCGCTGCAGTTCATGCCTCTAGGTTCCTGCCTTGAGTTGCTGTCCTGATGTCCCCCAGTGATGGAGTGTGACCTGAAAGACGTAAACTGAAATAAACCTTTCCCTCCCCAAGTTGGTTTTGGTCACTGTGTTTATCACAGCAACAGAAATCAAACTAAGACATGTACTGGTACTCAAATGATGGATAAATGGCCTCTGTATAAATAGGAAATGGCATTGTTTTTTACATCATGACATTTTTTATATATATATAGTATGAGAATTTGCACATCTAAGTCAAAGCTATACGTATAAGCAGTGAAAGCACATTTGCAAGGATATATAGCAAATATACATCCTTGGTTCCTAAAACATTTGCTGTATTCACTAAAAAGAGTAATTATTTTAGTTATCACTTATTTTTTTCCCAAAAAGAATATCTTCTCTGGGCAGTGGTGGTGCATGCATCCTTTTAATCCCAGCTCTCAGGAGGCAGAGGCAGTGGATCTCCGTGCGTTCAAGGCCAGCCTAATCTACAGAGTTCCAGGAAAGCCAGGGCAACACAGAGAAACCCTGTCTTGGAAAAAAACAAAAACAAAAACCCGCCATCTTTTCACCCTCCTTTTTCATCATGCATGGAACCCATATGCCTTTCACTACCACTGTTCAGCCATTCAGAGGTAGTGAGAGTCGCCCTTCTCGTGAGTATAGAACGCATGTGAGCTTGAGGCAGTCTTAACCAGGGTCCATAGGAGGCACAAGTGGGGCAGGCACAGAGCAGGCATTAGCATTAACACCTTAGCATTAGTAAGATTAAGAGTCAGGCACCCTGTGGTGCCTGGCCTGCCCTGCTCTACCCATGCTATGTGTGTAGGAAAGAGAGGTCAAGGCCACGAAGCAGTCAAGGGCCTGCCTGTCAAGAACATCAGAGCCATGTAGGAAGAAGGCAGCTGGTAAAGACAGGTAGACTGGCACCAGAAAGAGTAGTACAAGGCCCTCTATCATTTTGAGCTAGAAGACAGCAAGGGCAGAGGCTCTGGAGAGGTGGAGGCCTTAGCCCCTGTGTAGTCCTAGGATAACAGGATAGTGCAGCCCAGTGTTCCCCAGAGGCAGGGCGATGTCAGTTCACAAAACCCCACCATGAAATGATCTGAGCACCCAGTCCCTGCTCTTGCTAAGGTGTCTCAGCACCCCACCTGAGGTCACACACAGAAGAGGCACATCTGTGGTTTTACCCTAGCAGCTGCCTCAACAGCAGGCTCATCCTGCGTCTGGGGATCTGACTGTGAGACTGCACTTTTAACCTTTCCAAGCCAGGAGAGAGGATATCTGGGCGGGACCACCTCAGCACTTCATAGAACTTGGGCTGCACACACCAAGGTCACCCTTTGGTAAAGCCACAAGGGATGCAGATTGGGAGGCTTTATAGAGGAAATACTAAATCAATGAAACATCATTTCTAAGTTGGGTTTAGCAGCAGAATCCATTAACCTTATATTCACCCTCTCCCTTCCTCTAATAATACCAGCAAGGGGTTCAAAGGCATGGCAACTTATTTTCAGGGTCAGCACGTTTATTTCAATTACTGGGGTTTTGAGTTTTGCAACGAAACGATACTCACTTTGATTATAAGGAACCAACCCCAAAAGAATACTTTATTCTTGCTTCTCCAGAAAGCCACGCCTGCTGAAGCCGCAAGGGAATCAAGGCTGACAAAGCAGCTCAATCAATTCTTATTTTTCTTTTCATAAAAGAATTTCCATCAAGTGGGAACAAAGTTGTGTCTGATTGATTCTGGGACTGAAGCCACTCAATGTGGCCTCCCTTATTTAGTCTGGTCTCCAAACCAGAGAACAAAGTTCATTTCCTTTGACACATAAATTGTCAAATCCTAAAATAAAACTTGATACTATGGGAGAAACCCAGTGCCCCAGGGAGCAATGGGCAAATCCTTCTTGCCAGTCATGAAATGGGATGCATAAAGACTAATACAGCAGTGACCATGGTTGCAAAATGTTGAGCTTCCCCGGGCTATGCTAATGGCCAGGAGCTGGAATAAACAGAATAAAGCAATCACATACACATTCCACCATATCATCCTAATATTGTTGCCATAGCATTTGCGCATTTGCTTCATTCAGAAAAGACTACCTTCGGCCTGGTGTTGAACCTGTGCCAGTATTCCCTCAAGTCCCGACCCTGACAGCAATGATCATACTCTTTGGAGCATGGTTTTCTTGCCTACCAACCCCTCCCATGCATCCAGTCCTAAGGCAGCCCTGCTGAGGCACTCACAGTGGGTTGGTTTCTTGGCTGCCATATCTACACTCGGATGCTATATATACAGACTTCAGAGGCGCCAGCACTAGAAGGCCAAAGAGTACTGGTTTAGCATTTTGCATTCAGCAACATTCTTTTGGTGAGTCTGGGGAAGAAAACAGCCAAATTATCTCCCCAGTCAGCAAGTGTGGGCAGTAGCCCAGAGTTATCAGAACAAAGAAATAGCATTCAGGGTACTCCAGGCCAATTTGCAGAAAGAAGAAAACTGGGCTTTGATGGGTAGGAAGTGCTTTGGGTAATAGGTGCAGTAATATGCGATGAACTTTCTGGATTAGTGTTACTGTCAGTGAGGTAGGAGTAGCCTCTGTGAAGCAGGGGCTCCACACAGCTGCTGTTGCCTCCTGCCTCAGCTTCCTGACATTCTTTGTGAATGTGAACTGTAGAAGTTCCATTTCCACTAAAGAGACAAGAGGACAAACTTTAACTTAGCCCTTTATGGGTTATCCTTTTCTACAGCCCTTGACTTTACCCTTCCCTTAAAAGGAAGGCAGCAGCCAAGTGTGGTGGTGCACACCTTTAGTCCTAGCACTTGGGAGAGGAAGGTAGGTGGATTTCTGAGTTCGAGGCCAGCATTGTCTACAAAGTGAGTTCCAGGACAGCCAGGACTACACAGAGAAACCCTGTTTCAAAAAAGAAAGAAACAAAGCAAAAATAAACAAAAATGAAGATAAAAGGAAGGTAGCAGAGCCAGAAGAGGTTCAGAAAGTACCCTCTGACGACCAGGCTGCAGACTCCAGTGCAGTCCTTTCTACAACTTGAAGGCAAAGTAAAGTCACATGGTCCAAATGCCACTTTCTCAAGATTGACAAGGAAATGAGGTATGCCACACACCATTCTGGAAGCTAAAGAGAAGGAAATGACTAAGACACCTACATTGGCAGTCCAGCGTGGGTATTAACTAACAGAGGATGGCCACACACTCTCTGTGGTTTGATACCTGTACCCTAGTGCCAAGGAGCTTTGGAGGAGGATGCATATGTGACAGTCTTTACATACAGGGCAGTGAGACTGCACTCCTAGAAGAAAGTGCTAGGTTTGCCTCTCACTGCCAGTGAGGGTGCAGTCTACAGCAGTGGTCTTTAGCCTTGGCTACCTATCCGTTTCACCATGAGTAACTCCATTGATCAGATCAGAACCTCTGGGTGTGTGTGTGTTCTAGACACTCCCCAGAAAGGTCTCATGCTTAAACAAAGCTGAGGACTACTAGCTTAGAGAAGGAACATGACCCTAGGCCTTCATCAGACATAAATGTGTTGAGTAGCTCCCAAGTGCTAGACTCTGGTAATGTGGTAGTGTTACAGTCTAGGCATCTTGATCAGGTTTGTTTTCTCTGCCAGTTTAAGAATTGAAAGAGGGGGCAAATCTGAAGTGTAACAGGTAGCAGTAGAGAAATCTCAAGCACTACAAACAGAATTGGCATTTAAAGGAAGCTCTTATTGTGGGTGAGGAAACACATGTAGCTGAAACACAGAGTAAAAGACCCTCTGCCAAGCAGAGGGGGACTCAGAAAGCCGAAAAGTCAGTCTCTTCTTGAGGCCTGGGTTATTTTGTTTTGTCTTAGTTTTGGTTTTTGAGACAGGGTTTCTCTGTGTAGACCTGGCTGTCCTGGAACTAGCTCTGTAGATCAGACTGGCCTCGAACTCGCAGAGATCAGCTTGTCTCTATTTTTTGGGTAGTGGGATTAAAAGTGTGCACCACCACCTCCTGAGGGCTGTGTCAGCAGGGGGCCTGCTGGTGGGAGACAAAAGCTGCCAGGCTTTTGTCTTAAATCAGGAGGTTGAAGTAGAAGCTGTCCATCTTGGAAATTCACTGCCTTTATTACCTAGCCATAGCCCCTCACCCTGTCTGTCTGCCTACCAGGGAGTCTGTCTAACTAAGAAGAAAGAGAATATTCGCTGCCATTGGGCTGCGGGTGAGGGGGGGGGTGGAGAGGCGGCAGTTACAGCCCAGAGAAAAAAGGCATCAGGTGACCCAGGGTCTAGTTTTGATCCTGAGCCCAGTTCTTCTGAGTCTTATGTTTCCTGTCAACAGGCCCCAGTGATCTTCACTTCTCTGTTCTCTTCAACCAGAGTCCAGTGATCTATCTATACCATTTTTTCCTTTCTGGGTGCTTTAAAGTGTGTGTGTGTGTGTGTGTGTGTGTGTGTGTGTGTGTGTGTGTGTGTGTGTGTGTGTGTGTCTCCGTGTCTCTGTGTGTGGTTATGAGTATGTGTATCTGAGTGCAAATGCCCATGGAGGACAAAAAGGGTGTTGGATCCTCTGAAGTGGGAATTGTGAGCTGCCTACCTGGGTATTGAGGACCAAAACTGGGTCCTCTGGAAGAGCAGCAAATGCTGTCGTAGTCACTGTTCTATTGCTATGAAGAGACACCATGACTAAGGCAACTCTTAGAAAAGAAAGCATTTAACTGGAGTCTTGCTTACAGTTTCAGAGGTTTAGTCAGCACACATGTAGCTGAGAGTTGCATTTTGATCCATCTCATCTCTGAACCTAGAGAGAGATCCTGTGCTTACAGAGGCTTTTGAAACCTCAAAGTCCACCCCCATGACATACAAGGTCATACCTCCTAATCCTTCTCAAATACTGCCACCCGTGTGACTAAGCATTCAAATATATGAGTTTACAGGGACTGTTCTTACTCAGACCACCACATGCTCTTAACCACTGAGCCCTTTCTCCAGCCCCCTGGATGATTTTTTTTCCTGTTTTTTTTTTCAAGACAGATTCTCTCTTTGTGACCCTGACTATCCTGGAACTCTCTTTGTAGACCAGGCTGGCCTCAAACTCAGAGATCCACCTGCCTCTGCCTCTTGAGTGCTGGGATAAAAGGTGTGTGCCACCACTGCCCATCTTGGATGATTTTTTAAGTTGTTTTACATGTGTACAGCAAAGTGTACCATTCTAACCACTTTGAGCATACAGTTCTGTGACATTATGTGTGTCCCATTGTTGCGCAACCACCACCACCACCATCCATCTCAAAACTCTTTGTCTTCCCAAACAGAAACTCTGTACTTACTGACACAACTCCCCATTCTTCCTCTTCCTCAGTCCCTAGTATTCCCACTCTGCTTTCTGACTCTGATGGTGACTACCCTAGGTACCTCACAGGGTGGGATCTTACATAATTTGTCTTCTGAACCTGGCTCCTCTCTCACTTAGAACAATGTCTTCAATATTCACAGATGTTGTAGCAGATGCCAAAATTCCCTTCCTCGACAAGGTTGACAAGTCCATTGTATGTATATTTTGCTCATCCAGTAGCCTGTGGGTGGGTATCTAGCAGCTTTCACCTTTAGAACATTGAAGATAATTCTGCTCTGACCATGAGTATACACATGCCTCTATGAAAGGAAGTATCCAAAATGAAATTTATGGATCATATGCCTAGGTTTTCCAGGCTCCACAATACTGTTTCTATAATATCTGTGCTATTTTACATTCTCAATAGAGAAGGGTTCCAGTTTCTCCACATTTTTACCAACACTTATTATTTTATATTTTTAAAATAATAGTCAGGATGGAGAGATGACCCAGTGGTTGTTAAGAGCACAGACTGCTCTTCCAGAGGACCAGGGTTCAGTTCTCAGCACCATATGGCACCTAACAGCCTGTAACTCTGGTTGCAGGGGATCTGATGCCCAGGCACTGCATACATGTGGTACAAAGACATTAATGCAGGCAAAGTACTCAGAAAATAAAATAAAATCTCCCCAAAAATTGCTTCCCCATGAGTATGAGATGATATCTCATTGTAGAGGTTTTTGTTGTTGTGGTGTTTGGACTAGACCCAGAGCCTCACAAATGCTAGGCAAGCCTTTGACCACTGAATTGTGTCTCAAGTCCAAAAATATACAGCCCAGAATACTCTCTAACGCATAATCTTGTTGCCTCATCCTAATCAGTATTTGCCACAACAGGCTTATTGAAGTTTTGATCTGTATTTCTCTAATGAAAATATATATGACTATATATTTCTTATGTGAACATTTGTATAATATATAATAACATAAATCTGTTTCTTGGGAGAAGTGCCAATTTGTGTTCTTTCCTCCATTTTTGTTGTTGTTATTTGTTTGAGATTCTATAGCCCAAGGTGGCTTCAAAGCCACCTGCCTCAGCCTCTTCAGAATTATAAGCATATGCTATCGTGCCTGGCACCTTTCTCTCTCATTCATATATATATATATATATATATATATATATATATATATATGTATATATATATATGTGTGTGTGTGTGTATTTGTGTGTATGTGTGTTACATATATATATATAATGTATATATATTCATATATATTAGTTTTGTTGTTGAGTTGCAGCGTTCCTTATTTTCTAGACATTTACATTTTATCCTGTGTATGATTTTTCTTTAATGCATGGGGTGGGGCTTGGTGATGCTGAGATCAAAGTCAGGGCCTGCAGAAGGTGGTTACCTGCCACTCAGCTCTGCCACTGAGCTACATCTCCAGCCCTAGAAGTTTTTAATACTGATTAGTCTAGTGTCTTTATTTTTTCTTTTGTTCCCTGTGCCATTAGTGTTAGATCCATGAAATCATTGTCAAATTATGTGTCATGGAACTTTCCCCCTGCTTCTAAGAGTTTTACAGTTTTCAACACTCGTGTTCACATCTTTCATAAATTTAGAGACAAAAAACAAAACAAAACAAAACAAGAGTTAATATAGTATAAGAAAAGTGTACAACTTCATCTTTTTGCATATAGAAAGCCATTTTAAAAACAATGATTTTACTGTGTTTTTCCTGCATGCCTGTCTGTGTACCATCTGATCTCCTGGAATTGGAGTTACAGATGTTTGTAATGTGCCTTGAGGATGATGGGAATGGAACCTGGGTTCTCTGAAAGAGCAGCCAGTGCTCTTAACTACCAGCGCTCCAGCCCCGAGAGCCATTTTCCAATACCAGAATTGTCCTTTCTCCATTAAATGATCAAAAGGTTGTTGCATATCAAGGACTCAGCACCATGTGTTTCAGTTAGTGACAAATGGTATTAGTTTGGGGTCAGTTGACTGTTGGTGGGTGAGCAAAACTGCCCCCTTATGGCATCCAGAAAGCAGAGTCCCCCAAATACTCTCCAAGAGCATGTTCTGAATGACCTAACTGCCTTTCACACAGCTCAGCTTCCTACAGCTCCACCACCTCCCAGTGGCACCAGAGATGGGTAACCAAGCTCTTAGCCTCAGGTTTTTGTAGCGTGGAGGGAGGGGGGTTAAGATCCCAGCTATGGTGCCACACCGGCAGTGGCTCACTGAATTTCCCCCTCTTTCTTCTCTTCTGAGATGCAGTTTTATCTACTGCAGGCTGTTGTTATTTTGAAGATGGAGGCTTTTGTTCTGCCTGGTCCAGCAGCCATTTAGTCCCAGTGAAACACACAGAGGCTTCTATTAATGATAAACTGTTTAGATGGCTCAGGTTTCTTATTGGCTAGCTCTCTCTTAATTATTAACCCATTTCTATCAATCTGTGTATCTCCACGTGGTCTTGGGCTTATCAGTGATGCCCGGTCCTCTTTCTTCCTTGGCAGCTAGATAGCCTCTCTCCTCCCACTCCCACTCTGCGTCCTCTCCTTAGACTTCTCCTAGTCTGGTAACCCCACCTATACTTCATGCCTGGCTACATCCTGCCTGATATTGGCCAAAACAGCTTTATTTATCAACCAGTAAGACAAATATATATTCACAGCATATAGAAGGACATCCCCTATCAATTTTTCATAATTATAATAGCAGATATCTGTAGAGGACAGGTTGTGTGCCAAGCTATTTTCTAAGGTTTACATATATTAAGCCCTTCTGATGTCTGCTGAAGTTTTAACTAGATCAGGCACCTTCAGGTTAATCGACTTGTCCAGAGTTACACAAGTAGTGCGTGGTGGATCCTGTATTCTCGCTCAGTGGTTTAGCTCTGGGGTCTGTGGGCTCTAGGGCTCAGGCCTTCTAGAAATGGGATTTGGAGACTAGACAACCTGGGCCCTTGGGCTCAGAGTGCTCCTGGATGTTCTCTTGTGAAAGCAATAACCCCAGAAGTGGTGCTTCTAGTCTCTTTCCATTTCCTTCCAGGGCTCCTTATTCCAGGAGAAATATAAAACAGTTTCTTTCTAATTTCACAGAGAAGGCCACGGATGGCTCCCTGCAGAGTGAGGACTGGACACTGAACATGGAGATCTGTGACATCATCAATGAGACAGAGGAAGGGTATGTATCCCTGGGAAACTTTTTGGTTTGGGCAGGATGTCATACGTAGCTTGCCAGAGTTCAGGTGGTGGGTTCAACTCTGGTGGGTTTTTGTTTGTTTTGTTTTAATTATTACTATTATTTTAATATGTTTGATTTGGCCTTAATAAGCTGAAATTTAGTAATTTGTCTTTGTACCCCACCCTTGCTCATGTCCCTGAGTGGCAGTGCTCCAGTTAGAGAAGGGACATCTCTCCATCATCTGCTTTAAATTATGGGTAGAAATGGAGCTGCCTGGCTACTTGTGTTAATTGTTACCTCTACCGCCCCCGCCCTAAACCCTGCTTCCATGTTGCAGACACAGGGGCTGTTGGTGCCCTGGTTGCTTTCTAGGGCTCCATGGAAGAAGGGAAGAAGGCCCAGAGTTTAATCAGACAAAGGAGTGACAGAATGACACACATGGCCCAGAGTAGCTGAGCATTTCTAACATGGGTGGACTTAACCTCCAGCTTGACCTCTTGCCTTTCTGCACTGCTGAGTTGATTCTTGGTGTTATTGTGTACTATTTCCTCCTTCTCTGTAGCTCCACTCTATTTGTATTGTTATGGGATAGTCTGATTTAGGGTTTTGTCCACACCATAAACACCCCCATTTACTCTTCCTATGCTCTTTTCAACCCCAGAGTGTTGAGGAGAACAGTTGGGACTCGGGCAGCCTAGGCTTGTGCATTGGTGCTATTATTTTCTCAAGAGTCCTCTCAAGTCAGTTCTGCTCTCCTTCAACAGATACTTATAAAGTGCTTGCCTTTTGCAGACACAGTTGCAAATAATAAGGAGGGTGCAGCAGTGAGCAAGAAGGAGCTGCCAGACTAGAGCAGAGAGGCAAACTGAACAAGACAAACTATATAAGCTGGTCAGATGGGATGAACACTATGGGGGGTCATGGTGGAGAGGTGACATGGTCTGGCTTTAATTTTGAATGGTCCTCCTTTGTTCAGATTGTGCTCACCAGGGCAACACAAAGTAGCAGATAAACCAGTAGGGGTTTATTACAGTCATCCTGTTGTGGGTTGATGGTAAGCTGGACTGGAATGGTGGTAAAGATGAGGGAGGCGTCGTTAGATTCTGGTGAGATTCAGAATTTAAAGCTAATAGAATTTGCTGATGTGGGATAGGAGCAAAATGTCAAGGATAACACCAAGGTTTGGGACCTACAAAGCAGGAGGATGGAGCTGCTAGTGCTGAGGTGGAGCAGGCAGAGAACAGATCTAGATCTGAGCTCCCAAGAATGTGTGACCCACCCACTAGGGCTCGTCCATAGGCTAGGGGTTATGGCCTGGCCTGTGCCCCGTATGGCCATCTCCAAGGGAGAAGAGCTGCAGATGCCTTCTAAAGGGGCCAGCTTTGAGCGGGAAGAGAATTGTGACTTGTACTCAGGGTAGCACAAGAAGGGATCCAGGTGGCCTGGGTCACATGGTGAAGTGGGAATATGGGGAAGCAGTCTGGAGGAATGGCTCCGGTTGGCTTCTCTTCTGCATTTTTCCCTGCAAAACGCATTTGCTTCTTCCCTCTACCTCCCATGCACTTCCTGATGCAGGTTTCTGCAAGTGACTTGCTCCCTAGCAAGCCTTCCAGAACATTCTTAAACTTTTTAGCATAAAACCCTTTATCACACACCTCTGCATGCTTTCTTCAGGCCCTTCAGCCTCATTAATTTTTCTTGTAGCTTCTTGAATTCTCACATTTCTGTCTCTGGTCAAATATCTGATGTGCAATAAGGGCAGAAAGTCCAAGAACCCTGGGATCTTTTTCCTTCCAAAAAAAACCATTATGTCCCTATCATTGTGAGAGACTGGGGACCCACTTTCTGTCTCAGCTCACAGAAAACCTGGTTGCGTGTTTCACAGTGGTCTAACCTCTTGTTCATGTGTGTTGGAATGACAGTGTTGTGATTCTTGAAGTTTCTGTGCTTGCCTCTATTGTAACGTGTCTGCTGAAATCTCTTCCACACAGGGAAAGAAAAAACAAAACACGCACAAGTTCTCTCTCCTTCCTGATCCTGGCTGAGAGCTTCTCAGTGTTGTTCCTCATGTTTCCCCAGCCAGTCTCCCTGTCACTAAGTGGATCCCATCAGTTATTAGATCTCAACATAAATTTCAGCCCTCTGCCCCTTCCCTCTTGACTTGTCATATTGTGTGGTATTGTGTTTGGTGATGTCTTTTAGTGTCTTCGGTATTGCCCCACAACCTGTATACTTCATGAAGACAGGAATTCCATCTGTTACACTCGCTATTTTATCTCTCCCACAACACAGCCTAAACGTAATAGTCTCTCTCTCTCTCTCTCTCTCTCTCTCTCTCTCTCTCTCTCTCTCTCTCTCTGTGTGTGTGTGTGTGTGTACCTTTAATTTCTGATCCTCCTGCATTACCTCCTGAGTATTGGGATTACAGGTGTGTACCATCACACCTGGTTTTTGCAGTGCTAGGGATCAGACCCAGGGCTTCCTGTATGCTAGGCAAGCACTCTACCAGTGGAGCCACATCTCAGCTCATAATCAGCTCTTAATAAATATTTTAAAGTGTGTAAAGAATTAATGAAGTCCCTAAGGCAGTCTGATGAGGAATGCAAGCATGTAAATATAATCATAACACAGCATGACAAAGACTGAGACAGAAACAGAGCAAGAAAAGCTGCTTATAGCTACAGAGACAGACATGTGCAGTGACTCCCAGACAGCCTGGGGGCTGTCTGAAGCAAAGTCTTTTTGAAGGCGGTGACACTTCAGTAGACTCTTATAGTGTATCAGGATTTTAGCAAGATGAGGCAGGTGGGTGCCAGGGTGCTCAGGAGTGTACCAGGTGCTCAGGAAGCTTGGCAGTGTGGATTAAGGGGTGTGGAGCCTGGCACCATCTACCTGAGCAAGAAGCTTATGTCACCACTCACTTATACAACCCTGAGTGTGTTCCATCTCCCTGTACCTGTTTCTTCACATATAAAAGTGATTTGGCCACAGTGCCCATCTCATAGAGTTATAGTAAAGACTAGAGGAGTAAATAATTCCTGTATAGTGGGTGTAGGGTAGAGCAGTCACATAGGCCAACTCTGATGAGAACCCAATGATCTGGATCATTTCACAAGCGTTTTTGACCATCCCCAGCTCACTGACTGAGTCCCTATGCTGTAGCCTCTAAGCTAGAGTAACATGGGGGATCCAGTAAATACAGTAGAGAGAATGGTTGCTGAGGGTGTGTGTTTGGGAGAAAAACTGTAGCTGGAGACATATTTTGCAGCTGTTTGAGAGCCACTAAAGAGCTCCCCACTACTGAAAAGAAGGCTTTGCAGGAGTCTGATAGGGGTGTGGGGGGCCAGAAACTGGTCTTGAGGCCCTAGGGACTGCCCCCACGGCCCCCCCTTTCTACTGAGAGCTCCCAAGGCTTGGCACCTCTCACATGGCTCATGTTTCCCTTGATCCTGCCGGCCTACCTGATTGTGGCCCTTGATTTAGCAGTTATTCCTTCAGCCTTTGATAGCTCCTTTAAATTTTGTGGTTCCTCCAACCTGACAGTGATGCTCTCCTCTGACACTTCTCCCTCCGATCAACAGAAAGAAATGCTTCTCTTTTGTTCTCAGGTAGCACTTCCTGAAGCATAGCTCTTGGGAAGGGATTTTCAGCTTAAATGTAACCAGAGCCTGCCTCCTATCTGATTGCCCTCCACCCATATTCTGGGAATGCCGACATACTGTCAGCCAGAAATACACCCTCCTCCAGAGTAGTGCCTGTTTTTCTCATCATGGAAATCCAAGAAGAGATGAAAGAGAGCATGTAGAGAGAGGGTACATCTTGTCAGCCTGGGATGACAATGGTGAGCAGAGCCTGCAGAGAAGAAATCAGTCTTCTCTAGCTGTTAGGTGGCCTACTTTCCAAGCAGATAGCTGCTCAAATGCTGTATTTATAAAATCTGCATCCCTGTTGGAAATTGCCCATATTGTATGTTTTTGTTAGGGGTTCTATTGCTGCAAGAAAACACCATGACCAAAAAGCAAGCTGGAGAGGAAAGGGTTTAAGTTGCTTATACTTCCCCATTGCTGTTCATCACCAAAGGAAGTCAGGACAGGAACAAAAACGGGGCTGGATCCTGGAGGCAGGAGCTGATGAAGAAATGCTCTTTACTGGTTTGCTTCCCATGGCTTGCTCAGCCTGCTTCCCTCCCCCCCCCCCCGTTTTTTTTCGAGACAGGGTTTCTCTGTGGCTTTGGAGGCTGTCCTGGAACTAGCTCTTGTAGACCAGGCTGATCTCGAAATCACAGAGATCTGCCTGCCTCTGCCTCCTGAATACTGGGATTAAAGATGTGCACCACCACCACCCAGCTTGTTTGGTTTTTCAAGACAGGGTTTGTCTGTGTAGCTTTGTAGACCAGGCTGGCCTTGAACTCACAGAGATCTGCCTGCCTCTGCCTCCCAAGTGCTGGAATTAAAGGCATATGCCACCACTGCACGGCTTAGTTTTTCTTTTTAAGAATTATCTGTTCCGGTCATTTGGATGATTTGGTCCTTTGGTGTCTAATTTATTTATTTATTTGTCTATTCTAGATTAATTCCCTATAAGATGTATAGTTGGTAAAGATTTTCTCCCATTCTAGAGGCTATCTCTTCACTGATTATTGTTTCATTTTCTGTGCAGAAATGTATTAAATTTCCTGCAATCTCATTCATAAATACTTGTAATTATTAAGACTCCTTGCTTGTGACTGCCTCTTAAAGTGTGTCCCCTAAGCATTCCACTAGCAGTTTCATCATTTCAGGGCTACTTTAAGGTCTTTGATCTATTTTGAAATGATTTTTGTTTAGGGTGATAGATAAAGATTGGGTGTGGAGAACCAGTTTCCCCAGCCCGCTTATTGAAAATTCTGGTTTAGCTCTAGTGTGTGTTTTTGGCACCTTTGTCAAGAATCAGGTGGCTGGCCACATATGATGGCGCATACCTTTGATCCCAGCACTTGGGAGGCAGAAGCAGGCAGATCTCTGAATTTCAGACCAGTCTGGTCTATAGAGTGAGTTCCAGAACAGCTAGGACTACACAGAGAAACCCTGTCTTGAGAGAAAATAAAGAGAATCAGGTGGTGTGTTTGGGTTTCTGTCAGGAATGCAGTATTCCGTCAGTGTGTGTTTGGGCCAGTACAGTGCTGCTCTTGTTGCTAAGGCTCTGCAGTGTCATCTGGATATAGCAATTCTGATACCTCTGGCATTGTTTGTTTTTTCTTCCCTCAGGAGTGCTTTGGCTACCCAGGGCCTATTAGGATCATTTTTCCTGTTTTTGCAAAGAATATTATTGGAAGTTTGATTGGGATTACATTGAATTTATAGATCATGTTAGACAATATAACCTTTTCCATGATATTAATTCTGACAATACATGAACATAGAAGTTCTTTCTTTCTTTTGTTTTTTTCTATCTTCTAGTGTCTTCTTTAATTTTTTTCCTTCAATGTTTTTATTGTAGAGATCTTATGCTTCATTGTTAGCAATTTTTATTTTTATTTTTAAGGCTACTGTGAGTAGAATTGTCCTATTTCTTTCTTAGCATGTTCATCATTGCCTTACCACAACTTTCTTTTAAATGTTTTTTCGAGACAGGGTTTCTCTGTGTAGCTTTGGAGCCTGTCCTGGAATTTGCTCTGTAGACCAGGCTAGCCTTGAACTCATAGAGATCTGCCTGTCTGCCTGTGTCTCTCAAGTGCTGGGATTAAAGGCGTGTGCCACCACTGCCTGGCAGCCTTAACACAATTTTTTAAATGTTGATTTTGTAGCTAATACTTTACTAAAAGTGTTATCAGATCTAAGAGTTTTCTGGCAGTCTTCAGGATCTTTTTTTTTTTTTTTTTTTTTTTTTTGAGACAGGGTCTTACTCTGTATCCCTGGCTGGCTTAGAACTCAGTATGTAGACCAGGCTGACCTCCAAGTCACAGAGATTCACCTGCCTCTGCTTCCCAAGTGCTGGGATTAAAGTGTGTGTGTCACAACACCTTGGCCAGGGTTTTATTTATGAGATTATATCATCTACAAAAAGGCCAATCTAACTTATTCCTTTCCTATTTATATCTAGTTTGTTTCTTTTTGAGGAGCCAATTACTATACTGAGTGAGTCCAGAGAGTGTAGATATCTTTGTCTCAATACTGATTTTAGAAGAAATACTTCCTGGTTTTCCCTGCTCAGTATAATGTTGTGTGTAGATTTATCACATATACAGCCTTTATTTTGTTGAGATATGATCCCTCTTTTCCTGCTTCTTCAGGGCTTTTTTTTTTTTTTTTCATGAAAAGATGTTGAATTTTGTTAAAGGCTTTTTTTTTATTTGTTGAGACAATCATGTGATTTTGTCCTTGATTCTACTTATTCTTATGCATATGTCTTTTGAGTTTGGTCCATAAAAATGTACAAGAAGTTTCTGTATTCTTTTTTGCAGCTGCAAAATTAGCCCTGTTTTCTTTTTGTAGACATTTGTTTTTCTCAAGTCTTTTTCATTTACAATTATGCTGCAGTGAACAACCTTGATACCTGTGCTGGTTTGCACTGGGCTAGTGTCCCATGAGGCTAGTGAGGATCATTGTATATCTGTCCTTTTCCCCAGGCCAAAGGATGCCATTCGAGCTCTAAAGAAGCGGCTCAGCGGGAACCGGAACTACAGAGAAGTGATGTTGGCCCTGACGGTGAGCATTGCTTCCTGGGAGGGAAAGCCTAGGACACGAACACACAGGCTTTACTCTTCCTAGGACCCCCCTCTGCCCACTCAAGTGGGCCTCCAGCATGTAGCCTGCATTACCATGGTTCAGCAGCATCTTCCAAGGGACCCATGGGGTCCCCTGCCCACCTCTGATGCAGGAGGTGAGAGTAAATGGGTTGGATGTATGCCAGCAGAAGATAAGATGTGGATGACATGGTTAGAAGAGCCGGAGGCCAGGCCAGGTCTCATTCCCGCTACCAGCCTGTTTGAGATGCTGGGAGTCAGTTTCCCGTTTATACAGATGTTCACCCTTGTCTGTCCAACACCTGCCCAGGATTGAGCTTTTAGAGTGTTGATGAGATGTTTACAACCACCTTCTAAAATAGGCTTATTACTCTTCTCACGAGGAAACTGAGCTCTGAGAGGCCTTTGAGTTTTACCTTTGCACCTAGTGAAGCACCAAGCTGTGGTGTGCCATCATAGAATGGTCTTTTGTTTGGGATAAAAACGAAAATAATAAAAGGGTCTTGAAAAAGTCAGCCTAGTGACTCCTTTCAGGGCAAACAGATAAGAATTGTGCCCTTCCTTAAGATACAGAGAACTAAAAAGGGTATTTCAGGTGCTATTTCTGTCTTGAAAGCTAACAATTTCTCAGATGCCTTAAAATCTGGGCCACAGTGACTTTTTATTAGAAACTGTAACAAGTCACCATGTCAACTTCTGTAGGTGGGGAAAGTGGGTTATTTATCCCAAACTGTCATATTTCCTTGTAAAGCAGAAGAACTATTGTGATATCCACCCCCCCAAATAAGGTCCAAAACATAATAGGAACACTCTCTCAGCCAGGATTAAGGTTTACATAACAAAGAAGAAAATGTCAGTTGAGAAATAGGTGAAAGCTTTAATTTTCTTTTTTTTTTTTTTAACCTCAATGTTGATGGATCCCAGAATGGAGCACAAATCATCATTTTTAGTGGCACACATCACAAATGCTCTGGCATATGTCCCTCTTTGTGATGGTTTCAAGGTAACCATCACTACAATGGCCCATTGTAGGTGGGAAGCTTTTTTGTTTTGTTTTGTTTTTTAAAACAGGGTTTCACAGGTTTCAAGACAGCTCTGACTGTCCTAGAAATCGCTTTGTAGACCAGGCTGGCCTCAAACTCGCAGAGATCTACCTGTCTCTGACTCCTGAGTACTGGGATTAAAGGTGTGCGCCACCATACCTGGCTGGTGGGAAACTTTTTAAAGACTATTTCCTTGCCTCCCTACACATTGCTTGGCAGCCATCATTTGGCCTTCCTGATGGCCAGGTCTTTTCTGCAAACCCCTTGGGAGGCCTGTGGACAGCAGAGCTGTTGGCCTTGTCCCTAAGTCCCTGCCTGGCACACTTGGCATGGTTTCGTGTTTGCCATGATGGCTTCGCTTGTTAGTTGCTGTCAGCCCTGTTCCTTCCTTGTGGCCTCTCCCAGCTCACATCTGCCCCTTGCTTAGGCTGTTAGGACTTATCCAGTGGAGCCAGAGATCCTCAGGCCCTCTCTGCTGGAGCCTCCAGATGTGTGTTCCTAACATCTGCTTCTCATTGCTTGGAGGCCCCCTTTGTTTATTTCATGGGTTTTGGCTGTATCTCAGAAAGTTGCCACTGTGTTTCATTCCCAAAAACCCACAAAGTCAGGTTTGCCAAGAGCTTTTTTGGAAGGGTAGCCTGAAGTGGCCTTGACAAGAGAGGAATTCCTGTGCCTCCTACATGTAGAGGCTTTGGACCTCTGCAGGCACGTGTGCACAGGGTATTTTCCGAGGCTGGGATAGGACATACTGCCCTTAAGGTCTGCTGCAGGGGAGAACTGAAGGACAAAAGAGTGTCCTGTCCACGGTCTCCCTAGAAACAGAACCAAATGGGCCCAGAGCCTCAGCCTGTTCCTCTACTTCTCATTATTTTCACCCAAGCTAGCTTCCTGAGCCTCCTACTCTGCTGGTCCTCACCCGCCCCTAAAGAAAGAAGGGCTCAGTAGTCCAGTAGCCATTGCCAGAGTCCAGAGAATCAGTAGAGAATCCTAGCGAAAAAGGTACCTTGCAACATGCCTGGGGACAGAAAGAACATTTCTGGTTCCTCTTGGTTGTCCTTGTAGGTCCCAGAGAGTGAGAGCTTTTACCTCATGGTCACCCAGAATCAAACACAATCAGAGATGAAGAAAGGGAAATTCCCCTTATCTGAATAAAATTTGTGGTTGTGAGGCTGGAGAGATGGCTCAGCAGTTAAGAGCACCTGCTGCTCTTGGAGAGGACCTGGATTTGGTCCCCAGCACCCACATAATGGCTCACAACCATCTGTAACTCCAACTTCAGAGAATACAGTGTCTTTTTCCGATCCTCATGAGCACTGCACATACTTGGTGCACAGACATACAAGCAGGCAAAACACCCATCCATACACATGAGATTAAAAATAAGTAGCAGTTGTGCAAAAGCCCCAAAGATTATGAGTTTACAACACTTCCTGGGCGCACCAAGTAGAACATGAGCCTCCAGAAATACAGCAAGAAAAAGAAGGAAAGGATGACTTGGGGGTTGCAAAGCTGCTGGGTCTCCTAGGTGCAGTTCCACAACACTGCAGAGCTTCAGCCTTGACATCTCAAAATGGCTTGATGCCTTCTTCTAGAATTGGCTTAAGGAACAAGGGAAGGGCAGATAATCCAGAACACAGTTCTTGTTTCTGAGGGCCTCACAGCTGGTGTGACTGTGAGAAAGCGAATCATTGTTCCTGTCCTGGGCTGGGGATGTAGCTTTGTAGTGCTTGCCTGCCATGCACAAAGCACTGGGTTCAATCTCTAGCCTTGCAAAAGAAGGAAAAAAGAGTTTCCATCCTGCCTCTGGGTCAGTTTTTCCTTCCTAAGCCTCTTAACTTTGAAAACTAAGATGGAAAGGTGTACTTGAAGGGACCATTATAGTTGTGAGAGTAGAATGAAATTATATATAATATGGAGAAATCTCACTGTACTTGGCATGTAGCTGGCATGAAGTCTATAATTGTGAACCTTTTTGTCTGCACATTATCAAGGCAAAAGCCTATGGCAGGAACCACTTAGGGAGCAATTTAAGTTAATTCATGGTCACACAGGAACAGTGAGGTGGTTAGAAGTGTCCCCTGCTACTGGGCAATGGTGGTGCATGCCTTTAATCCCAGCACTTGGGAGGCAGAGACAGGTGGATCTCTGTGAGTTCGAAGCCAGTCTGCTCTACAGAGCAAGTTCCAGGACAGCTAAGGCTGTTAACACAGAGAAACCCTGTCTCGGGAGGGAAAAAAGTGTTCCATATTGCTGGCACTATCCTTGTAGGAGGCATTCATTAGCAGGCCATAAAGGAGGTGCCTTGGGAAGGGTCAGGTGATCTGGTGGGCTGTTTTCAGGAGGGACTGAGTCAGAGACTTGTGTTTGATGTTGGAGAGGCCCTCCTAGTACTCCCAGTACCTCTGCTGGGGACATGCAAGAAGTTATGGATACAGCAGCCTTCTGAAGTGGCAGCCTAGTGGTTGCTTACCCTGTGCAGGATGCTGAAGCAGTTGACATATGCCCTCCCTAATCCTCCCTGCAAGGGAGAGCTCATTGCTCCCACTTTCCAGACGAGGCCACAGACGCTGAGTGAAACTTCTCGCGGACCATCAGGAAGGAAGTAGAAAAGCTAAGTCTAACTCCCACTGCCACTGATCAGACCCTACCAGCCATCCTTTCAAAGCACCTAGGCCTATGGACCTCCCCAGATAAGAGATAATGAGCAGGGTCTCACTGAAGTAGGATGGAACTTAATACTGACTTGCAGCTGAGGTCCACATCTGTCAAGGGTTGCAATCCATTGTCAATGCTGATTTTATTGCAGAACAGGAGTATGTTAGGGATGTATATTTGCTTCCTCACACACAAGGGCCAGTAATTCACCAGGCAATTCGAGCTCTCCCAGCAGCTTCCTCTTGTGACAGAGCCTGTGTCTCCTTGGCTAAGATCTCACACCCAGTCCTAGAGAGAATAATTAAAATGTTAATTTTCAGGAACCTCTCAGTCATAATACCATTAGAAGACCAGTATCCTTCTCATGCAAAACCCATGTTTCAATTACCAACTAATTGCCTGAGTCCTGTGCAAGGACAGGAGCTTTTCAGTCAGCATAGGACTGTCGTTCTCAAGGAACTGGGATGACTGAATTAGTGTGGGGATGTGTGAGGGTTGGCTTAGAGGAAGATGATCTGGAAGCATGACTGAGGGTGAGGAACTCACCTATCCTACCCCCTTTCCCAATGTGGTGACCTCCTCCCCAATCCCCCACAACTTCAGGTGCTGGAGACTTGTGTGAAGAACTGTGGCCATCGCTTTCACCTCCTCGTGGCCAACCGAGACTTCATTGACAGCGTTCTGGTCAAAATTATCTCCCCCAAGAATAACCCTCCCACCATCGTCCAGGACAAAGTGCTTGCTCTAATTCAGGTGAGCCGGCTTCCCTCACCCAACTTGTTGGGTCTGTAAAATGGCAACATGCTCACGCTTTCCCATTATTTTGGAGGAAAAGATACAGATTGGGGGATTAAATATTTGTTACACAACTTATTTTCTTTATATTCACCTCACTGGAAATCCTAAACCGTGGCTCTCTTGCCAGTTGACAGAGTCTCCAGGAAGCTTCTGGGTGCCCGACCTTCTGTTGCCCAGACAAGTAGGCAGTAGAGGGGGCTTCAACGGGCCCTGAAATAATGGGATATAATGGAGGTGAGTGTAGAGTAGGAAGGGCCATCTTAGAGTCATGTACTGGGTGGGTGAAGTCACAGAGCAAGAGCCAGCTCTGCAGTGGAAATGATGTTAAGGGATGTTTCACTGAAGAGGTGACATTTCTGTTGGATCCTGAAAAGTAGCGGGGAGGGGGGGTCTGGGAGTTTGGTGGAAAGGCCAGAGTGTAGGAAGCATTTCAGGAAGGACATAGCTGTACAAAGGCCCAGAAGCATGGGAGAACAGTTATCCATACTTGAGATATACCCATTATATACTCTGTAACAAATCAGCCCAAGTCTAGCAGTTTAGAGAAAGAATGTTACCTTTTCCCTAGTTTCTGACGAGCAGGTACTCAGGTGCAGTCTGATTGGGAGATTATAAATGTACCCTCTGAAGGCATTACTGGGGCTGAGTATTCCACGTCCAAGATGGTGCCTTGCATGGCTGGTGGTGGGAAGCTTTAGTTTCTAGATGAGATCTGTGTTTGCCAACACAAAGAAGTCACACATCACATTTTCTGTCATTCTGTTTGTTGGAAAGGAGTCACCAGTTAAGCTTCAAGGATTAAAGGATGAAGTAGTGTGTGAGTATAATTTGAATATTGTCTTTGAAGAGCAGGTTGTAGTATAGAATGTCCAGGGCTGTACTTAAGGTGGGTAGATAAGCAGGAAGTGAGGCCAAAGGATGGGTAAGGCTTGTGGGTTGTGTGTACTGAGGGCTTTGGGTTTAGACCTTAGAGGTAATAGGGGAGCCATTGAAAGTTTCTGTTCTGGGTCGTACATAGATTTTAGACAAAGCACCCTACTGGCATGGCATCTGAATCCATGAGCATATCCAATATGGATGACTGTGCATGTCTGCAAGAGCCAGGAGGAGAGGGAGACCAAGTCAGAATGGGAGCATGACTCCAGTAGGAGCATGGCTCATAGCCTGGTTTAAAGGTCTGACAGACAAGCAGAGTAGCCAGGATATGGGCTCTGGGGCTGTAGGGTCATTATATATGAGGCTGGAGAGGTTGTGTATCTGTCTAGAGAGTTTTCCCATCTCCTAGAGCACCTGGCTCCTCCTAGTTGTTAGATGTGCCCTGGAGGGCTCCTAGCACCCATCCTGAAGCACACATCTGCTGTCTTGCTCATGTCCTCTTGTGATCTTCAAGTGCAGCTTTGTTATCTTTCTATTCGACTCCATTGGTTCCTTGAGAGCCCTGGAGTGCCGTGTCCTGAGGGACCAGTTGACGGTCAGCATTGAGTAGTATTTTTTTTTTTTCGATTAGTGGGTAAATGTAGCTCACTGAGGCTGAGAGAAAGGGCATGATGTCTCATCTTCCTTGAGAGTGGCCCCTGTGCTGTCATTCTGCATCTCCTCCCTCAGACCTGCAGTATAGTCCCCAGTTCCACGTCTACTCCCATAGCCTCTCCTGGGACTAGAGACTTCCAGGGAATAGGGGTAGCTTTTTCTTACAAAAGGCAGGATACCCCAGCTTAAACTCTTTATTCCTGGTCCGGTCTGTACAAAGTCCACACTGGTTACAGAAGTGGCAGGAGACATGTTCAGTGAGAGCTTGCTCATTCTGAGGCCTGGCCAGGCTCCGGGGTAAACAGAGGGCAGACAGAGCCCTTCACTGGCTGGGTCCCACAGTTCTCTGCCCCAGAGATGCCTGTTTCTTCATCAGGTCACTATTTCCCTAACTCTAGTTCCCCCCCACACCACCACATTACTTCTAACCTTGGGCTGGTGCAGTAGCTGCTGGGCATCCACCTTCCCTATAAAACGAGGGCTGGGTTTCTGCCTTCCTGTTCTTGGACATGTAGCACAGGCGTACACTAACCTAAGGTCCAATGGTGCGAGTCAGGTATAGTTTGTTAACCTTCCTCAGGTACGTGGCCGCTCTATATTGGAGTTGATGCCATGAGCCTGCAGTGTATGTCTTCGGGGAGCATATGCATTTGCTTTTATTAGGTATGTAATGAGTATGCGACATTGGCAGTTTCACCTCAAGCCATGACAGAAGGTGCTGGGTCAGGAGGTACCAGGACTTCTAACTGTTTCACACCTTACTAATATGCTATGTTCTGTCATTGCAGCCTATTTGATGAACTTGGGGAAGTATTTTACCATGTCATCTTTAGCCACTTGGAAAAAGATCGTCTTATATGTCTGTTGACTATTTAGATGACCCCCAAGTTCATGGGTTAACTGATCTCAGCCAGCCTTCATTGGAAACTATATGGAAGAAAAATTAGCTTCTGTACTGTACCAAGCATGCACTGGTCTTTCTCTTATCATTATTCCTTAAGCTATTCCTATACCATTGACACTTTATTGGTGGTATGAATAAACTCCTAAATTAAAAGTCTAGAGATTATTTAAAACATGCAAGACTAAATGCATATGCTGTGTGCAGTGTATCCATAGACGTTAGTATCCTAACAGATCCTGGAACCAATCCCTTGTAGATACTAGGAGCAACTAACTATCCTTTTAAAAACTGGACAGCAAGCCAGATGTTGTGGTACATACCTGTAATCTTAGCTGGGAGGTGGAATTGAGAGGATAAGGCTTTCAAGATCAGCCTTGGCTACATAGTATGTTTGAAGCTAGCCTGAGCTCTACATGAAACCCTGTGTCAAAACACTAACAATAACAAAACTGAACCAGCTTCCCAGAGAATGATAAGTCCCTCTGGGGGAGAATGTTTTACTCTCAGCATCATAAGAATGTAGGGTTAGGTGTGTAGCTAATTGGTCAAGCACTTCCTAGCACACATTAGGCTGTGGGTTCTATTTATCCCTGAAATAAATAGGATAGTTCCAGGCAAGGTAGTGCATGTCCTTAATCCTATCACCCAGGAGGCAGAGGCAGTCAGATCTCTATATGTTTGAGACCAACCTAGTCTACATAGAGTTCCAGGATAGAAGAGAGAGGTGGCAATCACTGTTTTTCTTGACAGCTGAGAGTAGGTAGTGGGTAAAAGGCACATCCTGCTGGATCGGAAAGTGGTTCTTCTAATAGCACAGCTGCCAGTACAATCCAGACCTTTCCTTCATGCTCGCTAGAGCCCATCTGCTTGGGAAGTGGGTCAGGCTGGTCCTGGCCTTGCCCTCAAGGAGACAGCAAGTTAGAGAGACTGAGGTTTGCAATCAGCTGGAGCCAAGGCCTAGCTAGGAAGTACTGGAGCTGGCCTTTGAATGCTGGGAATCACGGCGCGGGCTTAGCCCTAAGTATTCCATTCCAGAAAATCCCAAGAATGAATAGGGACTTGAAAAGTTTTGAAGTAAGGAGAAATACAGATAAGCGCCACCAGTTTCCTGCCCATGAAGCATGCTTCAGGCTGGGGGGAAGGGCACAACCACAGAGGGACACACCTGGGGGTCCATTTCCAGCTGCCAGCCTGAGCCAACTGCCTCTTACTTTACCTCAAAGATTGAAGCAGACTTACAGCTATTCCAGGAAGGAGGGGGGGCAGCTTTTCAGAAGTCTCTTGTGCCTATGGTGGAGTAGGTGAGAGAACTTGTTCTCTTATGTCCATCTGCCCTAACACACCATCTCCCAACCTTGCACTGGACTCACAGGCATGGTTGGCCTAGAATTGGCTATAGAAATGGCATTTCCAATAGCCTATGTTTGCCATCAGCAGCCCCCTGGGCCAACTGTGAACAAAATCCACTAGTTTGGTGCAGCTTAGTGTAGAGCACTAGCTTGGCACCCAGGGTTTCTCTGTGTAGCTTTGGAGCCTATCCTGGCACTCGCTCTGGAGACCAGGCTGGCCTCGAACTCACAGAGATCTGCCTGCCTCTGCCTCCGGAGTGCTGGGATTAAAGGCGTGCGCCACCAATGCCTGGCTCCTAGGGTCCATCTTTGAAAGACATACACATGCGCACACATAATCCAGTTGATGCCTTCCTCCTGTGCCCCATTATGTGAGAGTTAAAGTTATGTTCTAAGTTTAAATGACTGTGCTTAAGCGATTTATTAAACAAAACACCTCTAACCTGTAAGCCCCACTTGCCCAAGGACAGATAACTTCCTGGAATGCTGGGGGCTGCTGTTCATGTAAGATAACAAGCCATGTTCTATAAACAAGTTAGGTTGCCCCAACTGCACAGGATGTGTTTAATCCGTACAGGTGGGGGATACCTAGGCAGAAGTATGTCAGGGTGTATACTTGCCCCAATTGGATGAAGGCAGGAAGTGCATAGCCTTGTGGTATTTGCCTTTATAAGCCCACAACTAACATAATTCTTGGCCATTCTCTGGGAATCCTGGGTATGGGCCTGTCTGGTGTCCATCGTCCTTGCCAGTAATAACACTTGCTTCAAATTTGGTGTAAAATTGTGGTGGTCATCGTATTCTCACCCAGTGGGATTAACACTTACTGACCTCTAGTCATCCACAGACACTCCATATTCTAGCTTGCTTTCTGTTGTTATGATAAAACACTAACCAAAAGCAATTTAGGAAGGGGAGGGTTCATTTGGCTTACACTTCCATGTCAAAATCACTCACAGAGAGAAGTCAGGGCAGGAACTGAAACAGAAACCCGCCCTCAGGCATTGGTCTCTGGACTCCTGAGGACACCAAAACAAGACCATCTTCCAAGTTCCCATGATCCTTGTGTGAACCGTGGGTGGGCAGCATGATTCTCAGCTTATCTACCTGACCCAGGCCTGGGGGCTCGATGTACTCCCCTCACCAGATGCATCTGCTCCTCCCGATGGGGTGGGGTAAGACACATGGAAAGCAATAAAGCCAGGTTAGCAGCTTGCCAATGTCCCTGCCCTGAACCTTACCACAGCAGACTCCACTGTCCCCACCTTCTCTCCACTCCCTTGGCTATTCTTAATACTCACCTTTTATTCTCTCAGTCCCACCTGTAGAGAAGACAGAAGACTGCCCCCATCTGTGCCACCCCTTAGGCTTCCTAACCCTATTGTGAGGGACAGATATTAGGTCATCCAGATGCAATATCCTCAAGCTGCTCATGCCTTTGCCTCTCTCCATATGCCAACACCAAACTCTAAAAGTCCTCCCTTCCTTCCTTCTTGTGTTTTTGGGTTTTTTTTTTGTTTGTGTGTGTGTGTGTTGTTTTGAAACAAGGTTTCTCTGTGTAGTCCTGGCTGTCTCAGAACTCTCTGTAGACCAGGCTGGCCTTGAACTCAGAGATCCACCTGCCTCTGCCTCCCGAGTGCACAGATTAAAGGTGTGTGCCACCACACTCAGTTTAAAAGTCCTCTTTTTACTGAAGAAGATGACTGGTTGGGATGGAGAGGCAGTCTGGAAAGTTCTGAGAGATTGTGTTCTTTGACAGTGTCAGATGCCTGGTGGCACCTGTGATGCATGCTGACCACACTGCTTCAGATGAAGGCCTCTGGCAATTTTCTGGGTACCTTGTCCTCTGAGACCAGAAAGCCTATGCTGGAGGCCTGAGCAGAAGAGGAAAGAGCCTCCTTTTGCCCAGAGATATCCCAGGACCCATAGTTCAAATCAGTGCTTATCTCTTGCTCTGAAAGTTGCTGCTCAAAACCTTGGACAGAAAGTGGTCAGGTTATGTCTATAGTTTGGCACACAGAGTTAAACCACAAATTGACCTTTGTCTTCCCATTAGTCCCCCCTTTGCATCTTTCAGTCTCCAAATTCTGAAGCCACAGACAGGAAAAGAGGGAATTTACATAAAGATCTTGGCTTCTAGTGAAGTGGCTACCATGTCATTGGCTAAACAGCACTGGTGACAGAGAACCTGAGAAAATGCCCAAACTACTACTCCTAGAAGCCTGCTTCCTGATAAGGTGGTCATGTGGAAATCATCCTGCCTCTGCCCTCTCTACTGACCCTGCGTCTCAGTTCAGGGGTTTGGGGTGACCAAGACCCCCCAAAGCTAGCCTCAGCTCCCCTAAGGAGGATTCTTGGCTCAGCCTGCAGCAAGGCCCTACTTTATTGTGGACATGTTAGTCTGCTGACAGCCTCTATGGCCATCTCTCCTTTGTTCTCTCAAGTAGGAAAATAAGGGTGCTTAGTAACTGAGAACTCAATTATATTTAGCCTGACAGCTGTTGACCTAGTACCTTCCTTGTGCAAGGGCAAGACACCCGTGTGTACCTTTAAAGATGCCTGACCTAGTCAGGGAGATGAGAGCAGTTACTCAGGCATGTCCCTAGAAGATTCTGGAACATGTGACAGCTATAATTTCTCCCATCTCCATGTTCTCACAGATAACTGTTCCTTTAAAACATATCCCTCTTCCCTCCTCCCTGTTTGCCCCTCTGTTGGCATCAGACTCTTATTCAGGGGAGATTACTGTTGTGAACATATGCTTTGTTTTCAGCAGTCTGGCCCAGGCTGCCCAGGGGTCCTAGACAGGAGCTGGCACTGTGGCACGTGAGGATAGGGTTATTAACCAAGACTTTCTGTCTATAAATTAATGCCAACTCTGCTCTCCTTGCTACCAAGGAGAGTTTGTCTTGACAAAGCAGGACGTCACAGAAGCCCCCCAGGTCACCCTGGCCAGGGTGTGACTGAACCTGGGAAGTGGCAGAAGGGGTCAGGAAACCTTCATATCTTCTCTCTGCATACCACTCAGCATAGCAACTGTACATCCTTCCAGAATACAAACTATCTCTGTCTCCTGGTCCCGAGCCGAGCCACCTATCAGGCTTATATTCTTAGAGGGCAATTTTCTTACACGAAGAGAAGGACCCAGCTCCCTGTTACACCCAGGGCTGAACTCTTGGAAAAAGGAGAACCTGATCGGCCCAACTTAGGACATGTCCCAGTTCCCTGGAGCAGGCACAGCTCCTGAGTGTGTCTGAATCAGGGGAGGAGTCCTGAGGAGTGTCTCCTTAGAGAGATGGCATAGTTCTGTAACCTTTTTCCTCATCATCTCAAACTCAGGTATGGGTTGGAGCAAGGAAAGAGCAAGGAGGTCCCCAGAGCTATTTGTTTCTCCATGAAAACAGAGGCAGGAAGTGGCACAGGAAAAGCTACCAACTTCTCCCAGTGGGCTGAGTATAGTTTTAGACTCCTTAAGTTTTTTTATGTATTTTTTTCTATTTTTATTTATTTATTTTTGGTTTTTTGAAACAGGATTTGTCTGTGTAGGCCATCCTAGAACTAGCTCTGTAGACCAGTTGGCCTCCAACTCAGAGATCCACCTGCCTCTGCCTCCCAAGTACTGGATTACAGTTGTGTGCCCCCAAAGTTTATTTATTTGTATTATTTATTTTTATAGGGCTGGGCATAGAACCTGGGGCTGGTGTGTGCTAGGCAAGTGCTGTACAACCAGCCCCAGACTCTCAGGTTTGCTCTCTAAACTGAAAGCCTAGAATCACAAGACTCAGCTGGATTTTGATAGGGTGGGAATGGACTTCATGACACTAGAGGACTAGGACAGACCAAGGCAGTGAGACTGCATGGGCCTCCAGCTGGTCTCACTGACAGCCTCTGTAGGTACCTTCAGATGCAGAAGAAAGGATTGGCAGAGACAGGCTGTCCTGGTGCCGTGGTGGTGTAAAATCCCTGAGTATGCACAGTCAATAAATGCATCAAGGAGAGAACGCCAGGCTGACAGTGTTGTTTGTAGTGCGTGAGATGCATTGGATGTAATGGAGGAAGCTTCGGGGAAATGGCCTTTTAACTTCTACTGGCTCTGGTGGTTAGAGATAGAATTTCTGTGGCTGCCTCAGGATTAGTTGGAGCTTGTGGCTGAAGGCCATTAAATGCTGTGATGGTGACATACTCTAAAAGGTAGCATCTTCTCCTTTGGGTACAGAAAAGGGGGTGGCACTGGGAACCCTGTTTCTGAAGAGCCTGTTGCATAATTTCTGGGTTTGATTCTTTAGTAACTTCCAGAGAACAGTTTTGTTTTTTTTTTTCCCCGTTCAAAGGAATCTGCTGGTGGTAATTTCTATTTCATTTCTGTGTGTGAGCAAATATGTGTGGAAACTGTCAGCTGCACAACTTAATAGAAAATACCAGGTTGATACAGGACTCCTGGGAGGTGGGATAGTCCCAGCCACTGACCATGGTCTGGCTCCTGATGGACTCTTGTGCCCCTGGGCTGAAATCATTTCACCTGTTAGTGACAGGACTGGGCTGGGCAAGTTTTAGCACTGAGCGGTCTGAGGAAAACTGGATTCAGCCCTGATTTCTCATCACATATCAATTTTTCCTTTTCTTCCTGTTCAATTTGCCTACGGTCTTGCCTGTGTGTGGTGTGTGTGTGTGTGCACGCAAACACACACATTAGGCATTGAAAACTAACTCTTCCACTTCTTCAGTTCACCAGCTCTGGCAATTGATTTCCTTGAGATGAGACAAATGCCTGCATCATAGAGTACTCAAGGTACTTAGGTGTTATTTCTCTTCTGCTTCCCTAAGAAAGTACATGCCAAATTAAGTTTCATGAGTTTGTTCACATTCAGCTGTGTCATTGAAAGCCAGGGCTTCAACAGCTGTGTCGCAGCAATGATTGCAGCAGAATAGGATTTGCCAGCGTGCCTTGGTGCCTTGTGTGAGCATGTAGGACAGCACCCACCTCAGAGAGTGTTAGGTTGACTTTGCAGCACCTTGCCACCCATGGAAGGACTACCTCCACTTCCTGACAGGTCTTCCTGTATCCTCCCAGGCGTGGGCAGATGCCTTTAGGAGCAGTCCCGACCTCACTGGCGTTGTGCACATATATGAAGAACTGAAGAGGAAGGGAGTCGAATTTCCCATGGCAGACTTGGACGCTTTGTCTCCTATCCACACACCCCAGCGGGTAAGCTTCCAGCTAGTATTTTCTAGAAAGACTGCCTGCAGAACAGCCAAGCATTGAACCAGCCTTTTGCTGATGCCTTTGCATTATTCAGCTTGTCATGTGTTCTCAAAGCTCCGGGGCATTTCTTTTTCATAACAAGGGGGATGCAGATGGAGACAGCTGGGTGGCTGGTGATTAAGTGGCAGCAGTGTCTCTCCCAGTTTCACACTGACAGTGGAGGAATATGATAGAGGGTTCAGTTCAGTGGTTCTCATGGAAATGGCTGCTTTGGCTGAGCCATCCTGTAAGGGTCATTAGCACCTGCCTTACAGAAGACTGCAGAACATGTGTGAGAATCTCTCCTTATTTCCTGTGGAACTGAGGGTTGATGTTTATAGCAGAGGCACAGTACAGTGTATAAATCAAGTGGATAATTTTTTTTTTTTTTGCTTTTCATATGGTGCTGGAGATAGAACCTAGGGCCTCATGCATGCTAAGAACACATTCTATTACTAAGCCACATTCCAGCCCAATCAGAAGGATCTAAAAATGTATTTTAAGCCATGGGCGTTCAGCATCAGTCCAAGCATTCTTGAATTCTGTCAGCTTTGGGACTCAAAACCCAGAAAAGGCCTGTGTTCAAGCACCCTGAAGAACCTCTTTAAGTGCTGGCAGTGGCCAGAGTGGTTCTGTGTCTCAGGATTAGATGAATGCTGGCAGTGCCAATCCTGGTTCCTCTGGAAAGTTAGCTTCTGTACTGGCTATGAGGCAGCTCCCAATCTAGGGGGACAGAGGCAGGCTAGCCCAGTCTAAAGAGCACCAGTGACAGGTCACATGGCCTTACTGCTCTCCATCTGCCTGTCTCTCACATGGTGACCTCACAGATGGCAGTGTGCCTTACACATTAGTGTGAACACGTGCTAATGTTGGCGAGGATGTCTGAGATGCCTAACTGGGTAGAGGGCATCAAGAACCACATTTTCCAAAGCATTGTTCTTGTTATGATCCCCATAAACTGATTACTATGCTTTGTTGTATAAACATAACCTGTTTTGTTCTTCCATTAATGGCACAGAAGGAACAGTGTTATTGTACAAGAACATTCAGTAAATTGCACGATTGCTATTTATATTAGTCTCCTTATAAAGGCCACAATATAGTCTTGTGGTATCAAGTAAGGATTCATGATTAGCAATCTTAGTAAGTACTCAGATGTGGAGGTGGCCTTAATGACAGCCAGTGCCTGGAATGCTCCTAGCCTGCTTTCCATGGGGCCTTTTGGGTTGCATTGCTTGTCTGCAGCACATCCTTTAGCAGGGGCAGAGAACAGAAAGAAGAAGGAGGGAGGAAAGAAAGAGACAGTGGGGGCTCTGCTGACCTGATGGAGAGACTGACTGAGGTTCTGTGGATTCAAACTGAAAGCACCACCTTTTCGGGGCGGTATCAGGCTAAGCCACTTAGGCATCCAAGTGAACCAAAAAATACTGTTGTTGTCATGCCAGAGTGTCCCAGAAATGGATCCAGCTGCCACCATGCCCAAGTCCCAGTCGCAACCCAGGACAAGTGCCGGCACCTATCCCTCACCTCCTCCAGCTTCCTACTCTGCTCTGCAGGCCCCGGCTCTGAGTGTGACTGGCCCCATCACAGCCAATTCAGAACAGGTATTTGTGTGCTTCCAGGCCATAAGCAAGCTAGCCAACTGCCCCCTCGTACCTTTCCAGGGGACAGAAGTCTCCCTGTACTTCCAGGTGCTATGCTAGGTGTGGGGACACAAAGATGGGAGGGCCTGGTCCCTGGAGTAGACAGGTTGGAGGTCATTGTAGTAGTGTGTGGTCTTGCTGTGATAGGAAGCAGAGCTGAGCAGTGAGCCAGCGTTGAGCAGGGCATAGAAGGCAGCTGGGTCTATGGCACTGAGGGCTTGGGAGTGGGCCTAGGGTTTTGTCAGCTGAAGCCTGTGCGGGCAATGTCATCATTGATGAGGGTATCATTGACATATGCAGCACAGAGGAGTAGCATACCGGGGAACACTCAGTGGCCCATCTGCAGAGTAGGTTAGCATGTAGGCTGGGTGGGAAGATAGTGACAGAAAGCAAGTTCCAAAGCAAAGGAGCACAACTGAGCTGTGAGTAGACACTCACCACCCACAGAAGTGAGCATGGATCCATGAGATGTGCCAGCCATCACAGCTCATACTTAATCAATGAGGTCCCTGAAGGCAGCAGTTAGATAGGGAAGTCTTCCCGAAGCCTCTTCCTGTCTCAGTCCAGACACTGTCTGTTTGAGGGTTACTTCCTGATAAGCTAGAGCAATTTTACTAAACCTTATTTTTAGAGAAATTATGGAGACTGTTTTTAGTTGAATTTATAGAATTTCTATTAGTTAAAATTTTAGAATGGGTGAGACTTGGAAAAAAATTACTCAGTTTTTGTAGTTCCTATTTGTTGCAGTGCCATTACTGTGGAATCTTGTTAAAACATGGAAGGAAGGGGGTTCAGGCAGTTGCTTATAAAACAGCAGTGTTGTTCTAGGGCTCTGCCCTTCTGCCAATGCTAAGGAAAACATGTGGTGCAAGCAGAATGCAAGCATGGAGTCACACAGGCCTGGGTGTGAGCCACATTCTGCTGCTGCTCCATGTAAGGCTTCAGTAGAATGGCTAACTTCAGTCTGAGCAGGCAGCCAGGCCCTGACTTTAGAAGATGGTCCCATGTGGCCACCAAATACTGGGGCCTCTCTGATCCCCCTGCTGAAATGTGGAATCAGAGCTCTCCGTGGGATTTGGGTCACTGAATGCTGCCCCTCTTCACCCCCAGACCCAGAACCTTTCTAAAGGGGAGCTGTGGACAGAAAGTCTTGGCTCTAGGCCCTGCTCCATTGGGCAGAGCTCCAGAATTGCTCTGAGAGGAAGCAAAAAGTATTTCAAGATGGATGGTGCTGGAGGCCTTACATTGGCTCACTGCAGTGTAATGGGTGCCAAGGAAGGGCCCTTCAGCAGCTGGAATAGCCAAGAGGAAGTCCTGAGTGGGAAGAAGTGTAGGAACTCCGAGAACTGTGACACCTGCCCCAGGAGGAAAATGGAAGCTAAAGCAGGTAGTCCATTGTCCGACCTGGCCTACTTCAGAGCCCATCAGTGGTAGAAACTCCTTAACCAAGATGTTGAGGAGGCCCTGGGGCTACCCCCGCCCCCCTTCCCTGCAAGTGAGTCAGAGGCTGGCAAGGGTCTTTTGGAACCTGAACCATCTCCTAGGTGACTGATGAGAATCCTGTAGCAGAGGAGAGGCTGAGAGAGACTTGTGGATGTTTGTGTTCAGGCAAGCCAAGGAAAAGTGGAAAGGCCTTTCTAGGAGAGGGAGGTATGGATCTGGAATAGGTCTCCTGTAGGAAAAATACCCAGTCCATTCAGCTCTGGGATTCCCACAGGAATAGGCCATGCCTATGGCCAGCTGTATGCCTTAAATCAGGTGTACGAGGCACAACACAGGCCACACAGCAGCCTGTGAGGTGTGAGGTTATCACCCCCTTCCCATAGGTGAGGGGGTAAGCTTGCAAAGGGCTGATCCATCTCTGGACATTGGTGCTGCTGTAGCATCAGCTCCTCACTGAGTCTTCTAGGGCTCTGCACATATCTCAAGGCAGGTTGTAATTTTATCAGATGTGCATTGGTCTCCTGCCAGAAAAATGATGGCATTCCTATCAACTTTTACAGGCCTCACTGTGGGCAAAAAGATCCCTGTGGCTTCCACTAATGTCTTGAAAGACTTCAAGATCCCTGGAGGTAACCAAAAGCTCAGGCAGGACTGGAGGACGAAGGGAGTCAATGCACAGTACGCCAACTGCAAGAGAGGCTCAGGCTTTGTCGAAGCTGGGCAGGGTGGCAAGCTTTTAAGAGTTGGCTTCCACTCCTCTACTCTTTTCTTATCATAAGAATTCTGTGAGCACTGGCCAGCCTCCCTTAGGGTATGACACTGACAGGGACAGAATCTGTGAGCATGAGGGTCATGTAGAATAGGGACTCCACTCTAAAGGGATCTTGGAGCACCTACACTACCATACACTGCTATTAGAGAAGAAATAGAAGCCTATAGGTTAAAGGCCCATTTCAGGATCCTGTGGCAGGAATGCTGAGAGCACAGCTCCCTCCTGCCCCAGTGTCACTCACTGCACATTGTTAGTCGTGTGCTGTCATGGACAGGGAGGTGCCAACAGCACATTGTTAGTGACCAGGGCTCTAGTGAGCTGATTGCCCCGTGTAGTTCTCGCCATACTGCCAGCTCTCGACAGGCAGAGCAGGGAGATAAGAAGGCTACTTCTGTGGTCATGTTTGTGTTGAGCAAGGTGATCTCACAGTGGACAGGCTTGTCTCAGGCTGTGGGCTGGCTGGTTCTGATCCTGTGACTGACCTACCTTCTTCCTGCCTTCTCCTTGACCTGCAGATTGCTAGGCTGCGCAGTGAGCTGGACATTGTTCGGGGAAACACAAAAGTCATGTCTGAGATGTTAACAGAAATGGTCCCTGGGCAGGAGGATTCTTCTGATTTGGAACTTCTCCAGGTGAGGATGAGCTTAACTTAGAAGCGTGGGCTGGGTACCTGTCTGGGCCCTGGTAGGACCCTACTTGGGCACGCAAATGTGTTGACAAATCTGGTGACACCATGGTAGAGAGGGTGTAAGTCCATGCTGATTCATGCTCACCCTTACTTTTTGGAGATAAGCAGAGGCCAGTATCGCTCTCTGTATTTTAAAATTTTACTTTAATAACTTTTTCCTGACTATAAAGTACCTATCAAAGTAAAATAAATAAATAAATTTCCTTAGCTTTTAGTCATCTGCAATAAGTGGAGTTTATATTTTGATGTGTTTTCATTTAGGCTCTTAGTTGTGTTCATTTATTCTTACATTGAGTTGGAATCATGCTGTGTATATAATCTTGTCTGTGGCTTTGCTCCCTTGTTATTATGTCACAAACACCCTGGAATAAGAGTCCTTGGGCCATGCTGGGTAACTTCCAGCACTTGGGAGGCAGAGGCAGGTGAATCTCTGTGAGTTTGAGACCAGCCTGGTCTACAAGAGTGAGGCTATCCAGGACAGCCTCCAAAGCCACAGAGAAAACTTGTCTCGAATCCCTTCCCCCCCACAAAAAAAGAGTTCTTGGGCCTCGATGGCATAGAGAAGCCCTGCGAGGCTCTCATCCTAAAGTAGGAGATTCTGAGGTTGCTTTGGAGGCCCTGTTCTCAGCCTCACTTCCGGGACCACTCAGGCTGGGAGTAAACACTGTGGTTCCTGAGAAGCTGCTGTGCCGACCCCCTGCCTCTGCCTCTAGACACCATAGATGGTGATGCTGGAGATGAGTCATAGGGCCTGCATATTAGGCAAGTTACTCCCCGACTGAGCCACACCTCCAGCCCATCCTACATATCTTTACCACTGCAGGAAAAGGAAATAGGAGCAAGCCAGGCTAAAGTCTTACCCCTCAATTAGTTGAGAGCCCATGAGGCTCAGAGCCAGTGACAGAGCTCTACCACATTCGCCTGCAGTGACTCCTGCATAGAAAGTGTCAGCAGCACTGCTCTTCGGGGTAGTAGCCTTAGGGAAGGGTGGAGAAAGGATGCTGTGAACTATAAGTACCAGATTTCTCTTCTAAGAGGCAAGATGAATGAGTGGACAGACCAGGAGTCATACTGGCTTGATGACTTGACCTGAGTGCGTCATGATACACCTGCTACTACTACTGCTATTTCTGTCTGGCCGTCTTGTCTACCTGAGTGCTACATCTCCCACTTTGCAGTATGTACACACTGGCCACCTGGGAAACTAGGCTCTGATGGTCCTGCACTTCGGTAATATGCATGCCTAGTAGTTCTGCTACTTAGAGTTCCCACTCCTCACTCCAAGTCCTTAGTTCCTATGGGACAAGGCTGGGTAGAGACCTTCTCCTGGTCCTACACCAAGTACAGTCTGAGGGTCATAGACAATAGAAGATATGGCTCCTGCTCTAGGGAGCTCCCAGCGAAGTACAGGCGACAGATAAGGAAACTACTCTCCTCCAGGGGACCTGGATATCAGGCTGCCATTTAAGCTGAGATGAGTACCTTTGGCCTAGCCCAGTGTGAACACTGAGCATTCCCTCTCTGGTTCCCAGACTTCTTCCTGATACCTGCAGCAAACCAGGCCCCTGGCTCATCAGGTGGTAGCTGTGTGTTACACTCCATGGGCCTCGTTCCCTCTAATACACCACACCGGGCTCTACCCAAGCCTGCAGGAGTGCTCTGCTAGGTATCCCGTGGTGCACAAGAATCTGAGGCCAGTCCAGGATGATGTGGTGATGCTATGCTGGATCAGGGTTGGATTCCTTCTATGGGGTGGGGGCTGTTGCTCTGTACAGAACTGAAATCCTGACAGTAGGAGGTGGTTTGAACAACACCAAAATGGTTCCAGACAGCCAGAACAACAGACAGCAGTGTGTGTGTGTGTGTGTGTGTGTGTGTGTGTGTGTGTGTGTGTGTGTGTGTGTGGTTGTAGGGTATTTTGTTTGTTTGTTTAAACAAGCCCATCAGCCAAGAATAACAGAACCTAGTCTCCTGGCATCAGCTCAGTTTTCAAAAATAGGTTGCTTCCAATGACATTTTCCTTCATTCTGTTTTGTTCCAACTCAGAGCCTACTGGCCCCCACTGCTGTCATATAAATCAAACAGAAAAAGACCGTGTCTGGGTGCCTGCGGGAGGCTGTCATTTCAGTGTGGAAGAGGCAGGAATGGGTAGCTGTGTGAACAGACTCACTTTTTCTGGCTGGAGGCCACTGCCTTATGTCCCCCTTCTTCTGCCCCAGCAATCAGCAACCAGCAGGCAGTGGCTCCCACAGAATAGCAAGCCTTCCATATGGGAAAATGCCACTGTCCTATTGGAACATGGTGGGGTCAGAATCTGTCCCCAAGACTTCTTGGGGAAGATGGAAGACAGCCAGAATGCTAGAGGCAGAAGTAGACCAGAGCTCAGAATGCTGGCCAGGGCCCCAGAAATAAGCGTATTTGTCACCAGTCCAAATGTTCCTACCAACAGACACAAGCTGCTCTTGACACGAGTGTAGGGTGATGACTACAAGGTGTAGAGAGTGGGAGGAGAGGTAATTGAAGGTCCAGCCCCAGGATGCACCTGTGGCTAATTGTACTTATGGGTGGTTGCATCCCAGTTGCTTCCTTCTTAGGGTCAAACTCTTCCAGGCTTGTCCTTCCACAACCCATGAGAGCAACAGGGAAACTTGTCTGAGGATTCCTGGGAAAATGGCTGTCTTTGAGGAAAGGCCAAGACCAGTAACACTTAGTGCTGTCAGCTTTGCTGGAGACCCCAAGGAGGAAAGATGCTGTCAGCTTTGCTGGAGACCCCAAGGAGGAAAGATGCTGGGAGAGGACTCTCAGCACCTCTGGCGAAGGGGGGGGGGAATGTAAGATCCTCCTCTTTCTGATTTGAGCAACATCTTCCAGACAGCTCGTCTAACTCAGCACCTATGCCCAGATTTCCTACAGTCTTGGATCACTTTTTCTTCACATCCCAGTGACAAGCTGTTCCGGCTGTCATAAAAGCACTGTTCATTTCAAACAGGTATCGAAGTTGGCCTCTGTGCACAGCAGGGTAGAGTACACAACTTACAAATGACTGCATGCACATCTGGGAGACTCCAGGTGAGGCACAGGCCCTTTCTATGCCTGTATCTCCTTCCCTGATGCCTGGAGTAATTGCTTTCACTGTGGAAGTGACTGTCACAGGGCATGTCCTCTCTGTACAAGTCAGCTTCTGTAACCATTGTTGAAAAGCCGTTCTGCACATTGAACTCAGATCTGTTTCCTGTAGCTTTAAGTCAGTCTGTGTTAGACAAAGGCACAGAGAAAATCCCTTTCCCACATGGGTAGAGCCTTAAGTATCCATGGATTGCTGTAAAGCCTACAGCCTGTCCAAGGTCCATGCTGTTGACACCCCACTTGTATAGGAACCGGCAGCCTATCACAGGAAGCAGGTGTTGTCACCTGTTGTCTGTCATCCTGCAACTTCTTTTTGTTCTTTGTTTTGAGGCAGGGTCTTACCAGATAACCCTGGCTGGCCTGGAATACTCTATATAGATTAAGCTGGCCTCAAACCCACAGACATGCCTGATTCTGTTTCCCAAGTACTAGGACTAAGGGTGGGTGCCACCACTGGCATGCTGTGCCACCTTCATCCCAAATATACATTGCAGTGGGTTGAGCCCTGAGGTGCAAAGCTGTCATTGTCCTTCCTAAAGTACATGCCCTTAGCAGAAACTGTGTACATTTTACTGGGATTTAATCGAGCCTTTGAAGCTATCTTCAATTAATAATAACTTATGCAGTGATGGATATCATATAGGTCTTTATCAGATGAAAGAGAACCCCTTCTCTGTGCTGTTCATTTAAGTAGTTTGTGGCCATCCCCACTTGCTTCTTGCATTTTGTTTCAACAAAGAGTGGCCAAGATATTTTTGTCTGGAAAAGATCTAGCATATTCCAAATGTTTAGTTTCATGTGCTCCCTTTCTCACCGGTGGACCTTCCCTCCTTCCCTTCTCCTTTGCTGCTGCAACAGGACAAGAGTTCAGGACTGAATTCTCTGCTCCTTTGACTTGTAGAAGGTTTAGAGGATAAAGAGATGTTTTGTGAGGTAGGGATGAAACTGTCTCTTGAAGGGAAGATAACAGCATCAGGGTTAACTAGGCAGCGAAGAGCATATTTGATACAGTGTTCTGACTGATGGCAGGCATTTGCAGAAGTGACTGGATGCTGAGAACCAGAGATAGGAAGATGCCAAAGCAGAAGTCCTTGGCATTGAAGGAATTCCTGGCTCAGAGTCTGCAGAGTGGAAAGGGAGGCCTGCACAAGCTGCTGGTTTAAGGGCTGCTGGCCTGGAGGAGAGAGAATCAGTCATTCCTCTGCATAGTTTGGAATGGAGGGGCCCTGACATAGTTCCAACGGAACCTGCTGTGATGGCTGTGGATGACACCAAGGAGACTATGTGGACGGCCAGCTGGTGCAGCTGGGTGGCTGAAATGGAGCAAGGTTCTGCTCCATCTTTTTTTGCTTTTTAAAAATAATTAATTTTGTGGTGGGCAGTGGTGGTGAAGATCTGTAATCCCAGCGGATTTACAGGTGGATGCAGATGGATCTCTGAGTTTGAGGCCAGCCTGGGCTACAGAATGAGTTCTAGAACAGGTGCCAAGCTATGAAGAGAAACCCTGTCTCAACCGCCCCCCCCAAAAAAAAACAGATTAATTTTTTTATCTTTAATTATGTGTCTGTGTGGGGGTATGTGCATGTGAGTACACATGCCCATGGAGACCCAGGAGAGGACGTCAGTCACATCTTCTGGGAATATGTGGTTGTGAGCCATTCTATGGGTGTGCTAGGAACTGAACTCAGGTCCCCTGCAAGAGCAGTCCACATTTTTAACCACTGAGCCATCTTTCTAACCCAACCTTCTCTAAAGATTTATTTATTTTATTTTATGTGTATAAGTGTTTTTACCTGCATGTCTGTCTGTGTCTTGTGTGTGTGCCTGGTGCCAGAAGAGGTCAGGAGTGGGCATCATATCCCCTGGGACTGGAGTTACAGGCAGTTGTGAGCCATAAATGAATGTACATTGTACTTTAGAATTAGAAAGCTGCACCACTGATTAATAACACATGAATTTTAGATTGTTAATATAGTCTTTGAAATAATTTAATTTTACATATATGGGATTTTATCTCTTTTTTCACCCCTTTTTTGAGACAGTGATTTGAAAGTTGAAGTCGGGAGTTGTGCCGAGACCTTGAGTCAGAAGGCTGGGGGTGTGTAAGCTGTCTCTAGGCAGAGTGCTCATGACAGCCCTGGCGGCATCTTCCATCAGGGGCCTATGAGACTCTGAAAAGAGAGAGCCTTCTTTCCCAGCACCTAGAGAGAAGCAGCAAATGCCAGGCCAAAGCATTTGTTGGTGTTAGTGTATGTGCGTCACTGTCTGTGCATTTGGCTTTGTTCCTCAGAAGTCCTCTAGCACTTTCCTAATGGCTTTGAAAGTATTAGAACCCTTCCTCCGGACTGAATTCTTTAGAGTCTGGGATGCTGTGTGAGTCCTACTAAGGGATGGTCTGCCAGAGTCTCTAGAAAACATCCTGAGTGGGTAAGAGATAAATATGGGAGTTACAAGGCAAAGTCAACACTGTAACATGTAACATGTAAGCACACATGTTGATTATATGAATGCGAACCCATATGTATGTATTTTTTAAACATACCATTTTTATCTTATGTGTGTGAGTGTTTTGTCTGCATGTATTTGTATATACCATATGAATGCCAAAGGATTGTGAGCTGCCATACGAGTTCTGAGAACTGAACTCAGTTCCTCTACAAGAACAGCAAGTGCCCTTAACTGCTGAGTCACCTTTCCAGCACCTGTGTGTTTGTTCTTTAGACAGGGTATTTCTATGTAGCACTAGCTGTCCCTGGAACTTGCTATATAGAACATGCTGGCCTCAAATTCGGACAGATCTGCCTGCTTCTGCCTCCCGAGTGCTGTAAAGGCGTGTGCCATGCCTGGCACTTTGCTATATTTTTGAAAATTTGTATGGTGACACACTGAGGTGGGGAAACACCCTGAGGTCTCGAAGTGTAAGTAGGAGGGTAATGGAAAAGAAAGGGCATTGTTGGCAGAGGACCAGCTCCTCACAGTTCCTCAGCAGTGTGGTGAGTGTGTAAGGCCACCATCCTTGAAAGTCTAGGACCCTGAAGAGCTTTGGAACTCCTTACAACAACATGCCATGGCACTCCCCGACTTTCTAGTCTTCTACCTTGCCACTGGCCTACAGTTTGAATGAGAACTGACTGACTTTTCCCTTCTCTTTTCCTAACCAAAGACAGCCACAGATTGCCACTTAGCCATAAGCACTAGACTTTCCTCCCCTGGGCCTGTGTGGTGGGGTCTGCCATTGCTGGAGAGCCCGTTCCAGGGATCATACTCTCTTCTCCAAACCAAGGGTAGGAGCCAAGAGGAGGGGTCTGTTCAGAGAAACATCAGGAAGGTACAGACACTGGGCTTCTTTGTGTGGTGCCCAAGAAACTGATAGTGCTGTTCTGGTTGGACAGAGGATGACAGGTCCTACGAGGCGGCCAGATGCAGGGTGACGAGTCTCAGGTAAACACCAGACTTGTAGGCACTCAGCTACCTGAGTCCAGGTTTCTTATAGCTTGATAAATACAGCTGTGTTTGAGTGGTTCCAGGCTGATCCACTTGGGCTAGGCCTTGTTCCCTGGTGGGCACAATGGAGCCCTAAGACTGAGCACTATGAGAGGAAACAGCATAATTGGGCCTAGGACACACAAATCCCACACATAGCATCGAGAGCTGAAGCACTAGTAGTTAGTGGAGTGCTTTGCCTTGTCTGTTCATTTTCTTAGGAACATTGGAAAGTGTGTCAGTCTTGGTGCTGAGGAAATGGCAAGAGGGAACTTCTAGGCAGGACAGGGACGATGAGACAGAAAGAAGCAAAGATTGTGCCTGCTGACTAGCTCTGGTGTTCCTTAGACCCTCCTTCAGACTAAGGTAGTCCTGGGGGGGGGGGGGCAGCTGTGAGAAAGGTAAGCCAGCTTTAGTGTCTTTGCCCTTAGCTGACTGGATTATTAGCTCCCCCCAGCGTCCAGGAGCAGTATTTCACTTCTGCCTTGGCCCTGGTGGCCCATACTGGGCTGGCTGAGGGGCCACCCTGACAAGCATGTTTTCTTGTCCCTTGTCTGTCATGCAAGATGGCAGGGGCCTAGCAGGTGCTTAAGGATCTCTGCAAACAAGAGCCTAGCTAGGAGTTTGCTCTAGGATGAGGTGGCTCCTATAACCAGTCTGTAAGGTACAGGGTCTGTCTTAAGGGACTTGCTTTGAAGGGTTGAGAGGGCTTCTGTGGTGGCTGAGGGTTGCAAGTATCATCTTTGGCCAATAGAGGGCTCTGTGAGAACTGTGGTGCCAGGTAACAAGGCTTGCCACTACAATGTACCTGATGTTGTAAAATACAGTTATGCCCTTGCTAGCAATGAAAGTAAATTTACTTTCTGCCTTTGTGGAGGGCCTTTTACTCCAATTACCAATCTATGTTCTGAATGTCACACTTTCACTTAGAGAGATATTCTGCTTCTGAGGAACTCATATTGTGTGTGGAAGTGCTTGCCCAAATATGTAAGAATGGGTATGAGTGCTAACTGCTGCATTTTGGGGTTGGCCAAAGGCGGAGATATCACAAGCCACATGTCCAACAATAACAGAGTAGTGAGCCCTGTGCAGTGTGACATGCATGAAAAAGAATGAGGTGATCTCTACAAAGTCGTAGACAAAGGAGCTGATTTTGTTGACAAGAAGAAGCAAGGCACACAGAATCATGTTTTTCTACATAAACAATGGTTTGTACTGGGCCCGAGAGAGAGCTCAGCAGCAGCAACACTGGCTGCTCTTGTAGAGGACTCGGGTTCGGTTACCAGCTCCCACACTGGGCAGTTCACAACTGCCTGTGATTCCAGTTCTAGGGGACCTGACACCATCTTCTGGCTCCATGAGCACCTGCAATTATGTGGTGCACATGCATACTCCCAGGTATACACACAAAATAAAAACCTTTTAAAATGATTTGTAGTTAGCCACTGAAGCCAGCTAACACCTGAGGTGCCAAGACAGTATATGGTGTGGCCTTAACTCTAGAGCTTGATGATTTAACTTTAGAACCAAAATTAAACACAGGTGCATACTTATGTGACAAGAAACAAAGCAAAATGGGCATCAGAGGATTTCAGCCACTCAGATTTGTTCTCAGTAGAATGTACTTTCTTGTAAAAGTGCACCAAAGCTTTCTTCTGTATGCGATGGGTTTAATTAGTTATTTTGTTTTTAGTGGGATTATAGGAATATGTCTGCTTGGATAACTTTATTAAATTGTATCTTTATAGATATCCCATAATGATTTTCAAATTTACTTATGTTAAAATATTTTTTTAAAAAATGACTTGTACCAACATGTACACACACACACACACACACACACACACAATCTACTGAAGGAGTCCTTGCTTACTCTGAGGCAGGAAAGGAGGGAGCTGTTACTTCACATTCTGCACACGTCTGGTTTTATGAACAAGCATGTACTTCTTCCATGACTTTCAAGAATCAGTACAAATCCTTTCAAAGGCAGGCGAATGTGAGAAAAGCATCCCCAGCAGGCTTTGCCAGAGGTGCACGTGTTTCCTAGGAGCTGAACAGGACCTGCCGGGCCATGCAGCACCGCATAGTGGAGCTCATCTCCCGAGTGTCCAATGAAGAGGTCACTGAGGAGCTGCTGCACGTCAACGATGACCTCAACAACGTCTTCCTCCGTTACGAGAGGTGGGGCCAGAGTCCTCTGGGGTCTTTTCCTTTAAAAAGATGATTGGCATATCAGAGGAATTTCATTCATAAACAAAGCGGAGAGAGGGAAACTGAGAGAGCCTGGGAGGTGGTCGAGGTGGAGAGTGCTCATCAGAGATGCTCATTTGTTCTTGGATGACAGAAAAAGCGCTCTTGTTCTCCAGAGAGCAGAACAGCAGGTAGCTGACTGCAGAATCCACCTCTGCTCTTTGTGAGTCCCAGGGAGGGCTGGGACAGGGCCTGCACCTGCTCCAGTGATGAGCCTTTGAATCTGAAAGGGACTGGGGGAGGGGACCCTTTACAAAAGAAAAGGATTTCCTCTTTCTTTCTAGTCTTGAAAAAAGAAAAAAAGATCTTTCCCTTTGTAAATGTCAGCACGTCTGGGGTATTGAGTGAAGTAGGCAGCGTGTGAACACTGCTTCTCTGGGGAAACACACAGTCCTTCAATTCTTCCTGCAGCCAAACCACTTAAAGTGACAAACTTGAACCTTCTTTTCTCTCTCCAAAGCCTCCCACAGGACAAAGTCAAAAGCATCTTTTCTGGACCTAGCTTTAAGTAGGTGGTGGCAAGAACAGCTCCCATCTGTACCCTGATTCGGGCAGTTCCCAGTTGGCCCAGGGTTATAACTTGCCTTGACTCTAGGCCAGCCTTCTCCATCAGAAGAGGCTGACAGCAGTGTGTCCCTTGGAATTTGTGGCCTACTCCCTCTGAAAACTGACAGCTTTCTGTATAGGTCTGTCAGGACAGACATCATTAGGAACAGACACTGTGTTCACACATGCTTTGGATGCTCAGATGGCCATACTGCGAATCACCCCTAGCGTTGGCTTAGCTCCTAACTAGCAGTAGGGATGAACAACACATAGATCTCCAGGAGTGCTGGCTTGCTAGCTGTGTGTCCAATTTGAGGACCCCAACACCTCCAGCCCATTGAGTCCATTCAAGACTTAACTGGAGATATATAGCAGGCACTAATGTGGGACTGTTGCCCGTAAGTCCACCAGTCTGCAGGTACAAAGACTTCAGAGGTACCATTGGAGTGTTACAGACCGCTGGTGAGAACCACACAAGTCTTTCTGGTTTCTTAGTTTATTGTTCAATTTATTTTGATGAGATTTTTGTTTTGTTTTGTTTTGTTTTGTTTTGAGGAGGTATAAAGAATAGGGTCATAGCTGGGCAGTGGTGACGCACACCTTTAATCCCAGCACTCAGGAGGCAGAGGCAGGTGGATCTCTGTGAGTTTGAGGCCAACCTGGTCTACAAAGTGAGTTCCAGGACAACCTCCAAAGCCACAGAGAAACCTTGTCTCGAAACAAAACAAAACAAAACAAAACAAAACAAAAAAAGGAATAGGGTCTCTCTCTCTCATATATATATATATATATATATATATATATATATATATATATATTTCATATTCCAGACTGGCCTTGAGCTCTCTGTCTTCCTGCCCCAGTTTCTCTCAGATTACAGTTATACACCACCATACCCATGTGATCAGTCTTTCTTTTCATTTATTTATTTATCTATTTATTTATTTATTGAGCCAGGGTCTGTCTATGTAGCTATGGAGGTCCTGGAACTTGCTTTATAAATCAGGCTGGCCTCAAACTCAGAGACCCACCGGCCTCTGCCTCCCAAGTGGGATTAAAGGCATTTGCAACCACCACTGGGCTGTGATCGTTCTTAGAACTACAGTGGAAGCCAGATACCATGACATAGGTCTGTAATCCCAGCAGTTAGGAGGTAGTTAGAGAAGAATCTTGAAGGAAACTTGGGCTACATAGTGAGTTCTAGGCCAGCCTGGGCAATCTAACAAGACTCTATCTCAAAGAAATAAAAATAAAAAATAAAGGCACAGTCTGTGAGCTGCCGTGGTTCACATAGGTCTGCCCACCTTCCTGAATCGAGATTGACTCAGAAAGATGCAACTTTTCCATTTTCTTCTTTTCTTTAGGGTGCTAGCCAAAGCCAGAATATACTTTCTCTGCTACTTTAGTGGTTTCACTTTTTATCTAAAATACCCCTCCCTGCCACACAATTCTTTGCTCTCTTAAGCCCCTCCTATGCATCTATAATAAACTCTCTAAAACTCAAGCAAATGCAAACCCTACAGTGTACACCTACTTAGACATACTGTTCCTTCTGGGATCCCATTGTCCCAGATGCTGGTAGACAGAGTTTCTGTTCCACCTGGTCCCGAAGCCTGTTAGTCCCAAATAAACACACAGAGGCTTATATTAATGATAAACTGTTTGGCCTATGGCTCAGGCATTTTATTAGCTAGCTTGCTCTCAATCATTAACGCATTTCTACTAAACTATGTATTGCCACGAGGCTGTGACTTACCCGTAATGCTCCAGTATGTCACTCCTTCCATGGCTACATGGCATCTCCCCATTGACCCACTCTCCAAGCTCTTCCTCCTAGCCTTCTCCTTGTGTGGTCAGCCCATCTATACTTCCTGCTTGGCTACATCCTGCCTGTTCATTGACCAAAACAGCTTTATTCATCAACCAATAAGAGAAACATATATTCACAGCATACAGAAGGACATCCTCCATCAGCTGCTGAAGACACCCAATGGGGGGGGTGGTTGACTGCCTGGAGCAGTGCCTTACTGCCTCTCTTCTCTGGTTTCCTGGGCTGTGGCTGGAGGAAGGTGACTGACTTCCTCTTCATCTGTGCCTTTGGCACTTTTAATAAACCCAGAACAGGATCTACTGTCCCCCATGGGCTCCTCACAACTTCTCCTACCGGGTGTAAGGATGACTCCTGGCAGAAATGATGTTTTTCTGCAGCTGCTCTCAGCTGAGCTCCATTTGTAGCCATCTGCTGGCTGGGTGTGGAGGAGAGTGTCTCTGGCAGGGCCTGCTCCATCTTGCCTTCCTGGCAGCCCTTAGGTAGTTGGCACAAACCATCTCATGGTTTCTGGCCAGGCCTTTCTCCAGGCACCCCGTCTCTTCCTGAGGTTGGGCTTGGGGCATTTTAGCCACAAGCTGATTAACCCCCAAGAAGAGGTCTATAGAGCAGAGAGAGGTCTGTACTTACTGCCAGACTTCATAAATGACCATGTGAAGACATAATGACCCAGTCACACCTCCAGGGACTGGAGGAGCATTGGGGCCAGGTGTATGAGAAGATGGCCAGGAATGCTTCTGGTGGGCTCCTCTAAGAACCAGCCAGTGCCCTGTCCCTGATGCCAGCTTAGTGGAACTAAATCTGTGAGACAGGAGCCCCATGTCAAGGAAAGCATGACAAAGTTGAGCATTGAGGTTCCCTCCACTAAGGGTACTGGCCAGTCCCCTGCCTCTGCTGAGTCCCATTGTTCTTCTCAGGACCATGAGCATGACCATTTGGGCCTCACTCACATTCTTCTTACATCTGCTCTCCTTTCCATTAGGTTCGAGAGGTACAGGTCCGGCCGATCTGTTCAGAATGCCAGCAATGGAGTAAGTGTCCTTTATACCTCCCTCGTCTTCTGAGTGGGCACCTACCCTACTCAGACCTCGCTTCTGGTTTCCTGACTGGGAGTAAATACAAATTCTTGGGTAACTGCAGAAAGAAGACATCCCACAGACATTAGTGAGTCACCATTCTAGTGACTTAGTTTACTCTATGTGAGAATGGAGAAGAGGCCAGGGCATGGGGCTCTCTGATAACCTGGACCCACCATGTACCCTTCACGTAGGAAAGGAGAGCCACCTTCCATTTAATGGACAGCTTTGATGCCTTTCCTTTCCTCATTAGTGTGTGCTGATCTCTGTCTGGGTAGCTGGAGCCTAACCCAGGGCTGACATCACTGTCAATCTCATATCCTCACAGGTACTGAGCGAAGTGACTGAAGACAACTTGATAGACCTGGGCCCTGGCTCCCCTGCTGTGGTGAGCCCCATGGTAGGGAGCACAGCACCCCCATCTTCTCTCTCCTCCCAACTCGCAGGCTTGGGTGAGTGTCCTAGAGTAAGGAAAGTCCTCTATCTTACAGGCCTCCTCATGGATATCTTTCTCTTTGTTAGACAGTCAGACAGACCCTTTGGAGCAGTCCACGTGAAGGGGTGGGTGTTCCTGAGTCTCAGCCAAATGCACCACCTTCTACTTATAATCTCTTTCCTAAGATTTAAAGTTAGACCCTTGTTGGAAAGTAGAAGTGGAGGAAGTTTTGAGGATGCAAATTGTTTACTTTCTAAAAGACAAGTAACCTGCCATGTTTTATCTGGAATATTCTTTGTGCTTGAAATGATTTATTTTCACTATTAACTAGGTTGAAGGTGGCAAATAGGTCTCACCCCACTGGCTTCTCAGAACACAGGTTTGAAAGACAGCTAAAGCCACCTTGTTCTAGTTTCAGTTCTGTTACTGTAATAAATACCCTGACAGAAAGCAAAGTTGGGAAGGTTTCTTTTGCCTACAATTCCAGGTTGCAGTCCATCACTGCAGGGTAGTCAAGGCAAGAGCTTGATGCAGCTAGTCACATCCACAGTCAAGAGCAGAGAGAACGGAAGCATGCTTGCTCATTTGTGCTCAGCCCCCCTCCCTGCATTTATAAAGTCCAGAACCCAAACCCAGGGAATGTTGCTGTTCAGGATGGGTGGGTTCTCCCATCTCCATTAATGCAATCAAAACAACCTTCCCACAAATGTGCTCACAGTCCCAGCCTGATCCAGAGAGTTCCTCATTGAGAATCTCATCTCAGGTGATTTTAGATTATGTGAAGTTGACAATTAAAGCTAATTATTACACATCGATCCCTAAAAGAAGAATCTGTGTTGGACTGGCAGTGTTTGCACAGGGCTAGGAAACAGAAAGTGGTGGCATGATATGTTTGCCTACCTCAAACTGTACCATCAGCCTAAAGTGTTCTCTTGTCTGCAATTTAGGAGAAACCCCTCACTTTTCCACAATGAAAATACGTGAATGACTTTGTATGTTTCATTTATACCAGGTTATACAAAATTAAGTTCTATTATTGGTATACCTAACCACCATAGCCTTCAGAATTCTTTCCTTTACCTTGATTTTATGTTTTTTTTTCCCAAATAATTCTATATTCATTTCACTCCAGTTGAATTAAACTTTTATTCAGTGGCCTGCCAGTTGTTATAATTCTGGTGTCTCAATTTCCTCAATAGCCATATATCCATAATAGAGTAGATGTCTTTGCCTTCAGTATATCTAACTGATGACATATATTTTTATATAAGTCATATATATGGCTTTAAAGTTTTTAATTACAATGATTTATTATTTATTTAGTGTGTGTGTGTGTGTGTGTGTGTGTGCACTTGTGTCACGGTGCACGTGTGGAATTCAAAGGACAACTTGTGGGAATTGGTTCTTTCTTTCCACCACATGGGTTTTAGGGATTGAACAGAAGTCTTCAGCCTTGGTTGCAAATCCCTTTACATGCTGAGCTACTCACTGGCCCTGTATTGGCCCTGGCTTTTTGAATAGCCAGCCTGGAACTCAGTATGTAGCCCAAGCTGGTTTCGAATTCATAGAAACCGTCCTGCCTCAGCCTCCCAAGTGCCAAGAGTTCAAATGTAAGCCACCATGCTAGGTTCAAGTCACCACATTTAATACCTAAAATTCAAAGTGGATTCTGCAACTTTCCTGGTGTTTTTCCATTTACTACTTTACCTCACTGGTCATCTCCTGTCTCCCTTTCTAGCCTTGCCTTTCACTCATCCCTCTCAAGGGCTAACACTTCCCGTAGCCTAGCTCTCCAAACCCTGCCTGGCCTTTGCCCATCTTCTCCCCCTTCTGCAGCACACCTCCACTCATCTTGAAGGACCCGCCCTGAGCCTCTCCCAACATCGAAAGCTAAACACTGCAAGGGTTTGGCCCTCCTAACTGTTCAGTTACACGTGAGCTCCTGAGGCCTGGGACCATGTTGACTCCAGCTGATGTACTTGAGCTCTGACTCTTGAGTGCCTATTAAGTAGCTTCCAGATTAAACACATGGCCCAGATCCTTAGACCTTGTTTCTGAGTAGATGTGTTGGGAACACCTGAAAAGGGTATGGTAACAAAGCTTCGGGCATGCTGACCCTTGTCCCAGTCTTCTCACTGCCAGCAGTCTCTTTTCTTTTCTGTCCAGGACATGGTTTTTCCCTCCTTGAGCAGTTTCAGATTTATGGGGCAAAACCTGTTTCCCACCTAGCTTGCCCTGGCTCTTATGTATGCTGTACTGGGAGTGCTGAGGATGGCCTTGAAACTCTACAGTGTCTAACTCACTAGACTATCATCCTGACTTTTGGGGCACTCCATTAAGAACCCATATTTGGGGCCAATGAGATGATGGCTCAGTAGATAAAGGTACTTTCTATGCAACCTGGATGACCTGAGTTGCATGCATAGAAACACACACACACACACACACACACACACACACACACAGAGAGAGAGAGAGAGAGAGAGACAGAGAGAGAGACAGAGAGATAGAGAGAGAGAGAGAGAGGGAGGGAGAGAGAGAGAATGATAATACAATATAATAATAAGACATTTTTACAAGGTTTTTTAAAAACCCACTTTTGTTCTTATCTGCTTCTTGTTTTGTTGTCACAGACTTGGGGACAGAAAGTGTCAGTGGCACCCTCAGTTCACTTCAACAGTGTAAGCCTCATGATGGTTTTGACATGTTTGCCCAGACCAGAGGGAACTCCTTGGCTGAACAGCGAAAGACGTATGTGGGGCTCTTTCCAGTGGCTTTCTGCAGATACTAGGGGGTGAGGGGTCATTGTCCTAGCCTGGTCACATTGAACAAAGACAATGGCTTTTCTTTACCATATTTAAGACTTCTAGAGTCAGTACTGGTGCACACCTTTAATCCCAGCACTCAGGAAGCAGAGGCAGACGGATCTCTATGAGTTTGAGGTCAGCACAGAGTGACTTCCAGGCCAGCTAGGGCTGTACAGAGAAACCCTGCCTCAAAAAACAAAACAAAACAAAAGACTGCTAGAAACATGTTAATTGCTAAAATTGAATGAGTGCCAGCCACATCTCCCATTCTCTTCTGCCCCTGGGTTGTCTGTTCTGTCAGTCATGGATTGTTTTGTCTTTCTTACAGCCCGCTCAGGGCTGAGTAGAAATCCTACTTCCCTGAATTGTCTGCCACACCTCAGACCCTGCCTCATTCTGCCCCTCCCGCACCATGGCAGAGACTTCTCCACAGCAGCTTGGGCAAAAAGAACCACACAGAAATGGGGGAGCTGATTCCAAAGCAGACAGCCCATGAGTCTGGGAATAGGGTATCATCCAGTTGGCACAGTGGAAAGGCTGATACTTGTAAAATAATTACTTGACCTTACGCAGCCTCTTCCTTTGAGAACTTCCAGGACACTTTTGACATCTTTCTCTTGGGCTTCAGTATTGTTACTCAAGGCAGGATCTTTGAAAAGTATGGTATCCCAGGCCCTAGAGGACTGACTCTAGTGGTGAGCTGGTGTCAAAACTGGTCTCCTCGCCTCATCTGCTGGCAAACAGACAGCAGGAGTCCTTAGCTTTTACCCCAGGCCAAGATCCCACCCGAGGCAGGTACCCTGCGATAGGAAAAGGTTACAGGTTACCACCACACCTCTGTATCCTCTGGGAGAGAACTCACTGGCACTGCTTCTCCCTAGGGTCACCTACGAGGATCCCCAGGCTGCTGGAGGACTCGCTTCTGCTCTAGACAATCGGAAACAGAACTCAGACATGGTAGGTCTTCAAGCCTGTTTTTTGTTTTGTTTTGTTTTGTTTTTTTGCTCATAGTCTTCTGGAGATAAAGACAGGCAGTTTAGTAAAGTTGGCTGAATAATTCAGCAGAAGTTGGCTTGTGTAGATGGCAGAGACAGCCTGGGGAGGGCACCACAGAGCACCTCTGGGTGGTGGGCAGTACACTGATAAAATGATGACCCTCACAAGGAAAGTAAATTCTGAACTAAGCCACCTGGCTGCGGCCTAGTGGTACCAGTGCTAGGGGAAGGAAGGCAGTTGAGGGTCAGGACTTGTTTGTGAAGTGGCTTGGAGAGTGTCCTGTGACACTCTGGGCTTGTAAAGAGTCGAGCCAGGAGTCAGAATGTTTGGAGACAAAGGGTGAAATCTGTGTGGGCCCCAAACCACAGCCAGTTTATGGAAGACTTCAGAAGGATTTGTGTGTTTAATACATTTTTGCAGATATTTCTCTTTTGAGCCCAACCAGGAAATGTATGGGAATGTATGCCTGTCTGCCTGGCAAGGAGGAAGAGGGCACTCAGGACCCCCTGGGCTGGAATGAAAGGGGACTGTGCCCACCCATCCACTGGACAAGGAAGGGCGGCCCTTTGTTTCCTGAACAACAGATCTTAGCCTCCTGTTGGCCTTATGCAAAGGGACTGGTGAGGGACAGTGCAACGGCTGCCTGGCATAATGGAAAAGCTTGGGCCTGAGGGTGGGAATGCCTTTTCTGAGCTGGTATATGTCCCTCTATACTGACTGCCAGGGGATGCTGCCTTGATCTCAGCACCCTGCCGTTACACAGCAGTGGCCTACAGTGACGCTCACATCTACAACAGTAGTCTCTGTTCTTTCCCCCATTACTTAGACTATCTTTGCATTGAACCTAACAAGGGAATTAAAGAGCTAGGCCAGGGGCCTGCCAGTGTACTGCCTAGTGAAGACAAGGATGACCCCTCCTCCTGGCTCACCGCAATCTGGAGCAGCCTTGTGCCCCAGCCAGGCTCTTTGCTCTCCTGAACCTAGGGAGCATGTGTCCTGCTCCAACTCATGCCATTATCAGTGCCCAGGCCTGGGTCCAAGTCCAGGAGACGTGGTCAACTTCTCACCCTTTGAATGCGTGGCTTGGCCTGGCTCCCTTTTTTCAAAGGTCTTGCTGATTTCAGCAGATTTACCAATGATAGTGGGCAGATTGCTGTTCCTGTTGTTACTGGGGCAAGGACTGGCCTCAGCAAGAAAGACTGGCAGGACATGGGATGGTCATACGTGTCTCTGTATGTGAACACATCTGCAGGCTGCCTTGACCCTTCATGGGCCATGCCGTCCTGGAACTGAGAACAAAGTAAGGAGAAAGTTGCGTAGCCACATCTCTGAAAGTAAGGTCCCACCTCTAGTTTTATGATTTGAAGAAGCAGGAGGTGGCTGACAGATGACTCACAGGTAAAGGCACTTACTGCCAAGCCTGAAGACTTGAGTGCCACCCTCAGAACCACACGGTGGTCAGAGAGAACTGACGCCTACACGTTGCCTTCTGACCTCCACCTGCATAGTGGCACGTATGTACCAATGTGCATGTGTATGTGCACATGCAAAATAAATACGTGTGTTTTAAAGCAGGAGGTCTGTGGGTGTAGCTCAACTGTCCAGTGTGCACAATGCTCTGGGATCAGCAGCAGCGCTGCAAATAAACAAACACAAAGATATAAGGCAATAAAGGAGGGTGGTGCACACCTTAGTCCCAGCACTCGGGAGGCAGAGGCAGGCGGATCTCCGAGGTGGAGGCCAGCCTGGTCTACAGAGTGAGTTCCAGGACAGTCAGGACTGTTACACTGAAAAATCCTGTCTTGAAAAACACAAAACAAAAGAAAAAATTAATTTAATTAAATAAATCTTTTTGAAAAGCTGGGTGTGGTGGCGCATGCCTTTGATCTCAGCACTAGGGAGGCAGAGGCAGGCAGATCTCTGAATTTGACCAGCCTGGTCTACAGAGAGAGTTCCAGGACAGCCAGGTCTGTTACACAGAGAAGCCCTATCTAGAAAAACCAAAACCAACCAAATAAACAAAAAAAAAAAAAAAAGAAGGCAATAAAGAATATGCTGGGCTCAGTATTCAAATCAAGAACTTAGGAAAAGATACATAGGCAACTAGAATGGAGGAAAAAAAGACAAAGAAAAAAGCAGGGTAAGTTAGAAAAAAATAGAAATAATTTTGCTCTATCAAGAGAATTAGGCCTTGGCCACTTCTCAGGCTTTCCGGAAGTCTCCAGGTGTTCAACATTTTGTTATCCAGCCTAGGGTCACAGATATTGGCTTTTCCTTCTCTTTTCCAGGCCAGGGGCATTGGGGGCATGCTAGGGCAAGTGGGAAGCATCAGCTCACATTTCCTTGTGTGAAGACCACCAAATCTGAACATTGACTTTTCTGTTCACAATATGTGCTGGGTGGTGTTGGCGCACACCTTTAATCCCAGCACTCAGGAGGTAGAGGCAGGTAGATCTCTGTGAGTTTCGAGGCCAGCCTTGTCTACAGACAGAGAAACCCTGTCTCAAAAAAAAAAAAAAAAAACCCACACACAAAATCTATTTACAATATGTGCTGTGACTTCCTGTTGTGGGTATTGCTGTGACTTTTCTTTTTGGGACTTTTCTGTCCTTGGCCCAGCAGAGTGGGAAAGGTGGGGACTGTGACCTGCAGCCCATAGACTGCTGGCTCATGACCCAAGGAATGGTGAGGAGCCACCGCTGAGCTCGCTGCCCACCCCAGCCCCTCACCGTGTAACAGTCGGCGCCTTCCTCTTGCCACCTGCCCAGTCCTCGTGACCAGACAGGACAGAGATCACTCACTGGTTCTGGGGGTGAAATCTCCCCTCCTGTCTACGTGGACCCCCGTAAGGCCCCAGACCTCTAGCTCCAGAACCACTTTCCCTGGCATTTTGCTGAACCTGTGCTCCCGGGTCGTCTTGGGCTGGGATGTTTGCAGGTGTGAGGGGAGGGCCTTTCCCTTCTCCCACAGATTCTTGAGTTCTCGGCAGTATTCGTTTTTCCAGGATGAGCACAAGTAATCATGGGTTGTACTGGGGCCGGGGAACGGGCAGGGAGAGCCATTATGAGAAGATTCAGCATGTGGCCGATTAGAGATGCTCTCTCTTACCCTGTGCCTGGGAACTTGGCAGTCCTAGGCTTGGTGGGCTTTTATAATATAACAGAGTCACACAAGTGGCCTTGAGATCTCTTGCATAAACGTATAGACAATAGACAGAGTCAAATGAAGACAAAGCCAGGAGAGCTTGTATCTTGCCTACAGTCCACTCTCTGTGGCACAGAGGCTTGCGAGCGTCTTTCCCACCATATCTGTGCAGGTGGCCCTGAGCTGGGTGCATGGAGAGAGGGTCCCAAGTTGCTTGCCACAGGTTGACCACTTCATCCCCAAGTACGGAACCAAGCCTCTAGGTGCACGTGGTAGGGATGGAGCAGGTGAGGTACACAGAAATGGAAGAAATAGACATGTGGGCCTCTGCCCTCCAGATAAATGCGGTAAGCCAAATGTAGACCTAACCCTTGATGTCAGGCCAGGGGAGGGACCCAGATGGCGGTTGCCCATGTAGTTCTTCCAAGTGACAAGCTGCTTGCAGCACAGGGGCCACCTGCTTGAGAAAGGCATAAGCTGTGGGTGCAGACAGGGTCTGGAGACCAGTGTAGTGGGTGCTCAAGCTGTCCCCACTCCCACAGCAGTGTACACTTGCCTGAGCTCAGTGAGGAAGCAGTTGTTCCTGCAAGTATGGGCTGGCTGGGCCCTGACCTTAGAGCGGGCTTCCTAAAACTTGATCTCCATTGTCCAAATAGAGATGTTCTAGCTATGTGCCCTGTGCCCATTAGCCCTGCAAAAAAGGATACTGCCCTCCAAATTACCTGAGTGTGACCTGGGCAGCTGGTGATGGTGCCTGTCTTTGTCCACACAAACAGCCTGTCCCCTTCCCTGTCCCCATGTAGAGCGCCAGTCTTCAACTTCCCAGAAACAAACCCAACTAACAGCTAACTTGGCACCTTACCTTTCTGCATACAGTTTGTTTTCCTTTTAAAACCATGTGTGTTAGCTGCTTTGTCTTATTTCCCATAGTATGGAATTCCTACCTTTCCCAACCTGTCAAGTACAAAGTCTTCATATGGAAACTTTGTGTACTACTGAATGAGACCAGGGGTTTTGGAATATCTCTCTCTCCCACTGGGTTTTGGTGAAGTATCACAAAGAAAGTTTCACAGCTCCTCTAGAGATAGCACCCAGTGCAGTCTTATGCTATCGGGCAGGTAGATCTCTTTGTGTGCCTGCATCTGGGGACAACTGTGGAAGAGTGCCTGCTCATTCCTTCCTCTCCTGGGACTTCAGGTGTGAGGGCAGCCTACCCAGTTAGGTACTACACCAGGTGCATTGGCAGGTGAAGGTAAGCAAGATCTGGCTTGAGCCCAGGGTTAGCAACCTTCCCTTCTTTCCCTCCCTGGCCCTCAGGTCTTTTCTGCTGCTTTTGGCTGGTGATCAGTTAAGACTGTCTCCCATTTCTAGGGTATAAGCAAGGAAATTCAGAACATGAAAGCTGGGCACAGTAAAGCATGCCTCTGATCTTAGTACTGGGCAGGCTGAGACAGGAGGCTCCTGGTGTGAACCAGCCTGGGCTACACAGAGACCAGCCTAAGCTGAATAATGGGACCCTGTCTTTCTCATACACACTCATATAAATAGTGGTAACTATGACAACAGCAATAATAGTGTCAAAGCAAGAACACAGTAGTAGACCATGAGGTCCTATGTTGGTCCCCAACACTAGAGGTGCAGGACAAGGAAGAACAACAACATTGGGTTATAAAAGAATAGGGTTGAAGACATGGCTCAGCAGTTAAAAGCACATACTATAGAGAATCTGAGTTCAGTTCCCAGCGCCCACATTGGGCAGCTCACAATGACCTGTAACCACAGCTCCAGAGAAACTGATGAACTGATGCCCTCTCTGGCCTCCATGAGCACTGTACTTACATGAACACACACACACACACACACACACACACGATAAAAATAGGTTACTAAAACAACCTACTGCTGTCAGAGACTAATGCTACTTATCCCCACTCCATAACCCTGGACAACTCCCAGACATGGCACATCACAGGTAAAAACAAAGAACTGGCTGGAGCCATGGCAGTACCTCACCTCTTTTCTGTTCCTAAGGTGGAGTGACCCATAGGCACCAACAGCAGGACTTCTGCCCACCACCCAGATCCTAACCTGCCACCCTGGTGTCAGAATGCCTGAATCTCTTTGGGCTCATGAGGGGCTGGGTGTTCTACCCTGCCAGCCTGGCTGCAGTTTTCACATGGAGCAGCATTTGGCCTTGGTCTCTATGGGAGGTTGTTCTAGGTAGATTCCTTTCTCTTCATACCCATTCTTTCTCTCTGCCTCCCTTATCATTCGCTCTTCAATCTCTTCAACCTCTAAGCCTGCAGTTTAATCAGTGTCCAACAAGATGCTAAAGCAATGGCAAAATAGGCAAAAGCTCCCTAGGGATCTGCTAGATGGGCCACTATTGTGACACATAACGAATGTTAAGGCCTCCAAGGGCCTGGTGACATGTTCAAAGCCACAAGGCAGAGACACACCAAGACTTCCTGCCCTGCTCCCGTCCCTCTGTCAGCCGGGGAGAGAGCTGTTCCTCCCTCTTTCCTGGTCTCTGCAGGGAGTGTACATGTTGAGTCTGGGTCTGGGTGTACCTATGTGGTAACAGGAGTGGTCTGCCTGCTTCCCAGAGCTGGTTCATAGCATCCACCCTCCTGCCTTCCATCACGTAAGCCTAGCTGAGGAGCGGCACCCAGCTCCTCAGAGCATGTCCTGAGGCCTGAGAGACTCAGTTCCAATGAGCAGACTCCTTTGTGTGTCTACATTAGAACACAGGCACAAACTCAAAATGTTAGACTCAAAAATGCCACATTGCATCACCCTGTTCACAGATGAGGAAATGGAAGCCAAGCCTTGTTGAGGCACCTGGGCCAACTCCTCCACCTTCTGCCCACATAGCTGAGGCTTCTAAGACGGAAGAAGCTGGCTCCCCTATTGAAGAAACAGCTCAGAGAAGTGGCTTGCCCCAGGCCTGCAGCTCAGCACTGTGGAGGTGGATGGGGCCCAGCCTCGTTTTTGTCTTGCTTTGCTGCCATTGCAGGGATGTGTTCAGCTGTTTGCAGATTTTTATGATGTGAATTAAACCCAAAGCTTCAAACATGGTAGGCAAGAATTCAACTTCTGAATTATACCTCTATTTATTTATTTACTTATTTACTTATTTATTTATTGGTAGGGTCTCTCTACATAGCTCTGGTTGTCCTGGAGCTCTTTGTGTAGACCAGGCTGGCTTCTAAATCACAGAGATCTGCCTGCCTCTGCCTCCCAAGTGCTGGGGTTAAAAAGGCATGTGTCAGCCATCAGCCTTTTTAACAATAATTCTAAGAAAAAAAAAAAAAAACCTGAAAGGTCTAATTAGGCCTATAACCCTTTAAAACTAGCACCACAGTGAACAGTGTGAACCGCAGCCCTCCTGCAGAAGAGCCTGTGCTCCACCCCCACACTGCAGAAAGAAAGCTCACAGACTCTCAGTTTCTTCTAGGTGCACTGAGTCGTACAAGGCAAAAAGGGCCCACGTGCATCCTAGCAGCTGCCGTGGATGGCATTTTTCACAGGAGAAATGGTTGCCTTTCTGAGTTGGGGACTAGGCATGGCACATGTCCTCTATGAGTCAGACATTGTGATTTATAGATGTCAAGACCACGAAAGCAGCACATACTTCCAGGAGTCCATCAAGGTAGAAGGCCCGCCCGCAGTCATGAGATGCAGGCATCTGTCATGGCACTGTACACAGCCATTGAGCATCCTTGCTCTCGCCACGAGCGTGTAATCACACCTGCTTTGTCACTGGGACTCATATCATGGTGTAAGAACTCCCTGAAATATTCAGTTTGGCAGTTTGAAGTGTCTGAGGTTAAAATGGCAGCATAGAGAGACAGTGCCTAGTAATTAGTGACCTGTTCTGATAAAGCTTGTGTGCCTGCCCACGGCAGGGTGAGGATGGGGCACAGAGCACATTCTCAGAGCCAGGGTCACCAGCTTGCTGAGGGAGGTGCTGCAGACATCTGCTCAGCACATGTAGGGGCCACACCTTTTTGGCAACCAATTTCAACCTCCAAAGCAGGAGCCGGCAATGTGAATTCTTTGTTCTCTCCCTTTTCAGGTTGGGGTTTTTGGGTTATTTTTGTTGCTTCTTAAGAATTACTTTTACTGAGCCTTTTTATTGCCTATTTAAAGTTCATGCTTACTCTAGATTGTAACATTAGAGTATAGCCAACTATGGACACAGCACTGTCATTTTCTTTTTTTCTAGAAATAGTGGGCTAATAAGCAAGCCTACCAGGTGGGGCACCTCTCAGTCCCAGAGTAGGCAAAGAGGCAGGTTGCCCTGACTAAAGGCCATCATCTCATTTGTCTAGGCAGGGAGCCAGCCTTTTATTAATGTGGCTTCTAAGGGTTGAAAGGCCACCTTCATGTCCTATCTGATAGCAACATAAGTGTTTTTAGTTGCTCAGGCCAAGGCATGGCCCCTTCTCCAATACCCATGAGGTTTATTGGGGAGCCCTGCCATACCCTGGACATCCTGCTCCCCAGCCCTCAGTGAACTACTTTTCTCAACTGCTAAAAGCTTAGACAGCTGCTGGGAGGCAGGAGAAAGGATGAGGCTGTGGTGTTCAGGGCTACCAAGTGGTATTTTTTCCTCAAAGGAGAGAAAGAAAACTAAAGCCTTCTGTTTTGTTTTGTTTTGTTTTGTTTTTGTTTTTGTTTTGCTGTTGTTGGTTTTTGTTTTGTTTTTGTCATCAAAACCTCATTTTTTAGCTGTGTTTCCATTATTGGTAGCATGCCCGCTTTCTGGAGGCAGGGTACCCCCAGACCAAGGGACCACATGCCTGTGGCTCCTCCTCCCTCTCAGAAAGCCACCTCACTGAGCAGAAGAGGCCCAGGGCTGGACTGCCCTCCTGAGAACCCTGCACCCTGCTCTAGGCATGCTGCCGCTCAACTTCCCCTCGGGCCCTGAAGCCTCTCTCCTGAGGTGGCCTTTACTGAGGGCAAGCCGATTCTCCTGTCATGGTGTTGCAGGACTCCTGCCTTTTTGAAATTAGGAGGTGCTCTGCAGCCCTGGCCCGAAAAGGCAAACACACACAAGCAAAAAGTTATCCATATCAAGAACATGTACTTTCTTGCCACCAGCCCCTGCTGGCCAGCCTGCTTCTTCTAATTTACCACCTCATTGCTTTCCTCACCTGCCGCTCCACATAGAGCTGCCTGTGTTGCCTGTGTGTGCCCTGTAGTTGTTTTGGTCTGTGTACATTTTGGTTTTGTTTGGGGGTTACTTTTGATGATTTACTTTGTTCTGGTGTTCTGTCTTCTTTTGCCTGGCTGTGTGGGGGCTGCCTGACCCCGCTGCTTGCCGCCTCTGCCTTCATAGATCCCTGTTGTGCAGCCCTCTGTCATGGACGACATTGAGGTGTGGCTCAGGACAGACCTGGTGAGACTTGACTTCTACATTTTGTGTGGGGGTTGTGGCAAGGCAGATGTTCCAAGGACAGGCCTTGAGGCTTGTGGCAGGGGCTCCACCTCCACCATGGTGGGTTGGAGGAGGGAGGGGGGCAGCTCAGCCAAGCTCATCTTCCTTCCCAACATGTGGACTCTGGTGGTGCTGGCTCTGGCACAGCCTCTTAGCCACACAGCCCTGTACAGATGTCTCACATCTGTGGAAACTAGAGAGCCCAGCTTTCACCACTCCTGACACACACTGATCACGTCCCAGTTTCTCTGAAATGCCAAAGGTGTGTGTTTTGAGTGGTTTTTCTGCTTGTTTGTTTCTGTTTCATTTTTTGTTTTGTTTTGTTTTGTTTTGAGGGAGGCAGATATTTTTGTGTTTTGGTTTTTGTTTCTTTTCTCTTTTTTTTTTTTTTTTTGCCCCCCTGTGTTGGGGATTGAATTCACGGCCTTGTGCATGTTGTTAGCGGGCAAGTGCTGCATCCCGACATCTTCATTTCTTTTTTTTTACTTTTTTTTCCCCTCACAAATGAGTTAGGTGCTTGTTTTTAAATTCACCATCATCCCCATTCCCACTGTCTTCTAGTATTTGTTTAAAAGAACTCCTGCCCCAAAAGAATGTCCGTCTTCTAGGATGGACCAAAGACTGAGAAGATGGTGTGTCTGAAGATGGCCTCGGTCAATCCCCTCTCCTTACAGAACACTTCATTCACAGCCGCTGGGCGCAGGAGGGATTCAGTGGTGGCTACAGGTTTTCTGTGGCACCTCCCCCATGAAAGAGGACAGCAGGGGCTAACATGGCCTCTTCCCCAGGATGCCAGGCCTTCTAAAGATACAGCCCCAGGAGGCAGCCACCTCGGGGGCAGGGAAGGTTGAAAGATCAGCCCTGTGATTTTTCCAGAAAAAATATCTCCCTCACAGAGGCAGGGACAGAAAGTCTCAGGCCCTCTCTCAGACTAGGCATGGGGTCACACACCTGTTATCCCAATGTTTGGGACGTGGAGGCAGGAGGGTCAGAAGTTCAAGACCAGCTTTAGCTACGTGGTGAGTTCAAGGCCAGCTTGGCCACATGAGGTCCTAAAGAGACAAGATCCAACTCACAAGGCAGCAATAGGTTCAGAGAAGCCCGGGTAGCTCAGCCCTGCTGGTGACTTCACTCCAGCATGGTCCTTTCCCAGCGAGGCCTCTGTATAAGCTCCTGGCTAATCTAGTGTGACCCACTTCAGTGTATATAGAGACACACAGCACCTCCATGGCCCCTTTGGGCAGCAAGAATGGTAGCTTAGGTCTGGGGAAAGGCAGTTATAGCTCCTAGGAGGCTGTGGGGCTTGTTTCTAGGTGACAGCTTCCACTGCCAAAGGCCCTCCTGGAGATCAGGCCAAGGCCATCCAGGCCCCAAGCAGCTTTAGCTGTTTGTATGGGTGGCATCTTTCCAGAGTCCCTACGCTGGCAGCACTGATGTGGCTCAGCCTCACATGACAGTGGCATCTTTCCTCAGAGCCTGGTTTTGATGAGTGGGGTTCTCCCCTCTGGCCCAGGTAGGGACCAGCCTGAACCAATTTTGGATTTTCTTTCTTGTTCTTCTAGGAGATCAAAACCTAGAATCTTTGCAGTTTTGCTTTTTCAAAAACATTTTTTTTTTTTTAGCACCCTCTCTGCTTCTCTTATACGATGAAGAGATTCTGGAAACAGGAAAAGTAGAACTTCACTTGGGAAGCCATGGGTGGACAGAGGTGGCCGGGTGGGCAAGGCAGGGATGAGTCCTAATGTCATTCTCTGCTCCGTCCACAGAAGGGTGATGACCTGGAAGAGGGTGTCACAAGTGAAGGTAGGCCTGGCCAGTGACCCCGCAGCCCTTCTGTTCTCTCTTTCTCTCGCTCCTGACTCTTAGGGCTGCACAGGGACTGGCCCTATACCCTGAAGCCTCTGCTGCTAGATCCATGTGGTGCTGGGCCTGAGCCCTAGCCTTCATGGGGCCTCACTCTGATGGAGATGGTGCCATTCCTCTCATTGTCCTTTGGGGCATGTAGGGAAGAGCATGTAAAGGTCACTAAGAGGGTGAATGGTGGGCAGCACAGAGTACTGTCCTAGGTTCTGCCTAGGTACTAAGTCCCCACAGACACAGATCACACGGTGCAGAGTGTGCAGGGCCTCTTGGGCACCTGGGCCTCAGCTGATGGTCAGGTGGGAGCATGGGTCTAGCTTTCCAACAAGGCCCCCTCCTCTCTTCCCAGCTGACATTGCCTCTTCTCCATCTTGCCTTCCACACCTCATCCAGTGCTGCCCCTCCCCTGGATTCCTCCAGACCCTGTGGCAAAGACCAGTCCAAGGACCTGCCCTCTGTGCTAAGTGGCTGCCTTCTGCAGCCTCACTTCAGCCTCTTCCTTGGGTCAGCGAGGGTGGGCCTGTGGTGTAAGCAGGTGCTGGTCAGCCTGCCCTATGCTGATGGAGTGGGGTGGAGTGAGTAGAACTCTGAGCTCTTGGAAGGGCAGGTGCTCTGCACTCAGTGTTTTTTCCAGAGCTTTTTATCTGAAGAGACGAGGCTGTCAGACCCTTTCCCCATCATGAGGCCCACAGCAGTCTTCCCCACTCATGTGCCCCTAATCCAGCTTCACCAGCTCTGTATGTGAAGAGTCCAGAATTGTGACTTCCTTTAGGCTGGTCCGAAGACTGGGAGGGCCCAGGATAACCCTGGGTCTGGCTGGTCGCTCTCCTGCCAGAACCCCTCCCACCTCCACAACCCCATCCCCACCCCCTCGTGCATGTACCTCCTGCCAGAGGGCAGCCAGGCCAATGTGGAGCTGGAAACCAGGGTGTGAGACTCCAGCAAAGTGACCCCTCACCAAGCCTATCCCTCAATTTGCTTTGTTTTGCAGAATTCGATAAGTTCCTGGAAGAGCGAGCCAAAGCTGCAGAAACAGTTCCAGACCTGCCCTCACCCCCCACAGAGGCCCCTGCACCAGCCTCAAATACTTCCAACCGGAAGAAGCCAGAGCGGTCTGAGGATGCACTCTTTGCCCTGTGAGCTGTCCTGTGGTTTGCCTGGCCATGGCAAGTCACTGCTGACTCTCCTAGTGGACACTGGGCACTGGCCACTCCCCAGCCCCTCAGCCTGCACACCTGTATCTCCATGGAAATGCCACTGTTTGCTCCCAGGCCTCCCTGGTCAGGGCCTGCTTTGCCACCTTTTCTCTGGGTGGCAACAGTACTGACCAGGGGGCCTGTCCTCCCTCACCCTAAGGGCTCTCTTGGCCTTGGGTCTTACTAGGAAGAAGCAGCAGTCCAGCCCCAGGCAGGGTAGCCCCTTGATACTTTCTGAGCAGAGCTCCTGAACTGACTCTCTCACCATCCCTTCCTGCTTCCACCTAGCTCCATGGCTTCCTTAGGTGAGACATTCTGCTCCTGGGATTCCCTTCCTCCATCAAGGACTCTGGGAAAGCAGGGCTCAAGTATTTGTAACCACAGGCTTAGTCTCTCTCCTTAGACTATGTGGCACTGGTGTGTTTGTACTTGAGTGGGCTCCGTGGGCTACTACCTTGATGATCCCTCATGTCCCTGGCCCTCTCTCCATCAGTTAGCTGCCAGGCCGGGACCAAGACAGGGACCTGTGGCTCTTGGTGTGAGAACGGCCCAGAGTGGCATGTGCTCTGAGAATGGTAGACAGCTTACTGCATGCATACTGTGCACACTCACACATCAGCCCGGATGTCTAGAGAGGGTTGTTTGCTAAAGAAACATGACTTTAATGTAGTCTATGACTAGGCTTCGCCTTTAACAACCTCCACACAGCTACCTCCAGGCCCCACAGCAGTAGCTGTGTGCTGTGCCTAGAGGTTCTGGATGACCAGGAGACACATTAGGCTGGAGCCATGCTCTTCCCCTCCCTGACATGGCCTCAGCCTTCATGGCTGTCCCCACTTGACTTGCCACTCACCTCCCATGTCCCCCATCACCAGTTTCAATCTGAAGCCTGACAACCTGGATCTGAGCAAACGAGAGCTGGTGATACCTGCTCCTGCCCTTGTCTTGGCTGGTTTATCTCTTGGCCCTGAGCAGATGACCCAGTGCTCCCTTAGTCCTGCTCTGGCTACTCTTGCCCAGAAAATGGAAAATGCTACTGCAGCTGTATTACTGTATACTGGGCAGGTCCCCACACGTTCCCCACCCAATGTGTGGTCAGCCGTTCCCACTGTTAGGATGACCCAGTGCTACACCTCTCACCACCCGAGCACCAGCCCCAGAAGGCAAGGGAGGCTAGGTTCCATTTGCAGTGAGACCAGTGCACAGGTTCTGGGCCCCTCTTAGGATGGGGCCACAGCTCTGGGTAAGAACAGAAACTGCCTACCCCAGGACCCCACATCCAACCCAGTACCTATCCTTCAGCAGTCTCTGGAAGGTCTGGCTATGGCTCATCTGGTAGGACCTGTGGAGGATATCACACTGACCTGCAAACCGCCCAGCCCTCTCTGAGCACCTGCCACACCTCCACACTCCATTTAGGACCCTTGGCCAAGCAGAGCTTCTCTCTCAGTGTTTCTCAAGGGCAGAGCCCTCTAAGGCTAGCCTGGCTGTTAAGGCCTCTGAAGGCTCATCATACCAGAGGAGGCTGGGGAGCCCAGTATACCTGGAGGCTTGGCCTTGGGCACAGTCTAGAAGGGTTGTCTTCGAGGATCAGCTGTGCACAGTCTAAAGAGCTGGGCCTGTGGGCGGCAAGCAGTCAGGCCAGCCAGCATCTCTGAATTGAGGCGGCCCCTTGCTTGTGGGTCATGTAGAGAGGAAGATGGGCCTCCATCAGGGAGAGAGACTGATGTAGGGGCCTACACCAGTGTCCAGATAGAGCTGCCCCGTCTTCCCAACTGCAGCTGCTGAGTGAGGCTTAGAGAAGCCCAACTGCCCTGGGGGCGGCAGATACTCAAGGACTCCCATAGGCTGTCAAGAGGCCAACCAGCCAGTGGTTTGGTTTATATTCTTCACATCTAGAGGTAGTCTGCCTTATCTGTGGGCTGAAGTGACATGTGCCTGAGGCCTTTATGAGAAGCAAGCTCGGTCCTGGGGGATCCTGAAGAGGGTTCAACTCTGTGGACTGTCCTGTCCTGAGGCCTCTGGTTCCCAACCATCTGTGGGCAAAGTCCTTAGAGCTGGGCCCTCTCAAGCCAGCAGCCTCTACAAGTGTTAGAAATCACAGCTAGAGTGTGTACTTAATTACACTAAATTATTGCCGGGACTCATAAGCACTAATTACACCTGATTATAGGTTAAAATATTTATTTTGTCAAAATATTTTCTTGAGGATGTGTTTAACCTTTTCTTGTTCATTGTGTGCTGAAGTGTGAAGACTGCTTCTTCCTACCTTTTTGGCCATCATGTGAAGGAAAGTCACCAGGTGTATTTTGACCCTGTGAGCCTGCCATAGAGTGACCCCTGCCCAGGTACCAAGAAGGCAGGCTGGAGTTGGGCCAAGACTGACCAACTCATTTGTCTGTATTTGGGACATGGGGTTTCAGAGCCAAAGGGCTTCTTGGTAGCTGTGGCCAGAGCTGGCTTCCATTTTTCCTGTCAGCCCCTCTGTGTGAGTGACTGTGCCTTGGATCACTGCCCTTGTCCTCCTCACCTGGCCCATGCTGTCACCCATAGCACTGTTTACCTGGAAAAGTGGTGGCCATAACCTAGGTAGCCTGGTGGCAGCGAGTTCCTTTGCTCCAACCCAAGACTTTCCTACCTGCAACCCTCTGGCTGATGGTCTCAGATGGCTCAGGGTAGACCACAGGCACTCTTGGGGCGAGGTCAGCCCTAGGTGGCTGGAAGAGCAGCATGAGAGCCATTGTTCCTGCCTGGTCAATCCACAGCCTCCCTGTGGTCTGCTGTTGTGATGACTGGGGTCTCCCTGTGTGCTCAGCCACACAGGAGGCCAGTAAGGGAATATGTCTCTACTTGGAGGTCCTCCCTTTGTGGCCCTGTGGTACCCACTTAGCCAAGTGCCCATCTCCAGCCCTTCTTGTTCATGGAGGTCTAGGCTAGGCTTTCCCTAGTCCCCAAGAACAACTGTCAACCCTGTGTTCTGATTGATCCTGCCATACTCACACTCCAGGCTCTCTGGGAGAGCAGGGGTAGTATTTCTTCCTAAAGTTTGCACTTCATTTGTGGGGATCCGAGGATCCTTGGGGCTGCTGGAAAGACGGTATTGAGTTTGTTATCCTGTTGTCTTACAAGTCAGACTCTTGTCACTGTCCGTGTTTCTGTGGGAAGAGCTGGTTCTGGAGGGTGGCTCAGCGTGACAACTAATGTGTCCCCCACCCCACTGGTTCTGCTTCCAAATACTGTCTAATTTGTGTTCTTGCATGTAAAGTACGCCACAATAAATAGTTGAACCAGCCATGTCTGTGTGATATCTGAGTTGGCCTGAGCACCCAAAGGACCTGAAAGTTGGCCCACCTCACTTTTTAAAGAAAAATTGTATTTTTAAATGATGTGTTTATGTATGTTATCTGAGTATGGATATGTGCACTTATTAGTTCAGCTGCCCACAGAGGCCAGGACAGGGTGTTGGAGTCACTGGAGCTGGAGTTAAAGTGGTTGTGAGAAGTGTGGGTGCTGGGAGCCAAACCATAGTTCTCTGCAAAGGTGGTGTATGTTCTGTAACCACTGAGCTGTCTCTCCAGCTCACACCTGCCTTTTAATTTTTTTTTTCACAGTATGATACACTGTCTTACTGTGTAGCCCAGGCTGGCCTCAAACCCAGAGATCCTCCAGCCTCTGCTTCCCACGTGTGGGATTAAAAGCCTGTGCCACAAGTTGATATGCCTTTAACAGGCCTTCCTGGGTCCCTGCTGGAGGGAGCATTGCATTGCAGGCCCTCTCCTTCATTCTCCATCCCAGATGTCTGCAAAGTCCTGTGCCCTGGAGAGTGGCAGGCTTTGGGGGAGAGGGCAGGTGTATGGCTGCTCTGGCTACCTAAGAGCCATGGGAATATGTGTGGTGGATTTTTCCTCGGTCTTGGGAAGATATGGCAAGGCTGCTTACCCTGGCTCACAGCAGGTAGGCCTGGGGCATCCAAACCCCTTCAGCTGTGTTTCTGCCAAAAAGGTATCAGTATCTTCCACAAAATCATGCCAAGCACCATGTCTTTGGGCCTCAGCTCCTGGAGCATGGACCCCTCTCCCGGACTGTGTTATTAATCCAAAGATACAGCTTACACACATTTAAGTATACAATTTAGTGGTTTCAGTCAGAGTTGCAGGGTTGTGTGACAATTTTAGAACCTCTTTGTCCCATCAAAGCAGCTCACTTCTGCCCCTCCCCACCTACCTTCCTTCCTGAGAGCTCCTGTGCTGTTCCAGGAGGCTGCCCCAGGGCACTATTCTGAGGCATTGTCCTTTGAGAACTGGCATTGGTCAGCCCTGAGGTAAAGGGACCAAGTAGGGACACAGAAGTAGGTGGAGCCAGGTGCCTATGCCTCTTTTAGTTTGAGGACTTGGCATCCTTCAGACCCTTCACCTCCCGGAATTGAGGACCGAGCTCAAGTATAATAAGTGTATGAAACTAGTGTGACCCCGGCTAATGTATGCCAGCGTGTCACTGTACTGGTAAAGTTGGGGCTCGGGAAAGGCACCAACTTGCTTTTGGCAGCAAATGAAAAGGCCCTAGAGACAGGCTGATAGGGGTCCCTACAGTCACCAAACCCAGGCCAGGATGCCAGTAGCTAGCACCCTAAGACAGGCTGTCATCCCCTATTCTCTGAGAGCTGAGGCCCTGACTCTTTCTGGCAAGGTGGGATGAAAAGTAGAGGAAGCTCACAACCCAGACCCTTCTAAGCAGACAGCATGGACTGAGTCCAGTCTGTGCCCTAGGGCTATGTTAGGCATTGTGACATTAATAAGGCCAGAACCCTACCCCTACCCAGTGAAGAGCAGGTGGGCTGAGCCTGCTCTGGGCTCACAAGCCCTAGTGCACATTCTTTGAGCTCCTGTGCCTCACAGCTGCCGCTACCTGGCCGGTGTTCAGGCTCTGCCCTTGGGGAACTCGAAGCCTTGTTCAGTTCCCAGAACCAAGGCCCCTCCTCTGCTTAGTGTTAGAAAACTCTGTTGACCTGTAGGGAGGGAGGCTCTGGCTTTGCTGCTAGGGTAGACTGTCCAGGCCAGGAGGGAGGACAGGATGGCCATGCTGCTCTAATTTAGCTGACAAGTCTCCAAGGAATGCATTTTCCCAATAGGCTACTAGATGTTCCTATAGGGTAAGGGTTCCGTGAGAGAAAACAAATGCAAGAATTGTGGGAGAGAATCGGTACCAGGGCCTCTTTGTCAGGATAGAGCCTATGGCCCAAACTCCTCACTTAAAGGGCATTTTGACCTTATTGGTTGTGGCAGAAATTGGTTAAGAAGTCAGAAAGAGGAGTATGTTTCAGGAACAGCTGTATCCAGGTGCTATAGATGAGGATGGGCCCTTGTCTTGTGTGTCTTGGATCTGCTTCCTGGGGGGCTGGCTCCTTCATAATAGAATAGAAACTTCCTGTAGCTTCAGGCTACAGCTCTTTCCAATGGTTTACACAAAATACCAAGAACTCACCCTGAAAACCCTGCCTGTTAGCAGGGGAAGATGAAGCAAGCCTTCACAAGGTCTACAGCATGGGTAGAGAAGGCCCAGCTCCTGTGCTACAGATGGATGGAGACAAATTTCTTGGCTCTTCCCCCCACCCCCTCAGGCCTCACTGCCTCCCCTCCTGTCATTGGTGCCCCGAGAGGAGCTGGGGCCCTGTCTTGATGATGGCCCCCACCCAGCAGCCTCCATTGAAGCTCTCTTGATGGGGTGGAAGCTTCACCACCATTTTACTTCCCAAGAAAAACATCTTTTCTGGGTCTTGGGCAGGAGCAGAACCAAGACTGCAAAATCAGAATGGTACCCAGAAAGTATCCTAATATTCAGGGAAGCTACTGGTGTGTCCTTTCACAGCTTCCAGGTCTCTAGGGCCAGGACCTGAACATCCCAGTAAGTCAGGCTTCTGCTGACTGCTCTGGTGAGTCAGATGATCCTGTAAGCCCAGGGGACTCTTGTCTGGGGCTGTCTCCTCTCTACCCATGCAACACAGTCCACACACGACAGTAGTGGCACCAGAGAACTCACTGTGCCCCTTTCTTCATCTGTGAGATGGGATTGTGAATGACCCACAGAGACCTTTGCATCTCATCAACCTTTGAGTGAAGCGGGCTGGGGTAATCCCAGGGAAGATGAAGACAGAAAAAGGAGCCCACAGCCTGGCTGGAAGGATAGCCAGTTGTCTGAATGCTGAAATCCAGCATTCAGGTAAAACAGTCTGTTTGAACATGTCACGGTCCTTACAGCAGATTCTCTTTTTAGTTTTTCAAGAGAAGATTTCTTTGAGTAGCCCTGGCTGTCGTGGAACTCTATAGACCAGAGTGGCTCCAAATTCACAAAGATCCTCCTGCCTCCGTCTCCTGAGTGCTGGGATTAAAGGTCTGGAGAGATGGCTCAGTGGTTAAAAGCGCTGGCTGCTCCTCCAGAGGACCCAGGTTCAATTCCTAGCAACCACATGGAAGTTCACAACTGTCTGTAACTCCTGTTCCAGGGGATCCAACACCCTCACACAGACATACATGCAGGTAAAACGCTGATGTACATCAAATACAAATAGGTAAATTATTAAAAATAAAAAGGGAATCTCAGCTAAGGGTCCTGTAGCCTTCCCCCTAAGAGAGTGTTAACAGTCACATTGCTTGTTTTGTAGACCCAGCTGTCACTGCTCTTTGGTTTGGTTTGTTAAGATACTGCAATCCGTTCCCTTTTGCCTAACAGTCTAAATTCTTATGAGAAGTCCCAACTGAAACTTAAGAGGTGGGGGCTGCCCAGACTGGTCACAGACCTCCTGCAACTTCTGATGGCTGAGAGCACAGAGGGGGGATAACGCTGCCCACTCCCGGTTCCAGGGACATCTGGGTGGTCTGTGCAAGGTTTAGCACCTTCTCTATTCAACGAGGTCAAAGTGAGTTACAGCAGCCAGAGTACCAAAAGACAGGGGGCTTGGGAAGACCCCACTTAGCACATGGGCTTCCCTCCTGTGTTCATCCTAGACTTGTGTTCTTCTATAAAAAAAGCTGTTTATGCCTCTGAAAACCCAGGGAGATGGAGAATCTGCTCTGTCTCCTTCGAGTGGGTCTTGAATAAACCTGCATCTTCCCACCAGGTCAAGTGGCAGGCAGTGGGAGCTGGGATTCCAACAGTAACTCCCTTAGGGCTGGACTTGACTGGTGACAGGTGATGTCATCAACTCATGTAATTTTCTCTACTCTGGGGCTCTAATACATAGCTGGCATCCCCCTTTACGCATTTGTAAGCTTAACTCCTCACTGTGCACAGGCTTTGGGCATACCCAGCCCTTGTGTGGAGATCTATCAAGGGACTGATAATGTCAAGCAGTCACCACAGTGGGTGAAAACAGAGGCTCAGAGAGGCCTAGACACTTCCTGGACAGCTCGCAACAGAAGTTGACTCCAATGAGCTCTTCCCTCACCTAGGGCCAGAATTCTCACATCACAGTCTCTGGTATAAAGTGAAGTCCTGGACTCTTAGCAGTCTGTTCCCACTGCCTGGCCCTCTCTTCCTTTGCCCAGGCAGGCTCACGCTCAGCTCCAGCAGTCAAGGACAACAGGGTCATGCAGAATGGCAAGTGGCCCTGGGCGACTCAGCAGCTTCCATATGCAGCTTTCTGCCCAGGGTCTGCCATTCCACGCACCTCTGAGCTCCCAACATTGAGGGCACTGCTTGGGCAGAGAGGCCCTTCCCCTCACAGCTCAGAACCCCAGCGGTGTCTCCAGGGCTTAGAGTGGGGCCCACCCGGGAGGTGCACACTGGTCCCCCAGGTAACCAAGTCGGGGCAGGCACGGAAATCTGGGCTTTGGAAGCCATGCTTGCGGTGGACCAGTCAGTCCCACCAGGCAGAGCGGTTGTCCGCAGGTCCTACAGCCCCGCCCACGACTCCTGCAGGCGCCGGGCGTGTGACCAAAGCCCGAGTCCCGCCAGAGCACGCTGACGCCGCGTCACCCCACTCGGGGCCCCGCCCCAATTGGCAGCGAACAGGGCAAGTCCTCTGGCACCGAGAGTCGGGGAGGGGGGGGTCTCCCACTGCCTACCCTGCTCTGCAACAGTCCCCAGTACAGGACAACCTCAGGCAGCGCTGGGGAGTCCTAGGCAAGTCCCTTCTCCTCCTGCCTCAGTTGCCTCATCTGTGGAATGGATGGGAACAGACGTTTTCCTTAGTCTGTTGGGAGGATTGAACGAGATAACAAAAGTTTTCGGCTTGTCACAAGCATGTCCCATGACTGCAGGGTGCTGAACCAGCTGACCCAGGTCCTTGTTGGCCAGGCTGAGACCCCACCCCGCCCAGGATCACCACACCACGCTTGTGTTCTAAGCACCAAAGACCCCAGCAAGGGGTTCTGAGATCTTTGGTGGGAGGTCTCGGGTGTTTGAGACAGAGACCACCAACTTCCTCTGAAGTTCTCCAAGCCTTTACCAGGAAAGCTTCCCCTTGGCTGCTGCCCTTGTAAGCCCACCCTGTGGAGCAGAGGTTTGTGTTGGGCTTTGCTCCGAAGGGAGCTTTCTAGTCGTGGGTACAGGTCTTTCTTTGACTTTACCTTCGGCTCCCCCAGTCTTGCAGCAACGGAATGTGTGTGTGTGTGGAGCTATGTATACATTTTACTCAGTTCTCAGAAGGTGTGATGTTGTGATGATTCCAAACCCCGAGCCCTTTCCCGCAGAGACTCTGGACAATTAGTGACCCTGGCTACACACAAGCAGGTGAGGCATTAACTCAACTGACCGCTGAAGACCCTCACCCTTCTGACTGCGAAGGACTGTTTGAGTTTTCAGGAAACATCAAATTCCTGGGTCTTCTGATGGTGGTGGGAGGGACAAGGCAGAGTGGCCCCAAAGCAAGGGCTCCATGTCGGGGAGAGGTGGTTTATAGTTCCAGCACTCCTGAGCACCTTACTCTGAGTAATTTTCTAAGCAGCCACACTGGGAGAGGGACAAAAATGTGTTCAGGTGGAAACCAGACACACACTCCATCCTTGCCCAAAGACAACTAATTCTGCTGGTTGGGAGGTGAGAGCAGTCGCCCAGTCTGTACCTGGAGTCTCAGCATGGCAGTTCCAGCTGGCCTGGGGTCCTGACCCTGGGGCGGGGGCGGGCTACCCGGTTAATTCTTACGTGTTGCTGCTGTCTCCTCACTTGCAAATAGTGTGGACCAGAAAGGTTTACTTCAGTCCACCCTAGAGGAACCTATCCCCTTCCACCGGCTTTACCTGTCCCTAAGTCACAGGGCCCAGGGTTCACTTTTCAGTACTCAGGCTGCTGGCCTGGCCTGGGTCTAGGTCATGATCTAGGCAGCTGAGCTCAGTTCCCCTGGGCTCCTTTTACAGAGTCGCTGCTTGACCTTGGGATCCACACTTTTTCTAGGTCTTCCAGGAGACCAGAATCTTCCTTTAGGAGCTGTTCAGGCCCACTGGCCCTCTCTGCCCCAACAGCGGGATTGATAATGGATTAAGACAGGCTACGGGAAACCGGGCTCCAGTCGGCTTTCTGAACCGTCTAGGTGAGCTGTCTGGAGCCTGCAGATGCCGGTTGGTGGGCAGGGCCTGGCGGGCAGCCCCGCCCCTCCGCTTGGGTGGCTCCGCCTGCGGAACCTAGTTTCCGAGGAACTTTTCGGTAAGGCGGGCCTCCTGCGAAGCCTGGCGGGCGCCGCCGCCATGGACGAGCTGCCTTTCGGTGAGGCGGCTGTGGAACAGGCGCTGGACGAGCTGGGCGAACTGGACGCCGCACTGCTGACCGACATCCAAGGTGCGTGGCCCGGGGCTCCTGCGCGGCCTGTGCGGGGTCGCATGTCCTGGGAGGTCACTTGGCCGGGAGCTTCTGCGCGTGCGTGCGTACTGCGCAGTTGTGCGCCTCGGATTGAGGGTTAGCTCTCCAGCTTGTGGTGGGCTTGGTTTCTGGACTCGCTGAGCATCCGCTGAATTCCAGGTTGGGCCCTGTGGACAGTTCACGGGCCGACCTGGGTTTTCTCGTTTCTTGGATGCACCAAAATCCCCAAGCAAGCCCACAAACGGATTTTTACATGCACCTGGGCATGCAAGTATCTGGCTACTTTGGATCGAGATCAGGGAGGTCTCTTAGGTGTGTTAGTGCTGGGGGGTGCCCCGGCATCAGCAAGCAAAGATACTTTCTAGCGGAGGACAAGGTAAGAGGCAAAGGCCACTGGGGCGCTACCTAAGTTTGAGGAGTTGGGAGTGGGGGGCGTGAGACAAGGAACACAGCTTCTGCTCTCCGAAATATTTTTCAAATTTTGCTATTCTGGGGCAGTAACCCAGGATCTAGAACATATTAACAGGCTTTCTGCCCTGAGCCACACCCTGGGCCACTTAGATCTTTTAAAACATCGCTTGAACTTGCCCAGCTTGATTCATCTCCATCTTCAACCACCACCACCAGCTGGGGTGGGTGTGGGGGAAGAAAACAAAAACAAACTGGCATTTGGTGGCGCTCGCCTTTAATCCCAGCACTCAGGAGGCAGAGGCAGGTGGATCTCTGTGAGTTCGAGGCTAGCCTGGTCTCCAGAGAAAGTGCCAGGATAGGCTCCAAAGCTACACAGAGAAACCCTGTCTCGAACCCCCCTCCAAAAAAAAAAAAAAAAAAAAACCAAACAAACCAAACAAACAAACAACAAAAAAAACCCCAAACTTTCCATACCATAAGATGTATACATGTTAGGCGGGCCATTCAATAACCTCTGGTGGCTTGTCAGCAGTCTCGAAACATTGAATCTCTCTTGCCTGTTTGAGGGCTTCACACTCTTCTCCACCCCAGACAACCACGAATGTGTGTTATCTATAAACTACAATGGTGCCCTGGGATTACTGTAGAGTGTTCTCTCCCTTACCCCCATCCCATGATCTGTTGATAGACACCTAGCGTGTGCTGTGCCTAGATCCTCATTGAGCTCCAGAGGCAAGCCTCTGGGAGAATCACTCAGAGACCCACGTGTGCTTGTCGCTGGGGCTAGAGAGGGGTGACTTGGGGGTAGAGGTTGGGTCACCTAAGAGGAATGAGGGTTGAAAAACATCTGGGCAGGCCTGAGTTCCAGATATGGCTAGGGCAGTGGGAGAAGGGACAGGAGAAGGAGAGTGACGTTGTTTAGAAAGCCCCTCTTCAGCACTGGGGTAGGCCATCATAACATGGGTGGCAAACCCTTCTTGAGCACTTGGTGTGTGGCAGGCACTATGATGAGGATCTCAGTGGGTCTTCTGACAATCCCAGTTGGAAAACATTTTCATCTCACAGATGAGAGACTGAAAAGCAGGCTAAATGACTTGTCCAAGGTCACACAGCCATAGCAAGGCAGAGCCAGAATTCAGACTCAGGCTGCTGGCTCAAGAGCCTGGATCCTTGGCTCCCAAGGCTGGATTAAGAAGTCAGCCATGCAGCTGTCTCCCTCAGCCCAGAGCAGCATTGGTCATAAGACTGGAAAGTGGCAGGGAGAGCCAGCCAATGCCTGGAGCCCAACAGCCCACTACCACCTGTTGTCCTACAAATGTCCAGTGATGTGGGACTTACAGCCTTCTTTCTTTCTGAGGGTGATGCTGAGCTCAGAGCATCAAGTCCTGCTGCTGGCTGTGACCTCAAAGCAGCTCCTCCTTGTTCCTGGTGTCAGGTCACTAGAGGCTGGGGAGAGGAGCCTGTATGGGGACTACTGGGAGGCTGGTGGCACTGTGCACTGAGGACAGAGGAGGCAAATGGACATAGTTCTGGTCTGAGACTGGCTACTTACTCTTGGAGCCCTGGGGAGCCCAAGGCCTGGGAGAGACAGCTCCTCAATAGCTGGTCTGTCTGTTGGCCCAAGATGTATGCCTAGGTCCAATGCCACTTACTGAGAAGCCCTCCTGAGTTCTGACCCCTTTCTTGTGCTGGCCTTACACTGGATCTGTCTATGTTCTAATATTGTATGACTCTCCTTAGGGAGAGGTGTCTATGTATCTGATAGGGCACTGTGACAGACTAAAGAAAGGATTCCGTCCAAGTCCAGCTTCATGCACCGGTGAGTTTATTGGTGTCTTAGTATTATATTGCATGACCACAGCAACTCTTACAAAGGAAGCATTTCATTGGTTTCAGAGGTTTAGTCCATTGTCATCATGGCAGGAATGCATAGTGGCATATACACAGACATAGTGCTGGAGAAGTAGCTGAAAGTTCTCTATCCAGATCCGAAGGCCAGAAAAGAGACACTGGGCCTGGCTTGAGCTTTTGAAACCCAAAAGCCCACCCCTAGCAACATACCTCTAAGAAGGCCACACCTACTTCAACAAGGTAATACCTCCTAATCCCTCTCAAGTAGTTCTATGCCTTGATGATCAGCTGTTCAAATCTGTGAGCCTGTGGGGGCCATTCCTATTCAAACCTCCACAGTTGGTGTGGGTGAGCAACCACAGGATCCTGCAGACTCCCAGACAGCTGTGTCACTGCCAGGTCTCACTCCAGCAGAGTGACGACCTTTAGAAAGTTGTACCTGGAGCCACCACCACTCCCACCCCTTCAGGTAACCTACCTCTTGTATACTCTGGCCTCCCAAGATTTTGTGCAGCTGGGTGGCACGAGGATGTAGTGGGTAGACTGCCAGGTGAAGGGGCTGGAGAGATGGCTCAGTGGTTAAAAGCGCTGGCTGCTCCTCCAGAGGACCCAGGTTCAATTCCTAGCAACCACATGGAAGTTCACAACTGTCTGTAACTCCTGTTCCAGGGGATCCAACACCCTCACACAGACATACATGCAGGTAAAACGCTGATGTACATCAAATACAAATAGGTAAATTATTAAAAATAAAAAGGGAATCTCAGCTAAGGGTCCTGTAGCCTTCCCCCTAAGAGAGTGTTAACAGTCACATTGCTTGTTTTGTAGACCCAGCTGTCACTGCTCTTTGGTTTGGTTTGTTGCACTGACTATGTGACAAGCATTCTGTAGGTCACCACCAGCTTTGCTACCCATACTCCTCCCCTGGGATGTCTCCTGTCCCTAGTTCCACCAAGCACAAGCACTCCTTACAAAATAACATCGGGGGTGGGGGTGGGGGGCTGGGGGGCTGGGGAGCTGGCTCAGTGGTTAAGAAACACTGACTGCTGTTCCAGAGGACCTGGGTTCAATACCCAGCACCCACATGGCAGCTCACAACTGTCTGTAACTCCAGTTCCAGGGGACCTGACACCCATGGCAAAACACCAACGTATATAAAATAAAAATAAATTTAAAAAACAAAACAAAACAACATCTGAGTGGCCACTGGCTGGTTCCTGGTGTGGAATTCCTCATAGGTTGTCAACGCTCCACAAATCCCCCGTGCTCCCAGAATAAAGTACCTTTGTCTTAGTGTGACATTTAAGACCACTCCAAGATGCCCCTCCTTCAACAGTGTCCATCCACCCAGAATACCCTTCTTGGATATAGCCCAAGGGAGGTATCTTAGGGCTGTCATTGCTGTAACAAAGCATAATGACCAAAACAATTGGGGGAGTAAAGGGTTTGTTTGGCTTTCACTTCTGCATTATAGTCCATCACCGAAGGGAATCAGGACAGGAATTCAAATAGGAGGCAGGAACTGATGCAGAGGTCATGGAAGGGTACTGCTCACTGGCTTGCTCAGCCTGCTTTCTTATAGAACCCAGGACCACCAGGGGTGGCACCACCCACAATAGACTGGACCCTTCCCTATTAATCACTAATTAAGAAAATGCAGACAAGCAAACAAAACAAAGCAGGTACATCTCTAAGTTTGAGGTTAGCCTGTTCTACAGAGTGAGTTCCAGGACAGCTAGGGCTACACAGAAAAACCCTGTCTCAAAACAAGCAAGGAAGGAAGGGAGGGAGGGGAGGAAGGCAGGAAGGAAGGAAGAAGAAAGGGAGGAAGGAAAGAAGGAAGAGAAAGAAAATAATCTACAAGCTTATCTAGTTGATTTTATGGAGGCATTTTCTCATTTGAGGCTCCTTCCTCTCAGATGACTCTAGCTTGTGTCAAGTTGACATAAAACTTGCCAGGACAGCAGTGGACCCCTTCTTGCTGGCCTACATGTCCCAAGTCCCTCAGGGGTGAAGCCTGGGAGCATCCTGCCCATCACACCCCCCCCCCCCATGTCCAGCCTGTCTAATCTAAGGGCAGCAGAAAACTGACCAGTGTGCTGTTGCTCTTAGGGAAACTGCCTCAACCTCTCTGAACTACAGGGTTGGGAGTTCCCTTGTGGGAGCGGGGAGTAGCAGGGTTCAGTGCCTCTAGAGAACCAGAGAAAGGTACTAGGAGTGAGTGAGTCCAGGAAGGCAGGTGGCTGGGCCTCACCTCTTGCCTAGTATCACATAGCTGGACACAGCTTCCTAAGTGACCTGGCTAAGTTCTTAATAGGGGTCTCTCCCTGGTGGAGCCTTGGACCTAGACTTTACTTGATTGTGACTGTGGCCTAGGTTAGGTACTTTGCTGGCTGGACAATGGCTGTCTCCTGTTGGCTACATGCTTGAGGTGATGCCTTTTAAATTTTTTCCCCCACATTCCCAAGCAAACGTTAGCCCTTCCTGAGGGATACATTTTTTTTTTATTTTTAATTAGAAAATTTGTTTACTTTGCAGTGCAGAAACTTATTCATCATTGAGCTGTACCCCAGCCTGAAGTCCACTCGGACCTTGGAGACTGAGTGGGGCCATATAGCAAGTGAAACCCACAGCCCCCTGCTTCACAAGGTTAGAGAGGGAAGTGGGCTTAGAACTGTCCTCAGGTGTCCATGCCATCTGGAGCATTTGGGAATTGGAGCAGGGCTGGAGGTCTGTCCCACTGTGAGGAATTTTTGGCCTTGGATAAGCCTATACTGACTATTCTTCGCCTGCAACAGACACTCTACCCCATCCCTAGCCATTTCCCAGAAAGCCTTGCACCAGGCTGCCCAAACCAGGTTCTAGCACACAAAGCTCCCTTCAGCTGGAAGGCTGGAACTCAAGAGTTTTTACGTCCAGCCCTCCTGAGAGACCTTGGACAAGTGGCCTGATCTCTGGCATTTTGGTTCTTATCATTGTAATAGACTCAATACTAGGACTTGGTTCCTTGGATCTGTGGGGTCCAGCTGAGCTTACCAGAGGCAAGTGGACATTCTGACAGTGTACAGGGTTATTCTCACACTGTTTAGAACATGTAACCAGCACCCAAATCTGTTGTGTTTTGCTCATCAAATGTTAACAGTCCCTATCCAAGGATCATGTACAGGAAGTTTCCAGAACATTCCAGGCCATGGTTCCAAGTTCTGAGTGTGTACTGAGTAATGGTTTTGTAGTTTTGCACGAGAGACAAGCCAGAAAGCCCCCCCCCCGCCCCGTTTTGAAGAGCAAGCCCCGTCCTTAACATCTCCTTAGAAGAAACTTCAACCATAGCAGTGTCCTGGCCTCTCTCACTGAGCATCAGAGGGGCCACCTACTCCCAGCCCGCTGCCCATCCTTTTGTGACTCAAGTCCCATAGCCTTGGAGACATCTAGAAGAGGTGGTGGAGGAGCCTGCTGAGGTTGTTCCCACCTGAGGGAGGGTAGGACCAGAGCCTGCAGTTTGGTCTCCTTCATAGACACAGCTTTCTGCACAGAGGCAAGGAGCCTTAGGATCACAGGAGTAAGTTCCTGAAGCTCCCAGGAATATAGTTCTGATAAGTGGCTGCAAGTGCATAAAAATGAAGAAAGCAGTGCTGGCGATGCTGTGGAGATGGCCTTTTACTTCTTAAGAGTCACCTGCTGGTGCTGCAGTGGTGTGCCACTTCCATGTAGGCCAACAGAGCCCTGAAGAGAGGGTTATGTGGACTTACTTAGCCTGGGAACAGCTGCCACTACATTGGGCTGTTTTTTTTTTTTTTGCCTGCAGAATGACCAATGTGTCCTTGGCTCTGGGCTCTAGCTAATTGGTGGGATGCATGCTAACTAGTGTCTTATTAGTTTACAGTGCCTGGGTCATATCAGGGCTGCATATCAGACCCACAGCTCTAGGGTAAGTGTTGGTGACCTAGACATACAGTATTCTAAGGGACAGTGGAAATTGCCTGCATGGTGGCACACACCTGTAATCCCAGCACTTGGGAGGCAGAGGCAGGCAGAGCCTGGTCTACAGAGCTAGTTACAGCATTGTCAGGGTTGTTACACAGAGAAACCCTGTCTCAAAAAGCAAAACCAAAAGAGATTTCAAGATCATCCTTGAAGTTTGGGTAAGGAAAAGAAAACAGCTTGCTGAGGGTGTCCTCACCTGAGGTCAGTTGGAGAGCCTGCAGATCAGTGGGAGTTGGCGTGTGGAGTGGCTTGGACAATGGGGAGAGTTAGAGTTAACATCAGAGTACATTTTGAGGAGAGGATAGGTGTTTTCCACGTGGACACAATTGAGGATAAGAAGGACATTCCTGGTAGGGTCAGCCTGGGTTAAGGCAGGATGCCATTAATGGTGGGACACTGGTGGTTTGAAAGAAAATGGCCCCCAAAGGAAGTGGCACTATTAGGAGGTGTGGCCTTGTTGGAGGAAGTCGTCACTGTGGAGGCGGGCTTTGAGGTCTCATATATGCTCAAACTATGCCCAGTGGGACAGACCACTTCCCATTGCCTGCCCATCAAGATGTAGGACTCTGAGCTCCAGCACCATGTCTGCCTGCACACTGCCACCATACTCCTAGCTGCCATGCTCCCCACCATGATGATAATGGACTGAATCTCTGAAACTATAAGATGCCACCTCAATTAAATGTTTCATTTATAAGAGGTGCCATGGTCATGGCGTCTCTTCACAGCAGTAAAAATCCTAAGACAGACACCTTCAGAAAACAGGCAAGGTGAGTGAGCTGCATGCTGAAGGCTGAATGAAGTGTGGTCTTCATGGCCCTCATCACAGATCCCACTGTGTTCAGTTCTTTTTTGTGTGAATCTATTTATATATGTGTGTGGGTGCACAGATGTATGTGTATGTAGATGTATAGAGATCAGAGGTTGATGTTTAATGTCTTTGCTTCTCCACATAATTTAAAAATATATATTTTAAACATTTTTAGATTCATTTTATTGCTTGTGTAAGTATGTGCACCATGTGCTTGTAGTACCTCTCGAGGTCAGGAGAGGGCATCAGATCCCTGGAGCCATCTCTCTCCAGCACCCAACAAGTGTTCTTAACCACTTAGCTATCTCTCCAGCCCTTCCACATTTTTTTTTTTTTTTTTTTGTCTATGGAGGCTTTTTATTTATGTTTTACATCTCTAGAAAAAGAATCCCAGGATTTTCCCTAATGTGTGTTTTCGTCTTGCTTCTTCATGGTCCATGATGCCAGCTGAGGCTGTCAGTACAATGAAGCCAAACTGACGGGAGCAGACTGTTCTGCAATTTTTCTAGGTCTTTGAGCTACACATCAAATCTAGGGCTGATCACTCCACACTTGTTCAGCCTGCCTGTGAGGTTCACGGAAATTTTCCCAGCTCTGTGGTCATCGATGATTTCAAATTCACCAATGTAACCATGCTTCATCATCACAGTTAGGAACCGAACGATAACTTTGGAGCAGGGCCTGATGAGGACCTGGCGTTTGCCTCTCTTCTCAGCATTGTTGATGCTCTTCAGAGCAGCAGCCAGGACATTCATGTGCACCATGGAGACGGCTCCGAAAGATGGAGAAAGAGCTTCCACATAATTTTTAAAGACAGTATTTTTTTTTACTGAACCTGCAATGCACAGATTAACTAGGCAGGATGTTTAGGCAGCAAGACCCTCCTTTTTTCACCTCTTTAGCCCTGGGTGGCCACACCCAGTTCTCTCTCTCACTCTCTCCCCCTTCTCTCTCTCTCTCTCACTCTATCTCTCTCTCCCTCCCTTCCTCCCTCCCACCTCCCTTCATACTTGGCTTTTTGTGGGGGTGTTAGGGATTGAACTCAACTTTTCTGAGCCACCCCTCCCCCCCTTACTGCTTGTGGAATAAGGTGGGTGTGAGGGCCCCTGCTGAGGCCTGGCCCAGGCAACCCCTGTTGTCCCTGTGCATATGCCATGATAGTGCAAACTAAAGGCTAGTTGGCCCAGGGCTCACCTGACACCATAACTGACTGGCAGTGGAGCAGGCTCGTGGGTCAACAGAAGTGAGTCCAGTCTCAGATTCTTCCCTGAACTCTTTGTGCTCTTGGCCCCCTCTGGGCCTGGTGTCCTCACTGGGGAGCGGTCCTGAGCTCAAGGGTAACTGTTTCACCACCCTTTATGTGGCCTGTCCCCTTCCAGGAAGAGCCACAGTCTCTTAATCCCTGGAGCAGGGCCTTTGCATGCACAAAGGGCAATCTATGCCCCTGTGCCTGGCACCCATTTGACAGCCAAGGACCGGATGCTTGCCAGGGAGTTCTGAGGAGTGAGGGCCTGGAGAGCAACAGGGCAGGCTGCATGTCTGGAGGAACAATGAATGAGCTACAGCCCCGCCCGCTAGCCTGCAAGCTCCAACAGTCAGGGGGTACTGCCCTATGTCCTCCCCAGGGTGATGCCACTTCTCCTTCCAGCTGTTACCCTTCTCATTTCATGCAGTCTTTCACTGTATGGGATAGTTTGCAAACCCTTAGCTCAGCCGGACCAACCTACATTGAAATCCTAACATACTCCTGTCCCTGCACCCAGCCACTGGTTTCTGTTTCTGCCCTCACACATAGCTTGCAATATCTTGGGGTCTTTGGGCTTATGTTTTCTTCTGGCCAGAGAGCTCTTTCCTTCATTGTGGCTCTATTCAGACTGAACTCAAGTGTCACCTCCAGTATATGCACCGTCACAGCCTTGATAAGCACCTTCTTTCCATGCCCAGCCTTTCTGTCACAGTGCTCTCACCGCCCTTCATGCACATGTGTGCAGCTGGTTTCTTTTGGGGGAATAAAGTGCTCCCAGGGCAGGGTTCTGTGCTGTCTAGCTGAACCCAAATGCTGGGCAAGTGGCTGACATACAGCAGACACCTAGAATGGGCCTCAGAAACTGCTGGGGACCGGGCAGCCGGGGCTTCAGGTTTCCTGTTGAAGTCAGATAGGATCACGGCCTGAGAGGGGAGGAGGGCAGATCAGGCCTGGAAAGGAGCAGGAAGGGGAGGAGCTGAACCCAGGGAGGCTGAGTCTGGGCCGCCTCTTGTCCTTTTGTTTCAGAATATGCATGGGAACAGGAAGCCAGTATTCAGTGTCTCTTGATGGCCCTCAGTCTGGGCACCATGGTGCCCCTTTCCAGACCTGCTGGACCTAATGAGTCCTAGTCCTTCCAAGGATGAGGCAGACTGGTGCCTCTGCCTCACTTCTTATGTGGCTCTCTAGTCCCTTTTAAGATGTTAAAAACCTACCACATGCTTAGGGTTGCCTTCTGTACTACAGGTTTCCCAGTTCTAGCCCCTTCCAGCTGCTGCAAAGGGAACCACCTTTGCTGAGACCTTTTTGAGTGGTTAGATGCTTTGTAAGCTTGTTCTCCCAGAATTCTCCCTGTCCTCAGAGAGGGGCAGAATCAGGGCTGGAGGCTGTGTGAGTGGAGGCTGGTATGCCTCTGATGCACAGCAGTCGGGTTAAAAGTCGAGAGGGGCCCAGCACATGGCTGCAGATCCTTGGCAAGGCTTATTCTCAAGGAGGTTGCTAAGCCGGCTTTGAGTTTCCATTTCTCCCAGTCTGCACCTTGGCCACCAGCATCTACAGAAATGGACTAACAGGCTGGACTCAAGAAGGGAGTGAGGTAGAGGTCAGGCCACAGCAGGATTAGGGGTTGGGCACACATGCCACTAGACACCAGGCCTGCCCCTGGTCCACTGCTCGGCTAAACCCTCTGCACCCACAAAACTTATGCTCAGGTCGCACCTGCCCCCCCCCCCCAAAGCTTCTCCTGAGTCCCAAGTCCTCCTGGGGACAGCAAGCCTTGTCTTTTCCTTCCTTCCTCCAGTGTTCAGCTAGGGACAGAGCCCAGAGGCAGGGAGGTTTGACACCCCCGTGCTGAGTGTCTGTTAGGTGAGTCTCTCTGCCTGCAAGTCTTTCAGTATAATGAGGAGAAAGGACTAAACTAGGGTCAGCACTGGGGAGCCTCATCCCTGGACTTCAGCCCAAAGGGTCTTTAGGTGTCAGGGCTCTTCCCAGAGCTCCACCCACAGTCAGAGCCTTTCCTAGGAGCTGTGCTTGGTGTATCTGGGGAGTGACAGATCACAGACTGGGCAAAACTGTGTCACAAAAGACTTGTTTTCTTTGGAACCTCTATGAGGCTGTAGAAGGACCTAGAAAGAGGGTCAGGTGAATGAGAGGACAGTGGCTGTTTTCCAGCTGAGGCTCCTGAAAAGAGGTGGGCCACAAGGACACTGGTCCCTAACACCCATGAGTAGACTTGGTGGCTGGCCCCTCCTGGCCTGTGTGAGTCCCTGGTCTGCAAAGTAGGCTGTCAGACCACTCTGGGCACTAGGCTGCTGGCCAGCACTGGTGTGGTGGTGGTGGAGGCACTGGCAGAGGTGTGTGTGTGTGTGTGTGTGTGTGTGTGCACACTCTCGCGCACGCACATGGATGAGAGAGCCTTTACCTTTGTCAGCAAGGGACAGGGACAGACTTGGCACCCCCTCAATATCCTTTGGCTTTTCCTTCCATCTCAGAAACTGGGTCCCTTCTTGGCCTTTTCAGAATGCTACATGGAAGTGAGTCAGGCATCACTTGTTGACTACTGGGCCTTCGAGACCTTTCGGGATGACACTGACTCGGCCTATGGACATCAGAGCTGAGGTCAGGACTTGCTGGATGTGTGAATTGAAGTAGAATTTCCCTTGCTCACTCACTTTCATGAGTGATGTAGGTCTGGGACCATCAGCTTCCTCTCTGAAATCAGGGTGTCTTCATCTTGGGGCTACTCTGCTAACTAGATGTCCCTGGACCACTAGCTACTACCACCTACAGGCAGCCCTGGCCTTCCTCAGACTGTAGCGATAACATCTCTTGCTGCTGCCACTCGATGAGGGGCCAGGAATGGGTAAACTGAGGCTAAAGTGGTCCAGGTTCGTTCTGGATGTGTGAGAGCCAGCGGTGGGAACACAGAGCTTCCGGGATCAGAGCCAGCCGCTGTCTATATCCCGGACCTGAGCACTTCTGGGGGGTGGTGCCTGGGCGGCAGGGTCTGGGACGTCAGTGACCGCCAGTAACCCCGGCGCGCGCTGGCGTAGATGCGGTTAAAGGCGGACGCCCGCTAGTAACCCCGGCCCCATTCAGAGCACGGGGTGAAACCCGAGCCGCCGCCGTCGGGGGTGGGCGGGGCACTAATGGGGCGCGGCGCGGCTGCTGATTGGCCATGTGCGCTCACCCGAGGGGCGGGGCACCGAGGCGCTCAGCGGGCTTTAAAGCCTCGCGGGGCCTGACAGGTGAAGTTGGTGTGGACGCAGTCGGGGCAGCGACTGCACGCCCTAGGGGCGGGGCGCAGACGACGAAACCATGGATTGCACATTTGAAGGTACATTGGGGAGGACCCTGCACTCTTACTTTGCCAGGGTCTCTGCAGCGGATCTTAGTACGGTCTTCTAACAGAGGAGACAGACAGCCCACCTTGGGTCGGGAGTTGGCAGTCCACCCTTAGTTTAGCTATCCTGCTTAGGGACCGACAACAGCACCTTGCAAATTGGATAACTTTCTCCACATCCTTTGCTTCCTCTCTGGGCAGGGCCTGGAAAAGAAACAGAGGAGGGCCAGTGTCCTGTCCACCCTGGAGTCTGACCTATTTGGTGGCTCTAATTGGGTATTTTGGATCCTGCAGGTAGAAGGTGGGCTATCCAAGCTGTCAGTTTTTCTTTTTTGGCCCGAGTTTTCCCATTTAGCAAATAGGCTAATGGTAAGTTGGCATGAGAGGTGGAAGTTCCTATGATTAAACCTGGAGAGCCCACAAGTGTCCAGAAAACTGAACCTGGTTTTGTTTTTTTACTGTCCATGGCCATAGGGAAGTCCATCTTGCAGTAACTCACCTCTTGCCTGAGCATCCGTCAGTAGGCAGTGTTGATACATGCTCTGTTGGGCAAAGCCTCAAGCAGGGCTGCCAAAAGGCTAATCCTTTCATTTTTTTCAGAGAAGGAAACTGAGGCCCAGTGAAAGGCAATTGGCCCATGCTCCAGCTCAAGTGAGAGCATTGTGGGCCTTTAGTGTTGTGTTCGTGGATGGTATAGAGCCCTTTGACCCAAAAGTTGGCCTCTATGAGTGGGTGAGAGGGCCCTGGGTTGTGCCAGCCAGGGTGCTAGTTGCCAGCTGGGGAAGAGGGCCTGCAGCTGGGATAGAGCCAGGGAGTGTGTCTCAGTCCTTGTTAGGAGGAAGGAGCCAGGGTAGAGAGCACTTTGCTTTTACAGAGGGGAAACCAAAGCCTGAATGTTCAGAGCTGGGTCCTGAAGCTACTTGGCTGCAAGAAGGGCTTGGGTTTGTGCCCAGAAAACACAGATACATTGATTGGCTGCTTGGCTAGCAGCTGGGTTTGCTCCAAGCCTCAGTGTGCTCTGCTGAAGAATGGGTTAGTGATGGCAGCTTTGCCCTTGGCTTTTTGATGGAGCAGAGAAAGGCACTGGAACAGTAGTTTGATGTTTGTGTAGACCTAGACTCGAAGTCTGTTATATAGTCTCTGCATGCCTGTGGCCCTCAACGTCAGTGTCCTTTCCTTCCTCTGGAGCAGGTGAGTACACCTGAGTTGAAATAGTGGTCTGAGAAGTGGCAGCATTGTGGTCGGGTAGATTTGGACTCAGTAAGAACTAGCCTAGTTCAGGGTCTTCATTTGTGGACTGGGGCCTCTGCTTCACATAAGTGAGCTCAGTCTAGCTCATCAGTATGGTGGCCTCAGATTGGGCTTGGCCCAGACCCCATCTGCTGGCGTAGACCTACTCACCCTGTTGTCTGTCTAGCATGGATAAGGACCCTTCCCTGACATGGCTTGCTTCTTGATAGTCTTGTCAAGCTGTTCCTGTTTGGGAGTACCTGGCCCAGAGTAGGAACTCAAACATTCTTCCGTCTCTCTACACTTCTCTCTCCCCTGTAACTGAAGGGGTGGGTGATGTCACTGGATTCTCAGTAGTCTGAGTTTTTATCAAGTTCTATGTGCAGGGGCCCCTGCTAAGCATCCTTAGAGAGCCCAGGAGCGGCAGTGGGCACGGGACTGTGCACCTGTGTAAAGGCTTCTTTGTTCTGTATCCTCTTTGCCCTGTTGACTGTTAGGTCCTGTTCCTCTACTGAGAACTGGACCTCCTGAGTATGTGAAGATGCCCTTGTTTTACAGATTAGAAAATTGATGCTCAATTGGGGCAGAACAGGGCTATCTCTGTCTTAGATGGGGCATGTGTTCTCTTAACAAACCAGTTGGTCAATAAGGGAGCAGAAAGGACAGGAGAGGCCTCTTGAAGGGCTTGTTACCTTCTAGCTAGCTCTTGGAGTCTACCATGCAGTGCAGACAGACATGCATGAATGGAGGGACTGAGAAGTATATGTTCCGTGAAGATGGATCTGAAGGTTACCACTGTCCAAGCAAGACACAGGGCAAGATGGGGTTGGCTCATTTGGTAAAACACTTGCCAGCATCAGGACTTGAATTTGACCCCCAAAATCCCAGTTGGTGTGGTGGTACACACTTGTAGTGGATTGTGTTCCTGAATTTTCTCAGGTTGTCCCTCAGTCTCCAATTACATATGTGTGTATGGGCCTGCATACATATGAACACACATACACATATTCACATTAATAAACAAAACAATAAAAAACCTGAAGCAACAACAACAAAAACCAGGCCAGGCTGGGGCATAGGTCAGCAGTGGCATATGTGTTTATTGTGTGTGATTCCCTGCTCCACGGTGGCACACACACAAAACACCAACCCAAGGAAATAAAACAAAGGCCACTAACACAGGACATTTTGAAATTCCCAGGAAAGTTCTTGGTTCTTGGGTGGGACTTTCCCTTTCTCTTGTAAGGTTTCATGATACTGCCTCAGCTAGACTCTTACTCTTTTGGTTTTTTGAGACAGATCTCTCTGTGTAGCCCTCGCTGTCCTAGAACTCACTCTGTAGACCAGGTTGGCCTTGAAATTCACAGAGATCCTCGTGCCTCTGACTCTCTAGTGCTAGAGTTAAAGTTGTGCACCACCACCCAGCTGGACTCTGATTCTTGAGCATAGCCTCGTGGTAGCTGGGACCATAGCATTAATATGCATGGCATAGGCAAGGTTTTCTTCTTCAATTCCAGGTCTTGGGGAGAAAGGGCCTAGGAAGAATGCTTTGCCTGGTATAGGCACTTGGTCCATAGTGAGTGAGTGAGTGAGTGAGTGAGTTGAGTGAGTGGATGAACAAATGTGGTCCTGCTATGTGCTGTGACGGTGGGTGTTATCAGATGTCAGGTGGTGTTGGTAAGTGACAGTAACTTTGAAGAAGGTAGTCTCAGCCAGCCACAGTGTGAAGACCAGGCTAGAGGTGGGTCAGTCAGAACCCCAGCGGCACCAGCCCTGTCCGGCTGTGCCCAGGACTATCAGCTACATACGCTGTATCAGGAATAGCTCCACACATCACAGGTGTCTTGAGACAGGGTTGTGTCGGGAGCATTGCAGGCCCGGCTCAGGAGCTAGCCTCCATGCCCCGCTGTCACTCACGCACTGTCGTCTTCTTCCCTAGACATGCTTCAGCTCATCAACAACCAAGACAGTGACTTCCCTGGCCTGTTTGATTCCCCCTATGCAGGGGGCGGGGCAGGAGACACAGAGCCCACCAGCCCTGGTGCCAACTCTCCTGAGAGCTTGTCTTCTCCTGCTTCCCTGGGTTCCTCTCTGGAAGCCTTCCTGGGGGAACCCAAGGCAACACCTGCATCCTTGTCCCCTGTGCCGTCTGCATCCACTGCTTTAAAGATGTACCCGTCTGTGCCCCCCTTCTCCCCTGGGCCTGGAATCAAAGAAGAGCCAGTGCCACTCACCATCCTGCAGCCCCCAGCAGCACAGCCATCACCAGGGACCCTCCTGCCTCCGAGTTTCCCTCCACCACCCCTGCAGCTCAGCCCGGCTCCTGTGCTGGGGTATTCTAGCCTTCCTTCAGGCTTCTCAGGTAAGGTGATGGGAGGAGACATAGGAAGAGCAGCAGCTCTGGTCTTAGTGGAGGAATTTCCCAGCTTCAGAAGTCAGGTGTCCATCCTGTGGCTTGAGATGCCCTTTGGTGCTAGGCCCAATGTTACTCCTCCCCATTGCCCAGCTGGAAGGTAGTACATTGGCAGGGCCTGTCTTTCTAGGAAATCAGAGGGATAGTTATATGAAGCCTACCGACAGACTGGCTGGAGGGGGTAAAATAAAGCCTGTGCCAGCAGCCTTTGATTTTTGTCTCTGCAGGGACCCTTCCTGGAAATACCCAACAGCCACCATCTAGCCTGTCACTGGCCTCTGCACCAGGAGTCTCGCCCATCTCTTTACACACCCAGGTCCAGAGCTCAGCCTCCCAGCAGCCACTGCCAGCCTCAACAGCCCCTAGAACAACCACTGTGACCTCACAGATCCAGCGGGTCCCAGTAAGTGGGTATGGCCAGGTAGGGGTATGTGGGAGGCCTGACCCTGAAAGCCACTCATGGCGGGGTCCTTCACACTCAGGTCGTACTGCAGCCACATTTCATCAAGGCAGATTCACTGCTACTGACAACTGTAAAAACAGATACAGGAGCCACGATGAAGACGGCTGGCATCAGTACCTTAGCCCCTGGCACAGCCGTGCAGGCAGGCCCCTTGCAGGTAGATGGCCCAGGCAAAAGGGAGACCAGGGGGAGCTGCATATGTATATGTACACCTTGTGACCTGGTGACATGCATCTGACCCTACAGACCCTGGTGAGTGGTGGGACCATCCTGGCCACAGTACCATTGGTTGTGGATACAGACAAACTGCCCATCCATCGACTGGCAGCTGGCAGCAAGGCCCTGGGCTCAGCTCAGAGCCGTGGTGAGAAGCGCACAGCCCACAATGCCATTGAGAAGCGCTACCGTTCCTCTATCAATGACAAGATTGTGGAGCTCAAAGACCTGGTGGTGGGCACTGAGGCAAAGGTATGGCCAGAGGCCTGTGAGACCCAGGCCAGTGTGAGCAGGAAAAAAGAGGGCACTCCCGTCATCAGGAAGTAGGCTTAAGCCAGACCTGGTCTTGGGCATCAACTTGTCTGGGTCTGGGCAGTCCCATTTTCCTGATTAGATTTTATCAAGAGCATCCTGAATAAAGAAAGGGCTGTTCAGAGCTAGAGAGATGGCTCAGTGGTTAAAGCAATGACTGCTCTTCCAGAGGACTCAGGTTTAATTCCCAGCACCCACAGGGTAACTCACAACAGTCTGTAACTAGAGTTGCAGTGTAGCTGACACCCTCACACCAGTGCACATACTAATTAAATAAAAGGGGAGGGCAGGGCTTTTCTGGGCATTGATGATGTTCTGGTGATGAAGCACAACAGTCCTATCCTGGAGGAACTGATACCCTAGTGGGAGTGGTGGGTGCTGAACAGGACAAAGAAGTCTTGTGTGGAGGGAAGAAAGCAGAGAGCAGGAGGGCTAGTGAAAGCGGAAGGTGTGACTTGGGTGGTCCAGGAAGGTCTAGCAGTGAAGAGCTGCAGGAAGGAAGTGAGCGGGACGTGAGGAGGTAATGATAATGACAGCACTGGAGAGATGCTGCTGTATGTACCCCACATAGCAGCTAACCTCTGCTCTGAGCAGTAGGTGCTGTTAGGAGACAGCAGTCTAGGCAGAAGGAACAAGTGCAAAGGTCCTGAGGCAGCTGTGATGCAAAGCAGCTTTGTTGACTGCTGACCTGTAGCCAAGTCTGCCTGGTTTTCTGAGCCCTCTCCCTCTCCTTGCAGCTGAATAAATCTGCCGTCTTGCGCAAGGCCATCGACTATATCCGCTTCTTACAGCACAGCAACCAGAAGCTCAAGCAGGAGAACCTGGCCCTGCGAAATGCCGCTCACAAAAGCAGTAAGTCCCAGCCTCCCTCTCCATGTCTTAGTTTCTTTTCTCTTGCTGTGGTAAGACACCGTGACCAAGCCAACATATAGACGAGTTTGTTGGGCCTACAGTTTCAGAGGGCAAGTCCATGACCATCATGGCAGGGAGCATGACAGCAGGCAGGCAGACCTGCTGGTACTGGAGCCGTAGCTGAGAGCTCACATGTCAAGACAACCACGGGGCAGAAAGTGATCTAGTTGGGAATAGTGTGAGGTTTTGAAACTTAAAGTCCACCCTAGTGACACACCTCCAACAAGGCTACACCTCCTAAGCTTTCCCTAACTGTTCCACGAATGGGGGGGTCGAGCTTTCAAACATGACTCTGTGAGGGCCATTGTCATTCAAACCATCACACTGATGCAGTCTTCTCTATTCCTGCCCAACCTTGCTTCTGGCTCTGGCCCCTCTTTTAACCCCTCATCATTCTCTTCATCAGATGTACCCTACAATGGCCTCGGCCCATTTTGACCATAACAGAACTATTCAAGTTTTGGGGCCTCGACAGCTCGGCCTCCCTTCCCAGCCCTGTTCCTTCTGCTTGCAGAATCCCTGAAGGACCTGGTGTCGGCCTGTGGCAGTGCAGGAGGCACAGATGTGGCTATGGAGGGTGTGAAGCCTGAGGTGGTGGATACGCTGACCCCTCCACCCTCAGACGCTGGCTCGCCCTCCCAGAGTAGCCCCTTGTCCCTCGGCAGCAGAGGTAGCAGCAGTGGTGGCAGTGACTCGGAGCCTGACAGCCCAGTCTTTGAGGATAGCCAGGTTGGACTCTGCAACATGGTTCCTTCCCTCTCTCAGAGGCCTCACAGTCTTCCCCCTTTTAGCCCTTGTCCTTGGAGCTAGCTGGGCTCTGCCCTCACCTCCCTGCTGTCTGCCAGGTGAAAGCCCAACGGCTGCACAGTCATGGCATGCTGGACCGCTCCCGCCTAGCCCTGTGTGCGCTGGTCTTCCTGTGTCTGACCTGCAACCCCTTGGCATCACTGTTTGGCTGGGGCATCCCCGGTCCCTCCAGTGCCTCTGGTGCACACCACAGCTCTGGGCGTAGCATGCTGGAGGCCGAGAGCAGAGGTGAGTCAGGCCAGCCTCCATATTGTTTCGAGAGACCCTTGGGACTTTGGATTTCCTAGGAGCTAGGTCCTCAAGACGTTCCCCTTGTTTATAGATGGCTCTAATTGGACCCAGTGGTTGCTGCCACCCCTAGTCTGGCTGGCCAATGGACTACTAGTGTTGGCCTGCCTGGCTCTTCTCTTTGTCTATGGGGAACCTGTGACCCGGCCACACACTAGCCCAGCTGTACACTTCTGGAGACATCGCAAACAGGCTGACCTGGACTTGGCTCGGGTAAGGGATTGGCCCTGGGGAGAAGGAGAAGGGTAGGTGCCCCACCTGCTCCCTTTGTTTTGTCCATACTCCAGTCTGCCTCACCCCCACCTTCAGAGATCCTTTGACTCCAGGGGCCCAGATAAGGGAGATGGCCTGCTACCGAGTTTCTAAGACAACCCTTTCTCCAGGGAGATTTTGCCCAGGCTGCTCAGCAGCTGTGGCTGGCCCTGCAGGCATTGGGACGGCCCCTGCCCACCTCGAACCTAGACTTGGCCTGCAGCCTGCTTTGGAACCTCATCCGCCACCTGCTGCAGCGTCTCTGGGTTGGCCGCTGGCTGGCAGGCCGGGCTGGGGGCTTGCGGAGAGACTGTGGACTGAGAATGGATGCACGTGCCAGTGCTCGAGATGCGGCTCTCGTCTACCATAAGCTGCACCAGCTGCATGCCATGGGTATGTCTGGGTGGGAGCTGGGCTGTGATCCTACCCATCCCATCACCTCCTGTCCTTACGCCATGGGTATGGCTGGGTCCTATCCATCCCATCACCTCTTGTCCTCATGTTTGCCCATTTGCAGGCAAATACACAGGAGGGCACCTCATTGCTTCTAACCTGGCACTGAGTGCCCTGAACCTGGCCGAGTGCGCAGGAGATGCTGTATCCATGGCAACGCTGGCAGAGATCTATGTGGCTGCTGCCCTGAGGGTCAAGACCAGTCTCCCAAGAGCCTTGCACTTTTTGACAGTAAGTAGGCTGAGGGGGACAGGTCTGGGGACTTACCTTTGCAACTCTCCAGGGCAAGGGGCTGGACCTAAAGTAGCAGTGTTTAGAAGGTAGGCTATGAGCCCAGGTGGGGTCTCCAACTCATGGCTGGGTTTGAACTTGGAGCCAGTGTCACAGTCCTGTTCCTTTCCCCACAGCGTTTCTTCCTGAGTAGTGCCCGCCAGGCCTGCCTGGCACAGAGTGGCTCAGTGCCTCTTGCCATGCAGTGGCTCTGCCACCCTGTAGGCCACCGTTTCTTCGTGGATGGGGACTGGGCTGTGCATGGTGCCCCACAGGAGAGCCTGTACAGCGTGGCTGGGAACCCAGGTGCTCTCTCATTCCATTCTTATGCCTCGCCCCGTTCCTACCTCACATGACATTGTCCCCCTCATTTCTGAATGCCCTCACCTGCCCAGCTTACTTTGCACAGTGGCTGGGGCTGTGGGGAGGCTTGCTGGGCTTTAGAAGCAGGAAGTAGCATGGGTCACTGGGCAGTGGGTGGACTTGAGAGGTGACCCCAGGCCACACCATTGTGGTCTCAGGAAGAGCCCTGAGGAGGGTCAGGGCCAGTGGGTGTGATTGGGTAGGCTCTCCTTTCCAGTGTGAGACCTTGCACAGCTCACCCACCTCCCTCCCTAGGGCAGAGGCTGAGTAGCCCAAGCTTCAGAGAGCAGGGCCTAAGTACGCACCCATCAATGTCTACATGTTTGTTTGGACTTGGAACTAGGAAGTGGCTCTGGGTTGGGGTCCCAGCCTACAAACGTATTGGTGTGGAAAGGATGCCTAACCTCTGCTTCATTCACTCCTGCCCACAGTGGATCCCCTCGCCCAGGTGACTCGACTATTCTGCGAACATCTCTTGGAGAGAGCACTGAACTGTATTGCTCAACCCAGCCCGGGGACAGCTGATGGAGACAGGTGGGTTTTCTGTATCACTTCCGGGCAGGACCCTCCAACAGGGAGTCTGGGAAAGCCTTGTCCAAGATGTTTGGTAGCCAGACTGTGTGTGTCCTCAGAGCCTCTCTAGCTCTTGCTGAACTCTGTCAGGTGGTATCTTGTCAGCCATAGGGTCAGACTATGCTCTGATGGGCAGTTGGGGACAACCAGTGTCACCCAGAACCCTGAGACTGCTGCTGGCTGTCCTGACAGCTCTCTCCTCCCTCAGGGAGTTCTCTGACGCACTTGGATACCTGCAGTTGCTAAATCGCTGCTCTGATGCTGTCGGGACTCCTGCCTGCAGCTTCTCTGTCAGCTCCAGCATGGCTTCCACCACCGGTGAGCTCCAGACTGCTGTCCTGACTCCTGCCAGGCCCAAATGCAGTGTGGCTGAGGGTCAGGCGTCTTTTCCTCTTCTGTAGGCACAGACCCAGTGGCCAAGTGGTGGGCCTCACTGACGGCTGTGGTGATCCACTGGCTGCGGCGGGATGAAGAGGCAGCTGAGCGCCTATACCCGCTGGTAGAGCGTATGCCCCACGTGCTGCAGGAGACTGAGTGAGTGTCCGGTCAGGTCCTCCTCACCCAGCTTTGGACCCCTCGGTACTTTGCTTAAATATCTCTATGGGAAGGACAGTGTACTCTCTGCCCCAGGAAACTAGAACCAGGGTGGGAGGGCTCAGGGAGGAGCTGTATCCTGGTCTAACCTACCATGTCTGCTCTAACCCCAATAGGAGACCCCTGCCCAAGGCAGCTCTGTACTCCTTCAAGGCTGCCCGGGCTCTGCTGGACCACAGAAAAGTGGAGTCTGGCCCAGCCAGCCTGGCCATCTGTGAGAAGGCCAGCGGGTACTTGCGGGACAGCTTAGCCGCTCCACCAACTGGCAGCTCCATTGACAAGGTGAGGGGGTAGGATGGGTGCCTGGCTAGGCCAGGGTCACAGCTGTCCATTCCTAGTTTTTTGGAGTTAATACAAAACAGTGCTGAATGGGCTTACCTTAGTGTTTGATGAAGGCTGGAGTCCTGGGGAGAATGGGCTCACCCTTTCCCACCACCAGGAAGAAGGCGGTGAGCTGACTGTAAGGGCTCCCGTTGGAGGCCATTGTCAGGAAGTCTGAGGGCTTGTAGGCATGTGGCCCAGAGAAGGTGGAGCCATGGTGAATTGCTGCCTCTTTGTACATGTGAGGCAGTGCAAGGCCTAGTGCACCCAGAGTCAGCCGTTGGCACTGTGGGCTCTTTGCCCTTACCAGTGCCCCAGCTTCCAATGACCTCTGCCTTGCCTGCCACCCCAGGCCATGCAGCTGCTCCTGTGTGATCTACTTCTTGTGGCCCGCACTAGTATGTGGCAGCGCCAGCAGTCACCAGCCTCAGCCCAGGTAGCTCACAGTGCCAGCAATGGATCTCAGGCCTCCGCTTTGGAGCTTCGAGGTTTCCAACAGGACCTGAGCAGCCTGAGGCGCTTGGCACAGAACTTCCGGCCTGCTATGAGGAGAGTAAGTCCCACTGTTGTCACCTCACACTGGGAGGCCTGAGGCAGGAAGCTAGGGGAGAGAGTGGGCACAAATCTGAAACTGGCCATTACTCCTCATTCCCCAGGTGTTCCTACACGAGGCCACAGCTCGGCTGATGGCAGGGGCAAGTCCTGCCCGGACACACCAGCTCCTGGACCGAAGTCTGCGGAGGCGGGCCGGCTCCAGTGGCAAAGGAGGTGAGGAGGAGGTTGTGCTTACGATGTGTTTGTGTGGGGTGGAGGGAGAGAGGCTGGCTTGGCCTGGTATGAGGAATACTGAGAGCTGAATTACAGAGATCAGCTGGGGGTGATAATTTGTGAGACAGTCATAGGGAGGAGGCTGGGCCCACCTGTGAGCCCAGCATGTGTGGAGAACAGGACCCTGGCATCCAAAGTACTTGGGAGTTCCCTGTACAAGAGGTCAGATACTTTGACCTGTGCCTCGCTTCCCTGACATGATACATATATGTGCAGGCACTGTAGCTGAGCTGGAGCCTCGACCCACATGGCGGGAGCACACAGAGGCCTTGCTGCTGGCCTCCTGCTATCTGCCACCTGCCTTCCTGTCGGCCCCTGGACAGCAAATGAGCATGTTGGCTGAGGCAGCACGCACTGTAGAGAAGCTTGGTGATCATCGGCTACTGCTTGACTGCCAGCAGATGCTTCTGCGCCTGGGCGGTGGGACCACTGTCACTTCCAGCTAAACCTTGGATGGTCTCCCCAGTATTAGAGGCCCTTAAGGACCTTTGTCACTGGCTGTGGTCGTCCAGAGAGGGTGAGCCTGACAAGCAATCAGGATCATGCCGACCTCTAGTGACAAATCTAGAAATTGCAGAGGCTGCACTGGCCCAATGCCACCCTCTTGCTCTGTAGGCACCTTTTTCCTGTCCTATGGAAAGGAACCTTTCCCCTAGCTGAGGGCCACCCTGTCCTGAGGCTCTCACCCACTCCTGGAAGACTTGTATATAGTGTAGATCCAGCTGAGCCAGTTTCCTGTGCAGGCTCATGTACTACTTTAACTTTTGCAAACTTTATTTTCATAGGTTGAGAAATTTTGTACAGAAAATTAAAAAGTGAAATTATTTATAACCTGTTTTGTTTATCTGGGTGGGCAGATGTCAGCCTCACCTGACTTCCATCCTTTCTGGATTGTCCTCTGGGAAGCAGGACTCCCCATCTGCTGTAAGGGTGTTTGCTGCCTTCTGCCTTGGGGTACTATGATGTTTAGCCAACCTGTCCCACTGATCTCATGGCCACACTTTTGCTGTATCAACCTTGAGGGGCCTTGATGGTCTCAATTGTCTCTGTCCCCAGCCCCTCACCAGATCCCAGGGTGCTGAGGGCAGACCAGCATCCTCAAAAGCCCTGTTACAACAGGGCTACATAGTCCCGTGTGTCTGGAGCATCACTCCTGGTCATCTCTTTGTACACTTAGGACCACATAGGTCTACTAATTGAGTAAAATCTGGGGTCCCTGTTTGTGTCCCCAGGCCCTTCCCTCCACTCCCAACCCTTAGGGAATCTGGTCGGCATCCACAGGCCGCAAACTTCCAAAACAATCGTGGTATCTTTATTGACTTTTTTCTGAATGCAATGACTGTTTTTTTTTTTTTTTTTAACTCTTAAGGAAAATAAACATCTTTTAGAAACAGCTCGATACACACAATCTTCAGTGTGAAGCAATATACTAATAAGAACACTAGTTGTCTTAACATTTACAGTCTTCATATATATTATATATATGTATATGTATACATATATATACACTATATAACGAGGCCAGATATAATACACACGTTTACCATTTTACAGTCGTATGTACAGGAAGTTGCAGGGAAAGGGGGTCTGCATCAGGCCTATTGAAGCGTGGACAGAGCTGAGAACACAAACGGACAGGTGGGTACTGGCCATGGTGGTGTCGGTGGTGATGGTGGTTGCATAGGGAAGGGACATCACTGTAGCCCCTACCCCGCCCAAGGCCAGGTTAGGGCTCTGTGCTGTGGAGCACACGACGCATAGCAGCGACACACAGAAGCGAGCATGTTCCCAACATATATACATTCTATATAACATATATATAGAGGGGTACACAGGTTTGTACACGAAGTCTAGCACTGTCCCCACCCATGAGCCGAGAGAGTGGCAGTCCCTGGAACCCAAGGTGGTGTTTTGGGACAGCAGCACATCTGCCTAGAGGGTAGCCAGGCCCAATTTCCTCAAGCTTCTAGACCGGGCTCCAACAGTGGGGTGGAAGACTGGAAAGGGGACAAACAGAAGCCATAAGGGCACCGCCCCAGGCCAGCCCACATCAGGGACCACATGGCCTGAGCCCAGGCCTTCCAGGACCCTGGGCAAAGCCTGAGGCAGAGGGTGGGGGTGCTGGGCCGCATTCCCCCATGGCTGGGCCTCTGCAGAAAAGCTTGGGTCCTGCCCCACGTCGTCCACCGAGCCAACAGTGCCCTCGGCCTCTTCCCAGGGGCACAGCTTGCATGCCACGTCGTTTCAGAACTTGCAGGGGACTTGGACCCCGCCCGAAGCCGCGCGCCCCGGGGTCTGGCCGCCCGGTGGCCTGCCCTCGCCAAGTCTGGCCTGGAACAGGTTTTCTTCACAACCCGGGCCTCACGCCAGCGCCCGAAGCAGCCGGAACCAAGACCCGGGGTGGGATCAAGGACCGGCTGTGGGCGCAGCTCCTCTTCCTTGGAGGATCGGCCACGTGGGGGATTACAACGGCAGCCTCTGTGGGAGGGACAGCGCATTAGAGCCAACCACTGCTGCCCGCCCCAGCCCTTCCACGGAGTAGCCCTGCAGCCCACTCCAGGGGTCGTGGGAAGTACCTTAGGGACCTGGCCATGCCCCCTCTGCACCCTCTGGCAAGGCAGGGAGAAACTGGGTTGGGCAAGAAGGGCTTTCTCAGGGGAGTCTGTTCACCTACCTTATGTTTGGGGCACTTCAAAGTAAAATTCTCCTCAATGAATGTACAACCTGTGAACAAAGGGAAGTTTCTGTGGCGACACAGGCTAGGCTGGCTGCCAGTGTTGATTCTTGAGCACCCAGGTCCTCCTTAAAACCCTCATTCGTTCAAACTGCACCTGAGGGAGGCAGCCCCTCTGCCTCTACCCTGACACTCCTTCTCTCCCTACACCCAAGAGAGATTCCCCCTGTCCCATTGCCACACGGCCATCTCCAGGTCTCTCCCTACAGCGGAAGGAACTCCCCTTCCCTCACATGCCCACTCCCCATGCCTTACTGTGCATGGCCATTTCGTCCCAGCCTCCTGCACAACTGTCAGGAGAGGCCCTTGCTCAGAAAGCACCGGTGACTGCCAGGTGGCTGACAACTGAGAAGTGCAGTCTCAGAATCTGACTGGCATGTCAGTTACCAAGGCTCTGCATCCATTTTGTAGAATAGTCACTGTCACCTACTGGGTTCTGTCATGGGTCCCCTTCCTCTTGTTCAGAGAAGTGTTCTGGATGGAAGGGCTTATTCTTACCAGACTGCAGTAGGTGACAAGGTCACAGGTCTGAATGAATTCCCCCAGCTGTCCAGTGAGGACAGCTAAGCACAGCCAGTGTTCACACCTGGGCAGTGTGTGGCTGAGATCACCAGGCCAGCTGCCATCCACTCAAAGGCCCTCTTGGGCCCCTCTTTCCTCCCTTCTCTGCCACCGACCAGGGGTTCACCTTCCAGTCACACTCCCCCCATCTCATACCAGGGACGGTGCAGCCTGCCTATACTTCCCTCCCCTTTCTTCACCCAAAGAGGAGGGTGATGGACACCACGTGAGAAAACTGCAGGCAGGAGAGGTTGTCCTCTAGGGCCAGCTGCTGCCAGGTGCACTCAGGCACACACATTTGGCTCTGGGGCTGGGCTGGGCTGGACCTAGGTTCCAATACAACCTAACTAGAGGTGGTTGCTACTTCCCAATCAGCTCAGTCAACCTTAAGAGCAGGGACTGGGGTGGGGGGTGGGGGGTAGGCAGTTTGGGACTGAATACAGATGTTCAGATTGGAGCCTATGCTGTAGCCAATGTGCACTTAGAAGTGAGGGGCAGGCAGGGCGTTGGTGGCGCACGCCTTTAATCCCAGCACTCGGGAGGCAGAGGCAGGCAGATCTCTGTGAGTTCGAGGCCAGCCTGGTCTCCAGAGCGAGTGCCAGGATAGGCTCCAAAGCTACACAAAGAAACCCTGTCTCGAAAAACCAAAAAAAGAAAGAGGGGCAGAAGGCGAGAGAGTGTGGTCACCTTGCTTCTAGCAATCTAGGAGACTGAGGACACCTAGGAATGGCTGGCCCCATGTGGTAAACTATTCCTGTACTCCCTAGCCAAGTGCTAGTCACTCTGGCCTCCTCACTCACCCTAGCTGCTGCTTCCCAGGGCTCCACCTCCCTAACAGCTGTTCAGAGGTGCCCTCCACCCCCAGTGCTGAGGACATGAGTCTAATGGGGACAGCTCCCGTGCAGCCTGACCACAGGGCAGCTGCTGGCTGTGGCAGGAGGCTCTCTCCTATTGTGCCCCACCCTTAGCTACAGGGCTCTGCCTTTGGCCAACAGGGCAGAGATTACAAAAGCCTTGTTACCTGTTCTTATAGAGCCCTACTGCTGTCACAAGGATGTACTAGGTGAACCATCTGAAGCAGACAGCACTGACCTAGCAGCCCACCCCCTGCAGAACCTGATAAAAGCATTAACCATTAGTGGCTATGTAAGCCACTAAGCTGGGTGTGGAAGGACAGGAACTTGGCCCTGCTACTGAATGCCCTATTTTCTCACAACCGCCCTGCCCAAACTAACATCTTTTTTGTTTTTGTTTTTCCAAGACAGGGTTTCTCTCTGTAGACCTGGCTGTCATGGAATTCTCTTTATAGAGTTCAGGCTAGCTTTGAACTCACAGATCCATTTGCCTCTGCCTCCCTGGTGCTGGGATTAAAGGCGTGTGCCACACTGCCTGGCTCAAATCAAAATCTTAAAATGAGGAAACCAGGCTTGACACATCCACTCTCTCTTATGGGCACTTTGACTGCAAAATGCTTCTATGCACTACGTGTGCCAGGGCCAGTGGAGGCCAAAAGGGGGCCTCAAATGCCCTGAAACTGGAGTTTCAGATGGTTATCAAGACACTGAGTGCTGAAGGTCAAACCCAGGTACTCCTGAAGAGCAGGGTTGCTGGCAAGCCACCTCCCCCACCTGCATGAGGGAGTTAGTTATCTTGATTAACTGCAGTGAGAACACCGACCTGCCTTTTTCTGTTGCTACTGTTTTTAAGAACACTATTATTACTTTGGGAGGGTGGGTCTCACTATATAGCCTTGGATGTCCTGGAACTCATACTGTAGACCAGGCTGACCTTGATCATGGAGATCTGTTTGCCTTTGCGTTCCAAATGTTAGGATGAAAGGCATGTGCCACCATGCCTGGCTTAAGTTTTATTTTATTTTTTCAAAGTGTATATATGTATGAGTGGCTATCTGTGTGCACTGCAGTACCGACAGAAACCAGAAGAGGGCATCAGATCCACGGGAGACGGACTTAAAGGTAGGCCACCAGTATGGTGGGTGCTGGGAATGAACTTGGGACCTCTGCAAGAGAACTCTTAACTGCCCAGCCATCTGAGACAGAGTTTCACCATATAGTCCTGGCTGACCTGGAACTTGCAATGTACTCCAGGTTGGCTTCAAACTCAACATTTGCCTGCCTCTGTCTCCCAAGTGCTGGGATAAAGCAATATGCCACCATGCCTAGCTCCTTTCTGATTCTTTTACTTTCCCTTTTCGAGACAAGGTTTCTCTATGTAGCCCCAGCTGTCCTGGAACTCACTCCATAGACCAGGCTGGCCATGAGCTCACAAGAGAGCCACCTGCCTCTGCCTCCCAATGGTGGGATTAAAGGCGTGCGCCACCACACTCAGCTCTTCTCTCTGCTTCTTGACCCATACATGTAGTGTGCCTGTTGCTATGACTTCCTTACTAGAGTGGCTTGTGATCTGTGACTGAGCCAAAACAAATCTTTACTTCCCCAAGCTACTTTTGTCAGGGCATTTTATCATAGCGACAGAAAAGTCACTAAGACACCTAGTCTATGACTATGGTATGACCATGGCTGTCCTGTCTGCCCCTTCAGGCTGAGCCCCTCGGGAGGCTGGACAAGCGTGGAGTAGGAGAGCGCAGAGAAAAACAGAAAGCCCCAGCCTGTGTGTGGCTGTGGGTGAGACAGCACACAGTACAGATGTAGCTAGGACTGGGCAGAAAGTGAATTGCCACATGATGACTTGGGCTGAGACAGGCTGGATAGGGAGTAAGTCCACATTCCAATACAGGTCACAGTGATGGAGGCAGTCCTGTGTCCATGAACATCCTTTTCTGTTGAGTGTTACCAGCTTAGCAACACCACAAGACTGTCACCATCTGAGACCCTGTGTGACTCCCAGGGTGGCTCGGCAGGGACTAATGTTGGCCCAGGGTCCATTGGGCAGACAGCACTGATGGTGTTCTACTGCTCAGACTAGGACAAATGACCAGGCCAGAGCTGAGGAATGGGGGGGAACGACAGCATCCGACTCATGAGGCTGTACTTTCTGAGAGTCCTGCTGCTCTCCAATGCAGAGCTGCTCATGGTCCAGCTCTGAAGATGGGGCCTAGGAGACTGTGATGGGCACAGGAAGAAGTGTCTCCTGGGCTGGATCTGGACAAGAATGTGCTGCCCGCCATTCCCAGCGACTAGATGCTTTCTTTATAGGCAAGTGCTTCAAGTTCCCCACTTGATGGGTTAGGGCTGGCCTTGTTGGTCCTGTGACCCACAATGAGTAGGAATGAGAACAGGTCACAGGGGTCTGTCACAGACCCACACCACTGCTCCAGAGTTTGCATGGTAAGTTCTGATAGCCAACATGCCAGCTGGTCTGTCTCCACCTTGACCTAAATTCCCCTAGTTTGATTGCTTTTTCTGCCTAAGTGCTGGAGATGATGTCTCTGGCACACTCTGCACAGGATGGTGGCCCACAACAATCTACCACTGAGATACTCACTGCTCATTTGGTTGTAGTTGGTATATAACCTTTCTCCTTTTCTCTGTCGAGTGTACTCCTATTCATCCGTAAAAGCCCATGCTCACACTCTTTCTGGGCTCTTTGCTCAGATCTCTGTTATATCATTTATGCCCCTCGGAGCTCTGGGAAGTCCTCAATTAGGTAGGTAAGGACCAACCCATTTCCACATCCTTGGAACTGCCAAATGCAGGTTGAGGCAAAGAGAACAACGAGACAGAGTTGTTGGGGCAGGTGAGGGCCCTGGGAGTCAAATGGGATCTGAGTTGGAGCAGCTGTGCCCAGGTCAGCTCTTACCTGTGTCATTGGCACAAGGGTAGTGATAGGTGTGGATACATCCTTTATAGGAGCACGAGATGGTCGCCCCGGCTTCATGACAGCTGGAACATGGCTGAAGAGAGAGGAAGGCAAGTCAGTCCTTGTGTGTCCAGACAGGCCCAACAGCACTTCTGCCAGAATAGCACTGCGATGCAACAGGGAGGGGAATGCCCTCGAGTGTTGGCCCTCTGCCACCTCCTGGGCTGGCACACTGGGTGGGGACCCTCTTGGGCTAGTGGTGCTAGTCACCACAGTGACCATGGCTGGCAGCCACCATCTGTCAGGTGCTGCTTACATGCTGGCTCTGGTGTGTCCTCATCCACTGGCTCCTTCTAGCAGCAGCAAGGGGGAGTGGCTTTCACTGCCCTCCACTTTCCAGATGGTGAGACAGGCCCCTTCCATGTGAGGGAGAAGCACGCTCTCTACCCAATGGCAGCAGCAGATGCACAGAAATGAGCTGGGGGGAAGAGTTGACATATGACCCCCAAGAGGCTGATCTCATGTGAATCTGATGCCCCCCAGAATATGTCCAGCCCCTCTCCATAATGACTTTTTCTGGGCTCAGAGGCTGTGACCTGGCTAGGACAGGACAATGATGAGAAGGCTAAGGGATGAGTGACGCCAAACCTTGGAATAGGGAGGGATATAGATGGGTCCTAGGCCACTCCTGCTCCCAAGCCTGTCATGATGGACAACGAGGTAGGAGGGAAGCAGAGGACACAGAAGGCTCAGAGGCCAAGCACTTTAGTTAACAGTGCATTTGGTGCCAGGCATTGCTGCTAGTCCCAGCATAGCACCGTCTTCCCAAGGTCAGAGAAAAGAGAGCTGGGAACAACCCATCAGCTCAAAGATCCAGGTAGACCCAGAGCCACAACACAGCTGATCCAGGCTACCCTGGTAGGGTGGTTTCTACCCAAGCACTCTGTAGCTGGAGTAGCCAGTGGGGTGGGTCAGCAAGAGGAAGACATCCACGCAGTGTCTGGATGAGCCTCCCAAGGACCTAGAGCCCTAGGCCCACTTCTTAAGCCACTAAGGGAAGAGGAAGCATAGTGGAAACCCCAAAATAGACTAAGTCTCACTCACAGTGGCCCTTGGGAGTACTGTGAGGCTAACTATGGCCCCCTTGTGGTAGATAGTCCCAAGCAATCCTGAGGCAAGACTGTTCATTACAAATATGGAGAGACTAAGGCACGGAAGGATGAAGACTTGTTCTTGGCCCCAGTTCCCTTGCTGGGGGGCATAGCCGATCAACCATGTCACCCACATCCAGAGGCCGCTGGTCTCCTAGGGTGTGATCAGCCCCAGTTCCCTGAAATGCAATACCCTGTCTAGTCAGGAAACAGTGTGCACGATGACAGATCGAGGATGTGGGCAGCCCGGGTGGCTAAAGACCTGGAAGGTGGGCATGACAGGCTGAAATATAGTAGGAACTGTGGAGGATAGGAAGACCAAAGGCTGGCCAATGCAATGGGTGGGAGCTGGCATTCTGGGCTTCCTGGGCATTCTGGACACAGGGCTTCCTAAAGTTAGATTTGAACCAGGGTCTGGCTGGTCCCTGGAGAAAGCAGTGCCAACGAGCCACTGAAGCAGAAAGCAATGGGCTGAACTATGACCCTGCAGGTCATGTTCCAGGAAACCTGGAACCCCCTAGCCTATCCCCCAGTGTACTCTGCCCGGGGGTGGGGGTGGGGATGGGGGTGGGGGGCGACTGTGGGGTTACAGCCTTGCAGCAGGCCCCAGCTGCCAGTCATGAGCCAGCCAGGCCTACCTCTAGCAGGGAGGAGACTTCAATATGCAGCCAATCCTTGTCCAATGAGAGCCTCTCCTGGCCTTCCCTGTGAGCAGCTCCAGCTCCAGTTGTGACCCCATGACCCTCCTCAGCTCAACAGGATGTTGTGTGTGCACCAGCATGGCCAACAGGAGGCCCAAGGCACAGGGCCAGACTAGGCCATGGAAGGCCCTTACCTGCACTCATCAATGCTGCAGCCTGTTTATGTGAGCCCAGGGCTGGGGGTTGGAGACCAGATGACTGAGTCTCAGCCCTGCCCCTCAAATAAGCCCTGGGTAATGAAGGGTATCAGGTATCTCTCTGGACTTGTATCAGGTATCAAGGTTCCAGGCTTTTCTTTTCTTTTTATGTGCATTAGTGTTTTGCCTGCATGTATGTCTGTGTAATGATACCAGATCCCCTGGGACTGGAGCTACAGGCAGTTGTGAGCTGCCATGTGGGTGCTGGGAATTGAACCCTGGTCCTCTGGAAGAACAGCCAATTCCCTTAACCACTGAGCCATCTCTCCTGCCACCAAGCTTGTTATTTTCTAATGAACGGGAGACAAGACTATTTCAAGGTAGCTGTGAAGACTTAGTTCAAAGGAGCTAGTAGGAAGATGGGGGTTTGGTGCCTGCCTGCTGCATGAACTGGCTGAGGTACTGAAAGCTGTGCTGTCTTGTCTCAGGCCCTTCTCAGCATGATGGGCAGACAATGGGGCCCAGAAAGTCTACAGCCATCACCATGGGCAGGAGATGCCTGAAGCCTGGAGCCAAGGGCAGCATCCACAGTGGTCCCCGAGGTCAAGGATGGGGCCTGGACAGAGTGCTTCTGAGGAGCTGGGGCAGTGAAGTATGAAGAGGAGGGAGTTCGCTGGCAGTCAGAGTCCTCTGAACTCAGATGCCCACAGTGGACTGAGGGGGAGGGAGACGGAAATCGATAGCTGGTACGAACACCCACTAAGGACAGTGCAGAGAGAGGAATGAGCCTTGCAGCCTGGCTGCCCAAGACACGAATGCAGGGGCACAAGTGGCTCTGCTGCCCTGGGGCCGAAGCTTCAGGGGAGCATGGCCTCTCGAGTTGTCTCTGTCCGTCCCCTTTGGTCTGAGGAACCTTAAAGGCAGCCAGAGCTCAGAATGCTCTCTTCATCCTAGACCTGTGATCCCAGATAGACCCCTCAAGATCAAGGCTAGGTGCTGTGTGGCCTTGCCCACGCGAGGAAGGAACAAGGGTAGAGGCTGTGCCTGCGCAGTCCAAAGTTTTCTGAAAGGATGACTTAGAACGGGAGGGTTGAGCTTCGGGGCTTCTGTGGCCAGGTAACCCAGGGTTGTCCAGAACCAGTGTCCCATGCTTTAGCCACATGTTGTTTAGGAGCTATCCCCTAAGTCCCAGTTCAGGGGAGACCAGGCCATCTTGACATTCAACCCAGGAAGGGTCCTGTCTTGCCAGGACCCAGTAGCTCTGGTTTGGGGCAGTGTATGTGAGAAGACTGGCCCAGCGGAACATAGAACTGTGGCGTATCCCCTGGGGCAGGATGGATAAACGTGTCCTGCTGTAGCCCCTGGATTACTTCAACTTGCCTCCACACTCCCTCAAGGGACTGGCTACTCTTTGGCTATGGGCCCAAGTGACCCTCACTAAAGCCAGCCTGTCAGTACTTCAAAATCCCATCCCCTACCCCAGCTGGTCTAGCTTCTTACCATGTCCACAGCTACCTTCATGGCCTCCTGCAGCCCAAAGAGCTTCCCGGCCACCAGGTACACCCCGCTGGTCCACACAGCACAGGCCTCATGTACCCAGTGTTCCTGGGTGTCCCCACCAGGCTCTGCAGGGGCCTCTTTGCTGCATTCATGTTTACGGCTCTTGTCAGCTGGGGCCACCTCCTCACCCCCGTCCCCCTGACCATCACAGCAATAGCAACTCTGCAGCCGCCGCGACAGGCCCCGGGCACTGGTGCGCAGGGAGCCCTGCTTGGCGGGGTCAGCTGGGCCATCAGGCCTGGACAGCCTCCCCAGGGTTGTGGTGGTGGTGATGGTGGTGATGGTGCTGGCTGCACATTCCAGGCCTTTCAATGTTCTCTCAAGAGGCAGAGAGGCCTCCTCAAAGGTGCCCTCCAGCCGCACCTTCTCCTTGAGTTTTGGTTTCTTTTTGGGGAGGCAGTGTTCAGGGTAGTAGGGGCCACAGAGGTCCCCAAGGTCCTTGAAGTTGGCCGGGTTTTGGCAGAGGCAGCAGACAAGGCAAGAGGTACTTAGGGCCTTGGATACCACAGGCCCCAGATGCATGGTGGAGGAGAGGGGCAGGGAGGGCCTGGGCTGCAGCACAGGGCCTCCAGGGAACGCGGTCAGAGAGGCCCCAGCTGGTTCTAAGGAGGAGGAGGAGGCAGCAGAGGAGGATGGCTTCCAGTGAGGCTTGGGCTCATCCCCTGGGGAGTTGACAACAGTGCAAATGGTGGTGTATGCGTCTCGCTTCTCCACCCGCACAAAGGGCGAGAAGGCTGGGGTGCGGCTGTCTGCCCTCAGCCGTTTACAAGAGGAAATGTATTTGAGTCGGATTTCAGGCTCTGCAGGATCCAGGGGCAGTACCTGCTGCTGCCGTCTCCGGGTGGCACGTCCCTTACAGGGTGAAGCATGGGTGGTCTTAGCCCGGCCACGGCTGAGGCGCTTCCGCTTTGAATAGCTGCTATAGCTGGCTTGACCTGGCTGCTTCTGTGCCCTTGTCTGGGGCTGGCAGGGCCGGCCTTCAGGGGGCTGGGAGGCCAGTCCCAGCTCCTCTGTCTTTGGCTTCTTGCCTCCTCCACTGGAGCTGTCCTCACCTCCACCCTGAGTGCTGCTGGCCCTGTCATGGGTTGCAAGGATCAGAGTTTGGCCAGGACAGGGCCGCTTTTCCAACGGGCCTTTAGAGGGTCCCAAGGCCCCAGTCCTGCTTTTCCGGCTCCTTTTCTTCGGTGCCCGAGCAGTCCCTAGGGATGGCAGAGTCTCTGGGGACATGAAGGCCTCAGCTTTAGGACAGTCAGCAGTAGAGGACAGTTTCTTACTACTCAAGAGTTTGCCTTTTAGGGACCTGCTGGCTGGATTTCTGCACAATGTGTCAGCTCCTGAAGCTGCTGGTAGCATCTGCCCAGGGCCCATTCCTCCTAGGCCCTCTTCTGCCCCAGCTGGACTGCCCCCTGACCGTTTCTCAGGCAGGGCTGGGCTCCGGGGTGTCCCAGGAGGAGCCCCTGCTACTCTGCATGCAAGTTTTTTGAGACCAGGTGAGGTGATCTTCTGCACTATGGCCTCCAGCTTGAGGCCACGGCCCTTTCGGGGTGGCAGCACCTTGGTCCTCACAGCACTGGGCAGGGATGATGGTGTAGCCAACCCCACGCACACGGCAGGTGGCTCCAGGGATGGGGGTGGGGGTGGCTCCCCACTGCCTCTGGGCCTGGCCCTCTGGGGTGAGGCCATCCTCCTCAAGAGACCAGGAGAGCTCTCCGGCCTCTCCTCCCTCCCGTCTGCCCCACTCCCACTGCTGCTGCGAAGGATGAGGCTTCGCTTTTTGGTGGGGACAGGAGCCATGAAAGCTGACTTCCTTTTGAGTGCATGGAGAGGCCGATCTGAAAGCTTGCTCCCTGTACCAGGCTTGGGTACTTTGACCCGCTGGCTCACCCGGCCTTCCTTCTGGGGCCCACTGGAGACCTTGAATGCAGTGGGTAAGTGGTTGTTGGCAGGGAGTTTCTTGGTGGCACGACACTCTGGGATCCGGCTCTCTGAGGGCCGCCGCCGTTTGGCATGGAAGACCTGCTGGGGTTTGGTGCGAGACCGAAGGACCATGGAACGCTGGTCTTTGCCAGGGATGCTGGGAGAGTCTGGCTCCTTCGTCTTGGAGCCCATGGGGCTACTGTCCGAGGCAACAGGCAGGGCAGCAGGGTTGCTGGGGCTGGATGCAGCCTTGGGTGATGGTTTTCCTACCCGCTTGCCAGACTTGAAGGCAGCTCGCTGTTTGCCTCCCAGTTTGTCAGGAGGTGTGGGGGTAGTGGTCAGGCCTGGAGGTCCAGGAGTTTGGGGCTCACTCAGAGCTGTAAGAGAGCGAGTGCACATTCTGGGGAGCCCTTCTGATAGCCCCCGACCTGGGGCTCCAGCCCCTTCTGCCTGTGCCTGGGGGGGTCCTGTGCAGGACTCTGGGAGCAAGAGGTCTTTGGGAAGTGCTGGTACCCTGCACGGAGAGTCTTCAGCCTCAGGCAGCCCTCGCTGTACCCGCCGGCTCCGTAAACTTTTACCCCGTGGCACAGGCTCTTTCTTCGCAATGGGCACCTCAGGCACAGCAGGCTTGTTAGGCTTTGGGGCCAGGGAGCCTTCTGAAGTGGTGGAACTACCTGGGGCTCTCTCCATCTCTGGCCCATCTTCTCCTGGCTTCATATGTGACAGTGAAGACTCAAACCAGCTCTGGACCTTGGATTCGGCACCCACAGAGGGGCCCAGCAGGACAGCAGGCTCCCCAGAGAGGTGACATGGGGAAGCCCAACCAGCCTTGGTGTCCAGCACCTCCTCTGCTTCCTCCTTGGTGCAAATCAGCGGAGCCTTGGGGGACAATGGGTCCTGCAGGCTAGGCCTCTGCTCAGGGCTACCCAACAGTTCACACAAGGAAGAGTACTCCTCTTCGGCCTCCAGGTCCTCCTTTCTGCCAGGGGGTGGCAACAGTGGCAGGTCCCCAAAGTCAGTGGAGGAACAGCAATGCCGGCTGTCTTCCAGCCACTGGTCAGCTTTGCCCACCTCAGGGCACTGCAGCAACCCACCTACTTCCTCCTTCACTCCATCTGCCTCCTGCTGTTTGAAGTCCCCAGACAGAGTAGCTGCTTGTTTCCCAATGGCATGGTCTTCCTGGAAGCCCAAGCAGGCAGAGGCCTCATGTGCATCTGCCTTGCCCACATTGTCTGAGGCTTTTACACCCTGCTCCAAGCTCTTGGTGAGCTCACCAGGGTGGAGGCCCCAGCGGGGACAAGCATCACCCAGGTTCTCCTCTGGCCAGGCAAAGGGATTGGCACTGTCCACCGAGCTGGCAGTGGTTGTGTCTGGAAAGCAGTCAAATGCTGCCGGGGTAGGGTCTGGAGTGGCAGCTCCAAGCAAAGGCTTGGTGCCAAAGGACAGGGGACTGGTTGTCTTCTTCGGGTCAGTGGTGGCAAAGGCCACAGAAGGGTCTTCAAACAGTCCTGGGCTGAAGTCCTTGGTGCTACCACCCTTGTCCAGCTGCAAGGGCTCAGGTAGGGTTTCTGGTTCCCCTGACTGTGACCATGAAGTCTTGGCCACAGTGTCTAGGCAGGTGCTGTGGTTCTCCAGTGAGAAGGGAGGTTTACCATTGTCCTTGGGCAGGCTGGAAGCCTCAGCCCAGGCCTTGTCAGCCTTCTCAACGATGGCTTCCTGAAGCCCCAGGATCTCAGAGGCCAGATCTTCCTGTGCCAGGGCACTGAGCAGCAGCCGTGGGCAGTCCCGCTCGCCGGCCACAAATTTGGAGAAGCTATCCAGTGGCAGGGTACTGTGCAGGCTCTGGAAAGAGTCGTCAGACTTGGTGGACATGTCGTCAGGTGAGGTCACAGAACAGGTGGACACTGATTCAGGCTTAGCCTTGGAGTTGTTGTTGACCCTGGCAGGACTGCCACGGGCCTGGCTGCAGTAGAGGAAGCTGCGCTCTAGTGGGTCCTCGGAGCCACTCAGGTAGTCAGTGTCTTGTGGCTCAGCATGAGTGGATTGGGGTGTGCTGCTTGGCGGCTCAGACAGTGGTGTGCCTGCTGGCTCAGCTGAGTAGCCACTGCCCTCGGGGCTACAGTGCTGGCTCTTGTGCTGCTCTGGAGTCCTAGACACAAGGCTCTTAACCCCCTTCTTCTGTGGCATGGCAGCTTTGGACAGCAAGAGCTGCTGCACAGTGTTGGAGATGTTTTCCACCTGTGAGGTAAGTGCTGTGAGGCTCTGCAGGCTGAGGTCCGACAGCAAGTTGTCGGGAAGCTTCTCCTTTTGCAGGGGCTTGCAGTTGCTGACCTGGGGGTCCACAGAACTGGCAGCATCTGTTGGGGATGGATTGAGCAAGGGCATAAAGTGGCTGTGGTCTGTGATGCCAGTGGGGAAGGCCCCAGTGCTAAGCGGCTGCTGGCTATAGGGGAAGTTCTCCAGATTGGGCATCAGTGGTGATGGGGTGGAGCTATAGGAAGGGGAGCGACCCACAGAACGTGCAGGGGAGTGGCTGGAGCTAGGGCTGAAGGTCTGGTAATACTGTTCTGGAGTCCTGACAGCTGTGTCTGGTGGACAGTAGCCCTGGCCTTGCTGTCCATAGTGTTGGTACTTGGCGAGGTTCTGGTAGTGGAGAGTTTCCTGGGTGTGGTGCCGGCCTTGAAGTGCTTGCTGCTGCTGCTCATAGCCAAGGCGGCCTGATTGGTAAGCGTGAAGATTCTGGACCCGCTGCCCTGGGGCCAGGCTGGCATTGGCACTCATTGGCCTGTCGTGAGGCTGGGCAGATGGTGCTGTGCAACTCTTGTATGAGTGCGCCCCCTGCCCACTGCCCTGCACTGCTGGGGCGAAGGTGGAAGAGGCAGGGAAGGACTGGGAATGCTGGGGGAAGTGGCTGCTCTGGGGGAAGGGCAGAGGTGAGGCAAGGTCACTCTGTGGTTTCTGCCTTTGGAGTTTGGGGTAAGCCAGGGGCTGCTGAGGCTGTGGTGGGGGGGCATGCAGGCTGTGAGTCCGGAAGGGGAGTTGGGGGCCCTGCTCAGGGTACTGCCTGTTTGGGGGCACCACCGTCTTCTTCATCAAGTTCTCCTCATACTTGCTCACTGCTCCTGGCAAAGGCTGCGGCTGGGGAGGTGGTGGCTGTGGGCCCCCCCAGGTCTGAAGACCCTCCTCGCCAGAGTAGCGCCCTGGGTAGGGACTGCTGTCTTGAACATAGCTGGGGAAAGCCGGCCTCCCCTGCAGGGACTTGCTGCCTCGGTGGTACTTGTCTGCAGCTGTCGTGGCCACGGTGCCAGAAGGCGTGCCAGTACCACCCTCATAGCCTGTATAGGGCTGTGGGTTGTAATAGTCCTTGGCCAGAAGCCGCTGCCGATCACAGCTGAGCCCAGCCTGACCTGGCTGCCTGTAGTTCTCCAGGCGCGATGTCTCCTGTGAGGTTTGTGGGTAGTTTTGCTGTTTGCCATGGAAACCACACCTTTCTCGAAAAGACTGCATGACTCGGGCCGGTTATCTGTGAAGAGAAGGGGTGGTGCAGAGGGAAAACAATTCAGATGGGCCATGTTCCACTCTCTCTGCCTCAACCAGCACCCCTCCCAGCCACCTTCTCACCAGCTGTGCACATATTGACAACCTCTGGGTCTGGGAGGTGTGCTCTGAAATCCTGCTTCCACAGTGCCTGCAGCTGAGCCGTGCTGAGAACTGCCAATGACACGGTCAGTCCAAAACAGACTGCACAGAGCAAGTCACAGGAATGACCACTCTAGGGCCCTCTTGCCAGCTCCTCCCCTCTACCCGCTTGTCTGTAGCACCACGCCCAGCCCTTGTAGACAGTTCAAATTAGCAGAGCAATTCCACTCTGTTCCCTGGGGCCCTACTAGATCCCATAATCTTAGTCTTTGAGTAGCCCTACTTAAGCATGACCCAGCCACACTAGGTACTCAGGAGGACCCCTCCCCAATCAGGGAGAGGCCGCTTGCCAGACCTGCTGTGACTGCACATACAGGAATCCACACATGTACAAAGGACCTATCAGACACATGGACATGCACGCTCACACACACCTCCTCTGCAGTGCCATCTGGACTCTGTCCCTTCTGGCAGATGTTGACTGGGGGCTGCTAAGCCAACTGTCCACATGAAGCACCCCCTCCTCTGACTTCTGGGAATGAAGGATGGCAGCACCTGCCTCCTGTTGTTGGTATCATAGGTGCATGAACAGATTATGTAGTCCAGAATGTGGGGATGCATACTAATAGGGGGCTGGCCCCTGGAGACCATACTACCCTGCCTCTTCTCTGTCCCTCCTGCTGTGCTGGCTCCTGATCTAGGGGATGGGCAGGTAGTGTCTCATCTACCAGGAGAGCAGGGGCTTTTGTGGACAGAGTCCTAACAGGGGCCTGTGCACCTTGGCTAGTTTTCTTTAACTGACTGGCTTGGTTACCCCAGAAACCCTCAGTGTTGGAAGACAGGAATGCCCCCAAGCTTCGAAGAAATCACAAAGGCTAGCTATTGAGCCTGTGCCCCACATGTCAGGGTTTAGCCAGGCTGAAGGCAGGAGGTACAGGTTCTCCGGGGCTAAGCAACTCTAGCCCCCAGGAGGGAACTGGGACTTTCCAGTTCTTGTTCCAAAACATACTAAGATGGAGGCGTGGCCTGCCTCAGACCACAAAGGTTTCAGGGGTTTTGTTTGTTGTTTGTTGAGAAGAAAATGTGAGGGTGGAGAGGTAGGTGCCTCACAAAAAGAAACACAAAGGTGTAAGAGAGGTAGGAATGGAGAGGTTGCACAGGCAGGGCGGTCCAGCCTCCCTTTAGTCTGGATCCCACAAAGGTGCCTTCGTTTCTTTGTCTTAGAATTGCCCCAGGGAAGGGAGCAAAAGAGGACCTCTATCCAGGGGGACAGGGCATGCCCAGGCATCCAGATAACCCCAGAGCTCACAGCAGTAGATCTGATCCACATGCCCCTAAAACAACTTTCCTCCTCCCCAGATTGTTAAAGCTTCCTGCTTGCCCCACCCACGGCTCATCACATGTCTCTAGCCCCTCACTAAGACAGTGCCCACCTACCCTTGGGATCTAGTCCAGTCCTCGTGGTTTAGATGAAATACCCCAAGCTGTGTTAATCCAGAGGGGCTGGAGGCAGCCATCTATTCAGGTGGATGACCTGGTGCCTTCTGTCTCTACCTTCCTAGAGCAGAGCACACTCTGGATGTAGGTAGATGTCACCCCTGCTCAGGACTGCTGGTAGGCCACTTCTAAGACCAGCACACAAAATGCCAGTTCCCTGTCTTCCCTGGGTGTGTGTTTATACATACAAACACGGACTGCTCTGAAGGCTACATCTGCCTCCCTCATATATCTGCACAAATTACATTTCGGTTTTTATTAGTCCCAGATCACTCTCATTTCCTGCTGAGTGTCCTGTAGATATCATTAACATTTCTACGGCTGGAGTTGTGTGTGCGCGTGTGTCTCTGTGTGTGTCTCTCCCGCCAGTCCCACTGCCACATTCCCAAAATGCATTACCAGAGACATTTTCTAAAAAGAGGGGAGCCATGAACAGTGCCCGTCCCTTGCAGTCTCTATCCCATCTAATCAGTCCAGCTGCTGCACGTCTTAATTTCCCCACCCAGGATTACAGGCTGCCTTTCTGATGCACACAGGCAGCTGGATGTGGAAAGCATCTATCTCTAAGAAAAGACAGTTCAATTAAAATCCCAGAGGCCCAGTGCCTGTTGGAGGACACAGGCAGAAACATGTGCCCCAGCACCACCCTCCAACCCTGCAGAGGGAGGGACAGAAACAAAGGCTCAGGCACGGTGGCATCCTAGCTGCCAGCTTGGAGCTGCAGAGGTCCTGCTGGCTCTGCCAGGAGAAAAATGGGGTGCTGCCTCTTTAAGAGCCACCTCAGGCTTGCAGTGGGCTCTGTTGTTATTAATTATTGTGATTATGATTATTTTTCAAGAGCACCAGGAAAGGACATGGAAGGGACGAGAGGCAGATAGCAAAGGGCTGGGGTGGGCAGCATCAGAGAGCAGATGGAAGAACGAATTCCCCCACAGGTAATGGTGACCTTTCAATATGGAAGAAAGAAGCAGCTGAGGTGGCTGGACTAACAACCCTAAAGGCTGGGAAAGGGAATCTTGCCCCCAGCTTCTTCCCCTCCCCCTTTCCCTGGGAACTTGCCAAGACTTCCCCTCAGCTACCCTGGCAGAATCTGGCAGGCAGCTGATGGGAATCCAGAGCAACCCTCTTTAGCCCTAGGGACATGGATACTCTAACCTTGTAACCACTGGTTACTCCAGATACTGGATCTTCGTCCAATGAGGCCAGATCTCAAGATCTTTGTGGAACTGGACGGTGCTTGCAGTCTGGACAACTTCCTTTGACAGAGCATAAGCCACAGACACAAGCCCTCAACACATCCATGAAGCTGTGCTGAAGACATAGCAAGGTTGAGCCTAGGGCACTGCCTTTCTCCCGAAGACTCTAGGATAGGGACCTGGCCGCCGAGCACCTTGGTGCTTTATCCTGTCCCTTTTATAACTAAAGGTGAGGTTCAGAGGGGCTAAAGACTTGTTTGTGACCCTAGCTGAGCAGTGGAGATAAACCCCTCTCTTGGATACCACAACGGAAATTCCCACCCTGAAAGAGAGTGTCTTGGTACAGGACACAGCAAGAAAGCTGAGCTGATTTCAGAGCAGGTGAACATATGCATAGGCACCCACCAGACTCCATGCCCCTCTACAGCAGGCCAGACCCAGCCTGCAAGCCTGACTATTTCTGTGGTGCTAGGGACAAACCCAGGACCTTCAGCTTGTTAAGCAAAGTCTATCAGTGAGCTGCACCCTAACTCCCAGCAGGCAAACCTACTCATAGTATCTGTGCAGCCTCCTGTGACTAATCATTAGTCCAGAGCCTCTTCAGGCCCCAGGGTTGGCCCCCATCATTGAGAGGGGTATACTGTAGGCCAGAGCTGCTATTGCTCCCAGTCGGCCCTGTAGGAATGTTATCTTGAGGAAAAGAGGAAGAAAAGTGGAAAGAGGGATGGAAGAGACATGTTCCCACTTCTCTGGCAGCCCCCAATCATTGGCCCTCTCACCTACCTATATAGTTGTTTTATGACCTGATTGAAAGCTACAGGGAAAATGGAAAGCCTAACCTACTCAAGGCCTGAGAACCCAGAGAGGAGGCAGGGAAGGTTCAGATATTCAGGGAGCAATGGACAGGTGAGACCCCCATAGGGCCTCCCTATCTGTTAGGCTGGGAGATGGCTCAGTAGGCAGGAGAGCTTGCTGTACAAGCATGAGGACCTGAGTTTGGGACCCTAGCACCCATGCAAAAGACTGGGCATAGCTGTATGAGCCTGCAACCCCAGTAGCAAGGGGGAGGGAGAAGAGGCTGGAAACAGGTATGGCCTGGTCTTGCTGGCTAGGAGCCAGGGCCAGTGAGACTGTCTTAAGAAAATAAGGTGAAAAGCGGTAGAGGAAGGCACCAGAGGTCCTCTTCCACATGTTTCCACAAGGGTGCCCTCACCGATACACACACACACACACACACACACACACACACACACACACACACACACACACACACACAATAAATAAATAAATAAATAAATTATGTGCCCAGGGTGAGCCTCGAATCATCAGTCATTCCCAGCTGTTTTGGAGGCCTTTGCCAATCTTTATGGCTTGGCTTGCCTGGGGGGCAGGGATGAATCTCCATGGAACACACAAGAGAAGTCAGACACCACAGGCTAGGCTAGACTCCTTGGGCGAGGGGCTAGCATCAGGAAGGGACTGATGGACCTGCTTAGGGCAGGGGTGCCAGTGGTGGTAAGGCAGCTCTACCCCAAGACCATCCATGCTGGCAACACCTTTACAGGGTTGGTGTGCCCTTTACAGAGAGGGTGTGGGGTCCTGAGTAGCCAGAGGCAGGTGAAGAAGCAGGCAGTAGAAGACAGAGACAGATATAGAAGGCTTGCTTGCCTAGCATGCAGTCAGCATCTCCATCACTGACAGAAAATTAGCAGGGTGTAGTGGCATAAAGCTGGGATCCCAGCATCTGGGATCTGAAGCAAGAGGATCAGATCTCAAGCTCAGGACCAGGCGTAGAACTTGGTGGTAGAGTATTTGTCTAGCATTCATGAGGCCTTAAGCTCAATTACCAACACTGTAACAAGTCAGCCTGAGCAACACAACAAAACTAACTTAAAAAAAAAAAAAAGCCTCAAAAGAGGCTGGGGATTTCCTAAGAGGCTGAATCTGAGTTCTCTGGAGGGTGTTTGAGAAGGCCCCTTCCAACTCCTCTTTCCTGGTATGCTAAGGCACTGGAGTGGGTTCTAATACCATGCCCATTGGCCCTGTACCAGTTCTTAGACACAACCCTCCATGTCTCTTTCTAGGATGCAATGGGTCACAGGCTGGATGACCTCAGGAGCAGGGACCATAATCCAGCTGACCCTGTGCCCACCATTAGGGCTATCCTATCTGTAATCACCTCAGCTGCTACTGCTTCTTCATCAGTCTCTTGTGGATACTTTTTGTTTTAGGTTACTTTATTCACCACTCAAAAGGCATCACCACCCATCTGTCTAAACAAGGAGTAAAAGAGAAGGCATGGAGTGCCAACTAGGAAGAGGGCGGGGCCTTTCCCATCATGTCCAGCTCAGGCTAGCCTGATCTCACGGATACCACCCACAGTCAGGATCGTGACTCTGGCTAGAGGTAGCCCTTTTCCATCCAGTACCCACATTCCAAGCTCTAGCAGTATCCTTCCTTACAGAAGGCGGAAACTGATCAGTACAGCCTTGTCCTCTCCACTTCATGTGCCCAGAAGGAACAAGACTTAACTTACTCATGGAAGCAGCAGCAAAGAAGTGCCAAGCTAGTAGCAGGCTGACTAAATGCCAACAGGGTTTTGATCTTGGGCAAGCCTTCCACCTCCATGGGACTCAAGGCCTCTGTGCTGGTTGTCCCCTTTGCTAGGAAAGCCATTCCCAGACATCTACACAACTCTTTACCCAGCTCCATACTTTGCTTCTGTGTCATCACCGTATTTTAAATAACACCCCTTGTGCCTTCTATTTTGTCAGGGCACTTATCTTTTTGCCTCATTACTAGCCTCCTCCCGAATGAAAAGTTCCATAGGAGCAGGGATTTTTGCCTATTTTATTCATAACCATGTCCTCATTGCCCAGAATAATAAATATGTATTAAATGAATCAAGCTTCAAATGTCACATTAGCCCTGTGAAAACAATTCCGAGCAAGTGGTCAGGTGATGAGACCCAGTCTATTTGGGTAGGGACTGGGAGGCATTGGCTAGGGCCACAGCTCTGCTTCACTCATTAAACACAGGTTTCCTTCCTTCCTTCCTTCCTTCCTTCCTTCCTTCCTTCCTTCCTTCCTTCCTTCCTCCCTCCCTCCCTCCCTCCCTCCCTCCCTTCCTGTTTTTCTGAAGCATTGGAGCCTTTCCTGGAATTTGGGCAATAGACCAGGCTGCCCTCAAACTCACAGAATCTGCCTCCTTCTGCTTCCCAAGTGCTGCTGCTAAAGGCGTGCGCCAGCACCACCCGGCTACAAAGACCCTTTCTTAAGGATGGACAGAGAATTCACTTTGGAGCAAAGTATTAGGTAGGGGTTTGGAGTCATGCTATACATCTCAGTCCCAAGCATGGGGGTGGGGAGTTGGTGCGGCAGCCTTTTCTTCCTGTAACAGGTCACACGTCAGGAATGTACAGTACGGAATGTCTTTCATTTTCAAAAAAGTTACCAGAGATGCCAGGATAGGCTCCAAAGCTACACAGAGAAACCCTGTCTCGAAAAACCAAACGGAAAAAAAGTTCCCAGGGCCGGCTAGATAGGATGGCTTAGAGACTGAGGTCAATTACTGGAACACACTATAGAACTAGCTCTGGAAAGTTGCTCTTACACACACACACACACACACACACACACACACACACACACAGAGAGAGAGAGAGAGAGAGAGAGAGAGAGAGAGAGAGCAAAAATAAAAAAGCTATCAACCAAGTCTCAAGGGTTTTTATTGTGCAGAGTTCAAGAAGACCGTCTGTAGGCTTCACTTGATCATTGTCCCAGGTGTCAAATACTGATGAAGCTGACACCCATGCAATTTAGCTCGTGCCTTGTTGGGCTGGGGACTTGAGTATTCAACACAAGGAGCACCCAGAATGTTTTCTGGCTCCAGAGCAGGCCTTGGGAGCAGCATGGTCCAGTCAAACAAAGGTGAGTGACCAGGGTACAACAGGGAGTTGGTGAAGGAAGTGGCCCTGGTAACATTCCACAGGAGACAGGTGAGGCCCTGCTCCTTCCCCCTCCTGGGACCCCTGCCAGGATCCCATGTGGGGCTCATGACAGCAGTAATTACATAATTAATGGTACAATGAGCTGCTTCCTAAGGGTAAGAGCCTGAAGGTAGGTGCTTTCTGCATTTTGCTCTTAAGCCCTAAAGCCCTACTGTGGCCCGAGTCGCCCCTACAAATACTGCAACTAAGGGGGGAATACAGGGGCTTCTCCTGGCTTTGTGTTTATTATATTATTTAGTCTTCAGCCTCAGGGGATGAGGCCCAAAGAGCAGTTTCAGGAGTGGGTGAGGGGGTAGGCAGGACACAAGCAGTAGCTAACTAGGAAGAACAGCAGTGAGGTTTGAATTCTCTCCTCTGCAGCCTTTAGTGTTGGTGCTCACTGGCTCTGGGAGTCCATTTTGGATCAGCAAAAGTCACTCTGGGAGTGACCAGAGTAGAGAAGTTCCAGGGGAGTGAACATAGAGAGCTCTGTAGCCTAAGGCACAGAGAGCTGCCATGGTGTTACTGAAGGACACCCAGGGGCAGGAAGGGGAAGAAAAAGGTGAAGGAAGTAGCTGCCCTCCTGAATGAAGCTGTCAGGCAGCAAACAGCAAGGTGGCTTCCAGTAGCAACTACCTCCTACAGCAGTTACTGCCTACCTCGGTCCAGTTCTGAGTTCAGCTGCTTATTGCCAGTGGTCAGTGTGCCTTGTTTCCAGGGTACTGGTCCCTGGTGCTTTCATGGCAGCTGCTCTTATGTGACCACAGGGATTCTAGGTTTGCTCTCCCAACAGCATCAGCAGCAGAGGGGTCTCTGGCTCATTATAGACTGTGCTGTCTTTAACCTCCTTGGAAGACAAGTATTGGCATGGGAAAGCAACCAACTCCCAGGAATGGGGCACATTCTTCCATAACATTCCAATCCCAAACTCGCAGAGATCAATGGAAGCCCAGACATGGTCAGTGACTTGTCCACCAGGCTCAGCAGTTGTATGCCCCAGATGCCTCTCTGTCAAACAGAAATAGAAAACATGGCTTTCCTTCTCTACCCCAGCAGGGAAAGATCTTGCTGCCTCCCGGAGCCTGGGTGGAACCTCTGCTGCCTGCCCCAAGGGCTTCTCACTGCAGCATGCTGACAGCACGGGAGGTGTAGCCCTGGCCCCCTCCCCGTGCAGGTTCCATATGGGGGAGCCGGGCACTTGGAGCCCCCTCCTGCACCGGCCCCCAGGGGAGGAAGCCGCCTGTCAGGCCGTCTTGGCGTGTCAAATCCTCTTGCTGCCTAATTGTGAGACGGCGGCGTTTAAAGAAACGCTTTTCTGGCCGTCTGCCACACCGCAAACTGCTTGGTATAATTTTATTATTAAGGAGAGAGAAAAAGAGAAGGGGCTGGAGGAGAGAGAAAGGGGAGAGCGGAGGAAATTGCTTCGTCCAAGTCAGCTGGTGGAGTATTCCGCTCAATGTGAAAGCGGGGACAGCTTTCCAGTTGGCAAGCTGACTCCGTTAATTGCGCATTCAGTCTCTACTTAGGGTAATTGGAACGAAGCGGGGCCTAGCTCTGACAATTAGGGTCTGCGACTAGGCCATTAACCCTTTCTGCAACCAGCCCCCGCCCCATCGACACCAGGCAGGGTAGGGCGCAGGCGAGGACCCCACACTGAAGTGCGGGCTACAGCGGGGAGCTGGACAGGGAGCCGCACGGAGGGTGGGGTCTGCGGCCTCTCCGTCACTGCTACAGATGTTTCGGCCATGTAAGACAAAGGCAGAGCACGGCAGTCGCCGGGAGAAAATCCGCAGGACTCCCTCAGGGGCAGGTAAAATTTCACCTTCCATTGGTACTCCCCTCCCCCTCCTCGTCTCCCCGGCCTTCCGCCAATCCGGATAGGGCCACCAAAGACGCCGCGACGCCTCCTCCGCAGCCCAACCCACTGACCCCAGCAAGGTCACGGCGACCTCCGGCACACCCGCCCGTCCTCAGTCAGTGATCCGCAGGGGCTGTGGGCGCCCGGAGAAGAAGGGGGCGCTGCGCTTGCCATGAGGCAGAGGCAGCCAGGATGCTCCCCGCCTCCCTCCCGCTTGCACCCGGACCTGGGGGCGGCCCCCCAGCCTCCATCATTCATTTTCCTGATTCCCGCTGTAGCCGCCCTCGGAAGTCAGCCGAGTGAAGCAGCTGTTCCTTGCACACTCCACTTGACCAAAGATGATGATAAATGAGGCCAGAGCTGCGTCAGGGACGCGGCGTCGAGGACCGTGCAGGGCGGGCCGAGGGGCCTGCAGCCCCCGCACTCCGCTCGGCTAAGTGAGCTCCCGCGAAGGACAGCGTCCGAGAGCCCCGCCCGGCAGACCTCGCAGGTCCGCACCCTCCCTCGAACGCTGGGGTCCCCGCGGCGTCCTCGCCTCCTCCCCCAGCACGCGCGCCCCAAACCTATTAATGCTCATAAATAATGAATAAAGGAGTGCTTCCTACAGCCGCGCTGGGTGCGGGCGGGGCGGTAGCCAGAAGCTTGGGGCTGGGGAGAGCGCCGCCGGCCGGGACGAGGGGCCCGGGCGCACGGCCCCGCACACGTGCAGCCGTGGCGTGCAGGCGGCACCCCGCCCGGCGGCGGAGGAGGGGAATCCCGCGCTGCCCTCCCCAACGCCACCTCCCCTGGAGTCCTCTGGCACCGAACGAGGCGAGAGAGTGAGCGCGAGCTTCCCAGCCGAAGAGGGTTATTTTTAACCTGCCCCCCTTTCTATATCTGCCTCGGCGGTACGCGCCCGCCCGCCCGCTCCTGCAGCCGAGGACGCGGGCTCCTCACCTCGCTCGCAGGCTCCGGACTCCGCGCCTCCCCCGGCCCGGCCCCCGCCCTAGCGCGGGCAAGCGCCGCTACATCTCAGCCTGGAAAGGGCCGATTAGGAGCCGCGTGCCTTTCAGCTAAATATCGGAACCGGGTGGGATGGGGGCGGGGAGCCGGCTCGTCCCCTCGCCTCCCTCGCTCCCTCCCACCCTGCGTGGAGTGGCGGTGCGAGGCGGCTCCAGCTCCCTACTAGCCTGAAACAGCCGGCCCGAGCACCGAGTCCCCCTGGGATTCTCCGCTGATCTCAACATCCTCTAGTTCGCAGAAGCTAGAACTCCACGGACCCTCAGGCAGCAGCGGCGCCAAGCGGGGCGCTGCCACCCCACTGCCAGTCTCCTTCCCTAGGCCACTAGACAAATAAGCCATTTGGACAGCAATGGGCTGGTCTTGCCGGAAACTTCAAAGCAAGCCCCTTCCCAAGCCAGGGGAAATGCCAGGAGCACACAGGAAGCTCTGGCGATCCGTTTACTCCCTCTTGTTGGTCTGCCTAGGCTCGCCCCAGGGAACCCCAGCGTGGCTCCCCTCCTTCAGACCTTTCCTCCCTCAGAATGAGGTCGCAGGAAGTTCGTGTCCGTTGCGGTTGCTCTTCTCCCCCAAAGGCCACCCACCTAAACCTCATTCTGCTTTTTAGAAGAGCTGAGCATCAGATGGGCAGGCGAGCCAGGACCAGCATTTGACTGACTGGGTCCCTCAAGTACCCTAGCATTTCCAGACTGTTCCTAGCCCAATCCAGAAATCTCATGATTTGGAGTCTCAGGAACCCTCCCTCTTTAAGGAGAAGGCAGTTAGCTCTACAGTGAGCAAGTAAAGTGGAGGAAGTGGTGGACATCCAAGGTACAGAAACCGTGGGTTTAGCACAGCGGTTCTCAACATGTGGGTCGCCTAAGACCACTGGGAATACATATTTACATTGTGATTCATAACAGTTACAAAATTACAGTTATGAAATAGCAACAAAAATAACTTTTTGGTTGGGGATCACCACAATATGAAGAACTGTATTAAAGGGTCACAGCATTAGAAAGGTTGAGAACCACTGGTTTAGCAGCAGAAAAGAACATAGCCTATTTGGGCACTGGAGACTGTTCTCCTAAGACTTGACTTGGCTAGATTAAAAAAAAAAAAAAACCAGCCTCAAGGGGCTGGCTGGGTTCATCCTCAAGAGTGCAGCCCAAGGATCAGTAGTAACATGCAGATAAGTAAAGAGGCCTAGCAGACCAGAGGTTGATACCTAGGGTGGCTGTGAACATACTTAGGCCAGGGCTTTAGCTAGGAAGGACCTGGAAGCTAGGCAGGGATAAGAGGGGAAAGAGGACTGATACCTAAGCAGAAATAAGGTCCTGGGGGGGGGTGATACACATTGGGCTCTGCTCTCCCTCGGTTTTGGAAAGTTCTTCTCATCTCACTGTTGAACCCTGCTCCTCAGCAGAGTCGGACGTTGTTTGAAGAGATCTCTTGGTGCCTCCTGAGTTTTACTTCCACCCTCAACTATCCTTCCCAAGATGTAATGTCACTTCTCATTTCCAAAAGCAGAAATGGTGCCAAAGAATAGAAAAGGTTGTTCTAGACTTTACTGATCCATCACCCCCACCACCCCTTGCAGGGTTCTAAGCTGGGCTTCTGACTGGGGATGAAGAATGGGCATAAAATTTCAGAACAGCAGTCTGCAGGGGGTGGGGGTATGTGACAATGACCAAGGACATCAGGCACTGGAGAGAAGTGTCACATGACCAGCACACTGTATCAGAGCTTCTTGACACGAGACTGAATTCTACAGATCTCTCATTTACCTGAAGACTATGAATGTCACCAGGCATTGGTGGCACATGTGCCTTTAATCCTAGCACTCAGGAGGCAGAGGCAGGCAGATTTCTGTGAGTTCAAGGCCGGCCTGGTCTATAGAGCGAGTTCCAGGACAGGCTCAGGCTCCAAAGCTATACAGAGAAACCCTGTCTCGAAAAGGAAAAAAAAAAAAAAAAAAAAAAAAAAAAAAAAAAAAAAAAAAAGACTATGAATGTCACCCAGAGCACACTCCTCCAAATATGCATGGCTGTTGTGAAAAATTACAAATTCATTTAGGATTGGATGTTCCTGTGCAGTGCTACTCTGCCCAAACACTAGACTAATGCTCCAATTTTGATGATTTTGATCTAACAGGTTCTCAAGGTGGGGAAGTGCTGGGCTTGCAGCTGCTCTCACCACAGGAAAAGGAAAATTTCAGTTGTGCCATGCTGGTGGCTGCCCTGATATAACCAGCCTCAGTGAGAGTAAGCTGGCATCCTCTGTTCCATGGGCAACCTGGAGAAACTTCATGGGGACCTTCCTGAGTCTAAGTGGGAAGTTGGCTGATTACCCTCTCCAAACAGCTATGAAATGGAATGGGACTTAAGAGAAAACAGAAAGCCTGGACAGCTGAGTCCAGCACCAACTGTTTTGTGCACTGCTCATCTCACAGTGAACACAACATTTCAGCTCGGCCTTGTGTACTGGTTCTGTACCCAGGCCCAGGCCCAGGCCCAGTTGGACCTTGCCACTGACTACAGCCAACCTTTCCAGAATCTCTCCCTGGTTTTCAGACCATCACTACTGGGGAGGGAGTGCCCTCTTCCAAAAGCACATTAGCTAACTTGGCCTGGCCCACAGCTGCCTCACTTTAGAAATTTGTGGGAGAACTCCTCATAAATGGTAGAGAATGGCAGACTGGATCTACTCCTGAGGGACTCCCAAGGTGAAGCAGCCAGGGTATTGGAAAGCTCACGGGCTTAGGGTTTCGTGAGAGATGCAATCATTCCATATCTTCCATGATGAGGCCCTGACAGTGAGTGGCTGAGAGTTCAAATCACAGCTCCTGCACACATACCTGAGTAACCTTGGGCACCTTACTTATCTGTTCCAACTGGCAGGGATATTATAAGACTACACCCCTTGGAGGGGGTGCTGGGTTAGGACTCTTTCCAGTCATGCCTGCCCTTCTCTTCAGAGATAGATCTGGCTCTGTGGGTGTTCATTAGGACATCACTCGGTTTTCTGAGCATGTAGGAGATATAGACATGGTGCTGCCTCTGTGGGGCTGGTGAAACATGTAAGACAGAGAGCCCTGGTCCAGATGGGGGTGGATAAGTTAACTAGTGCTACCTCAGTGAAACACCTTCTGACAATATGGATCCAAATAAAAACTCCATGTGGCCATTGTCCCAGCCCAAAGTAATCTGTGCAAAGTCAGTCCCCTGTAGCAGTAAGCACTGGAGTTCCCTAAGTGTCCAGCCAAGGGACCAACAACAATGGGAGTAAAATCAGAAGAAAGCTAGAACCAATTACATGAGCAAAGCTTCATCCTTTGGGCTGCTGGCCACCTGCCTCCACCTCAGTGTGACTGGATGGAGACAGGCTGCCTAGAGATTGCAATTTCCTATATCCCGCACTCTTTTGGGTACAAAGAATACTAAGGCCCCCACAGGGTATAGAGTTGGACATGACCACTGTCTACACAGATCTTCACGGGTGGGCAGCTGTCACCCAGGCAGTGAGAACCCCAGGGCTGGTGTTCAAAGGCACTCTTAGTTTTGTGTGTCCTTCCTCTCCCTTTTGTGTGGCCCAGCAATACATTCTCCTGTAATCTTTCCAACAAGACAATATGTAAAATGTACAGCCAGATGCCATCCAGGGTTTGTGAACCCAAAGACTAGGTAGGACTGCTGAAGATAAGGGACCAAATCCTACCCCTAACCTGAGCTGTGAGGCCCTGTGCAAGTAGAGATTAAAAGAGATCATATGGACAAAGCTGTCAGAGCAGCCCTGAGTAGACCTGGGACCTCTTCATCCTTTTAAAAGGTAAATATTGACATACTTTTTTATAGCAGAGGCAAAGTGCTGGAAATTCCAACTGGTCTTTGCTGGCTGCAAAGGTGTGGCCAGGAAGATAGTAACTCCTGGGAGTCATATAAGTCTGATCCCCATCCTCCCACCAGCTGGTTACTGTTAGGGTGGCCAGACACACCATTTGAGCACATAGGCCTCATGGCAGTGGCCTGAGCAGAGTCCTGTCACATGTGTCAACTCTGGGTGGAGCTGACCTGGCAGACTGGCTGGAGGCCCTGCAGCCCCAGGCCTGTGGAAGGTTTTGGATAGCTTGCTGTGGTCTACAGCCTGCTTTTTCCAGAGTGTCCTCACAAGAGTCTTGGGAAATAAACACCAAGTACCCAAGACCCTGGGACTGACTGGCTCTGTGACCTCACAGAGTTAACTCTCTCTGGGCCTGTGATTCATCACCCTTTAAATAGGGACAGCAGTTAAACATCCACCTCCCAGGACCGAGAGAACCACTAAGAAACAGAAATACCTGTCACTGACCAGTCTCACAGACTTTCCAGGTACTGGCCTCCGTTCTGAGCATCAGTCACATTTTTGTCAGCACTCATTTTACAGACAAGGCACAGAAAAGGTCTTAGGGCATTTGCGTATTTGATGAAAGATCTAACACCATTACATAAATCATGCTGGGGTGGTGGGTTGACCCAGAGGCAAAGCCATGGCATAAGGTTCTACATGTAATTGAGGTATAAGTCCCATATTTTCGGATGTGACTGCAGCAATGTTTTCATCCCCAGAGAAACCATAAGGAACACAAGCCCTCTACCTTTACAGAATACAATTAAATCCTGAGAGTCCAAAAGATGTCTTGGGAGCAGCAAGACTTGGATTTAAATTGAAGCCTGGTCCCAACTCTCTAGTCATGGCAGGGACACTGGGCAGGACCTTCAGAAAAGAAAGGTCCTTTTAGGGATGCAGGGGCTCCATTCAAGCTAACATTTCCTTTGTGGTCACTGTCTGGCACACCTGACCCGCTGTCTACTTGGCCACCTTCATGCCAGCTATAGGAGCTGAGCAGACTGTTTTACACACAGAGAAATTGTGGCCCACTGAAGACAGAGACTTCCTCAAGGCTCTGAAGCTTACTTCCTGACACCTCTGAGCTTTCCAATATACTATACGGCCCCTCTACCCTCTCTGACACCCACCCATTCATGCATTTATTCTCTACTCATCCATCTATTTTTCATCATCCACCTGTTTACCCACCACCCACCTGTCCATCCACCTTAATCTGCCCAACTATCCTTCCATCTGAGAAGCAGTTCTCAAGTGTCTACTCTCTGCTATACAGGTGCTAGGGACGAAGCAGTAGGAGACAGCAAAAGATCAATACCCTTGTAGAAAACAGTTGAGTGCTGATGAACAGGCAAAGGCTGGACTTACTCCTGGGAAGGACACAGGATCAGATGGATAACCCTGAGGAAGTCCTGAGGGATATGCAGAATTAGCGAGGGGAAGGGCAAAGGCCAGTGAGGTTGAGAGGCTAGGTCTGAAAATGTGGGCTCTTAAGTTGGGTGTGAGAATGAGACAGGTGGAACCGAGATCACAAATGTGCCAAGTGGCAGTGAGCTGCAGATTACAAACAAGATCAGGATGACACTACCAGATATATGTATGTTATGATTCATAGAGGGTATAGTGAGGGGTAAATAATGGAGCTCAGTTAGGATGACGCTGGATTATCTCCTGGAGAGCAGTGATGGGGTCAGACTACTAACCTGCTAATGTATGTCCTCAAGTATGACCTACAACTCTTGGTGTGCCATAACCAGGGAGGGCCAATACTGACAGGTAACCCAGCACATGTCTGAAGCTCAGAGGACAAAGGAGTCTCACAGCATGGGACTCAAAGCCTACCAAACTCTCATGTCCAGCTAAGGATGGTGGGATCTGAGGCCTGCCTGGTGGTGGCTACCCTCCTCAAGTGTCCTTCTTGATCTCACTGGGAATCAATGGGAGGGAGAACCACTCCTAGTACAGGGTGATGGAAGGCAGGTGTTAAGACATAAAGAATAAAGTTCCCTTAGATGACGAATAGCTGTGTGTGGCAGCCCTCTGGGCAGCTTTAAGGATAGATAAGCCCTTGCTATGCTATGAAGGAAGAGCATCTCCTAGTAATGGTTGTGGATCTATGCAAAGGTAAACAGGAGAACTGAAAATGCCTCATATCCTCTGTGGGGGCTCTGCTATGTTTTGATGCCCTCCTCTTCAAGTATGCCCATCTTCCTTGCATACTAGATGGGCTCCAGGTCCACACAGCCTCCCAGGCTCCTTGTCCATTTTCCTTCACAGCCTCCAGAACCTCCACCAACAAAAGATCTTCTCCCACACAACTGCATTTAGAGATGCCCATTTGCTGCCCTAAGAAACTCGAAAGCACAAACCAGTCCTCTGATGGACGTGTGAGTTGGGGCAGGAGGGGTCAGGCTATGGAGAGCCTTATGTCTGTCAAATGAATGAGTGGATAAGTAGACCAATGAAGTTGCACTCTCAAGCAAAGCCATTGCTGTTTTTGTTAGCCTGTGAAAAACATGATTCCCTAAAGTTTTTAAGAACATGGCAGACAGTTTCCAGACCCTCATCGTGGTGCCTGGGCTGCGGAACTCAAGTGGGGTCTGAGAACCCCTAGGCCAGGCTCCTTTCTACATGTTAGGTATTCCAAAGACCCTCTTCAGAACCCTGTCCTCACTTGAGACACTACCGGGAATCCCTCTGTAACCTGTGAGTGTCAAAGACTGGGATCTGTGGGAGCTTCCTTGACCGTATGGAGTGGGCAGGGGAGTGGGGAGGTGTCTGCACAGGCAGAGCACATACCTACTCATAGGCTGGTGTCTCTGAAGCTCAGGAGAGCAGGGTGTTTGTCATCTGCTGAGGACTACGGGGATGGTTTAAGACAAAATTTAAGCCCATTAGTGCTTAGCTAGCAGCAGCAGCAGCAACAGCAAAAATGAAGATGGCAGGATGTGTGAGAGCCATAAACTGTCAGGGTCAGCGCCACCTCTCTCCTTAGACCTGGCTCTCACCTACCCTCTGCCAGCAGTGCTGGGTACCCTGTCCTCTCAGACATCAGTATCACTGGCAGCTCTGCCCCCTGCCCTGGCCAATCTTGGAAATCCAGCTCCTGGGTCATCATGTGACCAGAGCTGGCAGGCTGAGCCATAAGAAAGGAATCTGCCAGGGAGCCTGAGTATGGCAGAGACAGCAGCTCCTTAATCTGGTTCCTTTGATAACTTCTGTCTTTTTATGCACACGCAAGGATCGCAGCTCTACCCTGCTCAGCCGTCTCCCTGCAGCTAATGCCTGACAGCTCTGTTTATGTCTCCCCGTAATTCTGCAGCTTTATGGTTTTTTTTTTTTCTTTCCTTTCCGGGGCCATTAAGCTCACAGCTACAGGCTCCATCCCCTGCCCCCGCCTGCCTTTGTCCTTGAGGCCTAGCTGCCCCAAAGCTCTTTGGGAGATAGGCTGTTCCCTCCTGGCTAGTGGATAAGAATCCTGAACCCCAGACCTTGTCTGGAGGCCTCACTCAGGCCAGTTCCAAGCTCTCCTGATACCAACTCCTTCATCCTTCCATCCCTGGTTATTTTGGCCTATTCCCAAGGCAGATCCCACAGCTGGTGGCCTGGATGGACTGGGTGAGCCCACAGCCCTGCCCATCTTAATCCTAATTCTGTTTTCCCTCTGTTGCCCCCTTGGCCTCTCTGAGGACAAAGACAAAGACCCCTGGACCCATCACTCTTCTTATACTCTCAACTGCCCCTCAAACTGCTCAGCACCATCATCCAGCCTTCTGAATACTAGATGGCCTGTCCCTGTCCTATCTCCCTCATGGATGGGTACCAAGACATCTTGCCTGTCTTTGCCACCTGGCACTACCCACCTAGCCCAAGAAGACTAAGAAAGTGTCCCTATTGTATATGCTTCCTTTTCTTTTGTCTATGGCCCAAGGCTTGACCCTTTAACTCAGTTTCAACCATATCATCTCACACCTCCTCAGAATGTGTGGCCAAGAGTTTTGAAATGGCCAACCAGACCCTTATCCCATGTGACCTTGATAAGCACCTGACCTCCTCAGGGTAAAGTTCTCCTCTGCATAGGACATCAGGCAGAAAGAGCTGTGGGAAACTTGATGGAACTCTGCTGTCTGCTGCCAGGAGTCAAGGAAGCTCAGTGAAGCCCTTGGTGAAAACAGTGAGATCTCATAAGTGATGGCAGAGCTGTACCATGAACATGTTATTTCTGAATATGAATCCTGGGCAGCCAACTTGGTTGCCAGGGGTCATGGACACACCTGAGAAGTGTCCTGAGATCCCTGGAGTCCTGATGAGCACTGCAGTAGGACCAAGAGTTAATGCTGACCCATTCCTGTGGCCAGCTATGCCCATCCCCCAGCTCCATCACTGACAGCAAGATACTCCCTTCACCAAGCAGTTACCAGCTGCAAGCACATACTTTCACCAAGGCAATTGGCAAATAGCCACCAGACTCTAGGCTGGGTTGGGACTAGGGTTCAAAGCTGCAAATCCCTTGGCCAAGAGGTGGGAACATGCTTGCTGGAGGCAGCACCAGCCAGGTCCTTGGTACCCCACTGACTACATGCCCAGTAAGTGCTGTCCAGTGCCTGCTCTGACACAAGTATCACCAGGCTTTCTTTCATCTAAGAAGGGCAAAGTCAGGTCTCTGAAACTGGCAATGTATCCATATTCTCTAAGTAGAGCCTAAGAATGACCATCAGTCTCTCTCCCTGCACACAGGCAAGCATCAAGGCTCAGAGAAATCACTGATTCCTGTAAGATCACACAGCACGGCAAGTCCTCCAAATCCCAGCCCACAGTATTGCTCTTCCAAAGAGCTTTTCTTGTTACAACAAATGCAGGGTTCAATATATAATGAAAAAGGCACAGAAGCAGGTAGATGTTCAGCACAATCCCAATTTTGTGACACAAAAAGCTGACATCAATGTCTTTTCATCTAAGAGGTTGGAACTATTTTTTTTCCCATATTTTCCACCAAGGTTTCTAAAAAGACCAGTAGTTCTGTGTTTTCTAGAATGAATGAGGGCAGGAGCTGGCATAACCAAATTCTGGTTAATAAAACATTGCCATAGATATAATGTAGACATCATACATCCTCCTAGACCAAGAGCATAATGTGCCAGTTTTACCCTTTGGTGGTCTGGCCTCTCTGTCCATCTTTGCTGATTTAGAAGGTTCCTTGGAACCTGAGGTTCCTCCACAAGACATAAGCATCCTGGATTGTATATGCCTGTGGGAACAGCAGGATCCTTCCCTGTACCTGGATCTGGACCTGCTGGGGAAGGAAATCTCTCCCACTGTATGCTATGCTGTGCTGTCCAGCCTGCCATGATGGGCCTCACCTGTCTCCATCTTCCCTTTCTTCCCCGTCATTCTGATTATATTGGGGTGGCCCACAGCCCTGGTGCTTAGGGAATTCAGACCCACTGCAGGGCCAGGCTGGGCTAACATTCCCAACACAGCTCCGACACTCCTACCAGCATTCTGTAGACAGCGCTGGACCACCCCTACCCAGAGGGGCCCCTGGGCCTGTGGCCTGAGAGCAGCTGACAGCTCCTTAATAGAAACAGGCCACCCTGAAGTCTGAGTGACACTGTACTGGTCTGACAAAGATGCTGAGGCTCACATCAAAGCCTCATTTTTCTTCCTCCTGTTAGGCACTGAAATCATTTACATAAAGAGCCCCACATGGGTCTGCAACAAAGATGCATTTCTCCCCAATCCCTTTCAACCTCCCAGACACTGCCTGTCAGACCTGGTCCCTTTCCTGGGACAGGTGTCTAAGGACCCCTGTACTTGGGTCATCTAGACATAGGACTGGGGAAGCCAATGGAACATTGACCGTGATACAGTTTCTAGTTTTTTTTGATGGTGAGAGGGAACAAACCCAAGGCCTACAACATTTAGGGGTTGCACCACTGAGCCACATCCTCCCCCCTCTTAACTTCTTTAAAAACAAAAAACCAGGTGGTGGTTCCTGCACATGTTTGAACCCAGCACTTGGGAGGCAGAGGCAGGCAGATCTCAGTGAGTTCCAGGACAGCCTGGACTTTGTCACAGAGAAACCCTGTCTTGAAAAACCCAACGAGAAAAGAAAAATACTAACCAATCTATAAGAATCTTAGTCAAGACAGAAGGGTGTCTGGGAAGAGCAAGCCAGCTATAAGCAGCAGCTTTCTGTGAGAGTCCACTCCCAGGCATCTGGCTCTGCTGCGCAGAGGCTGACTGAACTACTGGAGTCAGGCCTGCATGCCAGATCTTCCCAGTGGCAAGTTCATAGTCAGCAGCTGCTGTGCCTGTCATTTCTTCAGCTCATTCTGGGTGGTCCAGGGCAGCTCCTAAGCAGTCTTGTTCTCTGACAGCTAGGACCTAAAACCTTCAAGCCTTATTTCTGAGCAAATGAGCTCTCTTGGCTCCTCTTTTAAGGGCAAGTCTCACCACCCATGAGTAAAAATACCTAGATGCTTGTCCCAAGAGCCTAGGTGCAGAGAGAGAAGCAGGGCCCATCCTGGTTCAGATGTTCCTGAACTAGTTCATCTCCCACATGTCAGATCGGTCTCTGGGTGTGTGTGTGTGTGTGGAGGGATCCTTGCATGTGCAGTCAATGAGTTCTGCATAGTCAGGTATTGCATAACTACTTTTGCCAGGGTCTAAAATGTGCTGGAGTACCACCATGTGACTTATATACTAAGGCCTACTTGTTGCCATTTGGGGATCAATGTTCCACATTATGTGTACAGAACTTACTTTATGGAATTTTTAAGGGCTCCTTCAAAAATCTTATTTTCTGTGTATAGTATGTCTCCCTAAGCTCAAGGAAAAAGATACTACACAGGAACATTTCTGAATTCTGAGGCTGATGAAACCATCCTCTGTCAAGGGAAGCAGAGGCAGGCAGATCTCTGTGAGTTCCAGACCAGCCTGGTCTACAGAGTGAGTTCCAGGATAGACTCCAAAGCTACACAGAGAAACCTTGTCTCAAAAAAAAAAACAAAAAAACAAAAACAAAAACAAAAAAAACAACAAAAACAGGGGGAATGGGGGTAGAGGTGGGGGGCAAAGGGACACACACCTTTAATACCAACACTCAGGAGGCAGAGGCAGCTGGTCTACATAGTAAGTTCCAGGACAACCAGAGCTACGTATTGAGACCTTATCTCCAAAAAACCAAAACCAAAACAGAAAATAAATAAATAAAAAGAAATAAGGGAGGGAGGAAGGAAATAAAGAAGGAAGGAAGGAGAGAGAGAGAGAGAGAGAGAGAGAGAGAGAGAGAGAGAGAGAGAGAGAAAGAGAAAGAAAAAAAGAAAAAAAATTGTATGTAGGCCAATGTTTGTAGGTTTTGGTACTATACAGAGTTTCAGGCATCACTGGGGTCTTAAGGTATATTCCCTGGGATGAAAAGAGACTATTATTCATGCTCATTATTGGTGGCCTGTCATTTTTGTGCCTGTTGTGAGGTTGGTATCATGGCAGAAGCATGGGGAGCAAACTGCTGCCTCAAGTAGAAAAGGAAAGGGAGAGTCTCAGTGGCCCTTTGATCATGGGTTCCTAGTGACCTTAAGATGTTTTATTATTCTCTGCCTTCCCAAAAGGGTCAAGATGAGGACACATGGGCCTTTGGGGGGGCATTTAAAATGTTCAACCAGGAGTAATGCACACCTGCGACCCCAGTACTCAGGGATCAAGGGGGTTTCAAGGTCAAGGCACTATCCCAGAAAACCAAGTCCCGGTATGTGCTCCATGGCAGTGCATGTCATATGTCCAAGGTCCTGGGTTCCATCTCCAGCACTAAGTCTGGAGAGAGAAAGAACCCAAATTTTTGCATATGCAATGACAGCTAAAATAGCAATAAAAAAAAACAAATCACTGCTACCCACAATATGGACAAGACACTGAGGAAAGCAATCAAGACATGTGCCTGAAATCTGAAGGCAGACACATGACCCTCTGGTGGAAACACCTGAGAAACATGGCAGACTTCTGGAGCTGGTGATGTTGCTTTTCTCACCTGGAAAATCAGTTACACAAAAGTGTTTGCTGTATGCAAAAATTTATCTGCTGTTCACTTATGAGCCATGTTCTTCCTGTAGGCCAGCCAATGAAAAGTAGGAAGTAAAGCAGGACTACAGCTATGGCCCAGTGGCAGACCATTTGTTCAGCATTCGTGAGACCCCAGGTTCAACCTCCAGTACATGTTCCCCAAAGTGAAACACAAGATCTTGGACTCCTTTATTCAAATCTACTGTGGCACTTAACTCTGCTCAGGGTAAGTTACAGAACCAGCTTGGAGGCTGAAGAAGACACAGTGTCTGCCTTGTATGTAGGAGGCTCCAGGTTTGATCCTTAGTACCACCACGCATGTAATCCCACCATTCAGGAGATAGACGCAGGAGGAGAAGATGTCCATGGTCATCTTTGGTTACAAGAAACTGTATGAAAAGATCCACTTGACCTGCATGGTCAACATTAATACCCTCTCCTAAACACCTCCTATGCAAGTATGCACCCTCAAAGAAGTCAAGCTGGTCATGTGGCCTAATGGGTCATAGATATTAGAATGGAGATGACAAGTGCAATGCAGCCATATGCCTGTCTCTCTTTCTCTGTGAAATGGAGGCACTTCAGATGACTGCTGCTCCATCTGCCTGCCCTAATCGCTGGATGATGTCAGTGAGCCATCTTTTGGTCCCAACATAGACACACAGAATAAGTAAGAGAGAAAATTGTGCTGGTATTCAGGATATTTGTATCGAGGCACATCTAGGCCTTCAGACTACTCTAAGGGCCTTCAGCATTCTCGGTGGCCTGTATCCTGACATCTCTGGCTTTGCAAATCAGAAACATTCCGGGTTCCAAGGAATGCACACTAGGCTTGCTTGAGTGTCATAGCTTCCCTGAGCTGAGTGAGTTTGGTGATTGTCTGGGGGCTAGAGAGATGGATTAGCAGTTAAGAGCACTTGCTGTTCTTTGGAGGACCCAAGTTCAGTCCCTAGCACCCATCTAAAACATCTGCAAACATCTGTAACTCCAGCTCTAAGAGCTCTGACACTTCAGCCTCTGAGTACACATGGACTCAAATGCACATACCTCCATGTAGGCACACACCTACACATAATTAAAAATATTTTTTTTAAAAAGTCTGGTGTCTGTCTCTATACCCAATTTCCTATCCTTACTCTATCCACTTCATTTCTCTGCCAATTTGAAGGCAGAACAGTGGTAAGTATCAGTTACTAGTCCCCACAGAACAGCGTGAAAGAGAGTGAGGTACAAGGCACAAGGACTCCTGACTTCAAAGGCAACTTTGCCCATGCCCACAAAGCCTGCACAGCATAGGTTCCAAGACCCTTTGGAGAAGCCTGTGCTCAGAGAGTGCAGCTCAGCTTAGTCCATGGGTGCCAAGGGTGTTTGTTATTCCTATCTAATGGGCAACCAACTGCTTAGAAAAGGGAGGGGTGGAACTCAGAAAATGAATTGAGGAACACAGGACACTGCCATTGGCCAACCCATTTCAGGTCATGTGAGCTGGAATCCCAAGGAAAGATTTTTATCCCCGAAAGAAGGCTTCACAGAGGCCATGATTCATAGCCCAATGCTACACTGGCCTTGAAGCCCTAGCAACATATGAGCAGGAGGCTCTGTGCAACTCTCATCACCTCTACTGGTCATGAGACCACCCCAAAGGCACAGAGGTAGATGGGAGCGGGAAACAGGGAGGGAATCTGAGGCACATGATGGCCCGTGTTCTGGGGGCTCCTGGTTCTATTGCATTTGTTTCTGTGTACCCTTCCTCCCCAAGGAACAACCATTGCTAGTCATGGTCACAGCTAGGAGAGTTACGAGCAAGTACACCGCCCTCATCTGTGTTACCACAGGACTCGAAAACTCAGAAAGTGTGATCCATTTGTTCAAAGTCATACACAGGGGTGTAAGAGGGAGAGGCTAGAGAGATGGCTCATAGCTCAGAGATTGGAAGCACTAACTTGAGAGGACTCAGGTTCAATTCCCAGCACCTACATGGTGGCTCACAGCTGCCTGTAACTCCAGTTCCAGGGGAACAGACACCCTTACTCAGATATGCATGCAGGCAAAACACCAATGCACATTAAAAAAACAACAAAATCACACAGGAAGCTGTGCTGGCAGCTTTCTTACTGCCTGGAGAGTGTCCTCTTCAAGTCACACGGAGGCCCCAGTTCAGCCAATGCAGTGTTGGAAGTAGGTGACACTTAATTTTCTCCCCACTCTTCTTCTGCACATGTTACTATGACTTCTCAGGCATACAAACAATCCCTTCCCCCTTATTCCCGCTGTCTACTTGGATCTTCTTATAACCTAAAGCTATTTCCTGACTGACTCTTCTGCCTGCCTGCTTGCCAAATCCCATCCCTGCAGCTCACCACTCTCAAATTTCCTGCCTTGTGCACTTACATGCTTGTTGTTAGGGATAAAACCCAGGGCTTCGTACATACTACACACTCTACCACTAGGTCCCAACCCTGACTCTTCAGTTCGATGGGAACTCTTGAGGGCAGGACTCCACCTGTCAATCAGGGCACACAGGAAAACATGCTGCTTCAGTGATGAGGTGAACGCTGACTCCGCAGCTCTGAACAGTACAGAAAGCAGCTGACTGCAGTGAGACTGTCTGCTGGTGGTGTTCAGCCTCAGGAGTTCCTACTCATGGCACCTCAGCTCCCTCCAACAATGATGCCCACTACAAACCCCTTCAAGGGCCTTCTTGCATCCCCAGGTTTTGTATACATTGGGAACACTATCCTAGGATGCTCTACCCTCTCCACTTGCCTGGCACACTGTTTATGGGTTGTCATCTTCACACAAGGGTCATCTCTCCTCAGATCATAGTTGATTCCCCCCTGGAAACCCTATCCCTTGTGGCAGTAGCTTCCTCCAGGTCATAGTTCCTGTTTCTGTCATAGCACCCACCCACTAGCATACTCACAATGCAGTTTGGGTTCCAGAGGCAGAGTCTTGATTACACAGAAATCTAAGAAATTGCTGAAGTATCTAGCACCCACCACCCAAGGATGGTAAAAGAGAGACCAAGGGCAGTGTTCATTTGCCAGACCCTTACTGCAAGAAGAAGCACACATGCAATCTTTGGGCAGTTGGGGCCAGAAAGGGAAAAGGATCTTTCTGGTGAGGACTTTATATGCTGGAAGTCTAATATCAATTATAACTTTAAATGCCTTCATAGGGCTTAAGAGAGCTAAGAAAATCAAAGCCAGGCAGCACAGCAGGATGCTACTACCTGCCACATTACTGGGTGGGGCTGGGCCCTTTCCAAAGCAGAACACAGAGCTACTCAGGACTCAGCTGGCCACACCTTGATATTAGGAGTCTTTAGAAGGCAGACAGACTAAGCCCTGGTATGTCTGGCTCTAAAGGCCAAGCCCTCTCCAGGTCACTGATTCCTATCTACCTTCTAACATGATGCTGCTGAGTATACAGCTAGAACTGCCTAGTCATTTGTCTATCCTCACCCACTGTGACACTGTAGAGCACAAGCCTGCAGCCCTGGTCCGAGCAATAGACTGAAGGTGAGGTTGTTTCTTGTTTTGTTTTTCCCCTTTGGGGGTAGGAGGGATGACAGTGTGTCATGTGGCCCAGACTAGTCTTGAATTCACTACATAACTGAGGCTTGGCTTTGAACTCCTTTCCCTCTTGCTGATACTTCCTAAGTTCTGGGACTCCTGGAATGTGCTATAACCCAGTCCTATAATTAAATGAACAGAAGTTATACACTTAATTCCCTCATATACTATCCCCTAACCCACCTACTCCAGAAAGCCCCCTCTGCACTGTGTGCCCCATGCCCTGACTATCCAGGGCCAGCACTCATGGCTCAGCATGTCTCCAAACCTGCTTGCTTACCTTGGAGATACTGGCCATTGGTTTCTTTCCCTGAACCTTCCTTAGGTATGCATGGAGAGCTATGCTAGGTGCAGAGTATAGAAGCAGGCATTAAAAGCCCAACTCCTCCTTAGAAATAAATAGGCACTGAGCACTCGGTCTGCTTGCCTTTTCGTGGCTCACTTTTCTCCATTTATCCTTTGGGGAGGGCCCTTGTATCCCTGTGTACCCCAGGGTAAGGTTTGCCAAAAGCTGTGTTACCTAGAGTACCACTCCCACCTTTAAAAATACAAGTTGCCTGATTCAGGCTATGATTCAAATGTGACCTGGCACTAGGGGAGAGGGAAGACTACAAGAAAATCCATTTTCCTAGGATTTCCATTTGCTGAATTTTCTAGAATTAACTATCTTATTTATTACTACAAAGAGGGCCTGCCGACACTGACCCCATGGCTGAATGAAGTCCTAGGCTTTTTGTTATTTTGTTTTGTTTTAGTTGGGGGGTGTGTATAGAGGGTCAGAGGCTGATGTCATGTCTTTCTCAATTGCTCTCCACCTAAGTTTTGAGACTTAACTCGGAGCTCAATGATTTGAGGGAGCTGGCTGGCCAGAACACTACAGGGATCCACATGTCTCTACCTCCTTAGCAGAGAGATTATAAGTATGTACCACCTTGCCAGCTTTTCTTAACGGATGGCAAACACTTTATTCCCAGCCATCTCCCAAGCCCCTGTCTTTTCTGACAGGTACTTGCTGGCAGGCCATTCTGCCCCAGGAAAGGCCCACATGGTCCAGGCTCTTATCAGAACCAAGACCAAGGTTGTACTCTCTACCCAACATAGGGCTGGGCATGTAGCAAGGGCCTAATTGAACTTCTGCAGACCCTTCTCTCCTAATTTGTACAATGAATACAACAAGCTAGCAGCCATTTCCCCCCACCCCAACCCCCTTCTGCCTGACCCTCTTTCTTGAGTGGGTTCTTGGTATACACATTGATTCTTGTACTCCACTGCAATTAGAGCTTGACACCACTGTCTCCTACCAAACCGGATTCGACAGGGACTAGGCCTTTTGTCTTTGTTTTAAATCCCTGGTGCTTAGAAACTGCCTGCAGACAAACAGTCACTCAGGAACGTCTAGCTGACAGGTGGGTGAGTCTGTAAACAACATCTGCACAGCTCTTAGCATCTATGAAGCCTTTTCCTGTCTTCCTTCTCAGACCCCCATCCCCACCCCTAGGCACTGCCTCAGAAGGCTTCAGAAGCCTTTTCTGTGGCCTAGAGCTGGGATCTGCAAGGAGCTTCCAGTAGGGATCAGCAAAAGCATCTAGGACCCTCTTTCAGCAGGATGCCTGCTGTTTCCTTAGCCAAGAGATACTTCTCCACCAGTTTCTGGAGAGGCTGGCAGGTGCTCAGGTGGCCAACAAGTATGGCCCAGAAACTGGCTGGCCCAGACATCAGCCTACAGCCACCAGGATTTGGTGGTTGAGTGCAGCTCTACCAGTGAGTCTTGGTAACAGTTGCTATGTAAAACGCTCGAAGGGGGAATTTACTGTCAGCGTTAATAATAGATGAAGGTTTCAGAATTTTTGATGCCTTACGTTCTAAGCCGTTTGATTTATAATGTCTCTGGAAAGAAAGAGATGAGGGCACAGTGAAGGAGGAGGTCTAAGAAGGAATTGGGAGCTCATTCCTTTCCCAAAGATGGGGAACCAGAGGCCCTGAGAAGGGAAGCCTCTGGGCCACCTACCTCCTAGATATTACAACTTGAGGAAGCTTTCAATGGACCTCACACACTGTGCTGGTCCATGAAAGGGGAAACCAAGTCTGGGCACTTCCTGCCAGCATCCGGGATTGTTTTGGTGGATTGCTGCCTCTTATGAGCACAAGCAGGTGTATTTCATATAGGTCCCAGAAGCAGCACTTACTGTGTCCATGGCAGGAGCCTTGTGGGGTGGATTACAGGCATCACAGAGCCAATGTGCAAGTCCCAACTTCCCCTGCTCAGCTACAAGTGGCAGGGGCTGCTACCGGGAAAATGGTCTTTAAGTTGGGCAGGTAGTCTGCTACAAAAGGAGGACTGTTTGCTTGTGGTTCCACTGCCTGGGAAAGCCTTAGAGACGAAGGGGCTACAGAAAGGAGAAACATGGGCAGAACCTAGGCTTCCTGGAGGCAACAGATAGGTCAAGGCTGAGGCCACTGTGGCCAGGGATGCCTTGCTGGTAGACACCCAATGCTATGCTGGCTTCAGGTACTCTCCCCCACCCTTCACACCTGCTTATCCTGCCTATCCAGGTATGGGAAACCTTCCTCAGCTAGACTGAGCCTTCTCTGTGCCCAAGAAGGCAGAAGCAGCCTGGGCCATGGTCTACACTCCTCCAACTGTCCCCACCTGAAAAACTGGAAGCATTTGGCCCTGCCTCTCAGGCCAGGAGTAATCCACACCACACTACCCTGCTCCAGGTTCCCTTGCCCCTCAAGCAAGGTGGAGATAGCCTTTTTGATCCTAATGTACAGTGTGAATGGCAGAATGTGTAGGTCAGCTCTTCAGTGGTGAGATAGATATAAATAGATACACAGATATAGATATATAGATACACACACTTCATCAGTGCCACAAACCTGAGTTATTGAAAGGGGAAGGTAACTTAAGATGACAGACAGAGGTATGCCACATATTTTTGTACAAAACACTCCAGGTGCCAGGCTTGCACACAGGCCAGCATACAGCACGTATTATCATAAACTTCTTTGGTCCCAGCTTCTTCTCAGCATGGTGGCCTTTCCACAAACAGGTTTGCCCTGCCTTCCAAACACCCATCCCAGATCTGATAATTCCCTGAGATCAAATGAGAAATGTGTGTGCGCACCCAAGCTTATGTTTCAGCAGAAGAACAACTTTTCTCCAATTTCCAGAGTATTCAAAAGTATCTCCAACTTGAATGTGGACCTAGGACCCAGGAAAGATGAGGTAGAAGAGGCTAAGGCTTAAATGTGTCCAGGGTCACAAATGCCTGTTATCTTATTTTCCAAATGGTGGGATTTAATAGTCTGAGATTGTGCCCAGGGAGGTCATTCAGTCAGCAAAGTGCTTGTCATGCAAGCATAAGGACCAGAGTTTGATCCCCAGGAGAGCCTGTAATCATCCTAGGACTGAAGAGGTGGAGACAAACGGTCCTGGACTAATGAGCAGGCCCTGGTTCATGTCTCAAAAACCCAAAGTGAGGCCAGCTGAGGTGACGTACACCTTTAATCCCAGCACTCAGGAGATTGTCCCTAGGGACAGCTTAGGCAGCAGGGGAACCCTGCTGACAGGCAAGACTCTGGTCTCTGTTCAGCCTCTTTCTGGACAGGTATCTTGAACCTGGTTGCAGCTGGATTGAAGGGAAGGTCTGATAAATACTGGAGGCTGCTGCGTGATGCACACCCTAGCCTGGTGCCATCTCCTGGTCAAGAACAGAGCCCTGGCCTGGAGGTGTGTTTGTCATTGGGTATCTAACAGTACAGGAAGGCAGAGGTCCCTGGGGCTTCACTGCAGGACCATGTCACTCCACCAGCTCATACTCAGTACTAATGGATGACACACCATCTTTGCTCCCATGGACATACTTTTAAAATTGCATATGCTGTTCTTTTTGCTAGGTGTGGCAACCTTCTCTCCCACCTGGTTATTTTCTAATTGTCACTGAGGTGACCAGGTTAGCCCCTTCTCTGCTCTTTTTTTTATTATTAAATTTATTTTTTATTTTTCACTTGTATTGGTGTTTTGCCTGCATATATATCTGTGTGAGGGTGTCAGATCTTGAAGTTACAGACAGTTGTGAGCTGCCATATGGGTGCTGGGAATTGAACCCAGGTCCTCTGGAAGCAGGGTCAGTGCTCCTAACTGCTGAGCCATCTCTCCAGACTCTCCCCTTCTCTGCTCTTTAGCTTACAGGTACCACACAGGAGATTTTTTCACATGGTTGCATCTGTTAATGTAATATGACAATGGGTATAGAAAGTACCTAGCACATGGTGCAAAGTAAGCATTTAAAATGTAGACATGACTGGGGTATGGCTCAGTGGTAGAGCCTTCCTAACACACAGAGGACCTGTGTTCCATCCCCAGAACAATAAAAAAATAAAATAGAATTCTTAAAAACTCCTCAAACTTCTTAGAGCAGCATCATCTTCAGGAAGTCTTCCTTATACCCTATGCCTCTTGACTAGGTGTCAATTTACTGGTCCCTCAGCTCTCTATGCAGCTCTTAGTGTGACTATACACATGATAATAATGACTTACCTGGGCATCTATCTACCCACTGGTCCCAAGTAGACTGCAAAGACTTAGAGGGCAGGGACACACCTGGTGATGCAAGTCACCTGGTCTGTTAGGTGAGTGAATAAGAAGGATGGATGATAGAGGACCACCTCAGCTTCATCTTATCCTGATGGATGGAAGCACTAACCTGTCTTGTCCCAAGGAAACAAGAATACCAGTATATAAATGACACGAAACCGCAGAATTCTCAGCTTCCAACTCTGGACCCACTGTCTAGGACACCCCTCTACAATCTGTCTTCACATTCTGCCTAAAATGGGCCTGGACTCAGCAACTGCTTCCCCTGCCACTACCACTACCAGGGCTGGGGACCAGTTCCTCCATCTCCAATAAGCCTACCAGCCAGTTTCTAGATAAAAGCCAGCCTGAGCTTGGTGATGTGGGCGGGTCCATAAGCCATCCCCATCTCTTCTAGAAGAAACTCTCAGAGGTAGAGAGAGTGTGTTCACCCCAAGTAAAGCTCCTCTTTGGGAGGCCCTCCTGGCTCCCCCACCAATGCTCAGATAGGCAGTTAAAACTATCCTTAATTAGTAAGAAATGTGGTAATGAATTAATACACGCAATTTGTTTGACAGACATATCTTTTAAAAACAAAGCCAGTGTGTGAGCACTTGTGCATAGTGGAGTCTTTGCCAAATGATACTGAAAGGCAGGCTGTAACATTATCCCAGGAAGCCACCATCTTTGGGTGAGGCAGGCACAGCCAGGGGCTACTTAATGGTTGCAGGAGCTCCAAGCAAGAATCTATGGAGGAGCAGGGACAACCATGGCTCAACATACTTCCAAGACAGAAGCTGGAGGTTTACTCCAGGCTACAGGCCTCTAAACACCCCTACCCTACCTCCACCCCCAATTCTGAAGAGCAAAATGGCACTGTTCTCAGAAGAGATGCTCTGCAAGCATGTTTTCTCCCTTCCTCCTTTCTTTGTGACAATGTCTTTTTTTTCTGGGCTGAGCTGAGCACCAGGGTGACAAAAGGGATGCAAAGTGGTAGTTTTAGGACTTTAACCAGCTTCATGGTCACCAAATCACTGGAGGGTTCCTGCTACACAAAGGCCCTGGTTTAAGCAAGGCTTTAAGCAAGATTATGTAAGTGAGGGGGATGAGGCAAGATGACTCAACAGGTAAGGCACCAGTCACTAAACCTGAGTTCAATCCCTGGGGCCCACATGGCAGAAGGGAAGAACTGACTTCCATGGTATGGTGTGCATGTCCCCACACAAACACACACAGACACACAGATGTGATGTGCTGGCAGAGAAGCCTAATGGAAGTGCACCAGAACGACAAGAATCTACACGACACCTCTTGGCTCTCCATGACCTGGATTATGCCATCTCCAGTGGTCACCAAGCCCTACTCACAATTCATGACAATCTTGACAAAGCAGCCACAGTCCCCACTCTGTACCTCTATCTTACAAAGACTTCCTACCCTAAATGCTTACACTCTAATAAAGACCTACAAGGAGATGGAGTTTAAAGGCACACCATACTAGGGTGCCAGGAGACAGCACCCTACTAGTCCGCCCTTCCCTACTAGAACCCCCCAGCTTGGCCACTGGCTCTATGGATTCAGAGCTAATCAGGCCTCACCTGCATGTCTCTAGCCCTATTCTTCCCCTGCTGCTTCCAGTGCCAAGCTATCACCAGCTATTCCTGATCAGATTCTCACAATTCAGACTCCTGGGCTTCCCAGGAACTGTGATGTGACCCAGAGGGCCCCAGGACAGGAAAGTACACTGGGCACATTTTTGATAGCTGAACTCCAACGGTGTTCATGCCCAGGTAAGGGGCTGCCTCCACCTAAATCAACAGCAGCCTGAGGAAAACACTTGCCAGTAAGATTTAAAGCCCCATATCCCGTGGGCCCTCGTATTTCTCTTGGCACAAAATAGTCTGGTAGAACCTGGGTACCAGCAGCAAGGAACTGATATGGCTGAAGAGCTTCTCCACCCTTCTGAGACTACACTATTTTCATTGTGGGACACCTGAACACAGTAGAGGTAAGAAGATGTTCAGGGCCTAGAACTATGCACACAACAAGGAAGACTGCTCCCAAATCACCAAGGCTATTGTTTGGCAAGTGCTCATTAGGTCAGGGTTCTGCCAACATAAGTTTGTTTAAACCTAGAACAGGAATGATGGCATGTGTAAAGCAAAAGACAAAATGCTCTGGAGAGGCAAGCATTATCAATACCACTCTGTCCTGCCTACGGCCCTGGCTGGAGAGCAGGCAGGGCCCATCTGAGGCCTCCAAAGGCACAGCTACAATCAGATGCACATGCATCCATGCATGCATGCATGCATACAAACATTCATACATATAAAGTATGTAAATCTTGAAAAATAAATAAAACACTAAAAACAATGTGTATGGGCTCTCAAGATGGCTCAGAAGGCAAAGATGCTCTCCCACAAGCCTATGGACCTGAGTTCAATCCCTGAAAATCACATGGTAGAAAGGGAAAACTAATTCCAATAAGCTGTGCTCTGACTTTCACACAAAATAAATGCAAAAAAGAATTTTTTCCATAAAAACAATGTGTATGATTTAAAGTAGTGAGAGTGACAGGACTTTTGGTTGTTTCCAATCAATTTAGTTCCAGGGCTTGGAGGGGAAGATAAGTAAGTCCATCCAGTTGGGAAGTTTGAGACTGAAGAGCATTCATTTCTTCATTAATTACAACTACTATCCCATCCTTTGAGCAACCTGCTAGATACCCAGACTCGGGCAGTAAGAATTCATTCATTCTTTAAATATTAAGTTTCTGCTATGAGTCCCAGGGCGTCTTGTCCTTGAACCTAGAACCATGGCCTAAGCTGGGAGTGCATAGGCCAGGTTGGGAAGAGCATGATCAAGTCTCATGGAGTACCTCGTATCTGTTCTGTGTCCCAGCAGTCCTGTTCTCTGGCCCCATTCACATCTACCTGTAGCCACAAAAGTCCACCTGAGAGTTAGCAGATACACAAGAAAGAAATTATGGTTCCTACAAGAGACACTGACATGAAGCTGGTTACTGCCTTTTTAGAAAATGTAATTCCTTTTTATTAGAAAATTAAGGGTAGGACTAGCTTGCCAAAAGCCAGAACAGCTGAAATGAGCTTGCTTAAGATATACAGTGTCTGATAAATGGATTTGTGCATCTCCCTTCTTTCCTCTGTCCCTCTCTTTAGCCAGTCTGGTTTCCATTCATTCCCTATCCACAGGCACTGCAGCAATGGCCATGAGCTTGGCCTTGGCCCGCAGGCCCAACACCCTGGATGTAGGGAGAATGCTTTTGTTTCCTCAGCACTGAGCACCAGCTTTAAGCCTTTTCAGAAAAGCCTCGGGGATTCTCTGGCTTTCCTGAGATGCAAGGCTGCCTGTGGCCTCTGCTAAGCTAAGGGTGTCAGGAGGGAAGGGCAGGAACAATAAAAGACTTGAGAAATATGCTCATCCATGTGGAGACCTGGGCACAGGCGGTTCCAGACGCAGCTGGTGGAGGGAGGCAGCCGGGGCAGAGCTGAGAAGGACAAGGACAAGAGGGCAGGGCATGTCCCTCACCACACACACACACACACACACACACACACACACACACACACACACACAAAAGCAACTATTCAAAACCACCCAGGGAGTTCTCTTATTGAAAGTCCTTGATTCTTCTTTCTGCCTCAGGACTCATGAACAAGGGCCCATCTTATTAATGGGGTGATAGAAGGGGCCCAGAGGGTGGGTCTTCCTCCTCATGAAGGTGGCTGAGCCCTCCCTGTGAGTCATTAGGAGCTGGTAACTAAGGTACCCAGAACTGGATTTTCTCTCCACTAATCTCTTTTCTCTTTCCTTTTGTCCATCTCCTCTCCCCATTAGTCAGATGTTCCAGGCCTGGCTTAAAAGGGAGATAGAAGTGTAGGGTATGTGTGTGACTAGATGTGTGTGCATGCATGCACATATGGGCACATGACTGTGTATGAATGTATGCTGAATACTAAAACGATGTCTGCCTCGTGATGCTCTGATGGGAGTGGGGGTGCGAGAGTGACATCACACACAGCCCAGGTACCTCTGCCTCAGCCTCCCCTTCATGGCTCATGGTGGCCTACCATCACAGTTCAAGGGCAAATCCATTTCCCTCCATGCCTTCTTGAGTAACAAAAGGCAGGCTTGGGTTTCTTTTACCTCCTCTCACTACAGCTTCGGCTTTGGCATGTCTAGCAGAGCTTGCTTTGTTCTGGAGAAAATCAAGACAGGATCTGTTCCAGGGGTTGCTGCCTGAGTAGGCGACAGGGTGGAGGTCAAAAATAAACACAAAGCAGCACTGTCCACCACGCCTCCTTCCCTGGGGCTGGGTCCCGACAGGCAGAACCTTTAGAGGACTCTGCTCTAAGACCTAGTTCAAATCCCAGGTGGCCCTGTGATCTGGGGGAAAGTCTCTCACTCTCTAAGCCTAGTTTTATGACCTCAGAGGCATTACCCAAAGTGCTGACCTGCACAACGCACTAGCACAACGTCACTTCTCACCTGGGCAGCTCCAGGAGTGAGAGCATGAGCCAGTTTTCTGCTGATGGAGGTGGGCAGCCATAGGAGGGAATAGGACCTCCAACTTTCTGGAGATGGCTGGGTCAGGGTGCAGAGGAGGTGTCTCTGGGTGGCATTTCTGAGAAAGCAGCACATTGCTGGCCCTGAAACACAAGGGTTCTCTGGATGACCAGAAAGACAGACAACCCATGCATGGCAAACGTTTTCTTCAGCGGGACCTGGACCATGGGAGCAGCATAGCGCACAGAATTCTGTTCAGTGTGACCCACCCACAAAACACCTTCCCCTGGATGTTCACAAAGCTCTCCTAGGTAGACACCAAACCAGGGGTCTGGGCACAAGGTCTAGCCCAATTTAGTGAGCACCCACTCACTCAAGACACTAACCTCTAACCCTGATTGTCCCTTCTGGCATGGGTTCATGGGGTGGGGACACAGCATCTGGAGGTTTCTACCACCCTCCCTATAGTGGGAAGCAGAGCTGCCTGCACCAGTGAGTCATGTCAGCTCAGCTGGTGGTTCTGTGCATGAGGAGGGCCCCATAGCCACAGCCCTATCTGCAGCAGCAGTAAAGAGGTTAGCTCTAGCAGCTGACTGGCAGTAGGGCTAGTGCCTTGGATCCACCCTGGCAGCCTCTGGTCATCACCAACTGATTCAGTCTCTAGCCTGGCCAGTACAAGGAAGAAGCAGTCTGTTGGGATAAGGTTGATGGTGTAGAACCTAAATATTCTTAGGAGTAAAGGCAGAGCTCTACTGAGGAAGGAGGAACAGGAGCTGGAATGTGCCATAGGATGGGGTCTCTCAAGCTGCAACAAACGAAGCACTCCAGCCTGATGGAGGTGCAGAAGCCCAGTCGGCAGCCCTGGCCTGGCTGCCTTTCCTTAGAGACCCCTCTCCTGATTGCCAGCTTAGACTCTGTCTTCACCCTATTCTTTCCCACCCTGCCAGTCAGTCATGAAATAAAGGACAGCTAATGGGACAGCCATTTTCATTTGTGCCCGTCTTCACTTCCCCAGCTCCTGAGGGCTGACATGCCCTGTCCTGTCTAGTCATTCCTGTCCCTTCTCCCCCCTTGGAGGGTAGCCATACCACATACTCCACTAAGGACAGGCTGTGAACAAAGCCAGGAGCAAGCAGCTAGCACTGTGAGCCATGCTGAGCGGCCTAGTGCTTCAGGAGCTTGATGTGTGATGGTCCTAGTGTTTGGGAGCCAGTGGACAGACAATAAGCAACCTCCCTTGACCCCTTCATACTTTTTCACTCCAACTGCCTCGGTCTTCCTTGGCACAAAACCTCCCCTCTGCTGGGGTGGATGGAGCAGCTCTAATCAGGGTGCTTGTGTCCAGATGATTCCTAGGTACCAGGAAGACACCATCTGAGAAATAGCACCAAGGACTGCAGCTGCCCCACGCCAACTGTATGAGAGGTGCCAGGCATGTGTTAATGGTACTTGCAGCTATGGGTATTTTGCAGGTCATTTTAGTTCTAACAACTGCCAAACTGACCCACTTCCCAGATAAGAAGACTGAGATCCATGGGCCAATACAGGTTCTCTGGAACTCCTGCAGTTTCTGGGGACCAGTGTGGATGCAGTGAGGGCTATGCACAGTAGCTTTCCTATGTCCAAACAAATACGACTAAGATCAGCAGGCTCTTCTTGTTTTGTTTGAAACAGGGTCTCACTATGTAGCCCTGGCCAGGAACTTGCTATATAGAACAGAATGGCTTGGAACTCACAGAGATCCATCTGCCTCTGCCTCCTGAGGCACAAGGATTAAAGGTATGTACCACCACACCCATTTAAAAGGCCCTTCTTCAGGAGCAGTATTTCCCTGAGTTCCTTGTTCTTCCTCCCTCAGTAGACAGGCCCAGCTCAGGGACCACCCAAGATGAGGAAAAAGGAGAAGATAGAACCCATGAAGTATCTAGCCCCATGCAGTAAGGAAAACAGGCTTTTTACAGTTCCCCAGGCAGCTCACCCTATCCACAATGCTTTCCTCAGCCCTGAGCCAGGAACTGGGCCTGTTGCCATCAGCTATCAAGCACTACCTGAGTATCAGCCCACCCTTCCCCTAGATCCCTGTCAAATGAATAGATGGCACACACATGCTTTCCTGAGACCCTACTTCCTCAGGCTGCCCCAATCATTCATCCCTCTATTTCTTGGCCAGCTTGCTTACTCTAAACATCTCCTAATCCACCAGGGACAAGAAGTCTTATCTATGCAGAGCAGTCTGCCTTGACTGTCCTGAGGCCACCCACCTAGACCTTCTCCTGGGACTGCAGCCTGGCACCTTGTGCTTACACTACCTTCTTTCTGGGGCAGGGTAGGGACACCTCAGGCTGATACAGGGTCGATACCTCCTCATACTTCTGAAGCAGGCTCATTGAGGCTGAAATTTCAATTAAAGCAGAGAAATAATTACTAAAGGGCTCCAGGCCAGCTCAAGTGGGGATGGGCCTCAGTGTCTGAAAAGAGAAGAGGTACCCCCAAGCCAGAGCAAGCAGCTGGACCTTTTCTTAAGGTCACTCTTGCAGTCCCCGCCCATTTTCCTGCCTCATGAGTGCCCAAAGGAACAGGAGGCTGGGGGTAGACAAAGAGTAGAGGCTCCCAGTTGCAGGAGGCCATAAAGGGAGCTTCAGCTGACTCTAACAAAACTTAATTAAATGAAATCTAACACTGGGCACTGGCTATACCATGGTGAAGGTCACCTGGGCATACTGAGATGGGATGTGTACCCCAAAAACAGGACTGGGAGATCTTGGGTCTTCCTTGATGGAGTTCTTATGCTGGCCTAAAGGAAGACAAGGGCAATACTGGTCTCTGCACCTCTGACCCACCTCCATAGAACGTGAGTATGAGAAACGGGGGTCTCTGGATCCTTTGAGACCTTTTCATCTATTAAGAGGCCTTTGAACACCCTGTTTGAACACTCCTCATCTTCAAGAAATTACTACCCTTGATTCAAAAGCACTGTCTGAGAATGACCCGTTTTCTCTTTAGGAATGCTTCCTTTTAACCCAGGAATCCCTTAGGTCCACATGAGCCATCTCCAGAAGTGGTTTATTTCTGTCCAGAAGCATCTTTATCTTCAAGTATGATACATCTCCAGAAACGTCAATGCTCTCCATAACAGCTCCACCCCAACTTTAAGCAGCTTTCTAGAAGGCGCCATCCCATCTCCAGATGCTCATTTTACATCCAGAAGGACCTAAAATCCAGAAGTCCCCACTGTTTCCAGAAATACTCCAGCATCCTCCTCAAACACTCTACATCCAGGGGCACTGCCACTTATCGCTAGAACGGCTCCATTCTCAGAAACATTACGTCTGGCAATACTTGGGATGTAGAAAAGCTTCATCTTAAAACAAAACAAAACAAGTCTATCTCCAGAAGAATCCTCATTTCACTTTCAAATGTACCCCTATTTCATCTTCAGAAGTTACCTCCTCCAGAAATGCTCTCCATGTTGTCTCTAGAGGCATCCTGGCTCTGGAACCATTCCAGCTCCTGTCTGGAAGTACGAAGGCAAAGCCTCTCGCCCTGGCTCACACGCTGAAGAAACTGAGACCATTTCCTCCAAGATCTCCTGAAAAGAGATTGTACAGGCTTCCTCTCCCATCTCTCTGATTCCTGGAGACCTTGAAACCATCTGCTGGGCCCTCTTTCCCAGGAGCAAGGATGAACTCTGGCAGATGCCTCTGTCCCAAGGGTGGGGGAACATGAGGTCAGGACCCAAGGTGACTGGGAGTGTAGTGGTTCTCAATCTGTAGGTTGTGACTCCTTTGGGAATCAAGTGGCATTTTCAAAGGGGTCACATATTAGATATTTACATTACAATTCACAACAGAAGCAAAATTAGTTACAAAATAGCTATGAAAATAATTTTATGGTTGTGGGTCACCACAACAAGTTGAACTGTATTTAAAGTGTTGCAGCATTAGGAAGGCTGAGAACCACAGGAGCTAGAGGATCTTGCCTGGGGCAGAAATGTGAGGGGGTGTGGGGCAGGAAGGAATAGTCATGGTAAGTGTGTATAGCAGCCCCCCCAACCATGTCCTCATTGTTGACCACCACCATCTACACATACCCGGTACACAGTAGGGCCATGTCACCCTTTAGAACCTTAGCTCAGAACAGCATGGGAATCTGTATCCACCATTTATATACATATCAAAGATACATCCACACCCACTGTGACCCTTACCTGACCTTGCTGGGGGTCTTATGGGTCACATTCTAGGAATGCCAAGAAGGGGAAGCACTCTGTCAGCCTCCAGACAGTCCAAATTGACAAGCTTGGCAACCTAGTACCTGCTCAGTGCCAACTGTTGAGAAGCTCAACCACAGCCCTCTGGCCTTCAGGGACTAGGAAGGTGAGAATAGTACATTCAATATCTGCTTGAACACTCCTTAAGATGAGGTGTTTACTCTCCCTTAAGCAGCCCAGTCCCCTTGGGTAAAAGCAAGCCTGGCTATGTCACCTGTGTCCACAGTCAAGCGTTACTCTCCTACGCACAAAGCCATGTCGTCTTGTGGGAAACATAAGGTGCTTGGGGTGGGGGGGGGGATCTGGAGGTGGCTGAGTAGAGGGTAAGCCAGAACCAGTACACACAGATGTGCCTCTGGGAGTATCCCAGAAGCTCAATATAAACACAGGCAGGCTACAAACCCTGTATACTAGACCTGCACAGAACAGGCCTGAGCACCTGGCCTGAACCAGGTGTTCCTGATACCTGGCCTCTGTAGGCAGCTCTCAGAGCCCCCACATAGTAAAAGGGAAGAAGCCCTGCATGATTCCTGATCTGTCTGGGTGGCACTGTGTAGCTCTGGTCTGCTGTCACTGGAGGACAATTACCATTTGTTAAGCCTCCCAATTTAGAATCAGCCTCAATTAACTGGAACCCCCAGAGCCCATGTTGATGGATGTGAATACAGCTTCAATGTGCCCTCCACTGTGCCCTCAGCACAGGCCATGACCCCCAACTAGCTTTTGCCCAGACACAAAGCTCTGACATCTGTCCCCCACCATCCTTTTCCTTCCTTCCAGTCCTGTTCAGGAGACTCACTGGTATCTCTGTCTAACCTTCCTTTTCTAGGAAAGGCATCACCATCCAGAAATAGGAAAGAAAAGAAATGCAAAGTTAAACATGGACATGAATGAACACATGGTCCTAAAGCACAAGACGGCTGTGAGCCAAGGCCACACCTTGCTGGTAGCAACAGAGCTGTCCAGGCCTCTTAGCTCCTGGGAGCAGCCCAGCCTACTGCATCGATATTCTCTGTCTTTCGGAGCCCAAACTGCACTGTCTCTCCTGGGACCTTTTTATCGCACAATGTCGCTTCAGCAAAAGGTTATGTAGAAGAATGAGGAAGTCTCCCCCGCATATTAACTAAAAGAATGTTCTTGAAAATGCACAAGAAGAAAACACACCTAAGAGTCAATTTCTCTGAGTCTGAGATGAGATGGAGTACTGGCCTGGCAAGATTCTATCTCCAGTCCCACCAGATTTCTGGTCTGCTAACAGTGGGAACAAAAGTCCTCATTCCTGGTGCACTGACACTGTGAGGTCATCTGAGTAACTGCAATCACACTCCAGAACACACAGAACACAGTTGGTGTTAGTATTCAGGCCTTGCCAACCAAGCACTTAACAGGCAAGAACATACTCACAAGCACTTTATGCCTGTTTCAATCACCTACCTGTGACAGCCCCCCTCCTGTGAACCCTCTTTTCCTGGGGGTGGGAAGTAGAGAATTCTTGGATATACATATTAAACCCAGTTTATTATTAGTTAGTTGTGATGCTTTGTTTTGCTTTGCTTTTTTGTTCTATTGCTTGTTTCTCAAGATGGGGTCTCACTGTGTAGCTTTAGCTGGCCTGGAACTCATAAAGATCCACCTGCCTCTGCCTCCCAAATGCTATGATTAGAGGTGTGCACTGCACCTAACCATGATCTGGCTTTTTAAAAGAAAAGCAAAAAGTGTATTTTTGTGTCAAACCTGGTATTTAAAACCATGTGCTTGCCAAACACTACCTATCTGAGGATGTCCCTCTCCAACCTCAGCTCTCAAAAAAGACAGGTCTTTACAGAAGAGAAGAGATAGTGTGTAGGAATGGTTGTAGAAACACAAAGCAAGCTTTCCTTGGCAGGGGCTGCCAACTACTAGGTTGTGCTGTTCTGTCAAATGGAGTTTGACAGAGTCCACCTTCAATAGATGATGAGAATGGTGTAAAAGCCCCTTGCACAAAAATGGGCTCAGCATGTCTCTCTGGGATCAGTGGAGAGGGGCAGAGGGACCTGAAGGTTCATTTCCTTCTCTATGAGGTTTACTTGCCCTCCTCAGCCAACCATGTTACAATGAACTATAGGAGAAAAAAGAGCCCTTTTCAGATCCAATGCCCAGAGAGGCATGTTTGCATCATATAAGAGAAAATACATGAATAGCAGCTCAGAGTATGGCCCTGGGTAAATGACTCTTTGCAGTCACAAGAGTGACTTATGATCTGTGCCCATATCCCTAGGATCCTAGGAAGCTCTATCTCGTACCAGCCTACTCCTGCTTCAGGCCCGCTGCAGTTGGGCTCAGCCACTGTGTATACTCAGGGGCACCACCTGGCAAGTTCAGCAGAGAGCCTCTTCTTCTACTCCCCCACACCACTCAATACCCTAGAAGGAATCCATTCTAGCTATGGCCAGGGGCTCATACCACAAGACCTCCAGACAGAAGCATGTGATCTCTATGTACTTCAGTGTCTACCTCTGCAAAATGGGGGAGAAGGAATTTTCTACTGACAGAGAGTCTAAAGAAAGTAACTAAGAGGGGCTGGGACCGGGCACCCAGAAGTTTCTTATCCAGACTCTGGGTGCTACACCTCTATGTGTGTGTGTGTGCTGTGCTTTTTTTCAGTACTGTAATCTGCTGGGTTTTAATTAATGGACCCCAGGACTTCCACATCTTTTCCCTGCAAGACCTAGGGCTCCTTGGGGCAGGCAGAGGTTTTGGTTCAGGCAAGAGATTAGGGAACAGGTCAGGCCCTGCATCCCTCTAGCCATCATCAGTTAAGCCTGTACAGGATCTCCGATGGGAAGGAAAGTCAAGGGTATTAAGAAGAAGCTCCTGGGGCTGGAAAGAAGGCTCAGAGGTTAAGAGCACTGACTGCTCTTCCAGAGGTCCCGAGTTCAATTCCCAGCAACCACATGGTGGCTCACAACCATCCATTATGAGATCTGGTGCCCTCTTCTGGTGTACAGATATACATGGAAGCAGAATGTTATATACATAATAAATAAACAAAATCTTTAAAAAATAAAAAAGAAGAAGCTCCCGTGCTGTCCATATTTCTGGAAGCAGGCATTCAAAAGGACAAGAAGGCTCAAAGAAAAACAAGTGATGATGTGGACTCGCCAATCTCCCTAGACTCCTTGATGTTCCCACCTCTTCCCACCTCTGAGCCCGTCATGCTCTCTGCCTAGCCCCCTCCCCCTTTCCCAGTGCCTTCAGGTAATGTTTCATAGCAGTCACAGCCCAGAGTCCTTGTCAGCCACAACTCCTACCCATGCTTGTTCCGTGGCCAACGGATCTAGAGCTGCTCATATTCACATATACTTCCCCCATCTTGCACCCTAGGCCTCAAACACGATATCCAGAATATTGAGCTGCCAACGTTCCCTCTCTGGCAAAGAACACTGTGCAGCGAGTCCCCTTCCTCTGGAAGACCTCTCCTGGACCAACCAATGGGCTGTCAGCAATATAGCCTCAACAGCCTCAAGTACAAGGTCAGGCTGACCTAGTTCAGTCTAGTCTGGATGCCCTCTATACAGTACCTCTTCTACATTCTTACCTTCAAGATGGCCTCCTCCCAGCCACTGGAGCTCTGGCTGAAGCCTTAGACTATAAGTTAGCCCAGCAATAGCTCATGTGGCCAGTGCATCCATGAAAGAACGGCTAAACAAGGCTTCTCCCTCTACTTTTTCCCTACTGCCCCCCCAACCAGAAAAAAAAAAAAAAACCCACTTTGTGCTTCCTACTTCTACCTGCCTTTCCCAGGCCACTGCATCAACTCTGACCCCAGCCTGCTACAGTCTCATAGGACTAGGAAGCTTTCTGAGAGAATGTCATCCATACCCAACCTATACTACAAGGCAGCACAGGTACTAAATGGCAACAGCAATTTCATCAGGCAGCAAATTGGTGGCCCAGAGTCCCTATCTGTCCTGTAAGTGTTACTGAATCATTGATAGCATATGATTTTGAGCAAGTGTGTCACAGACACATCTAGATTCTGAGTTTTGACAAAGTAGGTGACAGGTACTCTGGCTGTAGCCCCAGGAAGACCAGGTGGCCCTCATGGCCTCACCTGCACTGCCTCCCTGGACTGGTATTATGTAGGCATGAGTCCTTTCACCTGGCCAATAAACAAGGTAATATACTAGCATTTTAAACAGGGTTGGCCATGCTTTGACCCGTGGCAGTGGGGAGAAATGGTATTATAGGCAGAAGGAACTCAGCTGAAACTGCTCCTGAAATGGCAACTTGCAGGGATGATTGGGGCAGGTAGGTAACTCAGTCTATTTGGGTGAGAAGGGCTTTTGTGGGATGAGTGGACACCTGTCTTCTTCCCTCCCAGTTCTGCCCTTGGAGGATGTGGAAGCTGACTTCCCATCCTACCTGCCCCTCTAACTCTCAAGGTACTATTTCTGCCTTACAAACCTCCCCTTGGTCAAGAGTCCCCTAAGAATGCAGGGTCAAGTCTAATAAATCTCATTGGGACCCAGCCCAGCAGGAGTACCCCTCCCTTTTCCCAAACATTCCACTTTTTTGTTTGTTTGTTTGTTTTTCGAGACAGGGTTCTTCTGTGGTTTTGGAGGCTGTCTTGGAACTATCTCTTGTAGACCAGGGTGGTCTCGAACTCACAGAGATCCGCCTGCCTCTGCCTCCCCAGTGCTGGGATTAAAGGCTTGCGCCACCAACGCCTGGCTAAACATTCCACTTTTAATGAGGTAACTTTAGGTAGCTCCTGTGAGCACATTAGCTTCCCAAGAGGCTCATACTGAGAGGAGTTAGGTGAACCCTGGCTTCCCTCTCCCCAGAACACTTAACTCCTCCCCCAAGGCAGCACACAGATGTCCTAGGTGTAAGGATACAGAGATGAGTCCTTTTGCACCAGGGGCTGTTAGGCACTTGAGCAAAGCCTACCTCACTTTACTGACAGACCTGCCAGGAAAAGCTACCATCACTATTGCCAAAAGGGAGAATACAGCTCAGGTACTTTGTGGCAGTGGCCTTGGATTCTTTCAGATTAGAGTCTCTCCCTCTCAGAGAAGCTGGGTGGGCCAGGGGCAGAGGCAGCCAATTAGTGTGTGGGAGTAGGAAGAGGTGCATTGGTGGGTAGGTTCACCAGATGCTGAGGTGAGCAGGTTTACAGAACATCTATCACCAGATGCTTGTGACTGCTCCTCTCTACCAGAGCAGGCCTTGGGTTAACAGGTGAAATAATCAAGCAAAGCACAGCAATGCCAGGGCTGGGCTTTCCTAGAGAAATCTTAGAGTGTGCACCCCAAGTGTGGCTGCAGGGTGTGTGGGCCCTAGTGGCACTTGTGTCTGGTCTGCTATAGACCATCAGCTAACACAGGACATGGGGTACAAATGATAATGATGCAAGTCAGACAACTGCTTAGGGGGTGAATTGTCAAATTTCCCACATGAAGGAACAACTTGGCTTATGCCCTGTGTGGAATGGGCCTCAGAAAAGAAGGAACTTTGGAGTGACGTGGAGAATGAGGAGATTCTCTCAGTCTTGAGACCTGGCTTCTCAGAGCTTCTACAGAAGTAGAAACCCAAAGTGGGAGTCTGGGTTCAGCTAAGAACTAAAAGAACAGACTGGGCCTCAAGACCAGACAACCATGGACAGCCTGGAGTTCCCAACATCTGGCTGCATGATGCACACACCACCATGCACAGTTATGTAAACAATGATGTAGCACCAGTACATGAGCACAGACCCACGGGGTTCTGAGAGCTGCCATCCAGCTCCTGGGACCTAAGAATATTACCTTGGGGAGCCTTTACTGAGCATGTACCCCCAACATCTGCCATAGCCCTCTAAACATGTGCCCCATGTCCATTGCTGGACCCTGCTTATCCAGACCCTCTGTTCATCATCAGCCTCTTCCTGGCTGGGGGTTGAGCAGGAACAGCTCAATCAGGATATAATCGTTTTTAATTAACATGCGGATCATTTCACAGGCTGATCTCCTTGGAGACCACAAGGAAGACAGTCTTCTAAGATTTTCATTCCTTTTGCTCTCCCAGTGCACCCTTCCCAGCAAAAGGCCATACTTCACTTTTACCTAACATCTACAACCTTGAGAACTGCACAAAAGCCTGGCTCCTGGGTCTCCCTCCTCAAGGCCTTCAAGAGGAAGTATGTGCTCACATCCATACACATACACAATCGTGCATCCCACCCCCAACACATACCTTCGGAGATGTGCACACACCCACAGAAGGACACACAGGCATGTGTATCCAGACAGGGATATGCATGTGGAGGCAGAAAGGCCACAAGCTGGAGCCCAGCATGGTCTACATAGTGAAATCTCTGTCTCAAAACATAAACAAGGGGGGAGGAGGATTAGAGGCACACACACTAGCACACCCCAAAACACGACAAACAGATGAGCACTCACCTGCACACAGACATACCACACAAATCTCCACATGTCCAGATTCAGCACAGTTTCAACATTCAGGGCTGAAGTGCTGGCAGGGAAGAGACAAAACAGGCCCTGTCCTTGAGTGGGTAATCAGAAACCACAGTTGCCTGCTACAAGGGTCTCTAGAGATGGGTGCAACATGTTTGGGGTCAGAAGGACTTAAACCAAGGCCCAGGCAGGTGGCTTCTCTGTCCCATTCCCTATGGAGAAGGTGATAGAACAGCACTTAGCCCTATATAGCCACCCAAGGTACCCAGCACTAGCTGACCTGACATTCCCACTGGGACTAACCTTTCCTCTGGGTACCTGACCCTGAGGCCCATAGAATTTTCTCTATACTTCCTTCATTTGACCTAAATCTTTTTTATCTTAGTTCTCTTTTTTTCTTCCTCCATTCTCTTCCTTCCAAGCTCCCTTCACATTTTGGAATCACTGTTTCATCTGTTTCTTCTCTTCCCTTTCATCCCAGGCATCTAGAGTCAACCTCAGGTCAGAAGAATTCTAAATGGACTTACTGTTAACCCTTTCAGACACAGTACATCTGATAGGTGCTTATACTTCTCCAGCTCCTAACAGACCACAGCTGGATCTCTGAACTTGGAACCTGAGACAGAGACAGGGAAATGACCACATGGGGTCTGAACTCAGCCCCACCCCTCTTGAAGCACCTGCTTTTGACCCTTAGCCTTTCCCTTTGGAAAACAAGATGGTAAAGGGGAATAAAAGCTGTGGGAAGGGTTAACAGGGAGCCTGTGGCCAGCCAATCTCAGGCTGGTGACTTGGGTAGTAGCCCTGAACCAACCCATCGGCAGGCACAGCAGTGTATATAACACAGATGGGGTTAGGAGTCTATTTGCTACTGATCCAGCTAGAGACAGCAAGGGCAAGCTGAATGTTTTTCCTCATCTGGTCTCTCATCTATGCAATGGGCAAGCTAAACTTAGGATTCTTCCCAGATACAGTAACCCAAATACCAGATCAGTAGCAGGTTCTTGATGTGTGACCTTGGGACTTACTTCCCCTCTGGGCTCTGGTTTCCTCTTCTGTCAAAATAGGGAGGTCAGACCAGTGACTCATTGCCAGGGTTCTTTTCGACACTAGAAGTTTCTAGATAGTAGGAAAGGAAGAACAGTGTCCTACTTAGCCCAAGAAAGCTAGAGAAGCCTGTTTCTTCCACTGCAGGCATGCCGGAGTCTTTCACAGTGGTGGCAACAGCAGCAGTGGCATTTTAAGGAAATCACCTTAAACATCAGAAAAGGCTCTCTACACAAAATATACCCAACTACATCACTTTGTTCCAGCATATGGAACAAAGGGCAGTATTAAACAAATTATAGCAATCCACTTGACTAAAAAGCCTTAAGATGTTAACATTGGTTTTCACGAAGAACTGGTTACAAAACAGGAAAAGGCTGGTGTTGTCAGCCAAAAAAAAAAAAAAAAAAAAAAAAAAAAAGGCAGGATATACATCTAAATGTGGACAACTCAACCACCAAAGCCAACATGTGGGAAGACTCATACCAACATGTGAGCACTGTCGGAGCCCATTAACACTCAATAATCTGCCTGTTTTTCTCTATTTTTCAGGGTATTTTGCAAACTGTATTATAACATATATGTCAAAAAATACCTTTTAAAAATGACCTGCTGTTTCCAATCCCCTTTCACTCACTGATTCACTCATTAATCATTCACTTCTGTGTTTGTCTAGCCAAATTCCAAACAATACTGTCTGCAGTGTGCCTGGCTCTGAGGTTCTATGAGACTAGCTTTTGCCTACAGGAAATGGAGGTCATGTCCAGGGCAGGGTAGATAGTCCTCCCTGTGCTGTATTCCCAGCCCTCCTTCATCACACACAACTCTCCAAGGTGCTTGTGCCCTGGGGTTGAAGAGTAGGTAGCAACAAACCTGGTAAAATGAAATTTTGTTTTCCAGAGCCCGCATCTCCAGGCTGTGTCGATTGCTATATGTCACAGTCTATCCTGGGGTTCAGAAAGTCACTCTAAAAGACGCAGGCCTTCAGCTGTCCGGTGAAGGTGTGTGTGTGGGGGGGAGGGGGTTAGGTAGAGGGTCAGAAAGGTCTTCTTCCTAAACCCTGCCCCCATGATGATATATCTCCCAGTTTCTATGACCCAGGATTATAACCTCTTTCCCTTGAGCCACAAGGCCAGAGCTTGGCTGCCTGACCCTCTCCAGGCTCTGACTTCAATCTCCTATAAAGTCCCTAAATAAGTAGCCAGCATGCATCCTGTCCAGCCAGTGGCAGAGACTGCAGTAGCCATGAACAGGGAATGCAGGGTCTGGATCTGCAGTTCCAGCTAGGCAGTATCATGCTGTTAGCATAGAAGGGCTAACAAAATTTCTCTGTTGTTTAGGGATTGACAAATTTCTGGGGGAAGGAAGGTTAACTGTTTGGATTGCTGGACCCAACCACAGAGCAGTCTAAAGACAACCCAGTCCCCTAACTCTAAAGGTGCCTGCTTGATCCCCCAAGAGCTCTGTCTCTAGGGAGAGAGGTGAACAGCTGGCCTATGGTATCTGGACCCCAGCTCCTTTGCCCAGAGCTGCTTAACTAGGAATCTATCAAAGCTGAGGTTTATAATGCCCACCTAGCTTCACGCCCCTCCACAAACCCAAAAGTGAAAAGATCTGCCAGCTTAGAGTGCCAAGGCTCTGACCCAGAGGTTCCCCTTTGAAGCTGAGCCCTCCCCCTTTCTGGACTGCAGTCCCCAGGAATTCTCCAGGATAGACCTCCATTCCCATGGCGCTAGTGTGGAAAGGAACTGTTCCTACTACTCCTCTGCCCCCCTCAACAGCCCTTCGCCCCATTCCAACCCAGGGAGAGGTGCAGCCATCAGAGCTCTGGGTCACCAGAGCAGTGGTATCTGCTGTGGATTTCAGGAAGCCAAGCACTTTGTCACACAAGCACACCACCTCCGGGATCACCTCTCAGCCTGCATTGTACAGGAGGGGAGGAGGCTGAGGTTAGAGCTGGTCTTCTACGTGCCCAAAGGCATCAGCCAATCGTCAAGCCCAGGCTGGCAGACTTCACAACCCTGCCAGCGCACCCCAACTCTCCCTACTGGGCACCCCTACTTGTCTCTTCTCGACATCATCCAGTCTATCCCAAACAAGGAAGAAAGGGGAAGTCCCTTCCTCTGCCTAGGGCCCAGGGGTCAGTAGTCAAAGGACAGGCTGAGTCATGACCCCGGCCCCTCACCGCAAAGGCAGGAGATTTTATTGTCAGGTTGGCCACTCGACTGTTTTGGCAGGCGGGTGCAGGACAGAGGGCACTCTACAGGGAATGAGGAGGGGTATTCTAGGGGAAGTGTTTGAAGCCGATCAGTCCATGAGATCCGGAAGCTGTCGGGAAGGGGGGGGGGCGACCTTAAACGCTCCAAGGCTGAGAGGAGGGGCCCGCAGTAGCGCCCACAGGCGCCAGGGAACTGTCCCCCGGGAGACGACACTCTCGGGAAGTTTCTCACTGGTTGCTCACAGTAGGACCGGTGCTCGAAACGCCCTCCCAGGCCAGACCAGCTTCCGGACACAGATTGCGAACTTGAGATGAACTCCTTCCTTCTCCAGCATCCCCATCTGCGGCCACCCGCCGCGACATCTCAGCCCCAATTCTTCCACGGGTAGCTCGGTCGCCGAGACCGCTCACCAAGGCATTGTGGAGCAAAAGGGAGGGGAGAATCCCCATCACAACCTAACTGCTGCGGCCATTAAAAAAAAAAAAAAAAGAAAGAAAGAAAGAAAAGAAATTCCTTCTCCTAGACTGATCCCCTCCACCCACATGGAAAACCTCCAAACACGCAAACCCGCAACTCCAACAAGAATCGCGGTGGGAGGGGTACCCGCGGCGACCCCCATCAGCAGCCCGGCTTCACTGCAGGTCAGAGAGCGGCGGCGGGCCGGGATTCAGGGAGCCCTCGCCCGGAGCAGCCCGCCTAAGACACAAAGCTCCGCCGCCAACAATACCTGCGGGCTCCTCCTGGGTCTCGGGGCGCCGACGTGGCGCTTCTCGTAGTCTCCCTTTTCTCCTGCCGTCTCTCTGCTATGGTGCGCTCTCCCCCTCGCCTCTTCCAGTACCCGACAGCCAGATGAGATCCTTGGGAGAAAAAAATGTGAGCGCTCACACGATTCCTTTCTCTGCGCGCCGCAAGCGGTGGCGCTGGGCTCGCTCCTCTCTTTCGCGCTCCCGTGCGCGCCGCGCCTCTCTAGCCCCTCTCTTCCTGCTCAGCAGCGCCTGCGAGTGCCCTCAGTAGCCATTATTCACCGGCCGCCGGGGGACAGGAGGTAATTAGAGACAGCCTTGTGGCCACATCCACTGGGCTAGCACGATGCGGGCGAAGGGCGCGCGCGGGGAGGGGCACGCGACAAGGGGGCTTGGCTGCGCGCAGCCCGCGCCCCAGACGCGGAGGAGGGGAAGGGGGAGGGGGCAGGGAGGAGGAGTGGTAAACTGGGCGCGAGCGGGAGGAGGGGGCACATTGGAGACCCTCCCGCGCCTCTCACCGCTAAGGCCAGGTCACGGCTGCGAGATTTCTAGGCGCCTAAAGACCAAGTGGGGGCGGGGAGGGAAGGGTAGGGGTTGCGGTGCGTGCGTGCGTGTGTATGTGTGTGTGTGTGTGTGTGTGTGTGTGTGTGATTGTGTGTGCGCGCCCGCGCGCGTACCAAAGCTAGACGGGAGGGAACGCTTTAATATTTTTTCCAGTGACTTACGAGTCCACGGGTGAGCCCTTGGCTGTGCGTTCAGGACCGTGTATCCATCTGGCTATAAATTTCTGTTCTGCCCTACGTGTGAATGTCACAGGCTGGGGATGGGGGGTGGGATTAGCTAGAAATCAGCCTCTGAACATGCCGGTAGGTCTCGGAGGGACTGAGTGATGCAGTGGTTGCGTGGGGGTGGTGTTTGTGTGCGATTGTTTATAGGTGGTAGTGTGACTGCGTGGGCGGGGCTGCCTGCGTGGGCTATGTTCCGAGGGCGTTGTGTATTCGTGTGGGCTTGTTTGCGACAGGGCTGGCTGCTGTGTAGGGCCACGGAACTGAAAAAGTACGGACATTGCGCCTGTGCGTGCTCTGACCACACGCAGGGATCTTAGGCTGCCTGTGATCGTGTAGGGTCTGAAGCCTGGCAGGCAGAAGCTGGCCCTGAAGGATCCCACAGAGGCAGAATAGCTGTTTAAGGTGCGAACAAGTAGTGCTGCGGTTGGAGGCTCAAAACGACTGTGTGGGGGTGGGGGTACAGATGTAGACAGGTAGAGGGGGACCTTTATGAGAGCTTCCTTTCATTACACCAGAGATGCACCTCGGAGATCCTGCCACTTGCACTTACTGACCCCATAGACCTAGACGTTCACGATTGGGGGGAGGGGGGAGAGGCAACACTGGGCGAATCTAGGGTATCCTGGGGGCAAGCGGCAGACAAGAGAGGTGTCTGAAGATAGCCAGAGAATAAGATGAGACAAAGATGACTGGAACTTTGAGGCTGGAACTCAGAGGAGGGGGCGGGCCTGCCACCACACTAAAGGCAGACCCTTGGAACATGATGGAAGTGCAGCACTTAATTTTGGACTGAGTTTTTGCTAGCCAGCCCTTTTCCAAGCCACTACCTGCCCATGGCAGACACCCACCCACCCACAGTATTCATCTATACATCCATTCAAGTATACAACCAGGTTTTCCAAGCAAGATTACCTTGATCCCATTCCTCCACACCTTCTCTTACTGCTCAGAAGGTAGTTGACACTACTAACCCATACCCTGCACATACCGAAGTCTCCATACAACTTCTCACCCCACCCTGCCCATGGTGTTATACCAACTAGGCTCCTGGAAAGGTGATGTTTCCTCCCAGGCCTCCCTGCAACCTGGTGAAGCCAGGAGTGTGTGACACCATCGTTGTGCCTCCTGGTCCTTATTCTGAAAGTCACCCCAAGGCAGCCATTGGAATGAGAAGATGCTTTTAAAAATGGAGTCCAAGTTGGGTATAAGGGTACTGACTTGAACCCCAGCACTTGGGGGATGCAGGCAGGAATTCAAGGCCATCTGCTATACTGCAAGTTTGAGGCCAGGCTGAGATACTTGAGACCCATTCTCAGACAAAAAGAATCAACAAACCAGATTTCCTTATCAAGTGAATCCAGAACCCTTGTACAGGTTGGTCCCTTTACTGGAAATAAGTATTTCTCAGTTTCCTCTGGCCCTACTACGCAATAAGGGACCTCCTTAGTCACCTGAAGAGCAGACCTCTGCCAAGGATGAAACTTAAAGGATAAGGTCCAATCTCTCCACCTTTGAAATGCACGAGTGACCTAGGAACCTGTGTCACTCAGTCCTGAGGTGCTGTGAGAAGCAGAAGGCCTACTGGTTCTCTGGTGATAACAGCAGCACTTCCTGACTTACCTACCTCCTCTGTGAAATCACTTACTGCAAGATGTGCATAGAGATGATAATATGGACCCTGCTGGAAGGCTGAGGCTGACTTTTTTCCCTACCTCTTAAATTTTGTTTTTGCAATTAAAAAACATTTTAAGGGAAGACTGGAGAGATGGTTCAGTGGTTAAGAGCACTTGTTGCTCTTCCAGAAGACCTAGGTTCAATTCCCAGTGCCCACATGGCAGCTCATACCTGTAACTGAGTTCCAGGGAATCTGATACCCTCACACCAATGCACATAAAATAAAAAATTAAATAAGGAGAACATTTTAGAGGGGGAATGAACAGGCAAGATGGCCCAGTAGTTACAAGGACTGACTGCTCTTCCAGAGGACAGGGTGGGCCTGGGAGTGTTCAATTCCAAGCATCCAGATGGAGGCTCATCATCCTCTGTAACTCCAGTTCCAAGGGTTCAGACACCCTCTTCTGGCCTCTTCCGAGTATCAGGCATCCATGTGGTACATATAATAGGCAAAAAAATCTCATACACATAAAATAAAAAAATATGAAATTTAAATTTTATTTTATGCATATGAGTGTTTTGCCTGCATGTATGTCTGTACACCATGAGTATGCCTAGTGCCTGTGGAGGTAAGAAGAAGGTATTGGATCCCCTGGAACTGGAGTTATGGATGATCTCAAGCCACCATGTGTGTGCTAGAAACCAAATCCAGGGTCCTCTGGCTGAGTCACCTCTCCAGTTTCCCTCCCCACTAGCCTGACTCTTCATTGTTCCCAGTGGCTGATGGTACCTTCACACAGACCCTTATAAATTTCCTGATGTAATACCCTACCCTCTGGAATCAATACAGTGCCCCTTCTTACTGTACATGCTGGTCCTTCTGCCTGGAACACTTTTCCACTTCTAAGTGGAATGTAATTTTCCTGTTTATTTGTTTTGTAGGTGGCTTTCCTGGTTGTTCCTTGGTGTGTCCTCCATTGCTAGGTTGATGCCTGGTGGAGATTCAGTAAGTATTTGGTGATGAATGGTAGTGAATGAGTGAGGTTAAAGCAGTCCTTCCATCTATGACTTTGATTCGGCCCATAGTTTCTCTATGAACTGATAGCCACTTAGACTGGATGGGGGTAACACTTGGAGTTCAGTCAGGCTACATAACTCACCTAGCCATAAGTACTCGCTGAGGGTAGCCCGGCAGTGGTGGTGCACGCCTTTAATCCCAGCACTCGGGAGACAGAGGCAGGCATATCTCTGTGAGTTTGAGACCAGCCTGGTCTACAAGAGCTAGTTCCAGGACAGCCTCCAAAGCCACAGAGAAACCCTGTCTTGAAAAAAAAAATACATAAAAAAATAAAAAAAAAAGATCCCTGAGGGCCTAAGGGAATGAGATAGTGGTTAGTAACTTGTCCCCAAGAAAAGATGATTACTTACTTGTTCTGGGCCCTCTCTTTGCTTAGTGGAGCTCCCAGCTAGAAAGGTGAAGAGAGGCTGTGTTCACTTCTACCCAGTGCAGTATCTGGTGTGTGGTATTCCCAACTCAATATGTATTTACAAAGTAACAATGAAGACTTACATTTAAAACTGCATGAGGGCTGGGCTGTGGTAGTGCATGTCTTTAATCCCAGTATTTGGGAGGCAGAGGCAGGTGAATCTCTGAGTTTGAGGACAGCCTGGTGATCTATAGAGTGAGTTCCAGTATAGCCAGGGAGGGCTACCCAGAGAAACTTTGTTGGTGGGGGTGCAAAACCAAAAACCAAAAATAAAATAAAACTGCCTAAGTCCAGCCTCTGGCTTGTTCCCTAAGATTCTGCTGGCAGGGTTCTATGTGGTGGCAAGCAGCACTGACCTGCAGCATGAACCACTTCCATGCAAGGGGTGGGCAGGTGTAGGATTGTACAGCAGGAGGGTTTACAGTATCCCCAGCCTCAGACTCTACCTCCCACTAGGTGAGTCCTGCCTGGGGACAGCAGAGTGGTGAACCCTACTGAGTTGGGAAGAGTTTTATGGGTGTTTCCCCATTAGGTGTGGTTCCTGGAGCAGGTTGACCAGCCAGCCTTATAGTTGCCTATGGCTATCTGAACAGCTGCTTTATTGCACACTGAGAGGGAAGCTAGAGAGCAGTAGAAAGGCTGGAGACTTAAGCAGGAGCTCTGGGAAGTCTGAGGCAGTGGGGTGGGGTGGGAGGGACATGACACAAAGGACAAGACCACCAGGGACAGGGTTAGCCAGGGAGCATTTAGGCAGACACAAGAGAAGGACATGGACCCACCCAGCCAAGATAAATAGGTATTATTCAATTCAGAAGTCAAGTTCAACAGCCCTGGGCTGATAGCTTCAGGCTAAAAGTCTGCAAACTGGGCTCAGAAGTCAGCAGTGTGTTTTACTGTTTGCTTTGCTGGAATTTTGCACGTATTTTACATATATTTGGGGGAGGGGCAGCAATTTCAAATCTCTGTATAGTCTCTCCATTTCAGAGACTGGGTCATCTAAGTTGTAAGATGCCCTTACAATTTCCAGGTGCTGAGTACCTACTGTGTGCAAGGATCTGCTCTCTGTGCTGAGGATCTACATCAAGAAATGAAACAAGGATTGGATTTTCCTCCTGAGGCAGGCATGGAACAGAATGGAGAAGTAATTGATATATAATCAACATTGTTCATTCTGAGAAATACATCAGGCAATTTCTTTGTACCATCATACTGTCTTTACACAAACTAAGACATATCTGCAAATCACACTAGGAGACAATCTTAGGAATCTCTGTGGTACATGCAGTCTGCTATTGGCTGAAATGTTAAGTGGTGCCTGGCTATAGTTATGTTACACTCCCCCCATCCCCGCCTTAAGACAGGATTTCTCTGTGTAGTCCTGCTGTCCTGGAACTCACTCTGTAGACCAAACCTGGCTCTGAACTCAAAGATCCACCTGCTTCTGTACCCTCATACCCTGCCCCCTATGCTGGGATTAAAGGCAGGTGCCACCACCACCCAACTAAGGGTTATGTTACCCTTAGTGTGTGAAGGAAATATAGAGCCAGGAAAGGTGGATGACAGCATGGGGTGAGGGCTGTGTTTTATACTGAATGCCAGGGAACTTAAGGCTCAGAACATAATTGGAAAGGCTATGTGGTGAACATTCAGATAACCAGAGGAAAGCTGCAGGTGAGATAGTAAGCAATGGTCCTGAGGCAAGAGAGCTTGTGGCTAGTCAAAAAGGGACAAGGCCACACCCAAAAGACACAATACACCATTGTAAAGATATTCCGTTTTACAGTGAACACAATTGGGGGAATCTTTGCAGTGTTTCAAGCATAGGAAGGACAACCAATGGCTGCCATGAAGAGATTGAATGTGGGGCCAGGGCAGGAGTAGAGAGTAGGTTTAGTCTGAAGGCAGGGCTAGTGGGGCTAGCTGAGCAGCTGGCAATGAGCTTCTATGATCGGCTGTCTGAGCTGAGAATCTAGAGCAACTTCACACCTGGGCATGGGGAACCTATCCCTCAGAAGGTAACAGCCTCAGCCACCATAATGCCCTTCCCACCTGTTAAATCACCTTCATGCCATCTAGTAACTTCATCATGCCAAAGAGGTCTCTTATTCATTGACTGTCCTATGAATGAATTGTCTTCTGCCTGGGTCCAACATAGACAACCTGTTACCTTCCCACCTCTGAGATTTAATGTCATTTTATGTGTGTATCAAGCCAGGTCAGCTGTCAGACTTTCTTCCTTGTGGATCTGATGTGTTCTCAAACCAACCAAGCTAATATACTGCCACATCTCTGCTTTACCTTTTACCTGTGGAGTATAACTGGCATGCCAGATATGGTTAACAGGTGGAGAGACAGCAGTGAGCAACCAGATAACCCTGCCTACCTGTGGGTGGTGTAGGCATTCTCACTGCCAGTCTGTGCCTTACTATCCACATTAGAACCCTATGCAGAACAGCACTCCCTTAGGGGAGGAGAACACATAGAACTTGTTTCTCTTCTAAAGCAAGTATCTCAACTGGTGGTGATGCCACTGGGAATGTGGGCATCCCAATTCCTAGTTTGTGGGACATTTTCAAGCAGTCCATGTGGTCCCCAGTCCACCTTCCTCCCCAGATCCCACAGGATGATAGTGAGGATCAGAAAACCAGCTGGATGCCTAGGGTTGGTGCTGGCAAAACCAAGGTAGAAGGCTGCCCAGATGACCACTGCTCCTACTTAGGGACAGAAATGCATCTCTGCCTTTGTCCTAGGCTGCCTCTGCTGTATAAGAAAAAGCAGGCATCAGCCTAGAGCAGGCGCTCTCCAGCAGTCTTCCTTCTCAGCTGATTCTGATTTTCTCCATCTGTGATTTTCCCTACCATCTGTCAGTCTGTCTAAACTTCCTCACTAACCTGTTGAGGTCACCAGTGGCAGCCAATGCCACTCTAGGCTCATTCAGGGCAGATCCTAAAACAAAGCCTCTCGATCTAACCCAGAGGAATTCTAGCTACAGCTAAAGCATCACTTTTGAACCCGAGTCACTTCCTGGGTAGCCTACGCTAATCTCTCCGTTTACGGTCTTGGCAGTGCTTCCAGGGTGCAGGTGCGTTAACTTTTCTATCACAGGCCTGAGTGAACTTCTAGAAGTCTCCACACTTATTTGGTTGATGCCAATGGCTACAGAGGTCCAGAGCTAAAGGAGGAAGCCACCTGGGCTGTCACCCATGGCTAGATTCAGTGGATAGCCTTACCAGGTCACATATGCTTTTACCACAACTGGAACGCAAAACTAGGGATGTGCAGAAGGGGCCTACTGCATAGGTAAGACAGAGAAGCCCCTGCCCAACCCTTGAGGTCTCCACTCTGGCACTTATGCCATGGTTCTGTCACCCCTTTTGTCTCTGCTCCCCGCCTTCCTCTACCTTTCATTGGCTCTTTACTCTCCTTCCTTCCTTCTTTCCTCCCTTCCTTATCTGGTCTTCCTTTCCAGCTGTCCAAACCTATCTTTGCCCTCATAGTCCAAAGAGCTTCTTCCTTCTCTAGGCCTGCAGGCACTGACCCCTAAATAATAAGTTTGGAGGCTTCCAGAAGAAAAGCTGAGGGCCTGTATCAGAGAGGCACTTTCAGAAACCAGCATGTGTACACACCTAGGTCGGGTTAGGCAGGGCTGCCACAATAACTGCCCTTCACCTGGATGCCACTGGGAACAATAATAATGCCTACCTCTGCCTCTCCTTCAGGGCCCAGGAAACTGAGGAAAGCACCAAGTCTGGGATGGTGGGCCAAGTCCTGGCCATGCCTTTTGAGGACTGACTACAGTCACAGACTTTTTTTTTTTTTTTCCTGATAGGGAGAAGACTTGGAAAGAACTGAAGAGATGGTACAGGCAAACTCATCCCAGAGGGCTAGAGAAACACCTGGGCCCATCCCTATCAAACAGTAACAGGCTACATGCAGAAGCCTCAGAGGTGGAGACACTCTGATACACAGAGATAGGTACAGAAGTCTATCTAGATATGGCACATCAAAACAAAGCAGCAGCATGGTGTGGTGACATACCAGTGGAATTTCAGCACCTGGGACACCAAGGCAGGAGGATTGCTACACATTTGAGGCCAGCCTGGGCTATAAAGTGAGACTCTGTCAATAAATAAATTATGACCTGCACATTCAGGACATGTGGATGACTTTAATGTAAGGAAAGTTGTACCTGTATGTATATATACACAGGTGTCAACCATCTGCCTTCACATTGCCACTCCCAGGATCAGAGCTCCTTGACTTTGGGCTTCTCTGGATAGCTCAGGAACTCTAGCCTCCTTTGATGTGTAGCGATAGGAATGCTACCCATGGACTTCTCCTGGCCCCAGGGCAGTGAGGACTTCAGGAGATTGGGAGGACAAGGACACAGGGAAGAACCCCCACAGAGCCTGCTTCTGGGGACTAAGACTAGAGAGCTACCTGAGCCTACAGAGATTTAATTACCTCTAGGAAGGAAAGATGGGCATTCTGATCAACACTGACCCTGGTGTGGTCTGTCATCTCAGCCTTCAGAAGGCAGAGGTAGGAGGATTGCCAGTTCCAGGCCAGTTTAGGCTATACTGCAAGGCTGTGTTGAAAACAACCAAACAACAAACACACAAACCGGACTCTTGGTTTAGCATGTTCAAAGCCCTGGGTTCAGTTCCCAGTACCATAAGAAGAATCTGTCCCTGGAAGGTCAGACAGAGTTCCCAGATAGGACTTTTATAGTTACCTGTGTGAATATCTACCACAAATCTAGGAAGAAGAGAAAGAGACCAGGATTTCTATTGTTCTACTTTTCTGCCCAGGTTAGCTTCCTCCCAGAATCCCCTGGGTAGAGTTCAAAGGAAAGGTAGTTGAAGCCTGTGAGATGGCTCAGCAAGTAAAGGTGTCTGCTACTAAGCCTGATGACCTGGGTTTAATCCCAGGGTACACAAGGTGGAAAGAGAGAACCAGCTCTGCCATGGTACAAGTGTAATAATTTTTTTAAAGGAAGGGTGATATGCAGAGCCAGCTGCCCACTCTGTCAGACATCCCACAAAGGACCTCACAGCAATCTTTTGAGACATATGCTCAGAGTCCTCTAGAGCAATGTAGAAACTGCAGCTTGGAGAACAGAAGAGAGGCCTAGGCCTAAGTGACTGGGAGGCTGAGCCACTCCCTGAAGGCTCCAAAGTCTCCTGGTCTTTTCTGTGAAGGCCAGAAATACAGTGGCACTGCTGTCTCTCCCTAAATGCTGTTAACGCTCTTGAGAAGAGGCCTTTCAAGTCTACCTGGGTGTGGTGAGAATACAGATCCCAGGCCCTTACCTGTAGAATGGACAGGGCTAAGAACCAAGTCTGCCGGACATGTTTCTCCCAGGACTGTTTTTCTCCCCAAGGCTGTTTGTTGGTGGGTCTTTGGTTTAGATATGGTTGGTTACCTCCCAACTCATGAAGGAATTTACTCCCAAAAGTCTCCATTTGTGATGATTTGAAGGAGCATGGCCCCCATAGGCTCATATATTTAAATTCTTGATTCCCCAGTAAGTAGAACTATTTGGGAAGGATTGAGATGTGTGGCTGTTTTGAAAGAGGTGTGTCACTAGGGATAGGCTTTGAGGTTTCAAAAATCTATACCATTCCCAATTAGCCTTGTGCTGTGGAACAGATGTAAACTCTCAGCTAATGTTCCAGTACCATGACTATCTGCCTGCTGCTATGCTATCCACCATAATAGTCATCTACTCACCCTCTGAAATTGTAAGCAAGCTCCCTGTAAGCTCTTCTACAAGTTGTCTTGGTCATTGTGTCTCTACATAGCAAGAGAAAAGTAACTAAGACACATACCTATGAATTGTATGAGGAAATGGAAACTTAATCCCACTGTGGCATTTGGAGGTGGAGCCTTTGAGAAGTTAGGTTTGATTAGATCAATGGAATAGAGGTCTTATAAGTATATCCTGATGGCTTTATAGTGGTAAGAAAGAGACCAGAGCCAGAGATACACACTGTCAACATGCTGTGATACACAAGGGCCTGTGAAATGCTGTTTGGGGCCCTGTACTTCCTGTGAGCTCAAAAACCAGCCTCTATTAAAATAGCCCATCTCAAGTATCATGTTATAGTAGTGAAAAGTTAATTCAATTCTCAAAATATGTCAGTGTGGAAACTGAAGTTTATTGTGTTCCTAAACCTCAGTTTCTTTACCTTTAAACTGGGAAGAATGGCAGGGAATTCATCATATAAAGGATTAATAGAAATTAGTCACCATGAGTTTGCCATGGCATGAGACCTCAATAAATGTCACTCCTAACAACGGTCATTTCCTCCTGCTCTGTGAGATCTGAGATCTCTGCTTCCAGATGAGCTCAGTATCGAATTCCAGTTTTGTGGTGATGGTCTGAACAATGACTTTTTGGAAACCCTGTTTAAGTATGCTTTCAAGTCAAAAGCTACTATACTTGGTCCTAGTGCTGAGTGACCACCAATACATACTCTGGGCTTCAGTGTCTATCTTTTCATGACCTCCAAATGGCCATTGGAGGCCCTTTGATCAGGCCAGAAACTGGGGTTCAAAGGGGCTCAAGCTGAGAAAGGTGGCAGCCAGGGTGAGATTCTACCTCCAAATAAGGAAGAGCCTGCTTACTGGCAGAGCTGCCCAGAAATGGAAGGTGCAAGCAGCAACTGTGGTGTGAGTGGCCTGTGGAGGAAGCCATGTAAGCAGAGAAGGCTGCAGCTGCCAGGAGCTGGGGCACTATCGGAGAGGACTGACAGCAGCCAGGGCCTGGGACTCCACCACAGCTACATGGGCAAGAGTGGATTCCAGAAGGTTATAGTGGAGCCAGAGCAAGCATTATTGCTCCAGGATCTCACACAGAAGAACTGGATGAGAAGCCAGGCCCCTCCTTAGTACACAGAATATTTATTTTTCTAGAAGAATACCTACTTTTTTTTTTTAAGGAAGTACACAAAGTAGAAAGAAAACAGAAGTTCCAAGCTGCCCTCACTCTATGAGTTTCTGGTCATTTCTTCTACATATTTCAATCTGGGTTAGAAATTTTCATCACTAAAATGCCTTTAATTGAGATGTAATTCACATATTAGAAATCTCACTTCTCCAAGAGCTGTTATGCAACAGTGAAAGAACATGTAAGCAGTTTGCATGAGACTCTGGGTTTGATCTCCAACATTTCAAATAAAATTCACAGAGTTGCTCAGCTAGTCCTGCCACCTCATTTCAGAATGCTGTCTGGTGGTAGTCCAGGTGTGCTCCCTCCCCCAGCCCAGGACAAGGTCACCCACATACTCTACACACTTGCCTGCTCTGGGCCTCTCTTTCTCTTTCTGTCTTTTGATGGAATTTCTTTATTTAAAATCTTGTAAATGCAACAACAAAAAATACATAAATAAGTAAAACTAGGGCATTATTAGTGTAAAGTCAGATACACTTGCACTCATTTATTTTAACCCCCTTTGTTCCTTTTTATTTTTTAAAAAATATTAATTCTTTGAGAATTTTTTTAAATCATATTCACCTCATTTCTCTTTCTGATTCCTCCAAGATTCATCACTATCTCATTTCCTCCCAACTTTGTTTTTGGTTTTGTTAAATAACCAATAGAGTCAAATGTGTGTTAGCTATACACTACTCATGGGTGTGGGACCATACACTGGAGTTTGGATGACCTATTGGGAGGCCATACACTTAAAGAAAACTGAGTCTTCTTCCTCCAGAATCCGTCTTCAGTAGCTCAGCAGTTAGGGCTGAAGGCTCATGAGCTTTTCTTCCCCCTCCATACTGGAGTATCAACTAGCTTGATCTTGCACAGATCTTAAGCAGACCACCACAGAAGCTGTGAGGTCATGAGTATAACCATCCTATCATGTTTTCCTAGATCTTTCTATGGCCTTTCACATCCAGCATTGATGTTTTGTTTGTTTATTTGTTTAAAACAAGATCTCATTATGAATCCTTGGCTGGCCTAGAATGCAAAAATCAGCCTCTGCCTTCCCTCTGCTGGGATTAAAGGCATGTGCCACCACACATGCCACAGCACTGTTGGTTTTTGAGGTTTTGGTTTTATAGATGTGTCTCTCTATTAAGTCCTGGCTGTCCTGGGTCACTATGTATACAAGGCTGACCTCAAACTCCCAAGTGTGCCATCATGCCTGACTTCAGCATTAGTATTTTTGATGTATGCTTTTCAATTCCATTTTTCACCAAGCATTATGTAGTCACCATTTCTATGGTCCTCATGGCTTTTTATGCTTGATATTTACAAGTATGGGGGTTTGGTTCTTTCTGTTTGTTCACTGGTCCGTTTGAGGAAAACCCCCCAAAGTCTCATGCAGCTGAGACTGGCCTCAAACATACTATACAGTTGAGGACCACAAACTTCTCCTGACTCTGCTCAGTCTCCTGAATGCTAAGATTATAGGATATACAATACCTGACTCGCAGGGAGAGACTTCTACACCACAGTTTACTCTATCATAGTGACACCACTGCCAACCCCCACTACTCTTTTTGACCTCCCCGATGCTTTTACAGACTTTATGGCAGTCACACAGTTATTCAGACCTTTCCATGGTTCCCATCTCCTACCTGTTATGACACTCTGCATGTGGGATGCTGCCAGGGGCTGAGGAGGCCAGGATGGTAGGACCCACTGTCACCTCCTCCATGCTTTTGAACTTCACAAATACTGAACTTAGAATGATCTTCCAAATGCATTTGGCCTCTCCTCCTCCCACTGTCAGTTCCCCCTGATCCAGTCACACTAGCCTTCTTGTGGTATCTCCTACACACCAGTGTAATCCCCTCAAGGCCTTTGTGCTGGCTCCCCTTCTGGGGATGCCTCAGTTCTTACAGGCCTGCTTCTTTGCAACACTCACCACTTGACACATCTGTTTGCTGCCTTCTCTCTAGCTGAAATGGAAGTTCTAAGGAACACTATCTCACTCACTAACTCAGCACCTAGCACAGAGTTGCAGTTCAGCTTGGTAACTGCGCAGTTTCTAATAAAATATGCAACATGATCGAAGTCCACAAAAAATCTAAACATTCAGACAGTGGACCACAATCTGTATTTTATTACTTGAGATGGTCTTTTGAATCAGGAGAGATCACATAAAACCCAAACTTCCTTTCCATAGAAAGCAAGGAGGTAGTCACATGGGGCTATACACCAGCAGGACCACCATCAGCAGGCCTTGAAAGGGTGGCTTGGGAGACAGTGAATTCCAGGGAAATCCATGTTTCCTCTACTGCTGCTGCTGCCTGATATTACCCAATGGCTCCAACCACCAAGCCTTAGATGCTCTCCAACTGCTGTGCCTTCTCAGGCATACTAAGCTCTAACCACAGCAGTTCTTTCTTCATCCCATGGTTTCAAGGGTCATACCTGAGAATGATGGTTGAATATGTGCTCTGTGAGAGGGGATAGGTGACAGGCCCCCTCTATCCCAGCCTGACCTCTAGTAAAGCCTAGCAGCAGGTCCCTAGCTGAGTGGTAGTAAATTACACCTACATAGGGGCTAGGAGAAAGAAAGGTCTATTTGGTTCACACTGGATGCCAACAAATGCTTGTTAGTCACCTGTACAAAGATGCTTAACCTGTGGTTGTGTGGCAGCGGGATACACAAGCCTGGAAGGACGGGGCTGGAACCCAGATGAGCTGCTATAACATACCACTGGGAAGAAGGGCCTCCTTTCAGCCCAGGCCTCTCAGGCCCCTCCCCCAGTCTTGTTTCCCCTAGAGAGGTTTCCAGTACACCACACTCAGGATTTTGCTGCATTCCTGTGAGTCATTCTCCAAACAAACCGTGTGATGGAGAGAAGGGATCTGGGAAGGGGGTGGGGAGATTGAGAAGGAAATAAGACCCTTCCCGTGTACACAAGGGCTCCCTGGGAGAGCTTGAGCAGCAGGCTGGCTTTTTTTTTTTTAAAGACAGAGTTATACTATGTAGCCCTGACTGGCCTAGAACTCACTATATAAACTAAGCTGACCTCAAAATCACAGAGACCCACTGGCTTCTGGCAGGATTAAAGGCATATGTAACTACACATGGCCCTGGCTGGCCACTGTGAGCAGAGAACCTGCCGAGTGACCTAGGAGACCTTAGCCCTCTCTGGGTCTCTGGAGAAAATGACCACAAAGATCTATGCCTACAAGATGCACAGGTTTCCATGGGGGCTCTTTCTCTGTTGAGGTCAGTGTTGCCCTTGTATTTTCAAAGCAGCCTGTGGTCATTTTCTTGCCTCAGTTTCCCTACCTTTGACATGAAAGGGCAAGTCTGTGGTAGATCCAAGGGGCTTACTGTTCAGGTACCAGCTGTTCGATAGGTTAAGGCATGGAGAGGGAGGCCTGTATCTTTCTCAAGGCCAAGAGACCAACCACTCTCTGCTCTCTTGAGTCTAACCTGTTCCCCTGAGGCATGACAGCCACCACCTGCTCAGGGCTTCTTAGCAGGGTGCTAGCACACAGGCTGTCCCACCAGCAGGCATTGTTGTCACATGGTGATTCCAGGTTGGAGTGTGGTAACTGGCTGGGAGTTAGTCATGGACTCCCTGCACCTTCCCCCATTACCCTTCTGCTTTTGGCTCTCAACCTGCATCAAGTGGGAAGAGCCAGGGCCTGAGAGGCCAGGGCACCCACCTACATTTCTTAGAGATGTTGATGGGGGTATAATCTCTGTGCCTATAGTCTCAAGAGCCTTTAATGAACTGCATCATGGAATGTAACTTGCTTAAGTCCTTAGGGGACCTAGAGCTCCCCAGACAGCCCAGCTCTCTCACTCCCTCTGGCCACACTATCCCCTTGCTGTTCTCAAAACTGCAATTAGCAAAGCAAACTCCCACCTCAGAGCTTTTGCATTGCTGTTCGCCACCACCTGCACTGTTCTTCCCCGAACATCACTTCCTGCTGTAAGTTTTAGCTCACCTGCTGCTATGTCAGTATATCTTCTCTGACTCCCTAATTTCAACCTACAAATGTCATCCTGTTCCTGAGCCCTTCTCTGCTCTCATTTTTACTCCTGCTTCTGTCCTTCTGATATGCTCTGTACTATACTCAGCTTGCTCACCATCTATCTCATGGTGTCTCTACCACCCTGTCAGAATCTCCACCAGGCCACAGAGCACATCCTGCCCTTCAGCAGTAGGCCACAGCTCCACAAGTCAATTCTGCCACTCAAGACAAGAAAGTGTTATTCTGAGATAGTCTTTGAAGTCTTCTGAGATGGAGGAAAGGAATGAGGACCCTCTTCTCAGCCTAAGCCTCCCAAATAAAGATTTGCTGACAGGTGTTAGCTGGTCCTCACTGTCCTCTGATATTCAACCCACACCGTGATGTCAGCCAGGACATTGCTCAGGCCCTTGGCTTTCTGATTCTACATTCACCTATGTCACTATGCACGAAGGGATCTTCTTCACTGGCCTTGGCCCAGCTTGCTACCTTATCTTTTACCTCAGCATACTCTCCTTGTCTTCAACCCAGGGCACTGCAGCACCACAGCCCATAAACTAAAGACCCAAGTTCCCCTTCTGTCTGTCACCTAGCCCCATCTTTTTTTTTTATTATTCTTTTATTAGTTCAAATTAGGAACAAGCTTGTTTCACATGTCAATCCTTTCTCCCTCTTCTTCCCCTCCCCCAACATCCCACCTGCCCCTAGCCATCCCCTCTCCACTCCCCAAGCAGGGTAAGGTCCTCAAAAGGGGCTCCCCAAAGTCTACCACATCATCCTGACCTAGTCCCATCTTTACTGGCAAGGTCCAATAGTCTGGTGCCTCCTGCCAGAGGCCTCTTCCCAAATACACATTTCCCCTGAAAACCATTCTTTCCTTCCACTGCACTGTGAACACATGTCTAGTCACCGGCCATGCAGACTCCATACTCTGCAGCTCCCCAGTGGTCCTGTGGGAACGTGGGGCCTCTGAAACAGGTGCTTATGTGACAGTTTGGTTTTTTGGGTGTGCATATGTGTGTTTAAGATGTATGTGTGTGGTACATGTGCACATGAGCACCTGGAAACTAGGAGACATCTGGTATTGTGCTCTGTCACTCTCCACTTTATCCCTTTGAGGCATGATCTCTCACTGAACCTGAAGCTTATGTTTTTTCACTATGCTAGCAGGCAGCAAGGCCCAGCAATTCACTGTCTCTGCAACCCTCAGTGCTGTGGGTATAGTCATGTGGGGAACCAGAGCTGGCTTTTAAGTAGATGCTGAATATGAATTTGGGTCCTAATTCCTTTTTTTGGGGGGGGGCACTCACTTTGTAGACCTGGCTGGCCTCGAACTCACTGAGATCCACCTGCCTCTACCTCCCAAGTGCTGAGATTAAATGTGTGTGCACCACAGCCTGGCTGGGTCCTCATTGTTGAACAGGAAACACTCTTAACTACTGAGCCATCTCTCCAACCACACCAGACCATTTTTGAAAAAAATAAATGACAGAAACAAATTAGTAGAAAGGTGAACACAACAAAAGAACAAGTCTAAGGTTTCAGAAAGAAGTTCACAGTAAAGTTCTATTCCTCAGCAAGTCTACCCCAGCTCCCTATCTCCTGTGTAGACCCGAGGGAATCAAGTTTAGAGGCAGGGAGAGAAGGTCTATCAGTCAGAATGGGTATATGTTATGCTGCTGTAACAAAATGTCCAAAGCTTAGCCAGACTTGGTTTCACAGGCCTTTAATCCCAACTATTCAGGAGACCAAGGTAGGAGAATCACAAATTCAAGCTTAACCTGTGCTAACAGAGTAAGCTCATCTCAAAACAAAAAGTAAAAAAAGAGTGGGGTATAGTGTTGCAAATCTTTAATCCCAGCACAAAGCAGGTGGATCTCTGTGAGTTCAAGGAAAGCCTTGTCTACAGAGTGAGTCCCAGGTCAGTCAGGGCCACATGTTTTGTTTGTTTGTCTCAAAAACAAACAAAAAAAATAAATAAGGGTTGGTGATGCAGTTCAGTGGTAAGGAACTTCCCCAGCAGTTTGAGGCCCTGGGTTCCATCTCTACTAGTCAGGTACCCTGATTCATACTTATAATCTCAGCATTCAGGAGACTGGGGCAGAAGGACTACAGTGTGAACCAGCCTAGGGTAACAAGTGAGACTCTAGAGTGATGGTTAGTGCTTACTGTCAAGGGTACAGGATCTAGAACACTTGAGAGGTAAGCCTCTGAGCAAGCCTGTGGAGATTATCTTCATTAAGTTAACTCATACAAGAACACCCATCTTAATTGTTGATGAGGCTTTCCTAGGCAGGGGACCCTGGACTGTACAGAGTGGAAGAGTAACTGAGCATACATCCATTGCTTTCTGCTGTGTTATGTTTGTGTGTGTTTGTTGAAACAGGGTCTCACTACACAGCCCTGAATGGCCTAGAAGTCTCTGTGTAGACCAGGCTGGCCTTGAGCTCATAGAAATCAGCCTGCTTCTGACATGCTACTTTCTACTTCTTAAAAGTAGATGTGACCAGCTGCTCATGGTAGGGAAGTTATGAACAGTGAGTCAGATTAAACTTTTTTTTCTTCCTTAAATTGTTTTTTAGATAGTTTAGCAGAACACTGGGGTAAAAATTAAGATGCCTGGGCTAAGGAGACCTGTTAATGATTAAAGTACTTGATGGCAGGCATGAGGACCTAAATTTGGATCTCTAGCACGCATGTAATAAGTCAGTCATGGTGGCACATGCTTGTATCCCAGAGCTGAAAGAAAGAGACAAGATCCCATGAGCTTGCTGGCCAGCCAATGTAGCCTATTCAGCAAGCTCCAGGTTAAATGAGAAACCTTGTGACACAAGCCTTTAATCCTAGCACTCTGGAGGCAGAGAAGCAAGTGGATCTCTGAGTTCCAGGGCAGCCAGAGCTATATAGTAAAGCCGTGGGGAAGGAGGAAAGGGCACACAACTACAGACCCACCCTCCAAAGCCAAGGGTTCCACAAAAAAAATCCATATCCACTAGGGTGATAAGGAGGATTTTTCTCACTGTGAAGTAGCCATGACCTTTGAGAGAAGGAATCCCACCCTAGCTATGAAGTGTTTTTTACTTGACAAGGCCAGAACAGGCCACATGCCCCTGAGCAAATATAGTCCTAACTGTAATACCTCCCACCATATCATACAGGAACAGAAGAAGAATTTACTGGAAGCTTCCTATAGCCTAGATGTGAGCAGAGGACTTAAAGTGAAAGATTCTTTTAATACTCAGAGTAGTATAATGCTCAGGCCCCAATCAGAATGTCCCTACTTTCCATGACAGTTGAAGACTACAGCCCAGAGACACACTAAAGTCACACAGCCTGAAGGAAACTAGCCAACATGAAACTTGTTCCAGGTAATTCCAGGTTCCTACACACCCCAATGCTGGCCAGGCCTTCCACCACCAAGCTTGGATACAACAGCCCAACCTGACTGGGTCCACAGACCCTGTTCCATTCAGCTGGCTGTGTTCTGAGGAGCTGGGCTGGCTGCTGGCCAGTTAAGTGCTTCCAGGGACAGCTCTGCCAGGGAGGCCTAAGAGGCACAAATATATAAGACTCTACACCAAGACTTCCAAAAAACAAGGCCTTCCATAAACCACACAGGGCCATGAGTGTAAGAGATCTGTGGAACAGCAAGAAACAAAGAAAAGAGTCACTGAAATTTAAAGATCCAACAAGATGGCTCAGTGGGTAAAAGTGCTTGCTGTCATGCCTTCTTAGAACTCCCATAGTAGAAGAGTACTGTCTCTCACAGGTTATTCTCTGACCTACACACACATACACACACAGAGAGAGGGGGGGGGAGGAGGTACATACACAACAAATAAAATATAGTAAGAAAAATGTAAGACTCAACTCTATAATCTTAATGGTTTCTGATCCTGTAAAATGGGGGTGTGATCAAAACCCTAGCACCTATGTGTCTTCAGCATGAATATATGTGCCCAACAAATACTGGAGCCATAGCAACCACTGTCTCCATAGCTGAGCCCCAGAAGCATAGGTCACAGCTTTTTGAGCTGAAGCTGGGCCCCCTACCATAAAAGTTAGGAGGCAGGTCCCTGCTCCAGCTGTTGCAACCATGCATTCAAACAGCTCTTCACATGTTTAGGGGCTTGATCACAAAGCACCCCCACCTCAGAGCACCCCCACAGGCAGTCATGCTCCAGGAACATGTCTAGAGCAGAAATGGACACCCCCAACCCCAGTGTCCAGAGAGTCCTCCTCTGCCTGGAAGCCCTGAGTTCTTGAGTTTGTTTAATGGCTACCCAATTCCTGGGATGGGGGACTGGGAGGGAGGGAGGGGATGTGCATTGCTTACTGCCCTAGGAATCCAGTCATCCAGGTGCACTAAGCACCTGACACATCTCACCTCCAGAACCCCAGGTTAGGGAAAACTACAGGTCTTAATCTGAAGTCCATTCTGATGGCCCATCAGCTGTCCTGTCAGCTGAGTGACTCTGGGCATTCTGCTTCTCCTTAGTAGCTTCAGTGGTCCTATGTACAGGGAATATTATCAGGGTCCACTTCAAGGTGGTAATAAGCTATAAGGCACCAAGAGCTTCAGGTACAAGGAAGTAGTCAACCCACAGGGTAACAGGGATGTACAAGCTCCCTGGCCAACCTGGACAGGGTCTTGAGATGAGCCAGTAGAGACATTCCTTCAGGTTTCTACCACCTCACAAATCAGAGTAAACCGTCTACCTGGCTGTGATGGCACCTAATGACCCTGGTAGCCAGCTGATTTACCTGAAAGGACATCTGGAGGTAAAGACAAGGGTGGGGCCAACTTCTGTCTAAAGACCAAGCATGTTAGGACTCCAGCCACCCAGAATAGGCTTACCCACTAGGGCCCACGACTACCAAGCACACACAGCCTTGACTCCTGGGTCCCTGCACACAGTAGAACCCCAATAAATATCTGAAGCTTAGAATGCCAGTGGTGACCAGGTGGCCTCAATAGGAAGGTTGTCAGGCAAGAGACAAACTTCTGCTCACCTTTCTAGACTCAAGCCTCCACCCTCAAGTGAGCAAGCATTTTGTCCTGCCCCAGCCAGGCTCTTGCTCCAGCTATTTCTCTACTGAGCATGCTGTTTCCTCTGAACATCCCCCTCTCCAAGCTGAGGTAAGAAGCTGGACTTTGCACCTTATACATATATTAGTTTTTCCACAGCAGAGTAATACTCCTTTCTAGGGCCAAACTCCACAGAGGACAGTGCCAGAACCTAACTGTGCCCCCAACACTGGCACACATAGGCAGGCCTAGGGCAGTTCCCATGGGGACTAGCTATGCTTGAAGATTCTGGCTCAGACGGTATTGAGGACCAGGGGCAAAGACAAGAATGGGCCATGAGTGAACTGAAAGGAGTTTATTGGGGCATGGGGAGCATGGAGGAGAGTCATCTATCTTGTTTACATTTTGGGGAAGGGGTGGCACATGTGAAAGTTAGAGGACAACTACAGGAGTCAGTTCTCTCTTTCCATCATGTGGGTTCCAGGGATCAAACTCAGGTTTTCAGGCTTGGTGGCCAGCACCCTACCCACTGAGCCACTACTCTACTCTTTTTATTTGTGTTATTTTGTTTTGTTTGAGACAGTTTCCCTGTGTAGCCCTGACTGTCCTCAAACTATCCAAGTTGGCCTGGAACTCAAGAGATCCACCTGCTTTTGCCTCCCAAGTGCTGGGATCAAAGTTGTGTGCTGCCATCATTGCCACCATCACCACCACTGCCACCACAGCCACCATATGAATTTTCTTTTTTATAACCACAGTAAGGATTTGAACTTGAGCCAGGAAGCCCTATTACAATATGGGGCAAAGCCAAAAGGAACCGTAAGAGAGGTAGTGAGGAAAGCTTCGCCCATCTAGGATGATAAAATTGGAAATTTCGGATGAATTGCTGAAGTATTTACCCCAATATCCTAACCAATGGGTAGACTTCAAAATAAGTATGAAGCAGCTGGTTGTGATGGTTCATGCCTGTGCTCTCAGGCAGGAGGATGACCATGAGTTGGAGATCAGCCTGGACTACTAACGAATTCCAAGTCATCCTGGACTATAGAGTGAGAGACCCTGTTTCAGAACAGTAACAACAACAACCAAAAACAAAGCAATAGGAATTAAGTTTGTGTGCTCCATGAGGCAGGAGGACCCCTTGGATCAACATACATGTAGCGCAGCAGCTGTAGCTGGTTACTAGCAGGTATTCAAAAATACCAGTCACATGAATAAATGAATGAATGCATTAATACTGAATGTTGTCTTGCAAGAGGAGGAGAGAAACAGGACCTAGCCTCTGATTTCATCTTTAGTGCTTTCTTCAGTCCAAGTGGGGTGGTTGGGACAGCAGAAGGGCTAAGAGGAGATGGCATGTGGGGCCTGAGGCAGCTGTGTTTTAAGGTGGCTGTAGGCATCCCCTGGGACAGAGCTTGGAGAATACCAAAGAAAGCTGTAGCCAGCAGATAGAGAAGCCCTGGGTGGAAGGGAAGAGTACTGGGAGAGGAGACTCTAACCACCTGAGTTACACCCAGCTCTGAGTTACAAGGGAGGAGTCTATAGATTATCTATAGTATAGTATACTATAAAAGATGGGTAACTAGCCAGCTGTGACCACATGGGCAATCAGTGGCTCTAACTGAGTCCACAGTGCCCAGATTAGTCCTAACCTAGTCTAGTACTCCTGTTTCCATGAGAAGTGTTGCATCCTTCTTGGCCTCTTCTTGGCTTGTGACCAAGGTGCATTCTCACACATGAATGCATGAGTGCATGACAATATAGGTAGGTAGGCTCTTCAATTACAGTCTCCTACCCTGGCCATCCCTCATTATGGGCAGTGCTCATACAGACAACAGATAATTCCAGTGCCTGCATACAATAGGCCTGCCACACACAGCTGTTTACCAGATAAAATATATTATTGCTACAAACAGCCACAATGGCAAAACAAAAAAACAAAACAAAAACATGTTCTTTGTGGCCTTTCTTGCCTCATCAGAGCCAAGGGAACCTGGGTTCTACTACTGACCTTTCACAACTGAACTGAGCAATCCTGGGGAAAGACCTAACTCCTTTCTCCCATCAGAGGGCTAGCCCATCCCTTAGCTGCCAGCTGCTCTGCAAAGGTATCTGACCCCAAGGCCCTGAGCAGCCTGTAGAATAACAAACACAGGGATGCTTCCTTTACTACTAAAGGGAAGGGATGAGCGCTGCAGAGGCACCTGCTACTTCCTCAGCTCCTGCCTGATGGACTTTGTTAGAGGTTATGAGCAGAGACAACACTTCAAATGCAGAGCTGGCTTGTCCCGGGGACTTGGGGCCAAAGGATGAAGAGTTCCCCATCACTCCTTGCTGTGTCTGAGGCCTGGTTAGGACTCCATGACAAACCCCAGCCATCTCTGCTTTACCCATGCAGGTCTCAATGCTGTCAGTCCGCCATGAGCAGTCCTGAGAGGGGCCAGGAGGTCAGGGGCTCCACCTACTGTGTTCCAGAAGATGTATGGGGCCCATGCAAGATGCAAGGGCTGCTTCAGAGCTGAGCCTCAGAGTAGGACACATGCTCTGTACCTGGTTTGGCCATTAACAAGCTGTGTGCCCCTCCAGACCTCAGTTTCTCCATCTGTGAAATATGGGCCTGGACCATGGAGGCTCCCCCTCTCCAATGTCCTCTGGTCTTGACACCATAGGGTAGGAAGACCCAGAAAACAAGCTTAAGTGACCTTCAATCTCCAAAGTAGCCCTTCCTGAATCCAATGCCCAGCCACACTGGGGTCATCAAGAATGGTCAGAAACCTAGTCAATCCTCCCAGGACATAAGAACAAATGCCCTTAAAGAGCAACTGGGGGGGGGGGGGGCTAGAGAGATGGCTCAGTAGTTAAGAGCATTTGCTGTTCTTCCATAGAATCCAGGTTCAATTCCCAGCACCCACATGGCAGCTCACAACTGTCTGTAACTCCAGTTCCAGGGGACCTGACACCATCATACTGACAAACATATGCAGGCAAAACACCAATGCACATAAAAAAAAAAATCAACTGCTTTGTGGCCACTGCCCAATGGTGACAAAAGGTGGTCTGTTGGTGCATGTCTGTAACCCAGTTCTCAGGAAGTGGATGCACAAAAAGACTGGGAGCTCAAAGCCAGCTGTGAAACACCAATACCAACAACTAAAAGGTGAGGCTACAGCAAGGTGGCAGAGTACTTATTGAACAAGCTTGGGGCTTAGTTCCATCGCCAGCATCACACAAAACAGTGGGAGAGTCTCACAGCACCTCCTCCCTAACACAGAAGCCTCACTCCACAGGGCACACATGCTGAGCCATACCCAGGAGAATCCACCAACCACAACAGTAGCCATACAATCATACACTGGTCCCTACCATAAATACAGAGATATAGCCACCAACAGCACCTACTTACACATCAGAAAAAAACTCATACTACACAAACCCTTACAGGAAACTAAAACATGTATGATTCGGAAACCTAATAAAAATCAGCAGCCCCTCTACACACTGTATTAGTCAGGGCTCTCTAGAGGAACAGAACTCATTCATAGATAGATAGATAGATAGATAGATAGATAGATAGATAGATAGTGTGTGTGTGTGTGTGTGTGTGTGTGTGTGTGTGTGTGTGTGTGATTTTATTAAAGTCGCTTACAGACTGTGGATCCAGCTAGTCCAATGGCTATCTTACAATGGAAGCTCCAAGAATCTAGTAGTTGTTCAGTTCATTGTATCCTGGAATCCTGAGGAAGTAGGCTCTAATGCCTGTGAATGACTGGATTTGCCAGTAGAGCGAGAGCAAGCAGGCAAAGAGAGCAAGCTTCCTTCTACCATGTCCTTTATACAAGCAGCCACTAGAAGGTGTGGCCCAGATTATAGGTGGATCATACCACCTCAGAAGGTCTGGATTAAAGGTGGGTCTTCCCACTTCAGATGATTTAATTAAGGAAAATCCCTCACAGGTGCTTGGGTTTTAGTTAATTCCAAATGTAGTCAAGTTGATAACCAAGAATAGCCATCACATACATCCACTGCCAACACTGACCTAGTTGGACACAATGGCAAACCCAATAACCCAGTGGTTCTTAACCTGTGGGTCCTGATCCCTTTGGGGATCAAACAATCCTTTCACAGGTGTTGCCATCAGAAAGCAGAGATATTTACAGTATAATTCATAATGATAACAAAATTAGTTATGAAGTAGCAATGAAAATAAATTTTATGATTATGGGGCACCACAACATGAGGAACTGTTTTGTTTTGTATTTTTCAAGATAGAATTTCTCTGTGTGGCCCAGATTGTCCTGGAACTCACTCTGTAGACCAGGCTGCCTTGAACTCAGAGATCCCACTGCCTCTGCCCTCACAAGTGCTGGGATTAAAGGTGTAGGCCACCACCACCTGGCAAGGAGCTGCATTAAAAGATGGAAGCATTAGGAAGGTTGAGAGCTACTGCAATAACCCCATTACTTGGGAGGCTGAAGCAGGGGGATCATGAGTTTGAAGCTAACCTGGACTACATATAGAGACCTTTGTTGGAAAAAGAAAAACTAATTAAAAATAAATAAACAAAGGGCAGATACAGTAGCACAAACCCGTAATCCAACACTGAGGATGTTGAGGCAGGAAGAATACCATGAATTTAAGGCCAGCTTGGACCACACAGTGAGAGCCTACTTCAAAAAAATAAGAAGAAGAAGAAAAAAAAAAGACTGACACCACCATGTACTCACATCCACAGGCATGTACCCATCTCCTCAGGTGGTTAAATTTCACACCCAGGTGGTGCCCAGCCCACAGGAAGGAACCCAGATAAATCGATGCTGTGCAGACAAGGAATCTCAGCCACAACCTGGCAGACTCATCCATACAGGTAAAGTGAACTGGTCTGTAATAGCCACTACATCAACAGGCTTATTAATAAAATAAAATTTACAGCACTGCTGGTTGCAGGCTCACAACATGCCTAATGCATTTTTTCAATAGTACACATTGGTGATGGCAGGTAGTGACAAGGCAGGGTCCGGTGCTACTCCTGATGCCCGGTGCCAGGAAAGGGACAGTCTGTGGTTTTCCATCCATTAAATTCAGCTGTCACTCAAAATGCAACATTCTTCTGTCTAGGAAGCTTTCCACTCCTATTGTTAGAAGCCCTTCCAGTGCAATCCTTCTAGCGACTGAAATCCTGCGAGGCCCGCTTCAGAGGGTTTGGGTGGCTACAACTGCACTGTCAGGACAGGAAGAAAAGAGGCTGGCTAGAGGGTGGATTTCAGAAGCTGAGTAGTTAGAAGCCAGGCCTGGAAGTTGGCTGGAAAGAGGAAGGTTGTGCCCTGTGCCAGGCCTGCGTGCCTCCAGTGAGAGGCTATGGAGCTGGGACAGCAGACCCTGATTCTCAGCAAGTCCAGGCAAAAAGAGTAGTCAGGAGATGAATGCAAGCCTCTGGGTCTGAGTGGAGGTTGTCTGGTTTGGGGGAGGTTAGGTCTGACCCTTTCCAGCCTTGCATGTCTGGCCAAACCAACAGGGCTCAGCATGGGTGAAGAGCCTTCTGTGTCCCTGTACAGAACAGCTGGCTTCCTCAGCCTCTTACAAGAAAGACTCCTGGTCCAAAACACTTGTTAGAGATTAAGGGGAGCAAAAGAGACCTGCCAAGAGTTTGTGGACAGAGAGGTGAGCAGAGTAGTAGGTCTGGGTAGCCCAACAGACTGCCAGCTCTCCTAAGTTTGAGACTCCCCATCCAAGGTCCCCCATAGATGCACAGGATAAAGGCAGAGCATGTACCTCGTGTACCTAGAGGAGTGGTGGTATACCCAAATGGACAGATGGGGCAGGGATGACCCTATGACCGGCAAAACAGCTACTTCTAGAGACCAGAGCATGAGTCTGGTCTTCCTTTTAACTTGTCATATTTCCCAAAAGTGTTATAATAAGCTTGTCCTCCTTTTATAGCAAGGGGGGAAAGCTATTAAAGTCACCAAGTGCCGGGCTGGAGAGATGGCTCAGAGGTTAAAAGCACTGACTGCTCTTCCAGAGGTCCTGAGTTCAATTCCCAGCAACCACATGGTGGCTCACAACCATCCGTTATTAGATCTGCTGCCCTCTTCTGGTGTGCAGATATTCATGGAAGCAGAATGTTGTATACATAATAAATAAATAAAAGTCACCAAGTGCCTTAAAAATTCAAATATACAGCAAGATGCCTTCATTCTTTGCATTTATTGTGCTCATCCCATATTGTTTCTCACAGTCACACCTATGGAAAGCATTCAGCGCTGTCTACAGACTGGCAAGGTTTAAAACACACACACACACACACACACACACACACACACACACACACACACACACACACGTTCATTCATTTCATGTGCATGGGGCGGGGGGGGGGGGGGTCAGAGAACAACTTGCCAGAATCAGTCTTCTTCAACCATAACTGAACTCGGGTGATCAGGCCTGGTAGCAGGCCCTTTTACTTCCTAAACCATCTCACTGGTCCTATTAGATTTTTGAAATGAGGGTTTTGGTATGTTGCACATGCTAGTCCTGAACTCCTGGGATCAAAGGGTCTTCCTTCTGCACTCAAGTTGCTGGGATGACAGGCATGTGTGGGCCTGGTTCTCCTGCTTTTGGACTTCTCTACAGTCAACATACTATAACAGTCTGATAACCACATGAAAAAAAAATACTTAAGATTGAGAAGATGTTTTTGTTGTTTTGGTTTTTGTTTGTTTCTTTTCCCAAACACAGGACCTCCTCATTACATAGCCCAGGCTAACCTCAATCTTGCTAAGCTTCCAACTTCAACTTCCCTAGTTCAGGCAGTAGAGGTGTGCACCACTACTACTGGTCTAGGTATGATGTATCAAGATTGGATTCTCCCACTACCAAAACAACCTACTCTTATTCTCTAGTGTGTGCCTGGATGAGGACGAAGAAAGGCAGTGTCCAGCTGCTGGAGAGACAGTCTTCCTGCTAAGACTCAAAGACCAGTATTAAATGTAGCTGCCTGATCTGTACAGGCAGAAGGGACAGAAGCCTCTTACTGGTCTAGAGAAAGGAAAGCAGATTTGGAGGGTGAAGTTAGGGATTCAAAGCATGGGGAGAAATGGCATCGGTTACAGGAGGGCAAATCTGGCAACAAAATTGAGGTTTCTCCAGGGCAGGCAATGGGGCCCGGGCTCAGGAGGTAAGAATGCGCCTCCCGGCCAAGCAACCAAACGGCTGCCAACTACAAGGGGCCAAGTGCTGGGCTCCACCGAGGCCCAGCATTGCTGGGGCAGAAGAGTGTCTGCGTGCTCCCCGTTCCTCGTCCTCGAGGAATGAACACGCAAAGAAACACCGAGCCTGAGGTCTCGGAGGGGCGGGAGCGGTATCCCTCCTCTGAGGTAGACTGCAGCATCCAGGCCGGGAGCCCCGAGAGCACCGTTGCAGCTCTGGAAGCCACGCCTCCGGCTTAGCGTTCCCGGAAAGGGGCATGGCTCTGCCAGGGGCGGGGCCTTGGCTGCCGGTCCCAGCAGCGCGGAGCATGACGGGCCAGGCGCTGCCATGGCGACGCAGCGCCCGCCCCGCCCCATGCACCTCCCGAGTGGAACGCCGCCTAGGGGGGCGCCGGGGCTGGCGGGCAGGAAGCGCGGGCGTCTGCCCTCCTGCCGCCCGTTTCGAGGTCGTGGAGAGGAGAGGAAATGGCCCCGGAGCGACCATGCAGCTACCTGATCGTCTGGTCGGACCGCGCCTCCGTGGACTTGGGTCCTGGCCTAAGCCCACTGGAGGAGGCTGGCCGGCGCGGTGTCCTCACTAGGATAATGAATACGACTCCACTGCCACTGCTACCCAAGACGCCCTCTCACACTCTGCGGGGGAAGCCGGTTTTCGTGCCTGTGCCCCCAACCCGGCGGCCTGCACCAGTGGTGGGCATTTTGGCTCCCTGACCTGGGGGTCCGCGATCTCTGTCTGCCGACCCCCACGGCCTGTCAGTGCACAGTGAACCTGCTTCCCCCTCCGCAGGGCTGCCTCCCCCACTGAAATACCCGCCGTGTTCCTGGCTCTGAAAAATCTATCCTCCCAGGTGGCCATGATTCTCTCCCTACTTCTCCACTTCTTCCTAGCAGCCACAGGCAGCAAAGTGGGATAGGAGCCCCGCACTGGCTAGGCCCCATTACACTACTGAGGTGTAATTTACAGTAAATTCGTTAGATGTGTTCAGGAGTCAAGTGGCAGGGTCCAAGCGTTGCCTATTTACAAGAATGGGCCTTGTCACCCAGCTGAGGCAGTCCACAGCCCAACTAAGGCCAGAAGCAAAGGCCCGACCTCCCAGACCTCCTCCCTCTCTGGCCTACCACAGCCTGGCTTCCCTTCTGAGCCGCCAATCTGAAGCCACACAAAGGCCTGTTTGTTTGCTTTCACTGCGACTCCCCCCTGGATCCTATGTCTTTTTCTCTGCTACCTGCCGACAGGGCTTCCTCTCTCAGCCGCCAGTGGACTACTGAAAGGGAGGGGCCGAAGGGAAAGGGGGCAGCCATTGCAGAAAGCCCTGCTTCATGATCACCCCATCATTCAACCTCCCTAGTACAAGGGGCTCTCAGTTTGATGGCTAACAAATAACAATGACACTGGAGTTCCTTTCAAGGTGTCTCAGAATTTAGGGTGCCAGCTGGGTGGGGAGATGCCTGGGTAGGGGGAAGAGAGCAGATAGGCTCAGCCAGCCTTCCCCTCTCCATGTGAACAAGATTTGTTTGTCAAGAAGGCTGCCCTGGCTTTCTAAGCAACCTACATTCTGCCAGGAGGTATGGAGATGAAGGGGACCAGGAGGCCTCACTGAGGCAGGCAGAAGGACGATGCTGTTTCCCAGTTCCCACACTCATTTGGTGGGTGCCCTCTCAATGCCCACCTCGTCCAGACACCCCCACAGAGTGTCTTGTGTCTCAGAAGCCCCAACAGTCAATGTGAGCTGAAGTAAGGCTTTCACGGGCAAAGAAAAACAAACAGCCACATTCCACACCACCTTCTCTACCTGCAGAGGGAGGCTGCCCTCTCTCCCCATTCAAATAAAGAAATTCGACACTGATATAGCACAGAGATAGGCAATCTGGCCTTGCTCCTCCACCAGAGCTCTTTTATTGCACCCTGCCAAGCTGGGTGGCCCAGGGCGGGTCCTTACCTCCCTGGGGCCTCTCTTTCCCTTCCATGCTGAGTTTAACCCCTATGGCCACTTCCAATATGAAAATATTGTGCCCACCAGTTTTAGTTTCCTTGATAATCCATATAAAACAGTTAGTAAAGCTTAGAGAGGACCACCCAATACCTGACACAAAACAGTCACAGATTAGATCATAGCTTTTCCTGACCATCACTATCAGCATCTCAAGAAATAGGCCTTCACCAATTGGCTCTGTCTGCTAGTATCTTATTCCCTCTTCCCATCTCTGACCTCTAGAATCTTCAGGTAAAGCCCATGACCACCCCACCTAAGGTCCCTAAGCTCCCATTCTGCCCTGGAGACAGTATCACCCCAAAGGAACAAAGCCAGCTCTGTCAACATTATGCTAAGTCTGATTTGGCAAACCCTCTGTTTTTAGTGCTATTTTGAGCCACAGTGGGGATTTTCTGTGCTGTCTCAAAGGTATCACACATAGGATTGTTTCCCATCCCCACTCCTTTCTGTGCTTGACATGAAAATGTTCTTCCTCTTCTCTCTTTCTCTCCCCACATATTAGAGGATGTAATATAAAGAAGGGCCAGCATGAAGGCTTTAGTCACAGAACATTCTGGGACAGCAATGGCCTTTATTCTCCCTCTCATACCTAACCTGGTCTTCTCAGTCTCCACACTACAACATAATAGGAGCTGTAGTTCATCAAACCAGAAGAGGGAAAAGGCTTCTTAGCATCTCTCCACCTCTGGAAGCTTCTCCAAAATCCCCTAAGGCTTAGTCTTTTCCTGGCAGCCAGCCTTGCAATGACACCCTTCCTCTCCACCTCTGAACCTTAGAGACTGGGTCATGTGTTAGACTAGAAAGACTGCAGAAGGCCATCACTGGTTCTGCACTTTCTTTTTACCTCAGCACATCACAAATAATCATGCAATTGTGATTATTACACAGTCCTTTCTGCAATGCCAGCATGTCCACCAGACTGGACATTTCAAAATGGCAGGGATTATGTATCTATGCGGCTACTACCACTTCTGCAAGCAAGGCTTGTTGAGCCCTCAGTGCTATAGATGTCTTGGCTAGCTGGTTTGTTGTTATAGTGACTGTGCATTGCAGAGTGTTCTGCAGCATCCCTTAGCCGAGACATCCAAGAATGCCTCCAGACATGACTCAAACATCACCTAAGTGACAAAATCACTGCAAATTGAGAGCCACCTCTGCATAGCCTATCCCAGTGCCTCTGAAATGAGTGAATGCATAACTCTGCTCCATCTCAAAACAGGTGGTTTGATTTTACCTCTTATCCTAATCTCAAGCATGGTCCACTTTCTCTTTTAGAGTGGAAGCTCCTCTGCAGATGGCAGGCCCATGGCCCAAGCTCTATGTCAGTACTAAACAATTACATTTGGTGACAGAGCAGTTAGCACACACAAAGTGCAGCTTTCCCACCCCAGATCTGGATTGTATATGTATCATAGGTACTTAATTTGGCTACTTGATAAATGAGGATGCAGGGGTTCCAAGAGGTTGGGGAACCTGCCTAAGGACATACAGACACAGCCTACTGACCTCTGGTAATTAATGGTGACTCAACTAGAAAACACTTTTGACTTTAACACTAGATGTCAAAGTTCCTTCTTCAAGTCTGATGCTTACTTGGTGCCAGACAAGGTTGATCTTCTGGGGTGAATACCACCTCACAGGGGCTCTCAGAAATGCGCCCCTACAGCCAAATAAGGCCAGTCTTACATTATCCTGATAGCCTTGCTGAGGTAGGGTAGCACTGAGTACTGGTCCAGGAGCTGACTGCTCTAGCAGGGCCAGGGACCACTACTCCTTTCCAGTGGGTGCTACCCCTGGCAGGAGTATGGCTAGGTTGACCTCCCCTAGGAAACAACGAGTAAGAAGAAGCATTTATGAAGTGAACACTTTGTATATATCAGACACTATGGTGCTTCATCTGCATGAACTCAGATTTCTCCATTCCCTGCCCGGTAACCCTATAAGGAATGGTACTCATTGCCTTTCACCTCACAGACAAGGAAAATGAGCAAAGGAGACAGGTAACCTGCCCAAGTAATATGCCTTGGGTCAGAACCTAGGAAGCCAGGCTGCTTAGAACTTTTTGTAGGAGTGGCTGGAGAGATAGCTCAGCAATCAAAGAGCACATACCGCTCTTCCAGAGGCTCAAGTGTAGTTACCAGCACCCACATCAGGGTGGCTTGGAATAACCTGTAACTCCAGCTCCAGTACCACATGGCATACCCACAAACAGACACATACACACAAGCAACACATATTTTTTAAAAAAAATTCCAGTTCCAGGGGATTGATCTAATATCCTCTTCTGACCTCCACAGACACCAGGCACATACTAGGTGCACAGCCATACATGCAGGCAAAAAAACACTTGCACATACGAGGGAGGGAGGGAGGGAGGGAGGGAGGGAGAGAGAGAGAGAGAGAGAGAGAGAGAGAGAGAGAGAGAGAGAATGAATGAGAATGCTCACTGTGCATTGTAGCCTGAAATATACGAGTCACTCAGCATAAATGACTGAACAAATGAAGAAATTGGTTACACTTCCACTGAAATCACAAGTTGCTGGAGACTTTCTTAGGGTCCACTCTCATCACTGGGGCAAAGTCCCTTTGCAAACAGAAACTGTGGCGAGTGTCAGTCATTTTCGTCTGCCTTCCCTCCACTAACCTCCACCTCACCAGAAGAGAAACAGGCATTGGACTCCCTGTTCTGCAAGTGAGGGTTAGAGGTGACTTTGTCAACAGAAACAGTCATTGATGACTTGTCCATGTTGCAGAACTCTTTAGCAGTAAGAATAACAGTCCAGGGCTGGGGTACAGCACAGGATCGACACACACTTGCCTAGCAGGCTAAAGGTTCTACATTCTATCCCAGCATCACAAAAATAAGCATCAACCCAATAATAACAACCAAGAGGGCAGCTGTGTGCCAGCAGGACCCTCTTATGCTCATCTTAAAATGGAGGAAAATAGAGCTCCCCCAAACAGTAACTGATGCAGGATCTGAACACAGGCTGGCTTCACCCAAAATTCATGTTTATGTCCCCAAGCTATAGGGCCCTCTTTGCTTTTCAGATCACAAACAAATCAAGGCCATTGTCACCTTTAATGTTGGCAGCAATTCATACTCCCATTTTTGACAGAAGAAACTGATGCCCAGGGAAAGGAAAATTGGCTCCCCTAAAGAGCGGCTGGAATTTAGACCTTTTCTGTGATTCTTAATCTGGTGCTTGCTGATCTGTCCCAAGAGAGCCCACTGTGCCGGATCAGCACAGTCTCCCCTGCACACCTTCCTTCAAGCCCCTACAGGTCTGAGGTAGGTGTTAAGCAAACCTGCTGCCTGATCTCATCAGCCCTCTCCACTAGCAGCCCCCTCCCCAAGAAATGAGCAACACAGGCCTACAGACTGAGCACAATCTACCCTGTGCTGACATTGACAGCATTGAGTCCAGAGAACAAGGGGAAAGAATCCCTGGCCAATTCCAGTATCTCACCCACATCTCCCAGGCAATGATGCACCACATCCTTATTCTGGGCTCTGGCATACCACTTCCCTATCCTGGGCCCTGGTGCAGCCATTTCTCCTCTTCACAGGACCATCCAGGCAGGCTACTGTGCAAAAATGGGGATTTGTTGACTGTCTATCCAGTGCCAACACTTTCAGGGCCTTGAAGACTAACACTGGTTTGTTCCGTGTAAGCACAGAAATGATGCTCAAAGAAACAATGAACTAATGAAAGAATGCCTGATGTGGCAAAGCCCTGACTGCTTTCTCTCCCCAACATAAGCCTATGAATCTGTAGCAAGAACACCTCAATTCCTCTGACATTTCTTTGCACTCCCCTCTGTCCCACTCTCTGTTCCCAATGCTGCCCTCACCCCTGCACACTTTGAACCCTGCACATACCTCTCTGCCTATCTCTGTCTCTCCCACCACTGCCCCTCTATTTGAAGGGCTCCAGAACCAGCAGAACAAACTTTTGTCTTTTAACAGCCAAGCCTCAGCCTGTGTCTCCTGTGGCCTCCCCCTCCCTGGTGTCACATTCCAATCTTGGGTCTTCAGTGACCCACCGGAAAGGGGCACAGCTCACCCTCATTCTTGGAGAAACAGGATGAGCCAGTTTCTTCCACCCCCCACCCCCGTTGGGGAAGGGGGAGACGACAACGACTGTGCTCTGTGCTCTCTCTCTCTCTCTCTCTCTCTCTCTCTCTCTCTCTCTCTCTCTCTCTCTCTCTCTCACACACACACACACACACACACACACACACACACACACACACTTCACAGAGAACAAGCCAAGATCAAAGGGGCCTCTCAGTGGTTCCTATCCTCTGCACTTCACCAGGGGCCTCTACCAGGAAGCATTCCTAGGCATCTGAGTTCTAGTCCCCACCCCTGGCTGTGGGCCCTGGAAGGAGTCACTGAGACTCAGCTGCTCTAGCCTCTCTAGCCTCATGAAACCGGCAGAAGGACCTATCATTCAGAAATCCACGCTGGGCCACTGACACAGACAAAGAGCGATGACTCATTCTCTTGGAGGTCAGGAGGAGGAGACAGGATGTCTGTTTGGGTCTTGGGAGGCAGATGAAGGGCACCCAGGTGGAAAGGGCAGCCCAGGCAAACTCAAGAGGCTGGCATGAAAACAGCTGAGCTGAAAGGAAGGTGGTGTGCAGGGGCAGAGCAGAGGACACCAGAGAGGACCCTGGGAGCATGTGAAGGACTCCAGGTTCGCCTCTGTTCAGAAATCAAAAGGAGACTTCAAGGTAGCTTCTGGGGTTTGGAAAGATCACTCCAATCTCACCTGGGAGGTGGCAGGGAGGCCAACAAGGAAGCCCTGGCACAATGGCTCCTTCACCATTTCTCCTGAGTCAAGTGTCCAAAATACTAGTCTCTCAAGAGTAGCAGGCATGGTCCCTCTCTTCTACCCATGCCCAGTATATCACCTGCTCAAAATCTCTTCTTCCATGAAGAGCTTGGTTGTTACCTGGCTCTCATACACCTGTCACTGGGCAGTAACCTTCTGGGGAATGTTTTATGCTTAGACCCTAACATGGCCTTGAAAACAGTAGGTCTTTGGACAGTTCATGTTCTCTGGGGCCTGGCATCAACCGCCTGTCCCAAAGAGAACCCTGGTCTGAGGGTATTGGTACCAATGCACAAAGCTCCTCCTCCCTGGGAGCCACAAACATACCACAGCCTAGGCAGCTGGCTGAAGCAAAAAAGGACAACTATGTGCACAGAAGAACAGTCATGGCAGCAGCGAAGACACAACAGCTGGCCTTTCTCAGAATCACTGAACTAACCAACTATGGATACCTACAGCTGTAGTCTCTACTGGGATTTCCATTGTACAGATGGAGACACTGAGGCCCAGAGTGGTAACTCCCCCAGCAGATACACCCCTCCCATGCAGAGAGGAAACAAGGGTTGTAGAATAAGGAATCTGGGGATGTTTTCATGTGGGAAAAAAATGAAACTATGTACATAGCCTATTGCACATGCTGAGAAGCAGAGGCTCGAAGGATACACTCAGACTTTACAGTGACCTCCTGAGCTGAGGGTCTTTCACTCTACATATATTTTTGCTATTTGCATTTTTCACAGTGAAAACCTCTCTACATATTACTTGAGCAATTGTAGGGTCTCAATTGCTGTTTCTTGAGGAAATATATAGCAGATCCATTTCCTAGGCCTTTTTTTTTTTTTCAAATTTGATGTGATCCATCGGTGGCTGTGAAATACTGACTTAGTGGGTTACAACCAGTCGTTTTTCTAATCAAATAGGCTAGAACTGAAAATGTCAAGAGCCTAGCACAAGCAGTAGAAGGGTTGTTCACTAAGCTTCTGTTTTGTTATACATTGTGAGTAGGAAACAATACTTTGACCTAAAAAGTGCTCTACACGTGGCATTTTGTTTTGTTGTTGTTTTTGCGCATAGCAGGATCTTATCATGGGTAGGGCATTTTAAACCAATGGTCTATATTTGGGGCCTACAATAGAGGTATGCAAAGGTCTCATGGACCAGTGGGAATAAAGACACCTCTGATGCTGGAGGCCCCTCTGCAGAAGTCAGAGGGGTGCCTGGTTGTCAGGGAAGGTCGAATTTTGTTCCCTCCTAAGATGGCTTCTGAAATCTCAATCACCCCGTACACGCTCCTCTCCAAGGAATGACTGTGACCAGAGCCTGGTCAGACTTCTGGAGAGGCTGCCTTGGGACTAGGCTTTGTGTCTATGCCTTGTTCTTGGGCCCCCCACATACCCTCTGGGGTGTTGGGAGGAGGGGTGGGAAACCATATTACTCTTCAGCTTCCAGATCCCAAGGGCCACGTCCCAGAGAAACCTCTGGAAACAGCTGTGTAGTCAGCCAGGAAGGGCCTCCACTCCACTGCCCCCAACCCGAGCCTGACTGGAGCTGAGAGGAGTGTGTGGAGAATGGATTGGGGGAGGAGAAGGCGGATAGGATAGGAAGCAGAGCTCCCAGATCTGGGCTCCCATCGCGCTGGCGCCTCCACATCACAGCTTGCCTGGCCCCACTCTCCACCCGCCTCCCCTCCCGGGGCAGCAGACAACTAAAAAAAGATAAAATAAAAAGAAGTAATTCCCCTGCTCTGACGTCAGCGCGAGGTCTTAACAGCCCAGCAGCCGCATGAAACTAGATTGCAACCAGATGTAATGCCCTTGAATTCTCAACACAGCACTGCCGTTGGAAAAGGGGGGGGGGGGCGCGGGGCCCGCTAGAACAGCGACACAGGCTCTGCGGGAGTGCGTGCGGTGGGCTGGGAAGCGCCGGTCTGGCTTCGCCAAGCAGTCTCCGGTCCCCAGTCCTCAGGAGCGTTATTACGCTTGGGTTTAATCCATTCAGAGCCCCCAGGTCGAGGGTTCTACGGGCTAAGGCACAGCTCCTGGCCGCACTCCCGCCCTGCTGTGTGAATGAGCGACTGAGAGCCCCAAGAGGAGCGGGTCGCTGGGAAAACGGGCGCCCCAGGAAGCTGGGGGCCGTCGCGACCTGGAGCCTGCCTTGTGTTTCGCTTCCCCTCTGGCCCTCCTTGAAGGCCTCCAGTTGTGACCAAAGCTCCAAATGTCACCCCCTAGCCCTGCCAAGCCCTCGCCCCTGTCGCGCTCGGCCCGAAGTCCCCACACACAGGTCCCCTTGCCTCCAAAGGCGTGGGACCCGCTTCGAAAGGGCCGGCGGGCCTGGCTGCCTCGCCGCTTTCGGGAGAGCACCAGGCTTGCGTGTCCCAGACTCCAGTCGGTGGCGTCACCCCGAAAGGCCCGTGCGCCCCGGGCCTGGCTGCTACGGAGCTCCCGGGTCGCGGGGACCGCTTCCTGCTCAACGCGGGGCCTGCACACAGGCCCGGGCGGGGACACGCGGCGAGTGCCATGTCCTGTGTCGCCACGAGCGGCCCTCGCAGCCCGGACACCCGAGAACGGGCTACGCACCGAGCCGCCAGCTCCCCGTCCCCACCCAGAACACATTCACAAAGCTCCCTCGGGCCCGCGCCGCGCCGCCCCACGTCCCCGCCCCACACTTGGTGACACTGGGCCTCTGCTCCCAGCGCCCGTTCCCAGCCGGTCACCGACAATCCAGAACACCCTCCTGCAGCCCCTACACGGCCACCGGCGGCCTCACACCGGCGCCACACAAAGCCAGGCCGCGCGACCCCGCGTCCGCGCCCCACTCGCGCTCGCCCCCTGCTCCCGCCCCGACCCCTGCCCTCTGGGTCCCTAAGCCTCGCACCGCACCCCCCCCCCGCCAGGTCCTTGTCCCCGCGTCGGGCGCCCCGCTCACCTCGGCACCCGCTCTCACTCCGGGGCCCGGCGTCCGGCGCTGTGACTTCGCGGCCCGGAGGCCCGCGCGCCCATGGGTGTCGGGCGCGGCGGCCGACCAGGCGGGAAGGAGGGTGGGCCTCGGCGCCCCCTCCTCGGACCGCGACACGGAGGGCTGCCAGCTACCCTCGCCGCCGCCGCCACCGTCGCCTGGCTCTGAGAGCGGCCTGTCCGAGCCCAGGCGCGAGCGGGGGCGGCACCGGGACGCCCCGAGCCGGCGGCGCGCGTAGCGGGCCCTGACCGCGCACCCTGCCGGGTCTGCCTGGTGCCCGCGGGAGCCTGAGAGAAATGCGATCCCCTCCACACAGGAAGAGCGGCGGGCGGGCGACGTGCGGGGGGAGCAGGAGAGCGAGAGCGCGAGGAAAAAAGTTCCCGGGCGGCCAGGCAGCTCTCGCTCGTGGCCTCGGGTGCCAGGTGGGCCGTTCGCGCCCCGACAGCGCCCCCTGGCGCCCGCGCGCCCCATTGCACGCCCCATGTCCGTCTGGGGGCTGGGGCTTGGTGGATGGGCTGAAGGTGCAGCCCAGCTAAGAGCCTGGGAAGGCAGCAGGACTTGGTCGCAGAGAATTTGGACTCAAGTCTTGGGCCAGACCTCCACTTTCATTCCACCACTCCCTCACCTGTGGCCGTTTCTTTGGTTTGAGAGTCAGTCTCAAATTTCCTCAAGTTAGATATGAGATGTATTCACTGCACACGTGGCACCTTGTTGGTTATTGAAGCAATGTGGCCCCCTGCTTGTCAAGGAGCTGGCATTGTGTGGGGGAGACACAGCCAACAATGATCAGGTCTGTAACGAAGATAATTTTAGAGAGAAATAAATACTAGGAAGAAATTCGGCAGGTGTAGTGATGGATTTAGCTGCGAGAGAGCGGCCTGCCTGAACAAATAACTCAAGAGCAGGAAGGAGCCTGCACCAGCAGCATGTGGAAGAGCATTCTTTGAGAGGAAACTATAAGTGCAAAGGTACTGAGGCAGGAATGGTCTTGATGAATAAGTGCAATTGTAAGGAGGCCATAACCGATGGGATAAGAAGTGGGCATGCTAAATTCCAATCTAAGGCCAGAGCCTGTAGGACTGCAAAGAGCCTGAAGGAAATTTGGCTGCCTTCTTAGTGCTGTGGGAAGTAAGCCATCAACAGATTTTAAAGTAAAAGAATCTTGAATGAATTCGTAAATGACTAATTTATGCTTACAGACAGCCATTGCTACCTCATGGTTTCTGCTCCCAGCACCTTCATCAAAGCCTGGGCCTTCCATCCTTTGCTGGGTAAAGGTCACCCAGGTGACTTGGCACAAGTGAGTCACTCTCTCAATCCTGGTTCTTCATCTGGGGCATGAGGTGCCATGCTAGGTGCAGTGTCTTTGTCTTGTAGCAGGCACTTCGCTCTTTCCACCTGTCCATTCTGACTACCTCTCTGTTAGCAAACCACATCTATGAAGGTTCTCCATCTACAGTGACCTGCCAAGACCTGCCCTCAGCCCTCCCTGCCAACTGGCCTGAAACACAAACTCTGGGCACAGAGAAGGGCAGGTGGGGCACTGTGTTGTCTCAAGCCTGCTTTCAACAGTGACTTGGGACCTGGTTTCTGAGCTTGGCATCTTTATTCCCATAAGCCAAGCACGGTGGGCAGTCCTTCCAGACACACTAGGCAGTAATCTCTCCCTACCTTTCATTTCCTAGTTGCTGGACCCGTTGGTAACTGCCAGAAGCTAGAAAAGGCAAAAAATAACAGCAACAAAACTGCTTCTGTTGTCTGGCTCCTACTTCCTCCCTTGGTCTTCCTCCCTTCTCCCCTGAGAACACAGGCCTGTGCTCCAGCCACTAGATGACCTAGAATTAGCCCCTCATTTCAACAAGACCTTTAGTTTAAACACATCTACAGCACACAGCCCTTTTGCTATATATGAAGATACTCCCAGGCTCTGGGGATTGGGAGCTGGGGTCTGGTCTACCCCTTTTCTTACTGCTACCCAACCCCAAGCTGCTGCATAGAAGAGAAAACAGAGACTCATACCAGCAGGAGTGGGTCTGTTATCCAGCTACTTGAGAACCTGAGGCTGGAGTGTTGCCAGAGCCCAGGAATTCAATACCAGCCTGGGCCAGTGAGACAGACTCTACCCCAATGCCTGCATGTTTATGGTATGGGAGGTAGGGCCTTGCAGTCGCTGATGTAAAGTGCCAAAATGTACAGGCACACCCAGATCTCCATTTCTTTCTCTCTCTCTCTCTTAAACTTTATTTTTATGTGTATGGGTGTTTTTCCTGAATATATGACTGTGCATCACATATGTCCAGTGTCCACGGAGGCCAAAAAAAGCTACTAGATCCCCTAGGAACTGGAGTTAGAGGTAGTTGTGAGCTGCCATGTGAGTGCTGGGGTCGGAACCCAGAACCTCTGGAAGAGTAGCTAGTGCTGTTAACCACTGAACCATCTCTCAACCCCACCGATCTCTTGAGAGTGATTTTTTTTCCCCCTGTCTGCCTTAGACATAGAGGTTTCTAAGCAGCCTATCAGAGCAGAGTAGCCTGGGCATAATTGCCACTAATGCTGACCAAGAAAGTTCAAGCCTCTCTGAAGAGATTAGGGATCACTGTTAGCAGAACCAGAGGATCTGGGCTGCTGAGAACCTGCTGAGCAACCTTAATAGGATGCAGGTATGAGGGCTAAATGGTGGGCATGCTGCCACACAGAAACCCAAACCGACAACCTTGGTGCAGGAATTTCAAATCCATCTCAAAGGTCAATGAATCTGAGATGCAGAGGGTTCTGTTTGTTTTTTATGTTTTTTTTTTGGTGTTGTTATTATTGGGTTTTTATTGTATCATTATTTTGTTATGCTGAAAAATTGAAGCCATGGCCTTGTGTGTGCTAGGCAAATACTCTTCCACAAAACCACACCTCTAGCTCTGAGACATGGTCTTACTATGTCGGGCAGCTTGCCTTCTACTTACTATGCAGCCTAGTCTGGCTTCAAACTTGATCTTCTTTCTTGTTGTTGTTATTTTGTTTTGTGTTTTTCAAGACAGGGTTTCACCATGTAGCTCTGGCTGTCTTGGAACTCACTCTGTAGACCAGGCTGGCCTTGAACTCACAGAGATCAGACTGCCTCTGCCTCCTGAGTGCTGGGATTAAAGGCAAGTAACTTTCTTGTTTGCTTGTATTTCCTCTCCTTTTGCCCCTGCCTTTCCTCCCTCCCCGTGTGTGTGTGTGTGTGTGTGTGTGTGTGTGTGTGTGTGTGTGTGTGTCCCATGCACACAAGCATGATGGATATGGAATGCAGAACCACCCTGCATTCTAGTCAAGTGTACCAGTTCTGAGCCACACTCTTAGTCCCCTGAGGTGGTTTTGATTAAAAAACAAGAACAGAGCAATGTGAACATTTGGGAACTGAAATCCCTTCAGGTAGCTTCTTTCAGTGGAGCCTACCACTACCCATTTGTTGTTCTAGACATACATTAAATCTACGAGCTGGCTTCCTCACCTACTTAGGCTTTTGAATTTGAGACACCTTCCCCCAGCTATCCTAAAACTGGTTATCTGTGTGGCCTTAAACTTCCTCTGTTTTCTATCAAACAAAAGGAGGTAATGTTTCCTGTCTAGAGAGACAGAGAGGCTGTTAGCTGAAACCAGAGAAAGAGGTGGAGATCTGTCTGGTTAAGAAGCAGGCTTATCACTGGCCTTTAATTCCAGTACTTGGAAGGTAGAAGCATACAGATCTCTGAGAGCTCAAGGCCAGCCACATAGTGAGTTGCAGGACAACCAGGGCTATGTAGAAAGATTCTATCTCAAAAACAAAACAACAAACAAACAAAAATGACCAGGTTTATCACTGGCTCATCCAAAAGTGCTTACAAGGTCACACTTGAGAGCCAAGGTAGAGGTAAGCCTCTCCTTGTTCAAAGGAGGGCACTGGGATTGAGGAGGAGAAAGAGCTTGCCCAGGGTCACACTTGTATCTAGAGTGGTGATCCTGGGGCACACACACTGTCCTCTTATGCCCCCCTCATGCTCCTGCATGTAGACTCCAGGCTGCTCTTAGAAGCCCTGACAGAATGTAGTATGCATAAGTACTGCCATTAATGAGCATGTGGCTAGAATATATTTAGCACCTACTATGTGCAGCGAATTTCATTCTCATTATCACTATTTTACAAAGAAGATGAGCCCTGAGGAGGGGGCAGGAAGCCTACTGTCTCTTTATACACAGCTGTCAGGAAGCTCTCAGAGGAGAATCCTTGCCCCACCCCTGCCATCTGGCCACAGCTTGGCTCCAGCACCTCCCCAGCACTCCAGAGACCTCTGGCTTCTCAAGTTAAAATAATTTCAATGTTGTTGAGCTCATACCACTAGCCATACCTGCTCACTTCCCACAAAATCCAGCTGTCACAGCTACTTTATATGGGCACCACCATTCCTCTGGCTTTAGGTCCTGGACTGTAGAAGACAAGAAAGTTAACCGAAAGTTAACAGTAAGCAAGTAAGCATGCGTGTTTTATTTCTCTCCACTCTTGTCTATAGCTGTGATGAGAAAGCTGCTTTGAGATCTGGCCTTGACTTCCCCACAATGCCCGACCATAATCTGGAATCCTAAATTGAACAAGCCCCTTTCTCTGCTAAGTTGTCTTTTGTCAGAGTCCCTGAGCAGTCAAGAAAAGCAGTGTCCATTTCAGGGCAGAGGCAGTGACTGGAGAGTTGAGCAAGGAAAGACCCTTTGGGTTCCTGCAAGGCCCCTGATTTCCAGCAGAAAAGGAAGATGAAGGTCTGAAAGGACTACCTAGCTTTAGGTAGTGTGAGCACCACAGGGAATGGGGTTGTTGGGTCCAGTTCCAGGGATGCTGCTCAGGAGATCCAGGCTGGAAACCAGGCCCAGACAAGCATCACTAAGTTCCTCCACTCATTCATCCACCTACCCATCCATCCACCCATCCATCCACCTGTCCATCCACTCACCCATCCATTTATCCATCCATCCACTTATCCATCCATCCATCCATCCATCCATCCATCCATCCATCCATCCATCCACTATCCCATCCACCCACCCACCTATCCATCTTCACATCTATTCAGCCATCTAGCAATCTATCCACTGGTCCATCCACCCACCTTCTCATCTGTTTACTCATCCATCCACCTACCTACTCATCTGTTTACTCATCCATCCACCTACCTACTTATCTGTCCACTCACCCACTTACCAACCCACCTACCCACCCATCCACCCATCCATTCATCCATCAATTATCTTACTTATTCAGTTCTTATTTATTTATGTATTTATATGTTGCTTTTAAATTTATTTATTCTCACTGCATGGGTGTTTTGCCTGCATTTATATCTGTGCACCATGTGTACACAATGCCTATGGAGGCCAGGAGAGGGTGTTGAAATTACAGGTAGTTGTGTGCTGACATATAAGTTTTGGAAACAACCTGTGTCCTCTGGAAGAGCAACCAGTGCTCTTAACTACTAAGCCATTTCTCCAGCCTGTATTTATATAGTTCTTTCTCTATGGTTTTTGAGACAGGATCTTTCTGTGTTGCCCAGTATAGCCTCCAATGTGCCAGGTAGTTGAGTCCAGGATTGATCCTGTATACCACCATGCCTGTTTTTTATGCAGTGTTGGGGATTTAATCCAGGCTCTTGGCATGTTAGGCAAGCCTGCTACCAACTGAGCTACAGCTCTAGACCAAAGAGAGAGAGAGAGAGAGAGAGAGAGAGAGAGAGAGAGAGAGAGAGAGACTTAAGAGTAGAAACCCAGGAGAGAGGCTTAGAGTAGAAACCTTGGATATTCAGTTAGGCAACTCAATCATTTACTTATGCGTTTATGTGTGTTTGTGTTACATATGTGTACATATGTCTGTGTGAGTGCACATATTTGTATATATGCATGTGGAGGCTAGTACCAATCTTCAACTAATTTTTGAAAAATACTTGCTTTAAATTAGTTGTATGTGGGTCTGCGTGTAGGTGTGTGCACATGAGTGCAAGTGCCTGCAGAGGACAGAAGCCTCCAATCCCTCCAGAGCTGGAGCTGGAGGAGGCTGTGAGCTGCCTAAAGTGGATGCTAGGAACTGAAATGGGGTCCTCTAGAAGAGCAATATGTGCTCTTAACCATGGAACTATCTTTCCAGCCCTTCCACTGAGCCCAGAGCACACTGATTGGCTAGACTGGCTGGCCCTCAAGCATCAGAAACCTGCTTGTCTCCATGCTGTGCCATTACCCAGTTTTTGAGTGCTGGGATCCAAACTCAGGTTCTTGTGCTTATGTGGTAAGGGCTTTACCAACTGAGCCATCTCTTCAGCCCCAGTATTTTCACCTTTTTATGTCATCCACTTGAATTGGTCATATATATATATATATATATATATATATATATATATATATATGGGGGTGTTTTGCCTGCATGCATGTTTGTATACCACATGTGGGCCTGGAGCCCATGGATGATGGAAGAGGATGTTGGATCCCCTGGAACTGGAGTTACAGACAGTTGTGAGCTGCCATCTGTATCCATAGGAATTGAATCCGGGTCCTTTGGAAGAGCAGTCAGTTCTCTTACCACTAAGTTATCTCTCCATCACTTAGTTTATTCTTTTTGAGATAGGGACTCATGCAGCCCAGGCTATCCTCAAACTCACCACACAGGTGAGCAGGCCTTGAATTCCTGATTCTCCTATCTTTACCTTCCAAGTGTTGGGATTGCAGGTGTGCTTGAAGGGAACTGATATTGTTTTATTTGTTTAAATAATATTTGGTAGGGTTTGGGGTATAGTTCAGAGGTAAACAGTTACATAACATATGAACCCCCTGAGGTCCACCCCAGCACCATAAGCATAAATATATAAATATAAATAATATCTAAGGGGATGTCAAGTTGCCATGGCCTTTGCATAGTAACTCATGAACAGACTGCACTTCACAATTCAAAAGGACCTGGAGCAATTTTAACCCTGTGAAGATTCTTCCCATGGTCAAGGCTATCCATAGAGAGCCACAGGCTGTCTCAGGAGAGAGTATGAGCTCCCCACTGATGGAAGCCTATAAATAGAGACAGTGAAAGGAATTGAAGCTGGCTGGAAAGACAGAGGTCCTGGGATGAATTACAAATGACTTGCACATCAGACCACCTTCATTGTAGGACTGGAGAATGTCAGGCACACCCCAGTCTGTAATTGCAAAATGTTTAAGCTATTCAAGAAGGCACAGAAAAAGATCCCATGGTCATCTTGCATCTCCTTCTGTCAGCTCCAAAAGTAAAACCTCCCAGATTGCTGGCTCCTGACCATAGTCTACCTCATTGAGGTTCCCTGTTCCCTAGGCTCCAGCCACCTATGCATAGTCCTTAGGATATATGCTACAGAGACAGCTCCCTTTAAGTAGAGGGGTTATCGGGGCATAGTTGCACACCTGCAATTCTAGCACTAGGGAGACTAAGACAAGAGGATCACTGCAAGTTCAAGGCCAGTCTGGTCTACATAGTGAGTTCCAGGCTAGCCTGAGCAACAGTGAGATTCTGTCACACCACAAATAAAACGGTTGTTTTCTTTCCTTTGTGAATAATACCAACGTTTAGCAAAAACCATCGCAAACAAATCTTCATTTGCCGATTTAGTAGCCTCCTATGCCTTCTTTTCCTGTATTCAGGCCCAACTCTACTCTCTGTATGACACTCTAGCTAGTCCCAGTCTAGAGAAAACACCAAGTCTGAGTGAGCCCATTTGTGCTCCATGCAGCCCTGGCATGACAGCAAGCACTCTACTTTCTGTCTTGTTATTTATTTATTTAGCAGTTCTAAGAACAATTCAGGGCTTTATATATGCCCTGCAAGCCTCTACCACCAAGTCATATCTCACCCCAGCTGTTCAGTTTCAGCACCCACTGTCCTTATGGTCATTGACATGGGGGGGGGACCTCTTCCTCTCCCTTTCTACAGGAAGTTGCTACCATGCCCAGGATGCTCTGAAATACTTTGGAGAGGGTTTGATGTCACTCTTTGGTCCCGCAGAACTGGTCTCTGCCATGGTTCTTATCCTCCCCTTCTAGTGCATTTCTTCTTGGATTGCACTACCCTAAGGCCTTCAAGTCTGCTCTGGCTGCACATACACCCTTTTTCTGCCTCGGTCCCCATAGAAGACCCTGCAGTCTTTCAATTGTCTCTTCTCAGATTCTGAGTGTTCCAGCATGTGTTTTGTTATGTCACAAATGCCTTTCCCTCGTTGCTTTGTCTGGCTGCTCCCATCTTTATTTTTCAGGCTTGGCTCAAGAGTGGCATCCTCCAGGAGGCCCTCCCAGACCTCCTCAGGTGAAATCAAGCCTGGCTCCCTGGGCAGGGCATCCAACATGTCTCATAGCTCTCTGATCATCATTCTTCGTGAGTCTGTCTCTCCAGGCTATGGAACTCAGGAGGGCAGCAATGCTGTCTTCCTCAAGCCTTGGAAAATCAATTTTGAAAACCATTTTTTTGTTTTGTTTTGTTTTGTTTTTTTTGGATTTTCACAACAGGGTCTCCTTGTGTCCCTGGCTGTCCTGGAATTCATGCTGTAGACCTGGCTGGCCTCAGACTCACAGATCTACCTGCCTCTGCCTCCCAAGTGCTGGGATTAAAGGTGTGTGTCACCACTGTCCTGCAAAACAAAAACCAACCAAACAAACAAAAAACTAGGTTTTTGTTTTTAAAACATTGTCATTTTCTGGTCATGATGTTCCTTTCCTGTCATCCCAACACTCAGGAGGCTGCAACAGGAAGATGGTGAATTCCAGGACAGCCTTGGCTACACACTGAACTGCTGTCTCAGACAGACAAGCCCTGCTGGCTTTTCTGAACTGGACTCTTACTGATGACTCTAGGTGACAGTCTTAAGTTGGAGTGGGTCCTCTACAGGTCCTACATTTCTGTAGGGGTGGATCTAGGCAAGATTGAGCTTCCTAGGACTACCACACACTCTGCAACTTGAAATAGCATTCATTTCTTCTCTTTCAGTTCTAGAGTCTGAGAGTCAGGTCCAAGTGTGGGTGGCAGGTTGCCTGTGGGGTTATAGCTCCTGCAAACCTCAGTCTTACTGCCCAGTGTCCTGAGCTTGTGGTCGTTCCTCCCAGCTCCACAGTCTCTAGTTTCTGTCAGCATGCTCATCTCCTTTTCTTTTTGTCATCTCCCCTCTCTATAGGCCTCTTTCTTCTACAACCACAGAACTGCATTTAGGGATTACACATTCCGTGGCTTTTTGCTGACTGTGGAAACACAGGGCTGAGGTAAGCACGCAGTCTCTCTCAAAGGGGGTAGCAGTGGTAGATCCGAAGTTCTCACTGGCTATCTTCCTCAGAGCCCCAAAACCTTGTCAGGAGACACCCTTAGGGTTTGCTCTGGCTAACTTTGGACACAACCTCCAGGCAAGAAGAAGAGTAGCCCAGAGGTAGGGAGAGGGGCACAGGGACTCAAGGACAAGCTGTTCCTGACCTGCAAGCTGGAGGCCAGCCATATGTGGGGAGCCCCAAGGAGGGCCAAAGTGCCTGCTCCCCCACCTTTTCCCCAGCTCACAGTCCCTCAAGGACCGAGGGAGGAAGGGAGGCTGGTGAGCTATGCCTGAGATGGTCAAGAGGAGTCCATCACTGCATTTCTCATGCTCTTCACCAACACAGTCCTCTATCCCCAGGCTGTACTATGCTTGAAGCTTATCAACAAAGGCTATCTCCTCCACTGGACCACAGGCTGGCTGTAGGCTCTGCACTTTACAGTTCACGCTTCCAGGATGCTCAGAGCGATTCCCTAAGAGGACACTATTATCTGTACAGGAGCAGGGACAGATCATTACCCAAGTGAGGAATGACAGAACATATCAGAGCTGAAACTGAGCACTGGAGCTGTTTGTCCAGTTCTGAGTGGTAGCAAGGTCAGGCTTGGGCCCCAGAGCCCCAACAACCCCAGCAGTTCCTTCCCAGCCTCCAGTCTGTAGTTCAGTTGTGAGCAAGCTCCATCAGCCCCTCCGGGTGGCAGAGAATGCTCACACAGAGCTGTGGGATGGAGAGAGGAGGGAGCAGGGGCAGGGATCTGGGAAGTGGGGAGGAGAAGGGATGGGAGGAAAGATGGGAGGGAGGCAGTGAGGACCAGGAGGGTCACCATAGTAACAGGAGCTGGCTATGCTCCGACCTGAGTCTGAGCCGCCACCAGGGAAGGAGATAAAAGGTTTTCTATTGATCCCCATCAGGAAAGCCGTCTGTGATAAGTTGGCTGGAAGGGCAGCTGGTCGGGTGTGGATGAGGTGGCTGCACATACTTGTACTGGAGCTGTGTGATGCCCCAGAGGCTGAGGTCAGACTGTGGGGAGGTGAGCCCCAGAGCCAGGTGCTTGGATGGGTCAGCTGCATGCCTGTCCTTGGGCTACCTTTGTCTGCAACATATTATGCACTGTATGCCTAGCTAGGTGGAGATACAATAATCAAAGCAGAAAGCACTATTCCTTCAGGGAGCCGACACTCTAATGGGAGTCAGCAGTGGGAGAGACAGACAAAACAGATGAATGAATGGCTATGGATGATTGTATCTGTTGGAAGATGCAGAGGAGAGGGAGAACAAGCAGGCAGCCAGCGGCAGTGAGAGGGGAATGAGCTCTGATGAGAGCTGGAAAAGAGCATGTCTGTGAGAAGGCCCTGTGTACGAGAGGTCCCAGGACAAGAGTGCATGAGGAACAGCAGCAAGGGGTCTAATGGAGCTGCAGAAGTGACAAGGTCAGAAAGGGCCAAGGAAGGCTTGGGTGGCTGCAGTGAGGGCTCTGGTTTGCACTGAGTAAAGATCATGTCCCTCCTGGCACACTCTCCCTTAGGCCTTCATGATGCTCCCTGACTCCTATGGAGACAACAGACATAGGGCCAGGGTGGGTTTGAGAAGACAGGAAAGGTGAGCTAAGTGGGCCCTTCTTCGGGTCAGGGAGGCACAGAAGGGGTCCGGCTGGTATGGAAGCTGCCTATGAAAAACTTCAACTTTCAAATATATTTGGAAGGTTGAATGGATAGGATTTCCCTACATGTGGTGAGAAAGGCATCCTAGGGCCCTCCCCAGTGCTCAACCTAGTGATTGGCGATGAGCCTGCATGATGCAGCTCCTAACTGCTGTTGAAGGCCCAGATGTCCCTGGGAGGCATTTGCTGGTCCAGACAAGATGAAGGTCTCTCTGAGTGCTTGTGCTTGGGCTTCTTAGAACCTTCTCTGTTCTGCCCAGGCCTAACCAGGCTGGCTCACAGCCAGTTACCCTTAAAGGCAAGAATGCCCCCCCAGGCTTCTCCTCAGGGCCATTCCATTTCTACATTCCTAGAAATAAGGGTGCCCTCATCCACTCAGATTCCCCACCTTCTTCATTTCTGGGGGAATAGATAGGAGGAAAGTAGATAAAGGGTGGTTGGGATTGAGGCAGCCCTTGAGAAATATTGGTGGTGTGAATGTGGAATTTAGCTTTGCCCGTTCCCTGCTAAACACCTGTGGTGGGGGCTGGAGTTTGTCCTGCACCTGTAAGAAGAAACCCAACCAGTTAGTTCATTCATCTCTCAGAACCTCTCTATCTTCCTGCACTTCTGCCAGTGGGGCTCATAGCCTAAGGACCCAAGAAGATGAGTAAATGCTTTAGTCAACTCAAGAGGCTCCTCTGTTGTTAGTTGTTACTATGTGACTGGGGTATGTCACTTCACTTATCTAGCAGATACCCCATTTCCCTCTGTAGCATGGAGCTGATGAGGACTGCCTGATGGAGTTGCTTTGAAGAGAAGTTGGGCAGAGGACTCTGCCAACCCTGGTTTTCTGATGTGCCAAGGAAGGCCACACTGGTTTGAATGAAACATTCTCCATAGCCTCAGGCATTTGAACACTTGGCTCCCAGCTGGTGGTGCTGTTTGGGAAGGCTTAGGAGGTGTGGCCATGATGGAGAAAGTGGGTCACTGGGAGTGGGTTTTGAGTTTTCAAATCCTTGTGCTATTCCCAGTTCACTCTCTCCTTCCTGCCTGTGGTACTAGATGTATGTTCTCAGCTTCCTGCTCCTACAACCATGCCATTACTTGGCAATCATAAAATCTAACCTTCCCGAACTTTAAGCTAAAGCAAACCCTTCCTCCTCCTCCTCCTTCTCTTTCTGTCTGTCTGTCTGTCTGTCTGTCTGTCTGTCTGTCTGTCTGTCTGTCTGTCTGTCTTTCTGTGTGTGTGTGTGTGTGTGTGTGTGTGTGTGTGTGTGTGTGTGTGTGTGGTTTTTTGAGACAGGGTTTCTCTGCATTACAGTCTTGGCTGTCCTGGAACTTGCTCTGTAGACCAGGCTGACCTCAAACTCACAGACATCCAATTGCCCCTGCCTCCATAGTGCTGGGATTACGGATGTGCTGAACCATGCCTGGCTTAAGCCCTTCCTTCCATAAATTGCCTTCATCATGATATTTCATCACATCAATAGAAAATTAATAAGAGTGTGGTGGGGAGAAGAATGGGATGCTGTCTTGGGTCTCTGCACAGTCCCCTCTGGATCCTGCTGCCGCAGTGTCTTATTTCTCTGAAACCTCTATCTGGGAGCTCTTACCAGGGTCTGCAGGCTCGTGAATCTATGGAGTCAGGGTTATGGCCTATGCACCATTGGGTGACCCGACTGCTCACAGCTACAGAGAGTATAGGAAGATGGCTATGTAGGATCTGGACTCAACCCTATGTTGTTCATTGCCATAGGCTTACGAAACACCTCAGAGGCAGCCATGCCTGAGCCTAGACATGTCTCCTTCTATAGCAAAAAGGGTCTTTGAAGGTGTAATGAAGGATCTGCAGACAGGGATGATCCTGCATTTTGGAGGCTCCCTAATGCCTTTATAGTGTCTTTGTAAGAGACAGGCAGCCAGGTGCAGTGGCACAAAGTGGCATGTGCTGCCAGCACTCTCTGGAAATAGCAGTAGAGGCAGAGGCAGAATTGAGCTCAAGGCCAGTTTGGGCTACAGAATGAGACACTGTCTCAAAAGGAGAGCAGAATGCTTACCTGGCAGCAGAGACACCATGGTCACAAAGGCAGTGTCCTCAGGGTAAGCACTCCAAATGTGCTGCCCTTTTGATCACCCCAGATAAGGGAAACTCAGCTGCAGAATTAGTTGGGCAAAATAAATAAATAAATAAATAAATAAATAAATAAATGATAGAGTGAGATGTAAAGGAATGGTAGGGAGATAGAGAGAGGCAGACGGAAGCTCGGCACAAGGGAGGCCATGTGGCTGCTGGAGTAGGATTGGGAATGAGACAGCAATGGCCAAGGAGCACCAGGGTAGGTAGGCAGGAGAATCGGACATGGCCAGAGTGAGTTAACACAGAGCCTTTGCAGGAGGCAAGACCCTACTACCACATTGATTTCTGCCCCTTGGTCCCAACCTTGTGCTTCTGCTCTTCATGATTGTGAGAAAATAAATATCTCACCTTGTAAGGCACAAAATGCAGTTTTCTTGGCAGCCGTGGAAGGTTAGAAACAAGAACACCTGAGGTTTAAAATTTCTTAGCTACTGTCCTGGACAGCTGGGTGTGTGTGTGTGTGTAGGCAGGGTGGGTGTGGGCCATTAATTCCTCCAGATCAGTGGGGACCCTGGCTGTGGTTGTCATCTGGAAACGGACAGGAAAGGGAGGTGGTTAGGGTCTGTGGGCCAGAGCATGCTATCATCTGAGCTGCTGGGCCAGGTGCTGAGGCGGCGAACTATGTGTACATGCGAATGGGCTGCACAGGTATGTGAGTGCCTGGTATAGCCTTAACAGAAAGCTTAGACATGCCAAGACCCTCCTTATTTTCTTTAAGTCAACCTGTGTCCTACTCTAAGCAACCCCCATCTTCCCTATTGGCTGGTGGAACCTGAATCTCGGCCATTATCAGGTTCCATCCTTCACCCTAAGAAATACAAATACCCTGGGAGCATATCTGACTGTGATGACCTCCTTTCTGGAAGCGCTGGAGTAGGTTTGGTTTCTTCCTGGGAGGTGAGAGAGAAAATGTAAGTGGCTGGGCATGCTCAAAACTGGAATGGGGGAGCTGGAGAGATGGCTCAGTGGATAAGAGCACTGACTGCTCTTCCAGAAGACCTGGGTTCAATTCCCAACACCCACGTGGCAGCTCACAACTGTCTGTAACTCCAGTTCCAGGGGACTCAACACTGTCACACAGACATACATGCAGGAAAAACAACAATGCACATAAAATTCAAAAATAATAAATTATTTTAAAAAAACTAGTATGAGGCATAGGAATTAGCAAAACGTGAGCAAAACTGAAATTAATATTAAGTATTCATTTAGACCCTAGAGTTCTGCCCTCTATAAAGTACCATTAGCCACATGGGGCTATTTATATTCCAATTAATTAAAAACAATAAAATGTAGAAGTTTATCCAACTAGCAACATTTCCAGGGCCCATAAGCTATGTGTTGCTACCATTGGTGACGTCACCCAAAGTTCCGAAGGTCTGTGCTGCCCAGGGGTGTCCTACAATGATGGACAGGGGAGAACCTGTTTCCAATTTTACAGGTGGGCCATGCAAGGGTCAGTCCTAGAAGGCAACTTCCCAATGGTCCCTCCCTGCAGTGGGAATCTTTAGGGCCATAACATTTTCTGGCTGCCAATGTGTCCAGGTGAGGGCATGCCTTGCAACTTCTGGCAAGTTTCCACCTATGTCAGCCCCTACACCAACTAATTTTGGGAAATGCCCTGACTTGTCAGAGGTAGCCCTTCCTGAGCTCTGCAGGCAAGGGGCAGTGTGGCTGCAGTCCTGACTCATGTTTCATGAGGGATTCATGTTTCAACTCAGTTTCCCAGCTCCTAACATGGAGCTGCTGCTATAGGCTTTCCATGAGTCAGTGCTAGTGAAATGCTCAGGACATGTCCTGGGACGTAGTTAAAGCCAACGTAGTCCCCATTGTCTCAAAGGTGACCGTGTTCAGCACAGTGGAACTGCACTATATACTGCTTCTAAGTGGCCGCTAATGCTCACAAATGTCTCAGAGGTCCTGACTGGAACGCCTTAGGTCTGGACTCCCTTATTTAATCTTGCTTTGAGGAGCCCTGAGCTGATGAGATGTAAACATAGTGGTGTGAGGACTACACAGGGCAGGCAAACTGGTCTGGGCATAAAGAGAAGCCAGAGAAAGATGTGTGGGGCCAGAGAGCTGGATTTAGCTGTGCCTGAAGCTAGTAACTTCCAATTTTGTGGATGCATGTATACACACACACACACACACACACACACACACACACACACACACACTGCAACTCAAAGGGTATTTTTAAATTTAATGTAATCTTGCAAGGCCAGCTGGAGAGCACCATTGCCTCATCTTTGGTCTTTTCCACAGTAGCTCTCACAGGAGTGGGAGCTCACATGGCAGTGCTACTCCCCTACCTTGGCTACTCTTGGTTGAATGGGGTGCACAAAGTGATGGCATGGAAGCAAGACAGGGGGCCCTGAGTGAGAAATCCAGGTTCAGAAGCAGGGTGGCAGTGGGAAGACTCTCCATGGTCCAACAGACCCATTGGCAACTCACTGTGTAGCCCAAGCAAGGCTGACCCTTGAATCTTCAGTCTTGCATCTGTACACCAGTTCTCCACAGTACTGATCTGGCAAGGACATCATGAGGATTACACAGCAAGATGTGTGACAATTTGCACACACAGGAGGCACACAAAAGCAGGGGCCGCCTTACAAGGGCAGTGGAGAGAGGCCCTGTGCCCTTGCGGAGTGCCCTAGAGACCATTCCTGCTTACCCACAGCTGCAGCAACACACAGCCTGGCTCCCATGCTTCCGTGTGGCCAGCAGTGTTCACAGCCAAGATGTGGAGCTGTCTGTTGTCATGGCAACCTAGGCCTATGGTGTCCTGTCCCTGTTAGTCCCAGAGCCTGCCACTGTGGGGTGTCAGCCTGTAGGTTTGTGAGTGGGTATGGATGCGTGAGTGGGATTCCTGAGGTCACCAGCCATGAGCCTGAGCATGAGCAGGCTTTCTTTTTAAACGAAAAAAAGAATTCTGCCCAGGCAAGGCTGGGACCTGTACTGTGGGCATCGGGCCATGGGTGTGGTGTCTAAAGTGCTTGTGTGGTCCGCATGTCCATGGGGCTCTTGTGTGATGTGGGATGCTGGCCCCAAGTCAGGGTGGGTAGGAAGGAGCTGGGGAAGAGGAGTATGGTTTCTGCTGTCTGCTGCTCTGACCGTGTGGTCCTGGAAAGGGAGGCAGTCACCACACCTTTCTGAGCCTCAGCTTCCTGCTGTGTAAACAACAGCAGGCTGTGAGGGCAAGCACACCTCACAGGAGTCCACAGTTACTTCTTTGACACTGTGTTACTTTGGCTACTAAGGTTCCACTATGTTTCAGCTCCCAGGGATGTGGCTCTCAACAGCAGGCCCTCCTTTGAAGACTTTCAGGCCAGAAGGAGACAACAGTACACAACTGTGTAAACAGAATATGAAAGACACTGGGAAGATGTCCCGAAAAGAGCAGTACAGTGAGGGTAGAAGGGCTGAGGTGCACATGCCAAGCATGGCCCATCCTCAGCACAGCCCACAAATGAAAACAAACAACAAAAACCCCAAACTAAAGCAATAAATCACAGAGTGGGGATGGTGAATATTGAGAAAGGGGTCAGGGTGGTAACCTGTGAGTAGAAATCTAAAGGAAGGGGTGACAGTCAGGGCAAGTGCAAAGGCCCTGTGGTGGTCTGTTTCCCTTGTCCTCAGCTCAGCAATGAAGCTATGTACTAACGTGCATGATGGTCATGGTTTCAGCAGTTTGTGGAGAAGAAGGTAGGACAAGGGTACGGTGGCCCCCAGCAACTGGATAGCAGAGCTGGGCTTGTGGGGAATGATAGGATGAGGGAAAGGATAAGATTGCCTTTGGTGTACAAAGGGGGAAGTAATCTGGATATGGAAAGACGGGTATGGTGTGGTAGTATGGCCTTGATTTCATAATCTCCAAGCATCATTTTCTGTCTCTAAGCTAGGATCTGTGACACAGAGATAAACAACAGCAGGTTGAAAGACTTGTTCAGAGCAGTTGGAGAAGGGACCAGGGAACTACGCAGGAAAGGTCACCTCCAGATAGGATGTTTGGATGGGACTGAAGCTGTAGAGAGAAGGCTGTCATGTTTGCCTGGAGCATCAACAGAGTAACAGGAAGCAGACAGTGGGAGGAAGCAGGGATCAGAGCTGTTGGCAGGAGCTTGAGAGGGGGTTTAAGACTGTGAAAGGCCATGACAGCTGTACATATTGGGATGGCCCGCTATGTTTGGGACCATTGAGGAAGGTAAATGGGGGTGGGGGAGCTGAGAAGCAGAGGTGACAGGATGTTGGTGGTAACCTTAGCTCTCTCTGTATAGAGCAAACATTCTGGTCTAGCCTGTACTCTCTGCTTAGCAAAGCCAAATCTGGTTCTCTCAAAAGTCCATGACTAGGACAAGAATAACCCCATCAAACTAGCAGAAGATGGATGTAGAGTTTCCCCCAAGTACACAGTCATGAGCAGCAGGCTCACAGGCCTCCAGAATTTGGGGAAATTGTTATCTCTGCCATCACCCAGATATTAGGAAGTCAAGATCAGCTCTGCAGCCTGGCCAGGACACTCCCAGGTCACTACGGCATCGTTCCAGACTTGCAAAGCTCCAAAGACTTAGAGGCTGTGCCCTGGGCTATTGCTATATGCGTGTCTTCCCAGGAGGAGGTGGAGCCTTGGCCAAGCTTTCTCTCTCCTTCCCGGCTACATGAGCCAGTGCCTCTACTGGCCAGAGCCAAGTTCACATCTAACAGGGAGCTTGGCAGCTTCACTGTTCAGGAAGGTCTATGAGAAGAATTCAGGACTGGGAGCTCTGGTCCTTCCAACCATGGTCAGTTAGGGTCCAGTGTTAAATGTCTCCACAGGTCCTTATGCTAGATCTTGATCACCAGCCTGTGGTGGGAGGTTGTGGAACATTAGGAAGTGATGCCTACTGAAAGGAAGTTAGGTTAGTGGGGGGTATTCCCCTAAAAGGAACCTGGGACCCCGCCCCACTCCTGCCTTGCTACCTACACACCAAGAGGTAGTCAACTTTGTCACACTCTCTTGCTCTGCTTCATCACAAAAAAGCAATAGACCAACCAACCATGGACTGAAGGCTCTGACTGAGCCGTTAGTTGATTTCTCAGGAGTTTTGTCATGGTGATGAAACACTGACACATCAACAGAGGGAAAGGTCAGAAAGAGCACAGATTTCTGTTTTTAAAGATTTAATTTTATTTCTAGTTAATTTTATTTCTAGTTATGTGTCCACGTGTGGGCATGTGCAGAACCAGAGTCATCTCTCCAGCCCCAAGCATAAATTTCCTTATGAATGAGAATGAGACTGGGAAGAATGGTGGACGAGTAAAGAGACCTAGAGCCAGAAGAGGCTGAAGGGGAGAAACTGCTGAGCGGAAGAACCAATCGGATCTAAGTGCAGCCTTAGCTAAGGAGAAATAACAGGATGGGGCATAAGAGGGAGGGGACTAGAGTTTGACGATGGCCACCATGGACTGAATAGCACTCCCAAAAATTTGTGTCCACCCGGGTACTTGGAATGTGACTCTCTTAGTTGGTTTTATATTACTTTAACAGAATACCACAGAAAAGAAATGTGATACTAATTATTGTGTATCCCTTTGTACATTGAATGTATTTATGTTCTTAATATAAACCTACAGTGCAAAGCTTAGGAAAACACTTTACCAAGCTGGTGTCTTCCAAACTGAAGTTTTCTTTTCTTTCCTGCCATGCCTTCCTTCCTTCCTTTCTCTCTCTCTCTCTCTCTCTCTCTCTCTCTCTCTCTCTCTCTCTCTCTTTTTCTTTTTTGTTGTTCTTTGACACAGGGTCTCATGTAGCCCAGGCTAGCCTAGTACTTGTTATATACCCAAGGATGACCTAGAACTTCTGATCTTCCTGCTTTTGCCTTCTAAGTGCTGGGATCACAGGCACGTGTCATTGTACCCATCAAAACAGAATATTCAGTGCTGAAGTTTTCCAGGCTTGTATTCATGTGCTCCTACTTGCATTAGGCTTTCCTCGTTAAGCAAAGATAATTCAGCATGTTTAAACACTGCACTCCATAAAGAACCTCTCTAATGGTGAAAAAGGTATTAGACATTGGTCATCTAGGGATGACAGCTGTAAACAAGAAAATTTTACTTTATTTAAAAGACAGTTTGCTCCCCAAGGGACTCTACAGAGACACTTGCACACCCATGTTCACTGATGATCTGTTCACAATAGTAAGGAATTAGAACTAGCTTAGACACCCATCAGCAGATGAATAGGTGACAAATGTGGTACAGACACACAATGGAATTCTATTTGGCTATAAAAAATTAAATCATGAAATTCACAGGAAGGTGAATGGATCAGTTATTTACTCTTTAAAGCAAAACAAAATGAAATGAAAGAAACCATGGTTAACAGTACTGGAGAGATGGCTCAGTGGCTAAGAGCACTTGCTGCTCTTCCAGAGGACTCAGGTTCCATTCCTAGCATCCATGTCATAGAGCACAACCTTCTGTAACCAGTCCCAGGGCATCCAGCACACTCTACTGGCCTTCGCAGGCACTACACTCATGTGGTGCAGACATGGGCAAGCAAAACTCAAAACACATACAAGTTATAAATAATTTAAAATAAGCTTGACATGGTGCTGAAAACCTTTAGTCCTAGCACTTTGGAGGAAGAGACAGGTGACTACCTGTGAGTTGACAGGCCACTCTGGTCTACATACCAAGTTCCAGACCAGGCCCTGTCTCAAAAAACACAATTTTAAAACGTCAAACTCGTGGGGATTTCTATATAACTATAGCCCATTGCCCTGAATGAAACAAATGCATTTCTTAGAAGAAATTTGGGAGACAGGCATTGGTGGTGCACACCTTTAATCCCAGCACTCGAGAGGCAGAGGCAGGCAGGCAGAGCTCTGTGAGTTCCAGACCAGCCTGGTCTACAAGAACTAGTTCCAGGACAGCCTCCAAAGCCACAGAGAAACCCTGTCTCAACGCGCCCCCCAAAAAAAAGTTGGGATAAGTCAACAATCCTGGAATAATGCTGCCAACCATAATTATTAACCTAAAATGTCCTATGCGACAAAAAATAGATTCTTTTGTCAATTGTTTTAAGTCTTTGTTAGCTGTAGGTTTTTTTTGTTTTGTTTTGTTTTGTTTTTGTTTTTCGAGACAAGGTTTATCTGTGGCTTTTGGAGGCTGTCCTTGTAGACCAGGCTGGTCTCGAACTCAGAGAGATCCACCTGCCTCTGCCTCCCGAGTGCTGGGATTAAAGGCCTGCACTACCAACGCCCGGCTAAGTCTTTGTTATCTGTAGTTTTGATACTTCTCTCCAGGATTTACAACCAAGCTCATAGACTCTAGCAAGTACTTATTTTTCAAATGATTTTTTAAAAAGTTTCTGCTCCTGTTGTGCTTTGTATTCTCCTTGAGAAGCTGTGTCACTGCTGACGGCTGACATTCTGCAGAAACAAATTTCTGGTAAAATAATCTATGCAGGTTTTCTAAAAGATTTATTTATTCATGTATTTTACGTTTATGAGTGCTCTGTCTGCCTGCACACCAGAAGAGGGCATCAGATCCCATTATAGATGGTTGTGAGCCACCATGTGGTAGCTGGGAATTGAACTTGGGTCCTCTGGAAGAGTAGTCAGGTGCTCTTAACCACTGAAGTCATCTCTCAGCCCTCTATGCAGTATTTTTGAGAAACTAGGACATCACCTATAAGACAGATAGACTTAAACCTGACCACGGTCTCCAGTTATGCCCTACTTAGGCTCTTAGGAGCTGCTTCTACAGCTTTTTTGTTGCTTAAATTTGACCAAATGTGGGGTTGGGGGAGGGACAACATTTTGGCACTGACTCCTTTAACTGTCACTTACCATGCCCTCAGCACCATGTAAGATCAGACCAGATAAACTAGAACACATTACATCACTGTGATGAGAGTCAAACCCTGAGCTGACTGACCAGCAAGCAGTATCTTGGGAGGAAATTGTGCAGAGACAAGGTGGTAGGGAGATATTATCAGAATTGAGATGAAGTTATGCTGGATAGGGTGGTATCCACTCAATCTCCAATCAAGGAGCTAAAGCTGGAGGGTTCTGAGCTGGAGGCCAGCCTGGGCTATTCGATAAGATCATGGATCAAAGCCAACAACAAAAATGAAGTCGCTTGTGCCTCCCACTCTAAAAGTAACAGAAGTCAAGGGGTTACGGAAGAATGGTTCTTATGCACGGTTACCTGAAACTAAGTCCCTTTCACTGGAATTCATTCTTAGTAATATTGTTTATTGTTTAACAGAAAAAAAATGACTCTTGGCAGAATATATATAGTGGCATGTCTTCTAACTTCGGCTCTTTTTATATTCTCCCATTTCCAGGGTCTTACATGCTTCTACCATGAAAACGTGTCCTTTGCTATGTACTAGTTTATCACTGGTCCAGGGAACCTACAAACCAGGTTGACTCACAGCCTTACTCACACACAAGGGAGGAATTAAACCAGACACTTAAGCTACTCTGCCAAAAGTGCTAACTCTTCACTCGGGCTCACAAGGAAACTAAAAGCAAGCTGGAAACCTGGCCTCCATTTTGTGTCTGTCTTCTTTACTTTCGCCAGAGGCACAGAGGTAAGATACAGGCCTTCATCTTTCTCTTGAGCCACCTTGGTTATCCCCTCTGGGGTTTTTTTCAAACTCACATCACACTCCCAGTATTCTCTGGGTTGGATGTGCTTCATTCCCTGGGGGTCATGTGATGGGGTTGGTTCCCACGGCGGTGGTGTGGAGATGATAGGACCTTTGGGACCTGGGGCGCTATGTGAAATGGATCCTGAGTGGAACATATGTAGATCTTGGAGCTCTGTCTGTCTTCCTGTGTGTATCAACCTGTCTGGCAGGAGTGGGTCAGGTCCAGGAGGAGAGGATTAGAAACACTGGAATAAAAGTAACCACCAAAGCAAAAGACTTGTTCAAAGGAAACTTTAAGAGCTGACTGTGGTGGTGTGTGCCTTTAATGCCAGCACACACCTGAAATCTGAGTTGAGGCTGGCCTGTTCTACACAGGAAAGTCCAGGCTAGCCAAGGCTACATAGTGAGACCTTATTTAAAAAAAAAAAGAAAAGAAAACTTTTAGACAGTGAAAAAGAAATTGAAGAAGGTGCCAGGAGATGGAAAGGGCTTCTTATTCTCACAGATTGGCAGGATTAATACTGGGAAATGGCCATCTCACCAAAAGCAATCTATAGATTCAGTGCAATCCCCATCAAAATTTCAGTGCAACTCACATAACCTGAAAAAAATTATCTTAAATTTCATGTGGAAATATGAAAAATCCAGGATAGTCAAAACAATCCTAAACAGAAAACAGAAAGAAACAAACAAAAAATGAAACCCTGCAGGAGCCAAATAGAACCTGGTCTACATAGTGAAATTTAAGTCAGCCAGGACATAGTGAGACCCTGTCTCAAAAAACAATAACAAACAACCCAGTTGTTAGAGATATCACCATTCCAGATCTCAAGTTATACTACAAAGCTGTAGGATTAAAAACAGCATAGTATGGTATAAAAATAGACACATTGGGCATGCCTTTAATACGAGCATTTAAAAAGCAGAGGCAGGTGGATTTTTGTAAGTTCAAGGCCAGCCTGGTCTACATAGTGAGTGCCAGGATAGCCAGGGCTACATAGAGAGACCCTGTCTTAAAACAAACAAAACAAAAACAAAAAACAAACCCCAAATGAAACAAAACAAACAAGCAAAAAATCAGACACATTGATCAATGGAATAGAATTGAGAATCTACATATAAGCCTCTTCTCCAACAGCCATCTTATTTATGACACAGAGGTAAAAATACACAATGAAGAAAAAAATGTGCTGGACAAACTTCTACTTATAGGAATGAAGCTAGATCTCTAGCCCTACACAAAACTCAGCTCTAAATGAATCGAATAGCTCAACATAAGGCCTGATACCAAAGATCTAAACTAGGGGATTTCTTGAACTTACTGGCACAGGAAAGGACATTTTGAACATGGCCTTGGTAATACAGACAACTAGGACAAGTAACTGATAAGTAGGACCTCACAAAACTAGAGTTCAGTAAAGCATATTTGAGTGAAGGACAGCCTAAAGAATGGGAAAAAATATTCAAAAGCCTAAGTGTCAAGAAGGCAAACAAGCCTATTGAAAATTGAGGCATAACCAGAGAGTTCTCAAAAGATGAAGTATGAATGGCTGAGAAACTTTTTTTAAATAACCAACATCCTTAACCATCAAGAAAATGTGAATTAAAACTATTTTGAAAGTTCATCTTACCTAAGTCAGAATGACTAAGGTAAAAAAATGAAAATAAGCTGGGCAGTGGTGGCATATGACTTTAATCCCAGCGCTGGAGAGACAGAGGCAGGCAGATCTCTGAGTTCAAGGCCAGAGTGAGTTCCAGGACAGCCACGGCTGCACAGAAAAACTGTGTCTCAAAAACAAACAAAACAAAAACAAATGACAATAAATGCTCTTGTGGATATGGGGAAAGAAAAATGTTTATTTGATACTGGTATGAGTGCAAACTACTACAGTGACTGTGGAAATCAGCACAGAGATTCCTAAAAATTCTAGAAGTAGATTTACCTTATCATCAAGCCATGCCACTCTAGAGCATATACCCCAAAGACTCTCTTTATCCCACTACAGAAACACTTGCTCATTCATGTTCACTGCTGCTCTAATCACAACAGCCAGGAAATGGAAACAGCTTAGAAGTCCATCTGCTGATGAGCGGATTATGAAATGTGGTACATTTTGATGGGGGAATGTCCTGTATATATGTTTCTCATATTGGTTGATGAATAAAACACTGATTGGCCAGTAGCCAGGCAGAAAATATAGGTGGGGCTACCAGACAAGGGGAATTCTGGGGACGAGGATGCAGAGAGGAGCTGGCAGGGAGACTCCATGTAGCTAATGGGAAGATAGAATGCCGGGCATTCTCCAGTAAGATAAGGAAATACATAGATTAATAGTTATGGGTTAATAATTAAAAGAGAGCTAGCCAGTAAGAAGCCTAAGCCATTGGCCAAACAGTTTATAATTAATATATGACTCTGTGTGTTTATTTGGGGGTTAAGTGGCTGCAGGACCAGGCGGGATATGACCCCCATCTACAACATTTACAGAATGTAACATTATTCAGCTGTTAAGAAAAATGAAATTCATAGGTAAATGGCTGGAGCTCAAAACAATGCTTCTGAGTAAGGTAACCCAGACCCAGAAAAACAAATGCTGTGCTTCTTCTCTTATGTGAGGATGTTGGCTTTGAACCTTTACATATATTTACTTCATTTGGAATATCCATGGAGATCAGGAAATTAGTGAGGGGACATGGGAATGGGCGTTCTAAGGAGAAGAGATAGATTTTAGTACTAATAAAGTGTAAAGGGAAATGATGGAACCAGAAGGGTTAACAGGGAGGAGGCTGGAAAGGCATGGCAGAGGAGGGAATAACAGGCAGGTATAACTAACACTAAAGATCACTGGAAGAAGTCATATGGAAACCCCTTATGTCAGCTTCCTAAAATATATAATACACACATACATAAAGATTTTAAGTGGAGTTACCCTACAATGGACAGACAGTGCCCCTACTAGACACTACAGGATAACAAACAGAAGCCTAGTGCCAGGCATGGATTACCTTTTTTGGAGTTGTTGGGTCAGTGAAGTACCATAGACTCTCAAACATTATAATCTATTGCCAATGCTCTTGGTTACCCTTTAGAACTTGATAACACTCTGTTGCTGAAGGCAGCATATACTTGAGTCATAGAATATGGAGAAGCCAAGCTGGACATGGCTTGGAAGCTATATCCCTATTGGCCAGCTTTCATAGTGCTGGGGGCTGCTGTGGACACAGTATTAAAACAATTCCTAACGACTTACCATTATACCTAGAGATCAGAGCATCTCTCAGCCCTCACCTGAGAAGCGTCTTTTTGCAGCTGATGGAAAGTAACACTGAGACACAAAACTTGTCAAAGTGCAGAGAATAAATAAAAGTCTACAGAATGATCAGTCCTAAGAGTGGCATCTTAGCTTACTTTTCTGTTGCTGTGATAAAACACCAGGGCCAATGCAACTTACAGGAGAGTTTGTTTGAGCTTATGGCTTCAGAGATGTAAAGAGTTCGTCATGACAGGGAAGCAGTAAGCATGGTGGCAGGAACAGGATGCCGAGGTTCACATCGTGAACCACAAGCAGGAAATAGAGCGTATAAAATGACTCACCATCTTTAAACACTCAAAGCCCTCATCTAGTGACAAACTTCTACCAACAAGACCACATGTCCTAAGCCTCCCTAAACAGCACAACCAACTGAGGAGCCAAGTGTGGAATTACATGAGCCTATGGGAGACATTCTCATTCAAACTAATACACAGAAAGTGGTTGGTTACCTCTCCTCCTGAAATGCAGGGATCTTGGCAGAAGATGAGGCAGAGAGACAGGGGCCATGGAGGATTACAAGAAAACAGTGTTTTCTGCTGGGCGGTAGTGGCGCACGCCTTTAATCCCAGCACTCACGAGGCAGAGGCAGGCGGATCTCTGTGAGTTCGAGACCAGCCTGGTCTACAAGAGCTAGTTCCAAAGCAATAGAGAAACCCTGACTCGAAACCCCCTCCACCCCGCAAAAAGAAAACAGTGTTTTCTGGACACAACAGGACAGTTGCACATATAACCTCATGGTGGTTGTGACAGTGTTCACAAGATCTGTAAAAGCTCACACTGGAAAGCATTTCAGTGTGAATAGGGAGCTGGGCACAAAGTCTCATTCCTAGTGAGGAGCTATTGGCAATTCAGAGCTGCTGAGAGAGAGAGGGAGAGTCGGTTTAAGGATATGGCCCCTTGTAGGTGGACCATGCTCCAGGGAAGGGCCACACATCCACTTATATTATATGGGTGACACAAATTGGACTCAATGGATTTAAAAACTGATGACACAAAGTTGGGTGGGGAAGAGGGGGGTGGATGTAGGAGGACTTGGAAGAGGAATTGAATATGATCAAATACATTGCATGAAAGGCGGGCATGATAGAAACGCCTTTAATCCCAAGAGGCAAGTGGATCTCTGAGTTCAAGGTGTGTTTTGTCTATGCAATGAGTTCCAGGACAGCCAGGGCCAAAAACCCCAAATATAGACATAAACACACACAGATATATAACATATATAATCATACAAATATTCCTTAGACCCCTCCGCAGTGTACTGCCCAAAGTTCATCTGGCCTGTGCTCTCACTGTATTTTTTTTTCAAAGTCCTCCCTGCTATTTTTAGAAAAAAAAAAAAACATATATAATGAAATTCTCAAAGAACTCAAAAAAATGGAGAAAACAAACAAAAAACGAACGTGGTTGCTTCCTGGTCTCTTGCTTTTTGTTTCACCGTGCAATCTTTTCTTTGCAAACACTCACCATTGTGATGCTAATGGCCATGAGGTTCCCACAGAGCCAAGCTGATGCTGCTACCAAGCTCTTCAACTTCCAGGACTTTGAAGTAAAGAAATGTCTTTAGAGGGTTGAAGAGTTGGCTTGGGTTAAAAGTGATCACTGAACTTCCAGAAGACCTGAGTTTGATTTCCAGCACTTAGATCAGCCAACTCACAAAGGCCTACAACTCGAGCTCCAAGGGATTCTGCATCCTCTTCTGGGGCCGTGGACATGGACACGTACGTGCCCACACATCCAAATACATGCTCACACAGACACACAGAGGGTGCATATAAATAATAAAATAAGCATAGAAAAAGAAATCTCATTATTAATTATCTGGTTTCAGGTATTTTACAATAGCAACAGAAAGCAGATTAAATGACACTGTCAGTAGTACCAGGTTTTTTTCTTTTGGGCCATGAACTAGCTCCCAAATCATGACACAGAGACTTACTATTGGTTTTGAATGCTTGGCCTAGCTCAGGCTCTTTTCTGGCTAGCTCATTTAACTTAAATTAACCCATTTCTTTTTATCTACCTTTTGTCTGAGGGCTTTTTACTTTTCTTTTTTTCTGTATATCTTACTTTCACTGCTTTCTGTGCTAGCTAACGGGCATCTGCCTGGCTTCTGGCCCTGGGCGTGTCCCTCATCCTCTCCTCCGTCTCTTCTTCTTCCTGAGCCTAGATTTTTCCTCCTCATTATTCTCTCTGCCTGACAGTCACACCTGTCCTTTCTCCTGCCTAGCTATTGGTAGTTCAGCTTTTTATTAGACCAATCAAGTGTCTTAGGCAGGCAAGATGAAACAGATGCAATTCATCTTTATATAATTAAACAAGTGCAGCATAAACAAATGTAACACACCTTTACATAGTTAAAGTAATATTCCACAGCATAAACAAATTTAACACATCTTTACATAATTAAACAAATACAGCATAAACAAATGTAACACACCTTTACATAGTTAAAGTAATATTCCACAGCATAAACAAACTTAACACATCTTTACATAGTTAAATATTCTACAACAACCATTGTCGCCCATCTGCTTTCTCCCTTTGTGTTTTTTTTTTTTTTTTTTTTTTGTTTTACTTTTCTTTGAAACAGAGTCTCACTATGTAGCCTTGGCTGTTCTGGCTCACTATGGAGACCAGGCTAGCCTCAAACTCAGAGATCCGCCTGCCTCTGTCTCCCGAGTGCTGGGATTAAAAGCACGTGCTACCACTGCCCAGCTCTTTTTGTTATTTTAATAAGCATTTAACCCACCAGTAAACTTGCAACCCTAAATCTGTCTCAGCGATTTCATCCTTGATAACCTAAATCGGCACAATCAACATCCAGCGTGCCCAGGTAAACACCACTAGCAGCAAAGCCCTGACGTCGCACAGAGATGAAATAGCCTTTCCTATATCCATCCCCCTGTATTCTCCCTGGAGCTAGGATTGAGTGCTGTTTGTCTCGGTTGTATGTGCACATTCCAAACCCAAGCCTTCTGCCAGTTGTTTACATTTCTTCCATCCATGTCCTGTACTCTGTTGAGTTCATATGATGAAGACCGAAATCTCAGCTGGGTCTGTAGCCAATGCTTTCTTTAGTCCTGAGTGGTCAGGGAAGGCTGCAGGGGAACACATCTGATCTGATACCTGAACACTGGGAAGGTTCCAGCCATGGCAAGAGTTGGAGAAGAGAGTGTTGTATGGAGGAAATAGTGAAATGAGGGTGTCCTGTCCTTTCTGTCCTCCTCCCAACTATCAGCACTCAAACTAGGCTAGGAAGCTGCGTGGGAGTGCACAGCTGTAACCCTAGACTCAGGTGACTGAGCAGGCAGCTGAAGGCCAGCAAGATCCTTTCAAACCGAAGCAACAATAGATTATACCAGGCCAGGGAAGACCCAATCATTTGTGGAAAACAGCTAAGTTCCTGTCCCCAGAGCAATGGAGACAGGTGGCACCTCTTTTTATCTTCTGAGGGGCACAAACCAGATAGATGATCTCTGGGCAGTATAGATGGAGGGAACTAGAATCCTTTCAGATTTCAAAAGTACAGGCTCATTGTTAGAATCTCTCAGATGGGACCAGCACACTGATTTCCAGCTGTAATAATATATTAAGCTTACTTTTCCATCTTTTTGTGTTTGGTGGTGGTGATGGCACCTAGGGATTGTTTCCTAGCAGCACGTGGAAATTCCTATAGTGACACCATCTTCCACCAGATGGCGGTGTTTGCTAGGTGTTGGGTAGACAAATCAGCCTCTTAAACACCAGGTGTTATGGCTCGGGCCTGTAATCTCAGCACTTCGGAGGCTGGAGCAGGAGGATTGCTTTGAGTTCGGGACTAACTTAAATTACATAACAAGACACTGTCTTAAAAAATAACAGCTGTGAGGTGGTAACTCATACCTTTAATCCCAGCACTGGAGAGGCAAAGGCAGGCGGATCTTCAGGAAAACCAGAGCTAAACAGTGAAACAAAGAAAATTAATAAAAAGTCTGGTATATTGGGGAGATCCCCAAATTCCAAGGGCCCTAGCATGCTCTCTCTCTCTCTCTCTCTCTCTCTCTCTCTCTCTCTCTCTCTCTCTCTCTCTCTCTCTCTCTGTGTGTGTGTGTGTGTGTGTGTGTGTGTGTGTGTGTGTAAAATCCTTTCAGACCACCGACTGTGTGCTCAGATACACATGACTTCACATGGCTTCACGAGAAGGGTCAGGACAGCCTAATCTCTGTTGTGTGACATTGGCAACCACTTCCCAAGTTTCAGTTCCCTCCCTCAGAAACCAGGGGCTGGTGCCATATTGAGATTTTGCCAAGCAGATTGCAACCAGTCTGTGCATGGCACAGCACAGCACAGCACAGGTAATCACTGAAGTGTGGCAGCTCTTGTTAATCTGCCCTTGGGAGCTAGGCTTTCCACACCCATACAATTCCCACAAGCCTCTAGGGTCCCTTCTAGCTGATGCAACGGTTGGGTGGACAGGACATTAAGGGCATTTTTAGTTTGCCCATGATTTTGCCTGTGAAGGTACAAAGGCTCCAAAACACAGCAACAACAAGTGGCTTCCATACTGGCTCCAGCTCTGTAAGACATTCGTCTTTTGAAGAAAGATTCCCTTTTTCTTTTCCATGGTTTGCCTTGTTAATAAGATGGTGAGAGGTGGGTGGGTGGTTGTTTGGAGTTCCAACCCCAGTGGAACCAAGTCCAGGCTGGTCTTGAATTCCTGGGTTAAAATGATTCCTGATTCTCTTGCCTTGTCTTCCTGACTGGGACTATAGGTGCTACTGAGCCTGTCTAGGTCTCAATTCTGTCCTCTTTTGTTTTGGATGGGATCTCCTGTACCCCAGGCTGGCCTTGAACTCACTATAAAGTTGAGAATGACTTTGAACTACTCATCTCTTGCTTCTGCTTCCTGTGTGCTAAGATTAGAGTTGTGTACCACCACCCCTAGTTGATGCTGAGCCAGGCTGGCCTCAAACTCACAGAGATCCACCTGCCTTGCCTCCCTAGTACTGGGAGTGCTTTTCTTGAGACAGGGTCTTACATGTAACACACTCTGGATTCAGACTTTCTGAATTTTCCTGCTTTAGCTTTTTCTGTGCTGGAGCTATAGGATTAGACCCACATTTATATAAAAGTTACTACTACTTTTCAAAAATGAACACCCGTGGGTCCATATATTCTTTCATTCGTTTGTGCATTCGTTCTGTGTGGGCAGTGTTAACCAATGAAAAATGAGACACTGGCCACCCTGCCTTACTAGGATTCTTCTAGCTGGGCATGGTGCAGACTAAATAAGAAATCACATAGGGCAGTTGGTGCAGTAGGGTGAGGAGCTATGCGGGGACTTCCTGCTGTGATGCATTGCCTCAAGTGAGGCTGCGGCTTAATGGTGTAGCTAGTCTTTCTCTGTCCTGCCAGCCAGCTCCTAAATCACCACACAGAGACTTATTATTAATTATGGAAGCTGAGCCAATAGCTTAGGCCTATTTCTAGCTAGCTCTTTTTTGTTTGTTTGTTTGTTTGTTTTGTTTTGTTTTGTTTTGTTTGAGACAGGGTTTCTCTGTGTAACTTTGGAGCCTATCCTGGTACCCGCTTGGAAACCAGGCTGGCCTCAAACTCACAGAGAACTGCCTGCCTCTGCCTCCAGAGTGCTGGGATTAAAGGCGTGCGACACCAACACCCGGCCCTCTAGCTAGCTATTATAACTTAAATGAACCCATTTCTACTAATCTATGTGCTGCCCTGATGCTCCTTTACCTCATCTACGTACTACATCCTGCTTGCCTGCCTCCTCCATGTCTCCTTATGTCTTCACCCTTATTCTTCCCAGCATCCTCTCTGCCTGGAAATCCTGCCTAGCTACTGGCCATTCAGCTTTTTATTAAACCAATCAAAGTGACACGCTTCTTCACAGTGTACAAAAAGATTATTCCACAACACAGTGTGATACAGCACTTGTTTGCGGTACTTGGTCCTTTCTATCCAACACACTCCCAAACAAAGAAACAAATTATCTAACAGAGATTTATCCTATGTTTTGGAAACCAGAATCAGTACCAATGGGCAGGAACCAAGGTGTCTGGGGGGCTGCCCCCTCCTGCAGTTCTACAGGGGTGTCTGTCTGTTCTGAGTCTTTTCCAGCTCCCATGGCAGCACCGTTCTGTGCCTCCTGGTCTTGCCACTCCAGTCTTAAGGCACTGTCCTCAGTCTGTTCTGTCATTTTCTTGTCTGCCTCTGCCTTCTTCAGGTCAGTGGGGTAGAGTACATCCTGATAGGCCTCAGTGAACTCTGCATCTCAGGGTCTTTTACCACATAATGTGCAGTGGCCACCTAAGAGAGCTCAGGTTCTGAAATCAGAGTGTGAATGTCATTTGAGGAGAATTCTCTCAGGAGTCTCTGAAGCCCAGGGACCTGGAAGGTCCAGAGGAGGTGACCTGCAACTGTGCAGCCTCAGCCCAGAGCCAGACGTGGTAATGCTCGCAGGTGATAGTCCATCGCTCACTCAATTAATGAGTGAACAAGCTGCCAACAGATAGCTCAGAGCATACTGTCTGTCACCCCAAACTGGCTAACATCCTCAACAGAAATGCCAGTGTTTTTGTAGGTATCACCTTGCTTGAAGATGACCTGCAGCCTGAAGCACAAGGCAAAGCTCTGCATCTGGCATGCATCCCCCTGCTGTTTGCCAGCCTCTTCCTGCCAGGTCAGGAGCCTGGGCATACAGCTGGTGCTTCCCTTGGGTTTTCTGGTTTCTTATAAAAGCCACAATGTCCTGGGAATAGGAGGTGTGTCGGCGGCCCTTCCTCCTTTTTTTCACTGCTCCATTAGCTCTACCTGCACACTCTCATGCATCTCAAAATTGCTTAAGAAGGATTTACTCATTTTCAAATGCAAAAGCAGACTTTGAGGGGACTGGAGGGATGGCTCAGTGGTTAAGAGCACTAGCTGCTCTTCCAAAGTACCCAGGTTCAATTCCCACTACCTACATGGTGGCTCACAACTGTCTGTAACTCCAAGATCTGACGCCCTCACAATGCAGGCAAAATGCCAGGTACATAAAATAAAAATAAAATAAATTTTAAAAATTAAACAAACAAATAAAAAACCCAGACATTGAAAGGTCACTCACCCACTCCTGGTTACCAGCCAGAAGCGGTAGGATTAGGAACTGGCCTTGGGCCAGCCTGCTTCCAGAGCTGCCCCAAGTGTTCACAGGCCTGAGTTGGCCCCTGAATCTTACTGTCTTTGGAAGAGTGGGCTCTGGTGCATGGGGCTTGGTGCTTGTCTTGAATGGATCTCACCCAGTATCCCAGGGCATTTCGAATCAACACTAGTCCACTAGTTAAGTGTAAAGTAGTAGGGATAAGCACAGTGACCTTAGTGACCCTTCCTTAAGAGAGTTCCTGGAAGCCCTGGATCCCTTTGATAAACATCTCAGGATGGGACCTGGAAGTGGGTAGCCTCAGTGCCTGGGGGCTCCCAGTCCACAAGGCAGGCAAGCTTGAGCCCTCAAGGGGCTCGGTGTCAGGCAGGGCCATTGGGAGTGGTTTCTGTGTGTCAGCCGGTCTAGCCTTCTGCCTCCAGGTCTCCATACCTATTGTGCCCCTGGCTGGTCTTCCAGACATCTTTGGGGATCTGTAAGTCCTCCAATCTCAGCGGGACCATCACCTCCCCAGAGGGACCTCCGCTGCTCACCTTTCCTTAAGCAGGCACCCGATTCCTTCTTACCATATTGTCTGCCGTATCTGCAAAGGCACGTGGCTTTCTAAGTATTTTTTACTGTATATTGGCTCCTATGTGGACACTGTTTTCTTTGTCCCCCAGCATGCAGTAGAATCCATGGACTACATGTCAGAGGGCAAGTAGAAGAAAGACAAGAAAGTGAGGAGGAGTGGGAGAACCAGACAGGAAGGCGTACAGCTGTGGGGGCAAGGCAGGGATGAATGTGTTTAACAAGAATGTTTAATAGGGAAGAATGGGATGCTAGGGTGATTTGTTTGGGTCTTAGGGGTAATGTGCTGCCTTGGGGATGTTGGGTCAAGCTCTGCAGTCCCTGAAACTTGCAAAGGAAGGGAAGGGGCAGCCATTTCATCATTGGCTTGGACCAGGCTTATCCTGGGCACAGGGCCAATGTAACAAAAGGCGACTGGTTTTTAACATAGCTTTGGCTATGGCTTCCTGTCTGGAGTAGACTGCATAGTGTGGTGTGTAGGGGAAAGGACTAGGCCAGGTTGACCCACTGGGGAACATTGGCAAGTCTGGTCACTTCTGCCTTCTGAAACAGCTGTGAAATAGCTAGTTCCCAAGATGCTTTTCTTGGCTCTAAAGTGAGTCTCGGGTACGTTTCTCATTATAAAATGACTCAGGGAGGGAGACAGGTTCACCCATCTCCATACCTGGGGTCCCTTCCTTGTGTTAGAACCTTCTGCCCCAGTTTGGCTACGGCCCCTGGTGCTGCCGTGAGCTGTCTTTCTTTCCCCTTTTCCCCCTTGGGTGGACCTTGTTGGAGTTGCCTTGGCATACCATTACTGCTGCCTCCTCTGACTTTAGGAGGTGCTCTCTTTTCACCATGTCCCCAGTCCTGCCAAGGCTCTCACTGAAAGGATCTGATGTTTGGCCAGGATATACCCTTGCAGAAGCACACAGTGTGACTTGAAGCCAACTTTGTGCTCCACATGCTAGTTTATGTCAAGTTAGCAAAATACTAGCACAGAAGCATTGGCTGCTCATGTGGAGTCATGGAGGGATCCAACGCCCTCTTCTGGCCTCTGTAGGAACTGCCTATACATGGGATACAGATATAAATGCAGCCAAAACTCCTATATGCATTTTTTTTTTAATATTTCAAGACAGGGTTTCTCTGTGTAGCCCTGGACTGTCCCTAAAACTCACTCTGTAGACAAGGCTGGCCTCAAACTCAGAGATTTGCCTAACTCTGCCCCCCAAGTACTGGGATAAAAGGCGTGTAGATGGCTTTTGAGGAGGCTTCACATACGTGAAGACCTCTGGTTTCTACATGCATGAGCATACATATTCACATGCTAAAATGGGTGATTCTGTCATTTGTATGGTATTGGCCATGGGGAGGTCTTTCTTTGCCAGACTCCCTGGTGCCAATCCAGAGCCAAAGTTCAGATTGGCAAAGGGCTTTTGTGGGTGACACTGAAGGGGCCCCATAGAGGTTACAGGGAACAACTGTCCTGCAAAGATAGGCACATGGCTGTGAAGTTCCTGGTGGGGACCTTGTTTAGTTCTTTGGGAAACTTTCTGTGTCTAAAGGCCCTATGGTTCCTCAGCAGAGGTCATTAGCTCTAACATGACCACCAAGGCTAGCTGCAGAGGAAGAGATGGCCAAGGACTTGGAAGATGGAGGATGTGGCTGTGGTGAGTGGGTTTTCCAGATATTCAAGAGTTCCTCAGCTCCTTGAGCAACTTGGCAAAGGGGAGATAATGGTAGCATGAAGAACCCCAGAAACTGCCCTAATTTGTCTTGTCAGCATTGGAGATACATCTCTGTTCAGGTTCCCAGAAGACCCCCTCCCCCCAGGCCATGATGCTTTACTAGGGCCCTAAGACTCTACAGTTGAGCCAGGACAGAAGCCTAGACCCCACCAAGGAAGTACCTTCAGGTGAGTGAACTGCCAAGGTCCTAGAAAGAGATCTTGGAATTATTCTCTATCCTATTGTTTTTGTTTTAGATGCTTTAGCTAGGGGGAGGGGAGAGATCCCCAGTGAGACTTGCTGGTGTAGTCATGCATTTACAGTAGCAGTGTGTGAACGTTTGAGGATTCAGACTTGTCTGAGTGTGAACGTGAGGGGTCCAGTCTGAGTGTGTGAATATGAGTGAGTGTGGGTGAGTGTGAGCAGATACATGTAAATGAGTATGAGTGTGTGTGAGTGTGAACGGGGACATGTGACTGGGTTCACGGGTGGTATGAATGGGTGTATGCAGATTGGGTACGTGTCTTAGTGTATGTGAGTGAGGATGTGCCTGAGTGTGAGAGGTGTGAGTGAGAGGAAACCACAGGCTGAGAGACTCTGGCAGTGGTGAGGTGAGGGGTGTCTCCCCTCAGCTTCCTGAGGATGGTTGCAAGGATCCACTCTTGAGCTGTTACAACCCAGCACCCCTGAGAGCCTGGCAATCTTCTATGTACCCGGAGGCTCTTTCAGCAGCCAACACACTGAGCTTCTGTTCCCATGGTGCAGAGGAAAAGACCCAGGTTCAGACAGGTAAAGTCACTTGCTCATGGCCCCATAGGCAGCTGAAGCCCAGGTGAAGCTCCAACCTTGTTTGAGGCTTGGAGACCAGCTCCTTGTCATAGTCACAGGGCAGGCTGTGAATGCAAACTCCTTGCAACCAAGCCCCCACACATCCTGATGCACAGGGCACCACCATGGGTTTGGTTGGAGAGTCTACCTGCTGCTCAGAGGCCACATAAGTTGAGTGGCCAGCTTGACTAAGAGGAACCTGGCTGTGTACATGACTCAGGGAGCAATTGAAGAATGGTGGGAGCCTTGGAGGTAGACCTCCCACCACCTCAGAGAACTGGCAACAGTACTACTACTCAGGGGTGGCTGTCATGAAGTAAGTCAGCTTGGCATAACTGAGAGCTTACAGTTTCCTGGCCAAGATATTTTTATAAGGGAACCACAGGGTGAGAGACTCTTGCAGCTGCGTTTCAACACCAGCACCCACTGGGCCTTCAGAGGCCTTTCTCAGACATTCCAGCCCTCTCATGTCCTTTCAAAGGAGCTCCCTCAGATACAAACTGTAATTCTGCAGTGCCTGTGTCTGCTACTGCAGTGGATGAAGGCTGCATACTTCCAGGGAGAATGCCTTTCATTTCCCCCGGAAATGTTTTAAAATTACACTTTAAATTGATTTGTTGGTGTGTATGAGCACACATGTGCATGTGTGCCACACCAGGCATGCGAAGGTCAGAGGACAAGTTGAAGGAGTCAGTTTTCTCCTTCTATGTGGTTCTCTGAAATCAAATTCAGGTGGTCAGGCTTGGTGACTAGGGCTTTTTCCTGCTGAGCCATCTTTCAGGCTGACATCAGCAGTAATCAACATAAGACAAGAGCCGTTTATTTATGAATAAAGTCACTATTGTAACTCCCTAGAAAGTGCTGGTTTTGCAAATGCTTTTTTTTTTTATGTAGCTTGCTTTCTTGTGATCTTTCCTCTTTGACCTGTTGATATGATGGATTATATAAATTGATGTTTGCTGTTGAACCAGGCTGCTTTGCATGCTGGGACAGATTCCTTGTAGCCTTGATGTAAGGTTGTTATTATTTTTTTATCTATTATTTGATTTGCTAATGTTTTGTCAAGGATTTTTGCATCCATGTTCATGAGAGAAATCAGTTTGACTTTTCTCCTCTTGCAATGTCCATTAGGTAACACAGGGCCCCTGGATGTGTTAGGATGTACCTACTCCCTATGATTTTGTCTTCTATAGGAGATTATAGAAAATGGGTATGGCTTCCTCAGTATTTCACAGATCTCATAGTGCTCCTCTTTGTAAAGTTATTAGTGACTGACTGGGTCTCTTTAACAGGTGTATGCTTAGTCAGACTGTCCGCTTGCTGTGCTTTTTAAAGAATAAATCCAACCACTTAGCCTTTGGCTAAAATCAAGGACTTAATCTATTTCACCTAGGGTAACACTTTGTGGACACTCTTCATCTCCCATGTTTTTTATGTTCGTGGGATCTGTAGTGCTGTCTCCTGTTTCACATCATGTATGAATCATGTACATCATATTATTTGTAGTCAGCCTGGTTATCTGTAGTCAGGGATGTATTAATTTTGTTAATTTCCCTCTAAAACAATTTGATTTGGACTTTGTTCACTTTCTGTGCTCAGTTTCATTTGGGTATATGTGTGTGTATGCATGTGTGAGAGAGTCTGTGTGTGTGTGTGTGTGTGTGTGTGTGTGTACTTTGCTTTAGTTTCTGGTTTTCTGAAACAGAACTTTATATCACTGGTTGAGATCTTTCATCCTTTCTCCCATCCAAGTACTAACCAGGCCCGACCCTGCTTAGCTTCTGAGATCAGACGAGATCAGGGGAGTTTGGGTGATATGGCTGTAGACCGCTCTTTCTCATATGTACATTCAATGCTATACATTTTCCTCTAAGTACTGCTTTTTCTGCATTGCAGGATTTTTATGTTGCAACTTCATTTTCATTTAGTTAACTATTTTAAAATTTATCTTGAGAGTTATTTACATCAGATGTTATTTAGATATCTATTGTTTAAACTCCATTAAAATAGTTTTTTAGTTATTTTTCTACTATTAACTTCTAGTTTAATTCCCCTGTGCCCTGAGAGCAGATGTTGTATAATCTGCATTCTAGAACATGTGTCTCACGTCCTAGAAGATGGTCAGTATGAATAAGTGTTCACCTGAGATACAGAAGAATCTGTATTCCTTAATTATTTTTTTGTTTTGTTTTTTGTTTCTTTCTTTTTCTTTTTCTTTTTCTTTTCTTTTCTTTTCTTTTCTTTTTTTTTTTTTTTGAGACAAGGCTTCTCTGTGTAGCCCTGGCTGTCCTAAAACTTACCTTGTAGACCAGGCTGGCTTTGAACTCAGAGATCTGTTTGCCTCTGCCTCCTGGGTTCTGGAATTAAAGACATCCACAAGCCTCGTTTATAGCCTTTAATTTGTTTTTCTTTTTGGTTTTTCAAGAGAGTATTTCTCTACATAGCCTTCACTGTCCTGAAACTCATCTGTAGACCAGGCTGGCCTTGAATTCACAGGCTGGCTTTTGCCTCCTGAGTGCTGGGATTAAAGGCATGTACCACCGCTGCCCTGTATATCCTTTAATTTTTAAAATTCGTATTTATTGAACTTATTTCCTCATTTATTACTGTGGGGACATGACACAGTGCATAAGGGGAGATTTGAGACAGCTTGCAAGAATTGGTTCTCTCCTTCCACTAGGTGGGTCCTGAGGATCCAGCTCAGGTGTCAGGCTTTCAGCAAGTGCCATCATCTGCTCAGCCATCTTGCCAGCCCAGCCAATTTGTTGTTGTTTTGTTTATTTGTTTTCTGAGACAGGGTTTCTCTGTGTTTCCCTGGCTGCTCTGGAACTCAGAGATCCTCCTACCTCTGCCTCCTGAGTATAGGAACTAAAGGCATGTGCTACCACCACTGGCCAAATGAAGGAGTCTTAAAGTCTCTACCTTTAATAGTGCCATCATCTATTTCTCCTGGAAATTTATCCATTTGTTTTTAAACAGTGCTGGGACTGAATCTAAGACCCTCACATATGCCAGGCATGACTTTACCACTGAGGCACATAGTTTATCTGTTTTGTTGTACACTTTAATGATCTTTTGTTATGCATGTTATGTTTTGCATGTGTGTTTTAAAGATTGTAATGTAGTAGCTTGCTTTCTAATGTTATAAAATAAAGGCAACCTGGGGAATAATGGGCTTATTTGGCTTACATGCTGTAATCATAGTATATTGTAAGGGAATGTCTGGGCAGGAATTTGAGGCAGGAGCTAAAGCAAATACCATGGAGGAGTGCTGCTTATTGGCTTGCTCCTGATAGCTTGTTCAGCTTTCTTTCTTTCTTTCTATTTTATTTATTTATTATGTATACAACAATCTGCTTCCATGTATATCTGCACACCAGAAGAGGGCTCCAGATCTCATAACGGATGGTTGTGAGCCATCATGTAGTTGCTGGGAATTGAACTCAGGACCTCTGGAAGAGCAGTCAGTGCTCTTAACCTCTAAGCCATCTCTCCAGCCCTTCAGCTTCCTTTCTTATACCACCCAGAACCACCCACCATGGGGTGCCTCTGAGCACAATGGGCTTGGCTCTCCTCCATCAATCATTTATCAAGAAAATGTCTACAGGCTAATCTGAGGGAGGCATTTTCTCAATTGAGCTTCCCTCTTCCCAGCTTCCCAGAGCTTCCCTCTTCTCTTCTAGCTTGTGTCAAGCTGACAATACTTACCGTGTGCTCCACATTTCACAGGTCTGTTTACCACCTCTGACCTCCTGAGGGCAGAGGGTCATCCTCACTTAAGATAAGCCTCTCTACTAAGGCTTAGAGAGGTGACATGATGCATTCTGGTCAATAACCCATCTGCAGTAGAGGCACAGTTTGTCCTCGAGCTGGGCAGTTCTAAGGGTTGTTCTTGTAAGTCAGGAATTACAGTGGTTGGTGGGAGAGATGTGACTGTAGTTTCTTAAACAATTAGGGTTTTTATCTTCATGTCAGAGATAACTGGTTATTGGGTTATTGGGTCCCCGGTTGGTTTGGAAACTGCACAAAATGATTAGGAGCCCAGACACCACAATCTCCAGAATATGATTGTCAATCTCAAAAATCATCTCACTGTCCACAGTGGCTTCAGAGGCTTCCATTATTTCGTGTGTTTTGTAGGCAAGAAGAGGAAAAGAGAAGGCACATAAAGATCTTTTCTTTCACTAGAACCTATAGGCTTAATGGGACTCGCTTCCCAGGCTCCCTGCAGCTTGGGCAGCCAAAGAGCTTGAGTTGGAAGCCCTGGCATAACCAATAAAAATGGAGCTGGGAGTCAGCCTTTTTGTGCCTCTTCAGATCATGTGGTAATGTGCACTTAATGGTAAGTTGTCACATGCTGTTCAAGTTCTCTGAGAGGCTGGCTCTGGGTCCATCCTTACCTTTCAGACATAAGCATGCTTATCTCCAAGTGTCCGTCAAGGTCCCACTAACTCTGTGACAGGGATGGAAAAGAACAGAATAGACAATCTAAAAGTCCTTGAGACCAATGAGAGGCAACCCTTTTGCATCCAATTTGATGACATCACCTCTCTGCTGCTATTTGTTCTTTTGCTTGGAAGCCTCACTCAAGGGAGCACTCTGTTCTGCAAGGACTCTTCCTATTGAGAACTTCAGCCAATGGCCTCAAAAGGCCTTCCTTAGTCAAATTTTGCTAATATTTTAAACTCTGATCTGTAGTGAGAGATCTTACTAGGTACCTGTGGCACCCAAACAGGCATGTTCACAGGTACATGAATGTGTGGGGATTTTGGTCTGAGAGGAAGGACAGGCTTGCTCTCTCTAAGTTCCCGTTAGGTCTCGGAGGGCAGCTGAGATTGGATGCTCGGAGTGCTGACCCTGGGTTATTGGTTTCCAATGTAAGTGATTTCTCCCCCAATAAAATTAACCTACATCATCCCAATCCTGTGTATCATAATTTGTGCTACCACATCGATCTGATGTCTTATGCTCTCTTGTGTTTATTCTTTTATGTTGGCTAATTATATTCTTTTTTAATAACATAATTCTTTGGGAATTTAACATCATGCATCCCTCACCCCTGCAGCATGCCCCCAAAAGAAACACCCCCCAAAAAAACAATTAAAAACAAAACAAATCAAAACAAAACCACCTCAGTCCTCCGTTTTTCTAACACCTCTTCATTCATGCTAGTGGCACTGGGAGTGGCAGTGTGTCATGCAGTATACCCTTGTGTTCAATCAGCCCACAAAATGTTTATTGCAATGAGTCATTGGTCTGGTTCAAGGCCTCCGGCACACCATCATCATGGACCCTCACTAAAACTCCTCTCTCAGATATCCTGCTGTTGCCCCGAGTCATGGGGATCCTATGGTTATCATTCTGCAGGACCAGTCCCTTCATGCACTCCAGCAGGTCATAGATGGGGGAAATGTTAGGGTGGGCGAACCCAAGGCTGAGGATGTGGGTCTTGTGGTAGCTGAGCTATTTGGTCAATATGGGACACTGGAATCACCCCTGTCAGGCGAGGGGCAGAGCCAGCTCTCCTAGGCTCATGGTGAGGGGTAGGGACATCTCTCCTAGTGCTTTTCTTTTCTTTTCTTCTCTTCTCTTTTCTTCTCTTCTCTTTTCTTTTCTTTTCTTTTTTTTTTTTTGGTCAGCTCTCCTATGGGGGGCACCTCTCCTTCTGTAGTGACCATTGAGAGGCAGGGCCAGGTATCTCAGGGCCAGTGAGAGGGTGGGGCCAGCTGAACACCGACCTTGAATTTCAATACTCCTGGTTCCTATGACCCCCTGTGGCAACACAGGCCATGGACATCATCACAGATCTCAGCTGCAGCAGGAAAACAGACTCAGACATGACCCTCAGCAGCAGCTAGGGCCTGGACATCACCATGGCCCTGGTGGCAGCACAAGCTACCAGATCAGTATGGTCCTGTCAGCAACAAGGTTCTTGGACACCAACATGGTCTCAGGTGGCTGCTCAGGAATCCAAATGGCCCTTGGTTGTAACATGAACCACAGGTATCAACTCAGACTCTGGCTGCTGCTGGGCCACAGACCCAGACACGGCCCTGTTAAGCAGCCTAGGCCCAGATGACACTATGGCCTTCTGTGGCAGCACAGGCCATCCAGATTGGTATGACCCTGGTGGCTGCATGGCCCTCAGACACCAACATGGTCACAGGTTGTGGCCTAGACCCCAGGCAACCATGTGGCCTTTGGTGTTACCATGGGCCATGGCCAACAACACAGACCCTGGCTGTGGTAGGGCCACGGGCCCAGGGATGGCCCTAGGCAGCATCCCAGGCCTGGATGTCACCCTGGTTCTCAGGTGACAAGCAGGCTGCTAACATAGAATTGCTCACAGCCTTCACCTCTTCAGATCTGTCTCTTACCACAGCACACAAACCATTCTGCCTCTCTTTCGCTCCCATTTCTCCACCATATACTTGTTTGTCATAATGTCATCCACCCACACTGGGCAGGCCTGTGGATGCCTTCAGGCAGCCCAGACTGTGAGGACCCAGGCTGCCCCATGGGTTTCTTTCATCCACTTGAGCTGCATGGTATCAGGCAGGCCTTGGCTTACTATATTCTTAAGAAAGTCACTCATGGGACTGGAGAGATGGCGCAGAGTTTAAGAGCACTGGCTGCTGAAAGACCCGAGTTCAATTTTCAGAAACCACACGGAGGCTCACAACCATCTGTAATGAGATATGGTGCCCTCTTCTGTCGTGCAGGCATACATGCAGGCAGAACACTGTATATACAATAAGTAAATAAATAAATAAATAAATAAATCTGAAAGAAAGAAAAAAGAAACTCACTCATTCGAGCCAGGTAGTGGTGGTGCACTTCTTTAATCCCAATACTCAGGAGGCAGAGACAGGCAGATCTCTGTGAGTTCAAGGCCAGCCTGGTTTACAGAAAGAGAGAGTTCCAGGGCAACCAGGACAGAGAAAACATGTCCCAAAAAAACAGAAAAAAGAAACTCACTCATTCAAAAACAAAAGCATGTGGGGTAAGGTGGCACACATTTTTGATCCTAGCACTCACTCCCAGTCAGGAGAACCTCTGTGAGTTTGAGGCCTCTGGTTTACAAAGCAAGTTCCAGACCAGCCAGGACTTCACCAGGAGACCTGTCTCAAAACAAAACAAAACAAAACAAAACAAAACAACATCATCCTCAATGAAAACAAACCAAAAGTGTGGTGTTCTAGATCATGGTGTGGTCCATCACAGCACAGAAGCCTTGTAGGTCCACCAGGAGAGCAAGCCAGTGCTCTTGGCTGCTTTGTATGTAGGGACCTTGGTCCCAGAGAACACACAGCAACCTAAAGGGTCAGGAATTACACATCATTGCCTGTGGCCGCTAAGGGGCTCCATCATGCCTGTGTGTAGACCTTGCTCTTCCATCTTCTGCCCCTGTGCTGTGGTAGGGACTGGAATGGAGCCCTGACCCCACTTTCCTCTGCTTGTGACCTCAGCAGAGGCATGGGTTGCTGGGGCTTCATCCCTTTCTTCATAGCACCTGCACTGTCTGTGTTTTCCCTAGAGCATTCCCAACGAGCCTAGGAGGTAACTATCTGAGGAGGAACCTGAGCAATGGGAGATTAAGCTCAGACATCTAGGGAATGACCACACGGGGAATGCCTGTGGTCCAGCTGCAGAGTTTTGTTTGCACACAGCCTGGGAAATGCCCTGAAAGCATGAGAGGGGAGGATGGAGGTGGTTGTGTTCACTCCATGAGAGGATTCTAGGGAGGGCTACCCTCAGGGCTTGGCTCACCACTCGGAACACAAGGCCACCATTGTCATGTTCCCAGGCCCTTGGATTCTCCCCTTGATTTCTCACCATGGACTCAGTGTGACTTGCCTGGGCATGGGCTTATTTATTTTTACTTCCATTTCCTTGGGACTCTGAGTTCTAGCTGTGCTGCTTGGGGGACCTGCCAATTTCTCGGATGGGAGTAACTGGGAACAGTATGTCTATTTTGCAGAAACCAATGACCAGGGTCTTTTGGAAGGGTGATTCCAGGTCTCACTTCCCTTCCAGCTACACCAGGATGTTACTTGGCTCCGTATTGGTAATTTCCCACTATACCAGGATGGCCAGGTACAATCTGCTGGTAAAGGCAGCCTGGCAAGGGGGTGGTGGCTTCCTGAAGACTTCCTGAGAAAAAGCCCCAAGATAGAGCCTTCACTCCAGGCCACTTTGTCCTCGCAGAGACCGGTCCTAGAGGTCCAGGCTTGTTGGCTCTGGGAAAGAAAGATAGGTGGATGTATTTCATTCTCTCTCTTTTTTTTTTTCTTCTGAGACACGGTTTCTCTGTGTAACAGTCCTGGCTGTCCTGGAACTTGCTTTGTAGACCAGGCTGGCTTAGAACTCACAGAAATCCACCTGTCTCTTCCTCCCGAGTGCTGGGATTAAAGACATGCACCATCAACGACCAGCTGGTGAATTTATTTCTAATGCACAAAAGCTGGGGCAGGTTGGCCAGTGAGGAGGTACTGCAAGCCCAGAGATAGCCATGACTTCTGTGATCTGGATCCGTTGCTGGACCATGGAGAAATGCAGGCGGCCAGGCCCAGCCCTTCCCTTTATAGGGTGTGGTTAGCTCTGAAGGACAGACTGGATGCCCCATCCTCTGCCTTTGCTATTTCTGTTGACCCAGACAAGTGCCTCCTATAGAAAGCCAGCCGCTGTGACAAGGAACCCTGAGTCTCAGAGAGCCACACAGGAAGCCCCCTGTGGGATTGACAGCCCATCATTGTTGGCAGGGTTGGGCAGCATGAGAGTTACTTGGCTTAGGCATTTGAGCATCTAGACTCTAGATCTTGTGTCTCTAACTTCTCTGGGTCTCCTCATCACTGTAGCAAGCCACCTGACCTAAGAGAGTTTGAGGAAGAAGAATTAATTTCTGCTCAAGTTTCATAGAGTTCCAAGCAGTCACTTGGCATCAGGGCTTTTAGGCAGAACACCACGGGCATAGGAATCTGCAACAGGTGAGTTCTCACACGTGGTAACAGGGAGCAGAGACAGAGCTACTCCTAAGACCCTGTCTCCAGTGAGCCACTTCCTGCAGATAAGCCTTACCTCCTAAAGACTCTAGAACCTCTGACTGTAGCATCACTAACTGAGACCTAGGCTTTGACACAATGTGAGATACATTTCATAATGAACATTAAGATTTTCTCAGCTGAGAAAAAGTGAATGAGAGAGCAAAGGCAGTGCCAGCAGGGCTTCTGGGCCAGGTCAGAAGTGGTATTATCACGGGCTCTCACATTTTCATAAGCTAGACCTTTTTTTTTTTTTATACATCTAACTGTAATAGGGTGCTAAGAAATGGAGTCTCCTGTGTGCCTGGGATCTGTGTGCCACACAGATATTATGGGTATCACTTGGTACCTCTAATGCAAAAGGCATTGTGGGAGGTTCTGCCTCTGCCTCCTGAGTGCTGAGATCAATGAGATTAAAAGCATACAATACCATGCCCAGCTACGCAATTGCTGTTTTTTTGTTGTGCTGTGTGTCCCATTCCCAACACATTCTCAGAAAACTAAATGAGTGAATGAACCAACAAGAACACATTCCTGGTAACATGACTAGAATTCCAGTTCTCAGAGGCCAAGTCAGGAAGACCAAGAGTTTAAAGCCTCCTTGGGTGTTGTGTATGCCTGTGATCCCAGCACTTGGATGGCAGAGGCGAGAGAAAGAAAGACAAACTAACTTGAGAGTTCTAGGCCAGCTGTAGGGGACAGTGTAAGCCTGTTGGGAAGGCCCTGTTTCCAAACAAAAGAACCCAACCATGGAGGGCTCCAGACAGCTGATGGGGTCTCTGGGTAAAGGGTGGTCATCAAGGGGTATCACCATGGGTTTATTCTGAGTTCATTCTGTGGGACAAAAAAGAATTGTACATCTGGGAAAGAAGACTGAAACAGAGAAAGAGAAAGCGATTGGATTTGGAGAATTCGCAGAATCACACAACAGAGAAAGAAGTAACAGACCTGGAGAGAGTTAGGGATGTGACCCTGCAAACTTCATTAAAGCAAACAGCTCCCCATTAGAATGGGAGGGGCCGGGAGTCTGCCTGGGCTGCTCTGGGTTGGATGTTTGGGAGGGTCCCCAGCCTTCCCCTTTGCTAATGCCTTCTCCTTTCCTGATTGGTCCTGCTTAAGTATCCTTTCTTGGCTGGGCTCTTTGATGTGCCAGTGGGTTTTTTCTTTAGGCCATTAGCAGTTTCAACAGTTGCAACATAAACTCAAGGAATGAGAAGCAGGCCCTGGGAGTGAGAAACGGTCTCTTTGGAAAGGGTTGGGCCTTGCTTTCCTGATAGGCTTATGGTCCCCTAACTCTCCCACAGAGGGAGATGGGGTGACTCAAGATTGGGTAAGGGTAGAAAGAAGCAGGGTAGGAAGGCTTTTAGGAGGAGGCAGCAGTGGGGTGAAGCCTGAAGGAAAAAGGAGAAATCAAAGTTGGAAATGGGAAGTTAGGGGTGGCAGGAGAGTACAAGACATTGCTGGGCTTTCCATAGGGTGTCATCAGAGTCTTTTGTTTCCTTTGGGGTAGGGCCTAGGCCCACCCCCGAAACAATCCTGTTCCTAATTCAAATAAAAAAAAAAGTTGGAAAAAAAAAAAAGACATTGCTGGGCTCACTCCACGCAATGGCTGAAGTGATTGGGTAACATTAGGCACTGGGGATGTCTGGAAGCCGCTTTGCAAGAGGGGCAGGCAGGATTGTAGGTAGAAGGCACAGCCAGGTTCTCCTTAGTAACTAGAGATGCCTTGAGAAGCCATGAGCTCTCATGCCCAGTTCTATATGAACCGGAGGTATGGTTACCCCACCTCTTGGAACTAATCATCAAGAGACAGGTCGCTCAAGTACAAGTTATCAAGGCATCAGATTCTTCTTCAAAAACAAAAGGGTACTTTTGGGAAGGAGGACTCTCCATGGCATTAGCCACCAGGAAGTCCACCTTGCACAGGGGAGGGCAGAGGGTGGGGCCAAGAGGCAAAAGGTACCAATGGACAGGACTTACCAGGTGCACCCACAGGATTGAATAAATAACCAACCAAATAAATATTAAATTAAATTAAAGACAAAAGATACACGTGCTGGGGAACTAGCCCCTGGTGGTCACATCAGAACCCTAAGCAGTCCTGTTTTTCAGATGGTAAGTCAGGTAGAGATACACCTGGAAGTGATTACAACAATGGATTTCCTTGACTCAGAACCCAAAACATGTGTCCCTAAAAATCCTGCATGTGAGACAGGCATGACAGCTCATGCCTTTAATGTCGGCACTCAGATGGCAGAGGCAGGCAGATCTCTGTGAGTTTGAGCCCAGCATGGTCTACATAGTGAGTTCCAGGACAGCTACTTAGTGAGATCCTGTCTCAAAAAAACAAAAAACAAACAAACAAACAAACAAAAAAACAAAAAGGAAAGTCCTGCACGTGGTATGCTAATGGCAACTGTTAGGTTTCTGAGGTAGTATAAAGAGATGGGAGGCAGAAGAGGAGGCAGGGCCCTGACCTTTGTCAGAAAGGACTGTGTTTATTCGTGCACGTAGCAAAGGACAGACTCTATCCTATGGAAAGCTGAAGAGTATGCTAGAGAAAAAAGATGGCTGCAACCCATTACAGGAGCAGGGTGAGGGTGCAGACATGGTTGAGCATGCCGCTCAGGTGTCCCTCTGCAGTTCCTCCCTCCTGGAAGTTGCTTGCCCAAGGCGAGACAAGCTGTCCAACAGATCCAACACATACTCCATTCTAGGGTGACCAAGCAAGGTCAAGCCAGATCATCTGTGACCTTGTAGGAATCCTGTTTTACAGTCCAGGCACTCTGTCAGCAACATTTTTCAGATTAGCCCAAGAAGGGAACAACAGCTGATAAACACAGTGCAGTCTGTCTGACTCAGGGTGAGGGCCAGCTGGGGAAGGAAGAAGTCCAGATTCCTGCCAAGGTGAATCTGGGAATCTGAGGGAGAAACCTGGACTCAAGTGCTGTATGTCCTACAAGTCCATTGCTGTGATGTGTCCAGACAGCAAGGCTGGGAGGCTGGGCATAGCAGAAGGTACCCAGGACCACTAGTGGGCACAGAGAGAGAGAGCTGGGAGGGGGACACATGCTAGGACAAGGCCATGATGGTTGCAAGACACTGACAATTGTTCATAGACATGGGGTTTCCATACAGAAATACATGACTGAAAGTTTAAGGGCTTCACATTTATTTCTGTGGTGCTGGAGCTGGAATCCAGGGTCTCGGGCAGGCTAGGCAGTGCTCTCACTGAGCTGTACCCACATCGCAATACATCTTTTGGGACTATTTCATGTACTTCACATTCAATTTCTCTACAAACCTGGAAATGCTTTTCATGGTTGGAATGTGAAGTGTTCCCCACGGGCCTATGTGTGACTACTCAGTCCTCAGCAGCTGGTACTGTCTGGAGAAGTTGTTGAGACTGTAGGAGCCGAGGCCTCACTGGAAGAAGAGGGTTCCTGGGCCTGTCATTAGGCCAGCTCTGCTTCAGTCTGAGCTCTCTGCTTTCTGGTTTGCTGAGATGTAAACAAGCTGCCTCACATTCCTGTCACCACAGAGCTGCATGCTGTCCCTGACATGGTAGTTCACAGTCTCCTCGATCTGTGAACCAAAATAAATCCCCACCTTTTTTTTTTTTTTTTTTTTTTTGGAGTTTTGAGACAGGGTCTTCCTTCCCTATGTAGCCCTGGCTGTCCTGGAACTCAGTCTGTAGACCAGGCTGGCCTCAAACTCAGAGACCCACCTGCCTCTGCTTTCAAAGTGCTGGGATTAAAATCTTTCCTTAAGCTGCTTTTTTTTTTTTCAAGGTATTTGGTTATAGCAATAAAATAGTAAGGAATCCATACTTCTAGTCTAATAATTAAAAGAGTCAAACGAAACTTGGGGTTTCCCAATGAATCAGTGGCCCTGAGCTGTAAGGTATATCCTACTGGCTGAGGGGTGTTGGGACCCCCTTGCCTGTTTCAGCATGCCCACTGCCAGCCTGTTCTGTCCTCTCCTCTCCTGAGAGAGTTCGGGCACCACCTTCAGCAGGGGCTGCTTGCACCTGTAGGAAGTGTGTGCCCAGAATAGGTGTCTAAGTCACCAATAGCAGAGCAGTGTGTTGGGCTGTTGGGCACCAGAGGGTGTGGGAGTTCAGTTCCTGCACTCTTTCCAACAGCAATGCTGCATATGAAGATGAAGACAATCACTGTCCAGAATTGATAGGCCACGTGGTTTTTTGTTTTGTTTTGTTTTGTTTTTTGTTTTTGTTTTTTCGAGACAGGGTTTCTCTGTATTGTTTGGAGCCTGTCCTGGACATCGCTCAGTAGACCAGGCTGGCTTTGAACTCACAGAGATCGCCTGCCTCTGCCTCCTGAGTGCTGGAATTAAAGGCGTGCACCACCAACACCCGGCCTAGGCCACATGCTCTTTTCCCAGACTATACACATATACTCCAAGAGGGTGAAACACCACACACACACACACACACAACACACACACACGCTTGCTCATACTGAACAGCCCCACCAACTCACACACACTGAAGAACAGATAATCGGTGTCTCTGGTGCTGGGACCTGAACTCTCCTCAGAAACCCCATGATGCTGTTTCCTCTGTCATCTGTTCATGGCATTAACAACTTTTCTAATGAACTCTTTACCTACGGAGGGTTAGTTATCTAAAGGCGTTGGGTGGACTGTGAAGCCCTGGACAGGAAAGTTGACTTGACTGATAACACGGTGGAAGCTCCGGATCAGGACCCACAAACCAAGCCTGTCTGGGTCTACCACTTACAGACTGCAGGGTGACTGACCAGCAGATGGACTCTTCCATCTCCAAAGTTCCTCCCTTTGCATCCTATAAAATCCCGAGACCCCTATATATACCACGTGCACACAGACTCACTTCTGCGGAGTCTGTGGTTCTTCAGTTGTCCTGATTAAAGAACAATTCTGCTTCTGGAGAAGCCTGTCTTCTTTCTTTATTTCCACATCACCTCAATCAATCCCTGTCTAACACCCCCAATAGTCCATTGTGAAGTTCCTCTTGAGGCCTCTCCATCCCAAACATTTCAGCCATGAGAATCGACACACAGACAAGCATGGAAATGCGCATACTGAAACAGACACTAATAGACACATGGAAATATGCACTGGTATTATGTGTGTGTACACATGGATGGACACACTCAGAGAGAGAGACACACAGAGCCAAGATGCAGGACCAATACTTCTCTTCTACTTGGGAGCCAGGCCAATATGATTAAACCAATATGATTAAAAACCATGGAGAGGGAATAGGGCTGGCCAGGAAGAGCTGCTGGTCTAGAATTTCCTGTGGTCTGAGTCACTGTGACTTACCTGCCCAGAAGATACTTAACTACCTGGTGTCTGAGAGCCTTCTCCAGATTGTCACAGACAGTGGTTGAGGCCTGGGCTGGTGTAAAGGGACAGGGTATAGCCCTGTGCAGTGGGCCTATCATCTTTCAAGGGCTACTTTTGTTAACATGATCATTCAGAACCCTAGGGTAGATGTGCTGGTTCTCCTGAAGTTACAATAGTGGGGACAGTGGTGATGAATAACACTTATCAAGTACTTTGTATATCAGACATTGCACCAAGAGCCCATCCCTTCATCCTATCCACTCCTAGGTCTACATAATCAATTGCACATGGTTTTTGTATACAGTCACAGAGGCAAGCAACATGGTCAGCCCAGGGCTTGCAGTGAAAGTCAGTGTGCTCGGCTTTGAGAGGGCAATGGCTGGGTGAGAATGTCTGCTGGATAAGAATCCCATCTCCCATTCAACCTTCACTTAGAAGACCAGATTATGTGTCCATCACTTAGAAGCCCAGTTTATGTGTCCACCATTTAGAAGCCCAGGTTATGTGTCTGTAAGTGCATAGAGTTACATAGGGAGAGAGTGCTCAGTAGCCAGGACTAGAGCTACTGGCTTTGAGGAATGTTGCTTCATTTTCTGATTGGCAAGCTGGATTTCTGGAAAGTCCAGAGGGTTAATGTCTATCAGCAGCCTGGTGGGAGGCTGGTGCATGGCTTGCACAGGATGCAGTGATTACAGTTACTAGTGACTATCTAGTATCCATGCAAGCCTGGCTCCTGGCTCAAGCGGAACAAGAGACCATTTATTCTGGAGCCAGATGTCTGTGGCCACAGCTGGGGAACATGGATTTGGGTTACCCCAAATAAAATGTTCCAGTCTATGTTGGGGAATATTATTTTAAGGTGTGTTACTTTTGTTTATGTTGCATTTGTTTAACTCTGTGAGGCTGTGTTCCTGTGCCTGTCTAAAACACCTGGAGGTCTAATAAAGCATTGAATGGCCAATAGTGAGGCAGGAGAAAAATAGGTGGGGCTGACAGGCAGAGAGAAGAAATATGAGGAGAACTCTGGAGGAATAGATCAGTGAATGAGAGAGGAAGGAGGAGGACTTCAGGGGCCAGCCACCCAACCACCCAGCTACTTAACCAGACACAGAGTAAGAAAGAAAGAACAGGAATACTGGAATAGAGAAAGATAAAAGCCCCGAGGTCAAAGATGGATGGGATAATTTAAGTTAAGAAAAGCTGGCAAGAAATAAGCCAAGCTAAGGCCAGGCATTCATAACTAAGAATAAGCCTCCATGTGCGATTTATTTGGGAACTGGGTGATGGACCTCCCAAAAAGCCAAAAGAGTAAAAGAGTAACAACCACAACAAGTCTGGAAACAGTTTCATGGAGTCTTTATAGATGCAGAACAAAAGAAAGTTAAAAAAAAATCAAGGTGCTTTTCAAATATGTTGGTGGGAAGCCGGGTAGGCCAGTCACAGTGAGCAGGGAGGTCTCTGCTGATGACACAGACAAACAGTCCTCATCACAAGAGGGGTAAGAGCTCATTTATTCTGGAGCCAAATATGAGTGACCATGTCCTGGAACACAGCTTCAGCTCTCCTCGAATGGCATGCTCCAATGAGAGGGTAGGCTCAGAACTTTTTATGGTAACAGAACAAAGAAATCCACAAATAAGGACATTTTTCAAACACATAGGTGGACACACCAGGTAGGGGGTTAGGACGACACAAAGAGAACTCTGCTATAGGCTTTAGCTGTTATCTGAGAGCGTTCTCAGCCCCTTGACTGGTGGAAAACTAGGGTTTTGTTAATGCATTACCAAAAGGTTTTTACCTGCTAGTGACAGATGTTAGGTCTGACACAAAGATAGACAAGGGGCTAAAGATGGTCCCAGATAAATTGTAATTAGTCTCTGGACCTGCAACATTCCAACTCTGCTACATCACTGAAGGTCTAATTGGTAGACAGCCTTTGCAGATACAGGAATTCTTGTCCCCCACTGCTGTAGACCTCAGATACTATCTGATACATTCTTAGCTTTGGTTGGAGAAAGCTGGTGGTCTGGTAATAATACATTCCAAAAGGCTTCCCATGACAATTACAAGGATTTTAGGTTAGATATGAGTTGGTGACAAATACCCGATTAAGGGGATAATTTGGATTTGCAGCATTCCAACTCTTCACAACCACAGGGTTATAATCAAATCAATCAATCAGTCTTGTAGAACCTTTAACATAGTTGTGGCTTTTTTCTCCCCTGGGAGCTTTGGTTTATACTGGGCGTCTTCAACTGGGAGTTCTATTATCCTCCTCAGAGCCAGCAGCTACAAGTGCATTTAAAAACTTATTTCATGGGTGAAGGCCAGGGGTGCTTAATATCCTACCCTTAGCCAAGGCTACATAAACCACAGGGACGTTGCCCTGCCTTTTGCCATGTACACTGAACCTGACCACACCCTTTCCAGCACTGTGCTGGGAATTGAACTCAGGGCTGCTGGACTATGTACTCAGTCTTGAACAGACTCTATCTGGGCATTGAACTTACAGGCAAAGAGGTAGGGCCCAGGGAACCCTGCAGGAGCAAGAACAGGGCAAGTTGGCTAAGAGCAGATGGGCTCATCCCTGCAGTGACTAAGGCCTTTCAGATTGTCTCTGGGTAGTACATGTAGTCACCCATGAACCTAGCAGCTTGGTGCTAGTGGGAAGTTTCAGATGTCTCTTCAGTCCTGGAGCATAGGACATATGATCCCCTTTCTCTTGCTAGCACCCCCTGCCAGCATTAATGTGTAACCATCAAGTCTGGGCCTGGGAGGGCTGGTGATGGCTGCTGCCACTTACCTTGTCTAAGAACCAAGAGAACAGCACAGGTGGGCATACATGCCTGTCATCCTAGCACTCAGGTGGCTGAGGCATGAGGACTACCAAGAATTCAAGGCCACATAGGGAATTCTATGTTAGCCAGAGTTAGGGAGTGAGATCTTTTCTCAAAACAAAACAAAACAAAACAAAACACTACAGCAAAAAACATCCAACCCAACTCAATCCAAAAACAAAAACAAAACTACAGAAGAGAAAATGGCACATTCCTAGCCTGTGACAATGCACCTGTGGGGGACATTCCTGATTAAAGAGGCAGAACACTCAATGAGTTGTGACAAATCTCAGAACCCCCTGGCTTGAGCTCTCCAAAGTTGCCAGTGTCATTCTTCAACTTCTAAAATATTACTTTTGAGGCAGGATCTCATTCTTTGTGGCGGCTGGCCTGGAACGTGCTGGCCTCCAGCTTCAAGCCTTCCAAGTGCTGGATTATAGACATGAGCCACCACACCTGTCTTTGATGTCTTCTTCTTCTTCTTCTTCTTCTTTTTTTTAAAATGGCTAATAAAGTGTGTGTGTGTGTGTGTGTGTGTGTGTGTGTGTGTGTGTGTGTGTGTGTGTTTGTGCGTGTGCACGCGCCTGTGAATTCGAAAATGCATGCATGCATGCTCACACATGCCACAGTGCACACATGGGGTCAGGGGACAACTTTTGGGATCTGGTTCTCTCCACTATGGATCTTGGCGATTACATTCAGGTCCTCAGACTTGTGGTAAGTGCCTTTCCCCCTCCTCCCCCAGGGTATATCTTTTCTTCTTTTTCTCCCCTGCCACAACTGGAGGCAAGTTCTCACCATGTAGCCCTGACTGTCTTGAAACTTGTTATGTAGACCAGGCAGGCTGGCCTCTGACAGAACTCTGCTGGTCTTTGTCTCTGCCTTCTGGGTGCTGGGATTAAAGGTGTGTGCCATTATGCCCAGCCCCCTAGTATATTTCTAATGGACAAAGACGGAACAAAGCCGGCTATATGTGGCCTGTGCTGTGGATATTAGTCCTGCATATTGTCAGGACTGTCTCAGTGTGGATCAGGGTTGTATGTCAGCCGACAGTGTTGGGTATCTGTTAATTCTAACCCTGAGCATTGTGCTGTGGTGAGTCAACAGTGTCTGTTCATGGAGTCCCAGCGAAATCCACCCTGACCCTTCAAACAGCTCACAAGAAAATAGAACATAAAATCAGAAGCAGATGAAACGTATGCCAAGAAATGCAGAGGCAAATCCAGAGGAGAGGTGCCAGGAGCCAATTGGATAACTCTTGAGTGTTTGTTGTGACTTGAAAAGTTTTGAAATAAAAAAAAAATCCTTAAGGTATGAGTTCTCTGCAAAAAAAGAAACAAATTTGCTTAAGTCTGGGTTGTAGTTTTATGATAGAGCACTCTCCTAGCAAAGACCCTGGGTTTGATCCCCAGCACTGCATTACTAACAACACCCCCAGAACGCACATATGAAACAGTACAGAACAAAAACACCCAGGAAAGCATTGTAGTTCCCTCTTTGTAGTTCCACTGTGTATGAGAGTGAGTCATGCCATGAGTCATGTCATGAGACCAAAGTCCTGTGCATGTGTGAAGTCAGTCTCAGGCTTAGTACACGGTCCATTTGGGCTGATGCTTCCTGAGAGCTGGGAAAGCAGTCCTGGTGGGGGTGAGACTGTGGACATGCAGCATGCCATTTGAATCTTCAGCTGGGTTGATTTTCCCTGAATTTGCTCTCAGTTACCAAGATAAACATTTTCAAGTCTACAGGACAGATTCATGGTTGCCAGCATCCACCACTCATTCCCATTTGCTGACACAGAGCCTCTGTCCCTTTCTCTGTGTCTTACATGCCAACTTCTGTGGGGCAGTCTTCAATTGCTGGAAGAAGCCTCCTGGTGTGGCTCTTCTGGCTGGATCTGCTTCCAGCTTTTGTCTCTCTGAAAACATATTTATTTTGCCTCATTTTTCTTTTTTTAAAAGATGGAGCCTTGGGGCTTGTCTTAGGGTTTTTTGTTGCTGTGAAGAGAAACTATGACCAAGGCAACTCTTAACAAAAGAAAGCATTTAATTGGGGGTTTGCTTACAGTGTTAGAAGTTTAGTCTATTATCATTGTGGTGGGAATCATGGCAAGAGGCATGGCACACATGATGCTGAAGAAGTAGTTGAGAGTTACATCCTGATTTGCAGGCAGAGAGAGAGAGAGACACTGGGTTTGGCATGGGCTTTTGAAACCTCAAAGTCAACCTCCAGTGACACACTTTCTCTAACAAGGTCACACATCCTAAGCCTTTTCCAACAGTGCCACTCCCTGATGACTAATATGAGCCTAGGGGAGCCATTCTTATTCAAACCATCACAATCTGTGTAGGAGCAACAAGGAGGCCAACAGGAAGCAAGGGTCAGTGAGCTTTTGAGGCTGAGGTGCAGAGAAATCCCACCAGCACCATGATGGGTTCCTCAGCTGGCTGATACTATGGAGATCTGGGTTCAGATGAATTTACTCATGTGCCCTTTTGCCACCATATAGGACACTTGGGGGAAGGGCTACTTTCCAAGCCTAATGTGGAAGGGAACACGTGGGAACTCTGCAGGGCCTACTACTCCAGATGACTTCTGAGCTGGGTCTTCCCATCACACCTAACCCTGACCCCTGCAGAGCCTGCTCACTGGAGAACAAGTGTGCTCAAGACATGAAGATCATTTTATGGGTAGAAAATAGATGGTGAACTGGGAAAGGATTAGGGTGTACCAATGGTGTTCCATTAGCAATGCTAGTTTGATCAGTAAAAGCTCGTTTTGTCAACCCCTCCCCTACTTCCAGGAGCTGCTACATCCAGATCCAACATGAAGGGAAGGCAGCATGGAGGTAAACCTCTGGCCCAAAGGACCATCTGGAGCTGACTGGAAGATGTTCTCAAGTGTGGAAGGCAGAGAGAGTGCTAAGGATAGAAAAGAGGTCCATGCATTAAAACTCGAGGGATGGAGAATGGAGTTAGCAGGTATCAAGAGTGAACACCCCAACAGAAGCAGGCTACTTTGAGGTGGTGAGCGTCCCGTCACTTGGGACATGTAAACAGAGTGCTCTTCCATTCAACAAGGAAGCTGTGAATGAAAATCCCCACTGTTAGAGCCTGCTTGGATGACTTCAAGCTCAGATGTAGAGGCTTCCAAAGACCTGGGGCAAAAGCTTCTTCCTCAAAATACTGGCCTTTGGCTTGTGACTTGAACCCCAGTTGTATTTCAAGTGGCAAGTTTGGCATCCATGACACCAGAGAAGAGCTACCCTGGTGGGGTGATTTGAGTAGGGGAAGGGAATACATTGCATCAGTTCTGATGTGACCTTTAACCTTTACCTTTCTCTGTCCCCTGAAAAAAGCAAACACAGAAATTCACAATCACAGTTCAATAAAATAGACAAAGGTATCTAGTAGCTGAGAAGACTGGACCTTCAGTGGAAAGCATGTCTGGTAGATGTGGGGGTTGCCAGGTAGAAGACCTCTAGATAGAGACTCTCTGCTGACTAGCAGGCCTTCTTGTGACACTGGGCAGGGCCAGGCTCTGATCATTGTGAGCAGCATAGAAGTGGTCATTTGGAGACCAGCTATTGAGCCCTATGTGTCCAGTCCAGCAGCAGCAGTGCTGGTTCTCATGGGTCAGTTCCTTTCTGATGAGTCTTATCAATGTATATTCCCTTTACTCCTAAGCAAGGGAAAGCTGGAGTTGGCCCCAGAGCTAGTGTGTCCTTCAAAGCCAGTGTCCCTCCTGTCTCCTTGGCCTGCTTGTCCCATCCTAGCCATCCCAAGACTGAGACCATCTGTGAGGTGGTCCCACAAAACTAAGCCATGCACCTGCTCATGATATGCTTGGTTCTTGGTGCAGGGGGTGTGGACAAGGGGTAGAGAAGTGATCCACAAAGAATTAGGAAGCGGCTGAGGTGGATGAAGTCCTGCCCGGCTTTGGCCTGGCTGAGCGCCTGAGCAAATATTAGAATTTTGGATTCTATTTCTCCATAGATCTAACTAGCTACAAAAGGGATTGTCCTGCACCCAGTCACCTAAACTCCCACCTGCTCCCCACATTCCATCACCATGTAGAGCTCACTTGCATTCCCCATTCCCAAAGCTTTCCCAATGCTGTCCTGACTGCTGTTTTGCCCTATGCTGGCACTTGCCATACTTGGCACTTCCTCTTAGCATTCTAAAAGCTGCGCCCTTCCATACTATCTGACATACCCTTCAGTCTTTCCCATCATACTACTAAAGTTATACCCATTTTTTAAAAATCTCTGGAAGCACTGATGTCAGGGTTCTTGTGTTGCTGTCCATAGCACCATCAGCATGAAAGCATGTTCAGCAAAAACTTATGAGTAAGGAAATCTATGAAGGAATGGGTGGAAGAGGTGTAAGAATTCAGACATTATGCTGGCCTGCCCCTGTCACCTGGCAGAATATACTCAGGCAGTACCCTGGTCAGCCCATGGTTCCATGGTTTCGTACTCTGTGCGTAGATGCAAAGGACCCCTTTAAAAGACAGACCCTACCCCCTTTTCTGTTCTCTTTCCTACTGTTCTCATGGGGCCGGGGACTTTTCCTGTCTCCCTCTTCTCTTCTGTCCTCTTTGTCTCTGCATCTGTTTTCTCCCCCTTCTAATAAAACTTCTCATTTAAGGTCTGTCTGTCATGTTAGTCTCTCTGCCTTGGTCAACCTTGCCTTCCATGGAATCTGCCAAGGTCCCCATGCAAGGTCCCTCTCATGCTTTATGATAACAGGAGGGATCTCTGGTTGGATCAAAAGCTCTGGGAGCTTTGGGGGACCCAGAGCAGCAGTGTTGGTGTAGGGAAGCTGTCGTTGGCCTGGCACTACCTCTGGGTTGCTGTGAGGGACACTGGCCTGGGCTAAAAGATGGTAGAAGGGTGTACATAAAGTTAATTTTATTTTCAGCTCACTGTCTGCAGCTGAAAGACCCCCAGAAGCTCAGGCCCCCAGGATCTCGGTCCAGGACTGCAATGACCCCAATCACTGGGACGAGGCAGAAACTTGATGCAAACAGCACAAGGCTTTATTATAGTTGTTTAATGAACTAACCCCATGTTAGCTCAGGCCTTTCATCCATCCACCATGTCGGATGACTAGGAAAGACAGCGAGAAGCCACTGCATAGAGATCTTATAGGGCAGCGTAAGGGGAGTGTCTAGGGGTACGCACAGGCTCAGGATTGGTGTGCCTCCAGGCTTGGAGGTTTTGCCCTGTGTTGATTGGTTAACTGGTTGTTATGGCCCATAGGCCCTCCCAGGGTGATTGCTATGCTCTGTCTGTCATTGCTGTGCACTTGTCCATAAAGCACACCCAGAGCCATAAAGCATAGCACCACCAGCTAACTTCTGATTGGTTCCTTGCCATGAGGCAGGCATCTGACCTCCTAGTGACCAAGGCAAGGTCAGGCAAGCACGTGTTAGACTGTCATGGCTGCCGAAATGGGGAGCTGGTCCCTTCACTATCCTTCAGGGACCTCCTCTCAGGTAAAGCTTGATCCTTCACTTTATGGTGGAAAAGAATTTCAAAAGAAGCCAGTTCAAAGTAGAATTTATTGGGGAGAAAGTTTAGAATAAATATAAGCATGGGGATTAAAAAAAGATGCTCAGATGAAGAAAGAGTGTGGGTGTGGGCTTCTTAGAGGAGAGCCACACGTAAAGTGTCGGTAGCCCATATGTGCCATTCTGGTGACTCTCAAGCTACGTCTTGGAGGGCTGATAACCGTACCCCCTCGATAAACGAGATCACAGGGTGGCTCCAGAGGCGCCTTGGTTTGGATTGTGATCTGAAAAAATAAACCATAGGTGGCACAAGGGGGTCAAGAAATATCTTTTACTATAAATAGGATTTGTGAGACTCCTAGAAAATTGTAGGTTTGTAACTGGAAAAGGAGAAAGGCCATATACTCTCGGGCCTTAAAGCTCAATGAATTGCTGTTTAACATTCTTATTTGAAAATATCCATATAAAAGGAACACTGTATCTGGGTAACTTTCACAGCAAGAGTTAATTGTGCTGGAACCCTTGATACTCAGCTGCCAAAAGTGTTACAACCATACTCTGGAGTGAAGGATTTTTCCTTTCCATAAATGTCCGTGTCTTTTTATCCTAGCTCAGGGGAAACTAGGTAGGCTGGAGGGTGGGGTGCAGCCATGTGGCCCAAAGTAGCAGGGTAATAGCCTCAATCTGAGGGACATTGCCGAGTCCCTCCGTAACCAGCAGTCTCTCTCCAATAGGGCCCTGGGACTTGTAGTCTTCCGCTTCTTGTGACTTGGAAGTGCGCCCCACGAGGCAGTCTCCGAAAACTACATTTCCCAGAAGGCCAGGAGACGTTGGGGACGCCAGGAAAGCCTCCCGGCCAGCCGCGCTTCCTTAAGTGCCAAGGGGCTGGTTCCCCAGCCAAGTGTTGGGGCGAGGACCCCACGTGTCACCTCCTGAGGGAGCTCATGGAGTGGGAGAAAATTCGAGTCCGGTAGCCGCACTTATGAGCAGCTCGGCATCAGGACACGATTGCTGCGGAGGCCTCGCCAATATCGACTTCAGGAAGGTACAGCTCGCACAACAGCTCCGCTCAACCGAGAGGGATGGTCCAGGCCGGAGCCGGCAGGCTACGCCTTCAACGCTTGGTGGGCGGGACTACCATGTTCCTAAGCAACGATGGGCGGGGCCTGAAGGAGAAGGGCGCGCGATTGGTGGTAGCGGTGGGAAGTGTGGGAACGTGCGTGAATCGTGTCACCTGTGTTGTAGCACAGGGGAGCCTCTGTCTGTGATTATGTTGCTCTGGGAAATTAAGCATGGAAGTGTCTGGGAAAGTGTGAGCTTGGGGTTTTGCATGTGAGTTTTTGGAGTTGTGTAGTCAGAGTTGCGTGTCCAGAGTGTGAGTGCGTACGGAGAGAAGGAGGCTAACTACATTTCGGTGCTGTTGTGTAGTTGTGTGGCAGCCGTCATTGTCCCTGGCTCCACACTTCTGGACTCCTCTTTGGCCTCTTGGTCAGAGGAGTGGAGAACGCAGTACCCAGTCGGGACGGGATGGGAGGGGTGGGCCTCTGGCCATCTTGGGACTTGGTTCTACCCCCTGCAAACTCGTGCAAACTCATGGGCATCTCCCCAGGCTCTTGAGTCTATCCGAGTCTCCTCTCCCGTGTGTTGCTTCCTTCTTACCAACCATGCTCCACACAGCCTGTAAGATCTCTGCCAGAAGCAGCCTCTAATCTACTTCATCTGTACCCTCTTTTTAATGGCCCAGTGTGATCATATTCATTTTTTCACAGATATGGTCAATATTCAGAAAGGGGCTGCTGGGATAGACAAGCGCTGGCTGCCACTGAGCTTTCATTTATGTAAAGGAGACTACAAAAGTAGGTCTTGAAAAGATAGGAAACTGATCGGTGTTTTAGAATAGCAGGTGAAGGTTTGCCTTGTGTGCCAGGGATGGAAATATAAGCAGAGAGTGATACATCGTTGGGGTTGGAGTACCTTGTGGAGGGACAGCAGATGCATGGGAGGGAACAGGAGACAGTTACCCACTGGTGTTAAGAGCATGAAGGACAGTCGAGGTGGATGGGTGGGCAGTGGATGCTGGAGAATAGTCTTCTTCTTTAGAATATTTGTGACTGAAGCATCTCCTCCATCCAGCTAGGTGAGTGACAGGTCCTAAGTGCATCTCCAGCCTTTGCATAAGACAGACTCCACCCACCTGTCCCCTATTCTCTCTTCACCCCCTTTCCTCTTCTTTTATTTTTCTTGGGCATATGAGAAGAGTGTCACACCAGTCTCAGGTCCAGTGAGTGAGTCATACTTCCCCACCCAGCACCTCACACACACGGCAAGGGTACTGGCTGGAGTGGTGGGTAACCTTGAACTTGGGAGTGGGGAAGATGGGAGGGGACAGGCTAGAATGCAGGGGCCAGTGGCACACTGTAGATTTCTCTCACTGCCCAAGGGTTCTTGGCTTACCCTAGGATGATGGAAATAAGACCTGGTTGTAGACCTAAAGCCATGAGACAAGAAGTCTGTCCTGGCTGGGATAGCTCCCTGTGTGTGAAGCTTTTCCGTCCTCCTCTTAACCCTCTCAGGTCTAGTGGGCTTTCCTATCCTGCATGCTCCCAGCCTCACACAGCTGGAGAGCCAGGGGCATTTCACGAGATGTCAAGATGACCCTTGTTGACTAACATTGTGTTTTTCCTACCACAGCCTGGTCAGCACATGTTAGTTTCCTATTTCCAAGGGATTTTTCTTTCTTTTTTTTTTTCCATATGCAAACACAAGCTTTAATGATTTCATTGGAAAGCTTAATGGGAGGCAAAAATTGATGAGGTAATATTGTAAAACATTTTGACATTGCTGATAAAAATCCAGATTAAGGGTTTTAGAATGGTCTTCGGACCATTAAAACTGGATCAGAGTCTTTGGAATGTTTCATTCATTTGTTTTGAAAAAAACAAATTAAATTAAATTTTCATTTAGTCTTTTCCATATCCTTTTGTTCGTTTGTTTGTTTTTCAAGACAGGGTTTCTCTGTGGCTTTGGAGGCTGTCCTGGAACTAGCTCTTGTAGAGCACGCTGGTCTTGAAGGGATTTTTCTTAATAAAAATAAAAGTAGTAACATCACTGTCTTAGTTACTTTTTTATTGCTGTGATAAGACACTGTGACCCAAGTAATTTATCGGAGTTTATTGGGGATTTGCAGTTTCAGAGGGTTAGAGTCCATGACCACCATGGTGGGGAGTGTGGCAGCAGGCAGGCAGGCATGGCTGTGGAGCAGTAGCTGAGAGCTCACATCTTGAGCCACAAGCAGGAGGCAGAGAGAATTAACTGGGAATGGCATAGGCTTTAGAAGCCTCAAAGCCCACCCCCAGTGATGTGCCTCCTCCAGTAAGACCACACCTCCCTTCACAAACAGTTCTACAAACTGTGGAACAGGCATTCAAATATACGAACCTATGGGGGCCATTCTCATCCAAATCACACTATAGAACATTAACATTATTCTCTTATGCAGGAAATCTTGCTCTGTCAAAATCTTCAGGAAGCTGAGAGACTAGGTAGGGGTTTAGGTTCCTTCAGCTGCTCAGCCCCATTTGCAATAGCTGTGTCCAATGCAGCTCTGGAGACCAAGCCTTGATATTACGGCAGACGTGATGTGTCTTGGCTATTGTGCTACTCAGCTTTTCTAACACTAGAGAATCAATTTAAAAAGATAAAAAGATTTAGTTTGGGTCACAGTTTCAGATGTGTCAGCCCGTAGTCACTTTCTCTGTTGCCTTTGGGCTGCTGGTGGCATGGCACATCATAGTGGGGGCATGGGACAGCATGTTTACTTCATGGTGACCAAAAGCAAAGGAAGGTAGGTCACTGTTGGAGTGACCTACCTTCCTCCCACTAAGCCCTATCTCCTGAAGCTCCCATTATCTCTCAGCAGTCCCATCAGTTGGTGATCAAGCTTTCAACACATGGGCCTCAGGGGGTTACCTCAGATCCAAACTATAGCAATCTATTTCAGGGAAAGATGATTGCTGGCTGCCAAAATAGTTTCAAATTATCTTCTTTGTTTCTTTTTGAAAAATTATTTTTATTTTATGTGTATTGGTGTTTTGCTTACATATATGTCTATGTGAGGGTGTCACATCTTGGAGTTACAGACAGTTGTGAGCTGCCATGTGGATGCTGGGAATTGAACCCTGGGTCCTCTGGATGAACAGTCGAAGTTCTTAACTGCTGAGCCATCACTGCATCTCCCTCCCTCCCTCCCTCCCTCTTCCCTCCCTCCCTCCCTTCTTTTCTTTTTTTCTTGTTTGTGTTTTTCGAGACAGGGTTTTTCTGTATTGCTTTGGAGCCTGTCCTGGCACTCGCTCAGGCTGGCCTCAAACTCACAGAGACCCACCTGCCTCTGCCTCCTGAGTGCTGGGATTAAAGGTGTGTGCCACCAACGCTCGGCTCCTTTTCTATTTTTACTACATAATATATATATATATATATATATATATATATATATATATGCACACATGTACATATATGATACACACACATATATATTGCTGGTCTCATAGAGAAAGTGGGAAACAGTCCCTCCTCTTGAATGTTCTGGAAGGGACCCTAGAACTGATATTATTTTCTTAAGTCTTTGGTAGAATGCATCCAGTGAAACCATGTGAACCTGGAGATTTTTCTTCCTTTTGATAAACTATGACTTCACTTTCTTTCATAGGCAAAGTACTATTTCTTCTTGAATGAGTTTTGGTACCTTGTGTCTCTCAAGAAATGGTGCATTTCATCTTCATTGGTGAATTTATGGCCATAGATTGTTCATAATGTTTTCTTACTATCATTTTAATGAGTTAGATCTGTAGGAGGATCCTTTTTTATTGAAAATGTTGGTAACTGCCCCCACTGCCATCTCTATCCCTTTCTGGGAAGACAGGGTCTATTTTGTCTCATGCTTCCAAGGGACACCAGCCCATTGTGGCGGAAGTCTGTCCTCAGTGGCAGGACCTCCAGGCTGTTCCTCAGGTGAAGGCAGGCAGGAGATGTTAACTTGTTCCTTGTCTCATTTGCTTCCCAGTCAGTTTGGTTAGAGGTTGGTCTATTGCTTTCTTACTCTAAAGAACAAGCTATATAGGTTTGGTGTTTTGTCCCGTCCCCCCCCCCCCACTTGAATAGGATTGACTTTTGCTTCTCTCTTATGTTTTCTCCCTATCTATCATAGGATGATCCCCCCTGTTCAGGGCTAGCTTTGTTTCAGTGTTTTCTGGTTCTTGATTTAGGAAATGCCTTCCAAGAGGTCCCCTCCAGAAAGTGAGAGGTGACACATTTGTATTTTGTAGTTAGGGTGCACCAGAGGAAAGAGTCCCAGTGGCTTGACACCAGAGCAGCCCTGTGTACCTGCACCTTCACACCTGTATTTCACACCTGCTCTTCACTCTGTGTGTGGGTAGTCTTGGGTGGCCTGTCAACCTACTTCAAGGAGGGAACCTGGCCTCAGATTGGCCCTGGTGGCTGCTGTGAACCCTGTGGGGATCAGGAGAAAAGTAGAGCTCTGTCCTTCACTGGATCCCACCTCAGATCCTACTACCACCACCACCGGCGGGATTCCTTAGTATTATATTGGCGCCTACTCCTCCTGGGGTGTAGACCTAGATGGAAATGTCCCAATACCTGGTTCCCTTCTTTCAGGGCACAGGGTTCTTGTGGAATTGCCCAGGGAATGTTCCTGGATCTGCTGGCAATACCCAGACACCGGGTCACCCTCTACCCAGCTGGGAAGAGGGAGATTGGTATGCAATCACAGAGGTCCACTGTATGGCATGAAAGATCCTGTCCCTTTTCCAAGACAGTCCCATTCAGTCCCTTTCATCCTTTGATGTGAATTGTCCATGCCAAAGAGTGGCCCATTACTGTTGGGTGATCAATGCAACTTTGACTGTCCTGTGCTCTTGATGTTTGTTTGGATGTCACAATGTGGCTTGCACCCTGGGTGCTGTTGACCCCCTGCAAATCATTCCCTAACAACAGGACATTGCTCTGAAATGTGTCCAGGTCCCTAGTGCCGTGGAATTGCTATGCGCCTCCTTCCTAGCAGCCTGTGGGGGCTCTGCAGCTGAGTTCATCACCAGGGACAGGTGACCTGAGCTGTCCTTGGAGCCCAGCTCCCATTTCATTCTGGTTCTGGTATGTTGTGTCTCTTTAGCCTCCAGTAGGCCTGTGACCCTGAGGGAACGTCCTTCCTTAAGAGTCAGGCTTCCCTGTTTGAAGTAGGTTGAAACTGGGAGGGAGAGCCTCTCCTTTACTGAGGTGGCCCATATGGAACTTCTGGCACTGGCTGGGAGGCAGAACCTAGGCAAGAGAGCCATGGTTACCCTGTTCATGTCAGATGGGCTTGGGGTTAATTTGAGCTGATCCAGTTTTGAGTGGGCTTTGGGAGGTGGGCCTCATGTCTCGGGTGTGGAATGCTGGGAGCATGTTCCCCTGCTTCTGGTTTCTGCTCAGCATTAGCCACTCTTTCCTAGGAAGTAGCTGCTCCTCCAGGCAACACTAACCCTCACGATGGCTTCCAGATGAACTCACCACACCTGCCGAGGCAGGCTGACCAGGGCACTGGGACCTGGTTGTGTGGCCATATTCTGGTTTGAATCCCTTTAGCTTTAATTGAATGACAGATGGATGCCGGTTTCATGTTCAGCCATGTTTACTAGTCTTTGAGTGCCTCAGTTTCCCTCTTTTGTTTTAGCTCCCACAAAGGGTGGAAGAAACATGTTTTTCCCTACCCAATTCACTCATCTTATGGTGGGGGTCCAGGATCCAGAAACTGTCTTTTATCATTGTCTGGGGGTGGGTGGTCTTCCCCTGGTGGTTGAAGTTCACCTCTTGTGGGGTTTCTTGCCTAGGATCCAGAAGGGCTGGGCTGGCTAAAGCTGGTGCTGGCTCTCACAGCCTGGGCTCTGCAGGTTTCTCCAGGCCCTGGCTGTCTCATCTTCAGTGGTGCCAGTGATAAGTCTTCTTTCAGAGCTTGGTTCCCGGCCCTTGGTGATGGCCCTGGGGATGCTGTCAGGCCTGGTCGGTTTTTTGTTTTTGGTCTTTGACATGCTATACTAGGACAGGATCCTTTCATGATGCTCAGCACTGGGAGAATTCTTGACAATCCCCAAAGAACATTTTTTCACCGGGAGCCCAGGGGAAAAAGGGAGGGTTCCCATCCACTGCAAGGGCAAAATGCTGTCTCCTCCAGGTGTCCCTCCTCCACCTTGCTCCCATAATACGATAAGCTCACTATTAAAAATTACATTGTTATTTATTCATTTTGCATATGTGTGGGCATGCATTCACATGCCACAGCATATGTAAGATCTTATAGGACCTATAGGCCTAGGAGGTCCTTCTGTTGTGGGAGCTGTACAGAGGCTAGCCAGTGGGGCGAGACAAGTAGGGGAGTAGAGTCTGCAGGAGAAGATGGGCACTGGGATTCAGGCCGGGGCCAGAGGCTCAGGACTGCTAGCCCTCCCACGTTTGTCCTCCATGCCCACCTCACCCCTAACTTGCATACTTAGGAACAAACAAGCTCCACCTGGGGACTTCAAGCTGCTTTGGGAAGTCCCTCCTCTCTGTCTAGCTTGGCCTTTCACCTCTGCTAACTCTTGTAAAGCATTGCTTCATCCTTCAGCCCCGCAGAAATGCATATTTATGAAGCATAGTGTCTGGGTAGCTGGTGATTCCAGGTCTTGCAGTCTTACAAGAAATCATGCCTCTGTGTCCAGAGGGGCCTGTTAGCTGTCCAGCTCTCTGGTTGCTTGCAAAACTCCCTCCAGGGGCTGCTTTGGCAATTTCTTGTCTCTTTCCAAAGTCAGACTGGAGGAAGCCACATGGTGGCTCAGCCATTGAGCCCCTTGGAGATGACCATTAGCCTTCAAATTTTATTGATGATGAAACAAGGGCTTCTGTTCACTTAGCAAATATTTACTTTCTGCCAGCCTTGGCAGTCAGAAGTGGAGACATAAAGATCAATAAAAATGTGGTTTTTAGCCTGAGGAGCAGTTGCAAGACAGGGATGATAATTAGATAATAGCAAAGCTGAACCCTGGGAATACAGTAGCGTGCCTTGGTAAGAAGCAGGAGACTGCTCCATCTGGTTCTTGAGGGATGTGCAGGAGTTTTTTCACAGCGTGTAGAATGACAGAGGACACTCCTGGCATGCACAGAGCCTTTGTGAAAGAATGGGTAGTAGGTGAGGGACTGGTAGCCTGTGAAGGTTCACTTTGTGGGGTGATACAGGCTCCCCCCCCCCCCCCCGCTGGTGTGCTCTGATGAGTGAGCCAAGTATAAGTGAGGAGGTGTGAGTGAGGGTGGCCAGCAGGATGTGAGGTGCCATAGGAAGGCTCAGAAGGGAACCAAAAGGTAGGAGGTCATGAAGGTCCTTTACTATGCCCTGGGGGAGCCATGAGCACAGGGGTGGTGAGGGTAAGGGATGGATTGAGTGACTAGGTAAGGAAAGACTGAACAGATGAGACAGTGAAACAGGGGAGTGGTGGGGAGTGGGTGTGTGGGCGCCTAAGCAATGGAAGTTTTTGGTTGGGGCTGGAAATTTGGAATAGGAAGGAGGGGTTGTGATGTATAAGGACTTCCTGCTGGGTAAAGATATGTGGTCCACCTGAGGGAGGTAACATCAGCATGCTCAGAAGTGGTCAGGCAAAGTCAGCTACCCTTCCTCTCTCTTTTTTCTGCAGTGCCTCCTGCCCCCATGAGTGGTTGGGGCCTTGTGACCATGGATGCTTAATACATGACTCTCTCAGTGGGCTCAGATTCTAGAAGCTTTAGGGCCTCACAGCTCCAACCCCCACCCCCATCTCCACCTTTTTCCTGTAAGCATGGTCTATTTTGAGATCTGATCCAGTGGCTTTGTCCTGCATGAGTGGTGTGTGCTCTGGGAGCAGCAGCTTGATATTGTGCTGAGAGGCCCTGATCTTGTCCAGGGCTTCCCGAGACATTGTCCAGGGGCTCTGAAAGGCAGGCTTGCCTGCTGTATTGCCTAAATGCTTTTGAACTGTCAGCAGCCTGGGATGAAGCTGTGCCTTCAGGCTCATTCTCCCCACAGGTTCCTGAGCAGGTTCTGTTATTCATTTATCTACACCCTGAGTGTATTCACTGAGGTGTTTTACATACTTGCACTCAAGTGCACCTACTATTGGCTTATTATCTGCAGAGCAGGAGGACCCTGCCCCTGTAGCCTGTGTCTGTCTGTGGTCTCCACAGCAGGATGGTGAGTAGAGCACGGAAGAGAGTGAGAGAGAGTTCACACCACTTATCTATGTTTTAGTCTTACCCCTCCTCTCCCTCCCTTGCTTTTGTTTTGTTTTTTTGAGACAGGTGCTCACTTTGTTTTTTTCTTTTTTCTTTTTTTAGCTTTTTTATTAATTTATGTTTTTACATTCAACTCCCAGTTCCCTCCTTTCTTCCCACTCCCTCCATTCCTCCTCTCCTCCCATCTGCTCCATGGAGAGGGTAAGGCCTCCCCTAGGAAGTCTCCTAAGTCTGTCCCATCATCTAGTTGAGGACCAAGGCACCTCTCCATTCCCACATGACAGGTGCTTACTTTGTAATCTTGTAACTCACTATTTAGACTAGGCTGGCTCATAAAGACCAGCCTGCCTCTGCCTCCTGAGTACTGGGATGCCTGGTGTGCACCACCAAGGCCAGCTCTGGTTCTAGTCAATGAGTAGTTATTATTAACCTCTTGATGTGCTTGGTTTACAAAATAATTTCTATTGGTGGTGCATATGTATTAGAACAGCAACAGTATAATATATGTAGCTTTTGGTGCCAACCGCAGTTTAGGCATCTATAGGGCTCTTGGTGAATCCCTTGTGGATATGGGTGGCTGCACACTGGGTTTGAACATTTGACATCTGTTTTGCCCACCTTTGGTTCCATATCCTGGTGAGAATTGTAGTCTGATTAGGTAGAGAGGTCGCAGTGGAAGACCTTACAAGCCTAGTGACTTTCCAGTATCTCTTGTGTCACATTGGGCAGTGTGGTCTGGATGGCAGACTGAATCTTCCCAGGAGGCTGTTACTGGGTGAAGTAAGAGCCTGGGTAGAGGTTGCTGCTTTCTCTCCAGGGATGGGTAATTCTGGGGGCAGGTGGCATACTAGCAAATGTAGCACATTATTTCCCCTCCCCCCCTACTGTGGAGAATGGAAGCACTCTTTGAAAGAAATTATTCTATCCTGAAATGAAACAGCTAAGCGTGCCATGAGAGTAGAGTCTGAGAGAGGCCATAGGCCTGGGGGAGGAAGCCTTATTTATAATTTAGTGTGACTTATTTCAGTTGCTGTGGGGAGACAACACGGTATCATCAATGCTTTGGGCCTTTACGATTCTTCCTAAAATGGACACTAAGGATGTTTAGAGAAGAGCACAAGGACCCAGCAATACCACCCAGCACCACAACTTCCTCACTGTCTGAAGAAGGAAGCTGGCACTGAAAATGGCTAACTGTTCCTCTCTTCTCCTGGGGGCAGAGGCGCCCACTCAGAGAGTTTGTTTCCATGGGACATATGGAGAACATCTCTGGTTGCCTCAGTGGGGAGGAGCTGCCATCCTCCAGTGGGTGGAAGCCAGGATCGGGGGCTGCCAGGCATCCTAGAATGCGTAGCACAGCCAGTACCGACAATTTGCCCCAGACATCAAGCTCTGCAGAGTTTTATGTGCAGAGGGAGCTGTCTACCTTTGTGGTTTGGGTGCTTCACACCTTATTTCTCTAGCTTGGGCATGTAGGTTGATCTGGTGGTTTTGTTTTGATGGTGGTATTGCAGATAGAATCCAAGGTTTTGTACATATGAGGCAAGTGCTCTGCCACTGAGCTATAGCCATACGACTGGGCTGTCTCTTAATGACCCCTGGTCATTGTCATTGAGCTGGAGGGAGTGCTGCTATATGCTCTCCTCATGCTGTGTGTAGAGCCACTTTCATCCTCAGCTGCAGTCGTGCTGCTCCTCCTGAGAGAGGTGGTTATTGCCTGTGGTCATTAACTTTTCCTGCTGTCTCCTGAGGCTGAGCTTCTCTTCCCATGTATTTTGGTCACCCGAGTTTTCCTTGGGTCTCTAGAGAACCCGCATCTGAGGATTTCCATCACATCCAGAGTTAGTGTCACTTCCTTCTTGGGAACCTGTCTTGAGAGCCATGGGCATCTGCATACAGTGCCCACAAGCACCTCCGCAATCATTAGCCTAGCGCCCTCTTGACAGTTGACACAGCTGACTAGTTTTCAGCCTTTTATCTTCCCTTTTATGAGATTCAAGTGTAGTGACTCTGTCTGGACTTGGATGCCCCAAGCTTCCTTTATTTTCCCAGAGGTCTTTGCACCCTGGGGCCTCCCAGACCCTGGCAGTTTCTGAGTGTTGCTAGACAGGTCCCCTGCTGATGGCAATTCTGTCCTTGCAGGCAGATCTCTTCGTTATGACCTGGCTACTGGGGTACGTGGACCCCACAGAGCCCAGCTTTGTGGCAGCTGTGCTCACCATTGTGTTCAGTCCGCTCTTCTGGAATGTGGTGAGTACCATTGCGCTGGCACTGGCTAGCCAGTGAGCCTGTTGTGGTGGGGTCACTGTTGTCAGCAAGCCAGACACACGGACAGAGGGGTAGATGGTGGCACTGGTCTCTTCCTTTCCGTGCCTGTCATTGTCCTCTTCCTTTCTTCCTTCCCGAGGTGCACTCAGTGAGTGTACACTGAGGGGAGTCTCTTGCCTTTGTGGAGGCCCTGGACCAATGTCAGGGTGATCTAGGGTGTTCCAAGAGTCTACAGTAGACAGCTGCATGTTGGGGTCTTCCACCTGCACCTGGCCTTCTCACTGGATGGCCTGGGCTGTCCAGGTTCTTCCCTGTACTGCTCCCTGGGTTGCTCAATGGCAGCATTGTTTTTCTTATAGGAAGTTTCTGAAAGCAGCCCACATGCTGGGTGAGTGTGCCTGATGGATGACAGGGACTGAAACCTGAAGACAGTAGTACCCAGTTCATTGTAACACAAGGAGATAATGGAGGCCAGAGTGCTTGTTGGGGTACCCTGTGACTGCCTTGGAGCTAGTCTGTAGCAGGCTGTGCTTGCTGCCAGAAGCACACTGTTCTCAGACTATTGTCAGTTCAACTGTACCAGGGTGGAACACTGCATTCTTTTCATCTGGTTTATGGCTTGGTTCTTTTTTCCACCTGGGGCAATGATAGCAGGGTGGGTGGGGGCAGAGATGCTTGGCTCAGAGCCACCACCTTCTGAATGTTTTGTCCCCGCAGTCCTGAACATGCTGGACCTGCCTTAGGAGGGAGCTGCTAGGAGGGATCCAGATGTCAGCCAAGACCACTGTGTAGGTGTGACCTCCCCTTGCTCCCGAGAAACCACGGCCTTGGAGTGTTCTGCTAGAGTGTGCCAATGCTGGCCCTGGTTCCCTGATAGCCTTCTGGCAAGGGCTGACACATGGTGCTCTGTCCCCTTAGCCTGCCATACTTACTCCTCATTCTCCCTGTGTGCCCTCTGTCCTACCTGTGCACGCAGAGCCTGTATGCCATGGAGCCAGCACACCAGGCTGCAGGACCCTGTAGGGGACAAATACTGACTTAAGCCATGAGAGAATGTTTCTGTTGTTTTAAAGGAGTCAGAGGAAACTAGTACAGGGCATTAAAGAGTCTCCTAGCCTGGCTAGGAGACACCATAGTCCTAACTCAGTTTCTACTAGATGTGGTGTGCATAGGACTCCCCTGCAGGAGACTGCTGGGCTCCATAGCTGGATGGAACCTGTGTTTTCTCTTCCAGTAGGCCTAGGCTGATTAGCAATTGCCTGAGTATGGACTGTGTTCCCAGCACAGGGAGAACAGTTGGCCAAATGCACAGTGGGTATTGGGGAATACTTTTATTGATGTCCAAGTCTCCTTTGTTCATTTTCCAGTGACTCTTGAAGCAGTATGTCTTTGCACACTTAATTTTGAAGCTGAGCTTGGTCCACAGGAACAGCCCAAACAACCCAGATCTGGAGGTGAGGGCCCTGTGACAGTGCACGTGTTATAAGTGGTTCCTTTTTTGCTGTAAGTTTTTGGTTGTGAGCCTAGCCTTTAACGGCTGAGCCATCTCTCCAGCCCTTGCAGTAAGTTTTTGATTTGACTCATTTTGGAAAGCATTATTCCTTGGAAGAATGTAAAGTCACTAGTGGAGGAATGAGTGAGCTCTTTAGCATCATTTCAGAATGAGAAAAATGACTGTTGGGCCAGCTGAAGCTCAGAGGAGCTGAAATGGCTTCTGGAGGCAGGAGGATGGACAAGAGGCTGGAAGCCTAGCTCTGTGCTTGGTGGGGAAAGGAGGCTGTTGTGAACAGGTGCATGCTGGATGAGAAGTGCAGTGGGCATGGCTCACTGTGCTCAGGCTTTGATTTTTTGTTCGTTTGTTATTTTATTTTGTTTATTTATTTTTGAGACAGGGTTTCTCTGTGTAGCTTTGGAGGCTGTCCTGGAACTCGCTCTGTAGACCCAACTGGCATCGAACTCACAGAGATCTTCCTGCCTCTGCCTCCCAAGTGCTGGGATTAAAGGTGTGCACTACCACCCCACCTGTGCTCAGGCTTTATGCCTGGCATTTTTGCAAGGTGGCACTGCAAAGTGCTGTCATTCTTACTCTAAAAAATGGGATGCAAGAAGGTTTTTAGCTCCTCTCGGTTGCTTTAATACAGTGGTTCTTAACCGTGGGTCGTGACTCCTTTAGGGGTTGAATAGCCCTTTCACAGAGGTCACACATATCAGATATCTTGCAGGTCAGATGTTTATATTACAGTTCACAATAGTAGCAAAATTATAGTTATGCTGTAGCAATGAGAATAATTTTATGGCTGGGGGTCACCACAACATGAGGAACTGTATTAAAGGGTCACAGCATCAGGAAGGTAGAGAAACACTGTTTTAGTAGAATAACTGGTGCTGAGAGCAGTATAGAAGGAAGAAGGATGTTTAATTCATAATGTCTGGAAGATCCCAACAGTGTGGTGCCAGCATCCTGGCAAGGGCTCCCTAGATACGTCAAAATATAACAGGAAAGCAGAAAGGAAAATGGCCTCATGCACAAGAGGCCAAGTGTGTGTGAGCAGTTTCACTTTGTAAGAGTCCACCCACAAGAGAAAGAGCAGCCCTCAGAGACCAGCACTACTCCCTTCCCAGGGGGTCTGCCATGATAACCCACTCACACTTGCGCTTCTAAAGGATTCCAACACCTGCCAACACCATCATGCTGGGAATCAGGCCTTTGGCACATGAGCTTTAATGGACACATTGAAATCACGTCAAACCGTATCAAAGAGATTTGTTCATTTGCGTCAGATACTTATTGAGGACACCAGTAAAAGTGTATGGGCCTGGCCCTGGTGCACTGGCCTCCTAGGAAGGGTACTAAGTGAACAAAGACACAAACCAACTCCTCAGGGACAAAGCAGGTAAGAGGGAGAGACAGGAAGGGTAGTCAGAAGGCCTGTCTGAAGGGGTGGCCTTTGACCAAAACCTAGCACTTGCATAAAAAGTCCTGGGTTTCTGGGGAAAAGTTGCAGGGACTGAGTTTATTTTTTAAGGTGGTATAGTGAGGACAGTGGGGAGGCAGCCAGGGTGAGTTGGGAGGTCAGCCCGCTGTAGAGGCCCAGATGGTGACTTGCAGCAGAGTAGGGCCATGGAAGTGGGAGAAGTGGCAAGAGAGGTCCCAGCAGGATTGCGACAGTCACATCGTGCCAGTTCTGTGGTGGACCTTGTGTGGCCAGCAGGAGGACTGGTTCCTGGCTGAGCTGGGCAGCTGAGGAAGATAAGGTGTGAAGGATGAACTTGGCTCACCTCAGGGAAGAGCAGTGATGTCCATGAGCTTTCCTCTTGCTGTGATAAAATAGCACGAGCAAAAGCAACTTTTAGAAGAGTTTATTTGACTTATGGTTCCAGAGAGATAAGAGCCCACCGTGGCAGGAAGCATGGCAACTAGGGGCAAACATTGTGGCTGGAGCAGGAAGTTGAGAGCTCACATCTGTAACCACAAACACAAAGCAGAGAAAGCCAACTGAAAGTGCCAGGAGACATTAAATTTTCAAAGTCCAGCCCCAGTGACACACTTCTTCTAGCAAGGCTGGACCACCTAGACTTCCCAAGCAGCACCATCAACTGGGGACCAAGTGTTCAAACCTACAGAGTCTGAGTGTGGGTCTAGAATTCTGGGTGGTGCCTGGGCTATCGAGTGGCTGCCCAGGGCTGAGCCTGGAGAACACCTGGAGAACAGGTTTGCTCTTGGGTTTGCCATCTAACCCCTGGGCTTTAGCTGGAGGAAGTATGTTGGAACCTTGGGCTGGGTTGAGCCACTTCAGACTGCAACATTTGGATAAGTGGGGCCATCCTTCCTTGTCCACATCCATCTCAGCCCCCTACTCTCCCTCTCTAATCCTGGCCTCCCTTTGCATTTTCCTCACTTCATCACAGCTGATTGTATCCTCTACCCTTAGGGACATCTGTATGCCTCCAGGCCCCAAGGGAGCTGGGCCAAGGTTTTCCCAATGCACTCTCTTCTTCCTGTCCTTGTATGGGAGATGCCAGATGGAGGCCCGGCCACCATCTGGCATCTTCTGTCTTGACCCTTGGGTCTGTCTTCACTGACTACAGCTGTCAGTGACGGTCATCATGTAGTATCAGATCCTGTGTCCTTGGTAGGCACCTGCATTGCTCCAGCATCAATGCTAGTGGCTGTTACAGGCTCAGGAGGACTGACAGAGAGAGCAGAAGTGCAGCTCTCAGCCTGGCCAGGGGCCTTTGTGTCAAGCATCTTTTTACCCGAATCCTTGCTTACCCTGGGCTCTAGCCCCTTACTGGACATATGGCCCCTGCTTTTCCAGGGTTTCTAGAAGACTTTTGTCCCCGTGGCCTGTGGTGACCTTTGTCAGCTCACTTCCCAGGTCTTTCCCCTCTCTACCTGCCTTCTCTAGATTGTAGGCATTTGGGGCCAGCTACTGAGGATACTATAGCATGATCAGCAGCCCTAGCTCCTGCCCAGCCGAGGTCAGGAACACAGTGGGCAGTGGCCCAAGTAGTCTGAATGCCCACTCTATATCTCATGCATCTCTTGGCACAGCTGCTAGGGACACTGCTCCTGTCTGTATCCTAGAGTGCTCCAACGTGCTTGCTTTTCCATGCTGTCCCCAGCCTGCCACTCACTGAGTTCTGAGTAGTATCTGCTGCTGGGCTTGCATCTGAGGGGTTCAGCCCTGGTCCCCTTCAGCGCTCATCACCTTGTGCCTTGTATAGTCAATGCCCAGGAAGTGCTGTTGTTTTCATGGACACGTATTGGCTCATCACTCGCCTTCTGTATGGCATCCAGGGAGCACATTCTGTATCTATCTGATGTGCACACTCATTCCCTCTGGCCACCCTGGGAAGTGAAGCACTACAGGGTCTATAATAGATCCCTGGAGAGATGGGGTAGATGGCCCCGTGGCCACACTTTGTCCGGTCAGAGCCCTGGAAATCCAGAGCCTGGACCCCAGAAATGGCCTCGAGCTTGGGCTGTTTACTTGAGGAAATGTCACACAAGCTTTGCTATCCTTAGCCAGATGGAACAGATTGCTGACAATAGGCAGCAGCCAATGGAGACAGCCTGTTTGGACTCCAGGGCAGACTGTGATGGATCATAGAGCATGGCCCTGAACCAATCCATCCCTGTCCCCCCGTCTGGAGCAAGGGGGACAGGCTGCATTAAGACCCTTGTCAGAACAGCTGGTGTGACAGGACAGAGCTCCTCACAGGTTCCCTTCCATCTACTCTTGTTGCTATTGATCCAGCACTCCCTCAGGTCAGAGAGCAGCTGCCCTTCCTTAAAGTGTGAGGGGCATACTCTGGCCCTTCTGAGGAAGTGTTGTTTGGATCAGCTACTCACAGGCAACCAGGCCTCACAACCACCACAGAGTAAGTCTATTTTAGGCAGATACCATTGGAATCAACCCTGTGTCAGCTCAGGAGGTGCCTATCTGTAATCCAGAGGCTGTCCTGAAGGCTGCCTGGTGGCCCTAGACAATGGTCACTGTGTCTGGGGAGCTAATTTGAGAAAGGTAACTGTCCTTTCAGGACTTGGGAAGAACTCTGTGCTGTACATGGCAGGCTATTTGCATCCTGTGACTGAGGCCTGATGGCACGGTGCTTTGGAAGGAGTTTAGGGCGCCTGGACAGTAGGTGGCACTGTGGGCTAGAGACCTGCTTCCCTGATCCCCAAGGAAGAAGAGGTGAGAATTACAGAAGAAGGGAAGGCCGGGGAGAGGTGACAGTTAGGAAAGAGGAAGTCACAATGAGGGAGGAGGTGACAGTGAGGGAGAAGGTGACCGCGAACAAGGAGGAGACAGCAGCGGCATAGGAGCCGCTGAGAGAAGAGGAGTTAATATATAGGAGAGGGAGCTGACAGGGAGGAGGAGATGCCATTGACAGAGGAGGTGACAGTGAGGGAGGTAATAGTGAGTAAAGTGGAAGTGACAATGAGAGGCGAGCAGGTAACAGGGGTAGTGATAGTGACGGAAGGAGTGGTGACAGGAGGTGACTGAGAGAAGAGAAGGTGACACTAAGGGTGGAATTTAAAGTGAGGGGTGGTGATGGTGGAAGAAAGATGACCAGGAGGAGGTGACAGTGATGGATGAGGAAGCGATGGTGACGGAGGAGGAGGTGACGGTGATGGATGAGGAAGTGATGGTGAGGGAGGAGGAGGTGATAATGATGGATGAGGAAGCGATGGTGAGGGAGGAGGAGGTGACGGTGATGGATGAGGAAGTGATGGTGAGGGAGGAGGAGGTGACGGTGATGGATGAGGAAGTGATGGTGAGGGAGGAGGAGGTGACGGTGATGGATGAGGAAGTGATGGTGAGGGAGGAGGAGGTGACGGTGATGGATGAGGAAGTGATGGTGAGGGAGGAGGAGGTGACGGTGATGGATGAGGAGGTGATGGTGAGGGAGGAGGAGGTGATGGTGATGGATGAGGAAGTGATGGTGAGGGAGGAGGAGGTGATGGTGATGGATGAGGAAGTGATGGTGAGGGAGGAGGAGGTGATGGTGATGGATGAGGAAGTGATGGTGAGGGAGGAGGAGGTGATGGTGATGGATGAGGAAGTGATGGTGAGGGAGGAGGAGGTGACGGTGATGGATGAGGAAGTGATGGTGAGGGAGGAGGAGGTGATAATGATGGATGAGGAAGTGATGGTGAGGGAGGAGGAGGTGATGGTGATGGATGAGGAAGTGATGGTGAGGGAGGAGGAGGTGACAGTGATGGATGAGGAGGTGATGGTGAGGGAGGAGGAGGTGACGGTGATGGATGAGGAAGTGATGGTGAGGGAGGAGGAGGTGATGACAGTGATGGATGAGGAAGCGATGGTGAGGGAGGAGGAGGTGATGGTGATGGATGAGGAAGTGATGGTGAGGGAGGAGGAGGTGATGGTGATGGATGAGGAAGTGATGGTGAGGGAGGAGGAGATGATAATGATGGATGAGGAAGCGATGGTGAGGGAGGAGGAGGTGATGGTGATGGATGAGGAAGTGATGGTGAGGGAGGAGGAGGTGATGGTGATGGATGAGGAAGTGATGGTGAGGGAGGAGGAGGTGACGGTGATGGATGAGGAAGCGATGGTGAGGGAGGAGGAGGTGATGGTGATGGATGAGGAAGTGATGGTGAGGGAGGAGGAGGTGATGGTGATGGATGAGGAAGTGATGGTGAGGGAGGAGGAGGTGATGGTGATGGATGAGGAAGTGATGGTGAGGGAGGAGGAGGTGATGACAGTGATGGATGAGGAAGCGATGGTGAGGGAGGAGGAGGTGATGGTGATGGATGAGGAAGTGATGGTGAGGGAGGAGGAGGTGATGGTGATGGATGAGGAAGTGATGGTGAGGGAGGAGGAGATGATAATGATGGATGAGGAAGCGATGGTGAGGGAGGAGGAGGTGATGGTGATGGATGAGGAAGTGATGGTGAGGGAGGAGGAGGTGATGGTGATGGATGAGGAAGTGATGGTGAGGGAGGAGGAGGTGACGGTGATGGATGAGGAAGCGATGGTGAGGGAGGAGGAGGTGATGGTGATGGATGAGGAAGTGATGGTGAGGGAGGAGGAGGTGATGGTGATGGATGAGGAAGTGATGGTGAGGGAGGAGGAGGTGATGGTGATGGATGAGGAAGCGATGGTGAGGGAGGAGGAGGTCACAATGGGAGGAGGAGGTGAGAGTGAAGGAGGAGGAGCTGACAGGGAGGAGGAGCTGACAGTGAGGAAGTTACCTAAAGTGAAGTGGACACAGGGTGGTAAAGGTGTGCTTTGCTCCAGTGGTGGCCATCAAGAGCCTCTGCCCTCTGCCCTTCAGTGCCTTTGTTCTGTGGCTCCTCTTCTCTGTGTGTGAGGGAGCCTTTCAGGTGCCAGAGATGCTTACCCTATGCATCCTATGGGGGGCAGCCTAGCTTTGTAGTCTGGCTCTGGCCTTGCTGACTCCATTGGTCAGGTGAAGTCTATGCATTGAGATGCCTCTAGCTGTGAAAACCTGCTTTACCACAGGCCTGGCCTGTGGTGAATTGTCTTGGGATCTTACCCTGCTCTCCTGGAGTGAGCACTTGATTTGGATACCAGAAGAGAAGCAGGATAGCCAGGTGTGCTCATCACACAGCTCCCAGAGGCACTCAAGAGAGAACACAACAAACACCAGGTCAGGCCTGAGGGTTGGCAGACTGTCCAGCTGTAGATTGGATGGTGCGTCTTAAGGTGGGTGGAAGATAGTCGGTGTGGTCTTTTTAGATGAGGAGGATGATTGAGTGATGAGGGAAGCTTGAGGGGAGTGTGAAGTGAGCAGGTGAGAGGGGTTTGCTTTCCCTGGGGGGATGATCCTGCCTGCTGCTGTTGTTTCCCGGAGGCTAGTGGTATGAGTGAGAATGCATGTGTGAGTGACTGTGTGTCTTATTCAGACATCTGGAGTTAGGACAGGGACATCAATGTGCAGTTTGGGATTCTTGCTCTATCTGGCTTAGAAATCTGGCACCTGGGGCATGACTTTGTACCTACTAGGCTCAGAGCTGGAGCTTGGGAATCAGAATATGTCTTCTCCTGCCGTGTGCTGCAGAGGGCTGGCCTGGCTAGTGCTGTAGCTCAAGGCAGCTGAAGGGCTCTTCAGAGCAGGAGACCTTGGTTGTGGGCACACCAGACTCACAACAGCCAGCTACTAATTCCTTTTGACTTATGCCACCTGATACACCACGGCACTCTCAAGTAGCCCCTGGTTCTGTGTCAGCTGTACCCAGGATGCGTTCCTCCAGAACCAGTATAGGCCCAGCCTCATACTGGACTGAGGATGACTACTTCTGTTAGTCATGACACTGCTGCACCGTTTGCCCCTCAGTGCTGGCTGAAGTGCAGGATTATCTCAGGGCATTTGAGTGTAAGCTCGTCTGAGCGGGGCAGTAGATGTGTGTGTAGCTGGAAGCAGCCTATCCTCTTCACTGACCCCCATCCACCCATGGAAGCTGTGCTGGTGCCTCCAGCACCAGGGTTACTTTAGAACCCCACATCCCAGCAATGTGGGGTGACGTGCCCACAGTGTCTCACACAGGACAGGGTGAGCTCACAATCTCTGCCAGGACAGTTCAGAGACACAGCAAAGAACAAAAGGAAGGAAGGCTGGCTGAGTAAGGGTTGTTCATGTAGCAGTTCAGGCCATGGGTCTAGGCACTGGTTTCAGTTGCCTTAGAGTATGCTAGCTGGGTAGGGCCGAGGACATCTTCCGGCCATGATCATTTTGATACCGACTGTTTTGGTGTATTTGATTAGTTTGTTGTGACAAGGCTATCCTACACCAAAGCGTGGATGATGTCCATATACCTGAAGGATGGCGGATGGGATGCTTGGCTATATGGTTTGTTAAAGATGAGCTCAGGACACAGAAATGAGGTCTTAGTACTTCACTGTTTCATCTGTATATCCGACTAATCAGGCTGTTCTACTGCAATGCCCTCCCTCCCTGCTTTCTCTCCCTCTTTTTTCCCCTCCCTCCTGTTCCTTCTCTGAAGGTTGAACCCAAGGACTTACCATGTTCTGGTGTTTCTCCACTGAGCCACACCCCTAGAGTCTGACCTTTATTGATCCTGGCTGCTGTAGCATGGTCTGAGAGGTGCTTTCATGACCCAGATAGTACTTCCAAGGGGCACTCCTCCTGTGACAGCTTCTGGAGCTCTGGTCACCTGGCTTATCACCATTCTACAGACAGATGATTATTTCTCCATGTGCCTCTGGGCCTTTGCATGCCCTATTCACTCTTCCCCAAGGGATTTCCACCATGCCGTTGCTGGGCTACCCTTCCCCTCTTCAGTTAGACATCCCTGATTCTAGCCCTAAGTAAGCATGGCTAAGCATCCTCCTCTAGGTCCTCCTGTCCATTGTGAGCCCTGGCCATGGGAGCTGTTAATGCTAAATGTGGGTTCTGCTTTCTCCCAGGCTGGGTTCCCATCCTCAGACATCCAGGGCTGAGCCTAGGATTGGAAAGGATAGATGGATCAAGGAAGTCATCCTTCCTGGAGAGTGAGCATGTGGTGGCCCCGGGGAGAAGCAGAGACAGGAGGGATCAACTCCTACTCTGCTGAGAGCACAGACTTCCACTGGCCATTCTCTCCCACCTTTCTTTCTCCATCTGTAAAAGGGACTTGCAACTACCCCAGTGGGTCCTGCAGGTGTCTTTTTGGGATCCATGGGGTACAGCCATGGCCTTTGCCAGCCTGGCCATTCCTTCACTTCTCTCCATCCTTGGCTCTTCTGTTTGACACAGAAGAACTGAACATATGTATGGACAGTTCCATGTGTGTTTGCAGTGTGTACTGGTCACACCAGGTTTAAGCAACATTTCTATCTCCTTAAGCATTTATCATTGCTTTGTGCTGAGAGCCTTCCAACTCTCTTCTGCTTCTTTCCAAACTTTTTATAAACTATTGTAAAGGTAATTCTTCCCCCTTCATCTGTATTTTCCTCCTCTCTTTCTCCCTCCCCTCCTCTTCTCTGACTGCATCTGCTTTAGCTTCCACATGAGTAAAATCATGCGTATTTCACTTAGCATAATATCCTCCAGCTCTACCCATTTTTCTATCAATGGGAGGATTCCATTTGTGTGTGTGTGTGTGTGTGTGAGACAGAGAGAGAGAGAGAGAGAGAGAGAGAGACAGAGAGACAGAGAGACAGAGAGACAGAGACAGAGACAGAGAGAGACAGAGAGACAGAGACAGAGAGAGACAGAGAGAGACAGAGAGACAGAGAGAGACAGAGAGAGACAGAGAGACAGAGAGAGACAGAGACAGAGAGAGACAGAGAGAGACAGAGAGACAGAGAGAGACAGAGACAGAGAGAGACAGAGAGAGACAGAGAGACAGAGAGACACCTTGGGTGTTTTCTTCAGGAGCCATCCAGGTTTCTTGTTTGAGACAAGTTCCCTCATTGGCCTGGAGTTCACCTAGTAGGCTATACTGAGTCTGAGTGGCCAGTGAGCCATAGGGATTTGCTCATTTCTGCCTCCCTAGTTCAGGGATTACAATATGTCACCATATTCTCTCTCTCTCTCCCCTTTCTTCTCTCTCTCTCTCTCTCTCCTTTCTTCTCTCTCTCTCTCTCTCTCTCCTTCTCTCTCTCTCTGTCTCTCTCTGTGTCTCTCTGTCTCTCTCTGTCTCTGTCTCTGTCTCTCTGTCTCTCTGTCTCTCTCACACACACACACACACACACACACACACACACACACACACACACACACACACGGGTTCCAGGTATTCATTTCAATTCTTCATGCATGTTTGGCAAGCATTTTGTCAACCAAGGTGTCTCCTCAGTCCAGGAGTTCATTCTTTTTTGTGTGTTTGAACAGTATCACAGGCCTCATTTCCTTATCCATCCATTCATCATTGGCTGATGTGAGTAGTGCAGAAATAAACACAAGAGGCAGGGATCTCTCAGCTGTGCTCAGATCGCCTTTGACTCTATGAGTCCTGGTGGGTTTGCTGGATCTTGTGGTAGTTCTCTCTCTCTCTCTCTGTGTGTGTGTGTGTGTGTGTGTGTGTGTGTGTGTTTTCAGGTACATGCTCATGCGTGCATGTGCAGGTGGAGGTTGTAAATTGACATTGGATATCATCTCAAATTACTGGTGGCCATGTCAGAGGAGCAGCAGATGTCAGTTGCCTTCAGGATGTCAGTCCACCAGGAGGCAAAACCCTGATGGATGGATCTCAGATAGGTAAGGCCCGGAGACCACAGACTCCAGAATGTCTTTTGCTTCTGCTGTGTGTTTACATGTTTGCCATTTTTCTCTGGTATCTGGTATGGTGTGAATGGGTGTGGGGGGGATCTCCACTGCCTGTAATGTGGTGTAGAATGGAAATATCTCATTTTAACCTGTGGATTACTATGAAGATGATTTCTTCTTAAGCTGTATTGTTTAATTGATAATAATAATAATAATGTTAGCTTAAATAGAGTTTTGACGATAAAGAACAGATACAAGGAAGTGTCACACAGCTAGAACACATGAGTTTCTATTGAGGAGCCATATAGATTGTGACTTAGGTTAATGATCAAGGAAAACAACTGAGTCCCAGTAGGCCAAATAGCTTAAATCTTTTAACCTTAATGTTGGGAGATGTGTTCACGTGTTTTGGGGTGCATCATAGCTGAAATAAAGCTTTGAAAATAACTTAAAGCTAGATTAAGATGTTTTTGTCAAATAACTTTGATGTGGAAAAACTCAAAAAGACAATCTAAAGTTTTAGAAAAGCACACAGGAACTCGTTAAGGTCAGGGAACAAGAACAAAGCAGCCCAATTATAATTAGCTGACATACCTTTCTTGCTAGCATTGTTGATGACCAAAGGTGATGATTAATTCCTGATATAATTTCTGCCCTCACCCTCTTGATATATATATAAAAAAAAACTATTGATGAATAGATGTTTACCTTAAAGGTTTAAAGTTGAGCTGACTGATTCGTTTTCATATATAAATGTTTATATTTGTGATTCCTTTAAAATTCCTTATAAGATTACCTTTCAAGATAAGTAATAAAGTGATTGGTCCTTTCTTTTAACTGCAAAACACAGCCTGCTAGTAAAAGAATATCTTGCTTGCTTACACACTGTTAATCTATAACAAGTTGCTTGGGTATGAATGTGTGTGGGTTCTTGGGATAATTTGTTTTTCATCTGTAATACGTAAAATGTTTAATCATGTAAGGGATATAGAAAACATGCTATTTTTTCCTTGTATTCAGGTCTTAAGTCTTATATTGAAAAACAGAATGTAACCACATTGTAATTTTTATATTGCCCGAAAGATTTTGCTGGGGTATATGAGCTATAAGGGAAAGAATAAAGATAGAGCTAAAATGAGTTAGAAGGAAAACATCAAGAATGAGAGAGTTAGAAGGAAAATACCAAGATGATGGAGTTAGAAGAAGAAGGAAAACATCAAAAATGAGAGAATAAGGAAGAATAAAGATAGAGCTAGAAGGAAAACATCAAGAACAAAAGAAGGAAATCACTAGGAAATTAAAGAATAGGGAATGCAAAAGAAGAATAAAGAATAAAGAAAAGGAAACCATCAGGAGATTGTGTGAGTGTTTTTTCCCAAAGCCCCTCAGATAAAAATGTCAAAGTACGTGCAGACTCTGTGGATTCCCTTTGAACCCTGTGCTGCTGGAGGCTGGTCTCCCCAGATAGCAATACCTAGTAATAGTGATGTATGAAGAGGTGATAGTGAGGGGTTGTTCTCTGCAGATCCATCTACTGTTTGTTTGTTTGTTTGTTTGTGTGTAGCCCTGGCTGTCCTGGAATTCACTCTGTAAACTGGGCTGGCCTCAAACTCAGAGATCCTCCTGCCTCTGTCCTCAGAGTGCTGGGATCAAATGTGTGTGACAACATGCCTTCTTATAAAGGAAAACATTTAATTGGGGCTAGCTTACAGTTCAGAGGTTTAGCCCATTATCGTCATGGCAGGAAGCATGGCAGCGTGCAGACAGACATGGTGCTGGAGAAGAAGCTGAGAGTTCTACATCTTGATCCACAGGCAGCAGAAGGAAGATTGAGACACACTGGCTAGACTTGAGCTCCTGAGACCTCAAAGCCCTCTCCCAGCAACTACTGACTTCCAACAAAACCACACTATTTCAGCAAGACCACACCTTCTAATCGTGCCACTCCCTTCAGCCAAGCATTCAAATACATGAGTCTATGAGGGTCTTTCCTATTCAAATCACCAAAGTCCCAATAAGGGTGGTGTCAAGGGGTCTCAGCCTGGAAGGCAGGGAGGTAGAGCAGCTACATAGATGGGTATCCTAGTTAGGTTTCTATTGAGTTGATAAACACTGACCAAAAGCAACTTGGGGAGGAAAGGGTTTATTTTGCTTACAGGTCAGTCATTGAGGGAAGCCACAGCAGGAGCTCACAGTAGGAACTGAAAGCAGAGACCATGGAGGAGTACTTCTTACTTGCTTCTTCCCTAGACTTGTTTAGCTACTTTTCTTATATAATCCAATATCACCAGCCTAGGGGTAGCACCTCCCACAGTGGGCTGGGCCCTCCTGCATTAACCATCAATCAAGAAAATGCCCCACAGATTAATCTGATGGAGGCAATTCCTCAGTTGGAGTTCCCTCTTTAGTGACTTTTATTTGTGTTGACAAAATGTAAACAGTACAATGGGGAATGGGATCAGTGGCTTCTCCAGTGCTCCACAACCACAATGCTAATCATAATTACAATCACCATAATGCCCCCCTTTGTGTCTCTGGCATGTTCTCAAAAGGGACAAAACTGATAGAGTGAAATATGTGTATTTAAGGGGATTTACTAGACTGGCTTACAGGATATGATCCAGGTAGTCAAACAACAGCTGTCTTCTACTGAAGAGGCCAAGAATCTTGATAGTTCAGTCCATGAGGCTAGATATCTCAGCAGTCCCAATATGGTGCTGGAGGCGTGGGGGATTCTTGGGAGCTGCTGGTCTTAAGTTTATGTTGGAATCCCCAATAAAGTTGGTTCTAATATTAGTGAAGTAATGCCATAGCAACAGAATAGATGAACTTTGCTGGGGGGGGGAGGGGGGGCGGCAAGCATGCAAAAAGCAAGCTTCCTTCTTCCATGCCCTATTATGTGGGCTGCCTCCAGAAGGTGTAGCTGACATATAGGATGTGTCTTCTTGTTTCAATAATCTGATCAGGAAATCCCTCACTGGAGTGCCAGTAGTTTATGTCTAGTTGATTCCAGATTCAGTCACTTTGACAGTCAAGATTGGCCGTCACACTGCCCCTGGAGCCCATTGCACTAGGCCACTGAGGACTCAACCTCAGATTTTACAGAAATAACCACTGAGGGTCAGAGAAGTTCTTTGACAGGCTTGAGCACACAGCACTAGTAGAGAACTGGGCCTGCCCACTTGTATGCTTTCCTCTACTTAACACCTGTATTTATAGCCGCAGTGGGACACACACCCTGTACAATGGGATGTGGTGTACAGTGTACAAGAAGGATAGAGACATAGCTTAGAGTGGCAACGTGGCCTGGCCTGGCCCTGCTGTCACCAGTGCCTCTTAGAGCCGGGGTGGGGTCACACGTGCCCTCAGCTCTGTAGGGAGTTTTACATGGTCTTATTTCTGGGCTGGTGTGTGCTTGCCTGTGTCAATGTTTTGAGTGCACGTAGGTCTTCCTGTGGGCAGGGCTGCACATGGGCCAGCCTCGTGAGGCAGCCATGTGGAAGTGACGCTCAGTGTCCTCCAGCCTGCCACCTTTCCTGGCCATCCTCAGGAGCTTGGCCCAGTCATGTCTTCCCACTTCACTGGGCCTCTAAGAACACTCAGACCCACCATTCCCCTTCTGTTTCTTAGTACTTGGGCCTGGGCAGAATTCCTGGCTTCTCAGAGCCCTGGTTTTTCTCCTCTGTAAGTAGTGGGTAGATGTAGTGGCCTGGCATGTTACCACAAGACAAGGAAAGTCTTGGTGAGAAGGGTGCCCAGACCTGTGCTGCAGTTGCTGTGTTGGTCTGTCTCTTCTTGCCTCTGACCTCTCTCTCACGGTTGGCAACTCTGGTTTTTACAGAACTGACCCATCCTCTTGCCTGTAGGGTCCACCCAGGCTTCTGTAGAGTGTGCTCATTAAGTACCCACCCTGAGACCTACTCATGGGTTTTGGGTGTTGTTTGCCGGCAAGTCCTGAGCCTGGGAGCTGTGCCTTGGTTTCCTTCCCCGTGAAGCAGCATCAGTGGAAGCTCTCTCCGTACCCCCATATTGTATGATAGATATTATTCCCAGGGAGGCATGAATAGATGTATACTCACCAGATCAAAGTACTGTGTCAGTGTTCTATGGTATGGGTACCACTAAAGCCCAACTTGGTGGACCAATACGTTCTCTTGGGGTTGCTTATAGGAATATGGGTGAAGGGTTACTTATAGGAGCAGAAAAGAGAGCTGCATCACAAAGCCCACCACAGTATGGGTGACAGCTCATGAAAGCTGGGAACATGGAACATGCTGTACAGCTTGTGGGCAGCTCGGCAGATGGAGAGCTTTCTGAGTGTTTTCCAGGCAGTCTGGCTAGTCACTGTTCTGTCTAGGTGGTTGAGCTTGTCCTGGCTCTTCCGGGCAGCTCTGCTGGTCTGAGCCTCTTCTAAAGCACCCAGCTTGTCTGAGGGTGTCTCTTAGCAACCCTGAGGGCATAGCCTAGCAAAGCTGGTCAGTTTGAGGAACTTCCTGAGCTTAAGGAGTGTCCCTACAGGGTGGAATGCTTCACCCCCCCCTCCCGCTGCCCCGAACATTTTGCTGTTTCACCTCCCTCTAAACACCCTGTCTTAAAATATCCCACTGTTAACATCCTGTGTCTTAAGGAGTGAAGGGGTGTCCCTCCAAGATGGAAGTTCTTAATCTTAGAGGAAACTGCTACACAACACCCCGTCCAGCCTGTGGTGAAAGCTAATGAAAAACCCTGAGGGAGGTGAATACCCAAGACAGTGCTGGGCAGCTTGGCAGGGGCAGCTGTGAGTATCATTTGTCCTGTCTTACTGGGCACCACTGCTGTGCTGGTTTAAAAGAAAAGGGCCCTCAAAGGGAGTGGCACTATTAGGAGGTGTGGCCTTGTTGGAGGAAGTGTGTTGCTGTGGGGGGTAAGCTTTGAGGTCTCTTTTTCTCAAGTTTCCCTCAATGTGACAGTCAGTTGACTTCCTGCTGCCTTCTGATCAAGATATAGCCAGCTCCATGTCTGCCTGCACGCTGCCATGCTCCCGTCATGATGATAATGGACTGAACTTCTGAAACTGCAAGCCACCACCCCAATTAAATGTTTTCTCTACATGTAAGAGTTGCTGTGGTCATGGTGTCTCTTCACAGCAATAGAAACCCTAAGGTGTCTGGGGGGGGGCACATGGGCCCTAATGATGGGCCCATGGGATGCCCTGGGTCCTGGGAGCAAATAAGTGTTCAGTGGAAGGGCAGGAAAGTGGGGGAGAACATGGACAAAAAGGTACTGAAGAGGTCTAAGCATTCCCTTGTCACGTCTCACACCTGCCAGGCTAGGTTGGAAGCAGTTATGGGGCAGTGTGCAGGTTAGAGCAGGGCAATGTGGATTTGCATGGATATAGAGGGTGGAGGAGCCAGGTGATGTCTTGACCCATCATTGAGGTGGGAACAGGGCAAAGGAGGAGTAGGGTCAACATAGCAGACTGGCTGTATGGGGAGCCATAGGCGTGGTGAGAGCCCTTCGCTCCTTGGCTCTGTGGCACTTTTCCTCATGGGTGCACCTGCTTACTAGTGTTGCCATTTTTGTTGATTTGCCTCTGGACTCCTTCCACCATGGGTTCTGTGGCCTCTTCTTTCTGATCTTCCTCTCAGCCTTCTGGGTCCCCATGTAGCATATAGGGCTGTGAGCTCTTGTAGACTGGGCAGGCATTTGAGACAGCATGTGTTGCTGATTTTGTGTGTGTGTATATTTGGGGAGGTTTGTTGCCTTTTCAGGTCCTCCGTTCTTCCTCAGACAACTCTCTCTGGGTGTTTGGTGTTAAAAATCAGATCATTTGTGCCAAGGGCAAGACACAGAGGTGGCTGTCTTTGAGGGGTGGTTTATGCTGTTGTGTGAAGGATGCAAGGACCAGGAAGGTAGGAAGTCACTTTTGCCTTTTGTCCATCTGGATACCAATTCATGCTCATGCTCCTTCCTCCAGTCCAGCCAGCACCTCCTGTTGCTTGTTTGTTTTCTGTCAGGAAACCAACTAGTGTCAACCTGGTTCCTGGCCCAGCTACCAGGTACTGTTCCATCTCTGTTGATTGGTCAGTCTGGCTGACCCCTTGGCTGGTTTTTGGCTTTCTCTGGCCATCTGGGGTGCCATTTTCCTGCAAACCTCTGGAGGAGCACTCCACAGTCCAGTAGTCAGAGTTTTCTCCTAGGGCTGTTTTCTGCAGCTGCCCAGGCCTCAGGGAACATGTGCCTCCACCAGGAAGTAGGGATGTCACCTGTTGCTGCCTGCAGTCCTGCCCTGTTCCCTACTAGCTCTCTGTGAAGACTTGTGCCCAACCATTGCTCTCCTGTTGACAGCTTCTGTTTGTTTGCCCCACTTTACCTTTTTGTTAGGCAGTCTGCTATGTCCCAGAGGCTTTCTGTGTAGCTGGGGCTGTAGGTACAGTCTGAGTCTGGCTTATGGTTTTGCTCTTCTGGTGCCCACTTCCTGGACATTTCCCCATGGAAAACACTGTTTTGGTAGGAATTGTGGGTATTAGAAGTGGACAGGAAGCTAGCCTATCCTGGGAGTCTGCTGATTAGCCTCTATAGCCACCAAGTTCGAAGCAAGAGGAGCCTTTTGGCCTGTGAGGCTGCCAGCTATGTGGCCAGCCTCTTGCATAGCTCTGTGGGCACCAGCATTTCATCTTCCATGTCTTATTTCCGTTTCCCTCCTGTTTAATGTGTGTGCTTTTGTAAGCGCCTCACTCTTCATAATGAATGGTGGGACCAAAAAACAAAAGCTTCAGAGCTTAGTGAGAGATGACTGGGTTGGGCTTGTGTTTGACCCACTTAGGGAAGCTAGGAAAGCAGCATGGCTCTTGCTGGCTGTGTCTTAGGTGGAATATAGCTGGACAGTTAGCCTGTGTCTGCACCAGGCTCCTTAGAGGTCAGGGAGGGGCTGCTGTAACTGCAAGGGTGGAAGTATGGAAGGAAAGGGGTCAGGAGAGGTAGGGGAAAGCTTGGGGCATCAGAGGTAAGTTTTGCCTCCCTTGAGATCCTGGGGTCTTCAGGATTTGTGATCTTGCTCTCTCTTCCCATCCTCCTCTTTGGCTGAAGATTACAGCCTTTGGTATTGCCACAGTGCCACTGGACTGTCTCTGTGCATCTGGTTCTCGCATTAGCAGCAGAGTACCTGCTGTTGGGGACTTTTCGGCAAACCAAAGTGTGTCCCTCACCTTCCCAACTCCCCTTCCTTGTGTGGCTTCTCTGGCCTCTGTTAGAAGAGAGAGAAAGCTTCAGAGCCCCTGCAAGTGTTCGGAGGCCCACAGGACTCCAGCAGGAGTGGTAATTAACCCTTATCAGCTCCAGCATGGCCAGGGTGGACACCTGCTCCAAGCCTTTTTCTTGGGCAGTGGGCCAATCTCAAGGGCTGTGCTGAGTTTCAGTGGCTTGTTCTAAGTTTTAGGGAAGTGAAACTGATCAGGGCCTGGCCATGCTTTGGGGAGCCCGTGGTCTGCACAGGTCCATTTGTCTCTGAACTCCTAGGTCTTTTTCCTTATCCTGGCCCCTAGAATTGATCCTGACTTGCCGTGTGTGGCTTCTGCATGCTCATCACTTGCTCTCAGAGAGGGCGGTGCCTGAGGGTGGTGCATGCACATGTGAACACATGGGAACTTTGTACCCTTCTTCCTTGGAGGAAGACACACTCTGTGTTGTATGTATTTTTAAAAACCTGGAGGAACCTCACTGGCTGTGACTGGTGAAACTCTACAGTTGTAGGGCTCTTTGGTAGAGGGCCCACAAGACTCTCAGTGCCTGAATGTGGCCAGAGTTAGGGGAAGCAAACTGCTCCACCCTTGCCAGTAGAGTGTGTGTGAAATGTAGTATTGACGCCTCTGAGGCTGACAGTTTTCCCTGAAGCAGGATGTGGTTGGAAAATTCATCAACAGTGTGTGTTGACATCTCTTGCTCTTTTGTGGACTGTCAACAACTTCACTGCTTGCTGAAGGACAGAGCATCTGATTTCATAGCCACTGGCTCCAGAGGGCAGGCCAAAGTCTTCTCATGTTCAGTGCCTTTACTCTGAAACCCAACTTTCTCCATGTGAGGTACTTTGGAGAGAAATAGTGTAAATTCAGGGGAGAACTGAGATGGGGCTGAGGACATGGGCTCTGATATCCTCAGGGTCCTCTCTATAAGGTCCTGCTCTGGTTTCTGCCAGACTCCTCCAGGCCAGCTCCTGCTTATAGGCCAGGCCACAGATTCAAAGCCCACATTCAAATAAGCTTTGAGACCCACTCTGGTGTTCCTCGCCATTCACCAGGGGTGTGTGTGTGTGTGTGTGTGTGTGTGTGTGTGTGTGTGTGTGTGGTGGGGTGAATGAGTGTTTACTCCAGATGCAGTGTGTTCACCTGTCATGGCCAGGAGCTGGATCTTCCAAGATGGCAACGGGGATGTCAGGGGAATCAAAGAGAGTTATCTAGATATTGCTTGACTCTCTGGTGCCATTTGAATGAGCCTGGGGCCTCACATGATTGTGTGAGTGACCTGACATCTCTGTAAGTGGCTCTGCAGGGAGGTGGCCATACATGGGAAGCTGGGAGGTGTCTGGGTCAGTCTGGTACTGGAAGTCAGGGAGACATGAGGCTCTTCAGTGTGCAGAACGGATACAGGCATTCCAGAGGGAGGGGCTGCCCTGTTATTTCATCTGAGGGATTTCTCTGAGACAGAGGGACCAGCAGGCTACCAAGGGACTCACATGGCTGATGGTGTGTGTCCATGAGTGTCCCCCTTCCTTGTTGAGTCTCTTGAGTCCTCAGAGCCTTCCTAAGGAAGCAGAGAGTATCATGGGCAGGTGAGAAGACAAGGGAGTTCCATGTGCTCTGTCTTATATGTCCACAGCCTAGCCTATGATGGCCACCTTAAGGGTATGTTGTATTCCTACTTGCTGGCCTAGTGACAGGGAGAAGAGGTAGCTGGGTCTCCTTTCCTGGACCAGGGGTGCAAGCTTTGGGCTGTGAGGGGTCCTGTCCTGCACTCTTTGGGTTTTTTTTTTTTTTTCTGATTTTTTGAGACAGGGTTTCTCTGTGTAGCTTTGGAGCCTATCCTGGCACTTGCTCTGGAGACCAGGCTGGCCTCGAACTCACAGAGATCCACCTGCCTCTGCCTCCCAAGTGCTGGGATTAAAGGCGTGCGCCACCAACACCGGGCCTTGTTTGAGTTTTCTTGTTTTTTGTCCTTGCATCTGACTTTGTTCCTGGACTGGAAGGCAGTAACATTAGCTCCCCTCTGGCTTTGGGTACTAGGTCTGTGAAGAATACAGCATGTAAAAACCTTTCAAATCCCCAGCTGGACAGGTGCTCTTACCACTCAAGTGTTTCTTTGAGGGAGGATTGTAGCAGGGGATTCTGGGAGATAAGGGAGGAGCTGGGCTGCTCCAGCTGGAGACTTCCAGTGTTGTCCTAGGCCCACCAAAGCAGATTACCTACATCTGTGGCTCCTGCTGGAGTGGAGAGGCCGATGGGGGAGCAGCATGTTCTCTGTTCAGAAGACAATGTTCTCAGGTGGATTTACACCTCTTCCACTGGGAGCTTGGAAAATGAGGTGCGAGATGCTAATTTTAGACCTTTGGTCTCCATGTCAAAATGGCAGCAGGATATTTAGAAAGAATGACGGCATGGCCTTGTCCCTTGTTAATTGTGGGTCAAACACATTTCCATGAGAGAAACAGGTCCATCATGATTGCATGTTGCCTATGGGGGGGTTCTCTCAGTTGCCTGGCCTGGGGTGACTCTGTGGGCACCTAGGTTAGCCCAACATCCCTGTAGACAGCAAATGTGTTTTAGTTACAGAAGCCATTTTCCTGCAGTGGCAGAGCACAGAGATAAAGCATCCGGAGTGACTATTGTAGCCCTTTGGGACAAATTCTTCATTGTTAGGAGACAAAAAGGACAAGAAGTCTGAGCGGGCAAAGAGGTCACTTGTCAGCCAGAGCTTCCACGAGAGGGTCTGCTTCACATCTGAGAAAGCCCAGCTTTCAGTGAACTCCCAGGCTATTTTGTCCTCTCTGCCTTCTTGCTGGCAGTCTTTCTGAAATTCCCAGGCTCCCTACCCTCCCATGTTGCAGTGGCAGAAGGTCACCAGCAGTTCCCAGTTACTAACCCCAAGTTATGTGAGGTGCCATGCGACCCTGCTCTGTGTTGGTGAGCCTGGTGCCATGTTCTTCGGAAGCCTCTTGTTCTTTTTCACAGCTGCCCAATCAATATTCTGTCACAAAGGTGCCCTCTGCTTCTTGCCTATTCCCTCAGTGGTGTCTGTTTGACTTGTTCCAACTTTTACTACTGTAAACAGTGCTTATGTGAACTACCTCATGTCACTCGTGGGCCCCATGGGCAGTTCTATGACGGGTCTCCAGTAGACATGGAATTGATGTATGACGCTGACATCTGCAGGGAGGGGACTGTGTTTGTGAAGGATGGAGACCCTGTGTCCTAAAGTAGGCTGCTTCAGCGTGATTTGTGCAATCTGAGTGTCACAGGGGCCTCCAAACTCTGTCTTATCTGTATATTTGCAAAGCATTGTGGGGCTTCGTAAACCTGTCTTGATAAGTGATACAGCAGACCTATGCCAGATCATCCCCTGGAGAGCCTGAGCTGCAGCAGGCTGTGAATAGGCAAAGAGCATGCTGTCCTGTCACATCATGTGTCCCCCACTCCCCAGGGTGACATCCCCAAGCATCCTTGTCCTCTGAAACATTTTGTTGTGTGTGTGTGGTGTTAGTGCAGGTACTAATTAGCACAGAACATGATATTTAGAATTTAGACTGACTGTACCCAGTGAGGAGACAAGTCCCTGTGCCCAGCTGCTGCTAGCCTCTAGCTGTCAGACAGTTTCCAGGGACAGTCACACCAGTCTGTGAAGTGGTGTGGAGATTGGATTTCTCTGAACAGGCTGACTTTTTCTGTTCCTCATGGCTCTGGGCCAGGGTACATACCTCTCCATGCTCTTGCCACCCCTCACTCAGAGGAGTGCACTGTCACGAGAGGGAGGACAACAGGCCTGGGATGGCTACATAGGCACCAAGTGGTCATGCAAGCATGGCATGGATGTGCAGGCACCACTTGAGCACGGGGCATAGTAGCTCTGAGGCTCCTCCAATAGGCTATACCTCTAAGCTAAGGAACCCTGACCTCTAGCAAAAGAGTATTGCTTTCACCCAAGCCTGAACAGCATGTCACTGCTGTAGTTGTGACCTCTAACCTATGTCTATGTGAAGTGGTAGTTACAGGAAGCTGGATGGAGGCATGAGAGTAGTCCTCACTGTTTGTTTTAGAGATCTCAAAGTATTCTAGAAGAAGAGGTTGTTTTTAAAATGTGCTTGTCACTGCAGAAGGTTGGGACCATGGCTTGTGCAGAGTCTACTGCAGGAGGCCAGAACTGGTCATTCTACTTCTGGACATTTGCATCTTATGGTCCACAAGAGCTCCCAGTCTGCTGCCAAATAGGCCCTGCCACCACTCTGAGTCCATGCCACTATAAACCCACAACAACACAGTACAACATACTCACTATGGTAATTAATATTGATCGCTAGCTTGGTGAGATGTAGAAAACAAACCTCCAGGCATGTCTGTGGAGGTGTCTGTGAGGGGGTTTCTTGTTGGGTTACTTGTGCTGGGAAGATCCATCCATGCTGAGTGTGGGCTGGGACCCTGAACAAAGGGGTCTGCTTCCTGACTAGATGCACTGTCACCAGCCGACTCCTTTCATCATGACTTGCTTGTCATGGTGGACTGTGCTCTTGAAGTGAGGCCCAGGAAAGCCCTTCCTTGAGGTACATTTGTTAGGTATTTTATCCCAGCAATGAAGAAAGTGACTGATACAGAAAATTGGTACTGAGAGGTGGGGTAATTGCTGTAATAAACTAGACAGTGCCATCCTTAGGCCTTTGGAACTGATTTGTGGGAGGATTGTGGAAGAGTTTGGAACTTTGCGCTAATAATGACCTTCACAAGCTACTATCAGACAGAGGTGGTGGTGCAGGCCTTTAATTTAAAATCTGGGGAGGCAAAGGCAGGTGGGTCTTTGTGAGTTCAAGGCCAGCCTGGTATACAGAGCAAGTTCCAGGACAGCCAGGACTATATAGAGAAACCTTGTCTCTAAAAACAAAACAAAACAAAACAAAAAAAACAAACAAAAAGGAAAAAAAAAAAAGAAGAGGAAAGCTACAAGCCGAGTTCAATAGGCCATTCTGGTCAGAGTGTGCAAGACAAGATTGCTGGGAGATGGTACAGAAGGAGAACAAAGAATCAGGAGTTAGGGACTGGAATAAAGGTTATTAGTGTGACATTCTGGTAAGGAATCTGGCTGTATTCTGCCCATGTTCTGAGAACTTGAGTGAGGCTGAATTGGAAGAAAATGGACCAATTTGTTTGGTGGAGGAAATTTCAAGACAAAGGTTAGCATTTGAGCTGCATCTCATCCAGATCTAGTATGAGAGACCGAAAAGAGTGGAGCAGAAAGGTAAGAAAAATGTGAAGTTTTGGTGAGGGAAGGTGAATGAGTTTGAAGTATAGCACACATAAGGGGAGTGCTGATGACAAAGACCCCGTAATTCTTTTTTTATAAAGATTTTATTTATTTATTATGTATACAACATTCTGCTTCCATATACATATGCACACCAGAAGAAGGTACCAGATCTCATTACAGTTGGTTGTGAGCCACCATGTGGTTGCTGGGAATTGAACTCAGGACCTCAGGAAGAGCAGCCGGTGCTCTTAACCCCTGAGCCATCTCTCCAGCCCAAGACCCCATAATTCTTAAAGAGAAACTTGGATCTCTGAACTAGGACAGCAGTAAAGTGCCTAAGGGCAAGACCCCCAACTGCTGAAAGCTCCATCTTGTTTAAGTGCAAATTCACTTGTGAGAGCCTGGTTGGTCTACAGAGGGAGTTCCAGGACATGCAGTGCTACACAGAGAAAACAAAACAAAACAAAAAATCCTGTTTCGGAAAACCAAAAAAACCAAAACAAAAAAGTCTCCTTTTCAATTTTTAGGTCTCAGTGTGGAGCTTGTCCTTCATAATTCCCCCACCACAACTTTCTCTCAGTACTTGTTTCTGGACAATGACATCTCTAGCATCAGGGCCATTCCTGGGAGCAGTCGCAGCACGAGCCACCGAGCATGGGTCTTTGTCTTGTGTTCTGGTTTTTGCCTCATTTCTTCCACTTGACTCAACCTACTGACAACAAAGCTCTTGGACTCCTCTTGTCCTTCCTAGGGGCTGGTGCATCCTTTACTCCTTCATTCCATTCCCGAGCAGTCCCTATGGCAGATATTTTGCTCAAAGTGTTCTCTTTTGTGATAATGAACTTTTGGTGATGTAGGAAGTACCGTTAGTTCTGGAAATGCTATGATGAAGGAGGAGTGGAGGGCACATCCTAGAGTCCGTGATGCCAACAAATACAGAATGTTCTAGGATTTTGATTCCAGTGTTTGGAGGTTTGCTCTTCCTACTTTTATGTGGGTTCAAAATCTGTCAATTAGAAGAAAAGGTATGCTGGCAGGGCTGGATACCACTCTACCTTAGCTTGCCCAGGTCCACTTTTCCCACATCCTGGTCCTCTTCACGGGCAGACTCAATGGACCAGAAGGGCTGTCTTCATTGGATTCTCCCAAGTTCAGCTGGGGCCAGGTTCTCAAGTGCTAGGATCACAGGCAGGTACTGCAATGCCATTCTGATGTCATTTCTACTCTGATAACTTCTCATCTTTGAACAATTTTCCCTGAAGACACTGTTGATGAGCCATCTGTGATTTGACCTTTATTGTCCCCAGTTGCTAAGATTTGTTCCAGTTGTTTGTGTGTATGCATGCACACTTATGCCACGGTGCATGTATGTGCAAGTGTGTGTGTGTGTGTGTGTGTGTGTGTGTGTGTGCATGTACACAAAGAGTATGTGGAAGTGAGGGGACAGTTTTTGAGAGTTGATTCTCCCCTTCCACAGTGTGAATCCCAGGGATTGAACTCAGGTTGGCTGACTTGGCACCAAGCGCCTTTAACCATTGAGCTGTCTTTCCAGTCCAGGTATTGCTTTAAAATAATTGCTTGCAAAGCAGTTATTTAATGTAATCTAACAGAGAGGCCGGGGCGGTGATGGTGCACGCCTTTAATCCCAGCACTAGAGAGGGAGAGGCAGGCAGATCTCTGTGAGTTTGAGACCAGCCTGGTCTACAGGAGCTAGTTCTAGGACAACCTCCAAAGCCACAGAGAAACCCTGTCTCAAAAAACCAAAAAAAAAAAAAAAAAAAAAAAAAATCTAATAGAGATGCTTATATGAACCTTGAATTTGTTACAGCAATTTCATAAATAGCCAAATGCCTGAAACATAAACATCAGAAAACATGAATAATTTTAATAAAACATAAAATCTTGTGGTTTTGGTCCATTGTGAAAATGGCACTAAGAGCAGAAAATATCCTGAAGAAAATCTTGTTTTAGATACAATTAAATATATAAATAGTTTTATATTGGTACCTTAATGCTAGAACATTAAGACTGTTGAAAATAGGTGAATCTTATTTCATTAATTTCCAAACTGTTGATTTTTATAATTAAGGGTGGATACCAATTTCTCTCGTGTGTTCTTCTTAGCCCTGGTCTATACTTGAGGTAAAAACAGAGCAAATTATCTGAATAAATACAAAAAGACTCAACAGCATCAACTAAATAAGTTTAAATTTGAAGTATGAGAAGCTGTTTATGGCTGTAGACTCCCTCACAGCTTTCCAGGTCTCCAGGAGACAGATGTCCAAAGCATACACGTTACTTCTGAAACGACTACCCTCATCTACCCACTGTACATTTAAAAGCAAAGCAACTGATCAGTCTCCCTTCCCAGTGTCCTCATGACTCTCCCCTGTTTGTGAAATAGTGGGCGACTAAAAAAGAAGAGCCAAAATTCTATATGTGTTCTCAGCATGTATCACCTATATTTTGAATTTTTCAAAGGCTGAATTGCATTTAGTTTTAGACTCACAAGTATTTTAAGGTTTATATAAAGACCAAAATTTAAAAAGAATCAGGTGAAATTATTAAGTGATAATATTATATAATTTTGGCGAAGTGGAAACATAAGAAAGTGGTTAATTATTTACCTTGAAATCTGAACAGAAATCTGCAAAATTACAAACACTCTGCAACGAGAAGTCAAGGCCAAAGCACAGTTAGATTTCTAAATCATTTAATAGGTCAAAACGCTAAATGTTTTATGGAGGAAAAAGTCATTTGCAGGCTTGATGACCCGAGTCTGAACCCTGGAACTCACCAGGGAAGGAGAAAATGACTCTCAAAAGTTGCACACATACACACAAACACAGGATGATAATAATAATGATTAACTTTAAAGACTTTAAGTAGCCAGTATAAAGTCAGGTTTTGTGCGGAAGTTCCAGCTTTCTTTCCCTAAGATGTTTCCTAGTCACCCAAGACATTTCTTTTAATTGATACTGGTGCAAAAGGGATGAGGAGTCTGTTGCCCCTTCTAAAAAACTGAGAAATGGCTAAACTGCAGGGTTTTTAAAAACCAAAAGACACAGGATAATGAAGATAAACAGTCTTTTCTGAAATATTTTTGTCCTTTAAAAATACTAGTCCCCTTCTAGTTAGAGTCCACACACAGCCTATCCAATATCCCGGTACACAGAACACAATAGGAGAGAGCACAGCTTCAAACATAAAACTATCAGCATAGACTAGAGTAAGGCCAAGTGTTCAAGCAGACAAGTTCCAGAATGCCATGGAAATAAAATCATTTGAACTAAGGGGAAGTTGTCCAGGTGAGGCTGGAGAAGGAGCGCTAACTCCTGGTATTGTTACATCAGGAGGAGATGGGCTCACCACTGTCAAAAACTGAAAAGAAGAAGTAAGCTCCCAGATAAATTTGGGGTATTGAAAACTGCCATATGCTGTTGGCAACAGCAAATATATACAGAAAACCAAGGAAGTGAACCAAACTCAAAGTTGAAGTTTTAGCATGGTGGGAAAGGGGCAGATGTGGGGTTACACTCAGGAGCAGTTTGTTAGGAGAGACTCGTGAACATGGGCAGTAATGAGGCCTTAACATGGGCGAGCATTAGGAGAGAGGGAAAGCATCAAGCCTGAGTAGCATGAGGGGGCCTTGACAGGAGAGAGAGCATTTCTTCAAAATCCCAAGAGGAGCTGCATTGGGAGAGATGTCATGTAGAGATGACAAGGGCTCTGAGGGAGAGAGCCTTCAAATCCCCACATGTCAAGAGAGGTGGAATGTCATGGCCACAGGCTCGGAGCCTTCAAAACCAGAGCATAAATGGGGTTTCTGACTCTTACAGGTTTCCAGAGTGGGTGGGCAACCTTTATCCCAGGTGGCCCAGCCTGTGTGACTCCTGGCATGGAGGCAAGCACTAGGTGGGCCATAGTTTAAAAGTTTCCTTTGTTCTAGGCAGCAGAGAGGACACTGGGCCTGTTTTTCTTGAGTTACAGCAAGTTCCTGTTCTCCTTTGTCCTAAGGGACAGACTGTGGGCGGCAGTGCCTGATTTCTGGGAGAGAGTGGCAGCTAGAGGGTCTGTGATCTAACAGTTACATAATGTATTGCATCTATCCTAAGAACATTCTTCTTACAAACATGAATAATATTATGTTCATTAGTCTAATAAATGAGACTCCCGTCCTTTTGAGAATAATGCTGGTGTCTCGATTATTTTACAATGTACATACAAGGAGACAAGCATTAATAGGCTTGGGGACTTGAGGACAAACCCCTTCTATAACAGAACAGACTAAAAATTAGTGAGTCAATAGAAAATAAACATATAAAGAAGGTGCTCTGCCCACCAGGATGGCAAAGCCTTTCCTTTACATACACCATATACAGTGTGAACCCATCCTTTGCATACACCATATACAGTGTGAACCCATCCTTTGCATACACCATATACAGTGTGAACCCATCCTTTACATACACCATATACAGTGCGAACCCATCCTTTGCATACACCATATACAGTGTGAACCCATCCTTTGCATATACCATATACAGTGCGAACCCATCCTTTGCATATACCATATACAGTGAGAACCCATCCTTTGCATGCACCACATACAGTGTGAACTCATCCTTTGCATACACCATATACAGTGTGAACCCATCCTTTGCATATACCATATACAGTGTGAAAACAGTGTGAACCCATCCTTTGCATACACCATATACAGTGTGAACCCATCCTTTGTATACACCATATACAGTGTGAACCCATCCTTTGTATACACCATATACAGTGTGAACCCATCCTTTGCATACACCATATACAGTGTGAACCCATCCTTTGCATACACCACATACAGTGTGAACCCATCCTTTGCATGCACCACATACAGTGTGAACCCATCCTTTGCATGCACCACATACAGTGTGAACCCATCCTTTGCATATGCCATATACAGTGTGAACCCATCCTTTGCATACACCATATACAGTGTGAACCCATCCTTTGCATACACCATATACAGTGTGAACCCATCCTTTGCATACACCATATACAGTGTGAACCCATCCTTTGCATATGCCATATACAGTGTGAACCCATCCTTTGCATATACCATATACAGTGTGAAGAACTCATCCTTTGCATACACCATATACAGTGTGAACCCATCCTTTGCATACACCATATACAGTGTGAACCCATCCTTTGCATATGCCATATACAGTGTGAACCCATCCTTTGCATATACCATATACAGTGTGAAGAACTCATCCTTTGCATACACCATATACAGTATGAACCCATCCCTTGCATACACCATATACAGTGTGAACCCATCCCTTGCATATACCATATACAGTGTGAACACATCCTTTGCATATACCATATACAGTGTGAACTCATCCTTTGCATACACCATATACAGTATGAACTTATCCTTTGCATACACCACATACATTGTGAACCCATCCTTTGCATACACCATATACAGTGTGAACCCATCCTTTGCATATACCATATACAGTGTGAACCCATCCTTTGCATATACCATATACAGTGTGAAGAACTCATCCTTTGCATACACCATATACAGTATGAACCCATCCCTTGCATACACCATATACAGTGTGAACCCATCCCTTGCATATACCATATACAGTGTGAACACATCCTTTGCATATACCATATACAGTATGAACTCATCCTTTGCATACACCATATACAGTATGAACTTATCCTTTGCATACACCACATACATTGTGAACCCATCCTTTGCATACACCATATACAGTGTGAACCCATCCCCCTCACCAGTGCTCTGAGTTCCCTGGAGAGACAGACACCAGTGACATCTCATTTCCCCTCCCACATTGTGTTCCCTCATCTCCTTTCTGCAGTTGTCCACAGATCCTCACCGCCAGCTCTACCTGAGTTTTTAGTTTTGAGCTCTAGGTAAGAAGAACATCATTTTCCTTTTCCATCTTCTGTGTGCTGACAGGGAGCATTCTTGCTCTCTTGGATGAGCCTGCTTCCTCTACATGCTTCACATAGATGTCTACTGTTGAGCCTGATGTTGCCCTTCTCCCAAATTTCAACAAAACAGTCTTTGGACTTCCTTCTGAGTCCATTTCCAAGTAAATGAGCTAAGAACCTTCAAAGGGAACTGATTCCTGGTAACACATTTAGCTATTATGATACCCAATTTTAAATCCTATAACAGCATTTACAACAAAATGTGTTATCTACTAGTAATTATCCCAATAACAAAATTAACTCATTTCAACATTGGCAAAATATATGTGTATTTCATATGGATCAAGACCCAGAAATCCTAAATACATTTTATTTAGGTTTGCTAGCAAAAAGCTATTTAGATATTTTTTCTGACCGCTTAGTGAAAGCGTATTTTAATTCTTCTTAACTAGTAAGGTCTTAGTTTATCTCCTTTTGGTAAGACCTAAAGAAGTAGCTTTTGGTTGTACAGAGGATGCTAGCATGGATCCTCAAAGTTGTTATTTATAGGGATTATTTCTTCTGTAATTTTATTGTAAAAAGGAAATGGAACAATGTTTCTTGACAAACATACATATCCACCATTTTTATGTTATAGCCTTAATGAAAATCTCATATTTTTCACTTGTATATTAAGAATTTTCCTAAAAAGAAAATCATAGCAATAACCTAACAAAATAATTTTTTCTTTCTGCCTCATTTTCCAGAATTTTTGAAAGTATCACTAACATTCCTTCAGCAAAGACATTCACAATTGATACTTCAAGTAGTTAACATTTTGTTGACAGTCTCACCTGTACCCTCGGCCGTTCAGTCCCAAATAAACACACAGAGGCTTATATTAATTATAAACTGTTTGGCCTATTGGCTAGCTCTCTCAATTATTAACCCATTTCTACTAATCTGTTTATCTCCACATAGTCTTGGCTTCCTGGAGAATGTCCAGGCATCCTATCTTCCTGGTCTACATGGTGTCTCCCTTGCAACCCACTCTCCTTCCTCCTCCCTGCCCTCTTCTAGTCTGGTAGCCCCGCCTATACTTCCTGTGTGGCTACATCCTGCCTGTCCATTGACCAAAACAGCTTTATTCATCAACCAATAAGAGAAACATATATTCACAGCATACAGAAGGACATCCCCCGTCACAGTTTACTCATGCTTAACTGAAGTTCAGCATTCTTTTTTATCTCAAATTCAAATTTTCTAAATTTTTGCATCATTGCTTCCACTTTAAAGGAAGAAATAAAAAGAAATGGAAAAGCAGAGGCTCCCCTAAACACCCACATTCATTTATATATATATTCATACAGGGTAGATCTGTGTATCAGTCTGGATTCTCTAGAGAACAGAACTGATAGGATGAATTAATTAAATAATTTTAGCATAACCTTAATGACAACAGCTAGTAGCAACAGCTGTCTCACACCTTAGAGACTGAGAACCTAGTACTTGCTGGCTTCTTGAGGCTAGGTACCCTGGCAGTTAGAGGAGTCCCACAGTGGTGGCCTCACAGTGGAGAGGCTGACAGCCTGGCAGCTCCTTAGTTCATGAGGCTGAGCACCTCACCACATGCATTCTAGCACAGAAAACCTGGACAGTTCCTGGAGAGCTGCTGCTGGTCTGTAGTCAGTGTCGGACACCTGGAAACACTGACTCTGATATCAGTGAAGGAACCATCATTAGTGAGTGGCAACGGGGTAAATCAACTCAGTGGAGAGAGAGAGGTCAGGTGAGCAAAGGCAAGGCATCCTCCATCTGATGGCCCCTTTTATCCCCACAGCTAACAGAAGGTGCTGCCCACACGTGAGGTGGATCTTCCTACATGCTCAAGGCAATCCCGACAGTTCCTTAGGGGAGGCTCCCTACCCAGGCATGGTCGTTTGAATAGGAATGGCCCCCTTAGGCTCATAGATTTGAATGCTTGGTCATTAGGGAGTGGTGCTACTTGAGAGGGATCAGGAGGAGTGGCCTTGTTGGAGTAGGTGTGGCCTTGTTGGAGGAAGTGTGTCACTGGGTGTGGGTTTTGAGGTTCCAAAAGCCCAAGCCAGGGCCAGGTGTTGGTGGCGCACACCTTTAATCCCAGCACTTGGAAGGCAGAGGCAAGTGGATCTCTCTGTGAGTTCAAAGCCAGCCTGGTCTACAGAGCAAGTTCTAGGACAGGCTCCAAAGCAATACAGAAAAACCCTGTCTTGGGGAAAAAAAAAAAAAAAGTCCAAACCAGGCCCAGTGGCTCTCCTTTCCCCCTCTGCTGATGTAGATGTAGAACTCTCAGCACCATGCATGCCTGTATGCTGCCATGTTAATAATGGACTAAAACTGAAATGTAAGCCAGCCCCAGTTGAATGCTTTCCTGTATAATAGTTGCGTTGATCATGGTGTCTCTTCACAGCAATAGAACACTGACTAAGATACCAGGTGACTCTAATTTGTGGCAAGTTGACATTTAAACAAACCAACCAATCTGGGACCTATTGCTTTACGTGACCAGGTGGACACTCTGGGAGAATCAGGGCATGTTCCTTCCATCTGTCATTCAGGACAAGGACTTGACAGGTGCCCTGTGACAGAGCACTCAGAGCTCTTATTTTCTCCTTGAGGAGAAAAATAAGCCAGCTCCTCTCCCTTGCAACTGCAAGATAAGTTTAAGGCTTACCTAGGGCCTGTCTCTGTGGCCTTAGGTACATAGGATAGGCCAGGCCTAGTCAAGTGGTATGGGACTTCTCCCAGCCCTGAAAACCTAGGGTCAGAAGGCCTCTTTCTCCTGGGGATTTGAAGGCTTTCCTTTAGGTTTCCCACCACATATTTGTGGCAGCTGTCTCTCCTAATGAGCTTCCCTCTCCAGGGCCCCATCTCCCAAGAAAGCACTTCTAAATGCTGACCTGTGTGGACTCCCTCCCGTGAACTGAGAGGCAGAGGAACAGGGACTGGCCCAGCTGAGCTACAACCCTGGTTCTGCTCTCTTTTAGCCAGTCCACTCGCCACCTGTAGGAAATGATTAAAGAAACCACTCCCTATGATGTTTTGGGGGTCAAACTCAATGCATTCAGAATTGTAAAACACCATGACATACCGCCCTGATAAGCATTAAGGTGAAGGATAAAAGCCTAAACAAGTTTATAAAGCTTATGAAGTTCTGTCTGATACCAAAAAAAAAAAAAAAAAAAAAGGGAGGGGGGGACAAAGGAAAGAGGGTGGAGCAGGTTGTGGTTCCTGCTCCCCAAGGACATCTTCAGTATGTTCTTTGGAGGAGGAGGAAGGATGCAAACAGGGAAGAGAGATAAAAATGGTGTGTGTAGGCTCTCAGTGACCTTAGAGGACTTGTGTAATGGTGCAGCAAGAAAAGTGGCTCTGGAAAAGAATGTGACTTGTGCTGGATGTGGAAGCCAAGGTAAAGAAAGAACAGTAAGTAGAATGCTTCCCAGCTGCCGAGGTTCTGGCATGCAAAGAAGGACTTCATCAGGTAGGGCCAGGCATGTCATGGAGAACAGATCAGTTCTGAAGACATACATAAAGGATGCTGTGGAAGAAAGGTGCTCTGAGAGCAGCTTTTAGAAGTTCATATTGACAGAGCAGGAAAGACAGCCAGAACATAACATCCATGGCAAGAGAGACCAAAAACCAGGACTGCAGCCAGGAAGGACCATGCCTTTTTTACTGGAAGAGAAGAACTTTATATATATGTATGGACTTAGAGCTGATTGAAGCATTGTGTGGCTTCTAAAAGCCAGTGTCCATTCTTGACATATGAACCACAGGCATCATCTCTCATGCAGGTCACATTGTCAAGCATGGTGGTATTAAGTCCTGAGTGAAGACATGCCAGTATACTGTTGACCATGTGAAAAAGAATCATTGAGTTTAAGGCAAACTTCACTTAAAATGGCTTTCTCTCTCCTAATAAATTCTCATTATTGGGAAACTACTTTCTGAGAGGAAGGACATAGAAGAGACTGGTGAAATCCTTTAGGTAGAGCTTTCGAACTCTGAGCCAAATCAAAGCCAGTGCCATTATAATGGAAAAGAGTGTAAGGATGGTGAACATCACCCCAGTGGTGGCACTCTGTGTCACACCTCTCATTGGGGCCAGCGAAGAACACTCACTGCTGGCGTTTTATATGCAGTAGTGAAAAGTGTATAGGATTATAATCATAATATTCTCGATATTTGCCTATTTTTTTTTATTTTAATACCCAACTATGTCAGTGTTTTAAAAGTTAGGTAAAGAATAAACTCAAGCACACTGACTTTACCATGTATATACACCGATTTCAGTGTGTAAGAAATCCAACACATGTAAAATGACCCTAAAAGCTCCCCAGCGTCTGTTAGTTACACTGTGTCCTGCCTCAGGTGTGCATGAAGAAAAGCTTAGACTGCATGTGTTGACGTCACTGTATGATTCTTCATTGTTAAGCTATGAAATTAAAATTCTATATTTAGCTGGTAATCAGAAAAAATTGTGTAGAGCTGTGTCTGTCTAGTTATATGAAGTGGATGCATTGTGATGCCTCTGCATTGTAAGGTCTCAGCTATTGCTTGGAGGTGGCATAATACAAATTACATAGAAACGAGACCTTCGTGAAGAAGTTTGTCATCATAAGCTGTTGCTGAAGTGCTTGGATTTCTAGATTACATTCCTCCTGTGTTGCCATCTCTCTCTCTCTCTCTCTCTCTCTCTCTCTCTCTCTCTCTCTCTCTCTCTCTCACACACACACACACACACACACACACACACACACACACATTGACCAGTCCTGGATCCATTCCTTTTCCCCTCTCTTTGAACTACAATAAGCCCTTGAGTAGCAAATTCCAAAGCCAAGTAACTTAGAAATCAAAGGGAAGAGACCTGTATGTGGAGAAGTGATTTGTATTATAATCCAGGAAGATGTCTCAGATATGTCACCACTTACTTTAAACCATTTGCAATTTAATGTTGGTAGCACAGCAAATTATGAGCAGCTCTACTTGTATGTATAAAGTCACATGTTTACATGCTTAAATCTGAATTCCAGAATTTAAGCACTCATTGAAATGTAAGGCTGACTGTCTTCTAATAAACCGATTACAAAGCCCCCCAAATTGAGGCAGTAATTGTAATCACCAATTTCCAGTGCATAATGAGTTCAAAGAAATGCAAGTGGCTAGAGGGATTTTTTTCAAAAAAAAAACTTATTTTCAGGAGCTCTGTGGAGAGATTGGTTTTGCCCCAATGAGGTCATAAGAAACAATCCTAAGTTTGTGAGGACTAGTTAGCGACAACTCTCCCTGGGGTCATGGTCACTGGGGCAGTAAGACTTCATATTTTCATCAGTACACACAAACACTACCCCCCTTTTTTCTGTCTCAAATGAACTGTCTACAGAACTCAGTGGCTCAGACAGGGAGGCTCAAAACTCTCCTTGTCACATAGCAGATGTCCAGACAGTGCAGCAGAATTATAGCTTTGCTTGGAAAAAACTTCTAATTGGCAAGGAATGTCTTACAAATGACACAATAGCCAAATAGCTCCACAGAGAACCCCAGCAGTTCAATTGAATCTCCAAACAGACAGAAAGGCAAATCCCGAGTCACACTGATGGGAAAGAAACTCACCAACAGCCAGACAGTCTCAAGAATTCAAAATGAAGTCCAAATCCTCATTTATCTGCTTTACTAAATAGAGGTTTAAAAAGCAGCTGATGTTGTCTAAAGTGGGACGATAAAAACATGCCCCCAACAGCTGGGCGTTGGTGGCGCACGCCTTTAATCCCAGCACTCGGGAGGCAGAGGCTAGGTGGATCTCTGTGAGTTCGAGACCAGCCTGGTCTACAAGAGCTAGTTCTAGAACAGCCTCCAAAGCCACAGAGAAACCCTGTCTCGAAAAAAAAAAAAAAAAGCAAAAGCAAAAACATGCCCCCAAGTAAAGTGATTACAACAGCTGCTTGAACATTCTCTTTGCATACACCCAGGGTCAGCTTGTTGCAGGTGGCAGACATCCCAAAATGCATCTTATCTCCTATCTGGGTTGCCATGAGTTATTAAGGGTCAGAGCTGGGGTCCTGAGAACCCCAATAAACTAAGTCCAACTGCCCATCCTTAACAAGCCAATTTAACAAATAATAGTAAAAAGTACAAAAAGAAGACTTATTTAATATGACCACACTGGGAAAAGAGATAAAGAGGGCCTGTGGCCTTTTCCCAGCCAGAAGGTGTTCATGTAAGGGGAAGGTTTAGGTAGAGGGCCAGAACTAAGCCATCTTGGTCACAGTGCACGGGTCATCATTGTCCTTGTCCCGTAAGGTGACCTGAAAATTATCAGCATGTGACATCTCCTTTCCAGAGACAAGTTCTCTCTGTGGCTGGCATAATATTTCAGCCTTTTCCTTCTCCCAGCATGAGATTCTTGGAGGGAAATCCAGCCCCCTGAGGTCTTCTGTTCACAGTCTTATAGCCAGAAGGAGGGACATGCGTCTTTGTGTCCACCAGGCGACAGGCATCATAGCTGTCTTGCTTTAAACAGGTTCCCGAGGGCACATTTAAAGGGTGTGGACCAGCAGGAGAAAATCAGGTCTTTAGGTGGGGGACTCTAGCCTAGCCTTCTCTCTCTCTCTCTCTCTCTCTCTCTCTCTCTCTCTCTCTCTCTCTCTCTCCCTCCCTTCATCCCTCCCTCCCTCTCCCAGCCATGTGGTGAAAGGCTTTGTTCTGCCACACATACTTGCCACCATGTGCCATAGACCTGAAGCAACAGGCCTGGCTGATCACAGACAGAAACTATGAGATGAGACTGATCGTGAACAGAAACCTCGGAAGCTGTGAGCTGAAACAAACCCTCTCTCACTGCAATAAGTCATCTCTTGTGTCTGTGACAGTGGTGGGAAACTACCTAACACAGCAGGGGTGCAGCCAAAGGGACACATGCCCCACTTGGTGGCTGCCCCTATGGAAACTGAAGACACTGGATAGCTTTGTGGACTAGGAAATGCCTTACCCCAGAGCACACTCAGGACTAATCATGGTTCTGTACCATTTGGTGGAAGCATCACAGACTGGGTGTTGGCCTGGAGTATGGTGGCTCAAATGCCTGTCTCTGCACCACTTTTGTGTGTGGAGGATAGTCTGAGGTATCACATCCTGTAGGGAAATGTTCTTGGGCCTCCAGAGAGGGTAAGGAAGTAGGGGAGTAGCTCTGTTTGGCCTGAGCTGGCTCAGATGTGAAATATCAGCTATTAACTGCACTCTACCCTCCTCTCAGGTGGCCACCCTGTGATCTCTTCAGCAAGTGTGGCAGAGCCGGTTGCAGTAGAAAGAAGGAGGCCATAGGTGTTGTAATTTATTTAAAAACATCGAAAAGGAACACCATTTGACAAGGCTCAAATAGGAGGTTTATTGGGAGAGGAGGGGGCATACTGGTTCCTGGGGACAAGAGTAGTGGAAGAGAAAAAGAGTAAAGGGGAGGGGGAGAGGGAGAGAGAATGGGAGAGGGGGAGAGAGAGGGAGGGGGAGAAGGAGAGAGACAGAGAGAGAAGGAAATGGGAGGTGGGCAAGGCCCACCTTTTAAAAGGTAAGGTAGTGAATGTGCACAGGTGGTACTCTAAGTGACTGCAGCTGAGGGCATATTCTGTCAGGACCCCAAGGGTAGGCCAGTACAGATGCCTGAATACTAACAATAGGACTTAGGTGTGGAATGAGGTCGCTCTTTCCCACTACCCAGCTGTATGGCTTTTGACAAATTACTTAGCCTGCAGTGCCTCTCTTTCCTCCTGTATGTATAAGTCTTCATATTTGGCAGAGGAGTCTATGGGACACCTGTCTGTGTCCACTAGAGACATTTAAAAATTTGTACGAGCTGTGTCTGCCCCCTGTGTGTCCCCACATGACTGGTAACAAGGCTGTGTCATGAGGTACCTCAAGGTATGTGCTCCATCTTGAAATTCTCCTCACATCCAGTGACAAAGCTTCATATTGTCATTAGGAACCCCAAGTCACAAACTACATTTATGGTCAAGCTCAGCTGGTCTGTTTTGGGTCAGAAAAGTCATGAGCTGGGTTTGCCCTTTGCTGAACACAGCCTGGTCATGCAGGTGTCTCTTGCTCCTCTGAAGGTTCTTGCAGCTGTGTGCAGCTTGGTTCCTTGGTTCCTAAGTAGTGTTGTTGCTTCAGTGACCCTGAGAAGACACTACCCCTTTTCGGGGGTCTACCCATAGTAAGGTGTCTGACCACGGTGAAGGACAGGTTCTTTCTGTACTGACATTGTTATAGCTTTGCATACAAGTATGATGACAGTGTGCTCAACTATGGTCTGTGGACAGAAAGCTGGAAGAGGGAAGCACAGCCTAGAGTGATGGGAGCTTTTGAGGGAAGAACTCCCCGGCCATGGAAATGGTTATAGGAGTGAATGAATCATGGATTGTATGTGTGAGGGCCCTTAAAGCACGGTGGAATGACTCAGCTCTTCCCATAAATCCCTGGGCATAGAACAAAATGCAAGTTCTGAGGCTACATTCCAGTGGAGCCCGAGAGTCTGCATTCTGATAGGCTCTGTGGTGATAATGACTGGGAATCACACTGGCTATAATGGGTTTTGAGAAGGGGAGGAGACCAGCCTCTAAGGAAGCAGCTGCAAAGAGCAGAGCTATGTCCCAAGGCTCTCTCAGTGTCAAGACGCTCCAGCCTAGGTGGTCTGTGGGGATGGGGTCAGGACGGGGCCTCCAGCTTATCCCCCTCCTCCTGCAGCTTCCTTGCTTCTCAGTAAGATGATGCCCATGCTCTGATGGTTTCCACTTGCCACAGCCCACTGAGGACCAGACAGACAATGCCCCAGAGCCCTGTGAGGTACTCAAAGGCCAGAATTGTGGCTGCTGTATTCCTGCAAGGTGCAAACCATTCTCTTATCTTCTGTGAAAGATGATCCTGTCCAAGTTCAGGAGGCCCTGCACTGTAGCTGCGCGTGTCCTTACTGTGGTTCAGCCTTCTTAGCTGGCTCTCCTTAGAAGGCTGAGGCCTCTTCTGGCACCTGGTGCTCAGAGCAGGCAGTGTGGGCCAGAGAGGTGGCAGCAGGTGACATCTGGGGTAATTCTGGGAAACTGTGGTGGCCAAGGATGCCTCAGCTTACCTGAGCTGGCACCCTTTATCCTAGGCCAGCATCCCTGTGTCTGTGACACAGGGCCCACAGATACTGCCCTGCCCCTCCTGTTTCTAGATTAACTGCAGGAGTTCCACTCATTCACATTGCTTTCACCTTAATAACAGGATTAGCTGTGCCCTTCTGGCCAAGTGTTGGCTTTCAGGGAGCTTCACTGGCCCTGGAAGGACCTTCTCAGAGGGAGCACCTAGCAGGAAGTGCTTAGGGCTAGCCCAGGAGGCCATGCCCAGGCTCAGCAGCTCAGGCCTCTGGGGAAGCCTTTATGTCTATTAGAGACCCTGCATTCTGTGTTCAAAGCTGGACCAGCTGGCTTCAGGCACCCGAGTAACAGCCCTTTGTGTCTAGAGCCGTGCATTTCTTGTCAAGTTCTTTACTCTCTGAAGGTCACAATCCATCCCTGGAAAATGGTCGTCACAGTATTTACCCCTCGAGGCCCCTTTTGCTGTTCAACACCCCTAGTTTCAGAAGTCTCTTGAGACTCAGTGAATGGCCTTCATGGCTTGTGGAACCCAGGCCAGGGAACTGACTAGGGACCCTGGGGAGGATGGTGTACAGTGCCTGAGTCTTCTTACGCCACAGCTGCCACTATTGATCCCAGCACCTCTTGTGAGCCTTCCTTCCTGGGAGCCAGACCTTGCCCATCCTGCTAGTGTAAACCAGTGACCCTCAGTTGCTACTGACCCTGTCCCTACAGACGTTTTCCTGCTCCCTCAAATGACAAGTGAGAAGCCTGGGTTGTGGGAATGTCTTCCATACAGAACAGGGGTTATAAGAAGACCCTAGATTTGATTTGGGCCCTCTGCTGACTTGATGTATCTTGGAGAGGCTGCTGAACCGGGAGATGTATCAGGACCTCTTTCCTGTGGGTTTCTTGGAGGTGACATCTAGCTAACCTCGTGTCTGGCACCTGCTTCCCATAGAGCTCTGTATGGCTGCAGGCCTGTGCACAGTGCTGTTGACGTCCATAGCTATTCTGGGTAAGAATAGCCGTTCAGCTACTCCTGTAACCCCAGAGCCCCCTCAGCTTGTCTTATCTCTAACTCAGCCAATCCTTGAGCTTTCAGTAGGCACTATGCAAAGAATGGGAGGAGCTACGGTTCACAAAGGAGGAGAAAGTACCCCCCACCTCATGCAGTGGGTTCATTTCCTGTTCCTTTTGTCTTTATATTCAGTAGATACTTATGGAATACCTGCTTTGTGCTTGAGGTCCTCAAAGGGGAGTGCTTGGATATAAGCATTTGTTGGTGTGAATGCATGCCAGGTGGCCTGGCAGTGGGAGGGAGTGTCCACAAGCAGTCTCACTGTTCCCTCTGGCTCCTGAGCCTGCCCTTGAGGGAGGGCTGTGCTTAGGGAAGAGATGCTGCAGGTTCTTGGCAGACACACTGTAGGGATAGTGGGAATAGACACCCTATCTTCTGTCTAGCACCTAACTAAATGTTTGGTTCCCTGGAAGTGGCCCTAGCCTCTGCTTTACCTGGGTACCTCATATGAAAGGGCCACACTGCTCACATAGCTCTGACTCCAGCCACTAGTTCTGGGGGTTTGGTCAACTGAGGCCCTTCGTGATTAAGGGTTCATCTGGGGACTCAGCTCCTCTGCTCCTTCTGTGACAGGGCCATTGTTGGTACACCACCTTCCCTCCTCCTCCATACCACAAGCTCACCTACTTGGTGCCTGAGCCCATGTGTTAGCCTTGATCTTCAGGGCGGATACCAGTGAACTGTCTACTTAGGACAAGTTGGCAACATTGTCCCCGTGCAGCCTCTGGCCTGGAGAATACATCTGCTGCTTCCCTTTGAGTCCCTCAAGGTAAGGAGTGTGGAATGTTCCAACTGCCAGGTCAGGGAGCAGTCTTCCTGCATAGCCATCTGGGACCTTCCTGCCTACCCTGCTGGGTGAGAGGCCGGAGCAGGTAGGGGTGGACAGTAGTGAGTAAGTGGGGGATAGGAACCCTGGCAGAGAGGAGGGCACAGAGTCCCGAATGATGTTTCCTTGACCTAAAGGAAGGGCCTCGCCTCCCTTGCTCAGCAGACATGTTAACAGCCTAGGTTCTATGGCTGCACTCGGATGAAACTCCATAGCCTCACAATTCTGCATGTGCAAATGTCTGCTGCAGCTGTGTTTAACATAACAGAGTCCTGCATTCACCCTGAGTGGCCAGCCTCTGGGTCAGCCAACCTGGTGTATCTATACTATGGACTCCTTTGCAGATATCCAGGGATCAAGTCATGAATCTGCTCACACATCACAGGGACATCATGTGATGCAAGGAGACACAAACCACATGAATACATTTCTGGGGCACACAAAACAAAAAAAGGGATAGCACGAAGGCCAAGGACAGGTGGGGCCAAGGACAGGTGGGGCAGACCTGGTTATTCCAGGTATTTTTCAAGGGGTGGACAAGTCCATTCCCTGTCTTGGCAGTGTGTATATGACTGCACTTATTTGTCACAATCTGTAGACTCTGTGTATAAAAGATCCATTTGCTGGGCATGGTGGCACAGTGCCGTAGTTATAGCACTTGGAAGGCTGAAGCAGAAGGATCAAGAATTAGAGACCAGCCTGAGTTATAGTGTAAGACTCTATCTTAAAAAAACTGAATTTTGTCTCAATAAATCTGACCTTAAGTTTAAAAACAAAACAAAACATCAGCCTCAAAAATCTGCCTTTCTTTCTTTCTTTCTTTCTTTCTTTCTTTTTTTTTTTTTTTTAAAGTAAGCCTGCAATTATAAAACAAAACCACCCTGTAAGCCGGTTGGCAGTAGGCACCACTGACTTGATGGTGATGAATGTGTTGCTGCCCACCCGCTTTGATTCCTGTGACAGGTTGCTTGGGGCCAGGGCCTGGCTGCTTATCAGGACAGGCACTCCATTGTTCACCAGATACTTGCAAGTTTCCTTCCCAAGGCAGGCTGAAGTCCATGTCAATATTGACTATAGAGGCCACCGGGTTTCACCATATTTGGTTAACAGTCGAAGAGTCATCTCTAGGCTATTTTCCAGTGGCTTTGCATGGGCGGGCTGTGTTTTATTTAGAATACAGAGAACAATCTAAAAGGGCTTTTCTGAACTCAAGGTCATCGTGCTAGAAAAGCCACAGGTGCAGATGAATCTCCACACAAACCTTTCGGCCCCTCCTGTCTTTTTCAGTGGACTTAGCATATTCTTTTAAAAAGAGTATGTGTACTGGGAGTTGGTGGTGCACTTGGGAAGTAGAGGTAGAAGGATCTCCATGAGTTTGAGGCCAGCCTGCTCTACAAAGTGAGATCCAGGACAGTCACAGTGGTTACACAAAGAAATCCTGTCTTGCAAAACAAAAAACAAAACAAAACAAAACAACAACAAAAAAAATGTGCTTGAGAGCTGGGGAGTTCAGTTGTAAGATACTGGTCCCGTAATCATAAGGACCTGAGCTAGATCCCCAGCACCCCTGTGAGAAGTTAGGGATGGTGGAGCATGCTTGTAATCCTAGCTCTAGGGAGGCAGAGACAAGCTCATTGGCCACTAGGGTTCACTGGTCACCCAGCCTACACTAATCAGTGAGCGCTAGGCCAGTTCTCAAAAGACAAAGGTGGACAGTACCTGAGGGTCTCCAAATGCATGCATGCATATGTGCAATATATTACACACACACACACACACACACACACACACACACACACACACACACACTCACACACACATATACACACCACATGCGCGCACACACACCCCATATGCACACACACACAGTATGTTGACTGGTGTCTGTAGTCCTGTGGCTGACAAACACCTCTCAACATCTATAAACTTCTGTTTGTCTGCCTTGCCACCCCCACAGCAGAACTGTAGGCCCCAGGGTCTCAGGAGCCAAGACCTGTCTCTGACTTCCCACTTCCATCTCTCCACCATCTTGTGTTTCCCTGGCAGCCCCACCCCAGTTCTAGTTTGCTTTCTGCTGCTGTGATAAGCACAACTTGGGGTGAAGAAAGGGTTTATTTCAGCTTTCTATCCATCTCTGAGGGAAGTCATGGCAAGAACTCAAGTAGAAACTGGAGAAACGAGGCTTACTGTCTTGCTTACTGGCCTATGCTTAGCTATCGTTCTTATTCAGCCCAGATCCACCTGCCTAGGCTTGGTGCTACCACAGTGGGCTGTGTCCTTCTGCACAAATCATTAGGCAAGATAATTCTTTGAAGACGTTGATACAGGGTAATCTGATTAGGGTAATTACTCAATTGAGGTTCCCCCTTTTCAGGTGGCTCTAGGTTTTTGTCAGCTTGACAAAAATACTAACCAGGGTATCCCCTGCCTAAAAAAGACAAACACCAAAGCCAGAGACAGAGAGAGCCATAACTATGGACAGGTGACCAGGTTACACAGTGGTGTGGCCCAAGGCTGGTGTTGGGAGCTACAGATGTATCCCTAGGACTGCAGCTTTAGGGTGCAAAGTCTTCAGCTTTGGAAGGTTCTCAGGAGGACAGTCTGTGGATGGAGTAACACATGGGGCCACTGACTCTTGAACCATGGCAGCTGGCTGGTGGGTAGAGAACAGAGTTTCATGAATTCTACCTTGTAATATGTTTTCTACAATGGTGCTATTGGTGGAGGGGACAGTGTCCTGGCCCCCCTGCTCCAGGAGAAAGATCCAGCAGCACCTGGCTGCCTTTTGAAACTTAGGGGTGGGTCCGTTGTAGGGCCCAAGTTTGTTGGGTAGCCAAGGACAGAGCCTGAGGTCAGCCAGGGGACAGGGTGCTGGTGGTGTAGGTTCATTGCCTTTGTTCATTCATCCCCACCTCCAGCTTGGGTTCAAGAGGATTTCTGGGACACTGTGTGATGCCTGAGTGCAGATGGTGCTGAAGGCTGGTGGACAGCTCTCCTGGGGATTGAGCCTGTGTGGAACTTCTCTATCACAGCAGGAGCTGAACAAGTCAGTACATCCTCATAAGGGCTGAACCTGGGACCAGATACTGGGTCTGATGTATTTGCTCACTGTCCTTGGACAAGTCTCTTTGTGAGATATGTTGCTATCTCTTGTAGAGATGGACTCAACGAAGTGTGTATGTGTGGTTTGTAGTAAGTATAGTGACAATCATTAGCTGTTACCACCTCATCAGGTCTCCTGCCACAGATAAAGATGGTGCTGGGGGCTTTGGTCACTCGGAAGGGAGTGGCAGAAGTGGGGAGATCATCACCACTTCTCTTTGTGTATGTAGTTTATGTGTTTGTGTGCATATATACACACACGTGTGTGCAGGGACCAGGGGTAACATTGGGTGTCTTGTATCACTCTGCACCTTGTTTTTTGAGAACAGGTTTCTCACTGAGTCTGAAGCTCACTGATTTGGCAGTACTTACTAGCCGACCAGCAAACCCAGGCATCTCCATGTCTCCACTTTCACAGTTGGGATTACAGATGCGCACAGCCATGCTCAGCTGTTTTCCTTTTTTTCTTTTACATGTGGATGTTGGGATCCAAACTCAGGTCCTCCTGTTTGCATGGCAAGCACTTTACAAACTGAGTTATGTCTTCTGCTAGGACTGTGAGCATACCCATTCCCCCAAGTCTCCCTGAGACAACACTTTGCATTTTCAGAAAGTTCTTTTTTACATAAGTGGAATTGCCCAGTATGTTTTTGGTCCAGGTTATTTTACTGTATGGAGGTGTGCAATGGTCATTTTTGTATGCTGTACTCATTCCTACTGCACAGTACTGTCATGTGTGTACACACTGCATGCCGTCACTGGTTCCTACTGCAAGGTACTGTCGTGTGTGTGTGCATACTTCATGCTGTCACTGGTTCCTACTACACAGTACTGTCATGTGTGTGCACACTTCACGCTGTCACTGGTTCCTACTGCACAGTACTGTCGTGTGTGTACAAACTGCATGCTGTCACTGGTTCTTACTACACAGTGCTGTCATGTGTGTACCAACTGCATGCTGTCACTGGTTCCTGCTGCACAGTAGTGTCATGTGTGTACAAACTGCATGCTGTCACTGGTTCTAGATTCCTGAACCTTGAGGAGGGGTTTGATGAGGACATCCCATTTAGGACTGAGTTCTTTAGAGTTTCACTCTCTGCACTTTGTCCAGGTGTGGCTCTCTGTGTTAATTCCCATCTACTGTAAAAGGAGCTTCTTTGATGTGGATTCAACAAGGCACTGATCTATGGGTATGGCAGTATGCCATTAGGAGTTGTATTATTGCTATGTTCCTTTAGCAGAATAATAGTATTAGGTTTCCACCTAGGTCCATGGCCTTTCTAGTCTCAGGTTCTTGGCCACTTTAGCAATGTTAGGCAATGATTCCATCTTGTAGACTGGGCCCTAAAACCAATCAGAAAGTGGCTGGTTATTCCCACAACATTTGTGCCGCTCGCTATTGTACCAGCATATCTTGCAGGCAGGTCACTTTGTAGATTTCACGGTTTGTACCTTCCAGTACCATGAATGCTAGTCAGTAGGGGTGAAGCTTCCAGTGAGGCACCAGCACAACTTTGATGGCATATGTAAGTGTCTTCATAGGTCCTTACCATCAGGTTGTAGAGAATAACCAATAGCCTTGGCAATAGTCTGTGATGTTTGGAGATTCCCATGGGCCCCTTTGGCCAGCAACTCAACAAGATGTAACCTATTCCTGGCACTGGAGGTTTTACTTGATAGCATAAGATGTCTAGTTGGGGCACCATCCTGTTATTTGGTGATGCCATTTAAATTCCTTTCCTACATGTATATATTTTAGGACACTTTTACAGTAGGTTTCCATATGGTTTCATGTTAGCCATCCCTCCTCATAGTCTCTTCTTCCACAACTTTCTATTTTATCCTCCTAATCTAGTTTCTCCTTTGTCTAACAATACGTTCTATCTCCCCTTCCTTTGGATATCCTCTCCTTTCCTCTAGTCCCTTCCTAGGTACTGACCTCTGTGGTTATTTAGATTGTAGCACACACATTGAAGCCTTAAAAGCTAACATCCACATATAAGAGAAAATATAAAATATTTGTTTTAGGCGGAGTTTCTGTCCCACCTAGTCCCACAGCCGTTTAGCCCAAAATAAACACACAGAGGCTTATATTAATTATAAACTGTTTGGCCAGTGGCTCAGGCTTCTTATTGGCTAGCTCTCTCTTAATTATTAACCCATTTCTATTAATCTGTGTATCTCCATGAGCTCTTGGCTTTTACCCAGTGATGCCTGGACCTCTTGCTTTCTTGGCCTCTACATGGCGTCTCCCTGGCAGCTTCTCTCTGTGTCCTCTCTCCAGAATTCTCCCCATTTGGTAGCCCCACCTATACTTCCTTCCTGGCTACTGGCCAATCAGTGTTTTATTAAACCAATAAGAGAAACATATATTCACAGAATACAGAAATATATCCCCCATCAATTTGTCTTTTGGTTGTCTTGAGGTCTGGGTTACCTCACTATGATTTTTTTTTCTTGCTCTGTCCCATTTCATTTGTGAAATTCACGAAAAATTCCATGATTTCATTTGTTTAACAGCTGAGTGATGTTCCATTGTGTAAAAATACCACATTTTCTTTATTCATTCATCAGCTGATAGATATCAAGGCTATTTCTAGTTTCTGGCTATTATACATAGAGCACCAATGAACATAGTTGAGCAGGATGCAGAGTCATTTGGGTATATGCCCAAGAGTGGTATCGCTGGATCCTGAGGGAGATCTATTCCCAGCTTCCTGAGGAACTACAACACTGATACCCATAGTGGCTGTACAAGTTTGCACTCCCACCAGCAATAGACGAGTGTTCCTCTTACTCTACATCCTCGTCAGCATCAGCTGTCATTTGTTTTATTGATCTTGGCCATTCTGACTGGTGTAAGATGAAATCTCAAAGTAGTTTTAATTTGCAGTTCCCTGATGACTGAGGGTGTTGAACATTTTTTAAAAGAGTTTCTCAGCCATTTGTGTTTCATCTTTTAAGAACTCTCTGCTTAGTTCTATGTCACATTTTTAAGTAGGTTATTAGATATTAACCCTTTATTGGGTATGTAGTTGGTAAAGATCTTTCCCCATTCTATAGGCTGTGCTTTGCCCAAGTGATGGTGTTCTTTGTCATACAGAAGCTTTTCAGTTTCCTGAGGTCCCATTTATTAATTGTTCTTCTTAGTGCCTGTGCTATCGGTGTCCTGTTCAGAAAGGCTTCCTGTGCCATGAGTTCAAGCCTCTGTCTCACATTCTCTTTCATCAGTTTCAAGGCATCTGGCCTTATGTTAAGGTCCTTGATCCCTTTGGAGTTGAGTTTGTGAAGGGTGATAAACAAGGACCTATTTGCATTCTTCTACGTGCAGCCGTCCAGTTTCTTTATGGTTTCTCTTTAGTTGCTAGTATTCTGAGAAACCATGAAGCTTTATATGACTGTTTTCCTCTAAGAATTTTATGGTTTGTGTCTCATCTTCAGATATTTCATTATTTTGAGTTAAATGTGTACAGGATGCAAGACAGAGTTCCCACTTTATTCTTGGTGTGACTTGTCAGTGGTAGTATGTGCTGTCATCAGCCTGAGGAGTCCCCCTCTCCATAGGGACCTCCACTCAGGTAAAGCTGAATTCTTGACTACACCACAGGAAGAAATTTCAGGACAAGCTAAGTTAGCGAGTTTATTAAGTAAAGATAAGAGAAAATACATTTTTCAGATTTAAGGGCCGGTGTGTGTAGACAGAAGGGGGAGAGAGGGAGGAAGGGGGAAGAGACATTTATTTGGCGAAAAGACTATATATTCAGGACAGGGACACACTTAGTTGTCTTCATGATGACTATATAGAGGCTGGAGCGATAGCTTAGTGGTTAAGAGCACTGGCTGCACTTCTAGAGGACCTGGGTTTGATTTCTAGCACTACATGGTAGCTCACAACAGCCCATAACTATAGTCCCAGGTGACCCAATGCCCTTTTCTGGCTTCTCTGGCATATCTATGGTTCATGGAGGCAAATATACTTATACACATAACAATAAAAGTATAAAAAGTGTTTTTTGTTTGTTTGTTTTTTCGAGACAAGGTTTCTCTGTGTAGCTTTGGAGCCTATCCTGGCACTCGCTCTGGAGACCAGGCTGGCCCCTGTCTCCCGATGCTGGGATTAAAGGCACGCACCACCAACGACTGGCATAAAAAGGTTTTTAAAATATAAAAAAAAACTTTTAAAAAGTGAACTAACATATTTTTCTTGAAATAATTATATATATAGGATTCTATGCCTTTTAAAGTCACATTGCTTAAAGAATATAACTTACAACAAGGTTGAAAGATTAAACAAAATTTAAGTTAAAAAAACATAAACTGGCTTACCTATTCTTTTATTTTATAAAATCTCCCCTTGCAAGTACAACTGTGAGGTGGCTTTGGTGGCATATTGTTTAGATTCAGGAAGGGAGAGGTGTGCTGACGTGGACTCAAGGCCACGGCACTCAGCTGTGATGAGCACGGTTTGCTATTTCTAGCAACCTAGTTTGAGCTGTCTAGGAAAACACTGTCTCTGTTGGCTTCATTAGCTGTGTTGAGGATTCCTGATTCTCAGCCAGCAGGAAACTCAAATAGATCCCAGGCTGAAGGGCTTCATTCTGTTCCCATGGCCCCTTAATTGTCACTGACTTTCTTCCTGCTCCATCCATCCATTGCCCCAGCACTTGGATGAACTGATTACTCTCTCCCTGTTTGTTTGGTTTGGTGCCTGGTGGAAAAGCAGATGCTGAGCATATGAGAGTTTCTTTCTGGACTCTGTATGTTCCTTTTCGTGCTAGCACCACACCATGGTGATTATTGTTGCTAGTAATAACTTTGAAATCCGGAAGTATGTGTTCCCTTTCTCAAGATTGGGCTGGCTATTTGGGTTCCCTACCGTATGAATGGTAGGATTATTCTATTAATTTCTACAAGGAAACCAGCTGAGACTCTTCTGTGTATACTTTTTAAAAGAACACTATATTCTGGAATGTTCCTACAATGATTGTGTAGGCATCTCCCTTCCCACTTGTCGGCAGTCATTCCCAAGGGCGGGGCTGCCCATCCCTTCCTGATGGACTTGGAAGTGAGCTCTGTCTTCATAAGATGCTACAGTCAGTTCTGTAGCCAAAATTAGAATCCAGATTGAATTAACAATCTACCGGACTTCTTTAGGGTTTTGCGTCTCTCTCTCTCTCTCTCTCTCTCTCTCTCTCTCTCTCTCTCTCTCTCTGTGGGGGCAGTGTCTCCCTGCATTACAAGACCATAGGAAACCTGCCCCCCTTGCCTCCTGTCACAGCCCCTTAGGTAGAAATGAGCTTGAGCTCAAGCATTGGGCTGACTGGAAATGGCAGCCAGTACTAGATTAGCTACGACTTTGTGCCCTGTATGTCAAATGTGACTCTCCCCAGGCAGTCCAGGGCACAAGTGAATCTGCATGGGGAAGGGTGCCGGCTCCCTCACCAGCCTAGTGGAAGCAGAGGATAGTTTCCTCAGAGGGGACCAGCTGGGTTCCATGACAGTAGCTTTTAGAGGATTCAAAGTTCCAAGGAGGAAAATGTCCCCTGGCAAGACAAAGATAGGCCTCAGAAATGAGCTATGCTGTCAGTACCTGAATGATAGGCGGTACTGAGTGTTAGGAATAGCTGCTGAGAGCAAGGCCGCATCAGGGTGAGGGCAGCAAGGAGGCATGTTGGATAGGCCTGAGTGAGAACTTGCTCTCAGGAGCTGCCTGGCTAATGAGAGATGAGGGGGGTCCTGCTGGGTACTGCTGAGCTCCCAGGCCACACCGTGCCGGCAGAGTGAGGAGTGACAGTCCAGACCCTGCCAGGGTGTATGCTATTGTATATCAGCAGGCCAGTGCTCAGGTGTGTTCCAGCCTCTCTCCTGGGCCAGGAAACATGCACATATGGGGTAAGCTTCCTTGTGCTTCTGGCTCAGCCCTCTAGGACTGCTGGGACAAAGGACTCCCGGTGGCCTTGGCAGCCTCAGCTGTGCCTTCAACACCTCTCGGCCCGAGGGATCCCATATCCAATCCCTGCTAGGGAGCCTGTCTGGTGAAATAACGGGTAGTGGAACACGAGGTCCCCCATTAGGAGTCTGTTTCTCTGGAGCCTGCCTTGGAGTTGGGGAGACAGGAGCCAAGTGTCCTCTGGAACATCTTCTTTTATCTATTGTCATCTTGCTCCATGTTGGGGAAGACTGTACCCTTACTCTCAGAAACCAAAATGAAACAAACGGCACCTCCCCCAGTGAGCGCCAGGCTCCCAACACATATTTCAAGAACTTGAAGTGCAGTGATTCCTTATCCCTCATAGTGACTCTGAGACAGATTATTAGTTCCATTTTACAGACTGGAAACTAAAGCAGAGAGACAGTGAGCCGCCTGTTAAAGCAGTGGGAGAAGAGCTGGTTCTGCAGCCCGGAAGCTCGCACTCCACATACCCAGTGTTCTGCTGGGCACCATCTAAATGCCTAGCAGCTAGTTCTCCAGTGACCACAGGGAGCCCATCTCCTTTCTGATTGGGCATTTAAAATACCCACCTTGGGAGCCGGGTGTTGGTGGCGCATGCCTTTAATCCCAGCATTGGGGAGGCAGAGGCAGGTGAATCTCTGTGAGTTCAAGGCTAGCTTGGTCTACAGAGTGAGTTCCAGGACAGGCTCCAAAGCAATACAGAGAAATCCTGTCTCAACCCCCCCAAAAAACAAAAATAAAAAAATAATAAACATATCCACCTTGGAGCAGGAGACGTGCTTCAGCAGTTCAGACCACTTGGTGCTCTTCCAGAGGACCCAAGTGCAGCTCCCCAGCACCCACATCAGGTGGCTATAACAGTCTGGAACTCCAGTTCTAGGGGCTTCAACTCTCTCTTCTGGTCATCCACACACATCACACCCACCATCCACCCATCCACACCCACAAATGAAAATTAAAAATTAATCTCAAGAAAATTTACCCTCACTAGCCATTACTTCCAATGTTTCTTGGAGCTGTGAGAAGTAAATAAGAGGATGTTTCCAGAAAATAATCTAGTCCCCAGAAGCAGCTCTGCTGTCTTTGTAGCTCTCACTGGATTGGAAGAGCCAGGCCGACCTCATTAGTCAATTCCACTGTGCCCAGTGGCTCCCCTCGGGAAAAGCTCATGCTGGTGTTTTCAGTAATGAGGCACATTTGGCTTTAATCACAATCATGGAATGAAACAAGAGCCCCTTTGCTGTTTTTGTTTTCTCTTCAAAGCACTTTACTTTCTAACAGTTACTGACCTAATACTGACCCCAAGTAAATGGTGGGTGTGTGGGTGGAATGGTGCATGGATATGAATGGATGGATGGGTAGGTGGATAGATGGGTGCATGGGGGTGTAAATGCATGGATGGATGGATGGATGGATGGATGGATGGATGGATGGATGGATGGGTGGATGGATGGATGGATGGATGGATTACTGGCAGGTGGATGGGCAGAGTCTATATCAGTAGATGAATAGATTACTAGGTGAGTGAATGAGTGTTGTGGGAGGATATTTCTCATAGCCTTTTGAGCTGGAAACTGACTCTGTGCCTTGGGTCCTGAGCACTAAACATACACTCACAGGATATCTTGCAGACCCGGACAGAGTTGTCAGCATCCCTGGGAAGGACCCTAGAAGACATGATTCTGTGTGACAGCAGAATGAATAGAAGCATCTCTCTTTACCAAGCACCTGCCTGTTTCTGAGCTAAACATGTTTCTAGATCTGGAATCCTCAGCAACTATGATAGGTACAGTTATTTCAGCAGAGGAAATGGCCCAAGGTCACCTTGTTTGTGAAGAAGGACTTTATAAACCGGGCATGGGGCTCACACCTTTAATCCCAGCACAGAAGCAGAGGCAGGCAGATGTCTGTAAGTTTGAGGCCAGCCTGGTCTACAGAGCAAGTTCCAGGACAGCCAGGGCTACATAGACCCTTGTCTCAAAAAACCAAAACCCGAAACAAACAAAAGACTAACTCCATGATCTGAATGTGCTGCGAATTAACAGCACAAACATGCCCTGGTGCCTCCTGGGGCCTTTCTCTACATCCAACAGTCCTAGGGTCTGTGTGGCAGGGACAGCTCACCATAGGAGTCTGAAAGCTCCTGGCTCTGACATTGGGAAGTTTGCACCCCATAGGAGCATCACAAAGACAGTTTTCTGTCCTGTGGACACGGATTAGGACTACATATTGCATGGGGTCTAACGCATACTGAAGGTTTTGGGAGTGTGAGGTCACTGGAGGCCTGCCTGCTGGAGGCTGTGTGAGCTTCCCGCATGCATGAGCAACAGGGAAGGCTGCTGGGGCTTCATAGAGTGGCTGGCCACAGTGGTCTTATCATAGAGATTTTTCACTGTAGACTGGGGAGCCAGAATGTTAATATGAAAATTCATATTAGGTCAATGCTAGATATAGGACCCGGCACCTTGTACATGGTAGGCAAATACTCTACCACTGAGCCATACTCCAGCCAAAACTCATCATGGACTACTAGTTAAGACCTCTGTCTGAGGCCAGTGGTGTAGTGCCTGGTGACACCAAGAACAGAGCACTGGGAACTTCCAGTGAGGATCATCCCTTCTGACTAGAATAGCAGCTGTGTGCCCTTCTAGGGAGAGGCACACACATGTGCTACCACTATAGCCAAGCTGGCATCATTACCATGGCCAGAATACCTTCCCAACCTGAGAGGGACCAGGAAGAAAGAGGACACTGTCCCTGCTCAGGTAGCTATAGACCCAGGGAAGATACAGCATTCATATCCCCTGGAAGAGACACTTGTGCCAGAATGTTCCTGTCCATCATCTGGTCTGCCCTCCCACCACACAGGGAGGTAGCTGACTCAGCATGGTAGCAGGCGGTGGCAGTCACATCCCTGGGCCTCTCCCCGGGTGAATGATCTGGGTGCATGATCTCACAAGTGCTAATGGGCTGCTTCTAAAGTGTCTGCAGGATTCCCTGTGTCAGCAGCTGTCACTGCAGCCCTGGCACCTTTTCTTTCCTCTCACTTGGGTGAAGTGTGTAGTTCAGCATCCAGAAAAAGGATGGTAAAACAGTCACTCTGGGACTCAGGAGTCTTCACGGGTTACAAATTGATTGGCTCAATGAATAGCTTTTTGAATCCAAAGTGATGGGGTTATTCATGGGACCTGCTGGTACCTTTTCCCTTTTCTATGAGTCCTTTGGTGTCATTTTGTTCAAAGAGTACATTCCTCACTTGATCTGTCACAGGCTAAGTGACAGATGAGGTTGGCAATGTGAGGGAGGCCCAGGTGTCACAGCGGAGAGGTCAAGGGTACCTATTTTTGTCTCCAGAACACCAAAGACTGGAAACAGAGCAGAGTTTGGGTGTCAGGGACCCAACCCCTGTCTGGGCTTTTCCAGACTCAGTTTGCTTGGCTACAGGGTAGCCTCCCTCCTGCCGCATGAGAATATTCTTGCAGTGTGGGCTTTCAGTAGGCCTGCCATGTACCTTTGGGTATTTAGGGGTGCAGACTGAAGGCCTCATTAAGCCAGGAGGAAAGACCTAACTCTGGACCATGCAGGGAGGGCCTGCATGGTCCATGTCATTGGCAGCCAGCCTCGCTCTCTCACTTGACCCTAGAGGTCAGGTCCAACAAGGATGTGATTTCTAAAAACTTCCTGGGGTACATTGTCTGTAGACTGAAGCATACATAGCTTTCTCAGTCTGGACAGATGTCACCATAGCCCCCATCAACATTGAAACCCTTCCATTCCCTTTTGGCTTCTTCCTAGGCCTTTCCTAATGCCTTGTTTATTGGTTCCATTCAACTGATACTGGGCTTCCTCCTCTTTCCTCCTCCCTCTCTTCTTCCCTCCCTCCTTCAGAGAAATCCCCCACAGTGTGACTCTCCATCCAGGGTCTCTGTGATACAGGTTATGGGAGGGTCCCTTAGGGCTAGAGATAATGTTGTTGTGTGATCCCTCATGTCCTTGTCCTGAGACTTTTATATCTGAAAATATCAACCAGGAGAAGAAATATCAGTTAACCAGAGGTGGGTAACCCAGTAACCACAAGTGTGCTAGCTATTTTTATGTCAACTGGATACAAGCTAGAGTTGTCTTAGAGGAGGGAACGTCAGTTGAGAAAATGCTTCCCTAAGATCTGGCTGTAGGGGATTTTCTTATTGGTGGTTGATGAGGACTCAGCCCACTGTGGGTAGGGCCACCCTGGACTGATAGTCCTGGTTTCTATTAGAAAACAAGCTTAGCAAGCCTTAATAAGCAAGCCAGTAAGCAACACTCCTCCATGGCCACTGCATCAGCTCCTGCCTCCAGGTTCCTTCCCTGCTTGAGTTCCTGCCCTTGCTACTTTGGCTGATGGATGAACTGGTACATACATCTGTGAGAGAAATAAACCCTTTCCTTCCCAAGTTGCTTTTGGTCATGGTGTCTCATCACAGCAATAGCAACCCCAACTAAGACAGCAAGCAGACATGCTGATTAGGCTTTTGGATAGAAAGACTTCTAGGCTTGGGCCTAAAGGGAAGTCTCCAAGGCCCCAGTCTCCATCTCTGCACTTATGGATGGGAATTTCCCATGCATTTGGCTTGTCTTGAGACCAAGAAAAACAACGACTCTGAAGCAACTGGTATTTTACTAGTAGTGTCACTAACAATAGTAGCACTAACTAGGGTTACTAACCCCTCTGCCCTATCCAAAAGTTCCCTTGGCTGACCCCACCCTTTCTCTCCTCAGCAAACTAAAAGAATTCTCATTCAATCCCAGCAATTGTGCGCTTAGGTATATGGCCAGAAGCAAAGATAGCACATGGTAACTCGAGCCCCCCCCCCAAAAAAAAAAAAAAAACCTAAACAAGAGTGCTCACTGCCAGCATTATTCAAAACAGCCAAAATGACAGTTCTCTAATGTCCACCACCTCAAGACTTTCAAAGACTGGAGTCCATAAATTGTTGCATAGGTTGCAGGAAGCCACCCACAAAGGCTGTGGGTCTATGCGAAATGTTGGAATGGCCAATCTTGGGAGATGGAGAGCAGACTGGTGGGTACTAGGGGTGGGGAAGAAAAATAGTGTGGGTGGGTACTGATGGGTATAGTCTTTTCTTCAGGGTGATGCAAAGGCCTGAAAGAAGTCACAGTGATTGTGGAAAACTAAAAAGCCCTTTTAAGTTTCACCAAACAGAAACACATGAAGTGGTCCCAAAGAGTATGCTGAAGTGGCTTTCAGCCATAGGCATTTGGATTTCAGGACATCCCCAAGGCTCTCCTTCCTTCTTCCTCCTAAGAGAGAACTCAGCATCCCATGGAGTTGAAGTGAACGGTACCTTCCAGAAAGGTTTAAGGGCTGTTTGCCTTCCAAGAGAACTGGCAACTGCACTAAGAACAGATGAAGGAGAAGGTCTAGGAAAGCCCCTCCCCCTCTTTCCCTTTTATGGGCTCTGAGGCTAACATCTCCAGGGATGCTGGAGATGGAGAATCAGTGGCCCTAAGCCAATTAATTCATCAGTACCCAGAGCTGGTGAGAACTTCCCCACTAATCAGCTTCCTAACATGGCATGCCAGTTTGGTAGGTCGCCTGGGCAGCAGACAGTGACTGTGGGGCCAGGATCGTGATAGATGTAATGACTGGCCCTAGAGTACTGTGTCATAAAATGGTGGAAATGAAACTAGCTGCTATGAAATATAGTTCAGTCTCTACTCAGCAAATTAAAATTTCTGACAGTGTCAGCAGTGTAGGGGGCTTTGGGACCCTCAATGGATATACACATACACTGTTTATGGTGGGGATCTGGTCTGGTTGAGCCACAGTAACCTGAAAATATCAAATATCATAAATAAAAAAATTATCTGGGGGCTTATGAGTTGGCTCAGCAAGTTAAGGGACTTGTTGCCAAGCCGGATGAATTCAATCCCTAGAGCCAACGTGGCAGAAGGAATGAATGGTTGTTCTCTGGCTTCCACAGGTCCTTGTGCATGTATGCATGCCTGGCTGCATGCATGAGTAAGTGCATGCGTGTGTGCATTCCTCTGTGTGTGTGTGTGTGTGTGTGTGTGTGTGTGTGTGTGTGTGTGTGTGTGTGTGTACAGGTTTCCACATCTATACACGAAATAGTAATGTAAAAACAAAAACAAACATAAAAACCCCCCAGTGAATGCATTCAACACATCTAACCAAATAAATATCCCTGCTGGCCAGCAACACAAACCTATTTTATGATAAATTGTTGACTAGCTCATGTCATTTATTGACAAGTGTCCCATCCCTGCCCCAGTGCTGCCTGCATAGCCCACTCTAGAGCAGTCAGTTCCCTCATGATCGATGGAGCTGTACCTCCGACACTGCTCAGTATTGTGAGGGGATTAGATCACATGTCACTAGTCTGGAAAGAACTGAATTCAAATTTAGTGTGGTTTCCACTGAAAACATCACTTCTGTACCATTCTAAAACTGAGAAATTGCAAGTTGAATTGAGGGCCATCCATACACACATACACAGATACAAGCACATATGGACACACACATGCATGTGCACACACAAACATACATGCACACACATATTCATATTCAGGACATGGGGGGTACATAGCTTGCTCTTGTAATTAGGCAACCAGAGTGTATGTTTGCCCTTGGGCATCCTCCCCACCCCTTCCTCCCCTCTCTGCATCGGCAGAGAGTTCATCTGAGCACCTGGCTCAGGCACAATGCCCCAGGAGCCCAGTGGGGGCAACCCTAGCAACTTGGATGTGGATGTGTGCACGGAACTCAGGGGTGGGGTCTGCAGAGAGTTGGGACAGCAGCCTACTTTCTTCTTCTGGTTTAGAGTTGAGATGTGACTAGTTGGAAATAAAAGGATTCTAAGGCTAAAAAATTATGCACGTGCAGTCTGTACCTTTGGGAGAGGGCAGGCTGAGCACAGCATGAGGGTAAAGGACTGCCTTTGCTTTGTCTTGTTCCTTGAAACAATCCTGTGAGAGTCCCTAGTGGTGACAGGAAGAGGCCTGGAGCCACCATTTCTAGGGCTTCTTTGTTGGTGGCATCTTTCTCTTTCTGAATAATAGGAGCCTTTGGAACTGCATGAGATGGGATACACAGCTTCCAAGGTGCCCTGAGAATTGAGTCCCCACCTTTAGAGTGACTGTCAGCCTGTTAGCCACGCCATCCTGCCTACACTAAGGGATGGTGGAAGTCCTGAGAACAGCCCTGATGTGTAGCTGACTCCCAACTCACCACAGCTGCTGCACCCCTGTCGTTCACCTTCCTTGGACCTGGGCCTGGGCACTCAGACCTGCTGTTTCCACCCTTCCTGTACCCCAGCCAACACCTCACCTCTCACTCTTGTTCTCGGCCCTTCGTGCAGGTAGCAAGGTGGGAGCAGAAAACTCGCAAGTTGAGCAGAGCCTTCGGGTCCCCCTACCTAGCCTGCTATTCCCTGGGCAGCAGCATCCTGCTTCTGAACGTCCTCCGCTCCCACTGGTAAGCTCCGGGCCACTACAAAAGCTTGTCCAAGTGAAAGTCATGGTCAGGAGAGGGAGGGCCAGCAGGTCAATCAATGTCTGGGAGTTCGTGTCAGAATATCCAGGGATGGGGCTGGAGAGGTGGCTCAGAGGTTAAGAGCACTCGCTGCTCTTCCAGAGGTCCTGAGTTCGATTCCCAGCAACCACATGGTGGCTCACAACGATCTGTAATGAGATCTGGTGCCCTCTTCTGACCTGCAGGAATATATGCAGGCAGAATACTGTATACATAATAAATAAATAAATAAATAAATAACCAACTCAAATTGATTTATAAAAAAAACAAAAAATCAGAATGTCCAGGGAGCACTTCTTCCAGAGGCCTCAGGCCATTGTCAACCATCTGGATCTCTGGTTGGCAGAGGCATCCTTGTGATTTTGGATATGATATTTTATCGTCCAGTGGAAGGAGCAGCTTGAGCAGAGGGGACAACACCTGGAGAGATTCCCCTTGCTTATATCCCTAGAGCTACCTCTATGATATGCCAAATGGGAGATAGACACTCTGGCCAGGAGTCCCTGTGGGTCAGGAATTAAGCTTAGACCACCATTGAGAAGCCATTGGCCTATCTGTTGACTTGGGACATGTTGCCTTCCTGCCATCAAGGAAAATTGCCAGCCCAGTTGATGATGTTGATGGTGAGGCTCAGGAGCAGAACCTCTGCATGGACCTCCCTCCCTGGCGTGGGCCTAGCTGAACTGAGCACTGCACCATAGGGTCTCAGGTTGTGCAGGAAGAGAGTGGAATCTATTGTTCAGACTGGCTCAAGACTAGCATGGCTACTTCTGAGCCTTGGGTTCACGTCTCAGATCCCATGGATTTCATCACAGGTCTTGTGTACACATAGGCTGGACGAAGCCTTTGTACTGCTTTATGAAATAAAGAAGGCAATGTTACAGTTTAGAAGTTGAGAGTGCTTAGGCTGAAGAAGTACCCTGTGTGGACTGGTCACTGAGACTAATCTCTTGGATAGGGCATGCACACCTGGCATGTCCACTCCCTTTATCCTAGTTTGACTCTGTAGGTGCAGGAAGCACCTATGAAGTGGCCATCAATCACCCAGTATCTTGGGTGTGAGAATCCAGGCAGGGATGTGAGTGATGGGCCCAGGTCCCTCATATTCATATTCTGTAAGCATTTGGCCTAAGCTTCCTCATGGCAGGACACCCTTACTGCAGACCCTTGTCATTTTCCCCTCCTGTGGGTCAGGAGTGTGGGGTAGGGCAAGGGTCCCATTCAGCTTGTCTCTATGCCAGACCTGGTCTATGCCTCCAGGCCCTGAGGGCTTGGGCTGCTCAACATCTCCATGCTGGACAAGTCTACAAATGTCATCATCCTTAGAGGGAATGGGTCCTTTGACACCTATCCTTGGTTGGCACATGAAGAATCTTTGTAGGGTGTCCTTGGTTGGCATATGAAGCAACTTTTGTAGAGAGTCCTTGGTTGGCACATGAGGCATCTTTTGTAGGGTGACCTTGTCAATCCCCACAAAAGGGTAAAAATGTGGCTTAAGGCTGCACCTCTGACTGGTCCTCCATTCTGCTAGCCAGTCTCCAACCTGATGAAGTCGGTCTGGTTTGGGAATGCTGTCTCTGTGAACTTGGCCAATCAGCTATTCCCTTCCTAGGCTGCTTTAGAAATGGGTACCACTGGGTTCCTGGCATGAAGGCATCTTTAAGCTCCTCAGATAACCTAGAAAACCCATGTCCCACCCCAAACCGTAAGGGATGCTGTCAAATCAGAGGCTGTCCCCTGCCCAGGTGTTTTCAACCTGGCAACCTCAAAGGGTCATTTGAGTGCTTACTCCTTCTTTTACAGTTCCAGCCAGCCCTGCCTATCCCCAGTCCAGGAGCCATGCTGAATGGGCTCTGTCTCCCCATCAGCTGTGAGAAATCCTTCCTGGGTACACCTCTCACTTGGTCCTGTGAGGTCTTAGCCCCCATTCAGCCCTTTTGTGGGTTTTGTTCTTGAGTATCTTTGTTAGTATGGGGTCTTCTGACAGGCCAAGATCAACCCTGTCTGTGACACACCTGTGACAAGCCTGGCTGACATCTGGATTGCTGTCTAAAATCTCCCAGCTGTAGACAGGTTGCCTAGTCGCTCTGGGCTCTGCTTGGCTTCCCAAATCTCACTCTGGTTTGTTTGCTTTTTGGCAACAGGATCTTACTCTGTAGCCCAAGCATCTGGTGCTTACTTTATGGACCAGGCTGGCCCTGAGCTTGTAACAATCTGGGTTACAGACATGAGCAACATGTCTAGCTTCCTTGCCTCTCTCTGAGGGCTCTTAGGGATTCTGAGCTTCAGATGGGTTCAGCTTTCCTTCCCATAATGCAGGTCCCCTGGGGAGAAGTGACTGGGGCTCAGAGGTGCAGACCTGCTACAGAGTACGGGGCTAGAGGCAGCAGCATCCCTTTCCAGCAGGCCCCCATTCACCTGAGGCTCAACAAGGCCCTTTCTGCCCTTCCTCTGTGGCTGCAGACCCCGAGGAACACCCAGCAGAAGCTGAGAACTGGAGAACAGTAACCCTGGAGCCGTGGGACACTGGTCAGCAATGCTGAGCGGGCAGACCCAGAGGCTTCTTAATCTCCATCCTGCGGCTGGGGCATGGGAGTAGCCTTGTGAATGTGCCTGATCTTACTGTCCTAGCGGAACAGCCGCCAAGGTTTTAATGTGACCCACCAGATAAGGACAGTTCAGGGAAGCGCTGCAACCCCACCCATTTTCAAGGGTTTAGTTCAGTGACATTAAACAGTTCTGTTATGCTTATAACTGTCACCTCCACCTATCTCCAGAACCTTTTATTTATTTTACAAAGCTGAAACTCTATACCATTTAAGCACTAACCCCCTCCCACATGCTGGCCCTGATTCCCCCTCTGTTTCTGACCCTCATGCCACTTCTCCAGGAGCATTGTGGAGGAGGAATCAGGGCACATAACCAGTTTACTGTATTCAGCATGATCACCTCATGCTGGAGCACATGTCAGAACTTTCTCCTCCCCAAGACTTATTGATATTCTGCTGTGTGGGTTAATGCGATTCTGCTCATCCATCCACCAAGGGAGCTCGTCCACACTTTAGCTCCCTTGAGAAGTGCAGCTGTGGGCATGGTGTGCAAGTATCTGAGTTTCTTAGTTCCTTCAGGTGTGTTCCTTGGAGTGACATTTTGCATCACAGGGTCACTCTGTTACTGTTTTAAGGACCTGCCAAACTGTTTTTTTTCTACAGTCGCTGCTCCACTCTGATCCAGCAGCAGCTCTGGAGTGATCCAGTTTTCCTACACTCCTCCCAACCCTGAGCTCCCTGTCTTTTTGACAGTGACTTAATAGAAGGGTAACATCTTGCTTTGGCTGTGATAGGAAGGTGTTCCAACCATCCCTGGATCAGTAGCCTTCCCTGGATTCTATTGTGAATCAAAGCCAGCCTGGGGAAGGTCCCCGGACAGCCTCAGTTCTGTCCCTTAATGCTGGTGACCGTGAACAGCTTACCTCTGTGAACTTTGGCTTTGGATTTGTAGCCACTTCTCAGAGGGTGTTGGTGGGAAAGCAGGGGCCAGGGTGGGCCCATGGGCATGCATGCCTGCATGTGAGGGAACTTTATTGGGGCACCAGGGCCAGGAGGGTGGTGCCAGGGAAATGGCATCACAGCCCAGCTTGGGCCAGGTATGACACCATGAGGAGAGGAGTCAGTGGATGGTACAGTAGGCTGAGCATGGTGGTGCATGCCTGTGGTCCCAGTTACCTGAGAGTTGAGACAGAACAATGATTGAATCCAGGAGTTTAGGCCAGCTTGGGCCACATAGAAAAAAAAAAATCCAGCTGGTGCAATGACCTTCAGCAAGAGTGGGTGGAGGGTTGCCAGGCAGTGGTGGCGTACGCTTTAATCCCAGCACTTGGGAGGCAGAGGCAGACGGATCTCCATGAGTTCGAGACCAGCCTGGTCTACAAGAGCTAGTTCCAGGACAGCCTCCAAAGCCACAGAGAAACCCTGCCTCATAAAACAAAAAACAAACAAAAAAGAGTTGGTGGAGGGTGCTTCTGTGTCTGGTCTAGACACCTTCTCAAGCATTGAACTCCAGCAGACAGTTGAAAAGACCCTGTCCCTTGGTCCTCTGGCTGTATGCCTTCTAATCTAGTCCTCAGTACCCTAGCATCTCACACATGTATGTGTTGTACGTAAGTTCACACAAGCTAATATCTGGTACACAATTTGGTGACAATTGGTGGTTCCCAGCCTTGGGCAGCCTCCCCTTTCTGGTTCTCAAACTTTTCCCCCAAATGATAGCCTTGTGACCATGAGGTGGCTACCACCTCCTTCCAGTCTCTGCCATGCTGGCCTGCCTTGGTCTCCAGGGGTCAGCCTGGTGCTTGTTTCTTTTTGTGGTGCTAGAGTTGGAGCCCAGGCTTCATACTCCTAGGCAAGTACTGCAGTGTTAAGCTACAAGCCAACCCTTGTTCTGGATGCTTCCTCTGATTTTGTCCTTGTCACCTGGGATAATATGACCCTAGATGGTATGTGTCTTGCCATCATGGTAGGAGAACAGGCACACTTGATTCAAGTCTGCCTGCCTCTTGTGATGCCAGGACTCCACAGTGGTTGGTGGGTCACTAGGACTCACGATGTATCAGCTGGCCTGCATGAGCTGGTGGTCTGGGAAGAGACCAGGGCGGATATGCTAGCTTGTTATTTGGAGGTTAAGGCAAAGTCTGGATGCAAGAGAGTGATTAGCAAAGAACTGTTTGCTCTGGCTGGGCTCTGGCTGGATTCTGGTTGTGCCTTGAGTGAGGATGAAACCTGCTGGATTGGGAGGCATCCATTGAAACCCCTCCCTCAGCAGCCCCCTGATGGCAGCTGGCCTGAGCTGTAGCTTCTCATAGGCCACAGGCTAAAGCAAGGCCCCTGGGCAGTGTGGATGACCAACCAGGCAAGGCACCAGAGAGCTACTGGAACCTCTTCTCCCCTGCTGTCTCTTAATGGAGGTCCCTGTGCATGGCTGGAGAAGCAGAGAGGGAGTCTGAGTTTGGTTTCCTGGATCCCAAGAAATCGGGAAGGGAGGTAGTGGGAGGGGGGCCAGCCAGAATAATATCCAAGTGGAGCTGAATCTGTCCCCTCAGCTGAGGCCCTAATAGCCTGAGTTCTGAGTGACAATGCTATATGTAACCTTTAACATGGTGAGGCTGAGGACCTGCTTGTTCACAGGCCAGCTGGTGGCCTGCTGCCCCTCCTCCTGTGTGTATGAGACCGTCTGGATGCTGCTAGGCTCAGGGAAACCTTGGGAAGATGCTTTGGTTAGTGTGGTGTGGGAGCCTTGCTATAGGGGATAATGTGATGAGCTGTTGAGTTCCTGTGCTCTGTATTGGAAAAATGAGCCCACCACAGGCCTAGTTTCCTGGTCTTGCTTGGCCTGGCTAAACTGTGAAGAGAAGCCTGAGATGGAGAGTGCAGGCCAGCCTATGCATGGCTGTCTGCAAATGCAGCCCACTAGTGAGGCTATACAAGCATAGGGACAGGAGGCAGCCTCTCAGCAGCTGTGCACACCTCAAGTGGTCAGGTGTGAGGAGCAGTGTGCAGGCAGCCTCCAGACTCATCGCTGATGGAAAGTTTAACCCTATTAAAAACATAGAATGCAAGGGGCTGGAAAGAGGGCTCAGTGGCTAAGAGCACTTGGTGTTCTTCTAGAGGACCCAGGTTCAATTCCCAGCACCCACATGGTGATTCACCATCATCTGTAACTCCAATTCCAGGGGATGTGACTTCTGGCTTCCACAAGGCACTAGGCATACCAGTGGTGCACAGACATACATGCAGGAAAGACACCCATACATTAAAAAAATGAAATAAAAATTAACATAAAAAATAGGACCCAAGCCGGGCGTTGGTGGCGCACGCCTTTAATCCCAGCACTCGAGAGGCAGAGGCAGGCAGATCTTTGTGAGTTCCAGACCAGCCTGGTCTACAAGAGCTAGTTCCAGGACAGCCTCCAAAGCCACAGAGAAACCCTGTCTCGAAAAACCAAAACCAAAAAAAAAAAAAAAAAAAAAAAGGACCCAAAACCCAGGAATGAATCTCCATCACTGACACCCAGTGCAGAATAGCTCTGAAGGAAAATTGCTCCTGTTAGCCCACTCTGCAGTGGAATGTGGCCGCAGAGCACTTGTTTCTAGTTAATTCTCCCTGTGGAATGGTCTGTGCTTTCATGACATATGAAAGTATATAGCCGCCACCTAATTAGGCACCAGTTCTAGTGAGCCTTTATGTGTCACATGGTGCGTGGGCCACTAGGCTAAAATGACCCCTCCCACCCACCCACACACACTCTACCACCTCCACACGCATGGCCATCTCAGCAGGCTGAAGCAAATGACCCATGGTGCACTTTGCCTCTCTTGCCCTACTCCTATCCCGTCCACTGGAGGAAAGTCTACCAGTGGCGAAAACAGATCCTTTGAGGTGTCTGCTATGGGCTCCAGACCTTGTCTACAATCTTCCCTTCCCAGCTGGGCCAGACATCACTGGCAGGAGTCATTCCAGCAAAGTCTGCCTCCACAGGGACCCCCCCAGTCCTGGCCCTCTGCTCCACACAGCTTGTGTACATTGCAATTTGCAGCCCCTTCCAAACACCTCTTGCACTGCTCTTTTTCTGAGCCTTAAGGCATCTAGCCCCAGCCATTCCTCATTCTGCAATAGTCTTTCTATAACACCCCCACCATGTGAATGCTCCCTTCAGATCTCAGCTGAAGCACGAGGTCCTCACTCGGTACCCAGATTGCTGCCCCAGGTAGCACAGTGTCCCACATGCTTTGCTTCTTCCCAAAGTTTGTCATGGGGTTGGCCTCAGTTTTCTCTTGTCTGTCCACAGTCTGGAGCAGTGAACCATTCGGTGTATACAGCCCTTCAGCAGCAGTGTTGCATGAAGAGGAAGAGAGAGGGGTCACCACCATGTCTTACAGGAGACACCCATACTAGGTTTCAAGTCTGTTTGAAGCATCCTACCCCTTTTCTTCCAGGAGCTGGCAGCTCTTCTATGGCCACTGATGGTGTCCCTGAGAACTCAAGACAGGTGGCTTAGGGCTGGCCAGAAAGAGCCCCTCGGGTTCTCTGTCCTCTGTTCATGTAGATGGAGCCCAGAGGCTACTAGGCAGTACTACCCAGCCTACTGAAGAATCAACCTTCTCTGTGCCATTGGCCCTTATGTCGTGTGGCCAGGAAGCAGGTGTCTGCAGGTAGCCTGCACGGCTCAGCCTGAAGGTGTGGTTCATAAGCCTCTCCCACTACACATACATGTGAGGGAGAGCAGGAAGGGTATGAGGATGGGAGTCTAATTTTCCATGGCCTCAGCAGCAGGATCTACAGTATGGAGGGGCCATTGTGCTGTCCAGAGTGTGGGTTGTAGGTACAGCCTCCTCTCACAACACAGGGTGTGAGTGATGCCACCTAACTCCATGGCAGCCACAGTCACAAACTCATCTCAGAAATTAAGCCTGGAGCTGCAGAAAGAACCTGGGCCAGGGCAGCTGAAATGATGGCTTAGTTTGCCCTGACATTATGCATTGTTGGTCACAGGTCACTTGTGGGTTTGCCCTGACACCATACACTGCTGGTGGCAGGTCACCTTCCAGCCTCTGCCATGGTGTTTGTTTCAGGCCATGGTCCTCCCTTCTTTCTCATCTGTCTCCTGGCCTGTGCTGAGAGCCAAAGTGACTGTTTCCAAGAGCTGAACATCAGATTGGTAGGAAGAATTCCAATGAAGCTAGGTTTAGTGTGATCCACTGAGTGAATGATGTGTTCTGCTGAAAGAGTCTGAAAGATAAGCAAGCTCCTGGGTGATGGTGGATGGACACACGGGTGGATGAATAAGTAGGTAACTAGGTCTCTAGTGACTAGGTCAATAAATGGAAAGAGAAGGTTGGACAGATGTGTTGATGGGTGTGTGCATGGAATGGATGGATGGGTAGGTAGGTAGTGGGTGGGTGAGTGGATAGAGAATGGATGGACAGACATATGAGTGGTTCAGTGGGTTGGGAGAACCCTTAGAGAGAAGTATATGTAGTTGTTGTGTATGAGCAGAAAATCTCCATTTAAATTAAGCACCGTGATCGTAGACAGAATGGAAATGTGTTTCCACACGAGCGCTTGCCTTACACATCCTCCTTTTATATCACTTGCATACTTAGCACCTTCCTCTTGTCAATGCCCACCCCTTTTCCTTGTGAGGCCCAGACCCATTACCGACCTGCTTCCCTAACCCCTCCACCTCTCCTGGGCCAGGTGCCACAGAGAACCTGACCCTCCACGCCCGCCGACTCTGCCATTGTTTGCATGTGCCCTTCTGCTCAGACTGCCTTTGAGGAGGGCCTCCCATCACTTGGCCACAAAGCCTGGTTGAGGGAAGGATATAAAGGTCATTTGGTGGAATTTAAATTTTCAGCCAGTTGCCCAGGTGTGGCTTGGCCTTGGCATCGGCCGTGGCAAGCAAATCAGCCGTGTGGGCACAGCCAGCTCAGGCCTGGATCTGCAAGGAGAATGGTGTCTATCACCACACGTAGCACATGCCAAGCTCAGGCCCCAGGTGCTGGGCTTGCTGTGTACTGTGTACTGCACATGTACCTGTTCTTCTGTGTGCTTAATTCTCATCCACAGGACAAGTTGACAGGGCCTGAATGTGCAAAATGCTGGCCCTTGGAACTGAATCCTGCTAATGTGCATAAAGTTATAAATGGTTTTTATCAGTAACCTATTTCTGAAATTTAGGATATTTTGCATACATGTCAGAATTTGTGACTTCTCATTGAAAGGATTAAAAAAAAAAAAAAAACTTTGGCAGGCCTGGGCCTTTGGTCTTATCTAGTCATCATGACACTGAAGACTAGATAGTTCATGCAGGAGCCTGGGCCCTACCTGTAGTGCCTCTGTGGCTATTGAGTGTGTGACCCTAGGGCTGAAAACTTTGAGAAAGGCAGGGTACCTGCCATACATGCTATGACATGCTGTCTGTCCTTGTCCCCTGCTCCACAGCTTCACACAGGCCATGATGAGCCAGCCCAAGATGGAGGGCCTGGATAATCACGCCACCTACTTCCTGGGCCTTGCACTCCTGGGTGGGGGCATCGTATTTGTGCTGTCCAGCTTCTTTGCACTGGGGTTCACTGGGACCTTTCTAGGTAAGTGACCCTGGGCAGGTACACTGGGGTGCAGGGAGGAGCAGAGTCTGGTGATTGTCATTTGCTAGCTTTGATGTGCCTTGAGAAGCACTGGGAGACCCAGCTTGTCATGGTTAGGACAGATTCAGTTTTGCTAGCTCATTGGACTACAGGGCACCACGATGCTTCCTGGGAGATAAGAAAGTCCTAGTCCTGGTTGATGGGCCCCAGAGTGCTCTCCTGGGCCCAGCTCCACTTGAAGAAGGCCCTCAGCTCTTGTTTGCATGGAAGGGCAAGGTATTAGAGTGTAGCTGGGACTGAGGGCAGACAGGGGTAAGACCCTCCACCACAAGACCACTCTTGGGTTTGCTTAGCACACTTGGCTGCCAGGTGGTAGGATCTTGGCTATGGTAGGTACAGGCAGAGTTTGTACAGGTCTAGGGTGGGGTGAAGGGTAGAGAGATGTTATCTCCATCCTCCACTCCCTGGGGCTCTGGTGCTTTGGGCTGAGAACCTAAAGTGGTCTGCTCTGTCCAGAAACCTCAACTCATGACAACAGTCACTTCTGCCATCTTGACAGCAAGAGAGGGCAAGCTCAAGAGAGACTTCCACAGGGAAAGGGGACCTTCAGAATGTTGATGGAGGGAAGGTAGCAGCCCCATCTACAAAGGTGCCTGCTCCAGCTCCCAGGATGTCCCTGGGGCTAGCACAGCTACAGGAGAGCTGCCTCTGCACAGGGACCACCAAATTTGGTCCCTCCTGGCTTCTTATCATGCAAAGACCAGGCAAGTCTCTGGGCCTTAACTGCCCCCAGGGCCTCTGGTAGTCTTCAAAGCCCTGCTGTCACCTAGCCTCCCATGGTTCCAGCAAAGGCTCCTAAGAGCATCTATCTGCCACTGACACTTCAAGTACCATCCAGTCTGCTGGTTCAAGTGATAGTGAAGTCTGCACCGCATCCTGGATGTGCTGAAGAGCCTTCTGCTGTGACAGGACCCACACAAAACTAGCATACATATTGGCCTGGCCTCTGCTTGGGCCAGGCTGCCTAGCAGCAGACTTGGAGCTCCAGAGTGTGTGCTTAGGAATGACAATGCCATGAGGAACCAAGAAACATATGAGTTAGGCATCCTAATGTTGTCAGTAGCAGCTCAGTGCTTGCTGCTCAGGCAGGAGCTGCTAGCAGCCATCCTGAGAGAGTGAGGCCAGAGTGGGGAGAGGAGAAGCAGAGTGCGAGCTGGAGGAGGAGCAGGTCACAGTGGGGGCTTCAGGTGGTGATGCTGGAGAGCTGTGGCAGTTGGGACAGGGTTAGGGAGCAGATAGAGACCCTGATGGCTGCCTGAAGGCCCGAATCTTCCCAAGGTAGGAACCATGGAAAGGATCTCAGTGACAAAGAATTGGGGATGGGGAATGGTGGGGCCAAAACCAGAGGAGGGAGCCTCATGTAGAAACTGGTCCTCCTCACAGAGATGGGAGCAGGGAGCAGCAGGAGGGTCCCCCCATGACTTGTGGGTGGAAAAGGGGCTGTGGCCACCTAAGGAAGAGATGACGTACTGTCAAGTCCTGGAAGACAGGGTTAGCAGGGCTGAGGCATGGGGTGGGAGGGCTGCAGGCAGTAGGGGTGGAGAGCCAGGGGAGGAGCTTTGTGGAGGTACTCAGGTGTTGGAAGACAGACGGGGCACCCACTGTGGATGGTCAGGGCCAGCTGAGTGAGTCAGAGGGGTGCAGGCAGTGCTGACATGGCTTTTGGTAAAATGGCCTAGAAAGCAGAGGGCCCTGCAAGCTCTGGAAGTAGAGCAGAATGGTCCCTCTGGTGTGACTCAGCCTGAAGCAGGTTTCTGTGCCACCTACCGTCAGGCCCCACTGCCCCGCTTCCTGCTTCCTCCCTGTGGTCCCTGGCTAGCCTCTTGGACTCTTGTATCTTTTGTCCCTGACAATGACAACACCATTTCTACCAGATACCTCCTGCAGGGGCTCCCCTTGTTGAGCTGGCTGCCCTACTTTCTGCCTGGGATGGAGCTGCATTGTCTCTCTGGTCTGATGGGGGACAAAGGAGAGGCTGCTGGGAAAGACTGCCCTGGCCCAGTGGAGACGCTCACCATTAGAGACCTCAGCCAGATGCTTTGTTCTGTGAGAGTGACCTGGTTATGTGGATGGGTGACTGTCCATCTGGTGGTCTCCCCCCATGTCACCTCCCCTGGGCTGACCTCCAGAGTGACAGGAGGCATGCAGTGGGCAGGCTGGAGCCACAGCTGATCTGCCCTAGTTGCTGTGAGAAACACCATGAACAAAAGCAACTTGGGAAGGAAGGGTATAGTTGGCTTATATGTTACAGTCCATCACTGATGGAAGCCAAGGCCAGAAATTAAGGCAGGAATTCAGAGGCAGGAACTGAAGCAGAGACTATGGAGGAATGCTGCTTGCTGGCTTGCTTTCCATGGCTTGCTCAGCTACCTTTTTTTTTTTTTTTTTTTATACAACCCAGGATCACCTGCCCAGGGATGGCACCACCCACACTGAGCTGGGCCTTAACCCTCCCACATAAATCATTAATCAAGAAAATGCCCTACAACCATGTCCATAAGCTAAGCTCATGGAGACAATTTCTTAATTAAGGTTCCCTCCTCCCAGGTGACTCTAGTTTGTGTCACGCTAACAGAGCTAATCAGTTCACACCCTAGCATCTGGCACCCCAAGAGGACTATTGAGGCTTAGGAGGTAAAAGGGAGAGGAGGGAAGAACCAGGCAGATAAGAGAGGACTGGCACTGAAGGTACTGATGGGCAGGGCCTCTGAAGGAGGGAGGAAGGCTTAGGAGGGAGCTCTGCACAGACAGAGTAAGGCTTCTCAAGAAAGGGACAGGCAGACACAGGGGCACCTGGTGGGGAGAAGGGGGAGCCCAGTGGCTGAGGCTCTGGAGAAGACCGAGCTGGGAAGCTCAGTGTCCAGCTCACTCACGGAGCTGGTGGGAAGGCTCTGATCCTGTAGCTGTGGGCTCTGATCCCACCACTGACTGGGAGCTTCTTGGGGCACAGGACCCCACCTCCCATGCAAATCTTCCAAGGCTCACTGGGGATTTCCTTCAGTAATAGTGCGGCCAAGGACACAGATGGCTGAGTCACCCTCACATCCTATCCTGTCTCATCCACAGGTGACTACTTTGGGATCCTCAAGGAGGCCAGAGTGACCACATTTCCCTTCAATGTGCTAGATAACCCCATGTACTGGGGGAGTACAGCCAACTACCTAGGCTGGGCACTTATGTGAGTACTTGGTACCCTCAGAACCCCTAGGGGTCCAGACCCAAACTGAGCCCTCTTCTACCCTCTCATCCTGCCACCTCCTGATCTCCCAGAGCACATAGTTCCTCTCCCAGGCTGCATACATGTTTTCCCTTCTGACTGGAACCTGACTGCATCCATCCCTAGTCCAGTCTTCCAGACCCAACTGATGGTGTCCCCTCCTCCAGAAAGTCCTTCCTGCCTCCTCTGTGCTTCTAGTGCCCTGTGCTGGAGCCTGTTTCCTCTCTTACAGCAGGGTTGTATACATGTCTCTCTGTATCACCCAGTAGTGCCCAGTGCTCAAGAGTGAAGGTCACTCCAATCTCTGAGTGGCCAGGTCAGGGTTCTGAGGCCTGTAACAGCTGTGACATATGACAGCTGCCTCCAGAGGGTCCTGATGTGCAGTGCTAAGAGGCCCAGCATAGTGGGATGGAGCCTTCATCTGAGGGCTTATTAGAGATACACTGTTACTTGGCAGCAGACAGTGACCCAGCAGGCCTCCCACAGCCTGACTGACTCCTGCTTTTCAAGTCTCACAGGGCAAGGGATTTCTAGGGATCCAAGATTGACACAGGCCCTCGGACCCTGCTTTCTCCAGTCCTCCACCTCCCCAGTCCTACAACAAGGAGTGGAGGAACCTGGGCTCTGCTCTCCTTGACTCTGGGCTGAGTGTGATCATTTGCCAGTGGGACTGTCTTGTCTACCCAGGGTTGTTAGGCAGTCAAGTTGGACCAAGGTGATGGTAAGTGGCCAGATTTTCATGGAGATGGGGGGTGTCAGGGAACCAGCTGATAAGACTGTTCATGTCATGTCATCATCTCCTAGCAGGTCTTTGAACTTGCATTAACCATGGACCTGGTGCAGCTGCCACCAGGAGGCAGGAGGCAGGAGGAGGGTTGTTTGTCTACAATACCTAACTCCTGCTGGGAGCAGGCTTCCTAGAGCCCTTGGGATCACTGTTACCACCCCAGTATCTTAGATCAAGGCAGGGGAAGTTCTTTCAGGGTCTCCCATAAGCCTTTGACTGGGGTCAGCCACATCAGTGACTGTTGTAGGCAATTGAAGACTTGCTTTATTTAGGAATTGTGACAGAAAGTCAAGGCCAATGAGTCCATCCTTTCCCATGACAGGTGGGGAAACTGAGGCTGAAGACTGAGTTCACCTCAGGTCATAGAGGAAATCTGGGGCAGAGATGGTCTTGGTGCTTAAGTTCCTGGCTCCAAAGCATATCCCCCTTCAGCTCTGCTTGCCTTTTGTGTAATAGTGAATTGTGGGGTCATGCTCACAACCACCAAGCCCAAGGTTTCATTCATCAGCCATCTTCCAAGGTCTTCCCTGACCCACAGATCCTCATGTGGCCAGAGCCACAGCTGAACCCTGGCTGGGGACAAAGTGCTTATTTAGCCAGGAAGGAGAGGAAAACATCATGGTCATAGTCCCGCTCAGGTCAGGACACAGACATCAAGCTCCAAGTTGAAAGATACAGCAAGGACAAAATCCTAGTTTAGAGCCCAGCTAAACTTTGGGAGGTGGCGGGGAAGGGGGGGGGTCACAAATTGAGACATGAGAGTTGAGGGGGAAGTTCAGCTCAGGGCCTGGGGGCAATGGCAGAGGTGGTAGCCTGAGTGTAAGAGCAGATGAGCCCTTCAGATGTTCTGTGCTGTGCAGTAGAGGGTCCTGTGTCCCTGCCCCTCCCAGACAGACACACGGACACACTAGCCAAAGTGAGGCCTAAGTGGGAAATAGGGAGTGAGCAAGGCAGAGGGTCCTGAGGAGACACACATTCTTGAGCCCATTGCCCTTGGGTGGCTGGATGTAGGTTCTCCCTATAACCTGAGGCCTGTTCCTGTCCTTTTTGGTTCATTCCCTTCCTGCTGAGATGGATGCAGCAGCCCAGGGCCTGCAGGAGCCAGTGGAGCCAGAAGTAACCATAGAAATAGCCTGGGGGGCAGCTCGGCAGCAGCTATTTCTGGAAACCTGAGGCAGATAATGCTCAGGTTCCTCTCTGCTGTCATTAACAGGCTGTCTGCATTCATTGGCAGAGTGAGGTCAGAGACTGGTCACCTGCAGAGAGCCATGACAGATATGCTGTGTACATTCTGCCAAGGACTTCTGTCCTCCAGGCTGTAACTGCCTAGGTGCTGGAAGAACAGCTCATGGACTAGGGCAGTGGCAGAGGTGGTAGCTGGACCGCAAGGGTGGGTGGGCCTGAGTTCTGTCCTGTGCAATGGAGGGGTCCTATGCCCCTGCCCTTGCCAGACAGATTATGGACAGACTGGCCAGCATGAGGTCCAAGTGGCCATTAGGGAGTGAGCATGGCAGAGGGCCATGTGAGACTGCTGGCTCTGAGGGGGAAGGTCTTGCTGTGAGAAGATCCTTACCACAAGCCAGGGCCACTCTGGATGGTGGCTATGGGCTGCTCCTCTGTATGGTCCAGAGCTCAGATGGCAGAACTTACCATCAGGCCATGTGCTCATGGAAGCCCTAGGTTGGTTTTTTACATAGACTTCTGTTCTAAGAACACTGTCTGGTGGGCAGTGGAAATGTTCCCTATCCTGAGCCTCGGTCCCAGCAGGCTAAGAAGCAGGGACTACCTGAAAAGGTGTCCCTCATCCCCTCCTGTCTCCGTGAACCTCTAGAAAATCAGGGCCACCTCCAGGCTTAGCTCATCCCGAGTGATCCCAGCATCAGCCCAGGACCAACCCACTATGTTGCAGGAGTGTCTAAGTTCTACCAACGGATGGTATGTCTGTCTGCAGGCACGCCAGTCCCACAGGCCTGCTGCTAACGGTGCTGGTGGCACTCGTCTACGTGGTGGCTCTCCTGTATGAGGAGTGAGTAGAGCTGTGGTGGAGTGTGGGAGATGGATGTGATGGCCAGGTTAGACCAAGCCTATCTTCAGAACTGCTTCATGTGGCTTGGCAAGCTTCACCAGGCTGGGGTGGGGAGGGACACTGGTACCTGAGACCTAGGCAGGCAAGCAGGTGGCCCTGGTCCCTCCAGGCCCCTCTTGCTCTTTGAAGCCTCTGGGGAAGTTCTGGGAGACAGTGGGAGTGTGGGTCCTATCCTTACTGGTGGGGCAGGTTCTGGTGCTGGGGTAGTGTCCCAGAGCCGCCCACTGGAGCCTTTTCCTGCCCACAGGCCCTTCACTGCTGAGATCTACCGACAGAAAGCCACCAAGTTACACAAAAGGAGCTGACAGGGCCATGGGGGAATCTGTGGAAAGCTGGACTGTCCTCCTGGCTGCCCTGAGCATCAACTGTTCTTGGGGAGAGCAGCATTGGCCACTATACCTGTGCCTTGGAAACCAGTCATGGATACCCCAGGCATTATGCTGTGTGACCACTGAGCCTCCCATCCCCACCATGCCCTTACACATTAATAAAGACATTGTGACCTCAGCACCTCTGGGCCCCTTTTCATCTGGTCCCTGGAGGGAGGACAGGGGATGGGCTCTAGGCTGTAGGAAGCCTGGGCAGGGCAGGGGGAACTACACCCTTGAGGACTTCTGGGCCAGCTTGGTTTGGCCCTTTCTTTCCAATGCAGCCTCCCAGGGCTGTCTGGGATTTACAGAATACTGTCTCTCAAAAGACCTCAGCAACAGAACTGGTTGCAGCCACAGGCTTTCCTGGGCAGCAGACACCTTGGGTCACCTGCCATCCATACCCCAGCACTTGTAGGACATGCCCTTGCTGCCAGGGAACCCAGTTAACATCCACCAACCCAAGAATGGAGGTCTAACAGGTTAATTGACACTGTCATTCTACTAAGGCAGGACATAGTGGATACGCACTGTGTCCATCTGAGCTGGCTAAAATTCAGCTGGAGAACTGAAGAGCTGGAAAGGGCACAAATGACCAAGAAGTGTGGTCAGAAGTTGACATTGGGGCATCAGAGGGGACCAAAGGATAGTCTTCCTCTGCTCCTTCTGGCACTGTGTGGCTATTAGCAACTGGGCCCACCTTGACCCCCAGGACTCCAGGTTCCTTATGGCTTTGGGGTACCCAAGCGTGCTGGACTTTGGGGTGATTGTTCCAATTTACCAGAGACCCTCATCCCTTTAATCTCAGTTGCATTCCTTTGTCAGAGTTCCTCACTGGTCCAGAAAGCCTTGTGAGATTTGGGAGTCCAAGTGATCAGCCTAAGCCCATCCCAGTCCAAGGCTATGCAGACTCGGGGGCTCATAGGACAGTGTCTAAGTGCTACCCCCAAATGACATACTGTTGTTGTCACCCAGAACCCTGGCCAAGGTTTGCATGGCTTTTGCAAGTGCCCTGTGCACAGATTTCCTGGCTCACATTTCCAGACCCTCTGAAGAGGCCTGGGCTTTCCCTCCTAAGCTAAGCCCCAGGCCATAGCATCACGTGGAGTCCCAGGTTAGGCTGACAAGGATGACACTTTGTGTGTATGTGTGTGTGTGTGTGTGTGTGTGTGTGTGTGTGTGTGTGTGTGTGTGTGTGTGTGTGTGTGAGTGAGTGTGGCCTCAGAGTTTTGTTGCCCTGGGCCCTTGACAGAGTCTAGGGAGTCATCCTGAGCCCCACCCCTCCCTCATACAGTTTTGGTGGGTGGAAGGTGCTGAGACCTCTCTACCTGTGTCCTCACTGTAGGTAGTTCCCATACAGTTCCTATCCCACAGCCCCAGCAGATGTCCTGGTATGACTGGGCCAGAGAAACATTGGTACCAATGGAGTAGAGATGGTTCCATTTGCCAATGCTGTCCCCTTATCCAGTCCTTTGCACCGAGGGAGGATCAACTCTGATCACTTGTGTCCCTATATGTATCTACTGGCTTAGTTGGCAGGCTGTGGGTATGGGCAGAAGAGGCAGCTCCAGCTCTCTGACAACTGGGTAGAGACAACAGCCAAGGCAGACATGGAGGTGACATGATTTCAGAGTTAAGAGGGGACTGCAGAGGGCTCTGGGGAGTGGAATGAAACCTACATTTTTTTCCCCTGAGGACAGAGAGCCATATGTGTCCTCATCACACACTCAGCAGGACTGGGTACATGTGTCTGAACCCCAGTGTGTCTGTCAAAATCCAGAAGGAGACAGAAAGGGGGTGGAGCCTGCTGGAGGCTCAAAGGCAGAGGTGGATTGGTAGCCAGAGAGCTGGGACTGCCTCCTGGTTAGTTGGCCCTGTTGCTTTGAGCCCAGGCCAAGACAGTTCATCGTGGTGGGAGCACATAGTAGGACAAGCTGCTCACCCGATGGCCAAGAAGTAAATGGAAGATGAGAAGAGCTGGGTCCTATAGTCAAATTCAAAGGCACACCCACAATACCCTAAAAGCCACCCGCCATGCCCCACCTCTTCCAGGCTCTTCCACTCCCCAAGAGCACATTTTGGGGACCCAGACTTCCAACTCCAGACTCTTGACAAGTGATCATATTCGGTGAGGTTCTTGCTGGTGAAGACTGCAGAGTCCTAGAGTGGCCCTAGGGCATCGCATGAGAAGATCTCATCCTGATTCCCTTCCCTGCTGCTCTTCTAATGAAGCCCTAGACCCGTTAGACTGCAGTCCTACCTACACTATACCCTCTCTTAACCATGACTCCCAGAGGGAGGTCCCACCTCTGAACTACACAGGTGCCTAAGTTTTGTTCTCTGACACCTTCTGAAACCTCCAGTTTCAGTTCTTTGGTGGAGGCACTCAAGCCAAAGTAGACCCCTTTCCTGTTTATTGTGTGTAGACTATGTCTAATTTATCCAGTCAGCGGTGAACACTGTGTGATTCTCACTTCAGGACTATTGTGGTTAACACTCCATGTGAACACTTGTGTATATCTTTACACATATAGATGTTTGCATTTCTTTTTGTTTATATGCTTAGGAATGGAGTTGCTAGGTCACAAATAACATATGCTTGGTAGTGTGAGTCACCTCTCGACAGTTTATGGTGTCTTCATCATTTTACACTCTTTCAACGATCATCTTTTCTGACATGGGGTCTCTCTGTGTAGTCTTTCTCGAGGTAGTAGGGATTGAATCCAGGGTCTTGTTCCCATCTCTCCGATGTGTGGTCGGATGGTACTCCTCTGATGGGATGGCATTGAAATTGAGAGCAGCAAGCAAAAGGAAACAGTGATGGCCAGTTCCTCCAGGCAGCAGGAGTGATGTGTGCCAAGGCCCAGAGCTCTAGAGTGCTGAGCCATGAGCAGTGACCATGAGTACCTGGCACTTGGAAGGTGCTGGGCTATGGCACTCAAGTTTCACCAAACCCTAGGCTACCAGTGTTGCTGGATTTTCTTGTCCCGTTAGGTCCCATCGCCCTTCTCAGTCCCAAATAAGCACACAAAGACTTATACTAATTATAAATCTATTGACCGATGACTAGGGCTTCTTATTGGCTAGCTCTATCTTAATTATTATAACTACTAATCTATGTATTTCTACATGGTCTTGGCTTACCAGAGAATGTCCCAACCTGTTACTCCTTTGGTGGCCTACATGGCATCTGTCCTGGCAGGTTTCCTCTGCCTACCTTTCCCAGAATTCTCCTCATCTCCTAGTCCCGCCTATCTTCCTGCCTTATTGGCCAACAGTATTTTATTCATCCAACCAATAAGAGAAACATATATACAGAAGGACATCCCCATCATATCAGTCCTGCCTAAAGGCTTGAAGACAGAATTTCCCTTGTTGGGTGGGAAGTCAAAGAGTCCCTTTCCTGCCTGACCCTCTACCACACACATCATTTTGTTTTAGCCTCTGAAGGATCCTGAAAGCTGCTGTGTGAGGCTATAGGAAGGTTGGGGAAAGCAGGGGCTAGCTTGCCAGATAGTAGGACTGTGGCAATGGGGAGGAAGTGGTGGGGCTGAGTTGGGGAGGGATATTGTGTACCCCACTTCTCTTTCATAGCCAAGGTCTTCCTGCTTTGGTAGCAGAGATGTGGGTGACCAACACTGGTGGCAGATGAGAAAGTGACAGCACTGGGGTCAAGGGTGTATCAGTTCCTGGCTCTTGCCCTGCCCCCTCCAAGTGTGGGGAGCACTAGAGAAGAAAGGAAGGGCACCTGTAGGGTGAGAAGAAAGATCCAGTCCTAGCTCCCTCCTAGCGCTCCCAGACAGAGACTGGCCCTGAGTCCTTACTGCAGGTACCATGCAGGCATGCCTTCTTTGCTGCCATTGGCCTCCTGGAGGGTCTTGCTTTGGACTCTTGCTGGAATCTTACATCTGTCTCAGAGCCTGAGGGGTCACTAAAGCTGTCTTGTCCGGGGCACCAGTGTCTTGTGACTGGATACTTGATAGCAGAGACTGTATGAACTTGTTGCCCAAGGAATGGAGTCTGCATCATAAAGCATTTTGGGTAAATGAGCCTCAAAGTTGTCCGGAAACCACTGTCAGCTTGCATCTTAGAAAGGACTGAGTGTGATGTCAGGCCAGCCTTGTTATGGACTGTGGAGGGAGAGGAGGCTATGAATCTAAGCTGAGCCTTGGTCCTCTGGATGTCTGTGGGTAGAGCTGGACAAGATCTTTGACCTTGCCACCATAGTAAGTCCTTTGGATCTTACTTGGACTGGAGACCCAGGGAAATGGTGACATTGGCTCCCAGCATACCGAGTCAGAGCCCCAGCCTCCCACACAATGCCTTCTGAAGGAAAAGGAAAAGGACCCCCAGTCTGTGGTGAGCAGCCCTCGCTTGGAACCTTGAATGGCCCTTTCCTGCAGTGAACACCCTGTGCTAGTTAACTGTCCATAGCAGTCCTGTGTTTGGCTTGGGCTCAAGTTTTCACAGATGAGTACAGACAGCCCAGATGGAGAAGGAGGGAGCATCAGTGGGGGCAAGAACCAAGAGTGGTGAAGGACTCTCACCCCACCTGGCCTGTCCTAGATCTAGCTGATGAGGCCCTGGTTACTCAATTGATATGGATGTTGAAGAGGCCTGGGAGGGAAGGGGGTGAATATGAATATCCCACTAGGCTGAAACGGGCCAGACAATTCCAACAGCCTCTACAGTGGGCACTGTTGTGGGGGACACAAGCAGAGGTGAGGCTGGGACAATTGAGAGCCCAAGTCCCAGGCCTCCTTGGTAGGTAAGCAGCTTGCTTCCCTGTGCTTCATTAGCATCTTCATCTGTAAAGTACAGAGAGTACAGAGTGCTGCTTCTGCCCTCCAGCACTGTCTCCAGGGAGGGCGTTATTATCACAGGACCAGAACCACCAAACCAACACCCCTGGGCTCTGTGACCCCTGGGCAGGATGGCTGCTGCTGCTCTACAGAGGCTAGGCTTCTACTGAGATCTTGGGTCACAAGGAAGAGATGAAACCTTGAGGGCACTATGCAAATATCTCAATAGGTGGGAATGACTTAGCCCTGCCCGTGGAGCACCAAGACTGCCTGGTTGGGTGAGTGGCATTTGTCAGCTGGTGGGTTTCTGGTCTTCTCCTAATCAGACAAGGTCAAAGCAGAATGAAAACACAGCTTGACTTTGTCATCACCAGTTACAAGCAGCAGACACATCCAATTTCTCCCCAAGCATTACTCAGTCCTGGTTACTGATCAACCTGCTGCTGCCTTCCTCCTTGAGCAGCCTCCCTGGTTCTATACACTTTTATTGTTCTGACCAGGACCTGGTCTTGGAAAGTGTTTGCACTTTTAATTTCACAATCAAGGAACTGGTGCCATCTTCCAAAAAGGGAAACTGAGCTACGGAGAAGGCTGTGCTCTCAGACCTCCTCTGAGACTGGAGAAGGCTGTGCTCTCAGGCCTCCTCTGAGACTTTTGGCCCCACTCAGCTCACTCAGTGCAAAATGAGATAATTGGCCCACAAGAGGGAAAAAGTCAAAAAGCCATAGGAAACTGTAGGGGACGCTGGCCTAGGACTGATTCTTTTTTTTTTTAAAGGGCGTGTCTCTATGTTAGGGGCAGAGGATAGTAGCTGTGCCTTACTGAGGTCCCCACAGACCCGATTGTCTTTAATTGGGAGAAGAGAGCACGGGAGTGGGGGTCGGTTTCAATTGGCTCCCCGCCTTACACTTTACAGTCCTTCTGGCCTGGCCACAACCTCTCAACGCGCCCGCGGGGCTCCCTGCTTCCCTCTGGTGGCAGAAGCTCAAAGCGCGGACTTTAGCGCAGGAAACCCCAAAACACCGAACACAAAGCCCCTAAAGGCAGCACGGGCCTGGGGACCTGAGGGGCTGGCTCTGGGAAAATGCCCAGCAAACCTGTTGTTATCACCGGATTGTATTTTCTGGGAAACTGAGGTCCAAGGAAAGTGAGTGTCCGCGCAATGGTGTTGAGAGAATGGGGATCCCAGGTGTCAGTCACAGGCACACCAGGACCCCTGCGGCCGTACCGGATCCTGGCATGGCGGTAGTTTGGACTTAGTTTTTCTTCCAGCGCACGCACGTAGGGCTGGAGCAGAGCCGCGGGCTCCAAGGCGGAGGTCGCTGCATCTGGGAGGAGCAGGGCGTGCCCGGGGGCGGGACATGACGCACCTTGGCGGGGAGGCGCCAGCCCGGGAGCTTCCGCACGCTGCATATAAGGGCGGTGTGGAGCGCGGAAAGCCAGAGCCTGCTGTCCCCAACAGCCCAGCTACGCTCGAGCGGTCCCGAAGCCGAAGCCAAGTCCTTCCGCCACTCCCGAGCCTCTACCTTTTCTCGGCTCCGATTCTGCCCCCGGGGCCCCGTTGCCCAATGAAACTGGCCGCGATGATCAAGAAGATGTGCCCGAGCGACTCTGAGCTGAGTATCCCTGCCAAGAACTGCTACCGGATGGTCATCCTCGGCTCATCCAAAGTGGGCAAGACTGCCATCGTGTCGCGCTTCCTCACGGGCCGCTTCGAGGACGCCTACACTCCTACCATCGAGGACTTCCACCGCAAGTTTTACTCGATCCGCGGCGAGGTCTATCAGTTGGACATTCTGGACACGTCCGGCAATCATCCGTTCCCCGCCATGCGGCGCCTCTCCATCCTCACAGGTGAGTGGGGGGCCGGAGTCGGGGGTCTGTGTGTTTGTGTGTGTGTGTGTGCGCGCGCGCGCGTTGGTGTGTCGCACATGGGGCCGCGGGCGTGCATCGTCCCACTCCTAACAACTGCCCTCACCTTTCCTACTCGTTCCCCTATAGGAGACGTTTTCATTCTGGTGTTCAGCTTGGACAATCGAGACTCATTCGAGGAGGTGCAAAGGCTCAAACAGCAGATTCTAGACACCAAGTCTTGCCTCAAGAACAAAACCAAAGAGAATGTGGACGTGCCTCTGGTCATTTGCGGTAACAAAGGGGACCGGGACTTCTACCGAGAAGTGGAGCAGCGCGAGATTGAACAGCTGGTAGGCGACGACCCTCAGCGTTGTGCCTATTTCGAGATCTCAGCCAAGAAGAACAGCAGCCTGGACCAGATGTTCCGTGCGCTCTTTGCTATGGCCAAGCTGCCGAGCGAGATGAGCCCCGACTTGCACCGCAAAGTGTCTGTGCAGTACTGTGACGTGCTGCACAAAAAGGCTCTGAGGAACAAGAAGCTTCTGCGTGCGGGCAGCGGCGGCGGCGGCGACCCCGGAGACGCCTTTGGAATCTTGGCGCCCTTTGCGCGCAGACCCAGCGTGCACAGCGACCTCATGTACATTCGTGAAAAGACCAGTGTCGGCAGTCAGGCCAAAGACAAGGAGCGCTGTGTCATCAGTTAGGAGCCCCCAGCGTCGGCCACACAACCTGAGGACCTTTTTTGTTTAAAAGTCAAATCGGATTCCTGGGCTAGCCTGCGCTCTCCGTGCCACGAGGCCTCCGTGCCAATTGGCCTCCTCCCTCGCTTCTTGCGACCCAGCCCTGAGCACAGGGAGACCATTAAGGGACAGTCATCTGTTGTGAAAGGAAAGAGAACTGGCTAAGACTGGACTCTCTCGACACTGATACCCCCCGCTGGTGCCTGCCCTCACTTTTGGGATGCCAGGGCCCAGCAGAGAAGTACTTTGCGTTTTTTCTCAAAGACCTGAGAACGAGAGTGTGTAAAGTTCGTCAGCCTGTGAGACTTCAAGTAACTAATTGTCCTGCCTGCTGGAGGGCCAGGACCAACAAGGCATTATCTTGTCTGTGATTGGTGTTGCCATGACAGCTGCCAGCCACTTCAGTCCTCTGCAAACTGGAAACTTTGGCGAGAGGTGGGGGGGTTCAATCATAGGCAAGAGACTTGTTTACATGTATGTGTGTGGAATTGCTCAAAAGAAAAAAACCATAAAACTTGCACTTTAATTTAGTTCCAGTGTCAACATGACATGAACAAAGTATTGTGTGAGGTCTTTATTATTTTTTTATTTAAAATAAAATAATTAAAAAATGAAAACAAGGTTTTCTTTGCTCTTGCTTTTAGGGAGTTGGGTTCCTGCCTTAGTGGCAGTAGCCAAGCAGAACTGGGGGGGTGGGGGGGACCTTGCCTTCTGAAAACAGCCTCCCAGCTTCCAAGTGGGACATGCTCTAGACCTTTCTGGCTTTTTCTGTCCATCCTTTACCTATCCTCCTGGCCTGTCACAGAGGGCCTCATTTCTAAAGATATAGTGTCCTTCCCCACTGCCCCATCTGTTACTCAATTGTGGCAGGCTATAGAAAGCAGTCAGTCTTGAAACTCTTACCTTGATTACCACAAATAAGGAGCCTGAGAGTTGTATCTGGGAAGATGCCAGTACTAGATGTTTATCCCCTGCCCCAGGATCCAGCAAAGTGCTGATAGCTTCCCGTATAGCCCCCAGAAGCACTCACCAGGTGAGGCCCATCTCCTCTGCACTTTGCTGTCTCCCTCTGTGGCCAAGGGATCATGGCTTGTGGCCCAGATCTCACCATTCCTGTCAACTTGGGGCAGGCCTCACCTTCCAAGCCTCTAATCTCTAATTCTTCAGCTGAGAAACAGAGGCACTCTGTGTGTGTGTGGGGGGGGGGAGGGGTGTTCATGATAGTATCTCAGGATCAGCACAACTGCTGTACCCATGAACCAAGTATCTGGTGGTTTTCAAGAGGGTCTTGAGCTTCAAGGGATGTTCAAGATTGTCCTGGGGGTAGGACTTCAATCCTGCTTTAGGAAGGGCCACTTCCAAGGAACTGTGCCTCTCAAATCACAGAAAGGCATTCACTTCTCAACAATGGATGGCTGGGTTGCCCAGGGTCCCCTGCAGGAGACATGCAGGCTTTTATGCAGTTTAATGGGTACACATGCTGGGTGGGGGAAGGAGCACAGAGAACATTTTGCCTCTACACTGCCTAACCAACACTCCCTTCTAATTTTTTATTATAAAACCTGCACTCCCAGGGTTTGACTCCTAGCACTGTTGAAAAAAAAAAGACAGTAGGCAAACCCTGTATCCTGAGAGTAGAGCACACTTTTAATTCCGTATCTGCAAATGTGACAGGTCAGCACACTGGAGCAAAGAAGATTCCATCCCCTTTGGCCCTCTAAGGAGCCTTCTGTCTCTGCCTAGCAGGAGGATCTGAAGCTCCTGCATCTCAAACTCAGAGCCCACTTTTCTGTCCAAACCACTGGAACTCAACACCCTCTTTCACACATCCCAGGCCCAACTGTGAGGCATCTTGGATAGACAATGCCACCAGAACCCCTGCTAAAAACGTTCCCAGCCAGTACTCCTGCCAACAAGGCCAGCTGGCAGGCACCTGCTAAGTCTTACACTGGTCAGCCCAGACCGTGCCCATTTCAAGATCTAAACAATACTGGGTACTTCCCACCTTACTCCTGAGAGGACGAAGGGCCACCCTGCCCTCAGTGTGACAGTCCCACGTGGGACTAGCAGAGCACACTCTACAACTAGCACACAGCTATAGAACCTCCAGGCTTAGCTACCCCTGCCCTACAGACCTGACTCTCACGACACACACACCTGGCTGAGGAACCACCCTGATTACCCCTTCCAGCCACTCTGCTCTAAACCAGAAGTGTGCAGGGACCATGTGCAGGGTAGCAAATATGGCTGACTCCCTGGTTAGAGAGGAGATGACGAGGTAAGCCAGGGCCTATGAATCAGGGCAGAGCTGCTTGCTCAACAGCCTTTTTGAGCCAGCGTGGGAAGGACAAAAGGCCCCAGGCAAGCAGTGCTTTGGCTATTCTGAGCACTGCCTGGAGTGATGGAGATAAAGGGAGCAAGAGCCTATAAGGCTAGTGTGCAGGAGGCTGGAAACTGGAGTTGGTGGCTGGCTGGCAGGGCTCTGGGATGACGCCCCCGAGATACAGTTTCATTCAGTAGCTCAAACAAAAAAGGAAGTGAACAGTTTTGGGGGAGAAGCCACCCACCCTCTGGCCTTTCAAAACAATGTTCACACTCTCCCAGCCTTCTTTAAAAATTATATTAAATCCATGCCATCTGAGTGCAGGTCTAATTTATCCCATGAATTCTATGCAAATGCTTCATGAAACTGCTGTTAACAGGAACAGTATGTACCAGATATGCACTGATGATATGGGGAGTGGGAGGAGCCAAAGGAAAGAAGGGAACAGCCACCTCCTCTCCTTCTGTGCCCTCCAGATCTGTTGATGGGACCAGAGCGTAGCTAATCAAGGCTGAGTACAGCCACTGAGGCCCCACAACAGCCATATGTGGCCTCCCAGTTTAGAGCTGGGCTCCCAAGGAGATGGACAGCACAGGTGTGAAGTTCTCAGTTCTTTGGCAGCTGTCCTGGGAGTTGGTCCTACTCCTTGGGGATCTCAAACATGCAGAGGCTCTTGTACTTCTGCAGAAGCTCATTCTTGGTCCTGACTTGCTCCCGGAGGCTGTGAAGCTGCTGCTGTTGCTGCTCAGGACTCATGTGGATGCCAGGCATGGTGCCTATGAGCTTCCGCATCTCCTGGAACTTTGTTTTGAGAGCATTCAGGTCCTGGTGGAGATCTGGGCTGTCCTTGTCCATGCTATGGGCAGCAAGGGGTGGGGGGTAGAAGGCAGTCAGTTAGCAGGTGCAGCTCATCTCTACAATGGCTTCCTTTGATACTCTCTGATACCTTTCAGAATGTTGTTTGACATGTCTGTCCCCTGACTAGGTTGCCTATCCCAAAAGACAGGGTTTGGTCTTTTTGTTTATTTTGGTTTTTTTCCTTAGCTTTAAGTTAGACCATAAAAACATTCCCTTGACTAGCACACTTGACAAATCAGATACTTATACTCTTGCTCCCCTGAGGGCAAGGACTGAGCTTGCTTCATCACAGGTGTCTCGCTGGTCTGGCCCTATACATAGAACACTATGCTCAAGAACTAATTGTGGATAAGAACGCTTGTACAAGTATGACAACTTGAGTTTGGAGCCTTACCGCCCATGTAAAAGCAGGGGCACAAGTGTCTATAAGCCCAGCTCAGGTAGGGGTGGGGTGCATAAAGAGGCAGATCCCAGAAGCCAATGAGCCAAAATAGCAAGCCTCAGTTCTATGCAAGGGAATACAGTGAAGAGTGATACAGCAAGGCACCCCAAGTACCCTCTTGTAGCCTCCCTACCACACACATGCACATACAATATACAAATTAAGTTTTCAAAACACCACCTGTCAAAAGAGTGAATGCCTGGAAAGCATGGCCACAGCCATGCTAAATGAATACACCATTACCAATCACCAGCAGATCACTACCCAAAACAAAAAACAAACTTGATGGCATACTCCACTCCACCTGATCTAAGCCATTTCTAGGCCAACCAGGAGACTCTGAGCTAGCAGGACCTTCATTTCACTGAGGTATGGTACTGGGTTAGACTTTAGTTAACATAAAAATGAATTCCCATAGAGCTAGTCATGAATTTAACTCAGCTACAAGTCACTGAAATTCTTCAACAGACATATGCTCTCTTCTACCATGATTCTGCAAATGCCTTCTTCTGGGTCAAGTCCATTTTGAAGGCAGATCATTCATGTCCTTTCACAGCTGTGATCCACTGCAAAAATCCCCACTCCTGACAACAAACCAAAAGCAAAAGAATAAAGATCCTAAGATCAGCTGGGCGGTGGTGGCGCATACCCTTGGTCCCAGCATTTGGGAGACAGAGGCAGATGGATCTCTGTGAGTTCAAGGACAGCTTGGTCTACAAAGCAAGTCTCAATACAGCCAGAGTCGTTACACAGAGAAGCCAAGTCTTGAAAAAGTAACTCCTCCCAAAAGAAAACCCTGAGAAAAAAAGGAATCACTGTCTGGAAGCCAGGAAGCATAAGCTTTGGAACAAGCCCCAGCTCAGAGCACAGACACTGAAGACTGCCACTGATCAGGTGTCAGAATTTAAAATAGGAGGCTGGAGAGATGGCTCAGAGGTTAAGAGCACTGGTTGCTCATCCAGAGGTCCTGAGTTCAATTCCCAGAAACCACATGGTGGCTCACAACTATCTGTAACGTTATCTGGTATTCTCTTCTGATCTGCAGGCAAACATACAGGTGGAACGCTGTATATGTAATAAATAAAACTTTTTTAAAGAAAGAAAACTGGCTCACAACACAAGTTTAGAAGTTAGAGTAAAAAACAAACAACAACAAAACCCACAAAATTAAAACATGGAGGGAGGTTTATAATAATATAGTTCTTGAAGCAAACCTAACCAGTCCCAAAGAAGCTGGAATTTAGAAAGCAAAGTGTGGGCCATGTGTAAGATGCTCACTTCTGAAACCCTCCAAACTCCAGACACTGTTCTTTACCAGGTGAACTTTGGCAGGGGGAGTGGGGAGACTTCAAACCATAGGGAAAGGTGCCTGGAGGCCTTGGGCTGCAGGCCTCAGGCTGTTCACCTGCCCTAGTTGGTAGTGGTAAATAGCACAGAAGTCCTGGGGTGAGGAAAACACTCTATTTGGGAACCTGTTATGCCAGCATGACTATGAAATCCCCAGGCCTAAAGAAAAGGGTCAGGCTTGATAGTGAGGGAATAAAAGTCGAAAGCTCTAAATGGGCCTGCCTTTGTGCTCAACGTTAGTCACCATCCAACTTTAGAAGGGAAAAAGAGAGAGACTAGGTCAGGAACGATGGAAACCATACAAACAAAGACAAAGTTAGAGCACCATGGTTCCGTCTACAGTGCCTTCTTAAAGAGTGGGCAGAAATCCTATGGCCACGGGGGCATGAAGAGCAGAGCATCCTCCTAGCAGCCATCATAGGCATTCAGGCACGAGTCCCAGACTCTTGAACAAAAGCCTAGGAATGATGGGTGCATCTAAGAACATGTCCTGATTTCCCCCAATTTCTTTTTTGCACAGAAGCAAACTGGCAACAAGTGAGCAGTGTGTACTCCAGCAAGGCAGAAACAAGGGGAGGCCATGGGTCAGCAGGCCAGCCTCCTCTCAAACCCCACAGTCACTCTCCTCACCTTTGGGTAACTTCACCTAGCTGCCTACATCGACCCCCATTAAACTTCTGTCCTCCTCAGAAGCATGTCCCACCTGCTAATCAGCCCTGGGACTAGGGCCCCTCGGTCCTCTCTATCCACAGCCTTTCCTACCTCTAGTCAGACTCCAGGGGCTTTCTTGGCCCCAGATCAAATGTTCCTCTTAAATATTAGTACATGTTGGAGGGGAGATAGATAGATCTATCAAAGTGATAGATATCAAGGCTTAGAAAAGGGAAGACCTTTTAGTCCCAAGTCTCAGAGAGACCTGTGTTAGCATACAATGCAAACTTGTTATGTGGATCATCTCAAAATGTGCAATAACATACAACCTGTGTATACATGTTATTCTGAAATATAACAAATGTGGTTCCCATTCTTGTCTTTTAATCCACATTAGAGGTCTTTCATATTAATATCCACTTGATTACATTGTGAAATTATTTAATTATCTGGAATGCTTGCAATTCATCAAAATAGCAATGGACATCTTTACATAACTGCAAAAGTATTCTAGAAAGAGAATGTCCTACCAGGGGGAATTCTGGGTCAAAGGCTTTATAAAATTTTTGACATATATTGCCAGAATACTCTCTGAGCCCAGCAACACACACCTATACTCCTGCTTTCTTGGAGACTGAGGCAAGAAGACTAAGAATGAGGCCAGTCCAGGCAGCAAAGACCCCATCTCAAACATAAACATGTCTCCTCAAAACTCCCCTGACTGTGGGCAATCTTATCTGGCTATTAGTGGCTACTCCCTGCCTAGCAGTGATCTGGTTTTCTCTGTAGTTCTGCCAGCACCCACAGGTCTTTGGTACAGTGGCTCTGGACTTCCCACATTAGCTTTCATTTGCCACAAGATTGCAGGTGTTACATTCTCTTCAGTGATCAGTCACAGAAGGGTCTGCTACTTTGAGAACTTTGAAAAAATTGCCTCTACAGCATGCCTTTGGGCTTTTCCCTCATCCCAGCAACTCCCACAACCCTCTCTCCCAAGTCTAGCTCCTCCTCCAGCATCCAGATTTTCCCCAGGAGTCTGGAGAGCCTGCAAGCATCCACAGTGCAGCTGCTATCTGCCTGCCTCTGTGTACATCCACAGGACAGCAGTCCCTGCCCAGTATGGCTGCCCTCTCCAATTCCAGCCAACTCCCCCTCCCCCACACTACTTCAGACAACCCATTGCTAGTGCTTCTTAGACATCCAAGTCCTCCCTCCTTCTAATCCCTGTCCTACCCATCTTTAGAAATCCAAGTCTGAGCAAGTCACTATGATGAGCTGAGGTGGCTCTCCACCCCAACATACCCATAACGCAAATTCAAATGTGAAGAAGGCCATGGGTGAGCACTCTTAACTTCCTCTTCCTGGACCCTTCTCTGGTAGTGTTTCTTTTACTGTTTTCTGCTGGCAGGGAGGCCACCCTCATGGAGACCATAAGGGCCTGGATCAGTTCTACAGTGAGTCTGAAAAGAACTGGCACAGATGCAGAGGCTGGGAAGCAGCTCTTCCAAACACTCCAGACAGGTTCTAAGGGCACCCTTTCTGTTCCAGGACACAGCGGAAGGAGTAGGCACTGGGTGGACACAGGGTGGGCACTGGGTGGACACAGGGCGGACAAAAGGCCAATGGAACTGTGAATCCCAGACATGGCCTGTGGGGGAACTTCCTGCACAGCCCAGAAGGCCTCAGCTGGCAAGGAGCCTGTGTGTGGGAAGAGGAAGGTCAGCAACACCCTGTTCCCACAAAAGAGGTCTTGCTGACCTGCCTTGCACAGGCAGGAGGGATGCTTGCGCTCATCTCTTGAACTCCCTGTGCTGGGTCAACAAGGATGGCTCTCCTGTACCCACTAGCAACCTAAGACATTTGACAAAAGCATGACATTTAATTAAAGCCACATTGCTTAAGTACCTAAATAGACAGACTACTAACTGAGTGAGCCAAAAAAGCGGCACATAGGCAGGGACACCTCCCTTCACAACTGGTAGGCGGGGACACTTAACTTCAAATCAGATGAGATAAGCTGAATTTGAAGGCCATGCTTTATTCCTCCTTTCTTGTCTATGTCCTTTGTAGCTTCACTATATACAAAGAAAGGCTTCAGAGAGTGGGCTTATAATAGTTCTTACAAGCATTCCCTCTCCGCATTCTTTCAGATTTCAAAAAATAGGCCTGGTGTGGTGGCACATACCTTTATCTCAGCACTTGAGAGTCACAGGCAGGCATTTCTCTATGAGTTCAAGGCCCGCCTAATCTACATAGCAGTTCCATGACAACCAGGGCTACATGGAGAGACCCTGACTCAAAATAATAAGCAAATAATAAAGCCTGTAAATTCTAGTACTGGCATTGAATCTAGGGCTTCATGATTGACAGGCAAGCACTAAATCACTAACTTCCATCCTCAGTCCTCTTTTCAATTTCTATTGCCCAGGCAGGCCTTGCACTCTCCATCCTCTTACCCCAGCCTCCCTAGCTGGGCTTACAAGGTCGTACCACCAGGTCTGGCAAACATGTAGTTCATATATGTTGTTGCCTGCATTCATACCTGGAAGGGGGAGTGTAGATTGAGGAAAGGAATAGGCAGGACACAAGAGATAGTGTTGGGAGGGCATCCAGTGAATACTGAACCCCCCATGTTTATTGTGTACAATCTTCATACCCCCATCAAAAGAGGAGGAGAAGGCAAAAGACTGTCTTACCAAGATACAAAGAACAAGCAAGCAATACCCAAAACATCAAATAACTCTATCTTGAGTTAAGTCTTCTATTGTTCAGGCAGGACATGCAGTGACCACCACATCCTATGCTAAGCATCCTGTTGCATTCACATCTTAGGCCAGACATCCTTGTTGTCTCACCTTGGAAGAGCAAGAGCAGACAAAAACTCTGACCTCAAGTCAAGATGGAATAGAGTCAATGCACTGGATGCTGGAAACCCCCTGGTCCTGTTTTAATAGGGGACTGAGAGCATGTTTATGTTTTATTCATAGGGAAAAATTGAACACCTAGTCTGGTATGTGAAACCAAAGAAAGCGAGACCTGATGACATCATAGCTGCGGAGGCTCTGAATCTGCGTTCCTGATCCTCTGTACAGTGTGAGAAGGAAAGGTGACTATGGTTGGTGATTCCCAGTTTTTGATGAGCCTGCTACACCAACTTCCAAGGCATCTGTGAGTTTTAATTATTCTAGATCTGGTAAGAACTAAATGTTTGACAGTTTATCAACACACATCTTGAGAGACAGAACTCATTTTTTGCCAGTTAAAACTCATTTCTACTGTAAAATAAAAAGCCACCATGATGGACAGATACAACTGTGTTTTGCCAACTCCATCATGATGGACAAACACTCGAAGTGAGCCAAAAACAGACATCCCCCTGTAGGTTTTTCTACCATGTGTTTTTGTTACATGACAAGAAAAGGAACAAACACAAACTCATGCTCAGAAGCTGTGAAGGAAAAGCTGAGTGAATCTGACTATATGAAATCATGATTTTAAGTAGGAAAAAAATCACCATGACCATTACCAAAGTTGAAAGAAAAGTCAACAGCCTGGGAATTTACATCTGAGAGACAAAGATGAAAGCATAACTCAATAGAAGCACAGCAAACTAGCAGGGAAGGGTACATATAACAACAGCAGCAACAAAAAAATTAAAATTGCAAACTAGGCATGATGGTGCACACCTTTTAATCTAGCACTCAGGAGGCAGAGGCAGGTGGATCTCCAAGTTCGAGACCAGCCTGGTAGACATAGTGAGTTCCAGGCCTGCCAGAGCTACATAGTGAGACCCTGTCTCGAACAAACATAACTGTACATGAAAAGATAGACTGAAAATAATAAAATATGCCAATCAACTATCATTTCTGACCTAACTATCAGACTAGCCAGTTAAAAGTGTAATGGTAGCAGCAGAGGTATGGGGAAAGAGAAAAATACACTGGTAATAGAAGCATATATGGATGCACTCTTTCCAACTTTCCTAATAGTGACTGGAATGTTACAGTCACGTACCACATCACTAGAAATTTCTCCTGGAGACTCTAGAACTCATTGAGAAAGTGCAGACCTAGGTAGTCATTTCACTCGAACTACAGGAGCAGAGCACAGATGCACTAAGAGTCACTGGGTGGAAAGCTTCAATGACTGATGACTCAGTCCTATGTGGAATTATGTACAGGTCTGGGAGAGGGAGGCAGTGAAGAAGAGTGGGAGACAGAGCACTTCCTACTTTCCATCTATGGAATTGATCTTTAATTTGTTTTAGTGCTTCTTAGGTGGCAGATTTATGGGCCATTACAGGTTAGTAGAGTTTTTAAGTTAACTGAAGTAGCCTGATCTGAAGTTTGGAGGAGTCAGCTAAAAAATGAAATGAGCAATAGCTGTCAAAAAAGAAACTGCATGTCCCCTGCTTCAGTAGTCCCATGGTAGAGGATTTACCTCACTGTAAACTCAAAAGGGCTGTTCATACCAGCATGGTGCCTGCTGCAAAAATGAAATACCAATTGAAGACCAGCTGCATCTCAGACGGATTCTCTGCAGCCCCCTTAATGAGACACTTCCATGTGCACAGGATGGAATCTACAGCAGCCTATGGATTCTAAAGCAGGCACATGACAGCCTGGCCCCCATTTCTATGACTTTCTGAAAAGACACATTGATATATATAAACCCAGAGAAGAAACTTAAGGAATTCCCAGCAGCCACAACTTGTACTTGGCAACTGTTCCTTTAGTTAATTAAAACCCCCCTATGATGTAATTAATGATGAGCTTTTTAGGAGAACAAGGTTAAGTCCTCTATTTCAGACTTTCCATCCTTACTCATCCCAGGAGGACACATTAGCTCAAGGACTGGCGAGGGAAGCACAGAACAAGGTATCAGAGCCTGGCAGAGCCACCCTGGACCACTAGGCCTGCTGCTGGTCCCCATTCCCCTGACTCCTGGCCTGTAAGATTTGCTGGCAGCTTAGTCCTCCAAGAATAAAGGATTAGCCTTCAAAGGAAATGCTGCCCTCAATTTCCTGACTCCTCTACAATCTCTCTCCTTCCTTGGATTGTGCTGAGCAGTGACCTCAGGAGTCATGAGTGCACACAGCTTTCTTCCTTACCCAGCTGTTCTACCCTCCCTTCTTCCCTCATGTAATATCAGACTCACAAGTGGCATTACCCACTATGAGCTTTGACTCCAGGCTTCTTAAATCCCTTCCTTCCCCTGACCTTGCCATAGTCCTACTTATCTTTCCCTCTCACTAGCCTACAAACTCACACAACACCCCAGAGCTTTCCAAACTGGACCTACCCCTTTTCATGAAGGCAGTGCCAGTTGACCTCTCTGAGCATACTGCTTTCTCTTGGGCCCTATTTTCTTTCTTCCTTTCTTTTCCCCTTCCAAAACTTGGTTTCTCTGTGTAACAGAACTAGCTGTCCTGAAACTCGCTCTGTAGATCAGGCGGGTCACAAACTCAGAGATCCGCCTGCCCCTGCCTCCCAAGTACTGGGATTAAAGGCACGCGCCACCTCAGCTTTTGGTGGGTCCTGTAGGGAGACACCCTAGCCCCGCCCAATAGTCCTGGGACAGGTACCAGGTGGACCCGGGACTCGCCCATAAGGGCGTGGTGAAGGAAAGCCCGGATGACGTAAGGGAGCTTCTTAAGGGGCTGCACGTGGGGACCCGGGCCCTCTTTTTGTTCTGGCCGGGCTTGCTGGGTTCTATAACCTAACTCTGGCCTGTGTTTTGCCTTGGTGTCTTCTTGAATAAAGAGACTTTAATCCTAACAGGGTCCTGTCTTTCTGACTGCAGTTTCTTTTACATGCCTAGTGGCCAGTGCTAGCAGTCACATACTTACAAGTGCCAAAGGCTCTGAGTAGGAATAACACATCTTCATCTTGTAGGATGAATTGAACTGGCTTTTCTTGAAGAAGCCTTTTCTCCCCACGGTCCTTTCCCTTTGGCTGGTCAGACACTCCAGGCGGGTATCTTATTTTCTCTTCCAGACTAGCAACTACACTAGTTCCGGCTGGGGAGTGGGTCAAGACTGTCGGTGTGTCCTTAGTTGTCTCCTGTTCTTAGACCACCTTCTTTCACACTGCTTACATAGGTGTGGAGAAGGCTACACCTTTCTATCACTGGCAGGTTCTGAGGTGTGGGGAAGGCCATGGTCAAAGCAGCTGTTTCAGAGTCAGTAGGTGAGTTAGCCCTTGCCAGCTGTCTTCTGGTAATCATTGCTTGTCCTTCCTGTTCTTATGCTAAATAATTAAATAGAAAAGCCTGTGTGATCAACCTGCCACTTCTCATAGGTATGTACCTTAGAGTTCTCCCAGTTCCATGAGAAGTGGAATTACCTGCCCAAGGCTACCTAGCCACAAGTCACAGAGCTGCAATTTGAACCCATTGTTCCCGGCTGGCCTGGAACAAGACATGTAAGCCAGGTTGGTCTCAAATTCAGAAATCAGCCTTGGTCTCCTGATGGCCAGCATTCAGATCTACTGATGTATAGAGACAAGAAAATTACAGCCTGGGAAGGCTTAGTATTTACAAAGATGTTAAGGCAAGCCTCAGCACACAGACTTGAATTCAGACCCTCTGACTTCATAGCATGCTCTTGCTACATCTCACTTCCTGTCACTAAGGCTGGCCCAACCCAAGTACTCTGCTGGCTTGGGAGCATCCACTCTGCAATGTTGATGAATGTGTACCTATTTGTGTTTTAATTTTTCCATGTACGTCTGGGTTACTCTAGATAACCCCAATACTCTGGCACTGCCCTGAGATGGTGAGGGTTTTTTGTTGTTTGTTTGCCTTCCTCTTTTCTGTCTAATGTATTTGCCAAAAGCTAACACAAAGTCTGCCTTACACTACATACAGGATGTTCATGTTGTTTGAAGCCAAGGGAAGGGTCTAATGTGAGACTCAAAGCTTTGCACTCATTTGAAAAATTGCAGATGAGCACTGTACTGGCTAGTTTTATGTCATCTTGACACAAGCTAGAGTCATCAGAGGAATGAGTCTCAACTGAGAAAATACTTCCATACGATCAGGCTGAAGGCAAGCCTATAGAGCATTTTCTTAATTTGTGATCGATATGGGAAGATCCAGTCCATTGTGAGTGAGCCATCCCTAGGATGATGTTCCTGGGTTCTAGTAAGAAAGCATACTGAAACTAGGCATGGTAGCCCACACCATTAATCCCAGTACTTGTGAGGCAAAGGCAGGTGGATCTCTGAGTTCAAGGCCAGCCTGGTCCACAAACAGTTCCACAGCCAGGGCTATATAGAGAAGCCCTGTCTCCAAAACCCAAAAGAAAAAAGAAACGATAAAAAAGAAAGCAGGCTGAGCAAGGCATGTGAATCAAGCCAGTAAACAGCACTTCTCTATGGCCTCTACATCAGCTCCTGTCTCTAGGTTTCTGCTCTTTCTCCAGTGGTAAACAGTGACATGGAAGTGTAAGCCAAACAAACCCTTTCCTTCACAATCTGCATTTGGTCATGATGTTTCATCACAGCAATAGTAACCCTAACTAAGGAAAGCACCAAGCCATCATACAGAAAGGCTGCCTCAACTCCAACGAAGATGGCTATTAAGAATTTTTTAAAGATTTATTTATTATGTATACAGCATTCTATCTTCATGTATGCTTGCACGCCAGAAGATGGCAACAGATCTCATTATAGATAGCTGTGAGCCCCAGATCTCATTACAGATGGTTGTAAGCCACCATGTGGTTGCTGGAAATTGAACTCAGGACCTCTGGAATAGCAGCCAGTGCTATTAACCTCTGAGCCATCTTCTCCAGCCCCTGCTATTAAGATTTTTTTTTAAGCCAAATGGCAATTCCATATCAGTGAAACATCAAAGGGCATGCCAATGTTCATAAACATGGCTGAAATTGTAATCTTTTTTTGGGGGGGGGGTGTTCGAGACAGGGTTTCTCTGTAGCTTTGGAGGCTGTCCTGGAACTAGCTCATGTAGACCAGGTTGGTCTCGAACTCACAGAGATCTGCCTGCCTCTGTCTCCCAGAGAGCTGGGATTAAAGGTGTGCGAAACCACCACCACCACCGCCCAACTGGAATTGTAATCTTGTCTTAATTTATTTTTAGTATTTAATGGTTTAGCAGAAGTTACAAGTTCAGGGGTTTGCACCTACTGTCCTATAGCTATACAGTCAGCACTGAATAACCTGGTCAATGCCAGATCATATATACAGTAATAGTCTAATGGTTATAATGTAACCAAAACCTTCCTTTGCCTAGTGACACAGTAGCTGTGGTAACACTGCATCAGAATGCATCACTTACACTATTGTGAAAAAAAACCCACAATAATTTTGCCAGATATATGAAAGTATAGCATATACAATTACAGGTAGTGCCTAATGCTTGATAAGGATATAAATAGTGATGTCACTAGTTTATGCATTTACTATAATGAACTTTTTACTATGATTTTAAAGCACACTCCTTCCTACTAAGAGATTCACAGTTGCTAGGTGTAATGGTACACGCCTGTAGCCCCAGTACTCAGGAAGCTGCGATAAGAGGATCAAAAGGTCAAAGGCAGTGTGGGCTTTGTAGCAAAAACCCTGTTCTCAAACAAACAAATATATAATTAAAACCCCCCTTTTAACAGAATGTCTTAATATACCAGCAGCAACTTTCATACGTCCCATGCTGCCAAGACTCTTTTTTGTTTATTATGTATGTGTGGTATGCCTTATATGTGCGTTGGGGTTGCTATTTGTGTCTGTGAATGCCTGCTGAGTGTGCAGGCAGTCGTGCTAAGGTAGGTTGTCTTTTTCTGTTGCTCTTCACCTTATTGCTTTGAGACAAGGTCACATGATGAATGGAAGTTCGGTTTCAGCCAGGCTGGCTGGCCAGAGCTCTCAAGATCTGTTTGTCTCTACCCTGAAATGCTGGGCTACAAGTATGAGCAGCCATGAGTGGCTTTTTATGTGGATGCTGGGGATTCAGGCTCAGATTGTCTTGCTTTCACAGCAAGCAAGTAGTCTCACCCACCAAGCCATCCAACACTCTCTTGCTGTTACCAAGAATCCTGACAGCACCAAGAGGCCCCATGGAGTAACTGTCCTGCACCACCTAAGTTTATCAAAGCACACTTGAGATGAGAATGTTTGCAGGACAAGTCACCTCTTGGAAGTGACACAACTGTATATGGAAATAACAACAACAACAAAAAAATGTAAGCCAGATTGGAGACTGGAGACTCTGGGTCAGAAAGGTAACACCCACATCCTTGGATATTCTGTTGAAAGTTAATACTGGGTGGGACATAATCATTTGGAGCAACTTCCGTGTCTTTGTTTCAAATGTTTTCTAGCATCACTCCACCCCTCTCCAGTTGTAAAAATCATAGACTATTATGTTTGTTTTTCTCTGCTCTGCTTCTTACTGTGATGGTAAACTGATGGTTCCTTTCCAGTGTTCATCCACAGTACTTAACAGTGCCACACAAGTAAAGATACTGCCTAGTATTGAAACGGGAACTGTGTTCAAGGTGAGAATCTCACATCTAAAATCCACAAATATTCGAAAACTCTTAAGGGGACCACATAATGCTACAAATGGAAAATCCCACACTAGGCTTCATATGAACAGTCAATTGTATAAAATTGCCTTTAGGTAGCCGGGAGGGGTGGCATACACCTTTAATTCCAGCACTCGGGAGGCAGAAGTAGGCGATCTCTGAATTCTAGGCTTGCTTCTACAAAGCAAGTTCCAGGACAGCTAGGGCTGTTACACAGGGAAGAAACACTGTCTGGAAGAAAAATAAAACAATTGCCTTTAGCCAGGTGGTGGTGGCTCATGCCTTTAATCCCAGCACTCGGGAGGCAGAGGCAAGTGGATCTCTGTGAGTTCAAGGCCAGCCTGGTCTGAGTGAGTTCCAGGACAGCCTGCAAAGCTACAGAGAAACCTTGTCTCGAAAAACAAAACAAAACAAAAGTTGCCATCAGACTATATGTGTAAGGACTTGAGACCCATCCCAAAGACGCTGAGGGGTCTGGGATGCGAACAAGAGGAGTGCACCGTAGAACCTGTGAATTTGCTCAGTATGTGAGCTTCACCTGGATGCACAGTGTAACTCTCAAGGCCTGGGAGGTGGCTGAACTCAAAAGGCGACTGTGCGGCTCCTCTGGGAAAATGGGGCGTGGCTCAGAGCGCGCTGGCTTCCGCTGCTCGGACCGAACCAGCAACACCAGAGGCCGGGAAAGTTGGTGTCTTGACCTCTCCTAGGCCCTTACCATTTGATGACATTGTGAACCAACGGCAAAAAGGAGTAATTCTCCTCCTTCCCGCCTGCGGGGGACTGAGGGCGCGGAGCCGGCGGCGGCGGGAGCGCGGCGACCGGTAGAGGCTGAGGCGGCGGCAGCGGCTTGGACTCCGGCAGCAGCTCGGGCGGTGGCTGCAGTGTATCTTCGGCCTGTCTCCCACCGGTCACCCCGGAGGAAGCCATGGTACCAGGCGTGCGGTACTGCCGAGAGTCGCTGGATGCTTACGTCACAGATGTGCGCCCGGGAGGCCGGGTGGGGAAAGGGTCTGAGCCTGCGCGCTGGGCGTAGGCGGGCAAGTGTTGCTAGGCGACTGGTATCCAGACGGCTAAATTAAGCAGTCAGGAGTAGGGGACCTATTTCAGTCATCTTTTTCTAGTTCGCATGACAGAGAAGGGTCAAAACACCAACAAGGACCCCCCCCCCGCCAGTCCCCGCCCTGGGACTGGCAGGAAGAACGGATGACGCCGGTGAGCGCCGTGTGAAAATGGGGCTCTGAGGCAGCGAGCATCCTGATGACAAGGACCTACGCTTCTTTGTGTCTTGCCAGCCTCCAGGAGGGCCCCTGACTGGCGACAGCAAAACACACCATACAAACACATTGTCTGCCGAGGTTCCACATGGCTGCCGAGGGAAAAATTAACCGTTCTTCAAGCATTTAGTCTGCATCTAGCAGGTGCCATATACTTATGTGTATAAGCAAAAGCGGGGGACTTCTGATAGATATTATGTTTTCCCAAGGAAAATATGACATGGAAGCTGTATTATAAATTTCTAGACAAGAAATTAGGAAAGCTGTCAACTGGGAGAGGCCATCTGTCCTTATTCAACCCCCATGCCAGTAAAGAGAGGCAAAGAGCTCAAAAAGGAACAGGAAGGGGCTGGAGAGACGTCTCAGTGCTTAAGAGTGCTCAGTGCTCTTCCAGAAGACTCTGGTTTGGTTCCCATCACTCACAAGGCAGCTCACACATGTCTGTAACTCCAGTTCCAGGGGCTCTGATACCCTCAGGCATACATTCAGGCAAACACCAGTGAACATAAAGTAAAAAATAAGTCATGAAAAAAGGAACAGGAATGTGAAGTTCACAGTGGCAAATCCCAAGTGGAGCAGGGATGTTGCTGACTTCAGCTGCCTTGGGAAGGGCATTTGGAGCCAGATCTTCAGAAATGGAATATTGGAGGTGTTTTGAGGTTTTTAGTTATGGGTCTCAGGATTGTTTTCTTCTGAGCTGCAGAGAGTGTCCCAAACAGAAGAAGTGGAGAAAGTGTTGGGAAAAGAATGATTGCAGTGTTGCATAAAGGAACACAGACAAAGTGAAATTTGACAAAGTGATTTCCTTTTGAAAAGTGAGTGTACCAGAACCCAAACCAAGAGAGCAAAAATACTCATTAAAATGCCCACTGCCTTTACCTCTTACTTAGATGGTGACTGCATTCCATCCCATTGGTGGGAACACAACTTCACAATATAACATGATGAGCTAGTCACCCAAAGGGGAAGCAGGGTTCAGGACATACTATAAGTCCTTGTGGGACTAAGTGTCTTTGATAGAAAAATGTTTCTCACTGCAGGAAACTGTAGGGTTTTCTTCTAGCCCAGTACCTCTCCACCTAAGGGGTGGATTCATGAGTCTTGGGGGAGAATGGAGGATGGAATGGCCTATTGAAATTGGACCAAGTGTGCCAGAAGAGATTAGACACCTTTGGAGATATCTGGGAGGAATTATGGTAAAAGTAGCAGTTATCACTACTGTAGAATGAAAGCAACAAGAAACAATTAAAACCCTCATTTAATCCACTAAGAAAGTTTTTCATTTCATAGAGAAGGAAACAAGTTAAACAAGAGCTATAATAGCAGCCCCAGGATCACAAGGTCACAGAGCTTCCTTGACACCAAGTATGTGGTCTAAAATCTACAGGTAGGTGATCTTAAGTTCTCCCTGATCTGTAAATTTTTTATTCAAAGTGTTAATGTTTTTATCCAGAATTCAAAAAGCAATCTAGTAGCCACCAGTAATATCCTCATAGCATGTCATCCCCCCCCAATGTGTTTTATAACTTAATTACAAGCCCCAAATTCAACGTTGGCAGAATGAGGGCATCTCTCTAAAAAGCACTTAAGATATAAATAGATATGGTTAAAGAAAACAAATTGGGAATGTAGGAAGCATGAATAAGTATGGTGCATTGACAGTTTGCCCTAAAAATAGTTAATATAATTAGTGACAAAGAATAGAGCTGACTTCACAACATTGAAAACAGATGTCAGAAAAATGCTCCCTATTCTGGTTTCATTAAAGCTGAAATTGCTGCAAATAAGTGTGTGTGTCTGTACAGCCATGCTGAGGAAAGTTAGAAAAGGGGATGGCACTGAGATGGATCTAGAGACATTATGTGAGAAGCTTCATCCAGTTCAGCTGCGGCTGTATTTTTCCTGGGCAGGTTTGCAGGGCTTCTCGGGGTACCTTGTTCCATCAGGTGTGTGACTGAAAGACCAGGCTTGAACAGCCTGCCTGCCTTCAAGCCAGACTCCACCTCTTGGGAGTGGTATGAGTTTGAACAGTTGCTTAACTTCACTTTGAATAGCTCCATAGCATCATAAGAAATCTGAGTGGGTTATTTATGTATAGCAATAGTGGGAATGTGTCCCCAAAGTTCATGTGTGAGAAACAATCCAGGGCCAGGGGTAGCACCTTTATGAGTCCTTAGGTTGAGTAACATGGATGAATTCATGTTACTTTAGGAGTGAATTCTTATGAAGGGAATAGGTTTGCTATAAAAGCACATTCTGCCCTCTCTTGCTCTCTAGTCAGACAACACCTGTTGTCATATTATGACAGAACCATAAGCCCCTTGGCAAATGTGGCTCCTTGACCTTGGCCTAATCAGCCTCTGCAACTGTGTACAAAATTTGTTCATTATCAATTACCCAGTCTGTGGTATGCTAGGTTTAACAAAAACCTAGACTGGCAACAGATTGAAATATACTCAGGGGCTCAGTAGTTCCAAGTACTGGCTGCTCTTCCAGAGGACGTTGGTTTGACTCCCAGCATCCACATGGGCATAACTATATAACTCCAGTTCTGGGAGGTATGACTCCCTCTTCTAGCACCCACTAAAGGGACAGAGAATTGGAATATGGTACATATGGTAGGCACAGAAACATTTGTTGTAGCCGGGCATTGGTGGAGCACGCCTTTAATCCCAGCACTCAGGAGGCAGAGGCAGGCAGATCTCTGTGAGTTCGAGGCCAGCCTGGTCTCCAGAGCAAGTGCCAGGATAGGCTCCAAAGCTACAGAGAGAAACCATGTCTCAAAAAAACAAAAAAAGAAAGAAAGGAAGGAAGGAAGGAGGAAAGAAAGAAACATTTGTTGTAGTATTTTGTTTCTTAAGTTGCAAGGGGAGGGCCTGGAGGACCCAGCACCCATGAGCATCCAAGGCTCTCTTCTGACCCCCTTTAGCACCCACAGGCATGGGTCTGTGCATGTACACAGAGATACACTCACATACACATAAAAATAAATTAGAAAGGGGACTTAATATGTGGAACTTGCTGTAAGCCTGTGGCAAGTTAACTTGCTTTCCTGCGCCTCAGTTTCCTCATCTGCAAAAGGTCCCGTAAGAGCACTGCCACTTTAGAGCTGCTGTGCCATTGTTGGTGCAAATGTGTCTAGATATTAGTGCAGGTGCACAGCAGATTTCCTTTTTAGCTTTAAACCATCCTTTTGAGAGGAAAGAAAACCAAAACTAGACTCCAGTGTTCAGAGAGGCTCTTAATCCAAATACTCAAGAGCTTGCTTGTGTTCAGTTCTGTACCAAGTCCAAAAATACTCTTGTCTCCATCAGACGCCGTCATCATGTGATGGGGGCTTTTTTAACAGAGTGTGTTCCTAACTATGAGTCCTCTTTTTATTTTTTTTCTCCTGGCATGTTGGGCAGGTGGGAAAGCTTTGCTTTTTGTGTGGCTTTTTTTTTTTTTTAAAGCAATCACAGTTCAAATGAAAGGTAGTTCTATGTGTGTCAAGTTGGACTGTAAACCTCGAGCTGTTGCTGAACCTTGGATGCATTGCTTGCCCCAGTCCCACCCAGCCTCCCCTTTAATTTTCTTCCTTTCTCTTCCATTCAGCAACCTCTCCTTACCAAAGAGACTCCCCCATCCCGATGTCTCCCAGAAGCCCTCGTGTGGGCACCTTTCAGCACAGAAATCAGACTATTTCTTTTAGTCTCGGAAAATTTTTCTTTTAGTCCCTTGTTTTCCTTTTTTGCGATTTTCCAGTCAGTTTCCCTCTGTGTCACCTTGTTTTGATAGAAAACAAGCAAGGCAGTTCCTTCTGGTAACCAACTTTGTCTAAAGTGGTTCATTATTGCTCTGAGGCCATACTCCTTCTGTGTCTTTTACCAGGTCATTTTCATTCAAATTACGGTTAGCCAAGCCTTTTTTCTGTATGCCAGCTGCTCCAAAGTTTCAGCCGCCATCCTTTCTTTTACCCTTAAAACAAATGCCCTTCTCTACTATGTCTGAAGTTTGCCATCCCCCCAGAAATTATTTTGCCCCACTGATAGAACATATGCTTCATGTGGAGGAATTCCTGGTTTAATCCCCCAGCAGCTCCAAAAGAGAATTATAAAGCAAAAATAAAACTGTTCAAGAGGAATGGTGAAAGGTGGGGGTACAGGGAGCACCCTGTAGTTGCCAACATGGTTGTCCCTGGGGCTAAGTGGTCAGACTCCTGGGGCAGGAAAGCAGTCTATGGATGTTCAGTGTCTATTTCCAAAGCTACAGGAAACAAGAACTGAAAGAAGACAGATACGCTTGCCTCGGGCTCTCACCTCCTTCTAAAGCTTCCTTGGAAACACTGCCTTCCAGCTTTGCAAGCCCCACCACACTCCTGTACCTGCCCCTGCTCCCAGCTGCCATGCACTAGGATGCCTGAAAAGTCAGGATGCTCACGGCCCTCTTGCCACACTGTCACTGTGTTTCATTCTTGGTGTACAAGGGGAAGGATATTAAAGGACAGGCATCCTGAATGCCACAGAGAGCATGGAGAGAGTGGTGCCCTCCCTTCTTGCCTGCCTTTCTTCCTTCCTCTTTCCTTCCTTCTCCCTCCTCCTTCGTTCTCCTTCATGGTTTTGATGTAGAAGAAACTTGAAGTAATAGAATTATGTTATAAAGGATGTACTAGTAGATTTGCTTAGGAGACCTTAAATCATATTAAGTAGAATTTAGCTAAGGGAGCACTGTCGCCTAAATATCCCAAAGATCAGTAGTGTGTTCACCAGGCCTGTTAGAAATAAACAAAATTAGGATGCTAGGCTGTAAAATGTTTATTCACAAGGATTGACCAGCCATTAGGCTCACCCCACATCAAAGAACATGCCGCAAATGAGCAGCCTAAGGGGGCAGTGCAGGGCACAGTCACCAGTAAGTCCTGAGTGGGAAGTTATTTAACCAGGCAAAGATATGCTACATTTGTTTATGCTGTGGAATATTACTTTAACTGGGTAAAGGCGTGTTGCTTTTGTTTTTGCTGCATTTGTTTAATTATGTAAAGGTGTGTTGCTCTTTCACCTTCCCTGCCTTAGGCACCTGATTGGTCTGATAAAAAGCTGAACAGCCAACAGCAAGGCAGAAGAGGGATAGGTGGGGCTGGTGGGCAGAGAGAATAAGTAGGAGGAGGGAGAGAGGAACATACCTGGCTGGGGCCAAAGCTAGGCAGCTGCCAGTCAGACACAAGAAGCAGTGAAAGTAAGATATGCAGAAGAAAAGAAAGGTAGAAAGCCCTAAGGCAAAATATATGTGAAGAGAAACAGATTAAGTTATAAGAGCTAGCTGGCGTTGGTGGCACACGCCTTTAATCCCAGCACTCGGGAGGCAGAGACAAGCAGATCTCTGTGAGTTCAAGGCCAGCCTGGTCTCCAGAGAGAGTGCCAGGATAGGCTCCAAAGCTACACAGAGAAACCCTGTCTCAAAAAAACAAAACAAAACAAAAAAACAAACAAAACAAAACAAAACAAAAAGCTAGTGGGACAAGCGTAAGATAATGCCAAACATTCATAACTAATAAGTCTTCATGATTTAGGAGCTAGTTGGTGGCTCAAAAGAAAAAGCCTGGTACATTTGGCACCCAATGTGAGGCCCGAATTTCCACATGGGGCCTGAGGTAGCTTTTCCTTTATTATCTCTAAACGTGTGGAGGTATTTCACTGGGAAAGTGTGTTATTTCTATCACCATCTCCCCCTCCTTTCCTTTTGCTCTCCCCGTCCCTCCTTCTCCCTCCTCATTTTCCTCCTTCCCTCTCTCCCTTCAGGGTACAGGCTTGCTTCAGAGCCCAGGGTAGCTTGAACTCTCATCCTCCTGCCTCAAGCCTCCTCAGAGCTGGGCTCCCAGGCATGTGTCACCTGCTGAGAAGGCTTTGGTGATCAGGCTGTGCTTTGAGCTTTACTTCCTTCTCACACAGCTCTAAACTGTGCTTCTCCTGGTCAGGGGCTGGGGCAGGCTGGAGACTCTAGGGGACAACCTGTCTTTCTATAACTCACATTTCAGTTCTTTCTGACCCAGGAGCCATGAGTCCTTTGTCCTTCGGCACAGTTTGCTTTTCTGCCTTTGGCTGATGCCTTTTCTGGTTCTCTCTAGATGAACTGCTGGCTCTAAGGTGAGGGAACAGAATGAAACACCCAGGGGAGGAGAAGGGACAGGCATGAGACTTGAGAGCAGCTTGGTCGAACAGTTGGGCTTCCTGGAGCTGGCACTGGCTGGCCATTGGGCAGAGCTAAGCACCCCTCCCCCACCTCACTGCACTCCACAAGACTCTGGGTGAGGGCACTACAGTCCCTGAGCCTGTCCTCCAGGTACACTCTCCTCAGGGACACAACAGGAGCACTGACACCCTTTTGCTACTCCTGTGAAAATGCCACAAATGAACTGACGTGTAAATCAAGGGCCCAGAAAAGCCCTAGCTAGTCTGGCTACCTTCTACTTAGAGAATGAATCCTGGGCCAAACAGTGTGACCTGGGAAAAGTGAGGACATGCCCTCTGCTGGCCTGTTGGCACTCAGTTTCAAGCTTGGTCAAACCTTGCTTGTGGAGGGAGTGGAGGAAGGCAATGACAAAAGGTGTTTCTGAGGAGACTGTGAGGATAGGCGTGCCTGGAAATCTCATCACACCCTGCAGATGAAGACGCAGAAGACCCTGAGACTAAATGAGTCACCCGAGGTCATGCAGTCCACAGAGAGAGGGCAGGCATAGGAAGGGGATACCTGCATAATCCTGTCCTTGAATGAAACCTGGCACAGATAGTATCCAGGAAACTGGTGGTGGTTCCAAACTGGCCACTTCCTCCCAGCCTCTTTTTCATTTTCAGAATGTTTTTATTCAAGAATTTCATACAGTATAGTTTGATCCTATTCACCTGCCTCCCCAGCTCCTCCCAGATCTGCCCCCCCACACACTCCCTACTAACCAAATTTCATGTTTTCTCTTTTAAACCCATCAAGTCTAGTTTGGGATGCCCAAATACTCTTGGGTGTGGAGCCTACTCTGGAACATGGTGGAACTACTAGGGGCCACACCTGTAAAGGAAACTGACTCCTTCTCCCAGCAGCTATTAGCTGCCAATACCTCCTCAGCTAGGGGGAGGGACTTATTGCCCTCCATGCATCTCCCTGGCCTCTTAACTCATCTTAATTTTGTAGGAAACGCATGTTGTTGGTTTTCCTTCTTTGTAATAAAAAAAAAAGGACTAGTAGAAAGAATTGAGAAGCAATTCAGCTAGCCTGCAGCCAGCTAGCGCTAGTGTTTGGATGTCTTCTTGAGTTTCTAGGTGGCCTTGGTGACAGTTGGCATGGGAGACTCTTATGTAACCACCTGGCCAGGGATGGCTGCAGCTGCAAAGGGAGAAGAAAGTATGCAAAGAGCCATCTCAGTACGGGGAGTGGAGTTGTTTCCTGCCTGGGAAATTCTCCACAGCCGAGCACAAGGCCCATGGCGAATGTCAAATCTTCCAGTAGCTGTTACTCTAAAAGCTAGCTAGCCTCAGCTATGTGCTCCTGCAGGACAGCCTACCCAGACTGACTCTGTACTGTACACTGGGGTTGCGTGAGTAGTTCTGGTGTGATGTATCTACCACCAAGGTGGAACGCTGAAATCCTAACTTTCAAGGCTATGGCATTAGAAGCTAATTGGTCAAGATGGCACAGTTCTCAATCTGGGATTAGCATGACTGATCATTGGTGTTAGCTGTCAACTTGACTGGAGTCACCCAGGAGATGGCCCTCTGAGCATATCTCTGGGGGATTATATTGATTGTGTTAACTGAAGTGGCAAGACCTTGTTGTCACTGTGGGTGGCCAGTCTCTGGATGAGAATCCTAGAATGTAGAAGTAGAGAAGGAGAGCTGAGTACCAGCATGCATTCAAGTTTCTATTTCCTGATTGCGAATGTAATGTGAGTGGCTACACCAATCTCCTGCCACCTCGTCTTCCTTACCATGAAGGATGATACCCTTGAACTGTAAACTGAAATAAACTCCTTTTCCTTTCCTTTAAATTGCTTCTGTCAGGTATCTTATCATAACAACAGGAAATAACACTTAGTATCCTTATCAATGAGCCCCCTGGAAGCTTTTTGCCCCTTCAGATACTGAGGGAGTGTCTGTACTCAAGAGGTGGGCTCAACAATCTTCCAGCATATTCTAGAACTATCAGCCTTCAGAGTTGTGAACAACAGTTACTATTCATAAGCACACAGTCCATGCCCCTTCCGTAACAGCAGCCCAAACAGACTAGAGTAATTCAGATGAAAGTTGGGTAAGGAAAGAGAGGAGGCAGGAAGCCACATGGGGAAGCCAGTCATGGGCAGCTCCTCCTTGGTCTCTGGTGGTGGAGAGCACTGGGCTGTGCCAGGCTCCCTAAGCACAAATCAAAAGGAGCAGTTATAAAGGCACACATCTGCCAGACACAGCTGGTGACAGTGCTAACCATCTGTACTCAGTGTGACAAATGGCTGAGGACCAGCTTGGAAGCAGGAAAGATTCCTTTTGGCTATCACGTTCAGGGGTCATGGGCCTGAGGCAGTGCAGGGCATCCCAGCAGCCACATGGAATGGAAGAGTATGTTCACTTCATGGCACCTGGGAAAGCAGAGAGGAAGAAATGGAGTCCCACTGTCCCCTTAAAAAGGCTCACCAATGACTTAACCTTTTCTCACTAGGCACCTATTAGCACATCAGAGGCAGAGGACCAACCAAGCTTTTATCATGAGAGACTTCTCCCTCACTTCTCCCCCCCCCCTTCACAGTTTCACAGTTCCTTTCCTGCACTTACACGTGGGCTTTTGCTATCATGTATGATCAGACTCATCACTTCACATGGGTGATCCAGCCCTTGCCTCAGGGATGAGAGCTCAAAACATCGGCCCCAGCTCTGCAAAGCCATGTTCTCGTGTGCTGGAGTTCTAGGACGGGGGCACATGAAGAGTAGGGTCTGACCAGAAAGATAAGGATCAGTCAACAAAACATTCCCCGAATGATAAGCCTGGATGGTGGTAGACAAGAATCCATCCTTCTGGTCCATGGTCAGGTGCTCCCTAGTCTGGTCTAATGATGACAGCCTTACCCAGGAGCCTGGCCAGCTGGGCCTCCTGCATGAAGATCTGCAGGACTAACAAGCTCCCAGGTCAGGAAAGCAGATTTCCTTAGTGAGACAGGAATGGTAGTGTAGAAACATCTGCATCAGGTGAGGCCATCCTAGATGACAGGGGGCAGCCAAGCCACTTTAGGGCTGAACACAGTTCAGCTGAAGGGCCTAAGACGACCATGGATAGCAAAACAAAATCCTCCAACATCTAAAGCTGAGCTCCAAACCTGCTACACACCCCCAGGCATGCCTCTGCCAATGCAAAGGAGGCCATGAAAGCATGGTGCACTTGACAGTGACTGCAGAATCCAGAGGCTCACAGAGCCAGAGCCAAGACACGACCTTACATTCACCCCCTGCCAACCTTTGCAGACACATGGGCTCCCTAAAACGTCTCCAGCATTGCAGAGCAGCAGGGCTGCCATCATCCTCACACCTGTCACTCAGAACTTTCCAAAAAAACCTTCCAGACACTGCTTGCTGCTCCTGAGTCGGCTGCTGATGGGGATGTGTTGAGGGAAGCAGATGGCAGAGAGATTTAAACACTCTGTAGCACAATGGGGTGTTTCTGGCTTTTCTTTTTTATCAAAGATCAGCCATGCCTGGCATACTTTATCCACCTCAACTCCAGTTCCAGACAAAGGAACACAGTGACAGCATGGGAGCAAGCTGTGACCATCACACTCACCCTGGTTCATGACTAGTCTAGAGGTGGCCAGAGGACCTACCATTAGTGGCAGAAATCAGTTGAGTGACACCTACAGGATAATTTTCATTTTTCTAGAAGAAAATATAGAAATCCATGACTGGGGCTGCTACATCCTCCCCTTTCTTTATTGATGAAATGTATAAGTGATGACCAGAAGACATTTGGTCATATTGAGATCATGAGGTTACAACATGCCTGTCACCATGCTGGTTGGGGTTTCCATTTTGCAAACTGTTTTGCAACCCCATTTCAGTTTCCTTAAACAAAAAATGAAACAGTATATAATATTGTGATCTCTTTTTACCAAAGGAAAGAAGAATTCAATTTTGAAAATTAATCCTTGCACATACACAAGCTTCATTCATCTCTCTGTGTGAGTCACTGCTAGCAAAACTATTGGGCCTAGACCCAAGAGTGTATTCTGTGTGCTGATTGATGGAAGGGCATGCCAGAAAAAGGACCACCCTTGACAGCCTTGCCTGTGACCTCCTGGGCTCTGTCTGTTTCAGTGGGGCAAGTGACAGACCAGTCTTGCTGACATCCTAGCCTGGCTTTGTCACAGGCTGAGCAAGCAGCAAGCAATACAGGCCAGCCCACTCCACCGGGAGGGAAGGCTGGGCTCTTATTGCTTCTCTCTGGTTACTCTTGTAGCACTGTTTGATATCTTAGGAATGGGCACCTTGGTGAAATCCTTGTGTGGGCAGGAAATGTAAGCCCTTATTGCAGGGAGGAAGGGCCTGAGGGCCCAAGAAGGGCTGCTAAGGGCATCTCCTCACACACACACATGGTTCCAGATAGACATCTGAGCAATGTTCCGACAGCCCAAATGGCCAACCATGGGAAAGAGAAGGTCAGAAATGACGATCAAGGGCACAGCATGTGTTTTCTTCCTGGAATTAAAATCAAGGTTTTAGAAGAAGAAAAGTTTTTAAATTAAAAAACAAAAAAATCAAGGTGGTGGTGGTGGCACAAGCCTTTAATCCCAGCATTCGGGAGGCAGAGGCAGGCAGATCTTTATGAGTTTGAGGCCTGGTCTACAGAGTGAGTTCTAGGACAGCCAAGGACACAGAAAAACCCTGTCTTGACAAATAAATAAACAAATCCTTTAGAATTCCTAAACAGTTTCAGGACTATCAATGCTCTAAGTTTTAAAATGAGAAAATAGAGTTCAGACCAATGGGGTGGGGCAGAGAGACAGACATACACATAGAGGCAGACACATAGACAGGCAGACAGGAAGAGAAAGAGAGATAGAGACAGGGGCAGACACGGAGAGAGAGGGAGGCAGACACACACACAGAGAGGGAGGCAAAGGGGGGGCAGACAGGTAGGCAGGCAGGCAGACAGACACTCATGGGGTAAGTGTCAAATAATACTGGTCAAAAGTAAGTCTTATATAAAAAGAGCAAGTTCACTTTGCCCAAGTCACATCCCCAGTTCTTAACACTGCTTTTAACAGTGCTGGTGCTGTGATGTAGCAATTGCAGTGGAGCTCTTGTCCCATGGAGATCACACACTGGGACAAAGGCACATGCTGTGTGTCTCAATAAATGCTATCAAAATTTGATCCTAGGGCTGGAGTGACGATGGCTTAGTGGTTAAGAGCACTGATTGCTCTCTCAATTCCCAACACCCACATGGAGGCTCACAACTATTTGCAGCTCCAGTCCCTGGGGATCTGATTCCCTCTTCTGTCCTCCCTGGGCATGAGGCATGCACAGATGTACAAGCAGGCAACACACACAAACACAACCATGTACACACAAAACAAAAAAACCTCCTCTGATGGGGGAGGTCCTTCTGTGTATATGTTTGTCTTATTGGTTGATTAAATAAAGTACTGTTGGCCAACAGGAAAGCAAGATAGGTGGGACTAGAAGTCAAGAAGGATTCTGGGAAATGTAGTAAAGATAAGTCTTGTGATCCAGGCAGGAAGTGAGATAGGAGGCAGACTCAGAATATAAGCAGGAAATCGTTCTCTTGCTCTTCCTCTCACTCCTGCTCTCTTCTCTAAGGAGTCGCCATGTGATCCCGGGTGATAAGTCTTATAAAATATGTAGATTTATGATAATTAAGACTGAGCTAGCATATAAGAAATCCTAGTCAATTGGCCAGCAGCACTGTAAACTAATATAAGACTCTGTGTTTTATTCTGGGCACCCACGTGGTGGTGGGGCTCGGGCAGATGGAGTAAAGACTTATTGTTACACTTCTCTTCTGTTCTTGGTCTCTATAAAAACTCCCCAAGTTGCCAACACCACCCAATGCTCCACAGAGCAAGAGGAACTGGATCTGTGGACACAGGCATGGCATCTAGTGCTAAGTGGGCCATGCCTGAGGTGAGTATGGAAGGGGATATCCAGCTATAAGCTGAGTCCCCAGCTTGCCTGTAGCAGGGTTATTGCCATTACCCACTCAGCTGCCATCCTGCAAGTCTTATTTGTGTGTCAGTGTTGTCTGTGACACATGCATGCAGGTGTCCATGGAGGCTAGAATGGCATGGGGTCCCCTGGAGCTGCAGTTGCAAGTTGTGTGAATCAGCAGATGTGGGTACTTGGAATTAAACTCAGGCGCTCAGTGTACTCTTAACCACTGAGCCATTTCTCCAGCTACTGACACCATCCTTTGGAACACACAGCATCAGGATGATGATGTTAGACCTTGGGGAGGGGAGCAGTTTGTCATGGTTCCCCTTCTGGTAGTGCCCCAGCCAGGGCTGCCTGAAGGGCTATGTGCAGCTGTGCCAAAGCTGTGATGAACAGTGATGGACTTTTCCATCTCAGAGGCAAACTTCAGAGGGTCAAGTTCAAATGGGGGGGTGGGGGTGGGGGTGGGTCCAGTTCCTGGTTTCAGAGGCTCTAGTCCATGGTCACTGCGTTGGTGTTTCTGAGCCCATGTTAAGGCACAACATTGTGGCAGGGACCTGGATGGAGAATGCTGTCAGCTTATGGTGGCTAGGAAGCCAACAAAGAGGAAATGGCAGGGTCACAGTATCCCCATCAGGGATACATGTCCAAAGACCCAACTTCCTCCCACTAGGTTGTACCTCCTGAAACTTGCACTTCCTCTAAATAGTACCACTGGCTGGTGACAAAGTCTTTAGCATGTGAGCTTTTCGAGGAACATTTCAGAGGTAAATCCAGTAAATGGGCCAAGCTAGGGCCCCTAGCTTCCTCTTACTCACAGAAGCACCTGGTATAATATAAGGCCATGACGAATGTCCTATCTTCAAATGTTGAAACACAAGCTCCCCAAGCCCAGTACATGGAAATGTGTTGTTTCTGTGGGCTCACTGAACAACTATGTGAATCTCCTCAGTCTTGAGGCCTTGTTGGAGCAGAGGCTCTGGCTCCTGAAGAAAGGTGGGAAGAAGGCAGCATGAGACTGACACTCAGCTTGAAGCTCCAACTGCCAGCGTTTGCTCTTTGGCTTTTATGACAAGTATCCATGGGGCAGAGGGAGGCACCCCTGAAGTGATGAAAAGGACTAGTTCTGTTTGCCATGGGGAGCTGACTTGCCATTCCCAAAGTGAGAGTGGGGTTGAGAGCCCTCAGAACCAAGGGCATCTGCTGAGTTTACTCGTGGTCAGACATGCCTGCTGGCAGTCTGTGGACAGTTGAAATATTTGCAAATAGTGTAACAGATAACAGTGAATACAGGGAATAGACAAAGAACTACAACAGTAGAAACCAAATAATCTGACTTGAAAATGGGCAAGACCCAGGGGTACAGCCCAGAGGTAGAGTGCTCACCCATCAGATGAGAAGGCCCCCTTTCCATCCTCAGAAATGACAAAATAAAAACAAATAACAGCAAATGGTTTGTATATCTCCCCAAACTGGTATGCAAGTGGGATGGCGTATGAATACTACTCAGTGCCACCAGATACAGAGAAACTCAGATCAAACCGAAGCACCGCTGCAATTAAAAAAGAAAAAGGCCAGGGCCACAGCCTTGGTGGAGTGCATTCAAATCAAAACAGAACCAAAACAAACCTGCAGCCCTTTCCAGATAGCAACACTCCCACGGCTGAAGTTGTGGCAAACCAGGAACCTTCTACACCGTTAGGGATGCCAAGGGGGCAGCCTCTCTGGAACACAGCATGGAGGCCCTTCACAAAGTTAAAAAGCGGGGCATGAGATGGCTCAGTGAGTACAGCACTCACTGCAACTGCCTGGTGGCCTGCTGTCCATCTCTCAAATCCGTGAAAAGGTGGAAGGAGAAAGCCAGCTTCCCAAGTTGTCCTCTAACTTCACACATACTCGCTCTCACACACAATAATAAAATGTTTTTAATTTAAAAATGTGACTACCCATCAGCAGCGCTAATTGTGATTCTATAGCCAAAATATGGGCATACACAGAAGCAGAGGCTTGGCTCGCCTGCTCAGGCTCCTCAACTTGCCCAGCTATCGGGTAGGCAAGCAGTTACTACAGGCCTGGGTCTGTAATCCCAGCTACTTGGAAGGCCAAGGCAGGAAGTTCAAGGCTTGTCTATGCTATACAGCAAGTTCAAGGCCAGACTAGACAAGTTAGTGAGACCTTGTCTGAAGGCTTTATTTAAAAAAAAAAGTGGGAAGATACACAGCTCAATGGTTGAGTACTTTTCTGGCATGGATAAGGCTTGGGTTCGATTCCCAGTATTGCAAAGGGGGTGGGATTGGGGGTGTGGGGAGGGCATAGAGGGAGGGAGGGAGATGGGGGAGAGAGGAAGGAAGAGAGGGTGGGAGAGGGAGAAGGAGGCGGAGGGAATCCTACTGTCCACTAGTGAATGCCCACTGATGAGTGGGAACCCCAAAAATACATGTATGAGAGTATTAGCTGTACAAAGGAAGGGAGTCTTGTAATGTGCTTGAGGGGATCCTCACACGAATGAATGATCTGCTCACATGAGGTATCTGAAGGGCTCAAGTTCACAGGGTCAGAAAGAACAGTGCTGGTTACCAGGGCCCAAGGGGAGATGGAGACTGTTTCATGAGTCCAGAGTTCAGATCTGCTAAATGAAGCCCTGAGGTCTGTTCCACAGTGATGTGAGCCGAATCTACACTATTGACCTATGCCTAAAATTAGCCCAGAAGGCGTAGTTTACATCAAAACAGTTCCACAAAGCCTTGGTCCTCATCCTGGCCCTCCTGGGAGGTCGTGGGAACTTTAGTAGTCACTGTAGATTGTGGGACTCTGGTCTCACAGATAAGCAGTTTCGGCCTGGTGCTCTCACTAGAATGTGCCACCTGGCCTCAGGCTTAACAGAAGTGGGTTGGCAGGTCACAGGCTGAAACTCCAGAGTTATAAGCCCACGGTAGCTTAGATATTTGTATCATGACAATGCTGAGAGACACAGATTAGCTAAATAACAGAAAGTTAAGACAATCTCTCCTGGCTCTCTTGGGACCCTCCTCCTGAGCACCTGGGGAAGTGTGAGGGGGTCACTTTGCAGAGAACCTCACACTCATCTAGTGGCTTCTGAGTAACAATGCACCTGGAGTCCCAGAAACCAGATGCTGGAGGCAGGGTGGCCACAGTATTTTGGTCTGTAAGACTTCCTGACTGGACCAGGTTATGGAGGGGCAGACAAGCCAACCCTTTCTGCCTGTCTCAGTACTGGGACACAGAAGCCACAGCATAGAAAAGGAACCTCCACAGCCACCCTCAGCATGATATGTTTCTGGCAACAGCAGGTAGAACAGGTGTTGAAGTCATTTATGTACAAGGTTATTCTTTGCCGATTCTGCCTGAGACACTCTGGAACAGGCCAACAGAAGGGACTGCTTTACAGTCACCAGCAGGTGCAAGTTATGGGTCATGTCTGCAGCTCTGCTCCCCACAGTGCAAACAGCCACAACTGTCCTTACTCTCAAAATGCTCCTTTCTGGCCTGTCTTAGGCTTTCTATTGCTTTGAAGAGACACCATGACTTAATTTATTAAGATTAATTTATTTTTTAGTGCATTGGTCTTTTGCCTGCATGTATGTCTGTGCAAGGGTGCCAGATCCCCTGGAACTGGAGTCACCGACAGTTGTGAGCTTCCATATAGGTGCTGGGAATTGAACCTGGGTCCTTTGGAAGAGCAGCCGATGCTCCTAACCTCTGAGCCATCTCTCCAGCCCTACCACAACTCTTATAAAGGAAAAACATTTAATTGGGGTGGCTTACATTTTCTGAGGTCTAGTCCATTATCATGGTGTGACAAGGTGGTGTCCAGGCAAACATGGTGCTGGAGAAGGAGCTGAGAGTCCTACATCTTGACCCATAGGCCACTGGAAGTGAACTGTCTCATTGGGCATAGCTTGAACATAGGAGACGTCAAAGCACACCTCCCACAGTGGCACACCTCCTCCAACAAGGCCACACCTCCTAATAGTGCCACTTCCTATGAGCTTATGGGGGCCAGTTATAGTCAAACTAGCACATGGTCCATGCTGGTTTCTGCCCAGAGTGTTCAGAGGAGGAGGAAGGCCATCACTAGCAAACCTCTTCCCTTGCTCTGGCCCCCACTGCATTAGGCATGGGGATGGCTTTTCATTTAAAGTCCACTTTCCCAGGAGTGAGGGTCTCAGTCATGTTTTCTCAATGGAGGAACTGGTACAGGGGGCCAGGCAGCTATGGAGGGTGACTTCAGAAGACTCCCATCTTGTCTGTCTTTGAGTTTTACAAGTGTTCTCTTTCCTCTCCAAAGAGGGGGACCCCTGGAACTTCTGTGATGACTCTGCAGTGGACTAGAACATTCTCCCATAATTCCCACAACAATGCTACAGAGTCGGGGTAGTATGCATGTGTGTGCCTGTATGCTTGCCCGTCTGTGTGTGTATACACATACATACACTTGTGAGTGATGATGATCTTGGCTCACCAGTGGAAGCCTGGGGTTTGGAGGGTTAGTTCTGGTCACATGACAGCTTAGTGGGCACTGGTTTCTGCCCAGCACATGCTAGTGATTTGCCATGATGTAAATGTTCAGCTCTTAATTTCTGTCTGGCCACAACTATGACTCCACATTTTTCTGCTGGAGGAGACAGCCCAGCCAGATGGAGTCCTTCCTGTGGATGCTGCTGGGAAGAAGGGCCTTGCTGCCCCTGCAGGCTCATTCATCTGCCTGTCCTCCGGTGAAGGAGGAGGAGCATTCTGGCTGTAGGAGCAGGCCGGCCCTTGGGCTGAGGATGCTGACTTTCAACATGTCAGTGAGCCTCTGATCTTAGGTGTGGTACTGTCTTAAGCCAGCGACATAATCACTGTCACTATGTAACATGTCCTTTGTCCTCTCTCCCCATACTCTGTCCTCCCCTGGAAGCCTGGGATATTTGTACTGAATGGACTAGGCCTGAGCTAGAGACATCTGCTTGCCTTTGGCATCCTTCCATTCCCATTTGGCTACCCAGAGACAGTGACACTGCTCCCTCTGCAGAGAAGTGGCCTGTCAAAGCGAAGCCAGAGAACCAGCAGCTGTTACCCATCCCTATGCAAGAACTCCAATTCAGTAGCTACACCGGCTCTTTTCTATAACGTAGCTATAAAAGCTAGGCCTCAACCCCCACACATTTTAATAACCTGCTCATTGGACACAAGTGGGCAGAAGGTTGGGGTTCCCTGGAAAAGGGCACTCAGAGTCTATTAGCCAGCCAGGCATGTGTGGAACCAGTCCCAACAAAAGATGGCCAAGGGAGTGAGAAACCGAAGGAAAGCATCCTGCGTGGCTCCCCTGTCTGTTTCTCCTGTCATCAATGCTGCAGTCTTGCTGGAAGACCCCAGTGGATGACACTGTGTACCAGACCTCTCCTGGGCCCGGCCAGTCATGGAGAACCTGTGCAGTGCAGTGTCACCACCACGTCAGCCACAGCTACACAAGGCCAGGTCTCCAAGCAGACAGTGGAGACTTAGTTCAGGGAAAAGGACCCAAGGGCCAGAATATCCAAGATTTAGAAAACCAGACAGATGGGAACTATGGATGAAGCCTGTAATCACAGCACTTAGAAGGCTAAGGTAGGAAAAATGCAAGTTGGAAGCCAGCCTGAGCTATGAGAACACCCGGGCAGAACTGCACTCTGTGCAGTGGCCAAAGATGCTGTGGCCATGGATGCTCCATGTCTTTTCTAAGGAAGGGCTACATCTTCACTGAGGTGACATGGTAATTGTACCCTTCTGGAACTCCTACCTGTAAGCCCCCAGGCCTCAAAAGGCAGTTAATACTGGAAACACTCCACTAACTTAGAAACTATCACAACTTAGGGTTGGAGAGATGGCTCGGTGGTTAAGACCCCTTACTGCTCCTGCAGAGGACTCAGGCTCAGCTCCCAGCACCCACATGGCTGCTCACAACCATCTGTAACTCCAGTTCCAGGGGGAATTTGATACTGCCTTGTGGACTCAAGAGAGACACGGTGTACATGTAATACACTTACACACAGGTAACACACACACACACACATAAAATAAAAATCCTTTTTAACAGAAAGAAAAGCTTTGTCACACCTGTTTCAGAAACTAATCCAGCTATTTAAAGGGAGGTGGCACACAGCTGCTACAAGAAATCAGAGAACATGGACTCTAGGCAGTGCTCCACAAAGCCACTCGAGGACCTTAGGGACACAGGTACAGCCCCATATACATGACCCAGGTCCATAGGGACCAGGGACTCCAGGCATAACTCCACATACCTGTTCCAAGTCCTTAGGGACAAGGGACTCCAGGCACAGCTCCACACACCTGCTCCAGGTCCTTAGGGACAAGGGACTCCAGGTATAGCTCTACACACCTGCTCCAGGTCCTTAGGGACAAGGGACTCCAGGCACAGCTCCACACACCTGCTCCAGGTTCTTAGGGACAAAGGACTCCAGGCACAGCTCTATTCATCTGCTCTATGTCCTAAGGGATCAGGGGCTCCAGGCACTGCCCCCAAACAACTGCTTAAGGCACTTAAAGACCAGAGACCACAGGCATGGTGATTCATACCTTAATCCTAGTATTTGGAAGGCAGAGATAAGTGGATCTCAATAAATTCAATGCCAGCCTGGTCTACATAGCTAGTTCCAAGCCAGCAAGGGCAACACAGTGAGACCCTGTCTCAAACCACAACGAAGGACCAGAGCCTCCAGTCACCTGCACACACCTAAGCTGGGTCCTTAGGGATCAGGAACCCCAAATGTTGCTCTACACACCTGCTGTAGATACTTGGGGATCTTGGCACTCTGTCCCGTGCTCTTGGTGTTTGAACAATATCGAGTGCCTTATGCAGTCCCTTTCCTAATTACTCTCTAGCATCTGTGAAGCCAGAGTTACCTGCAGGTATAATCAGTAGCCACACTTCTCCCTCCCTGAGTGCTCAGCTCTAAACAACGAAGGATCAATTTTCCCAGTGCCGGCACACCTTGCAAACAGCAGTATGAACAAGACAGACAGCACACAGGAGCAGATCTGATAGGAACTGGATCTTAAATGAACACTGGGAAGGAACTGTCACTCCTCCTGAAGGATACGGCTGCCAGGTCCACAGACAAATGACTAACTGTGCCTGTTAGAATACCAAAATGCACGCTGGCCTCCAGGCTCTCTCAGTACCTGTGGCTCCTCTTAGCTCTTCTCATCACCACCATCCCTAAACTTCTGCAGTTCACAGGCCTCCCAATCCCCAGCTTCTCAATCCTATGTAACCTGCCATTTCAGCCATGCGCTCTCTTTGCTCTCTTGGCTCACTTGATCCTCTAGGCTGTCCCTCTCTCACCCCTCTCTCTCCTGCTCCTCTCTCCTCTTTCTCTTCTCCCGTTCTCTCTCTCCTCTCATGACCTGGTTCAGTCTGCTGGTCATGTCGAGTCTACTTTTTCTCCATGCTCTGGAAACTTCCAGATGTCCCTAGCTGTACTCTTCCTCATATCTACAATAAAAATCTCCTCGACGACCATATCTCGGAACCGTCATGCCCTTGCTTTACACGGTGGCATTTCATCTTCCATCTGAATGTTAAGAAGGCCCTGGTTGAAAAGGGGTAAGCAGAGTAGGGGCATGAATAACAGCTCCAGAGAGTGGGGATCTATGACTCACTTGGGAGAGTGGTGTATAGAACACATCGTTCCACTCTAAGGGTGTGTGTGTGTGTGTGTGTGTGTGTGTGTGTGTGTGTGTGTTTGTGTGTGGGCGCATGCACGAGCGCTTGTGTGTTCAGGTGCATGTATGTCTGTACCATGTTTGTGGGGGCAGAGGTCAACCTCGGGTGTTCTTCAGGAGCCTTTCACCGTTTTCTGAGACTGTGTCTCTCACTGATACCAAGAGTTCTCTGAGCTTGGCTGCCTGGCTGCCAAGCCCCAGGAAAACCCCTGTCTTCACATCTCCAGTGCTAAGATTCCAAGCAGGTAGGTGCCAGCATACCCAGGTTTTGTTTTTGTTTGTCTGTTTTTTATGAAGTTCTGGACATCAGAGTTAGGTCCTCATGACTGCAGGGAAAGTACTTACTGACTAAACTATCCCCTACCACTACCTTAAAGGTTTTTTTGTTTGTTTGTTTGTTTGTTTTGCTACCCCACTGAAGAATTCCCCAAACCTCTCCTCACTTCTCCTATATTTCTTCCTTTTGTAGATTTATTTTTCATTATTTTAAATTATGTGCATGTGGTCATGTACACAATGACACAGGTGCCCATAGAGACCAAAGGCACTGGATCCCCTGGAGCTGTAGTTACAGGCAGGTGTGAGCCACTCCACACGCGTGCTGGGAACTGAACTCGGGTCCTCTGGAAGATCAGTCAGTGCTCTCAACTGCTGAGCCATCTCTCCAGCTCTGCACCTCTCTTTTTTGCTTCTAGGGTGTTGGGTGTGTGGATGTGAGACTAATGACATCTGGTCTATTCTATCAGTGAATAAAGTGAACTCTCACCGCCTCTGCATTTTAAAAAGACAGGCAATTCTTTCCAAAAGTTTGCATTGCCCTGCTGTAAAATTAGGGTTTCTCTGTAATTAGGACAATTGTTCTGGGACAATGCCTGTTCCTATCTGCTCCTCGCCTCACAGACAGATGGTTTGCTTTTGAATAAAACCCATTTACCTTAGTCCAAATGTCAAGATGTATGTTAAATTGTATTTTCGAGACTAAGCCTGTGTGTACCACTTGGCACAGCAAAGCAGACAATTTGAACAGCTCTCCTGTCCTTGTCCAGCCTGACCCAGTTTGGCAAAACCAGGCCAAATAAGATGGCAAACAGGGAGCCAGGGTGGAACTGGGAGCAGGGCCCTCTGCTTCTGGAACCCTGGGAACCAGAACCAACAATAACAAGCAGAAAGGACTCAAATGCTCACCAAGATGGCCTCGCTTGCACAGCAGCCCAATCAGGGCTTCATTCTAACCCTGATTGGGCTAGAATGCACAGGCAGACCCAAGTCCTGCAGGCAGGAGTGACTCTGAGACTGGCGCTAACCTGCAGCGAGGAGCTTCAGGAGGAGGGAAATCAAGAGTAGCCACCATGCTGCGCACAGAAGAAACCCAGCTGCCCGGCTGCCATGAAAGGAGACTCAAACACTGTTGCTAGCTGGCTTTTGCTGGACTCTCACAGGGAGCCTTCTAAGAACATGTAGTCTTTGTGGGGATTCTAAATGGAACAGAAAAAGATGTGAATAAAAGCGTGATTTCAGATTGTGAATTCCTGGCTAGAAGTTTGAGCCCCAGAGCACCCCTGTGGTGGACACTGCCTCACTGTGCCCTGGTATCAAACTTCTGCAGTGTGATAGAAATCCACATTTTACTTGTGTACTCTCAGAACAAAGTCTACCATCCTAGTCACCATCTACCAGGTGAAGCAATGAGCTAGTATGGCTCATGGACATAAACTTAAGATATACAAAATCTCAGGAAGAGTCGTTAGAGGATCAGGGTGATTTCTTTTTCTCTTCCTTTTCACTGCTTAGAACATAGAGATGCCTGGAGCTCCAGCAGCTGCTGTCTTGGACCATGGCAGAAACATAAGCTACTTTATTTAGTTCATGATTCTTTGGGGACCAAGTTCTGCTATTCCTAGCTGTATCTAATGTTGCCCTTAACGTTTTCAGATTTTTTTTTTATTAATCCTTTTTCTTTTTGCATTAGAAACCTGTTGGCTAAGATTCAAAGTCCAGGCTCCAGTGTCAGAATATATTGCTACTTGGTTCATAAAGCTTGTTTCTCTGATTGTAGGGTCTCTTTAGCAACTTTATTATACTAAGGCCTTGTGAATAAATGGTTCCCTGTGCAAATCAATACTAATTTAAAAATTCCCTCTCTATTCAAATCAGCATTGATTTTAAAAACTGATGCAGTTCATCCATGCAGTGTGTGCAGAGGATTCAACGTTACAGGGGTAGAGACATCCCTAAGCTACTAGGACTGGAGGAGACAGCGCATGGCTTGAGAACTGGAGTTTCTTCAGTTTTTTAAAGTAATAGTTTTTCACTAGTTAAAATATAATTAACATCATTCACTTCTTTTCCTTCTTCTAACTCTTCCCATATCCTCCATCTCAATCCTTCTCAAATTCCTGGCCTCCTTTTCTTTAATTCTGTTACTACACACATATGCATGAATATAAATACAACTTTCAGAGTTCAGTCAGTGTTGTTTGCGTGTACTTGGTATTGGATAACCAGTTAGGGGGCTCATCCCTGGGGAAGACTATTTCTTCCATTGTCAGCATTCTTTATTTGCCTGTAGTTCTTTGTCTACGGTGGTGTACTGTGAGGTTTCCCCCTTGCGTGTTAGCATGTCTGCTGGTGGTGTGCTTGCTCAGTCTTGTTTAGTAACTATATGCTTGAGTTACTGTAAGTGAAGTTTTCCAGTCTTCTGCCTCTTAGACTCTTTCGGCCCCTCTTCTGCAATGCTCCTTGAGCCTCAGGTGTAGGAGTTATGTTGTAGATGTATCTACTGGGGCTGGGTACACTGTAGTCCATTGTTCTCTGCATTTTGACCAGGTGTGGTTTTTCTGTAATGATCTTTCTGCTGCAAAGAGAAGCTTCTGTGGTGTGGATTGGTAGCCACACTTACCTGTGGGTATAAGGATAACTATATGGAATGCAGTTGGGAATTATGCTGGTTTAGTAAAGTGGTTATAGTAGGTTCTCCACAAAGATCCATGACTTCACTCTCTGGGGTAGCTGGCTAGGTTGACAGCACCATGTATGATTTCCCTCCTGTTGAGCAAGCCTAAAATCCAATTAAACAGCTGTTGGTTACTGCTAAGATATGAGTGCCACTATTGCACTTCTACCTTGCCATGTTGGTCGTTGCTATGGTTGATAGGCATTATAGATGGGTAGGACTATTGGTTGCTTTCTTCCCTTAGCAGTTTCCATAGCACCTTCCAAGACTATGAAAGGTAGTCTTTCAGGGAGGAGGTTTTCAGATAAGGTCCAGCTCAGCTCCTCCAAGTCTTTTGTCCTTCATGCATGGTGTCTTCAGCAATGGGTACTTACCTTCAGCCTCAGAGGCACAACCCAGTGAAAACTTGTTTTGGGAGTCTCTTGGACTCCTCCAGCCAACAACTTGGAAGGAGGATTCTCATGTTTGATACTGGGGATTAGTTATGGCTCTTAGGAGGAGGGTTGTCAATCTAAGTGGATTAACTTCATTTAAATTACATATATATATATGTATGTATATGTATAAACTGCATGTTTATTATATATATTATAAATTTCAATTTGACTTCCCCATCCCCAATTAAAGTTTCCCCCCTCATTTTTCCCCCATTCCTACTCTTAAATAAGTCCATCCTACTAACACTTTTAATCTTGGTCCACAGGCCCAAACCTTCCAAGTATGATTCCCCAGCCCTGGATTGACTGATTTATATTTTCTACTTCTTGGCTTGCATCATAATTCCCGGGAACATATTAACCTGTGTAGTGCTGAGCTTCACCTATCCTACTTCTTATTCAGTCCAAGCCTGAACACTTGCATTTGAACATGTTCTTAGCTGCTGTTGTTGCTACTACCCACTAAAGATCCCATAGGAGAATGGTAGCCCCTCAGGACTTAAGTGGCTGGACTGTGTATACACACTCAACAACACACTTGATTGTTCCCTTGTTAGCCTCAGTGTCCTGCTAAACATGGAACCAAGCACGCCCCCTGCCACACACACACACCTCTATGCTTATACTAGGCATGTCTCAGGGATTCTGGTCCTTGATTTCTGGACATGGAATCTGTCTGCAGAGAGCTGCAGTGGAGGTCTGTAGCCATTGCCCAAGAGGGATCACTGGGTTCCAAGTCCAGTTCTCTACCTCATTGCTGAGGCTCTTTTGCAGAGGTTCCTTCTGGGTCCTCCCTTCTGCCACCACATGCCACCTGCCAGTTGTAGTGCTGAGTAGGTGGGGACAATTCCCAAGTCTGGAGGAAATGAGATGATCAGTGGAGAGGCAAGCTGCAGGTGGTTGAAAGCTCTGTTCCCATTCTTGGCACTCATGAGCAAGAGCAGACCTGATAGAATGCACATGCAACTGTAACACATGATTTTAGGCATGTGGATTTTAAGACTGGGGAGATGGCTCAGTGGGTAAAACCAATCATAAGGACCTGAGTTCAAATCCCTAGAACCCATGTAAAAGCCAGACAGCATATAGTTAGTTCTTGTCTTCAAATCAAGTCCATTAGTTTGTATCTTTTTAGTGATCAGCTGAGGTCATTTGCATTTAAGGTCTTTGTAGAAAGGGGTTTGCTATTTTCAACAAATGTGTTAGATGACGTTCTGTTTTCCTGCCTTCCACCTTCCTCCTGTGAGGTGTTCCACTGAGAGTCTTCTGCAGTGCTGGCTTGTCATGAATGTCCTTCATTTGTGTTTCTCTTAAAGTACCTTTATTTCTCCATCAATTTTGAAAGATCATTTTGCAGGATATAGCATTCCTGGATTACAGTCATTTACTTTCAGAATATATATACATATACATATGTGTATATGTGTATACATATAATATATATATAAAATAACTTTGTCCTCCATCTATGAAATTTGTTCTTCTATATGATCTTCTCTGTTAACAATGGTGCCTGCTCTAGTTTTCATTTTATTGGCCACCTCCTTCAAGAATTTGTTTGGTTGTCTTTCAATGCTTTAATTTCCTTGCTAAATTTTCCTATATATTTTGAAATTTTGCCTACAGTTTATTAACTGCTTTGTTCATTTTGGACACTGTCTTGTCAAGGTCTTAGGTAGCTTTCCTTAATCGATGCACCTTTTTGATTCTTTCATATAATCATTAATTCTTTTTATTGAAAAGTTGTATACAATATATTCTGATCGTGCTAATCTCTCTCACAGCTCCTCCAGATTCTCCCACCTCTCCACCCACCCAACTCCAAACCCCTTTTTTTTCTCTCTCTCTCATTAGAAAATAAGCAGGCAAACAAATCTTTAAAAATCTGAAGAAAAAATCACAAGAATTTCTCTCTCTCTCTGTGCCTCTGCCTCTGTCTGTCTCTCTCTCATTTCATTTCTTTCTTTCTTTGTCTTTCTACCCCCTCCCCACACACAATTGTTAAAAACTAGCTCCATTTAAAACTGAGTTTCAAACTGAGTTACTGCGTAGAAAAAAGAAAACCCTAGGAGTCAGCAAGCCTTTACTCTTAGCCTCATGACTGTTGACCATAGGATGCCTAGACCACAACCCTAAACTCAACCCTGTCAGCAGTTGAGTCATGACAGCAACCTAAAGAGGAGACTCAGCTCAGAGTCACCTGGCTCATTCCCAAAAATTGTTCCCTCTTTCCCTTATTGTGTAGTTGTTATCCTAAAATATTAACCAAAATGCTCATTCTACTTCTGTAATCTCACTTAACCACTACTTGCTCAGAAAACTAAAACAAACAAAAAAAGCATAATAATGCCTCAGGCAGCAAAATATCCCCAGAGTTGAGACAACTGTGATTTTTGCCTTTAAAAACTCTAGTCCCTGTTTTCCCTTTTTGCAGTAGCTCTCAGATTGGCAAAGCGACTGTTGTTGCAACATTGGTATAAATAAACTTTTTTATCTTTTAAATGTAAGTTTTGTCTGCTCTTTCTTGGTCGTCTCAAACTCCACAACACACACACACACACACACACACACACACCTACAATTAAAAGCCATAATATAGAAACAAAAGGCCAATAAGACCAAAAAAAAAAAAAAAAAAAAAAGCCCGAACAAAGCAATAGGATACAAAATGCCTACAAAAATACCATTGAGTTCCTTGTGTTGTTCATCTACTGCTGGGAATGGGGCCTATCCTTAAGTGTGGTTAATATACTCAGTGAAACTCCATTGGAGAAAGCTAATTTTTCCTTTGTAAGCCAGTGTGAATTGCAGATAACTTCTTGGTTAGAGGTGGGAGGCCCATTCCGCTCCCCCACCCCCACTCAGCAGTGGGACTCGATCTGCCATGTGCTGTCAGTCTCTGTTAGTTCTTATGTGCATCAATCTTGTTGTGTCTGAAAGATAGTTTCCTTGGAATCTCCACCACATCTGGCTTTTACAGTCTTTCTGCCTTCTCTTATGCCTTGCTCCCTGAGCCCTTAGGGAGAGGTTTGATGAAAACATCCCATTTAGAATTGAGTGCTCCAAAATCTCACTCTACACATCATCTAGTTGTGGGAAATCACACTCTACAAAATCACACTCTACACATCATCTATCTGTGTTAGTTCCTATCAACTTCTTTTTTGCTTTCTTTCTTTTTTTTCCCAAGACAGGGTTTCTCTGTGTAACAGCCCTGGCTGTCCTGGAACTCACTCTGTAGACCAGGCTGGCCTCAAACTCAGAGATCCACCTGCCTCTGCCTCTCCGAGTGCTGGGATTAAAGGCATGCACCACCACCACCCAGAAGTTCCTATCAACTTCAAGGAGTTTTTCAGATGTAGGTAGAGTGAGGTAATAGTCGATGGATATAGTCATTAGGAGTTGTTTTAGTGCTATATAGGTTCTTTAGCGGAACAATAGTATTTATTTTCCTCTAGGCCAAAAGCCTTTCCAGTCTCAGGTTTTTGGCCACCTGAGCAGTGTCCTACATGGGTTCCATCTCTTGGAGTGGGCTTTAAATCCAATCAAAGTGGCTAGTTACTGTGGTGATATATTATTTATGATTTATTAAATCTTGCTTGAGGATTCAGAGAGCAAAGCCAGCCTGGAGCTATGGAGATCAGACAGCAGTGATACATGCCTTTAATCCCAGAAGAGGTAGATGGATCTCTCAGAGTTCAAGGCCACCCAGGGCTACAGGAGATTGAATTGGTCTAAAAGAGTAACAGAACTCACACCCTTAATCCTAGCACTAGAGAGGTATAAAAGAAATGACCAGGGTCTTCAGTAGTCAGTCTCAGGATTCTCCAGATCCGTTGAGGAGAACATAGCAGTCTGGGATTGCAGTCTGAGGTTTGGTGGAGCCAGGATTGCCTTTCAGTCAGCTAGTGGCTGGATGCTTTGATTTTCTGATCTTCAGTTTGAAGCTTGAACCAAAGTATATCTGGGTCTTCTATTTATCATGTTACAGGTTACTCTCACAATCTTTGTGTTACTAGTAAGCCATCATATCTTGCAAGGAAGTCACTGTTGTAGGTTGCAGTGGTTTGCGGAGTTTGTAGCTGCATTGATGGTTACCCTTCTTCTCTGGTAGTGTACAGAGTGCTTTCCAGTACCATAAACACATGTCAGTAGGGGTGAAATCTCTTGTTAGACACCAGTTTCACTACCAGCATATTCAATGAGATGTGTAAGTGTTGTCTTTAGCACTTTACTATCAGTTTGTGGAGAGTAAAAAATAGCCTTGGTTGGTAATGATCTAAGATGTTTGGGAGTTTTCATAGGGCCCCTTTGATCAACAGCTCAACTAGATGTAACCCATTCCTGGGAGTGGAGGTTTCGTTTAGTAGCACAAGATGTCTAGTTGGGGTATTTTCTACCCCATTACTTGGTAACTCCATTTAGATTATATATATATATATATATATATATATATATATATATATAATACATGGAAGCATCTACAGTATTCGTTTTCCATATGGTCCCTCAAATGGTCCTTGGTGCTAATTGTCCCTCTTCATATTCCCCCTCTTATTCCATCCCTTAATCCTCTCCATTTACTCTTACCCTTCTCCATTTAATCTTTCCAATCCAGTCTCCCCCCATCTCTCCATGAATATACATTCTATTCCCCTTCCTTGGGAGCCTCTCGTCCCTATAGTCCCTTACTTGATACCTCTTCTGTGGTTATCCAGAGTGTAGCATGCATATCTACCAAAGATTTAAAAGCTAACATCCATATATAAGAGAAAAACATACAATATTTGTCTTCTAAGGTCTGAATTACCTCACTCAGGATTATTTTTCTAGATCTATCCATTTACCTGGAAATTTAATTGTTTACTACTGAAAATATTACATTATGTAAGTGTATTTCATTTTCATTACCCATTCATCAGTTGATAGACTTTTCAATTTCTGGCAATGAACGTGAATGAGCAAATTTCTCTATAGTAAGATCCAGAGTCCTTTGGGTATATGACCAAGAATGGTATAGCCAGATCTTAAACTATATCTATTCCCAGCTTCCTGAGGAATTGCCACATGGATGTTAGACATTTCTTTTAAGTGTTTCTCAGCCATTTGTAACTTGTCTTTTGAGAAGTCTGTTTAGTTCTGTATCCCACTTTAAGTGGGTTATTTATTTTCCTGATGTTCAACTTTTAAAATTCTTTGTGTATTTTAGATACTAACCTTCTATCAGATGTGTAATTCGTAATGATCTTTTACCATTCTATGGCCTGTCATTTTGCCCAAATGTTGGCATCCTTTGCTGTGAAGAAGCTTTTCTGTTTCATTAGGTCTTATTTATTAACTGTTGGTCTTAGTGCCTGTGCTATTGGTGTCCTGCTCAGAAAGGTCTTTCCTGTGCCATGAGTTCAAACCTATCCCCCACCTTCTGATTCATGGTATCTGGTATGTTGAGGTCTTTGATCCACTTGGAGTTGAGTTTTGTGCAGGGTGATAAAATGGATCTATTTTCATTCTTCTACATGCTGACATCCAGTTTGATGAGCATCATTTATTGAAGATGCTGTCCTTTCTCCAGTCTTCTTTCTGTATACATTTGGATTATTTATCAAAAATCAGATGTCTATAGGTGTGTGGATTTATGTCTGAGTCTTCAGTTCTATTGATCAATGTGTCTGTTTTTATTTATGCCAATTCCATGCTTTTTTAAATAACAATAACTCTGTAGTATTTGAGATTGGGTATAGGAATACCTCCAGCATTTATTTTATTGTTCAGGATTGTTTTAGCTTTTAATACTCTTTGTTTATGATGTATATTTAGTGTTTTGAGTATTATGTATCATGGGGAATTTCTTTTCTGGTCCAGCCTAGTGTTCTGTACCCTTCTTGGACTTCAGTAGGCATCTCCTTCTTTAGGTTAGGGAAATTTTCTTCTCTAATTTTGTTAAATATTTTCTGTGATTTGACCAGGTTTCTTCTCTTTCCTCTATTCCTATTATTCATAGACTTGGTCTTTTCTTGGTGTCCTAGATTTCCTGGATATTCTATGTCTGCATTTTCTTAGCTTTAACATTTTCTTTGACTGAGGCTTCCATTTCTTCTATTTTGTTGCCAATGCCTGAGATCCTCTCTTCCATGTCTTGCTCCCTGTTGCTGAGCCTTGCCTCTGAGGTTTTTGTTTGACTTCCCAAATGTTTCACTTCCAGTTTTGTTTCAATTTGGGTGCTTCTCAGTGATTTTATTTCTTTGTTAAATTCTACTTTCATGCCTTGAATTGTTTTCAGTATTTAATTCAACTGTTTCTGTTTTCACAGTCTTCATTAAGTGATTTACTCATACCCCTTTAAGGTTCTTGAACATACTCATAATTGCTTTGTTTTTTGAAGTCCTTGTATTTCGCTTCAGCTATATTGCCTATTAGGAAAGCTACTGGGTTCTGGTGGAGTTATATTGTCTAGGTGTTAATGTTTGTTTTTGGTTTTTTTTTGTACTGATGTCTAGGCATTTGGAGTTATGATGCTTGAGGTGATTCTGGGCATTAGTAACTGCTCGTCTTTGTTGCGCTCGGGTGCATATTCTGTTCCTTGATTTCTGTTGTCCTCTTTGGATCTTAGTGGCTGTAGGTTTCCTGGTAGAGAGTGCTTCTGCAGGTCTGTAGCTGGCAGAGAGGACTAGAGATGGGCTAGGAGTAGAGGCTGAGAGGGATTGAGGGGAAGAATGAGGGGGTCCTGTCTACACCAGGGGATGAGGTCTCCAAAGAGTTGGAGATATGGTAGGAAGAGGGACTCGTGCAAGTAGGCAGCAGTAGGACATAGAATATGTATGGAGAGATAGGGTTAAAAGGGCTACGGGGACCGGGGTCTGTACCAAGAAGTGCAGTGTCCAGTGGATGGGGTTGGAGTAGGAGGGGCACCTTTCAGCAGGCTGCGTGTAAGACAGGAGAGATCATAATGGAGGGCAGGAAGAAGACTGAATATCGCCTACCTGAGTTCCAGCCCACTGGGGATCCCTGGTGGAAAGTGTTCTTGGTATGAGCAGCTGACACAAAGGAATGAGGATGGGCTAAAAGGGAAGGCTGAGGGGTCCACAGGAAAGAGCTAAGCTGGGTCTGTACCAAGAGGCAGAGTCCCCAGGGGAACGATCATTAATTCTTTTGAATAGTAAGACTCAAACTTCTTTCTCAGACAATTGGCTATTTGTGTAACTTTGGGTTCCCTGTGGGGAGTTGGTTGGTTGGTGATTGGTCATGGTTGCCTGTGTCATATTCCTTGTCTTGCTTTTGCGTTTTAGCATCTGTTGGGAGTAGGTTTGTTTTGACTTCCTCTTCAATTTGGATATGCTGGTTTGTGTGTCTTAGAGTAATATTTGCATGAAGTTCAGCAACAAGGACTGGTGAAACTTGGTGTTGACTATGAAGTGAGTTGCTGACATAATCGCATCTTGGCTCCATGCCAACAGGACCAAGGGTAGGGCTGCACACTAAACACCAAGATGAGCAGATGGAGCCTACACCTTGGTCACCTCTGAATTCTATGAACCTGATGAAGGGCAGGATACCAAACTTCAGACCCAGTGAAGCCAATCTAACACCATGGGGATGTGGTCAGAGCCAAAGGCCCAAAGTAACCTCTAAGACCACAGAAATACAGACTCTGGGGCCTGCAGGGTCATTTAGAATCTCTGACATAAGAACTCCACCCCATATTGACCTCAAAGACCAGTAGGACCAAACTTAATCCCTCAGGAGACCCTGGGGACTGGAATCAAAGCTCCACCCTGCACTGACTTCTGAGGTCACTAGTCTGAAGGCCTGGTTGCACAAAGTGCTCTCTGGTTCTGTGGAATCTGGAGGTCTGGTCACCAGACATTCTCCCAAGCCACAAAAGCCCTGAAGATCTTAAATAGAACATTGTAGAAATAAATAATCTATAAGGTTCAGATTGAATGCTATTCTGAGAAGCATGACTGTCCCTGTACCTCTCCTGACTGCCTGGGAAGTGAGTCATTTCTTCATCCTTATCCATCCTATGCACTCTTAGTCATTCAGGGGCTACCGTCATTACCAAATAAGCCGTTAGCACAGTGGCCTGTATTTTATCTAATAATGTTCCCTCAGTGTAAGAGGAGTGATGCAGAGGCACTGATAATGATTCAAGGGACTAGATTCAAATATAGGTTAAATATAATTTATTTCGGGGAGAGGTCACTTACACAAGAAGCTTATGGCCACCGCAGGTTCCCACTCTAATGATCCTCACAGGCTGCTCCCTGTGACCCGATCGGATGCAAGAGAGAGCCACCTGCCCGGACCCCAGACCTAAAATCACTCCCTGTTATGTCCTCACACCAAATGGGTGTGGTCAGTGCCACAGGTGTGGGCGGGGTGGATATCTCACTACAGAGTGATGCTGCTATGTTACACCATATTGCTGTAATTGATCTCTTTTATGATTACTTATTACAGTTAATCTTTTACTGAGTCTAATTTATTTTTATTACATATATTTGTGTGTGTGTGTGTGTGTGTGTGTGTGTGTGTGTGTGTGTGTGTGTCTAGTTCACATCTGTGACATCTCATTCATGTGGAGGGTCAAAAAAGAACTTGTAAGAGTCAGTTCTCTCATTCTACCATACGGGTCCAGGGGATTGAACTCAGGGCACACACACACGCTCACATACAAACACTGCACACAAGATAAATAAAATGTAATAAAAATAGTTTTAAATTAACCTACTGTGTGGTTGTCTAAACTCAGAAAAAACAGCTGCTGTAAAGTCATTTGCCAAAGGACTTCTGTCACCTGTTTTTAAGTGATACTTAAGTAGTTGAAATATAATTTAACTTTGCTTTCTTGTAATTGCTTTAAACAATTTCCAAACAAGGGTGATTTAAAATAAATAACCAAATTACTTCTGGGAATCTGAAAGAACCATTCAGAAGCCTTTGACAGTCTGGTGATCAGTAGCCACGCAAGACCAGGTGCCCTGGGTCCCAACTGTCATTGGGTTTTATGGAGCATTAAAAAAAAAAAAAAACAAAGAAAGAAATGAGGAAATGGGCTTGAGAAGTCAGCTGTTCTGGGAGGCGAGCTGAGGTCTGTGAGTGGGGCTGACAGCTCACTTCTTTCCCGGTTCCTTCCTTGGCAGTCTGAAAAGTTGCCTTTTTAGCACCACAAAGCACATTATAGCAAGTTCTAGGAGCTGGGAGTTCAAGATCAAAGTGTCTGCAGGGCCACGCTCTACTGGAAACTCTCTGGGAGGGACCTTCCTACCTTTCTGTCCCTGAGGACTGTGTCCCCATCAGTCTCTGCCTCTGGCTTCCCAACACTGTCTCTCTGTATCTGTCTTTCTGCTTCTGTCTTTTACAAGGACACTTGTCATTTGGTTTAGGACCCACAAGGATAGTCACAATCCCAGGTTCCTTAATTGCATCTGCAATGACCCCATTTCAAATACTGTCACATTCTGAGACACAGACATCATCTTAACTGTGACAGAGTGTTGTTGCAATGCGCCTCCCCACACCCTTTGCCCAAAATGTTTCTGTTTCTGTTGTCTGTCTGTTTTCCAGTGCTGGGCTTGAAATTCCAGTATCCATGCTCCCAGTTCTACCACTGACTCAACTCAGCCCCACTGTTTCTGCTTTTAACTTAGACTGGTTCAAGCTTGTCCTTCCAGCAGCACATTTTGACCCAGCTCTCAGTTTCGGATTCAGCAAAATGTCTCTCTGGATGGCCCTTCACAGTGTTGGCCTCCACTGAGTCAAGTTTGGTATCATTGGACTCTGGGGCTCTGATCCTCCAGAGTTAAGGTGTACTATTCTCAGATTCTGAAGATTGCAGATTCCAGTTGAACAACCTAGGTGGAGCTTGGAATTCTGCGTGTCCAACCAGCTCCAGGTAAAGACCATGCTGCAAAACAGCAGCACCCAGGACCCAGGACCCAGGACCCAGGACCCAACCCCAGAAATCCTCTATGGCCTGGTAAATGGGAAAAGGCAGTCCCTCTTTAGACTGGTGAAATGGGTGGTTATCTCCACTACAGACTGGTAAATGGGGTGGGCAGCCCCTCTCTGGACTGGTAAATGGAGATGGGCATCCCCACTACAGCCTGGTAAGTGGGGTAGGCAGCCCTTTAATTGTACTCAGGAGCAAGGCTATAAGACCAAGACAGCACCACCTGATCTCTCATGGGTCCTTCTGCACACTGGAGGCCAAGGAGTAGGACTCAGAGGAGAGCCAAGGAACTCTTGGGAAACTCATATTCTCTGAGGCCTTCCTTCTTACGTCCTTACCCCAGCCTCCTTTCTCTTGACCTCTTAGGCACCCAGACACACCCTGGGCATGCCAGCTGCCTCTAACTGTCCTCACCATTTGGTGGAGACAGGTCAAGCACCCACACGCCTCCTTCCAGGAAAGGTGGCACAAGACTGTGAGGCAATGGAGAATGGGGAGGACCCTGTTTGTTGTGATAAGTGACTTCCAGATGATCCGGCTATTTCTTCAGCAGGGACAGCAGCAAGTGGGGCAAATGTATCTGTCCATCCCAGTAGACAACAAAAGAGAGACAGAGGCCTTGTGCAGAGGCAAGGCTCCTTTGCCACTGTAGCAGCTCTGTATGGGGCAGAGAAAGGTGTATCAGAAAAAGATGTAGCAGGGTACAACTGTTAACCTTGGTCAGACTCCCTTCTAGCACAATGGCGAGACAGACCAGTGAAAGCTCATACACTCCTAAGGCTAGCTGACACCCAGAATTGTCCCTTACACTTGTGTTTTGAGATTGCTTATGCAATCATGACAGGGACTCGGTTATTATCTTAAGAGTGATGCCTGCCTTTCAGTGTGACCCCAGAAGCCTGGTGGCTGTGACTTGGGACTGAAGCTCCTTGGAACTATGGCATGGACAAGGAACCTGAAAAGGAAGTCTGCTACTATGTAGTACATGCTTACTCATGGCTACAAGCTTAAGGGCTCCAGACTGTCCTCAGGTGACTGGCCATCTGGAAGTGCCTGGCTCAGTGGTTATCATACCCACACTGACCTTTCCAAGAATACTTCCAAAGCAGGCACCCGTAGACACTAACACCACCCTTCTTGCTGTTCCCCCCTCCTCCCTTCACACAACCTAAAAGGAAATGGCTATTTTAGGCAAGGGAGAAAGGGTGGAAGGAATTTCCCATAAGGCTGCCACACTTGATTGGTACTGTTTCAGACAGTGAACAGACTGCCCTTTCTGCCCAGCCCATCTGTCGATGGCTTCTAGGCAAAAGGGAGAAATGGGATGGAAGATGGATACCCGGTGGGCAGGCAGTGATCGGCATTCTCTGTTATACTGCAGAGGCGGCTGTGTGAGTGGTAGTTGTGGTGGTAGAGACCAGTTATGCCACAGGAATTGTTTCCGAAGTAATGAACACCCTGTCAGAGAGCTGTACAAGCAGAACACGGCTGTTTACTGCTGGGAGGGGGGCGCTGGACTGTGCAAGTGCCACCAGGTGTGCCTGGTGGCTGTGATGGACGACTGTTTTCATGTTGTCTTCAACAGTGCTGCTGCCTTTGGATTGTTTCTTTCTCCAGCACTGTGTGGCCCTGCCCACCTTGCCTGAGATGGTCAAGGTCAACTGATAAATAAGCCAGGAGCTGAAGAAACCAGAGCTGGAAATAGGCTTAAAATGGAGATTCAGTGTGTGTGTCGGGGGGCCGGGGGTGCTTGACTGCTTATACCTGGTGTAACTGAACCTCACCCATCTTGGGTTTCCAGTCATAAGACATTTATGAGGCTAATCATGATGGGATTTAGAATTGCCACAAAAACAAACTGATTACAGTATTTGAAGTGGGAGGAATCCACCTTAGATATGGGTGATCCTGTTCTATGAACTGGGGTCCAGACTGAATCAAAAGGAGAAAGGGAGCCGAGCACCAATGTTCATCTCTCGATAATTGCTGAGTGTGGACATGATGTAACCAGCTGCCTCCAACATCGTGATGGATGTTGGAAGCCTTAGAACTGTTAGCCAAAATAAGCACTTCCTTCCTTGGAGTTACATTTATCATGTATTTTTGTCATAGGAACAAAACAAGTAATTAATAACCAGGGAGTAAATACCCTTTGGGGGTTTTATGTCTTTACTTTTGCTTAAGTCAACTTGGGGGGAATTCTATCATCCCAAAATTGTCTTCTCTGGTAACCCTGTGCTAGAAAAGAACAATAATAAACAAATGAAAAGCAAATTTCATCTTTTTCATTCATTTAGTTTTAATTTTTAGTTGTACTATTATTTACTGTGTGCTTATGTGCATGTGTGCATGTATGTGTGAGGACACATGTGCCCTGTTGCTCTGGTAGAGGTCACAGGAGGATAGCTTATGGGGGTCGGCTTTCTCCTTCTATCATGCGGGGGCCAGCATTAGACTCAAGTCATCAGGCTTGGTGGCAGATGAACCACCTCGCTAGTTCTTTCTCTCTTTAAGATTGCATTTTTATTATTTTTGAGATGGGATCTTATCCAGGCTACTGATGACATCCTGGCTCAAGCTACCCTCCCTATCTTGGCCTTCCAAATATGGGCATTACCTACAAGCACTGTCACATCCCCAAATATTTCATTTCTTTTGCTGCAACTTCAGGGAGATCATGATCTGCCTGTAGCCTGTCCAAACAGCCCTCCTCCTCTACCTCAGGAAAGCACCCAATATAACCTAGACGATCAAACAGACTAACACCAGTCAGAGCTGCAATTCAAGCATTCACTCCAGCAGAGAGCTGACATCACCCAGAACGTCCCCATTGTCCCAGCTGTCCTCAAGCAGTGTTTCGACAGCTGGTTTCTGCACAGGCTTTCAGAAATGGCTCCTTAAATGAATTAAAATGTGCAAAGTTTTTTTTCTTTTAACAGTATTGAAGGTTGAATCTTTGCTCTTCTCCAGCAAATGGGCCAAAAGCCTTTGCCTGTGGATCTATCTCATTAAATCACCACGGAGGGCAGTCTATTATCCTCAGGAGCCTCGGGAATTGTCTCAAGGTCATGGGCTGCAATGGGACATTGATCTTAACAGTACTGTGCTTTACTGCAGTCTCTTCACCCACAGTGACATTGCCAGCACTCCAAGGGACTTCAGTTCTTTATAATGGAGAAATGAAGATAGATGGCACACTGTCACCACCACCAATTGCACTTGCTCTCTCTTTCTCTTTGCTGCCCAGCCAAGGGCTTAAAACCAAGCTGCTATGTTCATTCTGAGTTATTGGCCACGGCGATCCATGGCCTCCCACTCACTCCTTGAATCTGGAGGGGGGGGCTGGGCCAGGGGATGCTATAGAGCTCTGTATGACATGGCATTTCACAGGCTGTTTGCACACGTCTAATTGTGCTTTCTGTGTCAGAAGGGCAGCCTGTGCTGGTCAGAAGTCCCCAAAGCTCACTGGGACCTGGGCCAAATGCCTGTATGTGATTTTTAGGGTTGAGTGAAGCAAGTGCAAACAGACCTCCTGCTGGGTGAGAACCAGGCTCCCTCAAGCCTGGCCTCCTTCTCAGTCCCCCCCCTCAGCTGCTGTTGGCTTTGTCTCTGCCAGCAGAAGCCACCAAGAAGGGAGGGGGGAATATAAGATGACACTAGGAGAACAGATGTTTCTGGTCCTTCCAGAAGCAGAGTGATCCTAGCTCATCTGATTACTCCTGCAAGAGACTGAGCAAAGATGCCCTTCACCAAGCATTGCTGGCTGGAAAGGCTAGCCTTCGGGAGACAGAGGCTGAGACTGGTGCCCAGGGCCCCTGAGAAGCTCTGTGCCACTGCTAGTTGGGGGTAGGGCACTGGGAAATAAGGACAAGAAAAACAAAATAGCTAGGCAGGCTGAACAACATCCTTGAATTCAGGACATCTCCCTGCAAAAACCCCTTCTTGTTTAGTAAGCCTTCCAAGCGACCTTGAAGGAGAGACAGAGGTGGTCATGTGGTTTAGTCTCTGCCAAAGCCTTCGTGAGTTCTCGATGCCTTTCCCATCCCACCCTAGGGTTTTAAAACAACCAATGAAATTATAAATTACTCTGTATGGAAGACAAGGAGACAAACATTTTATTAAAAGCCTGGTCTCGTGGTACTCCTCACTCAGTTCTTTCAAACAGGAGATCATTTGAGTCAGCTTGTATGCTTCAGGCTGCTTTCCTGAAGAAGCCCCAGTATCCTCACATCCCTGATCAGAATCCCACAGGCTCACAGCTCCCGAGGGGCCTGGAGGGCTTCCAAGGAAGCCAAAATGGTGGCTCCCACCCGCAGCCCAGGAGCTCCTGCAAGACTATACTCCTGCAAGACTATACTCCCGCAATGCTAGTGTTTAAAGTAATTCTTCAGCAGTGGTAAGGTCCACGGCTTAGCTCTCTACTCGCACAGGTCTCTGACGTTGAGTGCAGTCATGTGCCTCACAACCATCTATAGAACTTGCTGAGCTTTCCAAACCTGGGCCCCTTAAGAACTAGCTCCTCATCCCTCCAGCTCTTGATCACCTCCATCTGCTGTCCCTGAATTTGGCTCCGTTAGGGACCATACAGAAGTGACATCACTCAGTATGTGTCCTGTGACAGCCTTGTTTTGCTCAGCATAATGACTTCAGGGTCCATCCATGTTGCAGCAAGTGTCAGGAATTCCTGTTTTATAAATAAGGATAATTGCCCACTGTGTAGGCATCCCAGGCTTGCTTCTGGCTTCTAACTTTTGTGAATAACACTGTTATGAACATGACTATTTAAATATCTATTAATCAGTGGTTGTCATTGTAACAAAAAAAATCAAAACTGCAATAATCAAGTGAAGAAAAAGTGGCCTGGTGGTGGTGGCACATGCCTGTAATCTCAGTACTTGGGAGGCAGAGGAAGGTGGATATTTGGGTTCGAGGCCAGCCTGGTCTACAGAGTGAGTTGCAGGGCAGCCAAGGCTACACAGAGAAACTCTGTCTCCAAAAACCAAAAAGAGGGGAAGAGAAAGTTAACCCAGTATGGTGGCACATGTCTTTAATCTCAGCACTTGGAGGCAGAGGCAGGAAGATCTCTGTGAGTTCAAGGCCAGCCTGGTCTGCATAGGAAGTTCCAGCCCAGCCAGGGATACACATCAAGACACTCTCTCAAAAAAACAAAGAAGGAGGAAGATGAGGAGGAGAAGCCAGGTGGTGGCGTACGCCTTTAATCCCAGCACTCAGAAGGCAGAGGCAAGAGGATCTCTGTGAGTTCTACTGCTTGCCCATCACTGTACTGTGGTGTGTTGCATGAAAAATAAAAGACCCAGAGACAAATATTGGGGTTCAAGCTTCAAGCTGAAGATCAGAGAAGCAAAGCAGCCAAGCCACTACCTCTTACCTCAACCTCAGACTGAAAAGACTGATCCTGTCTCCACCATCTCTCATGAAGTCTCAGACTGCTGCCTTTGCTCAGTGTGGCTGGAGAATCAATCTCCACATCAGACCCTTTGCTTTTTATACCTCCCTCATGATGGGATTAAAGGTGTGTGATCCCAAGTGCTGAGGTCATCTTTGTGTGAGCTGTTTTTCTTTAGGACTGGATCAGTTTCGTGTACCTCAGTGTGGCCTTGAACTAACAGAGATCCATCTACCTCTACCTCCCAAGTAGTGGGAATAAAGGCATGAACCACCACTGCCTGGCTTCTATAGCTAACTAGTATGGTTGTTTTGCTATTTTGATCTCCAGTCGCTTTAATAAATCATAAACAAAATATCACCACAGTGGTAGCACAACACATCAAGACAGGAGAAAAGTAATCACCCATATCACTCCACTACACTACAAACTCTACCTCTTACAACAGCAACCTGCCTGCAGCATATACGGGTGCAACTGTGGTACAAACGTTATGGGTGTCACAACTACGTTAAAGCCTACTCCATGAGATGGTACCCATACTTGACACTGTGAAAATTAATGTTTTATTTGGATTCTGGGGATTAAACTCAAGTATTCATGCTTGCATAGCAAGTACTGTACTATGCTGCCCTCCCAGCCCTAGGTTAAATTTTATTTGCCATACTACTCTAGTACATTAAACAGTTTAACAAACATTTATTGAGCAACTATGGTGCCAGATGAGACACATCCTTCAATGATGGACTATGATGTAGAAGCATGAGCCAAATAAACTTTCTTCCACAACTTGTTTTTTGGTCATACTGTTTCAGCACACCAATAGTAACCTTAACTGGGACATCCCAGTAACTAGAAGACCTCTCATTAAGTCTTGCCTCTCGAGGTTCCACCAATTCCCAATACTATTTCCAAGAGAACCAAGAATTTACCACACTTCCTTTGAGGAACATTCCAGATGACAGCAGTGGTGATGGCATTGTGAAACTCTGGGATATACTGTCGGGGATAGGGGATAGGAGTTCATTTCTTCATCTTTTTTTCTTTCTTTCTTTCTTTCTTTCTTTCTTTCTTTCTTTCTTTCTTTTTTTGTTTTTTTTGTTTGTTTGTTTTTTGAGACAGGATTTCTCTGTGTTACAGCCCTGATTGTCCTGGAACTCACTCAAAGACCAGGCTGGCCTCAAACTCACAGAGATCTGCCTGCCTCTGCTTCCCAAATGCTGGGATTAAAGGCATGTGCCATCCAAGGCCCACCTCGTTTCTAGTTGCTTATGAGTGCATGAAGCCTGATAACGGAAACTGGCAGTATAAACAGGAATTTCTTTGGTTCATGTCTGGTTACAAATACACTCTGAGTGTAACAATAACAAAGTTAAAGAGTGCATAGCCAGAGAGTGGGGTCTTCTCTGGGGCTGGTCAGTAGGCTTCCAAAGTTGGAAAGAAAGAAGGAGGAGACAAAGGTATGGGGACAGCCACAGAAAGAGGCTGAGGAGCCACGAAGAGCTAGTCCTTCCTCCTAAGACTAAGGGAAAACAGAACACTTGAAAAATAAAGGGTTCCCCCCCTTAAATTATAACTAAATGTAACAATAAACTTTTCCCTATTTCTAACACTAACTATAGCTCTTAACTAACTTTATACCAAGCTCCAACCTAACCTATAAAAAAAATCCTAACAGTGGCCCTGCCATAACCTGAACCCTAAATGTAGCACTAATCCTAGCCAAAACTCTAACCCTCACGCTACAAATTAACTATTTGACAACTACATTAACTGTAACCATTACATTAATGCTGCACTAACTCTATTTCTAAGCCAAGTACCATGCCTATTCCAAGCTCTGACCCAAACCATAACCCTTAACTCTAAATGTAACCCTCAAAAGCTCAATTTGTAAGTTTAGATCTAAAACTAATCCTAACCCTGACTCTAACCTTACCTTAACCCTATAAATAACCAAAACTACCATCCTACCTGTAACACTAACATTAGCTCTAATCATACCCTAACCCTAGCACTAACCAAAATCTAAACATATCCCTAATATTATCCACTACACAAAGGAAAACTTTCCACAATATAAACAGCCTTAAAACTTTATATCCAAAGTTGGGCGTTGGTGGCACAGGCCTTTAATCCCAGCACTCAGGAGGCAGAGGCAGGTGGATCTATGTGAGGCCAACCTGGTCTACAGAGCAAGTTCCAGAACAGCTTCAAAGCAATAAAGGGAAACCCTGTCTCCCTTGGATGGATATATATATCCCCACCCTATGGGGCAGATTTAGTAGACTTCCTAGGGGAGGCCTTACCCTCTCCATGGAGCAGATAGGAGGGGGTGAGTGGAGGGAGTGAGAGGAGAGGAGGGAGGGAGAATTGGGATTGGAATGTAAAAAATAAATTAATGAAAAAACTAAAAAAAAAATGAAAAAAGAAAGGACAAAAAATTATATCCAACAAAGTGAACCTAAGGAAAATACAGGAAGCACTATTTCTGGCTGAAGAGAAGAATGAGCAGATAGACTGTGAAAAGAAATAAAACCATAATTATTAAAATGCAAAGTGCCACTGAGAAAACAAACAATACCCCCCCAAAAAATCAACAACATAACGACCACAATTAACACGCATTTTCAATAATAACCTTAAATATCAGTGGCTTCAATTCTCCAATCAAAAGAACAGGCTGACTGGATGGATCAAGAAAGATAATCCATCTATCTGTTGTCTAAGAGGAACACTGCTCTAAAAATAGGCACGCCTTAGAGAAAAGGAATGGACAAAAGAATCCCAATCCAATGGGACAGGACGCAACAAGCATCATTATCCTAATTATCTAAGAAAACAGACTTCAAACTAAAACTAATCAGAAGAGACAAATAGGGACACTTCGTTCTAACCAAGGGAACAGCTAACCAACTGTCAGCTTCCAGTGACCTATACAGATCTGTGTCTTCGAGACCTGGGATCTGAGGGCCTGAAAGAATGGGGCAGACCACAGTCTAACGCTGTAGACAATCTTATTTCACTTTCAGTGGACTTTTATGCAGGAATGAAACAAAGAAAGCAATGATCCAAGGAAGGTTGTTTGAGTTCAGAAAAACATGTACATAAGTGTCAGGAAGCACATACTAAATATTAACAGAGCAACCCTTTCCCAGAACTTTCTCAGAGAGACCAATTTTAACACAATTGCCTGGCATGTACTATAGATTATATCTGGGAAATCATGAAAACAAGGCAGAAGGCCATAGCCATATTCAGGGTACACTGAGGACAGCACTCAGCATATCCTTTCACCAGACTGGGTTCTATAGCTGTGATCTGACATCCAACAAGAATAAACATGTCTCATAAATTGAATGTAAATATCTGTCACAGAAGGCGCAAAATCATGTCCAAGAACAAACCTGGGAACAAAATGCATTTGAGGTAAAAGGCCTTCTGCCTTTTTTTTCTTCTGCCTTTGTCAGAGTTCCCCCAAGGCATTGTTCATCATGCGTCATTCTTTTGACCATGTTTCAACACTATCTTACTACACATATGTATCAAACTCTGGGACACCCAACTTTATATATGAAAAAAATCTACTGGATTTAAAGACACAGATCAACATCATTCCATTAATAGAAGGTGAATTCAGGACCCCACTGTCTTCAATAGACAGTTCATTTGATCAAAAAACAAAGAGAGAAACATCAGAAGTAATTGACATCATCCATCAAATGCACTGAACAGATATCTGCAGGATGTTCCACCCAAACACCAAAAATACACATCTACTCAGCACCACATGGAAACTTTTTTCCTGAAACAGACCCTATTGTTCTGGACTATTAGGTGAAGATGTGTTACATTTGTTTATGCTGTGGAATATTTGTTAAATGATGCAAAGATGTGTTGTATTCTTTTATGTTGCATTTGTTTAACGCTGTGAACTCTGTCTAAAACACCTGATTGATCTAATAAAGAGCTGAACAGCCAATAGTTGGGCAGGAGAGAGGGATAGATGGGGCTGCTAGGCAGACAGAATAAATAGAAAAAGAGAAGAGGGAGGAGTGAGAAGAGGAGGAGAGAAGGACGCCAGGGGCCAGCCACCTGGCCACACAGCTAGCCACAGAGTAAGAAGGAAAGAAAGGTACATAGAATAGGGAAAGGTAAAAGCCCAGAGGCAAAAGGTAGACAAGATAATTTAAATTAAGAAAAACTGGCTAGAGATAAACCAAGCTAAGGGCGGGTATTCATAAGTAAGAATAAGTCTCTGTGTATTCGTGTGGGAGTTGGGTGGCAGGCCCCCAGTAAAGAGTCCCTATTTCTGGAGACGCCACTTATGTCATCAAACATGGAGAAATCAAGCTGGTGCCTATGAACACTACTGGAGGAGAAAGGTAATCATTATCACCATTGTAAGAAATAATCAAACATGAGGTTTTTCTGTTAACTATTATACAATTTGTGTTTAAGGCAAGGAATTAGGATCTTTTTTTCTTCCTCACCTTTAATGCAAATGTTTTAGTCCTTCCCACACAGAATCCTTTGTTTACACAAAGGCCCACTGCTCTATCCTAGGAATGTTATGGCCTGGAGCAGTGACCATTTGCTCCTTAGAGAAGTGATTGCTTCCCCATTCCTCCTTCATTTCCCATGTGCCAACTCTTTTCAGACTAGCCAACTGAGTAAGATTGTGAGGCTGGACCTTAGCCAATGGGGATAAGGCATAGCCTTCCCTGATTTAGAGTAAAATCCAAATGCACTTCCTATCTGAGTGGATTCTTACTTCCAAGCCCACCATCTTGATCAAGAGTAAATGTCATCTTCTCCAGACAAGACATTTCAGTTAGAATGGTGTCTCTTTCTTTATGACTCTGAACTTCTTTTTTCTCTAGTAATAGGGTTTCTCTGTATATCCCTGGCTATCCTAGAGCATTCTCTGTAGCCCAAGCTAGTCTTGAACTCAGATCTACCTACTCCTGCCTCCTGAGTGCTGGGATTAAAGGCTTATGCCACCACACCTGGCTACAGAGATATTTTTAACACCATGATGGTCATGGACTCTACCCTCTGAAACTGTAAGACACAAACTCTTTCTTCTCTAAGTCACCTTGGTTATGTAGTGTCTCATCCATAGCAATACAAAAGTGACTAAGACAACAACCAGCAGTAGGTGTCCTTTAGGGAGAATAGAGGAAAGGAAGAGCCAGGTGTGAGTATGGGCTCCTCAAGGAAGAGATGCAGTTAACTGTCTTAGCACTAGCTGTATATAACATTTTGGTGGTTCTCAGGGCAGATCTCAGAAGTGAGAATGAAAATTCCTGGAAAGAAGTCCCTGCAGAGGCTGATGAATGACAAACACTTCAGTGACTATGGAAAAGTTGGAATATTGCTGATCTGATAGTCTAATTACAATTTCTTTTAGACTATTGATGGCCCCAAACAAGCCACTTCTTGCCCATCTCTGCATCAGACCTAATATTCTGATGAGACCCTTTGGAATTAATAACTTAACAAAACCCTCTTCTCCAGTACTGGAAGGGCCAAGACTGTGGTTAGGTAAAATCAGAGGGTATAGGAGAGATCCCCCCATCTTGCTATAACCCAATTTGTTGGCAAATTTTGTGCCAACTTACTACAGGCTAGAATAATCTGAGAGGAGGGAACCCCGATTGAGAAAATGCCTCCATAAAATTGGACTGTAAGCAAGCCTATAGAGCATTTTTAGGGACTGATGATTGTGGGGTCATTTGTGGGATCTGTGGATGAGTTCTGTAAGAAAGCAGATAGAGAAAGTCACGGGAACAAACCCCTCCATGGCCACTGCATCAGCTCCTGCCTCCAGGTCCCTGCCCTATTTGAGTTGTTGTCCTGATTTCCTTTGGTGATGGACTACAATGTGAAAGTGTAAGTCAAACAAGCCTTTTCCTTCTCAACTTGCTTTGGTCATGGTGTTTCATCACAGCAACAGAAACCCTAAGACAAGTTGGTTCCAGGAGTGGGGATATTGTTGTGACAGACCTGGCCATGTTGTTTTGGGGAGAATTGTGGAAGGGCTTTGAAACTTTGGGCTAGAAAAGCCATTGAGTGTTGAGAGCTCAGTGGGTTGTTCCATGGGAGCTTGGACGATAAGAATATTAAGAGCAGTGCAGATGATGGAGGCCTGGCTTATGATGTTTCAGAGGGGATCTAAGACTTTACTGGGGGCCTTTTGTATGAAGAATCTGTGGTGTCTGGTCAGTAGAAGCTGAAGAATCAGCTATGATTAACAAGAGACCAGAACCAGTAGTTTGCTTTGCTTGGATGATGGATGCTGGTCATCTGGGGCTAAAGAATCAGCTATGATTCAAGAGATCAGCATCATTGAGATGAAGTCTTCTGGGAAGTGTTTCCTGGGAAACAGCACACAGAAGCTGTGCTCCAGAGATAGCCAAGGTTGTACCTCATGCTGGCAACCAAACTTGGTAGTGTAAGAGTCACCCAGTTGTCTTTGAAAGCATGAAGGGGTCATGGAGAGCAACTGAGACTTGACACTATTACAGGCTGGAAAGGCCTTGGTGAAGGTGCAGCCTCAGTGGCAGGTGAAGCTCCAGGATTGATGGGGTCATAGAGAGAAGTTGAGGCTTGGCATCATGGAAAGAGTCCAGGAGAGGCTATTGGTGCAAGTGCAGTTCAGTTGCAGTGAAGATGCTACCATTTTGGATATGCTAGTACCAAGGGATGACCACCAAGAAGAGTAGCAGCAATGGAGTGCAAAGTCTGCTCAAGCTTAGAAGACAAGTTGTGTGTGCTGCAGAGGGCAGAGCCGGAAAAGTGACCAGAGCCCCTTGGAGGAGCCCAAAAGTGAATGAGTGAATCCCAGATACTAAACAGTGAATCATTTACATCGTTGGAGTGTGGTTTTGCTTTGTTCAGACTGGGACTGTTTCCTGGTTCTTCTCTTTGGAAGTAAGGAAGTATTTAGCTTATTTTTAATTTTATAGGAAACAGTTGAGAGACTTTGAATTTTGAAAAGAGATTTTAAAACTTTAAGAGACTTTGGATTTTACAAAGACTGAACTTTTAAATTGTTTGAATTGGTAAAGACTGGGGGACTTCTAAGTTTCTAATATGTTTTATATTTGTGGCATTTACTAATCTGAAATCTTGGGAATGAACCAAAAAAGGGAAAGATTATGTCTTAAAAAGTGTTGTGCAAGCTGGGTAGTAGAAGTGCATGCCTTTAGTCCCAGCACTCAGGAGGCAAAGGAAGGAGGATCTCTGAGTTCCAGGCCAGCCTGATCTACTAAGTGAGTGCCAAGACAGCCACACAGAGAAACCCTGTCTCAAAACAAAAAGTGTGTGCTGTGCTGACAAGGGGTAAGGACACCAAATCTCTCATGCTCCCACTAATATATTTCTAAATGCCTTGATTTATATCTTTCTTTGTCCTGTTACCATAAAAACTCTGAGAAAGTGCTTCCTTATTGGAACATAGTATTTGGAGCTGGGGCCACATGGGTATTATAATTTTTCTCATAACAAACTGTGCCTTCTTAATTTCTTCCTTTGAGGTAAGAGCTACCTCTCTCTCTCTCTCTCTCTCTCTCTCTCTCTCTCTCTCTTCTCTCTCTCTCTCTCTCTTTTTTTTTGGTTTTTCAAGATAGGGTTCTCTGTGTAGCTTTGGAGCCTATTGTGGCATTCCCTCTGGAGACCAGACTGGCCTCAAACTCGCAGAGATCCGCCTGCCTCTGCCTCCCGAGTGCTGGGATTAAAGGCATGCGCCACCAACACCTGGCTAAGAGCTACCTCTCTTGACAACAGAAGCTTGCTAAGGACACCCCCCCTCCATTTCCTATTTTGATGGGTGAAATCACAGGATAACTCTGGAGATGTTTTGGTAGGAGTTACAATCTGGGAAACCAGAAGCATCCAGGGACATGTAGGGGAGTTAGTATGTGTCCTTTCCCTGAGATTTCCACACAGCTGCACCATTACAGCTGGTGAGCTAGATGGGCCTTCAGCAATTGTTAACTGTGCTCAGTCTTGCACATCCCCAGGGAAGGGGTGCCTTCCCTTCCCATGTCCTCGAGATTTCCCATGTCTTTCTATCCTGTCTCAGGGGAATTGTGGTCCCTAAGAAATGGAGGTCCTACAGAAGACATTGTTGATGCCCTCCAGACCCCCGGCATCACTTCTAACCTATCCTTCTGTGGGCACCTGCCTTCTGCACTCTTGAGGGGATACACTTTGCTTTCCTCCCCTCCCCCATCCTGGGGCGATCCCAGGAATCTAGGTTCTTGCATCCCATATCCAGGCAACCAGAGCCAGTGATGAAGGTGGGCACTTTTTAATTTTTCCTGATGGTGTGTCATATTAATTGTACTCTCCTCTTGCACAAGACTCTCTCAGTTCCCAGAAGACCAGGCCAGCCCCTTCCCTGAGGGCCCATAGAGGTCTGGGGGAGGAGGGTGGGGTGTTCTTTCTCCACAGGGGACAGGGAAGTGTGTCTCCTCATCCCTTGGACATTTCTACCAGGGCCTGTAAGGGAGCTATTTCAGGATCAGCTTCTTTACCAGAGCTCTGGGGGGGCAGACTGCTCTCAGTGTTTGCTTTTTCTCTTCTCCAAGATGTGTTTGGCAACAGCATATGAGCTGTGTAATCCTCCCTCCAGCCTGCCCTCAGCACAGCATGTCCCCAAGGACACCAAAGGTCACCAAACATATGCAAGGCTGGGTTTAGCTCTGATCTGAATCTGGACACAAAACCTTCTGTGACACCGTCAGAAATTACGTCACTAGTACAGGTCGGGTGCTAGCCAGGCAGCATGGGCTTGCCAGACACCCAGAAAAGCCAGCTCTACTGAGGCTCACTGTGTCCCTGGGGGCCACAGAAGCCTAAGAGTCTCCTGGGCCAGGGCTCTGCATCCTTTGCCTTGTCTTTAGCCAGTCTCCATGCTGAGGCTCCAGGTGTCAAAATTGGAAGAGATGGGTCCCCATGGGTAGATGCAAACAACCCTGCTCATTCCTATAATCTACTCAACAGGAATGTAACCAGAGAGGGGGCTGGGCACTTGGACTTTGAGCCTTAGAGCCAGGCATGGTGAAGTCCACGAGTTCAAGTACAATCTAAGGTACTTAATTCATTCAGGATCACCCTAAGGTTACATGGTGAGACTTTGTCAAAAAGGAGGGAGGGAGGGCAGGCAGAAAGACAGAAAAGGCCTGGAAAGAGGGCCTCAGCTGGGGTGCTCTGCCTACTGTCCAAATTCTCTTGGTGACTTGTGATGTCTTACAAAGACATGAGGTTGGGGTTGAAGTGGAGACCACAGTGCTTCCTGAACCACCTTGAAGGAGGCCTGGGACACAGACTTCCCTGCACTGCCAGAGTCAAATCCAGGCCTTCTGCTTCCCAGCTTTCTCTCCTACATGTCTTTTAAAATTCCTATTATACAGAATGGACTTTGAGTAGATCTGCTGCATGGGGCTGGCTTCCACTCTCTCAGATACATGTCCTACATGCTGCCCAAGGTCCCCAAGGCCCTGCTTCCAACCAAACAAACACAGAGCAGGTAGCAGGGAGAAGTGAGGCAGGGGAAATAGAAATGCTCGTTCCTACATCCATTGACTTCCATATCAGTACCACTGGGGGTTCTTCCTGGCTCATATTAAAGCTGGGAAACTGAGGCTGGGAGAGGAGAGCACAACAACTCTCCGTGATGTTTATGGAAACTTCCAACAAACCCCAGATTCCCAAAACAAATGCTTCCAACCTCTCAGACCCTGAGCAAGTCTCCTGGCTCCTTAGCCCCTTAGACTCTTCATCTAGAAACTTGGCCCTGGGAAATTAAACCCCGTGTACAAAAAGGCAGGTGCCCTGTGGGCCCTTGGCAGGACTATAGCCTCCGTTGTTTTCTAAGTTAGTTTCCTCCTCGAAGACTGTGCCTGGCAGGGACAGGCCTGGAACAGCCCAGTGACATCAGCAGTATGATCCAGAAGTGGCTGCTTCTCAGGGACCTGCCTAGGGACCATTCTGGCAGCTGGCAATGGCCGTTAGGGGTTCAGTGAGAGATGGAACTGCAATCCTCCCTTGGGATGGTAACAATTGAGGTTGTTTCCTGCAGGCGTGAGGGGCTCTGTGCAGGCCAGAACCCTTTAGGAATGGGCACACAAGCATCATGAGTGGCAGCCTGCCCCCTCCCTCCCTGGCTCTGGGTCCTTTAAGTCCCCTGTCATGTAGCCAGATAGCTTCACCCAGCGCCAACTTGCCAGCCTCCTTGTCCCCCTCTGCCCCAGCCTTTCTCTCAAGCAGCATCCCGAGGATGCAGTGTTAATTGAAGTTCTGGTTGCTAAATTGTCCTTGGAGCTGAGCTGAGCCGAGCTCGGAAGGCAAATTGAGGCAGCGCTAGATTGGGTCCTCAACTGCTCTGCTGGGCGGGGGAGCAGAGACCAGAACCGCCCAGTGCAGCCACTGCGTGATGCCAGCACAAACATCCTCAAGCCTCAGCCACCCGCCAGGCTAAGGCTATTTCCCTACCAACGCCCTTGAGGTCGAGTGTGAACAAAAGGAAGTTGATTTTTCCCTATCCTATTTTTAAAACCCGTCTGGGCTGGCAGGAGTTGCCATTCTGTGCTTCAGCTTTATTTTCCAGCTGCTTCCAGACAAACAGTCCACAGAGAATGGCCCAGGGAGACCTCCGCCTGCTCGCCGCCCAGCCTGGTGCTTCCTGGATGTTTGTTTCCTCCCCACCCTGGGAAAACCACTGGTTCCATTCCCCTGGTACAGAAACTGAGGCTGAGAAAAAACTCCTACCATCATCACCACCACCACCACCACCACCACCACCACCATGATCTATTTCCAGAACATTCCCACCACCCCAAAGAAAGTTTATTTGTTTTAGTCTGAATTCAGCTGCTGTGGTCACCGATTCTGCCCAGTTCCCTCAAGTCATCCCTCACTGGTCCTTTAGGTAGTAGCATCCTCAGTGGGATCTTTCTCCCCTGCATCCTTTGTCAAGGTCTGTCTGGTCCTGCATCCCACAGGGGATGGTGGGATGACCTCTTTCTCTCTGGCTCTGATGAGCACCGCTGTTGTAGCATAACTAAGTAGCTAATGTGAGGAACTTACGTCTGGACTCCTGGCTTATTTCCTGTGTAGATTTCAGGCTGGAGTTGCCAGGCCTCTGTTAAACTATTTAACACTTTGAAATTGGTGCCTGCTATTAGACCTATTCTCTTTCTACTTGGAGGTGGAGTCTCAGAGATCTGGCAAGGGCCTTTTCTGGGCAATAGTGGTACCAGGGTCAGAGAGTAGACCAGTTCCAGGTAGGAAGTCTGGGTCACAGTGGTACCCAAGTTATGCATTAGACTATATGTGCTTATGTCTTGCTGATCCCCTGACCAGTAACGGGGGACTCTAATATGTCTTCTGGGTTTCAGGGTCCTAGCTGTTAAAAGACAATCATGTTAAGCAGGATCTACATGGGCTCTTGGGAGTTGGTGTGGTTCTGAAGTAAGTGTGCTAGCACAGAGATACAGTTTGACAGGCCCTGGGAGTGGGGGCCCTGGCTCTCTGGTATCCTCCACTCCTACTGCCTGTGAGTCCAGGCCCACTGGGTCCTCCAGGCCTTATCACCGTGTTTATGCTCTGCTTCTCGTTGAACAGCCCCCTCAGGAAAGCTCGGGGGAATACAGTGGAAATGTACCTGCTTATGGCCACACATTATACTCAGGTCAGAGCTCTCCCGGCTGCTTTTACTCCAAGAGATTATCAGTCTCTTCTGCCTTGCGCTAATCTTGTGATCCATTGTGACACCTCGACTTTCCTGTTCTGTTTTCTTGCTTCTACTTGCACACCTGGATTTATACCTTCTTGTGTGCTTTTTGGAAAACACCCCCAAGGGACCACATGCACTGGCTGCTGCTTGCTGCAGCAGAGGAGGCTGTGAATGGGCCTGGCAGCCTCCCCAGGGCCCGGTGGATGGGTAAGCAGCATTCCGTGGAGGGGCCTGGCAGTGAGTACTTCCAACACTAGAGTCTGGGCAGAGATGGCCATACGCATCCACGTGATGTGATAAGCAGGGCTCTTCCCTGCTCAAAGGCCACCTCACGCTCTCAGGACAGTGTACAGGGCAGTGTGAGGTGTTTGGCTAAAGTCCAGCATGCTCCTGAGGCTGGTGTGGGGTTCACCTTTTAGCTGTATCTCGATCACCTCTCTAAAATGAGAGCACAAATAGCTGAGCCCGGTCCCCGGAAGGCTTCCAGGTGGAGACCTATCAAGTGTACAGGCAGCTCAGAGAAGCAGAACATTAGATGCCAGTGTTGCTTCCACAGAACTAATGATGGTCATTATCATCCTGAAGGGAGAGTAATCGCCATGACCTACTTGGGGAACTGCTGTAACTGATGGCCTTGGAGAATTGCAAAAGCCAAGAAAGTCGAAGGCAGCTGGGGACTAAGCCCTGGCTCTGGCAGCTGTGGGTGCTTGAGACCCTTGTCCTTTGGCCTGCAGTTTGGTCAAAGGCCTTGAGAGTGTTTCTGGTAGGGAGACAGGGGTCTCAGCCCAGCTGTTTGCTCTGCACTTAGTAAAGGGGTCAATGTGAAATCTGTTCAGCCTGGCTAAGGAAATGGAGGACACTAAGGACTGTGGGATCCTGGACATCAAAGTAAGAATAGGACAGAGCACTCCCAAAGGAAGACTTCTCAAACAGAGCCTAAAGCAGATTTTCCCATAATGCCTGCCCCTCTGCCTTTTTTTTTTTTTTTTTTTTTGGTTCTGGGAATTAACCCAGGGTTTTGCACAATCCAAGGAAGTGCTCTGCCCCCATCTTCCCAGTACTCAGTGAGAACCTCCTTATCCTTGTATTGTTTCTGTTCTTTACAAAGATAACCAATACAGCAGAGGCCTCTGAGCCACATCCTTGTACCTCAGTATCCCCTGGGGTGCTCTTGACTCCTCTGCTGTAGTGTTCTGGTACGTTGGACTCCACACATGTGCTGGGTGTCCACAGGCACTGTAGAGCTTTCCACTGGAGACTCTGCTGCCCTACATCCTGGATTTTCATGATCTCTCCATGTGGAAAGGAATCTATGTGGTTCTTGTTTGTTCGTGTTCACCACTGTATGGGAGGCAGTGGAATGATTGAACCATTGTACATCTGTCTTGTTGATAGGCATAAGCTTGCCCCTAAGTTGTCACCTTGTCATAGTGTGGATCTTGAATGTGACCTCCTAAGGCTTGGTGCTGTTGTGTGATGCTGGAATCTTTAGGAGAGGAGGCCCAGTTCGATTAAGTTAGGTCACTGTGAGCAAGTCCTTAAAGCAATCTTGAGACCCTGTCTTTTTCCTTCCTGGATGTTAGGAAGTGAGTGGCTCCTTCCACCACACACCCCTACTGTGTGCTATCTCATCACAGGCCCCACAGACCACAGGCTCTGTGGCTTGGGCCCAAGACAATCTCTCCTCCATGTAAGTTGTCTGTTTCAGTGAGAGAACACTGGGCAATATACCTGTCAGAGCTGGTGGGTCTGGTTTCCCAAAAGAAGTGCTGGGGTAGGCATTGGTTTGGGGGTGCTCTTGGCAGCTGGAGTTAGGACTTGGCCAAAGGGAAATGCCTCGCCATTGTCTAAAAGAAAGTTAACCCCGTGTTTTTCCCTTGAGAGAGTTTGACAGGGGTTCTGGCTTGGCATCTCTGAGGCAGCAGCTAGTCTAGTGGGGGGCACTGACATCTGAAGACCCACCTGTGCTGGGGAACCTGTTTCCCAGTCACTTGTGTGGTCACAGCCAGGAGGCCTCACATCCTCCCCAAGACTGAGCATGCTCACGGTATGGCAGCTGGCTCCTCAGAGTGAGGGCACACGCTAGAATGGGACCCCATAGTACCGTGATGCCTCAGGAATCTCAACCTTCACCTCCACCTTCTTCCTTGGGTGAGCAGACTGGCCTGATCCAGTGTGGACAGTGATGACCAGGCGGTGAGACCCGTGGAGGGTCATACTGGAAGCTTGCCACTGCCCTGATACCTGCAGCTCACAAACCTCAAAGGTCTTCTGAAGAACCACACAGAATGCAAAGATGGAGGCCAAGGGCTTAGCCACACCAACTCCCATGGGTTCCTCTGAGGTCCAGGCTGGACTTTCTGAACATAGAGGGATGTGTGGGTCAGGTAAAGGACACCATTGTCACTATGGAGTGGGCAAAATCAAGGTGGGCTAAGAGGTATTCAGAGGCCTCTTCCTTACAACAAGGCTGTGCCAAACATTGCCTCACAGGCTTGTGTCCACAGCTGACTTTACTCTAGGCTACACATGTATGCAATCTCTAAACTTGTTCCTTGTGAGTCTTTGTCCAGGTAACTACCCTTGTTTACTCTCTTCCACATAGGCCCTCACCTAATGACTTGCTTCTAGCGAACAAAGATGACAGATTTCCATCCAAGACACAGCTACGGAAGGCTGTAATTCCCATCTCACTTGGGTGGCCCAGTCCCTGTACTCTCACTGGTTGGCTGAAAGGTCCGGCTTTTTGGAGAGGCTATTTTGACAAGCATGTGAGTGAGGCACCTGGTCACCAGCCTGCAAGGACTTAAATCATGTGGGAGCCTGAGAGCAATCCTCCTCCCACTGGGCCCTCAGAAGCACTGGGAACCCCTTCCCGATGACACACCAGCCTTGGGATCTGTCCAGGGCCCTGGGATCTAAAAGTGGAAGCTTCTTGGTCCATAGGTGCTATTGTTTGGTCAAGCTGCTAAGTTGCTTGATTTGGTTGGTGGTATTTTGTTTAGCTCAATAACTAGTAAGAGCAAAAGTGGCTGAGAGAGGTCTGGGGTTGTGGCTTAGTGATAGAGAACTTGCCTAGTACCTGAGAGGGGGGAAATGGGTGAAATTCCACATGCAGCGAGATAGTGGGGGCGTGACAGTCATTGCGAATGAGCAGTGTTAGCTGCCCTCCCTACTCTGTGCTTGTTGGACATTTCCATGATGAAAGTAAGGCTGCAGTTGTCAGACGCTGACGTCCACTTCCCACTGCAGTAGGCTTGGCTTCTGCCCGTGTAACTTTTGCTTCACAAAAAAACTCAGTCAACCACTTGATGCAAATATCTTTTCCCCTGCAGGTCTTTTCCACAGGCTTCCCCCTCAGCCTGGCCTCACTGGCCTTCTCAGTGTCAGCTCTGCTTCCAGCCAAGAGTCCCAAATGTTCTGTACATGTCTGACATGCTTACATGTTTGCTGCATGTCTCTTTCCACTAAAATGTTACTTCTATAGGGTATGGTTTCCATGTTTGTTCTCTGCCATCTCCTCCCTGCAAAGGACGAATATGCTTGGATTTACCTGCGCTTATTAGGGGCCAGGCAACATGATACCCACATGGCATGGGATTACCTCATTCAAGGGGTTTGCAGCCAGTGACGTGGCTTATCAAGTGTAGATGCTTGCTGCCAAGCCCGAAGATCTGAGTTCAATCCCCAGAAACACACATAGTGTACAGTGTAAGGAAAGAGACCTCCACACTTGCTCAGTGGGGTGTCTGTGTGTGTGTGTGTGTGTGTGTGTGTGTGTGTGTGTGTGTGTGTTTGTGTGTGTCATACAAATAAACAAATACATCAGTTTTGTTTGTTTGTTGTTGAGACAGGGTTTCTCTGTTTTGTCCTGTTGTCCTGGAACTCACTTTATAGACCAGGCTGGCCGTGAACTCACAAGATCTGCCTGCCTCTGACTCCTGAGTGCTGGGATTACAGGTATGTGCCACCATTGCCCAGCTACAGAGATGGACAGGATGTAGAGGGTGAGTACCACCCTTTTGGAGTTAGGTCTGTTGTGTGTGAATGAGTTGCTGGGTTTCACACACACACACACACACACACACACACACACACACACACACACACACACACACACACACACACAAACATGCATGTGCCATCATTTCCTTGTTGTTAGAAAATTGACAGGTGTGTCCAGGTTCTGGAGCATTGGGGAATTCACATGTTGCATGGCCAGTGCTACTGCAGCCCAGGGGCAGCTGGGCCCACTGCCTGCTTGCCTGTAACCTGCCCTTTGACCTGGTCCCTGGAGCTCTTTGACTTTGAGAAACTTGAATTGGACTCATCCAGTTGTACTTCCTTCCAGAGAGAGAATTTGGGGCTCAGTGTACCGTCATTGTCTAACCCAGGCTTTCCTGACACATGAAAATACAAAGTGGAGGCCCTCCCTCCCTCCTTCCCTCTTTCTCCCCACCTCTCTCTCCCCCACCCTTCTCTCTCTTTCTCTCTCTCTCTCTCTCTGTGTGTGTGTGTGTGTGTGTGTGTGTGTGTGTGTGTGTGTGTGTGTCCCTGTGTCCCTGGCTCCTGCATCAGCCACCAGTCTTCTTCTCACAGATATTCAGGCTTTGACACTCAGACTATGGCTGAGACTCCATGAACATCCTCTTCCTGTCTGGGACAAAACTAGTGACACTTTCTGGGGTTCTGAAATGCGTAGCTGTACTTTTACCCTGCAACAGGTCCCCAGTTCTGGAAATCAAAGACTCCTGGGGACAATGAAAGGGTGGATTTGGGCAGGAATTTTGTTGTAGATAGCAGGGCAAAGTTGACCCAACAAGAGTCAAAGCTGGGACAATGCATCTCTTGTTTCCCAGGCAAACAGCCTTTTGGAGGTACAGCCATTACTGCCAGTGAATCAGCAGAGATGAGGAGAAGCTGAGCTGATGTCCACTCTCAACTGAGGCCTGCTGAAGGTGTGGCTGACCCCTCAGCAGTCTGGATCCGCCCGCCATCCCCGACCAAGGCTGTTTTCCCATTTGCTAGTGCCTCTGCTACTTAAAGAAACCAGGGTATGGCTACCCTTTGGCCTGTCTCTGTTCATTTCTTCCTTTGGAGCTCTGCAGGCATTATTTGAGACATGGTCCAAGACTGATGATAGCAGGCAGACTGTTGCACACGGCTCAAAAGGGCAGCCACACTGATCTGTGGGAGGTCACCAGACAATGGTTCTTGGCATCAAGACCCCTATGAGGGGGTCACCAACCTCAGATTTAGCATCTAACAATATCTGTGCTGGGCAAATAAGAAGAGCTAGGGAGCAATAGAGGGAAAGGAGGGAATGGGGGGCATTATTTCCAGTTGGCTGAGGGTTCTGCTCAACTTACAAAGAAATCACGAGACACAAAGTAATTCCAGCTGCCCTGAGCCATGCGAGTCACCAGCTCTCAGCCAGTACTGTAAACAGCTCTCCAGGCAGCTGGAGCAGCAGCCATAGCAACTCTGTGGATCTCTCCACCAGTTTACAGCTCCTGGCAACTCTTCCCACTGCTCATTGCTGTCCACCTGCTCACAGCTCTCAGTGCTACCAGCAGCTCCAGTGTTATTGCTCAGCCTGTTGTACCAGAGAGAGAGATTGCAAATAGGTCCAGTAACACCATCCAAAAGGGGCTTTCCTGGGCCTTCTGTGTGATGCAGAGCAGTGGTTCTCAATCTGTGGGTTGCGACCCCATTAGGGGTCTCATGTCAGATATTTACATTATGATTCATAACAGTAGCAAAATTACACTTATGAAGTAGCAACAAGGAATTGTGTTAAAAGGTCACACAGCATTAGGAAGGCTGAGAAGCACTGGTGCAGAGGAAAACGGTGACTGGACTGCTCTCAGTCAAACAGAAGAGCTGGACTGTTCATCCTCAACATCCTGTCTGTTGACCTCAGGCTTTCTGCAGTCCTGCCCAGCTGTGCACACATCCTGAGCCCCCCTGCCCTGGCTGTCCTGGGTGGGATGGGGCCATCTGAAAGGCTGCAAAGGGGTGGAATCATGTGGGGGTATCAGAAGCTCTTTTAAAAAATTATTTATTGGTTATTAGCTGGCTGTGGTGATGCACGCCTTTAATCCCAGCACTTGGGAGACAGAGGCAGGTGGATTTCTGTGAGTTTGAGGCCAGCTTGGTCTACAGAGCGAGTGCCAGGACAGCCAGGGCTACATAATAGGGAGACCCTATCTCAAAAAACTAAAGTAAAATATTTATTTGTTATTAATATTGCTTTGTGTGTATATGTATGATTGGTGTCTTAGGAATTTACTCATACAGAGACCAGAGGAAAATGTTCAGTAGTTGGTTTTCCTCTCAGTGTGGGCTCCAGGGGTCAAACTCAGGTATCAGTCTTGGCAACAAGTGTTTCTACCTGCTGAGCCATCTTGAAATTCTTTTATTTAATGATTTTAATGACTATTTGTTTTGAGACAGTTCTCAGTGTGTAAGCTCCCAGGCTCAAGCAATCCTTCTGCGGAAGCCTCTCAAGAAACTGAGATCATTACATGCCTGAACCACTACACCAGAATGGTGACTGTGTGATAATTCACAAACCGTGAATTGTCTTGTTTATAGTGCATACTTGAGGCTGGGCTGATGTGGCTCACGGATAGAGCACAAGCTTAGCCAGCCCAGAGCCCTGGGTTTAAAGCCCAGCATTGAAAGAAAATAAATGATGTGTACATGCGTGTCAATGGCGTTCATACAGAGAACAGTTAATTTGGAGAACTTTTCACAAGCCCATCAGAATCTTTACCCTTCAGCTCTCTCAGGCTCTAAACACACACCTGTCCATCCCAACTCTATGTATATTCCTGAGTGTGTGTGTGTGTGTGTGTGTGTGTGTGTGTGTGTGTGTGTGTGTGTGTTATGTCCCTCACTGCTGTGACCCAGTGTCTGATAAGCAGCAACCCAAGGAGGATGTGGTTTATTTTGGCTTACTGTCAAGGGGATGTGGTTCATCATGGTCCATGTGGTCCATGGTGGCAGAAGCATGAGGAAGCTGGTGGGCACTGTGTCCAGTCAGGAAGTAGAGAGATGTAGGCTGTCACTCAGCTCCCCTTCTCCTCTTATTCTACCCAGAACCCCAGTGCACTCATAGTACTGCCAAGAGATCAGTCTTCCCTCTTGTGTTAGACACTTCTGATAATACCATCATAGACATGCCCAGAGATGGGTTTCCTTAGTGGTTCTCAATCCAGTCAAGTTGAAATATGAAGATGAACCTAATAGGTTTTCTGTAGCCTGCTAATAGGTTTCTCCAGCGATGGAGTAAGCCAGATCAAGCCAAATTGAAAATGTAAAAGAACAGGTTTATTGGAGCAAAACCACTCTTGGGTGAGTTTTCTAGCCCCAGAGACCGAGGCAGGAGAAGTCATGTGTCTGAACTAAAGCAGGGGGATTATACAGCCTGAAGTTGAGGGGTGATGACATGTTTGCCACAAGCTGGGTTTGTGCCCAAGTACAGTCCAAAACTGAACGTTTTAGGAGGGGACTTGGGCTCCTGGCAACTTCAGGGGAGGAGCTGAGGCAGACACCAAGAATTCAGAACTGGGCCTTTTGGTGCCTTTTCTTTGTTGGAGATTCTCTGAGAGGGTGGGGTTTGGAGAGAAAGAGATGGGGCTTCTCAGACCATGCAGGAGCAAGCTGGAGATTCCAGTGAAACTGAACCATCCCAGCGTTACTGTGGATGGATGGATTTTGCAGTGTTTCACCTTTCGTGACTGGCGCATTTTACTGAACAAAGCTCCCAAGGCCCACCCGTATTGGGACATGTGCCAGAATCCCCCTCCTTCCTGAGTGGAATTGTCCTGACACACGCATCTTGCTGTCCAGCTATCTGTGGATGGTCATGTGGCTACAGGATCAGTGCCGCTGTGAAAACTTGTGCATAGGTGCTTTTGTGGTCATTGGTGGGTTTTTGTCTGCTTATTTATTTTTATTTTAATATATATATAAATATAGAGTTCCACCATAAATATATTACATGTATGTAAGAATATACACGTGTGAGGTACACACAGGATTCACAACTAGAGGTCGGGTCAGAAAATAACTTGTGGGAGTCAGTTCTTTACTTATACCACATGGGTCCTGGGAGATCAAGCTTGGTGGCAAACACGTTTACCCGATGAGCCATCCTGCCAGGCTGGTCCTTGGTGTTTTTTAATAATTCATTATGGAACTGATAATGCATGGTGTGAACATAAAACTCTAGGGACCAGGTCTGGGAGAAGAAGCCCTAATCTTTCCTTGTTCCATCCAGGAGTCCCACCCTGGCTCTTCCCTCAGTCCTGTCCTATCACAGCAGAGGAGGAGATCCCCCACCCCAGTAGCCCCCCTGGGGTCAGTTCACCCTGAACTCAGACTCTTCAAAGATTGATGGCTTCAATGACTTTAGGATACACAGTGTCATGATGTGTGTTAGGTCATGGACTATAGAAGATGGATCTTGACATGGATTCTCCAGGAAGAGTCGTGACCCTATTTTGCAGACCAAGAAGCTAACACAACCTCCTCCTGTTGCCTGCCGTCTGCCCCCATGGGAGCTCTAAGAAGCTGGACACAGTGATAGAGAGCAGGGCCCTGGGTATCACAGGTCTGGTTTTGGGTTCCAGGTCTACCCCATGCCAACTGGGTAACTTCTCTGATGCCCATGTCTCCTCTGACAACCATGCCTACTATGGCTTCTGCCAGACACCATCATGATTTAAAATAAAGAATGCTAGCAAAGGTGTGTAAGACCGTGTTTCTCTTCCTGTCTCTATGATACAATAGTCTGACAAAAAAACAGTTAAAGGAAAAATTCTGGCTCACAGTTTACTGACACACTCTTTTTTATTTAGTCCAGGGCTCTAATCCATATAGAATGGAGATGCTCACAGTCAATGTGTGTCTCTTAACCTAACCAGGCATTCCCAGAGGCTTGTCTAAGGTGACTAGAGATCCTATCAAACTGAAAATCAGCATTAACCATCGCACGGATTCATTTTCATTTTAATCCCTAACTGACTGGAGGGGACACTGCTGCTGGCTACATCTAAACCACCACCATTCTCTCTCCCCAGGAAACTCCAAACATTCCAGGTTTCTTTATGGACAGAGTGGTGCTGTATTGGGGGGGTTCCCCCCACTCCAACCATAACATGATGAACCTATCTCCTTCTTGGGGTAAAGATAACTCTAGCCTGGTATCCATGGCAACTAAATTAGCAAAAGTGATAAATTGATACCTGGGTTCATATTGCCAGTTGGGTTTATTGTCACAGTAATGGAGCTGTAATACTCCTAAGAAGGAGGAGGGTAGAAAGGACAGCGGCTCTTTACCTGGGATTCCAGGCTTATTCTTTTATGCCTCTAGTCCAGCTACATGACTTTGGTATGTGCTGGAGTATGAAGGTGAAAGGTTAACCGAAGGCAGGGCTCCGTGATGCAGTTTCCATGAGGTCATCATCCATAATGGGTTGGGATTCAGAGTGGTACTTTGAGTGCTTCTGGGGTCACCCATGTGGGGTCACCCATACTCTTGTAAGTCGGTCCTCACCTGTGCTCTATAAGTAAGCCAAACTCTATGGTTTGCCAAGCTGGTTGACAGAGAAAAATGACTCCTTTAAGTTTTTCTCTGACTTCCACATGTGTTGGGTGGCATGAGCATACACATGCACATGTGTACACACACACAGACACACACAGACACACACACCACAGAACCCCATACACACACACACACACACACACACACACACACACCCCACAGAACCCCATACACACACACACACACACACACACACACACACACACACACACCAGCACACGCACATAAATAAATGTGATTTAAAAAAATTAAAACTCCAACAAGCTAGCTCATGTACCAGCTCATGTGCCAGGGGCCCCTTGGACTGGGGTTGGGCTAGGGGGGAGGTGAGGGGAGTAGGAGGAGGTGAGGGTGGATGGGAGGAGGAGTGGGAGGGAGAACTGTGGTTGGAATGTAACATGAAATCAAAAAATAAATGGAAAAAACTAAAACTCTCACTAAGGCAAGAGTATAGAGAGAGGGGAAAGGATAGGAAGAGGAGAAAGAAAGAAATAGAAAGAGCATATAAGTAAGCTTCAAGTTCTGGGGTCACCATACTTTATTGTCCACCCTTCCTACCTTATGTCATCTCTTCTCTAGTTCTCAGGTTTGGAATATGTTTTTTCCCCATATGTTTCCTCAGAATTGGTTTAAACTAGAAATTATTGACTCCCTCGTGAGTTTTGTTCAAGGTCTTACACTTGGTCAAATGGTTGACAGTCCTACGTCTAAGGGTAAAGACACCCTGATGTTTGGGAGGATCTTGTCATGAGAGCCAGTATAAACAGCTGGTCTCACTGCATTCACAATTAGAAAGGAGAGAACCATGAACCCATGCTCCTGCCCAGCTCATTTTTCTGCACTTATATAGTATAGGATACCAGCCAAGGAATGGTGCAGCACACAATGGGTGTGTCTTCTCACCTTAATTAGCATAATAAAGACAATCCTCTACAGAAATGCCCAGAGGTACATCTCCCGTGTGGGTCTAGATTCTGTCAAATTAACAACACTAACCACTACAGACTTGTATATCACAAAACATTGCTAGGTATGCAACTTCAGCACTCAGAAGGCAGAGGAAAGAGGGCTCTGAGTTCTAGGTTAGCCTGGACAACATAGTGAGACCCTGCCTGAAAAGAAATCCAAGATTATGAAGCATTATGGAGAGAATTTGTTCATGAACCTATACAAATACACAGATGCTCCTTGACTCACAATGGAATTATGTTTCAATAAATCCATCTCAAGATGATGGCATCATAAGTAGAAATGCTTCTAATCCATGTCTTAGTTGCTATAATAAAACACCATGACCAAAGCAACTATCAAAGAAAGCATTGAACTTGTCTTATGGCTTCAGAGGATTAGAATCCATGATGGCATAGAAGGAACAGCTGAGAACTCACATTGTGACCCTCAAGTAGTGCTGGGAGCATGGAGGTCTCTCAGCCCACACATCTCCAGGAGCCAGCAATGTTAAGCATCCAGGATTGTTCTTTCAAAGGCAAGGACCTATAAGCAGTTTTTCCAAAAGGCACGGAATTAGAGGTGATTAATAGCCTGGTGATCTGCATTATCTTTTGGGTCAGGCCATATCAAGCTCCTATAACCAGGACTGGAGATACCTAAGAGTCTACATAACCCTTAGATTACCTGTAGAGCTAAAGCGCCACCCCCAAGCTCCCACGATCAGGACCAGAGGTGGCTACAATAGCTCAAATGACCTCTAAGCTATCTCTTTGACCAAGACCGGGCCAGACCCTTAGGCCCTTAACCTAGTACAAGTAGCCTATCTCTAGAACCCATCTTCTTGGAGGAAATGACATATACCCTGAGTCAAGTTTAGATAAAATTATGCTTTCTTGTACACCAAGGATTGTATTACACCAGGAAACTTCTTTTCCTGGTGTATGTTTTAAATATGCTGACCTGGCATCAGACTCCTGGAAGTCTTGTTCTGGGTTGATGAAGTCAGTTTTCATTCTCACCTCTTCTTGGTTCGCTTCCCTGCCTAACACCTGCAGAGGTCCCCTCAAAGTAGGAGGTAGAGTGAGAACTAAGAATCTTTTGAAACCCCAAAGCCTCCCCCGCCTCCAATGACATACTTCATCCAAAAAGTCCACACCTCCTAATCCTTCCCAAACAGTTCCACTGACAGTGGCTCAAGTATTTAAACTTATGAGCCTATGGGGGCCAATCTCATTTAAACCACCACCATCCACTCCCTGACTTCAATGACTTGTGGCCATCCCATAATGTGAATTACATTTAGTCCAACTTCAAAAGTCTTCACAGTCTGTCACTGTCTCATCTCTGTTTAAAAGCCCAAAGTCGCTTTTGAGACTCAAGGCAATCTCTTGATTGTAATCCTCTATCAAATCAAAAGGCAAATTACATACTTTCAACATACGATGACACAGAATATACATTACCATGTCAAAAGGAAGAAATCTGAGCATAGTGAGTGGATCAAAGCAAGACTGAAACTCCGAAGAGCAAACCCCAATCCTGTAGCTCCATGAATGACGTCAAAGGGCTTAGATGGATCCACTCTTCCAGCTTTGCTACCAGAGACACACTTCTCTCTCTTGGATGGGTTCTGCTCCCTGTGTGCAGCTGCCAGGGAGAGTTGCTCTGGGACCTCCAACATCCTAGGGTCTCCAATGCAACCTAGGCTTCACCTTTACAGCTTCACATCATGGCCTCTCAGGCTTGCATGAAGGGACTCCCTGCCTCAGTGGCTCTCCTTAACTGCAGAAGGAGATCCCATAACCACCTCACTTGTCTGTCAGTCATAAAACCAGAACCATGTGGTCAGCCCTGCCAGATTTGACTGCTGGCTTGAAGCCTGCCCCACCCTCCACCCCCAATCACATTTGCAGTAGCTTTCCTTGTTTCTTTTTAGGAATAGAAAATCCTTCAGGACTTTCCTTTTTACAATTTGGAAGCTCAGTTGGGTGGGGCCTTGCCCTGAGGGCACCACTCCCCTTATTCCATTTTGCATCAGGCCTCTCTTTAATCTTTTCACCTCTTTTGGAACAAGCCTTGGCTCCAATATTAAATTTCCTGGCATTGCTTTCCTCCCCAAACTGTACATTTTGTATTTCTTGTTGTTCCATTTGTTCATTTTTCATTGCAGACTTGCATAATAGTGATCACTAATAACCACATGACAGAATTCATTTTAGGCTGTCTTGAGATCTCGCCCACCAAGGAAATTAGTCTAAAGCTTTCAATTTAGCCCCAGGAAAGTTGCTAGGACACGGCAGAAAGCCATATTTGCCAAAATATTCCAAGAATGGTCTCTAGCCCAGTTGCTATTAGTGTCCCCTCTGAGCCCCCGAGCTGGGCCTCCATAGTCTTCCATGTTCTTACCATGATGGTCCACTCATCCCACTCAACAGCTTTCCTAGTCCAGAGTCCCGAAGTCTTCCACATTCCTCTAATAAACAGCATGGTCAGGACTGCCCTGGCAATTGCCCACTGCCTGGCAGCAGCTTCTGTCTCTGTTACTTTCCTACTGCTCTGATAAAACACCATGACCAAGGCAGTTTAGCTTATAGCTTCTGAGGGTTAGCATCCATGGTGGCAGAGCAAAGGAACAGCTAAGAGCTCGTAACCTGATCCACAAATAGGAGATAAAGACAGTAGGAGAGAGAGCATGCTGGCAATCTTTTGAAACCTCAAAGCCCACCCCTAGTGACACACCTCCCAAAATGTTCCATCAACTGAGGAACATATGAGCCTAAGGGAACCATTTTTTTAAAGATTTACTTATTTATTTTATGGATATGAGTGCTCTATCTGCATGTTTGCATTTTCAACAAAAGAGGGCATCAGATCCCACTATAGATGGCTGTGAGCCACCACATGGTTGCCAGGAATTGAACTCAGGTCCTCTGGAAGGGCTGCCAGTGCTCTTAACCATTGAGCCATCTCTCCAGCCCTGGGGACCATTCTTATTTAAACACCACAGTCCACCTAGTCTGTCCAGCCACACACTACAATTAATTGGTCTCCCTGGAGGTCATTCTGTGGCTTAGCAGCTGTGGGACCACCCTCTTGCTGGCATCTCAAGAGAGAGTGAAACTGCAGGGCACCAGCCTGAAAAACACTGACCTGGCACTTTGAAGTCACCCAGTTTTGTAAAGTAAAACTAACAAACCGTACCTAACTGCAAGTCAAGGCTCAGCTGTGGAAGATGTGCCAGGTAGAAAGTGACCAGGAGGTCAACTCCCCACTCCCAGATGTGAGCATCACATCATACCTGAGCTGCAGGTTCCCATCTCCAAGACACACACAGACACACAGACAGACACACACACACACACACACACACACACACACACACACACCAACTCACAACAAAGGGCTTGACAGGACTCTTCTCTAGAGAAAAAGTGAAGCTTTATGGGGGGTGGATAAGAATAGACCCTACAGGCTCATATATTTGAATGCACAGTTATCAAGGAGCAGCACCACTTGAAAAAGGGTTTTAGGAGGTGCTGGTCTTTCTTGGAGTAAATGTGGTCTTATTAGAGGAAGTGTATCACTAGGGGCTTCAAATGCTCAAGCCAGGCCCAGTGTTGTTCTCAATCTCTCTCTCTCTCTCTCTCTCTCTCTCTCTCTCTCTCTCTCTCTCTCTCTCTCTCTCTCTCTCTCTCTCTGCCTCTGGTTCTGGATAGAGAACTCTCTGCTGTTTCTCCAGCACCATGTCTGCCTGTGTGCCACCACTCATCCTTCCATGATGATAATAGACTAAACTTCTGAACTGTAAGCCAGCCCCAATTAAATGCTTTCCTTTATAAGAGTTACTGTGGTAGCTGGTCATGGTGGCTCACACCTTTAGTCTCAGCACTTGGGAGGCAGAGGCAGGTGTGGTCCCTGTGATTTTAAGGCCAGCCTGGTCTACAGAGTGAGTTCCAGGATAATCAGGGCTGTTACACAAAGGAAAGAAATCCTGTCAAGAAAAGGCAGGAAGGGAGGGAAGGAAGGAAGGAAGGAAGGAAGGAAGGAAGGAAGGAAGGAAGGAAGGAAGGAAGGAAGGAAGGAAGGAAATAGAGTTGCTGTGGTCATGGTGTCAATGGAACACTGGCTAAGATATGGGTCTTAGCCAAAGCGATAGAGACGGGTGGAACAGAACACAGAAGTATCGATTGTGCCATACAGGGAAAGCATCTCCAATCCCCAAGGCCAGCAAGGCAGAAACAATGTTTCTGATGTTCTCTCTTGGGTGTGGAAGGGCACCTTGTGTGGCCCAGCTCATGTGGGTCAATAGCAAAGCCTGGGCCAAATCTGTCCTCAAATCCCTGGGGGAAGGCAGGGAACTGAGCATAGACGTCATTCGTCTTCCAAACAAGCAGCTGGCACGATGCCTTTAAACTTTGAAAATGTTGTTTCTTTTTCACCGTTTTCGTCAGTCATCCTTAGGGCTTTATAAATAGAACCGCTCAAAAGCAGGCAGGGGTAACTCAGGCGGCCAGTCTGAATATTCAGCACAGGGTGCAAACCCCAGAGAGGGGCAAGATGGGTGAATTAACCCCCGACAGAGCCACCAGCTGCTTCCTGGGGCCCCAGGGAGAGGAAACAGGGCAACAAGCGCTGACATTCAGGGTTGCAGGCTCCAAGGGAGAGCCAGACCCCCAGGAAGGGTTGCACCTGCATGTAAGCAGTTGCCTTTTCCGGAAGCCCTTCAATGCTTCCGGTGCTCCATCTCCCAGGAGAACCCTGGGGCTATCTGTTCAGCTGCCTCACTCCTTTAGGTACACACAGTCCTTCCCCACTAGAAGCCTTTCTCAAGAATCCAGGGCTAAGCTGGGTGCGGGGCCCCTGGACTAATGTGGCCCTAGGTCTCCTTCCATGTGAGACTAAAGCCGCACACCAATGGCTGCAGCTGTTTAAACACTGTCCTGTGCAACCCCACAAGGGTATCTCTGTGTGGCTGCAGGAGGCTGGGAGTGATGCCTTCAGGATGTTTATAGTTGCTTGGGAAGTGTGTGTGTGTGTGGGGGGGGTGTCACTGTCACAGGAGACTGGAGGTGCCATCACCCTGCTCCTCTGTCATCTCTCACTGGCCTCACTCATCTACACAGAGCTTTTTAGTCTCTCCATGGTCTTCAGCTTCCTGCACTGGGCCCTTCCCTTATGACCCTTCATGCCACCTCCCATACCCTGCAAATTTCCCTTTCTCCATCGTATCCTATTTAGATATTCATCCATCTCTCTTCTCTCTCTCCATCTCTGCTTCTTTGGGATTTTAGGGGTTAGGGACATTACCTTTCCCCCTAAATAGAGGAGGAGAGTTACAAGCGGTGGCTTAGAAGCCAGAGGTAGAGACGGCCAAGTTTAGGCAGAGGATGCCATGTGTGAAAGGACTGGTACCCGGACACTGTGCCCAGCTCAGCCTCTGGAGGAGGGAAGAGCAGTGTAGAGGCTTTGTGGTGGGGTACAGTCTCCAAGGAGGTAGTGCGTAGATAAGGCTCGAGTTGGTCTCGGGAGGAAGCAGAGATGAGGACTTGGCAGTCATGAAAGGCTCTGAGCACACAAGGGGCATCTGCCTCAGCTGAGACCCTGGGGACAGGCTGGACAGTTGCCCAGCACAGAGCTGACCTAAGCCCCAGCAGGCATTGACAGCAGATGGGCTGGAAGCCAAAGCTGGTGGAACCTGACATCAGACAGTGTCAGGAAACAGGCTGAGTGAGTGATGGGAACTGAGGTCATGGGCCTTCTCAGGGAAGTGTCACTCTACCCCACAGATACCCTGGCTCCCTAGTAGCACTGAGCATGAGCAAAGTCCATAACCTAATCAAGGCATGTCACCACACACCCCTCCTGCAGCAGCAGGAACTGTGGTGCTGGTCCCTATTCTGTCCCAGAGCCCAACTCAGCAGAGAAGGCCAGTATGGTGTGGGACTGGAGCCACACACAGGGATACTGGGGCCAGGCCTGTCTGTGGAGTGACCAGCAAACATCTATAGAGCAGACAACTGTACAAATGGACAGATTTCAGGTGTCAAACTATAATTAGAGGAAAAGGAGTCCATGACATCATAAACCCCACATAATGGTAGCTATATGGCAAGGTCTCATCAATCAGGGACCTGGTCTTCAGCCTCAAGGGGCTAGATGTCATTTCCTTCCATGGGGAAGGAACTCTGGAACAGAACTGAAGCCAGGCACCACAGGGCATACCATGGTAGATGATTCAAGCCCACTAGATACATCTGGTCCTCTCATATGTCAGCCTCTGGCATTTGGGGTTCAAGACACAGTATGGCCACTCAGAGTCTGTGCCAAGTAGGAAGCTGGGGTTCCTAGGACTGAACATATGGGGTCAAGACAACCCATATATGCCTTACCTATGATGGCTGAATTTATGAAGCTGGGAGTTGGGGCTATCTTGCAGCTTTTTTCCTTTCTTAATGGAATACAGCACTTGGTAATTCTGACAAAATGAAACTTTATCAGGAGCAGAAGGGATGACACAGTGGTTGAGAGCACTCACTGGCTGCTCTTCCAGAGGACCTGGGTTCAATTCCTAGCACCCATAAGGAAGCTTACAATCACATGTAACTCTAGTCCCAGGGAATCCAATGCTGTCTTCTGGCCTCTGTGGGTACCAGGCACACATATGGTGCACAAAACACACACACATAACATTTTAAAAACGAAAACAAAAGAATTGACAAAGTTTTGACATCATGCACTTTAATTGTCTCCTTTTTAAAGATTTTTTGGTGTGTGTGTGTGTGTGTGTGTGTGTGTGTGTGTGTGTGTGTGTGTGTGTGTGTGTGTTCATATACATACAGGTGCTCACAGAGGCCAGAGGATTGAGATATCCCTGAAGCTAGAGTAACAGGAGGTTGTAAGCCATCTAACATGGGTGCTGAGAATCGAACCCAGGTCTTCTGAAAGAGCAGTCCATGCTTTTAAAAGCTGAGTCATCTCCCTGGGTGGGGGGGTGGTACACACTTTTAATCCCAGTACTAGGGAGACAAAGACAGATCTCTGTGAATTCAAGGCTGGCCTGGTCTACATAGCTAGTTCCAAGACAGTGAAGGTAAAACAAAGAAACCCTGTCTCAAAAAACAAACACAAAAACTGAGCCCTTTCTCCAGCACTCTCACAGGGTATGTCCCCCCTTATATATGACTCCATTTAGAAGTTGAGTTTAAAATTATTTTCCTTCAAATTTTGAAGATAACTACTTCAGGTTTTTTGGTCTGGAAATATTTAGAATTATTTTGTTCCCAGATTTTAAATGTTCAACATATCTGTGCAGTACAAAATCTGTTCAAGCATCAATCCTGGCTCAGGGCATTGGGGCACCATTGGTGTCAGTTCTGTGTTCTTTGGGCATGTCCTTTTGGAATAAGAAAGACACTTCTGCTCTGTCCACAGCATCTCCTCCTCTCTCCACCCCTGCTTTGTGCTGCATTTTAGAACTCTTCAGCTCAGGCCTCTGACTCATTCTATCTCGTCAGAATTGTTTGCACTGCTGCTCAGCCCATTTACTGAGGTCTTTTAGCGATCGGGTTTTAATTGTCCAAGTCTCCACTTGATCTATTGAAGACACTGTTTTGTGCAGCTCTCAAAGGGCATTTACTACACCTGTTGTGAATTCTTACTCCTGGTCCTTGGTGTTGTTGGGTTGGAACTTCCAGCTCACCCTTGCATGATCCAGAGCACCTCATTCCTGTCTCTCTCTCCTTCTTCTGCACAAGTTGCTTCTCCTTCCCCAGTGTCTGTGGCCTCTGCCTTGGCCTTGGCCCTCACCTCTTGCTCCCCCAGTCACCTTCACTTTCCCTGACCATAGGCTGCTTTCCGTTCCTTGGGACTGATTCTTGCAGGTTTTCTGCCTCTGCTACTTCACTTTCTTGGCACATACCACTGTTGCCCCATTTGTGTTCTTCTCTTCTCTGGATGTCCAATCCTTTCTACCACAGGATGAACTTGGTGGTTCCTAGATAACCACATCTTACTCCCAAGAGTCCATTACAGCAGCCAGGAGGAACTAAGACATATATACAAACTAAGACGTACATGGGTGCACACACACACACACACACACACACACACACACACACACACACACACACCATAATTTATCCAGGCTTCAGCATGCTTATGGCTCACACCATAGTGTCCTGTTGCTCCCCGCATCTTCATTTGTAGGACAGCCAGAATACCACCAAACAGTACCTCAGATTGTGCTTAAACTGTCATTGTCCCTGGACATTAGAACCTTCTGGGAACCCTGCCTGCTTCTTCAAGCAGGGTACCCACACCTCCTTTCTACACCCACAAAACACGCTCTGCTGGGTGTTGTGCTCAGAGCAGGCCAGCCTGATCTGCGTAGTGAGTGAATCCTGAGATTAGCCAGGGCCACATAGTGAAAGCATATCTAAAAACCAAAAACAAAGAATAGTGGCAAAAATAAACAGACAACATACTAGTGTTTTCTGCTTGGTTCGTGTGCTCATTGTCTTCTTGGAGATGGGAAAGACAGCTCAATCCGTCAGTGGCTACTACAAAGGGGACATATCTTAAAAGCTCCCCTAAAGGCCTCGTGTTGAAGGTGTGGTCCTGGTGGTAATACTGGGGGCGGGGGAACAACGGCTGGAGAGATGGCTCAGAGGTTAGGGACATTGACTGCTCTTCCAGAGGTCTTGAGTTCAATTCCCAGGAACCACTGGCTCACAACCATCTATAGTGAGATCTGGTGCTCCCTTCTGGCATGCAGGCAGACATGCAGATAGAACACTGTATATATAATAAATAAATAAATCTTTAAAAAGAAATACTGGGGTGGGGGCGGGAACTTAGGGCATGGGGCCTAGTAGAAGGAAGTTAGGAAGGGGATACTCAAGGGGACCCTCATCCCTCCCCTTCACCTGTCCTTTCACACCCCAGGTACAAAGTGAGCAGTTTTGCTCCACCATGTGATCCCACCGTGATGTTCTTCTTCATCCCAGACCCGAAACAAAGAGACCAACAGATAATGGACTAAAAAATCCTTTGGTCTTGGTCCATGATAAACCAAAACAAACCTTTGCAAAAATAAGCCTTTCCACTTTTTAACATCATCATCTCCGCTACTTTGTAACAGTAATGAAAAGCCAGCACAGGCATCCTGCCAGGCCCTCTTGGTCTCCAAACCCACTCTGGTGCCTAGGGTCCCTCATCTGCAGCTGCTACCCTTTTCCCACAGTCTTCTCTCTCTTGTGGTCCCAGCCCCTGTCTACACATTTTTTGGTTGGCATGGCTGGCTTATCAGTTTTCTTCTCTTCTGTGTGACTGTGCATTTAATATATTTCCTACTTTTTAAGGAATTTGGTGTTTCTGCATCCATTTCCAAGAAATTACACCCAGACTATCTTATCCTTGCCTCACGGTCACTTGGGAAAACTAATGACATCATAGCACTGACATCATTCCACTCTCTTCCCTAGACTCTTTCCCTTGCATTAGATAGCACCTCCTCCCTGGAGCTCTTGTGCAGTTAGTACTGTAAGTCGCCAGCAGGATGGGACTCTGGAGGAAGACCACTGGCAGGGTCCGGGGGAGAGGCAGGCCTGGGATCAGTGGGGAAGAAAAGCAGAGTCTCCCAGTTAGCAGTGGAACCTGTGCAGGAAAGAACCTGCACTTTGCTTAGTCGGAGGTCGGAGACTCGAATGCCACAGGGGTGAGGAGTATGTAACACAAGTGTGAGGGGTGAGACTCACTCCCCAAGGATGGCAAAAGGCTCTACTCACTGGTTCACCATGGAATCTCACCAGCCTGCAGGTGTTCCAGAAAATCTCCACAGTGAGCTTGGGAGGACACCTTTGCCAGTGAAGCATATTGAGGACCACCTTGGGTTTGTATGGAGTGCTTCGAGAGGCACCTACCTCATTGCATCGTCGCAAGAGACACCATGAGGGCCCCTTCCTTTTGACTTGGAGGCTGACATCCACAACGCCCGGCTCTTCTCAGTGGGATCAGAGTAGATGTGAGTCATTATCTCACTGCTCAGACCACAGTGGCTGAGGTTCTCAGACCCTGCCCAGAAGGGTGCATAAGGGAGAAATGGGGGTTGGGAGCAACAGGATGAGAGTGGGCAGGTCTGGTCCAGGGACACTACAGGTTCCAAGGGAGGCAGGAGGGGCTCCGAGGTCCAGAGCCAGTCCTCTGGTGCCATCAAGTGGCCATCTCTATGAACTGTAGCTCCTCCTTCCGGTTTATTTCACTCAGTAGTTCCTCATGTTATGGTTGACTGCCAACATAAAATTATTCAATTGATACTTCATTACTATAGTTTTGCTAATGTTATAAATTGTAATGTGAATACAATTCATATCTGATATGTGGTTTGGGGGGGTCGAGGCCCACAGACTGAGAACCACTATAGTCTGACCACCAGCAGAACTGTGTAAAAGATTCTTGAATTTTGCATCAAAGATCACAACTCCTCTGAGGAGCCATTTTTAAGCTGTGAGTAGCCTGGTTGTTGCTGGCCTCTGGATCCCAGTCTGTATGTTCAAACCAGCCATGGAAAATCTATCCAGGATTCTTCAACCCAACAGCAGATACGTTCACTCGACCGGCAGTTTACATATGGTTTCCATGCATTTTTATCCTTAAGAGTCATTTTATCCGGGTGATGGTAGTGTACACCCTTAATCCCAGCACTCAGGAGGCAGAGGCAGGTGGATCTCTGAGTTTGAGGGCCAGTCTGGTCTACAGAGTGAGTTCCAGAACAGCCAGGGCTACACAGAGAAACCTTGTCTCAGGGGGAAAAAATTAGAGAGTCATTTTAAAAAGAAGTCATAAAGTTGGGGGGTTAGGGAAGAGAGAGTGGGTACTGGCTGTCCCAGGTGAACAGAAGGCAGCAACCACTTGTAGCACACACCCACATCACAGGATGGGAAATAAACCCAACCAAAATCCAAGGCCCTCTACCTCAGTGAATTCCTAGGAGTCCAATAGTGTGGAACATGCAGAGATGTTCTTCCTAAGGAGAAGGGGAAGTTTTTGCACCTGGCCCATCACCAAGAGAGCAGCATGGTCCTTAGTAGGCCTACTTGCAATTCTGGAGCAGCCACTCCTCACATGGTGGTTACTTAGGCCCATACACTGCAACTAGGGAAGCTGCTAGCTCTGGGTGGGGCTCTCTGACCAGGAAAAGGTTCTTCAACAGGTGCAGGTCACTATGCAGACTACCGTACCACTTGGGCTGTATGATCTAGTAGACCTTGTGGTACTTGAGGTGTCAGTGGCAGACAGAGATGCTGTTTGGGGCCTTTGGCAGACCCTTTTGGGTAAGTGAGAACAGAAGCTTAGGATTTTGGAGAAAGGCTCTACCATCATCTGTAGACAACTTTTCTCCCTTTAGAAGACAGCTCTTGGTCTGCTCTTGGGCCTCAGTGGAAACTGAATATTTGACAGTGGGCCACCACGTTACCATATGACCTGAGGTGCCCATCATGAGCCTGGGTGTTATCTGACCCACCAAGTCATAAAATAGAATGTGTACAGCAGCAATCCATTGCCAAATGGAAGTGGCATATGTGTGATTGGGCCTGAGCAGGTCCTGAGGGTACAAGTAAGTTACTTGACTAAGTTGCCCAAATGCCTATAGTTTCTATTCCCATCACAGTGCCTTCTGCTGCCAAGCATGTGCCTGTAGCCTCATGAGTTGTGCCCTATGATTTGTTGACTGAAGAAGACAAGAGTCTGGGTTACTGATGGTTCTGCATGTTATACAGACGCCACAATACCAGAGATCAACACTGAACCCCGATGTGGTACCATTCCCTGCAGAGACCAGCCAGTGACCTGGTGGCAGGTTGACTACACTGAACCACTTCCTTTGTGGAAAGGCAAGGCTTTGTCCTCACAAGAGTAGAAACTTATTCTGCTTATGGATTTGCCTTTCTTGCACGTAATGCTTCTGCCAAAACTACCGTCTATGGACTGACAAAATGCCTTATCCACTGTCAGAAACAATTCCATACAGAATTGTTTCTGACCAAGGGACTCACTTCACAGCCACAGAAGTGTAACAATCAGTGGGCCCATGATCACATGATCCACTGGTCTTACTATGTTCCTCACTATCCTGAAGCAGTTGGCCTAAATAAGGATGATGGAATGGCCTTTTGAAGACACAGTTACAGAGTCCATTAGGTAGCTTGGGTGGAGTTCTCCAGAAGGCACTATATGCTTTGAATCAGTGTCCAATATATGATATGGTTTCTCCCATAGCCAGCATCCGTGGGTCCAGGAATCAAGGGGTGGAAAAGGGAATGGTTCCGCTCACTATCACCCTTATTGATCAACTGAGAAAAATTTTGCTTCCCTGTTCCTGTGACCATAAGTTCTGCTAGCCTAGAAATTTTGTTTCCACAAGGGGGTGCTCTCCTACCAGAAGACACAGCAAACATGCCCTCTACCTGGAAGCCGTACTTGTCCCGGGCCACTTTGGGCTTCTGATATCCTTTAAGCCAACAGGCTGAGAAATGAGTAAAAGTTTTAGAAGGAGTGATTGATTCAGATTACCATGGGGAAATTGAATTGCTTCTCCACAGTGGAGGTAAAAAAAAAAAAAAAAAAACTGTTTCTGGAGGGTAGGAGATCCTTTAGACCAGTGCTTCTCAACTTCCTAATGCTGAGACACTGTAACACAATTCCTCATGTTGTGGTGACCCCTAACCATAAAATTATTTTCATTGCTATTTCATAATGGTAATTTTGCTACTGTTATGAATCATAATGTAAACATCTGTGTTTTCCAGTGGCCTTAGGCAACCCCGGTGAGGGTCATTCAACCCCCAAAGGGGTCACAACCTACAGGTTGAGAACAGCTGCTTGGTGCTACAATGTCATGTGATTGAAGTCAATGGGAAACTACAAAAGCCCCAAACCCAGCAGGATGATAAAGGGCTCAGATCCTTCAGGAATGAAGGTCTGGGTCACTGTTCCAGGAAAAGAGGTGCTTGCTGAGGGTGGAGGAAATACAGAATAGACAGAAAAAGACAGTTATAAGTAGCCTAAGGTCATGTGACCAGTTGCAGAAATGAGAATTATACATAAGTGCTTCTGTATTTTGTTTGTGCATGTGTGTGTGTATACTTGCCTCAATTTCTTTGTCCTATAACATCAACTGAGATAATACCAGTAGTTATCATACTTAAGCTATGAGACACTAAAAGAATGTTCAAGGGACATTGCCACTTATTCTAAATATATAATTCGGTTTTGGTTGTATGTGGGATAGTTATAGCATGTTAGGTATAACATGACCTTGTTATCATTTTCATTTAGAAATTAAGCATGATGTAAGGAAACATGATGGTGTGTCAAGTTTACAAGGAGTGGAATTGTGATGCCTAATCTTGGTTGTCAACTTACTACATCTGAAATCAATGAAATCCTGTGCAGCTGGGAACACCTCTGAGAGATCCTAAATCTGGGTCACGCCTTCTGGAGATTGCCTGTTATAAAAGGACATGGGGAAGGAAACTTGTTCTCTGCATGCTTACCCTCACTCTCACTGGCAAGTGCATCTATCCTGCTGCATGCCATCCCTTCACTGGTATTAGAAGCTACTTCTTTGGGATTCCAACCAGAGGCTAAAGACTAGCTGAGACATCCAGCCTTGTGGACTGAACAACTATTGTATCAGGGCTCCAGACATTAGTAGGCCCCAGACCTTACCACAACTAAGTACCATTCAGGCTGTAAAACTCAGCATATAGACAGCACCACCAGCCAAAGCTAAAACAAAGCCCTGGTCATCAAAGTCCATATAGTTCTGGGAAAGTCTCTAAACAAACTAACCTTGGTTTTTTACTTCTACAGTTCCACTTCTGGCTAACTGTTCTTGTTAGCTTAAGTATGTCAACCCAGAACATGGGTTTTTCTTTTTTTGTGCTTAAAAGCTAGTCGGGCCAGGTGTTGGTGGTGCATGCCTTTAATCCCAGCACTTGGGAGGCAGAGTCAGGTGGATCTCTGTGAGTTGGAGGCCAGCCTGGTCTACAAAGCAAGTTCCAGGACAACCTCCAAAGCAACACAGAGAAACGCTGTCTCAAACAAACAAACAAACAAACAAGACTTTCAATTGACTTAAACCCAAGTCTGAGCAAGTCTTCTCTGGTGAATACCCCACATCACTATCAGATTCTTGGCATTTCCATAGGGAGTCGGTCATTGTTGGACAAGATGGACCAAGATCTGTAAGCGACGCTGATAAAACCCCTTGCAATATTCATTCTATCAGTTCAGTTTCTCTAGAAAATCCTGACTAATACAGTCCCATTCCTTCCTAGGGCATCCATGTGGCTGAGCATCCAGAAGCGACAGCCTTTTGTGTGAAGAAGCTGCAGTGATTGGCCAGCAGGGACTGAAGAATCAGTTCTGATTAACAAGAGACCAGAACCACTAAAGTGAAACCTTCCCACAAATTGCTGGGACAATTGGTGCTGGTTGTCTAGAGATTAATGGTGATTAAGAAGAGACCAATGTCACTGAGGTGAGATCTTCTGGGAAATGTTTCCTCAGAGTTAGCACACAGAAGCTGTGTGCCAGAGATGGCCAAGGTTGTACCTTGTGCTGGCAGCCAAACTTGGTCTTGTGTAAGAGTCACCCAAATGCTACTGGTTTTGAAGGCCTGAAGAGGTCATGGAGAGTAGCTGAAGCTTGACACTGAAAAACCAGGAGAGGCCACTGGTGAAGGTGCAGCTGGAGTATTCATGGAAGCCTCAGGATTGATGGGCCATGGAGAAAGTTCAGGCTTGGCACCATGAAGAGAGCTCAGGAGAGGCTATTGGTGAAAATACAGCCCAGTCAAGGCAGAAGACCCAAGCATTTTGGAGATGCCAGTACCATTCGAGGACCACCAAGAACAGCAGCCGTGGAGTGGAGCCAGCTGAAGCCTAGAAGAGAAGCTGTGTGTGTCGCAGAGGGCAGAGCTGAAGACGTGACCCAATCCCTTTGGAGGAGTTCATGAGTGGATCCCAGACACTGGATACTGAATTTCTAAAGTTGGAGTTTTGTTTTGCATTGTTCAGATTGTGACTATGCCCTGGTTGTTCCTTCTTGAAGATATATTCCTACAGTTGAGACTTTGGATTTTTTAAATGTTTGAAATTGTAAGGCAGTTGGGCTTTTAAGTGATCTGGGGGATGAAGAAGAAAGGTTGTGGCTTAACAGTGATTTGTGTTAAGTTGACAAAGGGTCAATTGTGGTAGCTAGTTTAATGTCAACTTGACACAAGATAGAGTTATATAAAAGGAGGGAACCTCAACTGAGAAGATGCCTCTTAAGATCTGCTTGTAGGACATTTTCTTAATTAGTGATTGATGGGGGAAGGGCCCAGCCTGCTGTGGGTGGTGCCTGCCATCCCTGTGCTGATGGTCCTGGGTTCTATAAGGAAGCAGGCCGAGCAAGTCATGGAGAGCAAGCCAGTAAGCAGCACCCCTTCATAGCCTCTGCATCCAGGTTCCTGCCCTGTTTGCATTCCTGTACTAACTTCCTTCAGTGATGGACTATGATGTGGAAGTGTAAGCCAAATAAACCCTTTCCTCCCCAACTTGCTGTTTGGTCATGGTGTTTTATCATAGCCATAGTGACTCTAAGACAGCAGGGTTTTCTGTCATTGGCAGGAAAGACTCTGGATAGCAATGAACTGCATTGCTTTCTGTTCCCTGAACTATAATCACAATATTTTCCAGGCAGGGCTGAGTGACCCTCATTTGTTGCTATGACCTCTGATTTGGCAAAAGCTCAGGCACCTAGTAGGTGCATGACCCCAACCTATCACTGAGGGTCACGAGCAAAAGGGAGTTCTTTCAGTGCCACAGCTGGAGGCTGCAAGGCTCTAGACTGGCCAGGTCACTAAGTGGAGACTTGGCAGCAAGAGGATCATGGGAGAGCAGGTCCTGTGGCTGACAGGAAAGAGAGAGCCACATCTAGTCACTGGGAGTCACAAGGAAATAATTCATCCATCTCACTTTGTCACATTGTTTCCTGGACCTGTATAGATGGTTTTGCTGGGGAGTGAGATCTTATGTCAAAATAACAAAGGGTCTCTGGAGCAAGCACAGAGCCCACATTCCGGGGACTGGCTTTCTTCCAGGCCCCCTGGTCAAGGCATTACAAGACACTGCCCTGCTTGAGTCACAGAGTTCCAGGATTAAGTGGCAAAACAACCACGTTTCCAGTAAGACACTGGCAGGGCCTCCAGCCAGCCCAAGGGATAACAATGGGGTAGTACCATGGAAAGCTACCTATGGCCAAGTTAAGAGGAGCTCAGGACAGGCAGTGGATTCCTGGGATGTCCTTCTCCAGACTGGGTGATGGATGCCTTGGACCTCTCTACCTAGCCTGGGTGACAGAGCTGAGCTCTTAAGACTAAGAGATGGGAAATGGAATTCCTGGCCAGCTCTGAAACCAGGGATGGCACCCTTGTTCTTTTCTCTACCTAGCCCAGTCTCTGGGCAGTCAGAAGATCACCTGCCGTGGATGCTGAAAGGTGTAGTACGAAGGCCCAGAAACAAACTGGGGTCCAGTTTTTTATATTTTTAGACAGGGCTTTGCTATATAACCCTGACTTGTTTAGACTATGTAGCCCAGGCTGGTCTTGAACCCACAGCAATACTCCTGCTTCAACCTAAGTGCTGAGAAAGCAGATGTCACCACGCCCATCTCAAATTTGGGTTTTGAGAATGCAACTGGTCTTCAAGGGTACTGTTTCTAAAACTCTCAAGAGGAGGGTTGGGAGGCAGCTGGTTCAAGTGTTACCTCCAAGGATTCAGCCCAAAGGGAAGAAATGCTGAGGCTGTGACAGCAGTTTCTAGGTTTTATGGAAACTTGGCCTTGGAGAAAGAGTTGAGAAGGGCCCCTATGCCTGACTCAGGGTTAGGAGAACATGTTACTGGGGTGAATCCCAGTAATTGGGGGAAGAGGTTGAGGAAAGCGGAGCCTCCATCAGACTGCCAGCTATGCCATCATCCAGACCATTTTTCCTTTGCTCCCATGTGAGGCACACAAAGGAGAGTCACACCCACCTCTGTCCTGTTTATCAGTGTGTGGGACCCCCAGATGCTTACAACACAGGCAGATGGCACACTAGATGACCCTGAGGCCGGTGTTACAAAAGGCCACAGCACAGGCTATATGTGAATAGCATTTATTTCTCATATGGTCAACAAATGTTCAAGCCTACTGACTCCTCTCTAGGCCGTGAATGGGATCTAGATACACCAGAGAAAGAGATCACACCACTAACCATAGGCAGGGTTACTGTTGGCCTCCAAAAGAGCCTGGTGGCCACTGAAAGCCAGGAGGTGAGAACAAACAAGGTGCTATGTTAGAGGTGGAAGGGCACATGCCTGCCAGGGGAACCCCTGTCACCTGTCCCTGGCATTCCTTACCTTGCAAAGGCTGCAGATCCTGGACCAGGACACCCCAGTGCCTTAGAGACCACCCCTATTGTAAGCAGTGAGAGGGAGTGACATGGGCCACCACCTGAGGTCAGGCCAAAGTTGCCCAGGAGCAAATGCCTTTCTCCCAGCCCTGCCCCAAGATCAGGTTAAGGCCTTGCTGAGCCAGGAAAAGGGGAGTGTGTCAAGAAGTTGTCCTGACCAGACAGTCCATTGGGATCCTCCAGGAAGTGCCAGGAACTAAAGCACAGCCCTCAGCAGGCTGTTTGCCGTCCAGTCATGAGCTTCAAGCCCCACACTGGACCAGGAGAGAGTCATAGCACAGCCCTCAGCGGGGCCGCTTGCTATCCAGGATGGCCTTCCAGTCATCTGCCCACGAGTGGAGTCTCCGGCGAGGGGGCTTCAGCTGCAGGTGATGATTGTGGCAGGAGGTGAAGAGGATGTGCTCCCAGCTGGGGTGTGGCTCAGCCCCTGTGGAGGGAAGCAGCACCTCAGTCCAAAGACTGGGGCCCAGGTGTAGCTTCTGGAATCAAACCATAAACCCCATAGCAAGTGGCCTCACATGACTCAGTTTCTCTGTCTGCAAAGTGATGCTCCATTAGCCTGCCCTACAGAAGGCATGAGGGTAAAACAAGGCACAGTGCACAGGATACTCTATGCAACACACAGGAAGCAATCCACATGGTGGTGGCTGAAGGGGCTCTGTCATCCACCTGGTTGGCCTGGCCAGCCATCTCTGTGCCCATCATGTGCTACCTCAAGTGGGAAGCTCAGGCCTGCATGCCCTGTAGTTACTGGTACCAATCTCCTTCCACACTGTTGGGGTTGTGACATACTAGCTCCTGTGGCTGAAGCCCCATGGGTGATGTTACCCTAAGCCTCTGGAAGATTTTGGGTTTTCAGAGAGGCTGTCTCCATCCACACAGACAGTGGATGGACCTTTGGAGGGACTGGGGTAGATAGGCATGTTTCCCTGGCATTCAGCAAGAAACTGTTTGCCTACCAGTGTGTCCAGAACAAACTGTTACCTGCAACTCCTAGGAACTACCAGGAGGGCTGAAGAGATGGCTCAGAGGTTAAGAGCACTGGCTGCTCTTCCAGAGGTCCTGAGTTCAATTCCCAGCAACCACATGGTGGCTCATAACCATCCATTATGAGATCTGGTGCCCTCTTCTGGTGTGCAGATATACATGGAAGCAGAATGTTGTATACATAATAAATAAATAAATTCTTTAAAAAAAAAAAAAAAAAGAACTACCAGGAAGAAACAGACTGCCCACAATGTGGCAAAACCAGGCAGAGAACATCCAAGAGTCAGGAAACAGTGTGGGCTGGCTAACAGAACTCCCAAATTCCACCATGCCTGAAGCCCTGCCTCCACCCTACCTTGTCAGTTAAGTGAGCCAAGTGTTCGGTTTGCTTTTTTTTCTGAGAAGGGGTCATTAGCTGGAACCAAAAAAAAAGGACAGATGCAATGCCCAAGCCACTGTCAGCTTAGACACTATACTGTGATTTCCTGTTATATAGTAGACTTATCCCGCACTACCATTGAGGGGGAAGAGAGGGCAGGAAGTTACTAAATATAAAGGTTTGAAAATCAAAGATGGGTTCTTCACTCAGGAAAGCCAGCAGGTTAAAGTCAATCTGGGTAAGGCACAGACATTCTGGCTTCCAGTAGTGCCCTGTCCCTAGGATGCAGGTAGGCCTTTGCAACAGGAGGAAGCCCCTGGCTGGGAGCCGGTAAACACCTGGCAAAGATGGGAAGTGAGCTGAGGAGACCCCAGGAGGAGATGTGTGGGAGAAGAGAGAACACAACTAGGGCTACCCACCCTCCCCCTGCTACCCACATCCCTGCCACAGGCTACTTGCCTGTGATGTCCGGCCGGTCATCTATGAGAAGGTCGGCAGAGACCACAGTCTTGTCTCTGGTCAACACAATTTGCTCCAGAAAGTCAGGGCCAAAGTGCTTCTCCACCCAAGCATACTGGAGGTAACAGAGGAGAAGATGACATCAGACAGTGCTGAGGGATGGCTCAGTGCAGAGCCCCAGCTACAGAAGGGAAGAAGTCTAATATAAAGGGCCAGTTCAGGCAGCTCTGTGCCCAGGAATTTGTCACTTGGGAGCTGTGTACCTGCATACTCCTCAGACTACAGAAGGGTCACAACTCAGCCCCAGGCCTGACATCCCCAGAGCTACACAGAATGCTCTCAGCACTCTATCAAAGGTTAGTCACACTGGCTGCCACTGTGTCCTGGGGCTCCGTGACTCCCTAGTGACTTCCTAAGGTGGCCAACTCACAGAGAAATAACCAGTAGATCTGCCCAATGTCCCTGCTGGGAACTTCAAGCAGAGACAGGTATTCAAATCATGTGTGATATGATACTGGGCAAAAAAAGCAGTAGCCTGGGAAAGAGGAGACTTACAAGGAGCTTGATTGTCACACCAGTGCAAAGGGGCGCTGCAGACAGCTGGCATCCCAGGCACATAGAAAGAATACAGTTGTCTGCAAGACTGACAGGCAGGAAGCTCAACTATCAGAACACAGTAACAGCTACCATTGACAGAATGTGCAATCTGGGAGGCCACACTTCCCGTCACCACTGTGGGGGCTCAGGACTGCCTCCTCTCCCTTTCCTAGGACACTTTTGAAACTGGGAAAACAGCCTACCCTCCTTCACCACCCTAGTGAGGCTGGCAGCAGATATGGCCTGACCAGCCACTGGGTCTGGTTCCATTGGGAGAACCAGGAGAGGGATGGGTGGCCCTGTGTTGGGTCCCAGCCCTCACGGAGTCTGTGAGTTGCTTGTCAGCCAATAACCACAGGTGCAGCCTGTTTTCTAGACCTGGCTTACAGTCCCAGCCTTGCCCCACTGGCATCAACATCTAGTTGTGAAAACCCGAGCTCTTACTCCTGGGGTTTTTCCACTGTGCTGTAAGTCTGTATTTAAGGCTGCTCCCTCCCTGCAACAAAGAGACAGAGACATACACATTCTCTTAGCACAAACAACCAGACATTTTGTCTTTCATTTAAATCTCCAGGCTTTCGCCCAATACATTAGACTTGTTCATTGCACAGGCGCCACAGCCCTGGGCCTGAGGTTCACAGTTGTGCCACTCCGGCCAGTGTGTAGCTGCATCTAGCCATCTGGCTACCCTTCTACATCCTCCCTAATCTGCTCACAGACGAAGACAGGTATGGACTTTAGTCAGGGCAGCTTCCAGCAGAAGGGAACAGAAACCTCTGCCCGGATTCCTCTAGCCCCACCTGGAAAACTAACAGCAGCCAGGAGCTAGAAGATGGTTGCAAGTGTGCCACTGGCTCATATAGAATGACCTGCCAAGGGAAAGGCTGTGTAGTCACCTGCAGCAAAGCCTCAGACGGTTCCTTTTCGTCCCAGCTGTGGTCTATGTGACTTGGGCAGACATATGAGCAGACTACATGTGGCCCCGAGTGACCTCTAGCACAGGAAGGACTTGGAGAACAGAGCAGAGACTATAAAGGGGGCTGCATGACCCTATCTGTTCCATGCACGCCCTCAGGCCTCACAATGGTAACCTCAATTTTCAGACAGTTCTCTCTCTTCAGGCCTTTAACTGCACACCTGCACACACAACACACAGAGACATGACACTCACACACTTTTCAGGCATGCTTAAGCCCTGACATAGCAAGTTCCTAAAACTTTCTCCCCTCTACTTCTTTCATCTTCACACTCCTCATCTTTCCAGGTGATGGCCACAACTATGGCCACATTATCTGTATCCCTGCAGCCACCTCAGCAGCCTCTCAGATCCTTTAGGACAGGGACAGTAGTTCTTTGGACACCTGTCCAAATGACCAATGAAGAAGAAACAGTCCTTTCTGGACAGACTGCCTGAGAAAAGGCTTCATGACCAAGGTTTCAGTGAAGACCTGCAGGCCCTACTGGCCTGGCCATCTTCCCAGAAAGATACCCACTGCAGGGAACAGGCTCCCATTAGGCTCATAAAGTAGCTCAGCCAAGTCAAAACACTGCCTCAGGCAGATGGATAGTGGATTGCCAGAGTCCCTGGGATGGTTACATGAGCAGGGTTTGGACAACCTCCAGGGGTCAGGCCAGGGAGAAGACACACGGGTGACCCTGGTGTCCACATGGAGGTGACACAGGCGAGGATGGAAGACAGAAACCAGAGCTGCTAATATAAAAGTACTTCTTCTTACCCTCATGACAACATGGATGCAGACATCCTTCCCACCCCTGCAGCTCTTGGCCCTTCTGTATGAGGAAGACTGAAGAACCAAGGAGACCCCCGGGGCCTCCTGGGCTTCTTCCAAGGAGAAGGGGTCCACAACTAAGACAGCCCAGGCTTAGTGGCACAAGGGTTCTGAGGCAGGACAGGGTCTGGCCCCTGAGCACCGTGTTTCACAAACCATTCACAGAGCAGAGAAGTTTTACTTCCCTTTGTAAATTTCCAATTCACTGTAGCCAGCACCTCTGTGAGTGACAATCACACGCTTGGGATTGTCAGTATCAAGTCATCACAAGTATATGGTCCCATGCACCCAGTCTCTGGGTCTCTTATCCCTGGCATGGACTACCATAGAGGAGCAACTGTACAAAGGAAACAGTACAGTGACCCATTGATTCTGTACAGATAAAGAAATTGAAGTTCAAAGAGGGCCAGTGATGATTCCACCACTGCACTCTCCTGCCCTGTAGCTGGGGGGACAACTCAGGTTCCTGCCTGAGCTATTTGGATTGTGACTGGGAAAACCAGAGCTACCACTTCTAAATGGACACACCACTGCTCTGCCTCTGAGCCTTGTTCATCCCTGGAAAGCTGCCTGATCCATGTGTGGTAACAAGAGTATTGTGATGGCTATTCTTCTGAAATTCTGGTGACCTCTGGAACTAACTAAAACCCAGCAGCTGGGTACACCTGTGAGGGATTTTTCTTAGTTAAATCATTTAAAGTGGAAAGACCCACCTTTAATCCTGATCTTTTGAGGTGGAAAGATCCACCTATAATCTGGGCCATACCTTCTACTGGCAGCCTGTATAAAGGACATGAAGAAGGAAGCTTGCTCTCTTTGCCTGCTTGCCCTTGCTCTCAATGGTGAGTCCATTCCTTCACTGGCATTAGAGTCTACTTCCTCAGGATTCCAACATACAATGAAGACAGCTGAATTGTCCACCCTCATGAACTGAACAACTACTGGATTCTTGGGCTTTCCATTAGTAGATAGCCACTGATGAACTAGCTGGACCACAGCCTGTAAGCCACTCTAATAAATCCCATAAATATATATTCATTCTATCAGTTCCATTCCTCTAGAGAACCCTGATTAATACAAGCACCTTCTATCTCATGGGTGGGAAGATGTGTGTGATACAGATGCAGGTGGACCTCTGTGAGTTTGAAGCCAGGCTGGTCTACAGATCTGCCTATCTCTGCCTTCTAAGGGATAGAATTAAAGGCATGTGCCACCATGTATAACTACAGTTTAATTTATAGTTTAAAAATTCTTTAAAGAATAATGTTGGAAAACTTGCTGTTTTGAAATTATTATGAAACTCTAGTATTCAAGAGAGTGCAAGAAATCAATGAACCCATTCCGAATGTCAGAATTAGACCAGGGAATAAGAATCCAGAGAGAAACAACTAGAGCCATACACCTTCAAAAATAAAAAAGCAGACCCTTTACCTTTACTGTTCTCCCACCACATAAAAAAATTAACGCCGGGCGTTGGTGTTGCACGCCTTCAATCTCAGCACTCGGGAGGCAGAGGCAGGCAGATCCCTGTGAGTTTGAGGCCAGCCTGGTCTCCAGAGCGAGTGCCAGGATAGGCTCCAAAGCTACACAGAGAAACCCTGTCTCGAAAAAAAAAAAAAAATTAACCCAAAGTGGATTATAACCTACATATAAAATCTAAAAGTATAAAATTTCTATACTTCAAAAATAGTTAAAGCTGGATGGCTATATGTAGAAGAATAAAAACAGATCCATATCTATCACCCTGTACAAAACTCCTATCCAATTGCATCAAGGACATCAGCATGAGGCCAGATACCCTGGATCCTACAGAAGGGAGAGAAGGGAATAGGTTTGAACTCGTTAGCACAAGAAAAGACTTTCTGAACATAACATTATTAACAAAAGCACTAAGACCAACAATTAAAAAATGGGACCTCATGAAACTGAGAAGCTTCTGTATGGCAAAGGCACCATCATTCTGGCAAAGGACATCATCATTCAGTCAAAGTGGCAGATTACAGGATGGGAAAAGATTCTTACCAGCTACATGTCCAATAGAGGGCTAATATCTACAATGCATAAAATACTCGAAAAAACTGGACATCAAGAAAACAAATAAATCAATTAAAAAAATAAAAATCTTCTGTAAGCAAAGGACATTATCAGTCAAGCAAAGAGATGGCCGGCAGAATGGAAAAAAGTCTTTATCAGCTGTACACGTGTCAGAGGGTTAGTAGCTAGGAAATCCTGATGGTAAGGCTCTCTTGTTGAAGACACCACATACTTATTAACACAGAGAAATTAAGCTGGTGCCCAACTAGAAGCTTCCCTGCTATTGACTAGTGTTTATAGTACTAGAAGGTGATATGCATAATACCTGAGGAGAAGAGTAATAATCCTCAGTCTCACCCAGCTACAAATCCTGAGGTTATAATAGCAACCTGCTAAAAGCTATATCCACTGGTGCTATAGTGAAATAGAAGTAACTAACTAGCTCTTGATTGGTTATAAAGCCTGCTGCATGAGATGGAACCCATATCTGAGAAGGTAAATGAGGTCAAGACTTGAGACTAGGTAGGTCATGGGCCCTAAGGAAAAATATACAACTATTCTGCTAAATGAGCACAGCAATAAAACAACTCCTAACTTCATATAACTAAACCCATAGATTGATGCATTTCTCAACCCACATCAGAGAAGCTTCTTCTTGGAGTAGATGGTAATTAACACAGAGGCCCAAAACTAGATAATCAAAGAATTAACCACATCCCAGATAGGCTGCATGCTCAGGAATAGTTGGCCAATAAAAAACTGAATCCATGTTTCATTCTATCTTATTTTCTTTTTTTTTCTGCTTGTGCTTTGTTTGTTTTGGTTTTGTATTTTTAAGAGAGAAAAAGAATATGAAATGGAATGGATATGGAGGGGGGATCTGGGGGCTATTGGGGGATGGGAAAGAATGTGACCAAATATATGTGACCATATGTTATATTAAAATTTTTTAATTAAAAAAAGACTCTGTTGAGCCAGGTATGGTAGTTTACACCTGTAATCTTGGAAGGCTGTAGTATGAGAATTGCAAGTTCCAGGCCAGCAGGTCTATTCAGGGAAATCCTACCTCAAAAAACAAAGGAACAGTAGACTGTCAGATATCTTAGTAGGCAAAGGCACTACAGTCAAGGCTCACAACCTGGCTTCAGGACCAACATGGTACAAGGAGAGAACAGACTCTCACAAGTTGTCATCTGACCAACTTACATGTACTGTATGTAGCAGGAGGCCCTGTGGACACACAGAGAAAATAAAATTAAAAATGCAAGAATGTTTTTAAGAGCAACAACAATTTTTTAAAAACCTAAGGAGACAAAAAGCCACAGACTGGGAAAAAATATCTTCACAACACATCACCTGATGAAGGACTGGTCTCTAGAATACAAGGAGGACCCTTACAACTTGATACACAGCAACCCAATAAAAAAGCAGGCAAAGACTTGGAAACTTCATCTCAGAACAAATAGAAAGCTGTTTGCTTAAAAGATGTTCAAACACATGTGATATGGAAGTAGAGGAGGGGAAAATGTGAGTTAACCCTACAGCTGAAGGTACACACACTTTGGCATGGAGGAGTCCAGCTGGAAGACTCTTCACTGAAACCTAGATCTCCTAGTATACAAAGGTTCTGTGCAAGCTGCCAAGGGAAGGAAGCATAAGTAGCCCTTCCCAGGTGTAAAGTCTATGAACCACAATAAAGCCCGATAAGCTATCTCTAGCGGTACAATGGTGGCACTTTTATCTCGGGGATGACAGATAGCTATCTAACTGGACTTACGGCTTACTCAGTAGCAGAGAATTCGTGACAGGTGCTGAAAATCTAGCCAACTACCCATGCGTGGCTGGAGAGGTCACAGCCCCTAGAGGGGAATCTATCACTTCCATTTCCCTAAACGGTATAATTTCTTACTGCATTCTAAATTTTTATCTGCATACCCATAAGTTAGTTCTTGCTTCTCATCAAAGAAGCTTCTTTTTGCAGCAGATGGTGACCATTACAGAGAGCATTTATGCATTATGATAAAATGCATAAACAATGGGATGCACAACCCCTCGTGATAAATCTACAACACTACCCCTATACCTAAGGTTCAAGAAAAAACAACAGAAGTGGGGCCAAAAAGATTGTAAGAACCAGAAGACCAGGATGCCCGCTTCAAAATAGTGTCTTCAAGACATGACAAAGGCTCTTGGCAATGGGTAGACCTCTAAGATCTGCCCAGTGAAGGACAGCAGACAGTGTAGACCCCTCCAGCCTTCACGCCTCTCTCCACCCCAGGAGCTGTGGCTTGAACACCCACTCCCTTGGGCTGAAATGAGCTCGGCCTTGAGAGTTCAAAGGAAAGGGGTCGGGATGACCACTGGCTGACCCAGCAACTGCTCACATATCCCACAGTAAATGCCCTGAGTGTCGGATCCTCCTGGAGCAGGGCACACAGACTACTACAGGGAAGAGCTGTATGGGGAGAGAGGAAGGCAGAGATGCTCAGGCGCCCTCAGCATGAAGATGTAAATGAAGCCCAAGTAGGGGAAGCCAGCCTCCCCACAGGAGTATCTGAGAAACCTGCAAGGTGTGGTGACCCAATCCTCCCTGCAGAAAGCAACTCACAGCTCCTAATGTGCAGAGAGTTCCTCACTGCAACCACTCTACTTTCATTAGACAAAGGAGCTCACAGGAAAACAAACCAACTTAGATTTTCTTGCTTAGATGTTCTTTCATTGGAGCTCACAGGAAAACAAACAAAAAAACCTTAGATTTCCTTGCTTAGGCATTCTTTCTGGTTGATTTTGTTTTTGTTTTTGTTTTGTTCTGTTTTGTTTTTTTGAATGGGGTAAGGTGGTGACAGATTTCACTGTAACCCAAGCTGGCCCTGATTTCACTACGTAGCACAGGCTTGCCTGGAATTTGCAATCCCTCTGTCTCAACCACTTAGTGTTAGGGTTACAGGTTAGCCACCATGCCCAGCTCTTGATCAGACTTTTCACATAAGGCTGGGGATGGTGCTGAGGGGTGGAGCACTTGCCTGGCATGCATGATGCTCTGAGTTCCAGTTCCAGTGTGAAAATGAGTGAAAGTTCATGCAGGGATGTCTTTGAGCGTCTGACCCTTCCCCAAACATGGTTCTCTCCTTGATCCCTGTCGCCGTCTTTACTAGACTTTCCTGGGCCAGACATATCTGATAATGTCCCAGGTGCTATTCCCACCAAGCCCATGTTGTCACAAGTCCATCCAGCACATGAGATAGAGCCTCAGGCTAGTGCAGAGAGGCAGGGAACACCGGGATGGGAGCCTGTGCCACACAGCAGCCCTCGCCTGGGACATACTCCTTACCTTCTCATAGGGACAGTACTTGATCATCTTGATGGGACTTGTGCAGATGAAGACATCAGTGCTGCCAGGAGAGAAAGGACAATGAGCCGTGCAGCTATCTCCATACCACTGTGCACCGCCCACCTCGGCTAGCTGAGCCCTACCAAGGTCTAAGCCTGTACCTGTCATGGGAAAACCCACTGTTCTACATCTTCCCACATAAGAGGCTACAACTTGAAATTTCTGCCTGATTCAAAGGTCCTGGGAAGCCACAAATGATATGCCCTGGCCACAGGCAACAAACTCTGAGGTGGGCAATTTTGCAGGACTAGATCCAGAAGGCAAGCTGGGTTAATCGCACACTAGTTGAATAAGAAAACGGGAGAGAAAGAAGCATTTGGCAACAGTCACAGCACTGAAAGGATACAGAAGGCTGGGAGCTCAATGGCAGAGAGGTGTCGCAAGGCTTTGGTTTCCTTCTCCAGCTCCAAAAATGGAGGAGGGAGAAAATAAAGGGAAAAAACCCCGCAGAGTCTAAAGACAGTTGAAGGAGAAGCATATCCCCAGCTGGATGAAAGGAAACTATGCTCCATCACCTGGCTGTGGGCTGCACAGGAAGGGAACCAGGCTCCATAAGACAAGTTTTCCAGCTCTGTGGCCTCAAGAGGGACATGGGCTTTGCCCAATAAATGCACTGTCCCAGCTCTGGGCTGCTGACCCTGACCAAGAAGGGCTTCCCAGATTCTTGCTCCTCCCAACATGCACAAGACAGTTCCCCAACCACCAACACCATCCTGTCCCAAACAGTCACAACACTGTGTTCTACCCTGGCACTGGATGGGCTGGCCCATCAAGCCAAACTGTAGGAGTGGTGTTTCTCCAACTCTCTTTGGCAAATTAGTCCCTGGGGAGTTCTGTGGTGGCCTCTGGGGGTTTTGCTTGTACTTGCTCAGTGTTCAGGAAAACATCAGGTGCAAAGAGACAAATTGGTTGGCAGAGTGACGGTATCCGCCCCAGACTCTCTGGAAGCTGCCTCACCGAAGGTCCAACTGTAGGCAGGCTTTTCCTCACACCCCCAAACCTCAGAAGGAAGGAAGACAGGCAAGCTTCCTTCCCTCTTCTTCACTGTTCCTCCCAAAGCCTAACTGCTGAGGCCCAGGCCATACACACAGTCTTCTCCCCACCCCACCCCGCCCCACCCTGCCTTGCTGCTGCCACATGCTGCCTACCCCAGAGGTTAGAATGACTTTGTTCAACTCCTAGTCCCAAGCTTTGCCTGCACTCAGCTCTTCAGCCTCAATACAGCCAGCCTGGTCAATTCTGACTCCTCCATGCCATTCTCCTTCAGCCAAACTAGACCTTTACGTGGGGAGGAGGCACAGGGTATGACATCTCTGCCTGCCTTCTGAGTAGATGGGTCTACACAGGCATCATCTGGCTCAAACTGATTATTTTTACACAGTGTTATTGAGATACAGTTGACATGCAAGCCTGCATGTGATACACACATATACATAGAGGTAAATGCACATACACATAAAATATAAAAAGTTTTGAAAACTGCACTTATTAGAAGGGAAATTTTTCATAAGTTGTAGGACTTGCACACTACAAAAAGTGGATCACCGTGGTCAAGAATGGAACACACCCTCCCCCACCTGCCCTTGATTAGCCTCCTGACTTAGGAGCCCCAGCAACCACCAAGCTGTTTTCTCCCACCACTCATTAAGGAATCTTCTCATTGCAACAGACAGAAACCATCAAAGAAAACTACAACGGATGCTTGGTTCCGAGCTGGTGGACTGTTTGTTAAAGATGGGGAGGTGTAGTTTTGTTGGAGGAGGTATGTCACTGGGGGTGTCCTGGAGGTTTCAAAAGCCCACACCAGGGCAAATTTCAATCTCTCTGCCTCCATCTTGCAGAAAACATATACGCTCTCAGCTACTGCTCCAGTGCCATGCCTGCCTGCCTGCCTGCCTGCCTGCCTGCCTGCCTGCCTGCCTGCCTGCTGCCATGCTCCCTACCATGATGGTCATGGACTGACCCTCTGAAACTGTAAGCCAGACCCCAATTAAATACTTTCTCTTATAAGTTAGTTTGGTCATGGTGTCTCTTCACAGCAATGGAAATGTAACTATGATACCTAGCATGCATGAAATCCTTGGTTCAATCCTCAGCACTACAAAGATAGATAGATAGATAGATAGATAGATAGATAGATAGATAGATAGATAGGCAGGCAGGCAGGCAGGCAGGCAGGCAGGCAGGCAGGCAGGCAGACAGACAGACAGACAGACAGACAGACAGACAGACAGACAGACAGGATTGTGATCTAAAAATAAGACCCAAAGTTAAGGGCCCGAGAGATGGCTCGGCAGTTAAAAGCACTGACTGCTCTTCCAGTAGACCTATGTTTGATCCCCAGCACTGGCTCAGAACCATCTGTGACCCCAGTTCCAAGGAATCTGACACCTTCTTCTGGTCTCTACAGGCACCAGGCATGCAACACCCATACACACAAAATAAATTGATCTGTTTAAGAGCTAAAGTTAAAACCTTAAAGAAAATACATAAAAATAAAAACCACAATGACAGACCATAGTCACAGCTACCACCAGGATGGCTAAAAAAAAAATAAAATATCAAGTGTTGACAAACACATCAAGAAACTACAGTCTTCCTTAAATTAATAGCAAATAATTTGATGGTTCTTTTAAACATTAAATATAAAATTACCCTATGACCTCACAGTTCTACTCCAAGGTATATGCCCTAAAGAAGTAACAGCAAATGTTCAAACAAATGCTAACACAAATGTTCACGGCAGTAATATTCACAAAGTCAAAAGATAAAAACAGTCCAAATGTCTATCAGCTAATGAATAAATACACAAAATGCATTCTGTCTATACAATGGATACTATTCAACTGTCAAAAACATAAGTACTTGATTGGGGATGTAACTGAATGGTTACAGCACTTGCCAGTCATACAAAATGCCTTGAACCCCATCCCCAGTCACACACGCACACACACCCACACACAAGAATAAAACAGTGAGTACTGACAGCTACTACAAAATGGATAAACCTTAAAATCATTAAGAAGCAGACCACAGGCCAGGCAGTGGTGGTGCACGCCTTTAATCCCAGCACTTGGGAGACAGAGACAGGCAGATCTCAGTGAGTTCAAAGACAAACTGGTCTACAAATTGAGTTCCAGGACAGCCAGGGCTGTTATACAGAGAAACCCTGGGGTGGAGAGGAGAAGAAAGGAGCAGCCAGACCACGGTAGATGGTAGCTCTGGAGGCAAAGAGTGGATTAGTGGCTCTTAGGAACTAAAGAAGGGTAGGAATGAGCAGTGTGATAATGGGTTTGACATTTTGTTTTAGGGGGTGATGAAAACAACTCTGAAATTGACAGTATCAATGGCTCCATAACTTTGTGAGTGTTCTAAAAGCCACTCAACTGTACACTTGAAATGGGTATGCTACAAGGTGTGGAGTACATGTCACTAAGGCTGTGCTTGTAAAAGATCTCAGGGAAGCACATTGTCTACACGTTCCGTTAGGCTTCAGAGAACCATAGAGGGTAGGTATTGAGTGAGGGCTTTACCACACACAAGCTCTCAGTTCACCAGAACAAAATGACACCCCTGTCCTTACTGAACCCCCTTTTTCTAAGTGAGGCCTGCTGCTCACCCTCCTTTCAGCACTTGTCAGACTAGGCTCATCTGCCCTGGGTGACGACTGCCCCACAACTGCAAACTGGACTTCCCTGGTGGACAAAGCCCATGCTGTGTGTCACACAGTCATGCTGGCCTACAGCATGTGCCCGGAAGATCTTTTGCCAGGGTCAGTAGTGAGAATGTAATGGGCCTCTGCAGAGCTGTGGAGAGAAGGGCAAGACAGCAAGATAAAGGTGTGGACTTGGGCTGTGGAGTCCCAAGACAGGAAGGCGTACTTACTTCTGCAGATTCGCCATCTGCTTCACCGCTTCCACAGCTCCTGGCAGAGGCTCCAGTTCAAAGAAGAAATCCTTGGACTCCCAGATGCTTACAGCTTTCTCCTAAGAAGCCAAAAAAAGCAAGTCACCTCCAAGTCCCCACTGTCCCACTGCCCTCCTCTGGGTAGAGCTGGAAGGGGGTTCGAGGCTCCCTACACTCACCCCAGTTCTGTGTCTTAGCGGGAATCACAAGGTGATGGTTGTGCTTGGGCCCCTCTCTCAGGAAGTGAATGGTGATTTCTCTTAGGACACAGCACAGACAAACTAAGGTGTCAGCTCTGGAGAGCCACCTGGTGTTCTCAGCTTGAGGATAGTCTTCACAAAGTGCACATTTGCTAGCCTTGCCTAGAACAGCCAGCACACAGCAAGGGCTGAGGGAATGCATTCCTGGCCACGACAAAAGAGTCACTGGAGTTGGAGGTTGAAGGAACTTAGAGATCCCCAAGTGTACCATGGTCTACAATGATGGGAATATGGAGAGCAGGGGAAGGAACAGCTTAGGAGAGTCCCAGCTCCCTGATCACACCAATCAGAACAGCTGTGCTCTCACCTGGTTCATGTGCTGAGATACCAATATTTTATTATGGTACTTGACAGGATCTCTCTGTGTAGCTCTGACTATCCTGGTACTCTCTTTGGAGATCAGGCTGGCCTTGAACTCACAGAAATCCATCTGCCTCTGCCTCTGCCTCTGCCTCTGCCTCTGCCTCTGCCTCCCCCTAAAAGGAATTTTGTTGCTTATAAAGTTTGAAAATCAAAAATCCAGACCTTGTGCCAGGTATGGTGGCCCAAGCTAGTCCCGTTACTTGAAAGGCCAGGCTGGGCAACAAAATAAAAGCCTGTCTCAAAAAGAAATACAAACTCTCATTTTAGCTATAGTAAAACAGATGCCACACAGTAAAACAGGCTGAGTAAGGATCCCCTTTCTACCATGTGTGAGTAGGCCAGAACTCGCCTTCTCAGAATGCTGGCCAGATCTCTCCTAGGGCCAGGCAAGGGGAAAGTAAGACATCTCAGCCTCCAAAAAGGGAGTGTTTCAGTGCTGCCCATGTGTGCAGTACAGGAAATACCACTGCCTGGTTAGGAGAGCACCGATCCCTTGTCAACTACACAGGTTGAACAAACACACTGTTACTAAAATACATTCTCAAGTACCATCCTTACAACCTACAAGGACCAAAGATTTCTGGCTCACAATTTAAGAAAAGCATGGTTTTCTTCAGAGCCACTTAGGGGTAATGCCTTTGAGACTTGAGCTCACACATAGAGGCAGTATAACCCTTGCTGCAGGCTAACTCTGGTCTGGTGACCACCCTCATGGAGCTTCTCACCAACAACACGAAGACAAGACCCATCTCTTCCTCCCAAAGTCCTGGTAAGACAGAACAGATTTGGCGTTCCAGCGCCAAGCCTCTCAGCTCCCTGTGAAGCAGTGGTAGAGGCAATCCCCAATCTGTGCACTTCTCTGTTCTAACAGTTGAGGATTCTAAGTCAGTTTAAATTAGCTTTTCTTTACACCTTTTCCCAACTTTCCTCCAAAAGTACTGTGGAAACCAAAAGGAATAAGGACAAAGGTACTCCATGGCCCTTAGAAGCCATGGGGTCTACATCCATGGACCCAAACAACCACAGACAGAAAATACTAGGGAGGAATTACTGTCTGTACTGAACACTCAGAGCCCCTTTTCTGTGTCATTACTCCCTTACTATTCAGTATTCAAAACCATCTCTGTGGCATTTACACTGTGCTTTGTATTATGTCACCTACAGCAGGGTTGAGCTATATAGGATTACACAGGTCATACACAAATGCCATGCCAATTTACATGAAGGACTTGAGCATCTGTAGATTTTGATACCCTAGGGGGTCCTGGAATGGGTTTCCCCGATACCAAGGGGCAAGAATACAAAGTAAAAACAGCTACATCTATTATACCTAGACTGTTTGGTTTAACCACAGATACTTAAGACAACTAGGTCACAAGCAGGCTCTGGGGTATCCTTCAGTGAGCTGAGGCTTGGAAAAGGAATGAGTGGAAGCCAGTAGGTTCCTCCCATCCCAGCAGCCTCCTTCTTCCCTGTGTTCTCTCACCTTGCACTTGGAAGATGGGAATTAGTCCCTTTGGGCCTGGAGTATCTATATACAAAGAGCTATTAAGCCACTTCGTAGTTTCTTTCTTTGTTTTATGGTGCTGATAATGAATCCCAGGGTCTCATGGAACCTATGTAATCACGACCACTAAGCTAAACCTCTAAGTCTTTGTTGTAGTCTTCTCCCCCGCCCCCACCATACACACTCCTCCTTCTTCGCTTCTTCTTTATGGTGTTAGGGTTTGAAGCAAGTCTGCTTGCAGAATCTGGGTAGATTTCATCTTATCCCATTAATATATTCTCAGGGCTGTAGAGATGACTCAGTAGTTTAGAGTGCTTGCTGCTCTTGCAGAGGACCTGGGTTCAATCCCAGCACCCATATGGTGGCTCACAACCATCTATAAGTAACTCCAGTTCCAAGGCTTTGGATATCTTCTTCTGACCTTTGTACACCGGGACTGCACCTAGTACACATGTATACATGCAGATGAAATACTCGCACACATAAAGCTACATAAACAAATAAGCAAATTTAACACATTCCTATAATGAAATTGTGTCCCCCAAATTCAAACACTGGTCAGTCATCTACAAGTGAACCCCACACGCTGCAGTAATTATTGCTGAGGCTACAGAGGTGACATGGATTGTGATTGTTTCCTTTGTTTTAAAGCTTGTCATGGTTCTCAAAGCTAGGAAATGTCAGTTACCTGGGCTCTGTGGAAGTTGCCTGCAGAAGTTCATTCTGAAAATGAACAGAAATGATGCCCCATGTCCCCTTTCAGTACCTATTCCTCAGTAAACCAAATTATTATAGAGGTGCCTTATTATGTGGGGGTCTGGGAGTTGGGGGAGAGTTGCAGGGCTAGGAATGAACCCTAGGGTCTTACACTGTCTGGGCAATCCTCTACCATCAAGCTGTACTTGTTCGCCTTGCTGAAATCAAAAGAGAAAGCAGAACAGAGAACAGAGAGTTAGAGTGTAGAAAGAGAAATATGTGTGGCAGGCTGACAGGCTGCATGGTTTGAATTCCACCTGCATGCCTTGCTATCTGGTGACGTGGGAGCAGGTTTCCTTGTGTGCAAAGTGGAGACAGTAGCATCTTACTAAAGTCAAGACAAAGCAGTGGGCCACACAGGGATCAGGTGAAGTCCTGAATGAATGTGTGTTGCTGACAGATGTAGAGTCATATCAAGAACCCCAGAGCCTCAGATCCATGGAGGAAAGGCAAAGCCTTTTGGGATGAGTCCCACAAGCATGGCAAAGCCTTCCTCTGGTGCAAGTGTAGATTTTGACAGTGTGTGCTGCTTTCTCCCCTGGATGTTTGCTGCCTGCAGACTGTTCCCCTGCAGACTGCTCCCACCTAGATTAGCTAACCTTGTCTCCAGACCCAGCTGTACACCATAAACCTTGTCTCTGTGCTCATTTGTATGCACCTGCCTTTATGTTCAACTCTGTATAATAAACATGAGATTCTGGGTGTGCTACGGTTTTCCAGCAAAGAGCCCAGGCTAGCTGACCCAGCTTTCCCTCTGTGTATCTTCTTCATTACCTTACTGACATTAGTCCCTGGAGGATGTGAAGAACTAGGAGTTACATACCTGGTAAATCTCACCCTTCTCACCATCAAATCCTTTAGTTATGGCCCCTGGGCAGCCAACTGAGAGATGCCAGAAAACTCATCCTCTAACTTAATTCTGGGCAAATTTCCCTGTTCCTTTCATAAAATAGTTTGTCTCCAAATTACACTCTCTCTAACAAAAAGCCTGGACATCTGTCTAGCCATGAGGGAGGGGGTTGCCCAAGGACTCAGCAAGGACCTTATACCAGTCAAGAGGAAAGTTCACTCGACCTAGACTCTGACTCCCCATATGACACTTGGAAAGTCATATACTTTAGCATACAGTATCACTGAAAGCTATGCTTCCACGGATTGGGGCAAAAGAGGAGGGCGAATGGCACTTGTCAAATTCATCCAGAGGAAGAAATAGCCATGTCTGTGTAAGCGTAAGGAGACATAATGCTTAGTCTATTTTTTTCCCATGTAACAAATTACCTGAGGCCAAATACATCAACAGTTTAAAATTCAAACCCAGCCTGGTGTTATATGCTTGTGATCTTAGCTCTTGGGAGGTTGAAGCAGGAGGATCAAAATTACAAGGCCTGCCTAGGCTACAGAGTGAGTTAGTTCAAGGGCAGTCCAGAAAAGTTAGTGACAGCCAATGAGAGAAAAAAAAAAAAAAAAAAAAAAAAAAAAAGGATTGGCGATGTATGTCAGTGGTAGAGAGCTTGTCTAACCTTCAGGAGAAACTGGGTTCAATCTCCAGTACTGAGGGGAGGTGGGTAGAGAGGGGCTGTGGTAGGGGTGGGGGAGAGTGACAGAGGGAGGAAGGGAACGAGGGAGAGAGGGTCCAGATAAATTTCTAGGGGGAGAGTAAGGAGACTGCTGGAAGCCCAGGTGACAGCTGGCAGAAGCTGTCAGCAGCACCCCTAGCGCTGTGGCCACAGTCCTCCCAGAGGCCCTGTGGTACAAAAGGACCCGCCAGAGGTCATGGGGGAGTCGGGCCGGCTTGGGGCTGGACAGCGGCGGCCTCAGTTTCCCCTCCCGCGGGTGCTCACGCTCAGCCCAGGCTGCAGACGTCCGTACTGCTCCGACACCCAGAAGCCACGCCGGTCCTCCAGCGCCACGAAGGGCAGGTCGGGGAAGCGCGCGCGGAACTTCCGGAGGAAGCCGCCCTCGAAGTCGGCCAGCACACCGTCCATGTCCACCAGCACCCGCAGGGCGCGGCTGCTCGCCCGGCTCCGCTCGGCCCGGACCGGGGCGCCGCCGCGGGGACGCGCGCAGCAGCCGCGCAACCTGAGCATCGCCCCGCTCGTCGACCTGGGTCCTCGGCAGACGCAGCCTTCGCCGGGGACACGGACGCGCAGGCTCCGGCCCAGAGCGAGGCCCGCGCGCAGCACGGCCGCCCTTAAAGGGATACGCGCCCGGAGAAGGTGAGCGCGAACGCGGGCTGCTGGTCGCCCTGGGACATCCAGTCCCAGGTTGCATCAGCGTCTGCGAGAGCCACACTGGAGCAACTGTGGCATTGGATGGATGGAGGAGTCCAGCACCCGGAGGAACGAACCTGTGCCCTTAGGTATTTATTGAGCATTTACTTCGTTGGGCTTTGAACCCAACAGACGAGTTTCAGCCATCCTGAGCCCACACAAACATCCCGAAGTATAAAGCCAGGGAGGATTTCAAGTTAGGCACAGGTGAAGGTATATATGGCTGTTGTGTGCGGTTCTCTTTGATCATAGATGCTGATTGTATGAAACCATTACCTTATAACATTTAAAGATATCAGAGTGTAAACCTTCAAATAAATCAATACAGGTTATAAGGAGGATAGATTTTCTGTGTCCAACCTGACATTATTGGATTCAACAGTGAATCTTCAAATATGTCTATACATTCTTTGTTACTATGTTTCATGATATTAAAAAAAAGGAACTAGTAAGTTGAAAAAAGTACTTCCAAGGATGTAAACATGAAGATATTTTAGTAAAGAAAGATCTCTCTTCATATGGTAAGACTGTCCTACCAGAGCACCTACATGGTGGCTCACAATCCTAACTCCAGTCCCAGAGGATACATCGCCCTCTTCTGGCCTCCTTGGACACTGCATGCACATGGTAAACAGGCATACATGCAGGCAAAACATCCATACACATAAACATAAAAATAAATACAAAACAAGTTTTTAAAAATTAAAAAAGGACTTTGCCCTAGAGTGTGATGGCTGGATTTTTCCCAAATGAGATTGATTAATACACATGTCACAGAAAGACCTGGGCAAATTGCATGAGGTTTATAAAGGATGAGACTAGCCAGAGGACCAGGCAATCTGCTGTGAGACTGTTTCCTTGAAATGATAGGAAGGCAGCTGGGAGGTGTTAATCCCAGCAGAGACAGGCTGATTATTTTTTAAGGTTTTTATTTATTTATTTATCATGTGTACAACATTCTGCTTCCATGTATATCTGCACACCAGGAGAGGGCACCAGATCTCATAAGGGATGGTTGTGAGCCACCACGTGATTGCTGGGAATTGAACTCAGGACCTCTGGAAGAGCAGTCGGTGCTCTTAACCTCTGAGCCATCTCTCCAGTCTGACAGGCTGGTCTTTATGAGTTCCTAGTCCACAAATCAAGTTCCATGCCAGCAGGGGTCATACAGTGAGACATGGTCTCAAAATCAAATGAACAAATAAGTAGATAATAAACAAATAAAATTTCCATTTCTGAGGGACATACATATACTTTTTCCTTACCCCATACATCATAACAATTATTGGCAGCATTTACATTGTGGTGGTATTACAGGTAACCTAGGGGTGGCTGAAAGCCTGAGAGAGGGTGTGCATCTGCCACACTCAAACACTTCAGCATCTTATATTGAATTGCCCAAAGTAACTCCATTCTGACCCAGTTTTAGTGCACCTAGACGTTCCCCAACCCCCTGCTAAGTACATCCTCTATTCTCATGTTGCCACAGCTGTAGCTTCCAGGGGTCTGCTGTTGTACAACACAAAACAAATTGTTTTAGTCGGAATACAACCTGTCTGGCTATAAACAGGAATGGATGGCTGTTGGCCAGGTCAGGACCTATGAGCCCTAAACAAGGCGACTGTTATCCCACACCCAGTGGTCTGTAGCCTCTGCCCTCTCTGGAGTCTCATCCCTGCTGATGCTGCATTCATCATGTGTCTGGATGCCTTTTTTTTTTTTTTTGGTTTTTCGAGACAGGGTTTCTCTGTGGCTTTGGAGGCTGTCCTGGAACTAGCTCTTGTAGACCAGGCTGGTCTCCAACTCACAGAGATCCACCTGCCTCTGCCTCTCAGTGCTGGGATTAAAGGCGTGCACCACCAATGCCAAGCATGGATGCCTTTTTCTGTATCCACCTGGCCCCTCAGAGCCAACCAATCCTCACCTTCCAATAGAAGAAACCTGAAAAGGATGACAAGGGCCAGTTAATGTGGACTAGACTGCCTCAATGATTCAAAACTTCTCAAACTATTTTTGGCACTGAGGTAGCCTCTGATTTAAAAGCCTTCCCAGCAGATCAGCATGGCTGAACTCTGCTCCAGTGGGTAGATGAGCTACTGCTGGCCAGACAGGTGCAGGAAGATTATGGAGAATGAAAACAACTGCTCTGTACCCTTCTGTGGGAGGTGGCTACATGATTTGAAAGAAAACAGATGCAAATCTGTCAAGAAAAAGTCAAATGCCTTGGTTCTCACCTATCCCAAGAGGAGCATTGACTCAGCCCAGCTGTTGGTTATCGAGGTTTCATCGACCTAACTCTAGGTTTGGGAGTTCCTCAGGGCCACAGATTTTGGTAGAATCTGAATATCTAATTTCCCTGTCTTGTCAAAATGACTATATGAGACCACAAAGGAAGAGAGCAAGACCCTCTGCCATAGGAACAAGCACAACAGAAGGCTTTTGAAGATATTAAGAAAGTCCTCACTGATGTGTCTGACCTTAGGACATTCAGACTTGTCTACACACACTCGTGTGCATGCATGAACATGTTGGCATTAGGATGGGTGGAGTTCCTTCCACAAATGTTGGTGTCGTGGCATTGCCTAGTGGCATACCTTTCCAATCAACTCCATTCCCCAAGCCTGGCCACCCTGGCTCCTAGGCACTCACTGTCATTGCCATCCTAGTGTTAGAGGCTGACAGATTGACTATGGGAAAAGAATTAATAGTCTTAGTGCCACACCCAGTACTGACATTAATGGAGTGCAAGGGACAATACTGGCTAACTAATGCCTGGATGGTCAAGTACCAGGAAATGTGTGAGAACCTGAATATTCACCTAGAAGTAGTGTGGACCTCAAACTCTAGTAGACCCTAGTATTTGTTGATCTAGACCAGCAAGACCATGACTGCATCAAAGTCACGGATGAGGTATTTTCTTACCAATTGAACTTAACTCTCAAGGACCCTGGATGCTGAGTATTTGACAAATGGTAGCAGTTTTGTGATAGGGAGAATATCTTTCACGATACTTCATTGTCAACTTGAGTTCCATCATTGAGATGAAATCTCTGCCAAAGGCAACCTCAGCACAAAAGGCAGAACTCATCTCACTGACCTGAGCCCTGCTATTGGCAGCAGGGATGTGTGTCAGTATACACATATACTCTCAAATATGCCTTCACCACTGTCCACATACATGAGACTTTAAAGACTACAAAGTGCCTAGTCAACTCAGTGGTGGCTCACACCTTTAATCCCAGCACTTGGGAGGCAGAGGCAGGTTGATCTCTGTGAGTTCCAGGACAGCCAGGGCTACATAGTGAGACCCTGTCTCCTAGCTGGCCAGCTCTTGAGGCCACATTAGGCTGACATTTCTACATCCCTTGACTCCACAGTTTAGCCCAGGTGTGCAGACCATGTGAATCATGTTCCTGAAATAACCTACACTGGGGATCTAAGTTCTTTTCTAGGGTACAGAGTGTTGGAGGAGTCCCATTTGAAAACTGACTTGTGAACTTCACTGAGCTTCCTCAATCTTTGACTGCAAGTATCTATTACTCTTTATGTATGCATTCTCAGGCTGGGTAGAGGCCTTCTTTACTAATGAAGAGAAGGTGCACCGTCTCCTAAAGAAAATCATTCCCAGATTTGGGATCCCAATCATCAAAGAGTCTGGTAATGGGTTAATGTTTGGGGTGGCACAATTGGTGGCAAAGGGGTTGAAGATCACCTGGACACCACATACTGTCCCAGAGCTCTGGGAAGATGGAATGAATGAAACTGCAGCTGAACAAAAAACCATGAGGGGAAACCTACCTGTACTAGGACCAGCTATTGCCTATTACTTTGTTGAGTATTAGGTCTAGCCATACTGGACAGACAGGGTTCTCCATTATCCTTTGTGGATTCCTGTCTCTAATACAGAGCTGTGTAGCATTGCTCTGAGATGACAATTGTCGACTCTTGGTTTGTCCCTGATTATTGTACACCATCGAGTTAGGGGGTGGTTACCTGCCAGCTTGAGCACAGATGGTCACCTCTCTAAACCAGGACATTCCGTATGGGTAAAAGGAAGGAATATCTAACCCTCTCGTCCCTTTGAATGGGTCCGTTCACTGTCACTTTGTCCATGCCTATTGCAGTAAAGGTGGTCCCCTAAGTTCCCCACAGCAGAGTGAAACCGGCCTCTGGAGACTGGGAATGCACTTAATGATTCATCAATAATATGACTCACTCATACAAGCTGACCAGCTGGAGGAAGAGAGCTGCGATGCCAGATACCCTGGAGGGCTGCTGCCCCACTTGAGTCACTCCAGAGGCTGACTAATCTGTGTGTGACAGAAACTTGAGGGATTGGCCATCTGGTGGCATAGACTGTTCCTGTTTCCGGTATCAGTTCTTACTGTGATACATTGCCATCCTTTGTCCCTGATCTGTTGCTGTGATCCTTGCCCTAACCTTTGCCATAGGGCTGGCAGAGACCACTCTAGTCAACTAGATATGTGGTGAATGGCTTCTGTTGGTGTTCTTTTTCCTCTTGTGGGCAGGATAATTCATTGCTGGCTGCTACCCTTCTGGGCTTTGTTTTTAGACTTAAGTGTGTCTCCTGCAAGCTGTACCACTTGACATGACCAGAAGGACATCATGAAAACCTTACTCTATCACACCCATTTCACTGGCCAAGGAAAGGTCTTAGGGCCCTACAGACATGATAAGACCACTATTCCATCTGCCAACTGGGAGATCAATATACCTGTCTCAACCCACAGTACTCCCCCATTGAGAAGTACATAGAAGTCTGGAAATGGTCCAGTGGAACCAGACTAACTGAATCCAAGTTATTGACCCAAAACAGCCAGCATCCTTATATTTTGACATGTGTGGCACCATAAGTCACACCCAGTCAACTTATAGTGAATCATGTGTGACTCTATATTGGGAACTAGAGTACAGACTTAATGGTAAGTATATTTGTGAGGAGTTGTAGTTATGTCTGGATATGTAGTTATATACTGGTGTTACTGACCCTATTGGAGCTGTGGTTCATGGACCACTTGGAAGGATAAAGATAAAACAGCTCTCCTCCAAAGGACATTGCCACCACCAGCCATAAATTGGGAACCTATAGTCCTGTTCATTTTACTATCCTCATTGTGTAACGGTTTCCTCTAATCAAAACATTCCATCCTTCCAGGAAGCTCCTTAACCAGGAAGGTAAACAACTCAACATAGCTTCAGAAAGTTCCTGAAACAGACCAGATTTACTAGGCCCCTTGCTCCTAGAGTAAGTAGTAAAGACTGCTGAGGATCTCAGACAAGCCAAGCTGAAAAGAAAACAGACCAGACCAACTGCCTGGAAGAGGGTAGAACAGCTGAGCTCGATGGAAAGGACATTTTCCAGTCTTTTGAGTTGCCTCCAGGCTGTGCAATGCACTCCAGGTTCCGGTTTTGTGAGCTGTCACTGATACTGGGCTGGGCTTTGGTGATACAGCTGTCTTTGAATCATTTCTGCTCCTGTAGGTAAACCCCTCAACTCCTGTAAACAACCCCAATAAAACTCATTGGTTCACAAAGTTGAACTTTAGTGGTATCCATACTTTTATGTGGACTCCTTATGCAGGTTAAATACACGTGTATAACATCTCCCCAAGAAAAGTTTTGTCACACAACAGTCCTCCATCCAAAAGACTTGAGATGGAAGAATGGTCACAAAATGGTTTTTTATCTTGGGTGTAACCAAGACCCAGTGAAGGGTAAAAGGCCCAAACCCACTTCCAGGTTTGAGGTGGATTCACCAGTCCCTGAGCACGAAATCCCACCAATTCCTGAGCTTGGCTTGAAATCTCATCAATCCCCACCCTGGAAAACTCCCCCAATAAATTCTATATCATCCTGTCTCCTGCTCAATTCCCTGCTGCCTCTTGCCGCAGCAGAGGCAACCACCCTCTTGTGTCTCTCCCAGTAAATCTCTTGTGTGAGGTTTGTTGTGCAGTGTGACTTTGTGGTATTTCTTGGCTCCTGACTTCCAGGATACCTTTCTCTTCAGAGCTGAATACTTACATAGGGGAAACCAACCTCTCCCCTCAGAGCTGCAACACTTACATAGAGGAAACCTCTCCCCTCAGGTGTAACAAGTCCATTGGAAGATTTCTCCTCAGAGCTGCAACACTTGTATTGGGAAAAACTTTCCCCTCAAAGCTGTAACACTTACACCCTGGATCCCTATTGCATATCAAAAGAGCCACAGTCCCACTCTAAGCCTCATTTCATGAGGTTTTTCATTCATTTTTTGAGGAGATATAAAGTAGCCTTTCCCCATTCTTTGCTACAGCAATAGAAGTCCTGATGAAGACAGAAATTGGTTCTTCGCTAAGCAGGAACCCCAAATATATAATGCTGTTTATCAGAACCTTTTAGCCTTGGATTACTTGCTTGCCTCAGAGAGAGAGAGAGAGAAGTTTGTGGCAAGTTTAACCTGAGCAACTGCTGCTTATAAATAGATGATGAAGAAAGGGTCATAGAAGAAATCAAAGAAGGTATGAGAAGAATCACTCTGTGTCTCAGTCCAGATCTGAAGAGGCTGAAACTCCAGGGAATTGCTTGGGGATTGATTTTCAGCTTTAGGAGAATTCAAACCTTCATAAATGTTATACTTTTTGATTTGGGAGACTTTGCTGAACTAGTCTGTTAGGTCTCAGGCAGTGCATGAGTACAAGCTGGACTACAGAAGGATTTCTAGTGGTTATATAAAAGCCAGCATTCCTCAGGAACTTGTGAAATGAATTCTCCAGCTTCCAAAAGAAGTAATTAATTTTGCCTCTGGAAGAAGGGACATATGGCTCTCCATTGACATATACCTGTGGTTGCTTATCAAAGCCCATGATAGCCTCCAAGCTCCCTTATTCCCTATTCCCATTTCAAAGCCTCATGCTAGAGTCCTGGCCCCTCTCACCCCACCTCTACCCCAAACTCCTAGGCTGCTCTAGCTCATGGGCTCTCCTCCTTACAACCGACTATACTATTCCCTCCCTTGCCCTCTCCCCCACTCTTCTCTCTTCTCTGCTTCCCTATCCCTGGCTGTGTCCAGCCTGTTTCTCTTTCGTCTGTTCTGGACTCTTCCAGATTCCTCTGGCTGTTCTCTCCCTTCCCCCTAATGGAACTGCCATTTCATCTGTTTCTTTACCATGCCCCTTGTTATTCTTTTGTTTAAAAAGAAGAAAAGAGAAATGCTGAGACAGACATATTGACTATAAGTTTATTATAAGGCCCGGCAGAATGGGGAGACTAAGAAGAGGAACAGGGTAATGGCTGACCGCCATGGCAGGTCGCCATAGAGAGACAAAGCGAGAGCATAGGTGGGAAACAGAGTAGAGACAAAGCAGAGCGGGGAAACAGAGGAAGGGAACAGAGAGAGGGAACAGAGAGCATAAATGGGCAGGGGCCTATCTTTTAAAGGGGTCCTCTGTATCTGCGTGCAGACTTAGTTCCCATGGAACCTTGGGCTGACCAGGGTACTGCCTGTTCCACCAGGTAACAGGGGCAGGCCAGCATAATGCTTGAACCTTTCACCCCTCACATACACTAAGCTGCCTGTCTCCACTAGTAATAGTCTGTCTCTAGCCTCATTGAGGCCATGGTCAAAAGATGGCCACTCATGTAAACCCTTAAACCAAGATGATGATCTTTGAACTCAACAGAGGGAGTTCCAAGCATCAAAGGGGAGGAATGTGGTAAGGGCCTCCACATAAGGATGACAAAGGGGCTAATGTGTAAAGGAAAGCTAATGAGTATATAAGGCAACATACCCAGGGCTTGGTTTTTTGAGTGTGAATCAACTGGGCTAGTGCTAGCACAAATAAACGCTGCATCCTGGCAGATAGCCTTAGTGACCTGCCTCCGTAGGAGAATCTTGCAACAGTCTGAATAAGGGACCGTCCCTAGCAAGGCAGAGTTGTTTTGAGACAATTTTCTTTTCTTTTGCAGAATTTCTGCCCCCTAGTGCAGCCCCTAGGAGCCAAGCCTCCTGAGGGTTGGTGGCTCTGAAAGGAACAACTATTCCCCCTCCTCTTCCTCATGCTAGCCAGAACCCAAGTATGCTTTGGGACTCCTTTTATCTTTCCAAAGATGCTTGACTACCTGCCACCCCGCGTCTGACCTGCGCTGCTTCCCTTCCAGGCAGCTCTGAGACTTACAGCTTTCCTGCCCTAAGACATAGCAAGCTTTTTTATTCATGTACCCGGGCTGCTGTCCACTAAGGTGGGGTTCAAGAGGTCAGCATTGGATGTGAGGGAGACAAGGATTTTATAGCTCAGGAGTAGAGAGGGTTTCCAAATGGGGGGTTTGGCTGGCAAAATAGGCAGGGTTACAGGAGCAGAACATAAGCACAAGTTAGTCATAACAAGTTCTTGAAAGACATGATTGCCAGGAGGTTTGCAAGGTGGTCTAGTAAGATAGTCACTAACAACAAGTAGTCATAACAACCTTTTGAAACAAAGGGTCGCAAGACGGTTATAAACAACTTTCTGAAACAAAGGCATGGTTGTCCTTTCCTGGAACAGGCAGTACAGAACCATTTGTAACTAAGGTGGGGCATCGCGCAATACTTGAGAAACGGAGGTTTAATCATAACAAGGAACAAACCTAGTATGTCTTTACTATAAGATGGCTTTTAAGCCTAAATGGAGGCAGGCTGGTTCATTAATAACACTTTTTTCCTGCCTTGTAATTCCTTAATTGGCAGAGAAAAGGAGCCGTTCTTGCACCCCTAGACAGTATCAATCAGGCTTGGCAGCAAGCACACCATAACCTACTCAGCCATCTCTCACTCCCGCTTTTTCTCTTTCTAAAAAACACTTCATGAGATTTTTTACAAGTGGGAAAAACAAGAGAGAAGCCAGACACTCAATTGCACAGCTGCTAAGTGGTTAAAAACAGTCCCAACAGACTCCAGCCTAAATTCTCAAGAAAATAAAAAAAACCTTCCGGAAGTGACAATGGAGCTGTGTCGGAAGTATGCAGCTAAGTGAAAAATGTTCGGCCTTTATTAGCTAAACGAGGCACAGATGTTTTGTGCTTAAATATTAGTCCTTCCTTCCTTCATTATTTCCATTTAATGAGATTTCACAAGCGCACTACAGCTAGAGGCGAGGGAGAGGAGCTAACTTCCGGCGACTAGCGGAATTGTTTCCATGGAGACAGAAGGGGGGGCTCCTCAGCCAGGTGAGATATCGCGGTGCTTGGCCGGCGGAAGTGACGCGCCTCCCTTCAGGCTTTGGTGGGTCGAGGGGCCCCTCCTCCTAGAGCGGCCGCCTTTTCCCGCGCGAGCCACCTGTGCTGCCTGGGCCACCAGCGGGGAAACATGGCGTCCGCCCTGGAGCAGTTCGTGAACAGTGTCCGACAGCTCTCAGCGCAAGGTAAGGCCTGGGCCGCAGGGCTGGGTCTGCATGCCCTGGCGCCGGTGCGGATGCCGGGGCCGCCCTTAGCCTCGCCTCGGGCCTCGGGACTTAGGGTAGGAGCGCACGGCTGCGGGCAGCACGCCTCGTCTGTCGGGCGCTGTCGTCTCCGCCGTCGCCTTCCTCCGCCTCGGGCTCTGGCGACTTTCTTTCCCCTCCCCCATGCCCCCCTCCCCCTGGCTTTCGGGCCCCTGCCACCGTGCGCCGCTTGACAGTTTGGGGGCGTGACTTCCGCTAGGCGCATTCCGGGGCACCCATTGGTCCCTTGGCCGTCCCTTCTTTTCTGTGATTGGTTTAGCCCGCTATCTGTCCTGCCGGTCTGGCCACCCTGTCCAGGCCTCTGGAGCGGCTGGAAGGGGGAATCCTTTCTGGGCTCCTTGGCTCGGAGGCTGGAGGCTGGAGCCTTGGGCCTTGGCTGGCCAGCAGCGCACACTGTGAATCCTCCGCTCCTATTTTGGTCGTACCGAACTCCAAAGGGAGATCTCACTTGTCAGACTCCATTTCTAGGGCGTAGAATTGTTAATCCCCCCTTGATTTACATACTGACCGGTTCATTCATTGTATCATTTGAACACACATAATCTTGAGCCAGAAAAACTATGATTCTCTTGGGGGGTACTATAAATATGGCTACAAGCTATTGTGGACATATCCTGAAAATTTCTGTGATGTTAGACTCTCGTCTCTGTAAATAGTTTGATGTGTGTTGGGGGGTGCAGTTTTAAGTTTAAATGGTACAGTATGAAACCACGAACAATAAATAGTACTTCTCATTTTCCTTATTGATAGAATTAGTCTCACAGGCCAGTTACATACAGGATTAAAGTTAAGTAAAGTGGGATCGAGGCAGTGTACTACTTTAATTCCAGCCAGCACTACACAGTGAGACCCCCATCTCTAAGTAAACAAGTTAACTAAGTGGGGCTGGAGAACAGCTCAGCAAATACTAACTACCCTTCAGTGGACCTGAGTTCAGTTCGTAGCATTGTTAGTGGACTCCCAACCACTTGTAACACTAGCTTCAGGGGATTCAAAACCCAAAACATCTGCAGGTTTTCTTGGGCACCTTCGCTTACATCGCTTACACACACACACACACACACACACACACACACACACACACACACACAATTAAAAATGCAATCATCCAGTTGGTGGTGGTACACACCTTGAATCCCAGCACTTGAGGCAAGAGGGTCTCTGAGTTTGAGGCCAGCAAACTACAAAATGAGTTCCGGGACAGCTAGGGCTGTTACACAGAGAAACCCTGGCTTGGAAAAATAAATAAGTATAGCACAACTATACAAGCGGACTCCTGTGCATCTGCAGGAAGAATAATGCAAACATTTTTTATGAACTGCAAAGGAATCTGAAGTCATCATTAAATGGTGGAAAGATGCTTAATAGTGTAATGACACACAAACATCTGTGTGAATAAAGAGAAAAACTGTATGCATCCATGGGCAAGCGTTCCTATAATGTAGACTATCTAGACAGACATGTAAGGCATCCGTTGGTATTAAATACTAAGTTGTTTCTGGGGAAAGGTAAGGGTGGCTGGGTTGTAGAATCTGAATGGAGAGGTTTTTGTTAACTTTTTATTATAAACATGCTGCCTATGAACATACACGTTTGTTTTCATTTGCTTTGGAGACAGGGACTCACTACGTAATCCTGGCTGGCCTGGCATTTACAGAGACCCATATGCCTTTGCCTCCTGAGTGTTTGGATTGAAGATGTGTCATCACACTCAGTCATACCAGATATAATACTACTAAATGGAACTTTTGGGGGGAGGGTCAGTTTGGAGATTAATTCAATAAACTATTGCTTGGCTATTAGTAGGTACTTTATTCTCAAAGTAGAGAAGTAACATAGTCCCTTCCACTTGTGTTTACTTTGAGTTACCTTGTCACTACAATCCCTTGTAGTTGAGTGAGGGCAGAGAGGGCAGACGGTCTCTTTAGTCATAGGGAACGGAATATGGTGTGAGCTCAGAGATGTCCTAAGTTGATGGTTGAATGGGAGGTAAGTCTGGTATTGGGTGGAAGACAGTGTGTAAAGAGGAGAAGAGACTGTGAGATATTGCTTTTCCTTAGCTTGGTGTGATTGAAGAAAGGGGTTGTGGGGAAGTAGGAGGAGGAGGCATGGCTAGAGAATTTGCAGAAACCAGTTACTAAATTGGCTTTGGGAGTTCAGCTGAAGTGTTTGGATTTCTTTTTTGTTTTGTTTTTTGAGACAGGGTTGCTCTGTGTACCACTGACTGTCCTAGAACTTGCTCTGTAGACCAGGCTGGCCTCAAACTCACAGAGATGTCCACCTGTCTCTGCCACTCTCCAGAGGATTAAAGGCGAGCATCACCATTGCCTGGTGTGTTTGGATTTCTTAAAGCCTTTGGTGTAATTTGATTGAATTTGTACAGTAAGTAGACTTTGAAATAAAGATCTAAGTAGGCATACTATTTAGAAGATGTATCCCTACAAGAAATGAAAGGCGAAGGAGTGGAACTGAGGAACTTAGAGAATAAAATTAAGTACTGTTCGGTTGTGAGAGAGGTAGTGACAGTGACATGTATACTTCTGGCTTTCGGGACTGGAGGTGCTTTCTGGAGGCCAGAGGGAATTGGAAAGTATTTTCTCTGACTAGTTGTTTGTTCTGCTTCTTCCTAGTACAGGAAGACAACAAACAAATCCTCTTAAGGTTCACACCTTTAATCCCAGCACTCAGGAGGCAGAAGAGATAGGCAGATCTCTGTGAGATGGAGGCCAGCCTGGTTTACAGAAAGGGTTCCAGGACAGCCAGGGCTGTTAACAGGGAAACCCTGTCTTGAAAAACCAAAACAAACAAAAAACAAAACAAAATCCAACTTAACTTTAAGTACTTTGGCTTTGTGAAGAAAGTCTGGTTTGATTTCTTTAATTTGGTTAGTACCCTAACTGAAATGCTCATGTTCTGTTTTGCAGGGCAAATGACTCAGCTCTGTGAGCTGATCAACAAGAGTGGAGAGCTCCTTGCGAAGAACTTGTCCCACTTGGACACTGTGCTTGGGGCTCTAGATGTTCAAGAACACTCCTTGGGTGTCCTTGCTGTTCTGTAAGGGGCATTTTTTTTTTCTTTTATAATTTTGTGCTTGTTATAACCTGCACTTTTGTGCGTGCGTGTGTGCCTGTGTGTGTGTTTTATTCCAACAAGTCATTGCTTCTTACTGTATTTTTTCTGTTTCATGTTTGTTTGGAGACAGGGTCTCTCTGTAACCCTGGTTGTCCTGGAACTCACTATGCAGATCATGTTGGCCTCAAACTAAGAGATCTTCCTCTGAGTGCTGGGTTTAGTGTGCACCATGATCCTTGACTCCAGTTTTATCATTTTTTGAAAGATTTATTGACTTTTTTTTTTTAAGTTTTTCAAGACAGTTTCTGTGTAATTTCTTTCTGTCTGGCCTAGAACTCATTTTGCCTCTTGAGTCCTGGGATTAAAGCCATGTACCACCACCGCCCAGCCAAGATTTATTGATTTTATGTGTGTGAGTATTTTGCGTGTATATACATATGTACAGCATGCATTCCTGGATGCATTCCTGGTGCACACAAACATCAGAAGAGGGTGTTGTATTCCCCTGAAATTGGAGTTATTGGTGGTTGTGAGCCACCAGGTGGTTGCTGAACCTAACCCAGGCTGTCTGCAAGAGAAACAAGTTCTCTTAACTGCTGAGTGAACTCTCCAGCTTCTAGTTTTACATTTTTGACTCATTATTTGTATCTATACAATTTTGAAATTTTCTTTAATTTTTTTTTAATTATTTTTTAAAGTTTATGTGTACATGTTGGGGGGTGCCCTTAGAGGAGTCAAAGACAATTGTGAGCCACTTGACATGGGTGTTGGGAACTGAACTAAGGTCTTCAGCAAGAACCTCTGAGCCATTTTCCCCTGGGGAATTTCTTTTAAACAATGACTGGCTTTTACAACTATATGGTAATTTACATGTGATCCAGAGACTTACCCACGTTTTCTAACTTAGAAAGAAAATAGGTAGAATGAAGGAGTGGAGTGGAATATGGTGACTGCAGTTAATGACGGATCTTCTATGGCCTGGCACAAATTTTCAAACCTATTGTAACTGAAGATCTTTGTAGCATTATCTCACAGATTTTTTTTTTTTTTTTTTTTTTGGTTTTTCGAGACAGGGTTTCTCTGTGGCTTTGGAGGCTGTCCTAGAACTAGTTCTTGTAAACCAGGGTGGTCTCAAACTCACAGAGATCTGCCTGCTTCTGCCTCGAGAGTGCTGGGATTAAAGGCATGTACCACCTGATGTTGTCAGGACATTTAAAATAATGAACATCTGGCCCTAGTCACACTAGGAATTCTGTATTTCTTTTAAAAAAATATTTTTAGATGTATTTTTTTTATTGATATGAAAGAACAGATGGTATGCATATTTAAGATATATGTAAAAATATACTTTTTACATGTATCTGTTTGTATGTGTTTACATGCTGTGCAGTGGTCAGAGACAACTTGTGGGAGCTGGTTCTTTCCTACTGTGGGTTTCAGGGGTCAAGCTCAGTCATCAGTCTTGGCTATAAGCACCCTTACCCAACTCTGAGCCATCTCACCGGCCCACTATTGAGCATAGGCTGGTCCTGAACTCACCATCTTCCTCACTTAGCCTCCCCAGTGCTAATGCCTATAATCATGAAAACATTTTGATACTATATAGTGTCTTACCAGTGTATGTTAGTTATATGTAGATACTGTGTGGAACTTGTGTCTGAGGCCTCATTTAAATCTATATTCTTTCATTTAACGGAATGTGGAGCCCTGAGCTGCTATTTTTTATTAGGTGAGAATCATAGTGCTTCATTGACTATTGTGAAATTGTTTCTGGCATATCTTAGTAGTTGTGAAGCATAAAGTGACATTGTTAAGTAGTGCTATATAGATGGAGGTAGGCCAACTAAAATTTAGATATAGGAGAATCAACCATTTTTCTTAGAATTGATTTTAATAGTTATTGTTTTAAGAAATCATGAAGTTTGCTTTAGTGCCCTAGTGGTGGCAGCTTTCTCTCCTGAAATTCTCTGCAAGCCCATCTGAAAATGTCTCATGGCAGCCAATGCCACCCTCTGCCTAGTTACTCAAGATGGGTCATCTGAGTGCTCCCTGTTATATCCACCCCTCTTTCTTATTTTGCCTGTCAGCTAGTTCTTTCAGTACTCCAGGTAGAAACAACATGAAACTGGCCACAGCATCTTGAGCCTGAGCTACTGCCTCAGCGTCCCATCACACCATCCCTCTCTTTTGCCTTATTCTCTCTAAAACAGGGACAGCAACAACAGATTACAAAAAAGTTATTATGAGTATTTTATTTTGTTTGTTTGTGGAGTAGGGGCACATATATCCCAATGTATAGAGATCAGAGGACAGACAACTTGCCATAGTTGGTTCCTCCTTCCACCACGTTACTCTTGGGGATAAAATTTAGGTTGTCAGGTTTGAATGCAAATGTCTTAACCTGCTGAGCACTTCAATGGCCCTGGCTGTCCTGGAACTTGCTCTGTAGACCAGGCTGACCTCGAACTCAGAGACCCACCTGCCTCTGCCTCTGCCTCCCAAGTGCTGGGATTAAAGGCATGTGCCACCACTGCCCAGAGAGCAACTGATTAACCAAATAAGTGTCCTGAACATACTGGGGCTTAAAAAAAATTAAGTTGGATAGGTATTAAAGGTTTAGATTCAGTTATTCATAGGTGTTACATAACCTGATAATTGACCACATGTAAGAGTTTTTTTCATTCTGAACCTGGCCTGGGGGGTGTACACCTTTAATCTTAGCATTTGGGAGGCAGAACTAGGTGGGCCTCTGTGAGTTTGAGGCCAGCCTGTTGTACTTCGTGAGTTCTGGGACACCCAGGTCTAAGTAGAGAGGCCCTGCCTCAAGAAAAAAATGCAATCCTATTTTAGGGCTATTTCCTTAACATCTGTTTGTATCTTTGTTCTGTATTGTGAGGAGGGGTAAAAAATCAGGCCAAGAATATTTGGTGAACTCTGATACTTAATTTTTTTTTTTTTTCCTAAAACAGGGTTTCTTTCTGTCATAGTCCTGGAACTCTGTAGACCATGCTGGCCTCAAACTCAGAGATCACTTTCCTCTGCCTTCCAAGTGCTGTGATTAAAGGCATGTGCACCACTGCCCAGCTAGTTTAAAAAAAAAAAAAAAACAACTTTATTTTGTATGAGTGTTTTGTTTGCATGTATGTATGTATGTGTACCACTTGCATACTTGATGCTTGTGGAGATGAGAAGATTGTATCAGATCCCCTAAAAAGGAAGTTATGGTTATGAGCCATAGTGTAGGTACTGGGAATTTAACCTGGGTTCTCTGCAAGAGTAACAAGTGCTCTTAGCCACTGAGCCATCTCTCCAGCCCTGTGGTGTTTAGTTTCACAGAGGCTGGATGGACTTTAGGCTTAAGTTGTTTCTATTCTTTACTATATAAAATATAAGGTAATTTGGTTCTTTTTCTCCCTATTCCAGGTTTGTGAAGTTTTCAATGCCCAGTGTTCCTGACTTTGAAACCCTGTTCTCACAGGTTCAGCTTTTCATTAGTACATGTAATGGCGAGCACATTCGATATGCAACAGATACGTGTAAGCTAATAGTCTTTCCTCTTCTTGAATGTATTTCCCTTTGCAGTGTTTATATTTTCAATATTTTGTTATTTTTGTTATTGTTGCATCTAGTTGCTGGGCTTTGCCATCAGCTAACAAATGCACTTGTGGAAAGAAAACAGGTAAGAAATGTTATTCAAGTATTCATAGTTCTGTTAAAATGTGTGCTTGAGTCATGAACTAGTGTAGTAAAAAAAAGTCTAGGCTCGGTACCTAATATCCCAATATGTGTGGTTCCTTGAGAGCACTCTGGCTAACATGTGATGCCTCCAGGGAGGTGACTGGTAGTGATGATTGTTTTTGAAGCTGCATGTCTGGGCTGGAAATGTGGCTCATTGGTAGAGAGCAGTTGCTTGGCACATATAAGGTACTTGACTACATGCCCAGCACTGAAGGAAGAAAACAAACAAACAAAAAACTACCCTTTGTATTATAATGATGCTATTTTTTTCCTTCTAGCTTTTGATTATGATGATTTTTACCATATCAAACACTGAAAGGATAATATAAAGACTTCTTATATCTCTTGACTTAGATTCTTCAAATGTTAGTGTTTCACTGCACTTGTTTATTCCCTCCCCCACCATTGGAGGAAATTCAATTGTAAATGTTTGTTCCTTATCTTAAATACCTTCAGTGGGAGCTTTCTAGACATTCTCCTAGGCCACAGTGAACATGGCCAGCGTCTGGAAATGGATGTTAAGATAGTGCTCTCACAAAACCTCAGATTCAAGCCAGATATGGCCAGATACATGCTTGATGATCTCTATAGCAAAAGCAGACCTTAGAGCATAGGTTGGTACTCATTGTTTCTCTTTAGTTTACTTTCACTTGGAATGGTTCTTAGACTTTGCCTTTGACACTAATTATAATTTGGGTGTTTCTTTTTTATTTGAAAATGAACTTTAAGGCCAGGAGGCTGAAAGCAGAAGGAGCCTTTGGTATTATGTAGGAGCACTAAACAGTTTGGTTAAAAGCTGTGGGGGTAAAGAGATGGCTTAGCACTTAAGAGCACTGGCTAAGAACCTGGGTTTGATACCAAGCATCTGCATGGTCACTTACAACTGAATGTAACTCTAGTTCTAGGGCATCCAATGCCCTCTTCTGGCCTCCAGGCACTCATGTGGTACATGCAGGCAGAAAACCTATGCACATTAAAAAAACAAAAACAGCTTTGTAGTCCCAGCACTGGAAGGTAGAGGCAGGAGGATCATGCATTCAAGGTTAACCTTGGCTACATATCTAGTTCAAGGTTAGACTGGGCCACACATGATCCCTGTCTTAAGGGTGGGTGATACTACAGTGTCACTTCCTGAGTGGTGGGGGGGGGGGGGAGGAGAGGAGAGCTGTTATCATGCCTCTTTATTGAAAAAGCTGTAAAATTATGTAGGTATATTCTAGCTTCTTCAGACCAGAGAGTAATGCTTCACTTGAGGCTGAATACTGTTATTTGTAACTGGGGGTGGAAAACAGCCTGCTTAGGATAGATTCAGTCTTTAGGGCTAATCTTCCAGTGAAAAACATGCAGCACCATCATTCACTTAGCTTCTGTTACAGTGCTAACTGTAGCTATTAGGAAATACTCTAGTTTTGTGTACATGTGTGTGCACATGTGTGCCCATGTATGTGGAGGTCACAGGTTGACACTGGGTGTCTTCTTCATTCACTCTCTACCTTGTTTTTGCCCTCTGACTGTCTAGACAAGCTAGCTAGTAAGCCAGAGAGATCCTCCTCCCTCTAGCTCTTGGGTGCTGGAATTAGGGGCTTGTACTGCCACATCCAGCTTTTAAATGGGTCCTGGGGATTGAACTCAGATCCTGATACTGACATGGCAAGAACTTTACCAACTGAGCCATCTCCCACCCTCAACAAAGTAATACAGTTTATTACTGATATTCATTATAAAAGAAAAAAAAGGTTTTGATTTAAAATATAATACTGAAATTTTCTTAAGTATTCTAAGAAACTTATCAAAACACTTTCTGACTGAATAGAGGCAGACATTTCCTGACATAGTATGGAAACCTTATTGCTATGTAAGGAACCTATCAATTAGTGTTGTTTTTTATTTGTAAGTGACAACATAAGATCCAATGTGCTGCCAACTTTGAGAACTTATCTGAAAGAGATGTCATTTCTGACAGCCCCTTCGAGGAATTGGCATCCTTAAGCAAGCCATAGACAAGATGCAGATGAATACAAACCAGCTGACCTCAGTACATGCCGATCTCTGCCAGGTATGCAGCAAGTGTGATTCACACCTGATCATTGGTGTGAGGCTATTTGTGGGTTTGCTCAACAAGATAATGGGTGGAGTGTGTGTTAAGGGGTTGACATATGGAGGGTGGGACTTACAAATAGGGGTATTGTAATGGTTGTAGCATTTTTTGAAATTTAAGTCATTTTCTATTCAATAAATTATAGAACTTGAAGAGTAAAAACACAGGCAGTGTTTTATACTTAAAACATTATTCATTTATTTATCTTATGCTAAGTAACTCAAAGTCCAAAAGACTCCCCAAAAGTGAGGATGTGTGATGAGGTCTCCCTGTCACTGTTGCTAGCCACAGTTCTTTTCAGAGGAAACCTTCATTGGTACTTTCTCGTGCATTTGTTCTACAGATACTTTACACAAACAAGCAAGTGTAAACACATACTTTTTCTTTGGTTTTCCAAGACAGGGTTTCTCTGTATAGCTTTGTAGACCAAAGCTTTGAGGCTGGCCTCAAACTCTCAGAGATGCGCCTGCTTCTGCAGAGTGCTGGGATTAAAGGCGTGCGCCACTAAAAGAAAAAGAAAAAGGAAAGCCCACAGATCCCAGTAATCTGTGTGGATTTCTATATATCTTGCTTTTTCCTATTTAATGCATCTTGAAGATGAATCTATGATCTCTGTTATGCTAGACTGCATTCTGTAATGTGTGTAGGTTTCATTGGAGCTACTGTGGAGTGTTTTGTGTTGTGGATACCTCTGACACATGTTCCTTTTTTTTTTTTTCAAAGTGCTTTTGGGATAGGAATAGCATATACCTAGTTTTTATTTGATTTGATTATTATTGGGTTTTTGTTTTGGTTTTTTTTTTTTTTTTGAGACAGTGTCTTTCTACATAAGCTCTAGTTGTCCTGGGATTCATTATGTAGACCAGGCTCGTCTCAAACTCGCAGAGATCTGCATGTGTCTGCCTCTAAATACTAGGATTAAAGGCATACGCAACAATACCTGATTGTATCTAATTTTTAGAAGTGGATTGCTCAGTGAATCTGCAGATAGCTCCACTGTTACCATTGTTTAGATATATTACTTTCCTTGTGTGCTTGTTTTTTGTATTTACACACTTGTGGTTTTTTGTTTTGTTTTTAGTTTTTCAAGGCAGGGTTTCTCTCTGTAGCTCTGGCTATCTTGGAGCTTGCTTTGTAGACCAGGCTGGCCTTGAACTCACTGAGATCCACCTGTCTCTGCCTCCCAAGTGCTGGTCTATTTTTGTTTCACTAGTCTGGTAAATTTAAAATGGACAAAGTTGTTCACTCATCCAGAAGCTCATGAGTGGTGAGTGGGTACCAACTGCATCTGTGGAATTCTAATTTTCAATTCATCTGTGGTTTATTCTACCTTAGTGTTAGTATATTTACTTTGTTGTTTTATTTTTGTCTTTTTTATTTTTTCTTTTCTTTTCTTTTTTGATGGAATCTTAACTCTAGCCCAGGCTGGCCTTGAATTTGCAGCAGTTCTGCTTCCACCTCCTAAGTGTGTGGAGGATTACAGGTGTGAGTTACCATGCCCTCGGGAAATGCTTTATTATTCTAGATGATTAAGAAAATGAAATAATGTGTTAATATTTATTTCATTAATCTTAAAATTTTGGAATCTGAATTTTCTAAACCTGCCATAGTAAAATTTAAAATTATTTAACACAAATTTCTTTATAGCTTTGTTTACTAGCGAAGTGCTTTAAACCTGCCCTTCCATATCTTGATGTGGATATGATGGATATCTGTAAAGAGAATGGAGCCTATGATGCAAAACACTTTCTGTGCTACTATTATTATGGAGGAATGATCTATACGGGGCTGAAGAACTTTGAAAGAGCACTCTACTTTTATGAGCAGGTAATCAGTTTTCTAAAGCCTGTTATGAGGTTCGGAACTCATGTGATCAAAACAATCTGATGAGTGTTACTGGCTCATACATACTAGGAGTGCTAAGGTCTAAAAAGACAAGCAGTAACAGTGTTAGCACAGATCCTAGGAATTTAGAACCTTTGTAACTGTGGAACTGTGGGCAGAGTTGCAGAATGACAGGCACTTTGGGAAAGTTTGGCAGTTTTAGATCGTACTCAGGATCTGAGGGCACAGCTTAGTGGAAGTGTGTCTGCCTTGCTCATAAGTTCCAAGTCCTGGGTTGAACCCTAACACCAAAAAACAAACATAAAAAAGATTACAATATTAAGCATGTAATCCAGCAGTTTCACTCTTAAGAATATATTAAAGAGAAATAAAAAACACTATCCACATAAAAACATGTAGAACCAAAAGGTAGGAACAACCCAAATGCTCATCAGCTGAAGAATCATTTAACCACATAAAGAAGGGAGGTGCTGGCCTCAGAATTGGAGCACTTGTTAAGATAAAGAAGACAGTCACAAAAGATCACATATTTATGATGCCTTTTATACAGTGTCCAGAGCAGACAAGTTCAGAGACAGAAAGTAGAGTATGGTTGCTTGAGGTTGTGGGAGAAAGTGAAAAATGGCTGTTTATGAATAGGAGTTTCTTTTTGAGAGATTGGGATGTTCTGAAATTAGATAATGGTATTGCTACCTAGTAAATGTAATGTAAGTGGACATTTCTGTCCCACTCACCATTTCCCAAATAACCACTCAGAGGCTTAGATTAATTACAAATGCTCGGTAGCTCAGGCTTATTATTAACTAGCTCTTACATTTAAATCAACCCATTTCTATTAATCTATGTATTGCCACATGGTTTGTGGCTTTTCCTGTCCTCTAGCATCCCCAGCTCCTGGCTTGAATCTCTCCCTTCTTTATCCCAGTCCTCAGTTTGATTGTCCCACCTAACTATCCTGTTCAGCTATAGGCCAAAACAGCTTTTTTATTAATCAGTGAGAGTAATCTATATTCTTAGTGTACAGAAGGATTATCCTATAGCAATATAATGAAAACCACTGAATTATATACTTTAAAGTGTAAATTTTGTACTCTGATTTATATATCAATAAAGCTGCCACAAGCCTCAAATGCTGACACATAGGCAGGAGCTTGGTAGGCACTTCCTGAGTTCCAGGCCAACCATGGGCTATATATATAACAAATGTCTATCTCAAAAACAAACAAAAGTGTTGTATACTTAACCTGGCAGGGGAGATATTATGATCAACATGGTGAGGCTTCTCCATTGTACTAGGGATCAGCTGACCTATGCTATTTTCCCAACTGCAGGAAACTCAGCGGCATAATTTGAGATAGCTGGGGAGTGTTCACACCCTCCCCTGTTTTAAAAAAAGACTTAAAATAATGGTAGTTAAGATACCTTCTCCACTATTGCTTAAGATTCTTTAGGGTATTGTTTACTACCTTAAATGCTATCGTAGAGCCTTCATCCAGTAAGTGATGGAGGAAGATGCAGAGATCCACAGCTAAGCACTAGGCCAAACTCCTGGAGTCCAATTCTAGGAGAGGAGATAATATCAGCAAAGGGTCAAGTCCGTGTTCGAGAAAGCCACAGAAATAGCTAACCAGAGCAAGTGGGAGCTCACTGACTCCAGACTGACCACTGGGGAACCTGCATAAGACTGAACTAGGCCCCCTGAATGTGGGTGACAGTTGGGGGCTTGGGCAATTTATGGGGCTACTGGCAGTAGAGCCAGTAATTAATCCCTAGTGCTTGAACTGGCTTTTTGAAGCCCATTCCCTATGGAGGGATTCCGTGCTCCTCCCACATGGGGCGGGAGGGGATCTTGGTCCTGCCCCAAATGATCTGACAAACTTTGATGATTCCCCATGAGAGACCTCACCCTCTCTGAGGAGTGGATAGGGTGGGGAGATGGTGGGGGGAGAGGGAACTGGGATTGGTATGTAAAATGATTGTTTTAAATATAAACATTAAAAAAAAAGAAAAACTGGCTCAGCAGGTACTTACTTAGCCTTTTGACTGGGGTCCTAGGAGCCCACATGGTGGGAAAAGAGCTACTCCCACAGATATGTCCTTTGACTCTAAATATTCACTGATGTATGTACATGAGTACACGCAGTAAACAAATAGATGTAATAAAAATGTCTATTTGGACATTATCTACTAATGGACATTTAAGTCTTGCCATTTAATACATGTGATCAGTTGCTGTTTCCTGCTACATCTCCTGACGCTACTCATTCTTCTCTTGCTCAGGCTATTACTACTCCTGCCATGGCTGTCAGCCACATCATGTTGGAATCCTATAAAAAGTATATTTTAGTGTCTTTGATATTACTTGGCAAAGTACAACAGCTGCCTAAATACACATCTCAGATTGTGGGTAGATTTATTAAGGTAAGTTTTAAAAATAAAATGGATTTTCTTACATTCTTTATTAATTTGTATGTAAAAATACTGTAACAATACAGTCTTGTAATTTTATAGTGACTTAGCTCTCCCAGTAACTTGAGATTATCAAATCTATATTCTCTGAGAAGAGTCCAGGAATGTGGTTCAGTCAGAATCTCTATCTCTGCTCCAGTCCATATATATCCTGCTTATCTTGTTAATACCAAAGTTTTCTCAGAAGCCTGTTTCCAGGCCTTGCTCTGTACCTATAGGTCTTTAAGCTCTTGTGGAGGGTGGATTTGTATGTTGTATTTCTTTATTACATTTTAGTCAAAATACTGAAAATGAGGTTCTCATTTGATTAGCTTTAACTTATTCAGATGTTGGGATGTCTACTTTAACTACTGTCCTCTTCCAGTGCTCCCTGACAGCCAAACTTTGGGACAAGGCTTAAAAAATAAAATAATGACTTTTTTGTTTTGTTTTTTTAAGTACATATAGAAAGAGGGCTGGAAAGATAGCTTAGTTGTTAAAGTGCTTTGCGTGAATTTGATTCCTAGAACCCATGTGAAAAGTTGAGCAAGGGAAAAACAAGTAGATCCTGGGGCTCATTAATCTTAGGCAAGTCCTAGGTCCTAGTGAGATATTTTGTGTCAAAAAACAAGTGGATGGCTCCTGAGACATTACAATTAAGATGGACTTCAGGCCTTCATTTGGACACATGCACGTGTGTGCACATGCACAAATACATACATGTGTGCTGGGGACATAGCTCAGGCTTAGCATGCTCAAAACCCTAGGTTCAATATCTAGCTCTACAAAAATAAAGAAATACTACATGCTCATGACCATTTATTTATTTATTTATTTATTTATTCTTCTGGTTTTTAGAGACAGGGTTTCTCTGTAGCTTTGGAGCCTGTCTTGGAACTTGCTCTGTAGACTAGGCTGGCTTTGAACTGGCAGAGATCTGCCTGCCTGCCTGCCTCTGCCTCCTGAGTGCTGGGATTAAAGGCCACCACCTCCGGGTGCCACCACCTCCCAGCTCTTTTGTTGTTGTTTGGTTTTTTTATTTTCTAGACACAGGGTTTCTCTGTATAGCCCTGGCTCTCCTGCTTTGTGGGAAAGTAGTGGGCGGGATCCTTTTAGGGCAGCCGTACTCAGAGCACCATGGAGAGCTACTGAGTTCCTCTAGTGGCCCCTGGGCAGACAGTAGACCTGCTGTAGGAGAAATGCCTTTCTTCATAGCTCAAGGGTTCTACTCATAAGCATTAGTAATGTACAGTAATGTGAATGGTGAGAACAACACCAGTCAGAGGTGTGTTTGAATCTGCCTGGTGATGGTGCTTGAGTTCTTCCACATTCTTGTGGCTCTGCCCAGTTCCTGAATTGAAATAGCAAATTGTCCCATTGCACCTGGCAGGGGATGTGGAGTGAGAGGCAGTTGGGAATAATGAAGATTTTTACCTTCATTTTTCTCATTTAACTTACAGTACAAAAAGTCAAAAAGTAGAACCACTGATAGAGAAATGATGTTTTAGATAAAATGGAACTTCATGGTAATATGAAAATATATATTACCAAAACATACTGCTGTAACTTTTTTCTCACCCTAAACCTTTAGCCTCTCAGCAATGCTTACCATGAGTTAGCACAAGTTTATTCAACCAATAACCCATCGGAGCTCCGGAACCTGGTGAACAAGCACAGTGAAACTTTCACTCGAGATAACAACATGGGCCTGGTGAAGCAGTGCCTGTCATCTCTCTATAAGAAGAACATCCAGAGGCTAACAAAGGTGAGGCAGGTGCTGCCCCTGAGTGCTGGCTTTGGCTGTCCTTGGACTTGGTTTCCTTTTCTTTCCTCTTTAGCACAGAGGAAGCAGGTACAGGATAAAGTGTGGCAGGGTTCTACACTAAGAGAGAATCTGTTGCAGCTGGGTTCTTAGAAAGAGTTTGATTGATACCTTTTGGTCTTTTCAGGGCTAGAGCAGGGTATTTGAGAAGAGGAGCAGGTGAAGAGGAAGAAAGGTAGGCGATACGGCTGCACTGGGAGGCAGAGAAGTAGCCCTGAAGGGGTCACCAGTTCAAAGTGGGGAATGGTGGGTGGCTAGCGATCGCTGGCCTTGAACTTCTCAGGCTATGCTGATCTCTGCTTAGACTTGAGGAGACTGTTACCATTTAGACCAGAGTTAGGTGAGCCACATTCGGTTAAGTTTTAGGATGTAAGGAACTTATTTATTTAGGCAGGATTTTGCTATGTTGCCCAAGTGGGCCTTAAACTCTTGGTCCTCCTGCCTTAGTCTTCAGAGTGCTGGAGTTACAGGTATGTGCTCCACATGCCGTGATCTTCATTTTTATGCTCAAGGTTTCTTATAATAAGAAATGCCTGCTGGGCCTAATGGTGTATGCATGTAGTCCTAGCTACTTGGAAAAGACTGATGAGGGAAGATTTCTTGAGGCTAGCCTGAGCAGCATAGCAAGACTCTGACTGGGGGGGTGGGGAGAAAGAAATATGCTCATTAAATGTTTGAACTGTGAAGGGAAGCATATAAGTTTAAATTCCCTGTTTAAAAGTGTATTCTGGAGAAATGGTTCAGTGATTAAGAACACTGGCTACTCTTCCAAAGGACCTGGGTTCATTTCTCAGCACCCACATGGCAGCTCACAACTGTCTAACTCCAATTTCAGGGGACCTGGCACCTTCACACTTGCAAGTAGGCAAAACAATGCATATAAAATAAAAATAAATTGTTTTTTAAATAATGTATGCTGCAAGTAATAGGAATATTACTAAGAGAAGCTTAAATAGCACTTGGCTTTGGGGTAAAGAGTCTGCTCACAGCCTGGCAGTGACAGCTGGTGAGATGATGGGATCCCATTCCCAAGTTCTGCTCACATCATCAGTAGCTGGTGGCAGGGAAAGTTGTAGGAGCAAAATCAGGCTGTAGCCAGGATGCCCAACAGCAGGAAGTGATTTGGGTGGATGCTTTTGGATGAAACCTAAAGAAGCAGTGTAAGGAATTGGGCAGGTGGGGGTAGACAGGTCACTGGGGACACAGGGTCTGGAGAAGAGGGAGTAAGGAGCTGTCACTGATTAGCAGGAGTTATCCCTCCCAATAGTCTATGCACTCTAGAAAGAATAGTGATAGCTTCCTGACTCAAAGAAATCAGCAGAGAATTGGTAAGAAGTTAATTTGTAAGATGAAAATGAAGAATTTGACTCAGAAAAGCAACTCAGAAAAGTTTAGAAACAAATGTAACCTGTCAATTAGACAAATCAACTTAAATCTAATATGGTTGGTTGTGATAGCACATGCCTGTGACCCCAGTGCTTGAAAGGCAGTGGTATGCAGATGTCTTGAGTTCAAGGCTAACCAGGACAACATAGTGAGGTCCTGTCTTAAACAAAGGAAAGAAAGAAATCAGTCTAATGTATGCAGGCATTGTTATGAAAATCATCAGCCACAGTTGAGCATTTTGAAATAGTTACCAGCTTGTACTTTTGAAGTAGCAATATAGCAAAATGTTTTCTAGTTAAGAGAGGATAATCTGGGCTAGGCGTTGGTGGTGCACACCTTTAATCCCAGTACTCGGGAGGCAGAGGCAGGCGGATCTCTGTGAATTTGAGACCAGCCTGGTCTACAAGAGCTAGTTCTGGGACAGCCTCCAAAGCCACAGAGAAACCCTGCCTCGAAAAACCAAAGAGACTGAGGGAGAGGATAATCTGGAACATGGAACAAAATAAGCACACAAACGAAAAATAAAAATTTTAAGAAAAAATAAATTGATCAAATAAGTAGGGTTTTAAAGTGGTGAGGCCAGAGCTAAGTAAGGCAAATGGTTCATAGCTCATTGTGTCCTGATCCTTCATGTGCCAGCTCATGGTGTAGGTCATCAAATAGTGAGTTCATGAGCACTCTTCGGGGTATCTAGAGGAGAGCCATTGTAAAGTGAGGTAGGCAGGGCAGTGTCTACCCAAAGGCAGATCTCTGGTGATAGCTTCACTTGGCATTAGGTCCTAATGCCAGAGTAATAGTAGCAGAAACGAGAAAGAGTTTCTAGTTAAATGAAGTCTCATTCTTAATAGAAAAATCAGAAAGAAGCTGTTCATAGAAGCCTCAGAAGATAGACCATGTGTGCATTAATGTTAGTGATGGAAACCCTGTCCCAAGGTGGCCAGGTATAGGAATTGTTGGATGGGAGTTTTATCTACCACACCCATTGTGGAGGGGTTACTTTTCTGTCAGTATCTGGACATTGGTTGGTTGGTTGGTTTTGTTTTTGAGACAGGGTCTCACTGTGTAGCCCTGTCTGGCCAGAACTTGCTAGTGAGACCAGGCTAATCTTGAACTCAAAGAGATCTACCTGTCTCATCCTCCATAGTGCTGGGATTAAAAGTGTGTTCAAACATGCCTGGCTGAACATTAGATCTTAGTTTCCACTCTGTGTGTTTGTGAAGACAGTTACTTGTAATAAGGAGCTTGTCAGTCTCTCCCCTTCTTTTCTTTTCTGAACCTCTTTCCATGGCAGCCTAGGCCTATATCGCAGATGCTGCAGTCACTCTCCCACTAGCTATGTCCAGTGGAAAATGCACTTAGGATAGTTTTACTTACTTTTTCCTAATGATGTTAGAATGAGCATTTTCCTATGATGAGTGTTCCTTTGATTTCCTTTTCCACATTTGCATAGCCCTAGATCTTACTCCTGCTTTCTGAGACTTGACTCTTTTCTTACTGTGAAAGTGCCACTCATGTATAGGGAATAACTGTTTCTCATTGCTCCTCCAGAGAATGACAGCTGAGACTACTGGTCTCATTAATTTCAAGTTATTTTAAAATTTTTTTATGTGTGTGTGTGTCTGTGTCTGTGTACATGTGTACGTACCTGTGCACATGGGTGGAGAGCATGTAGAGAATAACATGTGGGAACCAGTTGTCTCCTACCATTTGGTGGTAGGAACTGAACTCAGGTTGTCAGACTTGGCAGCAAGCACCTTTCCTCAGTGAGCCATCTCGTCAGCCCTCAAGTCATTTTCACAAAAAAAGAATTTCTTATGTAGCAATGGAAATACTATGGAATACATTCAGTACATACTTTTTCTTTTCATTTCTATGTGTGATTAATTTACTTCTGACTTCCAGACCTTTTTAACACTGTCATTACAAGATATGGCAAGTCGTGTGCAGTTATCTGGACCTCAGGAGGCAGAAAAATATGTTCTACACATGGTAAGTATGTTTTAAAAGTAGATTTTTGTTTTTATAAAAAAAAAGTGAGTGTCCATTATGGAAAAAAACAAGAGGTTTAAAAACAGTGAATATTCAAAATCAACTGCTGTTGACACTTTGCTGTATTTCCTTACAGTCAAATGTCTTAGTTATGGCTGCAATACTGCAGAGAAGTATATGAGACAGGTAACTTTATAAACAGAAAAGGATAATGTAGCTCACACTTGGGTCCAACTGAGATGGTCTCATTGGTCTGGTCTTTGGTGATGGTGGCACATCATGACAGGAATGTATGCCAGGAGCAAACCAGAAGATAAAGACTAGGGTTCCACAACTCCCTTCAAAGAGGTACACCCCCTAGGACTCTCCCACTAGGCCTTACTTCCTAATGTTTCTTCTCTCCAAGTAGTACCACCCTGTAGACAAAGTTTTCAGTCACAGTGAATCCTTGAGGAAACTCAGACAGTTAGATGTGCTTGTACGATATATACCATGGTTGTATCCAGTTTATATTCCTTATTTATTATTCCTTATTTATTATATTTAAGTCAATTGAAATATCCCTGAAATAGATACCCAATACATAAAGTAGTGCTATTATGCTGATCTGTGATAGGATCATTAGACTACAAGTATGTGTGCTGAAAAACCCTTAATATCAAGAAAGTCTTGCTAAAAAATCAGTAGCTGAACCAGTGTGCTCTGCCGTTGTTGACTTACATTCTAAGTCAAGTTCCATACTTCCTTGTGGGCAGTATCAGTCTGGCTGCACATGGAGTAGCACTAACAAAGTGCTAGGACCGACTTCTACACACTTGGCAACTAGCTTAAAGCATAAAGGTTTAGGGCTAGAGATATGGGTCAGTGGCTTATTGCTCTTCTAAAAGACCTGAGTTCAGTTCTCAGCACCCATGTCTGGCACCTCATAACTGCCTGTAATTCTGGCTAGCCTCTGAAGGCACCTGACACTCATGGCACACACTTACAGACATATACACATAAAACTTTTAAAAGAAAGACTTAGCAGCCCTGGGTGACAGGCTGGTAAGGTATAAAGCTCGAAACAAACACAACTAAACAAGCTGTTACAAGTTGGAACATCACTGAACTTTCTAGCTAGGGATAGGGCTGAAAGCTGCTGGTTGTATTCTGTCTCTTCATGGATATCTTCATCTTTTGAAAATGTGTGTAGTGGGGGCTGGAGCAATGGTTCAGTGGTTAAGAGCACTGGCTGTTCTTCCAGAGAACCCAAGTTCAATACCTAGCATCCACATGATTGCTCACAATGGTCTGGAACTCTAGTCTGAGGGGATCCAAAGTCCTCTTCCGGGGCACTGCATGCACGTGGTACACAGACATACATGCAGGCAAAACACCCACACAAAAAATAATAAATTTAAAAAGAAGCCGGGTGGTGGTGGTACACGCCTTTAATCCCAGCACTCGGGAGGCAGAGGCAGGCGGATCTCTGTGAGTTCGAGACCAGCCTGGTCTACAAGAGCTAGTTCCAGGACAGCCTCCAAAACCACAGGGAAACCCTGTCTCAAAAAAACAAAACAAACAAACAAACAAACAAACAAATAAATAAATAAATAGAGAGAAAATGTGTACAGTGAAATACTTACTTAGTGTACCTTCATACACATTACCTAGTAGAATGGTAGCTTAACACTGGGCTGAGCTCTGGGAGTCCACTTGCAGAGAGGGAGGGACTGTATGAGTAAGGGTGGGTCAAGATCTTGACGGGGAGCTCACAGACAGCTGACCTGAGCTAGTAGGACCTGCATGGAACCGATCTGCATTTGGTTGACAGTTGTGTAGCTTGGTCTGTTTGTGGGGCCCCTAGCAGTGGGATCAGGACCTGTTCCTGGCACATGAGCTGGTTTTTGGAACCTATTCCCTATGCTGGGATGCCTCACCCAGCTTGATGCAGGGGGAAGAGCTTGATCCTGCCTCAACTTAATATGCCATGCTTTGTTTACTCCCATGGGAGGTCTGCCCCGTTCTGAACAGAGGAGTAGATGGGGGGGGGGGGGTGTGTGGAAGATAGAACATGGGGATAGGGAACGGGAAGAGAAGAGAGACGGGGAAATTGGTTGGTATGTAAATAAAAAAAATTTTTAACTAAAAAAAAAAAGGTAGCTTTGTAAGAGCCATGCATGTAGATGTATTTGTAGTTTATCTATTTTCAGGCTGTAGTGTTACACTGTGCCCTTCCATTCCAGCTATGTGGCCATTTAAGTCATTTTCTATTCTGGTTACAAAAATGCTGTTGTGGTGAACCATGATCCAGGTATAATTTAAGTCTATCCCTTACAGGGCAAAGAATGGACATTTTAGGCAGCTTGGTTCTTTGCTCACACATGGGCCAAACATTAGTCACACGGAAAAGCTGGGCACAGTGGCTCTTGTTGTAATCCTAGCAGTCAGGAGCTTAAAGCAGCAAGATTCCTATGTGATCTAGCTATGGTGGGTTTCCTAGTGGGTAGTGGGTTGTAGGTCAGCCTGGCCTATAGAATTATACCTTGTTTCAAAACAAACATTGTGGAGCAATTTTTTGGGATCAAAATAGCCATCAGGACTTCTGTTTGCTACTGCTTTTCTAACTTTATGGTTAGGATGTGTTTGTGTGAGATAAGTCCCCAATCACTAGTGCAATTAAAATAGTAACAGACCTTGAAATTACTTTGAAATTAGCAGTAGTAGAAAAGATTGCAAGCCGGGCGTTGGTGGCGCACACCTTTAATCCCAGCACTCGGGAAGCAGAGGCAGGTGGATCTCTGTGAGTTGGAGGCCAGCCTGGTCTCCAGAGCGAGTGCCAGGATAAGCTCCAAAGCTACACAGAGAAACCCAGTCTCGAAAAACCAAAAAAGAAAAAAAAAAAAAAAAGAAAAGGTTGCAGAAAAGGCAGAACATAATTTCTACTGATGAAACAAAAGCGTGTGTAGCCTCATGTTTGAATGTAGAAGTAATAGAAATCATGTCTCAGTAAGCACTTGGGAGGCAGGGGCAGGCTGGTCCTGTGAATTTAAGACCAGCCTGATCTACATAGTGAGTTCCAGGCCAGCAACACTGTATAGTGAGACCCTGTCTCAAACAACAATAAAAATAAGAAGAAAAAGAAATTATGTGACTACGAAACTGTTTAAAGATGCAAGGGCAGAGCTGGGCACAGTGGTACACACTGGTCATCTCAGTACTTGGGGAACACTGAGACAGGAGGATCTCTAGTTCCAAGCCAGCCTGGACTACATATATAGTAAGATTCAGTCTCAAACACAAATCAACCACAGAAAAGAAAAAAAACAAGCTGGGACTGGAGCTCAGTGCTATAGTACCACCTGCCATGTGTGAAGCCTAGGGTTTAATCTTCAGCCCCTCATAATGGAAAAAGAATGATGGTGCCTTAAACATTAAATAAACTGAGACAAAAAAGAATGTATAGGATATGTTGCTATTATAGAAACTGTCTAATCTGAGCTGATCATGGTGTTGCACATGTGTAATCCCAGCACATGAAAAATCAGGAGTTCAAACTCGTCCTTAGCTTCATAGAGTATGAGGCCATCTTGGGCTACATGAGATCCTGTCTCAAAAAAAAAAAAAAAAAAAAAAAAAAAAAAAAAAAAAAAGATCTGGTACGGGCACTTTCATAGAGAAAAAGCAGGTTAGTAATTGCCAGGCCAAGAGGACGAAGGATAGGGAATGGCTTCTGGTGGGTGAAGGTCTTGAGACAGTTTAAGATGTTTAAGAACTAAGTAGAGGTGGTGACTGAAACCAGTTAAATCCCACTGAATTGTTGACTTTAAAATGGTTAATTAAGGGGCTGGAGAGATGGCTCAGTGGTTAAGAATATAATGACTGCTCTTAAAGAGGGACCCTACGTAGTGGCTCACAACTTTCTATAAATTCAGTTCCAAGGAATTAGAGGCACTCTTCTGGCCTCTGCTGGTGCTTGTACTCATTCAGTGCCATAAATAATAAAATAATTATTATATACATATAAATAATAAGATGTTTAAAACATAATGATAATAATAGTTAATTAAGCCAGCATGATGATGGTGGCATGTCCTATAATTCCAACACTTGAGATGTGGGGCCAAAAGGATCTCAAACTAAAGACAGCCTGGACTACAAGACTCTATCTTGAAGAAAATCAAATAAATAAATAAATAAATAAATAAACAAACAAACATGGGAGTGGTAGGCATACCTTCAATCCTAGCATTAATATAGGCATGTAGACCACTGTGAGAGGTTGTCCAGGTCTGCATAATGAAGTCCAAGCCAACCAGGGTTATATAGTGAGGCCCTATCTCAATAAAGAAAGAGAGTGAGAGGGGAAGAGAGAGACAGAAATATGGAAGTAGGTAAAACAACAGTGGGGGAGATTGTGTGTAATTGTGTCAGCTTTGATCCACTTGGCATCTATCTATAATGATACCTAGTATGTAGCACTTAGTAAACACTGAATAAATAGATAATACTTAAAATACTTGTGCAATTGAGCTGGAGGGATGGCTCAGAGGTTAAGAGGACTTGCTCTTCAAAAGGATATAGGTTTGAGTCCTAGCACTCACATGGTGGCTCACAGCCATCTGTAGCTAGTTCTAGGAGTTACTCTCTACAGACAAAATATCCATAATTTTTTTAAGTAGCTAGGTCTGCGATCCTTGATCCCAGTGTCTGAGACAGAAGATCATAAGTTTGAGGTGTGTCTGGATGACACAGCAAGACTTAGCATTGCTTTTAGAACTTTGATTATATCATTTGACTGTATATTCTGTGTTCATGCCTAAATTTTATGGTTTCCTTCTTTTTCCTTCTTTTTGTAGATAGAAGATGGAGAAATTTTTGCAAGTATTAATCAGAAGGATGGTATGGTCAGTTTCCATGATAATCCTGAAAAATACAATAACCCAGCCATGCTTCATAACATTGATCAAGAGGTAAGCACGTTGCTTGGTTTGGGCATCTTTGACAGTGATTGAGCTGTGTGTTGGAAATGCTCCTGGGCTCTAGGATAGTCTTTTATAGGCAGTTCCTAGCCTGTGGACACAGTTCCTACAATGTTAATTTCAAACGTGACTGCTAGAAACTCTTGTAGATTGATTGAATAAGTATACTAAATGGCAGGTTAGATTTCCCAAATAGATTACCAAAACCTACTTTTAACTCAAGAAACATTGAAGTGATCTGGTGTTTAGCCTGTACCCGACTGCCAGTGTGTGGACTTGTTTATGTGGGAGGCCAGACGGCATCTCCCATGTCAGCTGCAGCAATATCCTGGGCATCTGGAGGAGGGCTGCCGGGTCAGCAACATGATCCATGGCTGTGGGCTGCCTTATGTGTGGGGCCTGCTGCTCTTGAGGGTTGCTTTAGGAATGAGTTGGTTCATCTGGACAGTGTTTCTTACCTTGGAGGAAGGAAATGAGTGAAGTCATGCTACATAAATTAAAAGCTGGCTCTGAGTAGCTGCCTGCTCCTTAATCCTGGTGCTTAGGAGACAGATGATTGTGAGTCTGAGGCCAACCTGAACTACCTAGCAATACTGTCCAAAAATACCAGAACCAACAACAAAATTCCCAGGATAGGGCTAGAGAGATGGCTCCAAGGTTAAGAAACACTGCTTATCCTGAGGACCTGGGTTTGTTTTCCAGCACCCATAAGGCAGCTCACTCCCATCTGTGGCCCCAGTTCTAGGGGATCTAATGCTGTCTTTTAACCTCTTCAGGTACTGTACACACATGGTTCACTTGGTATACTTAAGTATTCATACATGTAAAAAAAAATCTAGGAATCCTAAAAAATAACACAATAGAAAGTAGAACTTTATTACTCTTTTATAATTTGTGGATATCAAAATGTCGCCTAAAATGTTACCTTATTTTGGAACTAACAGGATGGCTCAGTAGGTAAAGGCATGCGCCACCAAGCCTGACCACTTGAGTTCAGTTCCTGGGACCTATGTGGTTGAAGGAGAGAGCCTGACATCTACAGGTTCTCCTCTGACCTCCACATAAGTACCATGTCACATGTGCCTATGCTTACATGTGTGCACAAATACGAAAACACACTAAATAGTGTGTGTGTGACTAACCAAAGCCCCTTGCTAACCATGGTTATATGGTTCTTGCACAGATGCTAAAGTGCATAGAGCTGGATGAGCGGCTGAAGGCCATGGACCAGGAGATCACAGTGAATCCCCAGTTCGTTCAAAAGGTAAACAAGGTTCTCAGGGTGGAGGAGGAGGGATATTACTGCAGTAAGCACAAGAATTTGGTTTCATTTGTTAAACAGTTGCTCACTGTTGTTAAAAATCAGTGACCCATAAATTCACAGAGATGCTTGTTAAGATGTGTCAGGAACTGCCTGTGAGTGTGGCTAGGGAAGGCCCAGGTTGCCTGGTGTTAGTCCAGGGTTGGCTTTTCTGAAGGAGAGACAGGCTGAGTAGCTGGCAGGCCTGCTTTCTCAAGAGTCCTCTGACAGAGTCGATCACAAGCACACCACTTTGCCTTCCCCTTCACAGAGTATGGGCTCACAAGAAGATGATTCAGGAAACAAGCCCTCCAGTTACTCTTGAAACTAACGCCCATCCTGAGTTAACAGAATTGTCACCTTGGCCTGGTGAGTGTGAAGAGGGCAGCAGGAAGTGCCATGCCAGTCCCATGCCGGTTCCACCTGGACATTCAGAAATTCAGTTTTAACATCTTCAGTCCTATTGCTTTCAGAAAACCAGTCTCTGCAAAGAAAGAAAAAAATCAAACTTTAGAGTCTGATGTGGATTTATTTATCCTCAGATTATTGTTATTATTGCATTAAAGTTACCTTTTTGTTTTAATCCCTTGAATGTTAGTGTGTGCTCTCTATCAATTTTCCCCCTTTGTAAAGGGGTTTTGGTTTTGGTTTTGCTTTTTTAAGTCAGGTTTCTCAGTGTAACCTTGGCTGTCCCAGAACTTGCTCTGTATACCAGGCTGACCTCAAACTCAGAGGTCGGCCTGCCTCTGCCTCCTGAGTGCTAGGATTAAAGATGTGCACCACCAATATGCAGCTATTGCAAAGGTTTTAATGATACATTCATTGTGAATAGAAATAATTCGCTGGGAGAGTGAGATCTACACTAGAAAATTAGAATTTCCTGTGTTTTGGTGTCAGTGGGTTGGAAACTCTGAGATGCTGTTGGCTCTTGAGCACTTCCTACCCCTGGTGTGCAATCTTCTTGCCATCTTGAGGCTTTTTTCCTTTTCTAATTTTCTTTTTAAATTATATTTTATTTTGTGTGTGTGTGTACTTGGGAGACTTATTCTTCTTCTACCTTGTGGGTTCTGGAGAATGAACTCAAGATTGTCAGGATTGGCATTCAGTGCCTTTACCCAAGGAGCCATTTAAATATCCCCTTTTCTTCTTGAAACATCTTCAGGTACTCTGCAGAGATTTTTGGACTTTGTTCCTAGTCCCATTGCACCTTGGCCAGAAGTCACTGACCGGTGGTGGAGAGTGTTGGCGAACTGTGGTCATATGAAAACACAGTAAATTTGGTATTTAAAGGGCCAGGAGTATAGCTTAGTAAGAGCAAGCATAAAGACATAAGCTTAAATCCTCATCATCCATGTAAAAAGCTGGACATCACTATGTGTTGTTATAACTATAGCAAACACTGGTGGTTCCCAGGAGCTCACTGACCAACCAGCCCGGCCAAAGTGGTAAACTTTGGTTCAGTAAAAGTCCTCAAGAAAGTGAGGTAGAGAGCAATAGAGAAGACACTCAAGGTCTTCCCTGAGCCTCCACATGCATGTGCCCACCTGCATGCAACACACAAATTTTAGAAACAGGTTCTCAGACTGGTGATGGCTCAGCATATAGTACTCATAGACTGACAACTTGAGTTTAGTTACTTCAGTTCAATCCACACATAAAAGTGGAAAGAACCAATTGCAGAGTCATCTTCTACCTCCACATGAGCACCGTGGCAGGTACATGCCTACACATGCCATACAATAATACATTCTTTAAAATACACACTATATTGGTTTATAAATGTTCTTTTCGATTTGTACAAGGGTAATACTATTAAATATCATTATATAGGTTTGATTATAGAAACAGTATCTAATGAAAAAGTACAGTAATTTTTCTGTGGGTTATGGTGTAGTTCATTGCTAGAATATTCACCTAGCATTCTCAAAGTCCTGGGTTCCATCCCTAACATTAAATATACAAATTATTTTTCTTTAAAAATACCTAGCAGGCCATTGAGCTGGCTCAGGTCAAAAGGTACTTCAAGATAAGCCCAGTGAGTTCAAACTATAGGATCCACATAGTGGAAGGAGAAAAAGGACTCCTGTAGCTTGTCCTCTGTTGTCCCCCATGCACATCATATCAGCCACCCCCACCCCATGTCATAATTTTTCTCACTAGCATGGTTTTTGACACAAGGCCTCATTATGTACCCTGGCTGGCCAGGAAATACCATGGAGACCATGCTGGCCTTGCCTTGACCTCACAGTCATCTGCTTGCTTCTGCCTCCTACATTCAAGGATTAAAGGCATGCACCACCATGCCTGGCTCATTGATATTTTTTCCAGTTTTTTTGTTTTGTTTTGTTTTTTCAAGACAGGGTTTCTCTGTGTAGCTTTGGAGCCTGTCTTGGCACTCACTCTGTAGACCAGGCTGGTCTCAAACTCACAGAGATCCACCTGCCTCTGCCTCCCAAGTGCTGGGATTAAAGGCGTGCACCACCTCTGCCTGGACCCAAATGTTTTAAGATGTATGACAAATGACATCTTTGTTATTTATTTATTCATTTACTTACTTTTAGTCATGGGGATGGAACCCTAGGTTTGCTAAAAGCTAGGCAAGAACGCTAGCACTAAGCTGTTCTCCAGTCTACATTTTCATTAGTTAAAAACTTCAGGGCCAGTGAAAAAGCTCAGCAGGTAAAGGCATTTGCCACCAAGCCTCATTACCTGAGTTCAGTTCCTCTAACCTACATGGAAGAAGGAAAGAACTGACACCCATATGTTGTCTTGACCTGCACATGCATGCTTTGATGCTGTGTCACACAAGTACATACACAGGGTAAATAAACGTGGGTTTGTTTTGTTTGTTTTGTTTTGTTTTTAAGGAAACCCTTGAACTGGTGGGAAGCCTCAGTGTGTAAAGGTACCAAGCCTGAGAACCTGAGTTCAAGCTCAGAACCCACATGGTGGAAGGAGAGGACGTGTTCACTGACTGCCACAGTTGCACAGTAGCATTCTTGTACATCGTACACATAAGTGTAAAAAAATGTTTTTAATGAAACTCTTAAACCTTCCAAGTCCTGTAAAGTGGGCCTACACTGGTAGTTGACCTGTCCTTCGGGTCCTCTGGATTTGATAAGTGACTCCTCTAGACTCAGATTCTTTTCCATATAGTATTGCTTGTAGTTGGCATCCTTTAGGATTGCGTAATACCTGTGTTTTGGAAAGAGGACATATTTAAAGGGAATTTCTTTTTTGTTTGTATAGTGAATTATGGACTTTTTTTTTTTAAGGTGAAGTTGAGTAGTATTTGCTTAATCAGATCTGAAATTAAAATCACCTATAATGTATAGAATTCCTAACAGCTTTAAGTGGTAAGGACTCTAGTGATGTAAATGCTATTATATTTATTTCCCAAGATAGATTCATTAAAATTCCACATTGTTTGAAAGTTTTTGAGTTCAAAGGGTTGTGACATCTCTTACTTAAGATTCTCTTACCTGCTAGCTCATAGACCCTTATCATCCCTGAACCAGTGTTGGGGGAAATGAGGGGTACTTTCAGCTTTGCTTTATAAACTCCTGTGGAGCCAGCAGGAACTAGGACTGTAAAGCTGGCGGGAGAGAAGAGTTGCCAATCTGCTTGGATAGTCCCAGTTTCAGATCACATTCTCCCATGCTCCTAGAATTAGCCTCAAAGTGCCCTAATGGACTCAAGTCAGGAGTTAAGCTCCCCATCTCCACTCAGAAGGCAGGGACCCTGTCTCTTGAGGGCCCTCCCTAGGACTTTTGGGTTCTTCTAGGCTTCCCAAACCTTAATGAGCAGCTCCTGTTTCCCTTAGTGCCACTTGCTTTTCCCATACCTGGTTGTGGAGTCTTTGTTTCTCTGATTTGAGCTCCTTTTGCCAATCCATTAGGTCCACAAGTTTCATGCCTTGCTCACTTCTGAGAGCATTTAGAACTTCACACCTGTTGCCTGATGAGTGGCTTCTGAAGTTTTGCCTGTCTTGGCTTTGGAGCAGTATCAGGCCCATTTAAATGCATGCATAGTTAAGGTGGCCTTAGCTATCTGTCTGTCCTTCAAGGCAATTCTCTGCAGCAAATTCCTTTGTGAACATATTGACACATGAGTGCCTGTAGCATTTGTATGATGCCAGAGATTGGCAAGTTTGTACTTAGGGAATTAGGTGTGTTGCTGATATCTTGGATGGGTGTTCATTGGTGGAGGAATTACCAGTCCTCTGAGAAGTTTTTCAAGTTTTGTGTCTCCATGGTAATCTCAAATGTTTTTTCTTTTATTTTTTTTTAATTTTTTTATTAGTCCAAATTAGGAACAAGCTTGCTTCACATGTCAACCCCTTCTCCCTCTCCTTCTCCCTCCCCTCCCCCCAATCCTCCCCCAACTCCCTACCTGTCCCCCACCCCATCCACCCTCCACTCCCCAGGCAGGTTAGGGCCCTTGACAGTAGCTCCCCAAAGTCCACTAGGTAATCTCAAATGTTAATAGTCTAGATTAGCACTACTCATTAATTACCCCCAGAATCCAGTATCTGCATTACATTTATGTTTTTATTTGGGTTGAAGCAATTAAAGAGCCAGTTTTTAATTAAAAATTACAGGGACAGGGTGTTGATGGTGCACACCTTTGATCCTAGTACCCAGGAGGCAGAGGCAGGTGGATCTCTGAGTTCATGGCCAGCGTGGTCTACAGAGTGAATTCTAGTACAGCCAGGGCTACACATACACACACACACACACACAAAACCCTATCCCAGAACAACCGAAAGAGAAAAAAGAGGTTTCTCCTTTTGAAGAGAACTCATGACGGAGCAGCTGCCTCTGTGCTAGTGAGTAAAGAGCTTATAAAACTTTGTACAAGCCAAAATTAGTGACAATGGCTGCTTTTATTTTAAATATTTTATTTATTTTGATCTTGTTTTCCACATTTTCCTCTTAGTAGCAGGTGTTCTTTGTGTTCCTGGAATAAATCTGCAAGAGGTAGGCTAGAGCTCTATACAGCTCTATTCAGCTCTATTCTCCAGCCCCAGGGCTATTGAGACCAATGTTTGTTACTGGGGATTTAAGAAGACCAAATTCTTTTGCTATTGGTTTTTTGGGGGGGGGTGTTTTGGGGGGGTTTTGGTGGTTGTTTTTTTTTTTTTCCTCCACCTAGTAACTTTAACTCTGGGGACTGCCTCCTGGATTTGTTTGTGGAAGCCTCATTCACATTGTCCTTATTTTCATGAAGATGAGGGCTACTAGACCACTGGCCATTTCAGTAAAGTCCACTGAGCAGTCACTTTTGATGTCTCTCTCAGTTACCCACTCTTTGGAGGTGATTAAAAAAAAGATTTTTGGCCAGGCGTTGGTGGCTTAATCCCAGCACTCAGGAGGTAGAGGCAGGCAGATCTCTGTGAGTTCGAGGCCAGCCTGGTCTCCAGAGCGAGTGCCAGGATAGGCTCCAAAGCTACACAGAGAAACCCTGTCTCAGGGGGGAAAAAATGATTTTTGTGTATAGTGTGTATAGGTATTTGCCTGCATATATGTAGTGTGTGTACTACGTGCATGCCTGCCTGGGGCCCACAGAGGCCAGAAGAGGATCTTGGATCATCTGGAATTTGAGTTAATAGGACAGTGAGCTACCAAATCAGTATAGGGATTCCAACCCAGGTCCTCTGCAAGAGCAGCAAGTGCTCCTAACCACTGAGCCACTGCTTTAGTTCCCCTACTCCAAACCTTTTTTTCTTTTCTTTTACTTTTTTTTTTTTTTTGAGACAGGACTCTGTGTGTAGCCATGCCTGTCCTGGCACTCTCTCTGTATATCAGGCTGGCCTCGAACTCACAGAGATACGCCTGCCTCTGCCTCCAGAGTGCTGGGATTAAAGGCGTGTTCCACCACCATCGAGCAGCTAGAAAGATGTTTTCTTTTAGCAACAAGGAGGCTTCCGATGCTCAACCTTTCACCAAGGTTATTCCAGTTTCTTGTGTATTCCAGGCTTGCCTGAACTCCTGATCCTCCTGCCTTCCTCATCCTCCCAGTGTGAGATTTCAGGCGTGTTTCACCACCCTATGATTTATGTTGTGCTAGGAATGGAAACTAAGGCTTCTTGCACGATGAGCAAACACTACCAGGCTACACGCCTAGGCCCTGGTTGTTTTTGTTTTCTTTGTGAGACAATGTCTCCCATCCAAGAACTAACCAGGCCTAACTGTTTAGCTTCCAAGATCAGATGAGATGGGGCGTGGTGTGGCTATAGACTAATAAGACCGTGTCTCATGTCACTCAGGCTAGCCTTGAACTTCAACCCTAGTTCCTCCTGTTTCCACATGCCCAGCTATATTGATGACAAAAGTAAAATTAGGGCCGAGTGTGATGTTCACATCTCTAATCTCAGCACCTAGGAGACAGAAGCAAGGAGATCTCTGTGGGTTTGAGGCCAGCCTGGTCTACATAAGGAGTAAGCTCCAGGCAAGCCAAGTCTACACAGCGAGACCCTGTTTTTGAAAACAAAACTGTAAAATTAGAATTCCAAATCACTTGAATTTGCCCAGGAATTATCTTGTAACAACCTCTAAATCAAGTTTACTGAGTCCAATTTATAGGTGCCTCCCCTCCACCCCCAGCAGAGGGAGATTTTCAAAGTTTTATGGCATAGGAGCAGAAGAAGGTATGCTGCTGGACAGCTATTAGTGTAGTTACAACAACTGCACAAAGAGGCTTAGCAACCAGGAACAGACAAACCTCAAGAGTTTTCCCACCTCAGCAGAGACAGTGACTTCCAGACCTCATTGTGAACTTTAGGCAACCTTTGGAGGGCTGGGGTTCTTCCCTGTCCAACTGGGTTTGTTAGTGCTTCCCTGATTGGTCCTCCTTCCACCTCATTTGCATATTCACATTTTAATAATTAGGCCTGCCACGCACCCTGGAGCCTCTATAAATTAAGATATTCTGGATCTGAAGAGCCAGAGTTGCGGCAGAATTCCACAGAGAAGGAAGAGCTGGAAGGCGTGAGTCCCTGGTTCTAGGAGCCTGGCCCCAGATGCCTCTATTCTCTTCAAAGGAAGACTCGTGAAGACTTCAGGATCCAGCTCCTAGCTGGCTCATCTATCAAAGAAGGAAGACTGCCTTGAGGACTATAGATGCCAAAACCACAGCTCTCATCATAAAAGGAATAAAACATAGTTTATTCTGAAGCCATTTTGAATAACCATGACCTGGCAACACAGAGTTAGGCTACCCCAAATTAAATGTCCCAAGGTGTATAGTTTTACAGAATAAAGTCATAAAACAAGTCAAATTTAAAATACATTGTTGGGTACCTCAGAGATGCACGTAGAGAGAAATGGGAGAGCTTCTCTATAGACCCAAGATACTACCTGAGCTTTGGGATTGGTGAGTTAATAGTTATCTAGTTGTTCTGACCCAGGTGAGCAATGAATGGCTGTTCTGGAGGGTTAGAACTAGCCCAAGCTAAGGGAACTAGATTTTGGACTTGCAATATTCCAATCCCTCTATAGCACTGAAATTCTTTTTGGTTTTTCAAGACAGGGTTTCTATGTAGCTTTGGAGCCTGTCCTGGAACTCATTCTGTAGACCAGGCTGGCCTCGAACTTACAAAGATCCGCCGGCCTCTGCCTCCCAAGTGCTCGGATTAAAGGTGTGCACCACCACCGCCAGGCCATAGTACTGAAATTCTAACCAGCCAGTTCTCACAGACAAACTTATTTACATTTGGGAGGCTCCTATGGCTGAGGCTCTGGGGGGGATTTGCTTCAGTTAGCTCTGGGACTGGATCGGTGGGTGCAGGCAAAGGGACGCATTCCCACCCCAGCCTCCAAAGCTTCTCATGGCTGAAAAAATAAATCTATTGCTGTTTCTGCCCTGGAGACCTGCTGGAGCCTGGAGACTGCTCTCCTGCTACCCCCTCAGTGACCTCCAGACATGCTCCATGACGGCTGCTTTTGGTCAGCAGCCCCAATCTTCTGATTCCTTTCCAGCGTAACGGTTGGTTCTCAGAGCCATATTCACAGCTGTGCTGGCTCTTCATAACATCCCACTGCTACGGAGAGTTCAAACCTGTTTCATTTATATCCGAAGTGGCAATCTGTTTAAAAGTTGCTTATCCTGTTTAAGGTCGTTAACCCCAAGTTGTCAAGTATCTCCTTTCTTACTCTGCTATCTGTTTACCCCATTCTGGGATGAGGGTGAGACAAGAGCCTCTTCAGAGACAGGAGGTGGTCTCTGTCACTCACTCACAATATCAGAAATAATTGGATTGGTAAGAATAAACACACAAAGGCAATACCTAACACTGTAACTCTACCCTGCACTCCTTAAATCTTTACCTGTCTGGAAACAAAGGTATAAAACACAAGTCTGCAATTTCATTTTTTTCTCCTGTTCCCTCTCCAACAAAACGGGGAAGTTGAAATCTAGAGAAAGAAATCTGGCCCCCATGATTTGAAAAACAAACAAATGAACCTACCAATTACTTCTACTCAGACCATCTGAAGCCTCGCCATTTCTTGAGAACCACATTCCAGGCATCTTCCTGGACTGCCAGCATGGGGCGCACTGCCCCACTGTGCACAGCTTGGCAGCAGGAGTCTGCCCCACTGTGCACAGCTTGGCAGCAGGGTTACAGGGGCTCAGGCCCAGACCGGGTTCTCTTCTGTCTTCACAGGAAGGGCCCATGTTATGCACTAATGGCTTTAAAATTCAGCTTTAAATAGCCAAACCAATATTCGTGTGTGTGTGTGTGTGTGTGTGTGTGTGTGTGTGTGTGTGTGTGTGTGTGTGTCTGTATGTGTGTGTGTGTGTGTGTGTGTGTGTGTGTGTGTGTGTGTGTGTGTGTGTGTGTGTGTGTGTGTGTGTGTGTGTGTGTGTGTGTGTGTGTACGCGCGCGCGCGCACGCGCGCGTGTCCCTCATCTTCGAGCTGGTGTGTGTGTGTGTGTGTGTGTGTGTGTGTGGTGTGTGTGTGTGTGTGCGCGCGCGCGCACGCGCGCGTGTCCCTCATCTTCGAGCTGGAAATTGAACCCAGGCCCTTGGTAATTACCATTGAGTAAAAGCACAACCCTACAATGTTTTGAAAGCTGGTTTGTAAGAGTAGGTAGGGCTCAGACTACAGTTGAGCCGCGCACATGCGCGGTCCTGGGTCCCAATGTCACCAGCCTCCCCAGACCGGTCGCACCTTCCACTTCTCACGAAGGGGAGAAGGTGGACCTGGATCGGCAACCTAAGCGGCGGGAAGTGGAGCCAGGAGAACTCAGCACCCTGAGGAAATTCGTTCACCTCCCTTTCCTCTTCTGTAGGGGTTGAGGCACCGGCTGGCTAATTCTTTCCGAATCGTTTGAAATGTTAGTTTTGACATCACCCCTGCAGAATGGCTTCTCTCGGTGGCCAGAACCATCTGCGCTCCTCCGCGGGGCGACAAGCGGCGCTGGGGGATTTCGGGGGACACGCGTGACCGTAGGGCTCAGTCATGCCCTTGGAGCGGTGGATTGCGACGCTGCACAAAGTGGCTCGGCCCAATCTGTCCTTCTGCCCGGGTACGCGGCCCCGCTCGCTCGGGCGGGGCGCTGGAGATCCCTTCCCTCCGTCGGCCTGCGGATGGTTCGGTCCGTTTGGGTCACGCGCTGGGCTCGGTGCAAGGCCTGCAGACCGGGCGGGCACTCGGCGAGGGCCAGCTTGGTTGCGACCTTCTGGCGAGCTCCGACAGTCCCTAGCGGTTTCCGGCCCGGCGTCCAGGAGACGGCGAGCGCCAGAGTTGGGTTGGTGTTCGGCGATAGTGCTGAAGGGGAGGCGGGGATGGTAAACACCGGGAAGAGGAAGGTGACGGGTTCCACCCCCTGGTCAGGGTCATTGCTTTACTTCTGAGCACTGCTGGCGATGGTGTCCTACCTGTATACGACCGTTTTCTAATAGGTCGGCGGTCATAGGACGCCCCTCGGGCGGGTCTGTCTGTCTCGCTCAGCCACCCCAGGGCAGGGCAGGCAGGACACCTCATTTCTCTCCACTCTGGCTGGATGACTCTCTGGAAAGAACATTTAGCCCTGGGATTAGCCAGCGAATCGCAGTCGAGGAGGTCACAAGCAGCCCTAGGCGTTAGGGAGCTAGGAGGAGGACCTGCTGAGAGTATGGGCTGGCTGCAGCTCTTGAGGGCCTGGCACCATCCATGGTGCCCAGCAGAGAGAAGTCGCACACCCAGTGCGAAGAAAGGCCACAGCCAGTGTAGTGCAGGAGGTGCAGGGTTATTACAATTGTTATTAAACAGTGGAGAGGTCGTGGCATGTGACACTGTTTACTCTGCTGGTGTCAAGTGACTGGGAGCTCTCTAAAGGAAATCCTGCTGAAGTTGGCAGTAGAAGTATAGTGCGGAGTGGTTCTGAGCTGTAGATACTGTCCCTTGCTGAATTTCTTACACTCTCTGTTCCAGCTAGGGTAGCAGCTGGGAGCAATGAGTTTCCTGTGGGAGACCTCACAGCTGCTGAAGACTACAGTGGAGGGCCTAGTAATCCTTCATTTGCCTCCAAGGCACTCTTAGTGGCCTGGTACTGTGGGAAGACAAGAAATAGAGATGAGGTGAAACCAAAGCACACCAGGGAAAAACGGTGTGGGTATTGTTTGCCGGGCCTGTGGCTTAGACAGTGTGGGCAATTGGCATACATGCACAGCCTGCCTCAAAGAATGTAAGTGTGATGGAGAAGAGACTGTCTGCAGCTGCAAATAGTAACTGGGAAGGAGGGTGGCTAGGCACACTCCCAGAAGCTTGCACAGTAGAAATGTGGTAGGCATGGGCATTGGAGAGAGCTACTGAAGAACTAACTGCTTCCTGACCAGTATTCAGGTGCCGTGTACAAAGCAACCCGAGAAGCTGCGAAGAGTCAGGTCTGATTTTTTTTTTCTTTCTTTCTTTTCCTAGAAAACGTCTGGTCTTTGAATTCAAGTGCATTTGTTGTACCTGACTCATCTGTCGGGATTTGTGGGTGTTCTGATCTAGACAGGATGGTGGAATTGTGATCTGTTAAGCATAAGGTTCGTATTGATGCTCATACATGGGCGGTACTTGGCTAAGGGCTGCTTTCATGTACATGGCTTTGCCAGGAGCAGGCTCATTTCTCTTCCTTGTGTGCCCCTCCAAAGATGATGTGGCCCCTTTCCCAGGATACATGCTTCTGACTTGAGTCCTGACTCCTCCGTTTCCCCAGCCTCTTTATCCTGTCTTTGGTTGCTTTATCTCCTCCCCTGCAGTGGACTCTTATAAGACAGTGTTTCACGTGTCAGGTAGCGCAGGCTGGCCTGGAACATTCCATGTAGCTGAAGCTGGCTGATTCTCCTGCTGGCACCTTTTGGTGCATGCATTCCAGATGCGTGTCACCATGAACCACACTGTAGTAAGCCCTCTGCACCCTCTCTCTGCCCCTAGATTCATAGACTCTGCTTTGATTGTGGTTTCGTCTAAACTTCTTAAATGCCTGCAATTTCTCTGGTTACAATGGTTATCTCTATGAGTAAGTTATTTGGTGCCTTCCATGTCTTGGGAACTGCAGTGGACACTGAAGGGATTGAGTTAACTAGACACAGTCTCCACTGAGAGGGGCTAGCATTTGTAAAGGGAAAACACAAGCAACATAGGTCCCAAAGCCTAGGGCAAGTGGGAGAATGGGAGTTGGTAGGACGGGGGTGTTGGTCCACGTGAGTTAGTTTGTAAGACAGGAACATGGAGGCCAAGTGCTTAGAAAGAATGAGCCAGAGGTCTGCAGCATAATCAGGACTTCCTCCAGCTCCTTCCCCTTAACACTACAGTCAGAATTTCCATGGGCCAAGTGTTGTCTCCCCAGTTCTCTGTCTCCCGCCTTACCAATTGTTTATACCAGCTGCTGCTAATCCTGGTCTATCCTAAGAGGACTGTTGCTGTTGGAATCTGTCAGCTTGGGGACTTGACTGCAGAGACACTAGAGGAGTGCCAACTCAAAGGAAGCAGCTAGAGACGAACAAGGCCAGCGGTCTGCCACCAGCCACTTGTGCAGGTTCCCAGGCATGCCATCTGACTGGTCACATCTCCTCAGTTATTGGTCCTTAACTTCCAGGGAATGTGTACCCGGGGAGAAGGGGGTCCTCAAAAAGGAAGACAGCATGGGTTCCAGTCAGTATCTTCTTGCCTATGTATATTTAGAGAGACTTAAACAGTTACACGTTGCCTTGAGTAAGACTCTGCTATGGAGCCTTTTCTTTTCTTTTTATGGGAATGTCCTGGAATCCACACACTTGAGATGATGGTGGCTTTGAACCCTGTGTGAATGCTCTGAACCTGGATGGTGAGGCTGTGGACCTGAGCTTAGCCATGGTTGATTTGAATCTTGAGTTGTTACATGTGACTGTGGCTATGATGGGTGTGGGGAATACAGGGTCACTCTGACCTGTCATTCCAGACCTTTCTCCAGCTAGCCAGTGTGGTCTGCAGTGTCCATGGGTCAGGTATGCTGGCTGTGACTGTTCCTGCCTCTGCCTCCAATGATGTGGTCTCCTCTGCTGTCAGAACCCCAAGGACATTCTGATCTTTCACCCCTTTTCTCGTTTGTATAAATCAGAACAAATGCCCTGCAGCTGCCCCAGGCCCAGCAGCACTACAGGAGGAATGAATTGCCTCCTGGCCTCCGCCCCTCTTCAGAGGCTCCAGGTTCTGCTGATTTGGGATCATTCTATCAGGTGGAGGTGGGGACTTCCCCAACACCACAACCCTTCCAGGTTCACCCGATCCCTCCCCTGAGCACCAGTACCCACTCTTTCCTCACTCCTCTGAAATCACATGACTGCCAGTGAGTGACCTTCATGTGGCTCTGTGAATCATCAGTTTTGGTGGTTTGGCGGGGGGTTGTTTTAGACGGGGTCTTATTCTGGCTAGCCTAGAACTTGCTTTGTAGACTACACTGGCCTCTGCCTTTGGAGCATGCTGGGATTGCAGATATGCCACCATGCCTGTCTACTCCTCCTCTTTTAAAATTGTGATAAAACACATAGGACATAACATTTAACACTCCAGGCATGTGGAAGTTCAGTGGCCCTGGGTACTCCCACTGTGGGGCAGCTCTCACTGCCATCCACCTCAGCTCTGTCATTATCCCAGCTGAAACTACCTCCATTAAACTCAGACCACCTCACTGGGGTCAAGTCCAACTCCCCCAGTTAAGTGGGCACCCGCAGTCTGCTTTTGCACATTGGCTTTCGAAGATGAAGGTCAGAGCTTGCTTGCCTTCATCAGAACTCTGCATGTTTTGCCATTTCTAAAATAAACCAGGCGCTGGCTATGGCCAAAGAGTTTATGAGATCAGTGTCTGCCCATCTCTGGCCCTGCCCATCTGCTTGGTCTGCACACTCTGCTCCCTTCAGCTCCACTGGGACCTGTGTAACCAACTCCTCCTCTGGTCCTTCCTCCTCTCAGTTCCCTGTATGTGCTGCGGTGCTGTGTTCCAAGTCTCCCCATGCAGAAAGGAGGTCTTTTTAACCCTGTAGGTGAGCCCCCACCCCAGCGCCCCAGCACTCAGACCTTGCCTTGCAGGTGGGAGATGATGGATGAAGGACTCTCCTTGGTGCCTGTCCTGTCTGTTAGTGTCATGTAGTGCCTACAGGTGTGTCTGCTTCCTGGACCTGCTGCAGTTCCATCCAGTACTTTCTTTGTAGCTATTTATTCATACTTGTCTTCCTCAGTCTGTCCATCTGTTCCCCTTGTGTCCCTCCTCCTGCCTTGGTGTAACAACTGACACACAGTAGGTGCTCAGCAGTGCCAGCAGATGGGGACATCCCTCTACCAGGCCAAAACCTGGAAGGACTACCTTTGTAGCCCCAGTATGCCAGAGTCCTTGGCATGATATCATAGCATGAACAGGGACAGGCCCACAGATAATGTCTCCACCCTACAGGCCTTTGGCATTCCCAAGCACCATGAACGCCATTGTCGCTCTCTGCCACTTCTGCGAGCTACATGGCCCCCGCACTCTCTTCTGCACGGAAGTTCTACATGCTCCCCTGCCCCAGGGTGCCGGAAGTGGGGACAGTCCTGGCCAGGTTGAGCAGGCTGAGGAAGAGGAGGGTGGCATCCAGATGAGCAGCCGGGTCCGTGCCCACAGCCCAGCAGAGGGTGCCAGCACCGAGTCCAGCAGCCCTGGGCCCAAGAAATCGGACATGTGTGAGGCAAGTGTCTCTGGGACCCCGAGATGGTTTACCTTTCTGTGGGAGGTGGGAGCATGAGAGACCCCCCAGGCAGGGTCCTGAGAGCATTCTTCTCAGCATCCCAGCAGGAGCCTTTTAAAGTGATTCAGAATCTGGGTGATCCTCCTCATGGGTCCTGGTACCGCTTTGTTGGAGTGAAGCAAAAGTCCCACTCCACCACCTCGAGGGAGGATCTGGGTTGACTGGGTTGGGTGGGGGTTCCAGCTGCTGCCAAAGTGGACAGGAATCAAGTGTCATTGTCATTTGGTTCTTCTGAGAAGCAGACATCATGTGGGAAAGTCCTTTGTTGTGGGAAGCTAAGGGACAGGGACAGGGTAGAGGAACAGGCCTGGGTAGGAGTGAGAGGGAAGGAAGAGTCTTAAAGGGCAAGTCATACAGGGTCCTGGAGGATCTCCTGGGGAGGGTCTTGCCTCAGTGCCTACCTGGCACAGTCCCAGGTTGGAACCCCTGAAAAATACACAGCCTTGGCTTGAGACAGCTCCAGTGGGTGGTTCTGTGTTCACCGGCCTGTTCCACCTCCACTCCCAGCAGGAAGTCACAGTGGTGGGTTCTTAGGTTGCTACACTGACACTGAAGTCTCTGGCTGATGTAGTTGGAACCTCTCTCACCTGTGGCCAAGAACTCTGCTTGCAGTTTATTCTGGTCCAGGAAAGAGGCCTGCTTGGGGCCCTATAGCATCGCTTAGGAGAGTAACACAGCTGTGTACCCTGAGTCTAGCTGAGGCTTCCTCCTGAGATTCCCTTCTAGGGCCACTGGTAGGATTGGGCAAGATAAGCGATAGGAAACTCATCATACCTACTAGTAAGCCTCAGTGAGTCACAGCTGTTACTGCGAGCTGTCGGTAAAACATTTAACAGCCCTTGGGTCCTGGTTTTCTTAAAGTCTAAGATAAATATACATTGAAAAGCTAGTTATTTCTATACATAAAAGAAGTTGGGCATGACAACTCATGCCTGTAGTCCCAGCATTTCGGAGGCTGGAGTAGGAGGTTCATAAGCCCCAGGCCAGCCTGTGCTACCTTGTGAAACTGTCTTGAAAGGATTTGGGGGTGGGAAGGCCCTGGCATGATGGCTCAGTGTTTAAAGGCACTTGCTGCTAAGCCTGACTAATGGCCTGAGTTTGATCTCCAGAACTCACACTGTGGAAGAAGAGAGTCAACTCTTATGAGTGGGGAGTAAGGGAAGAACACTAAAGATGGATTGAAAAGCCATAGGGAAGTACTACATTTCCTTAGAAACAAGCTGGGCGTTGGTGGCGCCCACCTTTAATCCCAGCCACTTGGGAGGCAGAGGCAGGTATATCCCTGAGTTTGAGGCCAGCCTGGTCTACAGAGTGAGTTCCAGGACACACAGTGCTACACAGAGACCCTGTCTAGAAAAAAAAAAAGAACCCCCCAAAAAAATTTAAAAAGGATTATGTTTTCTACATTTAGGTTTTTTGTCTGCTTCCAGCTAATAGATTTCTTGTCCTTGTGTGCAGGGCTGCCGATCACTTGCTGTAGGGCACCCAGGCTATATCAGTCATGATAAAGAGACCTCTATTAAGTACGTCAGTCACCAGCACCCCAATCACCCCCAGCTCTTCAGCATTGTCCGTCAGGCCTGTGTCCGGAGCCTGAGCTGTGAGGTAAGGCTGGCATCAGGCTGTCTGCAGGAAACACACATGACTGTTAAGTTTTTTCTGTTTATAGAAAGCAAGGGACTTGCTTGTCTGTGCAGTGTGAGCATGGCTGCAATTGTTAGAGCTTAAGATAGGTTCTTACAGACTCTGGCTGTCTAAATAGGTGTTAGCTTTTCACTTTGAACAACAGACTGTTATTTTTTGTCCATTCTTAATGAGCATGTTTCTAAGATAGAACAGTTCCTGTGCTGTGTGGATTGTTGTACCAAGTATCACTTTTATATTCTATCAACCGCCACCCACCATGTTGGAACTCTTAGAACCTTTTCAAGAATGAATCAGGCTGGAGAGCACTTGCTGCTCTTGCAGAGGACCCAAGTTCATTCCCAGCACATACATGTTGGCTTGCAACCCTCTGTAACTCAGTCCCAGGAGATCTTCTGACCTCCATGGGCACTGCAGGCATGTGTTGCACAGACGCACATGCCAGCAAACACTCATAAACAGAAAATAAAAATAAAGGTTTAAAAACAGCAAAAGGATGGTTTGTTCCCGAACTGCTACGTGGAGCATGAGTCTTAGCTTTTAGGTTTGATCTATCACACAGGCACATGGCCTGGCTTCTGAGCTTCACTGCTCCATAGCCACCTCATCTGATCCCTGGAGCACATGTCACTCGTTCTTACTGTCGCTTTACACCTCTTTTTTTTTTTTTAATGATTCCTTTATTTTTATTTCATGTGCATTCATGTTTTGCCTGCACATATGTCTGTGTGAAGTTGTTGGGTCCCCTGAAACTGGAATTACAGGCAGTTATGAACTGCCATGTGGGTGCTGGGAATTGAACCCAGGTCCTCTGGAAAAGCAGCCAGTGCTCTTAACTGCTGAGCCATCTCTCCAGCCCTGCTTTGCACCTCTTTATATTCCTTGATAATATGCTTAGCAGCAGCCAGATGTCATGTACATGGTAGCTACACATTCAGCAAATTTGTCAGGAGGGAAAGACTACAGAACTCTAAAAATAATGTGCTAGGGCTGGAGATGGCTTAGCGTTTAAGGTCATATACTGCTGTTACAGAGGGCCTGAGTTCAGTTCCTAGCACCCACATTGAGTGGCTCACACAACCTCCTGTGACTCCAGTTCCAGGGGATCCAACACCTTTGACCCCTGCAGGCACCTAACCCCTGTGCACTTAACCTCGCCACCACCACCTCCACCTCCATGTAATCTAAAAGAGTGTGCTGTTTTACTCTGCAGGCCCAGCAGTAGTCCATAGCATTTACTAGCGAGTGCTCTCTCTCTCTCTAGTCTTTCCTGAAGATCAAGTTGGAACATTCGGGTGCAGCTTAATGATAGGGCATTGGCCTACTGTGTCAAGGCCCCAAGTAACCCAGCACCACCAAAAACGGGAAAAGGGACCCAAAAGACTTTAGATACAGTTAGGAGATGGAATTTTGCCTAAAGTTATTATTACTTCCTCCAAGGTGTGCCCTGGCCGTGAAGGCCCTATCTTCTTTGGCGATGAACAACATGGCTTTGTGTTCAGCCACACCTTCTTTATCAAAGACAGCCTGGCCAGAGGCTTCCAACGCTGGTATAGCATCATTGCCATCATGATGGATCGGATCTACCTCATCAACTCCTGGCCCTTCCTACTGGGGAAGATCCGGGGGATCATCAATGAACTCCAGGGCAAGGCCCTCAAGGTGATGCTTGAAGAGGGTCACTGGCTCTGTTGTCATGGATGTTGAGTGCCCAGGCAGCAGTGGGCCTCTTGGCTTGTTTGAGGGCCTCTTGAGGTCTTGGCCTAGTGTCATGATGCAGAATGAGTGTCCCTTCTAACCAGCCTATAGTCCTCCTGATTTTACCTTACCTGCTGTTCTGGCACTCCTTCAGCCTGGTGTCTTTTAACAGTCTCTGGCTTCTTGCCTGGTGTCTTTGCTTCCTGTATTCTTCAGGACCCAAACTATCTTCTAGTCTTGTCTAGAGCCCTACCTAGGGCACACACACACACACACACACACACACACACACACACACACACTGCAAAAGGGCATGCAGTGGGCATGGGCATGCTTTGGTCACAGACCCTTAGATTCAGTGGCCCATTTCTTGTCCATGCTCTGTCCATAGGCAGTAGAGAAGGCTGTTCATCGCTCATCTTCATAGATGGGGCAGCTGCGCTGTGTTAGAATGGGACTGGAGGGCCCAGGAGGCTGGTGAAAGTAGATGGTCATGTGCCCATCACCTACAGTGGTCTGTAGAATAAACCTGCCAGGGGGAGGCCAAGAGGACTTGGAGAATGGTGAATACCCAGCGGGAGCCCAAGGGGCCAAGTAGCATAGGAGAGGGGAGGAGAGGGACTACACTGACTCTTGGTCAGCAGAACCAGTCTGTGAGGTATTGCCGGGCCATTGGCATGTCAAGAGAGCAGAAGGAGAGAATCTAGGGAAACTGGGTAACAGTCACTGGAATGTTAGGTCCTAGCCACCACTGAAGAGCCACACTTCTCGCCCTCTGTGTCCAGGTGTTTGAGGCGGAGCAGTTTGGATGTCCGCAGCGTGCCCAAAGGATGAACACAGCCTTCACACCCTTCCTGCACCAGAGAAACGGCAACGCTGCCCGCTCTCTGACCTCCTTGACCAGTGACGACAACCTGTGGGCGTGTCTGCACACTTCCTTTGCCTGGTAACGAACCCGGGTCTTGGCACTGAGCCATTAGAACGTTTGACTGTGGGGCTGGCCGGCAGGCACCTAGGAGTTGGCTTTGCACTCTGAGGCCTGTTCTCATGTCTGTCTCCCTGCTGGATGGAAACAACATTTAGATGGAACTCACTTTGCATTGACACAAAGAACATTTCTGTACGGTGACCACCAAATCTCTAAAGTTGGCAGCAGGTTTTTGGCTCGGGTCTGGCAGTTTGGGCTGGTGGGGGAGCAGTCAGCTAGCTGGTGTGTGGAGTGAAGGTCTAGTGTACAGGTGTGCTATGAACAGGGAGCTCCTCCTTCCCAAACTGAGTGGCCTAGGGAAATGGAGTGTAACCTGCAGAGCCTCCGGACCTGAGCTTAGTGGGCATGTACTCTGCCCCTTCTAGCATTTGCTTTTGTGTGTGTACCACACTGGCCAGTTGATGGGCATCAGGCTGGTTTGTTCCTTAGCTGTGGGGAATGGTGAAGCATAAACAGGGATATTTAAGGATCTCTGTGGTAGCTTACAGGCCTTCAGGTAATGTCCAGGAGGGGTATGATGGGCTTGTGTTTGGGGGAACTTTCCCACTGACTTCTGAGGTATCTATACTAGTTAACATCAACAGGGCATAAGGTTCATTTCCTTCATCCTCGACAGCATTTGTTTTCCTTGGTTTTCTTTTTTTTTTTTCTTTTTTTTTTGTTATTAGATTTATTTTATGTGTAGGAGTGTTTTGTCTTCATGTATGTATATGTAGTGTACTACATGTGTGCTTGGTGTCTGTGTAGGTTAAATAAAGAAAGAAAAGGAGCCAGGTGATGATGGCACACACCTTTAATCTCAGCACTCAAGAGGTAGAGGCAGGCAGATCTCTGTGAGTTCCAGGATACCCAGAACTGTTTCACAGAGAAACCCTGTCTTGGGAAAAGAAAAGGAAAAGGAAAAGGAGTTGGCTCCTGTGGAACTGCAGTTAGAAATGGCCTTGAGCCACCACGTGGGTGCTGGGAACTGTGTGTGGGTCCCCTGTAAGAGCAACATATGCGCTTAACTGCTGAGCCACCTCTTCAGCCCCTGTCCTTGGCCTTCTTAATGATAGCCATGCTGACTTTATGAAATGGAATCTCAAGGCAGTTTTAATTTGTATTTCCCTGATAGCTAAGAATATTAAATACTTCGTCATAGACTTATTGGCTATTTGTAATTTCTTCCTTTGAGAATTGTCTGGAAGGTTTTTGGTTGTGTCTTTCTATAATGTAGCTGTAAGGACATTACTTCACTCAGTAGAACTAAAGAGCTGTCTAGTGTGCTACCTATGTTTCTTTTGTCTCCAAGGTGACTTCTGAATTGGGATTAAAACCAATAATCCCTCCAAACTTCCCCCAGCCCATTTTTCTTATCCCCTTTAATGGAGGACCAGACTCACATCTTGGACACTGTTTCCTTGGTGGTGGTAGTGGGGTCCTCCAGTATATTTGTATAGGTCATTTTCTGTGACCTGGGGGTTGAACCAAGGGCTTGGTGAGCCTCAGGTTCAGTTTTCCCATTGGCAGGGATACCTCATGGCTGGCATTGTATCCATCTCCAGGCTCCTGAAGGCATGTGGTAGCCGGCTCACTGAAAAGCTGTTGGAGGGTGCACCCACAGAGGACACCCTGGTCCAGATGGAGAAGCTTGCTGGTAAGGCTATTTATCGCTGCTGGGCCATCTATGGTGGCAACAGGGCCCCTGGCTTTGTGACTGCCACAGTGAATGGAGCTGGTACCTGGGCATCTGGATATGAACAAGGCTGAAGGGCTTTTGTGACAACCAGTTCTATGCTCTTGGTGATTTTGTTAGGATTCTGTCTCACATCCCTTGATGGTGCCTTGGTGGCCTATTCCAAGTGGGTTTTGGATTCCTAGGGCTCCCTGCAGGCAGCTCCACTGGGGAATCTCCAGGCAGCTCTCCTCACCAGAGTTCCCTCTATATAGCTCAGTTGGTCTCTTCCCCAGTCATCTTTATTTTTTTTTTTTTATTTTTTTATTTTTTGGCTTCTATAACCTTGGAAAGAAACCTTGTGAATCTTGTTAGTTTCAGGAACTTCCTGAGACTTGTATCTCTTGAGCCTTTCTTCTCCTTCTTAGAGGGGATGTTTCAATTCAGAAGAAGTCACTGTCCAACACCATTGCTATATCCATGCTTAGAATCTCTACGCCTTGGGTTTTGAATCCTGTGTGACTGACTTCCTAGGGTGGTCCCAGTGCACGATTGCAACCCTCAATTCTGGCCCAACTTCCATAGAGATTATTTGAGTTCTGGAGTTCATAATCCTGTCCCAACCTTCTTCCTTCCCTCCTGCACAGCTGAGAGGTGGGAAAGCAATGTTCACTTACAGTATATGGTATGCAGTTTGTTACTGATGATGCTGCCACTTACACCCCGTTGTAAGTGGATGGAGCTCTTTCCAGGTCGTCACTAGTTGAGCACTCAGTGTGTACACGCTTGTGCTCTGACGAGTACTGAGGAGCGAGGTCTCAAGAGCAAGGCACGCTCAGAGACGACAGACCTTGGAGTTGCCTTCCTATCCCTATGGAGCAGTCAGTACTAAAACTGTTTCAGGATGACTCACAAAGACGAAGGTTCTGCAGGCGGTCAGTCATGTCCTGGTGGGATTTGTGTACTGGAAGAAGAGTGAGATGTGCAGGCAGACAGGGATGGCAGCCACATTTAAACTGAATTGAGTCGTGAAGGATCTGGGTGTGTGTGCACAGGCTTGCTTTTGAGTCAGATAGAACTACTTCCCATCCTGGCTCTGTACTTACGGGCACCCTGCTCTCTGGGTCTCATTGTGTCATGCAACAGAGATGTTATTGTGAAGGTCCACCATGGGGACTAATGGAAGTAAAACGTTTGTGTCTTGTCTGGGTGTGGGGAGATGGGTGACATGTGGGGTGCAAGGACTGGCCCCTGGCAGAGCAAGCCTGATAAACACATGCTGTCTGCGCTGCATCGTCAAGCCTTCCAGCAGTAGAGAGTAGCCAGCATCTTGCAGGAAGAGCCTCTAAGATGTCTCTTTGCCCAAGCCTTCCTCCCTGTGCCCGCAAATGCTCAGTCAGCCACACATAGTCACCAGCCTCTCTAGGATACAACAGGAATGGTGTTGTAGCCATAGGTGCCCAGAGGCAGAATTGGCCCCAGAACCGGGCTGTAGCATCTAAGGGAAAGCATACACCATATCTGTTTGTCTGTCCTGTAGACTTAGAGGAAGAGTCAGAAAGTTGGGACAATTCTGAGGCCGAAGAGGAGGAGAAAGCTGCTGCTGTGCCAGAGGGTGCGGAAGGGCGGGAGCTGACCAGTTGCCCAGCAGAGTCGTCCTTTCTCTCGGCCTGTGGGAGCTGGCAGCCACCAAAACCTTCTGTCTTCAAGTCCCTCCGACACATGAGACAGGTAAGCAGAGTAGGGAGAGTGGGGGGTGTTGTGTGATATTTTACTCTTTTGGCTGTTTAGTCTTTTGACTTTTGGGAGAGCCTGCCACCCAGCTCCCAAATAAATCACAGGTGGAGGCTTATTCTTAATTATGAATGCCTGGGCTTAGCTTGGCTTGTTTCTTGCTAGCTTTTCTTAATGTAAATGACCCCATCTAGCTTTGGCCTCTGGGCTTTTATCTCTCTCTATTCCAGTATTCCTTTTCTTTCCTTCTTACTCTGTGTCTGGCCATGTAGCTGGGTGGTTGGTCCCAGACGTCCTCCTCCTTCCTCTCTCATTCCCATATTCCTCCCCATGTTTATTCTGTCTGCCTGGCATTCCTGTATAATTCTCTCTCCTGCCTCGCTATTGGCCACTCAGCTCTGTATTAGGCCATCAGGTGTTCTAGACAGGCACAATGACGCATAAACAAAAGTAGCACACCTTAAAATAATATTCTCCAACTGACACGAGCTCAGGCCACTGCAGGATACCTGTCCACTGGGTCAGAGCTTCTTCCACATCCACGGGCAGGGGTGACACAGGGACTTCTCAGTGGGTGGATGGCTGAGGGTACAGTGGATATCAGGCCATCTTAGCTGCAGCAGCAGTGCTCTTTTAGTGACAGAATGGGCAGCTGGTGTGTGTGTGTGTGTGTGTGTGTGTGTGTGTCTGTGTCTGTGTGTGTGTCTGTGTGTGTGTCTGTGTGTGTGTCTGTGTGTGTGTCTGTGTGTGTGTGTGTGTGTCTGTGTCTGTCTCTGTGTGTGTGTCTGTGTGTGTGTGTGCGTGTCTGTGTGTGTGTCTGTGTCTGTCTCTGTGTGTGTGTCTGTGTGTGTGTGTGTGTGTCTGTGTGTGTGTGTGTGCGCGGCGCGCGCGCGCGCGTGCATTCACATGCATCTGTTCATGTGTGCACATGTGTATATCGAGGCCAGAGTGTCATTCTTCTGGGTGCTTTTGACATTGTTTTTGAGACAGTGTCCCTAAATAGCCTGATACTTACCAAGCACACTAACTGGCTGGCTTGTGCCCTCCAGGGATCTCCTGTGCCTACCCAGCTGTAGGATGACAAGCATGTGCCACTATGCCTTGCCTGCCTTTTTGAGTTCTGGGGTGCAAATCAAGTCATCATACTTTGCACTGAAGCTAAGCTGTTTCCAGCCTGGCGTCTGTTGTCTGTTAGGGTTCCTGTGGTCCTACAGTCTTGTCAGTCTGGAACCTTCTGAAGGTGATGAATAGCACCATCGTCTGTTTGTATGCAGGCTTACTTTAAAGAAATGGTCATTCCTAGAATAAATCAAGCATAACCTACATGCCAACCTTGGTTGTTATAGAGTGTCTAGACAGTGGAATATTTCTTAGCATGAAAAAGCAAGCAGGCAACATGAAGTGGGATGTCCATACATATGCCAGAGATGAAAGTCGTTTGATGAGATTGAACGAGGTTTGTTGGGTCAGAGGAAAGGAGAGGATTGTTCTAGGTGAAGGCAGATTGTCCCCTTTTGTTACAATAAATCTTTCCGCCAAAAGCTGCCTGAGCCCCACCGCCACGTGTGAGCTTTACGCCAGCTGCCCGCCCGAATTAGGGCCCAATCCATGAATACACAGAAACTTGTATGAGGTACAATGCTGCTTGGCCAATGACTAGGATTCCTCATCTGTTAGCTCAGTCTTAATTATCATAAATCTATATATTTTATAAGACTTATCGGACGCCTTATTGGTGTCCCTCCTTGCCGGTGGATCACATCTTGCCGGTGGATCACATCATGCCGCTGGAGCAGGAGCAGGAGTGGAGGGGAAAAGAGGGCCCTTCCTGTTTCTCCTTCGCTTAAATATGAGTCTCCTTGCTATGTCACTTCCTGCCTGGATCAGCACTTCTCTACTACGTTTCCCAGAATCCTCTTTGACTCCTAGTCCTGTCTAACTTCCTATCTCGTTGGCCAAACAGTATTTTATTTAACAATCAATAAGATAAACAAACACAGTACATTCCCCATCACCCTTTTTATACTGTTTTTTATTTTTTTGAGACAGGGTCTCATGTATCCTAGGTTGGCTTTGAACTCACTGTAGCTGAGAATGGTCTTGCATTTCTGGGCCTGCTTGCCATGTTCTAGGATCATAGGCATGTGCAACCATACCAGGTTTACTTTTGTACTAGATTTCTCTTTATTTTTTAATTGATAATTTTGGTGTTTTATTTACTATTATTGTTATGTGAAGGGGTACATATGCCATGGTGTAAATGTGGAGGTCAGAGGCCAATTTTGGAGTCATGTCTCCTTCCTACTCTATGTGGGTTCTGTCTGGACATGAATCTTGGGCACCAGGCTTACATGGCAAGGGCTTCTCTCTACCCAGTGAGCCCTCTCTCTCACCCTCTTTATTTTTTCTCAGTGAGCGTGAATTTTACCAGCCAAGCATTACTTCCATTTTGGAGAGTGGAGAGGCTAGTGAGATGACCCACTGGATAAAGGACCCTGCTGACAACCATAAAGTCCTGAGTTCAATCCCCAGGCAAATTGAACCCTGGGGTTTCTGCTTGGGGACATTGTTCTCCGGTGCTGAGCTGGGTTGGCTTCGATAATGAGGTTACCATAGCAGGGACTGTGATTTCTGATGCAGGTATGAGTTCTTGACAGCACTGGGTATTGTAGCCTCTGTTTTGGTCTGAAGAAACAACAGGCTACCTCCTGTCAATGCTGCAGGAGGTACAGACAGGTAGGAAGGAGAGAGGCTGTTTCAGATTAAAGAGTAAAGATACCACAAACGGGCTGGAGAGATAGCTCAGAGGTTAAGAGCACTGACTGCTCTTCCAGAGGTCCTGAGTTCAATTCCCAGCAACCACATGGTGGCTCACAACTATCTATAATGAGATCTGTTGCCCCCTTCCAGCTTGCAGGCACACATGCAGGCAGAACATTGTATACATAATAAATAAAATCTTTAAAAAAAAAAAAAAGATACCACAAACAGAAAAGCAGGCCTGATGCGGTGATGGCCTCAGTGTCTGAAGAACTGTAACTATAAAGAAAGCTGTTGTTGCCGGATGGTGGTGGCACACATCTTTAATCCCAGCGCTTGGGAGGCAGAGGCAAGCAGATCTCGAGTTCGAGGCCAGCCTGGTCTACAAAGCGATTTCCAGAATAGCCAGTACTGTTACACAGAGAAACCCGGTCTCAAAAAACCAAAAGAAAAAAAGAAGGCGGCGGCTGTGGTCAGGCAGCTGGCATGGGAGAGTACCAGGATGTGGGCGCCTCCTGGTGGTGGAGGCAGAGCCCCTCATTCTTCCCGATACAGGTGTCATGAGGCAGATGTTCACTTCCAAACACTCCAGCAAGATAGTGTGTCTAGAGAGGGTGATGGTTGTAAAGCGTCATTGTCATTTGCTTCATATCTCTCAAAGTAGAGTTGCAGAGGGATGTTAAGAATGCAATACCTTCTCCTGTCCCATCAGCCTTGGACAGGCTACCAGTATCCCTAAGAAGAGAAGTAACTTTCCCTTTGCCGACAGTAACCTTCTTTACTGTAAGGAGATCCTAGTCTCCGAGCTTATGGGGCCAGATTGGCTCCTATAAAATGCATGAAGAGCTGTGTATTATATTTCAGGTCTTGGGGGCCTCTTCTTTTCGTATGTTGGCCTGGCACGTCCTCATGGGAAATCAGGTGATCTGGAAAAGCAGAGACGTGAACCTCGTCCATTCTGCATTTGAAGTCCTCCGGGTAAGAGCCTTTCCCTATGTGCTAATTTTGCCTTGGGGAGGACTATTAGAGGTACCACTGTAGACTATTAGGGGTACCAGTGCAAACTATTAGGGGTACCAGTGTATACTCTTAGGGGTACCACTGTGGACTATTAAGGGGTACCATTGCGGAGCCTCCAAAGTGTGTTTTCTTTGCCTGGTGAAAATGGCGGGCATTGACCCTTCTGTGGAAGGAATCTGTGTTGTCACTATTGACAGCTACACTGTTTTCTCCTTCCTCAATCTGAAATCCTTCTGAGAAGTCATCTGGACAAGCACTGGCACTTGCTGATGCTGCCCAGCTGTTCTCAGGTTGGGGTGGTGGTGTAGGAACAACTCACAGCATGTCTGCTGGCTGCCAAAGCCCACCAGTGCCTCTCTGGGCAGCGAGCATCTGAGCAGGCAAGGATGAGGGGAAGAGGCAGCACATGGTGGCAGTGGGGCCACTCTGTGGGCGAGCACAGGTGGGCAGAGAGAGCAGGGACACACTAAGGAGGGAGACTGTGGACCAGATGCAGAGGGTGCTCTTGTGGTGGATTCTGAGCCACCCTGTTCTCCACAGACCATGCTGCCTGTAGGCTGTGTCCGAATCATCCCTTACAGCAGCCAGTATGAGGAGGCCTATCGCTGCAACTTCCTAGGGCTCAGCCCTCCCGTGCCTATCCCTGCTCATGTGCTGGCCTCAGGTAAGTACTGTCTTTGAGACATGTAGTGCTCTCAAAGGCACCTGGATCCAGTCACTGATTTTAGAGCAAGGCAGTGCTCTCTGCAGCCCCAGATAGGACCTACTGGGGGTGTCCTGAGCCCCTGGAGCAATGCCTTCTGTTCGAATTAGGTCTGGTCTGCAGAAGTGTTTGCCTGTGAAATTCCTATACCAATAATTGGGTGTCTGTGTGGCCACTGAATCTTCAAGGTTGTTTCCATCTGCAGGATGGAATAATAGTGGAACCATTCACAAAGGGTCGCTTAGAATGAATTTACGTAGGTGATTTCTGACCATTGTAATATAAGAGTTATTTCCAGTTTGGCTGAGGCAAAAACTAGCCTTTAATGAATAAACAGCGAGAGGTATTAAGCACCAAACTTCACTCAGGGGAAGCCTGTCCCTGACACTGTATACTGAGAGGGGCGGGGCTTTGTTGTGGGTTCAAGCAACATATCACAAGATAGTGTGCATTTTGCTGCTACAGAATTTGCAGTTGTTGTGGAGGTTCACACAGCCACACGCTCAAACCTCCATCCGGCAGGATGTGAGGACGACCTGTCCCTCAGCAAGTACGAGTTTGTGGTGACCAGTGGGAGCCCTGTGGCTGCAGACAGAGGTGGGTGCTGCTGTTGGTGTCACCGTTCATCAGGGCAAGGAGGGGCACCAAGGCCTCTTCCTCATCCAGTGTTTATACCTGCAGTTGGGCCCACTATCCTAAATAAGATTGAAGCAGCTCTGACCAACCAGAACCTGTCAGTGGATGTAGTGGACCAGTGTCTCATCTGTCTCAAGGAAGAGTGGATGAAGTAAGTCTTGCCGTGACAGCTTCCTCAGCTTTTTTTGGGGGGGAGTGCTCTCCATGGCGGTGAGCTCACGTGGAAAAGCAGACAGTGTTTGTTAAAAAGAGGTCAGGCTGTGGCCCTTAGGAGCCTGTGAAAGTGGAGTTAAGAGCGGGGTTCAGACACCAGACCTGCTACTTAGGAGCTCGGGAAATGATCCTGGGCCCTGGGAGGTGGTGATAGCTGTTGAGATTTAATGCTGAGCATGTGAAAGAGGTTCTGACCAAAGCGCTTTCTTTATTCCTTAACTCACTTTTGGTTTTGGAGGGGCGAAGGATACTAGGCATCAGACGTAGGTACACCTGCAGTAGGGTGCAGCCGCACAGCTGTTCCTACTGCTTTATAAAAGAAAGTTATTTGTTTCTTTGAGTCTTAGTAATATTCTATCAAATTAACTGAGCTAGTTGAACATTTTCCTGGTTTCAAATAATGCTGTGACACCCAGGAGCAGTTATTTCTTCATAAATTCTTTTCTTTTCTTTTTTTTTTTTTTTGAAGATTTATTTTATGCATATGGGTATTTTGCGTGCATGGAACCATGTGCATGCCTGGCACTGTTAATCCCCTGGAATTGGAGTTTTAGGCAGTTGTGAGCTGCCGTGTGGGTGCTGGGAACTGAACCCTCGTCCTCTAGAGGAACAGCCAGTGAGTGCTCTTAACTACTGAGCCATCTCTCCAGCCCCCCGCCCTCTTTTTTGAGGATTTTTTTTCCTTGTCTTACCCAAGATGGCCTTAAACTTCCTGAGTTCAAGGAATCCTCCTGCGTCAGCCTGCTGAGTAGCTGAGACTACAATAAACCTTTCTCTTGTTGCCATTGTAATGGCCTGGCCTTCCTTGGGGTGAGGCCCTCAGCATGGCATACTTCAGTCTTGTGCCCTTCCTGTGAGTGGAGAAACTCCAGCGGGGCCTGCAGAGCTCTTACTGGTCTAGAAGTTGGGCCCATGAGTGAAGCTTGGTGCTTGGGCTGTGGGTCTAAGTACTTGTCTTTTTGTTTTTTGTAGCAAAGTGAAAGTCCTCTTTAAATTCACCAAGGTGGATAGTCGCCCCAAGGAGGACACACAGAAGCTCCTGAGTGTCCTGGGCGCATCAGAGGAAGACAACGTCAAGCTGCTTAAGTTCTGGATGACAGGCCTGAGCAAGACCTACAAGTCACACCTTATGTCCACAGTCCGAAGCCCCACCGCCTCAGAGTCACGTAACTGACACTGAGAATACCTGGAAGGTGGTATGCATCCCAGATCTGTGGGAGAAACTGCCATTGGGTTTATGACTGCTGCGGTGAAGCCCTGTTTGAGGAGTGAAGACTTCTGGGCCAGGCTCTGTCCTTTTTATGAGGCTCTGTGTCATCCTGTAGCTATTGAAATGTAGGGGAGACTGGAACAGTGGTCCCTCTGCATCATTCTGCCCCATCAGGGACTGTCAAGACATGCTTTGTGGCCTCTTGAGGACAAAGACTCAGAACTGACTGGAGTCATATCAGCCTGATTCTTGAGGTCTCAAATCTTCCCACTATGGAAGCCAGTAAGCATCCTGGATGCTTTTTTTGTGTTTGCTGGGTTGTTGAATTCTCAGGTCATGAGCCCAGCCATGGCCCCTGGTCAGCTTGCCAGCTTGTGGATACATCGAAAGAAATCATGACTGCTTTTTCTTTTTTTCTTTTTTTAATTTTATTTTTTGAGTCAGGGTCTTATTCTGTAACCTGGTTTAGAACTCACTGTGTGACCTCTGCTAGTTCCAGACTTGTAGCAGTGGTAGGATTACAGAAGGGAGCCACCATGACTTTGTTGCTTTCCTCAGTGTTACTGCTGCAGCATTAACCAGTGATTGCAGAGTATGACGGTCTTAAGACAGATTGTCTCTCACCATTGCAGTTTTAATAAGGATGCAGTTTGGAAGGGTTTCCTGAAAGGTTTCCCAGTTTGTTTTTATAATATTTTCAGTGTTTGTTTATATTTAACATAAGCTTATGTGTCTTGGTCTCTGTACAATTGCAAGAACATTGAAACATAATAAATCTGTATTTTTTTAAACTACTGACTACATGGTTTTTATGTTTGATGCTACTAATCAACTTGGTTCCATCAATGAGATGTAATTGTATGTACCATGTGCCACTTTGTACCAGTGGGGCTGAGGAAAGCATCGTAGGGCATACCTACAGATACAGATGGATTCACACATTGAACAATAGTATCTTTCATGGCTTGTGTTGTTTATGTGGTCCATTGTTGACTGGGCTGACCATGTAATCCCAACACTTAGGGAACTGAGGCTAGAGGATTGCTACAAGTCTGAGGCCCACATAGGCCATCCAGTAAGTTCTAAGCCAGGCTAGGCTACAGAGTAAGACCCATTCATCTAGCATTGCCCTACTTCAGAAAACAGCTCCACCCCTGTAGAAGGTCAGAGGAGGGCCAAAGAAGCACCTGTGTGAGAGTATAGTCTTAGAACAGAGAGGCACCCTAGAGCCAGCTCATGATGCTGGCCTGGGTAGATGAAAGCAAATGATGTCTGTTATCTTTGGATATGAGGTCTTGCTTTTCCAGCATGGAACATTCCCTGAAGTGCTGTCTTATGTTCAAACAAAGCTATTTTCAATTGTCTGCCGGGCCAGCTGCTGAGCCTCTTAATAGGTAGGAGCTCAACCTGAGGAAGCTCTGCATTCCCATCAGAGAGTAAAACTTGCTGCATCAATAGGGACAAAGGATGGGATGCTGTGTGTGCTTCTGGACCACCCCCAAAAAAGTATCATTCCTTTTTTGTTTGTTTGGTGTTGTTTTTTGGTTTTTGGGTTTTTTTTTTTTTGTTTTTTTTTGGGTTTTTTTTTTGTTTTTTTTGAGACGGTTTCTCTGTGTAGCTTTGGAGCCTCTCCTGGCACTTGCTCTGTAGACCAGGCTGGCCTCGAACTCACGGAGATCCACCTGCCTCTGCCTCCCAAGTATTGGGATCAAAGGCGTGCGCCACCACTGCCCGGCAACAATGTCATTCTTAAAGGTTGACTCAACCATCAGAAAATGCATGTGCTGGCTGGTTTTTTGTCAATTTGACACAAGCTAGAGCTACGGAAAAGGAGGGAGACTCAATTGAGAAATGCCTCCAAGCCAGGCAGTGGTGGCACACGCCTTTGATCCCATCACTTGGGAGGCAGAGGCAGGCAGATCTCTGTGAGTTCAAGACCAGCCTGGTCTACAGAGCGAGTTCCAGGACAGCCTCCAAAGCCACAGAGAAACCCTGTATCAAGAAACCAAAAAAAAAAAAAAAAGATTTGGCTGTAGACAAACCTGTAAGGTATTTTCTTAATGATTGATGGAGGAGGGCTCAGCTCATTATAGATGGAGCAGGTGGTCCTGGGTTCTATAAGAAAGAAGGCTGAGCAAGCTACCTGGAACAAGCCAGTAGGCAGTACTTCATGGCCTTGCTCCAGCTCCTGACTTAAGGTTCCTGTCCTGTTTTGAGTTCCCATGATGAACAGTGATGTGGAAGGTAAGCTGAATAAACCCTTTTCTCCCTAAGTTGCTTTCTTTGGTCGTGGTGCTTTATCACAGTAATAGAAGCCCTAACTAAGGCCGGACATGGTGGTACATACCTTTAATCCCAGCACAGAGACAGAGACAGACAGCCGGATAAGCGTGCCACTATAACCTTTAACTATTGCTTAAAGAGAAACAGTCTTTATCAGAAATATTCCATTGGCTCCTATAAAATGCATGAAGAGCTGTGTATTGTATACGGCCTTAACCATCTTGGGGTGGTCTTTTTTTCCCCCAAAGACAGGGTTTCTCTGTGTATCAGTCCTAGCTGTCCTGGAATTTGCTTTGTAGTCCAGGTTGGCCTTAAACTCATAGAGATCCTCCTGCCTCTGCCTCCCAAGTGCTGGGATTAAAAGGTATGTGCCACCATCACACGGCTGGGGTGGACTTTTAATCTCTGCCCCCAAAGAGCATTTTCATGAAGCTGAGCAAGTTTTACAGAAGTCAAACTTTGAAGGTTCCTAGTGTAGTGTACGTGTTTTATTTTTAGTAGACAGAATGTGCCGTGCAAGTGTTGATGGTGGTCACCTCTTAAGAGAGAAGAGCAGATGTCAGCTGTTAGGTCTCAAAACTGAGGACAAATGGCTGAGGTGCCTATTTAATATATCAAGGCAGCGGCTGGCCACTATGTTCTCCCAGCATCCCTCAGTCCCTACCTGACACAGGGTCCTCCTGGCTGGCATATCCGGCCCCCTCCCCTCAACCTCTCCAGCCCCCCGGGCTTCATTGCTCTTCCCTAGCTACTCTTCCCTATATAAGTCAGCCATTTTGCCTATGGCAGTCCTTTTGGCCTCTTTCCCTCTTGAACTCTGCTCCCGTGTCACCGCTTCCCCTCCCCCTTCTCACAAGGCCTGGTTCAGTTAGCCGATCATGTTCACTCTGGATTCTCCCAGGTGTCTCTGCTCTCCCTTATATCTATAGTAAAAACCTCAACCCCTTAAGAAAAGCCATGCCCCCTCCTTTTATTTATTTATTTTTTTCATTCATCAACTTCTGGAGAATGGATGGGACAGGTAGGTGCATAGAAGACAAAGTCAACAGCCCACTTCGCTTCTGTGTTTCAGATGAAAGACCGAGTTCCTTACTCTATTATTCCTATGTAACCTATTATTTCCTATTTGTTAGTAAATTCATTCAAGGCCTAGTATTTTTTGGTTTGTTTTTTGTTTTTTGAGACAGGGTTTCTCTGTGGCTTTGGAGGCTGTCCTGGAACTAGCTCTTGTAGACCAGGCTGGTCTCGAACTCACAGAGATCCGCCTGCTTCTGCCTCCCGAGTGCTGGGACTAAAGCCATGAGCCACCGTCGCCCAGCCAAGGTCTAGTTTTTTTTTTTATTTTAAAAAAATCCTTTTTTCTCCTCATCCTCTTTTGAGCATCAAATCTCCTGGGACCGGAGTTACTGACAGCTGCCGTGTGGGTGCTGGGAATCGATCCCAGGTCCTTTGGAAGAACAGCCAGTACTCTTAACTGCTGAGCCATCCCTCTAGCCCCAAACAGCAGAACATTTTAAGACAGGATGTTAGAAGGGAGTCTATAGTGAAACGTAATGAATGCGGATCGCAATGGAGTCAGAGCAAGTTTGATGAGCAGATGTTTATTAGGAAAGTACTCAAGCGACAGATTCAGTCTTGTACAACCAGGCAGGTCAGGAAACAGAGAGCCGTATGCATTCGACCCTCATATTTAAAGTCTTGCTACAGCACTCTGACCATGCCCAAGTGCTTGTGGTCTGCATTACCTGTGCCAACCTCCAAATGGGCGTGGTCAGCATTTCCCCCACAATGCCCCTTTTAGTCTAAAAGAGGATTAAAACTTAACAGTGTAAAGTATCTATCATTAACAATCATAAGGGAGAACTATAAGAAGTTATAATATTCTACTAATGTCACATCTTAACTGTAACTATTCCAACTAAACCTTAAAATCATCTGAAACAGATGTCCAAGCTTGAACACCTCCTTCCAAACCCAACCTTAAACAATAGGAATCTATCCCTAACTAGGTGGCAACAGTGGGGAAAGGGACATAGTATTCTCCATGCTACGTTCTGCTGAACTGGAACGATGATGGCCTCGTAAAAAATGTTAGTGTAGTGAAAGTCCTGCATGGGTTAAATCCAGTCTGTGTCTGGTGGGAGATGCTTGATTGAAGGTTCAGGTTGAAGTCCTTATCTTGATTGAAGTTCTTGTGTTGATTGAAGTCGGTACCTAAAGTTCTGGCCGGAGTGTCAGTTGAAACAAAGCCGGAGTGTCAGTTGAAACAAAGCAGGAGTGTCAGTTGAAACAAAGCAGGAGTGTCAGTTGAAACAAAGCAAGTTGGATCCAGTGTACTCGAGGTGTGGTCCATTTTCTTTTTGGAGCATCCAGGGATTGCTGTCAGGCAGGTCTTTATTGGCTGTGTGGGACTCAAACATAAATGTTAGCAGAGAAATGTTTGCTTGTATATGTATGCATACGGGAAAGGCAAAAATAGAAAAATAACAATTGAGGGAATGTATACTTTGAGAGAAAGAGCCAAGCAAAGACAAATGACAGTCCCCGATTTTTCTCCTATTCTGTATTACATCAATTGGCTTCTTGATAAAATACAGAAACTCTGAAGTTTATTTTAATAATGTGCTTGGATTTAGAGGAGGAAAGCCAGATCCAACTCTAAAGCCAGCATTGGTTTAATTGAATAGGGACTAGGAAGTAAAGCAAAATAAATGTAGATTTATTTTTTGAGTTTTGTTTGGTGTTATAGCTACCTCCTCTTCTTTAAGTATCTACCCATGCAATGTCCTTTGACTTCTGAAGATGAGTTGTCCTGTGAAGATAAAAGCAAAACACTTCCCTTTCCTTTGGGAGGTTTCTATACAGTTTATGAGATAAACCTTGGTAGATTACCTGTCATTCTTCCTCTTCAAGAGGTTTTTCTTTTTCAACTCAAATCTTGATTAACTTTGATGGTATCCAAAGTTTTTCTTCTCCTGTAGGAACAAAGGGGAAACCCCTTCACCAATGTAGCACATGTCCTGGTTTCCATACAGAGGCCAGTACATTTTTTGGGTTTTTTTGTTTGTTTGTTTTTCCAGACAGGGTTTCTCTGTGGCTTTGGAGACTGTTCTGGAACTAGCTCTTGTAGACCAGGCTGGTCTCGAACTCACAGATCCGCCTGCCTCTGCCTCCCGAGTGCTGGGATTAAAGGCGTGTGCCACCACCGCCCGGCTATTTTTGAAGTATACCAGCTGATTCAGTGCAGCAGTTTTTTCTGTAGTCCAGTGTCGTTCTGCAGCTCTTTCTCCTTTCTCATTAGCATTAAGAAAGTTTAGTGTTAATAACACATTATGTAACCTATGTTTGGGAGGTGGGGTTGTTCCCTCAGCCTGTTTGTGGAGCATTTCTTTTAGTGTTCTGTTAAATCTCTCTACCACTGCTTGTCCTGTAGGATTGTGTGGTATACTGGTTATGTGTTGTATGTTATATTTAAAAAACTGTTCTAATTTAGTGGAGACATATGCTGGAGCATTGTCAGTTTTTATTTGTGCAGGTATATCCATAACAGCCATCACCTCTAACAGATGTGTTATAACAGAATTGGCCTTTTCACAGCTAAGAGCAGTAGCCCATTGAAACCCTGAAAATGTATCTATAGTATGATGCATATATTTCAAATTTCCATATTCTGCAAAGTGAAAGACATCCATCTGCCAAACCTCACTTCTCCAAATGCCCTTAAGATTACAGCCTGCTAGCAATGGAGCTTGATTATAAAAGGAACAGGTAGGACAGTTTCTTACTATCTCCTTGACTGGTTGCCAAGTGATGGAGAAGTCCTTTTTCAAACCTTTGCTATTTGCATGATTTTTCTTGGGAAATTCTGAGGCTTCTAGCATGCTTCTTATTAATAAACAATCAATCTCATCATTGCCTTGTGCTAGTGGGCCTGGCAGACCTGTATGGGGTCTGATATGTGTAATATACATAATTCTGTTTCTGATTGTTTCCTAAACAGTGAAGTTAATTCTGTATAATCAGGAACGAATTCTGCAGTCTTAATGTGTAAGACAACTCTCTCTGCATATTGAGAATCAGTAACTATATTAAGAGGCTCTAAAATCCATAAGTACCGTAAGAATTGCATATAATTCTGCCTCTGTACAGATGTATACCGACTTTGAACTACTTTACTTACCTCTCCCAATTTATAACCTGCCTTACCTGATTTGTTGGCATCAGTGTAGAAGGTAAGAATTCCAAAAATAGGAGTTTGTCTTACAATATGTGGAAGGATCCATCCAGATTGTCTTTTTTATGAATTTAATTGTGTCAGTTTTGGGATAATTGTTGCTAATTGTTCCCAAAAAGTCAGTAAGTGCTATCTGCCAGTATTCATTTTCCTTCCATAAGGAGGCAATTTCCTCATTAAAAGTACTATAATTTCTGCATGATCTTTTCCAGTCAGTTGACAAAGTCTCAATTTGCCCTTTAGAAGCAAATCAAATATTTTCTATGTCCATCTTTAGCTTTTTATTCTGTTTATGTGGCAGAAATATCCATTTCAATGTAATATCTTCCCTCTGCATCAGAATCCCTGAAGGGCATTCTCTGGATGGTAAGATAACCAGAATACAGTCTAAATTTGGGTTCACACAGACTACATGTGCATCCAGTATTCTGCTTTCTACAAGCAAACATTTATAAACAATATTTGGGAATTTGGGCGCCGTTCATTCCAAACTGCTTCCTGCAAGTTGGGGGCGATGTCCATACCATGGGGATCATGATAAAACACACCACCTGGCTAACTGGTTTTTAATGATTGCTTCAGGGATTGTAGTGTGTACACTTAGGTTAAGTCAGATTAATGTTTACTGTTAGGCTTTGGGTGCCGTTTGAACTTGTCTCCCAATGGGTCATATGCTGAGAACTTCATCTGTGGGATGGGAGAGGATGGACATAGGGTAGCACTAATTGGACTCAGGGGTTTATTAATAACAAAAAAGGAAGCCGTGAAGTTGGGAGGGTGATGGGGTCAGAGGGCATTAGGAAAGAGGTGGCAATTGTAGATGGGTATGATCAAAATACTTTGTATAAATGTATGAAATTTTAAACGAATGAATAGCCAGGCATAGTGGCACACAACTTTAATCACAGCTCTCAGAAAGCAGAGGCAAATGTGTTGCAAGATATTTGATTACACTGTGTAAAGATATGTTACTGTGATTGGGTTAATAAAAAGCTAATCAATAGCTAAGCAGGAGGTATAGGTGAGACTTCCGGACAGAGAGAGCTCTGGAAAGAAAGAAGAGGCGCCCACCAGCCAGACACAGAAGCAGGACATGCAGGAGAGGTAAAAGCCACGAGTCACAGGGCAGCATGTAGATTAATAGAAATGGGTTAATTTAAGTTATAAGAACTAATTAGAAGCTTAAGCCTAAGCTAAGGTCAAGCTTTCATAATCAATAAGAAGTTTCTGTATCATTCTTTGCAAGCTGGCAGCCCAAAGAAAAATTTGCCTACACAGGTGGACCTCTATGAGCTCAAGGCCAGCCTGGTCTACACAGTGAATTCCAGCCAGCCAGGGGCTACATAGAGAGGGCATACATATAGGCAAATACTCAGATTTTTTTTATTTAAATGTCCAACAACTTTTTTAAAAAAGTAAAAACTAAAGACTACATTATAGTGGGAAATTACCAATATGGAGTCAGGTAGAAATATAAGGGTATTTAATAGGGAAAAGCCTTACTTACAGAGCGACCTAGCCAGCCGGTGGGTCAGCAGCCTGTACAGCAAGTACCAAAGAGAAACCGAAACCGCAAACGCAGTCACCCTACGTCACTCTGACCACGCCCTCACAAGTCTGGTTAGGCACAATTGTAGCCAGCCCCTAAGAAGGCATGGCTACAGCTTCCCCTACAATTCCCCTTTTAGTCTAAAAGAGGATTAAAACTTAACAGTATATACAACAATCTGCTTATGTCACATCCTAACTATCTATTTTAACTAAACCCTAAAGTCATCTGAAAGAGGTGTCCAAGCCTGAACACCTCCTTCCAATCCCAACCATAAACAATAGGAAGCTATTCCTAACTAGGTATATACACTATCCTAAGTGACAACAATGGGGAAAGGGGGCGTAGCATTCTCCAAGTTACTTCCTGCTGAAATGGGACTATGATAGTCATGTGGGGTCCTGTAGGAAGAAAATGTTAGTATCCAGTCTATGTTAGATGGGATTCACTTGATTGAAGATCTCGCTTGAAATCCTCAACTTGATTGAAGTCAGTACTCGAACCTCTGGCCGGAGTGTCAGTTGAAATGGAGCAAGTTGGATCCAGTGCAGTCGAGGAGGTGTGGCCCATTTTCTTTCCAGGGTGTCCAGGGATTGCTGTCAGGCAGGTCTTCATTGGCTGTGTGGGACTCAAACATAAAGAGTTAGCAGAGAAATGTTTGCTTGTGTATGTACACATGCTGGGGAATCCAACCATGAGAGCATAACAATTATGAGAGGGTGTACACCTTGAGAGAAAGATCCAAGAAGAGACAAAGACAGTCCCCAAATTCTTCTTTTATTCTGTATTACATCAATTGGCTTCTTGATACAATACAGAAACACTAAAGCTTAGTTAAATAATGTGCTTGGATTTTAGAGGAGGAAAGCCAAATCCACCTCTAAATCCAGCATTGGTTTAATTGAATAGGGACTAGGAAATATAGAGAAATGGAGTTTGAGAGACAGCTGTAAAGTTCACCATATGGCACATTCCTTTTGTTTGATGGTTATAGTTACCTTTTCTTCTTAAGTATCTACCCATGCAGTGTCCTTTGCCTTCTGGAGATGAGTTTTCCTGTGAAGATAAAAGCAAAACACTTCCCTTTCCTTTGGGAGGTTTCTATTTAGTTTATGAGATATACCTTAGTAGAATACCTGTCATTTGTCCTCGTTGAGAGGTTTTCAACTCGGATCTTGATCAACTTTGAAGGTATCCAAAGTTGTTCTTCTCCTGTGGAAACCAATGCAAAACCCCTACCCCAACGTAACACATGTCCTGGTTTCCATACAGAGGTTAGTACATCTTTGAAGTATACCGGCTAGTTGAGTTCAGCAGTTTTTTCCGTAGTCCAGTGTCTTTCTGTAGCAGTTTGTCCTTTTTCACTGGCATTAAGAAAGTTTAGTGTTAATAAAGCATTATGTAACCTATGTTTGGGGGGGTTTAGTCTTCCAAGCTTGTTTGTTGAGCATCTCCTTAAGTGTTCGATTAGATCTCTCAACCACTGCTTGTCCTGTAGGATTGTGTATACCGGTATACCGGTAACATGCTTTATGTTATAATATTTGAAAAATTGTTCCAATTTTGTAGAGACATATGCTGGAGCATTGTCAGTTTTTATTTGTGCAGGTATACCCATAACTGCCATCACCTCTAGCAGTGTGTAATAACAGAATCAGCTTTTTCAGAGTTAAGAGCAGTAGCCCATTGGAACCCTGAGAATGTGTCTATAGTATGATGCTCATATTTCAAATTTCCAAATTCTGCAAAGTGAAAGACATCCATCTGCCAAACCTCATTTCTCTGAATGCCCTTAGGATTACAACCTGCTGGCAATGGAGTTTGACTATAAAAGGAACAAGTAGGACAGTTTTTCACTATCTCCTTGGCTTGTTGCCAATTGATGGAGAAGTCCTTTTCCAAACCATTGCTATTTACATGATGTTTCTTATGAAATTCTGAGGCTTCTAGCACACTTCCAATTAATAAATGATCAATCTCATCATTGCCTTGTGCTAGTGGGCCAGGCAGACCCGTATGGGATCTGATATGTGTAATATATATAGGATTACTTCTGTTTCTGATAGTTTCCTGTAATTGTAAAAACAGAGAAGTTAATTCTGTATTATCAGGAACAAATTCTGCAGTCTCAATGTGTAACACGACTCTCTCTGCATATTGGGAATCAGTAACTATATTAAGAGGTTCTGTAAAATCCATGAGTACCATGAGAATTGCATATAATTCTGCCTTCTGTACAGATGTATATGGACTTTGAACTACTTTACTTACCTCACCTGCTTTATAACCTGCCTTACCTGATTTATTGGCATCAGTGTAGAAGGTAAGAACTCGAAAAATGGGAGTGTGTCTTACAATACGTGGAAGAATCCAGACTGTCTTTTTTATGAATTTAATTGTGTCAGTTTTGGGATAATTGTTGCTAATTGTTTCCAAAAAGTCAGTAAGAGCTATTTGCCAATGTTCATTATCCTTCCACAAGGAGGAAATTTCTTCATTAGTTAAAGGTACTATAATTTCTGCTGGATCTTTTCCAGTCAGCTGATGAAGTCTTAATTTACCCTTTAAAATCAAATCAGAAATCTTTTCTATATATGTCTTTAATTTTTTATTCTGTTTATGTGACAGAAATATCCATTCTAATATAGTGTTTTCCCTTTGCATCAGAATTCCAGAAGGGTATTCTCTGGATGGCAAGATAACCAGAATACAGTCTAAATCAAGGTTTATCCGATCTACATGTGCATCCAATATTCTGTTTTCTACCCATTGTAACTCTTTTTCTGCCTCATCAGATAATATTCTCGGACTGTTTAGGTCCTTATCACCTTTAAGGGACATTTTTAAATGCTTTAAGTCATGTCCTTCTACACCAATAATCGTCTGTAATTGAGAAATTTCCCCTAATAATTTCTGAAGAGAATTGAGAGTTTGATAACGATCTCTCCTAATTTGTACCTTTTGAAGTCTGATTCTCTTTAAGTCTATCTTGTAACCTAAATAGTTAATAGAATCTCCTCTTTGTATCTTTTTGGGGCAATCTGTAATCCCCAATGAGGCAGAACTTCCTTAACCATTTCAAACATACGTTCCAAAGTTTCTTTACTAGAATCTGATAAAAGAATATCATCCATGTAATGATAAACAAGAGATTGTGAAAATTTCTAGACCTAGAAAAACATGTAGATGAGCAGTTAGAGCAATTTACAGATTCACTAACGTGCTTGGAATCTTTTATGATTAAGAAGATTGAAACTTTTCAAAAGGATATCATTACTAGGCTTAAAGATCATTGGGATGCCTCAGAAGCAGAATCACTCCAATCCCAGGCACCTACTCCACCTAGGTATCGTGACTATTCTTCTAAGGTTGTTACTCGTACACCATTAGTGTATCCAGCTACCATGGTAGAAAAGCCAACTTCTAAGAAACACCCTCAGGGACAGATGGCTTATGAATGGCAACCTATACAGCTGAAGGATCTTAAGAATATTAAAGAATCAGTTGTCTCATATGGTCTCCATAGCCCATACGTAAAACAGCTATTACATTCATGGGCAACCTTTAACAGGGTGACACCCACAGATTGGGAACGATTGGTAGCAGCTGTACTTGAGAATTCATGCCAAATCCAATGGAAGGCATTAGTAAGGGAAGAGGCAAAGCTCCTTGAGCGTCAGGGCATAAAGGAAGGTTTTGAAGCCCCTCTAGATAAGCTTCTTGGTCAGGGTATTTATGCTGACCCACAGGTTCAGGCTGAATATGATGACGATATACTGTCTCTATGCAGGAAAGCAGCATTAAATGCCTGGGATAAGGTTCGTGAGCCAGGAGAACGCCTAGAAGCTTATACCAGAATAGAACAGGGACCTACAGAACAGTTCCAGGATTTCTTACAAAGGTTAACTAGGGCAATAGAATTACAGGTAACAGATCCAGAAACAAGACAATCAATTATATATACAATAGCTTATGAGAATACAAACCCAATATGCAAAAGAATACTTTTGCCTTTAAAGATCAGATCAGCTCTGCTAGAAGAATGGGTTTTGTATGCAGCCAACATGATTATAATGTACAAGATACTGGAGCTTGGGTAGGAGAAGCCATTTCAAAAGGTTTAAAAAGGCAACAGGAAATTAAAAGTTCTAGAGGTGAGGATGTAAGGGCTTGACAAGGAGAAGCACCTTACAGAGGTCAACATAGGTACCAAGAGGCTAGAGGTTACTACTACTATGAACCAGAACCTTGGGGAGGAAGAGCCTTCCCCTGGAGACCACAAAGGCTTCAGGAACCTAGATGTTTCAACTGTGGTAAAATGGGACATACTAAGAGAAATTTTAGACAAACAAATTCTAACAATGCCTCATACGAAAGGCCACTGCCTTCTGTATTGTGTAGAAGATGTGGTAAGGGCAGACACTGGACCAATGAATGTAGTTCAACCAGGGACATACAAGGAAACCCCTTAAGGTCGGGAAACCCCAAGGGGGGGCTCAAGAAGTCCCCCACATCGAGAAAGATCGTGTCATTCCCAGTGGCAGTGGGAGACAATCTCTCACAGGAACAATAGATAGTTCATTGCCTATTGTGAAAAAAGATTCTGCTCTAGATGGTAATTTGAATAGTGATGAAGAATCAAATGTGAATGGACAAAATGAGAAACGCATATTTTGGCAAGCTTCTATTAATGATAAAGGCCTCAGTTAAAAGTAAAAATTAATAATAAAGTTATTTCTGGCTTAGTGGACACTGGGGCGGATGTAACTATTATTACTCAAAAGTCTTGGCCTCAGAAATGGCCTCTTAGAGAGGCAAATGTACAATTTTTAGGAATTGGAACTCTATCTAGAGTTCGACAGAGTGTTAACTCAGTGGTCTGCATTGGACCGGAAGGACAGAAAGGGATACTGAAACCATACGTGGCTACAGCTTCCCCTACACTACATAAACACCTAACTGATACATTAATAGAGAATTTCTCATATAAGATGTGCCAAAGAGAAGACAGTGGCAACCACTGGAATAAATAGGAGCTATAAATAGCAAATTATTCTGACAGTGAATATGACCTGGTAAGATGGCTCAGAAGGAGAAGGCAACCTGCTATGAAGCTTGCCTACCTGAGTTCAATCCAGTGAAAGCCTGGAGATTTAGTTAAACACAGAGACATCCAGCCACTTGTGCTATGTGTGTCTTTCCATCTTTATTCGTCTGCTGTTTTCCAGGGAGAGAGCAGCCTTATATACACTTAAAACACAGTGGAAAAGCCCCAGGTGCAAGAGCTCATGGAGAAACCCCAGGTGTAATGGGGCAAGGCTGGGACTATAAGCCAGGACTAGAACACAGAATGCACTTATGGTTATTGGCTGACAAGTCAGACCCCGTGGGGGCTGGGACCCAACATCTCCCCCTTTATATGAATTAGTGCCTGTCTTAGGTGACTAGGACATTGATGCCACCCTTACCCGTCAATAGAGAAATCACCCAGGCTGCATGACTCTGTCTTAGATTGGTTGGCATCCCCATGGTCTCACCCATTATTGGCTGCCTAATTTTTCTGTAGGCTCAACCATAGTTGAGCTGAAGGATTCTCTGTGGTCATCGAGGAACAAAACGAGCCTAGGCTTGTCTAGTGCCGAGGTGCCTTAGCCAAAGAAGCATAGGATAACAAGTCCTATGACTGCAAGGCCCAGAGATAAGGACCCAGCCCATTCTTTGACTAAATAGCCTACCATCTGCAATCCCCAAAGGATGATCTCTCCAGAGGATGGAGGAACCCGGGTCTCATTTATTCTAATAACTAGATTGGCCAATTGATGAGTATAATTTAAGATTTAAACTTAATAAATTATGAGTATAACTTGTTAAGATTTAACCACAGGATGCACCTGTGGTTATTGGCTGACAAGCAACTCACAAAGACCCATGGGGACTGGGACCCAACAATTCAGGATCTCATCTTTAATATTATTTTTGCATGTATATATATAATATATATATAATATATATGTGCACATGTGTATAAGTAACATACTGAATCTATTTAGCTTTGCTCATATATACATATGTTCAAGGTCAACTACTTGGGATTGAATAACCTATATGGGCGCTGGTTGCTGGAAGAAACTGATTCTTTTTCGGTAGACATTGACCATCTGCACCTCTCTTCATCAAGGGGTGGGACTGTGTGGAATTGCCTGTCCACATTTTCATGTCAGCTGTTATTGTCATCATGTTGGTCTTGTTCAGTCAATGGCTGAGAATTCATAAGTGCATTTGCCCTGTCCAACCATCTTTCTACCACCTCTCCCATAATGCACAGGCTTAGGTGTAGAGCTTACAATGCAGGTGTGTCAGCAGGGGTTGGACCAAAGAGCTTGCTGTCAACCCAGTGAGCTGATATCCATCCCCATTGTCACTAATTCTCTGCATTTTGATCAGTTGTGGATCTCTGTTATCATCTTCATCTGTTGCAAACCACTGCCCACTAACAATTTTTTTAATGGAGGGTAATTGAGGAAGACACAGACCTCTGGCCTCCATGTGCAAGTACTCACTCATAGAGACACATACACAAGCCAGGTGGTGGTGGCACACACCTTTAATCCCAGCACTAGTGAGGCAGAGGCAGGTGGATCTCTGTGAGTTCCAGGCCAGCATGGACTACAGAGTAAGTCCAAGAACATCCAGACCTGTCACACAGAGAGACCCTGTCTCAAAAAAAAAAAAAAAAAAGGAAAAAAAGAACACATATCAGACCATACCCATGATCCCAAGATGCTCACTTTCCAATTGAATTGTTGCATTTGATTCTGGTGTGTCTAGGGTTGCTACCATTGCTCTTTTTATGATTTTGCTTTGAGAATGTAGACTCTTTTGACTCTTTAGTTTAATGTTTCAAATTGGGAAGCTTTAGACCATAAATAAATATAATGAGATCTGGTGCCCTTTTCTGGCCTGCAGGGATACATGCAGACACAACACTGTATGCACCATAAATAAATCAATCTTTTTTTAAAAAAGCTAAAAATAAAACACACTGTCACTCTGGGTCCTGTCATACTGTTCTGATGTTGTCAATTTAAATGGATTCTTTTTTCAGTTAAATTGTTTTCATACAATATAATCTTTTTTGTTTTTGTTTTTCCAGGCACAGTTTCTCTGTGAAGCATTGGCTGTCCTGGAACTCTCTGGAGACCAGGCTGGCCTCAAACTCAGAGATCCACCTGCCTCTGCCTCTCGAGTGCTGTGCACCGTCATCACCCTGCCCTAATTTCATATTTTAATCAGATGAATGAAATTTCATTGCATAAATGCACCACATTTTCATTATCCATTCATCAGTTGATGGCTGTCTATGCTAGTTCCAGTTTCTGGCTATTATGAATGGAGCAGCAATGAACATGGTTGAGCAGGTGTCTCTGTAGTAGGATCCAGAGTCACTTAGGCAAATGCCCAAGAGAGCAGTATAGCTGGATCTTGAGGGAGATCTATTCCCAGCTTCCCGAGGAACTGCCACACTGATATCCACATTGGCTGAACAAGTTTGCACTCCCACCAGCAGTGGATGAGTGTTTTCCTTACTCTACATCCTTGCCAGCATTGCTGTCATTTGTTTCATTGATCGTGGCCATTCTGACTGGTGTTAGATGTACTCTCAAAGTAGTTTTGATTAGCATTTCTCTGATGACTAAGGATGTTAGACATTTAATGATTCTCAGCCGTTTGTGTTTCCTTTTTTTTTTTTTTTTTGAGAATTCTGTTTAGATTTGTACCCCATTTTGATTGGGTTGTTGATGTCTAGTTCTAAGTTCTTGTATTTTTGGATAGCCTTCTACCAGATGTGTAATGCTCTTTTCCCTTTCTGTGGTCTACCACTTGGCTTGAATGATGGTGTCCTTTGCCATACAGAAGCTGTTCAGCTTTTTAAGGTCCCATTTAATTGCTGCTCTTAGGGACTGTGCTATTATTGGTGTCCTGTAAAGTCTTTTCCTGTAGTACTACTTGTTATTGTTTTGTTTAAAAAGAAGAAAAGAGAAATGCTGAGACATAAGATATAAGACTATAAGTTTATTATAAGGCCCGGCAGAATGGGGAGACTAAGAAGAGGAACAGGGGTAAATGGCTGACCGCCATGGCCGGGCGCCATAGAGAGACAGAGCGCACAGAGCGTGGGACAGAGGAACAGAGCGGGACAGAGAGACAGAGTGACAGAGAAACAGAGAGAACAGGAACAGAGAGAGAGAGAGCATAAAGGGGCAGGGACTTATCTTTTAAAGGGGTCCTCTGCACCTGTGTGTAGACTTAGTTCCCATGGAACCTTGGGCTGACCAGGGTATTGCCTGTTTCACCAGGTAACAGGGGCAGGCCAGCATAATGCCTGAACCTTTCACTACTCAGCAGAAAAAAACAATAGAATCTTGAAATTTGCAGGAAAATGGATGGAACTAGAAGAAACCATTCTGAGCCCGGTAACCCAATCACAAAAAGACAAACATGGTATGTACTCACTCATATGTGGATTTTAGACACAGAGTAAAGGATTACCAGCCTACAATCCACACTGCCAGAGAAGCTAGTAAACAAGGTGGACCCTAAGAGAGACATACATGGTCCCCTGGAGAAGGGGAAAGGGTCAAGATCTCCTGAGCAAATTGGGAGCATGGGAGGAGGGGGGAGGGAGTGATGAGAATGAGAAAGGGAGATGAGGAGGGGTGAGGAGGACATGAGGGAGCAGAAAGGTTGAGTCAGGGGAAGAATAGAAGATAACAAGAAAGGAGATATAATAGAGGGAGACATTTTAGGTTTAAAGAGAAATCAGGCACTAGGGAAATGTCTGGAGATCTACAAAGATGACACCAACTAACAATCTAAGCAACAGAGGAGAGGCTACTTTAAATGCCCTCCCCTGATAATGAGACTGATGACTGACTTATATACCATCCTATAGCCTTCATCCAGCAGCTGGTGGAAGTAGAAGAGACACCCACAGCTAAACACTGAACTGAACTAGAATCCAGTGGCAGAGGAGGAGTGATGAGCAAAGGGGTCCAGACCAGGCTGGTGAAACCCACAGAAACAGCTGACCTGAACATCAGGGAACTCTTGGTCCCCAGACTGATAGCTGGGAAATCAGCATGGGACTAATTCAGACCCCATGAACGTGGGTGTCAGTGAAGAGACCTCAGGAATCTACAGGACCTCCTGTAGTAGATCAGTACTTATCCCTAGCATAGGTGTGGACTTTGGGAGCCCATTCCACATAGAGGAATAATCCCTGAGCCAAGACACATGAGGGTGGACCTAGGCCCTATCCCAAAGGGTATGATAGACTCTTTGACCCCCTATGGAAGGCCTCACCCTCCCTGGGGAGCAGAAAGGATAAGTGATAGGTAGGGTTTTAGGTGGGAGGGGGGTTGATAGGAGAGGAGAGAAGGGAGAGGGAACTGGGATTGGCATGTAAAACAATATTGTTTCTAGTTCAAATAAAAAAAAATCTGCAAAAAAAAAAAAGGCTTTTCCTGTGCCAATGAGTTCAAGCCCACTTCCCAGTTTCTCTTCTATCACATTTAAGGTATCTAGTCTTATGTTGATGTCCTTGATCTATTTGGAGTTTGAGTTTTGTGCAAGGTAGTACATATTATTTGTGTGCATTCTTTTTGTTTTCTGCTTTTTTCAAGACAGGGTTTCTCTGTGTAGACTTGGTCTGGTAGAATTGTGTGTTAAATCCATCTGTCTCTTAGCTGTTTTTTGGTTGGGAGACCTTTACTTACCTGCTTTTATTTCACTAGGTATTATGGATCTGTTTAAGTTTGATTTGTTGTTGATTTGATCTTGATTTAATTTTGGTAGGTCTTATATATAAAGAAATTATTTGTTTTTATTTTAGGTTTTCCAGTTTGGTTGATTATAGATTTTAAAATTATGATTCTCTGGATTTCCTCAGTATCTATTACAACAGTGTAATGTTCCCCTTGTCATCTCTAAGTTTATCAATTTGCATCTTTTCTCTCCATCTTTTAGTTAATCTGGGCAAGGGTTTGTCAATTTTTTGATTTTTCTCAAAGAACCAGTGATTCTTTGAATTGTTTTTGTTTCTATTTCATTGATTTATCTCTGAGTCTGATTAATTTTTGTTATCTACTCTTTTGGGTGTGATTTCTTTTTGTTACAGATCTTTCAGGTGGGCCATTAAGTTGCTAATGAGATATCTCCAATTTTTTAAATGTAGGTACTTGGGTTATGAACGTGCCTCTTGTTTTCATTTTCATTCAATTCTAAAGGCTTTTTTATTTCCTTCTTGATTTCTGTATTTGTTATTCTTTTGTTTAAAAAGAAGAAAAGAGAAATGCTGAGACATGAGACATAAGACTATAAGTTTATTATAAGGCCCGGCAGAATGGGGAGACTAAGAAGAGGAACAGGGGTAAATGGCTGACCGCCATGGCCGGTCGCCATAGAGAGAGCACATAGGTGAGAGAGAGTAGAAAGGAAGCTGAGAGAAAACAGAGCGGGGAAACAGAGAGAGGGGAACAGAGAGCATAAAGGGGCAGGGACTTGTCTTTTAAAGGGGTCCTCTGCACCTGCATGCAGACTTAGTTCCCATGGAACCTTGGGCTGACCAGGGTATTGCCTGTTCCACCAGGTAACAGGGGCAGGCCAGCATAATGCCTGAACCTTTCATTCCCACCTCTACTTATTATTTAAAAAAGGTGGGGTGTTTAGACATGGCAGGTTAAGGAATAAGGGCGTCGAATTCTCAAGACTGCTTCCTGCTGACGTGGGGGGCGTTGACCATCTTTGGGGGACCCGAGAAGGTTGGGGTGCTGCCACGTCCTGGGGAAGCTGGTTGTTTCATTGCAGTCCAGGCTGTATGGAACTCCCTGGCGCCTCTTAGACCTGGCAAGATGTTGACAGAGCAGAGGACAAGGTTAAGTTTAGAAAAAAAATTTTTCTTAGGTCCTGTCACTTGAGGGGAAGATTGTAAGATGAGGGAGGGGTTCCTGAGGAGTCCCAACATGAGGGAAGGGAGTCCTGGGACCAGGGAAAGATTGAATAACTGGAGTGAATCTGACCTGTTTGTTTGGATCCAATTCAGCTCCCTGGAACTTACAAGAGTCCTTAGATTGTGGAAACATAAGTATTAGACATTAGCAGCATATTTATGTTAGAAGCAACTTGGCTAAAAGCATTACCATTTTAAAACAGACAGATTTTTTTTTTTTAGGACAATGAAAAGCATCTTAATCTTGACTTTGTAGTTGAAGGAACCGGCTTCCCTTTTGGCAGCCATAGCAGCCGAACACGTGCTTGCCATAAACCTGCCTTGGTCACTTAGAAGTCAGATGCCTACCTCATGACAAGGAAACAATCAGAAGTTAGTCACTAGAAAGTCAGATGCCTGTCTCGTGACAAGGAACCAATCGGAAGTTAGCTGGTGGCACTATGCTTTACGACTCTGGGTGTACTTTACGGACAAGCATACAGCAATGACGTAGAGAGCATAGCAACCACCCTGGGAGGGCCTATGGGCCATAACAACCAGTTGACCAATCAACACAGGGCAAGCCCTCCAAGGCTGGAGGCACACCAATCGTGAGCCTGTGCGTACCCCTAGACACTCCCCGTACGCTGCCCTATAAGATCTTTTGGGAGCCCCTAGGAGCCGTATCTTCTAGCTATTCCCCATGGCGGGTGGATGAAAGAACCGAGCTAACATGGGGTTAGCTCGTTAAATTACAATAAAGCCTCGTGCAGTTTGCAGCAAGCTCTCGAATCCGCCTGGTGATTGGGGTGACCGCGAACGTGGCCTGGGACCCCGGATACTTGAGTTTTCGGGGGTCTAACAGTAGTTATGATCCTAAAGTGGTATTGGTGAACTTTATTATGAACAGTAGCATGAGAAATAGAGAAATCCGGAACATATTTTATTCTTTTTAATGTCTCAACTCATTTTATCATCATTTAAGCCTTTTTATCCTCAGGCCTTCGTAATTACATTCTCAGACTTTCATACATCTTAGACTTTCATATCTTCACATAGATAAACCCTAAAATATCTGTTACTGGAATCTGTTTTGCTTTAAGCTGCCAAGACTACCAGTCATCAAAAGCATCAGAGTTCTTGAGAAGGATAAGATTTTACCTGAATCAATGATTAAAGAATAACAGAGACTTGCCAGCAGGCTGCATGGACAGCCATCCCCAAGGTCCTCCATCCATAGTAGTGGGCTGCAGAACACCTGCCTTCTTGCTGATAACTTGTGACCTGTGGATTACAGACTTTGGGAAGACTCGCCTACCGTTGTCCCAAGCAACGCCGGGAAAGTCGATTCCGTTGTCCTCTTGTCCAAGGTCTGGAATACTTTGTAGCAGTTGAGGTGAAGGGCAGGGCTGCTCAGTGACTAGCGTTGTCACTGACTCGAGATGAAGCTTCTTCAGTGCCCATCAGTCTTCTCGGAGGAAATGGGGTGGGGCCAGCAGCTGGCCTATCTCTCTGTTATAAAAAGCTTTTTAACAAAACATTTTAAATGCCATATTCTCTAGATCTCTGAGCATTTGAGGGCTGTCTGCTTAGTATCTTAGCAGTTACGTTTGCCTTTAGTTAGAGAAAAATCCCTTTTTGTAATAAAAGCTGTACCTTTGTAAACGGCTTACAGGATAGACTGAGTGGTATAAATATTTTGTTAGTTTGAAATAGACCTTTATGATTTTAAACTTTCATCATCATTTAAAGATACATGAGTTAAATTTAAGTTGCATAGACTTAGCTTATATTTTAAGTATAGTTAAATTAGACCTTTAATGACTTTAAATGTTTACCATATCTTGTTGGGTGCCAAAATGTTATTCTTTTGTTTAAAAAGAAAAGGAGAAATGCTGAGACATGAGACATAAGACTATAAGTTTATTATAAGGCCCGGCAGAATGGGAGACTAAGAAGAGGAACAGGGGTAAATGGCTGACCGCCATGGCCGGTCGCCATAGAGAGAGCACATAGGTGAGAGAGAGTAGAAAGGAAGCTGAGAGAAAACAGAGCGGGGAAACAGAGAGAGGGGAACAGAGAGCATAAAGGGGCAGGGACTTGTCTTTTAAAGGGGTTCTCTGCACCTGCATGCAGACTTAGTTCCCATGGAACCTTGGGCTGACCAGGGTATTGCCTGTTCCACCAGGTAACAGGGGCAGGCCAGCATAATGCCTGGACCTTTCAGTATTGATCCATTTTTCATTCAATACTGAGCTGCTCCATTTCCATGGGTTTGTATACTTTCTGTTGTTGATAGCCAGCTTTAATCCATAGTGGTTAGATAAGATGCAGGGTACTGGTGGAAGCATACGGTCTTGACTGCTCATGTTTGTGTGTTGCACTGGGGTCTGAGCATTTGGAGTTATGAGTGTTGAGATATTTCTAGGTGTTGATATCTGGTCTTGTCTTTGCTGGGTGGTTGTTCCATTGTTTGGTTGTTATTGCCCTCTCTGGACTGTAGACAAAGTGTGGCAGCTATCGGGTCCCTGGCAAAGAGTGGTTTTGTGGGTGGCGGAAAGGAATGGAGACAGTTAGGGTAGGAGGGAAGGCTGAGAAGGACTGAGGGAAAGAGGCAGTTGGATCAGGTCCACACTAAGAGGTGGAGGGAGTCCCCAGGCTGTAGAGGACGGGTGGAGGAGGGTGCTCCTGCAGATGAGTTGCTAAAGGGCTGAGTGTAAAACTGGAGAGGTCATTATGGGGGACCAGTTTTGCTGGCTTTAAGCTTCAGTGTGGAGCCTGCAGGAGGTCTGTTTGTTAGATTTTGGAGCGCAGAGTAAAGAGACAAAAGGCAGGAAAGAGACCAACCCTGACCTCCACAAATGAGACTTGTTTATTATTAGCACACCTGGGGGCAGCCTCTTTCCTACAACAATGGAGGGGCTCAGTGAAGGGGAGTGAGCTTGTCAGGCTCTTAGGTACTAGGAGGTTGATTCATTGGTGGAGGGTACTTGCAGATTGCAACAGCCTCCTCCTCCTGAGGTTGTTTTTCCCAACAGGGTAGTGTTATCTCTGTAACTCTGCCCCAGCCAGGGTTGTTGGGTTGTGATTGACTGACAGCAGTTGTGCGATGACAGCAAGACATTCCAGCAGGACTTCTTTTCCATGGCTGGGACATTCTATCATTCCAGTTCCTGAAAACATTAAAATGAGTAGGGGCATTGTCTCTTTCCTAGTTGTTTTGAGCTGAGGAGAGCTGTCATCTGGAGGAGATAGTTCCAGGTCTGTTAGGAGGCAGGTCCTCTGGTCCACTTAGCAAGAACTGAGTTTTAACTTGATCACCACCCTGGATTATTCAATTGCTGCCATGCGTTCCTGGAGAAATAATGGTAGAAGGGCAAAATAGATGATTTGTTTACAGAGTAATGTAACAGGTCTTTCTTTGGATTTCCAGCTCCAGAATAATGACTCGGAGACTTTTTATTAATTATGAAAGCTTGGCCTTAGCTTAGGCTTGTTCCCAACAAGCTCTTCTAACTTAAATTAACCCTTTTATATTAATCTATGTTCTGCCATGTGGCTCGTTACTCTCAGTAAAATATGTCTGACTTCCTCTGTGTCTGGCTGGGGCATCTCCTGCGCCTCAGATTTTTTCCCAGAGTGCCCATTTTCCCCCAGAAGTCCCACCTGTCATTTCCTGCCTAGCTATCGGCTGTTCATCTCTTCAGTAAACCAATCAGAAGGTGCCTTAGGCAGGTGAAGTCTAACAGACACACATCTTCACACAGGTATAAAAAGATTATCCCAATAGAGTAAAACTAAGGGATTGCCCAAAAGGTGGAGGGAGGGGGAGCAGTAGAAGTGGGAGAGACAGAATGAGCTGGTGAGAGGAAGGTGGGTATCTATGATAGGGGCTCCCATATACGGTAGGGGAAAGGGCTTGTGTTGTGTCTTGGAAGGGCTGTGGGTATTTGACAGTTAAGTCAAGTCAAAATTGGGAAAGATTATTGGTAAGTTTGAGGAGCAATAGCTCTATGTTCAAGATTTTGGAAGAAATAGGAAGTGGTGGGAGGGAGAAAGTTTGCCTTCCAGGTCTAATTGTTCAGGGGCGGTAGTGACTAGCTCCACCACTACCAAGTGCTGCCCCCAAAATAAGCTAGCAGAAGCAGCAGAGCTCTGGAACATTGAGGGAAGGGGAAAAGGAGAACATAGAGAAAGGATGTAAAGAATTGTATCTGGCCTCAGGTGTATGGAATGAAGTTCACTTATAGCCAGAGTTTCTCCACAGTCTAAAGGTCTTTTTGCAGATGTATCAGAAACAAAAATAGCTGTTGTAGGGTGAGAGTCATTGTTTGGGTGTAGGGGCAAGTCTGGTCATTTTAAGGGAGATATGTTTGGTAATTTAAAAGATGGGGTAAAAATGTGGGTGATAAGGAGGCAGGGGGTGATTCAGGGGAGGAGCCAGGGTGGAGAAGAACCGAAAGCCCATACAGAGGAGGAGGCCTGTGGTTGGATTTTTTTTTTTTTTTTTTGAGGGGAGGGTCTAGTCCCTGTGCCTTTGGGACCCATCTCAAATCAAATAGGATTTGTCAGTGTGCAATTAGCATCATTCATGGAGGGTGCAAATCCTGTCCTTAGCAATAGTCAGAGCCAGTCTTTAATTTTGGAGTACTGCAGTAGCCAAAGAATGGAGCTGGCCTGAAAATTCTTTAAGGCTTTTTGAGAGTTGCTGAGAAGAGTTAGCTGACACAAAGAAGGCTTCATTCCAGCTGTTTCAGTTCCAAGTCCTGAAAAAAAAAAATGCCCAGAGTGGCACGAAGAGGGATAAGCCGGATGGTCCGTGAATCCCTGCTTCATAGGTCACCCTATCTGCTTTGTAAGTAAAGGTTTGGGTTTTAGATGTCTCCAAACTGCTTCGAACTGACAAAATGTAGAAAGGGCAGTAGTTAGAGTGCCTCAGAGGGGACCATTCTGGGGGACACAATGAAACTTTGTCACAGATGACAAAGACATCTAGAATAGGAGTCAGCGAGTGGGTAATAACATGTACTTTTAGATTGTGTTGTGTGTGTTTGGGGTCATAACTGTACACACTTATGTAACTTAATGGAGAACATTAAGAGACAAAGTGAAGAAGGGAACATTTTACATCAAGATTAACATAACTTTTGTTTAGTAAGGTTCAGTGCCATGGTAAAACTACCTGGACCGTGCACCAGAGCTCTGTAGGAGGACAAGGTAACTAATTAGCTGTTTGCTACATCAGACTCCTGCATAAGAAACAAGCATCTGGAAGCTTTGCCAGTTAATGTCAGCATCTAAGTGACAATTTAAAAGAGAAATAGGAACATATGAGTCTTTTTTTTTTTTTTTTTTTTTTTTTTTTGGTTTTTCGAGACAGTGTTTCTCTGTGTAGCTTTGGAGCCTACCTGGTACTCCTCTGGAGACCAGGCTGGCCTCCAACTCACAGAGAATCTGCCTGCCTCTGCCTCCTGAGTGCTGGGATTAAAGGTGTGCGCCACCAATGCCTGGCTCATATGAGTCATTTTTATAGGATTATTTAGCAACATTCCAAGGATATCACCTGGAGGTCCTGAATAATTTTCTGAAGCTGTGAGTTTGATGACAGTATCTGTCAGCCTACATTAATGAGGGAACATGGGTGGTTAGGGTATGGACACTGGAATTAACTTTTGCTAAGAGAAAGTTGTTTTTTGTTTTGTTTTGTTTTTTTTAGACACAATCTCTCTATATAGCCCTGGCTGTCCTGGAACTCACTATGTAAACCAGGCTTGGCCTCAAGCTCAGGGAGAACTGCCTGCCTCTGCTGAGATTAAAGGTGTGTTGGCGATTGCCTTTAATCCCAGCACTCGGGAGGCAGAGGCCAGGGGATCTCTGTGAGTTCGAGACCAGCCTGGTCTACAAGAGCTAGTTCCAGGACAGCCTCCAAAGCCACAGAGAAACCCTGTCTCAAACAAAACAAAACAAACAAAAAAGGTGTACATCACCTTGCCTGGCTTTCTAAGAGGAAGACTTGAAACCCAGAGGTAGTAAAGGGCATGGCCAATTGAACTACCATGCAGGTCCCATCCCAATCAAGTGGTCAGCTTAGGTACAAGGTCCCTTTGTTCACAGCATCCCCATATGTTGGTCTGGGTGACATCAAAGCAGGGTAATCACTGTCTCTCATGTGGATGTTTAGGATGTGAGTACAGAGTCTAAGATCCTCCACTGGGCCATAGAATCTATCCTCCTATCAGGTGAGATGTGAGGGTAATTCATCTTCCCTGTAGATAAGGAGGAGGGGTCAGGCCTGCACAGCCAGAGACAGGAGCAGCAGTCTTCTGGCACTCATTTCCCATGCGTCCTTATCCTGCAAAGAGGCTAGCACACAGCTTATTTGGTAGGATCTGCGTCCTGTCTAAGGGAAAGTGCGTATTACTTGAACCTGGAGATGTCCTGACATGCAAGTGTATTATACATTTTGCCCATTTTATTCAAGCATTCAAATTTAACTATTTAAAAAGTATACTTGACCCAGCACTCGGGAGGCAGAGGCAGGCGTATCTCTGTGAGTTCGAGACCAGCCTGGTCTACAAGAGCTAGTTCCAGATCAGCCTCCAAAGTCACAGAGAAACCCTGTTTCCAAAAACCAAAACCAAAACCAAAAAAGTATACTTGATTTGGAATATTATTACACATTAAAAATCTTTAAGGTTATTTTAAATTTGCTTTGAGGTACTTGCTTTAGGATTTAACTTTGACAGCACATACACAAGACTATATAATGGGAGATGTGAGTTGTTTTCTCCCTCCAAGCTTGTAAATGAATTACATTTTTACTTAGCAGGACTACAAACACAGTTCTGAGAACACTAAAGAATTTGATCATTTGTAAGGAGACTGATCATTAACCTTCATATCTTAATTATCTTTAACAGTTTACAATAATTATTAAGAGTAGGATCTTATAATCTTATCCCTTTTAAGATTTTTAGCCTTATAAATTGCAATTTTGAATGAAAGCCCTTTTAGTATCAAAGTAAACTTTAAATTATAGATACAGTTCATGTTGAGACTGGGAACCTTATTTCCTGATCCTTTTAGAATTATACTTTTACAAAATATAATTTTGTTGTTGTTTTTGGATACAGGGTTTCTCTGTATAGCCTTGACTGTCCTGGAACTCACTCTTTAGACCAGGCTGATCTTGAACTCACAAAGATCTGTCTGTCTCTGCCTCTGCCTCCTGAGTGCTGGGAATTAAGGTGTGTGCTACCATGCCCAGAAAAAATATAATTTTTATATAACTCAGTTTCTCCAAATATCCACAGCTTAAAAAAGTTAGAAAAAAATATGTGATCAGACATAAATCTTTAAGTCAGTCAGTTTCTGTAAGCACAAATAGACCATTATAACCTTAGGGGCTTACAAATTGTAATCATCAAACATATATCCTTTTTTAAAAAATGGCTTAATTTTTATTTAATGTGCATTGGTGCTTTGACTGAATGTATGCCTGCATGAGGGTGTCAGATTACCTGGACCTGGAGTTATAGACAATTCAGTGCTCTTAACCACCGAACCATCTCTTCAGCCCAACATATCATTCTAAACCTTATATAATATACTCAGACCTTCTGTGACTTGGCTTTAAGCTTTCCTGGTCTTTGTCCTCATCTGCTATTTTTTATTCTTAGGAAAAAAAATCTTATCCAAGATTTTAAACCAAAAACATAACCATAACTATAAACTACCCATTTAAACATTTTCCCTCATACATTATAGTTTCTATTTTCCTAAATACCAGTTGAATCCAAGTGACATATATGGCATGGTGTAGCAAATTAAGATTGTCTGTAGATAGACTTTAACTACTAACCTTTTTGTTTGTTTGTTTTTTTGAGACAGAGTTTCACTATATTGTTTTGGAGGCTGTCCTGAAACCGCTCTGTAGACCAGGCTGGGCTCAAATTCACAGAGATCCACCTGCCTCTGCCTCCCAAGTTCTGGGATTAAAGGCTTGTGCCACCAATGCCCGGTGTTTTTTTCCTTTTTTATTATAAATTTTAAGCTGACTTCTTTCTTGGTCTTGCCCCTCCTCCAAGGTCATGTATATCTTTAAAGCTCTTTCTGAAATGTAAACTTACTTTTCCTTCAGGATCTGTAAAACCACTGGGGAACAGAGTGTTAAAAAACTGTTCCAAAGCCAGGCGGTGGTGGCACATGCCTTTAGTCCCAGCACTAGGGAGGCAGAGGCAGGTGGATCTCTGTGAGTTTGAGACCAGCCTGGTCTACAGATCGAGTTCCAGGACAGCTTCCAAAGCAATACAGAGAAACCTTGTCTTGAAAAACTACAACAACAAAAACCCCAGAACAATAAACAAATTAATAAATAAAAATTTAAACACCATGAAACAGGACAGTAACAAACTCATTTGTTGTTGGAAGTTTTTCTGTGGTGGTGTTAGACAGTATCTGGGGCCTTTCCTCAATATATATAACAGCCATTTTTATTGCTGTGTAGGTGGACTCTCTCCCATTTTTAGTTTTTAGTCTGCACAACCCAGTTTTTCCAGAAAACCTTGAGGTTCCATGCAAGTAGGAGCTGATTGCATACAACCAGCTGGGAAAATGGCTACTCAGGTGACCTTCCTAATGATTTTGCCTATCCTTCTTTTTGAAGGAATATTAACTTTTACCAAGTTCAGCTGTAATTATTTTAAAAGGCACACCTGGAATTACAGAGTTCCCCCCACCCCCTACTCCCCACCACCAGAAAGGGTTTCTTTGTGTAGCTCTGGCTGTCCTGGGACTGACTCTGTAACTCTGTAGACCAGGCTGGCAGAGATCTGCCTGCCCCTGCCTTCTGAGTGCTGTGCCACCACTGCCAGAAAGTTCTTTTGTTTGTTTTTTAATCCACAACCATCTTGTGCATGTCTATAGATAGAGGCAGACAACCTGAAAAGTTAACAAGTATTTTTTATCTGAAAAAACATATCAAGCTGCAAAATAATATAAGTACCTGTAACTTAGAAGCCATCAAACAGAAAAGTATGAAAACCGGCTAGAAACTCAGAAAATGTTGGTATCAGCTTGTTTCTTCCTTAGTTTGCCCATGTCTTTAGAACTAAGAACTTGAAATACAAGTGGAGCAGAAAGAAAGAAACATAGACACAAGGCAAAGGAGCCCCCAAATTATAAAGATCATCCTATCTCAGGGAAGCAGGCTTGGAGACTCAGGAGAAATGGCAGGCCTAAGGACCCAGTACAGCTTCCATCTCCAGCCCTCCCTCCAGAATCTCATAGCTACCGGACTGGTCTCATGGGGCAGAAGTGAGTCATGCATGTCACAATGGGCACACTTAGGCACATTCTTATAGACATGAGACTGAACACAGTTCTCACTGGAATCTCTGAGCAGCCCAAGACCCAGGGCGAGCCCACTCTCCCCTCTGTTTCTAAGCATTACTCTACTCGCTCTAGCTGTGGCTTGTATGGGCCTCTGCAGTTCCAGAAAGCCTGGTGGGTTCCCTGGGGAGGTCAGTCCCTAGCTGAAAAAACCTGTTTCCCTCTGTTTTCACAGAAGCCAAGGATGACCTAACCCTCAGTAAAACACAGCAGGTGTTGTCAGTTGAAGGCCAGCTGGGCTAATTCCCCATCTAGGAATCCTCAGCTGCCCTTTCCGCTCTCTTGGTGAAGACAGACCAGGTGCCTGGAGAGCAGTCTGTGGCCATCTCCACCCTGTGTTGAGGGTGGGGGTAGAATGGGGTGGGTGTCTTATGTAGGGTGGGGGCTGTCTCCAGTTTCCTCTAGTGTCCACCCCAGCAGAAATTTTCTATTCTTGAGTTCCTGAAAAAGACAATTCAGACAGGGCCCAGTAATGGTTCAAGCAGTTAAGTTTAATTAAACAAGGCAAGGAAGCAAGCCCGTACTCTTTAGCACAGGCCTAGTCCAGCCTCCGAAGGGCTTGAGATTTAAGATTTTCCTCTTTGTTGTTCTCTTCCCTGTGCCTCCTCCAAGGCGAGAATTTCTTGTTGGCACATTTCTCAGAAACCTGTTTTACCTAGAATTCAATGGTTTGTTGTAAACAGGTTATGTGAGATGCAAGAATCTGTATAGGGGCTTTAGTTCCCGCCACAGGAAAAGTGCACGAGGGAGAGGGTAACTGAATATACTCTCATGGCGAGGAAGTCCCTGAAGGTTTGATCTGCTCCATCGCCCATTGTTTTTTTTTTTTTGTTTGTTTGTTTGTTTGTTTTTTTCGAGACAGGGTTTCTCTGTGTCTTTGGAGCCTTTTTATTTATTATTTATTATTTATTTGATCTTCCGCTGACCACCACCATTATCGTTACACGGTTTCAAGGGCCCTGGGTTGATTTGTTGTTTTAAGGGCCTGTTGGTCAGCGAGACAGGGAAGGTGGGCCATGAGAGTGCCTGCAGCTTAGAGGCAGGGAAATTGTCAGCCTTGGGCACAGGTGCAGCCCATGGTGATTGGTTAGGGATGGTTGGGTCGTAGCAGAAGTGGATGCGGGGCGGGAGCTTGCAGAGTATGGCTGGCTTGGTGATGGTACTAGCCTGCGTCCTTGGCACATAGCTGTTACCGAGTACTGAGTGTGCATACTGCGAGCGTTCAACGAAGCGTAGGCTAGCCCGGCAGCTAGGAGCTAGCCCAACTCCTAGCTGGGGGCGGGTCCAGCGCATGGGGGCGTGGCACGCTGGGGGTGGGGGCGGGTTGGTAAGTGTGGGACACGCGCAAGCGCCTGGTGCTAGCGCTGACCTCTGAGGTGGCGGCCATGGGGCGTTCGAGTTGGCGGTTGGTGGTCGCGGCCGGAGCGGGTCTCGCGCTGGCCCTGGAGGCGCTACCGTGGCTGGTGCGTTGGCTGCTGGCCGGGCGGCGGCCACGGCGTGAGGTGCTCTTCTTCCCGTCTCAGGTGACCTGTACCGAGGCCCTCCTGCAGACCCCGGGCTTGCCCCCCGGGCCCTCCTCGGGCTGCCCGTGCAGCCTCCCTCACAGCGAGAGTTCTCTGAGCCGGCTACTGCGCGCGCTGCTGGCCGCCCGCTCCAGTCTGGAGCTCTGCCTTTTCGCCTTCTCCAGCCCGCAGCTGGGGCGCGCCGTGCAGCTGCTGCACCAGCGTGGGGTGCGTGTGCGGGTCATCACCGATTGCGACTACATGGCCCTCAACGGTTCGCAGATCGGTCTGCTGCGCAAGGCAGGTAAACCGCCGCCCAGGGGTTGAGGTGGCTGAGGACTTACTTGATGCCCCAGCTGACTTTTTTTTTTTTTTTCTAAAACAGGTAGCTTTTAAGGGAGAAGGTGGAGGCAGGCAGGCAGGCAGGCAGGCAGGCAGGAAAACGCGGTGTGCGGGCCGAGGAGCCAAGTTTTATAGAATGTTATGTTCTGGCTTGGCGTCGGTGGTGGTGCACGCCTTTGATCCCAGCACTCGGGAGGCAGAGGCAGGCGGATCTCTGTGAGTTCGAGACCAGCCTGGTCTACAAGAGCTAGTTCCAGGGCAGCCTCAAAAGCCACAGAGAAACCCTGTCTCGAACCCCCTCCCCCTCCCAAAAAAAGAACGTTATGTTCTGTTTGTGCTCTCCATGAGAGTAAGGTGTGCGAGAATTACCCACCTGTTCTAGGCTCTGGAGGAGAGGTGTGTATAGATTCAACTTCTGTGACGGTTGCAAGGTGAGAGAAGCGAAGGCAAGGGGGATAAAGCTTAAATGTTTGAACCCAGTCAGCGAGCTGCTTCTGCGTGGACCATAGTGGAGCTAGGAATGACCAGTAATCTGTGGCGATTAGTTTGTTTCCCGCTTGGCTCCGTGGTCACTGGAAAGTGGACTCTACAGTGTGGTGGATGAATACTAATCAGCCATCTCTGGGCCCACTCATGTGGCCAGCCAGCCTGCAGCTCTGCCCAGGCAACAGGTGTGATCTCTAGCCTCCCTTTGGCCCGTGGCCCTTGTTTGCCCTCTTTTTAGTGGTGGGCACTGCAGGAATTCAAATTTTGACTGCTAGATCCCTTCTTTACCCAAGAGTTAGTGTGCCACCCCTTCTCCTCAAAAAATGGCTAGCCTGATCATTGTGTTTTTTCTTTGGGTGGGCGCCCCTGAGAAATGTTGAGGCTTAGTGGTGCTCTTGAGTTTTCCTGGCATAAAGCCTGCCATCCCGCTTTCTTGGGAAGAGCACCAATAGCACCAACCTGCTGTGTATCACCCATGTCAGCAGAGCAGAAACAGTGTCTGTGACAGCTACTCCTTGTCCCCTGTCAGTCATCAAGTAGATTATCGGGCATGGGTGATGTCACTGTACTTAAGATTTTGGAGAGTCATAAAACCTCAGATTTGGAAAGAACCAAACTGCCATCACAGATCCACACATCCACAGGTATTGTGGCTACAGCTGGGTGAGTTCCAGATTGTTCCAACAAGTACACCATGTATCAGTATTTGATACAGCCAGGTCCTTGTGGGGAAACACATAAATCAGAAAGGTCTAGAAAACTTCACAAAGGAGATCATGTAGGAAGTGAGGTACCTAGGATAGCCAGAGAGGCACCCAGGGGCAGTATGATGTACCCAAGTCATGGACTAGCTGCTGGGGACTAACTAAAACAAGAGAGGTCTGTAGTGAGGTGGATGCTGCCAGGCTTTGCTATGATAGTACGAGATGGGTGAAGCTGGGGCAGAAGCTGGAGTGATAGAGAGGTAGCACTCTCCTGGCCTGGGTCTCACCCTAGCATCCCTGCCAGACAATGTACCCTCAAAAGTAAGAAGCCAAAGCCAGAGCTTTGAAGATAGCAGGTTTGGAAGTGGTAGTTCTTTCTGTTCAGCTTAGTGAGGAAACCTTGGGAGGTGTGATTCAAGTTGGCCAGCCAAAGCCAGTGTGCACTCCTTTCCTGCTTAGGCATCTGTCCTCCAGCTTATCCATTCCATCGAGGCAAGGGTATGTCACGTGTTTGACTCCTTTCTCTGAAGGATTCTGAGGTAGTATTTAGACTTGGGCTTTAGTGGAGCTGGTGTGGATGGGTTGTTCCCCCAGAGAAGTGTTTGGTGTCCTCTAGAGACTGCCTTCCTGTCATACCACTCTGGGACAGCCCCTGGGTTTCCTTGTGTAGCCAACTGAGGACATGAGCAGGCTTGGGGGTAGCTGCATCTGGGTGGTGTTATAAAGGCTGCCTTGGCTCCACAGGTATACAGGTACGTCATGACCAGGACCTTGGCTACATGCACCATAAGTTTGCCATTGTTGACAAGAAGGTGCTCATCACTGGCTCCCTCAATTGGACCACACAGGCCATCCAGAATAACCGTGAGAACGTTCTGATTATGGAGGACACAGAGTATGTGCGGCTGTTCCTGGAGGAGTTTGAGCGCATCTGGGAAGAATTTGACCCTACCAAGTACAGCTTTTTCCCCCAAAAGCATCGAGGGCACTGACCCGGCTCTGTCCTGCTCAGTTTCCCAGCTTGTACTTGTGATGTTCCCTCCTGCTTTGAACCAGACTTTCCTGGCTGAGTGGGCTGATGTCTTCCTGTCCTTGTAGCGGTACAACAGAAGCCAGGAAGGAGGCGACAGTGTGGCCAGTGCTGTAGGCTGTCCTATAGCAGTAGTTGTCTAGATAGGCAGCCCCCCCCCCTTCAGTGGCTTCTGGGCATCACTAGATATGTCTGATAGTATTGCCCCTCTGCAGTTGGCATGTCTCCTTGCAGGGTTAGTCACTGGTGAGCACTACTTAATTGTCCATACCCCTCACACTAGAGCAGTACTGTGGACTTAGAAGCGACCTTTGCTTCTAGCACCTGTGTGGACTTGTAGCTTTTGCTGTCATGGATCAGGAGCTGTTGACAAAGGGAGTACTGGAGGTAAGAGCTGCCCAGGCTGTGATCTCAGCTCTGGGGTAGCCATTCTGGGGGTCAGAGGAAAAGTTTCTCATATGCATTTGTGACATACTCCAAATTATTTTTTTACATTTTTGTATGCAAGTAGCTCAAGTGACATAGAGCTAGTTTTGTCATTGGTCATGCTTGTATTCATGACAAGCTCCATGTGGTCCCTTAAAAGTCAGTCTGAATGGATGAGTTGTCCTTTAGCTCATAGAACCATTAGCAGCAGATACTGGTCAATACTGGTGTTTTCTTCCCTTTTTTTTTTTTTTTTAATGGAGGGCAGGGTGAGAAAATGGGGTCTTACCATGTAGCCTTTGCTGGTCTTCAACTCAAAGATCTGCCTGATTCTGCCTCAGGTACTGGGATTAAAGACATGTGCCACCATGCCCAGCTATTTCACCCTTTTTAATGTTAACTTTTATTTAGTGTTAAGACAAGTAAACTTGATGTTGATTTTCCAAAAAGATTTAACAGAAACTGTAAAGTATAATATTCAGAAGTAGTTATGTTGAATAAGTTTCTTCCCTCCTGAAGCTTGTAAATTCTTAAGTGTGTGCTCAGGTGGTGGTGGGGGAGATCACAAAATGTCCTTTGAGAGACAATGCCATTGGGGATCTTGAACTTCTGCCATATTTCAATAAATATTATTTTAGTATATGAACTGTTACTTGTCTGCCTTAGTCTGCTGCATTCAGATATGGCTACTATTAAAATATTGTGGGGACAGTATGTAGCTATTTAGACACCTGTGGTGAAGACAGGAGTCCTTGGAAGAGCAATAGCACTTAAAGTAGTAGCCACCTCCTGGTTAGTGTGTTTTCCAAATAGCCACGCTCCTCTCTGGTACTATTTCCAGACCTTTCAGAAATAGAAGCTTGATTCCTGGCCTGTTTCTCTCTGTTATCTGCCTGATAGTATGTCTTCCTTGACTCCTGCCTCCATCCCTTCCAGAGAAGGCTGATATCTACATGGTAGCATGTGGCTGTCAGGGGTTAAGTAGCTTTGTTGAATTATCTGCAAGAATGTGTGAAGGCTTGTGAAGTGACATTACTTCATATATTTATCTTTTTGTTGTTTGTTTTGAGACAGTCTCACTATATAGACCAGGCTGGCCTTATATTCCTGCCTCTACTTTCTAAGTACTAGGAGTACATGTATGTACTACCACACCCACATTGAATGCTATGAGGTAGGAACATAGTACATGTGGATGTCTCACTTGTCTCAGTACCATTTGAAGATGATTTCCCCTAATGAATAGTATTAAAACCTTTGTTGAAAATCAACTGGCCATTCATCTAATGGTTTATGTCTGGGCTCTGCATTGTCTCGCTATGATAATGCCAGCAGCCGTCTAGATTAATAAGAACAACAGTAGTATGTCTTGAGAACTGGCAACACGAATCCTCTGTTTCCAACATATTCTTAGACTTACATTTCCATGTGAATCTTAAGATGAACACACCGATTTCTGGCAAAAATTAAAGCATCTACGACTTTGGTAGGGATTATATTGAACCTGTAGATTAAGTTTAGGTTACCATTTTGAATTTTATGGATATCTACTATGGCTTTAATTTCTCCTGATTCTTGTAGGTTTTCTGTTGCTCACTCATTGATTTATTGGGTAGCCAAGCATATACAAAAGTAATTACACATCAAAGAGATGAAGCACTTCTAATAGATAGCAGTCAGATTCTTGGAATCACAAGTGAAAGAAAAACACTTTAGAAAAATAAGAGACCCTTCCAGCCTGCAAGGAGGGGGCTGGATGGCTAATCCAGAAAAGGGATTGAGATGAAGATAGAAATCAGTCTGGGTTAACAATGGTACTCAGCATGAACTATATTTATTTCTCCTTTTTCTCTTTTCCCATTTTTGGGCTTAACTTACCTTTAGTGCCCAGGGCTGTTCAATACACAGCTATACTTCTATTTTTGTCTTAGTGTCTTCTACAGAACTAGGTCCTTATGGTATTTTAGTTTTTTTTTTTGGTTTTGTTTTTTCCTGTCTTTTGAAGGACCTGTGATCTTTTAATGTTGGTATTGATCATTTTGAGTCTTTGCCCTCTGGTTTGATCCCCCCCCCTTTTTTTTGACTGGAGTATCTTATATCAGTGTTTGTAGTTTTGAGTATGATTTATTACTCAGGTTACTGTAAATGGAATTGCTTACTTTATTCCAGTCTTCAGAACTACTGTGTAGAAATATAACTGAGCCCTATATCCTAACTTTCTGAATCTAGTAGTGATAGCTGAATGAAAAATGAAATAAAAGGAGGACATGACTACTCCTAAAGTATGGAGAAGACTTTTATTGTAGGTATGAAGGAGAAAGCAGGCAGGGGAGGGTCCAGGCTGAACATGGCTGGCAGACTAAACATGAGGAACCACTGACCAGGACACCAAGACCAGAGTAAGCAAGAAGCTGAGTTATATAAAGGGAGGAGGGGAGTTAGGATAGGGGCAGGTTGAGAAGTGCTGGGAGGAGCCACAGGGACTGAATGATGGGGGTGGGATGGGGGGGGGCTGGCCAGCATCCTCTTTGATATGTTAATATGCACCTTCCCAGGTTTCTGAGACCTAACACTAACAATACATACTTAATATTTAATCTCATTTAAAAGGAACAGTTTTACACCTTCCCTTTCAGTCAGAGTGCCTTTCTCAATGAACTGCTTGGTCTAGATCCTTTGTATCATTTTGTGAATGGAAGCAGGGAAAATCTCTTCAAGGAGATCCCTATCCTAGGGAAATGCCAGTCTTTAATTACTGAGTGTGATCAGTTTGGTGGGAGGGGGATTCTTTGTTCCTGGTCTTTGATTTTTGTTGTTTCTCTGTGTAGCCCTGGCTGTCTTGGAACTCACTCTATAGACCAGGCTGACCTTGAACTCAAGAGATCCACCTGCCTCTGCCACCTGAGTGCTGGGATTAAAGGTGTGTGCTGCCCCACCCTCCAGCTATTTTAAAATTTTAATCATGAGTGATCATCTTGCCAACTAATTTTAAATTGCACTTACATATCAGGCTATTCCCAAAGCCTTTTGGTGTACATTTGTTTATAATAGTTCTTAGTGGACAAAAAGCTATTGAAAAACCCCTAAACAAATACACTAAATAACATACTAAAAATATTTATTCTTTTATATCTTTGTTTTGCTGTTTTATAATATTAAACTAAAGTTGATTTCTAATTGGTATAGAAGCATTTTTGTATTTCCAGTCAGTTTCACATACTTTTATTATAAAGTTTGTGACAATATTGAAAAAACTTTTGAGGGGTTATGGGGACAGATAGGGTCTTGCTGTGTAGCCCAGGCTGGCCTCAGACTCTGAATCCTTTTCCATCAGCCTATCGAGGGCTGGGATTACCAGGTTGGCTGCCATTTTGTTTGGCCTAGTTTACTATTCTAAATCTACTGAACAAAATGTTAAAAAAATTCAACAAACATCAAGAATATACCATAATTAGAGGACCATGTTTTGTTAAATTTTGTGTTGTCTATTTTAGATTGAGGCTTTAAAAAACACAGGCTTAATTATATCATAGAAAGTAAATTCACAAAGGACAGGCCCGATGTTGTGGTGCACACGGTACTCAGTGAACTGAATGAAGATGAGGCCAGCCTGAGCTATAACTCCAGGGCTCGTGTGGTAGAGGGACTGTTCAGCATGCTTGAGGCCCTGGGCTCCAGTACCACAAAATAGAAACCCAAGAAAGCTACTATGAGACAGTTACATACAGTACTTTGATTAATGACAGAATCCCCACTGGAATTTTTTTACTATTTTAACCCCTGAAGTTTCTATACCAAGTCAAAGTACCTTAGATTCTAGACAAAATATTATGGCTTATGTGTGAAAAATCTAAAGTCTAATGTAAATATCGTGAAAACAGAAAGACTCCGAGAAACTGTGTAAAAGGAAAGCAGCAGGTGACAAATCTTAGATGACAGCCCATTCTGGGCTGCTAGTAAGTTTATGACTTAGGACTTTAGGTTCTCGTCCTCGCCTGGCTGAGTCAGCACCCATATGCATGCAGAGGGCAATGCAAAAATAGTTTATTATGATACAGTTCATGTAAAATCAAGCAGTATTTACACAATAAAAATGGTTAGCTATAGCCAAGGACTCTAGCTTGTCACACAAAGGAATAAATATTTCTACAAATTAACATTTCAATTATAGTGAACACCTGACCACAAACTTTGTAGGAAACGCCTTATACTAAACCATAAAATGTTTGAATGAGGAGTTTAGGGGACACTTTATCTGCAGGAAGGCCACACCCTATGCACATACACTGAGGCCTAAGCTGGTTCTGGAAGCTGTACTCACAGCCTCCCTTGGCTCAGTGAGGCTCCATTTTCTTCTACACTTTCAGTCTGGCAACCAAATTGATTGTATCAGAACAGAAACTAAATACCAGGTGAGATGGCACAAGCCTGTGACTGCTGCAAAGTGGCCCTGCAAGATGTCCTGTTCACAGACATGCACCCCAGCCCAGTCAAGCAGCTGTAATGGAAGGTCACCTAGAGTTCTGATTGTCAAGGAGCCACTGTAACTGGGATGCTTACTATTTCTACATAGCACACCCACAGAAAGCCACACTGGTTAAGTACCACAGAACTGGTTTTGAATCTTGGCATTAAAGCATTAATACCAAAGGTAAATCTTAGTGATTAAAATCTATTTAAATTGAAGTTTGTGATAGAAACTAATAATGAATTTAGTGTTCTTTACAATTTATTCCTAGCTAAAATAAAATCGGCTGTGTGGTATGCCTAACAAAAGGAGAGATGCCAAGAGCATGTTGACTGGCAAGCTAGAGTGGGCTGTGTCAGCCATTACAACTGCACCTCTTTATGGCAAATGCTGGCTATGGAGTCCTGCTCCACCATGGAAGATGCCAGGCTTACTGGTGACCCACAGAAATTGGAGAGGCCTTAAAGTCCTTCAGTTCTGGACTGTCTAGTTTTTAAACTCTGTACTGATGGACTAGTTCCTTACCAGTGTCAACAGAATTATACCCAGGGAGCTAGATAAGAGACTAGTAGTCAGGCTGTACACAATCCAGCCCCACAGTTCCGTCAGAAGCTAGGCACCTGGACCTGAAGCAGCCTATAACCCCAGCCAGTTCCCCTAAGAAGCCTGAAGGCTGGGTACCAGAAGTTCCTCATATTCCTGGTTTTCCTTGAGTGGCTCTACCAGTCTTGGAATGCTCTCAGTAGCAGCCAGGGCTTGCCATGAGTGTGGGTTAAGGGGATAGCCTGCAAAGCAACTGTCAAGTAACCAAAACCTTCAAAACACTGGTTATTAATTTAGTCTTCTGTTGTTTGGGTTGTTTTATTTATAGATGGGGTTTCGCTGTGTAGCTCTAGCTCTTCTGGAACTCACTATGTAGACCAGGCTGGTCTCAAATTTAGCTTGTCTCTGCCTCCCAAGTGCTGGATTAAATGGTGAGTAACCACACCTAGCTAACTCCCCGTCTTCTGATGTTTGAGTGGGGTTTGCACTGAATCCAGCATTGCCCTCCATACTTCCTAAAAGGCTGTCTAGATGTTTTACTAACTCAAACTCTGCACTGAAATCCCTGTATCATGTCTCAAATACCACTACTTGCTCTGAGCTACAGGAAAGGCTGAGTGCCCTGTTGTATGCTGGGAGCTCCTGTGAGAAAGGAGCTGGGAAGGTGATGTTTACAGCCTAGCAGGAAGAGCTAACCCTCTTGCTTTTGGTGCAGGCCAGTCAGCTGAGAGGTTACTGGTGTCCCCTCCATCAGCAGAGTCTGTGGTTTGGGTGTACATTTGGGTATCTGAGTCTATCTGTAGCTGCCCAGCTAACTTTGGTATGCAGCTTGCATTGGATATTCACATGGAGGCAGGAGTGGGGATCCCAAAGTTCTCCCTGATGTCAGGTTTCATGGAGCCTCTGGTTGCTTATCCAGCCTGTTTGGGGAGCCAGAGTATGGTTAGAGGTCAGGAGAAAGACCACTTGGTGTGTAGAACAGGACTGCAGGAATCTCTGCACCAAATGATGCCCAGGTCCACAAAAACAGTGCAGGCCTTGTGGTATCCAGCCACTCCCCCTCAGTACCAGCTAGGTGTCAGCAATGAGGAGTGTGTTCAGTTCTCTGCAGTTCCAGGGTAGAAGACAGTGTGCCATCTCCCTTTGTAGGAAAGTTATCAGCAATACATATCCCATCAAATGTCTTTCACACTAGTTTTGTTTCCTAGTCAACTCTTTCAGGCTCCTTTTCAGCACATGTTCTGAAGTTCACAAGTGCTCTTTGTAGTGCTATAGTTGAACCCTAGGTCTTACACATGCTAGGTGGGTGCTCTACCATTATTAAGCTATATATACAACCTTAGTCCATCTGTATTTTGAGTCAGAGTCTTGTTACATAACCCAGGACTTGGAACACAGGCATATACAACTACACCCAGAGTTCAGTGTTCTGCTGTTGGATCCAGCAGAGGTTCAATTCTGGCTTTAGGTTTCACTCAGTGAATTCATACATTCCCAGCCTTCTTCCTCTGGTGATTCCTTACTTCATGAGGCCCTGGCCTCCTCTGGTCTCCCTGAAACAATGGGCCTCCCATTATGGCCCTGGCTCTGTGGACACCACCATACTAGAAAATTGGCAGCCCTGTGTGACAAATGTGCTCTCTGTTCAGGTGCTGGGCACCACACATGTGCAAGATGTAATTTAAGCATGTGTTTACATCAGCTGTCATATGATATCAGGTAGGTTCCCTGTAATGGCAGTTTGCTTGCAGATGTGCTGGCAGATTTCAAGCGTATATAAGAGAATAAAATTCTGAAGTCTGTTCATTTTAATGCTGCTCCCACTATGAAATGGGGAAAGCATGCCACTGACTGGGCTGGGAACAGCCCAAGGCTTCTTGGTCTACACTATGCCATTCTCAACTGAGCATCTTCCTCTACTGGTACATTTGATGCCTCCTCTGGAATACATCAACTTCAGCTTCTTTCCAGGGAATGGGATGCCTGTAAGGAGGTCAGGCAAAAGTGAGCCCTGCACAGCCTGGGGGAAGGGAACTGACACAGGACAGCAGCAGTCCAAAGTAAAATGCTGCAGTGAGCATGCATGGCCACCAGGGACACAGAAGACCAGCTTCTTTCCTGGCTCACTTCTGCTGGAAGTCACTACCAAAAAACTCAAGATGTACCCACGTGGCTTGGGCAGTGGGAGATGATCCAGGCATCCCTATATTGTGCCAGTTCAGTATCTGGCCACCACACCACACACCCACACGTGAAATCAGCCCTAGGCAGAGAGTGCTGTAATGGCAAAAGTGAGCCTTCAGTAAGAGCTTGATTGGCAGATGCGATAGGTGCAGCTTGTCTCCCAGCCCTTGCTTCTGATTCCCAGGTACTATAAATGTTCTTTTGATCTGTATCCTTGGCATCTTGAGAAGGCGCTGTGGCACATCAGGGAGATGATTTCACTGTGGCCAGAGGGTCCCAAGGGCAGGACAGTTGCAAAGGAAGGTCGTCAGAGAACAGTAGTCCTTAATACAAACTACAGCCTCTGCATCCCAGCCATGCACATGCTACCATGGCCCACTCTGAGCTCAAAACACTGTTTCAGCAACAGCTCCATTTTAACAACTCTGACTTGCCCTATCCTGAAAACAAATGGCAACTGAGCAGCAAGCATGTGCCAATGAGGAACTTAAGCCCAGGCTTGTCTGTGGGACAGCAGCACACTTGCATATGTCACAAGCAGTTATGGGGGAGGGGGGGAGAGGGGTTCTGCCTGTCTACTTCAAGGCCAGCTAGACACTGTGGATGACCTTGAACATCACTCATGTAGAACTGACTGAGGGGATTCACACATGAGTTGAATTTGCGCACCCAGAGACCATCTGACCGACTCAACACTTACAAAGTGGAAGCTCCAAGCCAGGGACCTGGGACTCAGGATGGTGGGATCTTGTTGTAAAGCCACGGACTCTCCTATTTGACATGGGGCTCTTTTGTGTATGCTGCATATTATGGTAGGTTTTTTTTTTTTTTTTTTTTTTTTAGAACAGAAACCTCTAAGTTTTCTTTCTTTAAAAAACAAAAAAACAAAACACTGTAGAATGCTTTGAGTTGTAAGAAAGTCCTATTCAGCAAGCTAGAAAAGCAAACTTATTAGCACAGGCTCTCTGTTAATGGCTCCATGAGAAGCAGACACTTCAAGGGAACCTTCCAGAACTCAGACAAATCAGGGTTCTGAGCACATGCTGCTATTCTTAGCAGCCCTGTCTTCACACACAGGTGTCCTCTCATCCCTTCTCCAAACAACATTGGCAACTTTTCAGACAGGTTAAAAACCCAGCAATTTGTCCCCTCTAGATGACCCAGGGTAGGATCATCACACTTGACAAGCCTGAAGGTGCAGGCTGCAGGTCACTATTGTCAGCCACCAGAGGACCAGAGTTAGAAAGGCAAGGGAGGCACGAGCGGAGGAAGGAATGAGAGGGGCCGGGGCTTTTGTGCAAGATTTAATAAAAAACCAAAATAGGAATGGTTGCTTTCAACATTTTCCAGGTTGTGAAAGATTTGCCAGGATTATCTGGGGTTTGGGTCTAAGCTGCATCAGTGGGCCAAATACAAAATGCTGTCCTCCCTGGTCAAAAGGAAGTGGGGACAGGCTGGACACTATCCAAGGCCCCTCAACAACCAGGGCAGACTAGAACATTCGGTGGCTCTGCTCTAACCAGCAGGGGTGGTGCTCAGCTGGGTGCAGTAGAGCAAAGCCACTGGCAGGTCCCCACATGTATACTCTGAGGCAGGGCTAGCTTATTAACAGGCTGCTGTGCCTTAATACTGACAGTGAGTGTGGTGGGAGGACAAAGGGGGTCCTGCTCAGATGTCAGTGGGGAAGCCCTCCCCACTACTGCTTGAGCGTGGCTAATCTTGAATACCATGGGGGAAAAGCTGTGATAAAGACAATGGAAGTCGAATTCAACAGGGAAGGGAATGGAGCAAATACCCCACACAGCAGTCTCTCATGCATCCATACCCACAGTTAATGACGGCAACAGTGAAAAGCACAGATGCAGATGAAAGCCGCCCTGGGCTTATGCTGCCACCAGCTGGGAAGGATGTGTCAGGTGGATAAGGACGCAGCTAGTCTTTCTTCAAGTCCCTGGACTCGAAGAGCTTCAAGCGCTCTTGCACCGTCAGGCCTTCCTTCAGACTCTGGTGGAGACAGTGGGAAGAAGGAGCAATTAGGTGCTGTTGGAGCAGCTGCAGTTGGGCTTCAGTAGCAGGTACAGGTGCGAGGCTGAGGGACCCTGAGATTAGTGGGCATGCGAGGGCAGAAGGCCCTGAGAAGTAGTGTTACTGGAGTTTGCTTTCTCCTGGAGAAGTTTACTTGGGTGAGAAAAGGAAAAAAAAAAAAAAAAAAAGAGAAACAAGATCATGTGTCTACATAGTTCAACTCTAGCCTTAGGGCTGATTTTTCAGACTAACCAAACCACTAAAAACTTGGGCTGAGAACTGGAAACCTGGCCACCTGTCACTTTTCCTGTATAGGGAGTATGTATATCTCATTCCTTTGTCTTCATGAACTCATGGCTTTAAGACAAGTGTTCTGTTCTGGGGCATCCTAGTGGCACCACAGCTGGGGCCACTAGATACAGCTATCAACACGCTGCCCCCCGCCACTTCCCATGTTCTTGGTATTATAATAAATAATACCAACTGGGGAACAGAATATTTACCACTTCTCCCTTAAACATTTTTCCCAAAGCTTTCATTTCTAGAAGAGAAAACCCCCAGTTCTTAGAGAACTGGCAATGAACATATTTCAGCATGCCCAGGTCTGGCTCAGCCTGGCCATGAATGCAGGTTGTATTAGGAAATGGGAAGCCAGGGGTGTTTCTAGAGATCGAGGCCCAGCTTTCTGCAGGGAATGAAGGAGGATCTGGGCTGTGGTTTTTGCCCCATAATAACTGAGTTGTTTGTTTGAGATAGGTTCTTATATAGCTGAGGTGGCTTCAATGAGTATTGTTTTTTTATACTAACAAATTATGTGTATGTGAACAGTGATACCCATACCTGCTTCAGGGTATCCTTGGTGCCCCCCCACCCCCATTTCAGGTAGCCAGACTCCCAAGAGATGTTACATAGGTCTTTGGCTTACCACCCAGCAACTGGAGCAGGCCCTGGATGGCAACTGAACTTCATGGCTGGTGTGAGCACAGTCACTGACTGCACTTACTACCAGAGAGCAGACAAGACCCATTGTCCCTTATACCTTGGGAAGTACCATCTCTCCGAAGTATCTGACCTCTTCCTGGCCTCAGGTGTATCCAGTTACCTTCAGGGCTCAGCATCCCACACCCACCCATCCCATGACAACACCAAATGAGAATCCTCTGCTCTGGGTCTCAGAAGAGGCCATCCTGCTGCTATGAAAGCTGACTGAGGCAGGAAATGAAAAAGCACCCAAGGGGGGTCCTAGTCAGGACACGACAAAGGTTTCATTCTCTCTTAACAGGGCTGATGAGAGCTTCAAGTGCACTGAGACAGCATGGATATGCTGCCACCATGGCTGGTTGGCTCCTACTTGCCCAGTAGGGATGTGTTATTCTGAGGTCAGATGTAAAGCACAATAAAGGAACTGGGCCACCATGCAAATACTAACAAATCATGTGATAAGCAGTTCCTGGGTCTCCTCTGCCCTCCTGGAAACCCAATGGCCTTTCCTACCTAGCATGGCTCTAATGACTCTAATCAGCACAGAGGAGCCCTAGCATTGTGTGACTCTAGTGATCCTGTAGAGCACAGAAGCCCCCCAATAGCTCACGTGGCTGTCTTTGCCATAGAGATCTAGCCAGGATGGAGGATCCTTGTTCCTCAGCATCACCACCAGCCAGTACTGAGCCCCGTGTCTGTGTTCATATTCCCACAAATTCCTATGTAGGTAGGTGTACACCTCACTGCATATCTTCCACATGGTGTCCTCCTTGGACATCCTTTATCATTTTGACCCAAAGGCCCCACTTACTCACAGTGACCACTATGCTCTCTGAGGGCTCAAGGGCAAGAGCTGAGTTTAACCTCAGGCCTGAGAAAGCAGTCTCCAATATGAAAACAATGAGTCTAGAAACTTCCTCTCTTGCCAAAGGAAAATTTTTTTCAAGTTTTAGGAAAAACCCTAAACTAAGTTTTTAATCTTGCTTAAACCACATCTGCATATAAGTCAACATGGGACTAGAGAAAATAAAAACAGACTGGTTAAAAGAACCAATGACGCCAGGTGGTGGTGGCGGCAGCGGCACACACCTTTAATCCCAGCACTGGGGAGGCAGAGTAAGGTGGACCTCTGTGAGTTTGAGGCCAGCTTGGTCTACAATGAGTTCTGGGATGGCCAGGGCTACATGAAAAAATCCTGTCTTGAGCCCGCCCCCAAGAACCACTGTTAAAAACTCTTGGACTTCTTGATACTCTTCCCTAAGGCAGACCTGTTTCCTCTGAGCCTCAAGCTAATGGCCCAGGCTGGAGGGCTCATGTACAGCAGGAACCAGCACACCTGGGTACTACCAGTGGGAACACAGGCCAGAATCTTTGAGCTGTTATCATTGCATAAAGAAGTCAACACAGCATCCCTAGGACTGATCTCAACATGGCCAACCCTATCACCTTTATGGGAGAGACAGGCTTTTGTATCATGTAAAGACACAAAACAGGTTATGTTCAGCCCCTTATGTAAGGTTGCCAGGCCCTTAAGAACAAAATGCTTTCTCAGATTCTATCCATGCAGTATTGATCAGTTCCACACAGAACAGCACAATGGGATCTGCTCTGTCTTCAGACATCTCCCACAAGCAGCCTTGCTGCTAACTGGATGGATCAGGTCTTCCACAAGAGCAAACTGCTTGCTAGTGTCAGTGGGTATCTGCCATCTCCCTGAAACTTGTTTCCAAGAGAGGAGACATGAACTTGGTGCTGTGCAAATCACCCAGTATGCATGTGTCAAGCTGGGTAGGCCCTGAGCAGGCTCAGTTCTGTGAGGAGGTTAGAGTGCCAACTTCCAGGATAGTTACTGAGATCTCATGTGGACTCTGTGTGTGTGTTGGAGAAGGATGAATGAAGACATTACACAGAGGTGTGCTATGGAGGTGTGAGCAGTGCATGCAGAGCCGCCTGGGCGGGTAGTGGGCAGAGTGAGAAGTGGTTTACCTACACGACAGGGGACTTGGAAGCGGGCGCGACTCAGTTATCCCATGAGACCTGCTCAATTACGGACTGTCAGAGGAAAGAGCAAAAATAAGACACACACACAATCAGTTCTAAATGCAGCATGCTGGCCAGGCCCTCTCCGCCCATCCTCCCAGAGCCATGCCCATCTGAGAGCACACTGGGGATCATTGACTTCATCTCTCCAGGGCTGGCAGTGTCAGTGTGGTAACAGGGATGTGCAGAGAACAAACATACAGTGGAGCTGATGAGAGGTCATATATACCCCACCTTCTGTGAGGCTTAAGTCCAAATCCCTCCATGTCTTGCTTCTTGAAGCCCTGGCCCCTAGATGGTTCTGAGGACATGGAACATGGAACATGGACATGGAACTTGAAGCCACCAGAATCATCCCAACAGTGTGATTACAAAGGTGGGCTAGTGTCTGTACTGGGCTTGACTTCTCCAGCATCCTCAAGCCCCACCTTAACCATAAGCTGGACCTCACTCACCTTGGACCTGATGTTTCTGAGTTGCCGGGTAACACAGGATCTGTCTTTTTTCAGGAAGTCAGGATTGCTTTTAGATTTCATGATGTCTGAAGGAACAAAAAGGCTCATTACTTTTGCTTATACAATCTTCTGAAACCAAACAGAATGTGTGGGAGGTTTCCAGTCTACTACTACAGTGCACCAAGACATCTAAGTCCAAGTAAATAACCAGTCCAAGAGTATGACCTTGGACACCAGCAAGCACCAGAGCACTGGGTTCCCACCAGGGTTTAAGTCACAGCTCCTGAGTCACACAGCACTGCCAACAGAGGATAGGGTCTCTTACTTCTGAGTTGGACCTTGACTGCTGGGCAGACCAATTGGTCTCATTATGTCTAGCTTACTCCTGGCACAGGCCTGGTATCAAATAAAATCAGACCAAATTCTCATGACCCCCTCCCCCCATCAAGAAAACAGTCCTTTCAGTGTCTTAAAACACAGATGACAAAGATGCACACTGGGTCACACCACAGTTTGTCGTGGGTATGGGGCTTTCACGCTTCTGCAGTAAAATTTCATGATTTCTCTTTACATTAACACACAAATATCTCCCTGTCTTCATAAGGACTACACACTTTGTCACAGTGCAGCTTCTAACAACTCCAGTTTTCCCTGTGTGCTGGACTGCTGTCCATGGATGATACTTAGCACACTGTGCACTGTGTGCTGGACTGCTGCTTGTGGTGCCTGTCTGCAGATGCAGTACCCTATGTGCACTTTTCAGAGATTAGTTAGCATGGTAGGTCAAGAGCTTCCTGCCTCTAATGTCTTGGCTTCTTGGTTTCCTACCCTTTTACAGTTAACTAGATTTTATATTGTGCTGTTTGTTGCAAGTTGCCTTCCAGAAAAGATGTTTATATCCCACAAGCAATGCAGAGGACTTGTCTGCAAGCACACATGAGGACTGCCGTGGTTACTGTTCCTGAACTTGCTGGTAAAGGAAAGTTGAACTGTAGGATATTACAGGACTTGAACAGATTTTCAGTTTGTGGGGCTTTTATAAAAGGTCACCGTGAAGCTAAGGTGAAATCATGGATTATCAGAAAGTGTCCAACAGAATGTGGCTCTGCAGCCTCTTTTCCCTCTGTCCTCCACAGTGCCTGGATATTTTCAGCCAGCACAGAAAAGAGGCTGTTCTCGAGAGGATAGTAGGTTCCTCTATCTGTTCTGCTTGCCTGTGGTCCTCAAAGGTTTTATGGTAAAACATTTGGATTGAGGCACTAGTAAGAACTTCCCCTATCTGCTGGGGTTTCTCAGCAGACAGACTCTTAAGACCCCTTGTTACTATGGAAGAAGCTCTGTAAAGCAGTTGCAGGACATGGGAGGAGTGGGTCCTGTGGGTAACCTGTGTATGTGGGGTCCCTCAAGGAGATATGGGATGCCACAGGACATTAGAATTTTTGGGCTTTGAGACAAGTGCCAAAAAATCTTTATGACATTGGGTGGTGGTGGTGGTGCATGCCTTTAATCTTCAGCACCTAGGAGGCAGAGGCAGGTGGATCTCTCTGTGAGTTCCAGGTCAGCCTAACCTACAGAGTGAGTTCCAGGACAGCCAGGACTGTTTCACAGAGAAAACCTGTCTTAAAAAAACCAAAATCTTTACCAATAGCACCCAGACTGCTCACCATATCCTGACACAGTAGTGCCCTCAGGAGATTTCTCTCCCAGGGCCTCTGTGGCTGCTTTCAGCTGCTCTTTCAACCTGCTGATATCACAGTCCGCTTTGGCCTTTGCAATGCTGAGCTCTGTATAGATGTCTTTGTACTTGTCACTAGCGTACTTCTTATCCTAGGAGTAAAAGGACAGAAATGTATAGCAGTTGTAGTTGGGGATCACACTCACTTTGAACTCTAGTCTTGGGGATAATGTGCTGGGGGAAGAAACTGTGGCTTAAAATGACCCTACACCCTCCATCTCCCAAAGCCAAAGACTGAAGAAAACATGCACTGAGCACATGGGGCAGTGGCCAGGGTAAGCTCAGGCAGCCTGCTGTAGTTCTGTCTGTTCAGTCACTTCCTTGTGGTGTCAGCCAGTAGAAGCCTCTGGTTTTTAGATTTTCTAAGTGACCCGATTATACCCAGGATTACATCACTTCTTTTTGAATCCAGAAATCCCTTTGAGACCAGTCCAACTAGACCCACCTAGTAGTTGGATAGTAGACCAAGCCCCACTTCACCCCCATGGCACTCTTCTATGTGTCACTGTTCCTATACAAATGCATAGAAACACAGGAACAACCACCACCTAACTAGGTCAGGGAGGTTTAACTCCTAAGGCATATGCTTATAGGCTGGTGTTTTAGGGGGAACCTGACTTTGGGACCTGCCATGCCAAAATGAGCCCAGTTGGACCTGGTCAGGCCCCCTAGCATTCACCCTGCACTGTCCCGCCTCCAAGCACTGGTCCTTACCCGAAGGGCTGTCTGGAGTTCATCCTTGAGGGAGCTGATCTCCTGCTTCAGGTACTGTATTTCTGACTCTTTGACCCGCAACAAGACCTATAAGGAGAGAGAAAATTAGGACTGGCTATCAGGAACCAGGGATCCTGTAGTCTGTGCATACAGAGGATGGCTGGAGACAGCAGTTTTATACACTGGGGAGGAGGAGGTGAGCCCATCCTTGCTGACACCCAACAGAACACATGATTTAAAAACTGCTCAATGTTTCTACAGAAATGGGAAGGGGAAACAATTCTGCTGGTCTTCCTACTCCTGAGAACCTGGGGCAGCAGGCATGGAACTACCTTGAGTTCCCACTACTGACTTGCTTGTTCTCTGAAGATGGAACTGCAAAGGCCTAGACACACTGTTCCTGTAGGAACTTCTGCCAACCTTACCTAGCTCCTCCTGCTCACCTGTCAGTATGGTACAGTCCGAGCCATCTACAAGGGAAAATATTAACCTAACGGGAACTTTCTGGAAGATACCCTACACCAGTGGTTTTCAACCATCCTAAGGCTGTGATCCTTTAATACAGTTGTTTATGTTGTGGTGACCCCCCCAACCATAGCATTATTTTGTTGCTACTGCATAACTGTAATTTTGTTGTTATGAGTTGTAATATAAATAGCTGATATACAGGGTATCTGCTATGTAACCCCCAAAGGTGTTGAGACCCACTGCAGAAGGAAGTTTCTGTCCCCCCAACCCTCCCCCAGCCCCCCCAGTTCCAAATAAACACACACACACAGAGGCTTATATTAATTATAAACTGTTTGGCCAATAGCTCAGGCTTCTTATTGGCTAGGTCTCTCTTAATTATTAACCCAATTCTATTAATCTGTGTATCTCCACATGGTCTTGGCTTCCTGGTGATGCCAGGACCTCTTGCTTCCTCTGCAGCTATATGGTATCTCCTTGACTCTATGTATTACTTTTCTTTATCCCAGTTTAGATTTCCTACCTGGCTAAATCCTGCCTGTCCATCATCTGAAACAATCAATAAGAGAAACACATATTCAAGCATACAGATGGACACCACAAGTTGAGAACTACTGCCCTACACACATTAGAGCCTTTCCATCCTTCCTTTTCAACTTTTGTCCACCCCCTCCCCCACCTTTTTGGTTTTTTGAGAAAGGGTTTCTCTGTGTAGCTTTGGAGCCTATCCTGGCACTCGCTCTGGAGACCAGGATGGCCTTGAACTCACAGAGATCTGCCTGCCTCTGCCTCCCGAGTGCTGGGATTAAAGGCATGCCTGGCTCTTCACTTTTCTTTCTTTTCTTCCCAGACTGCTCTGGAATCCTTTTGCTTCAGCCTCCCAAGTAGTTGAGATTACAGGTATATGCCACTGCAGAATGAACCATTCTGACTTAAAAATGAATCTTGGGCTGAGAAGTTAATTCATGACATAATCTGAGAGCAGCAGCATTCTTGTAGCCCTGAAATAGGACAAGGTATGAATCCAGTTTGTGGATAGGTAAAGGGAAGGTGGGACTGAATATCCTCATGGCATCTAGAGGGGTCCCTGCTCCTGCCTGTGGACCTTAGACTACCTGTCAGCTGATTTCCTATCTCTGGATGGCTTTGGACCTTCCTACAGCTTTCACACATGCTAGCTTCAAGCTTTCTTTTTTGTGGTTGTTGTTACAGAGCTAGAGATGAACCCAGAGTTTTATACATGCTAAGTCAGAGCGCTACTACTGAATACTGCCCCTCTGGCCCTATCTTCAAATCTGGTCCCTCAATGGCTGTAAGCTAAGGAGCTCTTTGCCTAGCTTCCCATAGTACCTCCAATTCGTAGGCATCCTTGCCCTGTGTGAGTGGCAACCCAGTGGACTCCCCACCACCATCTCCAGTCAGTAGTGTCCTCAACCGTGTGATCTCCGCAGCCAGTCGATTATTCAGCTCCTGGGGGACAACAATACAACAGTGTCTGTCCAAACACTCCATGCTTGGACACCAGAGAAGGTCATTTCTAACCAGTAGTGTGTAGAGGCCTAAGAATGGAGGCCACAAGCCTTGTGCATGTACAGCACTATGCGTAAGGCAGACACTTGAGGCTGTTAGCACATAAAAGCTGTTTATGGGCTTGTGAGGCTATGTGAAGACTTGATGCTCAAGTCCCATTACAAAATGGCACACAACATCTGCATACATCCTCGAATACATACTAGATTATCTCTAGATTACATCTAATACCCAATACCATGTAACTGTTAAGTATTCAGTGGTACTGTATTATTTAGGGAATAGTGGTAAGAAAAGTTAGTATATGCCCAGTGAAAATGTTCTTTTCCTCCTCCTGAAAATTGTCTATCTGTGGTCAGTTGAATCCAACTGTGTAGGTAGAGCTAAGATTCCACAGACCTTAAAACCCTTCTGAGTTGGGTAGTGGTGGCCCACATCTTTAATTTCGGCACTCAGAAGGTAGAGGCAGCGGATCTCTAAGTTTGAGACCAGCCTGGTCTACAGAGTGAGTTCCAGGACAGCTAGGGCTACAAAGAAACCCTGTCTTGAAAAACAAACAAAAAACAAAATGAAACCCCTCAACCTTCTGTGTGGGCAGTGTTATTTTGTCCCACTTGATGTCCCACAGGCTATTCTGCTCTGTCCCTCCATTTTCTTAGGCCCCCTTTCTGGCTGATAAGTGCTTTTCTTTAAGCCACTGTGGTGGTTGAGTGATTCCAAGTAGTTCCACCCACAGTCTGGTATGGTGTGAGGCACCAGAGAGGGCAAGCATGATAGAGCTCAAGGCAGGCAAAAATAGGGTGTGGAAGAAGGGCTTATACTGAACTCTGTATCACAACCCAATCATCTGGACCAGCTGGGATTCAAGTGAGCCCCGATTTCCTGATGAACACTAAATTCTGAGAGCGTGACTTACAGAAATAAACATGAGAGGGTAAGACCAGGCACTAGAAGACAGAATACCGCAACCCTGAGATGGTCTTGAGCTACTCCAATTAGAGGACCAGAGACTTAGAGGAGTGATACAAAGGCAGATATAAAGCCTCTATGAAGGTGAGGTTTAGCTTCTCTGAACCTTACCTGGTTGTGGGCATTGAGTTCCTGGTTCTCACGTTGGCATTGCCGTAGGGCCTGCCGCTCAGCCTCCAGCGCCTGGGCCAGGTGTGCATTCTCCAGGCACTTCTGGGAGTACTGCTCCGAAAGGACCTCCAGCTCCCTCTGCACTGACTGCAGCTCCTCCCTGCAGAGAGGCAATGCTCAGCCCTGCCCCATCCACTATAGGACTGGGCAGCTGGACATAGACACTACAGTGTCTGCTCACAGAACGTCAGGGATACTTTGTAGAAATGACTCTGTCTTTCCTGGGCCATCCACAGCTGGCATACTCTGATGATGGAACTGGGAGGCAGAGCCAGCCACTGTGACCAGAGAACTGCCTGATCACTTCAAAGTATAGACACTCAGCCATCAGCCCTGGTACTGTTCTCAGTGTCCCATGACTAGAAGGGCCAAATCCCCAAGGCAGAGACTCGAGAGAGCTTCCAGATGAGTCTCCAGTCCAGCAAGCATGACCACTAGACTTCCTGAGTTGTTGCTTTAGACCCTGGCACATTCCAGAGGCCCCAGCAAAGTCTAATCAATGGATAGATCTTCTGTTACTAACCAGAGGGTCCCTAGCAGTGTTACTCCTGCCGAGGGAAAATTCACAAGGTGCTGTCCCAGTGTTGCTTGGTGTTGCTTTCTGTGCAGTCAGTATGTATGAGATTTCTAGAACACTAACTGTGGCCACTTTTGCCACAAACAGCTGTGGTATATCAGACACAAAGCAGCAGACCCTGGCTCTTAGTCAGGTGCTGAAATAGTAGCAGTGGCACAAACAAACTGGGGATGGTATCTGTAGCCAACCCTAACAAACAGAAGGTATTTTGTTTTGTTTTAGAACACAGTCTCCAGACATAGCCCAGGCTGGCTTTGAATTTGTGGCAATCTTCCAGCCTTAGTCTCTTAAATGCTGGGATTATAAACGTATGTCACCATGTCTATCTTAAGCTATAGTTTTTTAAATGTCATTTGTTGCATTTGTTTCTCTGCATCTTAGAGATAAGTCCTTTTTTTTTTTTGTTTTGTTTTTTTGAGACAAGATTTCTGTGGCTTTGGAGCCTGTCCTGGAACTAGCTCTTGTAGACCAGGCTGAGATCTCACAGAGATCCGACTGCTTCTGCCTTCCTAGTGCTGGGATTAAAGGTGTGTGCCACCAAGGCCCCTAGAGATCAGTCTTAATTAACCCTTAGGTGTCCCCCTACCCACCAGAGCAAGGTAGTATAGGCTGTCCTTAGAACCATGGTCTCCTCACTTCCCCAAGACCAACCTCAAAGTTATCTGAGGCTTGGGAAAGTGGCCTTCTCCCACAGGGCTGACCTAGGGCTAGGTGACTCACAGGTACTGCCGCCTCAGGGCTTCGATGTCCGAATTGATGCTGCTGATCTGAGACCGCTGGCTCTTCTCTAACTCCCGTTCCATCTCCTCCCGATGAGCATTCTTCATGGCTTCAATGGCTACACAAAAGACACAGCCCCTCAGCACCGTAATCCAGAGCTACAACTGGCAGTGGCTCTTTTTTACTACATTATCCCTCCACAAGCACAGGGGCCTTGATGTCTGCCCCTTGGTGACACCAACTCTAGCAGCAGTAGGACACCACAGAAGGCTGGTCTATCATAGTACAGCTCTCTGGGGTAAACAGAGGCTGAGAATTCACAAACTAATTTCCCCTGGAAGGGCAATAGGTGTGTTACATGTGATATTAGAAAAACCCCACAATGATCAAGTAAATGTCAATGTTATACTCATATATGAGTTTTTGAAACAAGAATGTCTGAGAGCTGGTTTACTTTCTTTCCTGATGCTACAATAAATCACCACATTGTCATTAATCATGTAAAGAGAATGTAACACAAGATGGGCGAGACACACTTGCTGGGGCTGTGTTACAGCATATCCGTGCTCTGGTGACAAAGTACTCCAAGTGATGGATGTTTGTTGGGGGCCAGCCCTGTAGTGTCACAAACATCTGGAGCACTGGCTCTCAGTTTGGAGGCTCTCAAAAAGCTTCTCAAGTTAGTCCTTGCCTCACTTTGATCTTCAAATACCTCTCTCCAAAATGAAGCTTAAGGCTGGTGCTGATTTGGTCCAGCACCTGCTAGACATGCATGAGGTCATGTTCAATCTCCAGCAATACAGACACAAGGTGGGGTGGTACATGTCTGTTACTCCAGCACTGGGGAGGTGGCGGGAGGAGAATGAGCTCAAGGTTATCCTCACTTATATAGGGAGTTAAAGGATGGCCTAGTATAGAGACCCTACCTACCCACACCTACCACCACCTACAAAGAGGAAACTTCAATCTCAGGGAAAAACAAGGTGAGGACAATCCTCTTGTGAACCACAGGTTCAGGGACATGGGACCCCTGTGCTCATTGACTTAGCCCCACCTGAGATGGTGGCAGCTGTCTCCTCAGCCAGGAGGCGGTCCTTTTCCTCTCGCAGCTTCTCCAGTTCCCGCTGGTGTTGCCTCTGTAGGTCTTCAATCTTCTTCTGGTGTGTCTCTTCCATGGCAGCAAAGCCTCGTTCACATGTAGCCTGTGGGACAGAAGACGGCTTATTGGTTTCTCTTTGCCTCCAGTGGCTGTCCTGTGTAACCAATAGGGCAGTGACCTACTTGGTCCAGGAAGTGACATGGTCACAAGATACGGCTGGTGTTTCTAGCATCAGGTACTAAATCTGTGTGTAGCTATCTACCCTTTGTTCTGGAACTGCATGTCATCACAACCAAATGGCATACACACTGCCTACACAGGCTAGAGTAGCAGACACACTGGGTGTTGTTGTCAACAGGAACAAATTCTGACAAACCTGCTAGTTAGAGAGAGTGAGGTCCATCCTGAAACAAAGAGTCCAACTCATCCTCTGTGGGCTGAGGTAGACAGGACCTATTTTTGGGAATCAGGGAGCTTCAGCTGATTACTAAACTTCAAGGGTATCCACATAAGAGCCAGAGAAGATGCCAGCATTTCCTGCCAGCTTACCCCTTCTCATTTCCTCTCTTAAAGGGGAACAGAGGCATGCTACCCACTGAGAACCATACCACCTTACCAAGTAGAACAGACACTATAGGTGAGTCTTAAGGAGTCCCTGTTTCCTACAGCCACAAAGCCCAGCTGCTTTCCCCAGCCAAGTAGTAGTGCATGCCCTGTGCTCCACCTGCGGCTGACAGCTACTCTGTGGTCATGCTGCCTAAACTTGTGATAGCCACTTCTGGGAAGAACAGGTTTTCTGATAAACAAAAGGAAGAGTGTGGCTCTAGCTCTGTGGTCCTACCTCATCACTTTGCTAATGGGTTCAATAAAGGATACCAAGTATCCAATCGACATGCTCTTGACATTTTTTTGCTGATCCTCATAGTCACTGTGGGGCCTTTCCAAGAACCTCTATTCAGCAGCTTTAAATTCCTGCTCACATCCTGGAGTGGACTGCAGAGTGTGTGCTGTACTGGCTACCATCTCCACACAGCCTAAGAGATAATTTAGCACAGATGTGTGCTAGAATTACAAGGGGGCCACACCATACCATGCTTACCCAGCACTTACATGAGTGTTAGGGATCCAAACTCCTGTCTCCATGCTTGCTGGCAAGCACTTTAAACACTGAGCCATTTCCCCAGCTCCAGATTGTAATTTTAAATCATCCCCAGGTCAAAACAAGTTCCTTAGTGACTAAGAAACAGACTCATGGCCAGTGGTGGTGAGGGGCAACAACAGTCTAGGCCTCTCCTGTATCTGAGCAGAGATCCACAGAGAGAAAATGTTCCCAGCTTGGCTCGCTCTTAGACAGTCTGGTCAAGGACACAAATGTCCAGCTGTGCCACAAGCCCCACAGAGGGCTTGTAGTTCTTGGGTTCAACCCTGAAGCTTACTCTCAACCTGTATCTTTTGTTTCAAAGGCGTTTTCCCACCAGGTAACCTGAGCCCAGTTACAACCATTCTGACACCCTGCTGCTGCTGCTGCTGCCAGGCCTGGACCCATCTATCCCAGGCTGTGGAGGTGCCTGTTGATGCAAAGAGGAATAGGCAACGGTGGCTCAGGCTCCCATAGGATCGTTGAATACACATTTTGAACAGTTCTCATGATGCTTAAAAGTTTTTAAAAAAGTCTGGATGAGAGAAACCCTGTCTCGAAAAACCAAAAAAAAAAAAAAAAAAAAAATCTGGATGAAATCAGGAAAAGAATGGTGAGCAACAGTGCCTCAGGTGCAGCTATGTGGTCACCCAGAGGCAAAGGAAAAGCACCAGCCTGAATATACCAGTTTCCCTTCAGTATGGAGGAAAAGGGTGTTGGGAAACAGTCACAGGCACCCTGCTGTGTTACAGCTGATATACTATGGCAGGAACACTGGCCTGCAAAAAGACCTGGTGCAGGAACCCTTGGGGCCTGTACACCTTCCAATGGGGAAGAAGATGAAGACACAGCCACCTCTGGAATCTAAGAGACAGAACCTTCCATGATTATGCCCAGGCAGCCACAAACAGTGTAGTCTAAGATTAAAAAGGGGTGTTCACAGAAGCATGACAAGTAGCCTGGGAGACAAGAGCGGGAAGACTCTTGTCAGACACAATGCCCATCCACTGCCAACTCTTGGGAAGGCAGGCTACGCAAGAATGCTTACTACTTTGCAAATATTCTTGTGTTGTAAAGTCCCAACCCTGCTCTTTGAGAAGAGTCAGGGGGTACTACCCTTCAGAGATGTGAGATAACCCTTGAACTAATGCCTCAACTTTGAAGCCAGAAGGGGTTCTGCGAGGGTAAGAAGGCGAAGGGGGTGCAGAGTGTCCTGGAGGCATGGACAGCCAAGGAAGACCCTATTTTGCTTTCCCACAGGGATGCTGCTTTCCTTGCTAGCTTCCCTTCTAGGTCATGAATAGAGGGGCAGGAAAATGTTACTCAATTATGCCTGTATAGCAGCTGAGAGTTAAGAATTATCTCCTATCCCCACTTTAAGACCTCAACTGCCCACAATGCCCCTTTCATGTATCACCAAAGAAAACTGGCTCTGAAAAATAAATGGTGCTAAAGACCTTGAGGCTCTCAAAGTCCCGCTGGTACTTCTCCCGCAGGGTGGCCACATCACCCTCCAGCTCTTTGTGGCCTAGCTCTTCTCGCATGACATCCATTTGGGCCTCCAGCTCCTGGATGCGTTCTCGCAGCCCTGTCATGGATTCGGCCTCATCCTTGGCTGTTGGCACAGCTCTGGGCTCAGATGGCCTGGGGGCCAGTGGGGAATCTGGGTGTGAGGGTTGGCAGAGGCTGAGGGCTCCCCGCAGGCTCCATATATAGTGTTCCTGCAAGGCCCTCAGCTCCTCCTGATGGACAGCCTGCAGCTCCCGGACCTTCAGCTGGAACCTGTCCTCCAGCATCTTCATTTGCTGTACATGTTGCTGTTCCATGGCTTGCCTGTCTTTGACTGATGCGTCTAGCTGGCTGAGAACCCGGCTACGCTCAGCCTGCAGTGTACTTTCGGTGTGGCTCAGCTGCTCCACCATGCACCTAATCTCCTCCTCATACCTGCCCTGCAGCGCAAACATGCTTTCACTGTGTTTGCTTTCTGCTTCTTGTAGACATCTCTGCTGATGGTCCATCTGGCTCACCTTGGCCTTGAGCTCAGTGTTTTCCTTTTCAATGAGGGTGATCACTTTCTGGTACTCACTCTTCTGCTTGTGGAGAAGTTCTTCATACTCCTCCTTTAGGACCCCAACTGCTTGTGCACGCTTCTGGCAAGAGTCTCCTGTAGCCTCCTGACAGGCCTTCTTGTAAAATCGCAGCTCCTTTTCATATTCCAGCCGAATTCTGCATGCTGCATAGCACACTTGAGCCTGAATAATTGCATCTTGAACCAGTAATGAAGAATACTGACCAAGGCCCTCTAGACAAGCATCATATGAGAGATGCTGGGACATCTGCAGAAGCCTCTGGCAACCCCCAAGTTGCTCTGTGGGAGGCAGAGCTGGTAAGGCAGCTGAAATCTCCTCAAGGATGCTAGCCTTTTCTCTCAGCTGCTGGGCCAGCTCATCCTGAATGGCAGCAAGGACTTCAGGGCTCTGATGGAAAGCCTGCAAGGGCTCTTGGGAGCCCTCTGTGTCTGGCTTCAGCACCTCTCCTAATGGGCTCTGGTCCCAGGATGTCTGTACCTGGTCCTCCCTTCCAGCTGGATTCCTGAGGGTTTCTAAGATCTGCTGAATTACTCTTTCAAAGTCTGGGGTTTGGTAGGCTCCTAAGATTTCTCCCAACATGCATTTGTGCTGCTGTAAGGCTGCCTGGGTCCCCTGTAGGGTCTCCTGTATGCTTTGTAGCCTATGGTGAAACAATTCTCTTAATGATTGTGTGGCATAGCTGAGCTCTGCACGAATCCACGTGGCATCAGCCAGACTCTGGGGAATATGCTGCTGCCTGTCTCCTGATGTGCAGGCTGTTTCTTGTCCCAGTGTCCCTAGGTGCTTACTTAAGGACTCGACCTGGCTCCAGAACTCACCATTCACCAGCACCTTCTTGGCCCAGATCTCCACTGGAGCCCCAGCAGAGAGGGCAGCACTTTCTTCCTTTAATGGCCACTCCCCTGACTGAGTAAGCTCACAGAGAACACCATACACATCTGAAGTGGTATTCTTTAGAGAGTCAGCTATTTGGTTGATGAGTGAGGCCTCCAGGACTATCTGAGCAGAAAGCAGCTTCCTATGTTCCTGCTCATTCAATATGGGCTGGCAGGGCTGCTGTACAGGGGTTGCCAGGCCACTTTCCATGGGGTGCCCCTTCTCTTGCTGAGTCTGTGCACTGCTGTCTATGGGGGATGCCCATGGCTGAAGGGCCTTTATAGCACCCACAAGCATACTCTCTATGTTAGCCAGGGAGGCTGCACATGCATCCTGCCCCTCCTCCTGGTCAGCAAATGGCAGAGACCTCAACTTTCTCCAGCAGTTTTCTAAGCATGCCAGGGCTTGACTATTTTTGACTTGGAAGTCTCCCAGCTCCTCAGGGTGGTGCTCGATGTTTGTGGCCTTCTCCTGTCTCTCCTGCTCTAGCTGAGAGGCCAGTGCACTAGCCTGTAGCAGGCTGGCACGGAGTTGCTCCCGCAGTTGTGCCTCAGTGCCAGCCCACTGCTGGTGCAATGCAAGCAATGCCTCCTGACTCTGGCCCTGCTGGCTCTCCAGCCTCACGGTCACATCTTTGAGCTTCTCCTCTGTGACATAGAGCTTTGTCTCCAGGGAGTGGATTATAGAGATGTATGTTTCAGCATCTGCAGCTGCAGGGAGTGTGCTAGGGGTAGCTTCTGAGGACACACTGTCCTCTGAGGGTGACTGGTCCTGGCTGGTGTCTGATGATGTGCTGCTAGTCCAGGCCTTGGCACACCCCTCAGGGTGTATATATCTCTGGCACTGGATTGTGGAGAACCGGATTCTTGGCCTTTTCAAAGGTGCTCCCTGGTCAGATTTAGAGGAGCTTTGCAGGTTCCCCTCCCTGTCAGGCACATCTGCAGACTTTGGGGCTACCATGTCCTCTCTGCTGGGGCTACCACTGCTACACTCCTCCCCTTGGCCAGCACCAGGGTCTTCATCCTCTGGCTGTGAGTGGGCAAAGCCTGGAAATACTCTGGTGACTGAGCCTAGTGGCAAAATGCCACTGTCCTCCATTTGCTCTGCCGTACTCTGAGGCTCTTTGGCATCTTTTGGAGAATCACTTACAAATCTCCTTAGACACTCTTCCTTTTCCTGCAGCTTAATTTCTGTTTCCTCTAAGCTGCTGCCCAAGGCGATCATTTTAACCAAAGCCTCATTGAGGTCTTGGTCTTTCTTTTCTAGAACTCTCTCATGTGCTTCCTTAATGTGCTTGAGCTCCTCTTCCTTTTCTCTCAGCAGAGTGCGCACACTCTGTAGCTGGATAGAGACCCTGTGGTGTGAGTGCTCTAGATTCTGGTAGTCAGCTTCTTTTCCCCTCAGCTTCTCTTGGAGCTCAGCCACGTCCCCATCAGACGTGGCCACACGTTCCATGAGTTCTTGGAATTGTTGCTTGATGAGATCCCGTTCTTCATGGAGGCTCTGTACATGCTGGGCTAACTGGCGGATGCTCGCCTCCCGGGCCTGCAGCTCTTCCTCTAGCAGGTGCACCTGTTCACTGCCTTTGCATGTCTCACTCAGTTTCTCTTTTTGGAGGGCTTCTACCTGCTGCACATGGCCTTGGAGTTGCTCCTCATAGGCACTGGCCTTGTCCTCTACCTCCTTCAGGTTCTGCAACAGTGCCTGCTTCTCTTGTTCACAGCTCTCTAGCAATAGTGTGTAGTTCCTCTTCAACTTCTTCTCCATCATATTCTGGGCCTGTTCACTGGAACCTAGTTGCTGGCTGAGCTCAGCAATGCATTCCTGCAGCTTCTGCACCTCCTTCTGTCGGTCCCGTTGCAATGCCTGCTGTGTTTCTAGGTCCCTCAGTTCCTGTGTCTTTTCTAGCAGCAAGGCTTCTGTACTTTTGAGTTTCTGCTCACTGGCCCTCAGCTGGCCACTCAGCATGGCCTTGCTGTGCTGCCATTCCTCCAGTTGCTCACGAACTTTGCCCTGCTCCAGCTTCAGCTCACCCTTGAGCTTGGCTAGAGCCTGCTCCTTAAGGGCCAGCTCTGTAGCTGCATTACCAAGTCTTGCTTGCAGGGTCTGAATCTCAGCCTCATGATGCCGGATTGCATCCTTGGCCTCCCCATAGCTATGTTTCAGGGTCTGAATTTGCTGCGTGATGAGCTCTTGCCGTCGGCACTGAGCTTCCAGCTCACTTTGGAGGTCTTGGTTGACTCTATGGAGCCTCTGCCAGGCACCCGATGGGGAGGTGGCCACTTCAGTCTTAAAAAAACCGATTAAATACTGGTTAGTAACACTCAGGCCACCCTGTTCTGAGTGTCACACCTCTGGCCAGGATCAATCATAGAAAAGCTCCTTGGTGGGTTTGGCTTTAATCCTTTGCACAACTTTTTTTTTCTTCATTTAAAGAAAAAAAAATCAAATTAATGTGGGTTTTATTTTGTTTTTTTTTTTTGTTTTTTTTGGTAAATATAGCTGCTTCCACATAAATAGAACACATGGGAAAAAACATCAAAAAACAGCTCTAATTGAACAGCATCTAGAAGAAATAAACCAAATAAAGCTGAATAATGGAACACACTGAGAAGTATAACGGAGACTGAAGGACAAAGGGACACCGCATTTGTTTTGCAAAACAAAGTATGCAGTTCTAGACCACATGTTTAAAGCAGCACAGGGCATAAGGCACAAGAAAGTGATGTCACTTCCTTCCAAGATAGGAAGAGAAGGAAGGCAGGTAACTACTTGAGAGATGTCAGCAAGGTAACATTGGAACACTTCCTTTAGAAAGCGTAGTCAGGCCTCCACCGTAAGGAGAAAACTAATTTCTACCTGCAAGAAGACAGAACAAGGGGAATGCAGATCATGAAGCAAAATGTGGTAACAAAACAAACCTTTGTAAAGCTCAAAATAAGAATGAAACATGCAAAACCCAAAATAAAACACAAAACTCCCCAAACTGAGAGACACACAGAAGAGACAGAACTAATATAAAGCAGGGGAAACAACATGGGTAAGTTGAGAGCCCCACCTAGAATCTGGCCTGCCCAGGCTCCCTCAGTCTACTGGTGGGGAAGCCACAGATGTGACACTCAGGTAAAGTTCCAGTTCCACACCATGTTCACCATCCAAAGCATGCAGGTCCCTCCCAACAGTTAGCACAGCACCCTACCCGAGCTTGCATCTCTTAACCCTCAGTGCCCCAAAAGGCCTCTTGCCCCTTCTCACTTTTGACTGTAAGCATTTCCAAAGCTTAGGGGTAATCATTATTAGATTCAGTGGGAAACTGGCCTAGTTGCTGACCAAAGGGCCTTCAGTGTAGATGCACATGATAGTCCATGTTACACACACAAGTTAGCAATGTGCAAAGCTCCTTGGCAGTGTCTTTACCACCATGTCTGAAGTCAAGTCTTGTATGATGGACCCAACAAAGGCTTAGGAAAAGGCCTGAATGAATAACCTAAAGGATTTCTCAGTAGGCTGTGTAGAAGGGAGATGCCTGCCACGGCCAGTTCCAGGCAATAAGGTCAGGAGTTAGGGTGGCTGGAAGTAGGACAGCAGTGAGTCTGTTGGAAGGGAAGAGGGTACCATAATGAGGGGCAGGGGACAGGGTTAAGTGAAGGACACATACAGCAGTGTGAGGGATAGGCACAAAGGTAAGGTAGGATCTGGTTGAGGTGAGTGAAGGACTCCAGGTCTACGTGCAACTTGGTGACGAAGATTGAGGAGGTCAGTGCACAAGGGTCTGGGCATGTCAATAGCCTACTTGGCTGAGACTGGGTCTTTGAGAGCTGAAGGCCCTTGGAGAACACTAGTTCTAAGTGACTTGGGCAGGAGGCTGCTGCTGTAGGGGATGGAGTATTCTTCTGGGATCAGTGGCAGAGTCAAGACTAGAACATAGAACCCTAAGACCAAGCTAAAACCAAGGTCTTATCCATGCCCTTTTCTGGGAGCTTGAATTCAATGCTACCATTCCATCCCACTATCCCTAGAACTTATTTGTTGATTCTCCCATCAATACCCAGGGTGAGAGACTCCTTCATGTCTTAGAGCTAGCATTAAACATAGGCAGCCATATACAGGACAACACATGCCACCTGTCTTCATACCAGCTACCTTGAGACCATTTTTCTTTGACATACCCACATCAAGGGTACTCTAGGGATCTGACTGCAGCAGGATTCTGGAAGCCACCTTGAAGAGAAGGACTGGCTTTGGGCTGTCAGGTCAGCACCTAGTTGCCACCACATTTACCTCATTCCTGGTTGGATTAGGTTGGCTAGGTGGTCATATGTCCTCTTGGATCTTAGGCTGTTTAAAAAGGAATGGTTAGGTGGGTGGTGGTGCAGGTCTAGCTCTGCCACTAATTTGTGTTGGTCCTAAGAAGATACTTGGCTTGCTGTCTTGCCCAGTTTTTTCAAAATATGTGCAATGGGCCCAATCTCACTATGGTGAACACAATAAGAAGTAACATACAGATAAATGGTTTTCACAAAAGCATAATGTCTAGAAAGCCCAAAGGAGAGATCACCAAAATGATTTCTTGACCAAAAGATAATCCTTAGCTGTAGAGAATTGGGGCACATTCCCCCAAATGAATGTCGTAGTAGCAAGAAAAATGTACAGAATATCACAGCATTAAGAGCCCTTGGTCCTTGTTGACCAGAGCTCTGCCATGTTTGCACATTCCTAGCCTGTGGGCCTGAGCAGACCTTTCACACTGAAGCCCCTGGGTGCACTGCTGACTGGGCAGCTGCCCACCCTACCTGTAGCACATAGCCCTCCCGGGCACTCTGCTCTCGGCCCAGGGCCACCCTTAACTGGTCCTGCAAAAGTCGGTTCTGCTCTAGAAGATCCGAGGCCTCTTTCTGGCTCTGCTCCAGCTGTTGGTGAAAATAAACAAATACACACACTTACAAACATGATGACAATAAGCAAAAGCAGCTGACCACAAGAGGCCAAAACAATGGGGCTTGTTCACTGGCCTCAGACATCTCACTGGATACACAACATATAGAACTGAAGGGTCCAGCTCAAGCTGTACACAACATCAACACAACTGCTCCCTCTGCTGGCCAAGGGACACATTTTCTGTTCTTGCCCCAGGTAAGCCCTGCCTAGCCCCAATAAACTTCCATATTGACTCACAGTTGTACTATGCAGGCTGAAATACAGGTGGAAAGTTCCTATCTGGGGAGGTGGCTGTGTTCCACTGAGAATATGTTGGACTCCCTGGCACAGTCATGTAGATCTCACTTCAGGTCCTGCTGTATTTCTACTGACTACTTCATCTGACCAGGTTTACAGAATAGATTCCACACAAAGTTCCAGGATATTCTTAAACAAGACATAGAAACCTGTAAACGCTCTACTCTACATTCTTATTTTCACCACCTACCTTGCCCCAACCTTCTGAGAGCCTCAATGAAGCTCTGCTATATGGGAGCTGCCCTGGTCTGCTGGGCCATGAGAGGCAGGGGATATTAAACCCTGAGCCCCAGACTGCTACTCAGTTAAGAACTCAGCATGTGGTCTGCAGGCCGGAAGGCTTATTTTGGTAGCCTAGAATTATGTGAGTTTGAATTATGTTATTTCATTTTACCTATTATTTTATTAATGGATATAGAAAATGAAAAAGTTAAAGTGTTGGTGCTAGTGATTTATCAGGTTCATACATTTAACAAAACAGAAAAAAACACAACATAAAAGAGCCAAAGAGAGGCATGCTGAAGTGGTAGATCATCAAGTGGCTATTATGGAAAGAGTGTAAGAGTATGCCTGATGCATGCTGAGGAAGACGCCCCTAAGAGGGCAAAAATCACACACAACCCTAGGTAGGCTGAACACACATCTCAAACACCTCATGTGAGTATTCTGGATTTTAGGGTTTATTGTTGTTTTGCCTTTGAAATGATTCTGGAGTAACTGTATATACACAATGAGCAATTTGGGGGACGGGGCCCAATCTAAATATGAATTCAAGCATGTTACTTTATACACATGACCTCAGTTATACATGTGATTTGGACATTTTGCTTTGTTTGGCAATGCTGGGACTGAACTTTGTGGATTATTCAAATGCCGTAACATGGGGCCATATCCCTAGTCTTCTATAGTATAGTATTTACTAATTTTATACAGAGACAAATTTCATGGTAGGGGACTTTCTGCTTGTTTCACGCTGTCACTAAATTGTGACTTTTGGATTAAGGATACTCATCCTGTACATCTTCGATAATGCAACTCAAAAATGTACATGCAGATATAATTTGGACACATTCTCTGAGAATCATATGCTATGAACACAGGCACTAGCTTACATGGCTCTTTACCAAGATGCTAGAATGCACCTATCTAATACCTGCCTCACTCCATCTTACCACAGCCCTGGGTCACAACCCTACTCTCCTATAGTACTGTATTGAGTAATTCTGTGCATGTAAGAAGGGAACTGCCCCACATTACCTCTTTCTCTAGCAGAGAGGTGAGCTCATGTGTAGATAGCCGCTCACTTCTGTCCTCCAAGGATAGGTGCAGAGGGGCAATAGGCACCTGTTTCTCCTCCCTGAGAGGGGTAGTTTCCACTTGGTGCCATCGCTGCTCAATTTCCACATGGACATTCTGCGTTTTGAGGTCAGGGGGTCCCAGCAGCCCTGGGCTCCGATCTATGTCCATACGTAGGGGTGTATCCTCTACACCTGGCCCATCAACTGTGTCCAGCATCCCAAAGCGCTTTCGGCGCTCTTCTCGCCGTCGAGCTCTTTCACGCTCCAGCTCACCTGGCTCGGCTTCAGGACGCCCAGGTTCACCAGCTTCAGAGGACCCCACAGTGTTGGCCCTTTCTTGAGCCAGGGCCTGTTGGATGGGGCGGAATTCGGCCCAGTCAAATGTCTTGGAGCGGCCCTCCCGCCTCCGCTCTCGAGCACGGCTCTTCTTCTGCTCAGGGTCTGGCTCTCCTGGCTCAGTTTCTTGCTTCTCATTCGGCCTTGGGCAGGTCTCAAAAGAGGATGTGCTTTTATTCTTTTCCTCAGGCAATGAGCTATGGGGCAGTGAGGAGACACGGGACCTGTCAGGGAGCCTGGACATTTCAGCAGGTCCTAGAGCCAGCCCACACCTGTTCTCATCCCCAAAGTGGCTTCTAAGTGTAGGGGGAAGAATGTTCTACCTGTGCTTGGTTCTCCTTTGGAGAACTCAAACCTAGTTGATGGGGAGGGGAAAGGAAAGAGCTTCAGCTGTTCTTGAGACCTCAGTTCTCATCCTTTAAAAAGGAGTGTCATGGTGGTCATATCATGGATGATGGAGATAAAGCCAATGGACTCCTATAAGTCCCACAGGAGAGAAGGGTCCAGATACTTGGTGAGGTTGGTTATGAAGTACAACTACATTATGCAGTAACAGAACTAGCTCTCTTCAGAAGGGCTCAGGGATTTCTATAAACAGGAGACACCATTAGCTCTATTTAGAAATCTCACTCCAGCTCCAGGCATGACAGTTCAGTCAGAGCAAGGCAGAGATTATCTGTGGGTCAAGGGGACAAGTGACTCAGGTAGCCATAGCCCAGCCCACCACAGAGGAGGTAGCACAGTACCCACTACTTTGAGGAAGGAGGTGACTAGGGGCACAGCCATGCAGGTCAAGCCTGCTCATGCCTCAACCTACCCAGTGATAACAGGGAAGAAGCTGGTTAGCTTGAAGGCTATCTGCCTTTTTTCCCAATCTTCCCCAAGGAAGGTATCTAGGAAGGCCTCTACTCCAGCAGGAGAGGGGGTCAAGCCACCACCACTGGCAACATGGCAAGAGGCTGAGTGGGCTCACTGACAGTACAAATCCCAGTGATTGTCTTAACAGAACTGAAGTGAGCTGGTGATAGGAGGGCCCAAGGGGAAAAGCCAGGGAGCGCTTGCATTTATACTAGGACCAATAAGGAGATTGCCAAAGGAACATCAAATAAAAGAGAGACTGATTCTCATTACCTTTGGGTCACTTGTCCTGGAAGCAAACAGTAAGAATCAAAGTGCTTGGGGCAGTGAGACTACTCAGTGGGTAAGGGCACTTGCTACAAAGCCCAGCCCAGGTTCTCCCTGGAACCCACATGGTGGAAAGACAGAACCAACTCCTATGAGTTATTTTCTGACCTCCACATGTGAGCAACAGCAAATATGTGTACACAAAAAATAAATGTTGAAAGCAAACAAGCAAAGTTGTTCTCTGACCTCTACACATGTGCTGTGACAACCCCCCCTCCAAATATAAATATTTAAACAAAAATCAAATGCTTTAGAGCAGTAGGATCAGCAAGGATCCAGTTTAAGATCAAACACGCAAATAAAAATGAGCTGGAAGGGGCTGAATCTATGGTACAATGGTTAAGAGCACATGCTGCTCTTGCAGAGGACCTGGCCTGGTTTCCAGCACCCACATGGTGGCTCACAACCATCTATTAAAAGTGAGTTGCAGCATGGTACATGCCTGTAACCCCAGTACTTGGGAGGCTGAGGCAGGATGATGGAGTGGGAGGCCAACCTTATATGATAAGATCTTCACTCAGGAAAAAACAAAACAACCCAGGGCTGAGCTTTTAGAATCATGAGAAAATTGGTGAAGTCTCAGGTCTATATGGGGAGTTGAAATTGACACTTGGGAACAGGAACCCCCCTCCCCCAAGCCAGAAGTCTTGTAATACTGTGAGATGTCCTCACTACAGACAACATGGGACAAAAACTAGAAGAGAAGCAGGGCAAGGCTTGCAGTTCTGATACTGCTGTCTTTACTTCTAATACCATCTGGTAGTCTTGTAGTTATAAATGTTTCTTCAACATGAGCCAAACAGAAAAACATAGGCTAAAAGCAAATGGGTGTGCATGGGTTTGAAGACACAGTAAACTGCAATGTAGATGCTAACTAGGAAGACAATAGTATGAAAGAGAGAGAAGCTCCAGGTCTCTATGTTTATACCCTGGGCCTCAGTCCTTTCATGGAGCACAGTATAAACAAGCATGTATGAGCATTCTTGGCATCTTCCCTGGACACCCCAACATTGATTTCCTCCTGGCATGACCCACTCCATGACTCTCCATCTACACACGGCCTGGACAGGGCAGTTCAAGTGCCCTTTTCACGCTGCTTTGGGGCCTTGTACTACAGGCTCTTCTCTTGACTGGAGGAGCCATTGGAGTGTGGAGTGTGGGGGGGCACTGCTCATTTGCCAACAGTTCTATTTTTTTTTTTTTTTTGAGACAGGTGTTCTGTATGGCTGTCCTTTGCAGAGCAGAGAATTCACAGAGATCTACCTGCCTCTGTTTTCCTGAGTGCTGGGATTAAAGGAATGTGCCACCACTGTCTGGCAAAAATATTTTAAATTCAATTTTATTTTATACACATGGGTATTTTGCCTGCATGTGTGTCTGTGCACCGTGTGCATGCAGTGTCTGTAGAGGTCAGAAAAGGGAGTTGGATATCCTGGTACCACGTGGGTGTTGGGAACTGAACTGGAGTCCTCTGAAAGAGCAACCAGTGCTCTTAGCTATGGAGCCATATCTCCAGCCCCCAGCACATTTCTGGAGAGATCGCAGAGGACTATTTTTTGGATAAAGGTAGGTCCTTCATGTCCTACTAGTCCTGTAATGCATAAATCAGTATATACTGCTGATGGGTGAAGAAATGAACATATAACAGATGCCAGAAAGGGGACTGAAGAAAAGTTTCCTTTCCTTCTCATTAAAAAAGAAATAGAACCAGCCAGAATGATGCAAAAGTTTGAGACAAGAATGGGTATAGCTAATATGCTGCCACAGGCCACTAAGTTTTGACCACCCAAACCTCTGATACCAAAACTACACTTGGCAGCAACATGAACCAAGAGGGGCACAAGATACACAAGATGAAACCTGGACGTGGCAGAGAAAACTTGGCATACATAGAGCATCTCTGCTGTTCTGAAGATGAACACTAGTAGATCTGGAATCTTCAGAGCAAGAAGGGGAAGCATGTAGCATGTTCTGAGGAATATACACTACAGCATGCAAACACAGGAGAGAACACAGTTTTCAAATGTGGGCTTTAGGACCTACAGTCTCAGACAGAAGCTTCTCCTGATTATACAAAACCCAGACAGATATAGGAGTGAGATGGAAGGACTCTTGAGTAAGTACAAAACTGCAGTGCAAAACTATAGTGGCAGCTCAGGCTGCTTCCACCCAGCCAGGCCACGACTGCCAGAGAAGGCCCATAGTAGAGCCCAAGCTCATCCTGAGAGCTGCACTCTGTTGACAAAGACGTCCATGCTGAGGATAGGCATGAGGGTGACCCATGTAGCTGACCAGGCCAGCTTAATAGTAGAAAGGCCAGCAGAGGCAGAAAACAAAGACTCACAGGGGATGAATACAGCCAGCTGACAGTGGGCCAGAAGGAGAAAAGGAATTCATGTTGTGGTGTTGCTGGGCTCAGGCCTCAGGGAATCTTACCTGGTCACATCTGGGGCAGATGCTGGGAGCACATGCTTCATAATAGTCTGGATCCAGTTCCGACGTATGCCAGATGTCATGGCCGACAGGGTGAACTCACCCTCCTTGGTCTACACAAAAAATACTAATCATCAGTGGTCAGGCCACAGGGAAAAGGACTAGGCTAGGTGACTTTCCTAGGAGTATTGTATATGACCTGCTTGAAACAGGCAGACTAATAGGGCCACACTCTAGGGGGGGTGGTGAACTGGGTATCACCCAAACAAGGCAGTGCATAATCACTAGCTCCTATTATGCAGTAACAGCAGCCTGCACACAGATAGATAATCACATGTGTCCCTCTCCTCAAGAAGTTCTGCTAGATCTAGGGACAAGGACACAGAACTGGCTGGGAGCAGGGAAAGTGGTGACCAGGCCTAGCATCCTGCAGCCTCAACATAGGTGCAGAGTGTGACAAAGGGACTGCCCGGGGTCTCTACTTGCTCTGAAAGGGCAGCAAGATGTGCCACATCACTCCTGTCACCATCTAGGTGATGAGAATTAAGACAATGGCAGAGGAAAGGGAATGGAGAGACAGGATATCACTGGCTGGAGAGTTCAGAAGGAATCTGTTCACAGTGGGGACACTGCAAGCAGATGGTAAAAGGGAATCTAAAACTGTTAGGAGCACACAAGCAAATCAGCTAGTAGGAAACAAAACCAAGACAGCTTGGGGGCAGGTACTGGTATGGTAGGGGTGGTAATACTATAGACAACATGTGGGCCACTGAGCTGTTACCCAACCTCTCCCTCCATGGTGGGCTGTCATACAACTGGCTCACTCCCCTTCATTGAATACAACCGTGGGGTACACAGCAGCATGGGGCTCCATTCACATTCTTTGCTAATCCATTCAACCATTGATACAGGTGCTTGCAAAGTCTGGCCTCAGCTTTGCTGGTGAGCTTTCTTAGTGTCAGGGCTACTTGCCTGACCCATGCTCTGAAAAGACGTATCATTGCCTAAAACCCTCTAATGGCCAGGAGTGCAGAGGATCCATCTCCACTGTGAAGTCTCTGAGCAGTGTACATGGAACCCTCCAACACACCATGGGTTGCAGGAGCTCTCAGGTCCTAACTCACTCAAAGTTTTCCCTGGTGTCTTCAGCCCCTCCTTCCTTCCTTGCCCCACCACATAACTACTACTTCTTGGTCTCCCTTCTAATTGCCCCCTTCCCTCATGCAAGTTCTGCCATATATATCTTACTAAGGCACATTCCTGGTATCCACAACAGTCAGTGCTTTCCATACCTTGAGACACTATTTACTCTGGCATACATTTGCTATTCTCAGGTTCTACCCATCACCTACCTTCTGCATTAGCACCCTCGTCTGAACCCTCAGGGAAACCAGGCCCACCACTGGCCTCAGCTAATGTGGGGAGAGAGCAGAGTTCTCAGACTGTGCAAGCATTGCCTTGAGACAGGGAAAGAACCAGGACTCTCATTGGAAAAAAGGTTCATCTCAGCATTCATACTCCAGGAGTGTTCTACCTCCTTCAAGTGGAACAGGAACAGAACACTGCAGTTGGACAAGGAGCCAGGCCATGGGAACAGCTATGGCTCCTCTCTCAGACACCCAGTACATGCAGTATAGCCATGACCTGTTGCCTAGGAATTGGTGCTAGGCTCCTCCTAAGATCAAATCCACTGGTCTTCAGAGGTGTGGATTGGTCCCAAGTTTGGTGGGTCTGAGAAAGCTATTAATTGTGTCTGAACAACTGAATACAGCAATAAGTTGAGTTCTAGGCCCCCAAACCATAAAGATCTTTTCCCCATTGAGCCCACCAGAATTCCATCCTTAAGCTAGAAGTAAAATCCTAGAGCCTATTCTACCTGCCATCACTTCAAAGGTTTTGTCGAGGGGCTTACAAAGGTTTGCCTGAAAGGAGGGGCTGGCTTTGTCTTGCTCCTGAGACACGTCTAGAAATCTGGATGACTGTGGTCTGCCTAGGACCCCCACTTGGTAGGGATAGTCACAAGATGATATAAGTAAGTGGCAGACTCCTGCATCAGAAAGAGCAAACACTAACTATGAATCTGAGCTTAGAGATGGATACCAAATAAAAGGAGAGTAACCCAATTGACTGTAACAAGTATGAAGCCTCATAGCAGAAGGCAAATGTCCCAGAAATTCCTTAGCCTGATTCCAGGCAGCCCTTAATCATTTATTCACCATACTCTTCATCCTTCCAGTGGTCCTACATTCCAACATTAAAAAAGAAAAAAAGCAATTTCTGTAGCAAAGCCTTTCAAAAGCCTTGGGGAGAAAGACGAAGAAACCTATCTTTTTGTCCACACCATATATCAGGAATACAGGTTCAGTAGCCACAGGATAGAGGCATCATGCTAACAGGAAAGACTGAATGCTCACCACACATGTTAAGATATAACCCAGCTGGCCAAGTCCATCCATCCCCAGACTCACATGTATCTGAAAGCCATAGTTTCTCTGGACTGGATACTCAGTGACATTGTAACAGGTAGACAAGTCAATTTCTCCATCTAGGTCAGCTGCCTGAAGAGAAAAATGAGAGGGTGTGAAGATTCAGGAAGAGAGGATATCCAAGTGATCACATTTCTGAGTGATCTTCCATTGAATGTCTTCACAGGATTAGGCCTTGGCCATTTGTCCTACAACTGCCAGATCCAAGTTCCCTCTCTTGGTGTATCTATATCACCATTTCCCTGCGTATCTAGCCAAAGAAATTCCACAACTGTTCCTTAAACATCTGTCATTCTTTTACATGTTTAAAAAGTAAAAAGACCCTCTGTACTGGCTGGATTTCTGTCAACTTGACAGAAAGAGAATCTTAATTGAGGGATTTCCTCATCAGATTGCCTATAGGCAAGTTTGTGGGGTATTTTCTTGATTGGTGTGGAAGGGCCTAGTCCACCATGGGCATTCTGACCCCTGCAGGTGGTCCTGGTGGCATAAGAAAAACAAGTTGAGTAAGTCAGAGAGCAAGCCAATAAGCAGTATTCTTCCGGTCTCTGCTTCAGTTCCTACCTCCAGTTCTTGACCCAACTTCCCTTTGTGATAGACTAGACTATAAGATGAAACAAACCCGCTCCTCCCTAGATTGCTGTAGCTCATGGTGTTTTATCATAGCAAAAAGTAAACTAAAACACACTCTAAGAATTTAGTGTATGTGGAGTTCATCTATTGATATTTTCTGTATAAAAGTTGGAGATTTTAAATATTAGTTATTCACTTAAAGAAAACTTTAATAAAAGCTGGGTGTAGTGGTCTACATCTACAATTCGAGCACTTGGGAGGCTGGGGAGGAGTGCTGTGAGTTTACAGCTTTTCATGTTAAAATTAAAATATGATTAAAATCAAAGTATGATTAACAATCATTGGTTAGAGTGACAGTGTTTACATTTCTGCAGGCCTCTTATGTGCCTGACTTTGGAGAGGATGCTGGACTCTTCTATATCTGCATTCAGTGTTCTATGTACTATTTCATGTAACATGCATGGAGACAAAGGGGCCTAACACAGAGATGGAAAAGGAAGAATTTTTAAGGAACTAGCTGGTCTTGATGAATAGCCATGTCTCAAAGTTTAACTGCAATTGCGGAATCTGCAGTCCTATCAGTGGCTATTCTGTGCTGTTAACATTGAAATCCAGTTCTACCCTTTGAACAATTCTTTTGCCAGGAATGTTCTTAACATTAAATATTGGTAACAGAAAATATTAAGCTATGCATAGCTTTCAAATGTCTACACAATTCTGTAGAAGCAAAAATACTAAACCACTACTTATTTCATCAGCAGAGCTTATAGATAAAGAGAACCTATTGAGATTATGAACATGAACCTTCCAAAATTCTTACTTTCTTGTCTTGATACCAGGTCTCTGTACACTACCTAGGCTGGTCTCAAATTCTTGGGTCATGTGATCTCCCTGCATTAGTGTCTTGAGTGGCATAGACTACAGACAGATATGCAGCATTATGCCCAGACTAGCTTTTTCTTTGAAAAGATTTTTTTTTTAAAAGGTGTGAATATTTTATCTGAAGGTCTGTTTATCTGAATACCATGGTAGAGTAGTACTTGCCAGTAGATGGCGTTGGATCACTTGGAACTGTAAGTTCAGGCAGTTGTGACCCTTCATGTGGTCCACTGCAAGAACAGCAAGTTCTCTTAACTGGGACCCACCTCTCCGGCCCAACTGTTTTTTCCTTGAAAGCTCAAACCCTATTCACCTTTGACAACAAACTGTCCTTGAAAGAATAGATTCCTGGTTTATTTTCATAAACATGCCTGCCAAACCCTCAAATCTGAGTAAGCAGGGCGCTGTTTCTTCAAGTGACATTCTACAAATAAGTGGCTAGTTCAGCTAGTAAATCAGTAATTGTACACATGTGCTTCCGTAAGGCTTTGGCATGCAGCTCAGCGAACAATAAAGAACAATAAAGCAAGAGGCTGCTCCAGTAAAGGTGCTTCCCAAACAAGTTCCACCCTAGAACACATTTAAAGGTAATAGGAGAGAGATAACTTCAGTTATCCTTTGTGTCCACAAGAGAGCTTTGTGTCCACAAATTATGTGTGTGTGTGTGTGTGTGCACATGCACGTACACACACACACACTAATAAAAGTTAAAAAAGATTACTAAAGAGATGAGCATTTAAAGGTTGCAACTTAAAAATAACAAGCACACACCTTTAAGCCAGTACTCGGGAGGCAGAGGCATCCGGATCTCTGTGAATTCCAGGCCAGCCTGGTCCACAAAGGACAGCCAGGACTACTCAGAGAGAAACCCAGTCTCAAAAAGCCAAAAATAAAATAATAATAAAAATAAAAACCAAATATACATATGTAAGTAAATAAAATGAAGGACCTATTTTGCTGCTTTTAAACATCATTGACTGTAAAGCAGAACAAGTGCACTGACTGTTGGTACAGTCTGACTTTGGCCTAATTCTGCTTTGGTCTCATCAGTGTTATATCAACACAGTTCTACCAGTAGCACAGTTTTGACTCTCACAACACATTTCACTAACTACTACTACTGTAGAGGCTGGTGAGATACTTCAGCAGGTAAAGGTGCGTGTGACCAAAACTGATAACCCGAGTTCAAGTCCTGGAATCTGCTTGACAGGAGGAGAAAACTAACTCCTACAAGTTGTCCTATGGCATCCACTATTGTCACACAGCGCAATGTTTTCTCCTATTGTCTAACACACACACACAAAATGATTTTTTAAATGTAGTTCCTCTACCACAACAAGGCAGAACAAGATCTAAGTTAATCTGTCCAGTGACTCAGTTCACCACACAATCATCCTTTTGCCAAAAACCAAAGACAAAACAAAACTAGACTTGATTGTACCCCGAGTACGAACTTCATTGTTTTTATGAATATTTTGCTTGCATGTATGCCTGTGTATCATGTGTGCCTGAAGCCCAAGAAGATCACAAGAGGACATCAAATGCCTGGAATTGGACTTACAGTTGGTAGTGAGCCACTACGTGGGTGCTGGAAACCAAACCCAGGTCCTCTACAAAAACAAATTCTCCTAACAGCTGAGCCATCGCTCCAGCCCCCACTTCATTGTTCTTAAAAGAATATAGAAAAGAATTGCCAAAAGCCACTGTACCAAAAAAACCTAATTCAAGGCCTCAGAGGATGACCACAGTGTCTGAGGTGGGAAACAGTTCTACCAACAAAGCTGGATCAATTGCATGCACTATCCCATTAGACTGAGATTATGACACCCAAGGCAATAGGCCACCTTTTCACAAACAGATTTCAGCCCTGGAGTTTTAGATGCCACCTTTGCCTTGTAGTTTTCTCACCTCCTCAGCCATGGAATCCCTGTAGTATCTCAGGCTCTGATCAGCCAGGACAAACCAGTGTTTCTTCCACTAGAGGAGAGAAAAATAAACATCCAACTATTCTGCAACATACCTGATGCCCCTCCGTAACCCCAGATGAGTTTAGGCACTCTGGAGAGCACAGGTAAAGCAGGCAACAAACAGATGACTGTTCTGGCAGGCAGCCATGCACTCATGACCTCAGGGAGGCCCTGGTTAAGATGCACTCCATCAATGAGGCAGTGGAGAATCGTGGGCCTTGGCCAGCTCTGTGCCCCAGAGTGTAGTTGGTGACGGGTGCTTTGCAGACCTCCATCCTAACTTCAGAGGCTGCAGACAGTTCTGCTGGGTCTATCACACAGAAAGGTGGCTGTGAAAAGGGGGCTGAGAGGCACAACCACTTGGCTGATACACCAGATGTGTGAGCCCCACTGTGCCAGCAGGTACAAACTAACCTGCTAAAGTCCCAATCTTCACTCTGAGGAAGGGAACTTGAATCTTCAGGCAAGGCCAAGGGCATTTGATATGGTGGAAGAAGGAAAAAGAGGTGATGCTTTGGTACAGTCTCCAAAGGCAAAAAGGGACTAAGATAGAAGAATGGGGTTTTTATGGGCCTCTAAGGCAAGGACCTGGTAATAGTCACAATTCTCAGAGCCTAATGGTGCCCCTAAAACTGAGCTGGTATCTGCAACACAAGGCTTTTGCAGCCCTCTGATTTGTATGGACACACAAGCCAGCCCAGTCATACGCTGGCTGTTCTTGCCTCTGGGAAAACCTAGAGTCTTAAAGAGAACTTTTAGGAGTGATCGTATCCAGGATCTAGGACTGTAGGATGTCTGCAGGCCAAGGGTTGGACCCTGCTAGGAACAAGACAAGCTGGGACTTGCATCTGTTCCCCAGTCCTGTAGGCCTTAGCACTTACACACTCACCTGGCCATCCTCATACTGCTTGGTTAGCCAGCCTTTCTTGAAATTCAGTAGGTCAGGCTAAGGAAGAAAAAAGAACAGCTCAAGGGAAACCATTGTGGGATCCCCACTGATGGACAAAATATGTCCAACCGCGTTGTTTTCATCTAGATGAAGTAGCACCAGAACAGTTTTTACCACCTACCAGATAAGCCTGCCCACTCTTGCCCCAGCATTGCTGCCCAGAGACATAGGTCCCTGAGGAGGGTGTTGAGGGGCAAGGAGAGAGAGCAGCACAGCTTCATTTAACCTGGGCACAGGAACACAGGCTGCCTAGTTGCTCTGAGGTCTCTATTCCAGCTTATCCAGGGCTTGTGTGCATCCTGCCTTGGGGCACAGCACAGGCCCTGATGGATAGTTGAATGTACAGGGAGACACCTGCAGTAACAGCTGAATGGGGAATCCAAAAGCTCCTGCTGAGGCTGCAGAAGGACTGAAGGCCAGAAACCTGAGAGGCAGACCATGTCTGGCGTGGAGAAAGCAGTAGTAGCAACCTTGTCCAACTTTCAAGTTACTCTTCTACCAGGAGGAAGTTCAGGCTTATTCCCTATACAGGAAGGTAGGTCAGGGACCACCAGCAGAACCGAGTGGGTGCTAGCTCTACTTAGGAGCAGCCTGCATTCTGCTGGGGACTGGTTCCCATCTGCTACTAGTACACCTGGAAGGCCAGGCTTCGAAGACCCCAGCCACCCCTTCTGTGGTGCCCAGCACTCTTAGGTCTTCCACAGCTGTCCTGATCAGAAACTGGCTTTGATGTCTCTTACTACTCCAAGGACAGGGAGTGATCCAGAGAAATGACAACAATCAGGATAGGCATCCTGGGAGTTACTGCTCCATTGAGGAGAGGTCACAGTAGACTCCTGCCTTGCCTCAAAAGACCATGGTAGACGAGGCATCCCTCTGTGGAGCCTTGCTGTAACCCATGCTTCATAAGACTTCTTTCTACAAGAATTGTTTGAAGTATCAACAGAAATGGAGACATTTTAGGATGCCCCAGCATAGAGACCTGAACAAATTTTTTTTGGTGTGCACAGTTGTTGCTGCTTCATGAGACTTGGGATGCAGGCCTGCTCACTGGCTTTCTGGCTCCCCTGCTGAGCTGCGGATCTATGAAAGATTCTTAAACTTTCTGCTGTGGTTGTCACTGCTGTTGTGCCTGCCTCAGGGAATGGTGAAGGTTGGTCCCTGTGGGTCTTTTTCTCTCTGGGCCTCTGGTGACTGCCAGGAATAGTGGCTACCAGCTGAGTTGATGGAGAAACTGCTCTGTCTAGGGGATGAGAGCTGGTGAGTGTGCCATGTCTCCCAGGAGGCTGTAGTTGAGGAAGCAGGCGGAACTTTGTCTGCAGCTTCATTCCTGTATATACCCTCAAATGGGATAAATTGTCAGTACAATGTGGCTCCTGTTCCAAAGTGCCACAAAAACAAACACCAAAAGCAGGACAGCAGAGGTCAAGTTGGGGCTTTACACCTGCATTGGCCCAGCAGCCTCCCGTGTACAGAGACCTCCATGTGCTACTCAGGGTGCCACACGGCCCCAAGTCCTGCTGGGCCCAGGAAGGGAAGAATGGTCAGTTTCCAATGAGTTGCAGACCAGTGGGTGGGGCACTCACAGGCATGAGGGTGGTACAGAGGGAGGACCGATGTGGACATATAAACATAAATGGACAGTGGCCCAGAGTGGCCAGAAGCAGCAGTGGGAGTGGCACAGATCTCCAGATAACTTGGCACGTGGCCTGGGCTCACCGTCATGGAGGGTTCTGTGGACCTCCTGTCCAATGACTTGGCTCTTCGGTGTGGAGACAGGGGACAAGCATCTGAGAGAGGAGCTGTGGGGGCTTCACTGGCAAAGTCCTGTGGCAGAGAGCAGCCACCCATCAGTATAGCCCAGGGCAGTTTGGGCAGGCATAGGGGCAACAAGTTGGGTAGTTCATCCCTCCTTGAGTGGGGGTTAGTGTTCTGTCTAGGCCCCAGAGCAGAGCAGATTCTGGGATGACCCATGTCCTGGCATGTTTCAATCAGTGGAGCAGCCTTTTCTGGTCACCAATGTCCTGGCCCTACCCAATTTTGCAGCTTCTCAGGTTACAGAAGAAGACAGCAGGCATTTCGTGATCAACAAAGGAACTGGAAAGAAGGACTTGGATACAGCAGGCCACAGAAGAGGCAGGTGGGCAAGAGGCTGGAGGAGTCTGGGAGGAGGAGGAGTCTGCTGAGGACTGAATGAGGGTAAAGCTTGCCACTCCAAAAACAAAGAAGGAAACGGTATCATATTCGGCTTTGTTCCTGGGTGGCTTCAGTGGGAAGAAACTGTGCTCGTTACAACTGGGATCTAAAACCGACTGAAGCATCCTGTGGCACAGGAAGCTGATGCTGCAGGAGGGAGAGATGTGGAAGACAGGCTGGTGCTCAAGAGGCTAACTGGAGGAGAACGAAGAGTAAAGGCCCAGAAGAAATGTGTCCCTGGTATGTATGGGACTCAGAGCGTATAGGACAGTATGTTCCCCAGACCCAAGCCATGCTGCCAAAGGCCCCACTTAGCCCCACACTGGAGCTCACCCGCTTTCTAGGGATGGCCCGTTTCTCACTGCGGCCCTGACGAGTGTCACTTGATGGAGTGGTCATAATCAGCATGTTGGTTTCCATGTGCTCTGCCTTTTCAATGTCCAAGGCCTCAAATTTCTCAATTACCTGGGACCTCCTAAAAAAGAGGACATGAAGCTGCTAAACCAGAGTCTCCCTGCTCCCAAGGTGGGCTGGGTCTCAAGTCCAGTAGGGGGTTCTGTAGTCAACTTGTACACCTGGCCTACCTCACTGGGCTCCAGTGCTAGCTTTCCTGCTGGCATGTGAGGCACCCTTCACAAAGTACTGACAGGACTTTGGGCACTGATTCAGTCTACTTGAGCTCTGTTTGTCCCCCCTTCATGGTGGGCTGGAACAGCAACAGAACCCTTCCACACTGGGGCCTACACTGTGGCCCTGCCCCAACACTGGATTCATACAGCTTGGTACCTTGGTAATCTCCCTGAGTCAGACACAATAAAAATCAACCACCACCTCGGAACACATTGCACCCCACACGGAGTGTTCAAAATTTAGCAAGATAAAGACCCGTGAATTAACAGTTTCTGCTAACATTAAAAGGAATCAAAATCAAAACAAAACAAAGCAGTTGATTTCATGTGAAAGGCCAGCGGCCTCGTCAGGTGGTCTGCGGCTGAGACGACGGAGCTGAGATGGAAGCGAAGCAGGTGGAGGAGGCGCGAACGCCACAGTGACACAGCAGAGGGTGGAGAGGGCAAGACCTGAAAGAAAACAAGGCTGGGAAATGAATGAACAGAAAAAGACTGCTTTTAAAATTCAAATCATGATAAATCAAAGTTATCTAAAGAATTAAAGCAGCAAAATCCCAAGATAATGGCTGAAGAGAGAAAACCCATGATCATCCCATAGTCTGAGGAGTCACCTTGGTGGGATTAGGCTACCTGGGGTCTGGGAGTTTAGTTAAACCTACTGGGAGGACAATCCCTTCTCATAGAACCTGAGGCATGCCCTCCTAGGAACACCTTACTCCCTTCACAGTGAGGGTAGGCATGGCATGTTCTGAACAAGTGGCAGGAGCTAAGGCGATGTGATAAAGGATAAAGGGTCCTCCCAGGAGACTAAAACCTCCAAGAGGAAGAATATGGCCTAGGATCCAGGAACCTCTCTTTTCAGGAGTTACTAAAATCTACCTTGAGAGGCCTTTTCCTCAAGGGAGTTAAGAGGCCAAGGGCAGGCAGCCAGGAGGGCATCTGGGTACTCTGCCTCCATGTGCAACATTGTTAGAAGACTGGTTCGGGTTAGCCTGCTGTGCTCATAGAGGTCAAGGTGAGGAGACTGACTGGGAGAGCAGTAAGCCAAGCAGCAGCTGAAGTGCAACCAAGGGATCTTGCACAGCCAGACTACTGCAGTAAGATCTGGCTACCCATAGCCCTTGGGGCGACTGCTTCTTCTTGGGCTGAGAGCACTGTATCTGGCTAGAGGACTTCAGGCCCCAGATTAGTAGGAGGGCTGTGCCAGGCCAGGCTGGCATTGCATGATATGGGTTTGTAGGGTTCCAAGTAGAGTAGTCAGCATGAAAAATAGGAGGCACCTGCTACAGCTGCTTGGCATGGGCACCAAGAGATACTGTGAGACCAGGGGCTTGCACAACTTCTGTATAACTAACAGATTCTCTGTTGCCAAGTTGGTGGTTTTGATGCAACAGATGTGACAGAAAGCGCCTCACTCAGGTGGAACTGACAGGTGTAGATCTCACACGGGAAGGTGGAGGGGCCAGGGTTCCATGGGAGGTGGGGCTTATTTTCTGTTAGTCACTAACAGTGTTGTACGGACCACAGCTTCCCTACACTTAGCATATATGGGCCTAAGAACTGATTGTCTAAGAACTCCTTCAAAGGCTCTGAAGTCTGAAAAGCAAATTCTAAGCTCAGAGCCGTTGCTCCTCTCAGATAGGGCTGCTAACTGGCCTTCCAAGATTTTCCAGAACTGACCTTGTGGTTTCAACTGCCTGGCTGTATGGCAGGTCTGTCTTGGCTACCACTCACTGCAAAGTAGCTAATATCTTGTCACTCTTATCACAGACAAGAATCCAGTCCAGCACTAGATGGACTACTTGGTCCTCAAAGAGCAACACCAACCAGCAAGATCATTCAGAAAGAGGTAAGTTTCAAGGTTAATGTGCAGAAGTAGTCTGGGTACCAACACCAGCTGAAGCCCATCCCCACATTGGCAAAGAACATGCAGGAAACAAAGCCCTGAGACTGTATCTATCTCTGGCAGATAGACAAGAATGCATTCAAGATTAACTTCTCTGATAAGTGGCCTAGCCAAGCAGGTGTGCAGAATGTTAACTCTGGCCTGGCACTTAAGGTATAGTTATGGAACCACCAGAACATAGCCCACCCACTAGCCAGTGTAAACCCTCCCCTACCTACCCTGAAAGCCTCCTTAATTGTTAGCAAGATGTTATCCCAATGCTTAAAAGGACATTATGAGCTCTGGTCCTGGGTCCTATCATGTGATAAGACTTCCTGCTAAAGGTCTACTATTTGCTATTATTTATCATGAAGGGTGGGAGGTCACCTAATTTTTGAGCCTCAAGTTTTCAGATCCATGAATCAGGAATAACAGGTACCTTATTGAGCCACCATTGGGCTCAATTATATGTAATGCCAGGGAGCCAGGTAGCACTTAGTGTCCGCTGTCTACCTGAGGGTCCATAGGCCATTTGAACAAGCTGGGTTGTGTGTCAACTAACTGAGTTGAGAAAGGGGACAAGAGAAAGAAAGTCCTCCCCAGTCTCATCATGCTCCTAACACCTGACTGAATTTCAGCCTACACTCAGGGCAGGGAAGACACTCAAGGTATTTTTGGAGTTGCCTTTCTGAACAGAGAACTTTGTAACCCTAATGAAAGCTGGGTTTTTTTCCACAGCAAAATAGGGAGATGTGCCTCTTACTTCTCCTGGGGGCAGAGGTGGATCTTTAGAAATCTGGCTGGCGTTAAGCAAGAAACCTGGCATGGACACAAAACCCAACTCACAGATGTGGCAGAGAATTTGGAAGGAGGGGGAACACAAGTAGAATGTCCCCTAGTCCTTAAGCTCCAAGCTTAGGACAACAGGGCAAGAGAAAAACAGACCTTATCTTTTTCAGCATAAGTGCTATATCTCTGCCACTGGTGGGAAGCCATGTCAGCAAAGCCCAGAGGGCAAGTGGTACTTGGGACACCTGGAAGCTTTTCAGACTGCCTTTTGCATCCTTGCAGGAGGAGTCTGTGCTTCCCTCTCTGTTTCCTGTGTCCTCTAACAACTGTAGAACTGCCAGCATAAGGAGGGCCTGGTCCCTAACTGAAGCTCTGGGAGTCTTCTCAGAGAACCGAAGTAGGCCAAGTAGAGTAAGATTCTGCCACACAGGGATTAATCTGGGAAGCACCAACCTAGAGCCACTAAATCCTGCATTTGGTGCCAAGAACTGAGAACTGGTGCCACAGTCTGGGACCCAGACACTGAACAGAAATCATGTTCCTGAGTACACCTCTGTGAGTGTTATGTATGAGTATGTAAATTTAGCCCTCTAGCACCCTTCTTACCTCCGCTCGTTGCCAAACAGACGGGCCACCTCTTCCCTGCCAGGGCTCCGGGCCCGAGTCCTATTCTCCAACCGCCTTCTCTCCACCTGGAAGGCTTCTCGATGGCTGATCCGGATGGCCTTAGGGACGTCGGCCAGGGCGGCATACTGCCTGCTGGCTTTAAAGGCAAAGGTGCTCCCCAGTATCTCTGTTCCCCACCCCCCAGCACTGCTGGAGTCCATGTGGTTGGGTGGCCTGCTGGCTTTACCCAGGCTGTTGGGGCAGATGCTGTAGACCATGCGGCTTGGGGCTGGAAGACCTGGGGAATGAAGGGGGTGGCCGAGTTCCTGTGAAGGCGATCCAGGACAACCATACCTGCTGTGTGGGGTGCTGGGGCTGGGTGGGGACAGAGGTGGGGGCAGCTGCTCCTCAGCCCTCAGGTCCTGCTTGGCCTTCTCCAGGGAGAAGTAGCCGCTCTCTACCCGTACTTTTCGACCACCATCTACACGGTCCCCACTCATGGCGCTTTCATCTGGAAGAGGAGAGGAAGCTTGCCCAAACTGCTACCAGTTCTTTCACGAAAACTTTCCAAAAGCCCACACATGGTCAACTAGGAACTGCCTTAGCTCTACAGATATAAACTGCTGCAGAGGTGGAAGAAGAGCATGGTAGGCAAAAATGGACCATCCATCTGAGTTACCTTTACTCCCTGCCATTTCCTCCAGTCTGGCCACTTGCAGTCAGACTAGCAAATAGGACCTTTGTATACAGTTCTGGTGGGGAAGCAGGATTCCATCCTAACAAATGGTTTCTTACCAGACCACAGGAAGAAGCTAACAAACAAGATACCTTTCAGGCTCTTAGTACATTTTTGAGGCAGGGAGAAGGGCTTTTGTAGGCATGAGATGGAGCAAAAGGACTTTAAATGTGGATAGGTGTGTATGCTGAAGAACTCACACTGAGGAAGGCAGAGATGGAAACTCTAGCTCTGCTGGGGCATGACAGTAGAGCCCTAAATAGAGAGGGCTGAGCAAGATGGTATCAGTGAAGAGAGGGGCAGAACTACCCTAACTGCTACCTCTCTGAAAATAGGAGGCAATTAACCTAGTGGGTTCTAAGAGCTAATGCAGTAGGAGCCTGTGGGACAGAAGGCCTCCTCACAGAGGCAGAACAGAGTGTCTGTAGTTCTCCTGAGGCCAAGGGAGTAGGTGCTACACCTTTTCCCTTCAGAGGTGGGGTAGAGAAGCCAAACTGAAGCTCACAGGTCAGGGAGCCCAGTCATACCAGGCCAGTGCTGCCCAGAACTGATATGCACAGATGGAGGAAAAGTTCAGGGCCTGTGACAGGACTCCTGTATCACATCCCCAGTATCATTCCTATCCACTGGATGGAGGCCCATTCCAGCAGTACAAGATGGGTCACCACAACAAGGAGGTCCACAGGCTGATCGGCTGTTGCTCACCTTCTTTGCTTTCTAGCCCTATTTCCCGTGGGGTACAAACAGCAGGAGGCAGGGTTTGACTGGGACTCTGAGCTGGATTCAGGCTGTTTCCATCAGGCTGGTCTTTGGCTCTCATTTCTTCCTGCCAGAGTGTGGATTTGGTGGTAGGGACTTTCTCGGCACTGGGAATGCTGCTACCGCCGCTGCCGCCACTGCTGCTCGTGACAGCCATCTTAGCAGGCCCAGGCTCCTGGAGAGAGAGCAAGGCAGAGGGGGGAATGGCAGCGTATGAGCACATAGCTGGAGCTCGCTCATGGGTCCAGGCTGCTAAATTATAAGGAACACAAGGCCAGTAAAACAGTATTGGAGGATGGGAAGCCATTCTTTCTTGATTGTTCTTTGAGGCTTCACAGTACCTTGTCCAAGGGACCTTGCAGAAGGAAGGTCCTGGGTTTCTACCAGAGCCATGTTACCAAACATGTAGAAGCTCTCTCTGTGTATTTCCAGACAGTGCCTGGAATAGCAGCCCAGTTATTAAGGGTGAGCCCACAGGAGTTGATTTAGAGTCTGTCATTCCTATACTCACAGGCACTTGAGACATAAACAAAGGGAGACAGGACAAAACAAAAGAGAACACTCTTCTGAGATAGGCCCATTGCTACCAAAATCAATCACTGGGGTAAATGCAGAGAGTGGATTCCACATCGCCCTGTGGTCCTGCCCACTCTTAAGCTTAAATGGAATACGAGGGATGATGTGAAAGAGCTATTGAAATAAGACAAATGTTAAGGCCTGAACAGTTGTTCATTCACATTAGAAATCCTATCCCATGGTTGGGTGGAGATGACACACACCTTTAATGCCAGCACTCAGGTGGCAGAGGCAGGCTGATCTCTGAGTTTGAGGCCAGCTTGGTCTACAGAGAGAGTTTCAGGACAGCCAGGGCTATACAGAAAAACCCTGTCTCGAACAACAAAACAACAGGAACAACAAAATGTCAAAAAAAAAAAAAAAATCCTATCTCATGATGATGATTTGTGGAGGTGGAACCTTTAGGATATGGTTAGGTTAGTCCTCATGAATGGAATTAGTACTCTATAAAAGAGGCCCAGGCTACCTACTTTGTCCCTTCCACCATGTGAGAGAGGACTAGGTAGTGGGCCCTCATCAGACACCGTATCTGTTGGCACTCTAACCTTACACTTCCTAGTCTCCAGAATTCTGAGAGGGAAAAAAAAAAAAAAAAAAAAAAAAAAAAAAAAAAAAAAAAAAAAAAAAAAAAAAAAAAAAAAACCAATGTCTATTGTTTAAGCAACTCCGTCTGTGACATTCTATGAATAGCATCAAGGATCATGTGAGACACACAACATCCCACTCAAACCTGCACCCACACCTGCCACATGCACACCGTGTTCTCATGCACAAGCTGTCCCTGATTGGGAGCCCAAGTCATTTTCCAGGTTCCCTGGGGCAGATATGGCTCTGAGGGAAAAGGGTTCATGGGGCAGGCTAAACTCAGTAGACACAGAAATCCAGTTTCTAAGTAATTAGAGAGTTGGACTCTTTACACGTTGAGCCCAGATAAGGGCAGGATGGGAATTCCAGCTGTCCTGTAGTGCCTACTCTTGTCCTGTGCCCAGCGATTCATTCTGCTGAGGGGGCTCCCAGAGGATGGTGTCAATTACTATCTTGCCACAAAGAGGTGGTAAAATATAAATATCCACCTCCCACTCTCATCTGCTCTCATGACAGAGAACTGGGCCTGACCCATACATCTGACCCAAAAGGAGCTTGTTCTTTCTCCTTTATAATAGTACTCTGTCTTCTGGAGGATGGGTGAAGTTCCCCCATCCTTGGGCAAGATCCTTTTGTTAAGTCTCAAACCCTGGCACAAATAGCTGAGGTGATTTTAACATATCAAAGCCAACCTGGCCTCATTCCTCAGTCCCTCCCAGTTACAAGGTATGGCTGGCATACCCAACCCCGTACCCTAAACGTCTCCCCCAGAGGCTCTTCCCTATACAATCCAGCTATTTTGGTTATCTACCTCTTTTGTACCTTAGGTTGCTGCCCCTATTGTCCTCCCACCCCCACAGCCCAGCTCTGTCTGCTCATGTCTACTCTGGACACTCCCAGATGTTTCTACCTCTGGCTATCTCTCCCACGTATCTATAATAAACTTTCTACACCATACCTAGGAGCCATGTCCTTTCCTTTCCTTTTTATTTGCTTTTTCTTCTGAGCAGATGGATGAAAAATCTAATTGGGTGGATGTGGTCACAAAGTAGTATAGAGGCTCACACTACACAGAGCCATCCTTGTAGGCACCTAGGTTCACTGTACCATGTCCTCAGACAGCCAGTTGTCATGTTCATGCTGTTAATATCATGATGAACCCTGGCTGCTATCATAGGCACTCAGAAGGGCTTGTAGAGTCAAGGGAAAAGAGAATGAGCTCTCTCCTTCTCTGGCATGAAAATGGAACAGGGGCCACAGTGAGGAAGAAGGGTCCTGCCTTGAAGCAGAGGATAGCAGAGACCCTCTAGAAACCAAGAATCCTAGGGAAGGACAGGGAAATGCTCAACATATCTAGATACAGATCAAAGGCATCACCCAGGTCTCTGCCAAGGGCCTAGAGCCTGGGGGGTGGGGTGGGGACTGGCAAAGAAGAGAGCCACTCTCCCACGTTCCATGTGGGCAACAGACCTGTGGAGAGCTAGGGACATCCTTGCTGTCGCCATGCCTCGGGGGACTCCCACTTCCCTCTACTCTAGGCCTTCTCTCAGGAGTATATATATGGTGCCAACACCTCTTCCATCCAAGTTTCTTCAGGATCAAGCTGAATTTAGCTGTAACGGGTAGAAACCAAGGCTTCCAGTACTCAGTGGTCTAAATTGAAACTCTTCTAGGCTTGTGCCGGTTTATGGGAGAGGGGTGGAAATAGAGCTTCATGCTCACCCACAAAACCGTAAGGGCCACACAAATGCTTTTGGCAGCAGGGTGTGTGTGTGTGTGTGTGTGTGTGTGTGTGTGTGTGTGTGTGTGTGTGCAGCAGGGTGTGTGTGTGTGTGTGTGTGTGTGTGTGTGTGTGTGTGTGTGTGTGTGGTGTGTGTGTGTGTGTGTCTGTGTGTGTGTCTGTGTGTGCGCGCGCGCGCGCGCGTACCCAGAGACTTTATTCCAAATGCAGTCTTTGTCTCTCTCCTGAGGCCAACCAGAGGTCAGCCCTGGGGAAGGGGAGAGAGTGCCATAACACTGGTAGAAGAGGCTGGGAATTTGGTGCCCTGGTTCTGAGGCATATCCTCAGGGAAGGGGTGACTTCCCTGTTCTGGGATCACAGGGCTCTTTCTACTTGCTAGAAAGTTGGAGCCTGGCCACAGGGCCGCATCATTTGGAAGGGACAAAATCATGGGGGAAGGGACACATCCCAAATTTTTAGCCTGACCCAGGCTGTCTCCTGCACATAGGGAGTTACCTTATTTGGAGGCAGAAGCTCTGTGCTGCAGTGTTTCCAAGGCATCACCATGGAAACAAGGCGTAACCCTAACCACTGTTATTCAGCCAGGACTTTTCCCCCTCAAACCAGGCAGCTTGAGGGACTTGAGCATTAACTACTGCTCCCTAGCAGAAGGCACTACTTTCAGTTTCCCGGAAACTGATTGCATGTTTTCATTTCTTTAATTACATGTTTTAATGACTTCTAGTTAGGGGCACTGCTCTCCAAGGAAGGCTGATTTGGGTACCCTATGGGCATCCTTAGCAAGGATGAAATGCAGGATGGATGCTGGTCAATGAAGGGCAAACCTGGGCTGTACCCTACTGGATGGAGAAACTGTCCTAAAGATGTGGGGATTGAGGCCAGCAGTGTCTGCCTCTCTCATTTCTTCAGCCCAGGAAGCCAGAGTAGCCAGCAAGGACTGTCTGGCCCAGGGCTGTCTCTCTTTGCTTCCACAGGACTCTGGCTTTGTGATGCCCAGAAGACCTATCTTGCTCATTCACAGGACTAGCTTGATTTATCCAAAATAGGTCAAAACCCTGGTAAGGGCAACATTTGGTACAGAGAGGAAAAATGGAACACTAAGTACCTATAACCAACCACCCTAGCAAAGGGCTCTTGCTGGAAATTCAGAATGTTGATTTCACCCTTCCAGAGCCCAAGGGTGTGGTGAACACAGCAAGAATGGGGGCAGAGCCCTTCAGCCCCTTCATGAGCTCAGAATACTGACTAGGAGGAGGAAGGGAATGAGAGAGGGGCAGTGGCAGGGAGGGAAGGACTGGGCCTGGTGAGGCTGCCCCAGCCACTACCTGGCCCTGGCCATATGAGTCAAAGCAGGACCCTCTGGAGCTCACCTTCCCTGTTGCTTAGTCTGCAGGGCCACTTCTTTCCTTTAGCTGTGGCAGAAAAGTAGACCGACTCTGCCCTTCCCAGAGGCTGACAGGATGTGCAGGGGAAGAGACACATGCTAAACTGCTATTGCTCAGCATTTGCCTGCTGGCCTAAACCTTCCTGAGGACAGCCCAGGGCCTTCTAGCAGGCTATTCTGCTCAGTGATTGAGGAGGAGGGAGGAGGCATGCAAGCTGTGGCCACCTCAGTCCCAGCCAGGTGTTTACCCTCCCTCTTGCCCTCACTTCTTCCCAGGCCCAGCTCCACTAGAGGATATGACAACCAGCCTACCTGTGGGGTGGGTGGCTCTACTTTCCGTTTCTTCTTCTGGTTCTGCTTGTTGGTTCTGGGATACACCATGAGCATCTCTAGCCACCTGGGAAGAGGGCAGGAGAAATAGCACCAGGTAAATCCCTGGCTTTCAGGATCCATGACTCCAGGCCTTCCTGGGATGGTAGAGACCTCAAGCCCTTAGGTGCCCTTTCTGGAGAGACCTATCCAGTGCTCAGACACTGAGCAAGTTACCCCAGACCAGAGTGCAGCAGCTGGGTGAGACTGTAGCATATAGCAAGCCAGGAAAAGCACAGGCTGTATCAGGACTAGCCCATGACCCTTCCATGGCCACCATGGGCTCAGTTCTCTATTCTGATAAAGAGGAAGGGTTCACCAAATGCATTACAGAATGGAGGGACATCATTGTTCCATTACTGACCCTATTCTCAGGACCTAGTCTCAGCTTTAAAATGTCCTTTCAGATTTGGAATGGGCAAGTGCAGTCAGGCAATGAATGATTGGCAGGCATTTAGGGCTGCTGGGGCAGATACTGGCCTAAAAAAGAAAACTGGGAGTTACATCAGCAAAGTTCTCATGGTGGGTCACCTCAGGAGTGAGAGGCTAATCAATCAGACCACTTCTTACACAGGAAACATGCCAGGCAGCCCAGGTTTGGACAAGGCCACACAGTTACCAAAGATCCTTCACCAGAGTCTGCATGTTAGAAAGCCATTTTGGGCCAGCAACAGAAAACATGGAGAGGAGTTGTAGGCAAAAGGTTAGGACCCCAGATCTGGTACTGCCACTATCTAACCAGAGCCTTGGGTGCTCCTAGCCCCTTGGAGCACATCTCATTTCTGAGACCAGTGGCTAGATGAGGGCATGCCCAGAATTTCAGGGTTACTTCTGACAGCTGGTCTCAGCTATGATTAAGTGGGGCACAGCAGCTAAGCTTTCTCTCTAGACAAGCAATAACCGCAGGAACCACAAGCGAGACTGCTCTAAACTTCACAAAGCACAAGGGCCCATGTTGGGTCTGGGCCTAAAATACTGATAGTGGTGACCACACTCCTATATCTATCAGTACCCCTGGAACAAGAGAAGGGCTCCTTGAGGTGCTTCTATAATTTGAGTTTGCTGCAGGAAAGGAAGAGAAGCATCCCATTGCTTTTTGGAGCTGTTTGGGGAGCTGGTATCTAGGGAAGCCAAGTTTTGTACAGGGAACTACAGTTGCTAAACAAAGGACTGCTTAGCTCAGCTCAACACATGCTCAGGGATGCACAAGTTTCTAAGAGCACAAACAAAGGCCTACTCTCTCAGAGCCATAGGGGTCCTATAGGTCACTTCACCATGGCCCCAAAGAAAGGAAGCAGTTACATATGGAAGGCTAGCAGATGGGCAGGCTTCTCAGTGAATGGAGCCCCTATCCTTTCTTCCAGGAAGATTGAATCTTGGAACCACTCCATGTCAGCTGATATTTCTTCATCTGTGCTTGAAGGGAGTGACTCCTACAACTTTGCTAGAATCCTAGGTCAAGATTACCTCCCCACCAGGGCCCCAGGTATGTGGGGCACAGGGCAGGAGTTGTAGAACCTCCAGCGTGCTCAAAACCTCCTACGTTCTATCCATTGTCAACACCAAGGAGCCTTGGTAGGGTGGAGTCATCAAGATGAACTGGGTTGCTCAGCTACCTAGGGACTTGGGAAGTGTTGAAGGAAGGGAAAGTCTGCGACTTTTGGTCATTACTCCTCTTGCTGCGGCCAAGATCAGAGTTGTCAGGGCTGAGGCATAATAGAACAGGTCTACATTCCTATCTCTTCATTCTTCCTCCCACTTAAAACAGCAAACCAAGGTCTTGCTATGTAGCCAAGACTGTTGGGCTGTCCTGGAACTCCTGACCTGCTGGAATTCCAGGTGTTTGCTGCCATACTCAGCTACAAGTGACTTTGTCAAGGAAGCCCAGTGGGATGTACGCAACATATTCAGATGCATTAGAAATGTTAAGAACAACAATCCAGTAAAGAGATAGGGATCGCTTAGTGGACATGAGGTTGGTGGGAACCAAGTTTCTCCAACTCCAGAAGGCAGAGTTAGGTTAGTGAGAATGAAGAGAGTGGGCAGAGCTGATGGCAGGGTGGGGAGAAAAGAATCCTAGCCTCTGGGTGAGCCAGAGAGCAAAAAAGGAGCCCTAACCAATCCTCTGCCAAAGTTGTGTCAATATGGTCCCAGTAGCCTGGAAGTCACTCACAGCATGAGGAAACTGGAGAATGAACCAACCACTTCCTTCAGCCAACCTGAGAGGAAAGGCAGGAAGGAAAGCTAGGTGGGTGGTAGATGTCCCTGCTCTTTCCCATCTAGTTTGGTGAAAGTATTTTCTCTTTAGGGACTGTTTTTATGTGACCAGAGCATGTACAGGCCAATGGGGTCTGGATTACACAAATGAAGAGTCATGATAGCCTTGGAGAGGGCATTGAGATTAGAGGAGACAGAGAAAGTGAGGGTAAAGCACCTGTTCTTGAAACATCTGTGCCATGCCTGACTTCTGTGAGTACACAAGATCCCAGCATGTGGGCAAGGCTAAAGAAGCTGCTTGGGTCAGAAAAGGGGTTTCAGGAATGAGGGGAGAGAAAGAGCTTCAGGTGGCCTGCTGTAACTACGGCCATGCAATTGACCTTCCACATAAGCCATGAATCCCGGAGTACTAGCCTACATACAGGATTTTGAAGCCACATGCCACTGGTACCTTTGTCAGTTAATGGTCACCATGTCTGCCTAGCAGGCCCCCATGGTACATGCTGACAGAAGAGACAATAGAGGAGTAGACAAGGAAGAGTGGCTTAGAGTGGAGCCAGGACCTCAAGGCAGCTGTCAGAGGGACTAGTCTCAGTCAGATGCTAAACTTCATCTCTCTGAACTACATGGCATCAGTGACCCAGCTCCAAATACTCCCAGCTTGTCCTAAGGACCTCAGACTCCCTTTTCAGGCCCAAATGCCACTCAGGCCTTCCCTACATTCAAGTCTGGGAGGGTGAGGTTCCCTAGGAAGACTCATTTGGGGCAGGAGTGTTGGGTCAGGCCAGGTAGTACCAGGAGCAGTCAAGAGTACAGAAGGTCGCTCACACCTGACTGTCTCCTGCTCCTGACCCTCAGATTTCTTGTTATAGCACACGGGTTCCTTAAATCTGATGGGTTAAACTCAGGAAGACACACAAAGCACTCCTCCACACGGTCCCCAGAAGCTTGGGAAGGACAATTCTTAGTCACCCAGCAGAGGCTATCCCTGGCTGGCTTCCTCAACAGCCTCTCTAGAGATACAACTGATGCTAAAGGAAGGCAATGTTCCCAATGGCCTTATACTTGCTCAAACCAGGGGGCTTAATTTCCTCACTTCCCTCTACTCTGTGCTAGAGCCTGTTCCCCTCGACCCTAGATTGATTTCTTTCAAAGACTTTACACTCCTGTCTTCTTCCATCCTTATAGGATGAATGGGGGTTCATCACTGAGGAAATACATGCATGTAGATCATCTGGAGTTTTCAGTGCTACATAGGACATGTTTCTCAAAAGGGCTGCCACACAGGCTGACTGATACACAGCCTGGAACTAAAGGGCTTATTCTGTCTGAGGGGATGGCATGAGCAGCAGCACTATGTAGCTGAGTACCAATGAGGCACAGGGTAAGGACAGGCAAGTGTGTGGTGGCAGCACCAACCAGTGAAGAATTCTGAGAAAGACCTAGCAGTCCTGGAGTCCATAGAAATGGGTGGACAGCACAGATGGTGCTGTCTGTGGCTCAGAACAACTTACCCACTGATGATCTCCTTGGTCTCTGCCCTGATAAAATGTTCCTTGTCAGGCGTCAGAATGCAGAGGGAGAACTTCTGCCCTGTGCGGGCCTCCCCATCTACCACATCTGTGCACTGGTTCATGTTGATGGTGCCCTGAGGGAGAGTGGTGGGCTGCAAAGTACAAAACAAATCACTCAAAAGAGGTGGTGTCAGGTCCCATGGCCACCAACAGTACCCAGACCTCTCCTTCAGTCCTTGGCCCTCAAAGCACCACTTGCTACCCACCCATTCATGGTGGGGCAGGCCAAGCTGGATATTTTTAGAGAACATCCAGCTGGATTTCACCTTCTACTTGGAGAACAGTGTTCTGACTTTCACTGGAGAAGGGGGCAGGACAATGAGAGAACAGCTCAGTGAGGACTGCTAGCGAGAATAAGCAGCCAAGTCCTAGTCTCAGATCCATGAGGAAAAGCTTCTGAGAAAGCAGATTCAATAGCAAGGTCGTTTTTTTGTTTTTTTAAGACATAAGAAGGCAGATAGGGTAGATCACATCCCTGAGCACCAGCTCTGAGGCTGGGAGATAGACTCAAAATCTCACTCACAATTGCCAGGGCTTTAAGGAGTCCTGCAGAGCCTTCTTGGAGGGCTAGAGTCAACATACATGTACACACAGATGCATACATGCACAGTTAAGACATCAAAATTAAGAACAAAAAGGAAGGCTTTGGGAGATTCCCATTGAAGTGAAGGGCTGGATGACTGTTAACCTCACAATGCCCCCCAAACACAGATACTCTAGGAAGGCAGACAGGGTGCTATGTATCCTATAATACCAGTTTTTTTGTTTGTTTGTTTTTTACATTGCCATTTCCTATAGGGAAACACTGTCGGTCTGCTCCAGAAGCCACAGGTGGGTAGGCTTTGGGGCAGATAGCAACTTCTTATCCAATTACCCAAGGCCTATTACCTGATGGGCTTCCTTTCTTAGCACTAAGTGTTTAGAGAAGAAGTCAGATATTTGTGGTTGTCCTGCCTCCCTCTGTAGCTCTATGGGTCCATTTTTAACAAAATCCTGATGACTGAAGCTGAGGGCAGAGCCTTGTCTGTGAGAAGGGTATAAGGCCTGGTACCCACATTGAGCTCAGAACCACCACCCCATGAGTTTCACCTGTCAAGTGCCTATTAGGCAGGTCTTAAGGTCATCAGAATAATCCAAGAGTTTCTAACTTGCTTGATGAAGACTCAAGGAGAGAGGGAGAGAGAGAGAGAGAGAGAGAGAGAGAGAGAGAGAGAGAGAGAGAGAGAGGGAAGGAGGGAGGGAGAGGGAGGGAGGGAGGGAGGGAGAGAGAGAGAGAGGGAGGGAGGGAGAGGGAGGGAGAGAGAGAGAGAGGTGGGGAGGGGCATGGATGACACAGCACCAGAATAGGCTCTCACCCACACAGGGCCCACGACAGCTTTCTTCCCCATGGCTGAAAGTTGGACCTCCTAAATTAGGGAGCCTCTGAGCTCAAGAGCACATACCCTGGGGAAGGAAGGGTATATTTACACCTGGGGCACAGCTTTGCTGGAGAGGCAGTCCTGCAATATAGCAGCAGGGCTTCTTGGGGAGCAGTGGACAGAGATGGTAATACCCAGTCTTGCCTAGATCCCAAGTCTGGTCACTTTCTGGATGGGGAGACCTAAGACAGGGTCCTAATCTTCCTTGTCTCTTCTTTCCATGCCAGTCCCTTCTAGTCCACCTAAGTCTTTCTTAATTACAGGCCCTCTCTAGTACACCTCATCAACCTGTTGTGGGTAAATTGTCCTCTAAGAATTCTTCATCCCTGGACAAGGCACATCTTATCTCTGAGACAGACAAGAAAACTAATGCTACGGGTATTGTGAGGACAGAATGACATAAGCTGTGCAGGCAGCCAGGAGTGATCAGATGGAAGAAACTGCAAAAGATGCTTCTTTTCCCCTACTGAGGGAACTCCATCCCAATGCTTGGGATTAAACCACTGACATCCAAGGCTAGATGTGGTGGCTCACACCTTTAATCCTAGCACTCTGGCGGCAGAGGCAGGTGAATTTCTTTGAGTTTGAGGCCAGCCTGGTCTACAAGGTGAGTTCCAGGACAGCCAGGGCTGTTACACAGAGAAACCCTGTCTCAAAAACCAAAACAAAACAAAAGCTCACAGCAATGGCCACGATGGATCCCATACTCATGTCAATAGATTGTAAAATGTGAGACTATGTCATGCAATACGATGTTAGGTGGGGATTATAAAGCAGATCAATAAAAATCCCGTTATTTTCTTTTCAAGGGATTGACCACCAGGCTGTTCAAGGGTTCAGTGTCACTAAACTGCTCAGATCCCTACAGCCCTAATCTTCCCTCCTGCACATCAAGTCTGTACTACACACTTGACCATGAGCCAAAGATCCTGCCTTACAGCTGAGTACAGCCATGGTCTCAGCTCTGTTTCCTTTTAAAAGGATTGCAAAATGGTCAACAGAAGGAAAAGACAGCCAGGCAGGCATGTATGTTGGCACACACCTGTAATCTCAGCACCTGGGAGGCAGAAGCACGAGGACTGCTCAAAGTCTGAGGTCAACCAGGTTAGCCAGCGCTAACAAGAAAACATAAACTAGGCTAGCACAGGAGGAAAACAGAACCCACTTTTAACTAGTGGTCTTTAATGCCCACATTTCCCCATTACTACCATAAGGGGGAATTTACTGAATCCTGTCATATACACACAGGAAAGAACAATCAGGAAATACTACAGAAGGAAGCGGTAACTATGGCGATAGTGTCCAATCCACTTACAGCGCTTCCAATGAGATGGGAAGAAACTGTTCCAAAATTAGATTATCTCAGACATAGCTAATTTCTCTTTAATGCAGCTTTACGGGGACATAATTTATGTCACACTACTTACCTGTTTATAGAACACAGTTCAATGGCTATTCAGAATTTACAGAACTATACATTAGCCATCATTTCCCTCTATCTCCCTCCAACCTCTGCCTCTGAAGAATTACTCATCCAATACTTTATACAAACAAAACCATACACATGGTGTACAGTGTCTGGAAGTTCCTCCTTCCTTCACCTACTCTGAAGGTTCAACATATCATCTTTTTGTCCAGGATGAATATCAATCTACCATGTAGATGGGCCCCCTTTTGCTTTCTCACTTTACCACTGATAGACACCTGGGGTGTTTACACTTGGGACTGTTGTGAACAATACTGCTGTAAATACTCATGTTCATATGGTTGAATGGCCATATACTTTCACTGCTCAGGTGGATAGCTAGATGTAGAATTGCTGGGTCAAATGGAAACTGTATGTTTAACTTCTTTCAAATGTGACAGACTATTTACTGAAGTGGCTGAATCACTTGACTACCTTTCAGCTGTGAAAGGCTCTGGAACTATACAAACAAAAACCTGCCTTCTAACCCCCTGGGTGTGATGTGCCACAGTATTCATGGGTGTCAGTCCTTACCTTCCACCCTGTTTGAGACCAGTCTCTTTATTGTTTACCACTGAATGACAAGGGAAGTTGACACTCAAGTTTCCCATCTCATCCTTAAGAGTGCTGGATGTGGATTCTGGGGATCTAAACTCAAGCCCTGACACTTGTGGGGTGAGTCTTTACCCACTGGATCATCTCTCTCCACATTAACCCCTCCCCTCCACATTAAGCTGGACTTCTTTTTAATGGGAGTAACATAAATGACAGCCTTATATAGGTATTATAATGAAAGCTATTTTCCTTTTCTCAGATTTTAACATTTATTTATTTAGTATATGTGAGTGTGCACGCATACACCCAGGCCACAGCCTCTGTGGAGGCCAGAGAACAAGCTTCTACCATGTGATGCTGGGGAAGTAAACTCAGGTTTACCCCATTTGAGCCACCTTGTGGTCCCTTTTATTTTTAAAATCAATTTTCAAAATAATACGTTTCCATCTGGGGTTTTGACATCTATTTCATTTTTGTTGATTCTCACCAACTTACCCCCCCTCCCTTCCCCACCCCCACCGTGTCACTCTGCTCCTTCTACTTTGCTCTATTCCCCCCCCCCCCCACTTCCCCCTTAGAGATTCTCTTTTTCCCCTGGTCCTATGTGCCCTTTATAGTTTCCTGGCCTCTACCCACATTTCTCCTACATGGACACACATATATAACAGCCAGAGCTGAGGATCTGTACATAGGAGAGAATCTTGTGGGATATGTCTTTTTGAGCAGGGATTACCTCACTTAAGTAATGTTTTCCAATTCCATCCATTTTCCTGAAAATTTCATAATCTCATTTTTCTTATTGCTCAATAAAGTTCTACTGTATACGTGTATCACAACTATTCTGAGACTCCATCTTATTCTGGTAAGAATGGTAATCAGGAAAATGACAGTAAGTACTGGTGAGGATATGGGGAAAGAGGAACTCTTATTCTCAGCTGGAGTACATGAGTATAGCCACTAAAGAAATGTGGAGGCTTCTCAAAGAACTAACACCAGAGCTCCCTATGACCCAGCTATCCCACTCCTAGGGAGGTGCCAAAAGAATGTCTTCCATTACATAGACAGCTGCATGTCCATATTTATCCCTGCTCCTTGAGGATCTCACATTACATCCCAGTAGGTAAACTTCTGGGAAAACTAACCTGTGCATTCTTGATCCCCTTGCCTCTATTACCTGATTGCTGAGATTACAGGTATGTGCACTACACCTGGCCCACCCTGTTTATCATTGACCCTGGAGAGTTTAGGAGAGTAAGGCAGAAAAGAGGAAGAAAATGGGATGGGCTGCAAAATGAGGCTGGTTAGTATGGTAAAAGGCCTTTTCTTTTTTCCCCCACCAGCAGCTGCTATTTTATGGAACCAGAAGTGGCTCAGAGGACACATAGTGGGGATCATCCTTCACTCAGATAGGAAACAATCCCACAGAAACAACACTTCCTCGGGCACAGAGTACTGCTTCCTAAATCTGAAGATCTGAAAGGGTCTGTTGATGGGGGAGGTCCTTCTGTGATATGTTTGTCTTATTGGTTGATAAATAAAGCATTGTTGGCCAATAGGTAAGCAAGTTAAGCAGGACTAGGAGAGAAGGAGGATTCTGGGAAATGTAGGAAGAGAGGAGTAGCCGTGTGATCCCAGGGGAGAGAGGACGCACACCGCTGGCGTCCTCGATAAGTCTTTACAAAATATATAGATTAATGATTACGGTTTATACTTAAGACATAGCTAGCAAATGAGAAATCCTAGTCATTGGCCAGCAGCATTGTAACTAATATAAGACTCTCTGTGTTATTTGGGAGCCCTAACGTGGTGGTGGAACTCAGGCAGTTGGCAGAAAGAGTTATCGTTACAGCCTATATACATACATACATACATACATACATACATACATACATACATACATACATATCTGTGTGTATGTTTGCACACCAGAAGAAGGCACCAGATCTCATTATAGATGGTTGTGAACCACCATGTGGTTGCTGGGAATTGAACTCAGATCCTCTGGAAAAACAGTTTGTATTCTTAACCTCTGAGCCATCTCTCCAGCCCAAATGATTTATTTTTATTTTATGTGCAATGGTGTTTTGCCTCATGTATATCTGTGTAAGAATGTTGGATCCCCTGGAACTGGAGTTACAGACACTTGTGAGCTGCCATGTAGATACTGGGAATTAAACTCCAGGTCTCTGGAAGAACAGCCAATGCTCTTAACCACTGAGCCATCTATCAACCCCCTAGGATGGGTCTTAAAATAACACCTGACTGAGACCCACAGAAACATCACTTTTACTTAGTGATGGGCATATATACATATAATTACACAATTCAATGTGCAATGAGATATTATGAATCAATTATTTTTACTTTAAAATGTTATTTGGTTACTTTTTATTGTATTTATTTATTGTGTGTGTACATGCACACTTCTGTGGGTGTGCTTATACCACAGTACAATTGTGGAGGTCAGAGAACAACTTATGAGAGTCAGTTCTCTCCTTCCCTGGGGACTAAACTCAGGCTGTGAGAAAGCTTTACCCACTGAGACATCTTTATATGCCAAGGTTCAAGGTTTTATAGGGTGGTACAGAAATGACCCAGGACTTCAGGGGGCATTGCTAGGCTACCTAAATTTATTTTGCAAGAATGAAAGAAAAGAACATGGACCTCTGTCACATACTGCCAAGCCCAAGAAGCTCCTTCTCACATCTGCAATGCCATCCCAATCTGGCTGGAGTTGCTGTCGAGGCAGCAAAACACTTAGGTCCTGTTAAGCAGCCAATGGATCTTCCCTTAGGAAGCCTGTCCCACCCAGTCAAGGCCCACCTTACTCCTAAAGCTGAGGCTAGAGGAACTGACATCTTCACCCACCTGACCACCTCTATAAGAACCAAACACCTGCTATACCATATATGACAATAACCCACTACATAAGAGCAAAAGTGCTTTGATGTGGTGGCATAGGCCTGCTATCCTAGCACTCAGACAGCTGAAGCAAAATAATAGAAAGTTGAAGGCCAAGTCACCACGACTTGTCAAAACAAACAATAATAAAAATGTATTACACCAGACATGGGAGGGTAGGAGGATCACGAGTTCACAGGTAGCCTGGGCTAGAGGGGAAAATGAAAAAACAATCATACATTTAGAAGACCAAAGGTAAAAGCTCCATATTGGACTTGACAACTTCTTAGACGATACCAGAAGCACAAGCAAAAAGACAAAAAAAAAAAAAAAAAGAAAAAAAGAAAAAACAAAAAAAAAAAACCAAAACATAAAATGGACTTCATCAAAATTAAACAAAAAACCAAAACAACAAAAGGGAAGAAACACTTGTAAACAACACAGCTGCCAAAGATCAAACACTCAGGATATATAAAGAACTAAAGCAAAGAGCAAAAGCACAACAGCTAAAAATTAGGCAGATTTCAAGAGACACTTCTCTAAAGATGTGCCTGATAAGCCCATGAAAATATGTTCAACATCATGAGTCATCAAGGAAATACAAATAAAATCTCTAACAGGAGACACCACATCACAATGCACTAGAGTGGCAACAGAAAAGGGGGGGTGGGGTGTACAGATAACAAATGCTGATGAGATTATGGAGAACTGGAACCTTCTTACATCACTTACAGTAATATATAATGGTGCAGTTGCTCTGGGAAAGAGTTATGGAAATTTCTCAATAATTAATTAAGCATAGAGGGCTAAAGAAATCGATCAGTGGTGAATGCTTGACAAATATAAACAAATCTGGTGCCCCATCCACAGTACCACATAATAAAACCAGACACTGGTGGAACATGCCTGTAACCCAAACACTCCATGCTTACCACAGCATGACTTACAACAGCAGGGAAGCAGAAGCAACACTACTGCCCACTGATGAATGAATGGATAAACAAGATGTAGAGCATGGATACACTGGAGTATTAGTCATAAAATGGGATGAAGTTCTGGTATGTGTTAAAATTGGGATAAATCCTGAGTGAAATCAGCTAGTCGCAAAATGACACATATGTAATTATACTTAAATAAGGGGCTTAGTAAGTCAGATTCATAGGAAGGAACTTTAAGTAGAATGGGAATAACTAAGGGCTAAGAGAGAACAGTGTGCTAGTGTTTAATGGTGTCTGAGTTTGGAAAGACGTCTGGAGCACATGGCAGTGATGGCTGCACAGCAGTCTGAGTCTACCCAGTGTCACAGAACTAGCAAGTAAGAACAGCTGAAGTGATGCATATTTGGATGAACAGATGGGGATGGATGGACAGAGACAGTCTCTCTGTCTCTGTCTCCCTCCCTCCCTCCCTCCCTCCCTCCCTCCCTCCCCCTCCCTCCCTCCCTCCCTCCCCTCCCTCCCTCCCTCCCTCAATTCAGAGTCCCAAGATGGAAACAACAATAAACACAGCTGGAACAGAAACAGGTATGAAGTGTGCCTTGTTGGCTATCTCACTCTTATGTGGAAGTGGCAATTCTGCAGATGGAGCTGCATAGAGTGATGTGAAATCTGGTCAACACTGTTCTAGTTCTGGCCTAGCCACAACTGGGCATGGCCTTGCCATTCCTCCCACCCTTGCTTTTAGGGGCAGCAGCTGACATATGAAAAACCATTTCTAGATTGTGGTAATCTTAGGTCAAATCACCCATAAATTTGCCCTATCTGAGGTCTGGATCTTCCAGCACAGCCAGGATCATAGAGATCAGCATGCAGCCTATTTCCTCGGGCGAGATGCCAAAGTTCTTAGCACAACCCCAAAGACACCCATCTCCTTCCCACCAGCAGAACAACATAGTCTCTGGCTGCAAAGATGGCCTTTGTCACATGGTATTAGAGAGCTGGCATTGTAGATGGCCACTGTCTGAATGTCACTTACAGCTAGCTAGTGGCCTGTTCCCATGCCACTAATTCCAAAAGGACCCACTGGATGCAATTCCAGGAGATAAGCGAGAATCGAGCCACTGCACTTGCCATAGGCTGCACAGTGCAGAGGGGAAGAGAGCACACATGACTGAATTAAGTGTTAAGACAAAGGTATGAATACAGCCATGGAGGCAAAGAGGCCAGACATGGGGAAGCCAAGAGTCTTCAGGATGCTAGTGACATAGGGGCTAGATTAGTCTATGAAGTCCTATGAAGAGGTAGGCTCTAAGAGCAAGAGAGCAGAGGGGCAGATGAAAAAGTGCATTCACCAAGGGCCTTTCTATAAACATGCTGTATCTCTGTAACTGTGAAATAGCACTATCTCCACTATAGGTAAAGAAAGTCACTGGGAGAAGTAAAGCAGTATGCAAAGACTGCTGCTGTCAACTAGTGCTGGGAACACAGCAAGAAACTCAACAACAAAAGCTCTGACCCCTGAGGCTGAACTAGGAGATGAGTCAGTATGGCAGAGGCAAAGGCCTCAATAAAGACTACTACAAGAGGCAGGGACAGTTATTGGAATAAGCCTCCAGAGCAAGCAGAACAGGGTCAGGAGGGAGCAGCATAAGCTGAAGAGAATGAGCAGCCACAGTGGGACTCTTGGAGAAGAGCTTGGAGAAGCAGTAAGATAGGAAGGTAAGTCATGCAGGCAGCCAAGAACCAACATATTCCACATAAAACCAGCAGATGACTCATCCTTCTCACTCCTGCAGCTTGGTGGGTCAGGACTGACAAGGATGGTAGCTCACATCCTATCCCACTGGCACATGAGCTTCTCTTGAGCCACCCACAACCAGGCCTCCCATGACATAAGCAGAGAAGAGGTCCTTGTGTGAGTTCACTTCAGGGTGTCCCTCCTGCAAGTCTAGGCCAGTCCTTTAAGGAGCTCTTTTTCCAGGCTATGCTAGCAGCCAGGTCTAGAGCAATCTATTTTCCTCTGAGTCTCTGCTACTGCTTTTTCCCCCCTTTTTCTTAGTATGTTTTAACTTTTAAAAGTTGTAACAATAATACAGAATACAGAATTTCTACATACTCACTGCCCAGGTGGCTCTGTTATCAACATCTTTCACCAGGGTGGTACATTTATTGTAATTAGGCAACCAATACTGACACCAAATCAATAGAAGATCATGCTGTTTGAGTCCTCTGAGTCTTCTCCTAGTGTTCTTTTTCTGTTCCAAGATCTTAACAAACCGTATTGTCATGGAACCTTATAGGCTTCTCTCAGCTGTGATGGTTTCTCAAACTTTCCTTATTTTTTATGATTTTGACAGTTTTAGGAAGTGCTAGCCATATATTTTGCAGAATATACCTCAGTTTGGGTATATCTGTTTTTCTCAGGGCTAGACTATGGTTCTGGATCTTAAGAAGCAAAGCTACCGAGGTAAAGTGCATCTTTCACTCTACCTGATCAGGGTGTAGGACTTCTCACTAAAGTTGGTGTTGACCTCCAGCACCCGCTGGTATGTCTTGTGGTAAACCACAGCCCAGATCCGGAAGAAAATCACTACATACTACATAGTCTGCTTGGTGATGGGGGAGTGATGATGCTCCCTATAAGAGGAGAGAATCTGCATGGGTTATTTCAAATTCTTTTGCACAGTTTTTCCCCCCTCTTTTCCCTCATTTGTTTATTTCTTGATCAACACCAACTTTTATCTGAAGAGATGTGTAGGTATTTGACTTATACCTTGGATATCCAACCAAATGCTAAATTATTCATTTTTTTATTCACATTATTCCAGCTTTGGCCCAGGAGCTTTCCAGTGGCTCCTATGTGGTAACAAAGCACTTCTTCACTCTGAAGGACAAGTGCTCCTGGTTGACCTAGTATAACCTCTGGCCAGCTCTAATCAGCTCCTTATCCAGAAGCCAGGGGCCTTTCCTGGAGAGTGATATTAAAAACCCCAGTCATGTGGTAGGTATTCTCAGTGCCCATAGGGCATCCTGGCTTTTGGGTTTCTTAGTTACCCATGAAGGAAATGTACATGCTGGTGGAATCCAAGCACAATCCTATCCGTCACTCTCTGTGTCTCTCTGATGATGTCTGTATCTGGCTAAGCACACGGAGGCCTTTAACACTACACTACTACTGCATGGCCTAGCTTTCTCCCTTGGGCTCCAACAGTACTTCTCACCAACCACTATCCATTTACTTGTTAAACTGTTCAGGCCCAGTCCCCAGTGCATGGAGATGTACCGCTGTAAGAAAGAACTATGCGCCACAGGCACCACATTCAAACATAGCTCCTGCCTTTGAGCCTCCAGGTGCTATTCATTTCCAAAGTACACTTCTAGTTATCTCACCATCCAGAATCTCCTCCAGTGAACTACCAAAGAGCCAGTCACTGTCCCTGTATGTCTAGGAGCTCAAAGGGGCATGGGAGTATCACTGGGTAAGAAATTTTATAACTTTTAATAAGAGTTTTTGAGACTTATCTAAGACATCTGGATGAAAGACATAAACAGGAGAGTAATAAGAGAGATGAATTAATGAGTTCTTCTATTACTGTGACAAAATGCCAAAGAAAATCGACCTGAAGGAGGGAATTTTTACTTTGATTCATAGGTCATAAATCCAAGATTTCAATATATGGTTTCCTGGTTCCATTGCTTGAAGTGAGGCAAAACATCATGGTGCCATGGAAAAAGGAAATGAGTAGGTGGGAGGAGGGCAAAGGACCTGCTCTCTTCAACTAGATCCTATACCTTTAAAATTTCAACCAACTCCAGGAGACTATCAAATTGTGAACCTAGTAGCAGGTGTGAATCCATGCTATTAACCAAGCACTTAGCACATGGCCTTGGGTGAGGCATTTCAGATTCAAACCACACCATGCTGTCTCAAGATTGGAATATATAGGAGAGAAAACTGACTGGAGGGAGGCAGAGGCTGGCTGGCATCCCAAAACTGAAGAAGACGGTTTGCTAAATTAAGCTATATGCACAGGGCTCAGCATTTGCTGAGTTACAGAATCAACCAGAACTGAAAACAGAAGTCTCATGCTCAGAGACTGCTTCCTAGTGCCTGGGTTAAGATTGAGCCTTCAGGAGAGTAAAGGTCTCCTATGGTGCTTCTGGACCCGGCTGAGCCTGGAGCCACTGCCTCAGAACTTTTGAGCCCCTGGCCTCTCCTTGCTATCACAGGAGGCTGGCCATCCAGCTGTCTGGAGTCACTCACAGCTTTTGGCTGGGCCCAAGATGACCTGACAAAAGCAAACATGGATTGAGAATTTGAGACAGAACACAGCTGTGCAGAGCTGATAGGTTGTGGATGATGAAATGGTTTCACAAAGGGTTGGACCAGCACCCCCAAAGCACCTGCCACCCACAACAACAACAAAATGAAGCTTGAACTTGAGAAATGGGGGAAAAGGGGTACAGGTATGGTATCATTCTTGAAGCTGGCATAATACCACTTCCTGAAGAGCCAGAGAAACAGAGGGAGGCAATAGGCATTGTCAGGCACCTGTTACACCCCTTTCAGAGATGTGTGACTGAAGTGAAGTGCTCAGAGTTGTGTATGATGAGGGAACAAAGAAAGACTGGAAACAGTATACCTTTGGCAGCCCCTCAGGAACAAGGATGCCTAACTGAAGACTAGGCCCCAAGCAATGGGGCTGGAGCCTTAGGTTCTGCTTGCTGCAAGAATCTGGCTGACATAGGTCATTTGTAGACGGGTATACTTCCTAGTTCACAAAAACTCCTCCCTGCCAACCACTAGAGACCATGGGCCATAGGCTGACCTTTGACATTAGTGGGCCACCTCAGAGCAGGCTTAGCTGAATCCATATAAACTAAAAGCTCAAAGGAATTCAAATACCCTTTGAAAATTCTCCAAATTTCAAAGTAACTACAAAGTTACTCAAGATCAAGCCTTTCAAGCCCAACCTAGTCAAAGACACAAAGAGGACAGCATAAAGAGATCAGGATGGCCAGGGCCCGGGTAGCAAATCCACCAGAACACAGCTAGGCTATGGGATAACACATTTTAGAGAACCCTGATATGAAACCCATATCCTCTCACCCATTTACCCATTTACCTGCTCAGTGAACAATGGAATGATGAGTGCCTATACTGTATCCAGACTTGCAGGGGCTGAGGAACATGACACTAGAATACTGTCCCACTGAGATAAACCACCTTGAGGAAATACTAGGCTTCCAGCTTAGGTACTGGCTCTTCAGGCCTGCTCTGCTGGATATGTCACTTAGTGCCTAATGATGAGTGCACTTTTCAGTGTATCAATTCAGAAATGTTTCTCGGTTGGGAGCAGTTGTGCACATCTGTTATTCAGGAGTGGGAGGCTGAGGCAGGACTGTGAGTTCGAGGCCAAGTCTAGAGACTGTCACAACATTTTTAAAAAGTAAAAGGGCTGGCTGGGGATGAGGCTCTGCCTATCATGTGTAAAACCCTTAGTTTAATCCCCAGCACTGTAAATAATAAGTAAATAAACAAAACAAACATTTTTAGAATTTATTTTGTTTTTCAAGATAGGGTTTCTCTGTATAATAAATAGCCTTGGCTATTCTGAAACTTGCTTTGTAGACCAGGCTGGCCTCAAACTCACAGATTCACCTGCTTCTGCCTCCCCACTGCTGGGATAAAAGGTGTGCACTAAACAGGCCTGTGTATGTTAGAATTCTTTTTGTTTTGTCTTTAAAACAATAGGAGTTTCATATGCTATGAGAATGACTTTTAAAGATTAAAAAACTAAAGTGAACTGAAAGGACTGTGTCCCTAGGGCAAGCCCACATTCAGAATTTTTTCTCTTTAGGGTTCCAACTGACCAGAAATTGAGTTTCTCATGCCTGAGCCTCCAACACAGTCACAAACAAGAGATTGCCCTTCTCTTCTTGCTCTGAGTAGGCACCACTCAGAAGCAGGTGCCCACACCTGGAGAGGAAGGGAGACACTCTTCACACAAAAAGACTGCTGTGGTTTCCATGTGCCACAGTATCCCCTCCCTCTCAGAGCCAAGGGCAACCCCAACTGAGCAAGTTTCTCTGAAGGCAGAACTAACAAGTGCCACAATGGGTCCCAGGCTAGGCTTAGGAAAATGCTACTGCTTATGTGGGCAAAAATTCAGCTCATCAAAACTCTATGACCACAACATGTGTGGTGCCAACCTGATGTGTTTTACTATGTACACCCAGAAAGTGCTGCATGTGTAACATGCCAAGCATACATAACTATGGTAATGTAACACAGCACTGTGGCTGTGGGGGCTGTCCCTCTGCTCTTCAAACCTCAGTTTCTCTCATCTATAAGATGAGTCTACCGAGGCCTATTTCAGAAAGACTGACATGAATTTAATGTGAATGTCTATAGAATACTTAAGACACAGCAAATGATGTATGATTATCAGACATATAAATAAATAATACAGATAGTCTAGGTTTCCTCAAGAAGAAACAGGCTCACATAGGTTAAAAAGCTTACTCAGCCACCAGGAAAATTTAAATGAGAACTACAGTGAGAGACAACTGACACAGACCAACACATTTGACAAGGATATGCTTAGACAAGACCTTCATACTTTGCTGGTCAGAATGAGAACTGAGATAGCCACTGTGGGAAAGTGTAGTGGCTCCTCCAAAGGCTAAATACAATGACCCTATGACCCAGCAGCACCACTATTAGACATACATTCAATAAAACAGAAAAACATGTCCACACAGAAATCTGTAATGCAACTACTCACAATAGCCTGATTTATAGGTGCCCAAGGGTGGGATCACAGATATTCATCAGTAGATGACTAGATAAGCAAAATATGGGACATCTACACAATGGACTATTTTTCAGCATTAAAAATAAGTTTTAGCTGGGTGTGGTAACACACGCCTTTAATTACTGCATTTGGAAGGCAGAAGCATTTAGAGCTCTATGAGGTAGGCCAACCTGGTCTACAGACTGAGCTCCAGACCAGCCAGACTTAAAAAACAAAACAAAACAAAACAAAACAACAACAACAACAACAACAAAAAACAACTGGGACTGCAAAAGGCACAGGGTTTACTTTGTAATGATGAAATACTTTTAAACGGCCACAATGACAGGTACAAATATATTACTTGTATATATACTAAATATGCTTTAAAAAATCACGTGTTTACTTTAAATGGGTTAGCTGTGTGAATCAAATTTCAAGAAAATTATTACAAAAAAAAAAAAAACCAAAAACCTTTTTACCACTGAGGTCATACACAGAGCGGAGTGCTGAGTTGGGCCTAGTGGTAGAAGCCCTATCTCCCTCTGCCAAACTCGCTCTGCCTCTCTCTCCTCATCCCTCAAAACTTGGGCATGGTGGCCTGCATGTTTCTGATGCATCCATGGATCAGAATGTAAAAGAATTCACACAGTATGTGCCAAAACAATGCTTGCTTGCTTGAGTTCTTGTGCTTGTCATTTACTCTAGTGCATGTTGTGTATGTGTCTGCCCATTGTACTGCACTGCATCAACAGTGGAGCTCCCAGTGCAACTTCACTACTTCACACCAGCCTGCAGATTTTATGAAGATGCTCTACCTACAGGTGGAACTTTGGGCCCATTTTCTCCTCTGTGAAAGTATAATCTTGCTCCCATCTAGTGTGCAGGTATAAGGATCACACACGCATGCACGCTAACTAGCTACTCTGGCTATCTTGGGGAGGGGCAAGGACACACAGGTGACACTTCCCCCCTCCTTATTACCCAGACCATATGATCCTGATGCTGAGGCTGGACCTACCCCCAACTTCTTTCTGAGTCCTTGTCTCTCCCAGTCCAATCTACCCAGGGCTCTCCAAAGCACTGTACTCCTTCACATTGCCAACTCAGCCTTGCTGCACTTGGTACCTAATACAATGGCTACAAGGCTATAATAGATATCCTATTTCCCAACAGTCATTTACTTTACTCCCTGGGGACAGGAGAAGGTCCTCCTGCTTGCTAGGTCATTTCTTCAGAGTTGAAACTCAGCAGATGCTTAGAGATCTCTGAATAAAAAAACAGAAAGGAGCCTCCTCTCCACTCAAGAAGTCAAGGTCCTGGGTGTTCCTTTCACAGTTTTCAAGAATGCTTTGCCACAAGCAGGGTGGTGGTGGTGCATGCCTTTACTCCCAGCACTTGGGAGGCAGATCTCTGTGAGTTTGAGGTCAGCCTGCTCTACAAAGCTACACAGGAAAACCCTGTCTTGAAAAATATATAAAAAAGAAGAAAAAAGAATGCTTGCTACACACAAGTAGTTAAAAACAACATATCAGACAGAATAGTCCAGTGGAAGCCACTTAAAGTACAGAGATATGAAGGAGATGAAGAAGGACAGCAATGGCCTATGTCTCCTGAAAAAACTGATTTGTTGTGATATAGCACAAACTTAAACTTTTCTATGCAAAAAGAGAAAGTTAGGCTGAGGATAAAAGCAGGAAGAAAGATGGGTAATAAACTCCAGTGCGTCTCCAATTAGACAGTTTACAGGCTCCCACTGACCATAGACAGAGCACCCAAGTACCTATGAGAGACTACACCACAGCCTGAGCATCTTTCTAAGCAGTGTTTAGGGGGCAGGACTTCTGTGGCCAGGGATCAGGGCAGGGGAGGGCCAAGTGACAAGCTACCAGGTATATAAGCTAGTGAGACCAACAAGACACCAAGTGTGGCCTCCTTAGTACCACACTAGTGAGGTCAATGAGCATCAATTATGCCCTCCTTCCTGGCACCACATTAGCAAGACCACTGAGGCAGGCACACAGAGTGGCCTCCTCCCTAGCATTATACTTGCCAGCAGTTTTATCCCAGGTTTCTTTCAAAAGTGATTCCAGTCCATCCTTGGACCCCAGGGCCAAGTAAGACAGTGATTCAGCCCACAACCACCTGGAGTAAATGACCAATTTATATCATAGCCCATGATCTGCTCCATCACACCTCCCTCCCGGGAGATGAAACCTGAGGGGTAGAAAAGTATCCAGGCCATATCCTGAGGTAACATGCCAGGTCTCCTAGCCTGTGAACAGCTGAGTTACTGACATGTACCACTCCAACTACATTTGCTCAGCACATAGGGTCAAGTTGTGAACAGCATCAATTCAGACACATAGAAAATGGAAATAGCCACAAAAAGAAATCATAAAGGAAGCGCAAGAACGGAGCAGTCAGCTGGACTGAGGAAGGCTGGAAAAAGAGTTGTATCCAGCTGCTGGTCCAGAATAGTCCATCACAAAGGGAACTAGGTATCCACTTCAATGTGGCCCACAGGCCTAAACCCTGAAGTGAAAATAGAGTCCTCTGGAACAAGTACATATTCCAGCAGCAATTGCATGGCTACATGGTCTAAACGGGGAGTTGAACTACCATGAGCTAGAGTAGTCATGTTCTAGAAGCTAAAAGTGGTCTCTTTAGCCTTTGATCTTTCAAATCCTACATTCAAAACTCTACTCTCAAAAAAATAATATATATGAATAGGGAATTATGTGCATAACTGGAGTCCTTACTGTTGCCTACACTGCTGTTAAATGTTTCTGAAGATTCTTATCCTTTAAATAAATGCACAGTATTTTTAGTTAGACGTAACATCACTGAAACTTTAAACTACTTCCTCACCAGTGAGCAGGTGTCCTTGAACCTCAGGGAAGGAAGAAGCACTACCTTGCAAGGGGACAAAGGTTTTCTTTTGGTCTAATGGCCAAGCAAGCATAGAAAGCAGGACACACACCTTGATGGTGTCCTTGTCCTCTCCCTGTCTCTTCAGATGAATGCTCAAAGACAGGAAACAGGGATCTGTTGTGTTCTGGTTTACTATCTGCATTCTAACCCGCTATCCTTACAGTCTTCACAGTGTAGATGAGAAAGGAGAGGTTTAGTGAGTCACAAAGCCACCTCAGGGTGAGCTAACAGAAAGCACAACTGGAATTTAATCCCTACACATCAGTTGATGTATTTTATGACAGTTGGTTAAAGGCAAACTAATTCAACTTATTTTGTTATCATTGACTTCACAAGTAGAGAAGGCCCAGCTTAGAGCAAACAAGACCGCTCTCCTGTCCCAGGCATCCTGTGGTCTCCAAGACCTCTTCCTACAGCCAAACTGGCTTAGGAGGTGAAGATGCCAGTAAGGCACTCTGGGCAACCTAGATTTCAAGTCCCAATTGACCTCTTCCTCCAGCCAAACTGGCTTAGGAGGTGAAGATGCCAGTAAGGCACTCTGGGCAACCTAGATTTCAAGTCCCAATTCTTTTGGAATAGGAGATGAAGACTTCCACGGTCACCCATGTCTGTATCTACTTATCCACCCTCTGCCCAGGACCCTTAAGTGCATAGGAAGTACCACCCCACAGCTATCAAGAACCACCACCCCAGGAGGGCACATTACCCTAAGGATAAGTGTCTACTTTGACCTCTATTATTGTGACAAGCTGGCACAGGACAGAACTGTGACACCTACAAGGATTTTCCTTTTGAGTTGATTCTGAAAAACTGAACCAAAGACCAAACAGCAGCAGACATTCTAGAGAACTGATCTTCTCTTATTTTTGTGTCTTAAAAATGTGTATGACAAATCCTTGACCTTATAATTGGGCAAAATGACAAAAAGGTTATTTTGTGCATTTGCCATCCTATATACAACTACTCCAAATTCAATAGTTTGTCTTTTTTTTTTCTCCTTAAATGGCCTACATTTTAGAGGTTTTAGAGGTAGGTTTGTTTCACTTTGTAGTAATATTAAAAGTTTAAAACAAAAGCCAGGCAGTGGTGGCACACACTTTTAATCCCAGCACTCGGGAGGCGGAGGCAGGCAGATCTCTGTGAATTCGAGGCCAGCAGGATCTACATAGTGAGTTCCAGGACAGGCTCCAAAGCTATACAGAGAAACCCTGTCTTGAAAACCAAAAACAAGTTAAAAAAAAAAAAAAAAAAAAAAAAAAAAAAAAAAAAAAGCAGAGGAAAGGGAAACAATTTTTTTGTTTCTGAAGAAACATATGGTGGTTTGCTGAGTGTATCTGGGTATGTTTATACTCCTTTTCACTTCATGTCTCTGCTGGATCCTGAGGGTACAGGTCTGGCCTGCAAGGAAAAGGGAGAGCAGCAGTGGCTTTGCTGTCAACCAGCAGCTGAAATCAGCTCTCCCGAGTTCCATGTGCAGAGGGAGGTCCCTATGCAATGCTGTGCTTCTAACACGGCTATTTTTAGATTCTAAATGGGATGAAAATAAAATGAAATGCTGCATAGCCACCTTACTGGGAAGGAAGTTCCTTAGCTAGGCTCTCTCACTGGTTCCTCCCTGTACTGCCCCTCTGAGGACAAGGGAGCAGACCCTTGTGCTTTCTTCCTCCCCTGGGCCCTTCTTCCGCTGTGCTTCTGGAGAATCTGTGGGCCTCACCCACTTGTCTGTCTCATAAAGAGCTGGGAAACAGGGAGATAAATAAAGCCTCAATTAGGCAGGAGTCCAATGCTAGGAAATGGGGGTTGGGAAGGGTGGTGTCTGAGGCTCTGTCCCAATCCAGAAATGCCTGAGAAAGCGCCCAGGGCCACAAGCAGCCCTGAGGTTGGACACTTCCCACAGCCCCCTTTGGCCTGTGCTGACCAGGCGTGGTCAGGGGCTGGGCACCAAGCCATTCCCACATACAGCTCTTCTAGGCAGCCTGGTCTAGTGCACAGGCCCTAGTTCCCTTCACCATGCCACATATATAAGAAGGAAGGAGTCTGGGCTCTTGGCCCCTCTACTCCTTTCCCAGAGAAGGAGAAGGGACTGTAGAGTGTGGACTTGTCCCCAGCAGTGATGGCTTCAGACGCTTGTGGCTGCCCTCCAGGCCCAACAAAGGCAGGTTTTTCCCTTTCAACTTTGGAAACTCAGTGTTCTTATTTATTCCTTTCTGAGCTTGGAAAGAACAATAAGAAGGAGATCTTGTTTCTTCCCCTAAGTCTTGGGTGGGGGGAGTGCAGCAGCTTATGGGGGAGGAGACTAGGCCAGCAGAAGCTCACAGATATTTTTAGAGACATGGGAATTAAGTAAGCAGGGACCTTCTGTAGCCTGAAACAGTTTGTTTCCATCTGAATTCCAAAAGGCAAATGGGTGGTGTAGAGTCGGTGGCTGAAGGCAGAGGGGACAGGGAAGATTCTGGAGAAGGGTAGACGGACTGGTGCTCTATTGCCACTTTGTGCTGTGGCCTGCTCCATTCTCCTTTAACAAGAGAGGGTGACTAGCCTGTGTACCTGCACCCAGATCCCCCTTTTCAATTTCAGAGCACTGAGAAGAGGCAAAGGGCAGGGGTAAAGGCCTGTTGAGGTCCACTGCTGCTGGTTCTGATAGTGGGAGAGAAGCCAAACCTAAAACAAGATTTTTCAGTTATTTTCAGGCTTTTAATAACTCAGTTCTTGAATATCACACACATGGTATTGAATATCTTTTGGCGGTCTACTCAAAAAGCTATAGGTTGGGGTAATGACACATAAATTTGGGATAGGATAGGGAGAAGTGGAAAAGGGAGAAGCCAGGGAGACCCAGGCAGTCAGTTGACAAATGCAATGCTACTGGAGCTTAAAAATGCTCATCTGCACACCAGCATCCCTACTTCCAAGGATGGTCTCTGAGACCTACATTTTTAAAAAAATAAACTGAAAACATGAAATAGTGAACAAAGACAGTGCTTAGAAGGATGAAACGGGAAACTGTTGAATAGAATATTTTTCTTTAAAAATAACCATGTTATATACAAATCTTACTTTCTGGCCTCAGGAAGTTTACCCTAACAGTTTACATAAATCTTTGAACTGATTGTTACCTCCAGGAGGTAAGACTTACCACGCACGCAATTCTTGTTTTCTGCTTCCCCAAACTTTCACCATGAACTGATCTTACTTCTGCCACCAAGGGAAGCCCTACTTCTTTAGCCTCACTACTCTGGGCAGTGCCAACTCCACAGCCGAGACTACTCTTTATCTGTTCCTACCTGGGAAGCCAGGGCTTCCTAGCTGACTGCTTGGCTGGCTCCTGCCTCAGGTAAAGAGGGCAAACATGTCTTCCCTCCCACTTCTCACAGCTCACACATCTCAGGGCAGCTGACTTTTTCTAGTTAGACTGAGTTCCTGGAAAGCAAGGACCCTTTTCTGTCTTTATTTTCCAAATTTTAAGCTTCAAGGCACACAGCAAAGCAGCACCATATGAAGGAACAAATCCAATGGTTTCCCAAGGCTATAGACAGCCCTCAGGAAAACAGGTGACAAGAAAAAGACACCAATGCTCCATGGCCCTGGAATGAGGGCAGGCCTAAGCCCAGAACTCTGGTGTTATTTCTCAAAGTTATTGGAGTATCAGTAGCAAAACCTGTCCAGGCCACCACAAGGGTATTATTGTTGGTCCCAAGTAGGTGAATGGGCCCTTTAGTAAAGGGCTCATTCATCAGAGGAGATTAGATAAACTGCCTCCTCCAACAACAAGTAACCCCTGGGCTTCTAACCAGGAGGGCCTGCAATTTTAACCGTTGATAGAAAGGGCAAACAATAAACAGGTGCATTTAATTAATGCAAAAATTGCAGAAGTCACTGGGGCTGGAGTGGTACATTTGCATTCACACATACTAACATACCCTACTGAGAACACAGAAAGAGTTATACAGACCCACAGCAATAACATGACCCTCACAGGACCAAACAAGGACGGGGACACTGCAGTATGGCACTGGCAGTAGAGCTGGCAATGATGGCTTACTCACAGTGGGAGACCAGCATGCACCAACAGCATGCAGACTGTTCCTGACACACACGGAAAGCCTCCAATTACTCACAGCTGATGTCAAAGCTTTGTTAATTTCCTACTGAAAGCTTCATAAAAATGTTCATCATAGTATCCACTGTAAAGGACAAACACAAAAGAGGACAACAGGCCCACCACCTCCCAGCTCCAGAAGTTCTAAGAGGGAAAATCTAGTTCATTTACAAAGGCTCAGGAACTAGACCTTTGTATGCAAACTTTTCACAGTAATGGTTGAGGATAAAAGAAGAAAATGCCTCCAGAATTCTAAATGATTCCCAATCTCATATTCTAGTAGTAATTAAGCATAGTCACTGGCATTTCCAGGGTCTGAGCTTCCCATGACGGTCTCAGACCAGCAAAGCCTCAAATATATTTCTAAGGAGACTACCCAAATGAAGTCCAGAACAAAGAGGCACACTAAACTGGGAAGGGTAAGTTCCCTAGAGTGGTTGAGAGTCTAGACCAAAAGCTATGTAGCAGGCAAAAGAGCCAGGCCACACTGGGACCAGGGAGGGCCTTATGTAGGGAGCTATCACCATAACAAAGACTCACTCTCCTACAATTATACATAAGAAAGGGGAAATAATCCTTGCTTATTCCATGGCTGCTTGAATGTGCCTACTTTTTACATGTTGCACTACTATAACTACTGACTAAGCTCCATGTGACTGTCCTGCTGGATGAAGGCTAGGAAGAGATGTGGCAATGCATGTGCTTCCCCCTCACATTTGATGTGTATGCATGGATGTTAGGCAACTAAAAACAAACTAAATTGTACTTTATGTTGCATAAAATCAATACATAGCATCTTTTTAATTTAAAGCAGTACTGCCACTGAATGCAGAAGACTGGGAGTATGGTACTGGCCTGACTTGGGAGTCCTTGGGTTCCATTCCTAGCACTAACAGAATCACATGACTCATGGTTCCAGAAAGCAGCAGTAAGTACTAAGATAACCTCAGCTAGAGTGGTTGGAAAGAGCCTCCTCTGAAGCTGGACATAAGGAGGCCCAGGGAAGATGGTGTTCTTTGTGTTATAAACTTGTAGCAACCCAAGTAACTTTTAAAATTATGTAAATGTAATTTTTGGATAAATAATTACAAGTCTGTTTAAAGCCTTTCACACATATCAAAACTGATAGCTTTTACATATATCAAAACCAAAGACCAAGGGTAGAGAGGGGAAAAAATGGGTATATATAACATAACACAGTCTCTCCAAAATCTCCTGACCCACAATCACTATGATGAGAAATCAAAACAATTTTCTGAGGATAGGGTGCCAGAGCCTGGACATCAGATCTAGTAGCTGGCACTTCTTTCACGTGTGTCAAGCATCACGCTTTTCCACTGGTCAGATCCTCCTCTCCCTTGCCTGTACTTCCTGAAGGCGTTAGAGGACGTGTCCAAGCACCACAGCTGCTTCACAACCTAGACACTTGGCTTTAGGTAAATAAAATGTTTGAATCAAATGACTAGTTATGTTCTAAAAATCAGGAAGGCAAGAAAAGGCTAACAATATATGGAGTAGACCAGTAAGGCCCAATAAGGCCCAAATGACCACTAATATATGCAAAATTTAGATGTCTGTTCTCCATGGTGGACCTCAGTCTTCCTTTGTCCCTTTAAACAGGGACAAAGGCTGCCATAGGGCAGCCTCCGAAACACACTAATCAACTCTTTGGAAATAATGCACAGACACATTTGTCCCTTCTGCAGGTGATAGACAATGGAGGCAATCTACTCTGGTCCTGTTTTGCTCATTCACAGGACCCACAGAAACAGGACAAGAGAGCATCCTAGCAGACAAGACAGGTGTCTGTCTTGCCCTATAGGCCTTCTAAAGAAATAGAAAGGTTTAGCAGCTTCAAAAACCAACATTTTCTCTTCCTCTTCTGCTCAGTAGGGCCATTTACCCAATGAGTCTAAAGAAGGAAACACGGATGGAAACTTCAAGAAATCCCATCAACCCATGCTGGCTTCCTCATCCTTATTCTCACCGTGGGAAGAACAGGGAGAAGATAGATTCTAACATTTGTCCTCCCAACCCCAGGTCCTCAAAGATGTGACTGTCATTCCCAAGATGTTTCAAAGAATCAGGTGCTCGGGTATTCCCAAAATGTGATCAACTAGGAGTATCTGACACACCCTTACTACTGCTCCTCTCTGAAGTTCTCCTATGGGCCATTTAACAAGAGTTTTCCAAGTGACTATGACAAGCCTGAAACTGGAAGCAAAGAAGCTGAAATCTCATTACACAGGCCACATGAGTCTGTTACACTGCCTACTTCTAGTGGAGGGAGAACTCAGAAACAAATGTGATGGAATCAAGCAGGCAACCGAGGCAGAGAACCAGGCAAGGTGGAGAGACTTGCTCAGTACTCTTGATAGGGGCACTTGGCTTGGTAACCACTGCCTAGTGAGGTGCTCTATTGTCATTCCTTTGACAGAGCATAACTCTATTTCCAACAGTTTTCTGTACTCCAGTCTCCCAGATGTCAGTGTTCCCATAGAATAATGCCTGGTGACTGCTTTCTTAACTTCTATAGTGAGCTCAGGGTACAAGGTTAAGAGGCAGCAACCCTTTACTCCTTTCTCTGTGGTTTCTTTGTGTCATGTGAGCTTCACTGATATGTGCCCACAGTCAGTTAAGAACTTATTTATGTAGGGTTTACATACTCCAGAGACAATCCTCGTATATACAAGTGCAAATCCCTCAATGCAATCCTAAAGGTCCTGCAAGAGGGAGGCCTGAGAAGAATGACACAGGAGAAAAGGAAAGGACAAGCAATACAAGTAAGAAGGTACAGGGATGGAAGAAAGGACCACAGTGCATCTGAGGTCTGCAGAAAGCTCAGCCTCAAAGAGGCTGTCCCGACACCTTGACCTGATTCTTAAACTCTAGTACTGAAAGAGATTAAATCCACACTGTACTAGGCCATTAAACTTATGGCAACTGTAAAAGTGCAAACCTCCATTTTGTGTACACATTTGATATCTATCCTGTATGTGTCACTGCAATACATTTCCATACAGATGAGTACATAGTCAGATACAAGGACTCACCTTCTTTGAGATTCCCCCACAGTGTTCCCTACATCTTGGAGAACCTTCAAATATAGCTACTTCTTGGATCCTGAGAGCTTTCTTTATCATAAAGACATCCCATTTGCCTTCCTTTGCATTTATGGCTACAGAGAAGGCCCCTATGGTAGTGGGCTTACAGGTGGGGAGAAAAGGAAGACTGATGTTGGCTTTCTAAGCTTCCAGCCAGCCAGCCACCTTGGTGAACAGGCTATGTTGATGGACAACACCATTTATTTTATAGACAGTCCAAAGTGAAGGGCATGGGCAGGTGAGCTGAGGTCAATGGAAAGGGACACCTGAATGGAGACCCAAAAGGGGAAAGGGAATGAAAGTCATTCCAGAAGACTTGGCAGCCTCCATGCTGCTCCATCTTGCCTGATAGCATTGCAAGCTCATTCTTGACTATACTGGCATTAGCCACTTGGTGTGGCTTCTTTGACCCTAGATGCTTTTTGTGTTTTCCATAAAAATTACTCTATCGGGGCTGGAGAGATGGCTCAAGGGTTAAGACTGTTCTTCTAGAGGTTCTGAGTTCAATTCCCAGCAACCACATGGTGGCTCACAACCATCTGTAATGTGATCTGGTGCCCTCTTCTGGCATGCACTGTATACATGAAAAATAAATCTTAAAAAAAAAAAAATTACTCTTTCAACAATTGTTTCCCATCTGTTGCTTAGTCAGTTTCCTAGCCAATTAACTCCAAGCTGCTAGCTTTTATAGCACTCCTCTCTGTTCGGGAGACAGACAATTGCTAATCATTATGGCCTGAAGGTCACAGCCTGGCCGCTATGGGAAAGTTCACCCACGCTCTACAGGTTGCCCCAGGTGCCAGCCACAATGTATCTTCTCTCTGTTTCCCCAGCATAAACTAACAAAGACATAAAACTGGTGCTTCCACTGCCTCCTTTAACTGAATACCACTTAACAACTAGGACAGCAAAGGGCTGGTCAGACAGCACAATGGAGCCCAGTAGCTTCCCTTTGAAGGAACTGCAGGAACTATAAAGGAGAGATGGGTAACTGGGGATCTAATCATGTTCCTGACTTAGATGGACAGCTAACTACTGTTTTCTGCCCTTGCAGTAGACCCTTTCTCACCTGCTCAGGTAACCTGTCCAGCAAAGTCCTGAGCAGGAAGAAAACAAGCCAGAGCTCAAAACAGTATTCTCAAATTTCACATTCCCTTAAAACAAAAAAATTGAGGAGTGGTTACAAAAGGGATTCTCAACTCACCCTGTATGGTGTTCTAATGCAGGGCAACCATAGCTTTGAGAATAACAAGGGTCTAGGAAGTCAGCTGCAAAGAAAATGACACTTTAGCTGCCTAATAACAGCAGAGTGCTGATGCCCTTTGCTTGGCTTTTGAAGGGCCTGGACACCCTAATAAGTACTGTTTGTGGCTTTGACACAACAGTAGCAGAAATGTGCCCAGAAAAAAGGTATACAAAAGTCCCAAAGTCAAAGTGACCTAGAATCTTCTACAACAAACACCTCTAATGCAGTCTGAGCCAATCTGAGCAAAATCCACTGAGGACCCTCAAAAGACTATCATTCTACACACAAGACACAGACATCCACAATAAACCATGTTGGGCTACTGTAGCTGACAGACTTACCAACTCACAGGGGGCCAGACAAGCCTATAAAGGCACATGTCCCAAAGCTGTAAGGGCTTCTTCACTTGCTACATCAAGAAAGCTCGAAGTCGCCGGGCGTTGGTGGCGCACGCCTTTAATCCCAGCAGAGGCAGAGGCAGAGGCAGAGGCAGACGGATCTCTGAGTTCGAGGCCAGCCTCTCGAAAAACCAAAAAGAAAGCTCACAGTCAGCATGACCCAAGAGTCCCAAAGCTCCTGTACGATGGGCTCTCTCAGGGACTCTCAAGACTGAGAAGCTGTAGCTCTTGTCACTGCCCCTGGCTTCAGGACAGGTATCACAAACCAATAACCTCCATGCAGAGGTATAAGCCATCTCAGAGCAGACAGGATTCAAGAAGGGTGGACCTACAGAAGTGAAAAGGGCAGGGAATCCTGCCACATGCCGCAACATGCCATAGCAAGGCGTGTTGAGAACACATACAGAGTGTGATATCCTAGATATAAGCAGCTAAGAGTCCACTCACAAAGTCTGAGATCTGAAATGATCCAAAATACAATCAAGCTCTGACTTGCAGGAAATTCCACACTAACCTCATGATGGGGCACAGTCAAAATTCACATGCAAGAAAAACACTGTATAAAATTGCCTCCAGGCTATGTATACAAGGTATAGTTGAAACAAACTATTTTTTCCATTTAGACTTGTATCTCATCCCCAAGATGACACATAATATCAATGCAAATATCCCCAAATGTAAAAAAAATCCAAAATACTAAACACCTGCCCCAAACATTTCTGGTAAAGGACACCAACTTATATAAGACTCTTGATGGAATCAAACTGAGACATAAGCAAGAGAATGGGGCTAAGGGGTGAGGTATGGTCTTAAAGGGAACAGTCTCTGTTGAGAGGATGACAGAGCTCTCATGAACTTGGACGGTGAGGGCTATATGTGTGAGTACCTGCTGCCACCTGTGTGCTTTGTGTTACCTGCTCAGGATAGTGAGTTTAATGTTATGCATATTTTACCACAATAAAAAACAACAAAGCATTTGATCATCTGTTTGCCTTACTAGTATGTGGGCAAACGAAGAGAAAAAGCATTGTGAGGCCCAGAACTACTTGCCATTTACAAGCAGTCCTTCAGTCTTGTATCAGTTCCTGTAAGACCCAGACATGGAGCAAAAAGCAAAAGCGAGGCAACAGTGGGGTTTCCAAGTTCCTTGCTTGTCCTCTCCTGAAAAGTAGTAGGCTTAGTTTCTTCAGGCTCCACTATGTCTGTGGGCCATCATGCTCCTCCCCTCAACAAACACTCTGGAAGCTTCTCTTCTTTTTAGGGAAATCTGCCTCACCCCCCCCCCCACACACACACTACTTGGGAGTATGGAGATAGAAACTTGCTCCCAAAGGAAAAGAGAGAGTTCCAAAAGTGAGTGGCATTTTATCTCTGCTTGAAAAGGCAGTGGTCAGACCAGGGACCTGGATTGTCTTATTCAGTCAGCCAGAGTCCTAAAGCACCTGGAGCTAGTACCACCACCCACCTCCTGAGGGCACACTGCAACCATCAGACATTTTACCTGTTGCTTCACAGCCCAGCTAAGGGCCAAGCAACATCTTTTCTTCACCATTTCTCAGAGTTTTCTGGACATCACCATTTCCCCCTTTTGTAGACAGCCATTCAAATTCACCACATTTCTTACACTTCTGGGACCACCCCAGCCTATTTTCTCTCCAGTTCACCACAGCTGGTGAGCCCAATTCCACACATCTTGCTATGCCTGGTCCACTGAACCCCATCCACATAACATGGAAAGAAACAAAGAATTATCAAGAACCAAATCACAGCAGAAAACTATACGTCTGGCTGGGGGGGGGGAGGGCATTTAAAAGAAGAAAAAAAAGTAATATAATGTAGAACAGGGGAATGGCAATTTGAAACAGATTGTGACTAAGTGTTAAGGGAGGAAACCAGCCATAAAATGCTACAACTTAATGGTACAGCTAGTCAGCAAGCTGGGAAGGGCAGGCAGGCTACCAGTGAGGGTTGCAGTTTAGCCAGGCATGCCAGGAGGCCCAGAGGCAATCACAGACTGCTCAAAGATGCTGTTTTTAGAACAGGCACCCAGATGGGGGCACTTCATAAGCACCATGATCCAAAAATGCCATAGGAAACATGGATGTGTTCCCTAAGTGAGTTGCATACACAGGCAGCAGAGGTACAGAGGGTCCCACAGAAACCCTCAAGATGAAGAAAGGCTGTAAGATAATCCTAGCCTGTGTCCCACTCTATTACTCCACTCCAGAAAACAGTTAGGTGAGTCCTGTGTCCTATGCTAATTAACAGCAAATCAAACATTTTAAGTAAAAAAAAAAAAAAAAAAATAAGCAAGCCACTAGCCAAATCATTGAAAATTTTTTAGCCCGGGCACTACAGAAACTTTAAGCTGGTTCTTACTTGTTGTGGGAGATGTCTTACGCATCTTAGCCTCCCATCAGTATATACAAATAGCATTATTGCTCTAGCAGTTTCAATCAAATCACACAACTGCCACATAGCCTTGATGCACACTAACCCTACTGAGAATCATGGCTCTTAGAAGCAATCAAAAAGAACACAGGGGAAACATCTGTGCTGGGGCTCTGCCACATGAGACCAAGCAGGCATCTACTCAGGTCTCAGAACCATGATCATGTAAATGGGCAGAAGATATGGTGGTGGAAAATGGCATGTCTTCTTGTCCTAGGAAATAGTCACAAAGGGTAAACCTGACATAATGCAGACCAGAGGGCATGATGGGTAAGCTCCCCTCACCCTCAGTTCTAGCAAGATGAGCCCTTATGCTACTTCCTTCCTGGTCCCTACCCTGACTAATTCCTGCTGCCTGTGATGACCTCCTTTGTAGCTTTATTCTTTTTTTATTATTATTATTCAAATTAGAAACAAGCCTGCTTCACACGTCAATCCCTTCTCCCTCTCCTCCTCCCCCGCCCCCCAACCAGTCCCCCACCCCATTCACCCTCTGCTCCCCAGGAGAGTAAGGCCCTCCATAGGGGATCCCCAAAGTTTGTCATACCATTCTCTGCAGGGCCTAGGCCCTCCCCCATGTGTCCAGGCCGAGAGAGTATCCCTCCACGTGGAATGGGCTCCCAAAGTCCTTTCTTACACCAGGGATAAATACTGATCTACTACCAGAGGCCCTATAGAGTGCCCAGGCCTCCCCACGTTGACATCCACGTTCAGGGGTCTGTATCAGTCCCATGCTGGCCTCCCAGACCTCAGTCTGGGGTGCATGCACTCCCCCTTGTTCATGTCAGCTGATTCTATGGGTTTCACCAACCCAGTCTTGACTTCTTTGCTCTTCACTACTCCCTCTCTGCATCTGAGTTCCAGAGTTCAGTTCAGTGTTTAGCTGTGGGTGTCTGCCTCTGCTTCCATCAGCCATTGGATGAAGGCTATCCTTAGTTCCTGATCATTTATCCAGCCTTTCTTTCCAGCATCCCCTCATTCTGTGTTTTCTTTATTGTTTCTATTTCAGCTTTCATGCCTTGAACTGTTTCAATTGCTTCCTTCACTTGTTTGGTTTTTTTCTTGGCTTCCTTTAGATTCTTTAAGAGAATTATTTATTTCTTGATTTTTTTTGTTTGTTTTTTCTTCTATTTCCTTAAGAGATTTTCTCGTTTCCTCTTTAAGGGTCTCTATCATATCATCTTAATAAAGTAGATTTTTAGGTCTCTCTCTTCTTCTTCCTCTGTGTTGTGCTTTTCAGGTCTTGTTGGTGTGGAGTCCCTAGATTCTGGTGGTGTCATATTGGTCTTTCTGTTGTTGAGTGTGTTCTTATTCTGTCGTCTTCCCATTTCTTCTTCCAGTGGGTGCAAGTGGGGTCTCACTATCTCTTCTTGTCACCTGCTGGTGTACGTGGGCCAAGACTTCAGTGTCTATAGCTCTAGATGGTCTGGCCTCTCCTCAGCAGAGGTCAGGGCGGCGGGGGAACCCTCCTTTGTAGCTTTTATGTGAGCATCCTAATGCAACGTGGAAAAGCCTTACAAGCCCAAAGTGATACTTTAGAAGACATTTCAACATGACTGCCACTCCTGTTTTTGCAACTTCAAAAAGTACGAACTATGTGCACTACCCTGGTCTGGGCAGAAAAACATCAACTGACTACATGATTAGTCTTTCCAGTTTCAAGGCCAAATGCTAGAAGATGGCCCATGCACAAAAAACATTCAGAACTAGATGTCCCCCCCATGTCCTCTCCTCAAGTCTTTTTGTCTTTCATTTCTCACAGTCCTAACACAGAGTAACCTCTGCCTTAGCCCACATCCTGTATGCTGGCTATTTTATTTTATTTTTTCAATTTGACACAAGTTAGAGTCCTCTGAGAAGAGGGAACCACAATTTAAAAAAAAAAACACATCCATCCAACTGACTTGTAGGCAAGATGGTGGGGGCATTTTCTTGATTAATGATTAATGGAGAAGGGCCCAGCCCATTGTGGACAGCTAGTCCTGGGTTGTACAAAAGTGCAAACTGGGATCAAGACAGTAAACAGTGTTCTTCACTGATCTCTGCTTCAGTTCTTGTCTCCAGGTTCCTGCCCTGCTTAAGTTCCTTGTTTAATTTCCTTTAATAATGGACTATGATCAGGACCTGTAGCCAAATAAACCCTTTCTTTCCCAAGTTGTTTTTGATCATGGTCTTCATTGCAGCAATAGAGATCAGACTAACATATCCACTAACACTGAACCATAATGTCTCAGCACATCTGGCTCGATGGTCTTACTTACTGAGAAGCAGCTGTTACAAGAAGCAGCAGTCTGTGCTGGTGCCCAGCAGTCACTCTCTTTGTGCTGATGCGACTGAGTCAATGAAATAATAAATTCTTCTAGATTTCAGCTGGACATAAATAAAGAATCCCTGTGCTGATTTTCAGATGTTCATGGCCTGAGCCCAACAAGAATATAACCCAATGACCTCTAGAGGTTCCAATGCTCTTAACTAGTTACAGAATTTAAGAATGAGGCTTATGGGAAACTAACTCCTATCCCAGAGCTGCTGCCCATTGATAGCTAAGATAGGAAGACACCATGAGAAGAGTGGAGTCTGCCCTCCATGTCTCCTAAACTGGGAGAAGAGCATCATGAATGTCTACTTGTTCCTGTTTATAGTTGGACCAGTGCTCATTTCAAATTATCCTGGCTCACAGATGGCTCTTTAGCAATACTCTTAGGTTCACCAAAAGGAACAACAGGGAGGAAAATCTTAAGCAACCCATGAGGTGACAGTTATTGTGGAAGGAGGAGGGGGCTAGAGGTACAAAATCACGCCCATTAAAGATCTCAGAATAAAAAGAGTGAAACACATCAGGAAGCACAGGTGGAAAAGGGCATGCTGGGCACATGTGAATACTAATGATCATTTCCCAAATCCTAGTGTCCTGATTCTCTGCAAAGTCCCTGGAGACAGTTATCTCACCCTCTTGAGTCTCATAGCGTCACAGTTAAGAAACCTGCCCTGGGCCGGGCAATGGGGTCACACACCTTTAATCTCAGGAGGCAGAGGCAGGCAGATCTCTGTGTGTTCGAGGCCAGTCTGATCTATAAAGCAAGTTCCAGGAGAGCCAAGGCTACACAGAGAAACCCTGTCTTGAAAAACAAACAAACAAACAAACAAACAAAAACAAAACAAACCCTGCTTGGCTACAGCAAGTGGGCCTGTTTGAAACAACATGACTAGACTTTCCCAGGTGGTCCCAGTCTTCACGGGCACCACAGCATATACCTGCACACACTTGTCTACTCAAACAGCAAAAGAGGCATCCAAAGCTCCATTTAGGAAGGAGAAATTTCCTTTAGAGAAAAGGGAGGTAACATGGGTAGAAATAGAGGCAAACATTCAGTTCTACTTGGCTGGGCTGGGGGTTTGGCCTCTGGGGCAAGTATAGACTTGGGTAAGTATGGACTTGCCCCACCCATGATACAGGTAGAAAACCAGGTAGTAGAAAAGAAGAAAGAAGACCATCTGCTCTGATCACAGGACTAGTAGTCCTTGGGTGCCAGCTAAAAAGAAATCTATACCAAGATCTATTGGGACAGTCCTGGGAAGACAGGACAAGTCTGCCTGCCTGTCCCCACTCAGGCCTGTAGGGACACCACTTGTGCAAACCCTTACTGACCCTCAGGGCTTGACTCTCACTTTCCCCAACTTTGAACAAAAGAAACTCCCTTTTCCACTGCTTCCTCTCACCAACAACTGCTGTAAAAAAAAAAAAAAAAAAAAAAAAAAAAAAAAAAAAAAAAAAAAAAAAGCCTTAAGCACAAGATCTGGATTTATAGAGTATTTTCTACTTAGTACTGCAAGTCCTTTAAAACATTCCAGACTCCCAAACAGAAGCCTGAGTAGGGCCGTACTCACATGTGATGTGACCAGTAGTGCCACAGCTGAGGAGCCTAGGCAAAAGCAGAGCCAGGGTCAGGAATGCTGAGGACACTTACCATCTCATCCAGGGCGTAGCGCAAGAGGCCATGCTCATATAGGATGAAAAATCGTCGCTGCCACTTCTGCAACAGAGCATAGAATTGGGGGTCAGGTATCCTGGCCCTGGGTCTCAGCTAACAGAACCCCAATATCTGACACACAGAATCTAAGGAATGCTGGCTCTGAGGTTTCTACTTCTGGGGTAGATGGTAGGAGGAGAGAAACCAGAGACCTAAGTATGGTGATTCATTAGCCAGGTGGGGTCAGGAGGCGGGCCTAATTACAAATAACTAGTGCTTTGTATGCCTCATGAAGTTTTTAAAGTTGGAGCTTTCCTTGGGAGTAGGAACTGTTATGTATTCACTTTCTATGTTCCTACAGGGAGCCAGCAGAACATTTTCAAAGAATGTTTGATTATTTATTAGATGGATGATTTTATGTGATCTAGACAGCATCCCTTAGAAGACAGTCTGGGAAATGGTATAAAATGGGTTGGTCTTGTGATTTCCAAGTGACAAGAAGCAGATAGTCAAGGTTGAGGAATTCAAGAGTGGTGGAACAAGCTAACAAAAATCAAACAAGAGAAGAACCCCAAACAAAGGCCAGGCCTCCAGGGGTGTTACTATGATCAAATGCCATTGAAAGCTGGAATGAAAAGGACAAATAAACACATCATCTTTCTGTATGAAGGGTCTTGCCTACCACATGAGGCTGTGAGTCTTAATCATGACCCAGAGACAGGCATGGCTCCCACTCCAACCCCTTGGGCTGATTTCAGAAGGACTCAAGGTTTTATTCTCAACATTTCACAAAATCCAATAACATATAAATTTTGACTAACACTGAAGCTACAGAATTATGTGTTTCTTTGCTCTAGGCCAGAAAAAATTTAAAACAATTACTTTCTCATTAGGAGCGGGAAGTGCAGTTGTGAAGTTTTATTAGAGAACAGGAAAGGCACTTGGCTTCCTGGATACTGCATTCTAGCTAGAACCACTGGCCACCCATGGGAGTAAGAACAGGACTCATGGAGCTATGCAGAGAGGACCTGCTAGGGCTACTTTCAGGCTGGAGTTCCAAAACAGGCTAAGATACCTGTTTTCCAAAACCACTTCCAAGGTTCCTAGGTGTTATCTTTGAAATCAGAATCCACTCCAGAAGGAAGCCCAAGGACCAAAAACACAATGCCACTAGTTCTGTGGGCCAGAGCATGTACTCATGAGGCCCTACCTAGGTGAGGAGGGACAGGCAGAGCTCAGGCAATTGTATAAATACAACTAGGAGGAAAGTGTATGGAAAAGATGCTCTGATTAGAGCTGAATCCCCAGTGGATTGCCCAGGGAATGAGCAAGCCTCTGGTCAGCAAAATGTAGCTTTATCCATCTTTTTTCTCCAGAAGAGACTATATCCAGGAGACAGGACAGTGTAAGGCTTTGACAGCACAGGTGTCCAAGCCTCAGCCCTTTATTAGAACTCATAGTGCTAAGTCCATGGTTGAGGAGAGAACTGCCTTGACTCTGAAGGACCTGGGAGCTAGCTTAACATGCTGCAAAGATGTACTCAGTTGCTTTTTTGCCTTTTCCATTTCGACTGTTTTCAAAGAGTCCAGATGACCCGAAATAGGTGACACCCACGAGAATAGACTCTATATATGTAAGCAGAACTTTCTGAAACCTCAGAGTTCATGTTAGATCCCTGATGACTTTGTCATCCAGGTTCCAGTGTTTGCCTCCTGTTTCCCTTCCTAATTTTATCAATTTACTCTCAAATGAACCTCCTTCTAGTTCTTCCCACTCTAGGCATTTTCTCAAGTAGCCTTACCCGAGACCGGTGCACTGGGTTGTCAAAGTCAGTGCCATCTGGAGCCAGGAGCAGCCAGCCACCATAAATGGGTTTAGCCTAGAAGAGAAAAAGGATGGATGGTCATCAGCATCACGGGACCAGAAGATAACAGTGCAGGGCAAGTTGACAAACAGAATATCATCTCCCACTCCCCAACATAAGCTAAGTATCTAGGAACAGGTACCTGATTTAAAAGGTTACAGGATTCCACAGTATGCTTAGGGGAACACAGAACCCAGAGGGCATCTGAAAACCCAAAAAGCAAAAGAACCCTGAAGATACAAGGCTCCCCCTCTCAAGTTTCTTACAAACACACAAAGATGGAAAATGGGCCTGACTGAGCACCAGGAATAGTGTAAATGACAGCCCCAAGCCCTGCTCCTGAAGATGTAAAGCAGAGATTTGACACTGGCCAAAGACTCATCAGTGCCTAGGTGCAGCCAGGGGCAAAGAAGGAAACCTCTGGGCTTCAACTTGCCATGGAGGTGTTGAAAAGCAGAATATCAACAGTTCTAACTCTACCTCATGAAGTTTCTGTGATAATGTAGATAAAAACCAGCACGGAAGCCAGGTGAGATGGTTCATGCCTGTAATTTCAGCACCAGGGAGACTGAGGCAAGAAAATCACCATGAGTTCCAAGTCAGTCTGGGCTGTAGAGTGAAACTGTCTCAACAAAATAAACTAGTAAAGGGAGGCAAAATGGTGCAATTGGGAAATGGCCTGGCAGTTTGGAAGAGGTTGAACATATAGCTACTGTGAGCCTCAGCAACTCCATTGCTAGGTAATAAGCAAGTGAGAGAACTACAAAAATGGAAACCTGCCCTACAGAATTCTAAGAGCACTGCTCCCAATCATCCAAAGGTACTGCAACTAAAATGCCCACAAACATAAATGGTGGAAAGATCTGTAGTCCATCCACACAATGATTGCACAGCATGACACAGACAGAAGTTCTGATGTACACAAAAGGCATGTGAACCTCAAGAGCATTATATAATTGAAGGCAGGCAGACACAAAGGCCTACAAACTATAGAATCCCATTCATGAGAACTATCTGGAACAGGCATATCCACACAACAGCAGGTAGACTGAATGGTTACCCAGGAGCAAGGGGAAAAGGCATGGGGTTTCTTTGGAAAGTGAGATGCAATACTGGAGAATGCTGCAGAGTACTATGAATACGCTAAAGATAGAGAACTCTACAATTTAAAAGGGTTAATTTTATGGCAAGTGAATTATACCTCAATAAAACTACATAAGGAAAAAAACACCAAGCATGATGTCTGGTCTGTAAAACCTCAACAAATGTTAGGCATAGTTACATAGTTATACTTTTACTGCCCAAAACATCTCCCATCAGACCCTGCCAAAAGGAGTACAATGTGCTTATAGGAACGGACATTCTATGGCTCTATATTTTACAACTATATCCAGCTGGTGAGAATAGGTTTCCAAAGGGACAACTGAGCCAATGTACCTTCTGCCATTTGGGGGGCAGTGACAAGAAAATCCAAACCCTCTTCTGCATCCACATGATGATCTCTGAATAAACCATAGGGAAGGGAGGTTCTTAAAATATTTCTTATTCAACATTCTACAAACTGGGAGGCTCCATCAGGCCACACCATTTAGCTATGGAATCTGTGACTCAAGAAAGGGCAACTTGCTTGCTGGAGGGTCACACAGCTTCCACGAAAAGCCAAGAATCCTCCCATTTCTTGGCTTCTTTATAAGAGTCCTTAACAACCCCCCCCCAAAAAAAGAACCAACTATGACTTTTCCCCTGAGGAGAGAAGGTAGAAAGAGATGTGAGTTGGGATAGGGGCAGGCTGCTGGAAGAACCTTGATTTGATGAAATGCAGGAGTGTTGGCAGAAGGCCCAAGAGCTAAATGGACACTAGCAATGTCCAGCCAGTGGAACATATTCCCTTCTCCCTGCAAACATGATGAGTGCACACTGTAAGTGGACCATCTACAGCATAGGAAAATCAGAGCTGGGGCAAGATGACTCCCTGAACCCTGTGTATCTTAGCCTCCATCTTTTTTTTTTTTTTTAATTTTATTTTATTTTATTAGTTCTAGATAGGGAACAAGCTTATTTCAAGTCCCTTCTCCCTCTCCCTCCCCTCACCCCTTAGCCTCCATCTTGAATGGCCCCCACGTCCCAAACCTGTGAGGTCTGATCAACAGGCTACCGAGTTTGATTATGTGCCATCTTTCTGGTTTGTGGCTGCAGAGCTTTAGGGTTACATTATATTAGGTATATCTATATGACCTTCCCCAAAGGGGACAATGAGTACCTTAGTAATTGGTGTAAATAGCCTCAAAACCCAGGACACCCTGGATCAAGTCCTCACTGGCATTATTATTCACTCAGTGAACTTCTGTCCAGGCCTATTTTGTATGGCTATGTACTGCATACTAGAGACCTACTAGCACTTTCTGGGCCACAGTCACAGATTCTGCTATCTCTAGGAAAGAGCTTCCAGTAGGCAGTCAGGGGAGCAGAGGGCCAGAGTAAGAACCATGGCTCTGGGGCTGGAGAGATAGCTCAGTGGTTAAAAGCACTGGCTGTTCTTTCCAGGGGACCTGGGATCAATTCCCAGCATCCACACGGCAGCTCACAGCTGTCTGTAGCTCCAGTTCCCAGGGACCTGACACCTTTACACAGACATATGTGGGTGAAACACCAATGCACATAAACAAAACAAAACAAAACAAAACAAAACAAAAGAACCATGGCTCTAGAAAGAGCTGGCAGGGAAGCTGGTGTCTGAAACACAAAGGCAAATCTCAAGGGTCACAGAGCAACTTGGACACCTGGAGCTGGGGCTAGCCAAGCTGGAGAGATAGAGAAGGGTATAGAGTGACTATATTGATAACTCCATCTCTACAAATAACCAAAATCACTAAATTGTACACTTTAAACATTTCAATTACATAAATTTTATCTCAATAAAGCCATTTTTGAAAGCATGCAAGGACAATTCTCACATCCTCTTCTAGAATCTACCCAGTGAGTGTCACTCCCCTCCCCCAGCCCCTCTATCTATATATGTCTTTACTACAATCCACCAGATCCAGCCCAGGTCCACAACCAGTGGCCCAGCCTAGTTTAGGTACCCACCAACTGTGTAGGACCCAAGCTCTAGGTTTCTACTGTGTCTGAAATCCCATGTTTCTACCTAATCTAACCACCCTCACTGATGCCAAAGTCAACCTCTAGGTTTCCCCCAGGACTTGCCCTACCTGTAATCACCCACAGGTCCCTCCTGTACTACTTGTAATCACCCCACTTGGCATCCAGACCTCCCCAGGTCCTCTTCCAGGGTTTTGACGGTGAGTCTCTTTGGTATCCCCAAATATACCTTTTCTACAACCTGCCAGATCTAGCCTAGGTCCAACATGCATCAATTTAGTCTGGCCTCCCCTGCCTGTATCGAAAAGGACCTCTAGACTTCAGCCAGGACCCTCCCCACCTATACCCCAAACCACAGGATGCTCCCACACCGTATCATATCTTCTACCTTGCCAGATCTAGACCCATTCTCCAGGCTTGGACCAGGAAGCATATCGGATATACCAGCCCAGTCCCCTCTGACCGCCTGACTACATTCTATCCAAGTCATATCCAATCTCTAGGCCCAAACCACCCATATATCCTCTCATCTGCCCCAAACCTGCTCTGTCCCTAACAAACTAAGAACTAACAAAATCCATCACAAAAACACTAACAATATGAAAGATCAGGCCACTATCCTCTCTCCAAAACCTACAAGTCCTATAGAAATGTTCATCAATGAGAATTATCTGGATGACTTTCGGGATATAGAATTTAAAAGAACAATCATAAACTTCAAAGAATTAAGCTGAAGGTTATCAATTACCAAGAAAACAGAAACACAACTCAGCTGTTAAAAAAAGGCACCATCTTAGAGTAAAAAGATGATTAACAGTACCCCAATATTATGGGACAGGAAGCAAACATCAGTACAATCATAGCTGAGAAAAGAGACTGTAAACTAAAACCAACCAGAAGAGACAAAGAGGGACATTTCATTCTAACCAAGGGAACAGCTAACCAAGATGACATTACTATCCTAAACATATATATATCAAACTCTGAGGCACCCAATTTCATTAAAAAATCTATTATTGGGTTTAGAGATACAGATTAACATTAATAATAAGTACTCCCTTTCAATACCCCACATTCTCCAATAGATGGGCCATCTGGATAAAAACATCAGAATTAATTGATATATCAAATGGAATTAATGGATATCATGGAGATTAAACAACTCATTCCAGAATGATGAATAGGTCAAAGAAGAACCCAAGAAAGAAATAAAAAAAACTTCGTGGAACTAATGAAAATGTAAACACAATACAACAAAACCTCTGGGACATATTGAAAGCAGTCCTATGAGGGAAATTTATAAATCTAAGTGCCTACATTAAAAAATCAGAAAGAGTGCAACTCAAAAGTTGGAGGAACAAAAACCAAATTCAAACCTAGTTGACAGCAAGAAATAATAAATACCTGAAATCAATGAAATAGAAACAAAGAAAACAATACAAAGAAACAATGCATCTAAGAGCTGGAAAACCTAAAAGAATGATTGGATTTCTAGATCCAAACAGACTACAAAAATTAAACCAAAAAGTCAAGAACCTAAACAGACCCACAACAAATGAGTACAATGAAATAGTAATAAAAGCCTTCCTGTTTAAAAGAAAAAAGTCCTAAGGCCAGACAGAATCACAGCAGAATTCTAGACTTTCAGAGATTTACAGCTAATGTTTCTTTTCTTTTTCTTTTGTGTGTGTGGGGGGTTTCAAGACAGGGTTTCTGTGTGTAGCTTTGAAGCCTATCCTGGCACTCGCTCTGGAGACCAGGCTGGCCTCAAACTCACAGAGATCCGCCTGCCTCTGCGACCCAGTGCTGGGATTAAAGGCATGCGACACCAACGCCCGGCACAGCTAATGTTTCTTAAACTAGTCAAAAAAAAAAAAAAAAAAAAAAGAATAGAAACATAAAGAACACTCCTAAATGCCTTCTATAAAGCCAGTTATCACTCTAATGCCTAAACCAGGAAAAAAAAATGTAACAAAAAATTACAGGCTACTAACTCCAATAAATTAAAAATAATAAATAACTTTTTCAAACAGAATACAGACATACATCAACAAGATTATCCACCATGATCAAGTTGGTTTTATCCTTGAAATGTAGGGATGGTTGAACATAAACAAGTCAATAGATGCATTAAACCACATAAATAGGTTTTAAAGACAAAATTCACACAATCACTTCAACAGATGTAGAAAAAGCCTTCGACAAAATCCAACAAGCTTTCATGATAAAAGTTCTAAAGAATGTAGGGCTACAGAACATATCTCAACACAATAAAAGCGTAACACACATACAGCCAACATCATCCTAAATGGAGAAAGGCTTGAAGCAATCCCACTGAAGTCAGGAATGAGACAGGGATGTCTACTTTTCCCCACTCCTTTTCAATATTGTGCTCGAAGTGCAATAAGGCAAAATAATGAAATTAAAGGCAGACACTTAAGGAAAGAAGTCAGTCTATCCCCATTTGCAGTATGATACTACTATGCATTAGAGATCTCAAAATTCTACCAGAAATCTTCTAAAATTAATAAAGAAACTCAACAACATGGATGGATATTGAACAAATCAACAGCTTTTCTATACACCACAAGAAACATACAGAGGAGGAGATCATGGGCACATACCCATTCACAATAGTCTCAAAGAAAATAAAATAATAAACCTAACTAAGGAAAAGAAGGATCTCTACAATTAAAACTTTTAAAAATCTGAAGAGACAAAAACACTAGAAAATGGAAAAGACATTCCATCTCATGAATCAATAGGAATGACATCATGAAAATGACAATTTTATCATATGCTATTCTCAAATTCAATGCAATCACAATCAAAATCCCCATCTCATTCTTCAAAAAACAACAACAAAACCTAACCTAAAATCCATATGGAACCACAAAAGACCCCAGATAGCCAAAACAATCCAAAGCAAAAAGAACAATGCTGGAGGAATTGGCATTCCAGATTTTAAGATATATATCACAGATCCACAGTAATAAAAAGAATATGGTATCGGCACAAACACAGCCATATAGACCAACAAAAAAAAAATCGAAGACGCAAGCAAGAGAACACCCAATTTCAGTCACTTAATATTTGACAAGGATACCAAAAACATAGGCTAGAAAAGAGAAAACATCTTCAACAAATGCTTCTGGGAAAATTGGATGTCAACATACAGAAGAATGAAGTTAGGTCTGTGTCTACCACCTGAACAAAAACTCAGTAACTCCTGAAACCGAACAGCTAGAAGAAAACACAGGCAATACTCTAATGATATAGGTGTAGCAAAGGGCTTTCTAAACAGAACCCCATTAACTAAAGAATTAAGGCTAACAATTGACAAACGGGATTTCATAAGACTAAAAAGCTTCTGCAAAACTAAAAGAACAATCAACAGGGTGAAAGGAATCACATAAAATGAAGAATATTTGCCAGCTATAAATCTGACAGAGAACATCCAGACTATATAAAGAACTTGCAGGGAGGGAGGGAGGGAGGGAGGGAGGGAGGAAGGAAGGGAGGAAGGGAGGAAGGAAAGAGTTAAATAAACAACCACAATCAACTCTTTAGAAAAATGGGCCAAGCATGGTGTCATACACTCTTAATCCCCACACTCAGGAGGCAGGCAGGCCAATGTCTGAGTTTGAGGCCAGCCTGGTCTACAAAGTAAGTTCTAGGACAGCCAAGGTTACACAGAAAAACCCCATTTCAAAAGCCAAACAAACAAAAACCCAACAAAAATAAAGAAGGGAGGGAGGATGTCCTTCTGTATGCTGTGAATATGTTTCTCTTATTGGTTGATGAATAAAGCTGTTTCAGCCAATGGATAGGCAGGATGTAGCCAGGCAGGAAGTATAGGCAGGGCTACCAGACTAGGAGAATGCTGGGAAGAGGAACACAGAGAGTGCGTTGTGAGCGAGACGCCATGCAGCTGCTGAGGGAGCAAGAGGTCCAGGCATCACCAGTAAGCAAAGACCATGTGGAGATACACAGATTAATAATTAGGAGAGAGCAAGCCAATAAGAAGCATGAGTCATAGGCCAAACAGTTTATAATTAATATAAGCCTCTGTGTGTTTATTTGGGACCCAGTGGGACAGAAACTTCTTAGTAATCAAGGAAAGAAGGAAGAAAGGAAGGAGGGAGGGATGAAGTGAAGAAGGAAGGAAGAATAGAAGGTAGGGAGGGAGGGAGTTCTCAGAAGAAAAAAAATGGTTGACAAATATCTCAAAAAATGTTTACCTTCCCTACCTCAAAAAATGTTCATCTTCCCCAGCAATTAGGAAAATGCAAATCAAAACAACTTTGAGATTTCATTTTACTCTAGTCAGAATGGCAATGATCAATAACAAATGCTGGAGTGGATGTGTAAAAAAGGGAACCCCTATTCACTCACCACTGTTGGGATTGCAAACTAGTGCAAGCCACTATGGAAATCAGTATTGTAAATTCTCAAAAAGCTAAAAGTAAATCTGCCATATGACCCTAACATACCACTCCTTAGCATATATGCCTGAAGGACTCAGCATCCTACTCCATTTCAGAATATTCACTGCTGCCCTATTCACAAAAGCTAGAATACAAAAACAAAGGAAACTTCCTTCACCTCATGAATTGATAATGAAAATATGGTACTACTACTACTCATTTGTAAAGAAATGAAAACATGAACTTTATAGATAAATGGATAGAACCAGAAAAGATCATATTGAGTAAAATATTCCAGACCCAGAAAGACGCATACTTTATGTTCTCTTTTATGGGGGCTCACAGCTTTAAATCTTCGTATGTGGGTGCACAGCTGGCAGTAATTGCTGAAACCAGGAAAGGAAAGTGGGACCACTGCCAGGAAAGGGGCTCAGCTACAATAGGGAGGGAAACAGCAGAATTTGAGTCTTCTGATCTGGGAGATGGAAGTGAGGGCATATGGTGATATTTTGTTTATAATCTAACAAATAATGCTTGCTTGAAGATCAGAGTGCAAAGCCATCCACACTAGTCAGCCATACAGGCCAGGCAGTGATGGTACACACCTTTAATCCCAGCAACCATACTAGTTAGCCACAGAACCTGGGCATCAGTGGTGCACACCTTTAATCCCAGCACTAGAGAGGAATGTTAAGCAAGTGGAGACAGGACGACAATGTATTCAGTATGCAGTCATGATGAAGACAGGATCTCCCTAGCCTTGGTAGAGGTAAGAATTCTCTAGTGGTTGGCTGCTTTGCTTTTCTAATCTTCAGCTTGAACCCCAATATCTGTCTCGGGTTTTTATTATTTGTGCTACAGGGGCACTTTAAGGAGGGAGAGGGAGGTAAATGTAGAGAAGAGTAAAGGGGGATAATGGGGTACAGTGATCTGATATGGGAAAGGGGGACTCTTTAGAGAGAGGGGAGGAAGGCTAATACAGAAGGAGGGAAGTGGGTAAAGTAACAAGGATGTCTGAAAAAGTCATAAGGACTTATACCATTAACTATTTACCTCAACATGGCTGCCTAAGCATGACATGAACAAGGGTATAACAATGGACATGCCAAAGTGGGTGAGAAAAGCCTATGAGGCCTCGACTCTACACAAAGAGCCACAGCAACTAGAATGCTGAGAGTGAGAAAAATAGTCCTCCCCAATACCAGTCAGTCCAAAAACATACAAGTAACATTACAAAGACTAAGCAGGTTATATTTAGGAAAATATATATAAATACTTAAACATATATGCATGTAATAACAACTAATAAAAAAGAGGCCATGAAATTGAAAGAAAGCAAGAGGATATATGGGAGGGCTTTGAGGGAGGAACGGGAGAAATAATGTAATTATAATCTCAAAAAATTAAATTTTTTTTTAAAAAGTGCAAACCTAATAACCTGTGTTTAATCCCCTGAACCCATAGTGGAATGAGAGATACATATAACTCCCTAAATAGTTGTTTTAAGCGAATACCTACATGTATGTGTTCTCCCCCCACCCCTAATCCCCACGGCTGAACTACAGAGCAAGATTGCCCCAAAACAGTCATTTACCAAGACCTAAGTCTGGTACTGGAAAAATTGATTGCTTCTATGCCACACTGCAGGCATGTGAATAAACAAAGTCTTTCCTATATACCCTAAAGAAATCAGGCCTCTGCAGGGGGTGAGTTTTCAGGTGACTCTGCCCCAGTAAGAGATAGGGTCAAAGATCCCAAGGGCAATAATCTGATCTATGAATTGTAGTAATTGGGGTAGGCCAGATGAGTAAGAGAGCAGGATGCCTAAGACTGAGCTGGCCCTACAGAGCACAGTGTGGCACAACTCCTAAAGGGCTGATGGCACAACTCCTAAAGGGCTGATTTGGTACCAACAGTCTGATGATACCAGGAGCCTGAAAGGCTAGCCACATAAGCCAATGCCATATAGTACAATGCACAGCCATCTACAGAAGAAGCAAAACACAAAGGAAGCAGCCATCCCTTATCTCCATAAAACCCTTGCAAGTGCTGCTAGAAATCATCTTTAGCCTCCAGCTACTCTAGCTGAGCACAAAAAGGCCCAGAAACACCTCCTCTATACACACAGCTTCCCACACATCACCATGGCTGTCCTTCTCTACAGCCAGGCTAGAGGGCCTACTTTTTGTCCCTCCCTGATCCCCAGTCCATACTACCACCTTATGAAGCCACCTATACCTTAGGATTCTATGTCCCTTTCTCAAGGACTGTCCTGACCACCTAGGCCAGCATCTACTGACTTGCCTCCATCATTGAAACAATGATATGTTTCAAAACTAACACATGCCTGTGGTTTTGTCATGCAAGGCCCAATTAGATACCACTGTCCCAGTGACTTTCCTAGATTACAACAGTACAAACCAGAGGCTATTTCTTAGGCAGGGGTCTGAAGGGGCTGCAAGACCACGAAGCATTCTTAAGCCTTTAGCCTGTCTCTTTCTTTAAAAAACCCAAACCAAGCAAAACAAAATCAGGATCTGGCTATGTAGCCCAAGCTGGTCCCAAATGTGGCAAAATCTTCCACCCTGTTTCCCAAGTGCTGGGGTTACAAGTATGCACTATCATAATCAGCTTCCAAAGCCTTTTAAAAACCTGATGCTTGCCAGGCATTGGTGGCACACGCCTTTAATTCCAGCACTTGGGAGGCAGAGTCAGGTGGATCTCTGTGAGTTTGAGACCAGCCTGGTCTACAAGAACTAGTTCCAGGACAGTCTCCAAAGCCATAGAGAAACCCTGCCTCAAAAAAAAAAAAAAAAAAAAAAAACACCAAAAAACAAAAAACAAAAACAAAAACAAAAAAACAAACAAACCTGATGCTCTAGGCTCTGAATGGTGGCAAGTATGTCTAAATGCTGGACAATTTTCATAGTGGAGCTCATTCTCTTCTTTGGTTATATACATATTCCTAAATAATGGAGAGGGGGTGGCAGTTATTTTGGAAGGAATATTTTTCTTAATTTATTTCTTGGAGAGTAGGCTATTAGTATAAATGAAGACAACTAGTTTTCTAGTGGACTCCATAGGATCTTTTACATTAAGAATTATGTCATCTGCAAACAGAGATGGTTTGACTCCCTCCCTTCCTACTGTTACCCCTTTATGTCTTTCAGTTTTTTAACTGCTATAGATAGGGTTTCAGCACTAGGAATGTAAGGGAAGAGAGTGAAAATCCTTGTCTCATTACTGATTTTAAAAGAAATGTCATTGGTAAATTTCCATTTAATATAATGTCTGCTGTATATAGCCTTTCTTATTTTGAAGTATGTCCCATTTATTCGTAAAGTTTCTAGAACTTCTATCACAAAGGCATGTTGAACTTGGTCAAATGCCTTTTCAGTGTCAACTAAAATAATGTAGTTTTTTTTTTCCTGAGATTTGTTTATATGGTGCATTAAATTTATTGGTTTACATATGTTGAATCAACTCTGCTTTTCTGGGATGAAGCCCACTGGTTGTAATGTATGCTTGCCAGTAGTGAACCTTTAGGGTTATTGTGCCATGCTGATCATTCTTGTGGTTCAGAGGCATCACAGCTGGAGTAGGACTGTTGATTGCCTCCCTCGTTTGGAAGCTTGCATGGTGCCTTCTGGATGAAGGCAAGTCTTCAGGAAGGGGGCTTTCAGGTGAGGTCCAGCTCAGGGACCTCTGGACCTTGTGTCAGAAGTGCATAGTGTCTTAAGCAACAGGGACTTAACTTTTACCTCTGGGAGTTAATCAAGGGCAATTGTAGGGGAAGCTGTAGCCATGCCTACTTAGGGGCTGGCTACAGGTGTGCCTGACCACACTTGCGAGGGCATGGTCAGGGTGACTGCGTTTCTCTTTCGGTTTCACTTTTGGGCTTTCGTACAGACCGCTGCCATGCCGGCTAGCTAGGTCGCTCTGTAAGTAAGGCTTTTCCCTATTAAATACCCTTATATTTCTACCAGACTCTGTATTGGTAATTTCCCACTATATCTGGTGTCAGAAGTGGGATATTGGACACCTACACTCCATTTGGGACAGGCTGTGGGTTCCATCGGGCCGCGGCCTAGGCCCGGAAAGCGCCCTCTCTCCACAGGCGTTCCAGGCTAGCAGCCAACCCACTGCAGCTGAGCTGCTCAGAACCATCCACCCAGCTCGGAGATAGTTTCTAGCTGCCTAGAGTCAAGGTAGGCCTCGGCTTTCAGCAGAGGCTTTCTCTGGCCGCTGCTGTGGTAAATCCCCATCTGTTTCAGTGGTTGCGGCCACAAGGCTGTATACTCTCTAAGATAGGTGCAGCCGCTTTTGTGACCTCTCTCCACTGCTGACCGACTGCTGCCAAACGCCGCAGAATAACTGAACACCTGTGACACCCACTGGTCAAAGATAGTTACTACATCTGGAGTAGAAATCAGATAAAATTATGGTGGAATATTTATTATTTGCTAAAATTGGTAATATTTTTCTTATTATGTGAATTCACTGTTTGAGGAGGATGCTAATCTGCCAATTACCGGCCTGTATACTGTAATGGCATTTAGCTTGCTGGTACAAATAATATTACTAGCCAGAGGACTCAGGAATAGGGATAAGGATAACCTCACCACCTACTTACAGGAAATAACAGCTTTACGCAGTGAGGTTTTAGAGAACAGATTAGGTCAGACCACAACTGTACAGCAAGTGGAACAGAAATTGGATGGTAAGCTTGGCTCTGTGTCCAATACGCTAAAGACAGAGCTGTCTGTTACCCAAGATGAGATGCAGCGTATTTATGCCATGTCTGAGACCTTAGAGTCTAGGCTGTCAGAAGACCGTGATGAGCTAAAAAATATCTGTAGCCAGCTAGAAACTCAGGTAGGCAATGTTACCCAGAAATTAGATGCAAAGGTGCAAGATACCCAGGATAGGGTTGAAGAATTGGACAATGCCATTCAATCAATTATTGAAACATCCAAGGTAGCAGATCACAAATTTGAGTCTAGATTTGAATGTTTGGAAGATAATTTACAGTACAGGGCTGACAGATTACATAGGTCCATACGGTCGATTGCTGAGGACTCAAAATCAGCAAATCATGACCTCGAATCTAGACTCCAATACTTAGAAGGCAGTTTCCACGCCATCCAGATGCTGCCTAAGGATGATCGTATTAAAGACCTAGAAAAACATGTAAATGAGCAGTTAGAGCAATTTACAGATTCACTAACATGCTTGGAATCTTTTATGATTAAGGAGATTGAAACTTTTCAAAAGGATATCATTACTAGGCTTAAAGATCATTGGGATGCCTCAGAAGCAGAATCACTCCAATCCCAGGCACCTACTCCACCCAGGTATAGTGACTATTCTTCTAAGGTTGTTACTCGTACACCATTAGTGTACCCAGCTACCATGGTAGAAAAGCCAGCTTCTAAGAAACACCCTCATGGACGGATGGCTTATGAATGGCAACCTATACAGCTGAAGGATCTTAAGAATATTAAAGAATCAGTTGTCTCATATGGTCTCCATAGCCCATACGTAAAACAGCTATTACATTCATGGGCAACCTTTAACTGGGTGACACCCACAAATTGGGAACGATTGGTAGCAGTTGTACTTGAGAATTCATGCCAAATCCAATGGAAGGCATTAGTAAGGGAAGAGGCAAAGCTCCTTGAGCGTCAGGGCATAAAGGAAGGTTTTGAAGCCCCTCTAGATAAGCTTCTTGGTCAGGGTATTTATGCTGACCCACAGGTTCAGGCTAAATATGACGACGATATACTGTCTCTATGCAGGAAAGCAGCATTAAATGCCTGGGATAAGGTTCGTGAGCCAGGAGAACGCCTAGAAGCTTATACCAAAATAGAACAGGGACCTACAGAACAGTTCCAGGACTTCTTACAAAGGTTAAATAGGGCAATAGAATTACAGATAACAGATCCAGAAACAAGACAATCAATTATATATACAATAGCTTATGAGAATACAAACCCAATATGCAAAAGAATACTTTTGCCTTTAAAGATCAGATCAGCTCTGCTAGAAGAATGGATTTTGTATGCAGCCAACATTGACTATAATGTGCAAGATACTGGAGCTTGGGTAGGAGAAGCCATCTCCAAAGGTTTAAAACGGCAACAGGAAATTAAAAATTCTAGAGGTGAGAATGTAAGGGATTGGCAAGGAGAAGCACCTTACACAGGTCAACATAGGTACCAAGAGGCTAGAGGTTACTACTACTATGAACCAGAACCTTGGGGAGGAAGAGCCTTCCCCTGAAGACCACAAAGGCTCCAGGAACCCAGATGTTTCAACTGTGGTAAAATGGGACATACTAAGAGAAATTGTAGACAAATAAATTCTAACAATGCCTCATACGAAAGGCCACTGCCTTCTGGATTGTGTAGAAGATGTGGTAAGGGCAGACACTGGACCAATGAATGTAGATCGACCAGGGACATACAAGGAAATCCATGAAGGTCGGAAACCCCGAGGGGGACCTCAAGAAGGCCCCTACATCGAGAAAGGTAGGGTCAATACCAATAGCAGTGGGAGACAATCTCTCACAGGACCAATAGATAGTTCTTTGCCTATTGTGAAAAATGATACTGCTGTAGATGGCAGTTTGAATAGTGATAAAGAATCAAGTGTGAATGGACAAAATGAGAAACGCATATTTTGGCAAGCTTCTATTAATGATAAAAGGCCTCAGTTGAAAGTGAAAATTAATAATGAAGTTATTTCTGGCTTAGTAGACACTGGGGCGGATGTAACTATTATTACTCAGAAGTCTTGGCCTCAGAAATGGCCTCTTAGAGAGGCAAATGTACAATTTTTAGGAATTGGAACTCTATCTAGAGTTCGACAGAGTGTTAACTCGGTGGTCTACATTGGACCGGAAGGACAGAAAGGGATACTAAAACCATACGTGGCAGATATAGCTATAAATCTCTGGGGTCATGATCTCTTACAGCAATGGAATACTCAGATTAATATCCCTCCAATGTCAGATACAAATTATGTACAATCTTTAGATAGTAGAAAAGATCTGGTAAGACGCTATGGAAAACGGTTACCAATCATCCATGCTGCACAGAAACTAGGTACAAATGATGGACCTTCAGAGTAGCCAAAGGCCCTGCCATTGAAGTGGCTTACAGATGAACCAGTTTGGGTAGGACAATGGCCTATGACCTCTGAGAAGCTAGAGGCTTTAGAAAAGTTAGTACAGAAACAGCTAGACGCTGGACATATAGAGGAATCTACCAGTCCTTGGAATTCTCCTGTATTTGTTATCAAAAAGAAGTCAGGTAAGTGGAGAATGCTGACAGACCTGAGAGCCATAAATAAGGTAATTCAACCAATGGTCTCTCTGCAACCTGGAATGCCATTACCCTCCTTAATACCTAAAGGATGGCCTATCATAGTCATTGATCTAAAAGACTGTTTCTTCACAATACCATTACAGGAAAATGATAGAGAAAAATTTGCATTTACTGTACCAACTCTTAATAATTCACAGCCAGTTAGGAGATATCAGTGGAGAGTTTGGCCACAAGGAATGCTAAATAGTCCTACTTTGTGTCAACACTTTGTACAGCAACCTTTGGAAATAATTCGTAAGAAATTTTCACAATCTCTTGTTTATCATTACATGGATGATATTCTTTTATCAGATTCTAATAAAGAAACTTTGGAACGTATGTTTGAAATGGTGAAGGAAGTTCTGCCTCGTTGGGGATTACAGATTGCCTCAGAAAAGATACAAAGAGGAGATTCTATTAACTATTTAGGTTACAAGATAGACTTACAGAGAATCAGACCTCAAAAGTTACAAATTAGGAGAGATAGTTATCAAACTCTCAATTCTCTTCAGAAATTATTAGGGGAAATTTCTCAACTACAGACAATTATTGGCGTAGAAGGACATGACTTAAAGCATTTAAAAATGGCCCTTAAAGGTGATAAGGACCTAAACAGTCCGAGAATATTATCTGATGAGGCAGAAAAGAGTTACAGTGGGTAGAAAACAGAATATTGGATGCACATGTAGATCGGATAAACCTTGATTTAGACTGTATTCTGGTTATCTTGCCATCCAGAGAATACCCTTCTGGAATTCTGATGCAAAGGGAAAACACTATATTGGAATGGATATTTCTGTCACATAAACAGAATAAAAAATTAAAGACATATATAGAAAAGATTTCTGATTTGATTTTAAAGGGTAAATTAAGACTTCGTCAGCTGACTGGAAAAGATCCAGAAATTATAGTACCTTTAACTAATAAAGAAATTTCTTCCTTACGGAAAGATAATGAACATTGGCAAATAGCTCTTACTGACTTTTTGGGAACAATTAGCAACAATTATCCCAAAACTGACAGAATTAAATTCATAAAAAAGACAGTCTGGATTCTTCCATGTATTGTAAGACAAACTCCTATTTCTGGAGTTCTTACCTTCTACACTGATGCCAACAAATCAGGTAAGGCAGGTTATAAAGCAGGTGAGGTAAGTAAAGTAGTTCAAAGTCCATATACATCTGTACAGAAGGCAGAATTATATGCAATTCTCATGGTACTTATGGATTTCACAGAACCTCTTAATATAGTTACTGATTCCCAATATGCAGAGAGAGTCGTGTTACACATTGAGACTACAGAATTTGTTCCTGATAATACAGAATTAACCTCATTGTTTTTACAATTACAGGAAACTACCAGAAACAGAAGTAATCCTATATACATTACATATATCAGATCCCATACAGGTCTGCCTGGCCCACTAGCACAAGGCAATGATGAGATTGATCATTTATTAATTGGAAGTGTGCTAGAAGCCTCAGAATTTCATAAGAAACATCATGTAAATAGCAAAGGTTTGAAAAAGGACTTCTCCATCACTTGGCAATAAGCCAAGGAGATAGTGAAAAATTGTCCTACTTGTTCCTTTTATAATCAAACTCCATTGCCAGCAGGTTGTAATCCTAAGGGCATTCAGAGAAATGAGGTTTGGCAGATGGATGTCTTTCACTTTGCAGAGTTTGGAAATTTGAAATATGTGCATCATACTATAGACACATTCTCAGGGTTCCAATGGGCTACTGCTCTTAACTCTGAAAAAGCTGATTCTGTTATTACACACCTGCTAGAGGTGATGGCAGTTATGGGTATACCTGCACAAATAAAAACTGACAATGCTCCAGCATATGTCTCTACAAAATTGGAACAATTTTTCAAATATTTTAACATAAAGCATGTTACCGGTATACCGGTATACACAATCCTACAGGACAAGCAGTGGTTGAGAGATCTAATCGAACACTTAAGGAGATGCTCAACAAACAAGCTTGGAAGACTAAACCCCCCCAAACATAGGTTACATAATGCTTTATTAACACTAAACTTTCTTAATGCCAGTGAAAAAGGACAAACTGCTACAGAAAGACACTGGACTACGGAAAAAACTGCTGAACTCAACTAGCCGGTATACTTCAAAGATGTACTAACCTCTGTATGGAAACCAGGACATGTGTTACGTTGGGGTAGGGGTTTTGCATTGGTTTCCACAGGAGAAGAAAAACTTTGGATACCTTCAAAGTTGATCAAGATCCGTGTTGAAAAGGAAAAACCTCTCAACGAGGACAAATGACAGGTATTCTACTAAGGTATATCTCATAAACTAAATAGAAACCTCCCAAAGGAAAGGGAAGTGTTTTGCTTTTGTCTTCACAGGAAAACTCATGGGTAGACACTACATGGGTAGATACTTAAGAAGAAAAGGTAGCTATAACCATCAAACAAAAGGAACATGCCATATGGTAAACTTTACAGCTGTCTCTCAAAAAACTCTATTTCTCTTTATTTCCTAGTCCCTATTCAATTAAACCAATGCTGGATTTAGAGGTGGATTTGGCTTTCTTCCTCTAAAATCCAAGCACGTTATTTAACTAAGCTTTAGTGTTTCTGTATTGTATCAAGAAGCCAATTGATGTAATACAGAATAAAAGAAGAATTTAGGGACTGTCTTTGTCTTTTCTTGGATCTTTCTCTCAAGGTGTACACCGTCTCATAATTATTATGCTCTCATGGTTACATTCCCCAGCATGTGTACATACACAAGCAAACATTTCTCTGCTAACTGTTTATGTTTGAGTCCCACACAGCCAATAAAGACCTGCCTGACAGCAATCCCTGGACACCCTGGAAAGAAAATGGGCCACACCTCCTCGACTGCACTAGATCCAACTTGCTCCATTTCAACTGACACTCTGGCCAGAGGTTCGGATACTGACTTCAATCAAGTTGAGGATTTCAATCAAGTGAATCCCATCTAACATGGACTGGATACAATTCAAGACTTTCACTATACTAACATTTTCTTCCTACAGGACCCCACATGACTATCATCGTCCCATTTCAGCAGGAAGTAACTCGGAGGATACTACGCCCCCTTTCCCCATTGTTGTCACTTAGGATCGTGTATATACCCAGTTAGAGATAGCTTCCTATTATTTATGGTTGGGATTGGAAGGAAGTGTTCAGGCTTGGACACCTCTTTCAGATGACTTTAGGGTTTAGTTAAAATAGATAGTTATACTTTACACTGTTAAGTTTTAATCCTCTTTTAGACTAAAAGGGGAATTGTAGGGGAAGCTGTAGCCACGCCTACTTAGGGGCTGGCTACAGGTGTGCCTGACCATGCTTGCGAGGGCGTGGTCAGGGTGACGTAGGGTGACTGCGTTTCTCTTTCGGTTTCACTTTTGGGCTTGCATACAGACCACTGCCACGCAGGCTGGCTAGGTCGATCTGTAAGTAAGGCTTTTCCCTATTAAATACCCTTATATTTCTACCTGACTCCGTATTGGTAATTTCCCACTATAGGCAATGGCCTGCAATGTTTTGGAAATCTCTTGGACAATCCTAACCAATTCAAAAGACAGCTTCTATATGCCTAGTGTTGTTTGTTATATCATCTTTGGCTCTTGGAGGAAGCAGTATCAGCCTAGATAATTTTGTTCATTTAAATTGTGTATGTATATTTATACACAGACTCTAACTAAATGCTGCCAAAGACATAAAGTAAGTGGGCATTCACACAACATCACCGAGAATCTGTGTGGTAGTTTCTTATAAACTAATTATGAAACTACCATTTCACCAAAACTACACCCCTGTTTATTTCACTCCAAAGAAATGAAAGCAGTGACACAAAAGCTGCACACAACTGATGATGGCAGCAGTCCAGAAGACTTGCAGTGCAGACACAGCTCAATAAACTTCATGGGCCACGCAGGCCACCAGTCAGCAGTGAAATGGCATGACCTACCTCATACACAATTCTCTGGGCTTCCAGAGATCAAGACAAGTGGAAGAGTCACCCCACAGGTGACATGCTGTGAGATTCCACTCACAAACCTCCCTGAGAAATCTAGAGAAGGACAAACTGAGCTGCTTAAGTGAGGATTGGACAGGTTGTTGTGTCAGATGAAGGTGTGGGCGGGAGGGACTGTGCTGTTCCTGCCTACATTAGCTTTAGCAACCTACTGTAACATACACATCCACCCCTCTGTCCTGTGGGTGTCACAATGGGGGCCACTGGGTGAAGGTACCGAGATTACCATGTCACCTTATAGCAGCAGGATTATCTACAATGATCTTGGCATAAAGGTTTAATTAAAATAAGGTTTCTGGGCATGGTGGCACATGTCTTTAATTCCAGCACTCAGGATGAAGAGGTGGTCAGAGCTCTGTGAGTTCAAAGCTAGTGTAGTCTATACACTGAGATGCAGGACAGCTAGGGATACATTGTGAGACAATGTCTCAACAGAATAAACAAAATTTAAAATGTAATTAAGTAAGAATTTAAAAATTCACAAAACCAAATCTAGTATTTCTTCCTCCATCTATCTACACACAGGTGTGCAACACTGGCAAGAACCTGCTACAGTCCCAGAACACATGGTTGTAGTCAAAAAGGCCTCTGAAGTCAATCCTCAAGATCCTCAACCCTGAGCTACATGTTTGATGCTCTACTGGCCCAGTGGCAGTCTGTGGCAGTCAGTCACAAGCTCACATGCTCCATCTTACAGGCCTTTTCTCTTCATGGTAGCAAGTCTCTTAACCATCCTTCTAGAGCCAATCTGAGTTGAGCCAGAAGATCAAATGTTCCCAACCAGACCAAATAGGTAGGGCAAGGGTAGAAGGCAATACTCTAATCTGTTTCACAAAGCACAATTAAGCTACTAAATAAATGCTTTTCAGGACTGGTCTGGCTTCTAGACACTGCCATCCTATCACAATCAGCCTTAAGGTACCCAAGTTTGGCTCTGGCATCATGTGACCTGACTGGCTAAAAGAGCATGGGATTCCTAGCAGGTTTCTGCTCCCTAGGGCTCACCTTCTTCCTCAGAGAGAGCACAAGTGGGCATGGATAGTAACTATAAGGATAGTCACCAAACAATTCATGAAGCTACCACTCCCAAAACCTCCAGATCTGGTGCCCATCTGAAGGAAAGGGTATTTCACTGTCCCACTTCAGCCCCTCAAAACAGCATACCGCTGGAGGACAGTTAAGTCCTGCAACTGTGTTAGATCAACTACTTTTGGAGTATGTGCTGGGCTGATCTGTAATTACAGCACTGCCATCCTGCTCAGCTCCCTTCCACATAGTTGGCACTTCGGGCTTACAAAGAAGGATGCATGGGAAGAACTCACCCTGTAACAGCACCTGCTACCTTGGAGGTCCTAGCTCCCAAACTCCACCAGCCCTGCTCCTTCTCTTACAACACAGTCATTGTAGGGGCAGGAATCCAGTCCTTACCCAGCCCAACCTAGTGCAGAGCTAAGCTCTAGTGGCTGAAAAGCAAACACATGGGTAGATAATTCCAGGGATACTTGCTCTGGTCAGTAACACTGGGCTAGAAATGGAGCTGCTCCCCAGGCATGTTAGGACCACTGCTGATGAGGCCTTCTTGGAACACCGGCAAGCCAGTCTGAACCTCCAACCTTCCCACCCTATGCCCCCATGTCACAAGGATGATACTGGTCAGAATCTAGTATCAAGAAGACAACATACAGGCAGACAAGCTTACAGTAGGGCTCCTGTGTGCACCATGCTGGCAAGACATGGGAAATGTAGTGCTCTCAGATAGCAGCATGTGGCAACATGTGGCAAGAAATATGACATTGGGGTGCAGCCAGTGCAATTATTCCATAGATAGTGAGCTACAGAAACAACATACAGCAGAGTAAGGTCCTCTCATGTGATCATCACACACTGCCCAAAAGACTGCATGAAAGTACATGTATAATATGTACTACACAGCCATTTGTTCTGTGACTCCCCCACCAATGTACAAGGCCAGCACTTCTTACATGGACTGTGTTCTGGTGATCGGCATCCTCTGGAGATGTTTGCTAAACCCCACCCCCAGCCCCAAGCTACCTTTCTGAATCTGGAGGTGGAAACATAAAGCATAAGAGTCTATTGAAACAGACCACAGACAGGATGTAGCAGTGCTTATAAAACATGCCAGGATGGATAACTAGGGGTGGCTGTAGCTTGGATACTGAATTTTCCCAAAGGCAAAGTCACAGAGTGGTGTTACTAGGAGATGATGGAACTTTTAGGTGGTAAGGCCCAGGAGGGATGGTCCTTAGATCACTGAAAATGTGCTCACAAAGGGTGCAGTGCGACCCTGAGCCACTCCTTGCTCTTCTTCAGTGTCCCTGACCATGAGGAAAGTGGCTGTGCTCAACAAGTTCCTGCATGATCTGCCTTCTCACAACAGGTTTCAAAGCAATGAGTATGACCAACCACAAATGGGCTGGCACATCTAACGCAGTGAGCCAAAGTAAACATTTTTTCTCTTTCCAAGTCAAGTGCCTCAAGTATTTTATTATAGCCATGAAACTAAATGACATAGCAGTCAACAAAGAAACACTGCTGAATAACTACTGGCACAGAGAAAATAAGTATTTGGGGTGTTTTGATAGGTCTTTTTTTAAGGAATTGTACTGGAGATCCAACCCACTCTGACAAGCAATTTACCAAAGGAGGTACATTCCCAACCCATTTTTGTTATACCCTCTTTAAAGGGGGATAAAAAGCATCCTTATGAAGTAGTTAATACTAGTACGCAGAATCCTCCAAGTTTTTTTTTGTTTGTTTTTGTTTTTGTTTTCATTTGAGACAGGGTCTCACTATGCAGTCATGGTGGCCTGGAATTCACTATGTACACAAACTGAACTCAAACCCAAACATATCTGCCTGCCTCTGCCTCCTGGATGCTAAGATTACAGGTATGTACCACCACACCTAACCATCCATGTATCATTTAAACGGAAAAAAAGAATGGTTAAGAGAGTGGGTAATTCCTGGTTACAGTTAAGGAACTCCTGTACTCTCTCTCTGCTGACAAAGCCTGACAGCTTTGGTTATGTAAGGATCCTGGCTTGAAAGGCCCATGATCAAGTCCTGGTTCCATGACTTTCCCACTGTGTGGCCGCAGAATCTCAGCAGACTTCAGTTTCATCTCTAATAATACAGATACAAAGATATGCTCATCCCTTCAATAGCTTTAACATTTATTCCCCATGCATGAGTCTGTGTACGTGTGAGTGCACGTGAGTGCACGTGTGTGTGTGTGTGTGTGTGTGTGTGTGTGTGTGTGTGTGTGTGTGTGTGTGTGTGTAGACTTGTGTCATAGTATGCATGTGGAGGTCAGAGAAGAACAACTTGAACAACTTGTAGAAGTCAGTTTTCTTCTGTGTGGGTCCCAGGGATCAAGCTTGGACTTCAAGCTTGGCAGCAAGTGCCATTACCTACTGAGCCATCTTGTGAGCCCTCATATCTTTTTTCTGGGTGGTGGTGACACACATCTTTAATCTCAGCACTCAGGTGGCAGAAGCAGGTGGATTTCTGAGTTCAAGGCCAGCATGGTCTACAGAGTGAGTTTCAGAACAGCCAGGGCTACACAGAGAAACCCTATCTTGAAAAAAACCAACCAACCAACCAACGAACCAAACAAACAAACAAATACAGACAGACAGACAGGGTCTTGCATAGCGTAGATGAGTTTGAAATTTCCTGTGTAGCTGAGAATGACCTTGAACTGACTTCCGCCTCTTACACTGATTTCTTCCATATACTCAGTTATCCTTCTTTGCCATTTAAGATAAAATTCTATAATACATGAACCAACTATGGATCAGCACACAATCATGGGTGGCTGAAGACTAGGAGCATGTTGTGATATTTAGCTTGTGTTCTGACAAAGAAAGCTTGCCTGGAAATCAGCAGGCAGAGCTAACCACTAGTTAACCACAGAGGTCTGGAGGTCTGTACAGAGAGGAGACAGGTAGTGACAACATGGGTCAGAAACAGGAAGTGATAAGATGGAGCATAGACAGGATCTTGCCCTTTTTTGTCAGAGATTTTGGGGAGGTAAGAAGTGACGGTGGCTGCTCCTTTGCTTCTCTAATCTTTCAGAATTTATCTTGATATCTGACTCCAGGTTTTTATTGATAAGACTAATTAGGATCACACTTCAGGAGCATCTGTTTCAGGACATGTGTACTCAGCATATATCTGGTGCTGAAACTCAACCAGGGCTCTTGAAAAGGAGTCCTGAAGTGGAAAAAGCCAGGGTGGCCAAGCAAATAGCTGGTGAGCTACAGGAGACCTAAAATGGTTCCTGCACACCATGTTCCACACCTGAGTTTTAAACAGAGAACCCATCTCCACAAATCTTCCTTACTAGGAAAAGAATAAGTGCAGTTCTGAAGGACATCTACCTATGGGACGAGGATTCCAACCACAGGGTGAATTTGTAGCAAACACTTCTGTGGCAAGGCAGACAGTGCTATCACCAAAGGATGATTAAAAAAAAGCAGGCTATGTGGGAAGTATAGCTGACTGAAATGGTGAAGCATGGAAGCTGCTTCTTGGTCCTTTCTTTTTTGTTGGGTTTGTTTGTTATTTTTAGACAGAGTCTCCCTTCCCTATGTAGCCCTGGCTGTCCTGGAACTAGCTCTGTAGACCAGGCTGCCCTTGAACTCACAGAGATCTACCTGCCTCTGCAAGTGCTGGGAATAAAGGTGTGTGTCACCACTGCCTGGCAATCCTTTCTTTTCAAAAGACCTTATGTGGAGACACTGTCACACTGTATTGGACCTTGTCATCAGAGCCAACTCTCCAGTAATGACATGGAGACTTATTAATTATAAAAGCATGCCCGATAGCTTAGGTTTGTTATTAACTAGCTCTTACAACTTAAATTAACTTTTTGTCTCATGGCTTTATTACCTTTACTCTGTACTGTTTCCTCTCTGTCTGACTGGCAAATCCCCCCTTCTTCCCAGTATCCTGTGTGCCTGAAAATTCCGTCTAGCTATTGGCCACTCAGCTCTTTATTAAACCAATCAGAACGACATTAATTCACAGTGTACAAAAAGATTATTCCACAACATCAATGTTGCTTTTCTGTTCTGACTTTTTTTTTTTTAAGAGCCCAATGGTGGGTGGTAGCGCACACCTTTAATCCCAGCACCCAGGAAGTAGAAACAGAAGAATCTTAAGTTCCAGGCCAGCCTGGTCCATAGAGTGAGTTCCAGGAAGGCCAGGGCTACACAGAAAAACCCTGCTGTGAAAAACCAAAACAATAAATAAATTTTTAAAAATGAACAAATAAAAGACAGTCTCACTTGTAACAATGTCTTTCGGCCAAGCCGCCCGAGCCCTGCTTCCACATGGGCGCTCTCTGCCTGGCAGCCCAAGTTCCGCCAGCCACCACGTTAAAGTCCCAAGTAACACACAGAGACTTATATTAGGTACAATGCTGCTTGGCCAATGACTATGATTTCTCACCTACTAGCTCAGTCTTAATTATAAATTTGTATATTTTATAAGACTTATCTTATAGAGGATGCCTTCTGCTGGCACCCTCTGTTGCCGACAGATCACATGGTGACTCCAAAGCAGAGACCAGGAGGAAAAGTAAAAGGAAAGGAAACGACTTCCTTCTTGTCCTTGCTTATATATGAATCTGCCTGCTATGTCACTTCCTGCCTGGATCTCTACTACATTTCCCAGAATCCTCCTTGACTCCTAGTCTTACCTAACTTGCTGCCTCATTGGCCAAACAGTACTTTATTTATCACCCAATAAAATAAACACATACACAGAAGCACTTTCCCCATCACTCACTGTGTAGCTTTGGCTGACCTAGAACTTCATATATAGACCAGGCTGGCCCCAAATGCAGATATCTGCCTGCTTCCATTTCTCAAGAGCTGGAACTAAAGTTGTGTGCTCCCATGCCCAGATCCACTCTTTTAATACCAATATTCACACAAAGCAGAGGGAGCTTGACTTGGCCATACCAACACAAAGCTCCAGGTTAGGATCTAGAGGAAGGTCCCTAGGAATTACCCAGAACTCAGTTCCAGGAACAGATGGACAGTGAAGTCAGCTGCAAACCAATGAGGATAGTCTGCCCCACTAAACAGTCCTTAGAAGTAGAGTTTTCCCTGCCTGCAGTCCCAAAGCACATTCATACCTCAGATTTCTGTTTTCACATGGAGTCTTTCCCAAGTACACTGACCTCACTTGTGCTTCAAGTCCCCAGGAGCTTTGAAGCATGAACCAAAGTTTATGGAGTAGAAACTATGAACCAATCCAGAGCATGCTGGTGGCTAGACCAGATAATGTCAACAAAATCAGCAGTCACTCCTGCTCTGCATCCCTGACACCCATCTGCAAAACCTGCACTCACTAACCTGTTTTTCTTTGCTGTTGCCATGTCTCTATCCACTCTTCAGGCCATCACTCCCAGGTGTGGACTATTCCTTTACACTGTGTGAATATAGGTCACTGTGACTGGTTTAAAAAGGAAGCTGACTGGCCAACAGCTGAACAGGATAAGGTTAGGAGGGAGAGCCCAACTGAGAATGGTGGGAGGAAGAAGGCAGAGTATGGAGACTGCCAGAAGATACAGAGGAAGCAGGATATGTAGAAAATGAGGTAACAAGCCATAAGCCACATGGCAGGGGGTGGATAAGAAATACGGGTTAATTTAAAATGTAAGAGTTAGCTAGTAACAAGCCTGAGCTATTGGCCTAGCATTTATAATTAACATTAAGCCTCTGAGTGGTTACTTGGGAAGCAGCTACTGAGACACAGAGAAACTTGCCTACACCCAGGTATGTGGAATCATCTGAACTAGGACAGCAGTTCTAGTATCCTTTTAAGAACCCATGAGACAAAATATTTTAAGCACTAAGGTATCATTTGCCCTGGCTTTGAACTCATCATCCTCCAGCCTCTTCCTTCTTAGTGCTAACCTTGCCAGCAAGGACCACCAAGCCAGGCTCAAGTTCCATGTTTTGTTTCAAAGAATGAAGTGCCAAATGTTATAAAAAACAAAACAAAACAAAAACTGTAGGGCAAAAGGACAGAGAAGGCCTTTCATCTCCAAAAAATAAAATAAATAAAAATCCAAGATCCTCTGAGACCCAATTCTGAGCAACATGAGCCCCTTCCAACAGTTCCCAGGACCCTCACCTTCCAGTGAGCCTGCATCACTGGGCTGTCCAGCTTCCTGAAATTCCTGAACCCTTCAGACCTCTTGCCAACAGTCCCTACACTGTCCTAGTCCCCCCCTGAATCTCAGCACCTCATCAAGTGAGATGAAAGGGCAGAAAAAGAGGAAGTTCTAAGTGGCTAAGACAACATGGTCCTCATCCACACCAGTGTCATCTAAGTGAGGCACACTGGTTCTAGGCAGCTTTCTGGCAGGATCCAGCACCTGACAGTATGAGGCTAACCTCTGGCCCCGGTGGCTGATTCAAATCCACCCCAACAGCACAAATGCAGCCGTCCAGATCTGAACCTCTGGTATCCACTGGAAAAAGCTGACAGTAGATGCTCAAACAAAAACCTATACACCTAGGGTTTTCAACCTGTGGGTCACAACCATTTCACAGGGGTCACATCAAATATCTTACATTATATTACAATTCATAACAGTAGCAAAATAACAGTTATGATATAGCAACAAAATAACTTTATGGTTGGGGTCACCACAACATGAGGAAGTATATTTAAAGAGTTGCAACATTAGGAAGGCTGAGAACCACTGCTGTGCACAAATATTGACAGCAACATTACTGTATTTACCAAATGGTAGGAATAACCCAGATGTCATTAACTAGGGAATGAATAAACAAAATTAGTGCATTCATACCCTGGAATATTACACAGCCATTAAAAAAAAGAAAAGAAAGAAAAGAAATTCTAAGTAGTATTCAAGATAGGTGAACCATGAGAACATTCATTGAGTGAACGAAGCCAGATCAAACGTCCCAAGTTCTATGACTCCATTTTTATGAAATTTCCATAGTGAAAGAAAGCAGTTCACAGTAGTGATCACCTGGGGACAGGAAGTCGATTGCAGGAAGGCAGAATAGTTATGAGGTGTTCCAAGATGCAGAAAACAGTTTCAACAAGAGCATGGTAGTCATTTCATAGCACTGTGAATGTGTTAAATGCAACTGAATCATACGGTTTAATGTGGTTAATTTTGTATTACATGAATTACACCTTAAAGAACAAAAGCAAACAAAAACAACACATCCCACACCCCAGGCACATAGGGCCTACAGATATGGGCTTTACTTGCTCCCCTCTGTTCCAACTGGCTTAAGAGGGCCCTGCAAGCCTAGCCCCTGCCAGAGGGTAGGAGTGGAAATGGGCTGTTATTAAAAGTCTCTTCCCTGACAGGCTGCCCATGCTGCAGGACTGTTAGAGGATGATGCTGTTTGTGGCAGAGGGAATAATGATAGATGTTAGACAGCCTCTGGGCAGCAGCTTCACACAGAAGTCATGACCAGTTCCATGAAGAGCCACTTCTCACTAAAAAAAAAGGGGGGGGGGGCAGGAGCTTAATGGGAAGACAGACATGAGAAAGCACACTTATCCAAGGACAGCCCAGACTGGATCCTCTAGCTGGCCCACTCCGCAGGCAGCTGATTCACATTTATCCAGGAAGACAGGAGCTGGTCTATGTTTTGGCCCAGCTCTTCCTAACATGTCATAGACTTCTCCACACCTAGTCACTTATCCCATGAATATGAAAGAGTTAACAGTGGCCTGGGACAACAGTTTCTGTCAGCTATGAATACCATGGGAGAGAGCAAGCTGATATTACTGTAACTTCAGACCAGAGACACCTGTGAGCCATGGGAGACTGTGTTTGCTGCCAGTTAACCATGGTCCACAAAGAAGAACTCACAAGCTTCCAGGCAAGAAGGCAGATACAGACTGGAAAGTAGAGGGCTTTGTCTACCCTCCATATGCAGACAAAGGCACATGTGACATGTGCCTGTGAGAAGAACCTTCAGTAGTTTCCATACCATATGGCTAAACACCTAGAAGAGCCCTGAGACAGCAAGAACAGTGTGGTAGCTGAGGGAACTATTCAATGCTGGAGACCAGGTGCTACAGACCTCCCTGGCCAGACTGCTTGACCTGCCAGCAATTTTGACCTGGCCTGACACTAGTTCTGGCTGTCCTCTACCCACCTTAGCATTTTACCTGACAGCTAAAGACAACCGTAGCTGACATTGAGACATTGTAGAGATGAGCCTGTTTTTTTGCATCTCCCACCTATGTTACCCACTTTCTGAGTGAAGAGGACTCAGACAGCCTGAGGTGGAAATCTCAACTGATGACACCAGGCCCTTTCACTTCCTGTACTCTAAAAAGTCTTCAAACCAGTTCAATCCTCATATTGCCATCTTCCAGAAACCAAACCTACACAAACAAACAAGACTGAGGACAGCCTGTTGGCCTCTCTGGACTAAATGTGAGACAGTACTGGAGGTATAAAGCAGCTATAGCAGGACATTAACAGGGTTCAGGGGCTCATCACTGGTAGGCTGGAGTAGACAGAACAGGCTTGAGGGCCAGCTCTACTGAAAGGTCACAAGGGTATGTAGTCCTCATCTGTGCTCATTTTCTCAACTGCAGCTTCAGTGTGGAGTCCAAGCCAGTCCCTTCAGCTTGAATCTCTTATTGCTGCGATGAAACGCCTTTATTAAAAAGCAAATTGGGAAGGAAAGGGTTTATTTGGTTTATACCTCTATATTGCTGTCCATTACTGAAGAAGATCAGGATAGGAACTCAAACAAGGTAGGAACCTGGGGGCAGGAGCTGATGCAGAGGCTAGGGAAGGGTGCTGCTTACTGGCTTGCTCTCCATAGCTTGCTCAGCCTGGTTTCTTATAGAACCCAGGACCACCAGCCCAGGTATGGCTCCAACCACAATGGGCTGGGCTCTTTTCCACCAATCACTAACTAAGAAACTATCTTAAAGCCAACCTACAACATGCTCTTATGGAGGCATTTTTTAAAATTGAGATGACTTTAGCTTGTATCAAGTTGACATAAAACTATCCTGCAAAATCTTCCACTCTGTTTAGCTCTAGGGCACTGGCCATTCCCTATACAGTGGCATACACCTGTAATCTTGAGACTCAAGCTACTGAAGCAAGAGGATACTGAATATAAGGGCAGACCAGCTTGCATAGTTAACCAGAGAGGACAGCGTGCTAAGTGAGTACATGCCAGGGCAGGGCCAATGTCCTACATGCTCACCCTGCACTGCATGCTCAGTGCTTGCAAAACACCCTGTTTACTGAGTGCCCATTCTATCTGGTGTTTATGAGCTCAGCCCCTCCACCCCTGGAGTTACTGAGAGCTGTACATGCATTTTATTGTTCTCTAGACTTCCAAGATGGGTGTTACAACAAATCCAAAGTTTCAGATGAGGGCACAGACACTTAACTCTACGAAGTCTGCTCAATCCATAGGGAAAATGTTGGATGTGAACCAAATCTGAGCTGAAAGATTGCTCTCTGCTATTCCAACTGTCTTATGTGGCACACTAAAATGGGAAAAGTGTAGCTGTCAGATTTCTAGGTCACAGCACATCCTCAAGTAGAAAACAGGCAGATACCTTGACCCCACAGGGTCCCAAGGCTCCCATGCCCCAGTGTCTTCCCTAGTCCTCACAATGAGTCTCTGAGTGTAAACCAGGGAACCTTGAAAATGACCCCTTTCTCTACTCCACTGGGGCTTGAAGCAGCTGTTCCCATTTCACACAGATCCTTCAGGCAGGGAAAGAATGAGGAGGTAAGAAGTATACCAAGAAGCCAGTTTGTTAAAACCGTGCCTAAGAAGATAGAAGACATGGTTATTATTTCCCAATTCTGAATTCCTTTTTTCCAGGGGAAAAAAATAGTGACTCCTGTTCAGAGATATGCCAAAGGTGTGGGTGTGGCCGTTACCACTGGCCAGAAGCCTTTCTGGGGGACATGAAGCTCCCTGCCACTCCTCAGAGCTACAGAAACACACACACACACACACACACACACACACACACACACACACACACACACACACACACACACACTCTGCATCCACATCCCCTGCAAATACCCCCAAACCAGGGAATCTCTCTGATAACAGGTTAACTTACCAAGGGCAAGGAGGCCAAACAGAACTCAAAAAAAAAAAAAAAACTCGTTCTAATCTTCCTGTGACTTAGGCACACATTTCACAGCTCTTGGCTGCTCTATCTAATATTAAACAAAGACAATTCATCTACTTAGTGAGTGTGAGGGCAGGGATGGAACAGCCCCTCTTCGTAGCAATGTAATTTTTCTATAACACACCAACTCCTGACAACAGACCTGCCCTGGCTAGACAAAAGATAAATGCCAAATTTATGTTAAGGTGGCCCTCCTGAAGTGAGGAAATTAAGTTCATAGCCCATGCTGTACTGGCATAAGAGTTACAAGTACCTGAGTTCTGTGTCACAGATTCAATGTGGATCAACTGTGAGCAGCCCCTTTCTCTAAGAGCCGTGTTGCCACCAGTCAAGCTAGCCCCTAGTCTCTGGAGCCTTATGGAATCATGAATCTGACAGGTGATTAAACATGTTCAGGCTGGGGTAGGGATGAAGGAAACGAGGAGCCAAATATCTGGGCCCTCTATAAGCTTCACTTACCAGGGCAGTGTGCTATTCCTACGCCAAACCTAGGAGGACCAAGCTAGAAGAGCCCCAGGCAAAAACCAACTGTGGTTTCATGTGAACTAGGGTGACCTTGACTGAGAAAACCAGTGAGTGGTTTGGAAGATTCCAGTTCCAGTCTCTAGAGACAAAATACCAGCAAATCAGCCCATTGGCTCTTCCAGCCTTCCCCGAAGGACATAATGACATTGTGGGAGTGGATGAGCAGGGCAGTGGCAGGTCCAACCCAGGCAGCTGGGAAACAGCTTCAACTGCTGAAACTGGAACAGGCATAAAATCTGGGGCAGTTCTCAAACCACCCCTCAGGCCCTCAGGGATGACCTAAGTAAGGGCCTCTGTCACCCAGAACCCTAGCCAGAACTACACAGAGCTTTGCTTTGGTGAAGGAACACAGGACTTGCTGAAAAGCCTGAAACTATCCAACTGGGCCAACCATGTCATAAAGATGGAAAAGGGCAGCCTGGAGAACAAAGTTCCCAGGATAAAGAAAGATCTGTTTTCTGAGGCTGAATGTTCCAAAGCACTGTGTGGATTCATGTGTACACACACACACACACACACACACACACACCACACACACACACACACACACACAGACACACACGGGAAGAAGGGAGAAGGGAGGGGGAGAGGGGAGGGAGAGAGACAGAGAGAGAGACAGAAGAGAGAGAGAGAGAGAGAGAGAGAGAGAGAGAGAGATTAAAAATAAAATTGGGAGGTAGAGGCAGGTGATCTCTGTGAGTTTGAAGCCAATCTGGTCTACATAGTGGGTTCCAGGACAATCAGAGCTACACATTGAGACCCTATCACAAACAAACATGAAAGCAAGCAGATAAATAATAAAGACAGATATTCAAATCAAATGTCCTGATTTCAATGAAATGGCACGGAATCCTGGTAAGTCACAAGATAGCTCAAGCAAAGGCTCCTCCTACACACAGGAACAAAAAGGCCATCAACATCCTTTGGAACATCAAGACCATGCTGGGGATACATAGGGAAAGCCAGGTGCCACTTCATATATCAAAGCCCCTATTCACCTTTCTGGGTCATCTTGCACGCTGTGCCTAAAATAACACAGATCTGGGACTGCTGTCCTTTTGCATGGTAAGGGAAAAACAACTCTGAAGAAAATCTCAGCCCAGGGAAGCAAGCTAGGAGACAATTGCCAAATAACTGGAGAACAAAAAGATCAAAGAAGCTACATGAGACATGGTCTCAGTCAAATGGCTTGTAAAAGTGTGTGCAGCACAGAGTGCAGCAACACACTCATGCCTGCTTCAGAACTCACTAGCTTCCCAGAAGGCCATTTGCAGACAATCTGGGCCCTGGCCAAAACCCTTCTTCCTTCTGCCACCAAACCTTGCCTCTACAAGGGTGAGGTCAGAACCCACAGAGAGTTCCTGAATACATCAAAAGGAATTAGTTACTAAAGAAGATGTGATATTCATAGAAGAAAAAAAAAAACTCTCAAAAGTTGGCAGAAAGACACCAAGGGCAAGAGAAAGAGAACACAGACAGGAATAGCAGGGAAAAGAAGAGTAATATAAGACCCTCTAGCCCAGAGCCTTCTCTAGAGGTGGCGAGGTAAGGCCTCCCTACATGCCGTGCCTGTCTCTGAAGGAGCCTGGCAGGCCCAGCTGTGGCCAGAACTCCTGGGCAGCAGCCAAAGGCACCGAGAAGGTGGCTGTATGAACTGAATCCAACCAGAAGGAGAACTCACACATTTAAACTTCTTGACAAGGTGAAATAATAGGGTTTTTGATCTATCAGATTAAAGAAAACCTAACTGTGCTGGCTGGTGTGATGATTTAGTGGGTAAAAAGCTCTTGTAGCAAAAGTCTGATGATCTAAGCTGAATTCTGCAAGCTCATATAAAAGTAGGAGAGAAGCAGCTTTATGAAGTTATCTTGTAGCCTACACACACACACACACACACACACACACACACACACACACACGTTTGCATGCATGCACACACAAACACTGTCACTCTCTCATAATAGTATTTTAAAATATTTTTATGGCTTTTACATTTATTTATTTGTTTTTACTCGCTCTGTAGCCCAGACTGGACTCAGATGTGTGATCCCCCTGCCTCTGCCTCCCAAGTGCTTATATTATAGGTATGTACTACTATGCCTAACTCCCTTTTACATTATTTAAAAGGTTATATAAGTAGTTATAAAAATGTCTTGCCTTTGCCAGTTGGCCTAGTCAACCTAAAATATTTGCTATCTGGCACTATCAGAAAAAAAATGTTTTCAGTCTAGTCTAGATTCCAAAAATCACCAGATAGTGCAAATGACATAAGGAGCAGAGAGCAGGTGTGAATATGATCCTTGTATACTCTTTTTTCTTTTTATTTCAATCAAGGTAAAATTCAGATAATATAGAATTAGCCACATTAAGTAAACAATTTCAGTAGCATTTATTATATTACACAATATTGTGCAACACGTACTTCCATTCGGCTCCAAAACATTTCATCACCCCCCCCCCAAACAGAATTTCAGTCCCATTAGCTGTCACTCCCCACCATCTTTCTCCCAGCCTCTGGCAGCCACCAATCTGCCTTCTGTTTTTATTGATATGCTTCTTCTGGACACTCACATGAACACACTCCTACACTGTATGATCTCTTTCTCTTGGCATCATGCTCTTTTGGTACACCTATGCGATTTCACTTGGCATCATGTTCTCTTGGTACACCTATGTCACAGCATGTTTTAGTACTTTGCTCCTCGTTAGATGAAAGGACAATTCACTGTATGGACTCACAAGTTGTTACCTGCTGTCCAATGGACATTCAGACTGTTGTCATCTTTTGGCCACTGTGAGTAGGTGCTGCCATGAATATTTACATACAAGTATTAGAGTACACCTATTCTCAAATTTTCTGGAACTGCTGGTCCTACAATAATTCTACATCTAACTTTTTGAGAAATTAGCCAACTATTTTCCATAGCAGTGATACCATCTTGTCCCCACCAGCAATGTCCAAGAATTGCAATTTCTTCAGATCTTCACCTACTTTTATTAAATTGGTTTTTAAGAATTACAATCATCCCCATGAGAATAAAGTAGAACTTCACTATAATTTTGATTTGCATTTCCCTAATGACTAATGATACTGAATTTTCTCCTGTCCTTGGTCATTTGTAAGGGGATTTTATGTATCTGGGACTTCAGACACATGCCTGCCAAACATGCAACAGCTGCACATAGTTACCAATAATCTAAAATTAAGAAGAGCAAGACATTTCTTCCTGAGATAAACATTGTCAGACAAATTCTGTATCTTGGAACTTCTAAGAAAATAAGAGGACCAAACGGAGCCCTGATGGAATGTTCTACAGAAACCCAGTCCTAGCTTGGACCTATGTATCAGAGCTTCCCACCCTACAGCCCTTGAAGCCATGGCAGCAGGATAGTCAGGGGCGAAATGAAGATATAATCAGACCAGGTGGACTAGGAGCTCCAGGAGAAACCTCCTTCCCCTACTGAACAGCCCTCTGAGACCTCCCTGCTTCTATTTGGGCTCTTCTACCTGCCCATGGGGATGGAGGTTGCCTCTCTGTGCTCACTCTCTCCTACATAAACCACTCACATCTGTAATTTGAGCAAACACCCAAATGAACACTCGGACCCTTCACTGAGCTCCAATGTTCACTTCTGGCTCTGGGTGGATGGCTCCACCTGAGTAGTCAAACTGGATATCCACCTCCACAAGGTCAGATTTACCTCAGAATTTTCACTCCTAAATGCACTCCAAATTTGCTTTCTCTGTTTGTGTTAAAGACAGTTGGGGCTGGAGAGATGAGATGGCTCAAGGGTTAAGCAGTTTTGTACTTGCAGAGGACCTGAGTTTGGTTCCCAGCACCCACATAATGACCCACAGCCACCTGTAACTCTAGTTCCATAGTATCTCTTCTGGCCTCCTCAGGCATGCAAAAGTGACATGTGCACACACGCACACACATGTGCAAAACTCTCACACACATAAAATAAATGCATCTGTGGGGTTTGGAGGGGGGTACTTCAATACATCCTGGCTTTCTCCACCAGGAAATCTGCTTAACCTGCTTCTCTCTAGTCTCTTAATACTGCTGTGGAGAGAAGATCTTCCTAGCCATCTGCCTGGATTACCCCTGGGCTTCTTTTAGATCCTCTGCCTTTAGTTTTGTGATTTTCCTAAAAACAAGTCTGATAAAATTGAAAAGCTTAGCATAAAAATAACTGTAAACCAACTAATAATATTAAAGACTATTGGAGAGAAGGCCTTTCTTACATGATAATAAATGAGGGACGAAGAGATGGCCCAATGGGTAGAGATGCTTGCCAATGAGTCTGATACTTAAACTTATCTCTAGGACCTACACAGTGGAAGGAGAGATCTCTGACCTACACACACACATGCATACACACTAAGTAAATGTAGTTTTCAAAGTTACCAATGATAAAGGAAAACAGACTGAACTGGATTCGCTGTATTCTATTATATTGGTTCTGGGGATAAAACCCAGGGACTCAAAGCATGCAGCATGTGTTCTATCATGAGCTTCAGCCCCAGTCCAACTGGGTTCATTTTAAAGACTACTTTACAAAAAATAGCCACACATAAAGAGACAAGTGACACTTGGGGAAAAATACCCACCATATATTGATGGGGTCAATACTGCCAGCTGCCTGTTTTTGCTAATAAAGTTTTGCTGGAACACAACCACATCCATTACTCTCATGTATTATCTATAGCTCATTATGTACCATGATGACAATTATTATTTTCCAGAGTCTATATGGTCCACAAAGGCTAAAATATTTACTATTAGGACCTCTACACAAAGTTTGCAGTCCCCGACCAAAAGCATATACAAAAAACTACAAATCATTAGAAGGGGGCCTAATGGAAAATTGAGCAAGCAATGCAAGGCAAACAATCCACAGGAAAAACAAAAATAAATCAGTAACTATTACAAAAAAGAGCCATTATGGTGTTATAGACCTGTATTTATTCCTGGTATTTTGGATGTGGAGACAAGAGAATCAGCAGAAGGTATGTCACAGCTCCAAAGCAAGTCCAAGGACAGCTTGGGCTATGTAAGATTCCATCAAACCTGTACTCACATGTACATATCCACACACAGACACACAGACATACATGCAATTAAAAATAATAAATCTTTAAAAGGGGGGTTTAACTTAAATAGCAACAGGGAACTCATTAAAGAATTAAATCATTTGGTAATATCCATTTCTAAAAATGTTATGACATTGTTTTGGAAATTTAGTGAACTTGATGCTAACCCAACTATTCTATTTTTAGGTATCTGTCCCAGAGAAATATTTGCATTCCTGCACGCACACACCCAACCAAAAGCGCTATAAAGCTATTAGCTAGACAGACACAATTGGGCTTAAGAGGTGGCTCAATGGTTAAGAGCATTCGTTGTTCTTTCAGAGGTCCAGAGTTCAGTTCCCAGCACCCACATCAGGCATCTGACAACTGCCTGCAGGCTCCAGGGGACTCAACACCTTTGGCTTCCATGGCCATGTGCACATATATTGGCATGGATATGTGTGTACACATGTGTACACATGTGTACACACATACACACACACACACACACACACACACACACACACACACACACACACACGCTCCTACATTTAATTAAATTTAATAAAAATAAATCTTTTAAGAGGACATTTATGTGCTAAAAATTAGTGTGTTGTATTATATACATATGTATATGAATGAAGGGGGGATATACATTCCACAGTACACATGAAAGTCAAAGAACAACTCTGTGGACTTGATTTCTCCTTTTACCTCTATGTGGGTTCAGGAGAAAGAAGTCAGGTTATCAGGCTTGGATTTGCACAGCAAGCACCTGTTGGGACATCTTGCCAACCCTATACTATTTATAACAGCAAAACTCATCAGTAGCCTAGATTGTACGTCATTGAGGGAATGGGTTAAATTATAGTACATCCCAAATGGGCCCATATGGAAAACAATTTTATGTTTCTAGATGTAACAACATAAAAAGGAGTTCTAAACATTGTCAAGCAGAAAGAAGTACACTATAAAGCAAATACAAACACAAAACTCAGGCTTAAAAAGATTGAGTGAGGCCGGGCGTTGGTGGCGCACACCTTTAATCCCAGCACTCGGGAGGCAGAGGCAGGTTCGAGGCCAACCTGGTTTCCAGATCGATTGCCAGGATAGGCTCCAAAGCTACACAGAGAAACCCTGTCTCGAAAAACCAAAAAGACTGAGTGAGGGCAGATGAGATGGCTCAACAGGTAGACATTTGTTGTCAAGCCTAATGACCTGAGTCTGTCCCCCAGAACTATGATATAAGGAAAGAACTGACTCACAAGTGGTGCACTGTGGCAAAGTGGATGCCCATGTCACACAATAAATGCTAAACTGTTAAAGGTTTAAATGATACTTCAGTCCATCTATATGCAGAGCAATGCACAAAGGGATTGAAGGAAAATGTCACCCTGGGAATAGGGGCTGAGCAAGCACAGCATCATCTGGGTGACAAACAACCCAAGAACTGTGATTAACTTGTCACAGATCAGTATGAATTCCAGGGCAGAGAAAGCAGGACTCCTTGGCCCAAAACAACACTGTTAAGGCACTTTCTGAAACTCAACTGTCCTGATGTGCTCATGAGGTGGCTGCTGTAGCCTTAAGAGAAGAAGACAGAGAAGGCACTTAGGAATCCATGCTATGTTCCTGTAAATCTTTCCTTTCTGAGTTTCAGGCTTTTCTACAGTGAAAGAAGTGGCTAGTTTAACTGACCTCCAAATGCTTCCCAGGTCTGATACCACAACATAGGCAGGCCTGGCAGAAGTTCCCTACCTCTCTAGGGAAAAACAAATAAACAAAACCAACAGCTGAGGAAATAAAGCTTAAAATCAGAAGGCTCAAAGGAATGTGTGCTCCTGGGAAGATGACATCCTTGAGAGCAAAAGCTGTTCCCGCCTCCCTAGACTCACATCCTCAACTATTACAGAGGGGGTGGCTTTGATGATGGCTGATGTATCTTCCAGCTTGGACAGCCTAAAATAAGCTCTTGATGGGAGGGGCAGCAGGAAGCAGGGGATTGGGGAAGGCTGACAGGAACCAATTGGCTGAGGTTTTCCAATGGAGCCATAAGGAGAGCAAAAGGCTCTGGGAGAACCGGATACAGAGAGCAGCGACAAACACTGTTGGCAAGAACCTCCAGTCTCCCTGCTCTCCTTTCAAAAGCAGTTTCTTCCTGAAAGATCCCAGGAGGTAGAAGGCTGGGCTAATCTCTCCCCACACAAATAACCCCAGTCATTATTTTAGGAACTACTATTCGAACTGTGCCCTGGAGGTCTCAGGCCTGTTTCAAAACTTACAATTCCACTTTGAAAACAGCCAGAGTTCAACACTCTCAATTTGCCTCATCCCTTGAGTTTAATAATCAACAGATTTTTTTATTTTAATATTTTAGATTCAAACATTTAAATTCCACTCATTCATCTAAACTTAAGAATCAGAAAAAGGCCCTGTGTAGCATAAATATCTAATTACCAGTTTGTGTAGTTGCTTCAAACCTCTCTCAAAACAGCTTTTGCCAAGCCCAAAGGCTTCTGAAATCAAAGTTGACTGTTCTATGGGTGGTTTTCTGTTTGTTAAATTATAAGAGGAAAAGCACAATAAAATATATTTCTTGCTTTTCATAATAGCACTGTGGGAGAAGAAGCCAGTAACCACTATTACCAGTTTACAGATAAGGAAATTAAAACACACAGAGGTAAAGAGACCCGTTCAAGGTCAGACCTCAGAAAGTCACAGCCAAGACTAAAAGCAGTCACCTCATAAATCCCATAAACTGCTTCCCAGAACAGAGTTCAAATGAGAAGAGGAAATCACCATTTCTCTCTCTTGAGAAGTTCTGCCATTCCCAAGTAGACAGGTCTTTAAGGCGTTGGGTGTCCTCACAGATCAATGACTGAGACCTGAAGAATCTGGTTAAGCTTCCTGATTACTTCCTGGCTATTGGAAATCTGACTTCACAGAAAGATGCCACAACCTCTGCCCTACCACCCAACTCTGGTTTGCCCCATAAAAAAAGTCTAACCTTGCTTGCCAGTAAAGGCACTAAAAACAGCCAAATCAGGGCAGTCAAAGCAATGTTTTCAGTCTAAACAGCTCTTTCCAAAAAGGTGTGGCTACAACTAGGTGGCTCTGGGCTGGAATGCATGGGGAACTCCACTGGCATTCAGCAAGCAGGGGGCAAGCAGGTGCGGAGAGTTAACTAAAGAGTAGGGGGAAAGGTAAGCAGGATGCACAGGTCATTTCCAAAGTGGTGCCAATTTATTGGCTAGGATTCTTCAACACCAGAAGCCTGACAGCAACCAGTTCCCAAAGGGCAAGAGGGCCTATGACCCAAACTGGGGACCCTGTACCAACACAAATTCCCCATCTCCTACATTTCTGGGGCTTAGAACTCTGTTTTTCATGTCGGTGACTTTGACGCGGTTTAGGGAGAGCTACTAACCTGATCCAAAATCCCGACCAACAGATAAGGACAGAAAGAGAAGGGAATCAACTTTCCCCAGAATGCACAAGTCGTCTTGAACTCCTGAGCCACAGAGCAGAAACAGGAAGGGACGCCCATACCCCTCAACAAAAGCCGTCCCTACCTTCAGTTCAAGAGCAAGACCCACCCATTCCCACTTGGAGACATCCCACCTCTCTCCGAGCCCTGATGGTGACAGTGACTTAGAAGGAGGGCAGGCTCTGTTCCACAAGATGGAAGCTGGTGGCCCACGCAGACAAGCCAATTCCTGGGATAGTCTGGTGGCCACGTCTGAGTCCAGCCCCAAGACAAGAGTCTGGGGGTGGGTAGGAGAGTCCTGACAAGCGGCAAGCAAGCTCCACTTTGTTCCTATCCAGGGCAACCAGACATTTTTTTTTTTTTTGAGTCACCCAAAAAGCATGAATCACACGGCAGAGCTATGGGAACGGGAAAGGATGTTATTTTTCGGCATACTTGAGGATTTTCCCTTTGTCCCGGCTCTATCGATACTCTTCCCGCCCCCATTCCAACCCCATCCCCCAACTCTCACGCATTTTTTTTCCTGCTCCATTTTTATTTTCTCTTGGCCTTCGCAGGCTCCGCGCTCCTCGCCCGACTCGCAGGCAGGACTCCCAGCTCCGCACCCCGCGGCAGCTCACCTGCGTCAGGTCCTCATCGTTGAGCAGATGCGACTCGCGGGGCTTGAAGCAGTTCTGACACTTGCTCTTGTTGAAGATGTTGGCCTGAAATTTCCTGCACGGGTTTTCCTTGGCCGCCGACATGTCGCCTAGGCGGCCGCGGCGCGGGCCACTTCGGCCCAGCGCGCTCCCGGAGGTCGGGACTCAGCGCGGCCGCCGCCGCATTTTGCGCTGGCCGCCGCAGGCCCGGAAAGGCCTCCCCGCTCACGCCGCGCCCCGCCTGCTCGCCGCGGCCTCAGAGCGCGCGCGCCGTCTCGCGCCCCGCCCCGCGCCCGGCCGCTGCGGGCCCATGGACGGACGCGGCCTCGGGCCGCTGCCTCCACCGCGGCCGCGCCCCCAAGGCGCCGGCCGGCAAGTCCAGCCGTCGCGCTCACCGGGCGCCCGCCGCCACCGCGAACGAACCGAGCGCGGCGCCGCGCGCACTCGGGGCGGGGCGGGGCGGGGCGGGCGGGGCCGGCCGCAACCGACAGCCCCTCGGGCCAATGGCGCCCGCACGCTCCTGCTAACAAAGAAACCCGTCGGCCAATGAATGGCGGGGGCGGGACCGGGACCCGCGGGCGCAAGGTAACTTGTCCAGGCTGGGAAGGTGGAGGCGCTGGGATGGAACTTTCAGGTTTGGTGGACTGGCGCCGACGCCCGCGGCCTGACAGCTGCGGCGCTGGGCTGGGCTGCTCCCGGAAGGGCGCCGCAGATCTCCGTGGTCTCTCTGAGGGCCCCTGCCTCCCTCGTAGCCTCTTTGCTGCGGCCTTATGCCGCGCCCAGCCTGTAGCCCTACTTTGTGCCAGGTCTACGGTCGACCCAGATAGCACTATTAGGGCTAGGAACTGTTTCAAGTGCTCTCCATGTTTTAGCTCATTAAAGTTCTTCAACCTTTCCATGATCATTCCTGTTTTACCTGAGGAAACGGAGGTGCGGGGAACAGTTAAGTAATAATACTTAGTGTTTCCGAGGTGATTAGACGTCAGCAGCCTTAAGGAGCTATCAATTCTATTATGGGAAATGAGTGAGCCTAATTCTGCTAGATACGGAGTTAGGTACCTTCATTACAAAAGTTCAGACACTGAGAATAGCTTTTGCAAGGTCACTTTGCTAGGAAGGGGCCCAAACTATTACTCCAGGCCACTGTTGCCCAGACTTCCAAGCAAAAGGCCGCTTGAATAGAAAAGAACAGAGGAGGGCAGAATGGGCGGAGGGGAGTAGGGTGGAGGGGGACAACCTCTGCTCCTTAGGAGACTGCTTCCAGCAGCAGTAAAATGGATCTAAGTAAGCAGAGAGCATCGAAAATGTTCCCAAGATACGCAGGTAGTGCTGGGGGGGGGAGGGGGCACAAGAAAGGAGTATGTGGTCCCAGGACTCCGAAGGCAGATCTAGGAGGATGGAGAGTTTGAGGTCAGCCTAGACCAACCATAGTGAGACAGTTCTAAGGAGGAGTGGGGAGGAATCACTTAGGCCCGAGATTCCAGGCTTAGCCAGCTGGCAGTTAAGAACCAGCCTGAGTTTTTAGCAGAGGTTGAGCTAACTCATTTTTTAGGGTGAAGGTGATATTGGAGCAGGTGGTAGCAGCATTTAGAGCAGCTGAGTTCAGGTCATGAGGAGGCTTTAGGAGAGAGATGCCTTCAGAGCTGTGTACTTTTCCACTGATCATCTGGTGACTACCCAGGGGAGGTGCATTTCCATTTTGAGAAAAAAAAATGCTTTCCTGCACAAAGAGTCAGGATTGAAGGAACCCAGATCAAAGTCTTCCTACACCCTGAGGGGAAAGCCCAGCTCTGATCCAGCTGTGGGCAAGTCCTTTACCCTGGCTGGAACCTCATTGACCACATGTACAAAGTTGACATGAATGTATGGGGTTGCAAGCATTAAGTGATAATAATGCTTGCAAAATAGCTCATATAATATGACAAATCATTAATTGGTGAATTTTAGCAATGGGTGTTTACTGCACTATTCTTGCAGCCTTCTTGTTGGTTTAAATTTTTCCAGAAATAAAAGGGAATGAGTAAAGGGAGACCGACAGCTCTTGTCTGCACAGAACACTCAGAAAGTGATACCAATGATGGCCTCTGGGGAGAAGAACTGGGTTATTGGGAAGTGACCTACTTTTAATTTTCATTATAAAACCTTTTTGCTCTTTTTGGGTTTTGTTTGATGTGCATGTACAACTTGTTTAAAAAGAAAGACTTAGGCCATCGAGATGGCACAGTGTGTAAAGGCTTTTGGTGCCAAGCTTGATAGATGGAACCTGAAGCCACACAGTGGAAGAACAAACTCCTGCAAGTTGTCCTCTGACCTCCATATGAACAGCACAATATATGTATGCACCCACATGTATGTACATACATAAAATAAAGTTTAAATGTAATTAAAATTTTCAAAAAAAATATTTTAAAGTTCTATCTGTATTTTGGGGCCAAATAAGGCTACCCTATTAAAAAAATAACCTGAACCAGGTGGTGGTGGTGCACTCCTTTAATCCCAGCACTCGGGAGGCAGAGACTGGTGGATCTTTGTGAGTTTGAGGCCAGCTTGGTCTATAGAGCAAGGTCCAGAACAGCCAGGACTACACAGAGAAACCCTGTCTTGAAAAACAAAACAAAGAAGGAAGGAAGGAAAGAAAGGGAGAGAGGAAGGAAGGAAGGAAGAAAAGAAAGAAAGAAAGAAAGAAAGAAAGAAAGAAAGAAAGAAAGAAAGGGAGAAAGAAAGAAAGAAAGAAAGAAAGAAAGAAAATGCAAAGCATATTCTGTCCAGGCCTGCCATGCACCACTGAAGTCACAGCTGTGGATATGAAGAAGAGTGATTCAGGGATCCTGAGGCTGGTAACCTGACAAGAGCTAGACCTCAAGCAAATGGAGACTCATGGAAACAAGAGGGAAACAGACACCTTCCACTGGGAAGTTGTGGGGCTCTGCCTGGGAAACCCCTGACTGCATAGGTACCCTCAGGGTGGGGGCTTCTGGAAAAGGCAGTATCTTTTTTTTTTTTTTTTTTTTTTTTTTGGTTTTTTGGTTTTTCGAGACAGGGTTCCTCTGTGGCTTTGGCTTTGGAGGCTGTCCTGAAACTAGCTCTTGTAGACCAGGCTGACCTCGAACTCACAGAGATCCTCCTGCCTCTGCCTCCCGAGTGCTGGGATTAAAGGCGTGCACCACCAACGCCCGGCTGAAAAGGCAGTATCTTTAACAGTAAAACTCAACCTAGCAAAGGAAAAAGAAATTCCAGACCACCACAGAAGGGCACTGGGCTCAGAACCTCCAGACCAGCCTGTGTAAACAAACAGAAGCCTGACTGTCACTAGGGTGTTACAGAGATTCAAACAGCCCTGATGGAGGAGGCATTGGGAGGATGAGAGTGGTACAAAGTTGGCCTCCCTCAGAAGGAAGGTATGTTGCTCGTGGTGAGTACTATTTTCTCATGACTATAGGAAAGAAGAGGCCCGCTGGTCTCAGAGCAACTAAGACCTTGCCTATGGTGATAAGTAAGTACTTTGCAAGTGAGAGTTCAAATCTTCAGGCTGCCACCACAGTCGTCTGGACAGTGGAGAGTACGAAACTGGATAATATTACCCAGGGCCTTAAACATTCTACGTAAGTGCCCCACCACTAAACCTCATCCCAGTGCAATTGTGGATCTTTTGATTAGGCACTTACATAAGGACCTTTGGTCTGGGAAATGAATGCTACTCGGAAGTTTAGAAATGGGATCCATCAGGAAATGATTATGAAAGACCGGAGAGTACAGAAGATGGAGCCAGAATTAGAACAGTGTCATTCAGACAAACAAGGAATGAAACTGAACAACATTTGTAACTGGAGGTTTCCCAAATAACTGCTCTGAGGCTTAATATTAATTACACTGTTTGGCCTATTAGCTCAGGCTTATTATTAACTAGCTCTTACAACTTAAGTTAACCCATTTCTATTACTCTATTTTACCATGATGCTCATGGCTAGTTACCTCACATCTTGCTTCTCTGGTGGCTGCTGGTATCTCTCTGACTCTGCCTTCTTTCTCCCTCCTCCCCTCTCTGCCTAGCAATATTCTGCCCTGCCATAGGCCAAAGCAGCTTCTTTATTAACCAATGCTAATAAGAACTATTCACAGCATACAGAAAGGCATCCCACATCAAACACTGAAGTGGATTAAATTCCACTGGCCTCAGCATCTCTAGGGCAGAGCTGGGGCAGAGTTACTACTGCATTTCCCCACCTAATTCAGTACCTAGCAGAGAGTGGGTACCCAGCCAACTCCTAGCCACAACTGAATAGGTGAGAACATATTATTTCATCTTGCTGAACTATTTCCCCTATCTTATTATAAAACTCACCCAGCCAGATTTGAGTCTCAGAACTAGCCTCTTTTCAGAGGCCTAGGATACAAACATTCATTAGACTGTATACTTGGGCTTGATTGATTGAGGATGTAGCTCAGTGGCAGAGCATTTATATAGCATGCATAGTATTTCAGATAAGTATTGTGGTATATTTGAGGGGACTGAAACAGGTTTGCTGTGACTTTAAGATCAGCCTGGGCTTCATAGAGAGTACCAGGCTGTCCAGAGCTATAAAACAAGACCCTCTCTCAAAACAAATTGATTGAGTGCCAGTTGTAGCAGTGCACACTTTTTAAATGTGGAGGGTGGATGAGGTGGGGGGTAGGTCGGGGGTGGGGGAGGAGGGGTGGGGGTTGAGGGGAGGGAGAGGGAGAAGGGATTGACATGTGAAACAAGCTTGTTCCTAATTTGAACTAATAAAAAATTTAAAAATATATTTTTATTTTAAGAACATTGGTGTTTTGCCTACATATATGTCTGTGTGAGGGTGTCAGATCCCTAAAACTGGAATTACAGACAGTTGTGAGTTGCCATTTGGGTGCTGGGAATTGAACCCCGGTGCTCTGAAGAATAGACAGTGCTCTTAACCCCAGAGCCATCTCTTCAGCCCCAGTATGGTTCACTTTTAATCCCAGTGCTGGAGAGGCAGAGGTAGGCTAATCTCTGTGAGCTCAAGGCCAGCCTGTTCTATATGGTGAGTTCCAGGACAGCCAGGGCTATATAGTGAGACCCTGTCTCAAGAACCAAAACAACCCTGTCTCAAGAACCAAAACAACCCTGTCTCAAGAACCAAAACAAACAAAAAAGATGATTCACTACATTGCTTTCAGTGTAACATATAATACAAACCCCTAACAAGCAAGCAGGCAGGCAAGCAAGAAAAGGCCTCTCCAGGAGGACCCAAAGGCAGTTGACTCTTGCCATGTGGTTCTGGCTATCACCCTTGAAAGCCTCTAGGGTAGTAGCAGAATTTACACAAATTCAGGAATGCTCACATAAAGGTAACCACCATTTTGTTCTCCACCATCTTGCCAGACCTTGACCTTGGTGTGAGTGAGAGTCTGCTCAGTGTACCTGGCTTTTCTCACTTAACATTGTATCAGTGAAATTCTTATGTCTACAGGGAAACTGAGTATCTTAAGATCAAATGCCCAACAAGAGGCAATTTAAGAAAGGAATGTTTGTTTTTTGTTTGGTTTGGTTTTTAATTCACAGTTTGTGGCTACAATGTATCATGACAGGTGAGGCATAGCAGCAGGTTCTGGGGTGACCTTGGAAGCAGGTTGTGAAGCTGCCATGTTCACTTCTCCATGGATAAGAAGCAAAGACTGGGGAATGCCAGACCTCTTCTTTTTCCCTTTTTATTCAATTCAGGACCCAGGACATCAGCCTCGGGTAACCAATCCTGTGTAACCTACATGGCTTTGGATTACCCAGACTAGGGCCATGGATGACAACTAGGAGACTGAAGAAAGGACAGACTCAAAGACACATGTACAGAAGTTGAGGCTCAGGTGGGTTGCTCTGATGGAAACACACTAGCAGCAGCCTGGAAACTCTGTTTATTTTATTCATCTGAATCATGACTTCATTACATATAGCTGAACAAGAGGTGAGCTTACTGTATACAGCTAAAGGAGAAGTCAGGGCTAATTAATCTCAGTAAGAGGTTTCTCTAGGAGAGCCAACTCAGCTTGTAACACCTGGGAGAAGGATGCTGTGGTCATATTTTTTTCATACATTGTTTTTAGCAAAAGGGTCAATTCTTTAGCATTTGTACTTGGACCAAGGGAAGGCTTTGTCATTCGTCTGAGCCTTGCCTAGGGAAGGCTTTGACATTTCCATGGGTCTGAAGTACAGTGGTCTTTGATATAGCCATTTTTGAGTTAACAACACATGGCCACTATTGAGTCAACAGTATTCACTCAGGACTTCATCTACTCCCCACACATAGGACCAGTTTTCATAGTTAATCTTCTCTGGAAATACCCTCATAGACACACCCAAAGGTGTTGCTAACTGATGCCCTATGCATTTACTAATCCAATCAAATGACAATGAAGATTAACCATCATAGTGTGTCAGTCATTTTTTTACATTGTTTCCTTGTTGCCCATTGTGTGGTTATATTGCAATTTATCCAAGCTCTTGTGGATGGCCATTGGGGATATTCCCATATAGCTATGCACATATGAGGGATGGGCTCTCCTCTTTTCTCTGCTAATAACTGATCATAGGATCCTGGCATTTATTTGTTTGTGTATGTGTGCATGTGATGTGTACCATATATATATATATATATATATATATATATATATATATATATATATATATATCCTCATGTGTGAAGGTCAAAGGACAACCTTGGGTATTGGTCCTTACCTTTCAAGTTATTCGAGACAGGGTCTCTGTGTTGTTTACAGCTGTGTACTGTAACTTGGCTCATTCTGGGGTTCTTTTGGCTCCACCTCCCAACTCATTTCAGGTACACTGGGATTTTAACTGTATGGCACCACACGGAGCTCTGTTGGGTTCTGGGATTGAACTCAGTTCTTCACATTTTTGGAGCGAAGCTTCTCAGATTCTGACTTTTTATATAAATGTACCCAATATTCCTTATCTTTAGGCATCTCTGGGAACAGTGGACAAAGCCTTGGTTTTTGAAGGCCAGGGAATTTTTAATAGTCCCTATTCTAGAGCCTCATTCCCAGATGTATTTATTCAGTTAGTATGAGTGTAGGTTCCTTTGGGGATTGAGTTGCCACAGAGGATTCCTATCACTGGATGAAAGAGGTAAAAAGAGGAAAATGCTTTGAGGGCAAGGAGAGCAGGATGCCTTCATTGGCCATAGACTCATGGAGCAATCTTTGCCCCTATTGAGCACAGCACAGTGTCTGAACCACTGTTTCACTGTTGCTCCTTTGTTTATGAACATATTCAGCTGATATGTTCTTTGGGTCTTGGAATTGAGGGTATTGTGTGACAAACTTTTCTTGGGGAGATGTGTACAGCCATCTACTCATCCCAAATAGAGAGCCCCCACAGATCAAAATGTGGATATACTAAAGTCCAATTTACTGAACCCATATGTTTTGTTGAAGTTACTTACAAGAATATGGGTGAGGGGTTTTTCAGAGGACCAGAAATGACTCAACAGCAGTTTCAACACCAAAGCTGCCGCCACCACTCCCAGCACAAGTGACAGCTCACAAAAGCTGGAAACCTGGAACACACTGCACAGGCAGCTCAGAAGATGTCCTTTCCAGGTGGTTCAGTTTGTTGGAATCTTTTCCAGGCAGCTCAGTTGGTCTGTGTTTCTTCTAGGCAGTCTGGCTGGTCCCTGTTCCTTCCAGGTTGCTCAGCTTGTCTCAAAGTCTTCTTTGTCTGAGAGTCACTGGCTTATGTACTCTTAGAGTAGGAGGGGCATAGTGAATCTGGTCAGTTTCAGGAACTTCTGGGAGCTATTTTAAGTAGTTTGTTTTCTGTCTTCTGTACAGGATGGAGTGTTTTACTCCCTTTCAAATCAAGTATCTTGTCATTCTACCTCCTTGTAAACATCCTGTTCTAAAACAGCCTGTTTCACTTTCTGCTTACATCCCATGTTTTAAGAAGTTTTACTTCAATATGGAAGGTTATGATCTAGGAGGAAACTGCTATATAACACGGGTAGGACTCTTTTGGGAAAGATGGGGGGCCAGGTCATGTGGAGGCTGAACCGGGAGCGTCAGAGCAGGCACAGTCCCATCTCACAGTTCAGAGCTTCTCCTTTCTCCTTCCTCCTTCTGCAGAGCTCAGAAACCCCCAAAGTGCTCCTGAAGGAAGGAAGACAAAGATAGGTGTTCTTCAGAGATGAGTATGGCACTCTGAAGTACAATGTCAATCAGCTATGGCCCAGGCCTAACTAGTCCCTGGGTGGGGAGGGCTGGACTTTGGTGTGAATCCCAAGAGGAGGCTATATAAATAGTGGCTACTTCTTTGGATTGTGAGGACTAGTCATGCATGAAGGCATGTGCCTATAATCCCAGAATGGAAGAAGTAGAGGCAGAAGGGTTACAAGTTGAAGGTTATCCTCTCGTGTGTGTGTGTGTGTGTGTGTGTGTGTGTGTGTGTGTGTGTGTGTGTGTGTGTGTGTGTGTAGAACAGTATGTTCTCTGAGAAGGCTAACTAAGCAAGGACCAGGATCCTACAAAACTCCCCATCCTGTGAACCTCTGTGAACACGCCTGTTTGCCCAAGCCCTGGATGCCAGACATTCCTGAGATTTGACTCCATCACACCCTCCCCTTCACGCCAATTATGAATCACATCGAATCTTGAAGTCAAGCTCCTACCAGTGGAATTAGATACAGTCACCACCTGCGTTAGGATAAAACCTGCGTGAACTTCCTGCCCTAGTGTGGTTGTTCTCCTGGTTTTGGTCATTGTACACCAGTGTGCAAAAAGTAAATTGCCTTAATGAGTTACTCTGGCTGTGTTTGTGTGTCTCTTTGTGACACTGGGAGTATTCTATTCTGACATACGGAATTCAAAGCTCCCGTGGGCTACATGAGAGGCTGTCAACACAACAAATAAAACACATGACCAAAACTTTTGTGAGAACTAAACAATATAATGAGTGTGGAGGAGTCTAAAATCAGCCCCGAAGCACATGAAGTGCGTGCTAACATTAACGTTTATTATTATATCTATGACTTGACCTTGGCCACAGTGGCATCTTTCTTGTGTGTTACTTGTGTTTCTAGAGCCAGTTGTCAAATATTTTGAGCTGTTTAAGCCAGATAGTTTCTTGCAGCTATTCAACTCCACCAATGAATCCACATCCATTGATGAAAAAGCTCAGTAAATGCCACTGTGATCCAATGGAAGTTTAGCTATGATAGCTATGCTGAGTTAGGTCTTCTTTCTCTGGAGCTCTCCTCTTTTCTTCCCAGTGCACAGAGGGAGAGACCAAGGCACAGAGAGGACAAGCATCATATTCAAGATGACCTTCAGGCAAGGGAGCTACAGTCCACTCTCATGGGAAGGGATAGATTGCTGCTTTAGAAGTGGAACCATAAGATTTCAGAGGTCCCTTTCATCTGGAATGGGGAAGGGCAGGGAGGGGAGCTTTTCTAGAGCAGAAAGCAAATGACAACAGTTTCCAGATATGCACCAAGAGAGAGTGTCACATGTTAGATACAGAAAGTCTTATTCAGAAGAATAGGTTAGCCATTCCATTAAGCTCTTATATGTGGACCCCTTGGACTTAGCAATGCTGCTTCTAGAAAGATAGGTTGCAAAACTGATTGTACAGGCAGAGAAAGAGATTTATCCTAGGATGTTTAGCTTCTCCTTCCTTTCCTTCTTTTGTTACTTTTCTTTATTCTTTTTTTAAAAAGTTGGTTATCATTTATTTTATTAAACTATAATTATATCACTTCCTTCTTCTCTATTCCCTCCAACCTCTTACATGTTCATTTCATCCTACTCCTCCCATGTCCCCCACCAACCCCCTCTCAAACTGATGGCCTCGTTCTCTTTGGTTGTCATTGTTACATACACATAATAGATATGCATAAATATATAAACACAACCTGCTGAGTCCATTTTGTGTTGTTTGTATATACAATTTCAGGGCTCAGCACTTTGTATTGCATAAGCAATTGAAGGGCTCACCCTTGGCAAGACTAATTCTTCTTCTCTCAGCAGCAGTCATTATTACCTGTAATTCTTTGTCTGGGGTTGGACCCATGAGATTTCTCTCTTCTATGTTAGCTTGTCTATTGGTTTTGTCATTGTCCAGGTCTTGTTTAGGCAGCCATATTGTTGAGTTATCCTGAATGTAGCTTCCCTGTCATTTCCAGGAGATATAATCTCACTGCAGACTTCCTGGTCCTCTGGCTCTTATAATCTTTCTGGTCCTTCTTCTGACATTTTCCCTGAGCCTTGAGTGTGGGAATTGTGCTATAGATATATCCACTGGAGCTGGGTGCCCCATGATCAATTGATTGTAGCATTATGGCCAGTTGTGGTTTTCTGTAATTGCAAAGAGAAGCTTTGTTGGAGTGGGGAGTGAGAGATAAACTTATCTGTGGGCATTAGAATTAGTTTTAGAATACAGTTAGGAATTATGCTAGTTTAAGTAAAGTGTGTGGGGGGGTCATAAGTAGTAGAAACTTGAACCCTGGTATGTGGCTTGGTTTCCAGTACCAAGTATGATTTCCCTCCTATTGAGAAAGCTTTAAGTCCAATTTAGAGAGCTGTTGGTTACTCCCGAGATATGAGTGCCACTATTGCACCATTAGTGATATCTTGTCATGCTGCTCATTGTTGTGTTTCATAGGTACAACAACTGGAGAGGACTATTTGATTATTTCTCTTCCTTGGCAACTTGCATAGCACTTTCTGCTACTATGAAAGGTAGACCACAGGAGGGAGGCTTTTAAGTTTTTGGTTGGAAGCTAAAGAGAAGGATCATCAGATAGGAGCATTTGCTGTTCTCTCAGAGATCATGAGTTCAATTCCCAGCAACCATATGGTGGCTCAAGGGATCTGATGTCCTCTACTGGCATTCAGGTGTACATGCAAACAAAGCATTCATATAAATAAAGATTTTGCTTATTGCTATTGTATGGTGTGCTTGTGTGCACGTGTGTGTGTGTGTGTGTGTGTGTGTGTGTGTGTGTGTGTGTATGTATTGTACATGTGTAGAGGTCATAGGACAAGTCTGTGAAGTCAGTTCTTTTTAAAATTCATTTTATGTGTATGTGTGTGTACCTGAAGCTATGTATGTGCGCCACACATGTGTAGGAGCCCGTGGAGTTCAGAAGAGGGTGTTATAACCCATGGAACTGAAGTTACAGATATTTGTGAATTATGTGGATTCTAGAAACCAACCTGGGTTTTTTGCAAAGCAATAAGTACTCTTTAATTGCTCAGCCATCTCTTCAGCTCAATCTTCCAGGGATGAAACTCTGCTCACTAAGTTTTCACAGCAAGCATTTTTACCTGACATCTTCCCAGCTCTCTTCTTGTTTTATTTTTTTAAGACAGGCTCTTATATGGTCAAGAATAGTCTCAAATTCACTATTTACTGTCCATGGACTCCCAGTACTTTTGCTTCTACTTTTCAAGTACTGGAATAATAGATGTGCATGCTTGGTCTTTCTTTTTTGTTTGTTTGCTTTTTAATTTTCTGGAACAGGGTCTCATACATCCCAGCCAGGCCTTAAATTTGATATGTAATTAAGGATGACTTTGAATTTCCAATCTTCCATGCAGCCCCTACCACCAAAATATTGGGATTTCAGGCATGTGCCAGCACACCTGACTTACATGGTGCTGGGGTTGTAATCCAGGGCTTTGTGCACACTAAGACACTTTACTGATCTATAGCCTCAGTACTACCTTTTTGGTTTTTGAGACATGATCTCATTTTGTACCACAGGCTGGCCTCAAACTTGCGGCAGTCTTCCTACTGAGTACTTGGATTACTGGCGTGAGGCATCCCACATGGCTTTCATTATAATTTTTTATATTCAAATGCTATTATTACTGTGTGTATGTGATGTTTATGTGGGCATGCACATGCCACAGTGTATGTGTGATGGCCAGAGGACAACTTTTGAGAGTCATTTCTGTCTTTCCATCATGGGTTCCAGGCAGACTTGTGGCAAGCACTTTACCTACTGAGCCAGCTCTTTGGCTGGCTCCCATTGTCTTTTTCTTTTTAAAAAAGATTTATGTGTTTTATGTATGAGTGCTCTATCGCAAGTTCTTTATGACAGAAGAGGGTATCAGATCCCACTATAGATGGTTGTGAGGCCCCCATGTGGTTTCTGGGACCCCTGGAAGAGCAACCAGTGCTCTTAACTGTTGAGCCATCTCTCCAGCCTATTATTATTATTATTATTATTATTATTATTATATACATATATATTATCATACCTTTGCAAACATGCATGCATGCCATGATGGGCATATGGAAGTCATAGGACAACATTTGGGAGTCAAGTCTCTCATTTCATCATATGGATTCTGGGGATTTGAACTCAGGTCCTCAGGCTTTGTTGCAAGTGGCTTTACCTACTGAGCTACCTCGCTGGTTTTCTCATTGTTCTTAATAGCAGAAAATGGAGACACTCCACAATAATAGTCCATTGTTAGAGAATTAAATAAATAAAGGACGGTTCTTTGAAACATTGGAGACACTTGAAGATGTTAAAATAGACATAGTGGTGAAATCACCAATGGTCGACCAAATGCTGTGAAGTTAAAAGCTAGTGGAACCCATGCTTGGTGGTACAGGCCTATGATTTCAGTGGCCTGGGAGGCTGAGGAAGGATGATCACTACTTCTCAGTTTGGGCTATGGAGAGTTCAAGGTCAGCTTGAACAGCTTATTGAGAAATTGTTAAAAAAAAAAAAAAGAAACAAAAAAAAAAAAACAAAAAAACCTTAAAAAGGCTGAGAATGTAGCTCAATCTCAGAGTGCCCCTTGTGTTAGGAAAAGAATAATCTCACTGTTGCACGAAGGAACACACAAAATAAAATAATTCAACAAGGTAGTTGATTTTCTTTTGTAAAAAGGTATGAAGAACCCAAACCAGGCTGAGGACACACTGGGCCAAAGTGACCTTTATCTTTTATCCCCAACATAGGAGGTGATTGTGTTGAAGGCCGTTGGTAGGAGCTCAACATTGTAATCTGACACAATTGTCTTATCAGTGCTAGGGGGTGGGACCAGGGGCTCAGGAAACAGGTGCTCTTGTCAGGCTAACTACCTTTATTCCCTCACTATTCCTGCTCTTTGTTATGCATTTTTCTTTTCTTTTCTTTTCTTTCTGTCTTTCTTTCTTTCCTTCCTTCCTTCTTTCCTTCCTTCCTTCCTTCCTTCCTTCCTTCCTGCCTTCCTTCCTTCCTTTCTCTCTCCTTCTTTTTTGTTTGTTCATTTTTTGAGACAGGGTTTCTCTGTGTAAGAGAGGCTGTCCTGGAACTCATTCTATAGACCAGGCTGGCCTCAAACTCACAGAGATCCACCTGCCTCTGCCTCCAAGTGCTGGGTGGAATGAAAGGCATGTGCCACCACAGCCCAGCCATTGTTATACATTTTTCAAGCCTTGCCAACATATATTGACTCTCTAGTAACAGTAAATTATTGTTATGGTAAGTGATGGCTTAAGTATTGTTTAAAATTATCCTGCCTTCCTAAAGGATCAGTTCCTTTTGTCAAGCAAATGACCCTGTCCAACTGTAATATGACGTTTTCCATCTTGGCAAGAGACTCTGTTCTCTTGACCAGAAAGTGTTTTCTCATAACAGATCTTTATCATTATTTTCCTCCTGTCAGGAAAGTTAACCCTGGAATCATTTAGGAACCAGATCAGAGAACAAGGACCCCGGGAAAGCATTTGGCGTTCTGGTCTCTTAAAAGATGAGGCTACCAAGAAGCCCTAGACACATTTTGTTTTTTAGCCAAAAGAGAAACTGGTTATTTTTCTCTGTCTGGAGTCTTTTTACTCTAGACTGTTGAACCTTTTTTTTTTTTTTTTTCATCCCTACCTCCTTTTACTCCAAAGAGATAATCCTAATTGCCATTATAGAATTGGGGCAATTACTGATCTTGTTTGATCTATGCACTTGGAAGCGTGAAGAAAAATTTCCTCTTCTTTGGTATTCCTCTTTGTAGACTCAATACATGGATAGGGTCTTCATGGCCTTCCTGAACAAGAGAACAGGAGACTCCCCACAGTTACAGGGCATTTCAAGAGATGTCCCATAGTTCGCTGGGACCTAGTTGACCTTGGAGAGCAAGGGGAAAATATTTTCCTCTTTTAATCCTTCTGAACACATCATTATTGGCCTCCAAATATGGTAATTGAACACCCAGAAGGTCAGTTATACCAGTCTGCTACTTTTAACTACTGCGTAATATTTATATAAAGCTGAGGCAAAACTAAACATTTAAAAATAAACTTTGATTATACACACATTTAGGCAGATGTTTTTCATTAATATATTAAACTTTAACCTTAGAAGTTTTAATTTTATATACATAAAGTCTCATCTTTTACATACTTTGTATGACTTGCCCAAATTTAGTTGCTTAAACTTTATAATTTTTCCATCCTTAAAAAAAAATCCACACACATCCAATTATCTTAATCTTTGCCAGTAATTAACAAAGTGAACTCTGATGATGTCCCATAGCCATGCTTTTGATTTTGAATGAGTGCAAGTCACAGATAGGAAATGCAGCAATATGCAGCAAAACATCGTCTAATTGATGTTTATAGCATCCAGCAGAACTTATCTAAGGAAGCCATGTTAGAACTACGGTGCTGGAGTTAAAAAGAACTTAGAAGAGCACAATAAACAGAGCAAAGGAGCCTTGAGAAGCGTGGTGTGGGTTGAGATCTGGTAGATTTATGAATGTTGAATGAGTAAGTAGATACTCTAGGCCTGCCAGAGGAGATGGTGGCCAGTGTCTTGGGGGAAACTGTTTCCTTGGAGCTCTTTTTACATAATTGTTTCCCATCCTGACTTTGTAAGAGCTAACTTGTCAGCATCTCAACCATACATGATAGAGAATTCTCCTGCTCCAATAGTAAATAAAAAATGTCAATCTCTCAGATGGAGGGAATATTTTTTAAATTTTGTTTTGTTTTTGTTTTTATACTCTGATTTTGAACACTTCATCCATTTACACCTGGTTCCCTCAGTGTCCTATGTCAAGTGCTACCTAACAATCAGAACTCACAATGACACCAATGGAGCTATATATAGATCAAGACTCCATATTCGCTTCACGTCAGTGACAAAATTCATTCACTGTCTCTAAGTCAATCTCCAGGATGACTCTATCAACAAAGAAGGACTTTACTGTTGTCTTGCTTTTGTGCACAAAAATTACTTTGTCACTATGATATTTTCTTGAGCCTTCCCATGTTTCTGAGAAAATCATCTGAAAGAGTGTCATTTGTCTGAGATCCTGGGGCCACCTTCATGGGGATGGAGCAAGCCTCTTCCAAGGAAGAGGATCCAAATACTTGCCTGGATGGATTCAAAATTCTAAACAGCCCCAAAATTGCTGAGGAAAGAATAATCTTGGTTCCTCATAAAGGAACACATGAACAAGGTGAAAGTAATTTAACAAGGCCAATGTTGCAAAAGGGGTGTGCCAGAACCCAAACTGGCTTAGCAAACACACTTACCCCAAATGACCCCTGTCTTTAATCCTTGACCTAGGTAGTAATTGCATCTCATCCCATTGGTGGGAACTTGACTTCACAATCTGACATGACTGGCTAATCAGCACAAAGAAGAAAGAGGAAGTTCAGGGACTATAATAGGTCCTTGATAGGTTAGGTTAGTTACTTTTGATAGAAAAACCAAGCAAAACTTTTCTCACACCAGTATGCTCAAGGCCCTAGGGTCAATGTCTAGTAACACACACACACACACACACACACACACACACACACACACTTGCACACACACACATACATATACACACAGGAACTTGCATGCACCTAAGCTAAGGATGTCAGGCATGCTGGCACACATCTATAGTTGCTTGAGAAGATAAATCAGGAGATGACCCAAACCAGCAGGAATAAGGGTCCTAAACAGTGAGTGGGAGGATGGGGATGAGAAATAGAGATGACAAGTAAAGACAAAAGCAATAGCTAGGACCAGAAGGCCTTGTTTAAGCTGATGACTCATGCCAAGCAAGTTTATTGAGAGGTACTGATGTGGGATGTCCTTCTATATGCTGTGAATATGTGTTGCTTTTATTGGTTGATGAATAAAACTGTGTTATCCTATGACAGGACAGAATATAGCTAAATGGGAAATCCAAATAGAGAGAAAGAAAGAAAGAAAGAAAGAAAGAAAGAAAGAAAGAAAGAAAGGAAGGAAGGAAGGAAGGAAGAAAGGAAGAAAGAAAGAAAGAAAGAAAGAAAGAAAGAAAGAAAGAAAGAAAGAAAGGGAAATCAGGGAGGTGCTAGGGAAACAAGATGTGAGGTAACAAGCCACGAGCTTCGTGTTAAATGTAAAATAACAGAAATGAGTTGATTTAATTGTGTGAAAGCTAGTTAGTAATATGCCTCAGCCATTGGCCAAACAATTACAATTAATGTTAAGCCTTAGTGTGGTTATTTGGGAACTGGCAGGTGGGACAAGAAACCTCCAACTACAAGGTACAGCATACTATATAGTATTTGCAGGCAGAAAATGGCTAAAGTTAGCCAAGAGGGACATTAAGCAATGTTGGCAAAGAGAACATAAGTTACGTCAGATGCAGCTGCCTAAAGACTGACAACAACAGCCCAGGGGTCCGCAGAAGGTGCAGACTTGACTCTTCTGAGGAGGCACTGGCTCTAGTTCCCTTTGTGCTTCCATCAGGGCCTCTGAGGAAGTCTTGGGCCAATCTGGCTCCCCTCAAAGAGGATGACTTGATCCTAAGAGTTTGGAACCAGTCTGGGCAATATAAAGAAACCAAATTTCAAGAAGAGTGGAGCGCTAGAGAGATTGTGATTTGGGGGTTCAGAATTTGCGCACACCACCACCACCTCACTAAAACACTTCTTTAAAGTTAACTTCAGGAGGGAAAAGAACTGATGTAGGTTTATATTGTGCTTAAATGGTTCTTAAAGCACACTCATGCTTTTGCATTAACACAGTGAAGGGCAGCAGCAACAAGTGACTGCCTTGTTTGTGCTTAGTCTTGCCTTCACGCCCGTCATCTCACTACAGCAAGTCCCAAAACCATGCAGCAGTTTCTTCTCCAAATATTCTAGTATGTGTGCACAAGACAAAGACTCTTTAAAAACGAGTAGCTGCAATACCACTACCATGCCTAAAAACACCATAAGTAACTTCCAGCTATCTCATTTAAAAAAACAAAACAAAAACAAAAACATGAATTATTTTTGTCTAGGAAAAATAAACTTGAAAAAGAAAGAAAACGTTAGTCCAGGGAGTAAATTGGTGTAACTTCCTTGGGGCTTTGTTTAGTGATACTATTAAAAGCCCTCAAAATATGCTTATCTTTTGCCCTGGCTGTGCCAACCCAGGAATTTATATGAAATGGAAAGAAGCCCATAGCATAGCTCAGCTGAGTACCCACTGTACCACACTGCATACTGTGAAGGTGCTTGGACAATATTTGCTGGATGAGTTACAGCACTGTAGGTTGTGATTTCTTCTGCAAAGGCAAAACTAAATGTAAAGGAGTGTCCAACTCAGCAACAAGATAGGTCCCTAGTGGGAACACTGCTTTGCCATTCAAAATGAGAGCCTATTGTTGATACTGTAGAGCCTGGGGTGCTCTGCGTGTAGAGATGGAAGTCCTTTACAGAACCAAAAAAGGACAGACAGCTCAAGTGCCATAGGCTGCCATGTACCTGTGATGTGCACAATGACGAGGATTACCTCACCTTGATGGTCTTCTGTCCCAAACCCATCGTCTGTCTCGTGAGACAAACAATAGCCCAACACAAACAATGGGCATTCACAAACACTTGAGCGCTTGGCATTGTTCCCCAAGAGCTCAGCACAGATCCCCAAATACATGAGAGGTGTGCACAGTTCCCTGAACTACCTGAACATCCTCTATCATTTTCCACAAATGTGTTAGAACGCCACACAGTTTCTCAAATACCTGATTGTGTGCACAGTTCTCCCAAATGCTTGAGCACTCTTTATAGTTTTCAAAATACCCCAATGCTTTGTATGCTTCCCAAAATTCCTAAGTGCCCTGAAAAGTTCCCCAATTATCTGAAAGCTATGCACAGTTCTCCAAGTGCCTGAGCACCACACACAGTTAACACGAATACCTGAGCACTGTGCGTAATTCCTTAAAATACACAAGTACTCTTCACAGTTCTCCATGTGCCTAAGCACTCTGCACAGCTCCCGAAGTATCTGAATGTTCCTTATTATTCTCCAAACACCCGAGGGCTTTGCATGGTTTCCACAAACACACAGCACAGCACAGAGCATGTCCACTGCAGATTGTGCTGCTGCATGGAGCTGGTCTACAGCTGGTTGAGGGCTGGTCCGATGGCAGAGATGATGACATCTGAACAGGCCTGCTGAGTGACACCAGCACAGTGTGCCAGCAGAGCCATCGCACAAGCAAAGGGTGTGAGGTAGAGATGAACAGGTGAGCTCAAGGGTAAAGGGACACTCAGCCAGTGGAGAGAAGAGTTGGGCCCAGGATTTATAGGGGTCTTTAGGAGGCTCTGTTTTATTTTAAGAACATCCAGAATCCATGTGGGGGGTTGTTACACACGGGTATGGCTTTTAACATATGTGTAGGATGGGTGGATGTTGTGTGGCAGGAATGAAAGGAAGGAGAGACCCATAATGATGAGGCTGCACAACAGAAAGGAACATGGATGAGATTTGGATTTCACAGAACAAGAGAGCTGCCACTCGCACATACCCAAACCTCAGGATCATGAATCAGCTGTGCATTTGAAGCTCACTCATCTGACCCCAACACTGCATCCTTTCTCTTGGTAACCAGGTACTCATCTGAGCACCCCTTCCTTAGTATACCTACCTGTTCCTGCAGTGCCGCTAGATCACTTATAGGGGTGTCAGGCTTCATGAATTATTCTGGGTCTGGTGTCTTTCTCAGGGCCTGACCCTCATGGTCTTTTGGGACTATGTCTGGCTGGAGCGTGGCATATGCTGGAGGCTCCATAAGGCTTGGGGATTACATGGAAGGTTTGGGTGGAGTAGGTGGGCATCTGCCCTCACACAGAGGCAAGGACACACCAGCCTTGCCAATTGGACTACATGGTACCCTCCAGCATCCCAGATGAAGAGGGCTTTGCATGGAGACCCACCGCAAGGCGGGGAGGAAAGGACACTTATCCATGAGTGCCCAGGCAGCATATGACAGACACAGAAGAGACTCTAAAGGACCAGAGGTTCGGTACAGGTCTGTAGGTACACTGCATTTCTACACACCAGCTCTCCATCCATGCACAGGTTTTGGCATCCTCTGCCAGCCCCACCTGGATATCTGCACCTGCTTAAGCACAATCTGCTTAAGAACATTTGCCTGCCTGGAACAGTGGCAGGCCCTGCTGCCCAGAGCCACATAGGGAGTGAAGGAACCAGGGACAGCTGGAAATCATATTGGCGGTGGCCTCAGCTGAGCCAAGCCCTGGGCACACATGTGGCTCCACCCAGGTGGAACCTTCAGACTTGCCCTTGTAGGTGATTTTTGTCATGCCTGGGCTGACATCAGCTGGGTGTATTTGGGCAGCCTGGAGGGAAAAGCCTTGCTGCCTGGCTGGTGAGGACTTCTTCCTGATTGGCCTCACCCAGAGATGAGTCAGCCCAGGTTGAGCAATGATGAGTAGGAGTCAGTCCAGCTGCCCCCGCCCCCCACAGCTGCTGGTAGAGTGAGGGGCTCCAGGAATAAGAACTACAGTACAAGTCTCCATAGAACCTTACTGCCACGCATGCAGGGGCATGACTTTCACCATTACGTATGATAAAGACAACCTTTGTGTGCACATTTCAGGCCTGAGCTAAGCACCAAGTCATCTTGTCCCCACTATGACTTTCTGGGTAGGAAGCAATGGCATCACCTTCATTATGCAGAGAAGAAACCAAAGCTAGAGGAACGCGTCTGCATACATAAGGCCAGCTGACAGGAGCTAAGAGTCACAATTAGCTTGGTCCCATGGCATCCTAGTTCTTAAGCACACCCAGCAGCTCACAGAGTCGTAATGGATACTGAGTGGAAGGATAGAGGCTTTGGGGTCACTCTCCAGCTGGGTCTTACTCTTGCAGTGACCTTGGTTGAGTCACTTGATCTCACTAGGTTTTATTTTCATCTCTGTAAAAGGAGGGATGTTGGCACACATCCATTCTGGCCCCATGAACGACCATAGGAAGAGAGTAAAACCAAGTCCTGGGTGAAGCTGTCAGCTTCTGCACCTTTGGTGTGTTTGCCCTCCAGGTCTATTCTGCATGGTATATGTTCAGATCTTTCCCTCCATTAGAAGCTCCCATTGTGTAAGTGACAGAAATGATCTGCCCCTCCATAGTTCTCAACCAGAATGTGCTCTAAAGAGTCTTTATCAGGCCAGTTGTGGTATCTTATGCCTTAGGCCCAACACTCAGAAGGCAGAGGCAGGCAGATCTCTGAGTTTGAGGCTAGCCTGGTCTATATAAAGTTCTAGGCTAACAAGGGCTACATAGCCTGTAAGTTTGAGTCCAGTCCTGGTTTCAAAGTATTTTTTTCCCTCCTGGAGTATGGCTCTGTGATATACACCAGCCTGTGAGAGATACTACAAAGGAAGAAAAGCAAGAAAAGTCAGTACAACCACAGGGAGGAAGCTCAGCCCAGACATCAAAGGGCATCATTATTAATACACAGATGAGGGCTGCAAGAGAAAGAGGAATGTCTGAGACTCCAAGTCATCACTTTGGGGAGTTGGGGTGATGGGAATGTTCTGTCTCCATCATGTGGTCAGTGTGTTCGAAAGCACTACACTTCAAGCATAGGCTTGTGTGAGACTAGACACCATTTTTAAATGGGGAAGTGTTAGAAAAACCACAGCCATGAGTGGGAATGGCAGGTGTGAGAGGGAATGACAGGTGTGAGGGGGAATGGCAGGTGTGAGTGGGAATGGCAGGTGTGAGGGGGAATGACAGGTGTGAATGGGAATGGCAGGTGTGAGTGGAAATGGCAGGTGTGAGAGGGAATGGCAGGTGTGAGAGAGAATGACAAGTGTGAGGGGGAATGGCAGGTGTGAATGGGAATGGCAGGTGTGATGGAGAATTACAGGTGTAAGGGGGATTGACAGGTGTGAGGGAGAATGGCAGCTGTGAGGGGAATGGCAGGTGTGAGGGAGAATGGCAGGTGTGAGAGGGAATGGCAGGTGTGAGGGGGAATGACAGGTGTGAATGGGAATGGCAGGTGTGATGGAGAATTACAGGTGTGAGGGAGAATGGCAGGTGTGAGTGGGAATGGCAGGTGTGATGGAGAATTACAGGTGTGAGTGGGAATGGCAGGTGTGATGGGGAATGGCAGGTGTGAGTGAGAATGGTAGGTATGAATGGGAATGGTAGGTATGAGTGGAAAAGGCAGGTGTGAGGGGGATTGACAGGTGTGAGGGAGAATGCCAGGTGTGAGGGAGAATGGCAGGTGTGAGTGGGAATGGTAGGTATGAATGGGAATGGTAGGTATGAGTGGAAAAGGCAGGTGTGAGGGGGATTGACAGGTGTGAGGGAGAATGCCAGGTGTGAGGGAGAATGGCAGGTGTGAGTGGGAATGGTAGGTATGAATGGGAATGGTAGGTATGAGTGGAAAAGGCAGGTGTGAGGGGGATTAACAGGTGTGAGGGGGAATGGCAGGTGTGAAGAGAATGGCAGGTGTGAGTGGGAATGGTAGTCATAAGAATAGCAAGAGGACTGTGGAGAGAGAGGGCAGGACATCTAGCACTTAGCACCAAGTCCAGAGCACAGGGATTCTTCAATAATTGACAGCTGTTATCAATAATGAAAGAGTGACGCTGGGAACCACAAATATTTGCTAAGCGCTCTGTGTGCCAGATACCCTGCTGGGCTCTAGAGAGAAAACAGACCTGGATCCTTTGTCTGCAGGATTGCCCTACTAGCTCCTTCTCTCCACCAACAAATGTTCACCATGACAGACCCACAGCTGCATAGCTGGGGCCCAGGCTGCTCCTCCTCAGGCTGTCTGTCCCCTTGGGCTGATTCAGATGTCCTGACCATATCTAGACCCTCTCACCATTGCACAGACAAGCTATGCTTTCCTTCTCCTGCCTCTTTCTCATTCTCCAGGTGCTTCCTAGGATTGTCCTTCTCCAACAACGTGCTCAATACCAGCATCTTTGCCTCAACATTTGTTTCAAAGAACCCTCATATGAGATGGTCGGCAAGTGGGCAAGCATGGTCTAGGGGTGGTGGGTAGGGTAGCTTGAGGGGTGCAAGCTGAAATAGGGTGGGAAGCCTGCTATCCTCAGGAGGGGCAGTAGCAGCACAGGTTTCCTTGGACTTCATTGTACCCTGGCTCTCCAAGACACTCCTGGCTAGGTCCTCCTCAGTCCTAAGAGGACAGTCACCTTGGGAGAGGAGACCCACTCGCATAAGACTCCTTGGTAGGCCTGTGCATCAGATGTTGCTACTCCTGCCTGCCCTAAGTACCCTTTTCACTTCTAGCCCCACAGTGGCTACTTGCCTCTAGGCAGCAAACTGAAGCTCTGAGATGAGTGACCCTTTCAGAAGCTATTGTAGCTAGTTATTGACATTCCCATGGTCTGTTCTTATGGCCTCCAAGAGCCATATGTGCTTTCATGAAATGTGACCCTGGGAACTATAAGACACAGAGCTGGTCAAATCAGGCATCTGGGGAGCAGGTGACAGAGGTTCATCAGAGGGAGGGGAGATACTTCAGTCCTGGGTATAACAGCCAAGAATATTTGCAAGACCCTACTTCTGGCTACAAAGGCAGCACATTTTATTTATTTATTTTATTTATTCATTACTTGTTATACACACATGTATACGTGTGTGTGTGTGTGTGTGTGTGTGTGTGTGTGTGTGTGTGTGTTGAGATAGGATCTTACTATATAGCTGTGGCTAATATGGAACTCACTATGTAGACCACACCAGGCTAGCCTTCAACTCAAGGTTCACCTGCCTCTGCCTCCTCCTGAGTGTTAGGATTAAAATTGTGTATCATCACACCTGACAGATTTCATATTTTAATGTTAGCAGATACATTTCAAAATGTATGTTGAAGGCACCTTCAACCTGTAATCCCAGCACTCAGGAAGCTGAGTTCAGAGAGATCAGCCTGGGCAAGGAAATGAGACCCTGCCTGAAAAAACTTCAAAATTAAAAAAATAATCATAGACATTGGAGGAGACAGAGAATGCATATCAAGACATTGAAGGGAGATAATGAGTTGCAACACACAAAAGGAAGAGATGGGCCTAGTATTAGAGAGAGAGAGAAAAAAAAAAGATCCCAGAGTCCGTTCCCCCAACCTCCTGTTCTCCAGAGAGCCTCGTAAACAGGGGCATTTCCCAAGCCTTGTCCACGAGGCTACATCTTTCCGGTGCTTCTTGTCTTTATTCCCAGTAGGCCAATGCTCAGCAAAGGTGTGGGGTGTTTCCTGAGAGCAGAAGGGTCTGGCTAGCCCCCCTCTCCCAGCCTAACCAGTGTCCCAGCCACTGCAGCCAAGCATAGGATCATCTCAGACTGACTTTGGTGACCTGCCACATACACTGAAGAGGAACTGCCTCCCTCCCATGTTAACCGCTGGGATGGGTGTTTGGGTCACCTCCCACTTGAAAGATAGATAGCATACACCAAAGCTCAGAGGTTAAAAATATTTGGGGGCATGGTGTGGGCTAACTTGCCACCTCCAATTATCTACTATGGACCTGTGCTTTATATTCAGAATTTTGTTCAATCATCCAAGCAGCTACAAAAAGGGGACTGTGAGTCATACCTACCAAAGGGTGGAGCTCACAGAGTTAAATACTGACCAAAGGTCTCAAGACCCGAACTTGGACATGTTCTACAACTGCCACTGACATCCTCCTGGTAAATTTGACAGAATAATCTTGGACTGTGGGGCTTGCTGTGACCTAGAGCCATCACATTTCCCTGACCTGTGAGGCTGTCTGGAAGGCACCTTCTGACTGACTAGTCCATGCCACCACCACCCCCCCCCCACCGTATATACAAGCTTTTTGGCATGGTAGGCCATCAGCCAGCTCCTGTGGACTTCCTCCCTGCTGTCACCTATGACAATACCTTAGCTGGCAAGGACTGTTCAGTGCTGATGGCATTTGGAGCACTGTAGTCATAATGCAACATTGGCCTAGAGAAGAAGCCTTTTCAGCTCCTCTGTGGAATGGAAACACGGAGAACAGACTTTTTCCACACCATTTACTGACCGGGCTGTGCCAGCCCTTAGACGTCCTCTCCAAGACCTTCTTAGCACTGTGTCAGCCAGCCCTGTCTGTGCCTAGGGTAGGTGGAGGTGTGCACTTTTCAGTAATGATGTTCAGAAGCAGCCAAGATGGGGGCAGGGGGAGGGCAAACACAGACTCCCTGCCTACAAGAGTGGTTTTTTTTCCCTAAAGTCCCTGCAGAATGAGACTATGTAGCTTCCCTGCTGCAGCCTGGGTGCTTGTGGCATTGTTGAAATGCCAGGAAGGGCTTGCACCCCTGTTGCCAGTGGCCCAACAGTCACTGCCCGCTTTCTGGCAGCCCTGAGCTATGTGCTGAGCAGGTGGCCCTTCCCACTTAATCTGAGTCCCAAGAATGTTGTCATCTGGTCACCCAGGGCCTTATCAGTGTGGCCTTTCTTACAGTGGCTGGGACAAAGGGTGTGGGCGTCTTCAGGACTCTGGGGGATTCTGGGAATGTATCTTTGCCGCCTGAAATTCCAGCTGTCCCAGCTGTATGGAATTCTCATTCATCTCCCTGCTGAAGTGGTCTGAGGCCTATGGTGGAGCTGGGACATATCTCAGTTCCTAACTGCTCTGTTAGTGGGCACTGAGAGTCACTTAGGATCTTCTTACCATTTCTGGGTCACGGTTTCCCTTAACAATAAGAAGGAAGTTCTAGATTATCACTCAGACACCTAAGGACTGGGCATATGGCATCGAGAGATGGGTAGCTTGGTAAGCAGGTCTGTGCTCTTCATGCTTCAGTCCTTCCTAACAGAAGTGCCCTGTAGGACACGGGGCCCATTTTTCCAAGGACGCAAAAAATAAATTTAAAAACTTTTTTTTTTTTTTTTTTTACAAATCTGTATTTCTAAGGGAAAACTAATGATTTTCAAATGATGGCAATTAATTCAGATTTTAGAAATTCAAATTGTCAGCCAGATTAAGCACATCTGTCAGCCAGATGCAGGCTAGGAATCTCCAGGTTATGGCACTGGCTCTCAGCCTGTCTCTACAAAATGGTACATCCCACACTTGAACCTATGAAACCTCAGCCCCTCATCTGGTGGTGCTACAGCCACAAGCTGATGGTGACGGAACACTGGGTAAGGAGTGGCAGGTCAGGCTTTGACCTCTGCTTGCTGGGACTTGTTAGGAAGAGCCCCAAAGACTGTCTAGTTTCAGTGTAGGAACACCCACAGTGCTTAAACAAGCCAGCTGGGTAGCTGCTGAGTAGCAGGAGGAAGGAGTTGAGATTAGAGCAGGGTGTCAGCCCCAAGATCATACCACATGGCCTGGGAGACAGAGGGCACAGGCTCCACAGAAGAGACTCAGTTCACTTCAGTTTGTTCTGCCTCTCACTCTTTAATCCTACAAAGTTTTGCCATTGGCTGATGTCTAGAGTCAGAGAGACCTGGAGGTAGGCGATGACTTAACACTGCAGTCCTTAAGTGTTTGTGGGAATGGGTATAGGGTCCTATGCAGACATTCAAACTCACAAATGTTCAAAAGCTCCATGAACATGCTCTCCTGAACTTCAGAGTTCACCTAGATTGAGCTTAACACCCTGTATAATGTAAATTGCTGTATTGTTTAGGAAGTAATGACATAAAAAAATCTCTTATATTTAACACAGACATCATTGGGGGGAATATTTTCTCTTTCTCCTTTCCCTACTCCATTTCCTTCCTTTTTATGGATACAGTGTGTCCCAGGCTAACCTGGGACTCACTATGTGACAGAGAATGAATGACCCCTGAACTCCTCATCTGTGTCCATCTCTTGAATGCTGGGTTATCGGTATGTATCATTACGCCAGCTTTAATGCAGTTCTAGGGATGGAACCCAGGACTTCATTCATGCTGGGGCAAGCACTCTACCAGCCAAGCTACATCCTCAGCCCTCTTTTCACCTTTTTGAGACAGGGTCTAACCTTTTAGCCCAAGGTAGCCTTGAATGCAGTCTGCAGCCCAGACTGGCTTTGAACTCATGGGGATCCTTTGGCTATTCCTCAGTGCTACCTTCCCTGACCATTTGTTCTTCTGGTCTTGGTTCAAGTTGCTGTATTCCCTAATCAATTTTTCATGTTCTAACACATTGTGGCCTCACAATTCATTTGATTCTAGTTGCCTTTCCTCTGTATAGCCAGAAGCTCTACTATGGGCAGTAGACCCCTGTGGGTCCCATATACTCAGCCCTAGCCTGAGATGCTACATATCAAGCTGCTGCCACCAATGAATTCTGGAATCCAGCTTGGTGTCTTACAAAAGCAAGGACTTCCTCCCTCCCTGGGTGTGGCCTAGGACAGACCTGGAAGGAACTCTGCATATCCAGGCATTCTGCATTGGGAAAGTTACTGTGGCCCTTGCCTGCCTCTCAGTGAGGATTGTGGTCCCCCAGGCTCTGCACAGGCTGGACAGGTTTCCAAACTTGCTTGGCAGGATTGCTGAGACAGTACTCAGCCTCTGTGGCCAAGTAGTCTGTCACAACACTTGTGGGCTGCCTACGGTGTAAAGCTTAGTGGATCCAGGTAAGTGCTCCTTGGCTGTCTCTATGAGGACTCTAATCCAGTTCCTCTGACCATTCATGCAGCCATTCCTGCCACATACCAGCACAGAGCACTTGTTTGGGGTCCCAGTCTTCTGCAAGCTACTGTGGGACTGTCTGGTAGCAATGAGGGGCTGAAGAATAGATTGGGGTCCACCTGCTTTCTTGGTAGAACTTGTCCCAACATCAGTTTCTCCAGCCTAAGTGCAGGTGGCTCCTACAGGGTCCAGAGACTGGCAGGGGTGACTAGGAAGGTGATAGGATGTCAATGAGGCTACAATACAGGAGTGAGCTAGTGACTACAGGGCCTTTTGGGGAAACTTCCTTCTAATTTTTCCTGGTAGCATTCTCCACCCTGAACTCCTCCTGTTCAGGTGTGTGTGTGTGTGTGTGTGTGTGTGTGTGTGTGTGTGTGTGTGTGTTCCCATAATGAGAAAATCTTTGAAATCTGAAAGAATGTGTGGGCACTTGCCAGTTCTCAGTCCATTTATATCCTTAACATGTTTTGTTACTTTTCCATTTCTCTGATAAAACAGCATGAACAAAAGCAACTTCATAGAAGGAAGAGTTTCTTTTTGCTTATGGTTCCAGAAAGATAAGGGTCTAGCTAAGATGGGGAAACACGGCAGCAAGTGGCAAGCAAAGTGGCAGGAGCAAGAAGCTAAGAGCTCGCATCTCAACCATGAGTATAAAGCAGAGAATGTGAACTGGAAATTGCTCAAGGCTTCTAATTTCAAAGCCCACCCCCAGTGACATACCTCCTCCAGCAAGGCTGTACCACATAGCCCCCGGCAGACAGTGCCACCAACTGGAGACCTAGAGTTCAAACTCCAGAGACTATGGGGGTAAGTTTTCTTTTGAACCACCATACACAATAACCAGGGTGGGCTTGTTAGGGTCCACTCCCTCTGACCTTGGAGGTTCTCATGAGTCCAAGAGAAACCCACTGTCCTTGAGTGCCACCCAAAGTCTACTGAGTTGCATCACCCTCCAATCAGTGGGAGTGAGACAATCCCACCTCAAGGACAGACTATAGGAGGCACAGTACCTAAGTCTGCCGACTAAGACACATGGACTTGGTAATCAGGGGACCCAGGAGATAGAATGGAGTACTTGCTTGGAGGAAGAAAACCAACACTCAGACCCTGTTCCTAAGATCCTCAGTGTGATCAAGAGCAGATACAGGACAAAACAAGTAAGTAATGTATGGGGGCGGGGAGGATTTAGAGAGATGGCTCAGTGGTTAAGATCACTAACCACTCTCCCAAAGGACCTGGGTTCAATTTCCAGCATCTACATGGCAGCTCACAACTGTCTGTAACTCACTTTCAAGTGATCTGATATCCTCACTTAGACATACATGCAGGCCAAACACCAATGCACATAAAAATACATTTATAAAAGAAAGAAAGTAACAAAGGGGGCTGCTTATGTAGTTCTGTGGTCGAGTACTTGCCTAGGATCTGAGAGCCTTTACGTTTCACCCCTGGCACTGAAAAAATAAAGGAAGCAAAGAACCACTGCTTGCAAAGGACTGCTCTGGACATGAGACCTAGATAACAAAAGTAGTGTGCAGAGAGTACTGGCTTCCTTTGCTTCCACTGTTAAAGCACTCTGTACAAGATTCAGATTTCTTTACTCTGCAAAGTAGTCCTATAAGTCGATAAAACAAAATGGTAAAGGAAAAGTGAGAATACAAAACAGGCAGCTCATAGGACAGGAAACACGAATGGCTATTGGATGAAGGCAAAATGTCAAGTTATGTATAATTGGAGAAGTGTAAATCCAAATTGTAAGCCAAGATTTATCAGATTGGCACTGATCCAGAACTGTGATAACACTGTTGGTGTGGGCATGTGAGTTGATATAGACATTATAAAAAAATTAATGCACATTCCTTTCGATCTAAAATGCATTTATCCTACATGGACACTTTGAATATTGTCTGTGACAAGCTAGTATATGGAGATTTGCTACAGAATGATTTTCTTGTAATAGAGATAAAGTTGATGGGAACAAATACCTACCAATAGAGGTAGGTAATATTCACAATAATATATTCAGTAATGAAACTGCATAAAAGCCAAATATAAAGAGGAAGGTTTATAATCCGTGACCTGAAATTGCCTAGATATACTATTATCACTATTATATAACATAGTATATCATTATTATTATATGCTGAAATTGCATATATATATGCTTATATATATATATACATATATATATTAAGTGGAAAAGACAGAAGACTAACTACATGTGTATGTTGCTTAAAGCCTCAGTTATCTTGTCTTTTTGTGGGGACTATTCCCATCTGTCTTGTGACTACTGTCCTTGCTGGGTGCATTCTGAGTCCTTATGCCACTTCCTTGTGTGCTCCTGGCCTACATATGTTTTTGCTTCCACTGTGCATACCAGTGACTCTTTCCAGGATAGTCACAGTCCTCTCAGGACCCCTTCAATTCTACCTGCAGGGCTGGAAAGTGCCACCATCCCCATACAGATCCTTACTTGATGACTGACCAGGAGGAGAGGATGGGAACCCATTAGCTCAGGCTGGAGTCCTGCCATGGGACTTGTCCTCTAGGGTCACCTCAGGGAGCAACTGAGCCTGTGTTCTGCAAGACTATGCCTTGTGTGACCCCTTTCCCACTGGATAGCCATTCTCTTGCCAGTTTCCTTGGGCACACATCCTCTATAAGTTGCTGCCACATAAATTCTGTTACAATTTTAAAAGAGACCCAGTGTCTATTTTCCCCAGCATGGAGCCCAACAAACTCTTGGCCTCATTAGTGCCAAGGAAGAAAACAAGAGTCCCTCTCTAAATACAAATTCAGAGAAGAGGAGAAAGGAAATGGGCTATGACCTCTCCCATACCCATTGCTCACAATCTGCAAGCAGGTTCTAAGTGCAGGCATGAATCAGACAGGGTGTAGCCAGTCTTATCAATTAGGTGAGGGAACAGAGGTTCTATGATGGTCAGTTAGAAGTGGTGGATAATGAAGGCTGGAGAGATGGCTCAGTGGTTAAGAGAACTGGCTGCTCTTCCAGAGGACCTGGGTTCAATTCCCAGTGCCCACACAGCATTTCCCAACTGCCTGAAACTCCAGTTTCAGGGAATCTGACACCTTCACACCAATGTACATGCAGGCAAAACACAAATGCACTTGGGGGAAAAATAGTGGTGGATGATTTCATCACCAGAGAGACAAGCTCTGTGTCACTCTTTCTCTCAGAAGAGGAACACTCCAAGAAAGAGGAAAAACAGCATCTTCAGAGCCGGCCAATGAAGGGAAGATTGTTTACTTTTCTAAAAGATTCCGTTTTGCAGCCATCTCTTCATAAGCACACGTGCCACTTTCCGATGACTCCTGGGACTAAAAGTGGAGCCTGGAGGAAAGATGAGCTCCCAGAACAGCACCCATGTGGAATGGGAAGTGACCTGCTTTTGGCTTTGTTTCTAGGTCACCATGGGAAAGCCCACTTGGCTCGGCATCCTCAGCTACTAGGCTCTTCCCATCCGGGTTAGAACTGTGGATGGCTGGTGGGCGCATGTAGAGATCATAGGAAAGACAGGCTACCTTTCAATCCTGTTCTCTTCCACTTGCTGTATGACCCCCCCCCCCACACACACACAATTCCTGGCCCAGCATTTGTGTCCTGGTGTCCAGCTGACCAAGGAATGAACAGGAAAGGAAGAAAGATTCTGTGAAGCCATTCTCATCTGGGGTCACTAGCCCGAAACAAACCATTGTGAAAGGAAGTGACTGAAGACCAAGGCAGTGGACTTTGCAGCCTACCACACACTAACTCTAGTACACCTCCACAAAGCCTAGAACCTCATTCAACAAGGTGACAGAAAGAACCTCAAACAGGGTGGGAAGGGTCTGGGCTCTCAAGCCATCTGAGTGAATGTCAACCCCAAGCACAGTAGTGCTGCAAACTATAACCACTAAAACCATGGCTAGAGGCCATATAGGTTTCCTGAGATTCAAGCCCAACAGCTCTGGGTGATCTGCCTGCCTCCAAATTCACGAGGAAGCTAGGAGAGGGCCCAAGTGCTGGAATTCTGCCACTGGTCCGCTAGCCAATGGAAAGAATGGTTTAGTTCAAAGGAAGGAGTTTTTATTGGGAAGGACATGACCCAAAGATAAGGTGGAGCAAAGGGATTCAGGTCCCTTTTGGAACATGGAAGCAGGATTGGTGGTGGCTGCGTAGCAGGTGGTGACCCGGTTAGGATTCTCGGTTCTGTTTTGTGATTACTGTGCACGGATTTTACTTGTTAATAAATGGTACTAACTTGACTTCCTTCATTACACAGCTCCTTTTCTGCCCTCCCTTCCCAGCTGGCCTCGCTAACCAATCAGCCAGAAGCCCCCACTGCTCACAGAGGGCTCTGTTCAAGAGGCCTGTCACTGTACACTAGCCACTCAATGCCTTTGGTCTGTGGGGCAGCAGTGGAATCTGAGACCCCTCTAAAGACAGTGAGGACAAAGCCCACTCAGAACAAACAGGCTGGAGAGGGATTCAAGGGAGAAGAGAAAGAAGCAGCTGTATTTTACCAGAGGCCCTGTGGGGATGTTAGCTCTCTAGGACATGAGCCTGAACTTGGACTATTCCATCTCCTCAAGGTCTGGGCAACTGTGTGGCTCCTAGGAAGAATCTGTCTTCAGCATCCCTGTGATGAGCTCCAGAGGACAAGACACCTGTATCTACCTGAGCTGTGGCTTGAAATCAAATGGTTCTGGGAAGAAACACTTTTCACTGACTCCACTGTCACTCCTGGCGACCTATTAGCCCCAGACATGGGAGCAGTTCAGGAGCTGTCTACATTTAGTGATGACAAATACTGCTCACTGATAGGCATGTACTATGCTTTCTTTCTGCCCTGTAATCCCTGGCACTAGGACCACTGAGCACTGAGAAGGAGCCATGGCAAGCCCTTTGTGAGGGTTTTATGGGTTAGCTCTCAGAAGGCCTGTTTTACAGAAAAGTTAACTGAAGTACACTTGTTAGCTTTTCCTTAGTGTGATAGAGAGAAATAGCTTAGAGAAAGAAAAGATTGGCTCTGGTTCACAGTCTTAGAGGTCACTTGTCCAGCTGCCCTTGGAGGATGCCAACATTTTTCAGTGCTCTGTGTCAGAGTGGGTGTCAGAGCAGAGCTAGTCAACTTATAATTAAGAATGAAGAAGAGTATAGTGAAACGCAATTAAATTCGGATCGCAATGAAGTCACAGAAAGTTTGATGAGCAGAGGTTTATTAGGAAAGTACTCACGCAATAGAGTCAGTCCCATACAACCAGGCAGACCAGGGAACACAGAGAGCCACATGCGTGCGACCCTCATATTTAAAGTCTTGCTACGTCACTCTGACCACGCCCAAGTGTGCGTGGTCTGCGTCACCTGTGCCAGCCTCCAAGTAGGTCTGGCCAGCATTTCCCCCACAGAAGAGCAATAGGCTGAGATTCTACTATCCCTTTCAAGGATACCACCCCCTGCCCCCGACACACACAGACACACAGACTCACACACTTCCTAATGTCTTTTTTGTAGGTCTTACCTCTGAAAGGACCCATAGGCTGGTGGTGAGTGTGCTGGACAATGGGTGCATCCAGTAACCCCAAACTTGGGCTCCACAAAATTGAGTATATTTCAACCAAGAAGAGATATGTGTTCTGCCTGTTCCTGCAGCCGTTTAGTCCCAAGTAAATGCACAGAGGCTTATATTAATTATAAACTGTTTGGCCGATGGCTTAGGCTTCTTATTGGTCAGCTCTCTCTTAAATATTAACTATTTCTATTAATCTAAGTATTTCTACCTGGTCTTGGCTTACTGGAGAATGCCTGGCATCCTGTCTTTTTGGTAGCTACATGGCATCTGCCTGGAAGCTCCTCTCTACCCTCTCCCCAGAATTCTCCTTGTCTGGTAGCCTCACCTATACTTCCTGCCTGGCTACTGGACAATCAGCATTTATTCATCAACCAATAAGACAAACATATATTCACAAAATACAGGACATCCCCCATCAGATATAGGCTGCTGTAGTGGGACAAATGGGGGAAGGAAGAGGTCAGTCCTCATCAAAGGTCTGTCTGTCCTTAGTTCCTATGGAACCTTCTGTATTCTTGTCTGTGGAAACTAGTTTTCAAGACTGTAATGCCCCAGGCCCAGGGTCATCCACAGAGCCATTAGGAGGATCCCTGCCTATCTCCACAGGGCAGGTCACCAGGGCAGCCATAGAGGCCCTGAATTCCTGAACATACAGCAGAAATAGAAAACAAAGTGGTTTATATAAGACCCCCGGAAAGCTCAGGCCTCTGGGTCTTAGCCCAGGACCGAAGCCACCCCAATCACCATGCGGAGTCAAAAGCTTAATGCAAACAGCATGAGGCTTTATTGTTGCTTACTGAGCTAACCCCATGTTAGCTTGGGTCTTTCATCCTCCCACCATGGCGGATGGCTACAAAAGACAGCTTGAACCGGCTGCATAGAGATCTAGCAGGGCAGCGTAAGGGGAGTGTCTAGGGGTACGCAGAGGCTCAGGAATGGTGTGCCTCCAGGCTTGGAGGGCTTGCCCTGTGTTGATTGGCCAATTGGTTGTTATGGCCCATAGCCCCTCCCAGGGTGGTTGCTATGCTCTGTGTGTCATTGCTGTGCACTTGTCCGTAAAGCACACCCAGAGCTGTAAAGCATAGCGCCACTAGCTAACTTCTGATTGGTTCCTTGCCACGAGGCAGGCATCTGACTTTCTAGTGACTAGGACAAGGTCAGACAAGCTGTTATGGCTGCTGAAATGGGGAGCTGGTCCCTTCAGTTTACATTCCTCTTAGATGTTTTAGAAGCACAGAAGAATAGACAGGAAGATAGCCCATCATTTAGAAATAATCACCTTCTCCCTGACGTTTTAGAACAAATTTCAAACAGAGAAAACAGTTGAAAGACTTGTACAAAGAATTCCCATTATATCATCAAGATCCCACAAAACTCTCATTTTCCCTCTGTGGCTCACAGTTTTGTCCATCTCTGCAGGACTTTGCTTACTGTGGGTTTGTTTTTCTCCTTGTGTACAAAGCTCAATGCAATGGTTTGATGCAGACAAAGCATAGTGATCAAAGAGTCCTTGGCATTCTGTCTCCTTCGACATATATCGGTTCCTTGTGTTGGAACCAATTTAAATTCTCCAACTTAAAAAAAAAGGTTTATTTATTTTTATTTATTTCTGACTTATTTTATGTGTATTATGTGTATGTGCCTGAATATATATATATATATATATATATATATATATATATATATATATATATATCTGTGGAAGTCATTGGCTCTCCTGAAGAGTCACAGGTAGTTTAGTTAATGAACTGCTCAGTGTGGGTGCTGGGAACTAAACCCAGGTCCTCTCATGAACAAATGCTCTTAACCACCAAGCCACCTCTCCAGTCTTTGTTGGAACCCAGCCCCCATGGGGTCTCTAAGAGTTGTTTTCCAGCATAACCACAGGTACCTCCTGTTTTCCTGACCTCACCCCACTGGGATCAATGTTGTGAACCTGGAGTTTTTGTAAGTTTGTATATAAGGCTGCTCCACAATAAAGGTGGGAGACATTCTCTCAGAAAAGGACCAGGAGTCTTGTGGTTCATCCAAATCTCCCGGCTCCTCACTCTTGGACTTAGTGGCCAAGAGCAGCCACAAGTCTTCTCATTTTTAAAGTACATGATAAATCATGAATAGTTAGTTTCTTGGTTAGAGGTGGGACTTTATGTCCACCTTCCCTTCTCCGCTTTGGGATTTTGTCTGGTTTAAAATAGTGCAGGATTTGTGCCTGCTGTCACAGTGTCTGGAGTTCATGTATGTCGTCCTGTTGTGCATGGATGTTGCTTCCTTAGAGTCATCCATCACCTCTGTCTCTAACAATCTTTCCTCCTCTTTTTCCACATAGATCTGTAGCCTTGCATGGAGAGGGCTGAAGGGGAATAAAAACAGTTTTCTTTAATACAATGTCACTAGGTATATCAGTTGTACTCCAGGGCAGACCCCCATGCCCAGGAGTAGTTTGCTAACACAAAAAGACTTTTTTATTGTGTGCTTTTTGTTTTTGTATTTTCTTGGGGGGAGTGTTGTTTGTTTTGTTTTGACCTTTGGGAAGGTATTTTTGTTTTTATTTTGAGAGAGAACAAAACTGGGGAGGAGTTGAGGGAAGGGGAATAATATGACCAAAATATATTGCATATGGTTTTTTTAAATAAGAAAAGGAAAAAAGCATAATAAGTTGTGAACTGCAATCACTTTACTATGCTATAGGATACTGAATCTTACCCCTCCTGAGCAACTGTGCCTTGGCCCCTTTCCCTCTCCACCCTCCATCTTATTTTGACAAATTTCAAAATAGGTTTAAGACAATCAACATGTATTTCTCCAAGTGCTTCGATATGAATTTTACTAATTAGAGGGAAACAGTATCTTTAAAATTTTTTTATGATAGAAAGCTCAGATGCACAAACTGAAGAGATTGGGACAATAAACACTTATGACAATGAACACCCTGGGTTAGGGTTAGATGAACATCTGTTGTCTGGTGTCAGGATTGCCATGGTTTTCCAGTCTTGCTTCCCTATTCCTGATGAAAAAAAATCACATCATCCTAAAAGAAAGTTTTAATCTAAACCTTAAAAGTTGTATGTTGTTGCAACCATGGGGTTGGTAGAGTGGGGCACTGTGGTGGTGCTAAACTGTTTGGACACTGAAGAATTATTTCAGAGGTAGCATGATTCAAACTGATAACCTAGTATCTGTGAAACTAATTATTTACAAGCAAACCCGAATGCATTGGATGAGAATGGCCGTATAAACATGTACTATGACAGAAACAGATATAAATGTAATCTTAAAGCAGGACCGGCAGAGGTATGACATCTGCAGATGTAAATGTAATCTTAAAGCAGGACCCGCAGAGGTATGACATCTGCACTCCTGAAAATACTACACAAAAGACACAAGGTTGTACCACCACAACAGTGCATATGGATGTACTAGCAGAGCAGAGAACAGAGAACACTTTCATTGTAGGGAAACACTACAGTTGCGTGTTTGCAAAAACGATGTCCTACTACAGCAGCATAAACAGATGCACATTTACAACAAAACAGATGAAGATCCTTGTACTGTTCTGTACATAACAGAACTAGAACAGCAAAACATGTACACAGGAAAAATAAGTGATGCTTCAGCAGAAAGCATGGTGATTATAGCCATGGCATCACACACAGATGTTTGGTAGCAGAAGTGATAAAAAGATTTACTGGAAAGCAACACACAAATGTAATATTAAACCAGGCCTCGTGGATGTAGGACATCTGCATTTGTATTGTACTATTGTACAGGAGACAGAAGGATGTACCACCAAATCTTTGGACATAAATATACTAGTGAGTCCCTTACCCCCTCTTAGTCCAAAACAAACAACAAAGCCTACACATTGTGTCTTTGCAAAAGCCAATGTTCTACTGCTGCAGCATAAACAGATGCCACTTCCAACAGAGCAGATGGAGTACGTGGACTGCTCTGAACAACCTGGACTAACACAGCAGCACATCGGATTTTAGGAGAACTGCAGCCCACTGAGATGGACAGATAGACATGGAAAATCAGTAACGCTCCAGCAGCAAGCGTGGTTCATGCACCACACCCAGGCATGCTGTGAGAGAAGTGATCACAGATTTACTGAGAAGAGGCACACATGATAATCTTAGAAGAGCAGTGCACCTTGAGGTTGAAGACCCAGTCACAGGATGAGCAATTCAAACTGATGTCCTCGTATCTGTGAGACCAAGTATTTACAAGCATGTCCCAATGCATTGTATGAGGGCAGCCGTCCACACGTGTGTTGTTACAGAAATACACAGAACTGTAATCCTCAAGCAGGTCTCATAGATGTCAGACATCTGCAAGCTTGCAACTACTACACAGTATATACAAGGAAGTACTACTACATCAGTCCACATGCATGTCCTGCCCCCACCGCATGGAAAGATCACACATTTGCTTGTTTTCAAAAACTGCAGTCCTACCAGTAGAAAGTTAACAGAGGTGCATTTACAGAAAAGCTGAGCATGCCTGAACTAGAGTGAGAGCACATGCATTTTGAGGACAGCAGGGCACTGAGGCGGACACATACACAGGAAAAGCAATCAAACCTAGGGCAGCAAGAACTGTTATAGTGTTCATAAAGCAAACACAGATGTACTACAACAAAAGAGATAAAAACATTCGCTAAAAAAGCGTCATACGTGAGTTTTATTATTATCAGTGCACTGGGCATTTAAGAATAGTTCAGAGGTCAAGTAATTAAAACTGATGTCCTGGCATTTGTGAGACCAAGTGTTTTCAAAGGCATCTGAACATGCTGTACAAGAACAGCCATACACAGAAGCCTGTTACAGAAAAGCACACAAAATGTAAAAGCAAAGCAGGACTCAGGGATGCTGAATATCTGCACTCATGAAACTTCGATCCAGGAGACACAAGGTTGTACTACCACATCGATGCACATGAATATGCTCGCAGAACAGCTCCTGCCTTCTTTGTAGAAAAATCATCACATGTTTGCATGTTTGCAAAACCTGACACGGCAGCACAAACAAATGTGTATTTACAACAAAGCAGAAGGAGGTGCCTGTACTGCTCTGATCATGCCTGAGCTAACACAGCAGGACATACGTCATCAGGGCTACGGCAGAGCATCAAGGTGGACCTGTACATGGGGCAAAGGCAAAGGGACAGCAGCAAGAACGGTTGCAGTAGTCATGCACGGCACAGAGATACGCTGGAACTGAAGTGACAAAAGATTTATTAGAAAGCAGCACGCAAGAATATTACTACAGCAGTGCACCTGGAAGTTGAAGAACTAGTTCAGAGATAGAACAACTCAAACTGTCAACCTATGGTCTGTGAGGCCAAGTATCTACAAGCACATCTGAACACATTGGAGAACAGCTGATACACTGATACACACTGTTGCCATGAAACCATCTGGGCGAGACAATTTTACACAACCACATTGATTAAGTTAAATTAAAAATTTGGGGCTGGAGAGATGGTTCAGTGGTTAGAGCACTGGCTGCTCTTCCGGAGGTCCTGAGTTCAATTCCTAGTAACCATACAGTGGCTCACAACCATCTGTAATGAGATCTGGTGCCCTCTTCTGGCCTGCAGGCAGATATGTAGGCAGAACACTGTACACATAATAAATATTTTTTTAAAAAAATTAAAGTTTGGAGTCCTTTTTTACTAATGGACAGAACAAGATGCCCTGTGCCACTGCTAAGTCTCTTGGTGCCCAACGTCAGATGTACAGTGTTTTAAAAAAACAAAACCACAGTTACATCAGTGCTCGATGTTGGGCCACATTAGTGGGATTTGGAGTGGCCTAGCCACATCTCCTTTCTTTACTATGCTCAGCGGTATATTCAGACACTACATAATATGTTTGGAGCATGGTCAAGTTCATGGACCATCCCAAAAAGCAGTGCTAAGGCTGTTAGTTGTTAGGGGACGGAAGGCTGAGAAGCATTTAGGCAGACACAAAGTTGGCACAGGATGTAGTTTCCTTGGTCATTTCATCCCTCCCACCCCCCCCCCTTTTGTTACTTTCAAATCTTCAATCTTGGCTAAAGGGTAAATATTGGGTCCTGAGGATCATTAGCTTAGCTGAGGCAATTCTTTGTCTGATGAACTTTAAAAGGCAATTTACTATACAAGCCCCACAGCAAGACCTATAAAAAGGAGGAGAAAGAGGCCATTCAGACCAACGAGGAAGGTTGTAAACCATGGTTTGAATCAAACATTTTACAGCATCAGAAATTATTGTTGTGCTCTTATCTAAATTATCGTCAATATTTTGCAAAGTTTTTTTTAATGTTTTTATAATCCCGTGGGATTTAGAAGGCAATCTCCCTAAGCCTGTCAGAAGATAACTTTAGCCTTAATTGTGGTAAGGTTTAAGAGTTTTATGCCAGTTGGTGATGGCAGGGCTCACCTTTAATCCCAGCACTCAGGAGGCAGAGGTCTGGGATCTCTGAGTTCCAGGACAGCCAGGTCTACAGCCTTACTAAGAGGGAATATATAATCAAACGGGAGTTCTTTTTGCAAGAGTCTTAGCTTGAGTGGATCTGGGCTAGATGAGCCGGTTTCCATTTCTGGTCCTGGTCTGGAACAGACTCGTCATGGGAGTGACCAGTCCTCTCAGGGATTCTGTCAACCTGGAAGGCAGTCAGCACTGTCAGATGACAGTGTGAGGGCCTTTCCAGGGAGGTAGCCATTCTTTTTTCTGATGTATACTTGGGCCCTGGGTCAGAATGAATGACAAGGCACCAGCGAAGGAGCTGGAATGGTGTCCCGAACGGTAGAATGAACTGCAGCCTGGACCTGTTGAAGAGGCTGGAGATACTTCAGAAGAAACTAGTTAGTAATGTAGTCAATGATAGTCTCTTAAACAGGGTAGGGGTAGGGGAGGCTTTTAAAAAGGGGGTGGAATCCCCCTTCCAAGGGTTGTATCTTGCCCTCAGAAGGGCTAGTTTTCACCAGTTTGTAAAATTAGAGAGTGGGTTTAATAGATTCACGCACTCCATCTGCCTGGAGCTCTGAGGTCTGTACGTGCAGTGCAACTAGCTCTCAGGTTACGTTTATGACCTTCTGATGCTTTGAGCTGTAGATGAAGTGAAGGCAGCTCCTTTATCTGGTTCAATTGACAGGGGCAGCCTGAACCTAGGAATAACCTGATGTAAAAGAGTCCTGACCACTGTCAGAGCAGTCTCCCTCTGGGTACCAAAGGCTCTCACCTACTCTGACTGAGTGTCCACAAGCACTAACATACTTTTTCTCTATGAAATTGCCTTATCATTTTTCACCAGAGGCTACTGGTCTCAGACAGATTAAGAGGGAGCAGAGGAAGGATTGGAAAGAGAAGAAGAAAGGGAATGATGTAATTATATTTTAATTAAAAATAAAATAAAGGTTTTTAAAAGAATAGTCACCAATAAAAATAATATGATTTATATGTTGATGAAAATCTATGGGGGGTCCCAAAATACCATCGCACATTTTAAAAACTACAAGAGATAATATGAACAGCACTGTATCTATTCAACAAGTGGGAACTGTGTTTAAAAAATTTCAGACAAGTGTATAACTTTAAGAAAACAAAACAGAAGCTGGAGAGATGGCTTGGCAGTAAAGATCACTGGCTGCTTTTCCAGAGAACCTGGGTTCGGTTCCCAGAATCCATATAGTGGCTCAAAAGCATATGTAACTCCAGTTCCTAGGGATTCAGTGGACTTTTCTGGCCTCCATAGGCAACAGACATACACGTAATACACTTACACACATGCAAACAAAACACTCATACACACAAAATACTTTTTTAAAAGATTTTATTTATTTAATATGTATACAATATTCTTCTTCCATGTATATCTGCACACCAGAGGAGGGCACCAGATCTCATTACGGATGGCTGTGAGCCACCATGTGGTTGCTGGGAATTGAACTCAGGACCTCTGGAAGAGCAGTCTGTGCTCTTAACCTCTGAGCCATCTCTCCAGCCCCACAAAATACTTTTTAAGAAAAGCAAAAAAAAAAAAAAAAAAAAAAAGATCATGAACTTACATGAACTTACATGTAGTAAAATTAGTACACATCTTTAGTTAAAATTCCATTTGGAAAACATCCAAAAATTAAATCATATTTAACAGTTAATCTTAGTAAAATTATTAAGCATAAAGCCTTTATGATGGAAAAGAACAGAATGAATGGTTTCCTTTGCTCAGAAAGCAAATGGGTATAAAGAATCTTGGAATCCAGCCATTAAACCACTCACGTATTCTTAATTCTTATTTTCTATGCTACTGTAACATTTATATTTGTTCACTGAAAAATAAGCACTTTTTTTTAGTAAAAACAAATAGATTTCATATACATCTCCTAAAGCTAGACTTTCCAGGTCAGCTATGGAAGCTATAGCTTCAGAAATTTTATTAGAAAGAATTAAGCATGTGCACTAAAAGTTGTAAATTAAATTTTACACAGTGGAAACTGCTTGCAATTTTATAACAATTAATCTTACCAAAATTGTTATAATTAATACTCCAGGCATATAGACATTGGAAGAATTCCATGACTAGTTAGAAAGTTGCTAATTGTATCCCCTCACCTTTGGAAAAAACTGCAAGAAAAGAATTTAAACTCTGAAGGATGTATTTCCACATAAGATAAAATGTATTCTAACACGGCCACTTGACCCAGTTTGCAGAGAAAGGTGGTGAGTGAAAAGCCGCTGACAGGAGATGGTGTGTGAGAGCCAGAACAGCAGCTTTCCATGCCCAGTAGATACAGAACAAAGACAGCAAAACCATAAATGGAAAGAAAAGCAAAAAGAACATAAAGAAAGAGGACTCTATTGATTCACCTTTCTTCTAGAGCAGTAATTCTCAACCTGTGGGTCACAACTCCTTTGGGGTCAAATGACTCTTTCACAGGGGTCACCCAAGACCATTGTAAAACACAAATATTTACACTATGATTCATAGCAGTAGCAAAATTACAGTTAAACAGTAACAATAAAAATAATGTTATAGTTGGGGGTCACCATGCCGTGCGGAACTATATTAAAGGGTCACAGCATTAGGAAGATTGGGAACCACTGTTCTAGGAGACCAGAGAGTGGAACAGTGTGACGATGACCTGACCCCTCCCCACTACACTACCTACAAGTTTCAGCCTGTAACAGCCTAGTGGTAAGACCTTACCTGGACAAGCAGTGAAGGTCATACTGCTTGAAGAAAAAAAGCAACTTGAACATGAGGAAGAGATATGAAAACTGTATAACCTGAGGAGTTTAAGTGTTTTGAAAAAAGCAAACTGTGGTGGAGCACAGCTTGGAGGTACAGCTCATAACTAGCATGCACAAGGCCTCAGATCAAATTCCCAGCACTGCAAATACACCCATAAATACTCAAGCATGTGAATCTCAACAACTTTTTGGAAACTGGCAGTGAAGATTAAAGACTACTAGTCAGAGGTATCCAAACAGGACTGAGAAAAAGAGAGACCTTAAGAGCTGATTCTTAAACCATGGGGCAGGACAGAGACTAGAATGAAGTAACTCTGCATTTAAGTCCAAAGGAAGACTGCAAGATTTCCCTCTTCCTTCAGTGTGTTTCCTCTTTTGGAAGAGGCCCACCCAGTGTAAAAGCATAAAGACTGGTGAGGGAAATGCCAGTATTAGATGAAAAGCTACCCTCACAGCAAAGTCCAGCTGGATGCTTGATCCAACATCTATGTCCTATGTCCTCTCCAAGTTGACATACAGCGTTAAGCATCTCAGAGACAATGTCATTTCCAGGAACTAGAAATACCTGGAGGTCATTTATTTTACAATAGAAGAGCATGAGGACAGTCTGGGTTTGATCAATACACACTGTATTCATGTGTGGAGATAGCACAGTAAATGCCACTAGTGGGAGCAACTCATGTATTCATGGGAAACGTTAAAAAAAGAGAAGAATGAAAGAAATTTTATTTGCATTTACAACAAAGTCAAAGATTCTCTTTCTGTTCTTCACTGTAAGTTTTAAGGAAACATGAAATAAACTGTGACTTGTAATTCAGTCTTGACAATCCTACTTTGCCGGCCATTGGTGGTGCACGCCTTTAATCCCGGCACTTGGGAGGCAGAGGCAGGTGGATCTCTGTGAGTTCGAGGCCAGCCTGGTCTCCAGAGCGAGTGCCAGGATAGTCTCCAAAGGACAATCCTACTTCATAATTGTCAAAAGGTGAAAGATGAGTTGAGAATTGTTTTATTTCCCTCGTGATTAGCATTATCATCATCACTGCCATTGACAGCCTCATCTCCGTTCATCCTCGATAACCCTCCTGCATAAGTGGCTGTGACCTTGGTCCCCATACACTTCCTGCCCACATGCCCCCACATCACTGCTGTCCTTAGAGTTTCGCCACTGAGCCTTTCCCTAATGCAGAAGCACCGCTTGCTCAGCAGTTCATTCCAATGGGAACTGTAGAACAGTGGCTTCAAGTTTTTGAATCCACCATTAGAAAGGCATTAGTGATGAGGGTAGAATGCAGAGGTCAAGTGCTTGCCTAGGGTGTACAAGGCCCTGGCTTCCACCACAAAAGGTATAAAAGAAATAAGAGAAAAGGTAAAGGGAAAAACAAACAGACAAACAAACCAAATCAAAAAGCAAAACAACAAAGCTAAACATGGTAATCCAAATACTTGCAATCCCATCATTTGGGAGACTAAGGGAGGAGAGGCACTGGGCTACATAGGAAGACCCTGCCTCAAAAGCACAAAAGGAAAAAAAAATCAAAAACCCACATTTGTGGTATCAAAACGCAGTAGTGACTCACTCCACCATGCATGGCCTGTTCTGTTTTGTGCTACTCTGGCATACCTTGAAATGCTTGCTACATTCATTAAACTCATTGTCTGACCTATACATAGTCCACAACCTAAAATTTACAATAGGCAGTGCTTTTAGTCAAACAGTTTAGCTGTATGTGCCAGGCAGAGGAGGATTGGCTGGGGACAGCCTGAGGAAGCGGTAGTGTTATTTCCACAGGGTGGAGCAAGAGAGTTGAAAAGCTGAGAACAAAAGTTACACGGGAAAGAGCAAATGTTCTGTCATTACCTCTCCAATACACAAGCACTTGTGCACACAGAGTCTGCCATGCTGTGTTCTTCTTCCTTTTTTATAACAATCTGGACTGCTATTAGCATTACAGCATCACGGGTTAGCTGAAAATAAATCATTGTCTCCACTATGTGCAAAATGAAAGCCACATGACTCAGTATGTTGTCTTTTGCAAGAAGCCATGCCCCCCAGTGACATGAAGGCCCTAATCCCCGCAGTCAGTAGTATATATCACTGGTATGGGACCTCTGGGATACAAGACCCACATCTTCACCACCATCAGCTAATTGCCCCATCATTCACATGGTTCTGAAACAAATGAACAACTGAGGTGAGTTCCAGGCCCTATCAATGCCCTCCAGTGTCCAGCAGGCTTCTATCTTTCCCAAGAACCTTCAGCAAGGCTGCCTTCATGTCTTTGTTTCTGAGTGAGTAGATGAAAGGGTTCAATGTGGGGGTCACCAGGCAGTAGAACAGGGTGAGAAACTTGCCCTGGTCCTGACTTGCCACATTCCCAGGCTGCATGTACATATAGATGATGGTACTGTAGAAAAGAGATACCACCACCATGTGTGAAGAGCAGGTGTTGAAGGCCTTGCGCCGACCAGCTGCAGACTTGATTCTTAACACTGCAGCGGCAATGTAGCCGTAGGAGACCAGGATCATGGTGAGAGGCACAAGGACAATGGGGATGGCCAGGAAGAAAGCGAGGCCTTCTACCCGGCTTGTGTCCACACAAGAGATTCGGATGATGGCCGGCATCTCACACACAAAGTGGTTGATACGGCGATGACCACAGCGCCCCAGAGACATGGTCAACGGGGACATCAGTATGGAATTGGCAATACCACTGAGCCAAGCAAAGGCTGCCAGCTTCAGGCATAGCTGTGGGTGCATGATGGTCAGGTAATGCAGAGGCTTGCAGACAGCTACAAAGCGGTCATAGGCCATCACTGAAAGGAGAATGCACTCAATCCCCCCCACAGACAGGAAGGCAAAGAGCTGGATGACACACCCCACAAAGCTTATGGTCTTCCGTGGGCCCCAGAGGTTAACCTGCAGCTGGGGAATGCTACTTGTTGTGTAACACAGGTCGAGAAGGGACAGGTTGCTGAGGAAGAAATACATGGGTGTGTGCAGCCGAAGGTCCACTAGGGAAAGAAAGATGATGGTTGAGTTGCCTGTGACAGCCAGAAAGTAAAAGACCATATTGACAACAAAGAGGACCATCTCCAGCCTGGGCCGGTCAGAGAAGCCCAGGAGTATAAAGTCCCAAGAGCTCTCATTGTTGGTTTCCATCAGCTGTGACCTCACATACCTGTGTAGAAAACATGACATACGAGTATTAGAAAATAGCCAAGTTGATCTGGACACAAACGGTCCCTGGCAGGGACACATTCCGCCATACCATCCACATTTAACTATAGTGACTTGCTTAATGCTTGCCTGTGACATGAGATACTGAGGGAAGATACTTGTCTGCCATGGATAGAGAAACTCAAACTTTCCCCTAAATAGTGCTCTAATCCAGTCAATGAAGGTAACCAGATAAATGTTCAGAAAACTTTTATTTTGAAGAGGCGCTTTTATTGATATTTTCATAAATAAAGTACCATTTTTTAAAAAATTGCTTTTGCCAGTCTTCTAACATTGCAGTACTTTTCAAAAACTTGATATAATCACCTGCACATTGTGAAAAAAAATTGTTTCAAGTAATTTGATCAGATCTCCTATTTCCTCATTCCATATTCATGTTTCAATTGTCATAGATCAATGGCAAAAAAAAAAAAATGTCTCTTGTTCTTACAATCTTGTGCCATGAATTACAGGTTAGACAGGAGTGAGGCACAACACGATGAACACGATGAGTTACTCACAATAACTATGCCTCCAGGAAATTAAGAGCCCATGGCCCTAAATATTCTGGCCTCCAAAAAGTTAATGAGTTGGTCTCATCTCTTGACCCAGTGATTCAAGTGACATTGCCTAAGAGACCCAAAGCAGCTTTCTTTGTTCAGAGTTTTTATGAAAAGCATGGCACACAGAAAAAAAAAAAGCGCAGAATGTCTCATAAATAGGAGACTAGTTGGGTTTTCAAATTTCTTGAAGCACTAGTGTTCTAAGACACCGTTCTACAAGCCCAGAACTCACCTGCCAGTAGCCTGCTTAGGAATGCACCATGCCTGCACCAGCGCCCCCTACTCATAAATGACCTGCCTCTCTAAGAGCCATCAGAACAAACTGAGTCTGGGATTGAGATACTGCAACCAGATGAGGCCCCTCACAGAGTCATCTCTCTTGTTAAAGGTGATAAAAGGGGAGCTAGGGCATTTTCCCTAGAAAAAAAAAATTGCCAAAGGCTGTTCTACTCCCACGGACGGTTCTCAGTGCTTGGCCTTTCCCTCAAGAAGAGTTGCAGCCATCTTCTTGGGCTACAGAAGCCAGCAGCTGACTTCCCACACACCGCAGATGCCACAAGCCACTGGCCTGTTACCTGCCTGGTGTTTACACTCTAGCCATGCTTTGGTTCCAGTTTTAGAAAAGGAAGTCCAGTAATATAATAAATGGAAAGTAGATGCAGTAGAAATTAAATATCACATGCTCAAAGATACAAAAAGAAAATGACAAAAAGAAAAGCTGTTTTGACCACATTCTGTAACTAAAGGTCCAAGGTTATTTTCTTGGCCAAAGAAATGTCTTGATCTATGATTCACTGGTAAAAACCCAACTTCAAAATCATTAGACAGGTTTTTATAACAATTTGTAGACTGTCCAAAGCAGAAAATTGGAATACTTGTGATATAAATAAATCAATGGGTTTAATTCGTTGCCTTTAGCAAAATCACGTATTCTGATAATGTTTCTAGCAGTATTAGTGCAAGCTGGGAGGTGTACAACTGTTAAGTGTTCAGGAAAAGGCAGGGGCATTTCTGTGTTCCACTCCATGCTACAGCAAAATGTCTGAGAATGGATTTTCTGTAACAAACAGAAATTTATTTGGCTTACAGTTCTTTCCAGTTTTGGAAGCTTTACCATCCCATAGTAGAAGGACAGAAGAGAGAAAGAGAGGTTGGAGTCATTATTTTATTCAGAACTTACCCACCCCCATGAAAATAGCAGTGTTAGTCCAGCGCTTCTGGGATTGCTCTTTTAACCTACACACCTTTCAAAAGTGCCCACTCTCAACACTGCTGCACCAGAGAGTCAGTGTCCAATACATGGACTTTGGGGGACATGGTCAAACTATAGCAGTAGCTTTGTCTTGTTGCATTTCCTCTATTGTTTTGTTTTAGACGAATAAATCCCAAGCCCTACTGAACTTTTGCATTTGAATTAAAGATTGTTAAACATGAAGCCTTTTCATGCATTACTTTAAGTGATTTAAAAGATGGGATTTAGTCTGAAATTTTAAGCTCAGAAAAGTTAAGAGTTGTTAGTTAACAATAAATAAGGTAGGTTTACCTTATGTACTCTTTAAAATACACTTCCTTGTGTGCTATTGAGCAAAATCTGTAATCTGAAAAATCTATTGGTTCTCTTTAAGAGCTAGTGGTGACTGTTACTAAGTAGGACTGCCAATAACCATTCTCACTATGGAGTTGACCTGTTTTTATACCATTCTTTTTAACGTAGCACTAAAGCTGGGGAGAGTTGCTCAGGCTACATAGTATAAATACTCTTTCTTCCCACCGTAAGCTTGGGGGTGTTTTGATGATGTTATCTGATTGTCAACTTCATTGAATTTCCTTTCATTAGAACAAGAGACTTTCTGACTTGATAATAATAAAGTAGATTCTTTACTATTTTTTAAAAAAGAGAACTTTCTAAAGAGAAAAAATGACTTTGTTGGTTGGAAATCTTCACCTAGCTAAACAGCAAATATCTAGGGAACAAAGACAAGAATGGCCCAAGGAGCCACTCGATCAAATATTAAAAATTAAACTTTAAAAATGAGGAGAGAAAGATTAATTTTCTCTGAAAGACTGACCTGGAAATGTTCGGGAAATGGTGAACACACTGTGCTAACAGCAACAAGCCACCTTCCCCTACTACAGAAATGCTCACCCCTCACTTGCTTCCTGGAAAGGGGGTGACACAGATATCCTGTCCCCACCCTGGTATTTCTTTGCCATACTAAACTGGGGAGACTTTTAAAGGGTTCAGACTCATTAGGAAACCAGGAAGCTCCTGTAGAGTTCTTTGTAAGACACTAAGTTATTTATAATACTGAATTCCCTGGGTCCCTTCCTCCCATTCCCAGGAGTTGGAAGGACTAACTCAGAGAAACAACTCTCAGGAGATTTTTTTGTAGTGGGTATAGAGAAAGGTAATTAGTTAGTCTCAACAATAAGTTCATTTAAGATACATCCTTTAAAATGAACCAAATTCAGAAATGAGAGGAAAAATAATTTCTCCTAAGAGTATTATAGTTTGATTATAATGGATTGGCTGAGCACTTTTTTTTTTTACTTGCAAAGTCATTGTATTTCCTTTCTCCTGTTTGTAAAATATGCTACATTTCAAATTACAAACTGTTCTACACAATGAGCTTTAATTTCAACCCAATTCTCCTCAAACTGAGATCTTAAAAATAACTTGTGGGGCAGAAATGCTCGTGGAAAATTCTTACCTATATCACTCAAATCCTGGCAACAGTTAAAAAGAAGGTTGACAAAACAAACAAATTACATTTTTCAAACTTGTCCATATTGTTGAAATGATCAAGAAAATGTGAACATAATTTGAGCAAACAGAGATGTGAAAGAATAGATTCATAAAAATGAATAAACATGATATGTTTTTCTAGTAAAATTTGAAGTAAATGAGGTATCAAAATAATATAGTGACTATAATACAAATGATAAAGGTTAAAATGGTTAATACATTTGAATGTCATTACAAAAAATCATTTATATAAGTGAGGGCACAAGAAAGAAGCCACCAAATGGCTGTTCCACAATTAAAGTTTTATTGTAGGTAAGAGAGAGAGAGGGAGAACAAACCAGAGGCATCTAGAAGAGTCTAGAGAAGAGAGAAAAAGAACAGACTAGATATGGCCAGGGATATCTGCAAGAGAATGTGACTAGGAACTGAAGGGGTCTGGAGGCCAGGATGGGCTTTGATATGGAACCACAGGTATATTCTAAGTGGCCCTTTCTGGTTGGCAGAAACACATTTCACAGGTTCTTGAGAATGCTGAACCAAACCTACCACTGCTGGACATGTGTGCTGCCTTTGGTTTCCTTTGGACCTGACAATTTCCAATTAACATAAAACAAAAGCTGTTAATGATTCACCGAAGTTTTATTCCAAAAAGAGACTTGACTAGCTTACAAAGTAGCAAGTTTCATTAGGACATCTTCATACATACTTTATTTTGGTTGTTCCTTCTCCTGGCTCTGCATTTCCCCTCACAGGGCAGTGGTGGTGCATGCTTTTAACCCCAGCACTCAGGAGGTAGAGGCAAGTGGATCTCTGTGAGTTTAAGGCCAGCCTGGTCTACAGAGCAAGTTCCAGGACAGACTGCAAAGCTACAGAGAAACAAGTCTCAAAAAAAAAAATGAAAAGAAGAAGAGAAAAAAAGAAAAGAAAAGAAAAAAAAATCTCTTTATTACCTCTCATAGTCCCCCTTCTGCTTTCATAACATAAACTTACACTCACTCCTACATAAATGCACATATGTAATAATTAGAGACTCAGGCACATATGAGAGAGAACATGCATTAATTATTTTTCTGAGTCTGATTACCTCACTCAACATAATAATTCCTATAGGCACCAATTTTCCTGAAATTTTATAATTTTGGTTTTCTTTATGGCTGAATAAAATTGAGTTGTGTATACGTGCCACACTTCCATTATCCATTTGTCCACTGAAGGACACCTAGGCTGATTTTGTTTCCTTGCTTTTGTGAGTAGTGGCTTGTGAGTAGAGCTTTTGTAAGCGAGGATGTACAAGAATCTCTGCGATAGGATGCAGAATTCTTTGGCCTGGGTGTATGGCCAGCAAATGCCATAATGAAACCTGCTACATTATATTGAACTATTAAAAGACTTTAAAAGAAACCCAATACATTTAAAAATACATTTCTTTCAAAGACTCCTTCCAAAATAGCTCACTAACATCAGTGCCCCCAAGCTGTACTCCTATACAGCATCTTTCATGTCTTTCTGCAAGCACTCGGGTATAGACATCAGGGAGTAGAGAGAACTAAGCAGAACCCCACTGTGTAGTTCATTCTTGCCAGGCAGGAAATCTCTAAAGGCTTTTATGTTGAAGCTTTTTAAAATTAGCTTCATTTAGGTGTTACATACATCAAAATTCATATTTTCATTCTTTTAGTTTTTATTGTTCTTCTTTGTTTATGTTTTTCAAGACAGAGTTTCACTGTGTAGTCCTGGCTGTCCTGGAACCCACTTTGTAGACCAGGCGAGCGTGGAACTCACAGCGATCCACCTGCTTCTGCCTCCCTAGTCTGGGAAATAGAAACAAAATACAAAAAAGTCAATGAGTTGAATTAATTCTTTGAGAAAAATGAACAGGATTGGCAAACTCTTAGCCAAATTAACTAAAAGACAGAAAGAGAAATACAATTAATAAATTTAGAGATAAAAGGGGGACATCACAACAGACACTGAGGAAATTCAGAGAATCACAAGGACATACTTTTAAATCTGTACTCTACCAAGCTGGAAAACCTAAAAGAAATAAATGAATTTCTTGATATTTACAAACTATCAAAGTTAAATCAAGATCAAATCAACAATTTAAACAGAACACGAAGTAGAAGAGAAATAGAAGCAGTTATTGATAGTCTCCCAACCAAAAATAGCCCGGTGCCAGATAGATTCAGCATAGAATTCTACCAGATCTTCAAAAAAGAATTAATGCTCCTTCAATTAGCCCACAAAATAGAAACTTAGAAACATTCTCTGATTATTTTTACAAAGCCACCATTACTCTGATATCAAAACCACACAAAAAAACACCCCCAAAAAGAAAATTATGGACCAATATCCTTTATGAACATAGATGCAAAACTTCTTAACAAAATACTTGCAAACTAAATCCAAAAACATCAAAAAGATTATCTGGCATAATCAAGTCAGCCTGTTCCCCCAGAGATGTAGGGATGGTTCAGCATAACATAAATCATTAAATGCAATCCACCACATAAATAAACCAAAAGACAAAACACATGATTATGTTGTTAGACGAAGAAAAGACCTTTGATAAAATCCAGCATCTCTTCATGATAAAAGTCTTAAAGAGATTTAAGATACAGGACCTTTCTCAACATTATAAAGGCATTTTACAGAAAGCCTACTACCAAAATCAACCCAAATGGAGAGAAACTTAAAGCATTTCCACTAAAATAAGGAACAAGACAAAGCTGTTCACTCTCTCCACACCTAAAGTCTCAGCTAGAGCAATAAGACAACTGAAGGAGATCAAGGGATCCAAATTGGAAAGGAAAAAGTCAAAGTATCTTTATTTGCAGATGATACAGTTTTATACAAAAAAGACCCTAAAGTGTCTACCAGGAAATTTCTACAGCTAATAAACACTTTCAGTAAAGTAACAGGATACAAAATTAATATAATTGGTAGCTTTCCTATATATATATATATATATATATATATATATATATATATATATGATAAAGACACTGAGAAAGAAATATATATGATAGATTAATTGGATATACATATCCAATTAAGTGAAATACTTGTATGATAAAAAATTTAAGACATTGAAGAAAAAATAGAAGACATCAGAAGGTAGAAAGATCTCCCATGCTCAAGTAATAAAACCAGCATGGTATTGGCATCCTAACAGACATGCTGATCAATGGAATTGAATTGAAGAGTCATTTATAATTCCACAAACTGAAAGACTCCTGATTTTTTTTCAAAGAAACCAAAAATATACACTGGAGAAAAGACAGCATCTTCAACAAATGGTACTGGTTAAACTGGATGGCTGCATTTAGAGGAATAAAAAAATAGATCCATATTTATCACCCTGCACAAAACTCAACTCCAAATGGATCAAGGACCTGAACATAATACCCTGAATCCAACAGAAGAGAAATGGGGAATAGGCTTGGACTCATGGCACAGGAAAAGACTTTCAGAACAGGAAACTGATAGCATGCACTAAGAATAACAATTAATGAATAGGATGGTAGCTGGGAAGTTCCTGTATGGTGAAGGACACCGTCATTCTGGCAAAGCAGCCGACAGGAAGGGAAAAGATATTTACCAATTATACATTTGATTGAGGGTTAGTATCTAGAATACATAAAAACTGAACATCAAGAAAACACACCAGTAAAAACTGGGGTATGGAACTAAATAGAGGGGTCTCAAAATATGAAACACAGATGGCTGAGAAACCTTAAAGAAATACATGTTGTCCTTCACCTTCAGGGGAATGTAAATTAAAACTACTTTGAGCTTTGTGTGGTGGTGGTACCTGTCTTTAATCCCAGTGCTTGGGAGGTAGAGGTAGGACGATTTCTATGAGTCTGAGGCCAGCCAGGGCTACATGGAGAAACCCTTCTCAAAACAAACAAACAAACAAACAAACAAACAGATCAAAAAACTACTATGAGATTTCATCTTAACACCACCCAGAAATGTTAAGATCAATGAAACAAATGGCAGCACATACAAGAGAGGACATGGGGAAAGGGAAACATTTATTTCCTGCTGGTGGGAGTGCAAATTGTATAGCCACTATGGAAATCAGTGTGGCAGTTCCTTGGGAAGCTAGGAATAGATCTACCTTAAGATCCAGCTATACCACTCGGGCATATACCCAAAGGACTCTACATTTGTCTACTGAGATACTTACTCATCCATGTTCATTGCTGCTCTGTTTATAACAGGCAGAAATTGGAAACAACAGAGATGTACATCAATTGATGAATGGATAATGAAAATGTGGTACAATTGCACAATGGAATATTATTCAGCTGCTAAGAAGAATAGAATTGTGAAATTTACAGTTAAGTGGATGGAGCTAGAAAAAAAAATCATCCTGAGTGAGTTAACCCAGACACAAAACACAAATATTGTATGTTTTCTCTTATATGAGGGTATTATCTCTTAAACCTCCAATATGAATGCTACGATTAAAATAAGCACAGAGGTTAGGTGCCTAGTAAGTGATGATGGAGGAGAAGAGGAACTCCCAAGAAAGGAGAAATAGAGTAGTTTGTTTTGGAGAGATAAAGGGGCAACTAGAATAGAAATATTAGATAGGGAAGGGATGGAAAAGAGGGGTAAAGGAGGAAATATGGGGAGGGAAACACTAATGACCACTTAAAAAACATATGGAAACCTACTACTGTAGAAGCTTCCTAACATATATCCGTATATAAAAGGAATCCAAATGAAATCACCATATATTTAGGGGAGACAATGCTTCAAATAGACATCTTGCCACCAAGTAAGACATCCAGTGCTAGAAATGGGTTACATCTTATTGAGTTATTGGCCAAAGGGGCCCTGTGGAAACCCCCAAACATCACATGATTGATCTGGCTGTTAGTTACTCTCCACAACTTGATAGTAAGGCCCTATTGCCAAATGCATCAAACACAAGTAAGTTGAGCTTGTGCCTAGAAACTTCACCCCTACTGTCTAGTATTCATGATTCTTGAAGGAACTCTGCATGCTACCAGAGGAGAAAGGTAATCATCAATGTCACCAGCACAAATCTGTGACCTACAACAGTGGTGCAATAGTGACACAGATGTTATGGAAGCAACGAGCCACTTTTTAAATTGTATTTAACGCCCGCTCCATGAAATGGGAACCATACCTGACACTGATATTATGGTCAAAAACTAGAGATTAGATTGGCCACAGGCCTAGGGGGAAACATTAGCTATTTAGCTATTATTCTGATAAAGAACATAGCATTAAATGAATGCTACCCATATACCAGTGCCTCAATCAACCCTCAAGGAGGTTGTATCAAGAAGAGAAGCCTCTTGCAGTAGATTAGTTAACACAGAATCCTACAACAGGACAATGTGAAGAGTGTAAGAGACTTCGGAGTGCTTGGTCTTCATCAAACCCCTCCCCTCAAGGCTACAGGAAGCTATGCAGAAGAGAAAGCAGCAAGATTTCAAGAGCCAGAGGAGAGGTGATGGATGATTCCAAGGAAACAGTGTCTTCTAGGCACAGTAGGGCTAATGCACATACATAGTCACAGAGACTGCAGCAACACACACAAGATCTGCACAGGTTTGAACCTGTGGATACAGGCTCCCACCCTAACCAAGAAGCTATCTGCTATTGATATCTGCTGATAAAGGGAACATCTGTTTTCTCCAGTGGAGTCTCACAGGGTGTATCAACCACCCAGGGCAGGCCTATGCTCGGGAATAAACTCAGTGGTGTTTTTGTAGACTTTGTCTCATTTTCTTTCTTTGGGCATTTTCTATCTTATTGGTCTTTTGGTTATTTATTTGTGTTTTTGTTTTGTGGGTTTTTTGTTGTTGTTCCTTTGCTTTAAAAGAGAGAGAGAGAGAGTGAACATAAAGTTCAGGGGAACTGGGGGAGGGGAGGATTTGGGAGGGATTGGTGAAGGAAAATGTGATCAAAATACATTGTGTTACATTTTTTTCAATTAAAAAAAGAGGGATTGCTGCTTTTACTGAACATGGGCACACCTTTAATGTCAGCACTAAGGAGGCACAGTTATAGAAAGTTTGGGAAATTCTTGGAAGTGATAGTAAGAGTTCTGACCCCACCTGGTGGTGATGGCACATATTCCAGGACAGCCAGGGTGGTTACATGGGGAAACCCTGCCTCAAAACAACAAACAAAAGAGTTCTGATCTCCAGTCAAGTTTTGGAAATTCTGTGGCTCATAGTAAGTTCTTCCAGGAGGCACTGATTTTTACAAGCTTGGTCCTCAGTAAACACAGAAGAACTCCCTTTGGAGAGGGAGATTCACAGATGTTTGTGATAACCTGCTTAAAGAAACCCCCAAGTTGTCAGTTCTGAGTGTGTGTCCTTTGCTTTTTTAAAGGTAGCCAGCCTTCTTGGAAGAGCTTCGCTATGGATAACATCAAGGGGGAAGGTGCAGGTGACTGACTCAGCAATTCCTACTTAAATAGCAGCTTTTAGGTGAGCCCCTCACATGGGGAGCCTACACATGCCCAGCACAAAATGGTATGATTTTATTGATATCGATGTCTATCAATTTGAAAAATACCAGTCATAAATATGACAGCTTTGAGCAATGGTCACATTTGTTGTCTCAGTGTGTGTGTGTGTGTGTGTGTGTGTGTGTGTGTGTGTGTGTTACATTGTGTGCAGGCTGTTTTGTGTCTTATTGTGATTAAAATATGTCTGTAGGTGCCCTGCAGTTGTGGATAGTTGATAAGAATAAAGGCATCTCAGAGCAACGCCTACAGATGGGGGAAGATACTTCCCATCCGAAGATTCAGGGTCTGCTCAGTCTCAAACTCAAAGGCATTATGCTTGTCATCTCTCCTTGATCACAAAGTTACATGGTTACCTACACACCCAAGATAGCCATGTAACACCAATTCAGGTTGAGCATCCTCCATCTGAAAATCCCAAATCTAAATTTCCAAAAACCCAAGCTTTTTGAACACCAACGTGATACTCAGTGCCAAGTGGAAAATTACACCTCTGACCTCATGAAATAGACCATTGGCAAAGCACAGGTGCACTAAAAATACTGTATAAAATTGCTTTCAGACTATGTATAATGGACATTTATAAAAATATAAAATTAACTTCTCCCCCAAGTTATTTCATTGCATACAAGCAAACACATAAGAATGAAATCCAAGGCAGTTCTAGTCTCAAGGACTTTGGACAAGGCTGCTATGGCCACCTTGTACTGGCCAAGTGTTCCTCTACTTATGAGTCTCCAGCCCCTTTCTCCCATCCCAGGAGCTTCCTCAATGCCCCCTTCACATCCTTGTTCCTCAGAGTGTAGATGAGAGGATTGACACTGGGTGTGACGATGGTGTAGAAGAGAGTGAGAAATTTGCCTTGATCTTGGGAGTAGCTGTTGGCCGGCTGCAAGTACATGTAGATGATGGTTCCATAAAAGAGAGAGACCACAGTCAGGTGGGAGGAGCAGGTGTTGAAGGCCTTCCTGCGCCCTGCTGTTGACTTAATCCTCAGCACTGTGGCAGCAATCATGCCATAAGAAAGAAGGATGAGGGAGAGGGGCACCAGGAGAAGGACCACCCCCAGAACAAAAGCACAAGCTTCCACGAGCATGGTGTCTTCACAGGACATGGCAATAAGGGCAGGCATCTCACAGAGGAAGTGGTCCACCCTTTGATGTCCACACCGGGAGAGCTGCATTGTCTGAGGACACATGACAAATGAGTTTAGGAAGCCACAGCACCAGGCAACACTCACCAGCTGTAGGCAGAGACGTGGGTTCATGACCACTGTGTAGTGCAGGGGCCGGCAGACAGCCACATAGCGGTCATAGGACATGACGGCCAAGAGGACACATTCAGTGGAGCCCAGCACCATATAGATGTAGAGCTGAGCTGCACAGCCATGGTAGGTGATGCTCTTGTCTGGTCCCCAGAGGTTCCACAGCAGCTGGGGGACAATGCTTGTAGTAAAGCAAAGATCCAGGAAAGACAGGTTCCCAAGAAAGAAGTACATGGGCATGTGGAGCCTGGAGTCTATGACTGACAAGAATATGATGGCAGTGTTTCCCACCAGAGTTAGGGCATAAAAGACTAAGATAAAAGCAAAGAGAATCATCTCCAGTCTAGGTCGATCAGAAAATCCCACCAGGATGAAGGCCTGTGGGTAACTGTCATTGTTTCTCCCCATAACCATTACCAGCTGTTATGGAGAAACAACACAAGAATGAGATAAGAAAGTTATTTGACCTTTCTTTTTTATCATGCACTTAACTAATAGTTATATGCAAAATTGTGTCACTGAAGCCCTTGATGGAGAAAGACTCTGCAGTTGCCTTCTTCGGAGGAAAAAAAAAAGTGTATATGAATAATGACAAAGAAAGAAGGATCAAGTTAAAGTTCATTAAAATAATATTCATTAAAATGTTCTTTGAAAAAAAACACTCCCAATGTATCAGGAGATCTCAGGAAAGAGACAGCATTATAGAATTCTAGATGCGAGACTTGTTTCTTTGTTTATGTTCCAAATACAAGAATTGGACTTGTGGCAGATTGAGCAAAATTTATCAAAAAAGGAAGTAGTATGTATAAAGGCATGAAGGACCAATTATTTCATGAATGATGCTAAGAGATATCAAAATTCATATCAGTCACAGATGATGATCAAAGGCAGGGGAAGCACACATCAGAAAACTTCTCTAAGGTGTGTAATTAGATTAAGATGGAGCTTATTTATCTTACAAGAACTTGCATGAAAAAAAGCCAGGAGAGAAGTAAGCTAAGCTGCAAGCCAGGCACTTACAGACCTGTCACAGAGTCATCTCGACTTTCCTGGGAGAGAAGAGTGTCCTCCATGGCAAGAAAACATTGAACAAAAGTGAATATGTAATGACAGCTCCCTATCAAAGGGAGATTCGTGTGCCAGTTAGAATCACTAGTGCAGAGTTAACTCACTCTGCATTCCTTCATTAGCCCTATCTAACGCTTGCCCACCCGGACTGTGGTTAACATTGGCTATTAGTGCTTTATTTCTATTGGTTGCACATTGCAGCCTTTCAGTGAAGTCATTGATGAAAGAAAAAAAAAATCTTGTGCTTATTCTTGAAATCTGCAAATTTAGAACACTTGGTAGGTCTCTGGGCTAAGACAGACCCAAACACAGGTTTACTGTTCAAACTGGATTGCTTTTTGTTTAAGAGAGCAAGAGTAGTGTGTTGTGTGTCTCAGCAGGAATGTAGAAACAGGTAGAAAAAAGACACAAACTAATGTACCTCAGATTCACTGTGTTCTATTCGATGCACTATTCGATGCACTTGCTTGTTTATGAGATGGATGTAGCTGCTGTCTTCCAAAACAGAATTCCAGATTGCAAGATAGTGCTGGGACCTTCCTCTCCAGTACTCCAACAAAGGGAAATCTTAGCAATAATTGTATATCTATGTATGAGGAGCGTCCAAAGCAGTCACTAGACTCATCAACACAGCCAAACTCATGTCAAAGTATCCATCCCCAGAGTGTGGAATACCTAAGATCCCATTGTTTCTCCTTACTCGATCCCAGAGGTCAGCCAGGAGATTCCCCAGAAATAAGGCAGCCAGAAACTTATGGTTTTCTGGACATTCCAGTGAAAATTCTGATAGAAGAATAAGCACAACGTTGTTATCTGACTCACCAACCCATTGAGATGCTAATGGGCAATTAAATCGTAGAGTGTAGAAAAGAAATGACTAGCTATGGGCAGGCATGGCCAGGGATGGCATCTTCTACTGTGGCTGTGAGGGCAGCATGATTTAAACATGGCATTGTTTAAATCACCATGTCTTATCTCAGTACTGGCTACACACCCTAAGTTTAGAAGACGGAAGACTGACCCAGGGACAAAGGAGATATGCTTAGTTCTAACAACTTGAAGAATATAAACAACTTTATTTTATTGGTTCCTATGAGGTAAATCGGATTTACCTCATTTGCTGATTAGGAGATCCAGAGCAGTCTGGGGACAGGAGGAAAATCAGTGCCTGTTTGTCTCCAGAATGAGGTCTGTGGGGAATGATGCTCTCCTGTAGAGAGTCACTCCATCCCTCCTCCCATTCAGGGCAGAACTCCCAAGGTAGCAGAGGTGGCAAGTCCCCAGCATGCATCTCAGGGACTCTATAAGACAAAACTGATTTCTGGGTTGTATGTAAAAAAAAAATTGGCCTGAATTCACAAAGTTAATTTTTTGTCTTTTATTGAAAATATTTTTTCATAAATATATCCTGATTATGGTTTCCCCTCCCTGCACTCTTGCCAGTCCTTCCTTACCAGATCCACCATTTCTGGCTCTCATTAGAGATCAATTAGGCACATACAGGATAATAATAAAAAATAAAAATTTAACTGTGGGGAGACAAGCAGAGTGGTGAGTTGGACATACACTATGAGGATAGGGTGAGGGCAATCAGCACAGGGACCTCTAGAGAAGCCAAGGGGCACTTTCTCCTCTGCACACTATATAGTGTTTAATTACTTCCAGCTTGGACAGTACCAATCAAGAGTATGGTATAGAGTCAGTGCAATGACCACAAGTGACTATACAGGATCACCTCTCTTCCACTCAGAGTGTGTTAATTCCAGAAGCCAAAATGAACTAATCTCAATTCAGTCAAGACATTCATCATATGGGAATCACCGCTCTCCACACAGTTGCCAAAAAATAATTTGATTGCAAGTTGCATTTAATTTTTTCTTGGCTTGATTTGGGGATTTCTGAAACAAAATCCCACTATGCAGCCCTAGCTGATCCGGAACTCACAATATAGACCAGGCTGGCCTTGAATTCACAGGGATCTACCTGCCTCAGCCTCCTTAGTACTGGAATTACAGTTGAGTGCTGCCACATCTGACTTGCATTTAGCTTTTTTTTCTTTTGAAATAGGGTATCTCTGTGAAGCCTTGGCTGTCCTAGAACTCTCTATAGACCAGGCTGGTCTCGAACTCACAGAGATACTCCTCCCTCTGCCTCCTGAGTGCTGGGATTAAAGGCGTGTGCCACCACTGCCTGGTGTGCATTTAGCTTTTATTTTTATTTTGTTTTAAGTACTATCAGTACTGCTACTAGCTTGGAGATGGTAATTTTTCAGATGTGCAACGTAGAATATATACAGAATTTTTAGATTCTAGTTATTCACATTTGACTCATCAGAAAAATGATCGTGCATACAGTTTGTAAAAGATGACCTTAGTGTCTAATTTGACATATGAAGAAACTAGTTTCCAATGATACTGACCTGCTTAAAGTCAGATAGCTAGTGGCTGATGGCTGCCCAAAGTAGAACCAGTTCTTAGAATATCTTTTTACACTTCCCATGAAATTAGATAAAACAAAACTCAAACTTATTGAAATGAAAAATAATTAATGAATAATTCAAACTACAGTCTTCCAGTCTATAATAACCAAGTTAAGTACTTTTTTCAAGCAAAACAAAATGGGTTTTTAACAAAATGATTCGGACCTCTGCTTTGTGTATATTCCTTCAGAGCGTAAAGACAGTGTCGTGAGGAAAGTCTCGAGATGAATTCAAGTGTTTTCCTCATGGTGAGGAATTTCTTTAAAATGCTTCTAACCCTAATATCTAACCCCTTTCTAATGTTTATCAGGACAGAGAAGGCAGGCCAGGGTGACATGAAATTGGAGCTGTCTGCTCATTGAATTAAATTCAAGAGTCAGTATATTTTCCCATGCTACCTGTTGTTTTTTTAAACTTTGAAATTTATCTTTCTATGAGGAAAAGATGCATAGAAACCTTGATAGACTCTGTCACATTGTTGATGTTACCTTGTTTTCAGAGACAGACAGACAGACACACACACACACATGCATACAGGGAGAGACAGAGAGAGAGAGAGAGAGAGAGAGAGAGAGAGAGAGAGAGAGAGAGAGAGAGAGAGAGAGAGAAGAGAGAGAGAGAGAGAGAGAGAGAGAGAGAGAGAGAGAGAGAGAGAGCACAAAGGGTCTTTCTACTGAATACTCTACTGAGTATAAGTAAGCACAGGGGTGTGTTTTTAAAGACAGAATTATTTAGAACTAGTAACTCTTTGTATACAAAGGGAGAGATTAGAGAGTAAAACCCACGGTCTACTCAGACTGCTGCAGAACACGGCCTCAGTCAGTTCTAAGATGTCTAGAAACATGTACAGCTGTATGCCTTAACTTTATACATTATGCAAAAGTTAGCAGAGGTAAGTATAAGTACATGTAAGATTATTACATGCAAAGAGACCAATAAACACTCTTTGTATAATTTAGACTGCCAGGGAATAAAATGGTCAGTTACATGCTTTTGACATTTTTGCTACATTTTTTTTTTGATATTTCGAGACAGGGTTTCTCTGTATAGCTTTGGAGCCTATCCTGGCACTTGCTCTGGAGACCAGGCTGGCCTAGAACTCACAGAGATCTACCTGCCTCTGCCTCCTGAGTGCTGGGATTAAAGGCGTGCGCCACCAACAACTGGCCATTTTTGCTACTTTTAATCAGTATTATTCAAATGAAAAGCTTGCCATTTGGGCAATCCTGATCTATGAAACCTAAGTCTATTTGCTTTGATTAAATGATTTAAAAAATATGAGTTGACATAACCAGTCACCTAAGCACCTTGAATTCATTAACACAAAATGCACAAATTTGTGACATAAATAGTTTAATAAAATATGAATTATACAGTACATAAAATATTGGACAAAATACTTTGTATCCTGATGATTTAACAAAGTAAGTAAAATAAGATCTATGTTGAATATGCAATCTAAAATAGGGCCAAGCATATTGTTTTTGTGTTTGTTTTCAATAAACCTGTGTATATACCCAAGGATGGCCTGGAATTTACGAAATAACTCACATTGACTTTCAACTTAGGATTCCACTGTAACAGTCTGTCATTAGAATTATAATGTGTGCCACCACATCCTGGCAGGCATTTTCTTTCTTTTTTTCTTTTCTTTTGTTTTTCTGAGACAGGGTTTCCTTGTGTAGTCCTGGAACTCACTTTGTAAATCAGGCTGGTCTCGAACTCAACTCAGTGGTCTGCCTGCCTCTGCCTCCTGAGTACAGAGATTAAAGGCTTGTACCAGCAATGCCACCCTCATTTTCATTCTAATATATCTGAACAAGCCTGGGCACTGGAGAGATCGATCAGCTGATGTTTAGGCAGCATGTCGGTGAGACTTCATATGAGTTTCTTCCCATACTCCTAAGAGACATGGTCTCATAGCAAACTCTCTAATCTTTTGGCTCTTACAACCTTTACACCCCCTCTTCCAAAATGTTCCCTACACTATGTAGGTGCAGGAATGTATTGTAGATGGATCCATTGGTTTTTGGGCTCCACAACTCTGAATTTCTATTACTTGTGGTTTTCTGTAATGGTCTCCCTCTGTTGCAAAGAAAATTTCCCTGATGAGGTATGAGGACTACACTTATCAGGGTATGGATAAGTATTTAGCATGTAGTTAGGGATTATGCTGGTTTAGTAAAGTGGGACTTGTAGGTTTTCCTCCGGGAACCATAACTTCACTAGCACTGAGTGGTTAGATAGGCTTCCAGTACCAGACATGAGTATCCAATTGGAGAGCTACTGGTTACTTACTGCCAAGGTATGGGTGTTCCTTCTGGGTGCTCATGCTTCTAGGAGCCATTTATAATCAAAAGACAGTTCTATAACTATGTGGCTTGCCAAGTTTGGCCTAAAGGTTCATGCCAAGCTGTATGGCTCCCAACAGCAGAAACCTGGAGGCAGGAGCTAATGCAGACACTTTCTTATAGAACCCAGGACTACTAGTCCAGGGATGGCACCACCCACAATGGGCTGGACCCTCCACTATCAAACACTAATTAAGAGAATACCCTACAGGCTTGCCTACAGCCCAATCTATAGAGGTATTTTCTTAATTGGTTCCCTCCTCCCAGATGACTTTAGCTGTGCCAGGTTGACATAAAACTATACAGAACACCAACATATATAGAGTTTTGAGGATTTTGCCATGGAGTTGTTAAAGTAGAAAAGTCTTATTTCCTAATAATCCTAATAAATAATAATAATCTTATTTCCTTCTAGTCATAAATAATGCAGGTGTCAATGGAAGGACAAAATGTGAGTTTTCCCAGTGTGTTTGCCTTTTGGGGCTTCCCAGATTGCCCATGGCTAGAGATGCCCCTCTTTGGCATGGTCCTGGTCTCTTACATCTTCACCTTGATGGGAAACACCTCCTTTATTTTTTTTCTCCTTCATGAATCCCAGACTCCGATGTGCTTTTTCCTAGATAACCTCTCTATCCTAGACCTCTGTATCACTTGTCCCACTGTGCCACAACTGTTGTACCCAGAGAAGACAATTGTTGTCTAGAGCTACCTCCATTGGGTCTATATTTTCAGCTGACTGGGCTGCACTGAATGTGCCCTGTTAGCAGTAATGGCCTTTGATCACTACTCTAAGACCTAAAATCCGATTACAGAAGGAGACAATAGAGAGTAAAGTCAATAAGCTGGTGAGATTATTGCAGAGCATGGCAATGAAAACACTTATGTCTAAGTACAAAACATCACCTCATAGTCTCAGGGTCCATTCTACTCTACTTAAGAATCACAATGACAACCAGGCTGAGGTGGTGCACGCCTTTTATCCCAGCACTTGGGAGGTAGAGGCAGATGGAGCTCTGTGATTTCAAGACCAACCATCTACAGAGTGAGTTCAGGATAGTCAGAGCTACACAGTAAGACCCTGTCTTGAAAAAAAAAACAAAAACAAAAACAAAATCACAATGACAAACTTGTATAAACAAATGTGACTGGATAAATGGATATAGGTAAAATCCTTATATCACATAACCAATAACTTTCCTGTTCCTGGAAACTCCCAGGAAAGGAAATTGGCTGTATTATACAAGGATGCAGAAGTCAGAAAGCATTGGCTACTTGATGAATCTTGTTACTAAATGTGAGAGCCTTATTCATCCGTCTCCATGGAAATCACATTTCCATGGTGACATGACATCTTAGAGGATTCTCTTCCTTAGACAATAATGCTCTGCCCTTCAAATAATAGATGCATTCTTGTGGTTGCTATTCTTTTCTAATGGACCCACTGTATCTTTAAAACTCTCTCCTTCATTACCTTCTAAGTACAAATATGTCTGCAGGGCACTTTGCTTTAATATATAAAGAGAAAAATATAAATAGCGGTAAGAGAAGTTTGTATTTTGATACAACTCATCTCAGTGAATGATTAGTTTATTGAGAGCTAGACTAATTCAAAGTTTTCTCTGAGGTTCTAATGTACGGAGAAGGAGTAAAACCATGTACATATGGAGAAGGAACATAGTTCTTTGACTAAAACCATGAACATGCTTGGCAAAGCCAGTAATAGCTTGAGGCCAGGGCCTAGAGGAAGCTGTGGCTTTGGATCCTGGGAAATCAACTTGTCTCCCTGTGGTGGTCTGAAAGAAAATAGCCCTCAAAGAGAGTGATACTATTAGGTATTTGTAGAATATTATTTTAAGATGCGTTATGTTTGTTTATGCTGTGGAATATTTGTTTAATGATGCAAAGATGTGTTGCATTCTTTTATGTTGCATTTGTTTAACTCTGTGAAGCTGTGTTACTTTGCCTGTCTAAAACACCCAATAAAGAGCTGAATGGCCAATAGCAAGGCAGGAGAAAGGATAGGCAGGGCTGTCAAGCAGAGAGAATAAATAGGAGAAATCTGAGGAGAGATAGATGAAGGAGCAAGAGAACAAGGGAAAAAGGACACTACCGGCCAGCCACCCAACCACATTGCCAGTCATGGAGTAAGAGTGAAAATAATATATATGGAACTAAGGAAAGGAAAAAGCCTAGGTGATAGGGGAATGTCCTTCTGTGTAAATGATTGTCTTATTGGTTGATAAATAAAGTACTGTTGGCCAATAGGAAAACAAGATAGGTGGGACTAGGCGTAGAGGAGGATTCTGGGAAAGGTAGGAGAAAGCACAGAGTCACCATGTGAACCCTGGAAGACAGGACATTTGCCGCTGGTGTCCAATAAGATAAATCTTATAAAATATATAGATTTATGATAATTAAGACTGAGCTAGCAGATGAGAAATCCTAGTAATTGGCCAAGCAGCATTTGCACCTAATATAAGTCTCTGTATGTTACTTAGGACTTTAATGTGGAGGCGGGTAGAACTTGGGCGGCCTGGTGTAAATGTCCCATGTGGCAGCAGGATGTGGGTGGCATGGAGTAAAGACTTATTGTTACACCCAGAGTCAAAAGGTAGACAGGATAATTTAAATTAAGGAAGGCTGGCTAGAAAGAAGCCAAGCTAAGGCTGGACATTTATAATAATAAGCCTCCTTGTGTGATTTATTTGGTAGCTGGGTGGTGGACCCCCAAAGAGCAAAAGAGCAAAGAGTAAAAATATCACCAACAACAATTAGAAGGTGTGGCTTTGTTAGAGTAGACGTGGCCTTGTTGGAGGAAGTGTGTCACTGTGGAGGTGGGCTCTGAGGTCTCATATATGCTCAAGCCACACCCAGTATTTCAGACCACTTCTTGTTGCCCACACAAATGTAGAACTCTCAGCTATCTCTCTAGCACCATGTCTGCCTGCATGCTCCTATATCCCACCATGATGATAATGGACTGAACCTCTAAACCTCTAAACCATCCCATTAAATGTTTTCCTTTATGAGTTGCCATGGTCATGGTGTCTTTTCACAGTAATAGAAATGTTAAGACACTCCCCTAAAAGGTCTTCATTATCAGTTCCAAAGCAGCTATGCTCTTTTAAAAAAAAATATTTATTATGTATACAGTGTTCTGCCTGCATGTACAACTGCATGCCAGAAGAGGATTGTGAACCACCATGTGGTTGCTGGGAATTGAACTCAGGCCTCAGGAAGAGCAACCAGTGTTCTTAACCTCCGAGCCATCTTCCCAGCCCTGGCAACTGAGTTCTTGATCTATGACATACTTGGGATATCTTGTGTTCTCTTTGTACAGCTTATTAGCTTCTTGCTGATTTCAGTCCATTGTATGATAGTTTTCTGCTAATTCTGTCCCATTCCCCACTCTGAAGACAGCACATAAGAAGATTCTATACTTCTTAATAAGCTTGCTTGACATAGATATAGCTTGTGCAAGACCTCCTAAACCCAGCTTAACTATCTTCTTTCTCTTCTCCCCAGATCCTTCCTCCCAGCCACCTATCATTGAAGAATGACCTGCTGGGACAGGTCAATGGATTTCCTAAAATTCACTTTGGATTTACCTCTCTTTGTCTAGAAGATAATTTGATTATGTTCTGGATATCTGTTATGGACTGAATATTTACCTCCTTCCCTCCCATCTTGACACATATCTCTGTCTGATGGCATTTGTAGAGAAGTCTTAAGTAAGTAATTAGGTCATGACAGTGTATTCTGCATTAATAGATTAAGACCCTTGTGTAAGCATGAGTTTTCTGGCCTGACTGGTCCTGTGGCGCTTGAACCCCAAATAAACACACATATATTAATTATGATATTATTGACTGATGACTAGGACTTTTTATTGGTTAGTTCTGTCTTAATTATTAACCCATATCTATTTTGTTTTTAAAACTCTTTTTTAAATTATTTTATTTTATTTTTTATTAATTCAAATTAGGAATAAGTCATTGGCCAAGCAGCATTTGTACCAAATATAAGTCTCTGTCTATTATTTTGGCCATCCACGTGGTGGGCAGAACTCAAGCAGGTGGCAGAAAGATTTATCATAACAGAATGGTGTCAGAAGTGGGATGACCCCATGCCCCAAGATTCCCAGAGGAAAAGGGAAACCTGCTGCCGCAGCCGGCCCTATTGGGCCACTGAGAGGCATCGGAACAGCTTCCATATGCTTGCGCTGTCCCTGCGCTCTTGGGGGTTGGACTTGGCACTCCTGAGATGATAAAGACAGATCCAGATAAAGAAAAACCATCTAAAGGTTTACACTTCGTTTAAAAATATATGTAGGCTTATGAGAGAAAAAGTAACTGGAGAAAATAGAGTAGCTGGGTATGGTGGCACACACCTTTAATCCCAGCACTCCAAAAGCAGAGGCAGGTGGATTTCCACAGAGAAACCCTGTCTCAGGAAAAAAGAAACAAGAGGAAGTAAAAACGGAATAATAGAAAAACCACCTAAAGATGAAAAATACGCAGAGTCTGGATACTATATGCTATATTGTTGTCTTTAAATTGATTGCTGAGGAAAGAGTTACTGCTGCTAAAATACATTTGATTATAAGTGCTGCTAAATTAATCCAACTTATACATTTTAAAAATGCTTTGACCTCAAAATTTAAGTCTAAGGACAGGCTACTTTGGAAAAAAGTTTTTGCTTGTGTTTCCACAGAAAGTGAAAAGCTGTGGATTCCTTCCAGACTAATATGGCTTGATCAAGCAAGACCCCCTAAAGCACTGACCCAACTGATCCTACATCCAAAACAGCTGAGACAATACAGCCTTACAGACTACAAAACAAGGACTTGGTCAGATTTCTGTGTTTTATCATGATTCCCATGGTATAAACATCTCCCCAATCAACAGGAAGCAGTTTGGAATGAACGATGCCCAAATTCCCAAATATTGTTTATAAATGTTTGTTTTCATTTAAATGGGGTTGGTTATAATTGATAATGAGCATAGTCAATCTCTATTTAAAGGAAAAAAGGGGGAATAGGATATAGGAATAAATACTTTACATTGGTATAGATTTTCATTTATTGATACTTTAAGGTCAATTTTGTGATATGTATATGTCTCCTCATGTTTTGGTATTGTGTTTATACAGATCTTTTAAAATGATATACATAAGTAAATACAGGTTTTATAGTCATCTATATAGTCAGAACTTATAATTAGGCTAGTTAGGTTTTCTAGATAATACAGAGATGTATTTGATATGGATAGGTATTCTTCAAACCTTTCAAAGACCTACAGAAAATATGGCATTTAAATGGTTTAAGGTTTTTCTTGGCAATGAGACACAACTGCTCCTGGCAACACCAATTACGTCAGAAAGGAGGATGGGCATCGAAGAAACTCACTATGAAGTTTGCTTTCAACATGGCAAGATTAGCCATTTGGGCAAGAAACTGCTCTTGCCTGGACTGTTTGTTGCTGTATAAAGTGGACATGTAGGACCCACAGGAAAGTGACTACTGAACTTACAAAACAAGACAGTACTGAAGTGTTCCTGTTAAAATGGAGAAGTGTGCCAGACACTCTATGGCATATGAGCTAAAGATGGATGCCCCAATGTTACAGAGGAACTTTGAGTGACTGTCCAGGTAGCGATATGTCTCTGTCAATTCTAGAGTTTATATATTATTCTTCTGTGGTCTTTGATAGAGATAAAGACAGATAGTTATGGTTATAGATTTTTCTAGTTATTATAAAAGATAAGTTACCCTTCTCTTTATTTAGACAGAAAAGAGGAGATGATGGGGAATGTACTTCTGTGTATGTTCATCTTATTGATTGTTGAATAAAGTACTGTTTGGACAATGAGGCAGCAAGTTAGACTGGACTAGGAGTCAAGGAAGATTCTGGGAAATGTAGTAAAGAAGTGGTGATCCAGGCAGGAAGTGGCATAGCAGGGATACTCATATTTAAGCAAGGACAAGCAGGAAGTGGTCCTTTTCCCCCTTCACTCTTCCTCCTGCTCTCTACTCGGAGCCACCATGTGATCTCGGTGATGAGGATGCCAGCGGAAAGCTTCTGGTAAGATAAGTCTTATAAAATATATAGATTTATGATAATTAAGACTGATCTAACAGATGAGAAATCCTAGTCATTGGCCAAGCAGAATTTGTACCTAATATAAGTCTCTGTGTATTATTTTGGCTATCCACCTGGCAGGCAGAACTCAAGCGGGTGGCAGAAAGATTTATCATAACAATCTGTAATATCTGTATGGTAAAAATGTGTAAATAAGAAAAAGGAGTCCTGAAAATAAACTATCTCTTCCAAGCCAACAGGACTTCAGAATTATGAGAAACAAATACCTGTTGTTTAAATTACCAAGTGTGCAGCACTTGTGATGACAGCTGAGAGGAATGAGACACTCTACACAGAGATGCTTCTTTCCCTCATTGTTGGAGCTGCAGCCTGTTGTATTTTGAAGCGTGGAACATGCTTCACAGGACTTATCTCCACAGTAGTTCTGCCCCAGAGAAGATAAGATATGCAGCCCTCACTGGAATACAAATGAGTCTTCAAGTTGATACATATATCATAATGAACTATTTGTACGCTGAGCAGTACATCAGGAGACACTGTGAGCCATGACAGATGGGGCACCAGCATACTGGTTCAGCTAGGGCTCAGTGACCAACATGTACCAAAGTGACATATAATGGTCTGTCCTTTGACATGTGAATATGCTTGTGTTCAAAAGATGTTCCTCATTTGGGTTTGTGAAATCTTTATAAAATCTCTACACTAAGAAGAACGATGACCTCTCTGGTGTTGGAGAAACAGTTCAATGGTTAAGAGTACTTGATGCTCTCTCAGAGTCACCCTGAACCCTTGAAATACACACACACACACACACACACACACACACACACACACACACACACACACAAATATACTAGCAATAAATCTTAAAAACTACAGATTCACATTTTATGGTTCTTAGATGCTGTCAATACTAAATGAGTTCATCATTAAACAGCAGCCTTGATGCAGTAGTGTTGGGTGATTTTGCTCATCTCTATCATCACTTTACTCATTCTATAATTTTGAAATCTACATTTTTCATCCCCCCAAAGCAGACAATACCACCCCCCAAATACACAGAGATTTAACATAGGGTCTTGAAAAAGATAGTATAGAATTTTCTTCTCATAATACTAAGGCTCCTAAAACAAATAGGCACAGAGACATGTGCTCTTCAATGTAACTGGTGGGAGGTAGAGAAGGTGTCCTTGCAGAGACAGGGTTTACAGCTTCACAGAACACAGTGTCCAACACATCCTTTGTAATGCTTTAAACTCGAAGGGCCTTCACGGTGGAGCTGAAGACCAGTGCGCTAAAGGCAGTCTTCCTTCCACAGATAGCTAGTGATTGAAGTGGTGTGAGAAGTAAACAGTGAGCTGAACTTTTGACGTGCTTTTGAATTTTGTGGAGAAAGAAATAGCTAGAATGTTCCAAAGGCATCAAAACACCCCAGTGAACATAGGGTTCAAAGAAAACAGATAAATGAGACATGTCACAGGAATTTGTAATAAATTTACCCATGAGATTGTCATGACTGTACAGACACTAGAGTTTATTAGACTGTGGGCATTAGTGTTGGATGACAGGAGATTGTTTTTGGTGGTAAACAGATATAACTAAGCTTAGAGTCAACATTTAAACACGGTGAATGATAAACTCTAAAGGGAGAACAAGCTTCTCTCTGAAACTTCACAAGCCAGGTCTCCATTGTCTGCACTGCTCTCAACATTAACTTCAAGGTTCCAAAGACAGCTTATTAAGCTCTGACCACTCAGTGACTTTTCTAGCCCAAAGTTCCAAGCTTCTTCCACAATCCTTCCCCAAGATAACATGGTCAGGTCTGTCACAGCAGTAGCCTACCCTCGAGTACCAATTTCTATCTTTCTTAGGTTTCTGTTGTTGTGATAAAACACCATGACACAAAAAAACAAACAAAAACAAAACAAAACAACAAACTTGAGGAGTAAAGGGTTTGTTGGCTCTTACAACTCTCAAGCCACACTCTATTACAGAGGAAAATCAGGGCAGGAACTCAAGACAGGGACCTGGAGGCAGAAACCATGGATAAATACTGCTTACTGATTTACTCCTCATGGCTTGTTCATCATGTTTTGTATACAGGCCAGACCACCTGCCCAGAGATGGCACCACCATAATAGACTTTGTTGTGCCACAGCAACCACAGTCTTGCCTACAGGCAATCTGATGGAAGCATTTTCTCAGTTGAGGTTCCTCTTCTTAGATAGCTCTAGCTTATGTCAAGTTGCCAAAAGTAAAAATACCAGCCGGGCAGTGGTAACCCCGCACTCGAGAAGCAGAGGCAGACAGATCTCTGTGAGTTCAAGGCCAGCCTGGTCTACAAAGCTACACAGAGAAACCCTGTCTCAAAAAACAAACAAACAAGCAAATAAATAAATAAATAAATAAATAAATAAATAAATAAATAAATAAAATACCAACCAGGACAACTGTGAAATAAAATGCATCATCAAAATGTTGCATACCAAAATAATGCATACCAAAAAGTCACCCCATGACAACAAAATAAAAGTCCACCCAATAAAAGAACTTCCTGATATGTTGTTGATATAGTGATTATCAAGAAATTTCCCCAGAAAGCTTCAGTGTAGTGGACATCTGACTTCTCAAATCACATTCAGTGATGGGAACCCATAACCATGAGGAGGCTACAGACTTCCAGTCCTGTTGCCTGCATCTTACTCAGGCATATTCTCCAGGGCGATGATGATTCTAAAGACAATAAATTAAAAGAAATCCCTCCAGAATATTCCTCTGTACAAATACAGCCCCTGGCTTAATTATCTACATGAGATAACTCAGGTCTCAAAAGATCCAAGGGATGAACCTCAAGAGAACACCCCCACTCCACTGCTAATGTCATCAAATTTGCTCCTCTTTCTGCATTCTTCCTAGTCTGACTCCTACTCCTTAAACCCCTCATGCAATTCTGAATGCAAATTCTTTGACCTGGTCCTCAATTTCCCCACTGCTGGTTTCCTCACTCTACACCTCTTCCTTCTTCAACCAAGGTAAGTAAGAGTTGTCTGCTAAGGTCTTATGTCTGTAATAAGTTTCTCTTTTCGATAGCAAATCCCACAAAGGGTCATAAAGAACATTCACACCCACTGAGTGTGAGCTTGTAGGAAATGAGATTTCTTTTTTAAATCAAGGAAAACAATCTAAGAGCATCTAGGAGGCTGTGCTCTCTGACCTAATTATGGCCTTCTTCACCCATTACCTCAGTGGTTTTCATATTCAAGAAGTCAGGATATAGGATTTTGTGTTCTCTAAGATACCAGAGTCAATCAAATGTCAACTTAAAAAAATAAGCAAACATAGTAGACCAAGACAGGATAATAACGATTCAAAGAAAATAAGTGACTACACAATAAATATTAGTATATATAAGCCAATGAAATAAAATTTCTGACATATAATAGTTCATGTGATACAGAAAAATAACTTCAAAATCTAGGCTAAGTCAACAGTTCTGGGTAGTTGTAGGAACATAAAGAAAGAAAAGAAAGTTTAAGAGTATAGAAAAAATATTACTTGCTGGTAAATCTGGGAAGCAATCACTGCACATACTATGAAGAGGTAGACTAGGTCATTCTAACCCAAGCACTTATCTGGGGTAGTGTTTAGAGAAAGAATTAGGCTAATATTGTGGAAGTTAATTATAGTCCCAACCAGAGCAGCCCCGTGTATAACCTATCTATTCATTCATGGGCAAAGAAGTGAGGGGTGAGGCACAAGCCAGACCAGAATCCGGCCCAGTGCCATATGTTGAGGTTTTATTTCATATGACCTTAAAAATAATGGACTGATAAAACAACAGAGAACTGAAATTTCTGGAGATTATTCAAACAGGTTAATGTGTACACGAGATGAAAAGGATTTAAATTGAGTGTGATTCCTGGTGCCACCTTAATTTTCCTTCATTTAACATTGATTTTTGCCAAATGATGCTGCTCTACCTTGTCATCAAGCTCATAACACTCTGTTCTCTACCTGGTCCATCCTGTTGGTGAGGGCTTCTGATGAGCTTTTTGTTTATTCTGTTCTTTTTTCAAAAAAATGCTTCCAGCATCATTTTAGCTTGATTTTTCTTCAGCAATTCTCTTTGTTGGGCACTATTTTCAGATTTAGGGTTGATATTTTTTTAATTTCATTTAGCTCATTGTTTTTGTTCTCTTAGCATACTTTCATGTCTTCTTTTTGTGTTTTGAACATAGTTATAAGCCTTCTTTTGAATTCTTCATCTGGAAGTTCTCACACATCATTCTCACTGGAATTAATAATTTTTGGAGAAGACATGCTATCTTGGTGTTTCATGTTGTTTCTGTTTCTGCAGTGGAGCTTGTTCATCTGGAGTTAGTTGGTTAAGTCCTATTTCTTCTTTCAGTGGAGACATTTACAGTGTTTAGGAGAGGACTAAATTGTAGTAGGGTTGAACTATCGTTTCCTTTGTTGGCCTGGTACTGGGGCAGGAGGCTCTAACACTAATCTTCCTCTTATGGTCCGGAACTATTCTGGGTCATCTGCAGCCTCCTCCCTGTGTCCACAGTTTCCATTCCATGTTGGGGAACTTCCTGTGCTTATGAGCCTTGCCCTGGGACACCTCAGGCTTCCTTCCTGGGTCCAGCTGGGCATTTCTCTGCAGAGCAGACAATTGTGAAATAAAAAGATTGGTAGATTTTACATCATCTATTTGCTATGAGAGAATAACAAGTATTAATGAGAATGGGGGAAAACAGTCCCAAGTGGTGAGAAGGTAAAATTGTACAAAGATTCTGGAATACAGCATAAAAAAATCTAATTATAATAAAATCCAGAAGTCCACTTTTGAAACACACTGAAAAGAATTAAAAGCTAAACCTCAAAGTGGTTTTTGGAGAACCACATTCACAGCAGCTTTATTTCTGATGGGCAAAATATAGACGCACTCAAGGGAGAATTCATGGGTGAATACAAAAGACAGTATAGTAAATACATCTAATTAGTGTTAATTGGCCTTTTCAAAGGTAGGAAATCCTGACTTAGCCTAGAGCATAGATGAATCTGGGTGAGATGGTGGGAGAAAGATAAGACAATGACAAAGTTACAAATACTGTTCAATGAAATTTCTCTGGGATAATTAGGCTAACTGGAATCACACACAAAAAAGTACCTAGAATGGTGGGTGCTGGGTTCTGGGACTGTGGTAGATAGGAAGATATTGCTCAGTTAACAAATATTGAGTGAGTTTGATGGAGGTAACAACTCTAGAGGTGGATGGTGATAATAGCTAAGTGACAATATAAATACACTTCATATAACAAAACTATATATTGAAATGTGGCTAAATGAATTTGATGTCAGGTTCACACTGCCATGATAAAACCTGGGGCAAAAATGAGAGCTGACTTCCTAAAATAAACCTCTTTATTTTAATAACTAATTTAATGATTTCTCTCAGTAAAAAGTATTCACAGAGCTGGGTTACAGATCCCAACTTCTACCTTCCCATCTGAATCCCAGTACTGTTCACCTACCTGCACCTAAAGGAAACATTAGGCAGCATTTTCCTCCAGTACAGTCTGGAAAGAGATATGCCAGATGAAAGGCAAGCATCGCCCTTTGCAGATGAAATTCAGCACTGGGTTTGCTGAATGTACTGAGGACAGAGGAATGGTGAGGCTGATCTTAAAAGGAGAAGAGAAACCGCAGGAGAGAAAGAGGCAGAGTGAAAAATTTACGTGAACAGATTCCTGGTTGACTTGACCAGGCTTTGGGGAGATATTTTCAATAGATCTTGGATACTTTCACTCTAACATGACTTGACAAAACTCAGCAATAGATGGAATCAGCTGTGTCCTGGAGAACTAAGACAATACCACAAATACAGTGGGAGTTTTAAAGATGTTGCCTTGGGCTTTTTTAAAAAGGAAGCATCTTGTTTGTCTTCAAAATGTATCTTTTTTCATATAGACATATGTGATGCAGGTGGCCATGGAAGGACAGAATATGAGTTTCCCCAGCACATTTGTTTTGGTGGGCTTCTCTGATCATCCGTGGCTGGAGATGCCCCTCTTTGGAGTGCTTCTGGTCTCCTACATCTTCACCCTGATAGGAAACAGCTCTATTGTCTTTCTCTCCCTGGTGGAACCTAGACTCCAAACACCCATGTACTTCTTCCTAGACAACCTCTCTGTGCTGGACCTCTGTGCCACGTGCACCATTGTCCCGCAGCTGCTAGTCAATCTCTGGGGCCCAGAAAAGACAATTACCTCCTGGAGCTGCATGGCACAGGCCTACCTCTTCCACTGGACCAGCTGCACGGAATGTGCTCTGCTGGCAGTCATGGCTTTTGATCGCTATGTGGCCGTCTGCTGTCCCCTTCAGTATGTTCTCGTCATGCACCTCTGGGCATGTGTGTGGCTGGCAGCTGTGTGCTGGGCCAGTGGCCTGGCCAATTCTCTGGTTCAGGCCACACTCACCCTCTACCTTACCCTTTGTGCAAAGAATACACTAGACCACTTCTTCTGTGAGGTGCCCGCTTTGATTAAACTGGCATGCGGTGACACAACTGCAAATGACTTGTCCCTATGCTTGGGAGCTATTCCTTTTGGAGTAGTGTCTCCTCTGACTGTGCTCATCTCCTACACCTTCATTGCTAGGGCTGTGCTGAAGTTACCTTCAGCCGAGGGAAGGCGCAAGGCATTCGGCACATGCAGCTCCCACTTGCTAGTTGTCACCATGTTCTTTGGACCAGGTATGTACACGTACCTCCAGCCTCCAGGCAACAACACTCAGTCCAGGTTCCTCTCCTTCTTCTACTGTGTCTTCACGCCAATGCTCAATCCGCTCATCTACACTCTGAGAAACAAGGATGTGAAAGAAGCATGGAGGAAGATCCTATCCTCCCTGGGAAAGGGGAAGTCTTTGAAAACCAGATGTTGAAGTTAGCACTTCAGATTTGTTTTCCTAGCAAGATTGGTGCCTAGGTTGGAATTCTCACCTCTCAAAATCAACAACTCTGAGGACAACAGAGACTCTTTCGACTAGAAACTCTGACTCACAAAAACAAAAACAAAAACAAATAAACAAAAAATACATGAAAATAGAAAAGGACCAATTGGGAAGAACAGGATCATCAGAAGTGAGAGGGATACAATAGGGTAATAGGGACATAAATTAAAATGTATGATTAAAATAAATTAGATACAATAGTTATATATATATGAAACCCATTATTATATGTAATATATAATAGTTATATATAATTAATATATGTCAATAAAGCACTACGTCTTTTAAAAAAAATCTAAGTACGAATTTTAAGCAGATTTTCATTAGATTTCTCCAGGCACCTACTCAAACTGTTTTAAACTTTCCTGTCTGAGAATCCCATATCTCCCCTTTTCTCAAGTGCTTTGCCAACCTACAAGTAATCATATCCTTACCTCATCTAGGCTGACACAATTAAACATCATTGTCTATGTGACGTAATCATTATATTTTTGGTTGTGAACAGCTAAGCCATCTCTCCAGCCCAACATAATTATTATAACATCACCATTATAAATTTACTTCATTGGCTGGAGAGATGGCTCAGTGTTTAAGACACTGACTGCTCTTCTAAAGGTCCTGAGTTCATTTCCCAGCAACCACATGGTGGCTCACAACCATCTATTGTGGGATCTGATGCCCTTTTTTATTGTGTAGGCATACATGAAAGTAGAGCACTCATAAACATAAATAAATAAATCTAAAAATTGAATTTTCTTCATTTTTCTCAAATAATTGAAGACAAACATTGCTGTCTTTATGTGGCATTTTACTATTTATGCTTAATTTTTCTATTTCACTATACTTGTACCAACTAGAAAGAGCCCCTTTTTTGTATACATTACCACTCTTGAGGCTCCACCTGCCAAGCAGCATCAGTTGAACAGGGGTTTGATCTAAGAGAGAGCACAGGTATTAAATTAGCTTTAGTCATATGCCAGCACTATGGGTGACTCGCTTCTTTGAGGTGTGGTATTAATTACTTGTCTCATTGTTGTGACAAAAGTGTCTTAAGAAAGATTACCTTTGCTCACAAATCAAGGGTACAGTCCATGAAGAAGTCATGGCAGCAGGAGCTTAGGATGGCTGGCCACATTACATCCACAGACAGAAGCAGAGAGTGAGGAATTCAGATGCTCGGCTCACATCCTCCTTTTTATTCAGGCCAGGGACCCAGCCCATGGGATGGTACAGTTCATACTTCGATAGCTCTTCCCATCTCACTTAACCTAATCTAGAAATCCCTCACAGATAACACCCAGAGGTCTGTTCCATGGTTAGTCTACGTACTGCCTGGTTGACAGTCAAGTTTAACCATGTCAGTTCCACCCCTTGTCCATTTGACACACAAACACTTTTAAGCCATACTTTCTATGTCTTGTCCTAGCCATCTTTTAAAGCAGAATGCATTCAGTCAAACTTCAAAATTCTCATTGTCTTTAAGAGTTTCAACTCTGTTTAAAGGTCCTAAATCTAAGTTTCATCTGAAATACAGCATGATCTCTTAACTGTATAATAAAAAAAAACCAAAAACAAACTAAGTGTTTCCAATATATAATAGTACAGAATAAACACTCCCATTCCAAACCAGAATAGTGGGACCTTAGCAATGAATGATCAGACCAAGACAGAGACCCAGCAGCGTAAACACCAGTCCTGCAGCTCCGTATCAGGAATCTGGAATCATAATGGAATCATCTTAGTTCCAAAAGACTTGGGTAGTCCTTTCCCTCCATCTCTACCACCTGCCACATAACATAACTTCTCTCTTGGGCCAGCACTACTCCATCAGCTGTAGCTTTTCTTATCGGACCTTCCCTTAGTCAATTGCATCTTCAACATCCTGAGGTTTCCACTGTTTGGAACCTAGGCTTTTCCTTCACACCTGCATGAAATGGTCACATATTGCCTGATTTCAGTGGCTTTCTGGAACTCTGGCAGAAAAATCCATGATGCTCTCAGTCTTGCATCTTTCATGTCTGAGAAGTCATTACCACATGGATGATATTGCCAAGTTCTGCTGTCCCCTCAGGATGGAGCCTGGCTGCCTTGAACCACAGTCTCTGTCACCCTCTATGTGCTGCCCTAGGGAAACACTTTCCTTGGAAGCTCTTTTTTGAGCAAGGAACCCCTCCAGGGGCATTTTTAGTTTAGGTTCTCTCCTTTCAAATGAGTTTGAATTTTCAAAAGGTAGGGTCTTTAGTTCTATACCATGCCCACATATATCCAGACATGCCCAGAGGTTCATTTCTATGGTGACTAATTCCTATCATTTCCATGGTTGACAACTGACATTAGTCATCAGAGGTACTGTCAACCTTTGATCATAATAACAAAGAAACAGTAGGGCATTTTGAAGCAAAAACATTCTTCGGCCACCATAGTCTCTACCTATGAAATGACTTGAATTGAGACATGAAAACCAATTGACCAAGATCCCCAGGGATCTTCCTTTTTCTCCCTTCTTAGAGCTAGGTTTACAGGAACATGTTGCCATAGCCAAATTTTTACATAAGTGTTGGGAATACAAACTCAGGTACTCATACTCATTTTGCTAACTAAGTCACCTCTCCAGCCCCATGACTCTCCTTCAGTTGGGAAACTATTAATAAAAAGATCCAAACTTGCCTTTCAAAAAACTTACTTTGATTACATTTTCAGCAAAAGAAAAAAACAACTTTGTGAAATGAAAAGTCATATCTATATATGAGTATATGTGTGTGTTTATAATTACAGTTATTTATTATGAAATTTTCATCTTAAAATCTGCTACATTTTAGGCCATTTCTGCCTTGCCCCTCCACTCTCCAGAAGAGAGAGGAGGGCAGAGAGAGAGGAGACCTGGAGACAGAACAAAACATCCAATATTGGCCACCATTCCTGTCTTGCCCCTGCACTGTCCGGGAGAGAGGAGAGGATAGAGCCTTGAATCCATACTCGCCAGGAGAGGGAGAGACCCCCACCTATACCCACTGGAAGAAGAGATAGGAAGACGACAGCATAAGAACACATGCAACAACAGAAAGACTTATATGACACCACCAGAATCTAGGGACTCCACAACATCAAGACCTGAACATCCCAAAACAGAGAATGACCTTAAAAACAACTTCATGAAAAAGATAGAGGCCCTCAAAGAGGATATGATAAAATCCCTTAAAGAAATGGAAGAAAAAACAGACCAAAAATGATAGAAATCAACAAATCTCTTAAAGAAAGCCAAGAAAAAAACATCAAACAGATGAAGGAAACAATTCAAACAGTTCAAGACCTGAAAACGGAAATAGAGACACTGAAGAAAACACAAACTGAGGGAATATTGGAAATAGAAAAGCAGGGTAAATGATCAGGAACTACAGATGCAAGCATAACCAACAGAATACAAGAGATGGAAGAGAGAATCTCAGGTGCTGAAGATAAACTAGAGGAAATGGATTCATCAACCAAAGAAAATCTTAAATGCAACAAATCTTTAACAAAAAATATCCAGAAAATATGGGACACCGTGAAAAGACTAAACCTAAGAATTATAGGTATAGAAGAAGGTGAATAAGCCCAGCTCAAACATACAGAAAACATTTTCAACAAAATCATAGAAGAAAACTTTCCCAACCTAAAGAAAGACATGCCAATGAAAGTACAAGAAGCTAACAGAACACCAAATAGAATGGACCATAAAAAAGTCCCCTTGCCACACAATAATCAAAACCCCAAACATACAGAATAAAGAAAGAATATTAAGAACAGTGAAGGAAAAAGGCCAAGTAACATATAAAGGCAGACCTAACAGAATTACACCTGACTTCTCCATGGAAACCCTGAAAGCCAAAAGGTCCTGGATAGATGTTCTATAAACACTAAGAGACCTTGGATGCCAGCACAGACTACTATACCCAGCAAAACTCTCAATCAATATAGACGGAGAAAACAAGATATTCCATGACAAAACCAGATGTACACAGTATCTACAAGTCCAACCCTACAGAAAGTTCTGGAAGGAAAACTCCAACCCAAGGAAGTCAGCTGCACTCACAAAAACATAGGCAATAGATAATCTCACTTTACCAAAAGCCAGAAATAGGGGAACAACTCACACACAATCCACTACCAAAAACAAATCTAAAACAAACAAGAATCAACAATCAATGGTCATTGATATCCCTCAATATCAATGGTCTTAACTCACCTATAAAAAGACACAGGCTAACAGAACGAATACGAAGACAGAATCCATCCTTCTGCTGCATACAAGTAAAACACCTCAACTTCAAAGACAGACGTTACCTCAGAGTTAAGGGTTAGGAAAAGATTTTCCAATCAAATGGCCCTAAGAAGTAAGCTGGTATAGCTATCCTAATATCTAACAAATTAGACTTCAAGCTAAAATAAATCAAAAGAGATGAAGAAGGTCATTTCATATTCATCACAGGAAAAATCCATCAAGATGAAGTCTCAATTCTGAACATCTAAGCACCAAATACAAAGGTACCCACATTCATAAAAGAAACATTACTAAAACTCAAATCACACATTAAACCCCACACACTTATAGTGGGACACTTCAACTCCCTACTCTCACCACTGGACAGGACTACCAGACAGAAACTTAACAAAGAAACAAAAGAACTAGCAGAAGTTATGACCCAATTGTGTTTAACAGACATCTATAGAACATTCCATCCAAACACAAAAGAATATACCTTCTTCTCAGCGCCACATGGAACCTTCTCTAAAACTGACCACATACTTGGCAATAAAGCAAACCTCAACAGATACAAAAAAATTTTGAATAACCCCCTGTATCTTATCGGACAATCATAGCTTACAATTAGAATTCAACAACAACACAAATTGCAGAAAACCCACAAACTCATGGAAATTAAACAATGCTCAACTGCATCACTCCTGGGTCAAGGAAGAAATAAATAAAGAAATCAAAGACTTCCTAGAATTCAATGAAAATGAAGGCACAACATACCCAAACCTATGGGACACTCTGAAAGCAGTGCTAAGAGGAAAGTTCATAGCACTAAGTGCCCACATGAAGAAACTGGAGAATAGTCACACTAGAGAATTAACAGAACACCTGAAAGCTCTAGAACAAAAATAAGCAAACTCATCCAGGAATAGTAGATGCCAGGAAATAATCAAATTGAGAGCTGAAATCAATAAAGTAGGAACAAAGAAAACATTACAAAGAATCAATGAAACAAATAGTTGGTTCTTTGAGAAAATCAACAGGATAGACAAACCTTTATCCAATGTAGGAAGCCGGTTCCTGCATTATAATGGTGCCTAAAGACACCAAGATGTGAATTACTTCACTGGCGCTGGGTAATCTCCATTCCTTTGATCTCTGCCTATCCCGTGGCTCATTTTTGCCTGAGGAGCTGAAGCCATTCATTAGGGTAACACGTCCCAGGCGGCTGGTCAGCCTTTATATAGGGATGGTTTTCTTGGTTCAATGTCTCCGCTCAGTCTCTGCTCTGGGAAGCTTATGCTCTCCTCTCAAAATGCATTAAAGCTTGTCTGCAGAAGGATCCGAGTGTCCTGCGTGTATTTCTTGCTGGCGAGGAATACAGAGTGCGCGCGGGACAATCCAACCTAACCAAAAGACAGAGAGAGAACATGCAAATTAACAAAATCAGAAATGAAAAAGGGGGCATAACAGCAGACACTGGGGAAATCCAGAGAATCATAAGGTCATACTTTGAAAACCTGTACTCCACAAAATCAGAAAATTTAAAGGAAATGGACAATTTTCTGGATAGATATCACTTACCAAAATTAAATCAAGAACAGATAAGCAATTTAAATAGACCTATAACCCCTAACGAAATAGAAGCAGTTATCAAAAGTCTCCCAACCAAAAAAAAAAAAAAAAAAAAGTTCAGGGCCAGGTGGTTTCAGTGCAGAATTCTACCAGAAATTCAAAGAAGAGCTAATACTAATACTCCTCAAATTGTTCCACACAATAGAAGCAGAATGATCATTGCCAAACTCTTTTTATGAAGCTACAATTACCTTGGTACCCAAACCACACAAAGACACAACTATAATAGACAACAACAGACCAAACTGCCTCATGATCAAGTAGGCTTCATCCCAGGGATGCAGGGATGGTTCAACATATGAAAATCCATCAATGTAATCCACCATATAAACAATCTGAAAAAGAAAAACCACATGATCATCTCACTAGATGCAGAAAAAGCCTTCCACAAAATTCAACACTCCTTCATGATAAAGGTCTTGGAGAGGTAAGGGATAACAGGAACATACCCAAACATAATAAAAGCAATATACAGAAAACTAAAGCCAACATCAAAGTAAATGGAGAGAAACTCAATGCAATTCCTCTAAAATCAGGAACAAGACAAGATTGTCCACTCTCTCCATACCTCTTCAATATTGTACTTGAAGTTCTTGCTAGAGCAATAAGACAACAAAAGGAGATCAAGGGGATACAAATTGGAAAGGAAGAAGTAAAACTTTCACTGTTTGCAGATGATATGATAGTTTAAGTAAGTGCCCCCAAAGAATTCTACCAGGGAACTCCTACAGCTGATAAACACCTTCAGCAAAGTGGCAGGATATAAGTTTAACTTAAAAAAATCAGTAGCCCTTCTATATATAGACAATAAAGGGGGTGATAAAGAAATCAGAGAAACATCACCCTTTACAATAGCCACAAACAACATAAAATATCTTGGGGTAACCCTAACCAAACAGGTGAAAGACATGTATGACAAGAACTTTGAGTCATTAAAGAAATCAAAGAAGATACCAGAAAATGGAAAGATCTCCCATGCTCTTGGATAGGTAGGATCAACATAGTACAAAAACAATCTACAGATTCAATGCAATCCCTACCAAAATCCCAACACAATTCTTCACAGACCTTGAAGGATAATACTCAACTTTATATGGAAAAACAAAAGACCCAGGATAGCCAAAACAACCCTGTACAATAAAGGAACGTCAGGAGACATCACCATCCCTGACTTCAAGCTCTACTATAGAGCTACAATAATAAAAACATCTTGGTATTGGCACAAAAACAGACAGGTAGACCAATGGAACGAAATTGAAGACCCTGATATTAACCCACACACCTATGAACACCTGATCTTTGACAAAGAAGCTGAAACTATACAATGGAAAAAAGAAAACATCTTCAATAAATGGTGCTGGCATAACTGGATGCGGACATGTAGAAGATTGCAGATATATCCATACCTATCACCATGCACAAAACTTAAGTCCAAATGGATCAAAGACCCCAACATAAATCCAGCCACACTGAATCTCTTAGAAGAGAAAATGGGAGGTACCCTTGAACAAATTGGCACAGGAAACCACTTTCTGAACATAACGCCAGTAGCACAGACACTGAGATTGACAATTAATAAATGGGGCCTCCTGAAACTGAGAAGCTTTTGTAAGGCAAAAGACACAGTCAACAAGACTAAAACGGCAGCCCACAGAATGGGAAAAGATCTTCACCAACTCCACATCAGACAGAGGGCTGATTTCCAAAATATACAATGAACTCAAGAAGCTAGTCACCAAAACACCAAATAATTCAACTAAAAAGTGGGGTACAGAACTAAACAAAGAATTCTCAATAGAGAAATCTAAAATGGTGAAAGACACTTAAGAAATCGCTCAACATCCTTAGCCATCAGGGAAATGCAAATCAAAACAACTCTGAGATACCATCTTATACCTGTCAGAATGGCTAAAATAAAAAACACCATCAACAGTCTATGATGGAGAGGATGTGGAGAAAGGGGAATACTCCTCCACTGCTGGTGGGAGTGCCAACTTGTACAGCCACTTTGGAAATGAGTATGGCAGTTTCTCCAGAAAATGGGAGCCAGTCTACATCAAGATCCAGCAATTCCACTCTTAGGCATGTACCCAAAGGATGCACATTTATACAACAAGGACATCTGTTCAACTATGTTCATAGCAGCATTATTTGTAATTGCCAGAATCTGGAAGCAACCTAGATGCCCCTCAACCAAAGAATGGATACAGAAAATGTGATACATTTACACAATGGAGTACTACTCAGTGAAAAAAAAAAAAAAACAATGGAATCTTGACATTTGCAGGAAAATGGATGGAACTAGAAGAAACCATCCTAAGTGAGGTAACCCAGTCACAGAAAGACAAACATGGTATTACTCACTCATATATGGATATTAGACATAGAGAAAAGGATTACCAGCCTACAATCCACACTTCCAGAGAAGCTAGGAAACAAGGCGGAACATAAGAAAGACATACACGGTCCCCTAGTGAAACAGAAAGGGACAAGAGCCCCTGAACAAATGGAGAGCATGGGGGAAGGAAGGAAGGAAGGAAGTAGGAGAAAGAGGGGGAGGAGAGGGAGGAAAATATGAGGGATCAAGAAGATTGGGTGGGCTCTTCCTTCCCTTTCCGCTGACCGATCCACAATGACGTGAGTGACCCCCTGCTCTTACCCAACTCCAAAGCATAATTCACCCAGATCTCCCCGGGCTTGTGCCTGCTTGGAGTAGACACACCCAGGCAGGGAGGAGCTCCCTGAACCTGGGAACAGGCCACTCTATCTTCTCTTTCCGCCTACCGATCAGCAGTGACCTTCCCAAGCAGTGAGGAAATCCCTGAGCCTGGAAACACCCCACTCTTCCTTCCCGTCCCCCCCCCACACACACCTGACCCCTACAGAGGCCTAACTCCTTCAGAGTGAGGAGAGGCAAGACTATCCAGAACTGCGCACATTGAATTCCTGGCCCACACACACCACTGGGTAACAAGAGGAGATAGAGAGACCCCTCCTGCACTCACTGGAAGAAGATATGGGAAGAAGACAGAACAAGAACTCACTCAACAACAGAAAGACCAATATGACACCGCCAGAATCTAGGGACTCCACTCCAGCAAGATCTAAAAAGCCCAACACAGTGCATGAAGAAGAGATGGACCTCAAAAATTATCTCAGCTAGATGATAGAGACCTTTAAAGAGGAAACAAGAAAATCCCTTAAAGATATAGAAGAAAAAGCAAGCAAAAATTACACGAAATGGAGGAAAAGACAAACCAAAAAATTCAAGAAATAAACAAATCTCTTAAAGACTCTAAAGAAACCCAAGAAAAAACAACCAAACAAGTGAAGGAAGCTCTTGAAACAGTTCAAAGCATGATGCTGAAATAGACACAATAAAGAAAATGCAGAATGAGGCAATGTTGGAAATGGAAAGACTGGATAAATGATCAGGAACTAAAGACGTGAGTATAACTAATAGAATCCAAGAGACGGAAGAGAGAATCTCAGCTATTGAAGACTCGATAGAGGATATACATTCATCAACCAAAGAAAAAAACCTCAAGTCCAATAAATCCCTAACACAAAATATCCAGGAAATATGGGACACGTGAAAAGACCAAACCTAAGAATAATAGGTATAGAAGAAGGTGAAGAAACACTGCTCAAAGGTACAGAAAACATATTCAACAAAATCATAGAAGAAAACTTCCCCAACCTACAGAAGGATATGCCTATGAAAGTACAAGAAGCTTACAGGACACCAAACAGACTGGACCACAAAAAGAAGTCCCCCCAACACATAATAATCCAAACACCAAATCTACAGAATAAAGAGAAAATATTAAAAGCCGCAAAGGAAAAAGGCCAAGTAACATATAAAGGCAAACCAATCAGAATCACACCCGACTTCTCAAGGGAAACTCTGAAAGCCAGAAGGTCTTGGATAAATACCATACAAGCACTAAGGGAGCATGGATGTCAACCCAGACTACTGTACCCAGCAAAACTTTCAATCACTATAGATGGAGAAAACAAGATATTCCATGACAAAAACAGATTTAAACAATACATATCCACAAATCCAGCACTACAGAAAGTTCAGGAAGGAAAACTCCAACCCAACGAACATAACTACACTCACAAAAACACAGGCAATAGATAATCTAATTTTACCAAACACAAAAAGAAGCAGGAGGGTGACATCCACACACAATGACACCACCAATAATAAATCCAAAACAAACAAGAACCAATGAACAATGGACATTAATATCCCTAAATGTCAATGGTCTTAACTTACCCATAAAAAGATATAGGCTAACAGAATGGATACAAAGACAGAATCCATCCTTCTGCTGTTTACAAGAAACACACCTCAACTTCAAAGACAGGCTATACCTCAGAGTAAAAGGATGGGAAAAGATTTTCCAATCAAATGGGCTCAAGAAAAAAGCTGGGGTAGCAATCCTAATATCTAACAAATTAGACTTTAAACTGAAAGCAATCAAAAGAGATGAGGAAGAGCATTTCATACTCATCACAGGAAAAGTCCATCAAGATGAAGTCTCAATCCTGAACATCTATGCCCCAAATACGAAGGCACCCACATTTGTAAAAGAAACATTACTAAAGCTCAAACCACACATAAAACCACACACACTTATAGTAGGAGACTTCAACACCCCCCTTATGCCACTAGACAGGACCACCAGACAGAAACTTAACAAAGAAACAAAGGATCTGAAAGAAGTTATGACCCAACTGGGGTTAACAGATATCTATAGAACATTCCATCCAAACTCAAAAGAATATACCTTCTTCTCAGCGCCACATGGCACCTTCTCTAAAGTTGACCACATAGTAGGCAGCAAAGCAAACCTTCATAGTTACAAAAGAATTGAAATAACCCCCTGTATCTTATCAGATCACCATGCTTTAAAGCTAGAATTCAACAGCAATACGAATGGCAGAAAACCTACATACGCTTGGAAAATGAATAACACCCAATTGCACCATTCCTGGGTTGAGGAAGAAATAAAAAAAAGAAATTAAAGACTTCCTAGAATTTAATGAGAATAAAGACACAACATACACAAACTTATGGGACACTCTGAAAGCAGTGCTAAGAGGAAAGTTCATAGCACTAAGTGCCCACATGAAGAAACTGGAGAAAAGTCACATTAGAGAACTGACAGAACAACTGAAAGCATTAGAGCAAAAGAAGCAAACTCACCAAGGAGGAGTAGACGCCAGGAAATAATCAACCTGAGAGCTGAAATCAATGAAGTAGAAACTAGGAAAACATTACATAGAATCAATGAAACAAAGAGTTGGTTCTTTGAGAAGATCAACAAGATAGACAAATCTCTAGCCAAACTAACCAAAAGGCAGAGAGCATGCTAATTAACAAAATCAGAAACGAAAAGGGGGATATAACAACGGACACTGAGGAAATGCAGAGAATCTTTAGGTCATACTTTGAGAACCTGTACTCCACAAAATTCGAAAATCTAAAGGAAACGGACAGTTTTCTGGATAAATATCACTTACCAAAATTAAACCAAGATCAGATAAACAGTTTAAATCGACCCATAACCCCTAATGAAATAGAAGCAGTCATCAAGAGCCTCCCAACCAAAAAAAGTCCAGGGCCAGATGGCTTCACTGCAGAATTCTACCAGAAATTCAAACAAGAGCTGATACCAGTACTCCTCAAACTGTTCCGCACAATAGAAGCAGATGGGATATTGCCAAACTCTTTCTACGAGGCTACAATCACTTTGATACCCAAGCCACACAAAGATATGACTAAGAAAGAGAACTACAGACTGATATCCCTCATGAACATCGATGCTAAAATACTCAATAAAATATTGGCGAACCGAATCCAAGAACATATCAGAAAAATCATCCACCATGATCAAGTAGGCTTCATCCCAGGGATGCAAGGATGGTTCAACATACGAAAATCCATCAATATAATCCACCATATAAACAAACTGAAAAAGGAAAACCACATGATCATCTCACTACATGCTGAAAAAGCCTTTGACAAAATCCAACATCCCTTCATGATAAAGATCTTGGAGAGAACAGGAATAACAGAAACATATCTAAATATGATAAATGCAATATACACCAAACCAATAGCCAACATCAAACTAAATGGAGAGAAACTCAAAGCGTTTCCTCTAAAATCAGGAACAAGACAAGGCTGTCCACTCTCTCCATACCTCTTCAATATTGTACTTGAAGTTCTAGCAAGAGCAATAAGACAAGAAAAGGGGATCAAATGGATTCAAATTGTAAAGGAAGAAGTAAAACTTTCACTATTTGCAGATGACATGATAGTCTACATTAGTGACCCGAAAAACTCTACAGCTGATAAACACCTTCAGCAAGGTTGCAGGATACAAAATTAACTCAAAAAATCTGTAGCCCTACTGTATACAGATGATAAACCCAATGAGAAAGAAATCATGGAAACATCACCTTTCACAATATCCACAAGCAACTTAAAATATCTGGGGGTAACACTAACCAAAAAAGTGAAAGACCTGTACAATAAGAACTTTGAGAGTTTAAAGAAAGAAATTAAAGAAGATACCAGAAAATGGAAAGATCTCCCATGCTCTTAGATAGGTAGAATCAACATAGTAAAAATGGCAATCCTACCAAAAGCAATCTACAGATTCAATGCAATCCCCATCAAAATCCCAACACAGTTTTTCACAGACATTGAAAGAACAATACTTAACTTTATGTGGAAAAATAAAAAACCCAGGATAGCCAAAACAAGTCTTTACAATAAAGGATCTTCTGGAGGCATCACCATCCCTGACTTCAAGCTCTACTATAGAGCCATAGTTCTGAAAACAGCTTAGTATTGGCAACAAGAATAGACAGATAGACCAATGGAATTGAATTGAAGACCCAGATATTAACCCATGCACCTACGAAGACCTTATTTTTGACAAAGGTGCTAAATCTATACAATGGAAAAATGATAGCATCATCAACAAATGGTGATGGTACAATTGGATTCGGACATGCAGAAGATTGCAGATAGATCCATACCTGTCACCATGCACGAAACTTAAGTGCAAATGGATCAAAGATCTCTCCATAAATCCAGCCACACTGAATCTTCTAGAAGAGAAAGTGGGAATTACCCTTGAACAAATTGGCACAGGAGACTGATTCCTGAACATCACGTCAGTAGTACAGACACTGAGGTCTACAATTAATAAATGGGACCTCCTGAAACTGAGAATCTTCTGTAAGGCAAAGGACACAGTCGGTAAGACAAAACAACCGCCCACAGAATGGGAAAAGATCTTCACCGACCCCACATTTGACAGAGGGCTGATTTCCAGAATATACAAGGAGCTCAAAAGCTAGCCACCAAAACACCAAACAATGAAATTAAAAAGTGGGGTGCAGAACTAAACAGAGAATTTTCAACAGAGGAATCTGAAATGGCTGAAAGACACTTAAGAAAGTGCTCAAAATCCTTGGCCATCAGAGAAATGCAACTCAAAACAACTCTGAGATACCACCTCACACCTGTCAGAATGGCTAAAATCAAAAATACCAATGACAATCTATGCTGGAGAGGATGTGGAGAAAAAGGAACACTCCTCCATTGCTGGTGGGAGTGTGAACTTGTAAGACCACTCTGGAAATCAGTATGGCGGTTGCTCAGAAAAATGGGAATCAATCTACCTCAAGATCCAGCCATTCCTCTCTTGGGTATATACCCAAATATTGCATGTTCATACAACAAGGACACATGTTCAACTATGTTCATAGCAGCATTGTTTGTAATAGCCAGAACCTGGAAGTAACCTAGATGCCCCTCAACTGAAGAATGGATAGAGAAAATGTGGTACATTTATACAATGGAGTACTACTCAGCAGAAAAAAGCAATGGAATCTTGAAATTTGCAGGCAAATGGATGGAACTAGAAGAAACCATCCTGAGTGAGGTAACCCAGTCACAAAAAGACAAACATGGTATGTACTCACTCATATATGAATTTTAGACATAGAGCAAAGGTTTACCAGCCTATAATCCTCTTCACCAAAGAAACTAGGAAACATGAAGGACTCTAAGGGATAAATAGACCCCAGGAATGGGAAGTGGCATGAACTCCTGAGCTAATTGGGAGCATGAGGGTAGGGGAGAGGGTGCTGCCACAATAAGAGCACAAGAAGAAGAGTAGAGGAGAGGAAATGGAGGAGCAGAGATATTGAGTAGGGGGAAGAATAGAGGAGAGAGAGCAGGATGAGAGATACCATATTAGAGGGAGCCACTATAGGTCTGAGAAGAGATCTGGAACTAGGGAGATCTCCAGAGACCTACAAGGATGACATGATCTGACAATCCAGATAATGGAGGAGAGGATAACCTAAAAGCCCTTCCCCTAAAATGATTGATGACTTCTCTTTATGCCATCCTAGAGCCCTCATCCAGTCGCTGATGGACGCAGAGACAGACATCCACAGATATACACTGAGCCGAAATCTGGAATCTAGTTGAAGAGAGGGAGGAATGAAGATCGAAGGGGTCTGTACCAGGTTGGAGAAACCCACAGAAACAGTTGGCCTGAACAAGGGAGAGCATATCGACCCCAGATGCTATCTGGGAGGCCAGTACAAGACTGATCCAGCCCCCTGAACATGGATGCCAATAAGGAGACCTCTCACTCCAGGGAGCCTCTGGAAGTGGATTAGAATTTTTCCCTGGTGTAAGAAGGGACTTTGAGAGCCCATCCCACGTGAAGGGATACAGTTTGGCCCTGGACACATGGGGAAGGGCCCAGGCCCAGCACAGGAAGATTTGGTGGACTTTGCAGAGCCCCTGTTGAGGGCCCTACCCTGCCTGGGGAGTGGTGGGTGGATGGGGTGGGGGGTAGGTTGGGGGTGGGGAGGAGGGATGGGGGTGAGGGGAGGGAGAGGGAGAAGGGACTTACATGTGAAACAAGCTTGTTCCCTAACTTGAATTAATTTAAAAAAAAAGAACCTAGCTCCTAGAAAATATTTATGTGAAATGAAACCAAATAGTTTAGGCCTCATAGGTAAATCCACTTTGACTAATAAACAACCAATTTTCTGAATAAAAAAAAAGGAAGATTGGGTGGGGAGGGGAATAGAGGAGAGCAAGAAAAGAGACACATCAATAGAGGGAGCCATTATAGGTTTAAAGAGAAATCTGGCACTAGGGAATTGTACAGAGATCCACAAGGATGACCCCAACTAGGATCCTAAGAAATAGTGGAGAGGCTACCTTAAATGCCCTTCCCCTATAATGAGAATGATGACTACCTTAAATGCCATCCTAGAGCCTTCATACAGTGGCTGATGGAAGCAGAAACAGAGATCCACAGCCAAGTACCAAGCCAAACTCCTGGAATCCAGTTTCAGAGAGGGAGGAGTGATGAACAAAGGGTCAAGACCATGCTGGGGAAAACCACAGAAACAGTTTACCTGAGGAAGTGGGAACTCATGGACCCCAGTCTGACATCTGGGGAACAAACATAGGACCAAACCAGGCCCTGTGAACGCGTGTGTCAGCTAGAAGCACTGGGCAGTCTATGGGGCCTTTGGCAGTAGAGCCAGGATGTATCCCTAGTGAACAAAAGTACTTTGGGAGCCTATTTCCCATGGAGGGATACTCGCTTAGCCTAGATACACAGGAGAGGGCCTAGACCCTGCCCCAAATGATTTAACAGAAATCAATGATCCCTCATGGAAGGCCTCACCCTCCCTGGGGAGTGAACGGGGGGGGGGGGAACGGGATGGGATGGGGGTGTCAGTGAGGGTGTGGGAGGATGGGAGGGAGAGGGAACTGGGATTGATATGTAAAATAAGATTGTTTCTAATTTAATAAATAAAATCTATTAAAAAATCTGCTACATTTTAATAAGTAAGCATATTAAATGTGAATTCTGTGATTTCCTTCTCAAGTTTGGATTCTAATCCTAAATTCAATGCTGTAGAGGAATGAGAAATGGAGAAAAGTTAGATCTTCATTCACACCATTTGTAATTCTATTATGCAATACAATGTGTCACATGAGTGAAAACATATTTTCCATACACATATTTGTGTGCTTCTGTGGTCATGGAGAACTCTGTTCAAGACAGCCAGTGCAGGACTGATGAGATGGCTCAGGGGATTGAGGCACCTGTTGCCAAGCCTGACAACCTGGTTCCATCCTGGGAGTAACACAGTGGAAGGAGAGATTCAACACCCACAAGTGTCTTCTAACATCTGCACGTACCATGGCTCACATATGTACACACACACGTCTGCAACCAAACAAATAAACAATGTTTTTTTAAAAAAATGGTCCCAGGTACCACAAGAGTAACAGAACTGTGCTGTTTTTCTGGGATTTTGTTTTTTACTTTTTTTTTTTAATGGAGAGTGCTGGATGTCTCTACAATTTTGTTCAAATGACTGCAGAACCTGGAAAAGCTGTTGCTGCTATTGATGCATAACATACTGCCATTATTGGTATATATATATATATATATATATATACATATATAATTTGAATTTTTGGAAACTTTAGCTGTGCTGTCAACTTTGGAAAAAAAGTATCCCAGTTTACCGCATTCAGTTGGCATTGTACAAAAATTAACAGCCATATTGTTCTAGAAATGTTGAACTTAATTTTTTTCCATTTGTACAGGGGTAATGCACTGTATTAAATATGTAAGGTCTTTAAAAAAAAGAAGGGATTTTGAGAGCCCATCCCATATGAAGGGATGCTCTCTTGGCCTGGACACATGGGGAAGGGCCTAGGCCTGGCCCAGGATGATGTGGTAGACTTTGGGGAGCCCCTTTTGAGGGCCTTATCCTGCCTGGGGAGTGGAGGGGGGATGGCTAGGGGCAGGTGGGATGTTGAGGGAGGGAGGGAGAGGGAGAAGGGATTGACATCTGAAGCAAGCTTGTTCCTAATTTGAACTAATAAAATAAAATAAAATAAATAAAAAATAAACAATGTTTTATTTTTGTGTGTTTTGTTTCATTTCTTTTTTACTTTCTTTTTTTCTCTTTTTAAAGAACATACGTGGTTGACTCACAGCTGTAGTCCCAGCACTCAGGGAGCAGCCAGGTTGTGCTCTATAAGTTTGAGGCTAGCCTGATCTACATAAGGAGTTCCAGTTCATAGTGAAACCCTGTCTCAAAAACAGTGTGTTGTGGGTATGGTGGCTTACGTTTGCCATCCCAGCATTTGAGAGGCTGAGGCAAAATTGTCATGGATTTGAGTCTAGACTGGCTACATGCTGAGTTTATGGCCAGTTTGACATATAGAGCAAGGCTCTGTCTCAAAAGAACAACAAAACACCAGCATTTGTAATTTCAGAACTGAGGGAAGCTCAGTGCCCGTAACTCAGCCTTGAGTTATGCCCAGTTTTTTCAGCACCTGGACAGCGTCTCTCACAGCTCCAGTTCATAAACCTGAATGCAGATAAAACAAAAGAATGAGGTCTCTGGAGTCTTTTACTGTTAATTGTCCCTACCCATATTCCCTCCTTTATCCTGCCCTCCCAGAAAAGCCATAGGGAAACCTACTACTGCAGAAGCTTCTTAAAATATATACATATATGAAAGGAATCTAATTGGAGTCACTAAATCATAGTGGAGACAATGCCCCAATAGGACATTTTGTGCCATCTTGGCACATTCAGTGCCAAGAATGGTTCTGTCTTGTTGACTCATTGGCCAAATGTATCTGATGAAACCCCCAAACATCTCAGACTATTTCCAAGGCTATTGGTTGCTCTCCACCTGATGGTAGAGCCCTATTGCTGAAGACAACACTTACTTATGTCACCACAAATACAAAGACGTTGAGCTAGTATCTAACTAGAAGTTTCATTCAGCTAACATTCATGGAGCTGTAAGGTACTCTGCATGCTACAGGAAGAGCAAGTAATCAATTACCAGCCAAAACCCCTGTGACCTACCACAGTGTCCTGCCTGCAAGGTATGGTGATGCAACAGTGGCACAAAGATTGTGGAAGTAAGAAACCCTTTTGAAATTGTATTTAAGGGCCAACTCCAGAGATGGGACCACACTTGACATTGCTAACAAGGCCAAGGACCCAAGACTAGGTAGGTCACAGGCCCTAGGAGAAAACCGGTTACAGTTATTCTGCTAAAGGAACACATCAATAAAATGACTCTGAGTGACATATTGCTGTCCCCATAGATCAGAGCACCACTTAACCCTCAAAGAAGCTCCTTCTTGCAGTGGATGGGAACTAACACAGAGAGCCACATTGGGCAAAGTGCAGAGTGAGAGCCTCTGGAGCACTTGGCCCTAATGGGATGTCTTCGTCAGAGTCCTCCTCCAGAGCCTCAGGGATCTATGCAGAAGAGGAGGCAGAAAGATTGTAAGAGCCAGAGGTGGTGGATGACTGTGCAGAGACAGTGCCTCCAGACACAGCAGGACTGATGCACATATGAACTCACAGAGACTGTGACAGCAGGCACAAGACCTGCACAGGCTCAAACCAGACAAAAATCCTAGCCTGAGAAGGGGAAGTGAACACAAAGTCCCACCCTGACCAAGAAGATATTTGCAATTGATACCTTCCGGGAAAGGAAAAATCAGTTTTCTCCTGTGGGTTGTCACTGGGTATGACAACCACCCTCCATGATGGGACCGTGCTCAGGAGTTGGCCGGCACAAATGAGCTCTTTGTTTTTTTCAAGTGAGTTTTTGTTTTGTTATTTTTTAATCTTACTGATTTTTTGTTTGTTTTGAGTTTTTAAGAGAGAAAACATGAAGTTGGGTAGTAGGGGAGGAGCTGGGGGGATCTGAGAGAGGGAAAAACACGATAAAAATATAGAATATTTAAAAAATGAGACAAAGCCTCTCTATGTAGCCCTGGCCGTCTGGGAACTCACTGTATGAAGATCAGCCTGGCCTAGACCTCATAGAGATGTCCCTATTTCTGCTGTGGGATACTCAGATTAAAGGCGTGTGTCGCCATGCCTGGCCTGGAAGAAAGATGGCTGTGAATAGCTGACAAATTTGGGTTAGCACAGAACCTCATGCCAGGTTAGACCTGGACCACAAAGGCCATATAAGAATCCCTTAAGCTAAATCAATACTACTAAAGGAAGTCCCAGGCTTAGGCCACCAGAACGCCAACTAACTAATACGCCTGCTTTTTCCTGAAGCTTAGTGAATGAGAAGGGAGTTTAGATAAAATGAACCATTTTAATATGTGCATTCATGCCACTGGGATTAGCTTCATGACATGCAATTTCTTTCATCATTCACCCTCTACCTCAGATGTTGACTTTGTTTTTGAAGACCAAGATTCAATATTTTTCATGCTTCTATCACCAGCACACAGCAGTGTGTGATACATTAAGGCCTTTAGTAAATGACGCCTTAATCATTATTAACAATATGTTTTGCTTACATTCTTTTCTCTCATCCAGCTCCTCGATTCTCTTTACCTCCCTCCCCGTCCAACTTCATGTTTTCCCTCTCAAAAACAAAACAAAACAAAAACCCGAATAAGACAAGTACCTAAAACAAAACAGAACAAAACAAAAAGCACACAAAAAATAGGGAGCCTGTTTTGTGCCGGCCAACTCCTGAGCACGGTCCCATCATGGAGGGTGGTTGTCATACCCAGTGACAACCCACAGGAGAAAACTGATTTTTCCTTTCCCGGAAGGTATCAATTGCAAATATCTTCTTGGTCAGGGTGGGACTTTGTGTTCACTTCCCCTTCTCAGGCTAGGATTTTTGTCTGGTTTGAGCCTGTGCAGGTCTTGTGCCTGCTGTCACAGTCTCTGTGAGTTCATATGTGCATCAGTCCTGCTGTGTCTGGAGGCACTGTCTCTGCACAGTCATCCACCACCTCTGGCTCTTACAATCTTTCTGCCTCCTCTTCTGCATAGATCCCTGAGGCTCTGGAGGAGGACTCTGACGAAGACATCCCATTAGGGCCAAGTGCTCCAAAGGCTCTCACTCTGCACATTGTCCAATGTGGCTCTCTGTGTTAGTTCCCATCCACTGCAAGAAGGAGCTTCTTTGAGTGATGCTCTGATGTATGAGGACAGCAATATGTCACTCGGAGTCATTTTATTGCTGTATCCTTTAGCAGTATAACAGTAGTAGGTTTTTCCCTAGGGCCCATAACCTATCTAGACTCTTTATGTAAACAGAAACAACATAAAGCTGAAAAGATTAAGAATAGCAAATGAGTAAAACAAGCTTGTTTCTAATTTAAATTTAAAAAAAGAATAGCAAATGAAACAATAGAATAACAAAGAGCCTATGGGAACAGATAGAGATACTAAGGAAGACTCAACTCATGGCAAAAAACATGTTTTAAAAGGCAATACATAGGGGTAAGAAGGTGGGTCAGGTTAAGAGTGTTTTTAGCTCTTGTGGAAGACAGGTGTTCCATGCCCAGCACTCACAGCAGCATGTGACTCCAGCTCTCCTACACAAGACTCCATGGACATATCAAAAGACCTCCCCAACCACAGAGGGACCTGGAAGGGCTCTTCTCCAGAGAAAAGGTGGGACTTTACTGGGGGTGTGGTGGTTTGAATAAGAATAGCCCCCATAGGCTCATTAGGGAATCACTTTACTCGAGAAAGATTAGGACATGTGGCCATGTTGGAATGGGTGTGATCTTGTTGGAGGAGGAAGTGTGTCACAGGGGGTGGACTTTGAGTTTCAGAAACCCAAGCCAGTGGTTCTCTCTTTCTGTTACCTACAGATCTGGTTGTAAAACTCTCAGCTTCTCCAGCACTGTGTCTGCCTGCATGCTTCGACTATCTCTGCCATGACGAAAATGGACTAAATCTCTGAAACTTTAGGCAAGCCCCAATTAAATGATTTCTTTTATAGGAGTTCCCATGGGTATGGTGTCTCTTCACAGCAATAGAAATCCCAAGACAAATGATAAAAGCAACAACAACAACAAAAGCCAACTCATTTACAAAGACACGTTCATCAAAATAACATTAGACCTAACAGCAGAAACCCTGAAATCTAGGAAAGTGTTGGACAGTGCCGTTCAAGCTCTGAAAGTGAATATTGCCAAACAAAATGATTACATCATCAAAGATATCTCATTTTAAAATTTTATGTGTATGCATGTGCCTGTATAAGCCACGTGTATTTGGGTGCCTGTGAACCAGATGGATCCTTTGGATCTGGCATTACAGGCAGCTGTGACCTGCTTGGCGTGGGTGCTGGGAACTGAATTCAGGTCTTCTAGAAGGACAACAAATACTCATAACTTCTGAGGCACATTTTCATCCCCAGTCTCTCCCACTCTTTTTTAAAGATTTATTTTTATTTGTATTTTTGTATCTACGTTTATCACATATATGCAGGTCTTGTAGAGGCCAGAAGAGGGTGAATCTCCTAGAGTTAATATTACATGCCATTATGAGCATCCCAGGGTGAGTGCTGGAATTTGAACTCAAGTCCTCTGAAGGAGCAGAAAGCACTTCTAATCACTGAGGCATGTCTTCAGCCCCTATCAAAGAAGCCTTTAAGTATGAAGAGATAAAAATCTTCAAAGATAAGCACAAACAAGCCGGGCGTTGGTGGCACAGGCCTTTCATCCCAGCACCTGGAAAGCAGAGGCAGGCAGATCTCTGTGAGTTTGAGGCCAGCCTGGTCTACAAAGCTACAAAGAGAAACCCTGTCTCGAAAAAAAAAAAAAGATAGGCACAAACTAAAGCAAGTCATGACTATGAAGCCAGTATTTCAGAAGATAGATAAAAGAATTCTATACATAGGAGAAGAAGAAACACAGTCACAGAACAAGAGACCATGACATGACAAATCTCATGCAAAGAACAGACTAATAAGTGAGAACTAATGAAGATCATACTCCAACCAATTCAATAAATCCTTAACGTGAATTTGGGAGAAAAGGGGATGAACAGTTTATGAACCTGCCAGATAGAATAAGTAAAATTACAGGCATCATCAGAGTCCTCTCAATAATAATCCAGATGTTAATGGTCTACACACTTCAATGAAGACATGAAAACACAAGATCCATCTATTTGCTGCCTGAAGGTGACACACCTAATTGGTAAAGACTCACGCAGAATGTATGTCAAAGGGCGGGATACTATATTCCAAGCAAACAGAGGCCAGAAACAAGAAGGAGTAACCATTCTTGATTGAACACAGTAAATATCAAGCCAGAATTTGTCAAAAGAGTTTTTAAAGCCAGTACATTTTAATAAAAGAGGCAGACTATCAATAAGACATGATGATTGTAAATATATATGCCCAAATGTTAGTACACCTAATTCCATTAAACAAACACTGGTCATAACAATATAGATAAAGCTAGCTTCAATAATAGTGGGTAACTTAAGAAGAGAGATGGTGCAGATCAAAGCAAAAACAAAACCCTAGAGCTTAAGCTGTATCATACATAAAATGGATGAAACTGGCATCTGTGGACTTTCTACCCAAAAGCCGTAGAATGCATGTCCCACTCAGCAACCATGAACTTTCTCCAAAAGAGAAAACATTCTGGACCATAAGTCAAATTTTAACAAATATAAAAGAATAATATCCTGAATCTTATCAGATCATAGTAGAACAAAACTAGAAGTCAATAACAAGAGAAATGATAGACACCATAGGAACACATAGAGATTGAACATCACACTTTTGAATGGACTGTGCAATCATTGGAGAAAAGTTAAAAATTACTGTAATCAGCTGGGCATTGGTGGCACATGCCCTTAATCCCAGCACTTGGGAGGTAGAGGCAGGCAGATCTCTGTGAGTTCGAGACCAGCCTGGTCTACAAGAGCTAGTTCCAGGACAGCCTCCAAAGACACAGAGAAACCCTGTCTCAAAAAACTAAAAAAAAAAATTACTGTAATCAAATGTGTTGTGGGATATTATTTTAAGATGTGTTGCATTTGTTTATGCTGTGGAACATTTGCTTTAATGATACAAAGATGTGTTGCATTCTTTTATGTTGCATTTGTCTAACTCTGTGAAGCTGTGTTACTTAGCCTGCCTCAAACACCTGGTTGGTCTAATAAAGAGCTGAATGGCCAATAGTGAGGCAGGAGAAAGGATAGGTGGGGCTGGCAGGCAGAGAGTATAAATAGAAGGAGAAATCTCGGAAGAGGATCTAGGAGCGAGAGAATGAGGAGTAGTCCAGGGGCAGCTGTCCAGCTACACAACAAGCCATGGTAAGAAGTAAAGAAAGGTATATAGGATAAAGATAAAAGGCCAGAGGCAAAAGATAGGAGAATTTAAGAAAAGCTGGCTAGAAACAAGCCAAGCTAAGGCCAGGCATTCGTAAGTAAGAATAAGCCTTAATGTATTTATTTGGGAGCTGGGTGTTGGCCCCCAAATGAGCAAAAGAGTGAAAAACAACCAACTACACAAATGAAAATGAAAACACTTTCTAGAACCTTTGGTTTGCAGCAAAGACAGTTCAAAGAGGAAAGTTTATAACTATGAGTGCCCATATCAAAAAGGCAGAGAAATCTCCCAGTCAGTGACCTAAAGATGCACTTCAAGGTCCTACAAACAGTTAAAAATATTAATGCATGGCAAAAATTGTAGGAGGGTCTCTGTGACCACCATGGCCAGAAGAGTAGTGATCCGTGGGAGGCAAGAAGGCAGTTCAGTTCAACAGGACTAAATAGCCAGTGTTGGTTCAAACTTTTGGAGTCTGACCCTGCGAAGTTTATTTTAGACATATTTAAGCATGGGACAATTTGGTGAAAATCTTCCTGGTGATAGTTAACTCAATCCTGTGTGTACAGTAAAGTGCACATAAATCTCCTGGATAAACAAAGTTAAGTTAAGATCAGATATGACAAACTTGGAACTCTGTAAAGTACATGTGACACCTTCCATACAGACAGATTCTGTATATTGACTACATGAGACACCTTCCATGAAGATAGGCTTTACAGATTGACTGAGAAAAACAAGCTTACAATAAGGTTGTCTGGAGGAGGCCTCGGTGTGGTCTCAGCCACACAGATAGCACTGAGGTCACCAGGCTATTAACCATATCTGCTCCTAGCCTTCAAAGGGAATAACAGATTGTACATCCCTCTCCTTGAAGGAACATACAGACCCTACAATAAATAATCAAGAGATAAGTTTATAAAATACAGACTAAAAGGACTATACAAAGAATAGATGAAACAAAAGGTAGTGGTTTTTTTGAAAAGATTGACAAATCCATAGCCTAATTAAGCAAAAGAGAAAAGTCTCAGATATATACTAACATCTTTTTATAATTTATTTATTTTACCTTATGTATATTGAGTTCTTTTGCCTGCATGTATATATGTGTCTATGTGTGTGCCTAGTAACAGGGGGGAGGGAACAGGGTGTTGGATCCCCTGAAACTGGAGTTACAGACAGTTGTAAGTCACCATATGGCTACTGGGTCAAACCTGAGTCTGCTACAAGAGCAGCAAGTGCTCTTAACTGCTGAGTCAACTCTTTAGCCACTACAGTTTTTTTTTTTTTTTAAACTATAGGGAAGAAGTAACTGTCTGAAAGCACGCCTATTCATATGGTTCCACAGCTGCCTTCTGTTCATGTGATTTGCTGCTCATGACTAAGGATTTGCCCTTCAAGCTTGGCTTCTATCCAGAGTTTTCATCCCTTCCATGCAACAAATGCAACAGGCAGTTCAGACAACTTTAGCAATTAGGAACAAATATGACTTGGATTCCTCTGAACTAGTCATTACACTTTGCAAACCAACTCATTTCTCCCTGGTGATAGCCTTTTGGAGGGCAAGATTGGTGTTTCTTATGCTTTGCAAATAGAAATGGGGCACAGGGAAGCTAGGTGACCTGCATAGAGAATCAGAGATTGGTTTTGGTGCTGAAGACAGTTCAGCTTGTTCTCTTCCTGAACCACAGGCTACACAGTGACCTCCTCCCTGACATTAAAGAAATTGGAGGAGGAGGAACCTTCAATGCCCCATGACTGCTCCATTTCCTCTGGTCTTCTAGGACCTACCATTAATTGCAAACACTATAGCTCACACTACATCAATGTTTAGTTAGTCCCTTAGACACTAATTAAATAAAACATCAGGGGTAACTTCCCAGCCAGAGGAGAGCAAGATGTTATGCTGTCTGTGTCTGGGGAGAAAGAGAAGAGCCCTCCTGGAAAAGAGCGCAGAAGATGAGGTCAAGTTTAACCTAGGGGATAGCTGTGAAATCACAGGGAAGTGTGACATGATCACCTAAGTGTGATAATTGCTGCCTAAATGCCCTGGTTTCGGCAAGAAGCTGTGCCTTCTATATAAGTGCAGAGCAGTTCTGCCATATCCAAGTGTCCACAGCACAAGGGTGTTGTAATTCTGTATCCCTCCTGTGGTCAGAGGAAAACACAGATGGCCCTGAGTCTTCCCTGCAAACAGGCAGCAAGGAAAAGTACTTTTCACCTCCAGGCCAAGAATGAGCTCTCTCTACCTGCGGAGGGCCAGGTTCAGGTAGGCATGAGGTCCCTGTGGGTTCATCAGAACAAGCAACCAGCATCCTCCTAGCACACCTTCTGCATCTGCAGTGACTGCCTCCCTAAACACTCCTCCCCAGTGCAACAGCACAGGCTGCAAAGAATCTTCCCTCCTTGATCCAGGTCCTCTGGAGATGCCAGAGAACCACAGAAGGTGAGGGTCAGTCCTTAGGCAATGGACAAGTTAGACTCTGCTTCACAGAGAGGTTTTGTGACGTCTACTTTGGGATAAAGTTACAGGTGGGGGCTAACTTGTAGAGTGAAGCTTTTGCTTCACTTAGAGTGATGTTGGCTGAAAACTGTAATGGTGAAAGTGTAACATTTACTTCCTCACCATGCTGGGAATGCCTTAAATTTACTCTAATCATAACTCTCTAAGGGAAAGACTACCACTGAGCCAGGACACACCCTGCATATGGCCCCTTGTCTTGAAAGAGCACCCACTAACATTAGCAACGGAGAATGGTGCCATCCATAACCTTAGCACCAAGGCTGTCTCCCAGAGTGTAATCCTACTGGCCAGGGCAGGAACTGGGGCCTTGACTAGACTGTCCAGATTGAGGACATTTTAAACTGAATTTTTTCAGATTGAATAAAAAGCTAATAAGAAATAAAATCTCATGGCTGAGTCTGTTTACCCATTTCAGGGGATGCTTTCTGGAAACTTTACTTACTGCTCCAAGTTTGCTTTTTCTCTCTTGAATGGTGGATTAAGTCACAATTCTATCAGGTCCCAAGGGGATTTCAACAGCAGCTGTTAAGGATGAGAGGAGACAGGTAAGTAGACAAATGATTTAATGGATGGTGGATGGATGGATGGATGGATGGATGGATGGATGGATGGATGAACAGATACAAATCAAGATCAGCTGGGCATTAGTGGCACACGCCTTTAATCCCAGCACTCAGGAGGCAGAGGCAGTCAGATCTCTGTGAGTTCGAGGCCAGCCTGGTCTACAGAGCAAGTTCAGGGACAGGCTCCAAAGCTACATAGAGAAACCCTGTCTCAAAAAACCAAACAAAAAAATTCAAGATCCATCAGTGGGCTGTGTATCATGGAAGGATGACACATGTCATAAGGGTGTATCTGCATGTCCATTCCCTCACCCTCCAGAAGGTATAATCCAAGTACTGTCATCAACACCCACTGGGTTTCCAACCATTGAAGGAGGTGGTCCTTATCTCTTAGAAAACTGGATTACTTGAAGGCATTTTGCTCTTAGAACCTGAGTCTTAGAAAGATGCCATCACTGTGTGTGGGTGCTATGTAGGGGAGTAGAGACTGCCTGCAGATCAAATCAGCATGCTCTGAGGTTTAGACAGGCATTGCTGCCCAGGACAGAAGGGAAGATCAAACAGTGCACACTAGCCTTGTGTAAACAGAACCAATAACGAGATCATGGATGGAGGCAAAAATGAGTAGAACCTCATGAGAAGTGAGCTGGATGCTTTGAGTCATGGGGTCCAGGGAGAAATCAGCTGTGGGCTAAGAGGAAAAGGATGGATTGGATTTGGAAGAGTGGTTGATAGGTTTCATAGTGTCAGGCAAGGGGGAAGACACTGCCAAAATCACAACTGGAGGCATAGGTCTAGAAGAACTCTGCTTCAGTGTGACTAACCCAGATATGGAAAATCATGGTTTTGTTTGTTTGTTTGTTTGGTGTTTTAGTTTTTTGAGAAAGGGTTTCTCTGTGGCTTTGGAGGCTGTCCTGGAACTCACTTTGTAGACCAGGCTGGCCTCAAACTCACAAAGATCTACCTGCCTCTGCCTCCCAAGTGCTGGGATTAAAAGCGTGCACCACCACTGCCTGATGGAAATTAATGTTTTACCCTGGGGTGGGGGGACTTGGACCTCAGAGAACACTTGAGAGCAAGTGACATGTGTTGGTGAAATAGTGACTGGATACTGTGTTCCAGGAGAGCCAGGAAATGCAGAAGCCTAAATGAGTAGAGAATAGAGTGAAAGAAAGACCTCAATAGCAGAGTTAGTGGTAGCCTGGAATTCATCTGGTTTGCCCCCAAAGAGGCTGCCAAGGACACTGTAGGGCTGTGATCCCACCACTACCACCATGAATGCAGATGAATCTAGCCTCAGTCTCCAGTGTGAGCTTTAAAACATGGGGTTTTTAATGTACTGTACCCTTTCAAAGCTCAGGGTGTTAAAATGGAGTTCCAGGGCTCATTAGAGATAAATCCTGCTCTTTGAAGTTAATGCTTTTAAGGATTTTTGATAGAACCGTGCAATGATTGAATGTTTCTCGAACCTACTGAGAACATATGGCAAAGAATATTCGTTTTGAAACTATATACAGAGTAGAAGAATTTGGTACTCATCTATCTAAACTTTAGGGTTTGGGTTGTTTTCAAGTAACAGCGGAGTTCTTTGGTATGTCAGCTGGAAGAGGTGTGCTTAGTGCAACATCCAAATTGAAGAGACCTCCATTAATTTTTGAATGTGTGCACAGAGCATCAAATCAAGGCTTTAAATGACTACTCTGTAAATTACCTACGTGTGAGGTTGAATTTCAGTCTTACCCTGAAGCATTGCATCCCCATCGTGAACTCAAAGGCATGTAGTGCTTGGGGAAGCCCAGGAAGCTGGAATTCTAGAATGACCCTACAGTAGGTTGGGCAGCAAGCTGTCATGGCTGTAGCTGCAAACTGCCATGACCCTGAGATCATGTCTTGCAGACAACAAGGCATGAAGACCATGGATTCAAGACTTGAGCACTTCAACCAACACTATTAGAGAAAACAATAGGAACCCTTGAAGAATAGGGACTTATAAGAGAGGATGAAGTTTAATTGGCAAGAAATATGAGTTTTTAATAGTCGCAGACAACGGAAACAGAAGTGGGTAGGAAGTTAGAAGGTGGCTTTTCTTCTGGTGCACAGATGACAAATTTCTCCCCAGCACCAGAGCTCCGTCATGAGCTATCACAGTTCTCAGAGGTCATCAGGCAGCGAGCCTTGGCCCATGCAGCACCATGGAGCATCTTTAACTGTCATCAGAGGAGTTTTTCCAGATGATTGGGTTCAACAGACAGTCAGAGACTTACTGGAACCAATCCCTAACTGCTGGATTTCACTTTGTCTCCTACCTTGATCCCATGAATCAGTGACGGCAGCTCATGTGTTTCCTGCTAGTGGTGGCAACCAGAAATCAAACTGGCTGTGCTGTAGTTCTCTCTCTCTCTCTCTCTCTCTCTCTCTCTCTCTCTCTCTCTCTCTCTCTCTCTCTCTGTCCCAATCTTTTGTCAAGCAGTTCCCTGTTCATCATGACTGCGTGACTGCATGCTCTTGGGTCTCATTAGAGATCAGGAACAAATCAGGAGCTACAGTATCGTATCTCATGGCTACTCCCGGTATTCAGAGTGCCTGGAACTCTGCTATTTTTACTGCCTATGTGAGTTATAGAGCTGTCATTGTGAGCAGTCATAGGGCAAGGGCTTCCATAGTCCTGAGAGCCAAAGCACATCCTCACAGTGACAGGGCCAGGTGTCAGCCACTAGAGGTGAGAAGTCTGTGATCTTATCGAGAGTCCCTCCCTGCTAACAAAGCCCGTTTTCCTGCTCTGTGTCACCTCTCTCTTCTACCCTACCACTATCTCCAGTAGACAAAATAAAAAGCCTCAGAAAGTGGACACTTGCCCGTCAGTGTGTTTGTAGAGAGGTCAAACATTGTGGTGACAGTAGGAGTTGTGGTAGTCATGACCGAATTTGAGTGAACCTACATTTGTGTGGAACTTTGGCACATAAGCCTCTCTATCATCTCCAATATCTGCAACTGAAGCGAGTCTCATTCCACACTCCCATTATAACAGATGCAGGAGTTAAAGTTGAGAAAGACTGGCTGGATTGGTGGCGGTCAGAGTAGGAGGGTGCGAGATGTCCATGCTGCTGCTCTGACTCCCTGTCCAGGGGTCTCTGCAGAGTAAGGGGGGGCAGACAGGATGCAGCCTGAGAAAGAGCAGACATGGAATGAGGAAATGATTCATTCTCTCCATTGTCAGTAGTTACTCATTCAAACTCTCTTGACTCATCACAGCTTCCAGAAGACGCCTCGGTATGACCAGTGACAACCAGAGCTGCTTCTGGGACCCCCCAAAGGACTTCATCCTCCTGGGCATCTCTGACAGGCCATGGCTGGAGCTCCCACTCTTTGTAGTCCTCTTGGTGTCTTACGTTCTAGCTATGCTGGGAAACATCTCCATCATCCTGGTATCCCAGCTGGATCCCCAGCTTCACAGCCCCATGTACATTTTCCTTAGCCACCTGTCCTTCCTGGACCTCTGCTACACCACCACCACTGTCCCTCAGATGCTGGTCAACATGGGCAGTTCCCGGAAGACCATCAGTTATGGTGGCTGTACCGTGCAATACGCCATTTTCCACTGGCTGGGCTGCACTGAGTGCATTGTCTTGGCCGCCATGGCTCTGGACCGCTACGTGGCCATCTGTGAGCCACTCCGGTATGCCATTATCATGCACCGCCCACTCTGCCAGCAGCTGGTGGGTGTGGCTTGGCTCAGCGGTTTTGGCAACTCCCTTGTTCAGGTCATCCTCACAGTGAAGTTGCCTTTCTGTGGGCAGCGGGTGCTGAACAACTTCTTCTGTGAGGTGCCAGCCATGATCAAGCTGTCCTGTGCTGATACTACAGTGAATGACGCCACACTGGCCGTGCTGGTAGCTTTCTTTGTGTTGGTCCCTCTGGCCCTCATCCTCCTCTCCTATGGCTTCATTGCTAGGGCAGTGCTGAGGATCCAGTCCTCCAGGGGACGGCACAAGGCCTTTGGCACATGCTCTTCCCATTTGCTGGTGGTTTCCCTTTTCTACCTACCTGCCATCTATATGTACCTGCAGCCCCCATCCAGTTACTCTCAGGAGCAGGGCAAGTTTATCTCTCTCTTCTATTCTATAATCACCCCCACCCTCAACCCTTTCATCTATACCTTGAGGAATAAGGATGTGAAAGGGGCTCTCAGAAGACTCCTGGCAAGAACTGGGAGGCTATGTGAAAAGTGAAGGTCTAACCTGGGAAAAGCTACATCAATTGCAGAAACCTGAGCAAGAACTCTGGGGGTGGGGGTATAATAGTAATAGAGTCTTTGCTTGGCACACGTGTGTGAGGTCCTGAGTTCAACTCTTAAGACTGTGGAAAATGTTTGGAACTATAGGTTCTTTGAGAAATTTGAAAGCAAAAACAAAAACAAAACAAAAACAAAAATGCCATCCCAAAATATTTCCCTTCTATGTGGCAATAATGCTTGCACATCTAAGAGGAAGGTTGGCTCTCAAACACAATCCTAAGAAGCCTTACAGAGTCAAAAATTGTGTGAATGACTTGGTGTTCACCAGTACTTGTTAGACTGCTGGGTTCCTAATTTCCTAGTTCTTACCTTTTTTTCTTCCTTTATTTCCTCCAGTGATTCCAATTTATCTCTTTTTAAGCCTCTTTCTTCTTGTACAGTCACTCCAGATGCCACAATATGAACCTGACACACGGTCTTACCAAGAAAACATCTGTTCTTCATGGACTGAAATCTTGATAAATACTGTATTCACACACACAAACACACACACACACACACACACACACACACACACATGTCACAAGAATGGCAGGCATGACTGCGTTCTTCTTTTGTAGCCTCAGATGAATCTCTTCTTCCTGGGTTCAAACTGCCTTTACAGAAAGTTTCCCACCACTGAGAACTACTGTAAGTCTGCTATGGGGCTAGAAGACTCCCTTTTAGGATGCATGGGTGGAAACAAATACATCCAACCTTTCACTTACCAATGGGCTTATTCCTGTGAAGAATACGGCAACAAATGTGGTCAATGTTAAAGACAATAAAGCGTCACATAAAAAATTCAGGAGCTTAGCTTGGAGATGCTTAGCTCAGCAATAGAATTAAAGCCTAGCCTGTCCTGGCTTTGGTCCCCAGAACCACACACAAGAAATGTTGAAGGTGGTTATTATGGCTAACATTTGTAGAAGGCATCTGTGGTGCTGGTGATACACTGAGTGTATAATAAGTGCCAGTCTGTTTGATACTGATCCTCATGATATGATCACTTTTGCAATTCCCCTTTTCATGTAAGAATCAGTTATTGAAGGTTGTAGCCATCGCTCTAGTTATTATAGAGTTCTGGTAGCCAAGGAAACTGAGATTCTCACAAACATCCTACTGGCTGCCTCTTTCCATGAAATGGAGCTATTGTGAGCACCTTGTATTTATTTGCATTTGGTTTTCTTTCTTTTTTATTAAACCATTCTTGAAGATTGTATTTGATTTTAAATTATTACATATAATAATTTATATAATTATAATTTAAATTTTTAAATATATATATATATATATATATATATATATATATAATATATATATATATGGAGCCAGGTATATGTGTATGGGTGCAGTTGCTCATAGAGGCCAGAAGAGGGCATCAGATTCACTAAAGCTGTAATTGAACTCAAGTCCTCTGCAAGAGCAGCAGTCACTCTCAGCCACAGAGCTATCCCTTCAGCCCCTAGAATTTGTTTTTCACATTAAAGATCCTTTTATACTTATCTTTTTGTTTCTACCATACTGCCTTGAAGAGATGCTATTAATGTAACCAATCCTTCTAGTAAATTAACAATAAATGAATAAAAATTAGGAAAAGAAGAAAATTACCTAACAGTAAAGGCACAGCTTAAATGCAAGTCACAGGGCTGAAAAAAAAAATTGATTTAAGAAATGTGAAACAATCTCGTTATAGGGAAAGGGCGTTTGAGGTATCCCGTCCACTATTATTTAGATTCTTAGTTGGGATCACCCTTGTGGATTCCTGGGAATTTCCCTAGTTCCTGTTTTCTTGTTAAGCCCATAACTGGCATAAGACCAAATTAGGCCCCCTGAATGTGGATGTCAGTTGGGGGGGGGCTTGGGCAGTCTATGAGGCAGCTGCAATGGAACCAGTATTTATCCCTAGTCTATGAACTGGCTTTTTGGAGCCCATTCCCTATGGAGGGATACTTTTTCAGCCTAGATACAGGGGGAGTGTGGTGATATCTTGCTTGTACAAACAAAGCCTGTCTGAGGGTCAGAGAATGGAGCTTGCCACTAGCTAACCATAGAAGTGTGGAGGTCTGTACAGACAGACAGGAAGTGATGTAGCTGGGCAGAAACAGGATATAAGCAGGGAGAAACAGGAAATGGGTCTTTGGTCTGCTGAGATGCTAAGGAGGTCAGACATGCTGTGGCTTGCTCCTTCTCTCTGATCTCTCAGCATTTCCCTCTATATCTGACTCTGGCTTTTTATTATCTAGACCAATTAAGAACTCCATTTACAAATGAAGATGGTAAACGATTGTAAGGATGAATTAGCACCAAATGACTTACTTCCCAATAACAGGAGTAAACTAATTTGTCCTTTCTGCTAAAGGAAGCTGAATTCCTATTGAAAATGAAAGGCAACTTGAACAATCTGCAAAGATATCATTATTCTACCTGGAATATATGAGAGAGCCTGCATCTTTCCCCAACCCCCCAAAGAAAGAAAAATAAATCACTGTTCTGAGATAACTTGCAAAACAAAAACAAAAACAAAACAACAACAACAAAAAAACCAAAACAAAAGAACTCCATTTACAGAGGAGGGCCTCAGTCCTGCCTCAAATGATGTGACAGACTGATGATTCCCTCATGGGAGGCCTCACCCTCTCTGAGGAGTGGATGAGTGGATGAGGGGGTGGGATGGGGAGATGGTGGGGGCAGTGGAAGGACGGGAGGGAGAGGGAACTGGGATTGGTATATAAAAAAAGATTGTTTTTAATTTAAATAAAAAATTAATAAAAAAGAAAAAATGATCTATCAAACAAAGAAAGAAAGAAATGTGAAACATAATGACTGTCCCTAATCCAGGGCCACTGTGTTTTTCCCAGTGGGTTTCCATAGAGCTATTGCTGCATAGCAGCTCAAAGTGTTATTCTTTTGCTTAAACTAGAAAGAAAGAAGAGGCACAGGATGAGACACAAGATAAGAGGTGAGACTAAGAGACATATTTACCAGTTTATTATAGGCCCAGCAGAGTAGAGAGACTAAGAGAGAAGAGGAACAGGGTTAATGGCTGACCGCCATGGCCAGTAGTCACAGAGAGGCAGACAGAGCATAAGAGAAGAACAGAGAGAAGAGAAGCAGAAGCAGAGAGAAGAGAAGAGGAGAAAAGTAGAGAGAGCGTAAGTGGGCGGGGCCTGTTTTTTAAAGGGGTCCTCTGCACCTTCGAGCAGACTTAGTTCCCATGGAACCCTGGGCTGAGCAGGGTACTGCCTGAGTGGATTCTGCTAGGTAACAGAGGCAGGCTAGCATAATGCCTGAACATTTCACAGAGCCCTTTATATCCTAGAGTAACATAGAAGAGCCGTAAGCAACGGCACAAATCCAAGCCAAAGGTCAATAATTCAACATGGCAAGAATCACCCAAAAAGGCAATCAGTGCATATATCAATATAGTTATTTGATCTAATTCTAGGACACTTTTTGAGTGTTGAGAATTATGTTTTCCAAAACAGATGTGCTAACTGGCAATCTCAAATTCTCTTTTCTTTGTGAAGACTGGGCTTAGCAGTTAGCTTGGCCACTAGAACTCAGTGAAAGATTCTTTAGATCTTCCTGGGTAAAGTTGTAAGATGCCTGGCAACTTTTAGTAATAGTCTCAAGTTCCCTGAACCATCAAGAAGTCCATTATCTGTAAGACTGACCATGCTGGGGAGATGGAAATGGAGCACCATATGAGCCAATGCAGCCAGCTCTCCAACTCTTGAATGGGGCTGGATCCTCCAACCAGATAACCCACAGCACTGGACAGAAGTACCACCCGGCAGAACTCTGAACTAATTCATGGGTCCTCGAAAGATGAAATATAATAAATAGTCATTATTATCAAGTTCTAGGTGTTGGCATGGGCTGTCAAGCAGCCAAGGTACTTGGAGGAGCAGGGGTCCCTTAGAATACCCATTTTCATAGACATAGAATGCCACAGGATAAGTATAGCGGGCTTCTATTTTTTAAACATTTATGTTTAATTCATTTTATGGGTGTTTGCCTATCAAGGTCAAAGAGTATTCAGGTCCTCTAAAACTGGAGTTACAGATAGTTGTGAGCCAGCATATGGGTGCTGGGAATCAAACCCAGGTCCTCTGGAAGAGCCCCCTCTTAAGTCCAGAGAACCTCTTGTACTTAGAGTTATAAAGTATTTAAGTGATTCAACTCACAAGTAAATTAAAGCATGTTTACATAACAAACTGATAAGTAATAGGAATAAAAATGGATTTTATAATTCAGGTCAAATTTTGACAACAGGGAGATAATGTGTCACAATTCCAGTTACTATGATACAGAAAGGAAATATGTAGGTAAATATTCAAAGTCCTAGACTGAGGCTTGGGGTACAGCTCAGTCAGTACTAGAATTCAATCACTATCATTACTGCTGCTGTTACTACACTTTATGTGTGCAATGCATACACACACACACACACACACACACACACACTCCTAAGCAGGCAAAGAGTTTGAACTGAATTGTGTACCACATAGTTTTCTTTATTAAATTAGTCTTTCTGGAAGCAATAACTCAGTTGGTGGGATGCTTGCCAAGCATCCACAAAGCCCTGGGTTTGAGCCCCAGCATCACATAAACTGCATGGTGGCACACACTTGCAGTACCAGCTCTGGAAAGATAAAGTGAGGAGGATCAGAAGTTCAAGGGGGAAAAATAGACTATTTTTTAATATATATTAATATAATAAGTATATATTAATATATATTTAATATTATATATAACATTATATATTATATATATTTAATATATATTATATATTTAATATATAATATATTTTTAACTATATCTAAAAGGAGTGTTTAATGGCATGGTTGCTTTGCCCCCCTATGTTAACAGTTCACCAACCACATTTCCATAGCAAAGGTCTGGAGGGTCCACTGGACAATATGAAACAATATTTCCACTCTGAACAATGCTGCATGGTTTAAAAGTTGTTCCTGTGTACGGAGAAATTGGTCAGTATGTGTTTATGATTTAGTGCTGCTTAGAGAGGAACTGTTCTTCAAGTGAATAAACCTAGGGTGAGCTGCTGTCAACCATGGACAAGATGCATTTTCTGTATTGTACTTCTATTTGAGTATGTCCTAGGAGTCACTTTTCCATGTGATCTAACCCTCCCCTGTGTGATGCTAACCTCTGCTAGTAGACCTAAAATCCTTCCTCCAAAACCCAAGTAATGGGATTTTTTTTCTCATTAGTCAAAGTTGAGTCATTTTGGGGGAAAAAGGGTATTTTAAATATGCAAAGCATTTATTTTTGTAGTTTATTAAGTTATAAATAACTTAAAAGAATTTTAGATACATTTTTAAATTAAGAAAGCAGTACATAATACAATAAATACAAAAATGGATTTTATAAATCTCTAGGTTTTCAGGTAGCTAAACAGAAAACATAACTCTAAAAATGAAAACAAGTAGCTGCCAAAGACTTGCCATCTAGCACAGAGCCAGCTACCTATACAGAAGTCAGTTAACAGAAAGACAAAAGCAATGATATGAGCAAATGTAAAGAAAATGAGAAGGGGAGAGATTAAAAGAGCAGCACAGGAGAAGAAAAGAACAAAAAACTTTCTGTAAGTTGGTTCCATGAGGTCACCAAGAGGGAACATCTTGGCAACTGAGGACATGATGGGAACCACATCCTCTGGCAGGTCCATGTTATCACTGTCTTCACGCGGGAAACATGCTTGGCTCCCCACATGAGCCTTCGCTCCAGACCCTAAACTAGAAGTCTTGCTGTGGTCCTGATGGTGGAGGAGAATTTAAAAACCATGAAGAATGGTATGCACTGGGGCACAGAGCAGGACTGTGGCACCTGGCAGTCCTGTTTCCACACCTACCAAGAAGGCTCAAAGACAACTGTCAACTCAGGCTTTTCTTCCTGAAGCGCTTCTAAGGCTTGTTTTGTTTCATAATTAAAATACATTTCACCCAACCTGTAAAAACAGAAAGAAAGCTTTGGGTTAGACTCTTCAGAAAACTGAGAATTAGGCCTTTAAAGTGTTAGCTCATCTGGTGTGGTGGTGTAGACCTATAATGTGAGAACTTGGGATGCTAAAGCAGGAGTACCACAGTTCAAGGGTAGCCTGGGGTACTTAGTGAATTTGAGGCCAGGTCAACCTGGGTACTTAAGACATCATCGTGTGTGTGTGTGTGTGTGTGTGTGTGTGTGTGTGTGTGTGTGTGTGTATGTATGCACATATGCATATAATCTCATCTCATTTCCTTTAATCTCATCTCCATGCTCTGAGATACTGAGTGTCCCTAAGCAATGTAGTTTCTGTGCTTTTTAAAGAAAATCACACCATGTTGTTCAAACTGCCCTCAAACTTCTAGACTCAAGCAGTCCTCCTTCTCAGGCCCTCTGACAAATTGGAGCTACAGAGTTTTGTACACTGTTTGTTATATTTTGATCTTCGTTTTTTAATATATTTTGTTTATTTTTACAAAGATTTATTTATTTATTATGTATCCAGTCTTCTGACTGCATGCCAGCAGAGGGCACCCGATCTCATTCAAGGTGGTTGTGAGCCACCATGTGGTTGCTGGGAATTGAACTCAGGACCTCTGAAAGAGCAGTCAGTGCTCTTAACCGCTAAGCCATCTCTCCAGCCCATATTTATTTTTACTTTATGTGCACATTTATCTGTGTGAGTGTGTCGGATCCCCTGGAACTGGAGTTACAGACAGTTATAAGCTGCCATGTGGATGCTGGGAATTAAACCCAGGTCCTCTGGAAGAGCAGCCAGTTGCTCTTAACTGAGTCATCTCTCCAGCCCTTCATCTTCATTTTTAAGTAGACACGATGGTGTATAAATCCCTGGTCCAGTAAATCCCCATAAGTCCTTTTCCAAGTTCAACCGTTAAAGCAGCTCATGGCCGATCATGCTTCATCTGTTGGCCTCCCACCCCTACTTGGATGGATGCCTTGACTCCATGTAGTTACAGTTATTTCACTGTGTAATATCTAATGACCAATACCTTTTACAAGATAACTGCAATGTCCTCTCACACCTTACTATTAGTATCCAGTGTATGTTTAAATTTCCTCAATTATCTTGGATATATTTTATAATATGTTTATTCAATCAAGCTCTACAAATCTACACATTGCAATTTCTTAGTATGTCTCTCAAATAGTGTGCACATTTTTCATTCAGCATTTCTAATTTCTCAAATTAGAAATCCTCCTGCCTCCACTTTCTGAGTGCTAGGATTATTGGTGTGAGCCACCACAGCCAACTCAAGCACCAAATTCATCCTCGTTATTAAAGTTTCCTTGAAAGTTAACTGAGGAAATGAACCACTGGACTTACATCTTTTCCAGCAATGTCTGGTTGAACTGTGGACTGTATGTGTGTACACCTTCAAAATGTGTTGTAGTCCTATCCTGAAACGTGCTAAGGTCTTCAGGTGGTGACTGGAAGTGGGTGAAAGTCTAAGAGCAGAGTCTTGTGAAGGGAATAGAACCTTTACACCATGGAACATGCTCTCTCCCTGTCTCACCTTGAGTGTGAGCTCATGGTTAAACAGCTGTCTGCAGGTGAAAAGGCTCCTTTTCCAGCAAGTAAATAAGCTAATCCCGTTTTAGACATCCTGGGTTCTAGAGCTGTGGTTAAATAACTCCCGTTGTTTAAGTTACCTAACCAATAGTGTTTTGTTTAAGCTAACTAATATAAGATGGTTACATCCAAGAATTCCCTAGGCTATTTTGAGCCTGAGTTCAGTCATAACAATCCCTCTGGACTGGCTCAGTTTCCCCAGTTTTGTTCTTCCCAGTGGCTTCTGGTCCCACTGTGGCTAGGACCCCTTGTCAAATGGCTTGGCTGTCTATGAATACCTCTTCCCTTGGTTCTTATTCATTCTGTCCTAGGCACTCCAGATTTCAAACCACTCGAGATCCAACTGAGTGTGAAAAAAACTTCCCATCCTTAAAGAAGAACAAGTCTGAATGAAAAGCAGCCACACTGAAAGTAGTTATGTGCAAGGGATTGTGTGTGTGTGTGTGTGTGTGTGTGTGTGTGTGTGTGTGTGTGTGTGTGTTTCCCCAGGGTGGAAAGTCTTTTCACACCCAGTTGAATCTTGACTAGTCTGAATATCTGGATGCTGTTGAATATCATTTTTCCCATATTGCTATATTTTTAAAAATCTGCAACAACTGGCCTGATCCATCTAACTCTACATTCAAATTGATGAAGAGAAGTTCTGAGTTTGGTCCAGTGGTCACCTCCCCCTCAGCACTCTGACCCCCTCGTGTGAAGCTCTGCACTCACTGGAGGCTCTGCAGAAGGCAGCCCTGCTGTTTCAGAACCTCACAGAGCATCACCACACCCAGGTCGCCCAGGTCGTTGTTGCCCAGGTGCAGCTTCCGAAGGCTCCGGTTTCGGGTCAGCATTGTGGAGAGATTCCAACAGCAGTGTGAGGTGAGGCTGCAGTTGTCTAATCTTCAAGGGAAAAAAAGGAGGGTGATGTAAAGAAAATATCCTGCACCACCCCTCCCTCCAGATCTTCAAGATCTTAGCCTGCATTGTTTCACATGCTTTAAAAAGCCAGGGAACAAGCAGCATGATGCAGCTTTAGACAAGACAGTACTGTTGTTTTTCTCCCCGCTTTAGGTGGGAAAGAAGTTTTATTTCCCAATGCACTAGGTTGTGTAGACCAAAATGGTAACAGAAATGTGTTAACTGACTTTTTAAAACACTGTTTCCCCCTGATTTCCACAAAATACCAATGTCTCACCATATGAATTTGTTTGTGGTTTTGAGGCCTGGGGTTGGCAGAAACTCAACTTTTAAGCTTCACACTATCTAGAAACCTTCCTGTTCTCACTAATGAGCTGGCAGACTCCAGGCAGACTCCTCACTCCTCAGACTCAGACTTGCCTCGTGGTTGCTCCGAAGTCTACCTCACACCACATATTCCCACCTCAGTCAGCCCGTGGACTCACTCCAGCATCTGTAGCTTGCAGTCAGGGTGCAGAAGTCCCTCGCAGAGGAGCTTGAGCCCTGTGTCTCCAAGGGCATTGTTTCGTAGGTAGAGGTGTGTGAGGGTCTGGCTGGCTTTGAGCACAGAGGTCAGATCTGAACAACAAATGGATGTAAGGCCAGAATTCACCAACCTACAGGAAGAACAGAGGAAAGAGTCCTCAGTGCCCAGGCTCTCTCAGACATTACACATCACTTGGAGCTGCATCCTCCAACTTAAAGGTCAGACGCCAGAATCTAGAACACAATCTGAAGTGTGAACCCAGGTCTCTGGATCCCACGGGGGATATGAACAATGGTCTCAGCATATGCTCTACTTAGATGAGCACAGACAGAGAGCCAAGCAAATGGTCGGACACATCCACAGTTCCCACACAGAGAGGTTGGAGAGATGGCTCAGAGGTTAAGAGCACTGGCTGCTCTTCCAGTGGACCTGAGTTCAATTCCTAGAAACCACATGGTGGCTCACAGTTCTCACACAAATTCCCTCAGTCAACGGACACTCCTCCATACCACCTCATCTAAAAGAACAACCCACACTCCCCTAACTGTAATCCTCAGACACTGCAGAGAGCCATCTTGGTTCAGATGCCACCCTGGCAAGATAGCAATGCAGCCACAGTGCCACACACCTGTCATGGATTAGAAGCTGAAGGTCATGAGGTCGTGTCTCCCTAAAAGCCGATGAGCAGATTGCTGTAGGGAGCAGACTCAGAGTCAGTCAGGATTCTGCTGATTGACTGTAACCTACAGTGATGTGGCAAGAGAGGGGGCTGGGACTGTGTGGGCCAGGCAAGGTATGGTGACATCACCTTCCTCTCCAGCATCCACTCTCTGTCATTCTTCTATCCATCTGCCTGTTCCTTCTCAGAGCACAAAGTCACTGATTTGTACTAATACCAATGGAATGAGAGTTTTTAATTTTTTATCACATTTTATAATCGAGACAGACAAGAGACAGAGCATACACATCTGTGAAGCTTAGGGGACAACTCTGTGAAGTTGGCGCTTTCCTTCCACTCTGTGAGTCCCAGGAATTGAACTCCAGTTGTGAGGCTTGGTGGTGGGAGTCTTTACCTCTGGGGTCTCACAACAGTCTAAGAATTTTTGATTTACTATTCTTAGTAAATCACTGTCTACAGCCAAGTGTTGTGCTTTAAATATGTGTTCCCTCACAGACTCACATGTTTGAAAACTGGGTCCCCAGTTGGTGGTGCTGTTTAGACATACTGTGGAACCTTCAAGACATGTGGCCTGACTGGAGGAAATAGGTCACTAGAGGGAGGGCTTTATCTAGGATCACCTTCAAATATATCTGTGAGGAATTTTCTAGATTAGGTTAGCTAAGGTGAGAAACCCTACCTTAAATAAATGTGGGTGGCACCATTCTAGAGGCTGGGGTCCCAGACTGAATTAAAAGGAAAAAGCCAAGTGAGTACCAGCATTGTCTCTCTCTGCTTCCTGTTTGTGGATACAACGTGATTAGCTGCTTCACACTCCCACCCCCATGAGCTGAACACGTTGTGAACCACAATAAACCCTGTTTTCTCTAAGAGTGGTTTGTCAGATGTTCTGTCACTGCAGCAAGAAAAGTCACTAATCAACAGATAGCTTTGTTCTGTGGCCTGAACACAGATTGCTACATGCTGCATTCATTCCATGTGGTTTTCCTACTTATCAGCAACCTGCCTTGTTTCATTATTACAAATTCAAGATAAAAGTGTTATTTTCATTCCCTTTTTTGTTGTTGTTGTTTTGTTTCCTTTTGAGATAAAATCTCTCGTAACCCAGGATAGTCTCTAATTTGTTGTATGGTCTAGGGTGACTTTGAACTTCTGATCCTCCTGCCTCCATCTCTGGAGTGCTGGGATTACAAGCGTGTACCACCAGCCCCGCTTAAGAGGTGCTGATGATCAAACCCAGGGCTTTGTGTGCCACAAAAACACTGCCAACTAAGCTATAACCATAGCCTCCATATCTCTACATTTAATTAAGAAAAGTAGAGATCAAAATAATTATTTGAGTACCGGTAAGATGAATCAGTAGGAAAAGGCTCTTTCCTGCCAAACCTGATGATCTGAACTTGATCCCCACAGCCCACAAGATGAAAGAAAGGGGGCTAAGTCCTACAAGTTGTCATCTGACCTCTACATGCATGCCACAGCATACATACATACATACATACATACATACACACACACACACACACACTAAATAAATAAATAATTGTAATAGAATTATTAATCAGAATAATTACTTGAAAAATAATGAAAGCTTCCTATTTGTCAATGGGAAGAATAGAATCAGCCGAACTTCCATGAGGAAGAGATTATGAATGATAAAGAAAAGTAGAAGAATAGGCCAGGCCCTTGGAACAGAAAACTAATTCAATAATCTCAGAATGAGTGGAAGGTGGGATGATAACTGCCCCCACCTACTAAAAAAAGAAAGAAAGAAAGGAAGGAAGGAAGAAAGGAAACGACAAGACAATGAAGGAAGTGAAAGTAGTGGAAACTTGTAACTGCCCTCTGTGAATTTGCTGGGAAATCTCTGGAAAGTACCCTGCTCAGCAAGTTAGAGCAGGGCCAGGAATGGGTCTAACAGTAGTTGAAGGGAGGGGTGTTATAATACCTAAGCTAAGTTTTATGTGCCCATGTGTGACACTTCTGTAACACAGGGGATCTGGGACTAGATATATTGTGCAACCAGAGAGACTATGCTAAAGTTCAAGAGAAGAAAATAGTAATATATAAAAATGTCTAAAATTTTTAGATTGTTCATTCCACATTAGGGATCTATTGTGAAATAAATACACACACACACACACACACACACACACACACACACACACACACACACACACACAAAGTTATATATACAAGCATGTATTTTACAGAGTGATTGTAACAGTAAAAATGGAGAAACTTGACCAAAAGTTCTTGACTTAATGAGTGGCTAGATAAATGATGATGAGAGGTACTATGAGGTATTGTGTTCCAAACTATTTTCATGAAGCCATATGGAAATGTATGCAGATAAATGAAAAACCAGCCAAAGCAAATATTTATATTGTGTTTCTAGTTTGAATAGCTAGTCACTGTTGGGTTGAATTCTGTCCTCCCAAAACATTTGTTGAAGTTCCAGTTCTTTAAAATATGACTATCACCCTGCAGTGGTGGCACACACCTTTAATCCCAGCACTTGAGACACAGAGGCAGGTGGATCTCTGTGAGCTGACGGTCAGCCTGGTCTACAGAGCGAGTTCCAGGACAGCCAAGGCTACACAAAGAAACCTGTGTGGGTAATTTGAATATAATTGTCCCCATAAGCTCATAAGGAATGGTACTATTAGGAGGTGTGGCTTTGTTGGAGGAAGTGTGTCACTATGGGAGATGGGCTTTGAGGTCTCATATATTCTCCTGTCATACCCAGTGTCTCAGACCACTTCCTGTTGCCTGCAGATCAAGATGGAGGACTCTCAGCTCCTTCTCCAGCGCTATGTCTGCCTGCAGCCACTCATACTATGATGATAATGGACTAAACCTCTGAAAATGTAAGCCACCCTGTGGTGGTTTGAAAGAAAATAGTGCCAAAGGGAATGGCACTATTGGGAGGTGTAGTCTTTTTTGATTAGGTGTGGCCTTGTTGGAGGAAGTGTGTCACTGTGGAGGCAGGCTTTGAGGTCTCATATATGCTCAAACCACACCCAGTGAGGAAGACCACTTCTTGTTGCCTGTGAGTCTAGATGGTGCTAGAGTCCTTCTCTAGCACTAAGTCTGCCTGCACACTGCCTTGCTTCCCGCCATGACAATAATGAACTAAATCTCTAAACTGTAAGAGAGCCACCACAATTAAATGTGTTCCTTTATAAGAGTCACTGTGGTCATGGTGTCTCTTCACAGCAATAGAAGCCCTAACTAAGACACCCTGTCTCTAAAACATAAATGTGACCATAATTGGACATCAAACCTCACAGACGTAGTTGGCTAAGATGATGTCATTAGGTGGGCCCAAATCTAGTATGACTGACATCCTATCCTCATCAAAACCAGAGCTTCTGACTGGAGAGGTGCTCGGCAGTCAAGAGAGCCTGCTACTTTTCCAGAAGGCCCAAGTTTGGTTTCCAGTACCCAAGTCAGGCAGATCACAACTACCCATAATGCCATTGGGGGGGAGTAGGGGGGATTCCATGTCTTCTTCTCACCTCCTCGGCACTGTACTCATATGCAATATCCTCCCTGATACATACTCATACACATAATTAAAAGTAAATAGAAGGAGAAACCTATCTAAAGATAAAGGCCACAATCAAGTGATGTCTACAAGCCACGGTGGCAAAGACTTCCAGTAAGAAAAACAAAAGAAGACTCTCTTGCTCATGGCTCTCAGAGGAACCAGCTCAGCTAATGCCTTAATCCCTGCCTCTAGAATTGAGAGACAATACATTTATGTTGTTTAAGCCCCTATGTTTTGGGTACTATGTTATAACAACCTTAGTAAAGTTGTTATATTTCTATCTAAATACAGAATATTTAGATGGAAAGATGGATAGTTAGATAAATATACTGATGAGTAGTTGCATGGATCAATGTATGCATTGATAAAGCAGTTAAAGATATATGAGTGGATGGGTGTTTGTGTATAACACAGGGTCTGGAATTTTGCTTGCCAGGTTTGCAAGTGGCCTTCTCTAGAGACAGAGTAATCTTTCGCTTTTAGCGCCACACACCTGGATAATTCATTATGTTAAACTGTGTTATTTTTGTAGCAAAACTCATAAGTGGCATCTGGGTGTGAGATCCGTTTGGGAAGACATCTATCTGTCTATGGGTAGTTATTGGCACTCAGGAGTACATAAGATATCTTAGAGAGTGTGGAAACAAATAACAGAAAATCAGTGATGAAAGCTGCAGATCACAGGAAGAGAAGCCAATGCAGAGTGTACAGAAGAGGGGGAACCTATAAGCTCAACAAGAAAGGCGGCAAACACAGGAAAAGGAGCGCAAGGGGGAATTGATGAATGAACTAAAGCTCCAGGAATGAGTTAAGCTAAGGACTGGGAAGGACAGACAGGAGTGGAGCAGGATCCTGGGGACAACACCTACTACATACTGTTCTTTGGTCTATTGATTACCCCTCCCCTGTAGTGCTGTGTGTGGAAACAAGATCACTTCTACCATCAGCATCCACAACAGTGCTCCAGGGTACTTAGAAAACTCAGAGGCCAGATCATATCAGTTGATCAAAAAGAGCATCAAAAACTGTGTTGTTCTAGAAGCACCTGTAGCATTATAGGAAGCCAATTTGGTAATGTCTAGGACTGGGCTAATAGGACAAGACCAAGGAAGAATCAGAGTTTACAGTTAACTTTGGTTGTTAATTATGGATAATTGACTATCCCTGCTGGGGGGGGGAGGGGACTATCTTGTTAGTGTCAGATATTTAGGGTTTTTTTTTTTTTTTTTTTTTTTTTTTTTTAAGACACGGTTTCATGTAGCCCAGGCTAGTTGCAAACTCACTATGTAACTGTGGATGACCTCGAACTTCTGATCAATCTGCCTTTCCCTCATAAGTGCTAGGATTACAGGAGTGCACACAAAACCCAGTTTATTCTGTACTAGGGATGGAGCCCAAGGTATGATACATGCTTGCAAGAACTCTACCAATTAAGCCACCTATCCAGACTCATCTTGTTATATCTATCCTCTTTTTTTTTTCTGAAGCATGATCTCATATATAGCTCTGGCTGTCCTGGACCTCACTGTGTAGACCAGGCTGGCTTCAAACTCACAAAAATCTACCTGCCTCTGCCTCCCAAGTGCTGGGATTAAAGGCCTGCACCACTTTGCTCAGCTTGTTTTATTGTGTCCTAAATATTTATCTAGCTGCCATTTCTATCAATAATATAAATAAAGACATATTCAGTTTGTTTGTTTTATTTATAGATATTGACAGAATAGACAATAGTCTTTCCTAGATGATTTAGAAGAGACAGGGGGTAAGGTTAGGAACAAATGCCGAAGCCCTTCAAAGAGTGCAATTGCAAAACATAACCTGACTGAGGGCATCCTACTTAACAAAGGTGTAGGCTGGGAAATCACACAAGGGTGTCTACTTCCTAGCCAGCATCCACAGGCAAAGATCTGAACCCGCTGAGCCTCATTTTCACCTCTTCAAAATACAGGCATCGATAGCTACTTAGCTCTGTTTTTCTGAGGTCAAATGAGCTGATTGATTCACACAAGGGTCATGGAAGAGTAGTGAGTAGCCACTAGCTGGTAGTCTGTATTTTTATTTGCTGCAGAATTCCAATCTCAAAAACCTGATGTGGGGCCAGAAAAAATAGCTCATCTTGGAAAGGTACCTGCTGCTAAGCTGGACAACAACCTGAGTTCCATCCCTGGGATTCATGTATAAGTGGAAGAGGAGAACTGGCTCTATAAAGTTTTCTTCTGATACCGATGCTGCAATTGCCACCTTCATCTCTAGCTAATGAACTTTTTCTAGAGTGGCCCCATCCATGTTTTCCAAATAAACCATCTCTGAAAAGAATTGGATTTTCCACAAAGACTTACTTACCCCAGCTTCTGCAAGTTACATTGTGGGTGCTTGATTTTTTCACACAACACTTGAACTCCGGAATCTCCCAAGGCATTTTCTCCGATGTACAGTCTGGTCAGAGAATGGTGGGAGCTCAGAACCATGGCGAGATCCTGACAACACGCAGATGTGAGGCAGCAGCTGACCAACCTTCCATGCAGAGGGGACAGGGTCAGTGCCATCTCTCTGTGTACTCTGCACCATGTGCTAGGAGACTGTACCTACTGCTGCTTCCCTCTGCTAAAATCTGCACCTCAGCTCCACACAGCTCTCATCCCCATTCGGTGAAATAGCTTGTAATAAGCCCATCCCTGCACTAGAACATCTTTCCTGCTCCCTTCACTTGTTTCTATTGAAATAAAATGTGCAAATGGGGACCAGGGAAATGGCTCAGTGAGTAAAGACAGTTGCTACCAAGCCTGGCAACCTGAGTTTAATCCCAGAACCCACATAGTAGGAGAGAGCTGACTCAAAAAGTTGTTCTCTGACCTTCATACAAGTTCCATGGCATACACACATGTACACACACACACACACACACACACACACACACACACACACACAAATAAATAAATAAATAATGTAAAAATAGGCTTTCCAATGTACGTATTACAAAAATTTATCTCCTTTTTTTTTTTTTTTTTTGAGACAGGGTTTCTCTGTGTAGCTTTGGAGGTTGTCCTGGAACTAGCTCTTGTAGACCAGGCTGGTCTCAAACTCACAGAGATCCACCTGCCTCTGCCTCCCAAGTGCTGGGATTAAAGGCATGTGCCATCACTGCCTGGCCTTAAAAATTTATCATCTTAACCACTTTTGGGAGCAGAATTTTATCAAGGCCTGGTAGCAGAGACCTGCAGTCCCCGCTTCTCAGGAGGCTGAGGCAAAAGCGTCACAAGCTAAAGGGCACCTGGGACAACTTAGCAAGATCCTGCCTCAAGATGAAAAGGAAACGGCTTGGGGCAGAATGCTTGTCTATCGTGTAAGAGGACCTAGATTCAGCTCCCAGCACAAAAAAAAAAAAGAAAAAGCAGCACAACTCAGCGCCCTTAAGAGCAGCCATCACCACTATCCATTTATGTTCACCTTTATTTTACAAAACTGAAACTCTCTACCTATTAAAAACAAAACAAACAAAACTCTCCACTTATTCCTTACCAGTCCCTGGAAGCTGCCATTATGCCCTCTATTATGAATTTAAATGATTGTGGTACTCATATAAGTGTTTGCTCTTTTGAGACAGGTGTATCTTACTTAGTAGAATAACTTCGAGGCTTGTCTAGTTTTCAGCAAATATCAGAATTCGTTCAAATCTGTGTGTGTGCAAATCCACTTTCTGTCCTTTGTCCACAATGAACACTAAGAAGTTTCTAACTTTTGGCTGCTGTTGCTGACATGCTGTGGACTTGATGTGTGCAAACATGGCTGCACTGGACACACCCAAAAACACATGGATCAAATACAGTCTGATTCTCAGTTGTGTGCGAATCATCGTGCTGCTTGCTGTGTTTTACATTCTTGCTTCCTTGCTTTACATTCGTGTTTGCTGCTGTTTTACATTCCCACTAGAGCAGTGGTTCTCAACCTTCCTAACCCTGCCACCCTTTAATTCAGTTCTTCACGTTGTAGTGACCCCAACCATAAAATTATTTTCTTTGCTAATTTATAACTGTAATGCTACTACTGTTGTGAATCATAATGTAAACATCTGTGTTTTCTGATGGTCTCAGGTGACCCCTGTGAAAGGGTCACTCAGCCCTCAAAGGGGTCATGACCCACAGGTTGAGAACCACTACACTAGCGCGCCAAAAAGCTCCAGGACTCCAAGTCCTTACTGACACTAGTCTAGTTTCTTATTTATTTGTTGTGGGTTTGTTGTCTATAATAATCATGGTGATGAAATTGAATGTAGTGGCACGTACCTTTAATCCCAATACTCGGGAGGCAGAGACAGGCGGAGCTCTGTGAGTTCAAGGTCAGCCTGGTCTACAAAGTGAGTTCCAGGACAGTGAGAACTACATAGTGAGACCCTGTCTTGAAGAAAGAAGGAGGAGGAGGAGGAGGAGGAGGAGGAAGGAGGAGAGGAAGAAGAAGAAGAAGAAGAAGAAGAAGAAGAAGAAGAAGAAGAAGAAGAAATATGGTTATAAAACATGACCTGGCACCACCTAATCGAGTGGGTTTGTTGTTGTTTCTTTGCCTGTTTCATTTTTTTTGAGAGACACAGTCTCATGTAGCCCAGGCTGGCCTCAAATATGTAGCCAAGAATGACCTTGAGCTTTTGATCCTTTTGCCACTACATCTGGTTTAATGGTGCTGGGGAATCAAACCTAGGGCCTCCTGCATGCTAGGCAAGCACAGAACCAGCTGAGCAGCATCCTCAGCCCTCTAGCACTTTCTTGTCTCTTTAGAATTCAAGTCACGCTGGGCATTGGTGGCGCATTTCTTTAATCCCAGCACTCGGGAGGCAGAGGCAGGCAGATCTCTGTGTGTTCAATGCCAGCCTGGTCTCCAGAGCGAGTGCCAGGATAGGCTCCCAAGCTACACAGAGAAACCCTGTCTCGAAAAACAAAAACAAAAACATCAACAACAAAAAAAATCAAGTCACCTAGAAGCATTCATCGAGGACAACACACAATAAAAGAAGTGGCACCTCGCCTCAGCACCTCGCCTCAGCACCTCGCCTCAGCAGCATTTGTGTTTTTCCTATTTAGTGAGAGAACTGGGGGTTTTTTACAAACTCTCAAAAACTCTTCTACCATGATGCCTAGCAGTGCTTTTACTTCCTCGGGTACCTTAAAGACAGACATGATTTATTTGATTATTTATACACACATACACACCACTGTTATTTTTTCACATGTAGCTTTCCCCACAGCAATCACTGACTGACTAAATGACTTGGAAACTGGCAGAAGGAAACACAGGAAGTCCTCCTGGCCACTGAGAATATTCTAGTCCTCACACATGAGCAGATACCTAGTTGTGTCTCCCAGAAGGAGAGTTCCTGGAAGGGACCTCAGTGGCAGAGCTTCCTAAAGGGTGTGCCAAACTCACCAGAGTTTCTGCAGGTTGCAGAACAGGTGCCTCAGTCCCACACACAGAAGTCTGACTCCAAAGTCCCCCAGGGCATTGTCACTCAGATCCAGTTCCACCAGTTTCTGGCTGCTGCTCAGGACGGAGGAGATGTCGAAACAGCATTGATGGGAAAGTCCACAGCGCCCCAACCTTCACACCAAGTACAGAACCAGACATCAGAGTGTGGCCCCTATGAGAATATGGACCCTACAAATGCCCAGTCCCACATTTTCAAACCGTGGGGAGGTGGTGAAAGCTCTGGGAAGTAGAGCCTCTAGGAAGACTTGTAGGGGGAGTGTGGACACTGAGGGGGGTGACCTTAAAGGAATATTGAGACACTGTGCTCTGTGTGTGTGTCTGTCTGTCTGTCTCTTTGTCTCTCTCTGTGTCTCCCTCCCTGTCTGTCTCTGTTTCTCTCCATCCCAACTCTTCCTCCTCCTCTCCTTAGTCATCATGGTGTGCATAGACTCCTCTATTATATAGTACCACCATGGTATTCTGTCTCGTCACAGACTCAAACAACAGACTCAGCTGACCGAGAACTAAAACCCAGAGCCTAAACAATCTTTCCTCCTTGACTATCTCAGGTGTTTATCAAATGGAGGGAGAGCAGACAAACGGCCTCCTTCACAGCTATTGTCTTCCAGTCTGGACTTGGTCTCCACACCAGGCAGGAGCAGATGTATTCTGGGCTAACCCGAGTTCCTGAGCAATGCACAGGATGCAGTAAGAAGTGAGTTGCTGCTCACCTGGTCATAACCCAAGGCTATGGTGTAGGGACCCTTGCCATGAGTGCATCGAGCAGTGTTCATCCACTTTCAGGTGCACAAAGGGCCCATCCTGGTTTGTAAATGAAAAGGGTGGTGAGCCTGGAGCCCCTGTCTTCAGGAACTCCTAACAGCTGAAACACCCTCACTAGGCATGCATCACTGGGGTTCTCATCTACACAACAAAAAGTCCTTGCAAGCATCATGACCCCACCAATTCTGCTTGATGATTTACTCGCAGTGCTCTCTCTCTCTACACTGGAGAGAAATTTAGAAAGCCGAGCTGAGCTGACAGGTGTTCTCACAAAGTTCCTATTCTGAGTGGGGCAAGAGACACCAAAGCAACATCCAGGAAGACACAGATAGGAGGGGCGGGGGACAGCAGCCAGAGCCTCTCTATGCTGGGCTGGTCATTAGCTTTTTCCCAGTCTGTGTGGCATTGACTCCCTTCCTGGTGAACAGATCTCCATGAGCCACAAACAAGAGCTGTAGGGAATGTTAGCAAAGCTGAAGCAGAGCCCAGGACCAGTTCCTGGGTAAGTATCCGGTCTGCCAGTGGCCCACATAGCTTAGACAGACCACTGATTAAAATTTTTGATTCATTTTGTGCACTGTTGTCTAGCAATGGTTTGTCCCCAGGAGGCCATGTTTGAGTCAGAAGCTTGATCTTCAGTGTGGTGAGGTGAGATGTGTTGAAACCTTTAAGAGGTGAGACTAGGCACAAAATAATGACGTCACCACCTGCACAGCCTCAAAAGGAGTTTTCTTAGCAAGTCAGTTAGTTCCCCGAATTAGGGCCAGTGAAGAACATAGTGAGTAAATCTTCTTGCCACCCAAACCTAGTGACCTGAGCTCTATCCCTGGAACCAATCTCCAAAGTTGCCCTCTGACTTCTGCATGCATGTCATAACATGTGCAGGCCCACATTCACACACACACACACACACACACACACACAGAAAGAGAGAGAGAAACATAGATAACATACATAATACACTCATTTTTTTAAAGAAAAGAAAAAATAGAAATCTTCTTTTTAATTGTATTATGTTTAATTTAAATTTTTTCTTATTTCATATATTTACAGTTAATTATTTAAATAAAGTAGAGCATAGAATGGGGTATATGAGATACACATCCCCACAACATTTTGGTGTGTTCTGATCTTGCCAGCCATTAGAATCTGTGATGAAATTTCCCAGTTTTCACCCAGAATCCTCATCCATGAAGGAATAAAATACAAAGCCTTTATTTTGCCACGAGGAAATAGTTCTTCTCAGTTCCTCTTCACCTTCCCCATCTAAAGCTTTCCCTACTTACCTCAGTCATTCAGCCTGCCCATTTATAACAGAATCAGCTATGTTCCTCCAAAGCTTTGTGTATCAGAGTTCAACCCCAGCAGCCCACAGTGTGTGACCATATTTGGAAATAGGCAACTTCAAATAGGTAATTAAACTGAATCCACAGTGTTGGCCCTAGTCTATTTAGACAGTATCAGACACAAGGAAAGGTTGTAAGAGTTTAGAACATGGACACACAGCTGGAATGTAATGCAAAGACTCGAGGAAGAAACACACACCATACACAAATGTGGAGACTCACCACAGTCTCTGAATGTTACAGCCTGGATGCCGGAGGGCCTCACACAGCACCCTCATACCAGGATCCCCCAGAGTATTGTCGCTAAGGTCCAGTTCAGTGAGGTTCTGGTTGGTGCTTAGACTGGAGAAGAGGTCTCGGCAGAAGCTAGACGTGAGATAGCAGTTTGCCAATCTAGAATGGCACAGAAGAAGGACAGAAAAGAACATGGTTTTCTAATGTTAACAAAGTGGAGCTCAGAGCAGGCTCCCGGCACCTATTCATAGAAAAGTCTCCTAGATGTCAAGCCACCAGTCATAAATGTTCATTCAGAGGGAAGCAGGCTGGTGAGCCTTGGGTAGAGAGAGGTTCCTTTTGAAATGCAACGAAGTAAACTTTAGGCTTACTACAAACACCCTCAGACACCTCCTTCCCACATTAGACAGCTGGTGTGCCCCTGGCCTGGACATGCAGCAGACTGGTCCAGGATGTCCAATTGTAAAGTCCCGAGCCATGCTGCAACCACAGAAGCAAAGTCAGAATCTTAAAAGCTAAACCCATCTACATTGGTAGTTTTCATTTTCACAGTCATTTCTAGGATTCACATTAGAATATCCCTTATGAGAGTTTCTTTGTATACATGCAGGACTAGCTTTGTGACTCTGAACCTCTGATGAGGATACCCACATAGCTAGTCCTCTTGGAAGGTTCTGTGATAAACCAAGAAAGCCTCTGCTCAGCAAGGAAAATGGCTGTTACCTAAAGTAAGAGATCCCAACTTCTCATCAAGGGTTTTAGCCTGAGTCTCTGCCTTTCTCAAGAGTGTGTGGTCCTAATCTGGCCTCTTAGCCTCTCTCTACTCCTTTAGGGCCCTAAGGAGCCAATCTGTCTTCTTCTATCTCGTCTCTCTTTCCATCTCCCACTGGCATCATCTAAATTTTCACCTACTCTTCAAAAATTCAGATTGGTACCCTAGTCTCAGAATGTTGGGATCAGGAGGTGAGGTTTTTGGAAGATGGTTGGTCATACGGCAAAACCTCATAGATAATAACAGTACCTTGTGAAAGAGACAAACAAGGAGTTGCTTCCCCTCCTCCCACCAAGTAAAAAGAAAAAATATGTGGGGTGCCCAATATTCAGTCTTCCCATCCTCCACAACTGTAACAAACAAACCTTTTATCTTCAAAAATAACCTAGTTTCAAGCATCCATTACAGCAGCATTGAAATAAAGAGGATTGAAGTAAGACAGTGAGCTAGAGCTATAGGCTACATCTCCATGCACTGCCGCAGTCCACCTGATACTTTGTGCTGCACTGATATTCTCCCAAAATGCTTATTTCTTAGTTTACTGGATTTTGTCCTCAACCCCAATTATCCACCTAGCAGGAGTCACTCTCTACCAATGAAAAGGTGGCAGTCACATTATCATGAAGCTGGGCAATTATATTTGGAACATCAGAGAGGAGAGGAATTAAGGACCAAGAAATGTAGCCAGAAAGCATAAGGTGCTGGCTACCATCTTCTTGGAGCCAAATGCCCTTACCTGGAAGAACAGGCAGAATAGGGCTCTTGGAAAGCACACGGGACCTGGTCCACCTGTCGAGTTCCCCCCTTGTCTTCGTCTTCTTCCTTGGGTGAGTTGTGGAGAAACCCCAGGGAAAGTGTTTTCACCCGATGACAGTTCTTGATACAAAACGAAGAAACCACATGGTCCATTCTGGTAGAGAGGTTGATCTCAATTTTGGGGAAGTGGTCCATGGCTCTCTGCACAAAGTCTTCCTCCTGCATCTCATACAAGCAGTAGAAGAGTTCCAGCTGACTGGGCTGTCTCTGCAGCTTCTTGGCCTTGGCTTTCACTTCAATCCATTTTAGCAGTTCCTGTCTGACTTGCTGAGAGATCTTGCAACTTAATTTCTTCTCCAAATAGGAGGTTCTCTCCTGGTTTACAAGGCCAAAGAGGAAACGGACAACAAAAATCAGATAGCCTTTTTCAAACTTGCCATAATTTTCTAGGAGGACCTTCACATCTCGGTTCAGAAGATCTGAACAACCTGCTGGTCCCTTCCTCATAGCTGTCCCCTCTTCTTCCTCTTCCAGCAAGTAGTACATAGCAGCAAAGAACTCCTGGAAGGTCATGTGGCTGAAGCTGTAGAATCTCTCACAGTCCACTTCCTTTTGGAACACGTTCATCCTCAGGAATGCAGAGACGTCTGCCATCTGCAGGCCATGTTTCCTCAGATCACACTCCTCAAATAGGATTTTCTGGTTCCAAATGCCATCTGCAGCCAGTGAGCAGAGCCCCTGTAGGTGGGAAGAGAAGAGGTGCTCCTCCATGTCCCCTCGGGATTGCAGCAGGCTGGAAAGGAAAAAGACATAGACAGCGGTAGTGGTCTTGGAGGTCTGGGCCAGGCTCTTTCCAGTCTCCATCTGCTGCTTCAGTCCTGTGCACACAATCCAGCAGACCAGGGGGATGAAGCACATGGTAAAAAGAATCTCATTCTCTTGGATCAACCTGAAGGCTTCCCTGGCCTGCAGCTCATCTGAGAAATACTTAAAGAAATACTCCTTCCTTTTGGCCTCAGAGAAACCTAGGATCTCTACATGGCGAGGGTGGTCCAGCAGATGCTGCAGCTTCTCCAAGGCTACCGGCCTCGTTGTAATGAGCAGAGAGGCCTTGGGCAGCAGCTTCTTTCGGATGAGGCTGCTCAGCAGAATGTCTCCCCTCACAGCCTTCTGCCAGTCTGTGCAGACCTCTCCAATGTGCTCATCAAAGGCTCCTTGCAGCTCATCAAAACCATCCATGAGGAAGAGGATCCTGGAGGGCTTGTGCAGGATCTTGCACACTGGTGGGTTTGAGTCAGGCCAGCAGCTGACAATCAGGTCTCCCAGACTCCTTGATGTTCTGAGGCTCACCTCTCGACAGTGGATAAAGAATACATAATCAAATTTGTCTTTGAAGAGCTTCCCAGATGCCCAGTCCAACATAATCTTCCTGGCTAGTATTGTTTTCCCAATGCCTGCTGCTCCCTGGAACACCACTGTGTGTACAGGCTCTGTGTTTTCATCCTCTGGATCAAACAGTGACCCCAGCTTAATGGAACTCATGCGGCTATCCCACATTTTGGTCCTGCCAATGCTCAGTAATTCATTCTCTCTCTCCTGCTTGCTCGGATGCTCCTTGACCAGTTGTAGCTGAGTGTAGCGTTTGTTGAGGTCCACACTCTCACCCAGACGTGCATTCCTATCTTTGATACAGTAGAACCTGCTTCTCACGTGTTTTCTGTACATCTTACAGTAATCTGCAACAGAGACAGGAAGGTAGAATTCAGGAAAAGCCCACACATACCTATTCTCCAACAATAAGCTATTAGTGGACCTATGCTCTTATAGGAGGAACATTGAAAATTGTGAGGATCCAATAATAACAACAACAAAATGCACAGAGTGCTGTCAACTAGGGAGAAGGTGCTCACTAAACATTCATATACATATAGCAAGCTGTACTCACTGATGCAATAGTGGCGTGATTGTTATGGCAGTAACCAATGATTTTGTGATTGTATCTGAGGCCTATTCCCAAGGTAGGAATCATGTCAGGCACTCAAAATCCAATTAAAAGTCTATGTGACTGGGGAGCCATAGGCCCTAGTGGCAATGTGTTCTTCAGGTATGTCATTATATCTATTACTGTTTCCCAAAAGCATGGAGGCAACATGGAATGCAAATTAATATTAAAACATTTCCATGTGCCTAAAAGGAAAATAAGTGACTTATTCTCTAGATGAAGTAAGGATTGGGTTAGAGAAATAGGAGGCACAATTTTTCTCTACTGCTCAAATGTATCAGGTCCCCAAAATTCTGCTGTCAAGTACTTCCCATTCAAGATAGAGCAGAAAGACAGCACCATAGGCACAGCCTCCAGCCAGAAAATATGTTTTTACAGCTTTATACTTTTAGTCTAAAACCCATATCTACCTGTAGTAAACCTCTTCCCTGGGACTTTAAAAAACAAGGTAAATGTGCATTTATTTCTTCAGCTGAAGGTGGACTTCCTGAAGCAGGCCTTGTTCCCCAAAGAGGAAATTGTAGAGTATTCAAGCTTCCCTGCTTTCTAGTTCTTTTTCCAAACCTCCTTTTCCAAGTCGCAAAACAAAGTTGGAAGCAGAAGCTCCATGCATACCTTTCCTTTTTTTACAAATTGAGATTCGGGAAAGATATCCCAGTAAACCCATCCACTCCTCTTCAAGGCTGTCCTCCCGGCATACCACTGTGAGATCGGAAGCACAGGCATCATCTAAACACAAAAGAAAAAAAAAAAACACATACAAAGTACATCAAGGAGTCCTAACTCAGAGGATAGAATTGAGCCTCATCTATGGGGTGGGTCAAAGGCCCCTACCTCATATTCCTTCTGAATTAAACAGGGCTTAGCCAGCTTAAACACCTCTAAGCTAGGCACTTTGGAGTTGGAGGCGGGAAGATAAAAACTTATGAGTTATCCTCAGCTATGTAGTGAGTTCAGGGTCAGCCTGGACTGCATGAGATCATGCCTCAAAGAGGAAAAACAAGGAGAAAGAAAAAAAAGTAGGGACAGAGGGGAGGAAACACTGCTTGGGTGGCAGACCACAGTTGTGTCATCAGAAGCCCAGTAAGCATGATCCTGCTTGCCTCGATTTGAAAGGATAGCTGTCAATCATCAGCTAAACACCGTGCTCCCATGCCCAGAATGTCTTTTCCAGTCCTCTGTCTGTCAGAGTACATATGAGAACAAACAGTGTTTCCTTTGCCATCATCTGTCCCTGGCTGTCCCTAGTACCCTGACTTGGAGGCTGTGTGCATGATTCTCAATGTTCTCCTGGCAGGCTCCCTCTTCCCTGACTTCAGTTGCATGTTTGTAGCCTACTTGGGTTGCTATATAATGGGCTGCCATGTCTAGACTTATAGATCTTCAGAAATGGACAGTATCAGTCAGTCTAATTAAGTAGTTCAGAACACTGACCAACTAAATTCACATAGAAAAATTTTAAAAATCTGAGTAGGAATGTACTTAAAGCAGTTCTTTTTACTCTGTGCTGAGGCTTAGGCATCGTTATCCATATAGAACTCCAAGGAGAGTCCAACATGTACCTACAGCCAAGAGCTATATGTCCACGCAGTCTGGATTTTCTACCTAGGGGAAATTTAGGAATGCTGTAACGAAAGCCCCCTCCAGGAAAACATACACCACAGGCTAAGGACACAAACAGTAAAGTACTTCTGTTGTGTAAAATTATTCTGGAAGACAATGCCAGGGATGTAGATCAGTTGACAGACTCCTTTCTCAGCATGGACAAAGTCTATCATATACCATATAAGCCAGACATGGTGTTAGCACACACCTGGAACCCTCAAACCCAGGAGGTGGAAGCAAGAGGATACACAGTGAGCTGGAGGCAAGCCTGGCATATGTGACACCCTATCTAAAGAAGGAAGGACAGGAGAAAAGGAAGGGAAGAGAAAAGAAAAGAAAGCACCACTAGCAATGAGATCACAAAACAAAAATCTAAACATCCTAGCAAACTATGCTGTCAACATAAATCTCACTTAAAGTCTCACTTTAACCCAAAAGAGAACTTCAAATATGGGTGACAATTTTTACACTTAAAATCCAGATATGAGAGCTATGCTTCTATAGTGTTTTCTGGCTTTTTACTCTGTCTATGGCTGGCTCTGAGTGGGAAGCCTGGGTAATTAGAACCTCTCCCTGGATCATGCCATTCATTTGAAAGCACTAATAGTACTAGCAATTACTTTATGGGGTTACTGAAAGAACAAAATCCATTAAAACTGCCTAGTATAGGGGTCCTGGCGTGGTGATTCAGTGGTTAAGAGCACTTACTGCTCTTCCAGAGGACCTGGATTCAGTTTCCAGAACCCACATGGTGGCTCACAACTGTCTATAACTCCAGTTCCAGGGAATCTGATACCCTCTTGGGCCTCCTTGGGTACCAACACATACATGGTGCACATATAGGCATGCAGGCAAACATGCATACTCATAAAATAAATATATTTTGGTTGGGTTTTTTTTTTGAGACCTGATCTCTCTGTTACATAGCCCTGGCTGTCCTGGAATTCATTCTTTAGACCAGGCTGGCCTCTAACTCACATAGGTCCACCTGCCTCTGCCTCCCAAGTGCTAGGACTAATGGTGTGTGCTACTATATCTGGCCCAAATTAAATCTTTTTTTTTTTTAGTTTTTCTGACACAGGGTTTCTCTGTGACTTTGGAGGCTGTTCTGGTACTAGCTCTTGTAGACCAGGCTGGTCTCGAACTCACAGAGATCCACCTGCCTCTGCCTCCCAAGTGCTGGGACTAAAGGTGTGCACCACCAACGCCTAGCCCAAATTAAATCTTATTTTAAAAAAAATTACAGGGAGAGGTGAGTCAGTGAGTAAAGACACAAACCTGATGACCAGGTTTTGATCCCCAGGACCTACATGGTAGAAAGAAAGGATCAGCTCCTGCAAGTTGTCTTCTGACCTCTACATATATAAATGTGCCATAGCACACACATACATGCACACAAAATAAATAACCAAAAACATTTAATGTTTTAATATGAAAAATCTGAAATTGCCTAGTAAGTACTTCTACTGCTAAGATTAATACTTCACTCTTACTGTATATGTTCTTAGTACAGACACAATTACAGTTGCTGGTGGTGTTCAATTTGATTGCAACATTCTCTGTCACACAGCTCTGTCTTTTTCTCCTGTATCACTATTACCTTCCCTTGCCATGCACCTCCTCGTCTCCACTGACCCAGTGATGTAGGATGGAACCCAGGGCCCTGGGTGCTCTACCTCTGAGATACCCCTACCCTAGCCCATTGTGATTACTCCCTCTGCCACTCCAACTCAGTATCTCTGCCTGTGACTTTCTGGGTACTCTAAATCCTTTCTGCTGTTTCTCTTGTTCAGAGCAAACGAGCATCCGCTAGGAGCTGGGTGGAAAACCAGAGATGGGTCTCAGCACTAAACAGACTTGGAGAGCATGGTACCAGTCACAGCAGGCTCCTGGGAGTGAGTGAATACTGCAACTGGATTTTACAGAATTAGAAAAAGCACACTGCTTCCTCCCACTCTCTCATACACAGCCTGGAGAAGAGGAAAAACCATGATAATAGATTAACATTTTAAACTGGCTAACATCTTTATGGCAAAGGACATAATCTCCCAGCACTTAGAAGGCAGAGAAAGAGGACAGCTTGGAGTACATAGCAAGTTTGAGGCCATCCTGGGATATGTGAGACTCTCATTCAAAACCAAAGAAAGGAAGAGGTTGAATAAACACAATTATCCTCTGGAAGATAACGAGACAAGCAAAATGTAGTATCTACATGGATATTGATCATAAATCTTTTTAAAGAGGGAAAGTCTGACATACAAAGAGGGAAAGTCTGACATATGTAAAGTCTTATGCTAAGTGAAATAAGCCAGCTACAAGAGACAAACATTTCATGATTCCACCTGCATGAGGAATTCATTGTGGTAAAGTCCACAGGAACAGAAAACAGAATGGTGGTTGCTAGGAGACCAGGTTAGGTAAGAAGAATTATCACCTAGTGAGTTAGGAGCTTCAGTTGTGTAAGATGAAAAGCACTCTGGAAGTTGGTTTCACAACAATATGAGTTTCCTTATTACTAAGCCATGCACTTAAAATTACTAAAATTCTACATTTTAGGTTATGTGTACTTTACTGTAAGAAAAAATCTTCTTGTTCACTCACTCCACTCTGGCTGGTCCTTCTTAGCTTTTTCCCAGAGGTCTCTCCTGTTGATAGCTGCAAAGATCCACACAGCCATGGCCCATGCCTTTTCCTCCCCATTGAAGTCAATCATGAGTGTGGCTAGATCCAAATAGTCAGCCTTCTCCATCTGGCCCCTGGGGAGTGGAATGCAGCCCATCTTAGGCGGATAATCTTCCAAATGCATTTTGAATTTCCTGAGGTCCACATCTTCGAGGTCCTCTAGATACTGGGCCAGCTTGCAGCGGACGCTTGTCATCTTCATCAGCAACTCTTTCCAGGGTCTTTGGGCTTAGGTCCACACTGGCATAGCAGGAATGAAAACCCCATGTGGGTAAGAAGAATCTTATTTAAAGTCTCCACTTCCAGAAAACTAGTTGCATTTAATATTGAATCATCATGGGGTACCCCATGGGTTAGTACAGGTTTTAAAGTTTCTTAACTCAGAAAATTCAAAGGAAAAAAAAAATCACTCGACTCTATGAATCACTACCACTGACCTTGGAAATTAAACCAAATGCTTACCAGAAAGTTCTCTTAGCTTGATCCTGGAGTGTTCCCTGAGCCATGGAAGAAAAGTTCCTCTGTAGAGATCAAAACAAATAAGCTGTCAATGCAATCGGCTGCAGTACACGGAGAACAAGCATACACGAGAGCACAGAACTGTGGTTCTGTGTGGTGACAAGGCTGCGACCTGGCCAGTCGTCACTATTACTCAATTTCAGCTTCCTCATTTACTCACTGAGAAAGCAAAAGAGATTGCTTTCCCATTTCTTTTAATGGAAGGTTCTGGTTTCTTGCTCCTATTTACATCTGAGGGAAAGGAACAAAGGAAGGAGAAAAGATGCTATAGCAATGACAAAGCTCCAGAGGGGCAGGACTCACCGCACAGAGGGGTGGACAGTCTTCCCCTGCGCCTCTATTTGTCCCTGAAGGATGGAACCTAATCAGGTGGAACGTGGGTGGATATAAAGGAGAAGGAAATGCACACATCTCCTCAATGGCTCTTTAAAATTTTCACAAATATCACGGGCATCATGGTTCACATTTAGTTATAACTCATTGACTAGACACTGCCCTGATTATTCTTTCTCATCTAGTTTCTCAACTCAAGTGTGTAGGTTCCTTCTGCTGAGTAGTAGAGACGCTAAGTGGCTTTCTCAGACCAAAGCCATTAATGATGGGGAAGGGAAAGAGCCTGGAAAATGGTAATGGACTCTACATTGATATTTATATGACAGCGAGTTGATCCTGGAGATACCTCAAGCTCAATGACTCCAGTTCCATTTCCGTTCTTGTGTCTCCTCTCCCTGCCTCATGCAACAGCTTGCATCCTTCCTCCCATTTATCTCTAGTGTTTTTGCTGATAGCTGTCCCAGATCTACAGATCCTCCTAGATTTTGACCTCTCAGCTCCCATTTATACCAGGATTTTCCAGTCCTCTGATCCCTGCTCCTGAGACCTACCGCAAACAGCTTTGGTCTTTACTTTGGCTGCCTCCTGGCCTTCCAGCACATTCCTTCACCCTCTGCTGCCCTGAGTGAAGGCTGGGAAAGCCTGTTGAAGTCCTAGGAAGCTATAATCACTTCTTCTGCTCCCTCCACCCAGCTCCCATGCACCACAACATGCACAAACCAAATAACCAGCAAATAGCACATCCCAGAAATACTTTAAAGTTAGACTTAGAGTCTAGAAGAAATTTCTAGTCTTTTGACCAAAACAAATCATGCCATTAAATTCCTTCCCTGGAACTTTCACCCACACTGCTCCATGAAGCTGTACTCACCCAGACACCAGCCTTAGGTTAGCCAAAGAGGAAATGAGATGAATTTATAATGGTCACTGACACTGGAGGCAGGAAGGATGTGGTTTCAGGAAGTGAACCAGCTTGCATCACCGTCAAAGGCAAACTAACTTACTCATCTGGATGGGTTTTCCAAACCCAAGCAATACAGCTGGGCTGCAGACCCAAATTCCCCAGGGTCCTTGGCAAAGCCTTGAGAACAGTGGGAGAAGGTGAAACTTCAGGGCTCAGCTCATACTGCAAGCACCCCAGGGAGGTCTGGGACCCCAGGAAAGACGGAAGTGAGCAGTGATAAGCAGAACTGGTAAGTGGAGAGTTGAAAATAAGGTCAGGCTCTGAAACTTTATGTTCCACGTTCTTTCCACTCGCATGGAGATGGACAGCAGTGTTTGCCATCTCCCGTTGCGTTGAAGGCAGATGTCCTACTCCACGACTTCTGGACTCACCTGTCAGGTTGATGTGGACAATTAGTGTCTGAGGAAAAGGCCAAACACACTTGGCTTTCTTTACCCCTGAAGAACAAGGGGAAAGATGGCCATGCAGACCTGTCTCCCCTGTTCCGATAGGTGGCTATAAGACCACAGCCTGACATGGGTTCCACCGAGCTCTGAGTGAGAGGTACTCTCAGTATCCACCATGGGGCAGCTACTCATACTATAAACTACAGGGGAAGTGGCAGACCCACATCTCAGAGACTCTGTAGATCCAGAGGCAGCAGCAGCAAGAAGGCAAATGCTAAAGCTACACAGGAAGCAGACCAGACACATTCAGGAAGACGGAGCCTACCAGCTGTACAGGAGTTTTTGGTTTTGTTTTTGTTTTGTAAATCAGTTGTAAATTGGGTTGACTGAGATATATTTTATATGTGACAAAAACCCACACCTTTATAAAAATAGATACATAGATTAATAGAAAAGGGTAGAAAATGCAAAAATAAGCCCAAGTGTATAAGAGCAAACTATTTTGACAAGGACAACCAAGAAGATAAAAGAAGGAAGATCTCCTCAACAAGTGTTCTTTCAGCCAGATCCAGTGGTGTAATACCAGTTGCAAGTTCTAGGCTGTCCTGGGCAAACTAGTGGGGCACTGTCTCAAAATAAAAAGATGGCGTGGCTAGAGATAGATGGTAGAGCCTTACCTAACATGCTGGAGACACTGGGTTCCATCCCTAGTACTGCAAAAAGAAAAAACTGAAGAGTAATATATTAATGATCTCCAGAAAACTGGAGAGTTACATGCTGAAGAATAAAACTGGACCCTGCCTGACCTTATACCACATTTAAATCCACAATAAAAATCTAAACAGATCTGAAGCCCTAAGTGTCTAGAAGACAGAGAAAGCCTGTTAATACTGTCACTGGTGAGGAGTTTTAGGCATCTCCTGAGAAGCAATGCAACAAGAGAGTAAATAAGCTATCAGGACCAACCAAATTAAAATCTTCTAAGGATACAATGAATAGAGTGAAGAAACTGCTTATGACCTTGAAGAAGACATTTGTAAGCCACACATAAATAAGGGTGAATAGCCAAAATATGCAAGGACTTCACTCAACAGTAAAGAACATGAACAAACAAGACTCAAGAAGAAACCAAAAGCCCACGATACCAGTCCTCAGGTAAATGCAAATCAAAATGACAATGAAGACGTTGCAAGTATATCTTAGACATAGAGATTGCCAGGAATGTATGAAGCCCTGAGTTTGGTCTCAGCACCACATAAAAACTGGATATATCAGCCTGCACATAATCCCAGCACTGGAGAGTCTGAGGTCAGCCTTGCCTACAGGAACGTGAGTTCTAGGCTAGCCTGGGGTACAAAGTGAGACTTGGTCTCAAACAAACAAACAACAATAAATCCAAATTTGTTAAATAAAATATTATTGTTGTTGTTAACCAATGAGTGTAAGTGGGTTACTTACAGAAGCATCAGTGAGAGATTATTTACAATAGCCTACAACTGATAAAAGTCTCTGTCGATGGCCATTATCTGCCTATATAGATCCTCAGGGAGGGAAGGGGCTTTGTGAGAGTCCTCCCTCCTCCTGACAGGGACCAACTGTAGAAAGCTTCTGCAGGCAATCACAACTACTAAGAGCTCAAGAATGCAACAGTAAGAGCTGGAAACATGGCCCAGCAATTAAGAGCACTTGTTGGTCTTGCAGAGGACCTGGGTCCCATTCCCAACACCTACATGGTGGTTCAGAACTATCCATAGTTCCAGTTTCAGGGGTTCTGATGCCCTCTTTTGACATCCCTGGGCACCAAATACATACCATATATGCAGACAAACACTTATACACATAAAATGAATACATCTAAAATTTTTTTTGAAATGCAGTCACCATGTCATACCCAGAAGATAGCATTCTATATCTCCCCACTCCTCCTACCTCTGGCTCTTACATTTCTCTCTGTCCCTTGTTCCACAATGTTGCCTAAGCTGTGAGTGAGTGAGACACATGTTCCATCTAGGTCTCTCCTTTTAAAATGTTTTTGGCCAGATGTGGTGGCACACACCTGTAATCCCATTGCTCAGAAGGCAGAGACAGGCAGATCTCCATGAGTTTGAAGACAGTCTGGTCTACATAGCAAGTTTCAGGATAGCTAGGGTGACAAAGAAAGACTATGTTTCAAATAATAATAATAACAGTAGTAATATATTAAAGAAAAGTTTTATATAGTAAATCTTATTGATGAACAGTTTACAATCTTTCAAATTACATTTGTTTGCTTGTTTGTTTGTTTGTTTGTTTGTTTAGAGGGGTAAGGCATGCCCCAGCACAAGTCAGAGGACAACTGGTAGGATCTGGTTTTCTCTTTCAGCCATGTGGGTTCCAGGAATTGGACTTGGATCATGAAGCTCAGAGCAAGCACCTTTACCTGCTGAGCCATCTCATTGGCCCTTCACTAACTTCTTAATCTCAACACTGGCCAGTTATGAATCTCAGCAGTGCCACTGCCAGCAGCAGTGGAAGAAGAAGAAGAAGAAGAAGAAGAAGAAGAAGAAGAAGAAGAAGAAGAAGAAGAAGAAGAACTTCCCTGATCAAAGCTGACAACAGCGTTGACCTACAGGCATAAAGATAAACATTTAGAAAGCAATTCAAATGGCAAGTCATGCCCACTGAGCAAAACAACAGCAGTAGTTTCCCCATTAGGGCCTATGGCATCCACAGTCATAGGAGTTTGACCATGTTTATAATACCAAGTAAGAATTCCCTTTTTGCCAAGTATTGGTGGTGCACTCCTTTAATCCCAGCACTCGGGAGGCAGAGGCAGGCAGATCTCTGTGAGTCTGAGGCCAGCCTGGTCTACAGAGCGAGTTCCAGAACAGGCTCCTAAACAGTACAGAGAAACCCTGCCTTGAAAAAAAACAAAAGAAGAAGAAGAAGAAGAAGAAGAAGAAGAAGAAGAAGAAGAAGAAGAAGGAGAAGGAGAAGGAGAAGGAGAAGGAGAAGGAGAAGGAGAAGGAGAAGGAGAAGGAGAAGGAGGAGAAGGAGAAGGAGAAGGAGAAGAAAAGAAGAAGAAGAAGAAGAAGAAGAAGAAGAAGAAGAAGAAGAAGAAGAAGAAGAAGAAGAAGAAGAAGAAGAAGAAGAAGAAGAAGAATTCCCTTTCATGTGCAGGGCTCTAATCCAATAGGAAAATGGTTGGTTACCTCCTGTAACAGTTATGCCACTAGCCTGGTGGTGGTGACATATGCCTTTAATCCCAGTACTTGGGAGACAGAGGCTGTCGGATCTCTGTGAGTTCAAAGCCACTCTAGTCTACAAGAGCTATTTCCAGGACAGCCAGGGCTACACAGAGAAACCCTGTCTTGAAAAACAAAAAAAGAAAAACAACAGTCACAACACTATAGCAATAGTAGACTCACCTTGCCTGGTTGGTCAATACTATGGCAATAATGATGATGATGATGATGATGATGATGATGATGATGATGATAAAACTTTTCATTTGGGATTAATCCAAACATATTATTACTTTTTTATAATCCTCGCACATTGGAGCCTGAGGTAAGAGGATCCTCACAAGTTTGAGGCCAGCATGAGTTATACAGTGACTTCAAGGCCAACCTGGGTTATAAAGTCCTGTCTCGGGCTGGAGAGATGGCGCAGAGGTTAAGAGCGTGGACTGCTCTTCCAGAGGTCCTGAGTTCAATTCTCAGCAACCACATGGTGGCTCACAACCAACCGTTATGAGATCTGGTTCCCTCTTCTGGTGTGCAGATATACATGGAAGCAGAATGTTGTATACATAATAAATAAATAAAATCTTTAAAAAAAAGTCCTGTCTCAGACAAACAAACAAAAAGCACAACGAAACATTAGCTCAAACCTGGCAGAATAAATGTTATCAAAAAGACAACAAATGTTGGCTAGGGAAAAGAGGAACACCTCTATGCTGCTGAAAATATAGATATGTATAGCTGTGGTGGAAAAACAACATGGAGGTTCTAAATAACTTAGAATATCAAATGACTCAGAATTCCTTCTGTGTATAAACCCAAAGAAAAAAGCTTGCCTCCTCACAATGATTTCTGTGCACAGCTATCTGCATCAAGGTGGAGAAAGCTCATGCCCTTTATTCTGTTGCTGCAGCACAAAACTGATGAAGGTATTGCCAGACCTTGCAAAATAGCTGTACCACCTTTGCTTTCCATCAGCAGGGTGAGAGGGTTCCACCTGCTCCACCCCATTGCCAAGCATGTGGCACCAGAGTTGGCAGTTTTATTTACAAAGCCATTCCATTGATTTCTATAGAACTAGATAAGTCATCCCCTCTCTCTTCCTGCGCCCATGCTGTCATCATCATTGCACTCCAGGCCTGTAGGGAAGGCAACTTTGCCTCCCCTCCATTTCCCTAGGTCACAGAGATTTCAGTCACTCCATGTCCAGTTTACTCTATCAAATACAGGCTACAGGAATCCAAACTTAAGCTCATTAGAATTAACAACCTCAGGGACTGGAGAGATGGCTTAGCAGTTGAAAGCACTTACTATTCTTACAGAGGATCCAGGTTCTGTACCCAGCACTCACCCTGTAAATCCGGTTTCAGAGCATCCTATGCCCGCTGGACTGTGTAGACAACTGCACACATATGGTACTCATAAAAATTAATGCAGAGACAAGCATGCTGGCACATGCCTCTAATTCCAGCACCTAGAAGGCAGAAGTGGATATATTTCTGTGAACTCCAGGCCATCCAAGGGTATACAATAAAACTGTTAGAAAAATATTTTAAAGTTCATATAGACACACAGACAAATAAATAAAAATTCAATAAAATAAATCTTGGAACTAGAGAGGAACTTCGCCATTAATAACTTCTTGGAGCTAGAGAGATGGATCAGGGGTTGGGAGCATTGACTGCTCTTCCAGAAGTCCTGAGTTCAAATCACAACCACATGGTAGCTCGCGACCATCTATAATGAGATCTAATGCCTTCTTCTGGCATGCAGACATACATGCAGAGCACTCATACATAAAATATAAATAATTTTTTTGGTTTTTCAAGACAGGTTTTTCTGTGTCTTTGGAGGCTGTCCTGGAACTAGCTCTTGTAGACCAGGCTGGTCTCGAACTCACAGAGATCCACCTGCCTCTGCCTCCCAAGTGCTGGGATTAATGGTGTGCACCACCACTGTCCAACTAAATATTGTTTTTAAATAAAGATTAAGAAAAGAATTACTCCTGCAGAAGACCCAAGTTCAATTCTCAGCCCCCACAACAAGTGACTAACAACTCCATGTAACTCTACTTCCAAGGATCCTTTGGCCTCCACAAGCACCTGCACTCATGTGTACACACAGACACACATACATACACATAGGTTAAAATTATAAAAATAAAATGAGTAAATATATATTTTTTAGAGATGGTTCAGACATGAAATGCACCGGTTGCTCTTCCAGAGGACCTGGATTCAGTTCCTAGCACCCACGTGGCAGCTCACAGTTGTCTGTAACTCCTGTCCCCGGGGATCCAATACCATTTCATGGCCTCTGTAGATGCTACACACATAGTGGACAGACACACATGCAAGCAGAACACCCATACACATAGAGTAAAAATAAAGGTTAACGGACACTTTTTTTTTAAAAAAAGAGTTAACAACTTCAGTTGCCTAAGGAACATTTTAACGACACCGTATCTTCCTGTGGGGATCAGTATTGCAGTGAGAAGAGTCAGTGAAGCAGACGGTCCATTACTGCTTGAGAATCCTGCAGGTCAGTACTGCCCTCACAGCTCTCATCACCTGGAAAAGCTGTGCAATCAAACATTAAGAAAGTTGCAAAGGACAACCCAATGGTAAGACCTGGTGCCTGCCTGGAAGCTTCATCCTTATTGACCAGGATGCACAGTGCCAGAATGTGTTCTGCATGCTATAGGAGGAAAAAATAATTATCAGTATCACTGAGCTGCAACCCTTCATCCTTCAACACTGGCCTGCCTGCAAGAGAACTAGTGTGATAGTGGCACAGATGTTATGGGGGTAACCAACCACTTTTTTATTGGACTTAAGGCCCACTCCATGAGATGGAACCCATATCTGATACTGCAAAAGTAGCCAAGAACCTGAGTGAGACTAGAAAGGTCATGGGCCTAGGAGAAACCCTAATGCTACCATTCTGCTAAAGAAACAGCAATAAAAAGGACTCCTAATGACATACTGCTACACCCATAGATCAGTGTCTTGCAAAAGATGGGATTTAACACAAAGACCCACAACTGGACATTGTTCAGAGAGTGAGATTACTTTGGAACACTCAGTCTTCATGAAACTGCTCTCCTCAAAGCTACAGGGAGCTATGTGGAAGAGGAAACTGAGCGGTTACAAGAGCCAGAGGTGATGGATGACTTCAAGGAAATAATGTCTTCCAGACACAACAACACTGCTGCATATATGAATTCACAGAGACTGTGGCAACACCCACAAGACCTGCAGAGGTTCAAGCAAGACGGGGTAACTGAGAGTGAAAGGTGGACATAGAGCCCCACCCTAGCCAAGAAGCTGTTTGTAACTGATATCCGCCTGCAAAGGAGGATCCATTTTCTCCAATGGAATGTTACCAGGTATATCAACCTCATTCCAGGGCAGGCCCATGCCCAGGAGTCATCCACTAATACAAAAAGAACTCAATGCTTTTTTTGTGGACTTTTTGTTTTACTTTGTTTTGTTTGGGCAATTTTTTTCTTTTTGATTTTTTGTTTTTTTGTTATTTGTTGTTGCTGTTGTTTTGAAGGAGAGAGAAAGAACATAAAGTTGGGTAGGAAGGGAGAAAGGAAGATTCTGGGAGGAGTTAGGGAAGGGGAAAACATGATCAAAATACATTGTGTAAAAATTTCTAATTGAAAATATATCATTAAAAGATAGTTGTGGAGGGGCTAGATAGATGACTCAGCGTCTGACAGCCCTTCTGCTCTTGCAGAAGACCCAGTTTCTGTTCTCAGAACCCATGGAGTGATTCATAACAGTCTGTAAGAAAGAAAGAGAGCTGGGTGTTGGTGACGCACGCCTTTAATCCCAGTACTTCGGAGGCAGAGGCAGGCGGATCTCTGTGAGTTCGAGGCCAGCCTGGTCTCCAGAGAGAGTGCCAGGATAGGCCCAAAGCTACACAGAGAAATCCTGTCTCGAAAAACCAAAAAAAAAAAAAAGAAAGAAAGAAAGAAAGAAAGAAAGAAAGAAAGAAAGAAAAAGAAACTATGTGTGTATATTTATACACAAAAATATGTATATTATAGGGGATCATTTTTAGGTAAATAGTTAATAGTATGATTCCTTATGGCTTTTTCAGACACCCTTTTTGTTATTTCACCTCCTCTCCTCTTCTGAATTTACCTTTCTCCCTGTCCCTAAAGAGCCCCCACTTTCCTGTTTTAGCAGATCATTAATTCCCTGCTATTCCCCTTTCTATTGTTCTCCAGTCCCATGTCCCGACAATAATCCCATTTAAATTTCCTGGTTTCTACAATTACTCCAGGACATGTACTCATATCTGAAGATTTGGAGCTAGGAGCCTCCAAGGGAGGTTTTTTTTTATTAAAAAACACATATTTGGCACTTATTAATACATGAATAGAGAAATCTAGAACTGCATTTGAAACTACAGAGAAGAAGTAAGAGAACACAGAAGATTTCTTTTTCTGAATTATACATTTCTGTAATTGATTTATTTTCCAAGAATTCTTCCTCCCAGTCTTCAAATCCACACAGGGCTTGAACTGCAACAGGATGGGCATAGTACTCTCCCTCCACCCACCCTAGTCAAGGCCTGAAATCAGCTGCCCCTGAGAGGAAGCCAGAGCTCAGCTGAAAGACTTCTATTCCCCAGGCAACAGAGAAAACCTCTGCATGTTCCACAAGGGCATGTGGGAAGCCAGCAGCAGAGAGTCCACAGAATTACAGAACCAGAAACTAGGACAGAAACCCAGTGTATCCCGTGGGGGAGAAGAGGGTTTAGGCCTCATGCAATGGACTTAATACTGATGTTCCCCAGTCTGGATCTTAATTAACCATGTCCAGAGCAGATTGGATAAGACATGTGTATATCTTTCTGGGGTACAGAAGGGAGGTAGTTTCATGTGGTTTGTCAACCAAGAAACACTGCTAAAGGAGAAGCTTCACAGCATAAGAAAAATATCCTTGCCAGCCATGCATTTGGGAAGGGATTAATATCTAACATACACAAAGAATTTAAAAAATCAAACTCCCAAAACAAATCCAATCAAAAAATGTGTAAAGAGAATAAACAGATACTTCCCAAAGACAACACAGAAATGGCCAATACATACATGAAAAAGAATCTGAGCTAGGCATTTAATCCCAGAATTCATGAGGCAGAGGCAGGCATACACCTGTGAGTTACAGGCCAGCCTGGTCTACATAGAGAGTTCTAGGCTATCTAGAGCTATAAAGTGAGACACCTTCTCAAACAACAAGCCATCAGGGAAATCAAAACTACCCTGAGTCTCCATCTCATCCCAGTCAAAATAGCTATCATTTTTCTAATGCTTCCAAGGATGCAAGGAAAAGGGAACCCTTATTCGTTGCTGAGATATGTAAACTAGTGCAGCCCCTATAAAAATCAACCCAGTCTGGTCTACAGAGAGAGAGAGATCCAGGATAGCCAGGGCTACACAGAGAAACCCTGTCTTAAAAAAAAAAGATAAGTAAACAGAACATACCTCTTTGGCCTCATAGGTCACCACTGGAAGAGGAGACTGGGTGGAGAGAAGGGGGAGTGTGATTCTGTGACAAGGGGCTGGGGGATAGATATGTACCTGGCATGCATGAGGCCCTGGGTTATACCCCTGCATGTGAAAACGAATAATAGATGTTTGCTGAGTGTGGAGGCTCATGCCTGTAATCTCAGCACTCAAGAGTCTAAGAGAAAAGGATTCTTAGGCATGGGAAGCAAGTCTAGTCTAAACAGTGAGCTCAAGCTTGACAGCGGTGGTGCATGCCTTTAATTCCAGCGCTTGGGAAGCAAAGAAAGGTGGATCTCTATGAGTTTGAGGCCAGCCCTGTCTGCTCAGAACGTTCCAGGACAGATAGGGCTACATAGAGAACTCAAGGCCAGCCTGGGCTACTCTGGTGCAAGTGATGATGATGATGATGATGATGATGATGATGATGATGATGATAAATAATATTGATAATCCACAAATCTGAACCTCTGCTCCCTCCTTGTAAATGCTAAGCTGAATTGCAAACAAGCCCCCAAAAAGGCTATAACCACTGTGGACCACCATTGTGACAAGCTGAGAGGAGTGTGTATACATGGTAGGAGGCAGTTTCCCATGATCACGTGAACAGTGTGGAGAGGAACCTGCTGCTGTGGGCCAGCTGAGTAGAACAAGTTAAATTACAAGAAATGTGTGGTGTGCAGGGTTGGACATGAGTCAAGCTTTCTCATCAGCCTTCAGAGGGCCACACCCCACAGAGCAGAGCAGAGGAACTAGCAGATGAAAGCAGGAAGGCTGGATTCGGCTGCCTGTGTCACCACCTCACTGCGAGCCTGAGGCAGAGAGATCCTTTCCTCGAAGAACATTTTCAAATACATCACATAAGGCACGTATGATAAGGGTTAGGTTTGAGTGCAGAATGTCTCCCAGAAGCTCATGTGTTTGCACCTCCGACACCCAGCGGTGCTGTGTTAGGAAGCTGTAGAATGTTCAGAGCATGGGACCGAGTTGGCAGGGACAACCTGGAAGGCTTGAGTTAATTCTGAATCAGGGCTGCTCTCTCTGCCTCCAGAAGGCCACCACACACTCCCACCTCCACAGATGGCAAGGTACTCAGGTACCTTGCCTTTTCCACCAGGATGGACTGAAACTGCTCTGAAACCAGGAGTTGGGCTAGGGGAATAGCTCAGCAGTTGAAAACACTGATGTTCTTACAGAGGACCCGGTCTTGGTTTTCAGCACCCATGAGACAGCTCAGAATCTCCTGTAATTCCAGTTCTTGGCATCCCACTGCTCTTTCCTAGCTTCCAAGGATACCATACACAGCCATACATGCAGCAAAATGTTCACACACATAAAGTTTAAAATTTTTCTACTGTTTAAATAATCCTTTTCTCGATTAAGTACTGGGGGCCAAACTCAGGTCCCCTGAAGAAGCAGTAAGAATTCTTAGCTACTGAACTATCTCTACAGTCCCTTCCAGCTGCTTCTCTCTCTCTCTCTCTCTCTCTCTCTCTCTCTCTCTCTCTCTCTCTCTCTCTCTCTCTCTTTCTCTCTCTCTCTCTCTCTCTCTCTGTCTGTCTCTCTTTCTCCTTTTCTTTTCTTTTTTGAGACAGGGTCTCACTATGTAGCCCTGGCTAGTCTAGAACTCACAATGCAGACCAGACTGTCTTTAAACTCACAGAAATATGGTTGCCTCTGCCTCCTAAGTCCTCCAACCACTTCCCAACAGAGAGGGAAAAGGTTATTTCAAATAAAAGTGATGATTTTCTTAAAGAAACTATCATCTTGGGAACTATAGAAATTAAGAAAGAAAATACAACAGGGGAGAAAGACACAGACTGACAAAAGATACAAAATCACCCGGAATCATGGCCATTTACAGCAAAGCAGATGGAATCAATGTGACAATACCCCGGTTTGTGAGTGGTGACCCCGAAAGGCTTAGGTAGAGCCTGGTACTCACAGTGGTCATTTCCCTTGAAAAGGATAAAGGCAGACCTTGTGGAACCCCTGAGCTCTCAAGTTGTTAGAAGAATACGCCTGGCTCCTAAATACTGTTTGACTTCCCAATCTCAAGTTGTGAGCTCTGCTTCACATACTTGATATGCCCCTTACTGTCTATGAGGTGATGTGGCCAGGAAAGACACACAAGGAAAGAAAAAGGAAAAGAAAGAAAGGCACACAAGAACCTGAATACACCCTTGAACTTTAGGTTCTCTCTTTCTCTTGTGAGAGCCAAAATTACATTTTAAGTTTTAATTGCTATGCCTAAGAGATTTATGAAACAAAAATGTCTATGATCTGTAAGCCCCTTGCCCAAGGAAAGATATTTCTTGAAATGCTGGAGGCTGTTGTTTATGGGAGATAACAAGTTACATGTTTTCACCCCCCTAAACAAGTTTGTTTGACCCATCTGCACTGGGTGTGCTTTATCACATGTGGGTGGGAGGTTCAGAGGTACATAGGATGTATGCTTGCCCCTGGTGGGAAATGCAGGTTTTCCTTCTTAAGCTGCTGTAAACAGTGATTTTGGGCCATTCCCCAGGAACCTAGCCAGAGCTCATCCAGCTGGCCAGTATTTAATCAAAGTTTGCTTCAAATTTGACTTTAAACTGTGGTGGTGGTGGTGGTCTTATTCTCAGTCTCTCTCTCTCTCTCTCTCTCTCTCTTCTCTCTCTCTCTTACACACACACACACACACACACACACACACACACACACACACACACACTACCATCTGGGCTCAGTGTGGTCAACAAGACATCTTCAGTTTTTTTCCTTTTGAAACAGAATCTCACTGTGTAACCCAGATTGACAGATTGTGTGATCATCCTGCCTCAGCCTGTAGAATGCTGGGATAACTAAAGGGACCTGGCCAGCTAGAGTGTGGCAAGCATGGCTCTAGCAAGCCTTTCCCTTCTCCCCCAATCCCTCTGTCTTGCTAAAAGCCATTAGATTACATTCCTAAAGCTAACCCCCAAGATCTATTCCCTTATTTGGCCATTTCCTTCTCCTGAGGCTGAGTACCAAGGTCCAGCTATCAGAGTATTGAAGTTCAGCAATCAAAAGCCCACTTTGGTTCACCTAATTAACATGCCCAGTTAAAATTAAATACCTCATCCTAACACAGGGTTTACCCCTTTGCCTTTTGAAACCACCATTTGCCGATGTGCCATGTCTGTCTCCCCTCTCTATCCAGAGGCAGTCCTTTGTCCCTCTGGGACAAATATCCCTGTCCCCTTTTGCTTGTTCCATTCCCCTTCTCTCTCATCCTCTATCTTCTGTGTTTGTCTCTTATTCCCTGCTCTTTGTCCCTCTGAGGCAAATAAATCTCCTTTGTGCTGAGAACTTGGTCTTGGGAATCCTTAGATGATACTTTTCCTTTCAATTATAGGCCTGCCCATCACACCTGGCTAGTTTCTCAGATTGTATTCAAATTTCTTCAAAAAGAAAAAACAACAACAACAACAGATTTTTTTACATGTTAACAACAACAAACATATGATTTAGTTGGTAAACTGCTTGTCTCACATGCACAAAGCACTAGGAAGGAGACCAGCCTGGGATACATAATACCATGTCAAAACAGAATAAAACAAAACAGCTGGAGAGATGTCTCAGTGATTAGGAGTTCAGGCTGCTCTTCCGGAGATCCTGGGTTCAATTCCCAGGAGCCACATGGAGGCTCACAGCCATCTGTAACTGTAGTTCCAGGGAATCCACTGCCCTCTTCTGCATGCACATGATACACAGACATTCATACAGGTAAAACACCCATACACACAAATATAAATAAATACAAAGAAGAAGAGGGAGAGAAGAAGAGGGACTGCCATCTGTTGCTGAAAAGATACTAGTATCATGTTCCCAAGTATCCTAGACCTCAGAGCTATGAGCCAAGTAAATCTCTATTCTTCATAAATTAACTGGACTTGAGTATATGGCTATAACATATTATGGAATAGCATATTTGTTTAACTATGTAAAGATGCCTTGGTTTTGTTCATGCTGCATGTGTTTAACTATGTAAAGATAAGCTGTTTTTGTTTAACCGTGTAAAGATGTATTGCTGTTACGCCCACAATACTGAACCCAAATCACCACAAGACTGACTCTGATGCAAAAACAGAGTCTTGGCCAGTTAACTCAGGTCCCTCCAATCCTCCAAAGTGGCAGCAGCAGTGACAGCAGCAGCAATGATGACAGCGACAGGAGCAGAGCAGGAGAGACCTAGAGCAGCAAGGGAAGGGGGTTTATACAGTAGCCATGCAGGAGGAAGGGACTTGGGGGAACTCCAAACATGCCTAGCTACGGGCTTGTGATTGGGTCAAGCCTTCCAAAACTGCATAGTTACAGCCTTGGAATTGGCTCAAGCCTGGACTGAGCTGATTGGCTCAGGAAAGCCCTCTGGATGGTGATTGGCTGCCCCAATGAAGTGGTGGGAAGTCCCAGTCCTAGTCTAGGGGAATCCCCAAACAGAGGAGATTCTAAACTCTGGGGAATTCCAAGCCTGCTGGCCTGGGATTGGTCAGTATTTGTAGCTCAGGGATTGGCTAGTTTTGAGGGGGGGGCAGAGATCGGTCCAATTCCAGGACCAAACTGTATTTTCTTCCTATGGTCCTTTTTGGCTTCAATTCTGGGGCCTGGGTGAATTTCTTTTACATGTCCCAAATCTAGGGGCCAAGTGTGTTATTTTAGTGCTGGTTTCAGAGTTAGGGTGTTTTTGTAAGCATTTTGACAGCTCAGATGGACACGGATTAAGGCACTTGGGAGCCAAGGAATACCACAGGTCACAGTGCGCATAGCAGTTTACAGCCCTGCTTCAGGGAAATGCTTCCCCAGTGTATCAACTCTGCTCAGGCAGGAGAGGGCTTCCCCAGCGAAGTTGTTACAGTTCAGCTCAGGTCCCCCAGAGAACAGAGTAACAACTTCGCTTAGACAGGGAAGGTTTCCAGAGCGAGAAGTGATATATAGCTCTGCTCTGCTCTGCTCTGCTCTGCTCTGCTCTGCTCTGCTCTGCTCTGCTCTGCTCTGCTCTGCTCTGCTCTGCTCTGCTCTGTCCAAGGTCTCTGCTCTGGCGGTGAAGGAAGTTCTCACCCAAGCCTCATTCAAGAGACTTATTGGAAGGGAAGAATCCAGGAGAGTGGCTGCCTTCTACCAGGGTGACAGAGGATAGCTGGGCAGCCTGAACAGCTAGAAGCTGAGCTAATACAGGGTTTATAAAGGGATTCTTAGGGGAAGGAGTTTTTCCAGGGAGATTTCCGGGGTGGGGATTGGCCAGATTTCAATCCCTGAATTCAGACTGGCTAGATCTCCTGCTCAGGGATTGGTTAGTTTTCTGCACAGGCTTAGGGTCAGATTTAGCTCTGGTTTCGGGGCCAAAGTGTGTTTCTTTCACTGGTCGTTTTTAGCCTTTTGGCTCTAATTTTAGGGTCAAGATGTATTCCTTTCACTGGCTCTGATTCCAGGGACAAAGCGTGTTTCTGTGGCACTGGTTTCAGGGCTAGGGTGCATTTCTTTGGTTCTGATTGCAGGGCCAAAGTGTGTTTCTTTTGGCTCTGTTCAGGGTGTGTTTCTTTAGCTGGCCCTTTTTCCTTACAGTTTTTCCCTGGCTTAGGAATAAAGTATCTGTTTCCCTGGCTTAGGTCCCAAGTCCAGGGTGTTTTTCTTTCACTGGGTTGGGGTTTGGAGCCAAGCTGTTCAGGATCTGTGTAGGAGTTTCAGATCGGGGATTTTCTGTGCCAGGCTGTTTTACCTTGCCTGCCTAAGGCACCTGTTTGATCTAATAAAAAGCTGAATGACCAGGCAGAGGAGAGATAGGTTGGCCTAGCAGGTAGAGATAAAAGGGCCAGACAGACAGACAAGGCCAGCTAGACAGACACAAAAGAAACAGGAAAGCAGGATGGACAGCACATAGATTAGGTAGATGAGCCTCGGGGCAGCACATAGATGAATAGAAATGGGGTCATTTAAGTTAAAAAGAGCTAGCTAGAAACAAGCCTAAGCTAAGGCTGAGCATTCACAATAATTCTCTCTGTGTCATGATTTGGGGGCTGGTGGTCCAAGAAAGCCTGCTACAATAACAACAGAAAGCAAGTTAAAAGAAGAAGCACAATCCAGCATCCTTTGAAGGGCGAGGTCCTCAGAAGCCTCTCTACTGTACATTTAGCCTGTCTCTATACAAGTTCCCATCATACAGCTGTGACCACAGGCTCAGTCCAGCAGCCAACAGAGCAGCATGGCTAGTTCCTGTCTCATATTCCTGTAATTATTTTGTTTTAGTCACGGTTCTCTAGAGAAACCAAGGGTGTGAGTGTGTGTGTACATACATATCACATACATATGTATGCATGCAAAATACATTAAGTGAACTTTAAAGTAGTAACAATGGACAAATCATACCTGAGATGCTGAGAACCCCATAGTTGGTCCTTGAGGCTAAGTGCCTCAACAGTTAGAGTAATCCCAGAATCTCTGGGAGGGGGTGGGGCAATGGCCAGTAGTATTCAGCCCACAAGGCAGGGTGCCTCAGTAGTCCCACTTTGGTGCCAGGAGCCAAGAGGTTTCCTGAACAAGTAAGGTCCCTATTCCAAGATGAAAGATTGGAAAATATTGTTCCTACTAAGTTGCACAGCAGTTTTGTGGAGATGGAAACATCCCATCCTATAGGGACGCTCCTTACTACAGAAAATAAGCAACAACAACAAAAACAGCTTCAGGAAGTCCCTGAAACCAGATTCACTAGGCCCCTCCTTCCCAAGAGTCAGCAGCAAAAACTGCTGAGAGTCACTCTCAGACATACAAGCTGCAAACAAGAAGCAAATATTAGTGATGCAGCCAGGAAAGAAGCAGACGCCAGCCAAGCTACCTAGAGGAAGTACAAACCAGCTGAACCACCTGGAAGAAACCCTCTCAACCTGTTGAACTGCCTACAGGCTATGCAGTGTGCTCTAGGCTTCCAGCTTTGATGAGGTGTCACCCCTGCTGGGGTAACCTTTGGTGATACCACTGTCTTTGAGTCATTTCTGTGCTCCTGTAAATAACCCTTCACTCATATTCCTGTAAGTAACCCTAATAAAACTCACTGGCTCACCAAGTTGGACTTTGGTGGCATCCACACTTTGGTCTATTGTGGATTCCCTATCTGGAGTGAGTAGATGTGTATGTGTGTGTTTGTGTTTGTGTTTGTGTTTGTGTTGTGTTATGTCTGCTCAAGAAGACTGTCACATAAAATACTGTCAGCACAGCAATCAGTAGCAACAACAACAAGCAAAGCAAACCAACCCAGCAGCAAGAAGGAAGGCCAAGCCAAGATGGTAGGCCAGGCCAAGCCAAGAAGGAAGGCCAGGAGAGCAAAAGGCAAGATGGTCTTCTTCTGAAATGCTCTTTTTATATGGGCTGCTACCAAAAGGTGACCCCAATATTGGAGAGGGTCTTCCCACATCAACCAGGACAATTCTTCAGATGAGGCTCCCAAACTCATGTGACTCTAATTTGTGTCAAGTTGACATTAAAACCAACCATAATAACTTTGGCCAAAATACAGTGGAGTTTCTGTTGTTTGTTCCAGTGCTGAAGAGCAAACTCAAAACCCCACAAACACTAAGCAAGAGTTCTACACTAAGCTGTAGCCCCAGATCTTTTGTTTTTTTTGTTTGTTTGTTTTGTTGAGACCAGGATCTATATAGCCCAGACTAACTGGGAATTCCCTATGTAGCTAAGGCTGACCTGAACTCCTAAAATATCTATCTTAGCTCATAAGTGCTAGGATTACAGGCATGCTTCACCATACCCAGATCAAAACACAAGGGGATGCAGCACAGTTGGTGAAAAGAACAGTGAGTGAAAGGGCAAGTATCGGCTCAGGACCCCCAGGACCTAGTTCTCAGCACAAAGGAGATCTATTTGCCTCAGAGGGACAGAGAGCAGGGAATAAGAGACATAGACAGGAGATAGAGGATGGGAGAGAAGGGGAAGGGAACAAGGGAAAGGGGACAGAGATATTTGTCCCTAGAGTCAAAGGACTGCCTCTAGATAGAGAGGGGAGACAGACATGGCATATAGGCAAATGGTGGTTTCAAAAGGTAAAGGGGTAAACCCTGTGTTAGAATGAGGCATTTAATTTTAATTGGGCATGTTAATTAGGTGAGCCAAAGTGGGCTTTTGATTGCTGGACTTCAATGCTCTGATAGCTGGACCTTGGTACTCAGCCTCAGCAGAAGGAAGTGGCCAAATAAGGGAATAGACCTTGGTGGCTAGCTATAGGAATGTAATCTAATGGCTTTTAGCAGGGCAGAGGGATTGGGGGAGAAGGGCAAGGCTTGTCAGAGCCATGCTCCCCACACTCAAGTTGAGTCCCTTCAGCTGGGCAAGTGTCAAGCATGAAAGAGGTCCCAGGTTCAATCCCTAGCACTGCATAAACCGTGTGGTGGTGCATATAAGAGAGATGTGTCAGAAGGATTGACATGCTGTAATCCCAGCACTTGGGGGGTGAAAGCCAGACCAGAAGTTCAAGGTTATCTTCCATTACACTGAGTTCAAAGTCAGCTCAGGCTAAGTAAGACCCTGTCTTAAAAGAAAAAAAAAAAGATGCTGTTTGGTGGTAGTGGCAACGGCAGTAGGGGCACAAGCCTTTAATCCTAGCACTCAAGCAGAGGCAGGCGGATCTCTCTGGTCTACAGAGTGAGTTCCAGGACAGCCAGGAATGTTACACAGAGAAACACTAACTCAAACCCCCCCCCAAAAAAAAGTTAACTACATTTCCAAGTAATTTGTGTGTGTGTGTGTGTGTGTGTGTGTGTGTGTGTGTGTGTGTGTGTGTGTGTGTCTATATATTGAAGTCAGGGCCAAGGAGATGGAGATGGCTTAGTGGGTAAGGATGTCTACCAGCACAACTAAGGACATAATTTCAATCCCTATGATCTACTTGGTAGAAGAAGAGAACCAATTCCTTTGTGCCATGGCATGCAAATGCCAAACAAATGAAAAATATAATTTTTAAAGCCCAGATTTCCAGCTGCATAATAATAATAACGCTCTCCTGAACACATTCCCAGAATTCCACTGGGCGGTCCTTGTCTCAGCTAGCAGCCTCCTCAACTCACATGACTCTCACCTGCCTTGCCCAAGTCCCAAGAATCCTCCTGACACATCCCCATACTAGATGTCTCATTATCCTCCATGTCCAACCCTGCTCCTCATTCCCCCAAATGATTCCTTTGGCCCTTGCTACAGAAAAGTCATTTCAAATGTGGTAAGGCCAGCAAGGCTGAGTCTTTTCAGGACCTCAGCCATAGGGTTTTATAGTACAGACAATTTGGACAGGACTCCAAATGCAGCAACAACAACAGGGCATTTATGGCTGTCTTAATTAAAGTTTCCATTACTGTGATTAAAACACCATAACCAAAATCAACTCAGTGAGGAAAAGATTTATTTCATCTTACAGCTCTCAGGTCACAGTCCATCACTGAGGGAAGTCAGGACAGGAACTCAAGGCACGAACCTGTAGACAGAATTGAAGTCGAAGCCATGGAGAAATGCTGCTTGCTGGCTTGCTCCCATGGCCTGCTCAGCCTGCGTTCTTAAACAACCTAGGACCACCTGCCCAAGAGTGACCATAGCCCACAGTAAACTGGGCCTTCCCGCAACAATAATTAATCAAGACAATACCCCACAGAGTTGCCTACAATCTCTCAATTAAGATTCCAAAAATCTTTCTCAAATATGTCTATGTTTGTGTCAAGTTGACAAAAACCAACAATGACCAAGGGGTGGAGGCTAGAGGGCAGTGGATAAAGTGGTGACTAAGATGCCTGAGCAGGAGACTGGAGCGATGGCTTGGGGGTTAAGAACAGTGGTTGCTCTCCCAGAGGACAGGGTTTGAGTCCCAGAATCCACATGCTGGCTCACAACCAACTGTAACTCCAGTTCCAAGGGGATCTAACACTCTCTTTCCTCAACAAGAAACACACGCACACGCACACGCACACACACAAACTCTCCATTCACTGACTCCCATCCTGCTGTGTCATAAACAGCCACTTGTTCTGTTGGGTTACAATTGTGCTTGCTTGCTCCCTCCAGCCATTAATGGTCCCAAGTCTCCCTTGCTATTTCAGGGTATCTTTCTTTACCTTTGATAACAGCTGTCCCTCAAGTTCCTAATGGTGTAATGTCAAAAGTCCCAGAGTAAGGACTGTGGGCAGGAACACAGCTGAGTGGTACAGGCTGGGAGCAGAAGAAAAAAAAATCCCAGAATGAGCTCATTAAAGTTTTGCATTTGTCAGATGTTCCTCTTATGCCTTTCCTGTGTACACAAAAAAACAACATGTCCTGTCTCCTGGAGATTTATACCCATAATGTCATAATGTTTGATGGAGGAGAAAGACATTTTCCTTACAGTATAGCCACAGGTAAGATGTACATGCTCCTGAACAACTAGCCCTAAGGACACACTGGGACACACAAGCAGGACATTGTGGGCCAGTGGCTGGGAGGAAACAGCTTGTGAGAGAGAGAGAAAGAGAGAGAACCTAACAGGGATGACTATGATCAAAACATACTATGCACATGTATGAAAATGTCATAAATCCATAATTAAACCATTACATATAATTTATATACTAATAAAAAACATTTTAAAATGTGTCATTGCACTAGGTTTCAAGTTTTTAAAAAAGGTTTAGTCAATGTAAGCATTTAAAACACTACAATGATATAGCTGTGTTGACATTTATTTTTATGAACAGAGATTTTTTTTTTTTTTTTTTTTTTTTTTTTTTTTTTTTGGTTTTCTGAGACAAGGTTTCTCTGTGGCCTTGGAGGCTGTCCTGGAACTAGCTCTCGTAGACCAGAGATCTGCCGGCCTCTGCCTCCTGAGTGCTGGGATTAAAGGTGTGCATCACCACCGCCCAGCTTTGAACTGAGATTTTTAAATCAAAAAAAAAAAAAAAAAAAAAAAAAAAAAAAAAAAAAAAAACCTTAAAAAGGGAACCAGCCTCAACCTGCTGTTGCAATGCTTTTCCTGACTGCTCTGCTCTTCCCTTTTCTGGTGCCTTCCTTAGCTGCTGCTCCAACTGAGTGGGTGTGTTCCCACTCTCACACTCTCCCTCCTCCCTTCCTCCCTTGCTCCCCTCTCTCCCCTCTTCCCTTTCCCCCACCCCTTCTCCCTCTCTCTCCTCCTCTCCTCTCCTCCCTTCTGCCCTCCCCTGTCCTCCCTAACCTGGCCTGGCTTGCCTGATCTGCAACCCCCAATGCTTGCTTTGTTGCCGTACTTGGGGAGAGGAGAGATCACACCACTTGGGCCCAGAGGCACCTCTTGCTACTTTCGGTTTGCCCCTGCTGCCCATTAAGGATGTTATGACAGCCTGCCCTCCATAGCTATACTCAGATAGAGAGAATAGAAAAGCAAGAACAGAGAAGAAAGAGCACCGGAGAACAAAAGCTAGCTACTTCAAACAAGAGACAAGAGAGAACAAAAACTAGCTACTGAGAACAAGACCTTGTGGTTGTGGTCTGACTGAGGAGAAAGGCAAAGTGAAATACTGGGGAAAGGGGGATATTGTGGGGTGAGGGCTTACCTAGCTCTTAGGTTCATAACTTGTCACATAAATTTCCCTATATAAAGCCACCTTTAATCCCAGCACTCAGGAAGCAGAGGAAGGAGGATCTCTGTGAGTTTGAGGCCAGCCTGGTCTACAGAGAAAGTTCTAGGACAGCCAGGGTTGCACAGAGAAACCCTGTCTTGAAAAAAAACAAAACAACAACAAACAAACAAAAAACAGTTTCCCTGTATCCCAAAGAATTGGGACAAAGAGACTGGTAAAGAATATCATTTATTTAGTGTGGCTTAAGAGGGGAGAGAAATACTCCGAGTTTCCCTCTGCATTTCCAGAACAGAATTATAGATTTATAGAAAAGATGAAACAAAAGCCAGGAAATACACATATATAAATTTAACCATGAGATAAGCTGTGTGAAACATAAGAGATCTGTGTGAAATCTCTTCCTGTGGGCAAGCTTCTCTCCTGGTACCAGGGCTTCAGCCTTTTCCACCCCAGCCTTGGATTCCTGGGGAAATTTTAATTCATAGGGGTCCATTGCTATAAGGTTCCTATTACACGGGTTTTAATCCCCAGCACTGGAGGAAGGGCCCTCACTCATTCATAGCCACCCAGTCCATGGTAGTTGTTCGAACAGCTCATATGGCCTGGTGGCGGTGCACACCTTTAATCTCAGTGCTTCGGAGGCAGAGGCAGGTGGATCTTTGTGAGTTCGAGGCCAATCTGTTCCTCAGAGCGAGTGTCAGGACAGGTTCCAAAGCTACACAGAGAAACCCTGTCTTGAAAAAAAAAATCCCTCAGATGTACTAAGATAAAGTGGTGGAGAATGGGTGGGTAAGGACAAAAGAAGAACAGAAGAAGAATTGAGTCTTTACTTGGTTGGTTTTGGCTTAGGAGAGTTAGGCTGTGTTTGTTTCTTTGCCTAATTGCTTGCTTGTTTTGAGACAGGGTTTCATATAGTCCAGGGTGACTTCAAATTTTTTATGTAGTCAAGGATGACCCTGAACTTCTGATCCACCTGCCTGTACCTCCCGAGTGCAGGAATCACAGGTATACACTACCCTACCCAGCCTGATGCAATGGTGGGGGTCAAGCACATGTATACTAGGCGAACACCCCACCAAGTGAGCCACTTCACAACCCTATACAGTTCTCACTTAGGAAAAGTTCTCAGTAGGTCACAACAGCCTTCAACCCTGAAATCAGGATGCTACAGGCCAGCAGCACACCCCCTCCTCTGGCAATCATAAGCACTTGGGGGCAATGGGGGTGGGGAAGGAGTGTGACCTTCACACTCCATCTAGCCAGCCCTGCTGTCACTGAAGCCCCCAAAATCCTGCTCAGGGAGGCTAAGAGTCAAATTCCTCTGCTGTTAAGAAAAGCATCAAGGGCTTCCTCTGGCTCCAAGAGTTCTGATCCTGGGGAGATCAGGGAGTGGAGGCAGGTTGCTTGTGGAGAACAGAGGGGTAGAGGCAGGTTGCTTGTGGAGAACATAGGGGTAGAGGCAGGTTGCCTCAGCCTCCTCCTGAATTTCTGGGATGATAGGAGAAAGCCACCAGTTCTAACAAACCTTGACCACAATAACCTCCAACCCTAACTTCCAAACAAAATTGTGTCACCCTCTCCATCCTCCCTGAACCTGTCTATTTCAGTCATGTTCTGAGAATATTTCAATTGTCCAGCAAAAGCAGCCAGACCCTGAGCAACACAGGAAAGGTGCGTCTCTCTCTCTCTAATACTCAAAAGACCCAAAGTGTGGAGCAGGAGGGTGCCTGTCCCCCGCCTTGGGAGGTCATTTCACAGAGCTACCAGACAGGAAGAAGCCATGGTCACAAAAGTAACTTTCCCAGGGTGAGGCTAATTCACTGAACTCTGGGTTTGAAAGCTCTAAGACTCTCCCAGTGTTGGAAGTCAAATGTCATCCTATTATCCACCTGGAATTGGCTTCAAACCCCTCAGGCTTGCCAAGTGGGATAATGCAGGGCGGTAATCCCAGCATTTGAGAAGTGGAGGCAGCAGAAAGAATTCAGAGTTAAGGGCTAGAGAGCACTGGTTGCTCTTTCAGAGGTCTTGAGTTCAATTCCCAGCAACCACAAATTAGCTCACAACCATCTATAATGGAGTGTGATGCCCTCTTCTGGTGTGCAGATACATGAAGACAGAAGAATCTCTGAGTTCAAGGTCAGCCTGGTCTAGGACTGCCAGGGATACAGAGAAACTCTGTCTCGAAAAGCCAAACAAACAAACAAAAAAAGTTCACAGGTTCAGAGTTATCTTTATCTTTGGTTACAAAGAGAGTTCTAGATCATGCAAAGTGTTAAAATTTCAGCCTTACAGGACTTCCAGGGTTCGGGTGTCATCCCAAGGTCCTTAGCTGATATTTTTAGCCAACTGGCTACAAGTTCAAGATTTCTAACAGTCCCCCAATCTCAAAATTCAAAAAAAAAGTGGCTTTCAGGACTCCTCAGGAAAGCACTTAATGCCGGGATGACCTGCGCTAGGTGACGCAAGGAAAGCATCTCTATACCCCCTCCCCCACCCTCGGAGCAGCAGGGATGTGATGCCTGTTCGGTGCTATGCTAGACCATGGGCTTCCAGGATGACAAGTGTGACATCCTTTCTAGAATCATAAGCCAAGGTTTTGTAGGACAGCGCGAGTAACTCTTTCCTGCCCTCTGCTGGTCACAACTAGAACTATCAGGAACTGCCTCCTGAGGCATTCTGCGGTGCCGCTTTGGTTTGCCTGACTCCTTTGTGGTACCAACCAAGCTCTGCTCCTCTGAACCCCGGCGGTCAGATGTGCTTTTATTTCTCAGCCTTCCTTCAGGACCATCCTACTCCAGCACGGTTTGCAGCGAGCACACATTCCCTGTTACCAAACCGCCATTCTGGCTCCAACGCTGCATCATAGCCGTCCCTCGGGTCTGCTTCCAGCGACATACTGGCTCCCCATAGTCACCGGTCCCTGGATTAGTTATTGATTACAGTGAAAGGGATGCACCACAGAAATGGGACAGACCACCCTTAACCTTTGCTGAGTTGCACATAGCCTTTCAGTGGAGGTGCTGACCTTTTGCAGTGACACTTTACGAGTGGCTCTTTGCTTTTGCTCTACTTTGCCATTCAACTCACAATAAGAAGGAAATAAAAGATTAGTCTATTGGGCAAACATTCTCCTAATTACACAGTTATTTTCAGAATTTATTTATTGAGTAAAAGAGGAGTTAGGCCAGCCGGGCGTTGGTGGCACATGCCTTTAATCCCAGCACTTGGGAGGCAGAGGCAGGCAGATCTCTGTGAGTTCGAGGTCAGCCTGGTCTACAGCGCGAGTTACAGGATAGGCTTCAAAGCTACACAAAGAAACCCTGTCTCGAAAAACCAAAAAAAAAAAAAAAGAAAGAAAGAAAGAAAAGAAAAGAGGAGTTAGGCCTAAGAAATTGTTAAGACTGAGCTCTGCATATTCTAGTGGGTTATCTGCCAGCTCACAAAACTAAATTGTGTGTGTGTGTGTGTGTGTGTGTGTGTGTGTGTGTGTGTGTGTTTGTGCATACATAGCCAAACCTTATACCATGTGAGTTTTGTTTTACTTTTCAGTATCAGTCTCTTAAAGAGAACTCAGCTTTAACAGTATCTGAACTATTTCTGTATCTGTCCTAAGGAACAATGAACAAGAAAAAGAATTCTCCAGTCAGGCTTTCCATAAAATTGGAAAGTGTTCAGGTTTTGCAAACTTCCCTCTACGTGGATACCAGCTATTAATGATTATGCATCTGGAGAAACTTAAAACTTAGTCAGGTGCGGTGGCACACTCTGTTAATCCCAGCCTGGTCTACAGAGTGAGTTTGGGACATCCAAGGCTATACAGAGAAACCCTGGCACAGGGAAACCAAACCAAAACAAACAAAATCCCTGGGAGATGGCACAGCAATGAAGAGCGCCAAAGAACCCGGGTTGAATTCCAGCATGAACACAGCAGCTTGCTGCCATCTCTAGCTCCAGTTACAGGAGATCCAACGCCCTCTACTGGCCTCTGAAGACACTGCATATGCATGGTACACACAAATGCAGGTAAAACACCCAAACACATAAAATTAAAATAAAAGTTTTTTAATTAATAAAATTGGGAGGTGCTTGTTTCACAGAGCTTCTAAATTTACATAAATTTCATCTAGGAAGAATAACTTTGTAACTGGGTCAAAACACAGTAGGTTCCAAATTCTCCTGCTCTTCAAATGTGTTTACTTGTGCTAAAATAAACCTCAAACATACAGAACTGTAAATAATAAAATAAAAGAAAATGTGCTCAGGAGCAGTTCAGCTCTGCAGGATAGCAAGTGGCCACAGCTGCCTGGAGCTGGGAGCCCCTCCATGGTCAGGACCTTCTCCTGCCACCCATGACTTCTTCCATATATTCCCAGCAAACACTGGGCCTTACTTAGCCCAAGATTAATCTTCTATTTCCCCCCTCTTTTTTCTTTTGGTTTCTTGAAACAGTCTCTCTCCTCATCCCACTCCCACACACTGTCTCTCTTCTATGCTGGCGTCAAATTTGGGATCATCCCCTCAAGGTCCCTTGGTCTGGAATTACAGGAATACACACCACCCAAATGGGCTTGCCCTGGATTTTCCGGTAAACATTTGGCCTATCCCCCTCCCCCCAGGGCCAGGAAGACTTAGTTGCAGAGCATTTCCTAGCTCTGTATCTGTCCACCCAAACATTTAGCTATAAGTGAGGACACTATATGTGAAGCTCTTATGACATTTGTCTAATCTCCATCGGGCTGCACTGCAGCACCACAGCAAAAAGAGTCCTTTGAAGCGTGGACCCATATGTGTCTTCACTTTCCAGGGAATTAAATCCTGATGAAAGGGGCCCAAGGATGCTAAATACCCACCTCTGAGTCCTGGATGTCTGCGCTGAGGTCCCTCTGAGCTGATAGCCCTCCCTTCCTTCCTCCCTTCCTTCCCTCCCTCCCTCTCTCCCTCCTCTCTCTTTCTTTTTAAAATTTATTTATTTATTATGAATACATCATTCTGCCTCCATGTATGCCTGCACTGCAAGCCAGAAGAGAGCACCAGATCTCATTTACAGATGGTGTGAGCCACCATGTGGTTGCTGGGAATTGAACTCAGGTCCTCTGGAAGAGCTGCCAGTGCTCTTAACCTCTGAGCCATCTCTCCAACCCCTGACAGCCCTTTCTTGACTGCAAAGTTTTCTTCTGTTCCATATTAAAATACAATGGAGTCCTGAAAGAGAGGTTGAGGAACTTTTCCCTATATGTCAATGTCACCCAAAGCAGTAGTTTTCCAGCTTTGTGCTTAGGAAACCCACTCAGGGCTGGAGTATAGCTGAGCATTTGCCTGGAATTTTTGTGGGTGGGGGCTTGGGTAGGAATTCCAGCACCTGAAGCAGAAAGAGGGGTAAGGAGAGGTGGGGAAGAAAAGGAGGCAAACCCACAGGGGAATCTTACAAAAATTGGAAGGTGTTTCAGGCCTGCAGGACCTCTCAAGCCTTAACCAAGTGGTTTTGCCACCTACTTGCCTGCCAAATCCCCCATTTGGAACCCCCCTACTCTTGAACTATAAAAACCTTGTCTTCCCCTTGTCCAAGGCTGATCTCTTGAACTCCACCTTTAGGGAGAGATAGCCTATGTACACAAATTGTAAAAGCTTGTTTTAATTAATTGTTTGCTTTAATTAATTTTTCGTGATTTGGCTTGGTGGTCTTTCTCCTCAAATCTGTGGGATTAACAGCCTTAATCTGAGCACTTGGGAGGCAGAGGCAGGCAGATCTCTGAGTTCAAGGTCAGCCAGGTCTACAGAGTGAGTTCCAGGACAGCCAGGGCTACACAGAGAAACCCTATCATGAAAAAAAAAATGAAAGAAAGAAAGAAAGAAAGAAAGAAAGAAAGAAAGAAAGAAAGAAAGGAAAAAGAAAAAAGAAATGCACTTTAAACAAAATATAAAATCTCCCTAAGCAACCCATGTGGGTATCGCACTCAGTGCCAAGATTATAGGTGTGTGACACTATGTGTGCTTTAGGAAACACATTTAGTAGAACTTGTGTATTTGCTGGCGTGTGCCAAGGATAGGAAGCACTTCAGGAAGCAACTGGGGTGGGGTGGGAAGCCATCTGTAGTGGGAATTTTGCAGTGCGTTCTAAAACTTAAAGACTCAAATTCCTCATATACCCTTTTCTCGGGGTGTTTCTGAATATCATTTATTGTTCTGAATACCTTTGTTGTTGTTGTTGTTTTGTTGTTGTTGTTGTTGTTGTTGTTTTTCAAGACAGGGCTTCTCTGTCTAGCTTTGGAGCCTATTCTGGCACTCGCTCTGTAGACCAGGCTGGCCTCCAACTCACAGAGATCCTCCTGCCTCTGCCTCCCAAATGCTGGGATTAAATAAAGGCGTGCACCACCAACATTCTACCTGAATACCTTTTAAAATATGTGTGCCTGTTTGGGGTACTTGCACATACAAATTTTGCCATTTTCTTGGCTGTTCAGGCTGACTCACACTATAAACCTAGATAGCTTTTCAAAAGTAAATGAAAGGCTTGCTTACTTATAAGGATTTCCCAACCTCTGGAGAGCCTAGGAACAATATTGTGCAGGGTGGGAGGGTCTCCTGTTCTCAGTGAAGTCTGGCAAAGCTTGCAAACATGAGTATAAAAGAAAAAAAGCCTCACAAAACCACCTGCTCTCCCTATACCGACCAGTGTTCTGCTGGGCAGGCAACCATCCAGAAACACTGACCTGGGGTCACTTCTCTTCAGGGCACACTGAATCAACAAGCTTTCTTGAGGAGAAGGGGAGGGAGAAGTGTAACTGTGCATTGTAGACCAGATCTAGGGCACTCAGTTCAGCAAAGGAAGTGAGGGTATATGAGAACTCCCAGAGGCCTTGCCTCTCTTCCTCTGCCTACCTACTCATTTACTCTACTACCAAAAATCGGAAAGGAGTCACACAATTTCCTTTGAAAGGTGGCTCTTTGTACTTTACATTTTGTTTGTGGAGTTTGTAAACCACACTGGCCTAGAACCTGCAACAACTCTCCTGCTTCTGCCTCCCAAGTGTTGAACTAGAGCCATGTGGCACTCGCCCAACTTTAAAGGTTACTGAAATTAAAGACCAATTTTTGTCTATCATTGAGTTTATCTATTTTGCCTTTTTTTCTTTTTTTTCTGGAGCTGAGCACTGAACACAGGGCCTAGCAAGCACTCTACCGTTGAGCTAAACCCCCAACTCCCATTGAGCTTATCTAAATTGCCTTTAAATTTTTTTAAACGACTTTTGCCATTTGTGGAGGAACTTACCTTTAATCCCAGCCCTTAGGAGGAAGGGCTGTTGGATTTCTATGAGTTCAAAGACAGCTTGGTCTACATAAAGAGTTCAAGACCAGCCATGGCTATACAGTGAGACTCTCAAAATAAAAAATAATAATAATAAAAGGAAGGAAGAAAAAAAATTCCACCCTATTAATTAAAAGGTGAAATTTTTGTTAATCTCAGCTCCAATAGCTGTGGAGTTAATCTGGACGTTGTTCAAGCAAAAATACAACTCTCACCTCAAAAGGGTAACAGAAAATTTATTCTGAAGCCAGATATGGATGACTATGGCCTAAGAACACAGAGTCAGGTTACCCCCAAATTCCATGTCCAACATGGTAACTTTGATGTTAAATTTCTGAGGCAGTGGAAAGAGACAGAGGTAGAAAGAGACCAGCATCTGACCTCAGCAGATCAGAATGTGTTTATTAGCACACACAGTGAGAGGCAGCCTCTCTCCTAAAGGAAACAGAAAGAGATGGCTGTCTCAGCAGACATCCCTTTCAAGGCTGACCAATAGTGGTTGAGTAAGGTCTGCTATAGTCTCATGGGAATCCTGTTGGTAAAACTGAAGCACTATGTCAGGTGATGTTTTTATGGTGACTGAACAAAGAAAGTCATAAACCAAGGCACTTTAAAAAAAAAGATTTATTTATTTATTTATTTATTATGTATACATTGTTCTGTCTGTATGTATGCCTGCAGGCCAGAAGAGGGCATCAGATATCATTATAGATGGTTGTGAACCACCATGTGGTTGCTGGGAACTTTCAAATACATTGGTGGGAGTGGTAAGTGGGCAGTTACAGCAGAGCAGAGAAATCTCAGCTTTTGGTTAACACATTCAGAAAGGTTTTATCTGTTATTCATGAGGTTAGGTCAGACACAGAGGTTGGCAAGGAATGGCCATTTAAGGGTTAAAGGTAGCTCAGAATAAAGTGTAATTAGTCTCTGGACCTACAACTTTTCAACAACCACCAAATCTGAAGTTGTCTTGATTTCTTTTTCTCTTGGTAACATAAACCTTTCCTGAAGACCTTCTCCATCCTTCCATGCTGAATGGGTGAGGAGGTCCCTGACATGGGGCCATCCTCCCAGGGCCTGAAGCTTTCCTGCAGCTGGGTTCCCTGAATAACAACCTTGGTAGTACTGGTAACCTACAGACATCAATGGCTTGGGTCAGGTGTCACAATAAAGAAGACAACAGAGAAATTCCTTCCTGGTGACCATGTCAAGAAAATCTGATGCCAACCAAAGTAGTGCTAGGGAAAAAGCTCTGATGACAACTGCTTCTCCAGGAGTTGAGGCTCAGAGGGGTCTGCAGAGATATACTGACATCAATCAGTTAGCGACACACAAGAGGAAAGAATACGTTACCTATTGGTGCTGAAGTGGCTCAGTGTCCCAGAATGCACTAGTCAGGATGAACACTGTTCAAAGAAATTTCATCTTTTTCATGAAGACTGAAACAAGTGGTCAGTTTGCCTTGATGACATCAGTGTACTGCCTGTATCTGACAGTCTTTTGTCACTGACTAGCAGGAAGGTGTAGGGATAAATGACAGGATGGCCCTTCTCAGCTCCCCAGGAGTCTCCATCTGCAGGAGTGAGTGCCCAAGGAAAAGAGCCAGTGAGAGAAACAATGCAGGAGCTCACTGGGGTCCAGGTTGTTTTCTCTGCCTCAAATCAAAGCCACAGGCCAATCTTGAGACACCCCATCCCGCCTCCACCTCTACAGGGTAACCCTAGATGCCTACAAAGCCCGGAGGACCAGCAGAGCCACTGTAGTTATGCAGATGAACAGCAAATGATGCTTTCAGCATGAAGCCAAGGGTCCCATGGGTTCCTGGGAGAAGAGTGGACATCTGAGAGGTCAGCACCAAGCTAAGGGTCTCATGGGAGCCTGGGAGGAGAACGAGCATCTGAGAGGTCTAGAAGTGGTTTAGCCTTCCTCCCCATGAAATGGCAGATTAATTGCTTCCAGCAAGAAGTCACTCTGAGCACCAGAGATAAAGGGGGAATGACTTTGAGCACCCAACTGTAACCCTAGTTGTTGTTCAAAAGACTTAGCCTCAAACAGAAATCCATCATTTTTATAGGTTTGAGCTATAACATAGCAGTTTTACAGGTTCCCACCCCAAGTTACACTTGGAGCAATTCAACAGGTTTCACAGAAAAACAAATATTGCAAGTTTGGGTCATTATTGGGCAAATGGGAAGATTTATAAAGCAGAGAGCCTATCACAACCATCTTTGGGACAGACCAGAGATTCTCTTCTAGGTAGCTGATAGTCAGGGTCAATCTCTTTGAACTGCCTGGCCAAATTGGGCTCTTCCTGGTAAGAGGAATAGGACTGAAGGACCAGGCAGCCCTGTTGAGCAAATTCCAAAAGAAACATATCCTTAGTGAATTGGAATTCTTTCTTCTTTTTTGAGACAGGGTTTCTCTGAAGCTTTTTGGAACTGTTCTGGAATTCTCTCTGTAGTGCAGGCTGGCCTGAAACTCACAGAGATCCGCCTGCCTCTGTCTCCTGAGTGCTGGGACTAAAGGTGTGAGCCACACCACTGCTCAGCAGTGACTTGGAATTCTAATCATGTTAGAAATTCAGATCTCATTTCCTTATGTTTTACAATTTCTAAGAAGTCTGTGTTTCTTGCCTTATAGTCCCATTTGAGGTAGTACTCCTTCAGCTAAGTTTTACTTCCGTGTGACAATATTTTCTAAGCAAGTTTATTGGCAAATCCTCTGTAACTTTAGTTTGTTGTTTTTATTTCTTCTTCATCCACCCCCACCAAAAAAGGAAGAGACACAAAGCTGGCAGTCATGACCAAGTATTTTGGTTCTATAAATTCCTCCAGGTAATAGGGTTCTGAACCTACTGAAGCCTGTTTTGACTCAATTATGAAGTGTGATGGTGGGTAGTTCATCAGTGTTAATTGTCTGCTAATTGAAGCAGCAAATTAAAAACAACAGTTCAAGGCCATTCTGGGCTACATACCAAGTCCCAGGTAGCCTTAGGCCCCCTTCCCAGTGCCCTCTGCTTGCAGCCCCCTATACAGCCCAGGGACTGAAGCTTCCTTTCTATTTGGAGGGAGTTCACCACTGAGGCTAAGCCCACCTCTTCCTGTCTTGCTCACTGTATCACACACACACACACACACACACACACACACACACACAGACAGAGAGAGAGAGAGAGAGAGAGAGAGAGAGAGAGAGAGAGAGAGAGAGAGTACATGTTATTAGGCAGGCCAGGGAACCCTCAATGTGGAAGCAAGATTCATTCCCAAAATGGCTGCTTTAATACTGCAGTCAATGCGTCTACTTACTCCAGACCCAGCAGCAAACAGGGTTCTCTCTTCAGTTCTGCCCTGTTTCCACACTTTCCCTCCTTGATTGGGTTTCTGCAGAAAACAATCGCAATCATTGCAGGCCTTCCTAAGTGTCCAGGGAGTGAGTTGTTCCTCATTTCCTTAAGTGAACCAAATCCCCACATTGCCCCCCCCCCCGCCGCCCCCCCTCCACCTCCGCATGTTTGTATTGGTTTTCATTATATATAAAGCCAGGGTGGATATCTAGCTCAGGGTGCGTGCTTAACATGTAAAGGCTGCAGTTCCATCTGAAACACTGCAAAACAAACAAACAAAACAACCTTGTAGTACACAGGTATGACCCCAGCACTTGGAAACTAGAAGCAGGAGAGAGTTGGAAGTCGTTTTTGTTTTGTTTTGTTTTTTTGAGACAGGGTTTCTCTGTATAGCCCTGGCTGTCCTGGAACTCTGTAGACCAGGCTGGCCTCAAACTCAGAGATCTGCCTGCCTCTGCCATGAGTACTGGGATTAAAGGCATGAGCCACCACTATCTGACAGTCAGACGGTTTTATTTGACTGCATGAGACTCTCCCTCCCTCTCAGCCTCCTCCTCCCTCCCTCCTTCCCTCTCCCCACACCAAGAACAAAAGCAACTTGTGTCTCACAGGCTTATTCCCTCAGCTAGCTCTCATATACAACCCAGATCCACCTGCCTAGGGATGGTGTCACCCACAGCCCACAGTGAGCTAGGCCCTCCTACATCAATTAGCAATAGTAATAAAATGATAATAATAAATAAAAGATGCGCAGGTTTTTAGACCAGCCAATCTGATAGAAAGCAACTGAGGGTCCCTCTGCCCAGGTATATCAAGTTGATTAGCCATCACGCCATCACAGTGTTCAAGTGGTCAGTGGCAGAGAAGCAAGTTAAAATACACTAATATCAGAAGTTCCAAACATTTAACATATTTGAAGGTTGCATGTGCCTGGAGGTGAGAAGAGATGGCTATGGTAAACAGGAGCTGAAACTTGCTCTGTGCTATTTATAAAACACACACACACACACAGGCAGGCAAGCACGCACGCACGCACGCACGCACGCACACACGCACGCACGCACACACTGGAATCCAGGAGGGATATGTGCTTAACCTCACACTTACTAAGCTCTCACTCCCCCTCAGCGACACTGACAACTTCAGCCACGCCCCAGAAGCATGCTCTAGTGTCTCTCTGATTGCCAGTTCCCTTCCAGAAATTCCAGAATCTGGCTCATTTAAGTGAGGAACAATTCACATTCCTGGACACTTACGAAGGCCTGCAATGATCCATGATAAGGATTTCTTTCTCTGCAGAGGTTTAGTCCAAACTTAGCAAGGAGGAAACCAGGAAGGACTAGAGAGAGAACTGGGGTCTGCGGGCACACTCAGGGCATGAGCTGTGCAGTAAAAGCAGCCATTCTGGGAATGAATCTTGCATCCTCTTCAAGGGTTCTCTGGTCTGCCTGACACTCCCAGCTACTAACTGGGACAGCTAGAGACACCCACCTCCAGCTAGCTCCGCTTTGCTTGAACCAACCTGTAAACAGCAAACAGGGCAGAGGTGACCCCCCCTTCTGCTTTGTAAGTTTCTTTCTTTCTTTTTCTCTCTTTTTTTTTTGTTTTTTCTTTTTGTTTTTGTTTTTCAAGACAGGGTTTACTAGAACTCGATCTGTAGACCAGGCTGGTCTTGAAATCACAGAGGTCTGCCTACCTCTGTCTCCAAAGTGCTGGGACTAAAGGTATGAGTCACCAACGTCCAGCCTTTGTTTCTTAAAGCCTCCTAACTTCCTGAGGCTTGAATATCCCCAGCCAGCTGTGAGCACCCCACCTGCACTGGAACTGGGGAGATAAACCTATTATCACCATTAAATTAAAAATAATGGAGTCACATGAGGGAAAAGTATGAAAAGGTCTGATTGCCTGCTTCCTGTTGCAAGACTTTGGGAGCCACTGATAAGGCCAAAACTGCTTTCCAGACATGGTGGATGCTTCCCAAGAGACAGCTTTTTAAGACTGTCAGTAAATCTTGAAAAACAAAGACAGTAGTAACCAAAATGGTATTTAACCTTCCGTTACTACACCAACACTTTTCTTAATTCTACAAATCCCTCATAAATCCATCCTTGCAGCTTTGGGTTTTTTTTTTTTTTAGTTTTATTATTTTTAACTATGGACATATGTTGTGCAGGTATGTGCATATATGTGCAGGTGCCCATGGAGGCCGGAGGAGTTAGCACTCCTGGAATTGGAGTTGTAGGTGGTTATGAGCCACCTGATGGGGGTTCCAGGAGTTGAACTCTGGTCCTCTGGGAGAGTAGTGCATGCTCATAACCACTGAACATCCTTATTGTTAACTATATCTCTAAACAATGCTTCTTGTTTTGTTCTGTTCTGCTTTCAAAAGGGGGAGGGGGTCTTTAGCAACCTGTAGAGATGTTAAGAGCCACCAAAATCTTATACTCATTGTAAGGAAATCTAATTTCCACCTTCCAAGAGAAGCCCACACTCACACTATTAGGAGTCTCTCCTGCCTCACTTTTCAGCATCTTTCTTTCTAATAATCCCTGTGATTAAGATCTGTAGTAAAAACCGGGCAGTGGTGGCTCATGCCTTTAAACCCAGCTCTCAGGAAGCAGAGGCAGGCAGATCTCCATGTGTTCAAGGCCAGTCTGGTCTACATGAATGAGTTGCAGCCACTGTGATTACACGGAGAAACTATGGGGGGAAAAATCTATATTAAAGCCAGGGGTGGAGGTCACACCTTTAGTCCCAGAAATTAGGAGGCAGAGGCAGTAGGATCAGCTTGATCTACATAGTGAGTTCCAGGCCAGCCATGGCTACATAGTGAGACCTTGTCTCAAAACTAGGGGTGGAGTCAAGTGGTTAAGAGCACTAGCTGCTCTTCCAGAGGACCCAAATTTAATCCTAAATACCCATATAGCAATTCAGCTCTCTGTAACTCTAATCACAGGGAATTTGGCACCCTCTTGTGGCCTCCATAGGTACTGCATGCATATGGTAACATGCAGGCAAGTATGCACATAATACACAGAAATACATGCAGGTAAAACACTCATATACATAATAAAAATGAATAAATATATATTTAAAGCATCTCTTTATTGAAACCATTGACCCATTTGACCTGAGTAAAGATCACTAAGATGAAAGAGAACTCTTTGGACTGCAGCAGGGACGAAATAGAACTGTGCCTCTGTCCCTATGGTCAGTGACAAGGAGTCACAAGGAGACTCCAAGTAATGGTCACCACACCTTTTGTGAGTGGGCTGTAACCTAGCCTATCAAGCAAGGCCTCTCAACAGGTCCTTTCCACCCTTACCCATTTGGATAACTTATCTGTTTGGATCTCTATGATGGAGTCCCTTGTCTGGACTCCCTGCCCAGGAGCTGAGGGGGTTCCTGCAGTTGTCAGACAGGGAAGCAAACTGTGCAGCAGAGATGAGAATGAAAGTCCAGTGCAGAATGATTTCATCAACCTGGATCAGGGAGTCTAACTCCAGGTGGTTCATTGTCAGCATACTTAAAACACAGTACAATTTGGGATAAGGTTTCCATGCAACAGTCTGTCAGTCCAGTCAGTCCAATTCCAGGTGCACAATAAAGCTTAAGGTGTGTCTCCAGAGAGACTCCTTTACTAAGTCCACATGACCATAAGGGTGGGTTCTACAGCTAAAGACAGGATCAAGTGTGGTCTCTGACCTAGAGCATAGAGGTCAGCAGGCCATATCGTACTTGTGACCTCTCCCCTAAGGATGATGCTGGTCTATGGGAGGCAAGAGTATGGGAAAAATCATCTGGGGAATCTGGGTGAGAGCTGCCTCCACAGAGAGCAAACAACGTCATCAGGTCATTAATAAGATGCACTCTCAGCTTTCTGAATGGGATGCAGGTATTTGGTTTTAATCTTCTCCATCGAGGAAACGAGCCTGTGTGATTAACATTCCCGGTTCTCCTGGTGCTTTGTGGATCTCTTTGCCCAGACAATGAGCCATTAACAACCTCTTATCTCCCCTATCTCTCAGAGTACAACCCAAGTTTGCGGGGTGGGGGTGGAAGCACGTGTTTTGAAGATTCTACAATGCTGAAAGTCTGCAGAGTTGGAATGTTACAGATCCAAAGCCAAATTATCTTGGGCTATCTTTAACCCCTTAATTGCCATCCACTAGCCACCTCAGTGTCTGACCTAGCATCCTCAGGAACATGGCATGAATCTTTGGGGATGTATTAACAGGCTTCCAACAACCCCAAAGCTAAGAATGTCACCAGATAGTGCCTGAAACACAAAGCGGCCATTTCCCATCTTCCATGTTTACTATTGCTAAACTAGGGAATCAGTTCATGAGCCATTTGAAGTTTAATGTATAAAGAAAATATGGTATATATACAAAATGAAGGGTTTTTTGTTGTTGTTGTTGTTGAGACACGGTTTCTCTGTATTGCTTTGGAGGTTGTCCTGGAACTCACTCTGTAGACCAGGCTGGCCTCAAACTCACAGAGATTCACCTGCCTCTGACTCCCAAGTGCTGGGATTAAAGGCCTGCTCCACCAAAGCCCAGCTGCAAAATGGAGATTTATTCAAGCATAAAGAAGGTAATTCTGTCACTATAGACAAATGGATAGAACAGGAAGACATCAAATGGTAGCAGAAAGAAAAAGACACACTGTCTGTTCTCTCCCTTCTCTCTCAGACATGAAAAAAAAAAAAAAACTGACCTGCTTGAGATGGATCAGTGGATAAAGTCACTTACTAGCAAGCCTGGTGATCTGAGTTCAGTCCCCAGGGCCCACCAGGTGGATGGAGAGATCTAATCCCTGTAAATTGCCCACTGCCTCCAGAGTGTGCCTTGGCATGATACCTGCCCACACTGCAAATATATATAAATGCAATAAAACTTCTAAAAGTCAAGAGCCAGGTATGGTGGTACATGCTTTTAAATCACAATGCTCAGGAGGCAGAAGCAAGATCTGTGAGTTCTAGGCCAGTCCGAGCTATACAATGAGGCTGTTTCAAAATAGCAATAAATACATAAATAAAATAAGTCAACCTAAAACTAAACTAGAGTTTCCTGGAGACCAGGAAGGATGTGGGGAGGGTGGGTATATACGATATTACTCAAGGTATGTATACATGGGAATGGCACTCTGCATCTCATCAATTTCTATTTAATTTCAGATGGTATGTAGATCCAGCTGACTCCAAACTCACTATATAGAAGACGACCTTGAACTCCTAATCCTCCTGGCCCCAGCTCCCAAGTGTCAAGATTACACCACTCCTGGTTTTATGCAATGCTGAGGATTTAATCAAGGCTTGGTGCATACTGACAAACACTGTACCAACTTGAACTACATCCTCAGTCAGTCGTTGTCATTGTCCCCTTCCCTCCCCCACTCCACCCTGGTTTTAGACAGTGTCTCAGGCTATCTTTAAAGCCTGGTCCTTCCCGTTTCAGCCTCTAAAGTACAGGGATTACAGGTGTGCAACAGTATGCCCAGCAGTTAATGTAATTAATGTTGGGGGGGAGGACAACCTGCTATTGAGTTTGGCCTTGATTTGTTGTTTAGTCTGTCTGAGCGAGCAAACTCCATCTTCTTGGCTTTTTCCCTATTATTTCACTGAGGCATCTGTCACTTGATGTCACTATATTATGGCTTTTATTAGCATATTAGTTATAAAAAGAGTTTCATTGTCATTTTCATATATGTATATAAAGTATTTTGATTCCATTACCCTTTTGTCCCACTCCCACTGAGTCCCTTATTTTCTCAACATACTTCTCTCATATATATATATATATATATATATATATATATATATATATATATGAAAGTAGAAATACATGTGTACATATATTATATGTATATTATATTATATATAATATATATATATATATATATATATAGTGTGTGTGTGTCCCAGCAAGTTTTTTTTGCATAAAGGATCATGGGCACCTTTGGTCATAACATTTTTTTTTCTCTCATATATTACATCCTGACCAGATTCCCCTTCCTCCTCTCCTCCCCATCCCTCTCCCACCTCCCCTCTCCCCCAGATCCACCCCTCCTCCCTTTCCCTTCAGAAAAAGAGCATGCCTCCAGGGATGTCAACCAAAATGGCATATCAAGTTGTAATAAAACTAGACACATCCCTTCATGTTAAGGCTGGATGAGGCAACCCAGTAGGAGGATAGGGGTCCCCAAAACAGGCAAAGTCAGAGATAGCCCCCATTCCCATCCTTAGGAGTCCAAGAATATCAAGCTACATAACCATAATATATATGCAGAGAACCTAGGCCCATACAGGCTCCCTGATTGTCAGTTTAGTCTCTGAATCCCTATGAGCCCTGCAAACCATGTTTTTTAAGACAGGGCCCCACCCCTCACATTAGTTATGTAGCCAAGGATTGAACTTTTGATCCTCCTGCCTCTACTCCTATATGCTGGGATTATAGGTGTGCATCTTCATGACCATTTATATGGTCCTGGAGACTGAACCAGTCAGTGCCTTGTGCATGCTAGGCAAGCACTGTACCAACCCAGCTATATCCCAGGTCCCTGATGTTATTTATTATTTCATTCTCTCCAGCTTCTTGAAGTTGAGCTCTCTTTAGTTTTCTCATGTTACCCTGAGTCAGTGGCCTAGCTAAATATCCACCTCTCCCTAACCCTTTCCGAGAGCTGGGTCTCTAAAGGCCAAAGTACCTTTTCTGGTGGGCCAGCTGAAACTGGATAGATCTAAGCTAATTTAAGATACAATGAAGCTCTATCTTCATTATAATCCCATCTGCAGGCTAAACAATACCTCCTATCTCCTGGCTGTTAATAATTGTCAAGAATCACAAAAGGAATGAAGAGACACCCAAATTCCTGGAAAATTTCCAGAAACCCCAGAAAAAAATGAATGCTTCTGTTTTATTATTTGGCCCTCCCATCTTCATTTTCCCTCCTTGAGATAGTCTGGCCAGGGAGTCCAGGCTGGCCTGCTTCTAGATATCTAACACAGTGCAGGTTGGCCTCTAACTCTCCGAGTGGTAGGATTGTAGGCGCGGACCTTGGCACTCAGCTCCTCACGTTTATTACATAGCTATAACATCCCGACACCTAAGGCTTGAGAAGTTGATTTTTGAGTCTGTCTCTCATTCTTGGCAAAAATAAAAGTCCCCCTCACTTCGAAGCTGGCACAATGACTGGATAGTGGTAGCACAGATGGGGCAGGGTTTACAGGCAGAGTGCCTTCCAGTTCTTCACCCACAACTCCTGACAGAGCCCTGGCTGTTATAGAGCACAAAGCCTTTCTGTGACTCCCAGTGCTGACCCAGGGCTCCAACACCTCAACCTCATTTCAAAGGCCACCTCTGCCAGGAAGTCTGATCTACCCTGCCCTTCAAGACAGTGAGGTAATGATTCTCAGGCCCTGCTCATCACTACTGTCTTGAGGCTGCTGCTCTGCTTTGGAGTCTTCCTGTGGCTCTGCAGATCAGCACCTGGTTTTGCTCATCATTTGCCCTTCTGATGGCCAGTGGTGTGTACAAATGTGTCCCGGGATTTGGATGGGAGCTTAATGCTGCAGATGCCTTGTAGACCCCCAGTACACATTTCCTGGATGACCACAAAATGAAGCAGACAGCATCACCTGTCTTCTGTGTGAGGCACCTGAGGCACAGAAAGGTTATGCAGGCCTGAGATCACCTGACTGGGCCTTGACGGGCATGATTGAACACAGGTGTTCTGATTCACAAACCAGTTCATTAGTCCCTATGCTGGGCTCAATGCAGAAGAAACAGAAAATGAAGGCATATTTAGAGCCGTGGGTGGCTACCAAACAGTGAGAGGGGACCTGAATGCTGAGGTGTGAGACCAAGGGAAGAAACTGAAGGGGAGAGGTGGGAGAAAAACATACACACACACACACACACACACACACACACACACACACACACACACACACACGAAGTGTACCAGCCATCTCGCCCCTTCGTTTTACCTGTTTGAGGGTTCCAATGAGCCAAGCCCAGGAACCCAAGTACTCAGCAGCCATCAGGCATGAGCTCAGTTTCTGGACCGACTGCTAGGCTTGACTAGCCTTAGGGTCTCTGGCTGATCTAGGGCCTAGAGTCTATGCTGTGCTTCCTGAGAAGAGACTAGTATGAATCTTTAAATCTAGATAAGCTGAGAGTGGCTCCTCCTGCTACCTGCAAGCCTCAAGTCCCAGCCCTGGGTGACCCTGGCTCAGATTTGCTGCACCCGAGGAACAAATAACCATTCACTCATCGGTTTGGTTCATCTAAAGTCACAAAATCTGGAATTTGACTTGATATTTACTAGTCAGAAGTAATTATCCCAGTTATTAGAAAGAAGGAAATGGAAGCACATAGACCCACAAGACAAAAACAGTCTGCCGGTGATGGGGTGTCTCCAGAAAGCCACCTTCTTTAAGGGAACCGACTTCCTTCCACGTTACCCTTGAAAGAGGATAGCTAGAAAATCAGCACAGTAGCTCACTTCTGGGCAGAACTTCCTTTGCCTCTTCCCTTGGACAGTCCGGTTCCATTGTCCAGCCCTGGAGAACAGATGTGGGGTGGTGGAACTGAACTCTATTCAATAGCACAGGGTGGATACAGCAGAAATCGGTTCAGATGCCCTAGTTCTTGGTTGCCTCTCACTCACCGTGACTGAAGTAAAAGTCAGTCCTGTCTCTATGCAGTCTATCAACCTCTTTTCACTAAGCCAGCAGCAAGCTCACTGCCCTGACTTCTACTCTCAGGATTGGCAGCCTTCTCTCTCCGTACTCACCAGGACCATACTAGTGCTCAGAGGGACACAGAATGCTACAACCTTCCTTAAACAGAAACTGCAGATGGTTTGTTTCCATGCCACGAAGGCGCTGGCCGATGCTTTGGCCGGCCCAGTGGATCGTCGGATCTGCATTTCTCCAGTCTTGCTGGCCTGGGTGGCTGTGGAAGCGCCGGCTCTGAAATGGAATTTTGGCTGGAAGGGGTTGGGCCACACCGGCACAGACTGGATGCGGGTGGTCACAGAGAGATCCCCTTACACCTCATCTCGCCTCCTCCCAATTCTGGCATTCCGCCAGCGCCGCCAGACCGGCCCTTCCCTGCGCCCACACGAGAGGAGCGGGAAGAGCGGCGCCCCAGGCCGGCCTCGCTAGCTAGTGGCCGCCCAAACTGGCCCCCAGCGCCCGGGTCCCGCCGGGACGCGCGCATCCTGAACGGACTGCGAAGGCCCACAGAGCCAAAGCCCGGACCCCGCGCCCAAGCAGGGCGAGCACAGAGCGGGGCGGGGCGGGCCGCGCGGGCCGGGGGTGTCGGATGTCACCCCCCGCGTACACCTCGGCCGGGAGGCGGGGAAGCGAACCACTGAGATGAGGAGACCTCCTCGGTCCTAGAGCGGTGCAGGAAGTGTCCCAGGGGAGGGAGCCGGAGGGCTCCGGCCTTTCCTTTCCGCGGCGGCCCGGCCTGCGCGGCCCGCCAACCGGGACGCTGCTCAGCGGTGAGTATACCGTGGCCGGGTTTTCCATGTCCTGCTGCCTGAACCCGGATCCTGCTCCCCACTTCCCGCGCGCGCTCTGATCCCCAGCCCTGCGCCTGGGTCCTGCTCCCTGTTCTCCACTTCCCGCGCCCTGGCCCAGATCCCTGCTCCCAGCGCTGTGTCCTCATCGGTGCCCTCGGGGATGAAGCAATTCGATTGTCTTTCAGGCGTCTCCCAAGCCCAGCTGATGCTTTCTAGATGATCCCGAGATCATCTAGAGTCTGGCCCATGCAGAGGAGCCACCTCGGCCGAGACACCAGAGAGACCGAGCTGGAAGGTGAGAACCTGCCGCCCTGCAATCTCGGGCTTCGAGGTGAAGAGCCAGCAAACCTGGAAGAGTGTAAGCGACAGAAACCCCATAGTTCTCCTGGCCTAAAACACCCTCCTCATTCCTTTCCTCGGATGCTGCTCCTTCAACTGCTTTGGGCAAGCCCCGCCCCTGCGGGAGCCCTCCCCTCACTAACGGTAGTTCATTCATAAAGCTTCCGCTTCGGAGACTCCTGCGCGCCAGGTGCCAGGGTGACAAAGAGGCACACGCCTGTCTGGCCTCTGGGCTCTCAGAGAGCAGTCCCATAGCAGAGCTGGGTGCTGAGTGTGGGACGCTGGGAACCTCACCATGGGTTCAGACCTGAGCCATTCAGGGCCCAGCAGGTGGGAGAGAGTGGGCGGAGGAAGCTGGCAAGAGAGCGGGCGGGGCCCAGTTTGGGTTCTTAATACCAGAGTAAAATGTAAGAGCCGTCGCGGTTCACAGCCTGTTGCTTTCAGAGTTTGGCTTCGAGTGTCTGTTTGTCTTTACTTCGGAAATCAAAGGAATATAGAAAATTTGGGGTTCCAGGTGTTGTTCGGTTGTTTGGTGGCTTTTTTTGGTATCGCTTGTCTTCCTGCAAGGTGGTGCTGTCCTGCTAGAAATCGCCTCCAGGTGAGGGTGTGAAAGGTCAGTGGCCCTGCCTGGGGTTCCTAGAGTCCTGAGAGCAGAACCCTGTGTGTCTCCATTTGCCTTTTCTCCTAGTGTTCAAAAGTGTGGGCCAGAGAACAGAGGTCAAATGGAGTGGCCATGCTATGCTGTGCCCCTGGTGTTTGCTGGGATTTCTACTTGATAGCCAGGGAGGTATAGAGAACTCCAGCCCCAGTGTGTGTGTCAGTCTGTGGCACCAAGAGTTCGTCAAGAGAGGAAGGTCTGTGACGTCAGTGTGTACCACTGCCTAAACCAATGAGATAAAAGTAGTTTTTATTTTTTAACCACATTTTACATATTAAAATGTAATTACATCATTTTTCCCCTTTCCTCCAACCCTTCCCATATAATTCCTTCCCCCAAATCTTGGCTTCTTTCTCTAGTTACATTGTTTTACACACACACACACACACACACACACACACACACACACACACCCCTAACTACAACAAGTAACTTTTTAGAATTGTTTTTATTTTATTTACTTATTTGGTTTTTTGAGACAGGGTTTCTGTATGTAATATTCCTAGCTGTCCTAGAACTCACTCTGTAGACCAGGCTGGCCTTGAACTCACAGAGATCTGCCTGCCTCTGCCTCCCAAGTGCTGGGATTAAAGTTGTGCGCCATCAACGCCCAGTGAATTATTTTTATGGCTAAGATTTTATTTTTAAAACTATCTGTATACCTGTATAGATATCTGTGTGTAGGTGTATGCACTTGAGTGCCGAGCCCATGGAGGTCAGAAGAAGCTTTTAGAGACCCTGGAGTTGGAATTAAAGGGCTTTTTGAACAACTTGAGGTGGGTGGTAGGAAAACTTAACTATTAAGTTGTCTCTCCAGCCTCCAGAAACAAATGGTCTTTAGATAAGATTATAGTTCTATGCTGGACTTAGTTGGGTGTAATGCTTGCCATAAAGCACTGATATTTGGGGAAGAGGAGTACCAAGCTGCATCCTAGGCCTAATGATGGTGTTTTAAAATACAGTGGGTTTTGGTTTTGTTTTGTTGTTTTTGTTGTTGTTGTTGTTTTTTTTTTTTTTTTTTTTTTTTTTTGAGTTTCTTCTCTGCCTGGAAGTTTTTGCCCCTGCCGACACAGAGTGCAGGTTCTGTTGGGCTCTTGTCCACCCATTGTGTCCTTGGCAGAGTGATATTGTCCCACAATGGTCTTGGATGGCTCATCATTTGCCTTTTTTTTTTTTTAGTTCAATTTTCGAAGATCTCAAGAACCAAGACAGTGACTTTGGTTCCAAAACTTCAAGATTGTGGTCTGCTGGACCTATATCCTCCAAGAGGACCCGTCCACCAAAGGTATCACAAACCTTGGTTACACATATCTGCATGTGGCCTGTTCTCCAGGGATGCTGAAAACACCAGTGTCCTGTTGAAAGGCCACCACTTCTCTCCCAGATTTCCTGCCTCCACTGCCACCTGTTAGGGGAATCTACACGGAGTGATGCTGGTGGGAAGGGCCGTCTCCTTTCTGTCCCCATGTGTAAGGACCAGCCATACCAACACTTCATACATTCCCCAGGGATTCCTCAAAGGGCTGGTCTCCCATGGGCCCTGTCTACCACCCTCCCAGAAACAACCACAGGAGATCAGAGCATTGAAGCCAGCAATTTCTGTTTGGAAATAGGGTCGTCTTCTGCCGCTGACCCCCATCAAATCCCATCATGCCCACAGCCCTGTGCCCACGAGTCTTGGCTCCAAAGGAAAGTGAGGAGCCCAGGAAAATGCGGAGTCCTCCTGGAGAGAACCCCAGCCCACAGGGTGAGCCTCCCAGCCCAGAGTCCTCTCGCCGCCTCTTCCGCCGATTTCGCTACCAGGAGGCTGCAGGCCCGAGGGAGGCGCTGCAGCGCCTCTGGGAGCTGTGCCGGGGTTGGCTTCGGCTCGAAAGGCACACGAAGGAGCAGATCCTGGAGCTACTGGTGCTGGAGCAGTTCTTGGCCATCCTGCCGTGGGAGATTCAGAGCTGGGTGCGTGCCCAGGAGCCGGAGAGCGGAGAGCAGGCTGTGGCTGCAGTAGAGGCTCTGGAACGGGAGCCAGGGAGACCCTGGCAGTGGGTGAGCACTGGGAATCTGGGAGAGGGGAGCCCCGCTGACCTTGTGAGACCCTTGACCCCAAGATGAGAAAATCTGCCTAAACCCAGTGTTTGCCTTCCTAAGAAAGCAAACATTACTCTCTATGAAGTCTAAGTTGAGATGATTATTACCTGTAGAGTCCATGGCCGCCAGGACCAAAAAGAAAGAGGGCCTACCCAGACCCGTGCAGAGCCTACAGACAGGGCTCTAAGTCTTAACTTCTCTCTACCTGGCCCTGACCTGCTGTCTCTGGGATTGCAGCTCAAGCACTGTGAAGATCCGGTGGTGATTGACGATGGCGATGGGCCTGGGCCTCAGGACCTAGAACAAGAACGAATGTCAGCAGAGTCCCAGAGCAACCCTGATGCCCAGCCTGTGGCCCTAGCACAGGGCCTAGGGCTCCTAAGCAGACCACCAGGCCAGCCCACTGAGGACCCAGGTATGCAGCCTGTGCTGTGAGTTGGGGAGCTGAACTACCAGTCATCCCCGTGCTCTGGTGCTGATGGAGGTGAAGGCTTTTTTACATTCACAGGTTTCTCTTGTCTCCTCTGAACTATGAACTGTGGTCTGGGTCCTTCCACAGAGCAACCAACCCAGAGACTCTTCTTGGTATTGAGTCCTCCCAGAGGGAAGGCCTTGAGCAGATGGTGTGAGGTTATAGGTCTTCTTTTTTTGAGTATATTCTCAGTGGAGACATAGTCACTGTAGGACCAGGGCCTATGGCTTGATCTGAGCATGGGTCTTGCTTCTGTTCTCTCAAAACCATATTGTCTTGCCTGGGTTACCCTGCAGCTGTAGGAAAACCTAAATCCCCCCGGGAGAGAGCAGAGGCCTCTCCTGCAGATGGTCCCAGTGCCTTGTGGCAGAGTTTGGGTATGTATCTATTCAAAGCATCCAGCAGCTGCAAAGAGAGGGGGGTGTCACCCACAAAGCCAGAGCCCCCATTCCTTTGAGCTACAGTAGGTCAGTTCTTGATTCCTTGAGGTTTGTTCCTCAAAGTCCCTCAAGGACTAGGGACCCTGTGTCCCTCTTAGAAGACAACACCAACATTGTGGCATGGTGGCACACACCTTTAATCCCAGCACTCAGCAAGAGGCTGGTGGATCCTGTGATTTGGAGACCAGCCTGGTCTATATATCAAGTTCCAGACCAGCTAGAGATATAAGGTGAGACTCTGTCTGGAGAAATAAATGAACAAAAAATGACATCGTGGGTTTTGGTTTTGTTTTGTTTTCTGAGATGGGTCCTGCTGTGTTGCCCAGTCTAGCTGAAAACTCTCAATCTACCTTAACCTTCTGAATGCTACCTCTGTTCACAATATTTTTATATAACTTAGACATAGCCTGTGTAATTTGTTTCTCGTTTTTTTATAATGCCCCTACAGTGTAAATGCTAAAGAACAAGAAAAAGGTATGCACACAGGATTCTTTTTTTTTTTTTTTTTTTTTTTTTTTTTTTGTTCAACTTCTTGGTTGAGTTGGGCTAATGATCCTGGAAAGTTGTGGCACCGTGAGGTTTCATACATGTTTGGTGGCTTTGCCATGTTACTCTAATTATAATGGGAAAAGTGCATTCTTGTGATTTTCAAAAATTGTTTCTGGCGTTGAATCTTTTGAGTGAGCTGGAGGTACAAGCTCTGTGGTAGAGTATCTGCCTGCCACGTGTAAGCCCCAGGTTCAATCTCTCAGACTTCACACAAACTAAAAACAAAGGCTGTTTTCTCTTTTCCTTCCTCTTCCTATCCCTTTCTCTGTTCTTCTCCACTTCCCCTTCCTCATGTTGTCCTCGAATTCATGACTCTCCTGCCTCAACCTCCTGAGAGTTTCAATTACAGGCCTACTTGATCATAAAGGCAATAATCTTTTTCTTAAAAAAAAAGTACATATATACATATGTGTGTGTGTGTGTATAGTGTGTATGTATAATTAATTTTCCTTCCTGCAAACATTTACTGACTTCTGTACAAATCAGAACTCTTCTGTCCCTCTGTGATGAGAAGTGAAGGCAGGTGTGTTAATTTGGTTGCCTGCCCACCAATTTCTACACACTGGATCACTTACCTAACAGCAGTTTATTCTCTCACAGCTGTGAGGCTGCAGGTCTGAAGTGAAGGAGAGCTCAGCCTTGGGTTCTTCAGAGCTTCCTTACTTTCATGTATAGAGAGCTACTTCTTGCTGTATCTTCTAACTGTATAGCTGTCTTCTAGCTACCCCTCTTTAGTGACACCAGTTATGTTGAATTTGGGTCCATGCTCATGACATTGTTCTAACTTAATTGATTCCTTGGAGAGCCTTCCTCCAAATACAGTCACATTCTGAGATGCCTAGGGGTGAGGATTTGAGCATGTGAATTTCCAGGGAAAATAATTCAGATATATCAGGAAATGTCCATTTCCCCAAATCAACAGTACTGTGCAAGCAGCCTGGGGATACGTATATATAAGCAGTCCTAGGGGAAGAATGCCCAGGGAGAGGCCTGCTGTGAAGAACCTTCTAGAACCCCAGTTGTCTGAGATAATGAAGCATCCACTCTGGCTTTGGGTTGCTTACTTGAGCAATACTCAGTACAGGATTTCCTGCTGCACAGCATTGGGAAAACATTAAACACTAGGATTTGCTAGAGATACAGCTTCTACTTGTGAAGCTCTTCCCTCAAAGCTAGGCTTTGTTTGGGTAGAATAAGACAGTGATCCATCCATGGTTGGTGGCGGGAATTAGGGAACAGAATTAAAACATTTCCTCCAGATACCACAAAGAGCTCTAAAACTTGCTTGGGAAACCTATGATATAGCATGAAATAGTTAGAAATAATACTCTATTTATTGAGGCTAGGTGTCATTAGCCTGGAACTCACTGTATAACTCAAGTTGGCCTCAGAGTTTGGATGTTTATTCCTTGGCCTACCAAATGCTGGGACTGTAGCACCATCATACCCTACTAAGTTTTAAAATTCCATATATGAGCAAGATTGAGCCATGCTGGTTATCCTGTGCCTGGCTTATTTCTCTCAGGATATGTGTTCCAGGGTCACCCACGCTGCACAGGTGATAGATTTCACCTTCTATGACTGACTGGGATCCCAAGTGTCTGTATTTTTGCTTGAATATTCTCTCTCCCTCCTCTCTTTCTCTCCCCTCTCTCTTTTTCACTCTTGTTCTCACTCTTGTTTATTTTGTTGAGACAGGTCCTTCTGAGTGTCATGAAACTTGCTATGTGGCCTGAAACTCACTGAGATCCACCTGCCTCTGCCTCCCAAGTGGTGGGGGAAAAATGAATTTTAAGAGACAGTATGCAGGGCTGGAGAGATGGCTCAGAGGTTAAGAGCACTGACTACTCTTCCAGGGGTCCTGAGTTCAATTCACAGCAACCACATGGTGGCTCACAACCATCTACAGTTCAGTCTGGTGCCCTCTTCTGATACGTATCCAGAACACTGTATATGTAAGAGGCAATATGCAGCCTGGTGTGATGGCATACAACTTTAATATACATACATATTTTTGCATATAAAGTGTTAGGTTATAGTTCTTGTTGATCTCCTCCCCACCCTTCTGTTCATTCCCCCTTTATTTTACCCTAGTAGTCTCCTCCCCACTTCAATGTCATGTGCCCTTTGTCCTCCCCACCCTTCCTTAGCTCTTCGTCTCTCTTGTAGACCTTGTTTTCTTCACTGATTCAACTGCTGACTGATAATGTAATGCTATACCTGGCTCTTGGGCATATTTTAGATGCTGAAACTGGTCCCTGGATCTACAGAGATTGAATAGCTAATTAATCAGGCCATCCTAAACCCACACCTTCCCAGTGATAGCCTCTGTTGTCTATCTGAACGACTACCAGAACCCTTGTGGTTTGCAAAGTGCTCATTTTGCAAGTTAAGACAGAGTGAGGTTTATGCAGAGCACCAGGAATGGCTCCCTGTTGGTCCCTCTCTGCTTTCCTTTTCTTGCACAATCTGAAGCACAGAGCTACCCCTGGAAGTCTGGGAGGTGTTGGGGCCCAGGCCTGGCTCTCTTTGGGACATCTTTTCCATCTCTTCCAGTTCCGCAAGATGTTTTCCTTGTTCAGGAGCAGAGTGTCAGGGACGTCCAGCCTGTGACCACCTGCCAGCTGCCCCCGGTGAGTGATTTCCAAAAACAGCTCAGTTCTTCCAGGACTCTGACCTGCTTGCTCTTTGCCACAGGATATTCAGCCTTAGCCCAAAGACCAAGGTGAGCAGGACTGGGCCTAAAGATGCCCATTGCTTCTGCTGTTCTGCAGTCCCAGGTGCTGCTTGCCAGGCCACTCCAAGAAACTGCAGGTGTACAGATAAAGCCCCTGGAAGAGACTTCTCTCCTTTTCTAAATCTTCCAGTGAAGAGGAGAAACCTGTCCTTTACTTCACAAAGTGTATTTTAATGAGGTGATCTTCAAAATAGTAGCTACATTTCAGGAAGAACGAATACCAGTTACAGCACCATCGTGTGACCACGTGTAGGCATGCTTTGTGTGTTCCTGGGCCACTCTTGCTTGCTTCGGTGTTCTGAGGGGTGTGGCTGGTGTTTGAAGAGGGTGCAGCCAGGATCTGGTCTCCAAGGTCGAGTGCATTTCTCTCCAACCCAATGTCTTCATCTCCTATGGTCCTCAGCAGACCTCTTAGCTTTGCCTTCTCATTGCCTTTCCTGCTCCTCCTGTGATACTAGTGTGACCTCCCCACAAGGAGTGTAGGCTCCACAGGACTTAGGGCTGCGCCAGTAGAAGAGGGTTAAGAACAAGAGACATGCAAAGTTGCCAACCCCTTTCCAAAATGCTTAGGGCTGTTAGGTTTAAGGTGAGTGTTGAAATATTTGCATATATAAAATGAGAACTTGGACAGAGTGGTGGTGCGGTGGTCGCAGTACAGACCTTTAGTCCCAGCACTTGGGAAGCTGAGTAGCCCTGGTCTCTTGAGTTCAAGGTCAACATGTTCTACAAAGTGAGTTCCAAGACAACCAGAGAAATCCTGTCTCAAACAAACAAATAAAATGAGAACTTGGAATAAGACCCAAGTTTATGCGTAATTCATTTGTTTCAAATATATCTTAAACTAAAGGTCATTTCATGCTTTTTTTTTTTTTTAAAGAGTTTTAATTATTTGTTTTGTCTGTGCCTGTTGCCGTGCTCTCCAACCATCAGTCATAATGCTCTTGAGGCTAGCTTGGGCTGTGGGTTCTGTCTACAGTCCCAGCTTGTATCCTCCCCTTTTTGTAGCATCACTTTCTGTGCTGTGGCCTCAGTGTTTGTTCCCCTCCATTCTGAGTTTAAAAAGGGAGCTTTGGGGAGGTCATAAGCTCATTATCCTTATGAATGAAATTGGTGCTTTCACAGAAGAGGCCCCAGATGGGCCTGGAGAGATTGCTCATTTGTCAAAGTTACCTTGCTAGCATGAGGACCTGAGCTCAATCCCCAAGACCCACATAAAAAAGCCAGGAACAGTAGTGGTGTACACAATCTCAGTACCAGGGAGACCAAAACAGATGGCTCCCTGGGCTCCCCTGGTCTACTTGGTGTTCACTTTCAAACATGGGAACAAACTCTGAGGTGCCTATTTAACAAACTCTGAGGAGCCACCTGGTTCTCCCAGCATCCTTCAGTCCCTACCTGTTACAGGGTATGGACGGCAACATACCCCGAGCCCTCTACCCTGAACTCTGCAGCCCAGAGGCTGGGTTGCCCTCCTCCCAGAGGCTCTTCCCAATATAATCCAGACATTTGGTTGCCCTTCCCTTTTGTATCTTTTGCCTCCTGGCTGCTGCACCTGGTTCCCCTCTCTCCCCTTTCCTTCCCCCTCACCCCACATGGCCTAGCTCAGTCTAGGCATGTCCACTCTGGACTCTCCCAGATGTCCCTGGCTCTTACTGTGCTCTCCACATATCTATAATAAACTTTCTCCTCCACCATACCCAGGAGTAGTCGTGTCCTTTCCTTTCCTTTTCATTTCTTCTTTTCATTCGCTTGGTGAGTTCCAGGCCTTGTCTATCAACAACAACAACAAAATGCTATAAAAGTAGATGGGAATAATGCCCAAGGCTATCTTTGGTCTCTGTTTACACCCGTACTTATGCAAATGTATGTGCATGTACATGCATATAAATAGGCCTCAGAGACTTGCCTTGTCACTTCTATCTCAGAAGACACTGTGAAAGGCCCTGACGCCCAAGAAGTGGAGCTGGAGAAAGAAATGGCTCAGGAATTAAGAGGGCTGACTTCTTCCAGAGTACCTGAATTTGATTCCCTGCACCCACATGGCAGCTCACAGCCATCTGTAACTCCAGTTCCATGGTATTCAACTGCTCAAGCAGTACACAAGCAAAGTACCCATATACATAAAACGAACTGTAAAATTGTTAATGTTTTAAAAAAACAAAGAAGTGGCACTGTACAGATAGGAACTGAAGACGGAGGACTGTGACACATTTCGGAAAGTGTCCATAGGACCTGAGGCTGAGGTATTTCATAGTGAGATTTGGGGAGTAGTGAGTAGATGGATCATACTGAACCTTCACTTGTTCTAGATTACAGGGACAAGACAGAAACTGTCAACGGGAAGGAGGCTAGTCTATGAAGAGAAGGGTCTTGTTTTTTCCTTTTTGAGACAGATTTTTACACTGTATCCCAGGCTAGTTTGCACTCATGGCCATCTTTCTGCCTCAGGCTCCAAGAGCTAGTAGGATTATATGTGGAAGGTATGTGCTGCCCTTTCTAGCCCTTAACTCTCCCTACTTCCTGGCTGGTTGTTTCCAAAAGTAGGATATGCTATGACCTTAAGAACTTAAATACAGAAAAGTGACATGGACAGATTTTCTTCTCCTTTGCTGGTTTAACCTGAAACAGTTAAAAAAGATCTAGTCTCTTCTCTCCATTCTCTGACCTGTGGCTCAGAACACCTCAGAGTTTTTCTTTCTACTGGTTCCTCTTTAAAAAAAAAAAAAAAAAAATTTAAGTTTATTTTGTATGTATGCATGTGTACCATGTGGGTACTAGGAATCAAACTCAGGTCCTTTGTAAAGGCAACAGGTATTCTTAACTGCTGGGCCATCTCTCCAGCCCCCCTCCTCCCTATACCCCATCCCCGTACCCCCATTTTCCATTGGACTCTTTCAGAGAAAGCATCCCCACCCAGATGACTACTGTGTTTTCCTATGCTTTAAGTAGTCTTCAGATCTCATCCTCTTTGGGGAAGGCTGCCTAGGAAGGGGTATTCTATAGAGGAGGATGGTTGGTTGGTAGATGAGGTCTGTGACATGTCCTTTAACTTAGTTACCACAAGTGGTAGGAGAGAGGAAGGTAGGAAAGAATACCCAGTTACCCTGAGGCCTGTTCTGTATTTTTAGAAGTGACTTGTTTTGGAAAGGCGTAGGTGGGTGGTTTCATTTTTTTTGAGCAAGCATAATGTGGCTAGAATTTGGTCTACCAATTTACATAGTTGGGAGAGAGGAAATGTTCAGCATTTAGAGATTATCATAGTCAAAGGACTGCAACATAGATCTGGTAATAGTTTTTTTCTTTTCCTGAACAATGAAAATATTTAGTTATTAACTAAAACAACAACAACAACAAAACACTAATAGACTAAGTCTGAGAAAGTCCATGAAGCCTATCTAATATTTTCCACATGGGTCTTTGTTGCCCATACAGCAAGATATTCAGCCAGCACACCTCCTTACTCTGCTAATGTATACACCTCAAGGCAATTTGGTTGTCTAGCCACTGGGTTTTTTGTTTTTGTTTTTCGAGACAGGGTTTCTCTGTGTAGCCCTAGCTGTCCTAGAACTCACTCTGTAGACCAGGTTGGCCTCAAACTCACAGAGATTCGCCTGGCTCTGCCTCTGCCTCTGCCTCTGCCTCTGCCTCTGCCTCTGCCTCTGCCTCTGCCTCCGTGGTGCTGGGATTAAAGGTGTGCACCACCACTACTTGCCACTGGCCTTTTAATCATGCTGTGGTGAGAGACAACCCCTGCAGCAAGCTGATGGGAAGGTTTCTGACCCATGTTGATATGAGAAGTAGCACATCATCATTGTAAAAGGGCTCTTCCAAAGGATCTCAGAGCCATCCTCCTGTCCCGGGTAAATACTTCAGGATTTGGCCCAAACAGAGTCCCCATAGAAAATGAATTGCTTGGTTTCCTCTGAGTCAGGTATGGATACAGGGGCAATGATCCACCCTGTATTGTCTCAGGGCCCATTGGTGGCAGTCTTCTCCTAAGCACCACAGATGTGTCCTGCTTTGTATGACTTGGTGATTAAGCTGCAGGTTGCACTGCATCTTCCAGGTTAGTCTAGACTTTCATCTTAGACAGTCCATTGAGGCATCTTCTTAAAGTTTTTGTTTTCAGTTCAGCATCTGCCTGTTAGGTATTATTGCAGTAAATTGGGATGAGGGTAGCAAGAGTGTAGTATGGGATTGACTAAAGCTCCTGATTGGCTAGGCAGAAGATGTGGGGTTGGATCCAGCATCTCTTGGTTTTGACTAGTGGTCCTGAGGAGGAGGAGGTACTTCGGATGGTTACTGTAAGAGCTTTGCAGGTGGGTGGCAGACCTAGCATCTGCTGAAGATGGTGAGATTCTGACTAAGCAATCAACTTTCTGTGTCTGAGCAAAAGAGACGAGAATAAACTGTTCATAAAAACCTTAATAACCCAGCATGGTAGCAAACAACAACAAAACAAAACAAAAGAAGCTGGAGAATTGCTTCAGTGGTTAGGAGTACTGGCTGCTCTTCCAGATGACCTGGGTTCAATTCCCTGCACCTACATGGCAACTGACAACTGTCTGTTAACACCAGTCCCAGGGATCTGATGTCCTCTTCTGGACTCTATAGGCACTGCATGCATGTAGTGCACAGACATACATGCAGGTAGATCACCCATACAACATAAAATAAATCTTAAAAGTTTTTTAATTAAACCTTTTGTTTTAGTGGCTTGAAATAACAATCTAAAATACAAGAACACCAACTGGCTTTATTTTATTTATGTATTTACTCATTTTATTTTAGGTTTTTCAAGACAGGGCTTTCTCTATAGCTTTGGAGCCCATCCTTAATAGCCTTCATAAATTCTTGGCAACACCCAAGACTTCTCTTTTTAATAGCTAAAGAGGCTCAGGCTCCAGAGGAAGGTGCTCAAACATCTATGTTTCCCAAAGGGCTGGGTCTGAAATTGCAGAGAACTGAAGGTCAGGCTTTGGGCCAAGCAATGTTGAAAGTTCCTATAAATTTAGTGAGTCTTAATTCTGTTTGTCCTTTCTACCAATCCAGAGGGGTGGTAGACATGGTTAAAATGTAATAATACTGGATAGGACCCTGGGAGAGTCCTTTGCCCCTTCTACCATGTGAGAATCCTGGATATTTTGTTTTGTTTTGTTTTTCCAGACAGGGTTTCTCTGTGCAACAGCCCTGGCTGCCCTAGAACTCACTCTATAGACCAGGCTGGCCTTGAACTCACAGAGATCTGCCTGCCTCCACCTCCTGGCTGCTGGGATTAAAGACCTGTGCCACTACTGTCCAGCAAGGAGCCTCAGTCTTTTTAACTGCCCCCCCCCCCAAAAAAAAGCAGGCTCTTACCAGAGACCCATCTGCTCCGCCTCCGTCTTGCTATCTGCCTCTGAAGTCATCAGGCATAAATGCCTCATGTTACATGCCACCTGACCATGGCATCTGGTCATCACAGCTGATACACACAAAGGCCCTGCTTCTCCTCAGCTGACACAGCCCTGCTCTGTACTTTCAGAACCGAGTTTCTCCATTTAAGGACATGATCTTATGCTTCTCAGAAGAGGACTGGTCCCTTCTGGATCCAGCACAGACTGGTTTCTATGGAGAGTTCATCATCGGGGAAGACTACGGGGTTTCCATGCCTCCAAGTAAGACCTAACTCCTCATGAAGCCAAGTACATGGAAAGTGGGCGGGGGGACTTACTCAGAGTGATGGACACCACCTGGGAGGTTCAGGTACTGTGGCTGAGTCTGGTCTCTCTGTTTACTCCCTTACCTTGACAGCAAGCAATCAGTACAGGACCCACAGGTAGCTTGTGGGTGACCTGGCTGTCCTAACACATGTAGATTAGGCTCTTAGGCTCTGTCCCACAAACCAGATATGATATTTCAGTGTTTCCATTAGCTTCCAATCATTGTTGCTCCAGTACCCTTTCGTAAGCATCCAGGAGGCCTCAGAGGGATGGTCCTAAGCCCTGGCCTGCTCTGTCATATGTTGCCTTTCACCCTTCCCCAGTTTCCTGGCCTTGCTCTCCTCTATAGCCCCAGCCTGTCACAGCTCAGTGGAACCTGTCACAGCCCAGTGGCTATCTCTTCTCAGTCTCTTCTTGGGCTGGACAAGGGTTACCTCCCTGGTCACCTGCAAAAGCAGGTCACTGTTGAAGGTGTCATACCTCTTTGTGAACAGACGATCCTGCAGCTCAGCCAGACTTCTCACCCGAAGAGGAGAACAGGCCACGGGTTACAGAGATGGCAGACCTCCAGGGTAAAGAAGCACTCCAGGTCTCCTGCTTAGGTGAGTGACAGTCCAGAGATGGGTGGGCAGCAGGGTAGAACACCGTTGCCACCACAGCATCCCCATGTCTCTCCATGACTCCCCACTCTCATGGCATTCCATGTCTTGCCGTGCCTCTGGCTTTGTGCAGAGAGTGGGCAGTCTGGATTTTGCTGTCCATTGAGACTATATTCTTTGTCCAGGGACTAATAGAAAGGGAAAATGTCTTCAACAGAAGTCCATAGTGGCATTATGTTTTCAGTAAAGTCCTCTCCAGAAAAGTGGTCAGATGCTGTGGCTGAGGACTGGGCACAAAGCACAACTCCTTTAGACACTGTGCTTGCCTGCACACCCCCCACCCCCCACCCCACCCCACTCACACACAGATTCTGGAAGAATTCCATGGGGAGAGATGGGCTAAGATTCATCTGCACCATGTATCTGTTTGTTCAGAACATGGGTGGGTGGGTGGGTGTGGTGCATGTGTGCATGCCTAGAATGCCAGTGCACACGTATGCATGTGTAACCTGTGCTATGAAGGGAAGTAGCCTTGAACAGAATCAACAGCAACCCTGGACTGCCATCCCCTCAGGCCCTCCCATCTTTGCCTCATAGCATCAGCATAGTCTATTTGTGGAAGGTCTGTGGCCTAAAGGTCGGTATGGGGCCTACCTTGGAAGGTAGCAATGACCTTAGGGACAAGGCTGTTACTTGTCTATGGTCACAGAGGTAAACGGGCAGAACTAGAACCTACATTATCCTGTCCAGCTTCAGAATCTAGGTTCGTGGACTTTGCTCATTTGCCTGCCGGTTCATTCACTCAGGGGAATGACCCCTTCATCCCAGGCCCCAGGAGGGAACACAGCACCTACAGATCATAAACTACCTCTTCCTTAGTTGTTTCTGAGTAGTGATACCTGTATATGACATTGCTTTCTCCATTTTCTTTGGAAAGACCTTCCCAGTCTCCAGCCATCCCAAGAAGAAGGAAGGAAATGGGAGGAGCTGCAGGTGCCAGAGCTCCAGCCCTGCCAGCAGGTGGCACTCACTCAAAGTCCTTGTCCAGGTGAGGAGCCTGGGTGTGGTGTGTGACCTTGTGGTGCATGGTCTGAATGTGGGGGAGAGATGATGGACATGTGTGTGTTGATTGCTGCTGTGGGGTTGTCAGCCTCTTGTCTGGTTTTGTCCTGCTGTTTGCCCATCCCACAGTGGCTACTCATTGCCTTAGTAGATTGTTGAGGGCAATGTGACACTGCTCTGTATGTAGTGAGTGTTTTTTACCTGATGGTGGGTAGCCAGAATCCCAAGATGATCTTGTTGTAAAGAGCTGATTCTAGAACGCAGAAGGTGCATTGATGCCTTCCCAGTCCTAGTCTTGTCATCGTAACCACCTCCAGGGCAGACTACAGTGTGCTATCTTTTAACATTGTTGGGGACCGGATGTTGTTCTAATTAGCACACACAGGCTCTGCTAAACACATCTTTGAACCCAGTGCCTCAGTGGCTTCCTACAGTTGTCTAGAGTCACACATTTTTTTCACTTGTGATGCTTTTGCAGGTAGGATTGGTATGTCCACCTTGTGCAGTGCAGGACATTCAGCCATTAGTGCTAAGCTCCCCATCATGAGTGGATTCTAGAGCATGGTCAGTCAGCCTGGAAGTGGGAGACCCCTCTCTACCAATACCTTGTCTTTTTCTTTTCTGCATCTTTTCATTCACTTGTGTTCAACTCTTAAAACTCTTTTCTGGCCTTTAATCCCATCACTTGGGAGGCAGAGGCAGGTGGAACTCTGTGAGTTCGAGACCAACCTGGCCTACAGAGTAAGATACAGGACAGCTAAATCTACACAGAGAAACCCTGTCTCAAAAACAAAATTTAAAAAAACTTTTTCTTGCTAATAACACAATACCTTAGCCTTAGTCATAGTTGAAGTCTCTTGCTAAAATAAAACACCATGACCAGAAGAAGCAACTTAGAGAGGAAAGGGTTTATTTCAACTTACACGGGGTCACACTTTATCACTAAGGGAAGCAAGAGCAGGAATCTGGAGGCAGGAACTTAAGCAGAGGCTATAGAAAAATGCTTCCTACTGGCGTGCTCCTATGGCTTGTTCAGCCTGCTTTCTTACACAACTCAGAACCGAATGCCTAGGGTTGACACCACCCTAAGTGGGCTGAGCCCTCCCGAATCAGTCATCAGTCAAGAAAATGCGCCACAGACTTTCCCATATCCCAGTCATATGGAGATATTTTCTAAATTAAGATAGCCTCTTCCCACATGACTAGCTTATTTCAAAGTGAAGTAAAATTAACCAACACAATTGACCCTTGTCAACGTGATATACAAAACACATCATATTAAGTCATAAACTTTCCTTTCTTATTTGTCCCCAAGATCTTGTATTGTAATTACTATCACAATATAAAACATTTCAACTTTTTGGTTTTTTGAGACAGGGTTTCTCTGTGTAACAGCTCTGATTGTCCTAGAACTCTCTTTGTAGACCAGGCTGGCCTTGAACTCACATAGATTCACCTGCCTCTGCCCGAGTGCTGGGCTCAAAGGCGTGTGCCACTATGCCCAGCTCAAAACATTGCAACTTTTAAAAGTTCCACAGTCTTTAAAATTCAAACACTTAAAAGTTTGGTCTTTTTTCCAGGACACGCCTTTAGTTCCAGCACTCAGGAGGCAGAGGCAGGCTGATCTCTGAGTTTAAGTCCAACCTGCTCTATAGAGTAAGTTCCAGGACAGCCAGGGCTACATAGTGAGACCCTATCTCAAAAAAACCAAACCAAACAAACAAAAATGTTCAGTCTTCTTAAAATGTCCAAAGTCTTTTAAAGTACAAAGTCTTGCTAGGCAGTGATGGTACATACCTTTAATCCCAGCCAGAGCTACACAGAGAAACTCTGTCTTGAAACAACCCCCCCCCCCAAAAAAAAAAGGTACAGCTTCTCAACCGTGGGCTCTTGTAAAATGAAAAATAAGTTATAGGTTTTCTTAGTGCAAGACAGAAAAACCAGGGCACATTCAATTCCAAACCAAAGTCCAACGCTGTAAAACTCAATGTTTGATGTCTGGGACTTATTACCTTCCAGACTTAGGCAGCTCTACTTTCTGTCTCTGCTGTTCATAACCCATACACAGCTGCATACCTTTTCTTAACATGCTGACAACTGATTTGAGATGACTGCCCCCAATACAGATGTGTCACACCAGCACACAGATAGCACATATGTAGACCAGACATACTGTGTACAAGTATGGTATAAGCAAAAGATATATTCACTCTTAGAGTAGCCTAGGCATTCAGAAAAGTATTGGCCCTCTTTGTTGTGGGTTAGGGTTTATATGGGAGTCGAGCTGTGTGGGAGAAAGGAAAAGGGCCTATGGAGGTGCAGCAGCTGTCTGTAAGCTATTTACCTGTGTGGAACAAAAGAGAAGCCACTTGGCTTAAGAATAATTTTGTTCTGGTTCTTTACCCACACACTACACATATGTGTATATGTACACATGCCTGTGGGTCCCGATGGAGACCAGAAGAGGACATTAGAGTTCCAGGTTGTAAACTGCCTGACCTTGGTGCTTGGAACCAAAGCAGGTCCTCTGGAATAGCAGCAAGCATTCTTAACTGCTAAGCCTTCTCTAGCCTTCATTTTTCAAGGGCAAGGTTCTACATAGACGTCAACTTGCCTTTGGCATTTGTAGTCCACTGTAGTAGCACTTTTTCTTTCACTGAAAGCTAATAGTAATTAATAAAAGAATGTTGTCATTAACAAGAGCTCAATAGCATCTTCTACCTGTCTAGTCTGAGGTCTCGAAAGTGTTTCACGACTGGAGTTGCCCCACCAGCCACCTGGAAAGCAGAACAGCTGTGGTCATTTCAGTCTTATAGATATGCTGCACGGGCTTAGAAAAGCTGCCTGGCTAGAATGCGACCTCTCAGCTGGAAAACCCAGAGGAGAGATGAGCTTTAAAGCCCAGCTTCTAGCTCTGTCAAACTTAGGTTGGGAACCAGTGAGGGTCAAGTTCTACTCCTACCCTTCTTCCTTGGGCATGTCCCTGTGCCTGTGAGAGTGTACAGCATAAGTAATGCAGCACTCGTTAATGTCTAGGAGCAGAGGGGGCTGTGCACACCACATCCCTAACATGGTCCCTGAACCTCCAGGGTCCTTGGCATGGTGCCTAGTTAAGTAAGTAATATAAATGGTGTGTCAAAGGTTTACACAGGTAAGTGCCAGTTCTTAGAATTTTAAGTCCCAGTGGCTCAGGAAGGAATGCTTTGAAAGGAAAGGATTAGGGAAAAGCAGCAGGAAGGCCAGAAAGAGATCCAGTTGTTACACCAGCAGCCTATGCAGGACAACCAAACCCTCCAGAGTTACTAAGGAATGCTACAACCCCAGGGTATCTGGACCCCCACTTAAGCCTTTCTGAGTAGGTTTTCTAAGAGCTGGGGTAGGAAGTCATCTGGACAATTCCACTGACCATACTGGTTTCTTGTAACAGGAGGTGGTGGTGACCCACCACCCCTAAAGAGCAACCTGGACCAGGAGGTGACCATTGAGATCGTGCTGTCCAGTTCTGGGGATGAGGACTCCCAACATAGCCCATACTGCACCGAGGAGCTGGGGAGCCCTGCAGAAAAGCCTCATAGTCTCCCAACCCACAGGAGCAGCACTGAGGTTGGGGGTGAGGTACAGAGCTCACAGAAGTCTTATGTGTGTCCGAACTGTGGAAAGATCTTCCGCTGGAGAGTCAACTTCATCCGGCACCTGCGCAGCCGCAGGGAGCAGAAACCACACAAATGCTCAGTGTGTGGAGAGCTATTCAGTGACAGTGAGGACCTGGATGAACACCTGGAGACCCATGAGGCCCAGAAGCCCTACAGGTGCACTGTGTGTGGAAAGAGCTTCCGCCTCAACTCACACCTGCTCTCCCACCGACGGATCCACTTGCAGACAGACAAACAGCAACCCGTGCAGAAGAGTGAGGAGGATGCGTTGGAAACAGAGGGCGCAGATGCCCATGCCCTGCTGGAGAAGAGCAAGGCCAAGCTGGGCTTCCAGTGTGGGAACTGCGGGAAGGGTTTCCAGCGACACGACCATTTGGTGAGACACCGTAGCCACTGTCACCTGAAGAATGAGGCCCGTCCACTCCAGTGTCGGTACTGTGTCAAAACTTTTCGGCAGAATTATGATCTCCTCCGCCACGAGCGCCTGCACATGAAGCGTCGCTCCAAGCAGGCTCTGAACTCATACTGATCAGGGTGTGGCCCCACAAGCTAGTCCCTGCCCCAGCACCAAACCCAAACCACCTGCCCTTTGCTCTCAGGTAGTGTCCAACTTCTGGTGCCATGCCTCTTCCTCTCCAGATAGAAAGTAGCCACCTGAGCATTCCCTCTACTGTGCCCAAACCCAGGGAGGTGAGGTAACTCCAGCCTCAAGATCTGCATCTTGGAGCCCTCCAGCCACTTGCTCCAGCCCTCAGAGGGACTGGGCTGCCCCTAATCCATCGTTTGGAGAGGCGGGGTGTGTATAGTGGGGAGCTTGCCTAAAGTACTGACCCTGGTCCTGTCCTCAGAAGTCAACCTGAGATCACTGTGTCCAGAATGCCCCACAGATCTACAGATGGCCAGGAGGGCCTCTAGGATCTGTGGGGAATTGTCATTAGACCCTATTAGGCTAAGCTCATATGGGGATCAGGAGCTCACATTTTAAAAGTGTGCGCACCTATCCCAAAATATCTTCTTTGTGCCACAAAGATCCTTTATAAATGTGGGATGGAAACTGCCTGTCACTACTCTGATTCCTACCCATTCTGTCTGAGAATTGAGAGTTTGGCCCCTCAAGGCTCCTTTGCCAGGTGAGCCAAACCCTGGGACAGAAGCTTCTGTGAAGCCATGTCCTTCAAGGGTATCAACTCCAAGGCAGTTTGTTTAGCTTCCTAGCACTGTTATAACTCATACTAAACATAGGCTCTTCTAATAGCAGCAGGTGGCATTGACACGGTTATGGAAACTGCAAGGCCGAGGTCTGGTGTCAACAGGATTGGTTCTTTCTGAGGCTAGAAGAGGGAATCATCCTGGGTCTGGTGGTCACTAACACTTGTCTGTAGCCCTGTGCTTGTACAAATGTCTCTCTATCTTTGCCTTCATCTCCACTGTGTCAGTCTCCAAACTTACTTTTGTACAAGGATCCCAGTTTTTGGGTTGGGGCTCATCCTGTCTCCTGCAGCAGAACCCCACCTACATCTGGAGTGGCCATTTCCAAATAAAGTCACATCTCGGGTACTGGGAGTAAGGACTTCAACACTGGGGTTTGAGTGGACATAGCCAAACTCCAGATAATTCCGTGGTGCTGTTGTTATTCCTGCCCCAGATGAACCAATTCGAACTTGAGGTAGCGTGCTTTCGTTCCTTTGAATGCTGGATTCAATCCTAGTTGTCTGCTTTCAGAACTACAGCCATCTGCAAGGAGGAATCCTTACCCGTGGCCTTTAAGTTCAGAGCCTGTGATTCTGGGAGTGGTTGTTCATAGGAAACCTCAAGCAATCAAAAATGTGGTCTTACTGCCCTGGCCCACTGGTGTTGGGCTCAGCCATGAGGGTGTTGGCCTCAGTGTGACTATGACTGAACCTGAGAACTGCAGCCAGGCTGGTTCTGTAGGCTGTACCAGCTCTCAGCTGTCAGGAAGCCTGGGAAAATGAATTCAAGGCCTCTGGTGCTCTCTCCTGATTTTCACATCAAGAAGTTTATTTCAGACCCAATCAGAGAATTACAAGACTTTCTTTTTCTGCTCAGTGCATTACCCAGAGATAGTAAATGCAATAAAAACCATTTGTTCACATCTTGAACAAGAAATAAACTGTCAAAGGTCCTAGTTTCTAAATAGTTCTCTTCCATCCTTGTGTCTGGAAAAGGGAGAAGCTGGGTCTTTATGGTCAAGGGAGGGAAGACTTTCACATGGAGGCCAGTGTCTCTGTATTCACCCTGTCTACCCCTGCTCTCTTGCCTGAGGCTCCACTCTTACCTAAAAGGGGAGCATAGTGCTATTCATTTGTGTATTTGACAATCAGCTGATAAAAGTACAGGGCTTGTTAGAGGAGGTATCCCAAGTATACAGCAAATAGTGCCAGGGAGCCCTAGTGCCTGGTCCAAAGCCCACCAGGCCATCGCCATAACTGGAAGGTTACTTTCACCTATCTTAGAAGCCCAGGGATGCAGCTTGATCCCAGGGTTTTTCCTCAGGAGTAAATAGGAGTTACCTGTGAGGAACAGAGGCAAACCCCCCACTAAACATCCTGTCCTTACAGGACTGGATTGGTCCTTGTCTCCCTCTGGTTGCTGATGTCTATAGCCTCAGCTAAGAAGAGCCAACTCACTCACTCCCCTAAGTCTTCTCATGGTAGCCCTCAGAAGACTGTAGGTTGAGATCCTACATCTAAGTAGCCTCTTTCCATGCTCCCCGATTCCTTGGCTTCCCACAGTTGGCGCAGGTACATTATAAAAACTCATCGAATTGAGATTTGTGTTAGATTTCATTAAAAATCGTATGAAGTTCATGGCAACATATGTTTGTGGTCCCAGCAACTCATGAGTTGGAAGCAATCACCTACACAAATCGGGGAGACCATGTCTCAAACAAGTTTTTAAATGGTGGATTTAGCTTAATGGTAAAAACTGCTGCCTGATGTACTAGGCACTTACCTCAGTCCCCAGAACCACAAAATAGGATTTGAAGCATAGCCGTAGTGGTGAGTGATGGGTAATTGGCTTTTAGGAGTCCTTATGAGAAGGAAAGTGACTGTTTCTGGGGGTTACGTTCCCAATCAACACAGCAGAGGTTCTACTCAAACTCAGTTCTGCACTTTATCTCCCCAACTCACCCTAGTTCAGAAAGAGGTGACAACAGTGGCCCAAAAGTCCCTGTCACTGTGGCACAAGTGGGAAAGAAGGTGCCAAGTCCATATTTGTGGTGATCTGGTCCAGGTCACTTCTGTGCAATGGTTTCCCCTCGACCAAAAGCAGAATTAAATCAGACATTAGTAGGATAATTTATACCATCTTGCCAGTTCCATCAAAGCCCAGACACTTATTCTCCCCTCCCCCAATACTAGAACTTAAACCCAGGCCTCCTGCCTGATAGACAATTACCCTATTGCTATATCCCTAACCCTGTTTTCACTTTTACCAACTATGCTGCCCAGGCTGGCTTTTAACTTGTGAACTGCATCCTAAACTTCATGAATAGCTGGATTGTAGGCCTGCTTTCTGTTTGTAGGATGAGCTATCCAGTCTCCCAGTGATAGAGCTCTCTCTTGAGAAACCCAGACTTTGAGACAGGGTCTTTTCTATACATCCCTGCCTGTCCTGGATCAGGCTGGCCTCAAACTCAGAGATCCTTTTGCCTTTGACTCCCAAATGCTGGGATTAAAGACATGGACCGCCACACCCAACCCAGACTCCCTCTTTTTAGGTTTAATTTTTAAATTTTTAAAACATTTTATTTTACATGTATGGTGTGTGTGTGTGTGTGTGTGTGTGTGTGTGTGTGTGTGTGTGTACCAGATGTGTGTTCAGTGCCTGCAGAGGCCAGAAGAGGGTAATAGAGCCCCTGGAACTAGAGTTACAAGCAGTTATAAGCCACCGTATGGGTGCTGGGAATTGAACCCAAGTGTCAACAAACTATCAGGAATCTCACCCCTAAAGAAAACCAATTCTTCCCCCAGCAGCTTTAGCTTCTCTACTAGGAGTGGGGTCTTATAAACTCACTCCCATCCATGCTGAGATACTGACTAGGCTGATCTTGGGCGGATCTCTGTGAGTTTGAGACCAGCCTGGTCTATATAGTGAGTAGAAAGACTATGTCTCAAAAAGCAAAACAAACAACAACAAAAACCCACCACCAAGAACAAAACAAAGTTTCACAGAGGCTTGAACTCTATGAACTGAGTTAGTCAAAGATAAGGGTGGACTGGTTTCTCCCTTTCTGTATGAGCCAGTGATGTTCGTTCTCATCAGGTGATGGGGATATTCTTCAGTTGGAGGTCTACGATGCCTTTGCTGGACTAACGAGTTTTCCAGTCAACTAGAAACTACCCCACAACCAAGAGAGGATTTCATCTCTTTTGTTTTCAATTATTTTTTACTGAAAAAAAAAATTTAAGAGTGTGTGTGTGTGTGTGTGTGTGTGTGTGTGTGTGTGTGTGTGTGTGTGTGTGTGTTTATGTGCAGGGATGTGCACCTGAATGTAAGTGCCTGAGGAGATCACAGGATTTGGATCCACTTGGAGATGTCTGTTATGAGCTGCCTGACATTGGGTGCTTCCATCTGAACTCCAGTTCTCCTCAAAAGAGGTATGTGTTCTTAACCACTAAGCTATCTCTCTAGCTCCTGGAGTAAAAAACAAAAAATTCGTCTTCATTGGTCTAACTAACACCATTGATCCAACTGGGAGTCGCCAAGATCCAACTTGCAGTTATACAAGCAACCACATGATGTCACCAGGAGCTCAAAGTATTTCAGACTAACAGCCAGTAATCTGGATTGAAAAGGAAAAAATAAATTTGACAAACATGGGAAATAATAATCAGACTTGAAAGAACTCACTCAACTAACTGCGTCCAAGTTGGACAGTTTATTCTGGAAATCCTGGTGAGTCCCTTATGGATGGGTCCAGAAACCAGAAATCCGAACAGACTACCCACTAATTTCTCACTGTGACAGCCTCAATCTGACTGCTTTTCTAGAGGACATGATCTCATTTCCCAGCACCCACAAGGCAGTCCAAACATCTACAATTCCAGTTCTAGGGGATCTGATGCCTTCAACTGGCTTCCAAGGGTACCAGGCACATGGTGCCCAGACACACATATAACAAAACACCCATACACATAAAAATAAAACAATAGAAAATACTTTTAAAAGACTTGAAAAGTAAATAAAAACAAGGCTCAGGAAGTAAAGACTCTCAAATCCGAGGACACTCCCAAAATTTAAATGCATCCTAAGGTCCCTGCCCAAGGTTATACAGCTATAAAAGCAGTAAGAACTGTGTCAAAGAATCTCTGATCTGTCAAACTGCCTGAAATCGTCCAACTTTCATGGGTCCTCACCTAAGCTAGGACATGCTGTTCAGTGAGCTGCCTTTGCGTCATCCCTGCTCCTGTAAGTAACTACTTATCTATACTCTCATCCGGAACCCTGAGAAACTCATTCATTCACCAAATTGAATTATGGTAGAATCATTTCATTTATCTGTTGTCAGTGCCCTGTCTGGGGTGAATAGATGTCTGTTTCTCTGCAGAGAAAGAAAATCCGCATAACACAATGAATGTCTAAATAAGGACCAACAGAGCAAACAATGAGTTATGGAGGAGTGGTTTGCACAGCCCCTGCAAATGGGTGCTAAGATCCAGAGAGGACTCCCTACCTTTTGTAGGACACAATGTGCCTCCTTGCTGTGGTGGTGGTTACATTGCTCTATGTAATGGGTGGCAGCCATGCAATCAAAGCCATGCCATCTGAGAATGGGATGCCATTGGAGGAAGTCCCAGGGTAGCCACCTTTCTCTATTCAGTGGGGTGAAGTTCTCATGAGGCCCACAGAGGAAAAACAGCCATTACTGAGAAAATTGGGTTTGAGAGAGGCAGTTTCATATCTAGTTCATTGGGTCATATAGTTCACAGGAAAATCAGAAAAACATTGACTCAGCAGGGACTATGGGACTGATTAGGGGTTTAATGGCTTTCCATCTCTCTAGAAAAGTCTCATAATATTTCCCCCCAAAATTATTTCCAGAAGGAAATCAACAATTTCTTCTTAGCCAGGCATTAAGAGCTTTGCTGAGCCCCATGATGGTAATTTCACATCTCCTCAAAAAAAGAAAAAAAAAAAGGCAAATAGCAAATGTTAGTAAAACAATGAAATTGAATTTTACAAATTACTTCAGAATGGTCATAGCCCCTTTAGTCAAACAGTAGGAAAATAGATAACCTCAAACACATCATACAGCAAAATATTTCTCATTACTAACTACAAAGAATCCTTTCATTCTTCCTTCCTTCCTCCTCTTCCTCTTTCTTTCTTTCTTTCTTTTTTCTTTCTTCCCTTTTAGGGTCTTACTGGGTAACTTTGGATGGGAACTCACTTTGTAGACCAGGATTGTCTTGAACTAACAGAGATCTACTTTCCTCTACTTCCCAAGCCCTAGAATTAGAGGTGTGTGCCACCATGCCTGACTATGACTTTATTTTTTCAGAGATTTCTTCCCAGGCAAAAACACAATTCATAGTTTGATGAAAAAAGGGATTTCAGGGGGAGCCTATATGAAGAACAGTTAGATTCATTAAAAACAGAAGGAGGGCCTGGAGAGACGCTCAGAGGTTAATTGCACTGGCTGCTCTTGCAGGGGATCTGGGCTCAGTTCTCATCATGCTTAATGTGCAGCTCACAACTGGTTGTAACTTCATTTCCAGGGGACCCAAGGTCCTTCTTCTGGCTTCTCTGGACACTGCATGAATGTGGTGTGTATACATACATACATACATACATACATACATACATACATATATACATACATGGGCCTGGGGAGATGGCTCAGCAGTCAAGAGCACTGTCTGCTCTTCCAGAGGTCCTGAATTCAATTCCCTGCACTCAATGGCAGCTGACATCTGTCTATGATGGTATCTGATGCCCCTCTTCTGGTGTGCAAACATACATGCAGACAAAACACCCATATACATAAATTAAATAAATAAATAAATAAATAAAATAACTTTTCTGGCCAGGCGGTAGTGGTGCATTCCTTTAATCCCAGCACTCGGGAGGCAGAAGCAGGTGGATCTCTGTGAGTTTGAGACCAGCTTGGTCTACAAGAGCTAGTTCCAGGACAGCCTCCAAAGCCACAGAGAAACCCTGTCTCGAAAAAAAAAAAAAAAAAACAAAAACAAAACAAAAAAACTTTTCTGGATATATTTAAAAAAAAGATGCCCTAGGAATAAATAAGTATAGCCAAAAGAATGGGTGTGGGTGTCTCAAGAGTCACCATTAAGATGGGCTACACAGAGAAACCCTGTCTGGGGGCAGGGGGAGAAGAAAGAAAGGAAAAGAAAAAGTGTCATAATTAAGAATCTTTACAATAGGTTGCATCTCCAAAGGCTGCTAGAAGCCCCTTCTCCTATTGTAACAGTGTAACACAGTTGAAAGTTTGGACCTCTTTGAGCTTCTACACACCTGTGCACATACAGGCACACTCACATATACACATAGTTAAAACTTTTTCAAAATCTTTTAAAAAGCTTCAAGAGTTTCTTTTGTAAACAAATTTGTAAGGTGGATTTATGAGGGATATTGTTTTTTAGGTTTAGGGAAGAATAGTAGCCACTAAAGTTATAAACAACATTTTTACCCTAAGTACAGCTTATTTACTGCTTGATATCCTTGATCGAAATGTCTTTAGGAATGCATCATCTAGTCCCAAAGAAGCACAATTTATTTATTGTTTTTGACACAATGCCTTTTGGAAAACATATAATGTCGTTATAGGCCATTTGGATTTCATCAGTGGTGTTTAAGATTTCCTGTTTTGTTGGTTTGTTGGTTTGTTTTTCCAGCAGAAAAGGAAAGCCAGAATGCCAGGACAATGGGCTGTTTTCCTTTCCTACATCACTGTAATGTCCACTGTTTTGCTTTTTTTAATTAAAAAAGTTATTTTATGTGCATTGGTGTTTGCCTGCATATATTGTATGAGAGTGTTGGATCCCCTGGAACTAGAGTTACAGACAGTTGTGAGCTGTCATGTTGGTACTGGTAATTGAACCTCTGGAAGAGCAGCCAGTGCTCTTAACTGCTGAGTAATCTCTACAACCTCATCCCTTGTCTTTCTATCCTACCTGAAACAAACATGAATCTCAAAGTAATACTGCTCCCATGGGAGAAATATAACTTTCCATAGCCTCTAAGGTTGGCTCTCAACCTATGGGTCTCAGCTCCTCTGGGGAGGCCAAATGACCCTTTCACAGGGGTTGCATATCAGATATTTATATTATGATTCATAGCAGCAGCAAAATTACAGTTATGAAGTAGCACAAAATAATTTCATGGTTGGGGGTCACCACTACATGAGGAACTGTATTAAAGGGTCACAGCATTAGGAAGGTTGAGAAGCACTGCTCTCAGGTCTAGGGACTTGTCTGAGGTTGTCCTGCAGGCTGGGCATGGTGACTCAAGCCTATAACCTCAGCATGGGAGAGTAGAGGCATGAGGACCCGAAGTTCAAAGTCATACTGGCTACATAATGCTTTCAAGTTGAGGCTGGGTTACAAGAGACCCTGTCTGAGAGAAAAAATTTTAAAAGTTAAAAGTTATTCAGTCTCTGGGTAGCTGCGTAGAGTGCATACATAAACCTAATCTTCACGTAATGCACAATGATTGCAGAGAAAGCACCCAAGTTTTTTGTTTGTTTGTTTTTGTTTTTCTGAGACAGGGTTTCTCTAGGTAGCTTTGGAGCTTATTCTGGCACATGCTCTATAGACTAGGCATGAACTCAGAGATCCACCTGCCTCTGCCTCCCAAGTGTAGGGATCAAAGGCATGCACCACCACTGCCTGGCAGACCCAAGCGTTTCATCCCTCCTTGTATCAAGAATTTTGGCAATGTTCTTTTACAGCTGCTTCTAACTGAACCTTAGATTGGAGTAGGCCTTACTGTGGCCGATAGATTTCAGCAAATATGGCGGTGAGCTAGCTCTGCATGTGGGGTCCAAAGGTCTTAAATGCTTCTGGTTTCTTTGTTTTAAAATAGAACCAGGTATCTCCATGAAAACAAATCCTGCATGAGCATGCATGGGGTGAAATGTCATAGGGAGAAGAAGCAGGGCATCCCAGGTATCACCCCAACCCAATCACCCCCAACCATGAGCACAGGAGGTAGAAACTGTCTAGACAGTTCAGAATGAAGTCTCCAAAAAAAGTCAGACAGTGGTGGCACATGCAGAGGCAGGTGGATCTCTGGTTTGAACCTATGCTGGTCTACAGAGTGAGATCCAGGACAGCCAGGGCTACCCAAAGAGAAACTCTGTCTTGAAAACCAAAACAAAACCAAAAGAAGTCTCCAAAGAAAAGTAACCAGTTTATTTCTGGGTTAAAGCTGGAAACTCAAGGCCGGGCGGTGGTGGCTCATGCCTTTAATCCCAGCATTTGGGAGGCAGAGGCAGGTGGATCTTTATGAGTTCGAGACCAGTCTGGTCTACAAGTGCTAGTTCCAGGTCAGCCTCCAAAGCCACAAAGAAACTCTGTCTCGAAAAACCAAAAAAACAAAAACCAAAACAACAACAACAACAAAACAACAACAACAACAAAGCTGGAAGCTCCTTTGGTCCTCTTGGTAGCCCCATTCTTGCCAGAGGACAGAGATTCCAAAAGTATTTTAGGGCTTAAGCTGATTCCTCAATGATTTTAGGGTTACCTAGATCATGAGATCATTAATTGACCCAGAACAGACAATATCAGGACTCAACAAACGAGTACTTATTTTCTTTCTCCCTAGTTGAAGGATGAGTTTCTTGTTTGGTAGCATTGAGTTCTACAAAAATGCATGTAGACACACTGGCATGTGATTGGTGCTCGAACTCAGTAGTTACCTCACAGCTCAGAAGAAACAGAAAATCAAAGCCTAAGTGTAAGTCCTAAAGCCAATTACATAATTAAAAACTTGCCTTTGTTTGCAGCTGACAATGTGGTTCACTTGGTAGAGTACTTGTCTAGCATGAACAGAGTCTTAGATTGAATCACCAAAATTGCCTACACTGGGCATGGTGTGTGTGCCTGTTGATCCCAGCACTTGGGAGGTGGAGGCAGAATGCTACTGTTCAAGAGGCAGTGGGACCTTGGAGAATGGGGCCGATAAATGAGGCAGACTAAAGTCTCATGCAATAGCCAACTTTATTCAGATCATCAGACAGTTTACATTCTGAGGGTTAAGAAGGAGTCACTCGAGAAAAGCGTACAGTCACAAGAGCAGCATGTAACGGGCAAGCCATACTTGACAAAAACATGTGTTCCAAAGAGGCATATAAACAAATAATAATAGCCTGTTGTAATAAATAATCTGAAGCAAACTCATTCCTATTTACTACAAGTAGAAGAGGCTTAAAAATATAATTAATTCAAGAACAACTCTGTGTTTTTGAAGAAACTAAGGTCACAAGACTCTTGTCTTTGTTAGTTTTCTCACAAGAATTCAGAAGTCTCCCATGACTCCATTCCTGGACCTCTTTCTGGCAGCAAAGGATCAAAAGTTCAAGGTCATTCCTGAGCTTGTAGCAGTTTTCAAGGCCAGCCTGTGATTCACTATATATTAGAGAGGGTAGGAGGGTAGGAAAGAAGGAGAGAAAGAGAACTCATTGAGAGCATGGCCTGTGGGCTATAAGGCACTCAGCAATTAGGATGTCTACACAAGACTTGCCTTTCTATTCACATAAACCTTCCTTAAATTAACATGTTAATATAAAAGTTAAACAGACATCTCCCCAAATGGGGAATAGTTGTTTGGGCAGAAATGCTGTTGCAGGGTTCCACTGAGGAATCTTCTCCAGTGAGGACATTTTAGAAGCTTGCAGGCTTGACTCATGTCTGCTGTGAAGTCCTACGGTTGTGGCAGGCTAGAAGGATGGCACTGATAGAGATCCAGGAGGTCTTTGAGAGAGCATAGGCCAACAGCTAGTGCTGACTGCCTGGCCTGTGTGGGCCATCAACAGTGTGGAAGTTCAATGGTAATTGAGGCTCAGGCCTCACACAGAGTCTCAGGCTGGAGAAATGGAGTCAGGTGAGCACGGCAGAGAGATTCTAGAGACCATTCCCATGTTGTGGGGTAACTCCTTAAGAGAATATAGGTACTCTTTTTTTTTTTTTTTTTTTTTGGTTTTTCGAGACAGGGTTCCTCTGTATAGCTTTGAAGCCTATCCTGGCACTCGCTCTGGAGACCAGGCTGGCCTCGAACTCACAGAGATCTGCCTGCTTCTGCCTCCCAAGTGCTGGGATTAAAGGCGTGCGCCACCAACGCCAGGCGAATACAGGGACTCTTAAAGCTGATAGGAAGTCTTTATTTTCTGGCTGGTGGACTACATGGGGATTTTGCTCAAAGTGTGTAGCCCCGAGTCTTACCATTCTTTGCCTTTTAGGCACAAAAACTATATCCTGGTTGACACACTTTGGTTGGTAAGAACAGGTATTGGGAAGCTAAATTACAGAAGCCAAAAAACAAGGTTAGTACATTTCCTAGAACTATGGACTAGGTCTTTAAAGGATTAGGTCTTTGTTCCCATTATTTTGGCAGGTATTGGAGCTTATGTATTAGGTTCTAAGGTCAGAATGATTCCTGAAGCATGGATGTCAGTGTTAATCCTAAAGACGGGTGGAGAAAGAACACGGACCAAATCATCATGGCCTAATTAATTAAAGCAAGCAATGAATTAAAGCAACTTTTTAAAAAATTCATTTACACAGGCTGCCTCCAAGGCAGGGTTTGAGAGGTCATCATTGGATGTGAAGAAGACAAGGTTTTAATAGAACTCAAGGGTTGGGGAGTTTCCAAATGGGGATTTGGCTGGCAAAATAGGGGGGTTATAGGAGCAGAACATGAGTACAACAAGTTAGTCCTTCCTGAAACAAAGACATGGTTGCAAAGCGAGTCATAACTAGGTAGCTATAACAAACCTTATGAAACAAAAGTAGGGTTGCAAGATGGTTATAAACAACTTTTTGAAAGACAGACATGTTTGCCATTCCTGGAACAGACAGTGCAGAACCACTTGTAGTTAAAAATTACAGGTGGGGCATAGCCCAAACCTTGAGAAACAGAGGTTTAATCATAAACAGAAATGAGCCTAGTTTCTTTGCTATAAGATGGCTTTTAAGACTAAGATGGAGGTAGGCTGGTTCTTCATCAACTGTGCTAAGGTCTGGGAGCCTGTTATACCCAAAGTTCCAACTTTTGATTCATTTCATTGGACAGTAGCTTTGTGCTATCAGGACTCATAGCTTGGGGCTGGTTCACTAGCAAATCAATGCCATCTTGGGGTTAGTTCATTAGAATATCAAATCAAGGCCTGTCCTGGGCTACTGGTGGCCTGCATGGAGCTTGCTTTTGAAGCCTAGCTCTTTGTTGTTTTTTCCTTTTTTTTTTTTTTTTTTTGAGACAGGGTTTCTCTGTGTAGCCCTAGCTGTCCTAGAACTAGCTCTTGTGGACCAGGCTGGCCTCGAACTCATAGAGATCCTTCTGATTCTGCCTCCTGAGTGCTGGGATTAAAGGTGTGAACCACCACTGCCAGACTGAAGACTAGTTCTTACCAGAGCTGCCTGGTGACAAGCTTAGGCATCACATTATTGCAAGTAACACAAAATGGCTTTTGAGTTACACACAGTGGTTTCTAAGCTATGTTTTACACACACACACACACACACACACACACACACACAGAGAGAGAGAGAGAGAGAGAGAGAGAGAGAGAGAGAGAGAGATGAGAGAGATTGTTTTCCTTTTTTTGCTCTCTGGAGTCAAAGCTGTGAATGGTCCTGTAATGAGTCCATAGTCAGAGGTTCCCATCTCTTGACCCTTCATTCTTCTTCCCTTGCTGTCTGACCAATGGGAAAAGAATGGGCACTGTCATGCAATGTGGGAATGGAGACCTGTTTGCATGCTCTGCTTTTTTTGGACTTTGTCTTTGCCTGGGGAAGAATGTTATCAGGGAAAAGATGTTCTCTCATTTCTGGCTCACAAGGTGGGTGGGGTAGTCAGTGGTGGTGTACATCTTTAATCCCAGCTCTTGGGAGGCAGAGGCAGGTGCATCTCTGAGTTCAAAGGTAGACTGGTCTACAGAGTAAGTTCCAGGACAGCAAGGAATACACAGAGAAACTCTGTCTTGAAAAACAAAACAAAAGAAAAAAGGTGTTGGTTCCATCTTGGCTTTTTTTTTTTTTTTTTTTTTTTGGTGTTTTAAAGAGACTGAGAGGCACGAGAGTTGTACTTGCCTTGTGGCTGCCCAGGGAAGTTGGGGTTTACTGATTACCTGGGATGTGACTGAGATGTTCAGGAATGTTAAAATGCAGAGTAAATTTCAAAGAAATTAGCAGCAACTAAATAGGTATTTTGTTAATAAAAATGAAAATATACCTTTTATGGATATTTTTCAGAATCGTGTTATAGAAAACACGAGGAATTTTGTTCACTTCTGCTTGTCCTTTATATATCCTATGGTTTGTTTTTGAGTGCTGAGTGAAGGTCAGCTCCCAAGCTCTCCATTGCCACCACCCATGAACTTGACCTGTTCCTCTTAACTTTCTCATGGGGTTTCTAAAAAAATTTAAATTACACATGTAGCTCTTCACTAATTTCTATTAGTCATTATTATTATTCTTTCTATTAATCTTAAAGGACTGCTCAAAGCTTAGGCTACTTCCTGTATTAGTCAGGGTTCTCTAGAATACTGGTTCTCAACTTGTGGGTCGAGACTGCTCTGGGGTTGTATATCAGATACTGACATTATAATTCATAAAAGTAGCAAATTTACAGTTATGAAGTAGCAAGGAAATAGGTTTATGGTTGGGGAGGGTCACCATAACATGAAAGGGTTGCAGCATTAGGAAGGTTGAGAACCTCTGTTCTACGGGAACAGAACTGATAGTACATATAATTTATTAGAGTGGTTTGTGGTTTATAGGCTGTGGTCCAACAAGTTCGACAATAGCTGTCTCCCAACAGAAAGTCCAAGAATCCAAAGGTTGTGCAACCCATGGGGCTAGTTGTCTCTGGTTTTCAGTCTACATTGGAATAGTAAAGCAGTATGTTCTAACACCAGCGAAGGAATGCTTCATCAGCAGGATAGATGAACTTGACAATGAAACTGAGGGCAAGCAGGCAAAAGGTAAAAGTTTTTTTTTTTTTGAAAGATTTTTATTTATTTATTATGTATACAACATTCTGCTTCCATATATATCTGTACACCAGAAGAGGGCAGCAGATCTCATAACGGATGGTTGTGAGCCACCATGTGGTTGCTGAGAATTGAACTCAGGACCTCTGGAAGAGCAACCAGTGCTCTTAACCTCTGAGCCATCTCTCCAGCCCCCGGCAAAAGTTTTCTTATTCCATGTCCTTTTATATAGGTTGCCACCAAGGTGTGGCTGAGATTTAGGGTAGGTCTCCCGACCTCAAATGATCCAGTCAAGAAAAATCCCTCACAGGCATGCCCAGATGTTGGGTTTTAGTTGATCCCAGATGTAGCCAAGTTGACAACCAAAATTAGCCATCACACGCCTCAAACTAGGAAGATTATAACATCTAAATGTTTAAAATGAGGGCTGTGACTCAATTGGCGTGGTCCATGCCTAGCCACCAGGAAGCCCTCAGCTAGATCCCTGGTGCTGCATAACCACTCCTAACAGTACATGTGTCATCCTAGCATTCAAAAGGTGGAGGCAGGCCCATTAAGCGTTCGAGGTTGGCCTGAACTGTATTTGAGGCAAGCTACATGAGACCCTGTCTCAGAGTATTTAGAATAAACATTTTAAACAGTTGTCATATTAGGAATTTCCAGTTCTGAATAGCACGTGTATATTTTCGTTATTAACTCATGGCTATGCCTTCTATGGGTCAAGGGCAAGCGTGTCCTGTCAGGGCCATCACTAGTGAGCAGAGGAAATCAGTCCCTCAGTCTCTTAGGAGTTGGATTACATACATCCTTTGTCACTCAAGGCTTCGGGGCGTGTCCTAGGCTTGTCTGTCAGAGTGGAATTGTCCAATCAGGCAGCATCTGGAGAGGAGGGGAGGGACAGGTTGCTGCACTCTCGCGGTGTTTGGTTCTTTCTACTGTTCAGTCTTTGCTCCGGTTCTTTTTCCTCAGCTTCGGTGTCTTTAGCTCACAGTAGTCTAAGGTGGCTCCTCTGTAGCTAGTGTCCCTGTGAGGTGCAGACGACGCGGGACGCCACAAATTCGGAAATGGTGAGCGTTCTGGCCGACGCTGGCCACATCCGACCAGAAGCAGCCTCGGGGAAGGCCTCCGTAGCTGGAGACCGCGGCCGGATCCCGCTGCTGCCCCCCGGTCCTATGTGGCCTGGGCGGCGGGTCCCCTCGTGTCCCATCGGCCCCCGCGGCGTCCTGACCGACTCACCCCAGGACTTGGGGTGCTGACTTCTCTTGCGTCCCCGCCGGGCACGCACGGCTGCTTTCCTGAGGCATGGGAAGCAGGGTCTCAGTCCACTTTCCATCAGTCTGGCTGCTCCCGGGGTTCACAATGAATCCCCCAAATCCCAGGTTCTTCCTGTTTCAAGAGTCTTGAGGGCAAAACCCCAGCTAGTCTTGGGCCACCTGTCCCAGTGTGCCAGTTAGAGAGATGGGTAGTGGGAAAAGCCGAGAGTGGAGGTTCGTCAATGTGGGTGCGGTGGGAAGGACAGATGAAGGGTCCAATGACACCCGCTGCCCCGTTCATCTTCAACAGAAGCTTTATTTAGCCTTAAACAGAGGAAGGCCAGACCAGAAACGAGCCTCAACAGCAGCCTCATGCAAAGTGTGGCTCCACCCATCTTTGTCTCACTTAAGATCTCTAGGGGACTAACTAGGTGGCTCGCTGGAGATAACTTCTGATTCTGTGAGATTTGTTCTTCCTTGGATCCTGGGTGACTGCAGGCTAAGGACCATAACTTACCTCTGTGCCTTCAGCCGTGAAGATGAAGTAGGTCAAACAGACACTACTTGAATAGTTTACCTGCTTGGGTTGAACCAAAGTAAAGGAGGTAGTAGTCAAAGTGAAGGCAGAGATGTCAGGCTTTCATCCCGCATTTATTCATGTGTGTGTTTGCACATGTGTGTGTAGGTGTCTGTGGGGGCCGGAGGAGGGCCTCAGATTCCCTGGAGCTAAAGATATAGACAGTTATGAGTTGCCCAAAGTGGCCACTGGAAATTGAACTCAAGTTCTCTGCAAGATCGACAAATGCTCTAAACCAACTGCAGCCCTCCAAGCAGTTTCTAAGTGCCTGTTTCACTCCAGGTATTCTCAAATGCCAACTTCTAGTGTAAGAGCTTTAAAAAGTGACAACCATTACTGTTTATTTTCCTTGCTAACGAAATAGAAATGGACGCAATAGCTTTCATTTCCTCTTAGTAATGGTCACAGGTTTCAGAACTGCCAGGGACTGTCAAGGGTCTTAGAGCTGCCATACATATGTCCTCTTAGACACCAGGCTGAGGTCTTGGGGGAAACCTCTTGGGAGAAGATCGAGGCCCTGGGGCTGGAGGAATATCCCGGAGTAGTCCGCATCTCAGTAGTTAATTCTTAGAGACGGTGTCTTCTCCTAAGCTTAGTTCCCCTCCTAGGACACATTGCTTAGTTAGATGCTGGTGAATGAGGGTCTGCAGAGTAGTTATTTCCTGCCCTCTTGAGCCTCTCAGTTGTTGAGGAAGGTAACTTTCTCCCAAAGGATTAGAAAGAAAACTCCACTGCAGTGCAGTGGGACAGAAACCTGAAAAGCAAAGTAAGTATGCTTGAGTAACAGTCCAGACTCTCCCAAGGAGGTGTGATTGTTGAGTAGTTCAGTAGCACTACGGTGAGAGAATGGCCTTATGTGACACTTGATCCTGACAGGTCTGTATTGTCTTCAGAATTGCTCCTTTGCCATATTCCTCGCCTTGAAATATTTGTTCATTTATTTGAACGTCAACTTTACATTAAGTGCGAAAGGTAAAACATTTCGTTTGTTTTTGTTGTTGTTGTTGTCTTTCTGAGACAGGGTTTCTCTGTATATCTCTGGCTGTCCTGGAACTCCTTCTGTGGACCAGGCTGGCCTGGAACTTAGAGAGCCATCTGTCTCTGAGTGCTGGGATTAGAGATGTGCATCACTAGCCTCCCGCAAAGTGAAATATTCTTGAAGCTAGAAAGAAGCAGATTTCAACCAAAAGTAGAGTTTCATTTCCACTGTTTTTTTTTTTGTTTGTTTTTGTTTTTTTTTTTTTTGTTTTGGTTTTAGTTTTTGTTTTTAATTCATTGCTTCTCCTGAGCATATATAGAAAAATGGCTGAGATCTATGAAAGTTAGAAATTGAACTCATCAGGTTTAGAAGTGACTCACTGCTGAACCACCTTCCTAGCCCAATCATTGGGTGTATTTATTTTTATTGTAAGACGTGTCTCACTATGTAGGCTGTCTGTCCTGGATCTTACCACAGGATTAAAGGTGTACACCACTATGCCTAGCCTTTATTTTAATTCTTGATTATGTGTACGTGTGAGTTTCTGTACTGAGTACAGTGCCTGAAACTGGAGTTACAGGCAGTTTTGAGCTCCCTGATATGCTAGAAATCAAACTTACAAGAATAATATGCACTCAACTGCTCAGCCATCACTCCAGCCCCTCATTTGAATTTTTTTTTTTCTTATTTGAGACATGGTTTCTTTGTGTAACAGCCCTGGCTGTCCTGGAACTTGCTCTGTAGACCAGGCTGGCCTCAAACTCACAGAGATCCACCTGCCTCTGCCTCCTGAGTGCTGAGATTAAAGGCGTGGGCCACCACTGCCCAGCTATCCTCATTTGATTTCTTGATTACAGATTCATTGTTGTCTCCTCAGTTTTCCTGGGTTGATACACACTATCTCACTCTTCTTTGAAGTTCCTGAACGTGGAAGATTAAGTGCTTGATTTTAAATCTTTAAGAATGTATGAATTGGATGCTTTAAACTTGTCCTGTGCACTGCCTGTACTATGTTCCACAGATTTTCATATGATAAACTTAAGTTTCTTTTCCTTGAGTGATTCAGGTTCCTTCAGATGACTATCTTTGATTCACATGTGATTTTTGTACTTTGTGATTTAATTTCCAGTTGTTTGGAGGTTTTCTAACTGTATTTCTGTTACTGGTTTCTATTTAATAGCTACATGTTCATTCTTAGAGTATACTTTATGTATTCTCTTATGATGTGCTTGATCACTCAGAATGGGATCTGTCATTTAGTTGTGCTGTTGACTGAAAGGTTCTAGAAACATCAATGAAATCCTTCTGGTTGATGTTGTTGAATAACACTAGTACCATTACTGCTTTTTCTGGCTACTGGATTTGTCAATTGCCGATAAGGAGTATTTTGGTGTTTCTAACTGTAATTAGGAATTTCTCCATTTTTCATTTCAATTCTAGAGGTTTTTCCCTATATAATTTGACCTTCTATTTTATGTTACACGTATTAAAGACAGCTGATCATTTAAAAAGTCTTTAGCATAGCATTTATTGACTGTAGTGTCAAATGTTTCGCAAAGACAGTTTATGTTGGGCTGGAGAGATGGCTCAAAGGTTAGGAGCATTGACTGCTCTTCTAGAGATCCTAGGTTCAATTCCCAGCAACCACATGGTGGCTTGTAAGCATTTATAATGAGATTTGGTGCTCTCTTCTGGTGTGTGGCATGCATGTAGGCAAAACACTATATACATAATAAATAAATCTTTAAAAAAAGATAGTTTATCTCAAATTTTTCCTCATTGTTTCTCTATTCTTAATGTTTTTTTCCTTAACTGAAAAATGGACATTTGAAAATTGTAATATGGGATAACGGAAAATCAGTTTTCATACTTTCCCTATTATCTGTTCTTGCTTATTGAAGGCTGTGCCCATTTATGTAGTGAAAATACTGTCCAAAACATTTTCTTTTAAAATTTTTATTTTTCATTTTTTTTAATGTAGCCTTGTCTGGCTTGAACTCACTCTGTAGACCAGGTTGGCCTCAAGTTCATAGAGATCTGCCTGCCTCTGTCTCCTGAGTGCTGTGATTAAATGTGTGGGCCACCATACCCAACTCTTAAAAACAAAACAAAACAAAAGACTCTTTTTAAAAATGACTCTTTTTGTTTTTTTGAGACATGGCTTCTCTATGTAAACAGTCCTGGCTATCCTGGAATTCCCAGAGACCTGCCTATCTCTGCCTCCAAGTGCTGTGATTAACGGTGTGCCACCACCACCACCCGGCAAAAAATTACTTTTATTTTATGTATATGGGTATTTTTTGACAGTATGTATGTTTACCACATGCATGCAGTGCCCTTGGAGGCCAGAAGAGGGCATTAGAAGTTCTAGGACTGGAGTTATAGATGGCTTATTAGTTGCCGTGTGGATACTAGGAATTGAACCTGGGTCCTATGCAGGAGCCACAAGTGATTTTTGAACTGCTATCTCTCCAGCTCCTACTTCCAAAATATTTTTGCAGAGACTGTATTGCCTATGTGTACTCAGTTTGTTCTATTGTTCTTTATTATGTATTCAACCAGTTTTTTGACAAGTTTCTGTGAATGTCATTAACTAAAACAGAAAAATTAGAAGAAACAGCAAAAGGTTACCTCTTTTAGTTTTTTTTTTTTGCGGCGGGTGTGGGGGGAGGTGTAAGGTGATGGGAGCAGGAGGGCATTCCTTTAACACATAACCAGGTTGGGAGGTTTTGTCCTTAAAATTTCTTGGGATACATGGAGCTTTCTCAGTTTCACATTTATACTTGGGTACTTTTGAATACTTCAGTTTTTGAAAGAAATTTTCACTGCAACTCCTTCTCCCAGAGTTTAGGTGGTATGTACCCATTGTGAGTATAAGTAGCAATTTGTTTTCCCAGGTAGATGGAGGCTTTTGTTCACTTGATGCAAAAATGAGATCTTACTCTGTCTGCTCCTGCACTGGAAACTTGGGCTGTTGTCTTTAAGACTGTTAGCATATCAGAAACAGGTTAAAACAAGGATGACTAGAAGCTACACAAGGCTTTCTCCCTGGATTCTGTGGATGTTCATGGAATGATGTTCTGTGTGTTATTACTTATGTGTCATTATATAATGAGCTTCAGTACTGTTGCTTTAAGAGGCAAGGTTTGGCATTAAGAAGCACTAGTGTTACTGTGTTCTTTCTTAGGATTCTTGTAGTATTCTGAGTGCCTTATACTTTCATATGAGAATTTGTATTGGTTTTTTAATTCCTGTAAGTCAGTCATCCAGGATTCTAATTATTCTTAGTCACTCTAACACCTTTTTAGAATTCCTTCCAAATCCTGAGGTCCCTGATAACCCCAGCCAGCAATGGTCCAATTTTTTGAGTAGTCACTTCTAACAATAAGAACTCTCACAGTACAAATATTAGCATTGTTTTGTAGAGCAGATAGTAGGATTTATTAGTAACATGTATTGGAGATGTATTATATATACAATGATAAATTAGGGATAACCAAGAAACATCTTACTCCCTTGACTTACCAATGAGAAGAGTTTTTACTCTGCTATTGCTTTCTGGGTGCTTCAATTCAATTATAATATTAGTACGGCTGTATGTGAACAACTAAATACATAACATAAACTTTTAGATGACCAAATCATGGAATGAGTATTTGGAAATCACCAAATCATGTGAACCTCTACATAACAGAGTATAGATTCCTAGTGGTATAAGTTTTACCCATCCTCCAATACACATTGTGGGATATTTTAGAACTCAGTGGCCTTTGACGATGTGGCTATAAACTTCACCCAGGAAGAGTGGGCTTTGTTGGATCCTTCCCAGAAGAATCTCTACACAGACGTGATGCAAGAAGTCTTTAGGAATCTGACTTCTATAGGTAAGAATGATAACATTTCTTTACTTAATAATAATGATAAAAAACCTAGGAAAAAATTTTAAATCAATTTAAAATGTGGAAAGGGACTACTTTTTATGAATAAATGGGCATATTTTCAGGGTACAGTGAACTTCAAATCTGCTATTAATTTTTTTGAAGTTCTTAATTAATAGTGCTTTTCCTTGGTCTATATTTTAGAGAACAGGTGGGAAGACCAGAACATTGAGGAAGACAAAAATCCCGAGATAAATCTAAGGTAATTTGTATTCACAAAAGGGTACGATGCTCCTTGCGGGATCTTTAGCATGCCATTGTAAATTTTGGTAAGCAAACCAAACAAATAAGCACAACTTGAAGCATTTATTACTAGTTTTTGATCTTTCTTTCTTTTCAGTTTAACAGAGTTCTGTGTTTTCAATGTAGTGGACTTCCACATAATACTAAGAAACTATATGAATATCACTGTTTTGATAATAAATGTGGGGAAGCCATGTTTCAGAGAGCTTATTCCATTTACCTTCTAATAATTAAGAAAGACATGCCAGGACACCTGGACTTTCTTTGATATTGGTTATAATGTAGGTTCATGACATTAACAAATAGAAAATTAAGCGGGGCGTTGGTGGTGCACGCCTTTAATCCCAGCACTCGGGAGGCTGAGGCAGGCGGATCTCTGTGAATTCGAGGCCAGCCTGGTCTACAAGAGCTAGTTCCAGGACAGTATCCAAAGCCACAGAGGAACCCTGTCTTGAAAAACCAAAAAAAAAAAGAAAAAAAAAAAAAATTAGTAATAAACCAACCATCAATAGTGTGCTTGTCTCTTTTTGTGTAGAAGTCATACGGTAGATTCTGTACAAGTAAAGATTATAAAAGTCAATGTGGGCAAACTTTCAGTGAGATTCTAAATCTTTTTTGTTTTGTTTTTCAAGACAGGGTTTTACTGTGTGGCCCTGTCTGTCCTGGAACTAATGCTGTAGACCAGGCTAACCTCGAACTTGGAGATCCCCGTCTCTGCCTCCCAAGTGTTGGGATTAAACACGTGTGCCACCACCACCTGGCTGAGATTCCAAATCTTAATGTGAAAAAAAAAAGTTCTCAGTTGAGTAAAACCATGTAAATGTGACTTGTCTGGAAAAGTTTTCATATGTTGTTCATTCCTTAATAGGCACATCATTACTGACTCTGGATACAAGCTATGTGAAAGTGAAGAATATTCTGAGAAGCCATATAAATTTACACAATATAGGAACTCTTTTATTCCTCTTATGAGTATTCAAAGACATATGATAATGGACACCGGAAGTAAACCTTATAAATGTATGCTATGTGGGAAAGCCTTCCATTTCCCCAGTGAATTTAGAATACATCTAAGAACTCATACAGGAGAGAAACCTTATGAATGTAAACAATGTGGGAAAGCTTTCAGTCATTCCAGTTCCTTTAGAAAACATGAGAGAACTCATACAGGAGAGAGGCCCTATGTATGTAAACAATGTGGGAAAGCCTTTAATTGTTCTGGTTCCATCCGAAAACATGAAAGAACTCATACCGGAGAGAAGCCCTATGAATGTAAACAGTGTGGAAAAGCCTTCAATTGTCCTAGTTATCTTCAAATTCATGAAAGAAGTCACACTGGAGAGAAGCCCTATGAATGTAAACAATGTGATAAAACATTCAGTTGTTCCAGTTCCCTTCGAAAACATGAAAGAACTCATACTGGAGAGAAGCCCTATGAATGTAAACAATGTGGTAAAGCCTTTAGCTGCTCCAGTTCCTTTCGAAAACATGAACGAACTCATACTGGGGAGAAACCCTATGAATGCAAACAATGTGGTAAGGCCTTCTTTTCTCTCACAAGTGTTCGAACACACATGATAAAGCACACTGGAAATGGGCCTTTTAAATGCAATGTATGTGAGGAAGTGTTTCCTTTTTCCAGCGTATTTAGAAGACATCAAACATCTCATGCTGGAGAGAAGCCCTATAAATGTAAACAATGTAGTAAATGGTTTAGTTCTTCCACTTCACTTCAGATACATGAAAGAACTCATAATGGGGAGAAACCCTATGCGTGTAAGCAATGTGGTAAAGCATTCAGTTGTCCCAGTTACATTCGAAAACATGAACGAACCCATACTGGGGAAAAATCCTATCCATGTAAACAGTGTGGCAAGTGGTTTAGTGCATCCAGTTCTCTTCAAATACATGAAAGAATTCATACTGGAGAAAAGCCCTATAAATGTAAACAATGTGGTAGAGCATTCAGTAGATCCACTTCCATTCGAAAACATGAACAGACTCATACTGGGGAGAAGCCCTGTGAGTATAATGTGGGAAAGCCTTCACTCCCCGTTGAAATTGGTTACTAATTGTCTTATGAATTTAAATTTTGGTAAATCCTCAATTTCTGTCACAGGCTTTTGAATAAAAATGATAAAGCACACTGGAAATGGACCTTTTAAATGTGAGGTATGTCAAAAGCCTTCCATAGTCCTGATATATTTAGAGCACCTCAAATAACTCATGCAGGAAAGAAACAAAGTGAAAGTAAACATTGTGGTAATCCTCCACTTCTCCCAGGTATCCTCAAAATCACAAAGGAATTTATATTGGAGAGTATCCCTACTAATGAAAGCAGTGGAGAATCACCGATTACAATTGCCTTTTAAACATGAACGAACTTGTACTGGAGAAACATCCTTTGAGTACAAATAAATATGGTAAATATCCCATTTCCCCATTTGCCTTCAAAGAAACTACTCATTGAACTCATCAGAAAGTGATTGTAAGGAATATGAAAAAACAGAGTTTTCTCGATTCTTCTAAAGGACACAAAAAGATTCACACTGGATAATAACCCTATGTATGTGAGAAAAATGGTAAAGGCTTCAAACGCCCCAGTTCTTTTAGATGACATGAAAGAGTACATACCAGATAAAACAGTATGAATAGGAATGTGGGGGAAGCATTCAAGGCTTCAGTTTTCTTTAAAGACATTAAATACAGGGGGGCGGGGGACCTGGAGCTCTAAGTAATGTGGTTAGGCTTTCAATTTTTACAGTTCCTTTGAAAACCATGGCAGAACTCTGGATAAAATGTAAGTGTAAGAAATGTCAGGCCTTCAATTTTTCCATTTTCATTCAAAGACATGAAAGAACTCGTTTAAAAAAAGACTGTTGGGTATGCAGGAAGTCTCCCAACTTCATTTCTCATTGAAAGGTACATGATAATGCACACTGTAGCTGGACATATATTACATTGACTTTACAATGTGAAAACACTGCTTTTCTGGGTTAAAGCATGGAATGTGTCTTTTTATATTAGATGCAATTTTGTAGTATTTTGTTGAGACTTTTTACAATGGTATTCAAAGAGATTTGTGTATCTTGGTATAATATATAGTATAGTATTTAGTACATACAGTGTATGCATGTGTATATGTGTATCTGTAGGATACGGTATAGTTTGTACATGAGTAGTATATATTATATAACTAGTTTATATGGTATGTCATTAAACTATATGCAACCACTATTTTACTACATAGTAGTATACTACATTGGTCATGCTTTTGAAATCTTATCACCACTGCCCATCTCCAGCTACTTCTTGATCCAGGAGCATGGTTACCAGGATCCCCAATATTCAGCATCAGCTGTTTCACCAGGTGGAAACCAGGGATGGTTTCCTTTACCAACCCATGGCCTTGGGACAGCAGCTGATATCAACATCCTTAGAATCAACAGAATCAACTGGGTGTGGTAGTGCACACCTTTAATCCCCAAACTAGAGAGGCAGATGCAGGAGGGTCTCTGAGGCCAGCCTGATCTACATAGTGAGTTCCATGACATCCACGGATATTAAAAAACAAAACAAAACCCCAGACATCATAAGATCTTCAGCATCACCTGTTCTTGTTCCTGCAGACTAAGGAAGGTCCTATTCTGCAGCTCTGGGAATATGGATACCAAAGCTTTAGGCCAGGTCTCCACAAAACTATCAATATATGATCTATAGACATCCCTATCCACATCCTGTAGGATTGCACATGCCAAAGTTTTAAGGCCTAACACCATATTTATCAAGGGAGGTAAGAAGATCCCTCACTCCTGCAAGAGACTGGACACCAGAATCATGAATCCAGATGTTACCTTTAAATGTCCCATAGTGCTTAGGGAAGATCTTCAGAGCAATAGACTTGAGAGATTCTGAAAAAAGCCCTGGCACTACTTAGTGCTTATACCATGAGACTTCCAGCAGGTCTCATCTATGTCTCATACCCACAAAAAGTGGTTAAGAGTGCTGCATGCCCCACTACCTACATCTCACAGCTAAGGAAGGCACCTTTTGTGTTTGGGGATTACTGTGTCACACATTGCAGCCTTATCTCACAGGACCTGGTGAAGGTTCCATGGCATCCTGTGACATCAGAACTTTGGCCAATGGTGCCACAATCCCATCCATCTCTTGCATTTATCTTGGGTCCCAAGGAAGGTCTTCACATGGCTGTGAAATGACAGCCCATGCCATCACCTGTATTTGTCCTTAGGTGAGGCTCAGGATAGTTTTCAGTAACCTATAGCACAACTAGTGATAGTTGCCACCAAAACATCTATCATTGTTCCAGCCTTTGATGCCTGAGAATCCACACACCTTTGGGTGCCCGTGCTTACTACATAATTATAAAACTATTTTTATGAACTGCTGTGGTCTAGACTATCAGGATACTCTTGGACAACAAGTGAAGATGAAGAAAACACACAGGTTGTGATCATTTGCAGGCAAAGATTGGAGTCTAAAGGGTACCCTACAAGGAATTGTACAGGGATGGGATATTCCCATTAACTAGCATATTGGGGTCTTCATATATTATTTATACAGTGTGCTCTTCTTGTAAGTATGCTTAAGCATCAATTGGAGGTGGGCTTTCCCTGAAATTTTTTTCCTGAGTTGTTTTTATCACTGTTTTCTTTTATAACGTAAATTTTATATGCTCTGCTCTACTCTTCTGCCATTACTATCATACCCAATGGCTGTGGGGGTCATAAACATCTACATATTTATTTCCCCATGTCTCGATGGCCTTTCCTCTTCACCAGCTAAGGAAGAGACCACTCTAAGAATCAGTATAACTGTGTAAATCTGACTGTGACTAAGACACAGATTTGCAAACTTGGGCTGATGTGAGCAGAATTCTGGTTGTGCTGCAGAGAAAAGTATAGGGACTTCTACTTGGGAGCTATGGTTGGACTCTTGAGAGGAAACGTAGGACAACCTGTGTATGGATGAGTAGGAGGTGGGGCAGGGACTGTGTGGCAGGGTGTGGAGGATCACTCACTCTCTGCTGCCTCTCAGATTGCTTTGGTTGTTTTTCCCAGTCTCAGTTTCTCAGGCATTTGGTAGAAATACAGTGCCTTCTTGGGAATTTCCTACACATGTACTGGCAGATCATGCTTGGTGTGAAGAAACAGCTAGCAGGGTGTGGTCAATAGGTGAGTCACCATGACTGGAAGGCAGCTCCCATATTCTCCCCCATTGCAAGGCCTGCATACAGAGATCACTTGTATATTTTCAGCTCCACAGAGGTCTTTGTCTAAGCTTGCATGCCCCAGCTGACAAGACAGAACCTGGCACCATACAACACTGTCCTGTGTGGATCTGAAGGAAAATGACACATCACTCTCCTGCCATGCCTTGTGAACTCCAACACTGAGAAGCAAGAGAAAAAGTGAAACCTCTCCTCAGCAAGAAGGAAACAATACCTGATGATTGTCACTTTTTATTGCTGTGCTTTGTTTTACATTTGTTCCATTATCTTTCTCTCCATCACTCATGCTCTTCCTGTGTGAATCTGCCAATTAGGTATGTTTCTCACAGGCAAGAAAGTTTTTCTTTTTGAGACATGGTCTCTCTACATAGCCCTGGCTGTCTTGGAATTCTCTTGTAGACTAGGCTAGCATGGAACTCACAGAGATCTGTCTGCCTCCTGAGTGCTGGGATTAAAGGCATGAGCCACCATACCAGGCCATTTTTCATTTTGGTCTTTTTCCTACATGAGATAGGGTCTCATGTAGCCTAGATGGGCCTTAAGCTTCTGGAATTACAGATGTGCACCATCAGACTTGAGCTATTCAATACTTGGAATCAAACCCAGGACTTTATGCATTCAAGGCAAGCACTCTACCAACTGAGGTGCTGTACATCCCCTGTCCAGATGTTGCTTTCTTGGGGCTGGAACATAGTTCAGTTGGTAAAGTGCTTGCTATGCAAGCATGAGGACCTGCGTTTAATCCCCAACACTTGTAAAAAGCTGGATATGGCAATGCATATCTGTAATCCAGTGCTAGTTAGGTAGAAAAAGTCAGATCCCTACAGCTTAGTAGCTGATCACTGTAGTTGAATCAGTTCTCAAGTTTAGTGAGAATCCGTCTGAAAATGAGAGAAACAATTGAGGAAGTCATCCAGCATTGATACTATCTGTGTGGTTTCAGTGCTCTGGGAAAGTAAATAATTTTTACATGTTGTTATAAAAGTGGTCCAATAAGCATTAGAGCCCATCTTTATTCTCCACTAATAACATTTCATCTTAAGCTTCTTCTTCTTCTTCTTCTTCTTCTTCTTCTTCTTCTTCTTCTTCTTCTTCTTCTTCTTCTTCTTCTTCTTCTTCTTCTTCTTCTTCTTCTTCTTTTTTTGAGACAGGGTTTCTCTGTGTAGCTTTGGAGCCTGTCCTGGAACTTGCTCTGTAGACCAGGCTGGCTTCAAACTCACCTGCCTCTGCCTCCAAGTGCTGGGATTAAAGGCATGCACCACTACCGTCTAGCAGTTAAATGCATTTAAAAAAAGATTTATTTATTATCTATACAGTATTCTGCCTGCATGCCAGAAGAGGGACCCAGATCACATTATAGATGGTTGTGAGCCACCATGTGGTTACTGGGAATTGAACTCAAGACTTCTGGAAGAGCTGCCAGTGCTCTTAACCACTGAGCCACCACCTCTCCAGCCACCTAAAGGCGTTCTTTTTAATTTGTAATTATTCTTTTATTTAAAATTTTTGTTTTCATTTTACATACCAACCCCAGTTCCCCCTCCCTCCCTTTCTCCTGCCCCCAACCATCTCATCCCCGAATCCACTACTCAGAGTGGGTAAGGCCTCCCTTGGGGAGTCATCAAAGGCTGGCATATCAAGTTAAAGCAGGACTAAGCCTTTCTCCCCTGTATCAAGGCTGAGCAAGATATCCTACCATAGGGAGTAGGCTCTAAAAAGTCAGTTCTTGCATCCAGGGTAAGTCCTGAATGCTGATGACAGCTTTTGCTGGAGAGGATGTAGAGTAAGGGGAACACTCCTCCATTGCTGGTAGGAGTGCAAACTTGTACAGCCACTTTGGAAATCAGTATGGTGGTTTCTCAGAAAATTGTGAGTCAATCTACCCAGCAATACCACTCCTGGAAATATATCCAAAGGATGTACAATCATACCACAAGGACATTTGCTCAACTATGTTCATAGCAGTGTTATTTGTAATAGCCAGAACCTGGAAACAACCTAGGTAAAAAGCCATTCTTGATGAGACATAAAAAGGATTTCACAGAAGTAAGCTGAAGCTTCTGAAATGAGTGGCTAAAACTTACCATGGTTGTCTGACTGAGAATTGAACCCAGGTCACTGTGATGAAGACACCAGAATCTAACCATACTAGCAGGAAAATGCGTGGTTTTGGTGCCAAAAGAAAGCTAATCTCTGTGAAACTTCTACTTTTATTTGACCAAGAATTAGAATATCTTAGGTTTCTGTTGTGATAAAACACTGACCAAAAGCCACTTGGGGAGTCTTTCAGTTACTTTTCTATTGATGTGACAAAATGCCATAATCAAGGCAACTTATGAAAGAAAGCATTTCACTTGAAAAGTTTGGTCCAGAGCTTACTCATGACTAAATTAACCTATGAACAGATTACCTTAATCTGTTCCAGATGTCCATGTGGGGGTGGTGCATGTCTTTAATCCTAGCACTTGGGAGGCAGAGGCAGGTGGATCTCTGTGAGTTTAAGGCCAGCCTGGTCTACAGAGTGAGTTCAGAGATACACAGAGAAACCCTGTCTAGAAAAAACAAAAAAGAGGCTGGGCATTGGTGGCGCACGCCTTTAATCCCAGCACTCGGGAGGCAGAGGCAGGCGAATCTCTGTGAGTTCAAGGCCAGCCTGGTCTCCAGAGCGAGTGCCAGTATAGGCTCCAAAGCTACACAGAGAAGCCCTGTCTCGAAAAATCAAAAAAAAAAAAAAAAAAGTATTTGTTCGGGCTTACAGTTCCAGAGAGTTTCAGACCACAATCATCAGAGTGGGGATCATGGTAGCAGGCAGGCATGGTGCTGAAGCAGAAACTGGGTGCTTAATATACTTTCACAAGCTAACTGGGACTAGAATGGTCTTTTTGAATCCTCAGAGCCCACCCCCAGTGACACATCTCCTCCAATAAAAACACATTCTAATCCTTCCCAAACAGTTCCACCAACTAGAGACCAAGCATTCAAATAAACGAGCCTATGGGGATCATTCTCACTCAAAACATCACAAGTAGGAACATGCTTATTTCATTTTACATTTCCAGGTGATAGGAACTCAAACAGGTCAGGAATCTGGGGGTAGGAGCTGAAACAGAAGAGCTCTGCTCACTGGCTTGCTCTTAGCTTGCTTAGTTTGGTTTCTTACATACTGCAGTCCTACCTGCCCAGGGTGGTGCCTTCCCCAATGGGTTTGGCCCTCCCACCTCACTCATTAAGAAAATGCTCCACAGATATGTCAATGTGCCAATCTTACGGAGGCATTTTAATTATGATTCTTTATTCTCAGATATGTATAGGTTTGTGTCAAGTTGACAAAAACCAGAACACAGAGCAATGTAGAAATATACTTTGGCATACAAACCTTAATTATATTTATGACAAAATGGAACAGGTTAAGGTAATCTGTTCATAGGCTAGTTTAGTCATGGGTAAGCTCTTAACTTTTCAAGTGAAATTAAGGTTTAAGCTTTTATTTAGAGACCACTCCATCCGATTCTTCTTCCTTTAGTCTCAAATGAATTTAGGAGTTAATTCTTAGATGTTCATTTCAGATAGGAGTGGAAGAAATCAATATAAACTCAATTTAGAATTAAAACTTCCCTTTTTCCAAGATAAGGTTTCTCTCTGTAACAGCCTTGGTTATCCTGGAAGTTTCTCTGTAGTTCAGGCTGGCTTTGAACTCAGAGATCTGCCTGCCTCTGTCTCAAGTGCTGAGATTATAGGCACGTGCCACCACCACCCAGCTCCTATCCCAATTTTTAAAGCACAGTAAGAAATGAGTCATAATAGAACTGTAACAATATAAGTTGCATGAATGTGGTCAAATGTTTTCATTTAATTAGTATTTGTGGATCACAGTGGGATGTTGACAATGGGGAATGGAAGCCAGACTGGTGGAGAGAGGATTACAGCTCTCCTTCATATTAAATCATTAGTGTTCTTATTTGCATTTTGCCCATTTTTCTTATTACATCTCAGCTGTTTAGAACAGCTGTGAAACCCACTTATCACCCTTAGATTCTGACCTGGGTAGTGGGGGCTTGTCTCCATTTCTGTAAACAAAGATTGAACACCTTGGTCAATAGTTGGGGCTGGACCCAGGAACATCACATTGCAGAGATGTGGGATTAGGGTGTTTTCCTTTTATTAATGCTTTACAAGTGCTGGGATAACTAGGTAGAGGATATTTAACTGTCAATCCAAATAATCTTCCAAAAGACTTTACTTCTTGTAAATAGCAGTGTTACAATGAGAACACATGTCAGCAAACTAAGGTTATACCCATGGTGGTTGGGCAACATGAAGTTGCAAAGGCAAAATAAGATTATATATCTGTGAGGTAGCTGAAGGGGCTCCCCCAACACACCTCCTTCCACTTTCACATGGATTCCAGGGTTCAAGCTCAGGTCAACAGACTTGCATAGCAAGCACCTTTACCTGCTGAGCTGTGTAACACGCCCCCCTCTCCCCCCAGCTTGTTAATCTGACTGGGGATTTACTATCATTCTAGTCATGGGAGTACACAGTAGCTAGTGTCTGTCACACAAGGCCCAGGGTATTAACTTAATTTTGCCAATCTGTAGTAAGGGAGGTAAACTGCCCCTAGTAAGTTGTTGGACCACTTGTGTGATGTATCTCTACACAGGAAAGGAACCAGAGACCCACATATTACACCCCTGGCCAGGAGCTCAAAGGCAGAGCCCAGGCAAGCTTATCTGCCTGGTCATATTTGAGGACTCCCTGGGACAATGTTGCTGGTAAAGGCTCTGAAACAGGATGTATTATTTAGCTGGCAAAGAGCTTGAAGTCATTAAAAAATAATTTTCTTGCCACTGATTCTACATCTAACACCAAGAGATAGTGTCCTAGCCACTGAGCTTCAGCAGCTCCCCAGTAGTCCCAACCTAAAGGAGACCTGCTCCTTGTGGCAGGCAGGGCAGAGATACAGGGGCACTGCCCCTGCCCAAGTGCTTACACTGTCCTAGTCTGTGTAGGACATGCAGCTCACAGGGTAAATTGGCATTAATGCCACTCTTCAGGGCACCACCAGCTGTGCCTTGAAGAGTCAGTGCTCTAAGCCCCAAGGGGCTCCTCCAAAAACATCCCCAGGAGGCCTTACCCAGAGGGTTTTCCTAGGGATGACAGGGTGTGTCCCTGGCACCAGGCCCTGCATAAGACCTCTACAAAGGCTGTGGCCAATTCTGCTTATAATTTCCTTTTATCCATGAGGCCCCACCTCAGACCATGAAGGCTTCAGGTTTAGGCAAAGCTTCTGTCTCCAAAAATGTCCAGCACTGTATGTATAGCTATGCCTCATCCTGGTCCATGCTGGGGCCCAGAGTAAGCAGCTGGCTCTCACACAGGCTGTGCACCACTGCCCTCAGCCATAATCCCTACTCCTAGAAACAGCACAGTGAACATGGTGGCATGAAGACGCCAGAAGTATAGGATATTATGCGGCGCCATGCAGGCCATTAAGCAATGGCTTGTCTCCATCTCAGAGAACATGCATAGGCAATGAGTACAGGCAACAGAGAGTACTGCCTTATCCAGCATCAACCTGAGACTGGGTGTATCTGTCTCCTCTACAGGAATTCCTGTACTTCTGCTGCTTTGGATTTGGCCCTATGCCTTCTAGGGCAGCAGATGGGCTAGTATAGGAGCCCAGGCTTTGAAGGAGTGCTGTGGGGAAAGAACACTACTTCCCCCTAGTCCTGTACTATCATCTCCATCCTGGGGACTTGGCTAGATCAGCACTTGGGTTTTTCAGCCACCTAGCACTGTGCTCCAGCCATAGGGGAACAACACACAGCTTAAGAAGTCCTCTGGAACTTGCCATACCCTGGTTAATTCTTTCTAGCCTAGCTGCTGGAGCTCCCAGGACAGAACTAGAGGATGCAAAGGCTCGGAGGCAACTGCACATATACATCCCAGGTCACACAATGACACTTCTAAGGAAGCAGACTGGATATCCACCACTCAGGAGTCCTAGGATCACTAGGAGAGGCTGGAAGTCATCAAAGTAACCTGGTTTCATGATCACTACTCAATTTAAGTTCTTGGCAGGCTTGCTATAGGCCAAATGGGTGAACATCCCTCTAGTCCCCATGGGTTAAACTCCCATTTTGGCTGGACCCCCCTCGAGATCCAGGGCCTAGATGCCAGGAAACAGCACCAGATGGGCAAGACTTTGTCTGCCCACTCTGCAAAAACTGCATGTGCACAGCCTTGGGGCACATCCTAGACCTAAGGAAGGGTAGCCTGTACTTCAGAAGGACCCTGGGGCAAGAGGCTACCCTTCAGAATTCTCCCTACATCAAGTCCTATAGGCTACTAAAGGGCCTCAGCAGCGGCCATGGTGTCTTCCAGCTGCTGAAGCAGCTCCTCTGGCTGTGGTGAGAATGCACTGGTGTCCACTCTCTGAAAGTCGATATGTGCAACCACAGAGGCCAGCACATCTGCAAGGCGGCCAACATCAAATGCAGCCTGCTGCAGGTTCAGTCCTAGGCCTGGCTTGTCCCCTGTATCCCCCTTCAGTCCTTGCTTCAGGACAAGAAGTCTCTTCTCAGCGATGACCTTGAGGAAATGGTAAAATTCTTCAAAATTGATCCCCGTGCAGGACTTCATGATGACCTGGGCCAAGAGGAAAGGGCAAGTACATCCTGATGTCACATCCAGACTCAGACTGCAAAGATCCCTCCCACATACCTAGAGGCTAAGATGGGACCCAGAGACACAGGGACAGAGTCAGGATAGTGGCCACTGGGTCTGAGTCATGAAGCCTGGCCCTGGCATCTATACTGGACCCAAAGCTGACTCAACATGGGCTGGTTGCTTCCCACCTGGCAGTGGTGGTGCCAGTCAGGCATGGAGTTCTTCCATTCTCTGACCTCGTGCTGTACTGCCTGGAGTTCTTGTTGCAGAAAGTGCCACATGTTTGCCAGGTTGCAGCCATTGACCCAGTTGTGGTTGATAGAGATGGTGTCATCCTGGAGGATAGAGGACAAGCTCCATGAGGCAACAGCGGGCATTACCTTTGGTGAGCAAATCAAATCCCACTCCATGCCCATCAAGCTCCATGCTTTGGGTGGGTGTGAGAGTTCTGTTGTTACTTGTTTTTGGACAGGTTTCTCTGTGTAGCTTTGAAGTCTATCCTGGCACTCACTCTGTAGACCAGGCTGGCCTTAAGCTCAGAGAGATCTGCTTGGCTGTACCTCCAGAGTGCTAGGATTAAAGGTGTGCGCCACTACTGCCCGGCGGGTGTAAGAGTTTTAACTGTAAACTTGACACAATCTAGAATTACCTGAGGAGATAATCTCAATGACGAATTGTCTACATTGGCTTGGGCTGTGGGCATGTCTGTGGGGAGATTGTCTTAACTGATGGTGCCAGCTCATTGTGTGTGGCACCATCACTCCTGAAGCAGAGGGTCCTGAACTGTTTAAGAGCAGAAAAACGGAGCTGAGCACAAATAAGAGCAGAAAAACGGAGCTGAGCACAAATAAGAAAGTAAATATATATGTGCATTCATTTCTCTATTCTTTCTTTTTTTGTTTTTTAGAGACAGTTTCTCTCTCTGTATTGTTTTGGAGGTTGTCCTGGAACTCGCTCTGTAGACGAGGCTGTCCTCAAACTCACAGAGATCTGCCTGCCTCTGCCTCCCGAGTGCTGGAATTAAAGGTGTGCGCCACCCACACCTGGCCATTTCTCTATTCTTGACTGTGGATGTGATGTGACTAGTCATTTGAAGTTCCTGCCTTGACTTCCCCACAATGATGAACTGTAACTGGGAATAAACCCTTTCTCCCCTAAATTACTTTTTGTCAGAGTATTTTGTCACAGCAACAGAAATGAAACAATAGTGGGCAAAGGAGCAAATAGACATTTAGCCACGGCAGCCAGGAAATATTGATCCCATCTCATGATGGGGCTAACACATTGGAATGAGAACTAGAGGAGCCAACTTAGAATAGGGCAAAGGGTAAGTTCCCCGTGGTCTCAGTTGTGGCTTCCCTATCCTATTATCCAGTCTTTGCAGGGGAGTAATACTGCCTTCTTTCTACAGAGGCAATTGGGGATACAGAGGGAGGGAGCCTGGCAGAAGCAGGGTCATGTGCACTGTCTTACCAGATTGTATACTTGATGGTGCCACCCGCTGGGCACAAATATCATCTCACCAGCCTCCTGTATGACTTCAAGGGGTAGGCTGCTGTGCTGGATCCTGGGATACAGGCGAGTGTCCAGGAGCTCAGCGGAAGTCACATCATAGGGCAGGTTACCATGGCAGTCCCGAAGGGCCTCCTCCTGCCCTGGCGGGAAGAACAACCATTTCTTCCTCCCACAGATGTTCACTGACCAGCTGAAGGAGCGGAAGATGTCCGCATGGAAGGGAGACCTACAGCAAGGGCTTTTGGTTTGTGTCTTGTGGAGTCCTGTGTGGACCCTGATGTTTTTGATAGGCCTCTAGGCAGATGCCCCAGATGGTCACACCTCCCATCTCATCTTCACCAGGTGCCCAAGTCCCTTCTGTCATTACCAGGTGCCCCTGGGCCCCGCATAGACAAAGCGGTAGTCATCCACATTGAGGACGTCCCAGAACTCGTTCAGCCAGTCTGATGAGAAGTACACAGGCAGGGTGAATATATCTTCCAAGTCATCCACCAAGGAGTCTCTGAGGAAAGCACAGGAGCTATATTGTACTAATCTACCCTGTGTCCCATCCCAGCAGGCCCAGCCACATCAAACAGGGCCACCTAAGATCACCCAGCCCTAGTGGACTTCTTGACTGCTGGAGATCCTGAGGACACGAGCTGAATCTCAAGTTGCTTAGTTTAGAATGCTTAAGATAAAATGACTTTGGAGACACCTGGTATAACCACTCCATTTAGGCAGTGGTCACTGGGGCTCTGAACAAATGGTAAGCATCATCCCAATTCCTGAGCCATGGGCTTCCTCCTTTTTTTCACCAATACTGGACAGTGTAACACTACCTGGCAACTCCAGGCTGCAGCCCCAGGTGTGAGAGCCTCAAAGCCCATCAATGGGTTCCCAAATACTGGATCATATTAACACCAGTCTCAGAGAAGGTGCAACACCATCATGCTGGGAAAAGCTTCTAGATTCATGTGCCTGTAATTCCCAACAAGAGACAGAGATAGGCAGAGCTCCAGTAGCAACAACTTGTCTGTAGGTCCCCAAACATCAGGACTGCCTGCCTCTTAGCACTCAGCAAACTATTAAACTTGGCTCAGGCATCAATCCCCCGTGGCCTCCTGATTATGCAACTCCATGCCTTCTTCTGCCCATTTTGGTTTCAGGGTCTTCCAGAAAAAAAACAAAACAAAACAAGCAAACAAAGAATTTAAATACAGTGAACAATTTTTTAGCCTAAATATGTTAGTGTAACATATGGGAAATATTTATTACCTCCCCAAACAAAAAAAGCACAAAAGAACAAAACAAACCAACTCAAATATTTACCTGCAATTTCAAACTATTACACATGACAGAATTTAGGCCTGTGAGTCCCGTCTGTACCTGCTCAAACATTATACAGATCCAGGTCCAGTGTCTGCTCACACTTTAGCCACCTCCTGCGCAGGCCAGTTTTCTGCCCAAAGGAGAAGTAGTATGACAGGGTAGCTGGAGGCTGGTGTTTCTTTTGCATCTGCTCACTTGAGGAAACTGCAGGGGCCTGAAATTCCATCCTAGTCTACAGCTCTGAGCCTCATTTTGCACACAAGTGATAAAGGATTCAACTGTTCACTGTGCCTTCTGCTGGGGTTCTGAGCACAACCGTCTGTGCTTGTGAAAGGCACTCCAGGGAGAGAAAACACACAGTCTCAGGGTTGCCATGGAAAGAAGTGATGCTCTTCCCAAAGAAAGCAAGAATCATGTGGGCTGGGCCTTAGGTGCAGCCAAAACTCCTGAGATGTAGTGGGCTCCTCAGCTTACAATAGGCTTATGTACTGACATGTCCAAACTGGCAATACCAAAAATTTAACAATGTACTAATAGCATGCATTTAGATGCTCAAGAACTTAGCTTTACCAGTTCTAAAAAGAAAAAAGGCAGCAGTGTGCCTAAATGCACAACCACGGAGCACTTGTAGAGATGTGATCATTTCAGTAGACCCAGGGGTTGGATGGGGGTGTGACTTCTTAACGCTGTCCAATATAGAGAAGGGAAGGGGAAGAAGCGCACCACATCCGGCTAGCACACGGAAACAGCAAAATTCAAATCTGGAAGTAGTTCTTACAGAATGCACTGCACTCCTGCACCACCACAAAGTTAAAAAACAAAAACAAACTCCTAAGCAAAGCAGTCACAAGTTGACTTGTGAGAAAAGTGGAGGCTAATCAGGGAGGGCGTTGAGTGCCTCTTTAAAGAATAAGGGTTTTTTAAAGTGGGCAAGAGTGGCTGTAGAAAGCTCACTTGCTCCTTTTGAGCGCCTAGAATGGGCGAGGCGATGGCAAGAATCCCCAGAACAACCATGGAAGGAACAAGCCTGTCCTCAGTGGGGTCTCGGAAAGAGCAGTCCTAGAGAACTGAGATGAACCTGCTCAGCATATTTCAGAGGAGGGCACCTATACCCATACAGGATCCACACAAGACTTGTTTTCCTCATGAAAGTCCACTTGGGCTGGTATGGTGACCTTCCTAAGGAGCCACCCTCCCACCAGCTTTGAGACAGACTGGAACTCTTCTATAGAGGGAGACCCTCTAAGTGCAATAGGAACGCTCTACCAAGAGGGCCTGCACTCGCTACTTAGTGCCCAGCAGCCACCCGCCAGTCTGCCCCATTACCTGCACAGGTGCCAGTCCTTGAGGTAGAGGCAGCCCCGCGGTGAGGAGTAGCCTCCTTGGATGTACTCCTTCCAGTAACTGATATAGTCACGGAAGGGCATGCTCTCCTTGGGGTTTGAATTGTATTCCCGCACTCCGCAGTTAGCGACTGGTACAACAACGTCTCCTGCAGCGAGAGGGTCGGCACAGAAGTGGTAGAGTCATACGTGTAGTTAGTTCACCCCCTTGGGCCACCCCTGGGAGAATTATCCAGATCCCACTCCTCTGTTCGGTCCTGGCCACCCTCCCATCCCGGGGTCTACGTCTCTGCCCCGGGTTCCCCAGGTCAGCCCGCCTGTGCCCTACCATACTTCTGCAGCAGATACTCGAAGTCAGGCTTCCCCGCCGACGTCACCCAGCGTCGCCGGCTGCCCCAGCCCTCGGTGAAGGCGCTGGAAAACACACAGGGCAGGTTAGGCAGCAGGAAGCCCTTCACGAAGTCGGCGTAGGAGAAGGCGTCCGGCGCCTGAATGAAGGTCACACTGCGGGGTGCGGGCCCGTCGCAACCAGGCACTTGGCCCCCGAGGCCCCGGTAGTGCCGCTCGGCAAAGGTGCGGGTCTCCCGATCCATTCACCGGGGAACCTGACCCCGGAGGCCCAGCCCTGCTTCTAACTACACTCCAAATGGGGAATGGAGCCCGAGAAAACTCCTAAGACCAATTTGGAGCAGAAACCACAGTGAAGGAACCCGGAACCAGACATCAGAGGCGCAGCATTCCAACAGGAACTCAAGCCTTAGCGCTCCCAGGATGTGCGCGTGCGCCCTCTGCGGCCCCGCCCTCCTGCGCAGGCGCAGGAAGGTGGTGGACCGGCTTCCCAGCGTCTCGCGTCTGTGTTTGGTGGTCCCCTGTCTTCTGCGCGCTCATCTTGCTCAGGTGAGCGGTGCTGCTAACGCGCAGCTAGGCAGTACTCGAGCCCGCCGCTGAGACAGGAGGTGAACATGAGACCCAAACTTTAAGGGATGACGGAGTCCTGAAGGAATGGTGGGGTGCGAGTGGAGGGTGAGGATCCGCGGGGCGTGGTGAGGCGCTTGAGTCTCCCGGATAGGTTGAGGAACCTTTCCAAGGATTGTGATGTTTACTTAGAAATAGAACGGGACAAATTAAAGGGGGAGAAAAGTGAGTTTTGGGAGATTTTGAGGTTCAGGTAGAGAGGCGTGGATTATTGGGAAGAAGGCAAGGGTAGAAACAGGAGGCAGAGACTTATTTGATCTAATTCGCCCATTGTGGACTTCACTGTGACTCTTGTGGTCAAAGGGTGGAACTCTGTTGCAACTAGGTCATGGTAGGAGATGACAGCTCATAGAGAAATTCAAGTGCAGAGAAACACATATCCATGCCAGGACTCGTGGTTCTCGCTTTAATCCCAGCATTGAGGATGCTGAGGTAGAAAGAACCACAAACCAGGACTTGTCTCGAAAAGAAAAAAAAAAAGCCAGAACACAATGACAACAGCAACAAATAAATCCCCAACATCCAAAAATGCCATTTACATGCAACTATTAAATCTGGTATCAAGCCTGTTTTGCCAAGCATACATGAATTTATACATTTTATTCCTGTATCCTCCTCCATCTCCCGGAATTCTCTTTTTTTTTCCTACATTGGCAGTATATTATATTTGGAAACATCATTTTAGATCTTTAATCTACTTCTTGGCATACAGTTCTTAAAATTTTTGGACTCCCTGAGCTGGAACTGCCATTTTGCATGCCAAGGAGCCCGACACCATCCAACATCCACTAGGGTAGACTCCAGGTGGAGCTGGTAACTGAAAACCTGAGCAGGATTAGAGGGTGGGGACTTTGAGCCCAGCTTTCAGCCCGTAGGGCTGAAAGTCCAGTAGGTCATTAATGGCCAGTGTTTAATTAGTCAAGTCCATGTAATGAAATGTCCCAAACATCCTTAGAAGACTCATTCAGAGGATCCTGGAGAGTGTGCCTAGGGATAGTGTTAGCAGGGTCATCTCATACTTTACCTTCTGCATCTTTTTATGCCCCGTGTAATGTCCTTTATAATAAAACAGTAAATGTAAGTTAGTGTTTCTCTGAGTAATATGAACTTCTGGGGGAAATCCAACTCAAGGAGGGATCTCTGGGGCTCTATGTATAGGTGCTAGTCATCAGAAAGAGGTGACACAGCCTGGGCTTGCATCTGCAGTAAAGTAGGGACATCTTGGGAGATTGAGCCCCCAACCTTGGGATCTGATACAATCTTCAGGCAGACTTTGTTAGAGCCGAACTGAGTAAAAGGGCATTCTTCTGGTGTCTATTGCTGACACTTTTAGGGTCCCAGAATTCAGTGCTATGAAGTGAGACTAGAGGTAAAATAAATAGTTTTTCCATAGAAGTATGAAAAACCCAAATAGGAATTGCTTCTTTACCTGTGTATCTAAGACCAGTGTTCCAGAGAGGTCAGGGCCAGCAGGTATATATGCTGTCAGGATATCTGGGCCAACACAGCCCCCAACACAGTAAATGGGACATGAGCTCTTGACCCCTATGAAGTTAGTGCTGTAATCCTGGTCTTCACATGGTGGCCTCTGGGTGTTAGTAACATCGAGGAGTATGTCAGGCCTGGGAGAGGCCTGAAACACAGGTGTGTGACCATGAAGTTGCCTCTCTACCCCCAGCTGGGAACTGCTAGTGATGCACTTCCTCTGCCCACACAAACCTATGGAAACTGCGCATCCTGGGCAGAGCCACCCCAGAAGAAAACAGGAAAGCACTGGAGTTGGCACTCTGGAGGAGATGAGGTGGAAACAGTGGATGGTCTCATTGCACTCTGAATATCTAGAGCACGCCCTGCAGCTAGGCTGTGGTGTTTGAAACATCCTCAGAAGCGTGGCTGAGCCTCCCAGGGTGGAGATGGGAACTTCTGAGGGAGTGGAAAGAGGGTCTGCTGCAGAGCAGGAGGGCAGGTAATGGAAAAAGCCAGTCTTGCCGCCCCCGCTCGGACACACTGCCCCACTGTTCTCCCTCTCAGCCCTCTCAGAGGAAGGTGTGCAGAATGTTGCGTGTTCTGTTACTTTGGAAATTAACTAAAAATAGGCTGTTTACTTGCTATTGAGTTTTACTCAAGGGCACATGTGTGATGGAAATGCTGAAAGAGACCCATTATGCCAATCCCAGTGTGTTAGGAGTCACATTCAAGTGACGTGGGCCTATTCCCCAAGAACGTCATTTATGTGAATTAGCTTGACACCCAGGGGTTGCCTGCCATGACTTCCTACGGTAATGTGCCTCTCACATTCAGGGTTCACACAGAGCTCCTACTCTATCTGTACTGGTGGAAGCAAATCACAAGCTAACAAAGGAAGACACCAACACAGAATTCAGGAACAGAGCCTCTCTGGAGGTGCCCTGGGTGCCCATGGATCACACAAGACTCATTTCTATGAAAGTCACCTGTGATGCACAGAGCCAGTTACCTTTGGAAAGCTCTCCATGGTGTGGGAGTGCGGTGGTTGTGGTGGGCATTAGGAAGGTTAAGGGTGCCATGTAAACTGAAGCTTTAAAGTGGAAGAGCAATTCAGAATCAGGGACGCTAAGAAAGGGGCAGTAGAATGAAGCTCAGAGCCCCATTGGGCTGGTCAGAGGTGGACTTCGGAAGTATGTTTTCTGTGATTTGTTTGCAGTGCTCTCCCACTACTGTCCCAGAACTCAGGCCTCCCATATGCTAAGCAAGTGCTTTACCCTAAGGGATCCTATATTCACAAGACTTTTTGGTGGAAGCATGACATTTTATAATTCTGTTTCCTGACTGATCGGTGGCGAATAGGCTGAAGGGGCAGGATGAAGTAAGAAGGTCCTGGAGGGGCTGTGCCAATAAAGGATGACACTGCACTAGAGAGGGTATCACTGTTGAGAGCTGTCAGTGTTGCCAGATAGGGGTCACAACCTGTGCCCCAAGCCAGGTCTGAGTAGAGCCAGATTAAAAGTGGAAAGCAGAAAAAGGAGATTTATTCAATGTGGCCACATTGGGAAGAGGGACAGAGAGATCTAGTGAACCTCTAAGTCCTGGAGTGAGACTAAATAGAAGGCCAAATATTTGCATATGTAAAGTAGTAGAGGTGTGTCCCTGCCCTCCATTAACCCATCCTTGTCTGGATTTCAGTCTCCTGTAAGGTGGTCTAACAAGTTGTTAGGATTAGGTGAACTCTCTGGAAGGCAAGTTACCTCTGGCTAGTGTCTTTTCCTTCTCCCAGTTGAGATTCCTGGGGAGATTCCCATCCCTTTGGGGTCCATTGTTTCAATACTCTGATAGATTGAGAAACACAATTGTCCTCTTTAAAATATCTTCACTTTTGCAGGCCTTTTACCTTAGGATTTGTTTATGTGTTTAGGAGGATGAGGAAGAAAGGGGCCCAGAAAGACTCTTGGTTCCAACAGAGCTTTTGTTAAAAAAAGAAACACATAGCCAGGGCCTAGTACAGTGTGAGGTACCCAACAGATGACCAAACAAGGATATGGTTGTGGGCCTGAGCTGTTTGGAAATGCCTGTTAGGTGTGACATAAAGATGCCCAGCAGGCAACCAGAAGTCTGAGTTGAAGCCTTGAGAGCTCATGGGCTTGATAGATGTGGTTGGGTGAAGTCAGCTTTGTCATGGAACTCTTACACCTTTATGTCTCATACTGGGGGCAGTAACTGGAGGGGATGATGGCATCTGAGGGAAGGAGGAGGGCAGTATGTGTTATAAGTTGGAAATTGTTGTTGTTGCTGTTGTTTTTGGTTTTTCAAGGCAGGGTTTCTCTATGTTGTTCTGTCTGTCCTGGAACTTACTCTGTAGACCAGGCTGACCTTGAACTCAGAGACCTGCCTGCCTCTGCCTCCCTAAAGGTGTATTCCACCACTGCCTGACTTACCTAGGATATTTTTAGTAGACTTGTAAACTGATGATGTTGTCAAGGAGAATTCCTGGAAAGAAGTTGTGTCTGATTAAAACTACAGTGATGTGGTGAGGTTGGAAAGTTGCCAGGAGCTAATTACTGTATCTTGGGCCCCCTTTAGCTGTGTGAATAGCCAGACATTCCTTGCCCATCTCTGTGTCAGTAATATCCTGTGACTAATAGATTAAAAACCTTTGGCATAGGGGGGTGGGAAGAGGTGAGGGGGTGGGAGGAGGGATAGGGGAGAACTGTAGTTGGAATGTAAAATGAAATAAAAACAAAAAAATCTTTGGCTTCTAGTAATTTAGCAAACCACTAGCTTCTACCAATCAAAAAGCTAAGAATGTCATCAGATAACATCTGAGGCCTATAGAAAAGTTTTCTCCATCTTGCTGTGACTTCTTCTCTGATGAACCCACCAATGTGTTTTACATTTGCTTGATTTATGGCTTTCTTTGCTCTGTAAAAGTATAAAACTTCATGAAACTGCTTTCACTTTGGAACATGGAATTTGTGGTGACCTAAATCTGTGTTGCTGGTCACTCAAAATGGCTCCAGAAGAAAATATCTGTTATTCCATTTAAGGTGAGCACTGTGCTTTTGGTGTTGACAAATGGGATTGGCCACAACCTGTAGTCCATGTCCAGTTATTGGAATTTTGTAGGTGAAGTTTACTGCAATAGCCATATGTCTTGGTTGCTGTGTCACCTGTGGTGGATAGTGACTATGACTAAGACTCATGGCTTCTAGGCCTAAAGTACTTCTTATATGGTCCTCATAACATGTTTGTATACCCGTGCAAAGAAGAGTGAAATAAATGATGCTGAGGAGAAGGGGATTGGATGGAGGACCCCGTGAAAGATCTGGCTTCAAGGGGAGCAGGAGCTCCTTCTTGAGGACTCTGTGGGGAGATATGTCAGTCTAGGCAAGGTCATGGGTCTAACCACTCATGGGCAGCCTCTGCTGCATGGGTGGGAACAGTTTTCTCCTTCCACTTAATATGTGTTTATTTTGGCTTTCTCGAAAAGACATCCTGGAAATCTGTGGTAGGAAAAGTTGTGGCCACATGCTACTCCTTTGAAATTTGTCAAACATGGGTATAGTTCTCATGCTTATTGTCTGGAACATCATAATGACAAGTGCTTGCTGTCTTCTCTTCAACTTTTGGTTCTCTGTGCTTTTCTCTTTGTAATTTTAGAACGACCTAGAGCTGGTATTGACCTGAGGTCTTTTATTTTACCAGAGGGTAGACAGAGGCCCAGAAGGTGAGGTAACTTTTCCCAAGTCATAAAGCTGTGGTGGAGCTGGAGGAGCTGCAGCTGGGACCACAGTGAGCTTCCTCTGCCTCCCCACTGCTAGGCCTGGGGGTTTTCTGGGGAATGTGTGGATAATTTCACTGCCTACTCATGCTCTGCGTAGGAACAGCCTTGTGGAGCAGGTGATTGCTGATACAAACTTTTTGTGGTGTCTAGCAGTGTGTCAGTGTGTTGTCCTGTTTCCTGGAATATGACTCCTGAAGTTATGGGAAGTGACCTGCCTTCTGCTGGCCAGCAGCCTTTAGGTAATTTCAGGGCGGTACGGTCCTTGAAAGGCCAGGGCAGCATCAGAGGATGGAGACTTAAGTCTTATTCCCAGGCCCCAAAGAAAGAAGAGGGTCTGAAGGTTGAGCAGATCACCAGTCACATCCATGTCATAAAGCCTCCATGGGTAGACTGCCACATAGGTGAACTTCCTAGTAGCTGAATACTCAGAAGTTCCAGGGAGGGCAAGGAAGCCTTACCCTGTCTTTATACCTGGCCCTGTGTGTTTCTTCATCTGCATCTATTTTAATGCCCTTTACAATCAGATAGTAAACATAAATGTTTCTCTGATTTCTGTCAGTTGTTGGAGAAGTGAATCCAATCTGAGAAGAGGTAAACCCCTACATATAGGCAGTGGGTCAGAGGTAACCTGGGATTGAGGTTGGCATCTGAATGAAGGCCATTTTAGGAACAGACTGTCTTCAAGTAGATAAGGTTGTGGTGGGAGTGGGCTAGAGACAGCCAGCTAGTAGACACTTCAGAACCAGTTGCTGGGTGCTCTATAAGGAGACATCCACACACATATGTGCTTGTGGAAGTGACAGTAATGTAGGAGAAACTAGATTTAGGTTTTTTCCTTACATGGATCCAGGCATTGAACAAGCCATTCTCTCTTGGTCAGGTCTGGTTGTAGCTAAGCAGTGGGAAACCCCTTCCAGCCAGACCGAGATGGCTGTCTTTAGAAGCTGCCTTTAGCCTTTACCTTAGCCTTGGAAACCATGACTTGACTGAATTGATCCCCCTAATTCTGAGAAGTGCATGCCAGTACTTTTTTTTTGTTGTTGTTTTTGTTTTTTTTTGTTTTGTTTTGTTTTTTTTTTGAGACAGGGTTTCTCTGTGGCTTTGGAGGCTGTCCTGGAACTAGCTCTTATAGACCAGGCTGGTCTCGAACACAGAGATCCGCCTGCCTCTGCCTCCCGAGTGCTGGGATTAAAGGTGTGCGTCACCACCGCCTGGCGCATGCCAGTACTTTTAAGAGCTATTTTGTGTTCTGGGTGTTTTACCTGCATGTATGGACACCACATGAATGCAGTGCAGTACCCTTGGAGGTCAGAAGATGGCATCAGATTTCCCAAGACAAGAGTCATAGACAGTTCTGAGCCACTATGTGGGTGCTGAGAATCAAACTTTGATTATCTGGAAGGACAACCAATGTGGTTAAACAGCTGAACCATTGCTCCAGCCCCATCAATGACTTTCAAGGGTTCAGAGGCACATGCATGGCGTGGAGGTGCTCTAGCCTGTAACCACTAGTCTTACTGGAGTACAGGCAAGTCTATTGAGGCATGAAAGAACCAGCACTTGCACCCTGTATCCCCAGGCATTATGGTGGAAGGTTCAGGCATGGGCTTCCTAGTTCAGGGACCTGTTGCCTACCACTCAGTGTGGCTTATCCAAGTGGAAGACACTGCCATTAGTGTGGCCCTGGTGTGCTAGGGAGGACCTCATAATGCAGACTTGCCTGCTGAGCCCCTCCCTCAGAAAGACAGAGCAGCCTTCAATCAGAATGAAGCGTCTCCTGCAGCTGAGAAAATCTCCCCCACTTTTCCAGTGACATCAGGCTGTAAACTTCCTGGCTGTTTCTCCTGGAGCTTTCCTGATGTAAGAGTTTGAGGTGTTTTGTTTGTTTTTAATGTGGTAGTTCCCCTTGGCCTGGCCAAGGACAGGTTGTTAGGAGGCCTGTCAGGTTCCACATACGACCTGGTGGTCCTCTGCAACTTGGAGTTATCTCTGAAATCCTTTTCTAAAAAGATGACTTTTACATATCTTCTTTTCTGTAATTTGTGATGATGACAAAATCCTCATAGCTAGTTTGGCAGCTTTATTCCAGGAATGTCCTAGCTTCAGGTCTTGGAGCTAGTGGAGCTGTGATTTCTGGTGTGTGGGAGTGACTTGTGAGAGTCTTAGACACACACTGGGAAGTTTGGGTCTCCTCTTTTGGCTGTCATGGAGAAAAAGTCTAGGATATGTTTGTGAAGAACTTGAGCCTGGTTATTAGAGAAGTCAAATCCACATTTTGTTTTTACCTGGTACTTCCATTTTGTGTATATTAAAGGTGACACGAATAAGTGTCCTTTCTCCCTCTGCCCCTCTTCCCTGTTATGTCTGCTTGTTTCTGTGCACATATGTTGTCTGAGGGTAGCTCTAAGCAGATACTAAAAGCCAAGGCCAGGTAGCAGGTTTTTTTGGTGTTTGGTGAAAGCTGCCATCAGTAGGACTCCCAAGCAAGATGGCCCTCCACCATGCCCACTGTGTCCCAGCTGAACAAAAACCAAAAATGAACACCCATCTCATGGAAGTTGCTTAGCCATAACTTTGAATAGAACACAATCTATTGTCCTCCAAGAGCTTTCAGCCAAGCAAACCATATGTGTCATACTGTGTCCTTGTCAAGCTACATGGAGTCCTTCTGCTTTATCCAGAATTGTGACTAGGTAAGGAGAAGTCTTAGTGTTGGCAGTCCTGGGCCTTTGAAAAGTGCCCAAGGTCTACAGGGCACAGCCAAGGGCTTATAATTCCAAGCTCTGGGAATAGGTACCTATTTCCCTGTTAGAAGCCAAACTTTTGGCTTTACACACTCAAGTTGACAGTTTGTTTCTCTGAGCTATACCAATGGGCCCTGTACTTGGTAGCTATTGTAATTTGTGGCTGCTGCTGCTTGTGGTACAGGTCTTGGATCAGCCTCAGGTATTGGGATGCTATGTTCCAATATCAGTTTGTACTATAGTTCTAAAGGCATAGAGTGTTGGATCCCTTGCTTGGGCCTTAAGAGGCATTTGGAATTCCCGGCTGTTAAGGCTTGGCAGCTCCCTCACCTCTTCCAGTGATTAAAGCCTGAAGACTCAGTGTCTTAGGCTGCCTACAGTCTGTCATTGTTACCACCACAGTCAATCTCTGGAACTCCTTAGTTACCTTCCTACTATTGCTGCCTTTGCCATTGTTACCACTTTCCTCTTTATGTTAGCAGCTCAGCCAGTTCTACTAAGAAACGTAAGCAAAAATGGGCCAATGAGATGGCTCAGCAGAGAAACCCGCTTAGTGCTAAGTCTAATGACCTGAATTGATTCCCCAGGAATCACGGTGGAAGGAGAGAACTGATGTCTTTAAGTTGTCCTCTGACCTATACATTCATGCCGTGATATGTGTGCATTCAAATATAACCAGGTGTGGTTGCATCTCTCATTCAACTACCAGTCAAACTAAGGACACTTATAGACCTCATTTACATTAGTGGCTTACAGAGGGAACTCTGGGCAGGAACTGCCCTGATGTAACTCACTGCCCTTTGTAGTGGTGTGCTTTTACATTTTCCTCAGGCTGCTGTCCCATTTGCTTGCTTTATATAAAATAGTCTTCCCTTTTAATGGAATTCTGTTCTAGTGAAATTGGTTTACAGTACCCACTAATGGAATAGCTGGCCTATATAGTAGTACTATTTTGAGTTGTACTGTTCTCCAGAATGACTGTACTAACTAGCATTCCCAACAGCAGTGTGTAAGAGTTACCATTTCTCTATTGCCATGCCACCAGCACTTATCATCCTTAGCCCTCCAACACAGACACTAGGGGTTGAACCTAAGGCCTCACACATGTGAGGCAAGTGCTCTTCTCCTGAAGGAGGTCTTCTACTTTTGAAGGATGTTTCTAGAACTTCTTTATTCTTTTGTTTGTTTTGTTTTTCAAGATAGTCTCTCTCTCTCTCTCTCTCTCTCTCTCTCTCTCTCTCTCTCTCTGTGTGTGTGTGTGTGTGTGTGTGTGTGTGTGTGGTGTGTGTGTGTGTGTGTGTAGCTCTGGCTGTCCTGGAACTTGCTCTGTAGATCAGGTTGGCTTTGAACTCACAGAGATCCGACTACCTCTGCCACCTGAGTGCTGGGATTAAAGGTGTATGCCACCACCATCTGATAATAGCCATTCTTACTGGAGTGATACAATCAGTGGGCAAGTTTTCACATACTTGGTCATTTGTATAATTTGTGAAAAATATTCATTCAGGCCAGGTGGTGGTGGCACATGCCTTTAATCCCAACACTAAGGAGGCAGAGGCCGGTGGATCTCTGTGAGTTCAAGGCCAGCCTGGTCTACAGAGCGAGTTTCAGGACAGGCTCCAACACTACAGAGAAACCCTGTCTCAGAAAAAAAAAATCATTCATATTTTCACCCTGGTTAATTGCAATTTTGCTGTTTTTAAGATCATTTTATATTTTGGATATTAATCTATTTAAGAATTGACTTGGTTTATGTGTATTAATGTTTTCCTGCATGTGTGTATATGCACCATGTGCATATAGTGCCTAAGAAGACCAGAAGAGAGTGTTGTATCCTCTGGGACTGGAGTTACAGCCTTGTGATCTGCCAAGTGTAGTGTGTACTGGGAATCAAACCCAGGGCCTCTGGAAGAGCAGCAAGAGAGCTTTTAACCACAGAGCCATCTCTGTAGCCCTGAGGGATATTAATCTTTTTAAAATTTGTATGCATTGTTGCCAGGCAGTGGTGGTACACGCCTTTAATCCCACCACTTGGGAGGCAGAGGCAAGCGAATCTCTGTGGGTTCAAGGCCAGTCTGATCTACAGAGCAGGTTTCAGGACATCCAGGGCTACACAGGGAAGCCCTATCTCAAAACAACACCACCACCACCAAATTGTATACATTGTGTAAAATATTGAACTTCATGGCTATGTTTTCATATATTCATATAATGTACTTTTTTTCTTGATGACAGTCATTTTGACTGGGATGAGATAAGTCTTTTTTGGTTTTTCGAGACAGGGTTTCTCTGTGTAGCTTTGGAGCCTATCCTGGCACTCCCTCTGGAGACCAGGCTGGCCTCGAACTCACAGAGATCCGCCTGCCTCTGCCCTGCCTTCCCCCTAGTGCTGTGATTAAAGGCGTGTGCCACCACTAACGCCCGGCATGAGATAATTCTTAATGTACTTTGATTTACATCTCATCTTCTCTCTCCTGCCCTCTCTTCCTCTCCTCCCCCATCCCACCTCTGCTCATTGTTTAGACAGCAATTCATGTGGCCTAGGAAGACCTCAAACCAGGTAGCTGAGGATGACCTTGAACTTAGGATCCTTGGGTTGCCATCTCCTAAATGCTTGGATTATAGGTGTGCTTGCTACCACACTCAGCTTGATTTTCATTTTCTTGGTAGCAAAAGATGTTGGACATTTTTTTTCATGCATGTATTGGCTTTGCATACTTTTTTAAAAAATAAAAATTATTTTTCCTGTGTGTTTTATTTTTTGTTACTGTTTGAGACAAGTTCTCTCTATATATACCAGGCTCATAACCATCCTGCCTCAACTTCTCAAATCCTGGGATTGCAGGTATGTGCCTCTCTGCACCAGACTGGTTTTCACTATGGTTTTTATTTTTGGAGTTTTTATGTCCCTGTTCATTAGGGTATAGGTGTTCAGGTTTCTTTTGTTGTGTATCTTTGTATGATTTTGATAGTCCTTGACCTCATAAAAGAGACTTTAGCAATGTTTTCTTAAATTTTTTGGAATTAGATTATTTATTCTCTAAATGCTTTGTAGAATTCAGCCAGAAAAGTCATCATGCTCTTTTTTTTTTTTTTTTTTTTTTTTTTTTTTGACAGGTTCTCACTATGTAACCTTGGCTGGCCTGGAGCTTACTATGTTTATGGGAGACTTAACTACGGTTTCCATTTTATTTCTTATTACTGGCATGTTTAGATTTTCTGTTTCTTTTTAATTCAGTCTAGGTAGATTGAATATGTCTAAAAATTTGTGCATTTCTTTTAGATTTCCCAGTTTGTTAATCCTGCAATTTTTTGTTGTAGTCTCTTTTTTTAAAGAACAGATTTATTTATGTGTATGTCTGTGTGTATGCCATATGGGATCAGTGACCACAGAGTCCAGAAGAGGGCATCGGATTCCCGGGAGCTGGAGTTACAGGTGGCTATGGACCACCCAGTGTGAGTGCTGGCAGCCAGCCTGCTCTTCAAGTGCTCTCAACCCTGAGCCATCTCTCTAGCCAGTCATGGTAGTTTGTTTTCTTTCCTTTCCCTCCTGCTTTGGTCTTTCCAGACAGGGTTTCTCTGTGTAGTCTGGGTGTCCTGACCTCTTTCTATAGACCAGACAGGGCTTGAACTCAGAGACCTGTCTGCCTCTGCCTCCTGAGTTCTGGGGTTTGTACCACCATGCCCCACTTCATCTCTGGTTTTGTTTTTTTGGGTCTTCTTTTTACTTGGTTAGTCTAGCTAAAGATTTGTTAATTTTTTTTTCTGCCCAGAAAGCAAAATCCTAGCCAGGTGGTGGTGGCACACGCCTTTAATCCCAGCACTAGGGGGAAGGCAGGGCAGAGGCAGGTAGATCTCTGTGAATTTGAGACCACCCTGGTCTACAGAGCAATTTCTAAGACAGGCTTCAAAGTTACAGAGAAACCCTGTCTCCAAATACACACACACACACACACACACACACACACACACACACACAGAGAGAGAGAGAGAGAGAGAGAGAGAGAGAGAGAGAGAGAGAGAGAGAGAGAGAGAGAGAGACAAAATCCTCTGTACAGACATCCATGCAAGGGAAACACTCATACAAATAAGCATAAGTAAAAGGGTTGGAAAAGAAAAAAAGAAATATTGGTTGTGAAGGGACCAGCTTCCGATTTCGGCAGCCATAACAGCCTAACACGTGCTTGCCTGACCTTGCCTTGATCACTAGGAGGTCAGATGCCTGCCTCGTGACAAGGAACCAATCAGAAGTTAGCTGGTGGTGCTATGCTTTACAGCTCTGGGTGTGCTTTACGGACAAGGACAAGTGCACAACAATGTCGCACAGAGCCTAGCAACCGCCCTGGGAGGGCCTATGGGCCATAACAACCAGTTGGCCAATCAACACAGGGCAAGTCCTCCAAGCCTGGAAGCACACCAATCCTGAGCCTGTGCATACCCCTAGACACTCCCCTTATGCTGCCCTATAAGATATCTATTCCTGTGTCTTTCCCTAGCCATCCGCCATGGAGGATGGATGAAAGGCCCGAACTATCATGGGGTTAGCGCGTTAAACAACTGCAATAAAGCCTCATGGTGTTTGCATCAAGCTTTCGCCTTTGCTTGGTGATTGGGGTCACCTTGGTCCTGGGCCGAGATCCTGGGGGCCTAAGCCTCCGGGGGTCTTTCAGTTGTAGTTCTTCTTGAAGGTCTGGTAGAATTCTGAGTCAGTCTGGACCTGGGATTTTTTTTACGCAGAAGTCTTTTAATTACTGGCTCAGTCTCTTCCTTTGTTATGGGCCCATTTTAGGTTGTTGGTTTCTTCTGGCTAAACTTTGGTAGTTTGATTGACTCAAAAAATCCATTAATTTACTTTTGATTTTCCAACTTATTGAAGTATAAGCTTTTAAAATTTCCTTAATATTTTTAATTTCTTTGTTGTCTGTTGTAATGTTTTCCTTTTCATTTCTGTTTTTGTTAATTTGGGTCATCTTTTTCTTTCTTTTGCAAGGGTCTGTCAAATCTTAACTTCCCCACCCCCACTCCGAGACAGGATTTCTCTGTGTAGCTTTGGAGGCTGTCCTGGAACTCACAGAGATCGATATCACCACCTGACTTATTTATCTTCTTAAAGGACCAGCTCTTATTAGATTCATTGATTCTTTGTATTGTCTTCTTTGTTTCTATTTCATTTATTTTTGCTTTGATTTTTATTATTTCTTGCCATCTCCTGGGTTTGGATTTGGTTTGTTCTTGTTTTTCCAAATTCTTATTTTAGGTGTTTTTTTTTTTTAATTTATTTTATGTATGTGGGTATTTTGCCTGCATGTATGTTCATGTGCCATGAGAATCCACAGAGGCCACAGTTGCATCATTACTCTATTTATTTGTGCTCTTTCTGATTCTTTTTTTTTTCAGTAACACTGCAAATCTTTTATTATATTTGTGTTATGAGTGGACAACTTTTTTAAATCAATTTAATTATTTATTATGTATACAGTCTTCTGGCTGCATGCCAGCAGGAGGCACCAGATCTCATTCAAGGTGGTTGTTAGCCACCATGTGGTTGCTGGGAATTGAACTCGGGACCTCTGGAAGAACAGTCAGTGCTCTTAACCGCTGAGCCATCTCTCCAGCCCTCTTTCCTATTCTTTAATGTAGGCACTTAGGGCTATAAACTTCCTGCTTAGGACTGCCTTTACTGTGTCCCAGAGGTTTTGTTGTCTTGGGTTTTTATTTTCATTTAGTTTCAAGAATACTTTTTTTTTATTGCTTTCTTCTTTGACTCATTCAGTAGTGAGTTCTTTAATCTCCGTGAGTTTATACACATTAGAGTTTTGTTTGCTGTTGATTTTAAGTTTTATTGCATAATGGTTGGATAGCACTATGGAATTATTTCAATTTTTGGTATTTGTGATAGTTTGTTTTTCACTCCAGCATGTGATCATACGGAAGCTTCCATGTGCTGTTGAGTTGAATGGCTATGCTCTGGTGCTTGGGTAAAATGTTCTATAAATATCTGTTAGGATTATTTGATATGAGATGTCATTAAATCTGAGGGTTCTCTTAGTTTTTTGTCTAGAGGACTTATTTATTGGAGAACGTAAGGTGTTGAAGTCACCTACTATTATTTGGTTTGTGTTAATCTGTGTCTTTAATTCCATTTGCAGTTTTTTTTTTTTTTGAAATTGAATGTGTCAAGAGTTTAGTGAATAGATTAGTACTGTAATATTTTCTTGATTAATTGATGCCCTGATCAGAATGAAGTAGCCTTCTTTGACTCTTCTGATTAGTTTTAGTATGAAGTCTAGTTCATCAGATATCAGTAATGTCTACTTGTTTCCTGAGCCTATTTACTTGGAATAATTTTTTCCATATTTTCACTTTAACGTGTTGCCAATCTTTAAAGCTAAGATGGGTTTCTTAAGACAACAGAAGGATGTATTTTGTTTCTTTTTTCTTTTTAATTAAAATTAGAAGCAATCTTGTTTTACATCTCAGTCCCAGTGCCCTCTCCCTCCCCCCCCTCCTGTGCCCCCCACCGACTCCCTATCCCATCCCCTTTCTGCTCCCCAGGGAGGGTGAGGCTGGATTTTGTTTAATTCATGTAAGTAGTCTGTCTTTTGACTGGAGAATTGAGACTATTGACGTTTTTAAGTAATTTTATTTTTTTAGATATATTTATTTTATTTTATATGTCTGAGCATTTCCCTTGCATGTGTATCTGTGCACTACTGTGCACTACATGCTTGCCTGGTGCCTGTAGAGGTCAGAAGAGAATATCACGTACCCTGACTAGAACTATGGTTGATTGTGAGCTACTATGTGGATGCTGGAAACAGAACCCAGGTTCTCTGCAAGAACAGCAAGTGCTTTTAACTGCTGAGTCATTTCTCTAGCCCTTTGCTGAGCCATCTTTCCAACCGGCCCCTGCCCTGTTTTGTTTTGTTTTATTTGCTGAGGAAGGGTCTTACTATGTATGTAGCCCAAATTGACCTCCAATTCATAGTCTTTCATCCTTAGCCTCCCAATGCACACTGTACCCATCCTGTTCCCCTGGTGCATTTCTAACAGGGTGGGTTGGTGGTGACGAGTTCTTTCTGTTTCTACTTATCTGGGAAAGAGTTTATTGTCCGTTTCTGTAGGACAGTTGAGAATTCTGTCTTCATCTTGCACTTTTGACATTTTGACTTTAGTATTCCTTGGAGAAGCTCTTTTTGGTTATTTTGTTTTTCAAGACAGGGTCTCTGTGGCTTTGAAACCTGTCCTGGAACTGGATCTGTAGACCAGAGATCTGCCTGCCTCTGCCTCCTGAGTGCTGGGAATAAAGGTGTGTACCTGCTGAAGCTCTCTCTCTCTCTCTTTCTCCCTCTTTTTTTTTTTTTTTTTTTTTTTTTTTGATTATTTTTGTTTCTTGGATCTGGGTGTCCACATCTCATTGAAGGCTTCAGGGAATGTAACTCAGTGGCAGATTATTTGCCCAATATGAACAAAATCCTGTGTTCATTCCTTAGCACCGTAGAAAGGCAAGGAAGTTGTGGTGGCTTGAATGAGAATGGCTCACATTGAATGTGGTCACCAGGGAGTGGAACTGTTGAAAGATTAGCAAGATTAGGAGATAAGGCCTTGTTGGAGGAAGAGTGTCACTGGTTTCAAAAGCCTGTACCAGGCCCAATTTCTCTGTCCACTGTCTGTGGATCAGGATGTAAAATAAAGCTCTCAGTTGCTTCTCCAGTGCTATTATACATGCTGCCATACTCCCCACCGTGATAATGGACTAAACATCACAAACTATAAGCCAGCCCCCAATTAGATGCTTTCTTTTATAAGAGTTGCCTTGGTCATGTTGTGTCTTCATAGCAATCAGATAATGACTAAGACAGAAATCTTCAGTTTTTAGCTGTTACTTTAGTAAATCCATTTTAAGTGCCTTTTCCCTTTCTCTGGAATTCCCATAGTATAACTGTTTGTTTCCTTAATGGTTTCCCATATTGTCTCAAAGGTTTCTTTGTTCTTTTTTTTTCTATTTTATAATTATTTTTAGTTCATTCTCTCTTTTGTCTGTCTCAGTCTCTCTGTCCCTCTCTCTCTGTGTGTATTAGAGAAGAAAGAGATAGTAAAGGGCTGACTTTGGGTGTCTTCCTCAATTACTCTCCATTTCTTTTAAGATTTATTTTATTTTATGTGTATGAGTGTTTTACCTTTGTCTAGTATGTGCACTTGTGCACTATGTGTTTCTGTGGAGGTTCGATGAGGGTATCAGATCCCAGGCTGGCCTTGAACTCACAGAGATCCGCCTGCCTCTGCCTCCGGAGTGCTGGCATTAAAGGCATGCACCACAAATGCCGCACAATTTTTAAAAAAATTATCTGAAGGGTTATTTCAAAAGATTTGTGTTCAGTTCAGAAATTCTGCTTATCCTAGTCTATTATGGAAGCTATCTATTTTATTTCATATTTGTTGATTTTATATATATATATATATATATATATGCATTCTAGTACTTTGTCACATTTCTTATTTATACAATGAACTTCCTCATTTTGCTGTCTGTCTTTATTTCATTGCATTCCAGTGATTTTCCTTAGGATTTTATTTTCAATTATCTTTTCAGTCAACCTGTGGATTTCCTTGGAATTGAGCTCTATTTCCAGAGAATTGCTGTGTCCTTGAGAGGTGTTATGTGTCCTCAATTTTAAAAATTTCTTCATTATTGTCTTCACATCTGTATAATAGTTGCCTTTTCCAGTTTTGTGGAGTAGCTTTCATAGGAAAACGACTTTTATTTAGATAGGATTTAGGGTGCCAGTGTTTGAGCTTTGCTTATAGGTGGAGATGGAAGTGTGGCCTGTGTAGTTTCTTTAACTATTGTCAGTGTATGTAGTCCTTCATAGTCTAGTCTACAGCAGTGGGTCAGAGGTTTACGGTACGTGCACATGCACAGTGGACGTGGGATTCCAAATGCGTGTTTCCTTAAGCCCTGCAGACTTGAGTGCCTGTGGTTCTGGGGCTTATGATGGTGGCAGTTGAAATTCTGATGTTACAGAATGTGGAGAGTGCTGTCACTAGGTCCTGTGGGGCAAATGTAGGTGATGGCAAGGTTGTGGCACTGGTAGGTATGGTCTTGGAGCTTATGATATTGATGGGATCTTCCGCAGGTCCCACTGGGCAACAAGGATGATGACCTGTGACACTAGTAACCACATTTCTAGCATGGTGGGCCCTAAATGGAATCCTTTCCAGGCTTCAGGGTACAAGCACAGGTAATGATAGCACTTTTGGTACCAGTAGCTGTGATGGAGAAGATGTAATATATGGGGGAGGCTTCTAATTCCTATCAGGTGAATGCAGGTAAGGCCAGGGTTGTGGTGTTGGAGCTACAGGATACCAAGAAGTCTGTACTCTGCCCTGGGAGACACACACAAGCTCAGTGCTTCTGTTGGTTGCTACTGGCCTCTAAAACAGAATGGCTAGCAATGGCTTTTGTATCAGCTTGTATTCTGAGGGTTGGGGAGGGTCAATAGGAGGTCATTTGTTGGAGCAGAGCAGTCTCTGTGAGCTCTATACTTTATCTGAAGCCCTTGAGTGCTGTATAGAATCCTACAGTTAGGTCTGCAGGTCTGCTGCTGTCCCTGGTATTTCCCAGATCCCCCAGAGAAGGGGCTGGAGTAGACTGCAGTATGACCTGTTCCTGAACTCTTTCCTGTTCTGCTGTGTACCGTTCTCATCATTTCCTTGACTCTTTTAGTATCTCAGCAACTTTCCTCAGGTGCAGTCTTCCTCTGCCACTCTGGTAGATTCACCTCTGCCTCCTGCCTTCTGCTGTAGACATCCTGAGGGATTTAGCTGTCACCTTAGTTCTTGACCTGGTGGTTTGTATAGACACAGGTTTTCTAATCAGGGGAGCTGGTGGCCATGTTCAGCAGGAGCAGAGGTGATTGGCAGGCCAGAGCTTCTTAGGTTTCCTGGACCCACTGCTGTTTCCTTAGTCTACAAACTCCTTCACCATCGATGCCCTCACACCTTTAGACTTCCACCTGACACTATGTGAAACTTGTGAAGGCAAAGTAGCAGCCCAGCCCAGACTATACAGGGAGACCTCACCCTTGGGGGAATCCCATCACAGGACTGCAGTCTTTTCAGGAGCCTCTTGTTGACACAGATTTCTGCTTCTGTGGGTCTCCTCCCACCTCCAAGGTTGGCTGTTCAGAGAGTGGCTCAGTGAGAATGAATGAAATTCCCATTGACTCCACATCACAGGAGCTAGGGACCTTGTCAGTGCTCCCTCTTGTGTGCTTACTGCCCATGCTGGCATTTGCATAACAGGGACTGACAGACCTGGTGACTGGTAGCAGTGTCCATGTAGCCTGCAGCTGGGTTCAGTATTTGAGGGATCATGCTAAGATATTTACTAAGAAATAAAGTCATATCATAAGAAGACTATTTGAGAGGCCCAGAGAGACAGAGAGATAAACAGTCAGAGACACAGACCCAGAGAAACACAGGCAGGGAGAAATGGGAAAGCTCTGCTTACCCAGTCAGTACCACAGACTGCAGTGTGGAAACTCCTTTCTTGACTAGTATTTGGTATCTATACAAAGAGGATTGGGCAACATATGCTCTAAGGGTTAGTTCAAATCTGTCATCCATGACTTAGGACTGCTTTGATGAATATAATTACAAATATGAAATTCTAAGCAGTACCAGGTGTGATGGCACATGCAAGTACTTCTAGTACTGGCTAAGTAGGGCACAGGGAACTTGAAGCCACCCTGAGCTACATAGCTTCAAAGTTTGTCTGAGCTACATGTGGAGACTGTACTTAAAAAAACAAAAACAAATAAAGGCTGGCTCATCAGTAGACCACTGTCCTAGGTGCACCTGGGTGTGATCCTCATTACTGGGGCACAGGGGTGGGGGTGGGGAGGGTAGGAGAAAATGAAACTGGCACACGTCACTGCTTATGGCCACACAACACTATGTATATATAAATGCATCCATGTACATGTGGCTCTCTAGGTAACTCTGAGATGGCTGTCCAGGAGGGGGACATGTATCTATAGGACTTTTCTGAAAGCAGTTGGATACATACACAAAGATGAAAGAGGACCCTTAGTAGGACCTTGTACAGATACACAGTGATAAGGACATCGAAGCCACAAGGTCATATGCATGGGAAGGGTCTGGGGCCTTGTCTGTAGTGCTTGCTCTCCTCATGGCTTGCCCAGTAGGCACAGGAGTGGAGGGTCTCATGTAGGGAGTGGTGGGACAAGCCCAGTTCTTGGTTCTGGTCTTAGCCCTCTCTACCCCTACTTTCTGGGCAGAGGCCCAGAGCTCCCTCGAGGCTGTCCCTTCTCTCCTGGCTCATCTACTATCTGTAATCTAAAGGAAAGTGATGTATTTCAGCCTCACCCGCCCACTAATTGTTTCTTTTCCCTCAGAGACAGATACTACAGCGTCCGTGTAGTCCAGCTACCTAGGGACAGATGAGCAGTGATGTGCATGTCCACTCCTGGCCTTGTTCCTACTACCTGAACCTTGAGAAGCAATGGGTTCCTGGGAAACTGACCTTGACACCTCATTCACTGAAGTTCAGTGCAGACAGAACTGAAGAGGTCCTTGTGGGCCTGCCTCTCTCCAGCATCACTGAGATCAGGAAAGAGTCTTCTCTCTTTATCTTCAGTGCCATCACAGTCCTGGAGAAGGGCCAGGCCAAGCACTGGTTCAGCTCACTGCGGCCCAGTCGCAATGTGGTCTTCAACATCATCGAGCACTTCTGGAGGGAGCTGCTACTGTCCCAGCCAGGCACTGCTGCCAGCACAACCTCCCCCATGACCAGGGGGCAGGAGCTGGTGGGACTGATGGCTAGTTCCCAGAGACGAATGGAAGACACATCAAAGGTCCTTCATCACCAGGGAGAGCAGCTAGACAGCGTTATGAGGGGCCTGGAGAAGATGGAGTCAGATCTAGATGTGGCTGACAGGTGGGCAAACCCCAGGGTCTGTTCTGCTTCTCCTGAGAAGGCAGAGTGTCTTCTCAGCAAGCTCATGGTTAGGACATTTCCAGCACCCAGAGAAAAGGCTGTGCACCTACTGTGTGGACTGTATAGGACACAGCCCAGAGAGCTGCTGCCTGTCACCACCTGGATCCTGTTGGTCCACAGAGAGTAGGGAGGCGAGTGGCCATGTTGTGATGGACTACACAAGATGGGGTCTTGTTCTGTTAATATGTGTGATTCCTGTGTACTGGTCAGTCATGTCCGCAATTCTCAGGTCATGAGTGAGATCTGTCTCCTGGTAGAGATCAGCTTTGATGTGGACAAATAGTTTTTGTTGTTGTTGTTGGTTTGTATGTACTTCGAAATGCCCTCACTGAGTTTGTCCTTCATAATGGGCTTTTTGTTTGTTTGTTTATATTATTTCCTTGGCAGATTTTTCACATCACTTTAAAAAATATGGCCCATTTGGAGCTCCTGATTTTTTTGTTGTACTTTATTGGCTGTCTTGTGTTTTCTCTTTATTTTGCTCTGTCTTTTTGTTTTCATTCTGGTTTATATTTCTTGAGTTTTTCTTTTATTCCCATTAGGTTTTAATTTCTAAGAATTAGTTTTGTTCTGCACATGTTGTTTGACTAATACTCCAATACTGCTTCCTGTCTGTTTTATCTTAGCATTTCAGTTGCCTTTATTTTGTTTTCTTTGGTTTTTCAAGTCAGGGTTTCTCTATGTAGCCCTGACTGTCCTGGAACTCTTCTGTAGACCAGGCTGGCCTCAAACCTGCAGACATTCACCTGCCTCTGCCTCCCAAGTGCTAAGATTAAAGACATGTACTACCACTGCCCAGCTGCCTTTGTTTGTTTGTTTTTGTTTGTTTGTTTGTTTTATATTGACCTGTCTCTTCTAGTTTTCTCTTTGTCTGGATTTCTTTATTTTCTGTCTTTAATCAGAAGCATTTGTTCCAGGGTCCCTGTGTAAGGGGGCTTCCAGGACTGGATTGTCAATAAAATTCCATCATGGGTCCCTGCCTCCCTCCTGCAGTGTGAGCCCTGTAGGCCTTGCTTTCCTTGGCATGGAGGATCCAGCTCTCTTCTCTCCATTCTGACTCCTCTTAAGTGCCCACGTTGTATGTAGGGTCACCGTGTCTTCCTCCAAGCCAGCATTCTCTGTCACTCACCCCATTCCACCCCTGCCTTTAGATGATGCTGGCACTGCCTTTGTTACTACACCTGGATTTCCAGCCTTTCCTGCCACTGGTGTACGGAGAAGTTTCCACAATCTTCTGGCTGTCTTTCCCTGTTCTTAAGCAAGTGGCATTCAGCTTGTAGTCCTTAAACAGCATTCCCTGGCCGTTCTTCCTAAGGCCCATCTTTGAGCATGCTCTTTTCAACATACCAAATTCAAACTTGTTTTAAAATTCTGTGCTTCTTTTTCTTTTTTTTATAATTTATTTATTCTTATTTTATGTGCATTGGTGTTTTGCCTGCATGCATGTCTGTGTGAAGGTGTCGGATCTTGAAGTTACAGACAATTGTAAGCTGCCATGTGGGTGCTGGGAATTGAGCCCTGGTCCTCTGGAAGAGCAATTAGTATTCTTAACTGCTGAGTCATCTCTCCAGCCCCTGTGCTTATTTTTCAAAAATTAGCTTGGAAATGTACTCTTTCTGGTTTTTGCAATTATAGCCCTGTTATCTAAAGTTCTGCTTTCTTGTTTGGGTTATCCCAGAGTCCCTCTGAAAATATTAGGTAGGAAAATGGAACTCTTTGGTAACCTATAATATAAGTGCCACTCTTAGTAGCCTGGTGAGAGCTCAGACATGATTGCCCAAGCCTCCTAGGATATGGATCAGCCCATTGTCTGGTCTGTCTGCACTGCTCGATGCCATGTCAGTCACTAGCAGCCACTTTGGTTATCAGATATTTTAGGTGTCTTAGTGCTGTGTTGAGGAGCATTTTACTTAATAATGATCTAATGTGCAAGAGTAGTGATGCTCACAATTTGATATGGCTATCTGTCTATCAACAGATGGACAAAAAAAATGTGACACACACACTTGTACACACACACACAGGCAGGCACGAGAGCGCGCGCACACACACACACACACACACACACACACACACACACACACACACACACACGGTAGAACATTACTCATTGATAAAGAAGGATGAAATTGGGCTGGAGAGATGGCTCAGCAGTTAAGAGCAGTGGCTGCTCTTCCAGAAGTCACAACCAACCACATGGTGGCTCACAACCATCTGTAATTCAATCTGGTGTCCTCTTCTGCCTGCAGGCTCAACACTATATAAGTAAATAAATCTTGAAAACAAACAAACAAATCTTTAAAAAATAAAAGAAGGATGAAATTGTGTCATTTGCAGAGAGATGGAGGGACTGGAGATTGGTATGCTGTGCTAAATAGCAGATTCAGAAAGAAATATGCTGCATGTTCCCTCATATGCAGAAGACAGATGGGGAGCAGGAAAGTGTAGTTGAACTATCTGGAAGAGGTAGGAGACCCAGCGGGAGGAAGGTGAAAAGACAAGAGTGTAACAGTAAGGAAGTGCAACTTTTCTAGTCATTGTGACCAAACACCTAACTAGGAGCAACTGGTGAGAGCTTTTTCTTTTTTCTTTTTTTTCCTGAGACAGAGTTTCTCTGTAGCTTTGGAGCCTGTTTTGGAACTTGCTCTGTAGACCAGGCTGGCCTCAAACTCACAGAGATCCACCTGCCTCTGCCTCCCGAGTGCTGGGATTAAAGGTGTGCGCCACCACAACCCAGTTTGTGAGAGCATTTTGACTGACATCTTAAGAAAGTACATCCCCTTGTCAGGCAGAAGGCATAGCAATAGGAAGGAACATGAGGCTATTTGCCTTCCCATTCCAGGAGGGGGGATGAGAACATAGATAGGGCATAGCAAGACCCAACAGGGGCTGTTTCTGTGTAGAGCTGTGATGAATATACTCAGTCACAAGTGCACAGTGATGGTGGTCAGCATAGTGGGCTCTGAACAGGAAATAATCTAGTCAGAGCAGTCAGTGTCCCTGACACATACATAGATAAGGGAAATATGGTTTATCTGTGCAATGCAATGTTATTTAGCCATGAAGAGTTGTAACTATATAAATGAACCTGGGGATAATGATAGTCAGCTAAGTAACTAAGGCACAAAAAGATAAGTGCTGCCTGTTTTCCTTTGTGGTAATCTGAAGTGGGGATTGTACATGTTTGTAGCTCCTGCCTGACTCTGTAGGTCCCCAAGCCCGCCTTGTTATTCCTCCAGTTCTGTAATACTCAAGCAGAGTGGGCATACTCAGGAGTGAGCAGAGCCCTGGTGTTGGGTCCCTGACCTGTACTGAGAGAGCCATTGTGGTAGTAAAGAGTAAAAAGAAACCCCCAGAACTCCGTCTTTCAGAGACTATAGTAGCCAGCAGCTTAACTGTGAAGGGTTCAAAGAGGGAGGGCAGAGCGAGGACCACCACAACCAGCTGGAGATTGACTCCCTCGACCCTTCCTTGGGTTATACTGATCAAGCAGCTCATAGAACTTGTGTTGATTGGTTTACCATGAGAATTACCAAGGATACAGATGAAGACATTAAGAGGTCAGGTATATGGAAGGGGCGGAGCTTCCATGTCCTCTCTGGGCACCACCCCTAGGATCCTCCACACCTTCAGCTCCTGGGAAGCTCTGAACGAGTTTCTAGGGGTTTTATAGACATTTCAATACACTGGCCATCAGTGACCCCCTCAACCTTCAGCCCTTTTTCCTTCTCAGGGAGCTGAGATGAGGCTGAGGGTCCCCACCCTCTGATCCAGCCCGGGTCTTTGAGTGACCAGCCCAACCTGGGTGATATCCAGGAGCTACTGGCCAGCAGAGGGTTGGTTCATCAGCACATGGAATACACTTCACTTCCAGATTCCCAGGAAACAGGATGAGGACCTTGAGAAATGCCTGTAAAGTACATAGCATTCAGGAATCTGCTTACTTTTTATTTTAATTCTGAAAGAAAAACAAAGTCGTGTTGTTAAAGTTTTTTTTTGTAAGTACCCTTTATCAGATTGAGAAAGTTTTCTTCCCAAGATAGAATTCTTCAGGCTCAATGCTGTTATGATGAACGTGCGGCTTTCCTGTTTCACTGTCAGTGAGATGAGTGACACTGGTTAATTTTTAGGTGTTAAGCTGTCCTCATCTTCCTGGGATAAATACCTCTTACGTATGGGTTAGTAATTTTCTATGTCATCAGGTGTGCTTGTTGATTTTTATAAGGCATTTTACTGTGTTGGGATTTGTGTGTCTGGTTGAGTGGGGTCGGTGAGTCAGGCAGCCTATGAGATGGAGGGCAGTGGTGCCCTTACACTGTTCTTTGAACAGGGCTGTGGACAGACAGTTGTTGATCTTTATCTTTGGCAGAATTCACCACTGAAGCCACTCAGGTCACAGTGTTCTCTCTGCTGTCATCATTACAGATTTAGTTTCTAAAGCTATTCATATTTTTTCCTTGCTTGGGTTTCAAAGGTTGGGCCCTCTAGCGTTGTACATTTCAAGTAAGTTGTTAGACTTATTGGCACTGAGAATAATGTCTGTAATACTTTCAACCATTTCCAGCCCTGTGTCAGAAATTTATAGTTTCCTTGGTCATTTCTTGTTAGTAATTTGTATTTTGTATTTAAGTCTCATCAAGGAACTGACCTCTCTCTCTCTGCCTCCCTGTCTCTCTGTCTCTCTCTCTCTCTGTCTCTCTCTGTCTGTCTCTGTCTCTCTCTCTCTCTCTCTCTCTCTCTATCTCTATCTCTATCTCTATCTCTATCTCTATCTCTCTCAAGACATGCTCTCACTGTGTAGCACTGGGTAGTAGCCTGGAACTTACTTTGTAGGCCGGGCTGACTTCTAAATCACAGAGATTCAATTGCCTCTGCCTTCAGACTGCTGGGATTAAAGTCGAAGACCACTCATTTGTGTTTGTCTTCTGTGTGTGAACAGGCACATATGTGCCATAGCATCTGCATGGAAAGGTGGAGTCAGTTTTCTCCTCCAATCATGTGGGTTTGGAGGCTCAAACTCAAATCTTCAGGCTTGGTGGCAAGTTCTTCTACCCACTGAGCCATCTCCCCAGACCAGTTCCCCCTCCCCCCCTTTTTTTTTCCTGATTCTAATTTAATTGATCTCTATACTTGGGCTTTTCTACTTTGTTTCTATATATTTTAGTCTTCATTTTAAACCAATTTGAAATAGAAGCTTAGATAACTAATTTTAGACCTTTTGTGTTTGTTTGTTTGTTTATTTTTAAGGCAATGCTTCACTTTGTAGCCCTGGCTGTCCTGTAACTCACTCAGTAAATCAGGCTGGCTTCTAACTCAGAGATCTGTCTGCTTCTGCCTCATGAGTGCTGGAATTAAAGGTGTGTGTTACCACTGTCCAATTGTAAACCTTTCTAATATACACATACACACCTTGGAAACTCACTTTTCTCAGATGGGACCATGTTTGCTTCTCATGTGTATTGTGTTCTCATTGTTAATCACTTTAAATGTTTTCTTCTTTTTTTAAGATTTGTTTTTATATGTAGTGTCTTACCTTGTGCTCTTGAGGTCAAAAGAAGGTGTTAAATCCCCTGGAATTGGAGTTACAGATGGTTGTAAACCACCATGTGGGTTCTGAGAAAGGAGCCCAGGTCATCTGCAAGAGTAGCAAGTGCTCTTAGCCACTGGGCCATTGCTCCAGCCCCTTTAAATGTTTTCTTATTTCCCTTTTGCATTTTTGGTGTGTATACTTCAGTGTACATTAATCTGCAAATATTTTCAGATTTGTATTTGTCATTTGGACATAGTGTCTTTGCAACTAGCTGCATTCCCTGGCTGCGCCCAGTTGAAAGCAGTGTGCATTCAGCAGATGCTGGGTAATTCAGTCAGGCTGAGCTGCCATTATACTCTTCAAAATTCCAAATTCTTGTTAATTTTTTTTTGTCATTTTGTCCCATCAGCCATCGAAAGAAATGTAACTGTTGAAGTCTACAACTGTGATTGTTTGTTTGGTCAGGTTTTTTTTTTTACTCAATTAATTTGAAGCGGCATTATTTGGTACATAGATGTTTAGTGATAAAATCTTCCTGTTGGATGGACTCTCTGTCCTACAGTGCCTCTGGTAGCATCAGTTTGCTGTTAGTATCCTGTGTATTATGTGTACATTTCAACTCTTTGTTTTCTGTGACTCTTTTCTTTCATGTTTTACAGGGTTCTGTGCCTCTTGTTTCTTTCAAGCTGATCATGTCTTTTAACTTGGTCCATTTGCTTTTAGTCTGAATGCTTACCTGGCTCAGTTTAACTCATTTAGTTTTGCCTTATGTTTGCTGTTTGTTCTTTTTGATAGTTGCTTTTTCTTTTTTTAAATTTATATTTATTTATATTTTATGTGTGAGTGCTCTGCATGTATCTCTGCATGCCAGAAGAGGCCATCAGATCCTATTACAAATGGTTGTGAGCCACCATATCCTTTGGAAGAGTAGCCAGTCCTTTTAACCACTGAGCCATCTCTCCAGCCCCAGATAGTTGCTTTTTCTTTCATGCCTCCATTTGACGCATTGGATATATTTCTTGTTGCATTTGTGCTGTGCAGTATAGTAGACACTAGCTGTACTAAAATTGAATTATATCAGGCTAGGAAGTAGCTTAGACATAGAGCTCTTGCCTACTATGCACGAGGCCCTGAGTTTGATTCCCTAGCTCTACAAACAATTAATTAATTGAATTACAAATTGATTTTCTTAGTTGCCATAGCTCTATATGAAGTGTTTGGTAGCTGCATGTGCCTCTGATTGTTTTGGACAGTGTTGACAGAGCATTTCCATGCTTCAGGATGCTTTAGCAAACAGCTCTGTAGAGCTTGGTGGGTTGATGGATTCATGGATGGATTCTGAGTCAGAACTCTCCAGGTCAAGGCATGGTGTGGAAAGAACAACATGAGTCATGGGCACATGTTGCTGGATCCCCTCGAGACAGGTGTGCTTACCACCCCAAGCCTCAGGTCCCCACCCTTAGTTCTTTCTGCTTCATGAGTGCTTGTTGGGGAACATTAACTATAAAAATGGTAACATGCTCTACAAAAATTAAAGCAGTCTTCTGGAGAAAAACAAAACAAAGGCCTTACACCTCAAAATTGACCATCTCTGGTTTCCATGTTTTCTTTGCTCTTTTAGGTTGCTGACAGAATTGGAGTCTCCTTCCTGGTGGCCCTTTAGCTCTAAGCTTTGGAAGACGCCAGCAGAAGCCAAGACCAAGGAAGCTGTCTCTATAGCCGCTTGTGAGCCCTTTGGAAAGGAAGGGGTGGTGATCAGAGTCCCTGCTATTGTTTCTCAGAGAACAGAGTCTCATTCCAAGCCAGGAAAGCTCACTGTCCTGGTTTCTGGTTTGGAAATCCATGACTCCAGTTCATCACTCCTGCATAGGTTTGAGAGGGAAGATGTGGATGATATCAAGGTTCACTCTCCTTATGAGGTCAGCATACGGCAGCGGTTCATCGGCAAGCCAGACGTGGCTTATCGGGTGATATCTGCCAAGATGCCAGAGGTCATTCCCATTTTAGAAGTGCAGTTCAGCAAGAAGATTGAGCTCCTGGAAGATGCCTTAGTGTTCAGGAGCAGGGCCCGGACTTCCCCTGCAGAGGGTAGCTGCTCCATTCGGCATGCAGGTGAGTGGCCAGCAGGGCAGGGTTCATACCAGCTTCCAAAATTAGAGCCTCCCTCACTCAGCATGCTGTGGTGTGTGTTCAATGTACACATCAGTCAGCAGCTGCTGGCCCTAGCTTGCAGGCAGTGAGGAGTTTGTACAACCCTTTCAGACTGCCAACTTACACCTGTCCTTGACAGATAATTGGGTTTCAGAATAGGACAGTGCCAAAGCTTGTTTTTTTTTTTTTTTTTGTTTGTTTGTTTGTTTGTTTTTTGGGGAGGGAGCATTGTTTTGGTTTGGTTTGGTTTTGATTTTTCCAGACAGGGTTTCTCTGTAGCTTTGGAGCCTGTCCTGGAACTCGCTTTGTAGACCAGGCTGGCCTCAAACTCACTGAGATCCGCCTGCCTCTGCCTTCCAAGTGCCACCACCACCCGGCAAAGCTTGGTTCTTGCCTGTCTCTCAAAGGATTACCTCTCAGGGTGGCCCTGTTAGGAGACAGTGGAGCCTTTAGAGGGAAAGGCCTTTTGGAGGGCCCTTAGATGACTGGAGGCTTGCTCTCTCTTCCTGACTCTTTCTAGTGATAGTGCGCAGTTTTGTTCTTGTTGTGAAGGTACTGCCTCACCACAGGTCCAAAACATAAGGGGTCACTTGACCTTGAACCGAGACCCTCTAGAACCATGAGTTAGAGCAAATCTTTTCTGAGTTGGTTGTTTGGGTATTTCCTTGTGGTATGGAAAACTGACTAGTGTAGGTAGAGGTATTATCAGCCCGTTCTGTGGTACTTTAACAAAATACCAGAAGCTAAGTATTATATAAAGAAAAGATTAGCTAACTTACCTTTCTGAAAGCTTAAAGCCCAAGGTTGGACAGCTCTGTTTGGTCTCTGGTGAGGGTCATTGCACGGCAGATACACATGGTGAGAGCACTTGACAAGATAGGATGCTGAGATTCAAGGACCAGGTTTTCTCCTTTATAACAGAAAATTACTAGGATCCTATAAATCCTTCTTAAATACAGTGTCTCTGTGACCTAATGACTTCTCCCTAGGCTCTGCTTCTCAAAGGTGCTACCACTTCCCAACATCTCTTAGCACCTAGCTTATAAGCTCTTGGAGACACACTCAGACCATATCCGAACAATAGCAAAGGGTTTGGGGTAAGTAAGCCAAAGGCAGCTTCAAGTCCTGAGCCCTTGCCTCTACTCAGCCTAATTCAAGAAGTGGCACTCTCAGATACATTCTGTTGTGACCCACACCTACCCTGACATGTCCCCCATCAACTTACCGCTATTCTTTGGCATTGAGTTGGATCTTTTCAACCACTATCCAGATGTGCATTGTAGGGGTCTGTATCCTTGTGTTCTTTGACACAGAGCTGAGTTTTCAAGTTCAGGTGCTGTGCACTGGGTCAAGTGGGGCTGCAGAACCTAACACCAAGGTCCAGGATAGGGGTAGTACATTTGGACATGATGTATTCACCATGGTATTCAGTTTCCCTGGATTAGGATTAGCAAGGTGAGGACCTAAGTATAGCAGATGAGATGCTGTGCTCAGCCCTTTCTAGAGAAACTGTCAAGACTCGGAGTGTCTGGGGTTGGAGAGATGGCTCAGTGGTTAAGAGCACTGGCTATTTTTCCAGAAATCCTGAGTTCAATTCCCAGCAACCACATGGTGGCTCACAACCATCTATAATAGGATCTGATGCCCTCTTCTGGCCTGCAGGCAACATGTAGACAGAGTACTCATAACCCCTCCCCCCAAAAAAAAAGTGTGTCCAGTGAGGTACAAGCAGAGAAGAAGCAAGAAGTGGGGTCTCTCCTCGTGGAGGCAGGAGTAAGGAGATGATGAAAGCTGGCATGCACAATGTTGGGGAGGAGGCATGTGATATACGACTGGATGGTAGCTGTCCCAGGGGAAAGATGGCTGAGGGAGGAAATTACTTACCCTGGGGGGTGGGTGCTTCAGGTAGGAGACATTATAATAGGATGGTGGCAGCTATCCCAGTGGAAGGAGGACTAAGGAGGTGTCACTGTCCAACAACTAAGGTAACCTAAGGAGGTTTTCACGACTTCATTGGATTGGTGACTTCTGTACCTCGTGAAGTTATAGGTTTACTGTAAGATAGGTACCCATGCAGTGGGTCTTGTTTGGCAGGAGTTCTGCTAACCACCTAGTGTTAGCAGATGGTCTAGGCTTGTATACAAACTGCAGTGGTTCACTGTCCAGATATCATTGTCTTTAGGGTTAGCCATAGGTGTGCTTCCTGTTCCCACCCCTGATCTGAGCTGTTCCCCAGCTGGTGCAGGCCAGCCTCCATTAGTATAGACATTGGCTTCAGGATGTCTTCGTAACCATATTCTTAACAACAGGGGTTTGAGTTACTGGGGTCCTATCCTTTGCAAGGGACACAGAAAGTGGCAACCACTAGGATTCTTGTGGGGGAGCATGACAAGCTGTGTTATTTTATGTCTTCTGGGGACTTCCTTAAGTGTTTTGAGTGTACTTGGAGGGAAATGCTATTCTCATTTCTAGTGGATGGGCGTGCCTCCCAGTTGGCTGGTCTGTGCAGGAAGCTCACGTGTACTGAGGTTTAGTGGGGGAGATGGCTTCCAAGTAGGTGGGAACTCAGTGGTTTTCTTGCCCACAGCTTGGTGGGAGGGTTGGCACCTTGCCCGTACCTTCATGTGCTGCAGTGCTCAGCCAGCTTCTATTCTATCTTACCACTGGGAGGTGGAAATTGGAGGCATTGTAGGTGGAAACCTTTACTAAGGCCCCAGGCCCCAGCTTCTTCTGCAGGTGTGCTGTGTGCATGTGGCCACACAGGGGCAGTCTTGAAGCATGGCGAGCTTCTGCTGCTGGAGTTAAACTTTACCCGGGAAGCTCCCCAGAGACTATTGTAGTGAATGCTTCCTGCAGACCACAGAGGCTGCTAGTATCAAGGGCCTGGGCCTGGAGAGCAGCAAGAGTGGCATGTTGTCTCAGGACAGCACAACTTGATTGCTGTTTCTCTTTGTAGCATTCTTAAAGCCATGTGAGCTTAGAATACTTCCAGATTTTTAGGGTCGTTATCTCCTGTTTGATGCCACGTGTTAACAGGTGTCTCAGACTCTGAGTTTCAGATCATGAGGTATTTGTGAATAGTAATGAAATCATGGAGCATAAGTCTGCACATGAAACTCACTGCTGCTTCATGTCTGCCTTATTCACAGAGGCCAGAGGTGATTTTATACATTTTCTTCAATGATTTTGCGCATAGATAGTTTCAAAGTGTCCTGGACTTTGTAACTTATGAACTCTGGGTTTTAACATTTTTGTGTCCTATGTTGCCCCCAACCCCAAATGTGCGCTGTCATCAACTCCTAATATTAGTGTGCCTCCTTGTCACATCCAGGTACCTGATCTCTTACCTCTACCTGGCTGGCTCTGATGGACCTTGAAAAGCCTATAGAAGGACCCCCTGCTACAGTACATGATCAACTTGTTCCAGGCTGTCTTTTAAGTCAGAGATGGGAAGTTCTGGAGGGTCCTAGGATGTAGGCACCTGTCTTAGTCGGGGTTTCTATTGCTACGATGAAACACCATGCGCAAAAGCAAGTTGCGGGAGGAGAGGGCTTAATTTGCTTACATTTCCATGTAACAGTTCATTGTCAGGGCAGGAACCTACAGGCAGGAGCTGATGCAGAGGCTATGGAGGAGTGCTGTTTACTGGCTCTTCCTATGGTTTGCTTAGATACTTTTCTTATATGACCTAGGAACACAAGCCCAGGGGTGGCCCTACCCACAATGGCTGGGCCCTCCCCCATCAGTCATTAAGAAAATGCCCTATAGCTGCCTACAGATTGACATTATGGAGGCATTTACTCAGTTGAGGTTTCCTCCTCTCTGATGACTCTAACTTTTGGCAAGTTGATATACAAACTAGCCAGGACAGTGCCCCAGGATGAGTTCCTTAAGTGCACAGGCCCTGTGCTGTGTTTGGTTGGGTTCTCACAAGGGGTCCCTGATGATACAGGTACTGCCTTTTGCCTGATGGTGATCTCTGGACCCAAGGGAAGGGTTTGTGGGGATACAAAAATGGGTGGCAGTGTGACTGATAGTGCTTCTGAGATCCAAAGACAGGGTCCTCAGGGTTGCACAGTGCTGATCTGGGTTGGCCAGGAGGCTGGTTAGGGAGAATGGCTTGGCCCTCATGCGCCTGTGGTCTCCATGCTTCAATGTAACTATGTGTCTCAGAGTCACTGTGGAAGTGTAGGTGTCTGTGGAAACAATATGATCTCCTTGTGTTTCCCTTTCTTCACTCTGTCCTGCCTTGTGGATGAATGTGCATTTTGTTTTCTGACCTTTGTACCAGCTTCTCAGGCCTCATACAGCCTGCAGCCCCTGCCAGAGGAGCTGCTTTCCAAGTACAGACAAGGAATGCAACCCAGGAAGGGGCTCTGCCTAGGTCAGGCTTGGTACCTTTATTCTGAGCTGTGTACCAGAGGGCTGTCTGTGGGGGCCAGTGTCTGTCCCCTTTGCCAGCTGACTTCCCCTAAGAACATCTTAGGCCTCTTTGCCATGCAGTCTTCCTCACTGCAGGAGCTGTTTTTGCTGCTTTTATTAAACCGATCATTAGTGACTAAAGAGATAGAAACTATCCTGCGCAGAGCCTCAGTAATTCTTCTCAGATGTTTCAAAACATGGATCAACAAGTCAGCAACCAGCCCTGGAGGTGGCAGGGTTCTGTGCCTTAGATGGGTCCCAGCTGATCCCACAGCTCATGGAAAACATCCCAGACTCCATGTGCCTATGGGTCATTAATAACATCCATTAGGAGAATCTTGCTTCAGTTTTCTGTTTGTTGAAGTCCTGGTTATTCAAGCTATTGAAACCCAGTCAGTCAGGATCAGCCCTGAGGTTTCAGTCACTGGGGAAGCTTCAGTCAATCTGGATGTCTCCTGTAGCTTCAGTCAGCCAGAATCTCCTGTAGCTTCAGTCAGTCAGAATCTCCTGTAGCTTCAGTCAGTCAAAGTCTCCTGTAGCTCAGTCAGTCAGGGTCTCCTGTAGCTTCAGTCAAAGTCTCCTATAGCCTGAAGTGTGGTACCCATAGTCAGTAGCTCTGGAGTTCTGCTTCCTGAGTCCATGCTGCAGCTAAGGCTCCCAAGAGGCTCTGGGGAAAGGCCTCAGCAGTGCAGGAGCATTGAGGCTGTACTGTGTGATTATCACAGTGTACACAGCTAATTACAGACCAGGTGGAGAGGATCACCGTGTCCCCATACTTGAGCCAGTCGGCACAATGCAGGGGGATCCCAAGTTCAGGCAGTGGGGTTCTTTGGTATCCTTTGGTATCCTGGATTGGTATCTTTTGCCCTCTCACCCACTGCGAAGAACCCTCCTTGTACTGGGCTCTCACCCCGAGCCTACCTACCATTATCTCCTGAGGCTGGTTGCTCACATGACTTTTCTGCACTTTCCAGCTTCCAACCCAGCTATCTGTGTCCACTTGCTGTAAAACAGTGCTATACCAGCCAAGAACTCCCCTGGAGAGAGGAGCTCAGCAGTGAGCCCTGGGAGGCTCATAGCTACTGCCACCACATTAGCACCTGGAAAATACAAGTTTGTAATCAGTTTGGCTTGTTGCAACCTGTTTTTTTGTTTGTGTGTTCAGTTGGTTGGTTTTTTTGTTTTGTTTTGCTTTGTTTTGGGAATGTAGTAAGAAAACCACTGTCCTGATGATGGGCCCTAACTCTCCCTAACTCCCACTATTTGGTAGATTGGATTTACGCACTACAGTGCGCCGTGTGTGAGAGCTGAAGGGTGTTCACCTCTGTTCATCTACAATCCTGTGGCCCTGTCCTCACCCTGATTGCCTTTCTCCTGAGGGTGTGGCCAGTTCTTGGCTACTCCTGCCTCTCTCGGGAGGCTTGCCTTTCAGACAGTTGGAAGCGATACAGAGTGAAGGGAACTCCACTGTGCTGGAAGTCCCTGGTCTCTTTCCTGGGGAAGACAGTCATGTCTCAGTGACTGATTTTTTTGGTTCCTGCCCTCAGCCCAGTGATCACTCCCCTAGCTGTGCCTCCTTTCCTCTCTTTTTCTGGTGTGTAGCAGTGAGCTCCAGGCTGCTCTACTTTGTCTAGCTAAGAGATGTGTAAAAGCCACCGGAGGGGCTGCTTGTCAGGCTCCATGCTCTTCCTGTTTCATCCCAGCCTAGTGAATGCACTTGACCGCTGCTCTGCATCCACGGTGCCCCTGTTATAGGAAGAGCAAAGATCAGGCTTCAAGTCGCAGACCTTATCTGGGCTAGGAAGTTCTGGGTTTGTGGCTGGAGTCGCTCTCTAAATAAAGAACAGGTGGCCCATGGCAGCCGCCAGGATCCTTACTGTATTGTGCCAGTTGCACCGTTACTGCCAGCTGTCCTGTCTTGGGTGCAGGCATCATTCAGCACACAGGTGTGTGTTGATCTGTGTGAGCTGCAGAGCTGCCCATTGAGCTGAGCCTGCCTGACCACAGGATGGGTGGCTCTGACTCACTAAGACTGGAGCAGGGCAGGCTTGTACATGGAGCTCCACTTGGCTCCAATAGCTGGCCATTTCCTGTGCTCTCTGGAACCGCAGTGTTCTGTGGAATAGCTCAACTGTCCCCACATTTCCTGGTGATGTGTTATATGTACGTTTCACCAGGGTTCAACAGTTCTTGTGTTTTTTATGCCTCGTCTTTAAAAAAATTGCACACTTGTGGATTAAAGGCCCTTCTCTCAAGAGATATTTACAGAATTGGCCCTGGGTGTTTACAGTGTTGCAAACCCACCTTGTTGTGGGGCATTCAGCTCAGTAGAGGCCCAGGCACTAAGGCCCATACAAACCCATATGGACACTTGGACATGCTCCTCAGGCCAAAGCCTGTGGCAGTCTTAAATGCCCCTCTGTGAGCTGCTGAATGCTTGTGTGTGGTTTGCGCCTTCCGAAAGTTTTCACCACTGACCTCAGCTTTCCGTTCCAGCATCCAGACTGATGGGCTGCAATACACACCGAGAGCTACCCACAGGAGGCCAGGAAGGCGAGCAGCTGCAGCTGCAGAAGACCTGGCCACTGCTCTCTGAGGGGGAAGCCCAGGAGCTGACACAGGTAGAGGTCCCCACTGCCTCAGTGGGCCAGTTCAGCATCTCTGTCCTCACTACCTGTGCCTCGTCCCGCTTGCCTGAAGACAGGCCCTTGTTGGATTATGTATGCCTTTCACTAAAACAGTGGTTCTCAACCTGTGGGTCTCAACCCCTTTGCAGGGCGGTGGGGGTGGGGAGTTGAACGACCCTTTCACAGGGTCACCTAAGACTATTGGAAAACACAGATACATTACAATTAATAACAGTAGCAAAATTACATTTATGAAGTAGCAATGAAAATAATGTATGGTTGGGGGTCACCCCAACATGAGGAACTGTATTAAAAGGTCATAGCATTGGAAAGGTTGAGAGCCACTGCTCTAAAAGGAGCTTCTTGGTGCCAGGCTTTGCTGTGTTTTTGTAGCTGGAGAAAGGACAGGAATACAGCTGCCCATCCCAGCTCTTTAGTTTCGTAGTGTACAAACTCACAGTGTTTATATGTTATAAACGCCCTCTGCACATACAATTGCACCCATTGCCACCTCTACCCATTGTATATGTATGTGTACACGTATGTGGATTTTATTTGTATATATTACATGTGTACTATGCCTATTCTGCACAGTATGCTTATACTCTGTTTACTTACACGTGATTGTGTAGTATTCATGTTCTCTGTGTATGTGTGTTGTGTGGTATATAGGTACTATATGCTGTGTGCTGTACATGAACACACGTTCTCTACAACCATGTATGTACATTTAAGGGTTAATTAGCTTGCTCAGATCTCTCATGTTCAACATTAGATTCTGAAAGAAGTTTTCCCCTTTCCTCAGAAGATTGAAATTTAAATACTCAACACACTTACTTGACATTTACCTCTTTGGTATCCCTGGGCAGTGTGCTTGCCTCTTCTGGTTTTTGAAGAAGCACCTCATCAGGGTGTTGTTTTACTCAGATATTTTGGTCTCCATCCTTAGAAGATAAGAGTACTTGTAAGATATGATAGCTTTTATCTGTAGTCACAGCAACCCTGGAAGCTTCGGAAGACTGCCACAGGTTCAAGGCCAGCCTGGATTGAAGACAGAGACAACAAAACAACAAAAAGCAACAGCCAGATGAGAGCTGTTAAAAAGTCAGGAGGATGAGGCAGGATCATGAGTTGTGTGCGTGCGTGCGTGCGTGCGTGCGTGCGTGCGTGCGTGCATGTGTGAGTGCATACATGTGTAGTCCTATTCTTAATTTAGAAAATGAAAAGTGGGGGCTAAAGAGACAGCTTAGCAATTAAGAGTACTTGCTCTTCTTATAGAGGCCTGAGTTTGGTTTCTAGCAACCACATGGGGTCTTACAACCATCTATATTGCCCCCTTCTGGTCTCTGTGGGTACTACATGCACATAGTGCATATACACACATATAGACAAAAGAGTCATACACACAAAGTAAAACTAAATAAATCTTTTTAAAAAAATAAACATGAGCTGGGCGTTGGTGGCGCACGCCTTTAATCCCAGCACTCAGGAGGCAGAGGCAGGTGGATCTCTGTGAGTTCGAGGCCAGCCTGGTCTACAAGAGTTAGTTCTAGGACAGCCTCCAAAGCCACAGAGAAACGCTGTCTCGAAAAGCCAAAAAAAAAAATTATAATAAATATGATTAAAATGCCGAGTCAGTGTTCACATTGCCCTGGACCTGCCATGAGACCTGTCTGTTCTAACCAGGACCTGCAACCACATTCAGAGATGGTGACAGCTCTGACCCTTATCTGTAGGAGTTGCTGAGAAAAACAGGGTTCTGTTGGGGGAGACATGCCTGTCTTTTTGCATTGGGAGGTAGATATGAACAGTCATTCAATAAACCTGTTTTTTAAAAATGAGTTCTCAGTTTATGTGTCTGCATAGGCACAAACTTCTTTGAGCTCAGCAGTTTCCTCTTTGGGGGTCATCCTTTAAACATGAACCCCTGTTCCCTTCTCTTCATGGTCCTATGTTCATGTTTAAGCGTGACCCAGGCACACTGCCAGCTGTGACCAGCATCTTCTGCAGGTCACTAGTCATATGGTCTTCAAGACCTTCTGGGTGTAGTCTTACTCGTATGAGATTTTGAGAAAGCCTTGTGGGTCCTGAGAGCTTGGACAAGAGTGGTTGGCCTCAGGAAGTTGCATCTGAGGGTGCCTTGTGCCTTGTGCCCACCTTTATGACAACATCTGAGGCCTGCGGTTGTGTTTAGGCAGAGTTTTACTTGTTGGTTGTAACAATGGTCATGTGGTCTGAGAGGCACCTTCTGTTTGTGAGCATCAAATCTCTGTCAGCCTTCATCCTAAAGTTGAGGGCCACAGGGGAAGATGTCAAGATGAACACAGCCCAGGCCAAGAATGGGACAGGGCTCCTCAGTGCCTGTCTATGGCAGTACCTAGAGGTCCTGGAGTTGTCATGTTGGCAACACTGAGTACTATGTGTAGAGGTGGATGCTATGTGTAGAGGTCTTAGTCTTGGGACACTGAGATCAGTGGTACTGGAAGGGGGTGGGGGGCTATGACGCCGGACTGGGCCTGAGGGAATGGGCAGGTGGGAGTTCTGTACTGGTCAGGGCGTGCAGCCTAGTTTTACATGAAATGGCCTTTTCAAGGTAAAACACATGTTTTATATTTAGAGAGGAATTCCTGGCTGTACAGTTGAAGCTCAAGCACAAGTAGGAATGAGTTAAATTCTGGGGAAAACAAAAATGCAAGAAATCCTCCTCCATCCAGCTGTGGTTTTGGTTGCAGATGCTATTAAAGCCATTATGTTGAGATGTGTCCTGGTGATTTAAATTGCAGTTGGGGATGCTAATGGGGAGGTGGCCAGGATTACACAGGGTGGGAGTAGGCCGACTGGCTGCGTGGTCTGTGGCCACCAGCTGCCGCGTCACTGCGGCTAGGGGAGAAGGAGCCCAGGAGGCCAGAAGGAAACCAATCCCCTGGTAGATTTGGCAGAGCTCCTCAACTGACAACTGGCATAGTGTACTCCTCCACAGAACTGTGGCTGCCCTTGGTTCAGGGGATCTGCAGAGCCACGCATTGTTGGTGGTAAAGGGTTGACAGATAATAAAACAGGAAATGGAGATCGCTCTCCCAAAGCAAGGCTTGCCGGGTCCATACAGGGCTTCTTCCTGTCCCTGTTTCTGTCCCTGACCTGAGTTGGGAGGTTCTTCTTCCCACTTTCCCTTTTACTGGGAAGCTACCAGTGGAGATCAGAGTGATCAGATCTGGTGGATTGTGGGCAGAAAGACAGCTGGTCCCTAACAGACTGTGGCAGAGAAAGGATACTCCTGTGTGTAAGATCTAGTGTACTGCTCAGAAGGTGTGATGGCTCCTCATGCTGGGCAGCTGAGGTCTGCACAGCATGTTGGTCTTGCAGCTTGATGTTTGTCGTTAGAGTCCCCGATGCTTCCTATACCCCAGCTCCACGTGTACCTGTACCTGCCCAGATACTTAACTGTAGCTTTCTGAAAATAATTTTGTGGTTCTCTATTGGTTATATAACCCACTTCAAGAAATTTGTGGACCAGTGAAATGGCTCAGTGGCTCAAGGCCCTTGCCACCAAGCCTGATGACCTAAGTTCGATCCTTGGGACCTACCTACATGGTGGAAGGAGAAAGGTGGAAGTCTCACGAGTTATTCTATGTCAGATGTGGTAGTGCATGTTTTTAATCCTCAGAAATCAGGAGGCAGAGGCAGGAGAATCTCTGTGAGACTGGGGACAACCTAATCTACACAGGCCAGCCAGGGCTACACAGTGAGACTCTGTCTCAAAACAAAACAAAAACGATAAAGTAGAAACAAACTGTCCTCTGACCACCACATGCAAGTGTGCATACACACACAAAAATTAAATAATTATAATTTTAAATTTTAAAGAAATTCATGTCTGCTATCTCTGCCTTTTCATTCCTTTTGAACAAATATGGAACATGGTTTATCATTTTCAGTGCCCATCACCTCGGCCTGTTTTCTTTGGGGTACCCCAAAGAAAACCTACCTCAGACTCTACTCTCTCTGTGCTGAAGAGGGAAAAAACCAGTCAGCCATTTTGAATGAAACTTGTCTGCATGAGATGGCTATACTCCCCAAGTATCCCTGAGCTAAAACATAGTTTAAGGGTCAGAACATCACCAACTTGACTTCTGCACCCACACTGTCTGCACATTGAGACCATAAGTCTTCTCCGCACAGTGGCATGTTCCATGATGATCCCACACATGTGCTGCAGGTCTCAGCCCCATGGGCAGGGGCCATACACTGTCCTTCCATCGGTCTGTACAGCCAGGCTGCACAGCCTCTAAGGGTAGAGCTCAGGAGGACCCACTTGCCAGCCTGAGTTCAGGGTCCTTCCTTGAACAGTTTGTAGTGAGAGGAGGCTCTGAGTGTTTGGCTTTGGCCACTGCAGGTTTTTGCCTTTTTTAGTGCTCAGATGTCCTCACACTTACTAGAACTTTCCTACCTTCATTGAGAGGTTTATGGGGGATGTTTTTATATAGAGCTTTAGTTCCAGTTCTTTGTAGCACTGAGCTAAACCATGTACCTCAGGCATAGGTTGAGTATCCTTAACACCCAAATTCAAAATTTTTTGAAGACCTGGCACACCTAGAGGCCAGGCATACCTTTCCTCAGTCTCCTCTCCACCTTATCTTTTCAAATAAGTTGTCTAACCTGACACACACACACCCCACCATTTTGACCAGACTGACTGGCCAGTGAGTCCCAGAATCCATCTGTGCTGCACAGTTCTAGGATTTTGCTGACACATCTCAGTGCACAACTTTTATATAGGTGCTGGGATCTGATCTCAGGCCAGGCCCTCGTGCTTGCTTAGCAAGCACCTACCCACTGAGCCATCTTGTCAACCCACAGCTAACATTTTAATATAGAGTGCAATGACAGCAGTCAAATGAGGAAGCAGAGATCTAGAGCAGAGTTTTCCATCCTCTCTGAGGGAGTTGGCCTGCTATCCTCCAGCACATTTGTGTCACCAACCAGGATCTTCATCAAGTCTTTATTGGGGTTACATTGCAGGTCATGCTTGACTCACTAGTCTCAGACCTGAACCTAATACCTAACTCCCGTTCTCTGGAAGGCCACACTGGGATCAGGTGGCCACCACCCCCATCCTCTAGTCACACACAGCCAGCCTTTGCATTGTCTTAAACTCAGGTGTAGGCCCGGGTCTTGTTGGTTACAAAGACAGAGATATTTCTGTTACTTGGTAAGTCCCAAAGATCTAGGTGCTTCCAGGTCCCAGGAACAAAGACTAGTCAAATCTTCTGTTGCTTGGCATTTGTTTGTTTGTTTGGAGACAAGCTAGCCTAGTGTTTATGATGTTGCCAAGCTGGCTTCAAACTCTTGACAGTATTCTAGTTTCCCCTTCCCATGTATATCATCATACCCAACTTTCAGGTTCTTTATAATACAATAAAGGTACAAAGAATTCAAATTATAATATTATCCCCTCGCTTTGGTATTTGAGACATGGTCTCACTATATAGCCCAGGCTAGCCTTGAACTCACAGAGATCCATCTGCCTCTGCCTTCCAAGGCTGAGACTAAAGGTGTACCCCACCCCACCTACCTTACCCATCTACTATACAGGTTTCTTGTTTTGTTGTTGTTGTTGTTCCTGTTTGTTTTTAAAGAAACAGGGCCAAAAATAAGGCCCTGACCACTTACCCCTGCTTTTCTTTTTAGAGTTCTACCTTTTCTGCCTTAAGTTCTTAATGTATTTTGAGTTCATTTTTGCATGTGGAATGAGATGGCTACAACATTGCTAGGGAACTATTATCCCACTTTGAGTTATCTGGAAGTCCTGTCAAAAGTCTATTAGCCATAGAAGTATGGGATTCTCACTCTTTTTCTTCTTTATCCTGGTCTGCTGGTCAGTGTTTTGATTACTATAGCTCCATAGTAAGCTCTAAAATTGCTAAGTATGTCATACTTCTGTTGTGTTTATTTTTAGTTTTAGAGCTAAGGTTTTTTTTTTCATATAGCACAGGCTACCATCAGACTCATTATGTGGCCTTGAACTCCTGAGTCTCCAGCCTCCCAAGTATTGGGGTTACATATGTGTACCACACACCAGCTCCCACTCTGTGTAGAATTGCTTGGTTGTTCTAGGCCTTTCCATTTTGATTTACAAACTGCAGCTTGCATTTTGACCATGCCTGCACTGGCTCTGTGTCATTTTGGGAGGTTCCGTGGCCAGGACAGCCTGAAGCCTACTGGCCTGGCACCTAGGGAATCTTTCTATTTGTTTCAGTCTCTAACTTCGGTCAGCAAAACTTTTCATTTCCCATGTGCCTGTCCCCTCTTTTACTAGGCTGCTGCCATGCTCTGGGATGCTGTCATAGGCAGAATAATTTTCTCAGCTTCCTTTTCTAGTCCTTTGCGGGTGCTGTAGAGAGCTGTAGGTATTTGCCATGTGGTCCTGTGCTGAGTTCGTTGCTCAGACCTGTTCACTTTTCTAACTGAGTCTTGGGTTTTCTGTCGTCACATAACACCCTCCACACCCAGGAGTCGTTTCAGCACTGCCTTCCCAAGACTGTTACATTTTTTTTCCTTTCTTGCTTCACTATTTAGAAATTTTATTTTTATTTTGTGTATGAGTGTTGGCCCATGTATATCTGTGGTACCATGTGCATGCCCAATACCCTCAGAAGCCAGAAGAGGGCATCTGATCCCCTGGAACTGGAGTTTCACACAGTTGTGAGCCAACCTGTGGATTTCTGGGAATTGAACCCAGGTCCTCTGGAAGAACAGTCCCTGCTCTTAACCACTGCATCATCTCTGCAGCTCCTTTTCTTCACTATTTTGACCTCCAGGGTGTGGGTGCCCTGTTGGTAGATGCTATGTGCTACTCATGAACCCTGTTGTCCTCTATTCTAATGAATCAGGAGGGCATGTTGGATTTTGTTAATGCCCTTCCTTTGTCAGCAGAAGGTGTTTCCGCTTGTCTACTACCGTGGAAAGTCATTGATTTCCTTACCTCAGATCCCCTGTACTCTGTGATCTGTCCCGTGTGAACTCAGCTTGTTTCCTGTGTTGTGTTTTCATTTTCATTTGTCTCTAGGAATTTACTAATTTGGTTGTTTCAGAGCTGCTATTTAATTTGTATATATCTATGAATGTTACGGATTTCCAAATTTCTACTTTAATTCCACTGTGGTCAGAGAAGAAACTTATTATTTCAGTCACTGTACATTTAATGAGATTCGTTCCCTGGCATATGATGTATGCTGGGGAAAGTCACTGAAGCATGGGATATTCTGCTTCACTCCTAAAATCCTGGGAATCTAAAAGTGAAGTATTTTCCCATGTTAATGATCCCTCTGCTGGCCAGTAGCCACAGCCACTAGAGTAGTTTCAGGGTGGAGCTGGTTACAGGAAAACAGGGGCAAACTGGAATGTGAAGACCCTCAGCCTTACCTCAGAAGAAGGGCTGAAGGTTGAATGGATCACTGATGACTAGTGGCTTAGTTACCCACCCCATATAATGAAGCCTCCATAAAGTCCCTAAAGACATTTTCAGACATCTTCCTGATAGCTGAACAACTGGAGGCTCTCCTAAGAGTGGGTGCCCACGGAGGGCATGGAAGCCCCACCCTGTACCCATACCTGACCTCCTGCATCTCTTTGTCTGTATCCTTGGTAATTATCCTCATGATGAACCAGTCAACATAAGTTAGTATTCTGTAAGTTCTGAACTGCTTGAGAAAACTAGTACAAGCCAAGGAGGGGTTGTAGGAACCCTGACATAACTGCTGGTCATCAGAAAGGGTGACACAGCTGGTCACCAGGAGAGGGCTTACATCTGGCACTGAAGTGTGGACATAGTAGGGACAGAGCCCCCAACCTGGGATCTGACACTCTCCAGGCAGTAGATGTCAGAGCTGAACTGAATTAGAGGACACACTGCTGAGGAACTGACTGCTTGCTGGTGGGGAGAGGTCTGCAGACTCTTAGTGTTAAAAGGGTGCTGTTAGTACAGTGAGGCTGCACTTGGCCTTTCCCATGTTCTTAGGCTGGGGTGTTAGGTGGAATGTTGGTTGTAGTTCACTGAAACCCTGCATTTCCTTACGTGGTCTCTCTAGACAGACTCTTCAACATTGCACCCTTTTAATTAACTTGTCATAGTAGGTAGCAAGTATGGAATGGCTTGGTCTTGGCTGGGATGCATATGTTGGGTTTCAGTGCCATTGAATCATGTCAAATGAATAAGAGATGAACTAGATTAGGGAGTGTCTGTCCATGTGCAGCATGAAGGCAGCACATGATGAGATGGGGAGGTGTAGTCGAGTATTATGATAGTCACTGCCCCCTGTCATCCAGCAGGGTTGTACCTGAAGGTTTGGTTAGGAACAGGTGGTACCTTGTGAAGCTGTGCGGGGCACTGACATTGCTGAGAATCTGGGGAGCCATACCTCGGTACATCTTCCCTGTGTCTCCTGTTTTGTGTAGTGAAGATTCATCTTTCTGCAAACATTTGACTCACTTGGACATCACCTATGACTAAGTTGTGTAACAGTAGTCTGGGCCAACCTTGAGCCTGTGTACTCAAGCATCATGGCTGGCCCTCAAGTGAGAACAGCTATTTGTCACTGGCAGCCAGCCACCAGAAGCAGTTCAAGGCCCACAGACCCCTGAAGACCTGAGCTCAGCTACTCTGCTGTCTCTACGTCACCTCAGAAGTGGCACAAGCAAGCCCATGCACACCATGGTATGGGGGAGACCATGAGACCAGAGCCTCATACCCACTCTCCCTGCCAGCCCCAGACCACCAGGAGCCCCTAGGAATGCAGCCACTGGGACGTGAGACTAGGGTGGTCTGTGAGCTTTGCGTGTGATGGATTGCAGCAGAGCATGCTCCTGCAGCCCCTAGGGCTTCACTGTTGGGAAAGCCAACTTTCCCCTCTTTACCTTCTCCACAGCATGTTAATGGCTCAACTGGAAGAACTGTTCAGAGTTGCAGACAGCTTGATTTATCCCAGCTCTGTTCTTAAATGGTTGCTAATTTTTCACTATAGGAAAATTCACAGTTTCTGGGTGAGTCAGTGTAAGAAGAGTTGAGAGCAGACAGCCTAGCTCATACTAACTGTAGGTGCTCATATTCATGCCCCAGATCCTGGGGTCATATGACAGGATCATCTTTTCTGAGAGTCTATGCGAAGATAGCAACCAGTGTACTGCAAAACATGGGCACATGGAGTGTGTCCAAAGCTAGGCTCCTGACAACACAGTCCTACATCACCAGAGTGGGGGTGGGGGGGCATCTATGTAATCAGTGCATCTAAACTGCCTCCCTCAATCAGCTCAGGTTCTATAATGTGCTTCCTTATGGACCTTGTAGAAATGGCAAGGAGACTGAGGTCTCTCTCTGTTTGCTCTTCTGGTGTGCCTGGTATGACATTGCTGCCACCTGGGGCTGTTGGTGTGCTTGTCTCAAGTCCAGGCAGCTTTGTGCACCAGCATGGTCAGCGAGCCCTCTTCAAGGATTCCCTGAGAATGGCCCATTGCAAAGTGGCATTTGTGTGTGTGTGTGGGGGGGGGGTTAATGTCTGCTTCTTTCCCTGATCTTATATGTCCCTCTCTACTTTCGTCCTGGTTCCTGCCTGAGTCACCTGAACTATTCCCTTCTCCTGCCACAGACACTGAGAGGAGCTGATGTGACTCAAGGACAGTGGCATTTGCTGCTGACTGTTATGTTGCATCCATGCCTTCACTGAGAGAACCCTCCCCCCCCCCCACGTTTCCTAGACCTTCCTGGACACATGCCTGCACGTGTTTACCTACCTTGCCTGGCCAGCATGGGTTGAACATTTTCAGTTAGGTAGTCTGCACAGGTGAAGCTGCATGGTTACTGTGCTGTTTTTTTTGCATATCAGGGGTTTGTGGGAACATCCCTTTGAGCTTGGTCTTTGACTCACAGCCAGAGAGGGCTCATCAAGGGGCCCCTGGGTATGTCAGAGGCTGGCAACATTATGCGCTGATGACTAGACAGCTTGTCATGCTGGGCCACAGAGGGAACAACTGTTTTTAAGGTTTGGCCAGACTTCATGAGCTCCATTCTTTCCATCCCCTGTTATATGGAATGTGCGTGGTGCTATTTAATTACTTCAATCCCTCTCTTAAAGAAAAAAGGCTACCAATATTGTAGAGGTATTAATGCTTGGAAGGTTAGATCTGTGATTTTCTTTGTCTGCAGACCTAGTAGCTGTTGGATGTCTTTTCAGTATGGGTAGGATTAATTAATTCCGAGTGCATTTTGGCAGACAGGCCAAGGGGTCTTAGCAGGCTATTTGGAATGAGTTCTATTTTTAAGACTTAAAAAAAAAATGGTGAGACTTTTTCCAAATCAAAGGTTAAATAGCAACCAGCCTTTATTTTGAGTATTTGTACAATAAAATACTGAAACTTGGATAGGCAATCGGCTGTTTGGGCCACAGATTGTTATATGTGAATATTCTTTGAATGTTAAGCAAAGGCCACAGAATACACAGTCTTGCCTTTCTTTTTTCTTTTCTTTTCTTTTTCTTTTTTCTTTTTGAGACAGTCTCATGTAGTTTAGGCTGGCCTAATGAAAATGATCTTGAATTTCTAGTCTTCCGACTTCCACCTCCCAAGTGCTGAGATTATAGGCAGACACCACCACACCCGGTTTATGTAATTCGGGGGGGCTGAGCTTTTTCCTCAGCCCACACATAGTCTTTCTTTTGCTACAGTTTCACTGTGCACAAGGAAGAGGCAATTGACTTAGCTTTTCAGGAAGATGACAGTGGAAATGTTAAGTCTCACAGACTCTGTCATAGAGGTGGTCTTTGTGGGCACAAGGTCCTGTGGCTCCTTGATCCTATTTCATGTAGCTAGCATTCATGTTTGTCCTGGCTGAGATGTTTGTTAAGCCTAACATTCACACTGATGTACAGGACTTCTGTATTGTGTATCTTATACTTAACCAATCATTACTTTCCTTCATTTACTTTTTGAAGTATATTTTGGATGCATTCACGTTTCAATCCTCAGTGTGTGGTCATTGAAGAATGTATTGTTCCGTACTGCACTGCAGCTTTACGGCCACTCCAGGCTGTGTATGCTGCTAGGTTCTGAAGCTCAGCATCCATGATGGGACAGTGCCTCCCCCAGGCCCAGATGAGATCCATGCTTTGTTTTCAGGGACATGTGATTTCTCACAGTGCCTTGGTGCTGTGACTGAGTCATCCCCCTGTGACAGTTAATATCAAGCTAGTGGTTATGTCTCTTGTAAGCTGGCTCAGTCTGGATCCAGCCTTTCTGGACCTTATTTAAAGAGAGTTTGAGATTAAAAAAAAAAATCGCTCCTAAAATTAGGTTCTGTGAGTTGCTTGGGGCTGGGGGGGGTGAGGGCGGCGGGAGGGGGGGTGCATAGCTCAAGCTTTTGTTTAGGATAACCAGAGAGTGAAAAAGCCAATGACAGGAAGCAAAACTGGAAGTGTACTTCAGTCATGTATTTTTAGTTTTCATGCAAGCATGTGGATGTAGTAGTAAAATCCAGCTCACATGGGCTGAACATCCCTTTGCTGAAGCACTCAGGACCATACTGGTTTTGGATTATTTAGGACTTTGAAGTATTTTTCAGACATCATATAGCCTCAGGCTGGGACCCAGTCTAAACATGAAATTCACTTGTTGGTGTACACCTTTGTCACATACTTAAAGATGATCTCAGACAGTAGTTAGAGTGTACCTGCATATTGGAGGTTTTGTTTTATTTTTGCAGTTTTGAGATAGGATTGCGGATGTGTCCCTCCATGCATGATTAGTGTGCCTGCATTTTGATGTGGCCTGTCCCGTGAGCTCAGCTCAGAGAATCTCAGATTTGGGATTTGGGAGGAAGGGATGCCAACTTGTCAGGCTAATGTGATAGATAATGATATGAGCCACAGACAGCTTTCATTTTCCTCTTCAGTTCTCTTCTTCCCCACAAGCACCATTCTTCTTCGACACAAACAAGACAAACAACTGTATCTACTAAGTGAGCCAGTGGCCGAGGGGCTGCAGACCCACACAAGCCTGCTTGGGAGCTGTGGCACCCAGAGTTCTGGCGGGACTGGGCTCCTACTTGCAATGAAGTCATAGTCTAAACCATTTCTTTCAGACCATGGCACATGTACCTTCAGGACAAGGGTGCTGGCTGAGAATTGCATTATCAGCACATCACAGCATATTTACACCCTCTGGAAAGACACGATGCTTTTATGGGACCCATGTGTGCACAAGCCAAGAGCCTATAGAGAAGCATGGCCTGACTGTGGGAAGCTGGGAAGTCTTGTCAGATGACATAAGTGACAGGCAAGTAGGTGGCACCAAGGCAGGTGAGAGAGGAGTATTGACCAGGGAGAGGGGTGGGACAGGGTGTTAGGGGACTCATTTCCTTGTTTTACTTTGTGGTCTGGTGTCCACTATGTGAGGTCACAAGTATAGGAGATGGAAAAGACCTACTGTATGATGTCATTGCCCATCTCCAGGGCTCACTGGCCCCACTGTATGTTTTCCAGAGCTCTAGCCAGCTTCTGGGAGAACATATCTAGAACTGCAGGCAGCATGCTCTGACTTGTGATGGCAGTGTTCATGGGGAGACATGGGATGTCTCACTTTTGTTGCTATCTCTCTGCATGCTTTGGAGTAGCCTATGTTTAGAGGAGCTCCTAAGGCCCATAGGTGTCCCCAGCACAGGCCTTTGTAGTTTGCATTTTATCGTGTGGACAGCTTATGTGACTCTAGCTGTTGGGAAAGAACTTAGGCCTTACTATCCTGTCTCCCCCTGCTTGTCATGTGTGTTGCTAGTTAAATGCACAACTCTTGGCCAGGTCCCCAAGCTGGTGGAAATGCCAGCCTATGAGCAAGCATGCCTTCGTAAACCAGAACAAAGTGTATGACCTGGGGCACAAGCTAGGTGCTGATAGAACAGTTTGGGCCACCTGAGGTGTGTGGGTGTATGGTAGCTCTGCCAGACCCTCATAGGACACTTAGATGTGCGTCATCAGGTACGGGTCAGGGAAGGTCTTAGGATATAATAGAGTCATTAGATAGGCTTTGGGGGCCTCTGAAGTCCCCACTCAGCCCATCCCTGCCATAAGCAGCTGTGGGAGACAGTGATTGTGACCAGGATATCCTGCTGACTCAGGTTTGTTCCTCAGTTCCTCATCCTTGGCCCACTGTGATGAAGCTTTCCCAGGAAGAAGGTGTTCACAGTCGTCACAAGTGGTGGGCGCTGTTTTCTTTTAGTATGTTTTCCCTTTTGCTGTCAGCTTGGAAATATTAGCTGCTTAACCCAGCTTCATGAGAATGTAGTTAGTATGAAAAGCTCAGAACTGCAATAAAACTGCCTGAAAGTATGACGTGCATCACAGATGTGAGTGTGGGAAGCTAAGGAGAGATGGGCCTCCCCAACCTGTCTTGCCTACAGTGGTCTGTTACTTTCTTTAGTGACCTGTGAATACACATACTTGTTCTCAGACCCTCGGTGTGCCATGCACCACCGCCTGAGGTAAGTATGGCTAGCCTTGGGTTTTTGAAGCAGCCTTGTGTCATATAGCCTATTAAATTATAGGCATTTGTCACTTAATGATGAGGATGCATTTTAAGAGGAGCCTTGTGAGGGGACTTCAACATCACCAACATCTAGTGACTTACACAGGTCTGAATACTTGGATCCCTTGCTGGTATGAGAGTTGTGAGCACAGATGTGCACAGCTGCTGCAGCATGGCAAACACACTGCTGTACTAAGCTCAAGGTTCATTCCAATATCTGTCTAACAGCATGAGCCATGTAACCTAGTGATTCTGTTAGCCCAATCCACAATGGTTTCACTCAACACCTTCTGGGGATGGTCATGTACACTTCCTGGTGGTGGGCAGCTGCATCCTGGGACCACAGGATCAAGCCTAGTGCTGAGACCAAGTCCAGGCACCAACTCTGTAGGCTGTGTCCTCCTAACTCAGAAAACTGTATCCCTTTGGTTACATCAGGCTTTTGTTATTGTGATAAGGATGGAAGCAGTTAATGCTTGTTATTTGGCTTCTCCCAGATCCTGAGCAAGCTGAAGGGACTGGCACTGGACACTGAGGCAGAGCTTGAGCGCCAGGATGAGGCTCTGGATGGCATCACCGTAGCAGTGGACCAGGCAACCCTGACTGTGGACAAGCATAATCGGCGTATGAGAAAGCTGATGTAGTGGGGCCAGCTTCAGAACAGCCACCCTGGCATGGCTCTCCTGATTCTGCTGTCGTTAGCCCTGTGTCCTTTGCACTGGAACCTGGGAAGCCATTCTTGGTGCTGTGGACTATAAGACCCTGCCTGGGAACTGTGCCTTCCTAGGATGGGCCACCAAGAGGAGCCACATGAATGTGATGTGTTTTCTGGGTGCCCTTTGCATGTGGGCCAAGTCCAGTTCAAGTAAGGATGGCCACCACAGCATAGCCATGCTTCCTGTCCTCACTGAGACCCCAGCTTTGTGCTGCCATTGGGGGGGCCATGACCCAGGTTACCTTGCACAAATCACATCATATTGTCACCTTTTCCCTGTTTTTGCTGAACAGTAAAGACTGTCAATCATTCTAAGGGAGGTATGAATACTTGGTCTAACTCTGCCATTTACTTGCTGCCGTCATTGGTTCCCCTTAAGCTGCTGTAGTAGCCCCTTCCACCTTATCGTGGTTATTAGAGTTCTGTAGAAGAAAAACAAAAAAAAAAAAACAAAAACAAAACAAAACTAGTAGCCTCAATGTGTATATTATAAAAGAGTGTTTATTGGATTGTTTACATCATAGGGGCTGGGTCCAGCAATAGCCATATGCGCACTGGAGAGACAGAGAACATTGTAACTTCACAGGCCAAGAATCTGGACCCCTCAGCAGCCCCAGTGCTGAAGGCCTGGAAGCTCCTGGAGTCACTGGTATTGGTTCTGAATTAAAAGGTCAAAGATAATGGAGGCTGGTGTCAGCGGAGGATAGTGGCAGCCTCGCACTCTCTGAGAGAGAAGGCCTGCATACTGGGCACACACTGCTTCCTCCACCACTCATTTAGGCTGCCCACAGTCAGGGCAGCCCCTTTCCCTAGTCACTGTCCCTCTGGAAGCACACCCCCTCTCCCAGACATACAGGCATGTCTTACCACTCCTAGACATCTCTAATCTAGAAAGCTGATGACCAAGACCAGTCATTCTACTGACCTTGCCCTGGCAGACAACCTTTTCTTGCCATGTGTGGTGACTGACTGAAGTCACAAGTGCAGCCCATCCCCAGCACAATGCCTCAGTTTCTCCCTGAAACAGAAACAGTGCCAGTTCCCCAATGTTCTGACCCGGGCTATTCAGAAATGTGGCTAGGTGCCTGTTTCAGAGGTGGCCCAAGTTGTCTTGCTATTTTTCCTTTGCTTAATCTTGTGTGTTTTCAGTGTAGGCTCTCACTTTACTGCTAGGAGCTCCTTCCACAAGCCCCTTTATGAAGGGCCACTAGGACTCACTCATGGGCTTGTTTATTTGTGCATTGGGGGGGTGGTCCTGTGGGTTGTGTTTTGTTTTGTTTTTGAGACAGGTTCTCACTCTAATCAAAGCTGGCCTCAGACTTACAGCATTCCTCCTGCCTCAGCCTTCCAAATGCTAGGATTATCAGTATGTGTCATATCACCTGGCCCCCACCATGTATTTATTTAGTGGTTACAAGGTCACTAATACATGGAGATGTCTTTCTGCATTGTGCAGTGATCAGATCAGGCAGGCACCTTTTCCACCTCGAGCAGTTTGTCGCTTCTGCATGTCGGAGGCTCTGTGTTCTCCCTTCACGTGTTTATGAACATACTGAATGGCTGGGCACTGTAGTCTCCCTGACATGCCTGGAGCACTGGGTGTTCTCCTCCTGCCTACCTGTACTTCAGTTCCCATCATCCATCCTTCCTCCATCTGCTCTCCCTCTCCTTCCACTCAGTGCTCCTGTGGGACCTTGAGCATCCAGCGCTTGTCTTTCTGTGACTGGCTCATTTCATAAAGCAACGTGTCCTCCGGATTTATCCATGTTGTTGTAAATGATGAGACTTCATTCTTTTTACCACTGAGTATTGATGTGTATCTATAGTTTACGGTGTGTGTTTCTGTTAGTGCTAAGACTTGTATGCATTAGGCAAGCACTTCCCAGAGATTCATCCTTAGCCCTTGGCTTTTTGAGACTAGGTTTCACTGTGTATCCCTAGCTGGATTCTCACTGAGCTTTTCTTGCCTCTGTGTTGAGTGTTGCCCTACACCTGGCAGCAGATACAATTTCTTTATCCATTCATGCCAAAAGACTTCACTCTTGTGGAAGCCAGAAAAGCTCATTTCATAGAAGCAAAGAATAGAATATTAATTACTAGAGGTAGGGTGTAAGAGAGATGGGCAGGGAAGTGGGTACAGAATTAAAGTCAGACAAGCAGTGCGCTCTGGTATTCTATTTATTAGAGGAATTAGAGTGAGCAATGGGCATATTTCAGAGCATCTGGAAGAAAGTTCTCACCTACTGAGAACTGATGGGTGCCTAGGGATATGATCTGACAGTTACCCACTGTGGACACATGCCAGGGTATCCCACTGTACCCTACAAGTAGGTACAGTTACTGTGTTGATTAAAAACAAGGCAGAGGGGCTAGAAAAGTGGGTCAGTTGTTAAGAACACTGCTGTTCTTGCAGGGGACCTGGGTTTGATTCCCAGCACCCATGTTACAGATTACAACTTTTTTACCTTCAATAGCCCAAGAGCCTTCTGGCACTATGAAAACTAGCTATCAAGGAAGAATTTTTCTGATCAGTTCCAGATTTATTTGTCTATGTCCTTCAACCAAAGTGTGTGGTGTTTCTAGCAATAGAGTCTTATCATCTAGTTATGATGGGCAGCTGTCCTAATTTCCTTTCTGTTGTGATAAAATGCCCTGGCAAAAAGCAACTTATGGGAGAAGAGGTTTGTTTTAAGCTCACAGTCCCAGGTCAGAGTCCATCACTTCAAGGAATCCACACTGGCAGGAGCTTGAAGCAGCTAGTCACATCACATCCACAGGCGAGCAGAGAGAAATGAGAGGGTTTATGCTTATTGCTCAGCTAGCTCTCCATGCTCCGAAACAGCCCAGGGCCCCACCAATGAAATGGTGCTGCTGGTGTTCAGGGTAGGTCTGCCCACCTTACCCTCACAGGCATACTCACAAGGCAGCCTGATGTAGGCAGTCCTTCATTGAGACTCTTTCCGAAAGGTGATCCTAGGCTGTGTCAATTTGACAATTAAAGGAGCAGTCACCACAAATCAAGAGCATTTGGGATAGCTTGTGGCATTTTGGGGGCCACTGAGTCCTCCCTGGCCAGTAAGTAAGAGGGGTTGGTATCCCGTGGCTGTCAATGAGATTTTTGTCCCATGTAGCATTGCCCATTCATACAGAATACTTTTCTTGAAAGTTCTTTCTTTTAATTATATTTTTATTGCTAGCTTACAAAGTAGTAGGTTTCCATAAAGCTTTTCCGCACATCCTTAGTTTTGGTTAGTCTTGTCTCTGTCCTCATTGCTGCTTAAACTTAAACCTGCCATTCCTTCCACTTTAATATTACATGTATTCTGTTTCCTTCCCAGATCAAGGCCCTTCCCTTCCTGCCTTTCATGGTCGCTTTGAAGCTAGGAACCACATATGAGGTCAGCCTATGGAGTACCCCACCCCCCAGGCATGGGCTGTCTTACTTTATATATTATTTTCCAGTTCGGTCCATTTTTCTGCAAATTTCATTTTTCTTTAAAGCTAAATAAAATTCCCTTGTGTATGCATTTCACAGTTTCATTAGCCATTCATCAGTTGATAGTCATCTAGGTTGAGTCCATTTCCTAGCTCTTGTGAATAGAGAGTCCTTTGGGTGTATGCCCAAGAGTGGTGTAGCTGGATTATGTACTAGTTATGTTTTCAACTTTTGAGAAGCATATACGCTGGTCACTGTTTTCTACGTTTTTTCACCAATTTATACTACCACCAGTAATGGATATGTGTTCTTTTTCTCTACAGCCTCACCAACATAATTTGTTTGTTTTCTTTTTCTTTGGTTTTCGAGACAGGGTTTCTCTGTGGCTTTGGAGGCTGTCCTGGAACTGACCTTGTAGACCAGGCTGGTCTCGAAATTACAGAGATCCACCTGCCTCTGCCTCCCGCCTAGTGCTGGGACTAAAGGTGTGTGCCACCAACGCCCGGCCATCATTTGTTTTCTTGATGATGCCATTTGATATGATGAGGTAGAATCTCAAAGTAGTTTTAATTTGCAATTCCATAGTGGCTAATGATATTAAACACTTTAAAAATATTTATTAGCCATTTATACTTCAATTTTGTGCCCATTCTTTTTTAGATGTATCCAATTTTTTTTTTTTTTTACTTTTAAGTGTATAAATATTTTGTATGCATTTGACTATGTGCACCATGTGTGAGCCTGTTAGATCCCTTGGAACTGGAGCTGTTGGATGGATCTTCCCCATTATGTGGGTGCTGGGAATCTAACCTGGAGTGCTCTTAACTGGTAAGCCATCTCCCCAGCCCTTCCATGGCCATTTTGATTGGGTTATTTGTTTGGCTGATGTTTATAGTTTCTCTTGTTCAGTGCATATTCTAGATAGTAAAATTCTGTTGGATATATAGTCAGCAGAGTTTTGTTTTCTTCTTTCTATAGGTTGCCTCATCACTTGATTGACTGTTTCCTTGCTGTACAAAAGCTTCTCAATCTCATGAGATCCTATTTGTCTATTATTGGCCTTATTTTCAGAGAGGTCAGAGTCCTATTCAGAAAGTCCTTACCTATGACTGTATTTTGAAGTGCACTTCTTATTTTTAACACCAGAAGTTGCAGAGTTTCAGGTCTTCTATTGAGGCCCATGATCCATATGGAGTTGAGTTTTGTGCAGGGTAAGAGTTGTGGATCTAGCTTCAACTTTCTACATGTAGACATTTAGTTTCCCAGTACCATTTGTTGAAGATACTGTCTTTTCTCCAATGTGTATTTTTTTTGCCATCTTTATCAAAAATTAGATGGCTGTAGTTGGATGGCCTTGCATCTGGATCCTCAACTCTATTTCATTAATCTATGTGTCTGTGTCAATACCATGCTGTTTCTGTCACTATGATCCTACTGTATAACTTGACATTAGGTATGGTGATACCTCCAGCAATACTGTTTTCTCAGTATTCCTTTGGCTGAGATCTTTTGTGCTTTCTAATGAATTTTAAGATTCCCCGCCCACCCACACCCGCCAGAATTTCTGTGAAGAATTAAGATGACATTTTGATAGGATTTGCCTTGAGTCTGTAGACTGCTTTTGGTGGGATGGCCATTCCATGAGCATGGGAGGCCTTTCTGCCTTGTGGTGTCTTCTTCAATTTTTTTCTGTTGGTGTTTGAAATTTTTCAGAAGTTTAATAATTTCTATAAAATTTCATAGAAGTCTTTCATGCCTCTGTTAGATTTTTTTGAGACTATCATGAATGCATTTCTTTCCCTGACTTTTTCGTGTTTCTTATTGGTGTATAGGAAGGCTTACTGCTTTCTCTATCACATGCTTGAGGTCTTGTCTTTTCTGAGTCCCCAGGCTACGTCCACATACTTAGAGTTTTTGCTACAGCATCATCTACTTCCTAATAATAAAATCTATATTCATTTTCTGGGTGTGCCAGAACAAAGAGCCACTAACCTTGTGGCCTCAAACAACAGAATCTTACTATCAGTTTTCCCAAGGCTGGAATTTGTAATGTAGGTGCTGGTGGGTTATATCCTCATCTAGGCTCAGCTGAGGTCTTCTAGTGCAACCAGGTTGGTGGTAGAATTCAGATTCTGTCACAGTAAGCCAAGTTGCCACTTCTCTGGCCACCAGACTGTTGTCAGTCCCTCATTCTCTTCTCACCACAACCTCTACCTCCACACTCACAGCCACATAGATCCTCCAGCTGTACCTCCAGGGCTTGCTTTCTCCAGTGGGGATGCCAGGCCCAAGTGAACAGCTGTCTCAGAATCAGCTCATTCCAGACCTTGATTGCATCTTCAGAGGCTTACCGATACCTCATTAATGTTTGCTCAGACAACTGAGAAAGCTGTGTGTACAGCAGCCTTGAAATATCATGGCATCTAAGAATCTGCCTTTCTTTTTCCTTCATCCACAAAGCCATTGTGTGGCCCTTAATTCTGATCCAGTGAAATCTGGAAACTATCCTGATTAGTATTTATTGTCAACATGACATAACCTAGAGTAATCTGGGAAGAGGGAACCTCATTTGAAGAATTGCCTTGATCAGATTGGTATGTGGCCATGTCTGTAAGAGATTATTTTTGACAAGGATTGATGTGGGAAGGCCCAACAAGCTGTGGGCATCACCACACCTATTGAGGTGGTCTTGGGCTATATAAGAAATCTAGCTGCCCATGAGCCTGAGAGCCAGCCAGACAGCAAGCCAGCAAGCCAGCAAGCCGTGCTCATCCTTAGCTTCTGATTCAAGCCCCCTCAATAATGGGATGTGAGCTGGAAATGCAAGCCAAATAAGCCTTTTCTCCTGAAGTTGATTTTGATCCGAGTGTTTTATCACAGCTACAGACAGGAAACTAGGGCAAAAAGTCAACAGTCACCCTGGACTTGTCCTGCCTCTGTGCCCTTCACTCCAAGCTGGCAGGCTTTCTGCCTATCAGACATTCTCAAAAACCTCCCAAGCCTGCAGAACATGCCCTGGCTCTTCTTCATTCACTCTGCCTGGGGCTCCAGAAGTTACTTCTGTCTCTGAGCTTTTATTTCCATGTTGTTTATAATATGCAGCTATCCCTGTTTCCTATGTACAGTGATGGAGTGCAGCTTCCCAACCAGGTAAGACCCTTGGCCCAGCTCCAGTGTATGCAGCCTTGAACTCCCTGTAGTTCCTCCTGCTACCCTCCCTGTCCTCCTCTGAATAGAAGCACCTGCTGTCAGCTCCTACTCCTGCCGGTGTCCAGGGACTCCAGTTCCAAGTAATTGAGACAGAAAGGACACCAGGACACCAGTGATTCTCTCTCATGGTCTTCAGACCTCCCACAAGACAACCGGCACCTGCCACCCCATGGGCACCTCTCACCATGAGCATCTCAGCAGCGTAGTGGCAGCTTAGCAGCCAGCTTAGAAACCCAGTGAGGGCCTGGGTGAGACAGTCACAGTGGCTGCCACACCCGAGAAACAGGACAGGGGTGGGGGTGGGGGGTTGGGGGGTGGAAGGCGTTTTCTGTTCTTGCTTTGTTGACTTACAGTGAAAGGGCTGGGTGCAGGCACAGCCCATTCACAGAGCTGTCGGGATTTGTTCCACATGTGAGGTATGTTTTTAATTTAGTGGTTTATATCATGGTGGATGGTGTTTACAGCAGTGAAGTCAGTGAGAGATGAAAGCACTGTGGGTCCAGAAATCTTGCTTGGCACACAGGCTGGTCTGAGAGAGGATACCGTGTCTGGCTTGATGGTCATGGGTATAGGTCACCTGAGGGCCATAGCAGTATGAGGAAAAAATGAGAGAAAAAAATGAGAGACGAGGGTGGGGGTGGGGAGCCTGGCCTCTTTTTTCTCACTGCTCTCCACCTTGGAGTCCCTCAACCTTTCCCGTGTGCTGGAATCAGGAGTTGGTTGGTCACTAGCCCCAGTTCTACACACGGTGCTATGCGGCTGGGTGCCATGGATCTAGTACTCCTGGCCATGGCACAAGTCAACAAGCCCCTGATCCAAGGGAAGAGGGACAGGAGCCCAAAGGAGGAGGAATGAATCAAGGCAGCAGAAAAAGTCAGGTCCCTGGTTCTGTCTGGGAGAGGGAAAGGGGCTAGGGAAAAGAAGTACTACCCTATGATAATGATATGTCCAGTTGAACACACGAGAGAGAGAGAGAGAGAGAGAGAGAGAGAGAGAGAGAGAGAGAGAGAGAGAGAGAGAGAGAAAGAGAGATGGCATGATTTGATAGAGCTGGCACCATACCCACACATGTACAGGGTATGTGTTATAAGAGAGTGTGTTATGTGTATGTGTGTGTGTGAGAGAAAAGAGAGAGAGAGATGGCATGATTTGATAGAGCTGGCACCATACCCACACATGCACAGGGTATGTGTTATAAGAGCCCAGCGGTTGCCTGAACCTCACACAGTATCTGGCTTGACTACTTGTCTTTTGTCTATGATTTTATAAGCTAAAATTCAGCCGTGGCAAGAAATTAAAAACAGCTAGTTGAGCAAGGTGGCACACATTTGTAATTTCTGAACTTAGGAGGCTGAAGCAGGGGTGTTGCTAAGAGTTTATGGCCACCCCCACCCCACCCCTACCAAATACCCTTACCTAGATTGTTGTAAGTGCTACAACCTGTTTTTTTTTTAATGATTTATCTATTTTATGTGCATTAATGTTTTGCCTGCATGTATGTCTGTGTGAAGGTGTTGCATCCCCTGGAGGTAGAGTTAATAGTAGACTGCCATGTGAGTGCTGGGAATTGAACCCAGTTCCTCTGAAAGAACAGCCAATGCTCTTAACCACTGAGCCATCTCTCCAGCCCATGCAACCTGGTTTTTAATTAGTTTATCACACAGTGAGTTTCATCTTTTCCCCTGAAGGAAGTACTTTCATGGCTGGTCTTTTGTGTTTAGTGACAATTGATCCGATCATGGAGATGGCTGCCCGGTCACTATGGGGTGGATAATGTCAAAAACCAGACAGAGGAGCGATTCACACCCATGGTGGCAGTACAGAGCCCAAGGCCATGACATTTTACCACACTGCCCAGAGCATGTGTCAGTTTAGACTAAGGAACCACGGGGGGGGGGGGATTTTTATTAATGTCTTTAGATGGTTGTTGCCTTAAGTCAGACATCAGACCTGGGTGAGGGAACTGGCCTGGGTGTCTGGGTGACAGCAGTTCTGCACCATGTGTGTTGGTGAGTACCAGGCCTTGGTTGGTGGGTGGACTGACTGTGCTCTGGACCAGGGCTCCACCTCTCACCAGAAGCAGATGTTCATCTCTGGATCCCTGTGGCCACGTGCAGCCTGAACAAATAAAGGAATGACCACAGGTTCCGAAGAAAGAGGGGCGGCATCGCCTTTCCCAGCTTTTCAAAGGAGACGCTTCCAAGACAAGACTCTTTAGATTTGGAATCATACCTCCTAAGAAGCTTAATTCTTTCCTTATGTCTGGAGCCTGATAAAAACAGGCTCCTTTGAACACAGTCCCATGGTGCTACGTGTATGACGGGAAAAAGTTCCCAGAAAAAGTTCCCAGGGTCGTTTGTGGGCAGTGCCTGTGAATGCGCTGGTGCAGCCCTCAAGAGTGCCCAGGCAGGGTTGGGAGGTGTTGGGGGCCAGGGACAGAGAGAGGGTAACACCCTCAAACCCTGACAATGTGAGAGGCTGCTGAGGGGTGAGGGGCACGTGTGAAGGTGGGGAGCAGGCTGTGCAGGGGAGGGGGGTAGATAGAGCCTAGGGGAAAGGGCTCCTAGAAAACAGAGAACCTGGGTAGGGGTGAGGAGATAAGGGCTCACTGGAAGGAAGTAATCAGAGGAAGTGGGGAGTTTGGGTCCTAGTGATCAGAGGTGGCCAGGGAGGGGGTGGGAAGACAAAGGCCCTAGGGAGCGGATGTCAAAGGGATGGGGCCCTGGGTAGACAAGTAGGACAAAGGTAGGAATGGTGGGAAGATGGGGTGCTGAGAGCAGGATGTCGGAGACAGGGAAGGGTGCAGCAGCAGGCTGGTCTGGAAGTGAAGGTCTAAGCAGCCGTTTCCAGCGGTGGAGGGGAGGGAGTTGGCAGCATCAAGGGGAGAAGCAAAGGGCAGCATTGGTACTGTTGGTGTGGAGTGAGGTAAAGAAGACACGCCCAGGCTGAGATCTGGCGACAGCCCCTGTGGCTCTTGCTGCCTATCCCCATGGAGCCTGGGAATGAGTGCAGGTATGTCCCCAGCCCTCTGGTCACCAGAGCTAGGCCAACCCAAGACAGCCAGCCTAGCAAGGATTCCTCCCCAACAGCTGCTCTGGGGTCACTGCAGAAAGTTCGTTGGTCAAAGCCAGCAGTGAGGCTTCAAGAGCAGGTCTGTGCCTGGGGAAAGGGGACACAGGCTTCTAGGCAGACAATCACCAGGAATCACACCTTTCTCCAGGAACTCTGTGTTCCAAGGTGTGCAGTAGTGTGTATGTTTGTGTTCTTAGACATGTGTGTCTAGGTGTGTCTTCCTGCATGTGCTCAGATGTGCAGGATTGGCTGTGTTATTCCGTGTGTATTCTCAGGCATGTGTGCTAGGCTGTGTTTATCTGCCTTTCAGGTGTGTACTCAGATGTATGTGCTGAGGTGTGTTAGTTATCCGGTGTGTGTTATCAAGCATGTGTACTTGGATGTGTTTATCTCTTTATGTTCTTAGGTGTATACTAGGATGTGGGTGTTCTGACATTTGCACTGTGTGCTTTTGGGTAGTAAGTGCACACACACTTAGGTTGAGTGTGAGGACCTGTATATGCTGTCACTGGACACGGCCTTGCTTCTGTCTCTGATGAGGGAATCCTCAGATTTGCTTTAACATGGTTTCCTAAACACTGACTTTCACTTTCTGGGGACTTTGACACTAAAATAATGATAGTCCTTTGCCATCCAGAACCATTTTTCCAAATTTTACCTTCAAGGAACCTTGTAATCCAGATGGAGACAATGAGGGTGTCTTCCTACACTGACCACAGGGCAGTTCCAGCCACCTCAGTTCTCAGAGCCACCCAACCCACTGCCCCACTGGAATCTCCTGGAAGGTTCTAGATGGTCATAGTGGCTGTCTCTCTGAAGCCTAGCCTTGGAAGACCCTGACCAGGTCCTGATGCTCTTCCCAGTGAGAAGTGATCCTCACACCAGTCTCCACTCCTGGGCACAGCTGGGCTTTGTATATTCCGGGGATTATACAAGTGCTGTCTGTACCAGTAGGAGAGGGAACCTCTCCCCTCTGCCTGTTCTCCAGAACTCTCCCAATGTACATTCCCTCACACTCCACCCCCAGGAGGAGGCTAGGCCCAACCCCCATGGGATGTTCACTACAGGCTCAGTCAGCCAGTGATTCTCTGGTACCCAGATTCCAATGGGAGAGCAACAGATGCTCTTAACCACTGAGCAGACAGACCACTGTCAGACAGTTTCTTGGAGTCCCCAAGGGGGGAACTGCCTGCACACACATGGACAGACTTAGGAGTGAGAAGGGCCTGCTCCTGGGGTTCCTCCCTCTCAACAGGCTTCAGTGTCCTGGTATTTCAGTGCCCATACCTGACCCCATCCCTTGTCCTGGCCCTCTGCTTGTACCCAGAGCCTTCATAGATTAGACTGGCTTCAGGATCCTCTATGTGCAGGCCAGCCTTGAATTCTGGTCTCCAGCAGCCCTGCTTCATCCTGCTATGTAGTAGGTTTCAGACATTCATCACCACAGCTAACTTCTTGTTGCCCTTTATTAATTTTCATTAAACATATAAGCAGTTGTATTTTGTGGCTATTTTGCCACGTTTTCCTTCTCTTGAGCTTCCTGAGCCATTTAAATTAAAAAAGTCTATCCTGTCAGTTTTTTCAAGGGTTTGCTATGTAGCTCAGGGTGACTTTGACTCTGAGCAATCTTCCCACCTCTGCCTTTTGAATGATGAGATTACAGATGTGCACCACTGTGCCAGGCTCAGTCGAGCTTTCAAAAGAACAGTGAATACTCTGTGTAACCTGGGCATGGTAGTGAACACCTGTAACTAAATGCTTCCATACTTGGGAGGGAAAGACCGGGAAGCAGGGCCTCAAGGCCAGTCTGAGCTACATGGTGAGTTTGAGGCCAGCCTGGGCTACATGAAATCTTTATTCAAAACCCCCAAAAGATTTATTTACATTTTATTTATTTATTTATTTATTTTGGACACACAGAGAGGGGTGGAGGAAGGGAGAATATGAACATGTATGGTGGGAATCAGTTCTCTCCTTCTACCATGTAGATTCTGGGACTCAAAATCATGTCATCACAATAGTGGCAGGTACCTTTACCCACTGAGTCATTTCATAGGTCTCAAAAAATATTAAAAACAAGAAATAGTCGTGTGGTGGTGGCACGCCTTTGATACCATCACCCGGAGACAGAAGTAAGAGGATGATATCTGAGTTCGAGGCCAGCCTGGTCTACTGCGGGAATTCCAGGATAGCCAAACTGTCACACAGAGAAACCCTGTCTCAAAACAAAACAAAACAATACAAAACAAAAACGCAAGAAACAGAGGAGGAGAAAGGGGAAAAAGAGAAGAATTTACTACCTAACCAATAGAATGCATTGTAGCTGAGACTCCTAATCTCGGATTTCACATTTCTGTGGGGGTTGAAGCCAATTCATCGTTGTCGTCGTCGTCACTGCCTTTATAAATGTTATGCATCGAGGTTTACAGGAACACATGCATATGGATTTCACTTGTTTTCTTGCTGTAAGTCTGAAATCCCTGACCTCCATTGCTGGCCTTTTTTCCCTGATGGGGTTCACATACAAACCTCCGTTTACTGTCATTGGCTTTAAGTACCACTTGCAGTTTTCTTGGAGAAGTATTTTCACATGTCAAGTCTCCTCCAGAACCCATCTTGTGTGTGTCACACCTTGGGTCACATTTCCTGAGAGAAGAAGGGATATGGGGCTGAGCAAGAGTTTTCTTCCTGCTTTGGTCTGGTTTTGTTAGTTGTCTTTTGACACAGGATCTCACTATGTTGCCAGGTTGGCCTTGAACTCATGATGTTCGTCCTGCCCCAGCCTCCCAAGTGCTGGGATTAAGGCATGGGCTCTGTGCCCCACACCGTTGTGATTTTGAAATCTACACGGAGGAAGAAAGAACTCCTCGGACCTGTGGCCTTGGAGTGTGTGCTGGGACTGCAGACAAGTCCAAGAGCTGAGATGAGCTTTCAGGGCTGGATTTGGACCATGAACCAAAGTGACATTTTCAAACACAGTTATCCCTACCATCAAGTCTTCCAAAAGCCAAAATTCAGAATCAGCAAAATTACAAAAATAGAATTCTAAAAGAAATTCAAAATCTTGAAATTGTTCACTAAACACTTCTATCATTAATTATTATTATATATGCATTTATTATTATTACTACTATTAAAACTTGGGGGGGTACTAGTGTCATGCCTAGCGGGAGGTCAGAGGACAACCTGCAGGAATCAGGTCACCTTCCACCATGTGGGTCCCAGGGATTGAACCCAGGCTGTCAGGTTTGGCAGCAAGCTCCTTTACATGCTGAACCTTCTTATCAGCTCCCTAATTTTAAATTTATTGAGAGAAGGTATTATTTCATACCCAAGACTAGTCTCAAACTCAAGGCAATCCTCCTGCCTTGCCTTCCAGAGTGTTGTGATTACAGGTCACCAAGACTGGCTAATTTATATTTCAAGAAGCTGATTTTCAAAACATGACACTTCATAGGCTCCTGTGCAGAAAAATGTAGGCAAATGTGACTCTCAATGCCAAGTGAGTAAGAGGTAATTATCCTAAGCCAAGTAAGAGTGATCATGGCCTGGGGACATAGACTCAGGTTGCCCTCAGTCTATGAATGTTTACAGTCACAGAACAAAAGACAAGGTGCTTTAAGATGGTGGGGACACCAGGCAGACAGGTTCCTGTCCTTTTCAACGTGTCATCTGAGAAAATCTCCTCTCTCTTCTATAATACTCATCTCTTTAGTGTATTGAGGACCAGTAGCCAAGCCTAGCTTTAAGAGCGATGCTAGGGCCCAGAGAATTTTCCCCTTACAGTTACAGTAAATTCCAGCTACAACCAGTATTTATAAACAACGAATTATTCCCATTCCTCTGTATGACATCTATCAGAGAGCACGGTGAAGAAAGACGGGTAATCACCTGTCCTCCTTGGGGTGCCACGTAGAGCAGAGGAAAACCTGGGCTCAAACATCAAAGAGAAACCCTAAGAAGATGAATTTCAGACTGTAAAAGAGAAAACTGACTTGCATGTAACTAACACATCAGCGAGAGGGGTCTCCACTGCTGTATGTTTCTCTAGTCATTAGTGAACACAGCATACACACACACACACACACACACACACACACACACACACACACACACACACGCGCGCGCGCGCGACTCTGGGCTGTTCAGGAGACAAAAAACTTTTGGATGGCTTTAGTTCAATTCCCAGAACCATGGTGGAAGGAGAGAACCAGTTTCTGAATGCTCTCTCTCAACTCTCATACACCAACAAATAAAAATAATAAATAACATAACAATTTAAACTTAAAAATAGCCACTGTGCTCCTCTGAGCCTTGGATACTCCATTGATGCTGAGGATGGGGGCCTATGCACCCAAGTGTGGCCTCACTATGTACAGGAAAAAAATTGGTCAGTGCCCTGTGACTTGAGAGTTTATCATGCCTCCCCCCTGAGGGCTAGCTTTCATGGTACCAGAAGGCACCATGCAAGCTTCTAAAGGAGAGAGACAACCACAGTCCTACCCAGCTGTAACACCTATGAACCACATCTACAACCAACATGGCACGATAACCCTATTGGTTCAGTAGTAGCACACATACCTTGGTGATAACTAACTGTTCTAATTGGGCTCAAGGCCCTCTCAACAAGAGTGATACCATGCCTGGTACTGGAAACCTAGCTACTCAGTGCCAGTTACTGGGGGAGAATCTACAGCCACACATTTACTAAACCAACATATCTCCTAACAGCAATCTGTAAACATTTGTCCTTATTCCTACAGATAAGTGTAGTCCTCACCCCTCATCAAGGAAATGTCACTCTGCAACAGAGCCCACTACAGAAAACCACAACCAATCAATATGCAGAGTTGTGGAGCCCAGTCCCAATAGATACATCTACAAAACACTCCTGCATCTAAGACTTAGGGAACATTGTGGAGTGGTGCATAAAGATGGAAGAGCTGGAGGACCAGGGGCTTTGCTGTGAGACTGTCTCTCCTAGCAACATCAGAAGCTATGTCTGTAAAGTCTCACCAGCATGACTGTCCAGATGTGAACTGAACAAGGACATCAACGAACCTGCCAAACTGCGTGTGTGTGTGGGGGGGGAGCCTATGAAGAACTACAGGCAGCAGAGTGAAGCCAGGAGTAGGAGAGGCGGTCCTCCCCAGGGAAGAGCATCCCAATTGTTTGTCCAGTGCCAAATGGTCAGCCCTAAAAACACATGTACAAGTAACATTATATGAACTCAACAGGTTACATTGGGAATATAAATGTATATACAAATATATAAAAGCATGCAATAACAATTGATGAAAAAAGAGGCTGTGAATTTGAAGGAGATGTATATGATGAAGGAAGGGTTTGGAGGCAGGAAAGGGAAAGGAGAAATGTAATTAAAACATAATTTCAAAAACAAAGAATAAAAATAAAAAGAGAGTCCGCCTCATCATCCCCGAATAAAGTGACAACAGCTTTTCCAAAACTCATGCCCCTGTTTAAAGAACGTTTAAAAACAGACAAGCAAAAAACTTCCAGTCTGTGGGACAACTATTCAGGCTATGCACAAGCAACCAGGGTTGGCAAAGACAGTGGTGCCTCCATTCCTGGAGACACAGACCAGGGCACAGGAGCCCATGAGAGCAAGGAGCCATACTAGAGATGGGAATAGAGGGCCATGCCACTTTCCTCTTGAGTCCATGAAGGAGTTGAGTGCCAGAGCTTGTGCTTCATGACTGAGGCCAGAGGAGCCTGACTAGAGGTAAGCTCCACTCCAAGAGGAGGCTGCTAACTGGGCATCCCCACCACTCAGAAGAAGGGAGGTAGCTAAGTAGCCTTGGGTGTGACAACTGTCTTTGATAGATAGACAGACATCCCCCTGCCCCAGCCTGTGTTTCGCCTTTCCTGCCTCTCCCCAACACAGACTTTTCTGTTCAGGTGTTCCCTGGAGCCAGAACACAGGCCTATGACAGGCCTCTCAAGGGTGGCAGTGTTGGCATTCTCTCTGGTGTGTGTCTCCCAAATATGCTACAGAGCCTTTGTCTTCCTCAGCTGTTCTCTCACCTCAGCTGGATTGTTTCACCTGCCTGGACAGTCTACAAGCACAGGGCTTTCCTCTGAGGGTACAGAGCCCAGGGAGGCAGTAACTGCCTAATCTTCCCAGAGGCACCAGCCTGGCACATTCATAGCCAGATATTGTACCAGCTGAGCACCTTCTTCAAAGAAACTGAACTGTGACCTTGCTACCCCCAGTGAAGGGCTCTGGGCAGATTGGGCCTTCAGGAGAAGTGTCTTGGTCTGGCCCTTCTATGTCCACTGGGGTCTGTTCAGATCCTACAGGGTCCAGACAGCTTCCCAAGGAAGCCTGTTCCACATGTTGGAGCAGTGTGTCTAACTGGGTGTGAGGTCTGCTCTTCAAGAACCAGGCAGAAGCCTTGAATGTGTGACCTCCAGGCTCACAGGTGAAGTGCCTGGATCAGCCTTGTCCCCTTTAGGGCCAGGCCTGATTTCTGTGCAGTGTTTGCAAGAATAGGATGAAGGGCCTGGCTCCCCTGCACACAACAGTTACTACACGCAAAGCACACACTTGCACAGCTCAGCCTCTGTTTAAATACATCTCGGGGCACACCCTAGGATCAGCCTCCTTGAGCCCAGGCCTGTCTGCTCTCTCCCTACCTTTTATCAGCACAGGAGCAGGCAGAGCAGGAAGTCCTGGGTTCTTGTTATTTCTGAGGCTACTTCCTGTCCATGTGGACCAAGTGTGGACCACCAACACCTTTTCCTGGCCTTAACCAAAACCACTCAGACCTGAGAAGAAGCAGATGGCCGAAGAAGGTGATGTGCCTGGCAGCCAAGTCCAGAGGAGAGTGTGTTTCTTGCAGGGCCAAGTTTTGTGGCTACCGGGGGAAGCTGAGTATCAGATCCTTCTGGAGACTGAGAACCACGTACATTTCAGCATTCCTCAGAACCCTGGGAGGCAGGCCTCAGGTGCTCCTGAACCCTTGGTGTGTGTGTGTGTGTGTGTGTGTGTGTGTGTGTGTGTGTGTGTGTGTGTGTGTGTGTGTGAGTCTCTGTGTATGTCTGTGTCTATGTGTCTGTGTTTCTGTGTGACCCTTGGTGTGTGTGTGTATCTGTGTGTATGTGAGTCTCTGTGTGTGTCTGTGTCTGTGTTTCCGTGTGACCCTTGGTGTGTGTGTGTGTGTGTGTGTGTGTGTGTGTGTGTGTCTATGTGTGTCTCTGTGTGTGTATCTGTGCCTGTGTGTATGTGTATCTGTGTGTATGTCAGTCTTGTGAGTCTGTATGTCTGTGTGAGTCTGTGTGTGGGTCTCTCTGTGTATTGTGTTTTTGTGTGTGTGTGTCTGTGTCTGTGTGTGTCTGTGTGTCTCTGTGTGACCCTTGGTGTGCGTGTGTCTGTGTATCTGTGTGTGTGTATTTGTGTGTGTGTGTCTCTGTGTATGTCTGTGTGTCTCTGTGTGACCCTTGGGGTGTGTGGGTGTGTGTGTGTGTGTGTGTGTGTGTGTGTGTGTGTGTGTGTGTAAAGCCAGTGGCTAGAAAATCCAGACCAAGCAAAGAAAAGAGGAGCTGGGAGGGGAGGGTAGCTGGGAGAGGGTCTGTTCATAGCCCCCCTGGTGGAAGCTTGCCCAGGTCCACTTCCTGGGAGCTCCACTCCAGGAGGCAGGGATCAGTTTGGGGGATTCCTCTTGGCTCCTCCTGAGGCTAGAGTGTGGGATGAGGGGCTGGGATTAAGTTTCCATCTCTGCCTGACATGCTCCCTTCACCAAGGGGAACTGAGCCCCCATAATCAGAACCAGCTGTGTCTCAGGCTGGGATGCTGGGATGCTGGGGATATGGTAGTGTTGTCTGCCTGAACAGAACTGCCTGGTCCCACTTCCCCCAGGGAAAACCTTCTGAAACCTCTCAGTTTATAGTCAGGAAACTGAGATGAAAGATTCCCATCCAGAGCCCATACCACTACAGGGTCTCGGCCCTTCCCCCATCCTGCTTATTGAGCCTGTAGAGAGTGGTTCTGGCTTCTGGGACCAGGAAGCAGGACTCCATGTATTGGACTCCAAGCATCTGCCAGCATTAGCCCCAGAAAGAGCTGTGATGGGTTCCATGGACAGACTGCACATGTGTCAGGCTTTTGCGGTTGTGACAAGATATCTGACAGGAACAACTTGAAAGAGAAATATGTCAGGCTTCTAGGTTTCTGAACGTTCTGTCCCATTTCATCTGGCTCCTGTGTTTTAAGCCTGTGGGGTGGGAGGTGTTACAACTGAGCATCATGGCAGGAGCATGCGTACAAAGCAGCTAACCTAGTGGTGGAGAGGCAGATACAGAAAGGAGCTGGGGACAAGAGGCAGAAGTCATAGCCCTCAGAGGCTTGTGACCAGCGGTCCTCCTCTATCCACTGTCCCACTCTTGATGGCCTCCTCGGCGGCGTGAAGTCGCCAGCAGCTTGTCTGATTATGAAGTCAGCAACTTACCAACGTCATTCAGCTGGTATCCTAGATTTTTGTTGCCGTGTTAAGATTCCATGATCAGAAGAAACGTGGGGAGGAAAGGGTTTATTTGACTTACAGATGGCAGTCCATCATTAAGGGAAGGAGCTTGAAGCAGAAACCATGGAGGAGTCAGGTTTCCTAGCTTTTTCCAGGCTCAAGGACCACCTGCCCAGAGATGGCACCACCCACAGTAAGCTAAGCCTTCTTCTATCGATTAACAGTTAAGAAAATGCCCCCATAGACATGCCCATGGCCAATCTCATGGAGACAATTCCTCAGCTGAGGTTCCGTCTTCCCATATATCAAGTTGACAACCAAGATTAGTCATCACAACTGAGCACTAACCATCAACACACCACCCCGGAGACATGTTTAGGCATGACACCTTAAGACTGGCCCACAAGTCCAGCAGCTGTAGCCGCTCCTGTGAATGTTAAGTTTAGGCTTTGAAAAGGGATTTGAATCCAGCATCTAAGACCCCAGGACAGTCACATACATGGAGGCCATCAAAGGATACCACACAGGCACTCCAATGGCTTGCCTTCAAGTCAAGCTCACTGCTTGAACCAAGGGCACAACAAAGACTCAGCTGTGTAACAGATTTCCCACAAGGAGTGAAATTGACTGGAAAGAGTCCCTGTCTCTAAAGACTGGTGGACATAATATAGGGGATGAGAGGAGGGAGGAGGACCGTGAGCACAGGGTTGGGAGGAGGCAGGGAAAGGAGCATAGTCACAGTGAAGGGGGAAGAGGAGAACATGAGCATGGTGCAATGGGAGGAGGGAGAGGGAAGACTCTAAGGGAGGGATCGACACAGGGTGACGGGGAGTGGGGCTCCTGGACCCCAGACTGGATGCTTACCTATGCTGTTCATTCCTTGTTTGTTTTTAGAGGTAGGGTTTCTCAATGTAACCCTGGCTGTCCTAGAATTCTGTCTGTAGACCAGGCTGGCCTTGAATCAGAGATCTGCCTGCCTCTGTCTGCCTCTCTGCCTCTGCCTCTGCCTCTGCCTCTGCCTCTGCCTCTGCCTCTGCCTCTGCCTCTGCCTCTGCCTCTGCCTCTGCCTCTGCCTCTGCCTCTGCCAAGCATGCTGGGATTAAAGGTGTGCCCACTATGCCCAGCAGTTAATGCCATTTTAAACAATGTTAAATGTACTCAAAGCTTCTTAGCATTGGTGGTGGGGCTTTGTAACTGGCTGTCTTTTTGTAAATCCCATCTATCTCTTTCAATATGGCCCACTCACATTGTTGGCAGTTTATTTTCATGTTAACTTTTAGAGCAATTTAGCAGTGTTTTGCCTGTCATCCTGCCACCTGATGTAGCAAAGACCATTGAAAACCTCCCTACTGCTGGAGGAAGGTGTGTGGATACAACTAGGCGGTAGAGTAGGTAGTGGTGGTAGAGTAGGGTCTCAGCAAGCAAGAGACCCTGAGTCCATGGACAACAAGTCAGACACAGACCCACGCTAACAGACACCAGGGGAAAAAAATAAACAGATTCCTTGTCTGTCACTCAAATGCTTGGGACCAGAAGTATGTTTGATTTTTTTTATGTTTTCAGATCTTGGAATATTTGTACACATTAAAAAAAAAATTGAAAGCCTCGCATTGGTGGCACATGCCTTTAATCCCAACACTCCAGAGGCAGAGGCAGGCCGATTTCTGTGACTTTGAGGCCAGCCTGGTCTCCAGAGGGAGTGCCAGGAGTGCCAGGATAGGCTCCAAAGCTACACAGAGAAACCCTGTCTCAAAAAACCAAAAAAAAAAAAAAAAAAAATTGAGGGCATGAGACATCCTTGCCATGATTCCTTCACATTTCCTGTTCACCTTAGGCTTGTCATCTAGAAAGGATTTTATGAGTATCTTCAGTGCACTTGCCCTTTGAGTATTACCTGTCACATGAGGTCATTGGTGTACCCTACCTATTGTGGGATCACAACAGCTCTCAGAGGTTTTGAATTTCAGATCTTTTTAGATTCCAGATTTTCAGATTAGGAATGTTTAGCCTGCCTCAGTGGAAAGAGGGAAAAAAAAATCAAAGTATTTCTGGCTTGCTCATTAGGAACCCCTATCTGCAGGCTCACCACTGTCTCTTCCACAGGCTCCAGTTCAGCTCGTTCATGTGAATTCTTACTTACATTTTTACTCAGAGCACCCAAGCATGTCACCAGGGCCCAGGGGCATTTCCCTGTCACATTACTTACTGTCTCATCACTGCCTGCTTTGGGAAGGCTGAGGGAATCTTAACACACCACAGAGGGAGAGCAAGCCCTGCCCTGACGGTGTTCCCCACTGAGAGAGAGGCTGAACTTAGGGCATGGGGCTTGGGGTGAGGCCGGATGGTGGGGAGCATTCCAGTCATGCCGAGCTGAGGACTGGCTCCTCCTGGGTGGGTGGTGCCTCCAGAGGCCCCTGGCTGACCCTGCATAAGTAGGATGTTCCTCTGCCCCCAGACTCCTCCTTGGCAGCAGAGTTCAGTGAGGCCACCAGACCCTTCCTTCTGATGTTCATGTTACTGTGGAGAGTCCCCTCTGGGTTGGGATGGTGTTGCCATGCAGCCCCAGAGAGCCAGTAGTCACTGGTAGCTCTCCTGAGCAACTGAAGGAAGGGGCAAAACAAGCAATGTCCTCTCTATGGCCCCTCTTTGAGCTGAGGAGCAGGGTCCAGGGAGTCTTCCTTCCCTCCAGTGCAGTCTACGGCTGCACGACCATAATGTGACCCGTGAAGAGGTCTAGAAATCCCGCAGCCCATCTCTACTGTCTCACACAGGAAGGGTGGTTGGCCACGCCTCTGACAATGAACAGGCACACAGAGGAGGCCAAGGAGATCAGCGTAGGCAGCTCAACCCCTCTGCCTATCTCAAGCCGACTTGGAGGATGGCGTGCCACCTGCACACACTTTTCCGACCGCAGACATCTGCCTCCTGTTTCCCCAAAGTTCAAAGGCAGACAGCTGGCAGGCAAAAGCAGGGTGGCTAGCCTGCAGTTGGGCGTGTTGTCTGTCTGGACAAGCTGGCCTGAAGGGGGGAGGAGGTGTGGCCCTCTGGCCCAGCCTTGACCCAGCCCAGCTTTGATTGAAGCCATGTGAAGGGTGGGTGGGCAGACAGCCAGGACTCTGACCCTGAACAGCCAGGACTCTGACCCTCAGGAGAGGTGCAGTGGTCCTTGGATGCCAGACTGTCTGCAAGCTCTTTGCAGGGCTGGGCACATTCTCCCGGGCTGACTAGTAGTTCCGACTTATTCAAGGGCCCGAGGGGCTTGCGGCTCAGCTGCACTTGAGTGTACTCAGCTAAGTGGGGACTTCAGCTATAGAGGTTGGGACGGAGATCTCAGAGCATCTTTGCTGGACACAGGATGGCAGTGACCTTCAGGGAGCTCCGTAGTTCTACAAGTGGACCTTCTGTATACTGGACAAGCCTGTTACTCAAGACTCAGTGACTTTGGTGCTTTCTACAATGCAGTAGTTCATGTGTGTGTTCTCCAGGACCATGGTGGCACAGGGGAGAGATCAAGGCCCGGCAGGCTCCAAAGCTGGAAAGAAAGGCAAGAGAAAGGCTGTGGTGGACTGCCTACATTTTCTGGACAGCAGCCTGTGGGGGGCCATAAGGAGAACTGCCCCCTACAGGGCTATGGATACAGGTGGGCATGCCAATGGCATTAAGGGGTGCTGTCTTTGTGACTCTAGGTTTCCCTCACCCCAAATATTTACCATCTCTCCTGCAGCATGCCTACTTACCAGCACTACAAACAGAGCTAGCCATGAGCCTTACCCCCCCACACACACACACACCACATTGTGGGCTAGCTAGGCTCTGGTCCCCAACTCTTGAGCAGTTCATCCTGGAGTAAATGGTCTGTTAACTACTCCAAAGCCCATCATTGCCAGGACTAGCTGAAGCCCTTTCCAGGCTGCAAGGTTGACATATGATGAGTTTTCATGGAGTATGGAACAGCAATCTTTGCAGCCCGCTATCCTGAGGTCATCACCTATACACATTGCATAGTTCTCAGAGTACCATACATGTCACACAGTACATAGTGTTCATGCTACATGGTGGGTAGTACACACATACACAGGGCACAATATACACTGCTTGGTGCGTGGCAGGCTGGTGACTGATAGCTGCTTAAGTTCTGGGGGGTGGACCCTACTCTAAGTGGGAGTTCATCTCACCTACTCTATCCATTGGCAGAGTCCTCTGTCCTCCTGAACATAGGTCTCCTATTCTCTTCCTGGTTCCTATTCCAGTGTCCACAGGCGTGTTTTGATGGGCTTAAGGGATGAAAAGCCTTGCTGGAGTGCAGATCCATAAGTCAGGGCCTACAAGATAGAGAGAGCTAAAGAAGCCACAACATCCAGGCACATTCTGGGTGAGGAACATGGGTGGAGGGGACTGAATCAGAACTCTAGATGCATGTGTGTCAGGAGCAAAACACACACGAATTTGATGGAAATTCTGAAAGATACAATGAAAGACATACACCCCTGCTACTGATTCCCGAAGGTCTCGGCCAAGAGCACCCAACCATGGAACTTTCTCCAAGCAGGATCAGATTTTAGGCCACAAGCAAGTCTTAATAGAGAAAAAGAAGCAATTTTAGGACCTTTTCAGATCAACATGGAATAAAACTGGAGAAAGTATGCAAAGTTATGAGCACTGGATAGTGCATTTTGAGTGGGTCATTGAGGAAGTTGGGAAGGAAATCAGAACTTCCTAGAATCAAAGGAACACGAGATCACAACTTCAGAACTTCCAATGGAGATCATTGGTTCTGAGGACAGTTCATGGATAAGAGCACTTACACTGAAAAATCAAAGACTGGGCGAGCAACTGAATGATTCCACTCAAGCTCTTAGCATGGCAAGAACACACAGAGCCCAAAATCAGCAGCATAACAGAGATAATAATGATCGGAGCTGAGACTAATGAAACAGAGACAAAAAATACAAATCAATGGGGATGAAAAATTGGTTCTTCCAAAAAGATGAACAAGATTGACAAACCCTTAGCCAAACTAACAGGAAGAGAAAGGAAGGCTCAAATAATAAAATTAGAGGGAAAGAGAGTGTGTTATAGCAGATACCACTGAAATAGAGACAAGTAGGGCACATTTGAAAAGTTTATGTTCCAATAAATCAGAAAATTGTAAGAAATAGATATTTTTCTCAACATATATGACCTACCAATACTGAACCAAAACAAGGCGATAATAATCAATGCTCTTAGAGCAGTGGTAAACATCTCCCTGCCAAAAGCCCAGGGCCATACAGACTCACTGATGAACTCTACCAGGCCTTTAAAGAGCTAATCAGTTTGGCATAGTGGCACACACTTTTCATTCCAGGATTCAGAAGGCAGAGACAGGAGGATCTCTGTGAGTTTGAGACCAGCCTGGACTACATAGCGGGTTCCAGGACAGCCAGAGCTATCCACTGAGAGCCTGACTTAAAAATGAAAATGAACTGACAGATTCGGGCTGTAGGAATAGAGGACCTGAGTTTAAATCGGGCACCCATGTTGGATAACTCATAAACACCTGTAACTGCTGTTCCAAGGTATCTGACACACCTCTCGTCTTCACAGGCTCTCTCTCTCTCTCTCTCTCTCTCTCTCTCTCTCTCTCTCTCTCTCTTTCTCTCTCTCTCTCTTTCTTTCTCTCTCTCTCTCTCTCTCACACACACACATATACACATGCACATACACACACACATATAAATAAATCTTTTGAAAAACAGAATTGCACATGGGACTGTATCAAATAAATGTTTCCACACAACAAAAACAACAGCACCAAGAGCCATCCTATAGAATGGGAGAAAAATCTTGTCAGCTATTCATCCAATAGAAGACTAATATCAAGAATATACAAAGAACTCAAGTATAAACACCAAAAGAGTGAAGAATATATTAAATAAATGAACAAATTAACCAAAAAGACACTTTTCTAAAGAAAAGTACAAATGGCTAATTAACACATAAAAAAAAATCCAACTTCCTAGCCATCAGGAAACTTCCTAGCCATGTTGAGATTCTGTCTCACCCTAGTTATAATGGCTCTCACCAAGAGGAAAAACAAAGTGATGGTGCTGAAGAGGTACAGCAAGGGTGGGGGATCTTTACACACTGTGGGTGGAAATGTATATTAGGGTAGCCATATTGAGATCAGTATGGAGTTACTAAAATACTAAAACTACAGCTGTAGCATCATCTAGCTACACTACTTCCAGCAGACACTGCAGGGATTCTAGCATACCATGTTTGTTGTGTCAGTATTTACAATAGCTAGGTTATAGAGCCAGCCTATGAGATAATGGATAAAGAACAGGTGATATAGAGCCACGGTACAATTTTATTCAGTCAGAAAGAAAAATTGTCCCATTTGCAGGAAAATGGATGTAACTGGAGCTCGTCATGTTAAGCAAAATAAGTGAGGCTGAGAAACTCAAATAGTGCATGTTTCATCTCATTTACAGACTCTCGAAGGGGGAAAGACACGAAAGTAGGATGAAGAAAGGAATTGAGGTGAACAGATGATGACAAGGTGTCTGTCCTCGTCACTGTTCTATTGCTGTGAAGAGACACCATGACCAAGGCAACTCTTTTTTTGTTGTTTGTTTTGTTTTGTTTTGTTTTTCAAGACAGGGTTTCTCCCTGTAGCTTTGGAGCCTATCCTGGCACTCACTCTGGAGACCAGGCTGGCCTCGAACTCATAGAGATCTGCCTGCCTCTGCCTCCCGAGTGCTGGGATTAAAGGCGTGCACCAGCAATGCCCGGCTAAGGCAACTCTTATAAGAGAAAACATTTAACTAGTGGCTGGCTTACAGTTTTAGAGGTTTAGTCCATTGTCATCATGGTAGGGAGTGTGGCGGCACGCAGGCAAATGCTGGAACAGTAGCTAAGAACTACATCCTGGTCCCTAGACAGAGAGAGACTGGGCTTGGCATGGGCATGAGGGCCCACCTTCAGTGACACACTTTTCCAATGAGGCCACACCCCCTAGCCCTCTTAATCCTTTCAAACAGGGCCACTCCCTGGTGACTAAGCATTCAAATGTATGATGAGCCTATAGGGGCCATTTGTATTCAAACCAATGCAGTGTCCTAGTTTGCTCTCTCTGGGGCTGTGATAAACACCATGACCAAAAGCAAGTTGGAGAGGAAAGGGTTTGTTTTGTCTTTTCAGCTTACAGTCCATCGTGAAGTAAAGTCAGGACAGAAATGTAAGGCAGGAATATGGATGCAGGAACAGAAACAGAGGTCCTGGAGGATCGCTGCTCACTGGCTTGCTCTCCAGGTTCACATTCTTACACCTCCCAGAACCACTTGTCCAGGGAGCTGGGACTTCCCACTTCAATCATTAATCAAGGAAATACATCCACAGACTTGCCTATAGGTCCATCTGTGGGAGGCATTTTCTCAAGTGGAGGTCCCTCTTCCCAGATGACCCTAGTTTGTGTCAAGAAATTAACCAGCACACAGGTAATAGTGGGGAAAATATGATTAAAAGACCTCATGTGCGTGCCTGGCAATGCCACTATGTAAACCCATTATTTTGTATAATTAATAAACACCAATTGAAAGATACAGGCTGGGAGTGTGGATCAGTGGTAGAGTACTTTTTTCTCCCTACTGTGAGTAGCTTCTTTGGACTTGCACTCTACTTCATGGATTATTCTCCCTTTCGTCTGTGTCTGAAGTCTTGCTAATGCCGTTCAGTTAGCTCTGAATTTGAGTTTTGGGGTTTTCAATTTCTAGAAGTTCCATGGTGGTTCTTAAAAAAAAAAAACTTAAATGTATACCATCCAGTTGTTGAGAAAATAGAAACAGAGGCCCAGTTTCTCCTCTCTGACTTTACAACAACAAGCCATGTGCTTTTTGGTCTCTGGCTGAGAATGTAGGTGTCTGAGTTTCTTCCCATCTGTTTTGGGCTGTTTCTCACTCATCATATCTCCTCTCAGGTTTCTTCCATCTTTGCTCCTGGGCTGGAGAAGTATCTAAATGTTATTTGCAGAAATAAGCAACAGCTAGGGAAATATTTTTACTGTCCCAAAGAGCTTGTGTTTACATTTGCTGGACACATTGAGCTGAGGGTTTTAGAACTTGAGATTTCCTGAGTCTAAGGCCTGAGCCACCCAGATGCTTCTAAGCTGGGCTGCCGTCCATCAGACTGCTGACTTGCCTCTGCCCATCCCCTCACCCTTCGGGTGCACTCCTCTTTGTTTTCAGTCAAAAGCAGGTGTGGTTGAGTATGATCCACACCCTTGATGGGTCCTGGACTCCTATTTGTTTCCTTAACCCAGAAAGATGCCAAAAATGACAGAGTCCCTTCCTGGCCCTTCCTGAAAGGGCGGGATAGCCTGGGTGCCAGGATCTCCTCGCTAGCCTAGCTTCCTCTGGAGAGTCATCACTGTGCTTTAGATATTTCCTGCTTCTATGGAGATGGCATTTGTGTTCTGTGGTGAGATTTTCCTTGTCCTTATTAGGAGGGCTGATACTCACTGCATTGCTCACCATCACCGAAAACTTGTCTGCATTTTAATCTAAAGTTTTAAAAGGCTTTCCATGATCATTTCACTTCTGTATAAAGGGCGTGGTGAGATCTTATTTTTCCTCTCTGCAGATCCTGCATCCAGTAGAATTCCCACTGACAGTCCATGCCTGTTGAGTCATGTGTCAAAGCCCTGTATCTATAAAGATCTAAGTCTGGGATTCATTTTTGTAACAGACTAAAGTTCGCCTCCTTCCCCTACAGCGGTCAGAACCCTGACTCCAAAGAGAGTGATAGTATTCAGAAGTGGGGCCTTTGGGATGTTGTGATGGTGGGGCTCATGGATGAGGACAGTATCCTTACAAAAGGGGCTCCCTCAGTTCTTCCATCCTCTCATTTTGTGAGGACACAGCCAGAAGATGCCAGTCTGTAAACCAAGAGGAGCCTGACAGGTGCAGTGCTGGCCCCCCAACCTCAGACCCCAGCCCCAGAACTGCAAACAATACTGTCTATTTTCACGAGCCATCTAGCATATGGAGTTTGGGGGCTTTTTAAATTGTTTTTTCTTTATGTATATGGGTGTTTTGTCTGCATGTCTGTCTGTACACCATGTATATTCAGTGCTTGAAGAGGCCAGAAGACAGCATTGGAGCCCCTGGAACTGGAGTTGCAGATAGTTGTGACCCACAACATGGGTACTGAGAATTGAACCCAGGTCCCCTAGAAGAGCAGCATTAGATCTTTGTTTGTTTTGATTTTCTTTATTTCTTTGTGTAGCTCTGGCTGTTCTGGAACACACTCTGTAAACCAGGCTGAACTCGAACTCAACAGAAATCTGCCTGCCTCTGCCTCCTGAGTGCTGGGATTAAAGACTGTGTCACCACCACACGGCTGTAGCATTAGATCTTACTCATGGAACCATCTCTAGCCCTGGAGTTTTGTTTTAACAGCCTTAATTGATGAAGATGATTCCATTATGTCTTTCTCCCTCACCCTCTGTTAATTTTTGTCCTAGGTTATACCTTACTGATATTTTAATTACCACAGCCTTATTCTTCTTGTTTGGCTTCTGTGAATCTAGTGTGATTAGAAACAGCTGTTATTTACGACATCAACCTTCATATCTAAGTGTACAGGATGGCTCCATCCCTCTGACTTTGACACCTCATAAAATTTTGTAATTTTTCTCATCCTTTATTACACAGCCTATGGAATCCTCTTCTTAAAATATTTTAAAAAAATTATGTGTATCTATGTGGGTGAAGTCATGTGCACATCTGTGCGGGTGGCTTCTAAGGCCATAGGTGACACCTGGAGCTGGAGTTACAGGTGGTTATGAACTGTCCAATGTAGGTGCAAAGCATCAAACCCAGGTCCTCTACAAAAAAAATACAGATACAGCCTTTTAACCACTGAGCAATTTCACCAGCCCCAAATATAGTTTTTTGTTGTTTCTTTTCTTTTGTTTTAAGACAGGGTCTCATTATGCAGCCCTGACCTTGAACTCACCTGCTTCCCCAGTGCTGGGATTAAAGGCATGCACCACCATGACCAGCGGAATCCTCCCTTGAAAGTAACAGGACTGGATGCACTTGTCAAAATTTGCAAGAAGGGGTAGGTTTTACTGTATATAGATTTGATTTTTTTAAAAAAGGTTTTGATAGCAGATGGTGCATGTGTAAATAGCAATAATTTGACAGATCTGAGTCTGCCATAGAGAGAGAAAGCTAAAAACACTGGGGTTTTATAACACAGAATTCTCAAAACAACCTGTCTATCTAGGTCTGACCATGGTGTGTATGTGGGGAGGGTTCTAAGGTACATCCTAAATGCTGGCAGTTGATAGGTTCCCACATCTGCTGGGGACGGTTACCGCTGAGGACATCACCAAATATACAGGTTCAGGTCCTGTCGCCTGTCGCCTGTCCCTGAGGGGAGATCAGGCACCCTGCCCTGCTGGCAGTGTGGTCATTTGTCAGTCTTTAATGTCAGCCTCCACGCAGTTCAGGATCTGTCCACATCCACCTTTCACTAGCTCAAAGTCGCCTGCTGGGGGCGCCACAAACGCATCCAGTACCTAGTCACGTGTCCAGCTTGCGGCCTCACCGGGAGGGGGACCCCGTCGCATTTCCTAGTCAGCTGCCCCTCTCTTGCTGGGCTGCGCCTCGCCTCCGGCTTCATGGCTGCCCCCACTTACGGCTCGGGCCCCCTGGGATACCTGCTGCTTCTACTTCTGCTGGCTACACCAACCTGGGTTGCGTCAGTCAGTTACCGACACCTTAAAAAACAGACAAATTCCTTAAGCGGAGACGTGGGTAGGTCCCTGTTCCAGAGTCTGGGTGGTGGTCCTTTCTTCCCGGCCTTAAGGCCCGGCCTGGCCCCTTCCCACTCGCCTCCACGTTGTTCCCCACCCCCACCCGTGCGTGGCTCGCTCCTCCCGTGGTGTGACCTTGCGCCCATTCTGCCTTTGTTTCTCTCCTCAGCCTGTGGCCAGCCTGTTCTGCAGGGCAAGATCTTTGGTGGAACGTCGGCACCCTCTCGGAAATGGCCGTGGCAGGTCAGCCTGCATTTCTCTGGCATTCATATATGTGGCGGCTCCATCCTCGATGCCTACTGGGTGCTGACAGCGGCACACTGCTTTGATAGGTGAGAGGTTCAGGAACCGTTACAGGTAATGGGGCAGGGACATAGGACAGGAGAAACCAGAAGTTGGAGAAACCGTGGCTTGGACTGCATCAAAGCCCTATCCATGGCTGATACATTCATTCGCCTGACCCCAGGCTCCAAGCTGCTTCCCACGAACCAGCATAGATTTATCCACCCTGGCTGATGACTAGGCCAGTACCTAGGTGTGTGGCCTGTCCTCTTGAGCACAGCCCTTCTCTACAGACTAAGCTACATCCCTACCTGAGAAGCTGGCCCCCATTTACAGCCCCGCCATTTCAGGTCTACCCTCCCTCTGGGCAGATAGCGCTGTCTCCTGAGCCTTCATCCAGTCAGGCCCACAGGTGTGGGTGTACAGGGGTTCATCAGCTGTTCAGAAAGAGGCAAGAGAGGGGTCCATGTGCGTGGCTATCTGGCTCTCATAGCATAGGCACAGACTCCTGGTGATTTCCCAAGTCTGCATCAGCCCAAGTCAGGACCTCTTTGAGGTCAGATAGTCAGACACGCCCCCCCCCCCCCCCCCCCCGTGGGCTGATAGATAATGCAGGGAGCTGCAGGCAGCTGGCCTCTATTCTAGTCAACAGTGAGAAGATTGTGGAAGCCATTGATGTATATGTGGGCATCATGGACCTTGACGTGGCCACCAGGTATACCCAGTGGTTGGAGATCAACAGGTTGTTCATTCACCCCACCTACCAACTGTTTCACCCTGCTGGAGGGGACGTGGCGCTATTGCAGTTGAAGAGCCCCATCGTATTTTCTGACTTCGTGCTCCCTATTTGCTTGCCACCTTCCAACCTGAACCTCAACAATTTGTCTTGCTGGGCTACTGGATGGGGACATGTCTCGCCGCAAGGTATGCGCTAAACAGGGTCTCATAGGTCTCATAGGGTCTCATAGAAGTAGAGCATAGGGAAGGTCTGGGAAGGTGGATAGGAGAACAACTTAAGCCAAAAGACTCAGACTTTAAGGAAATAATCCACTACAAATTAAAAAAAAAACAAACAAACAAAAAACAGCTACCAGAGATGAAAATTCCATTATGGGGCTTATGGCAGACTGAGGGAGAACCAGTGACCTTGGAGATAGATAAGTAGAAATTATCTATATTGGAACAGCAGAAATTATCCATATTGAAAATATGTGTGGAAGGGAAATAGAATGAGGTAAAAAAGAAACTCCCAGAAGTATGTGGACTGGGCTTCCCTGTGTGGGTGGGGCTTCCCTGTATGGGCCAGCTCTCTCTTGTGTGTTATGTGGCTCTTGCATGTGGACAGGACTCCTCCTGGTGTGGGAATTCCTTCCAGATTTGTCCTCCATTGACCAAGAACTCAAGAATAACTCTGGCTCCTGTCCTCCAGGAACTAAGACTTCGCTGGACTCAGACAGGCACCCTCACCTGACAGTTCCTTTCCCTTCTCCTCATAGGCAAGTCCTTGAAACAGCTACAGGAAGTCCAGTTGCCACTAATCCCCAAGCCCCTGTGCCAGCTGCTCTATGGATTTACAACTTACTTACTGCCAGAAATGATGTGTGCTGGGGACATCAAGAATGAGAAGAATGTGTGTGAGGTATGTCCCATTCTTTTGAATCAGAGTTGAACTCTGATATAGGTAGGGGACTGCGAGGGTGGCTGTATCCAGGCAGACAGTGTGTGACAATCACATACTCACACACTTGTGTCAGACCTCAGTGTTGAGGCTCTGGGCTCTGTGGCAGCCAGAGACGGGACTTTGTGTGTGTTGGGGGCAGAACATGGGCCCCTCTACACCTGAGGGCCGTACCTGGACTAGCAGATCACAGACAGCCCCTCTTCTTTCACAGGGTGACTCCGGCGGCCCACTGGTATGTAAGGTGAATCAGACCTGGAGGCAGATTGGAATAGTGAGCTGGGGCCGAGGGTGCGCCCATCCCCTGTACCCAGGGGTGTATGCCAATGTCTCCCATTTTTTGAGTTGGATCCAATATTATTTGAATCACACACCCATTCCTCCTCTGCTGACCCCTTCCCTCTCTTCATCCCTGAGAGCCACCCTTAGCACTTTTGTGACCATGCTGGCTAGCCTGTTGGTGTGGTGAAGACTGAGACACCCACCCCCTCACTCCCTCTCAGCCCCCCATTCCCTGGTGGGCTGCCTCAGGCTCTCTTCCTATCCTCTATAGCTCTCCAGCCCTGCCCCCCACCCATACCTTGTGCCATGAAGGCAGGACACTTTTCCCAGACTCTAAGTCTGTAGAAGGTTGAGCAAAAGAAGTGGAGAGGATCAGAGATGGACCAGGAGGGAGAGTTGGGGGACAACTGGGGTGAGCCAAGAGCTTGGGCTCTACACAGTCAAACTTATTAAACATTCGTGAAACAAGTGCCTTGGAACTCCTATACTTGCCTTCTGTTCCAGTCTCATTACATTCCCTGTGCCATGGGTAGGGGTCCACACATAGAAAGTAGGCTACTCAGACATACGACAAGAGAAGCTCAGGAGGCTGGAGAGATGGCTCTGTGGTTAAGAGTACTGGCTCCTCTTTTACAGGATCTGGGTTCAATTCCCAGCACCCACATGGCAGCTCACAACTATCTGTGACTCCAGTTTCAGGGATCTAATGCCCACTTCTGGTATCCACAGACACCAGGTACAAGGCACACAAGTTACACAGAAATACATTTGGGCGAAACAGCTATACACATAAAATATGATAAGGTTTGCAGAGTTGGGGAGAGAAAGGTACAAAGCAAACTGGGCTTTTCTAGATCCCTGGGGCAGGTCTTTGGGCACAGCCCAAGTGAGGGGAAAGGTCACAGATTCAGTTTAAATGTCAAAAAAGAGTTTTGAAACATGGAAATATCCTAAGTGGGAAAGCAGAAAACATGAGCTGAGAATAAGCAGATATGGGAAAGAAGCCAAAAGGGTATGTATGTGTAGAAACGAATAAGCAGAAAACCACACAGCACCATGTCTGATGTCCGCAGGACCTGTACCCCATGCTCTGCCAGCCTCAGATAGAAAATATCCCCCCAAATTTCATCTCTGCCGAACATGAACAGACTCCCCAAATAGTGCAGCGTAATGGTGATTGACATAGCAGCTCTGCTGTGTCAGGGGTCATAAGTCACCTAGAGATGGCTTAAATTTTATGGGAACCAAACACAGTGGCACATGTCTATAATTCTGGCACTCAGGATGCTGAAATAGGAGGGTAACAAGTTTGAGGCCAGCCTGTCCTACCTAGAGAGAACTTGAAATAGAGGGTGTGTAAGAACTCAAGAAGGTAGTATATATAATTCTATGCAAATAAATGATTAAAAAGTACTTTTACTTAAAAACAACTATCCCTAGCAGAGAGAGAAGGTTAAAACAAATCATAAACAAATGGAGATATTTAAGAAAGTGACACCTATCCCCACCTCCACTTAGTAGAAGTCCCTGTGAACAGATTTCCTTAGGAGATGTACTAACCTTCAACTACAGAGATGCCTCAGCACTGCTTAGACTTCTGGGAGTGCAGGTAAAAGGGCAGCATTCCACTTGCCACCAGGAGCAGCTTTGGATGAAGATACACTACCATAATCCAATGTCAGGACAGGAATTCAAAAACCCTAATGAGGGGCAGGTGAGATGGTTCATTGAGGAAAGATGCTTGCCACCAAGCCTAAAGGCCTGAGTTCAATCCCAGGGACCTCCAGGGTGGAAACAATTGACTCCCACAAGGTATCCTTTAACCGCTACATATGCCATTTAGCCCAGGAGCATACACACACATGTAAGTAAATAATAAATGTAGTGAAAAATAAATGAAATCCTACAAAAATATTAACAAATAGAATCCTAGTTTCCTTTTCAAAATAGTACCCTATGGTCAAATGGACCTTATCTATCATATGAGATTGATTAAATGTTAGGCCCAGCAGTGGTGGCACACGCCTTTGATCCCAGCACTCAGGAGGCAGAGGCAGGTGGATCTCTGTGAGTTCCAGGCCACCCTGGTCTACAGAGCTAGTTTCAGGACAGCCAGGGATATACAGAGAAGCTGTCTTGAAAAACTAAAGAAAAAAAAGTTAGGAAATACATAGATAAAATTCACCATTATCAGTTGTTTTGCTACGGAGAACACCAATGAGAAAGCTTTTTGACAAATTCAAAAGGCATCCCCATTCTAAAAAACAGGTAGAATTATATGGATAGGAAGATGTATGCTTGGATCTCTCAGTCTAAACCTGGCAGAGTGGCATTAGGCATGTCCTAAGGCCTGAAATACAGGGAGGTTGGAGCAGTCCCCACTCTGATCCTGAGTCCATCACCACAGTCACACAGAGGACCTGTCCCAGGAAATGCAAGGAATGGTTTGAGTTATCTTTTGTAAAAAAGACTTGCAGGAAAGTGAGAATTTACTATGGTCACTACATGGCAGGGAAGACTAGAACAAGACTCCACTCCTGGAGCCCTAGCACAGGCTGTGGAAACTGAGGAATCTCTCAAATGCCACCACAGATGGAGTGTCTTCCAAAGCATACGTGTTTCTTTGGCTCACAGTCCAGAGCATGGTGCTAGTACCATACCATGGTGGACAACACCCTATCATGGTACAGCAGCACGTCCCAGAGTGCTGCCCATCAGTCACCCTGTCCTTAATCCACAAATCTAGAAGTTCGTGAGTGATTAATCTACCGTGAGACCAGTTCCACAGCACCCAGACACCTCTACATGTAACTGACTTATGGCTTATGGATTAAGTGTCTGACACATGGATATGGAGGACATAGCCAAGCCTAGTACCCCTAAAAACAGCAAAGAAGCAAAAAAAAAAAAGGAGACGAGACTAGGGATATAGTTACCTATATACTTGTCTAACATGTATGAGGTCTAGGGTTGAATCCCAGGCACCATCTAAATCAGGTATGGTGCCATACACCTGTGATCTCAGTACTTGGAAGGTGGAGTTGGAAGGATCAGGAGTTCAAGGTCACCCTTGGCTTGAACTTTTTGAGACAGGTATTGCCTCAAAAAATGTAGGTTTTAATAGATGATAATACAGTTTATAGTCTCAGCTAGGGCATCATGAAGTAAAGTGGGATTTCTTTTGTGTTTCTGGACCTAGACAAGTTGATTTCCATGTTTACATCCAAACACAAGTAAGTAAATGTGCTCAGAATAAATTCAACGTGAAAGCCAGTGACGTAGGTCTAGGACCAGTGGTGCAGACAAAGACCCAGCAATCAATATGTCACAAAAAAGTGGATAATCCGTGTCTGTCCAAGAACAGACAGAAGCATGAGTGGACGGAGCCTGAAGCTCAGTACTTCCATATGTAAATAAAAGTGAGACATGGTAGCATAAGCATGTAATCCCATCACTTGGAAGGCTGAGGCAGAAGGCTCATGAGTTTGAGGTTAACTTGGGTTACATTATAATATCCTTTAAAAGAAAACAAAAATTAAATGCTGTAAAAGGATTCAGAAAATTGCCGCATGCCAGGTAGTCAGTCACACTGGAAAGATAAGAATTAAATAGGATGGCTAGCTTCTGCTGCCCTAGACCTCACATCCTGGTATAAAACTGGAAGGACACACCACTGTGGTCTCTGTGGTGTTTGCATCATTTCGATCTATAAAACTTACATTTATTTTAGCAGCAATTGTTTAAGAGCAACTGTGAACACATTGGGTTTCTTTTCCCAGCCTATATCCTTCAACAATCGGAGGCAGCAGGGACCACACAGGCCCCAACTCAGGGAGAGGTACTATAGGCGTGCATAGCAGTTACACCAAGGACCTGTCCAGTATGAGGCTGACTATGTAGTGTGTGCAGAGTGGACACTCCCACCCATCTCTGTCTGGATGTAATGGCATGAATCAGACTCTTTTCAGTCCCTGTATATACCGATCTCTCCAGGAGGTGAAGGCTGAGGAAGATGCCTGCTCTAAGCAAACCAGTTATGACTCTGCTGTCATCACCAAGTTCACAGATTCTAGTGAAACCACACACAGAATTCCGGCAGTCATCCATACCCACTTCCTGAAATAGTAATATTTAAGGGACAAAGAAGGTTCTCACACCAAGTCCATGACCGTTATGTAGGATAAGGAGTGAATGCTTAAAATGCATTGAGGTCATTTTGGTGGATGTGTGCATGTGCACATGTTTGTCAGGAGGTGTGCATATGGGCACATGCATGTGGAGGCCACAAGACAGCCTCATGTCATTCCACAGGAACCATACACTTTGCCTTTTGGGTTTTGTTTGTTATAGTTGGTTTTTGTGTGCTGTTGTTTGTTTGCTTGTTTTTGTTTTTCAAGACTGGGTTTCTCTGTGTAGTTCTGGCTGTCCTGGAACTCACTCTGTAGACCAGGCTGGCCTCGAACTCACAAAGATCTGCCTGCCTCTGCCTCCTAAATGCTAGCATTAAAGGAGTGCACCACCACCACCTGGATTGTTTACTAGTTTTTAATGTCTCTAAATGGTTTGTCTGCATGTATGTCTGTGCACCACGTGCTTGCCTGATGCCTGCAGAGGCCAGAAGGCATTAAATCCTCTGTAACTGGAGTCAAAGATGGAGTGAGTACCAAGGACAGAATCCAGTTTCTCTTAGCCATGGAGCCATCTCTCTAGCTCCATGTCACAGGATCTTTCACTGGCCTGGAGCTCACTCAGTCAGCTAGTCTAGCTTGTTAGCCGTCTCCAGGGATCTTTCTGTGTCCTCGGAGCTGAGATTCAAGCACATGCCATCATGTTGGCTTATTTTACGTGGTTCTGGAGATAAATGCAGGTCCTCATGCCTACATAGCAGCCCTTTATTGACTGAGCCATCTCCCCAGCCTTTGGGGTCATTTCTTGTTTTAGTTCATTAAATCGCCTTACCATTTATTTACTGTTTTAGAGATCCAATTTTTCTATTTTTAAAATTTTTCCGGTTGTCATAATAGTATATACTTTTGAATACGATGTTCTGTTTCAGTGCATGCAGAGTCTGAGCGAAGTGAGCATGTATCTCCTCCCCCACAGGCATGGTGGGCCCCCACCGTTCTTCTCCTATCCCTCAGCCTGTTGTGTTTGTACATGAAAACCCTCATGGCACATTAAGACTGCTGATGCATGCGTTTTCCAAGCTCCTGAACATGCCTCCTCATTTGTAGCTCCCAATTTGTGGTTTTCCTCCTAAGACACCAGAGCCTGCTGCTTCCTGGCATCCTGACATCTCCTGCCACAAGGGGGCAGTTCTCTGGCATCCAAGAGTGGCACTTCCCTGGACCCTAGGCCATATGAAGTGACTCCTGCCAGGGTTCCACATCCACCCCGGAATGTTTGGAGCAGGGACCTATTCAGGAGGAGGCACAGTTGTGATGCCTCTCTTGGGGTGCTGAGGTTGCTAGTGGAGATGGCAGATTGAAACCAGGGACTCATCAGCATCTCATTTGTTCTGAGTGTTGCAGAGTGAAAACAGGTGTCACAAAGGCCCAGACCACAGGGTCATAGGATTGTCTATGCTGGGGATGCCATGAGCTGCTTCACACTCCAGCCTGGCTTGTGTCCTGCTCTCTCTTCTCCATTGTCAGCAGGGTGTGTGTGGAACACCAACCTACTCTTGGGAGAAGCAGTGTGATGTCTGACTTGAGGTGTTGCGATTGGTAGTGGGAAATTGGGGGTGTTCAAGAGCCAGAAGGGCCCATCTCCCCCTAACCCCACTACCTTTTTGAAATCCTCCCAGCTCCAACCCCTCAGGAATCCAAGAGTTATTCAAGAAATAAAATATAAGTACCATGAAATGCCATTTTATTAGAATAAAGGGGGACATTGACATCTTTTGTTTTGATTTGATTTGATTTTTCAGGACGGTTTCTTTGTGTAGTCCTGTTTGTCCTGGAACTAGCTCTATAGGCCAAACTAGCCTCAAACTCACAGAGATCCACCTGCTTCTGCCTCCTGAGTTTTGGAATTAAAGGTGTGTAACACCACAGCCTGGTGGCAACATCTCAATTATTAAAACAACAAAAGCCGGGCAGTGGTGGTGCACACCTTTAATCCCAGCACTTGGGAGACAGAGGCAGGCAGATCTTTGTGAGTTTGAGGCCAGCTGGGTCTACAGGGCAAGTTCCAGGACAGGCTCCAAGGCTACAGAGAAAACCTGTCTCGAAACACCAAAAAACAAACAAACAAAACCACCACAACAAAAGAAGCATTGGATAAAAGCCAACATCCTTTTCTGATTAAAAAAAAAATAAAAGCATTTAATAGACTGAGAGTAAAATAGAACATACTGAACACACTAAAGGACATATTTGAAAAGCCCACAGTTGGTTTCATGCTTAATGGGAAAACAGACACTTTTCCCCTGAGATTAACAATACAAGAAGGCTAGATTTCCCCACAGCATCCCACTGAGAGTGCTAGCCAGAGCAAGAAGGCAAGAAAAAAGAATGGCAGCCCAATCGGAACAGGAGAAGGAGCACTTTCTGTATAGTACGGTTTTATGTTGTAGACATTTCTAAAACACACACACATACACACACACACACACACACACACACACACACACACACACACACACTTCAAGAAGTTGCAGGATACAAATTCCACACAAAATCAATCACACTTATAAACATTAGCCTTCAACAGCCCAAAAAGGAAATGAAGAACACCAGATACAGGTCCAGGACAAATGCCCAGGGCCCACCCACAGAATCAAAGCCATGGTGTCAAGGCCACAGAGTCCAAGCCCACATTTCTGGCCTGCTTCCTGGTACACATGGCTGAGCACCATGGGCAGAGTCTGGAAGGTCTTGAGCAGCCAAGAAAGCATGCAGGATATCCGAGACCTTGCAGGGGGATAGTGAACTAGGCTCAGGGTAAGTGCTGCCCTTCCAAGTCTGGGTTCTACTCCCACTCAGCACTGTATGCTGTTGGTCCTTAGTGTTTTCTGGGGATGAAAGCTCCTGGGACTTTCAGGGTGGCCAGAGAAGATCCCTAGCTTCAGAGAGATGAAGAAATACATAGGGTCCCCTCATCACACATCTTGTGCCCTGCCTGCACTATAAAAAAGGGGCCTTATTGCAATGCAAGACTGGCTTTTTGGTCTTCAATGGACAGCCTCGCTGGCTGAGGAATTCTGGTAGGAGGAGGTGGGCTAGAATCAGGTAAAAGCTAGGGGTAGGGACATAAGGCCCCAGGGTTAGGTAGGAATGTAAGGGAGCTATGCTTGGGAAATCCAAGTAGCCTAGTCCTCATGCTGGCCTCTTGGCAGGATGGGCTTTCCTTCCACTCTCCCTAGCTAGAAGGAGAGACTGAGTCCATGAGTCAGGGTAGCCTACAATCCAAAGAAGGAAAAGAGAGGACTTATGTGGGAAGTGTCACAGGTACCTGACTTTCTGTGTGACCAGTCTACACAGTCACTGACAAGGACACCGAATGGGAGTGAAGGCAAGCCCAGGAGGCCACTGGGCAGGGCAGGATCACCCCTGTTTATTTACAGGAGGGAGAATAGGGAGTCCCCCGGTCACTGAAATAGATTGTATAGTTCTAAGTATGCTGATGCTCCCTCTCCAGCCCTCCTCTTTCCAACTCTCCCCCTTTGCCCTACATAACCTCTTCACTCCTCAGCCCTTCCCTCTCCAGGCTTCCCTCTCCACTATTTCCCTCCCTGGTCCTTCCCTCCCTAGCCCAACCACCCCCTCAGCCCTCCCCTCCCTAGCACTCTCCTCCCAAGCCTCAACCCCTCCTCCCTAGGCTGTGGAGCCGCCAAGCCTCTCAGCTCCTAAGTGGGGCTCTTGGTCCTTTACGGGTCTCCCACCCCATAAAAGAGATCACAGCTGAGCAGTTCAGAACCTCTGGGAGCAGCCGAGCCAGGAGCCAACCACAGCCTTGCAAGCCCAGCCTAGGCTGTCTCAGCCTGTGAAAAGGCCCTGGTTACTGTTTGTCCTTGTCTTGGTCCCCATTGGTCTCTCGGCCCTGAGACTTCCTCTGCTGGGGCAGAGTGAGTAGTCAGGAGACCAGGCACTGGACAGGCCCCAGCAGGCCCAGACCTTTCCCTGGACATCCAGAGGGATCAGACAGGGTTTGGTTTACAACAAACGCCTCCTGATTAATAAAAGTTTGATGGAAATTTCATATGTTGACCAGGGTCCTAAACATTTTCCAGGCACGTCTGGCAGAGGCCAAGCCGCCTGTTTATGTTCACAATGAGACATTTTTTCCAGTGAAGTCCACAGCGATTGTCTCCTTCAGAACCAGCATGGGGACAGACACATTTGGAGTGGGACTCTGGGTTGCTGCTACTGCCCAGCCCCACCCCCTCCACTGGTGACAATCCGATCCCTCCCCAGAAGTAGAAGCCAAATCCTTCCCCACAGTGGAGCCTTAGACCAGATTCTTCTCATTCACTGTCCCTTCTTCACAAGGGTCTCATGCCCCCATCTCCACAGAAGGGCTTCCTGGTACACAGCCCACAGGTGCACAGCCTTGGAGAAGGCTGCTTGTGTGGAACATCAGAGAGGGCCCCTACCTTTCCCATGGGGTGGGAATTGGGCTGTGGCCTTTTCCCATTGGTTGGGACCAGCCTCCCAACCCCAGCTTAGAGCAACCAACATGTGTGTGCAAACAGTCAATGTCTGGGGTGGTATTTGGGTTGGAACAATGGGAGCCAGGATGGGGTCCCCAACTGTGTTAAACAATATACCAGGACTTCTAGAGGGAAAAGATAGCAAATGACATTCTACAAGAGGTACACCAAGGCAAGGCCTTGCTAAGTCCCCTAAAGCACTCCAGACCCCTGGTTCACAGTCCTAGGGCAGCCCCAGAGAGCAGCCATATGCAGAACTCACAGTTGTGACTATCTATCCCAGTTCTTCCCTCTAGGCTTCCACTGCCATGGGGGTCCAGTTTGGAGGTGGCAGTGATGGTGCAGTGTGCCAGCTGGGGCTCAGCCTGCCCTGCGGCTACACCAGGCCACCGTGTGTGGTCCTTGTGGGAGACTCTCATTTATTTTTCTTTCTCCCCCCTTCCTTTTTAATAAAATGCATCAAAGTGGAAGCCAGACACTACCTCCATCCCGTGTCCTCATAAAATGTGTGTGCCTGTGTGTGTGCATGTATGTGCAAGTGCATGTGTTCATGACTTGCTTCAGGCAATGATAGGTAGTTTACCTACCCCAGTGCCCACCTACCCCAGTGCCCACCTACCCCAGTGCCCATCTACCCCAGTGCCCACCTACCCCAGTGCCCACCTACACCAGTGCCCACCTACCCCAGTGCCCACCTACCCCAGTGCCCACCTACCCCAGTGCCCACCTACACCAGTGCCCACCTACCCCAGTGCCCACCTACACCAGTGCCCATCTACCCCAGTGCTACCCCAGTGCCCACCTACCCCAGTGCCCACCTTCCCCAGTGCCCACCTACCCCAGTGCCCACCTGCCCCAGTGCCCATCTACACCAGTGCCCATCTAGGCCACACTACACTACAGCCCAACATCTCAGCATAGCCATCTTTTTGAGGATGGAGTAGGGATACAGGCCAGGACCCAGAGCCCAAACAAGCTAAATCTGTGGAGTGCGTCAGGTTTGACTCCTCCCTGTTCTCCTGTTATGGGTTATAGAAGACTGTGCCCCTCCTCAACTCCCCCAGAAGGCTTGCAGTGCAGGACTCCCAGCCACTGCTTGCCAGAACCCTGCACCTTCGCTCTGTGTCCCACCACATTGTTTTGCTTTCCCCAAAGAGTTTATCTCTGTCACACACCCCACATTGGCCACACCCTCTACAAAACCCCTGGGAGCAGGCCCTGCCTAGCCTCTCCTCATGCCCTTGGGTACCCTTTCCACATTGCTCCCTCCTCCCTGCCACCAAGGCCAGATGGCACCAACTAGGCAGACATCAGTACAGGGCCTACATTTCCTAGGCCCAAGAAAGGGCCTGTCTAGTTAAGCTTCCAGCTGGCTTCCCCTCTCAATCCTCCTTACACACCCCACACCAAGATGTGGTATTGTTATCAGACTTGGGGCCTCCTCTCCTCACTCAGTCACAAATTTTGCCCCTTCCTGGGCCTGTGCTCTGAGCAGGCAGCGTACAGAAGTCCAGGAAGGCAGAGCATTCTGGGAATGGCAGCCCGTGCAGTACCCACCTTCGATACTTCATCCCTCTCTTCCAGTAGGCCCCTCCTTTGGCAGTTCTGAAGTGGTGGTTGCACTCCTCAGGAAGCAGAGCCAGGGTGACTGGGGCTGGGGACTGGGGCTATCGGTGTAGTCACGTGTATCCTGACTGCCCTTGAGCCAGGTGGGTCAACAGGTGGCTTTCTTCTTAGAGATCACTTTCTCCTGAGCCAGCACCCACACCCACAGCTGGCCATCTGTAGGATGGACCCTCTTTGGGAGCCCTTCTCATCCATGCTTTTCCTAAAGGCCACCCCACACTAGCCTGTCCCTCTCAGGAACTACCCCTCTTGCTTTCTGCCTGCCTCCAGCCAGACATGTCTGGCCTAGGGCACTGGGTCTGCTCCCACCCCAAGACCCTTCCTCCTCTCCCTCCTCCATCATATCTCAAACCTACTTGATGCCTTGCTCCTGGCCGTGGTAGCCATGGACTGACCCTCTGAAACTGGAAGCGAGCCCCCATTAAATGCTTTCTTTTATAAGTTGCCCTGGTCATGGTGTCTCCTCACAGCAATAGGAAAGTAACTAAGACACTCCTGGGACTTTGAATGATGCCACCTACTTGTCTGACCAGGGAGGACAAAAGGCCAGGGACAGGTAAGGCAGGCGAAGAAAAGTCCTGACTCAGCGGGCACCAGGCAGGGAGAATGTACTATAGGGGACAATGCATCCACGAGCACAGTTACCTACACAAGTGTGTTTGAGAGCACAAGCACATACTCATGCACATAAACAGCACATATGTGCACACACAAACCTGCTTGTACACATAAGCCTACACACGTGTATACATAAGCACATATCTACCCACAGGATCCTCCTCAATCACACGTATGAGCACATCTCATTCACACAAATGAGCATAGTCATGCACATGTACAAAAGCACATATCTGTACACACAAGCCTGTTTTTTCATACATGACAAACACAGGCACATGTATGAACATAAGCACATAGAGGTCTCCTCATACACACATGTAAAAACACAAATGCTTATACACACAGGCACACACACATACAAGCCTGCTTGTACCATATGAACATATAATATATGAGCACATACCTAGACACAGAAACCTACTTGGGCATACACATGAAAGCACACACTTAAACACAGTGTAATCTCTCATATACAAACACACTCATGCATACACAATGCACAAATGAACATATTCTTGTGCTCACACATGCATATGTGGGCACACTCATGTAAGTTCAAGCATGCACCAGGGTTGCTCACTCTAAAATGCATTTTGCCTTAGCATTTCTGGTCCAAGCCTTCCCAGTTTGGCCTCCCTCCCTTTCCCTGGCTTTTGGAAGCTTTGTGGGAGGCGAGGGGCAGCAGCCAGCAGCTGGACCTCAGAGCAGCCTGAAGCTTGGCTCCCAGGAGGACAGCCGCTGGGGCCTGTGTACACGTGTGAGAGGCCAGGCGACCCCCTGCATGGACGCAAGGGTGGACCCCAGGCTTGATTTATGATGGGCTCCTGCACATGTGTCAAACATGCTGTGTTAAGCACTGGCATAAAAATAATATATAGGTTACCACAACGTTTTTATGACCTTCCCCAGCCCTGCCCTGGAATGCCGGAATCTAGCAGGTGAAATAACACACGTTTCAGTGGTTGCAGCCACACCGGGTGCAGGCATAGAGCCTGGGCAGCAGAGAAGACTTCATCTGGGCCAGGCTCTTGTGGAAGCCCAGTCAGTTGGATGCTACAGCATGGTGGGGAAGAAGACTCCTGGCTGTTGTGGAGAGAGCTTCTGAAGCTTGGAGGGAAAGCTGTCCTGAAAGAGGATGCCCAATGAAGTCTCTGCATATCCCTTCTCGTTCATGGTGCACTTGCTAAGCTATCTGTCCTGGGACAGGCTGCAGGAGACCTCTCCAGGTGTTACATACATTACAGAGGATGCAAAGGAGGAATGGATGACAGCCTCAGGCTATGATATGGAAGACAGATGCGGGTGGTTATGGAGAACCTGCAGATGTCCCCTGCATGTGTCACCAGTGAGGACACATCATCAGCTGCCCTCACTCCTAGCTCCATCAAGAAGAGTGTATTCTGCCAGGCGTTGGTGGCGCATGCCTTTAATCCCAGCACTTGGGAGGCAGAGGCAGGCGGATCTCTGTGAGTTTGAGGCCAGCTTGGTGTCCAGGACAGGCTCCAAAGCTACACAGAGAAACCCTGTCTCGAAAAAGAAGAAGAAGAAGAAGAAGAAGAAGAAGAAGAAGAAGAAGAAGAAGAAGAAGAAGAAGAAGAAGAAGAAGAAGAAGAGGAGTGTATTTTTGCTTCTTTCTACAGGATTTCAGGATTTCTTCTTTCCACAGATGGGAAAGAGACACTGTGACCACGGAAACTCATTGGGGTGGCGGCTTACATTTTCAGAGGTTTAGTGCATTATCAACATGGTGGGACATGGTGGCACGCAGGCAGACATGGAGCCAGAGAAGGAGCTGAAAGTCCTACATGGAGACTAGGTGTGGCTTGAGCATATATTAGATCTAAAAGCTCACCTCTATGGTGACACACTTCCTCCAAGAAAGCCACACCTCCTAGTACTGCCACTCCCTAGTGAGTGACATCCTGCCCTGCCTCTCAGATGGAGAAACCAAAGTTGGAAACCCACCCAGGAGAGCCACACAGACTGGATGAATCTCTCAGCCAGAAGAATAGGGGACAGTAGCTAGAGTCTGCTGTCGCTGGGGACTTGGTATGTAGGGCCAGAAAGAGGCAGCTCAGGCTCATTTGCTTGATAAGAGATCATCTCTACCCTCAGTCCAGGTGAGACCTGGTGGCTTCTGGCTAGGCAGAGTCCTTGGTCTCCTCTGGTTCCCTGTCCATTATTATGGAGTGCCCCCAAGTGCCTGGACTACTGGCTGAGACTACCTTCTGAATCCTTGCCACAGCTCCTCTTTTAAGTCCCTGCTAGGTCCCTCCACAGAGACCTTTCCTGGGTGGGTTTCCAACTTCACAGAGGGAGTGTGATGTTGGGCCTATTACCAGGGCTGTCCCAGCAGTAAGGGGCAGTCACCTTGTGGCCCAGGCAGAAGATTTTGGTGGAAGCAGCCTTGCTCACCCAGTGAGGAAGGAGGCAAGCACCCTTCCATTCAGTGTGGCTGAGTGTCCTCACAAGGTGAAGCTAGGGTTCATGGTTGGGGCCAGGAGGAAGCTGGCTTGGGTTCCTCCTCTGGCTGGGCTCTTCAGTATGGTGACCTCTCACCCAAACAGGACCATCTAATAGCACAGTGAGAGCAAGACTCAAGGAACCCAGCCCAGCCCAGAACTTACCCCTCTCCAAAGCAGGTACCTGGTTTCCAGCTTTGGTTTCTCCATCTGAGAGGCAAGGCAGTATGTCACTCACAGGCCTGCAGCCCCTTCCTACCTGCAGCTCAGAGAGTCAGCTAACTGGGCTTGGACTAGTAAGAAACTGAAGGAACAGTCTTGACCTTTTGTCCTTAGAAACCCCACAGGGAGAAGCAGGAAGCAGAGGAGGCAAGTCACCTTCTCTCAGTCAGTAGAGCCAGCTGCTAAATTAGAGAGTGCTGCCCACATGGTCCTGCTATGGGTAGCACAGAGGGAAATTAAGGGGACATGAGAAGGGGAAAGGAGTCTAGCTGAAGCTTTTCAACAGCTGAGAATCAAGAATTCCAGCACAGTCATTTGCCATGAAGGTTGGTGACAGAAATAATCTTTCTTTTATATAGAGATATTTTATGTTAAATAGCAATGACCCCACGCTAAGTCTAAGCCTACAGGACCTTCAAGTATGACCTTATCCTTTCCCACATATTTTCTGAGGAATCTGTTGGTTTTGTTTGTTTTTGTTTTTGTTTTTTTGAGACAGGGTCTCCTTATGTAGCTCTGGCTGTCCTAGAACTCACTCTGTAGATCAGGCTGGCTTTGAACTCATAGAGATCCACCTGCCTCTGCCTCCCGAGTGTTGTGATTAAAGGCATTTGCCTCTACACCCAGCTTGAAATTTTACTACTTGTTTATTTTTTTATTTTAAAATCTTTAATGATTATATTTAGTATGTATGTTTTACCTACATGTATGTGTGTATCTTGGACCCCCTGGAATTGGAGTTAGAGACAGTTGTGACTTGCCATGTGGATGCTGGGAATTGACCCCTGGTCCTCTGGAAGAGCAGACAATGCTTTTAACCACTGAGCCATCCGTTCAGCCCTCTGGGGAATCTTAAAAACAATACTAAACCATTTTTTGTTTGTTTTATTTTGTTTATAATATAAATGCCTTAACTTCCCCAGCAATTCTTGTGACCTAGTAAGGTTTTGCCTTATCAAAACAACCCTACACAATGCACAGAAACCACCTTATGATCTCACTTAGGTTCCTTAGCAACCCATGAAATATGGTTTCAGATATCTCCCAAACTGATACATATCTATGGCTATTATGGAGAAAATTAAAATTCTCTTTGAGAAGGCCAGAGCTGTGCCCTTGGGTATGTCTTATCATTCTCCTCTTTTTATGAAACCCTGTGCTAAAATCTTCTCAATAAACTCCAACCGTATTTCATACTGGCTTATCCTGAAGTTATTTTTTGTGGCACCATCAGTCATCCAGCTCTGTCACCCACTCCAAGGCTTAGGGAATGTCATGGAAGAGGAGATGGAAAGAATGTAAGAGCCTCAGAAAGGGTGGGGTGCTGTGCAACTATGGAACGGTGTCTTCCAGGTGTCTTCCAGGCATGATGCGGCCCTTGTACTCTTGTGCTCACAGTGACTAGAATTGCTTTCGAAAGACCAGGCCCATTAACACTGTCACAGAAAGGGGAGGGGCTCATGAGGCCTAAACCAGTTGATGGAAGAAGGATTTTTTTTTCCAGTGCTGTAGCCACTGGTAAGTTACCCAAGTTCCTGTAAATAATCCCTTACCCATGATCGTGTAAGCAACTCTAATTAAACTAAGTGGGTTACAAAAATAAAAGACACAGAAAGTAGAAGGGAAGAGGGAAGAGATGGGGGAATGTAAGGGGGACAAGAGTGGGTGTCTTAGTCAGGGTTACTATTGCTGTGATGAAACACCATGGCTAAAGTGACTTGGGGAAGAAAGGGTTTATTTGGTTTATGTTTCCATATCACTGCTCATCTCTGAAGGAAGTCAAAACAGGAACTCAAGCAGGGCAGGAGCCTAGAGGCAGGAATTGATGCAGAGGCCATGGAGAAGTGCTGCTTACTGGTTTATTCCCCAGGGCTTGCTCAGTCTGTTTTCTTACAGAACCCAGGACCACCAGGCCAGGGATGACACCACCCCACAATGGGCTAGGCCCTCCTACATCAATCACTAATGAAGAAAATGCCCTACAGCCTGGTCTTATGGAGGCATTTTCTCAACTGAGGCTTCCTCTTCTCTGATGACTCTAACTTGTGTCAAGTTGACATAAAACCAGCAAGCACACAGGGTGAATATGATCAAAATAGTTTATATACATGTATGAAAATGTCCTAATGGAATCTTTTATTCTATGTAATTAGTATATGCAAATACAAAACTTAAAATAATAAAAAGAATTTGCCTTTACCAGAGGGATATTCTCTGAAAGATGTAAGAATTCTTCAGGCTGCTGGCAGTAGTTCTGGGATATGTCTTCTGCTTGTCACCCCCCATCCCTGCCAACCCCTACCCCTACATATCACAAAGGCATCTGCAAAGATGGCGCCTTGGCTTAGATTCCACAAGCCAGGATGGGGCTAGAGAGTGTGGCCTGATGAAAGTGAGCCTGAGGTGCCACTGAGGCAAAAGATGCAAATGATGGTTGAAGGACCAGGAGGTTAGTGGGGAAAAATCCTTAGAGATGGGGCTCAGCAGGCCTTTTTAGGAAAGCTACACACAGCTGCAAGCCTCCGTTCCATGTGGTACTTTGTGTACCTTTGCCTGGTGGTGCAGAAGGAGAAACTGAGACTCAGGGTAAGCCAGCCTCAGAAACAATTTGTTTCTTCTGGGGGGGCTCTAGTAGAACCAGGAGACCTAAGGAGATGCTGCGACAACCTGCCACCGCACGGCCGGTCACCACTACTACTCCCCTTTCAGTGTTTGGGCTCATCCACATACCACCCTTGAGCCGCCCTGACCCTGTCAGGCTTCCAGACAGCTGAGGGGCCACATGTGATCTGGGGTATGAGAAATAGTTGGGTGAGGACCACACTGCTGCCCCTATGAGCCCTGTGGAGCCAGCAGGGCATGACAAGACAGGCTTGGAGTCATGTGGTATCTGTTCTCTCAGCCACTGTTCCAGAACAGTGTCACAAGCTGTTCCAGAACACCTCACAACCTCTGGACATTAGTGGGCTGGGTGGTGTTGCAATACTTCTTGGTCCCAAAGTAGGCACAGGGCTCCACTCACTCTGGCTTTCAACCTCCTGATTTACCTCTGTCTCTGTCTTTGCCTCCTTTTTGTTGAATTTCTCCCAATCTCTTATGGCCTCTGTCTCTGTCTCCTCTCCTTCCCTCCCTCCTCTCTGTCTGTCTCTCTCTGCTCCTATCCCTCTCTGTCTCTCCTTCTCTGTCTCTCTCTTGTCTCCTCTCCCTCCCTTTCCCCCTCTGTCTCCCCTTCCCCCACTTTCTCCCTCCTCTTATTTCACTTTGTCTCTGGGTCTGTTCCTCTTCTTCTCTATTCTCTCTTCTATTTCTCTCTATCTCAGTCTGTCTCCCTGCTTCTGTCTCTGTGGATCTCTCTTAGTCTCTTTCATCTCTCCCTCACTGTCTCTTTTCCTAGCTTTTTATCTTTGTCATTTATCTTTGTTCCTCCCTATCCTTCTATATTTTTCTGTGTCTCTGTCTCTTTATTTCTGCCTTCCTTAGCTCCGTGTCCGTGGCTCTGTACCCCTCCCATTCTCTCTCTCTCCATCCACTCTTGGACCCAGAGCAGGTTCTCAGGAACCCAGTGCTCAGGATTAGACACTGGGAAGTTTGGCCAGCCCAGGCGGCCCTCCTGTGAGTAGGTAGAGAGCATCAGGTTTCCAGTTTGCCTTCCATCGATTCCTTTCCCATCAAGACCCAGGAGTGTGGGTTGGGATCTTAGAGCCCTGGTAAAGTTCTGAGTGCTGGGAAGCCTTGAGAGGCCAGGCCTGGATCCAACCTGGAGGCTATAGGCCAACCGATGCTGGGAGAAGTGCAGCCGCCTGCATCTCACCCAGCCCAGCAAGGGGACTGGGAAGGAATTCCGGGAATTCGCTAGGAGGGAGACGGAGGGCTGCCAAGGCAGGCTGGCGGATGCCTGCAGGAGGGGCCAAGATCTCTCTCTCCTTGGCTTTCTAGGGTTGACAGAACTGTTACATCTCAGACCAGCAGAGACCATGATGGCTAATGGTCCCTAAAAGGCCATTTTCTAGATGCTGGGCACTCTAGACACTCACAGCTGTAGCTACCTTAGGCCGGCCTCAGCCCCAGCCTGGGATCGTGGACACATCCCCAGGTCTGCCTCTGGTCCTAGAGTATCAAAGGTAGATGGGTTTCACAGTGCCCAGGCTGCCTACTTTCAGGATCTTGTTGAACTGCTGGCAGAGTCTGAAGCTGGGTGAATGAGGCAAGCAAACACAGGAAATAGAGAGTTTAGTAGCTCAAGACTCTATTTGGCTTGAGTTATGCACACTTCCCTTCTAATAATACCCTTGACAGCCTAGCTCCTTTACCTGCATGTACTGTGTACACCCCCCTCTTGCCCTCTCTCTCTGCCTCTCTCTCTCTCCCTCCATCCCTCCCCCCTCTCTTCCTATCTCTCTCTCTCTGAACAATGCATCTAGCAACTTCAAAAACTCCATCAGACCCTCACCATTAGACTACATGTACGTCCCTCTCTCAACAATAGTATAAGTTTCTTGGCCCCTAATAGCTGTCAAATTTAGAGTTTCTATTCAAATGTATTCCCAGTGTATCCAGGTACTAAGAATGGAAAAGCTGATTTGGCCTGAACTGACTTGGAGAATATCAAAAAAGGACACAGGCAAACTGTGTCCTTTAAAGTGAAGTTTTTCTGGGTGGTGGTGGCTACATGCCTTTAATCGGGAGGCAGAGGCAGGCGGATCTCTGTGAGCTTGAGACCAGCCTGGTCTACAAGAGCTAGTTCTAGGACAGCCTCCAAAGTCACAGAGAAACCCTGTCTCAAAGAGAGAGAGAGAGAGAGAGAGAGAGAGAGAGAGAGAGAGAGAGAGAGAGAAGTTTTAGGATTGACAACTTGGCTCAGCAGCGTGAACTCATTGTTCAATCTGCAGGACCCACATGGCAGAAGGAAAAACCAAATGATACGAGGTGTCCACTGGCCCCTATATTCATTTGTGATTATGCATGTGCACTTGTGAGCACACACACACACACACACACACACACACACACACACACACAAAGTTAATAAAATTAAGTAGCAAAATCAACAACAAAGTGAGCCAGGTGTGGTAGCATGTTCCTTCAAATCAGGAGGCAGAGGCAGGCAGACCTCTGAGTTTGAGGGCAGCCTGTCTGATCTATATAATGAGTTCCAGGCCAGGACTACAAATGAGACCCTATCTCAAAAAAATGGGGGATGAGGAAGAGGAGGGGAAGGAAAGAAAGAAAACCAAACAAAAGTATGCTTTTAAGGAGAATTTCCTAGTTAACACTTTCTGCTTATGCATAATATGTATTCAAATGATTAAAATTAGATGCATTATGGAAAGGGATGTGTGCAATAGAAAAATGATTATATGACCTAATTATCAGTCAAAATAGAGAACCATCCTCACTATGCCCCTAGCAACCAAATTCTTGGTTACTTCTCTTGAATCGTGTCAAAGGACTCAGCAAACACTATCCGGAAGCTTGAACATCCTCATGCAGGTGTCCTGCTGTACTGAGAGCATACCCTTTTCAAATCTGTACTAGTGCTTTGCATTTGAATAGTTATCTTGCTATGTTTGCAGGTCTCTGTGAACCCTTGTTTTCAGTCATTTGGATAAAAGGCCAAGAACTGACCACCAGCACCTGCACATGAAAACCTTCTCTCTCATGGCTCTGTCACAAGCCAGGGGCCGACACCGACTTGCACATGCAGCACCTGGGCACACAGCACCTGGTGTACTCACCAGAAACTTCAGAGAAGTATCTGGAAGCCTGGAACAGGGAAGACTTGGATATTTTCAGGGAGGAAGATGACCTTATCCCAAGTGTGGGAGCCGTGTCTTCTGGAATTCCAAAGCCTAGTGGCTGCCTAAAGCTACAGGTGTGGCATGGAGGCCACTCATGTTGTCCATATAGACAATAGGGTTCTCGTTTCTATCTGATGAACCCATGGGGACAAGGGACATTGCCTGGACTTGCTACCATGCTCTCTGGTAATGAAAAATGTACTCTTGACACTTGTTAAAGACAGACATAGAGGGGGCATCCCAGTGGGTATAGGGCTTCCTAACATGGCCTGGCAGTAGGAGAAAAGATCAAGCTTGAACACATTTAGGTAGCAATTACATTCAGGAACAGGGGAGGGAGTTGGCTGGGGAATGACCAGGAGAGAACACCAAGTAAGGGGACCCTGGCCCAGCCCATCTGACAGGGTCCGACTAAGAAACATTTTGGTGAGCAGACAACATCGGGGCTGGGGATCAAGAAGCCAGTCTTACATCCAGGGCACCAGATATCCAGGGTGGGGCTTCCAGCCTTAGCAGGTTCTCAGTAAACCAGACACAGTGTATGTGATGACATAAAGCCAGGTCCAAATAACAGAGTTCTCAAAGAACCTGAATAATGTGGCCCCTTCAGCATGCCTCTCCACCTCCAGATCCCGCATCCTGGGTGCTCCGTGCTGAGCAGCAGTTAGCTGGGACTCCTGAGTCCAAACTTTCCTAGGCTCCGCTGCTCTTTCCCAGACGACACTAGCCCAGAAAGGACTCCCAGCTTGTGGAGAAACAATGGAGGCTGCTAGTCTCATGGCCCGATGTCAACTCAGGAGTACAGAACAGAGGGCAACTGCCCAGTGGTTGCTGGGATGGTTGGTGACATCTATTCAGGGCCAATTTCCTCAGTACTGCCTATATGGGGCCCTTCTAGGAATCTCCTTGGTCAGAGGCTATCTCCCAGTAGCTAGGCCTTAACTGCCCACCAGAGTAAGCTAGGAAATGGAGGGAAGTTTGTTTTCAGGAGGGCAGAGGTGAGGGGTTAGAGGCTTGGAACAGACTTGGACTACCTGGTCCCTCTGGGCTTCTGGGTCTGATACAGCTATGGCCCCTCCCTCCTAGGTCTCGGTTTTCTTTCTCTGTCCTCTTGCCACCCATCTGCCCCATTTTTCTTTTTGGTGAGTGGTCATTTGATCTTGTGCAAGCCCACTGGGTTGTGGCTGAATAGATGGCTTAGCAGTTAAGAGCACTTACTGCTAAGTTCCCAGGATCCACAATCACCTACAAGTCCAGTTCAAGGTTATCCAAGCACTGCTTCTGGCCTCCTCTTATGTACGTGTGGTGTACACACACTCATGAAAGCACAACATATACATATAAAAATAAAAATAAATACACTTTTAAAAGACCCCTGGGTCTTGTGAGGTGGGCACACAGAGCAGGCACAAGTGGGGAGCACTGTGGGGGCCCAGGATGGAGAGGCATCTGTGGGTGAGTGACCAGATCTCCTTCTAGGAAGTGCTACCAAAGGAGGAGCTCTGAGGTGAAGAAGTCTTAGAGGTGCTCTTTGCATTGCAAGTAGGAGCTAATAAACCCCAAACAATACTTGGGCTAGGAAGCCAGAGTGCAGGAAGTCTGAGGAGGGTGTCTCTCAGTGGCCTGTGGTCCTAGGAACCCATGGCTGAAGCAGGAATGACAGCAGATTTCTGGGAGTGGGAGCAGGCTCTAGTCCTCCTGGAGTGCCTCCTGCACCTGTGCTTAGAAAAAGTGACCACTGACAAGCAGAAGGGGACATGCCCACTGAGTTTCCTTGAGTGTGCATTGGGTTAGAGGAATATCACTGGGCCTGGTGGATCAAACTGTCTCTTGACTGAGGGCAGGCACTTCACAGAGTATAGGTGGGAGGCCCTAGTGCTCCCACCTGCCCATCACCAGACCACTGATCACAATGCCAGACCTCCAATTCTCCACTCCAGAGCTCAGTATCTGTTGAATATGAGTCCCCGGGCCCCCTCACTCAATAGCCAAGGTCCCTTCCTCAAGAGTTATCACATATGGCATTTGTCACCTCACTATACTGCTTTGCTGCCTCCACCCAGTAAACATCAACATCATCTGGTACCACTAACATATGTGGCAGGTGACATGGCCTAAGCTGGAGAAAGATGACCCAGGGAGCCACAGGCACTAGTGGAAGAAAGGAAGACTGTATCTTTCCTGGTCCCTGGCACTGACCCAGGACAACGAGGAGCCTGGGGACTTGGGAGCAAGTGGAACCTAAAGGTCAAGGGAAGTTCTCTAGCTACCCCCAAGTAGCAGCCTGTCTCTTACCATCAGCTGTGCCGTGGGACTCTCCCTGTCACCTCCTTGGCCCCAGGCTGCTTCTGGATCCACTGTCCTCTTTGTCCCTGCCTCAGTCTCCCCTTTTTGCTTCTCCTCGCAGTCCTCACAGCCTGTCTCTGTGACTCTTCTACAGTGTCCGTTTTCCTCTGACTCTTCTACTCTGTCACTACTCTGGCTCTACCTCTGTCTTCCTCTGGCCTTCACATCAGGGTAAGCCAGGCTGTCCTGGAACTCATGGCCATCCTCCCTCAGCCTCTCCAGTGTGGGAATCACCGGTGTGAGACATCTGTCCCCTCTGTCCCCATCGTCTTCACTCTGCGTATCCCTGATCTCTCTGTGCTCCTGACCCTGACTGTGACTCCCTCTTGATCTCCCAGAGTTTCTCTGTGTCTTTATGGCCATCTACCACCCTCTCTGTCTCTGTCTCTCTGTCTCCCTCTCCTGTGTTTCTCTTTGTCCCCCTTCTCTATCTGGATCTTCCTGAGTCCCTCACTGTTTCTTGGTATCTCCACCTCCCTTTTTGTCCCCATTTCTCACCTCTGCCTTTATGCATGTCTTCTGTCTCTGTTGCCCCACACATCCCTCCTTGCTGGTTCCCAGATGTCCTCTGGGCTGAGAGTGGTGCGGGGGAGGGCAGTACATAAGCAGTCCTGTTGTTGCAAAACTGCCTTCATCTCTGGCCAGGAATTTGAGATCACAGGGCAGGGGGGAGGTCATATCTGTGCTGCCCACCAGGGTCATTAACAGGAGATGGCCTTCAGGTAGGTGGCAAGAGGTATCCAATCCTACAGTACCCGTGAGAGAACATGGCCCCTGTCTAGGATGTAGCCTCAAAGACCGCAACCATCCTCTTACTGCACAGGTAGGCTAGTGTCGGAGCACAGCCATGGGGAGCAACATGCCATTAATCGGACAGTTCTTCCATAGACACAGCAGGCCAGTGCAGCAGACTGCCCAGTCCCACCTGATGCAGACCCGCTAACCTCAACACTCACCAGAAACTCAATCCTGTCCCTATCCCTTCATCCTTGTTCTATGTGCTGACTCCATCTACCCTCTCAGTGCCCCGTCCCTCATGATCTGAGATGACCCCGCATGTCCTTTGGTGTCCCATTCCTCATGCTTTGAGTTAATTCAATGTCCTGTCTCTCACTGTAGTGGTTTGAATGAGAAGTCCCTCATAGTCTCGGATTTTGAACACTTGGTCTCTAGTTGGTGGCACTGCTTGGAGACATTTAGGAGGTGTAGCCTTGTTGGAGGAGGTTCCACTGAAGGCAGGCTTGGGAATTTAAAGACTCCATGCAATTTCCAGGTCGATTTCTCTGCTTCCTGCTTATGATTCAAGATGTGAGTTCTCTAACCCTGCATGATAGCCTCATAACCCTCTGGAACCATACACCTATAAAAATAAATGCGTCTCTCTATAAATTGCCGTGGTCATGGAATTTCATCCCAGAACAAAGAGGTAACTATTACATTCATTGTCTGAGGTGACCCCACATGTCCCCTTGGTGCCCTAAATCATGTGTTCTGTGATCTCACAAGTTCTTTCAGTGTCCTGTCCCTCATCTCTGAGGTAACTCATGTGTCTTTAGTGCCTTGTATCACATGTTCTGTGATCTCACAAGTCCTATCCCTCATCTCTGAGGTAACCCTACATACTCTCATTGTCTGTGCTTCCATAGCTTACGCATGCAAGGTAAACCTTCAAGAGTCTGTGCCCAGCCCTCAGTGAGAGGGGTGTATAATGCTATTGTCTTTGCTGGCTTCAAGGCCTCTTGCTAGCTCCCTGACTTCCAGGAGTTGACATTCTGGAAGATAAGTCAGCCATAGAGCTGCCCTAGGTCCTGGCACAGTTGAAGCACCCTCTCTCTTCCACATCTCAGTCCACTGGAATGAATCCAAATCTCACAGGAATCTGGCTGTTTCAGGATGGTCCCTACACACAGAGACCCTGACCCTTCTTTCTACGGGCCCTGGAGCAAGAAATCTAAATGTACCCTAAGTTCTCTGAGCCCTAGTGGGGAATCCTTCAGCTGTTCCTTCTGCAGCCCCAGAGATGATTGTACCCCTGCAGCTGTGAGGCTCCAGTGCCTCTCCTTACTGAGTTCGCTCACTGAGGGCCTGGTGCAGCCCCAGGCCAACTCAGCCCTCCTGGCCAGCTCCCCAGGCCCTGAGCCAAGCAGTGTGATTTCATCTTGGGAGAATCCAACAGCGTATGGCATTTACATAAATAGTCCTCGTGTGCCCTGCCCCCATAACTAGGCAAAAAGAAAGGCCTGAGCCCTGTGAGGCCAGGCCTCCCTCTGCCGGCTCCTGGGTTCCTCTTTGGCTCTTGGCAGCCAGCCCTTTCCATTGTCTCTCTCAGCCTGCAAAAATGATACATGACGCTTCCCTCTGTGTCCAGGGGACCCTCTCCCTGCAAGCAGCCTCCTTGAGGACACCAAGAAAGACTGAGCATCCCAGCTTTCAGTCCTGACCAAGGCTACCTGCAAGTAGCACACTGGAGTCTGGGGAATTTGACAGGAGAACAAGAAGACCTGGGCCTCAGGAAGGTCCAGCTGGAACAGAGGAACAGAACAAAGGAGGATCCACTGAGAGACTGATGCCCCAGGTTTCTTGACTGGACCTTCGGGGAGAAAGTTTGATAGGAGTGGAAAGGTGGGTTTAGCCTCTAGGCACAGATGCACAGTGCATCCCCATCCTCTAGGCTGAGCAGGCTGAATCCTTGCTCAGTGCACCTAGAAATGGAAGGAGAGGCTGTGGGGGAAGAGTAGCCACTGGATGGGCAGGACCAGTCACTTCTGAGTCTCTATCCCCAGGGTCTTCCCTGTCCCTCTCCCTCTCCTTCTCCTCCCATCTTCCTCTCCCCCTTCTCTTTGCTTATTTCTATCTCTTTCTATCTAGCCATCCTTCCATCCATCCATGTCTCTGTCTCCTCTCTCTCCCCCTCTCCCATTCTCCCCTTCTCTGCTTATCTCCATCTCCCTGTCTTTCACTTTCCGTCTCTATCTCTGTATCTGTCTCTCTCTTTGGCTCTGTCTCTGTTCTCCATCTGTTTCTCTCTGTCTCTGCCTGCCTCTCTCTCCCCATGTCTGTTTCTATCTTTCTGACTTTTACTGTCTCTCTGTCTCTTCCTGACTTTCTCTATCTCTATCTCTCTGAATTCATTGTCCAGTTCTGTCTCATCGTCTCTCTCCTTTCTCTGTCTCTATCACTATGTTTCTGCATCTCTCTCTATCTCTTTCCTTTGTGTCTGTCTCTCTCTGTGTCTAGCTATTTCTCCATCTCTAGCTCCCCATCTTCCTATCTCATCTCTCCCTGACTCTCACTATCTTTCTCCATCTCTCTATGTCTCTGGGTCAACCTGCTGGGCCTTTGGTTTAAATACGCCAAGACATGCCCGGAGAGGTGGAGTAAGAAGATAAAGGGAGGCTGGCCAGCCTGGGGCTTGGAAGAGGCTGCAATAGGATGGGGCTCTTAAGCTGGCTCTGGTCCCCAGGCCTCACTCTCAATTGATGAAGTAAGTGCTTTCTTTGAGAACATTCATCTTGCAGGCCTGGGGACAGGTGCTGCCAGGACAGTGCTCCACTCTCCCACTATGACCCGAGATGGGCACAGCCCCAGCCCAAGGCCCTAGAGGGTAGGGCAGGTAGGGGTGAGGTGAGGACACTGCCCTGCAGAGAGAACCAGTGACCTCAGACTCATCTTGAAGGGTGATGAAGCAGTAGCTAAGTGGGGCCCCCAGCAGAAAGGGGTCTGTCTGTCCTGTGACTCTCGGGTCTGTGCTGTGACACTGAGACAAGGCTGTGGCAGTCAGAAAGGGGCAAGCACGAGCCTCCAGTTAAGGTGGTACCTTAAATTTTCACTCCTACCATCTCAAACATTTCAGCTTTGGGCCCTGAACACTCCTGGGAGAGGTAGCTCTAACTGGATTCCTGGACTCAAGGCCACCAGAACCAAAACCTGTCATCCCCCCATCCTCCCTGGGTATGGCTTTGCCCAGCAGCAAGATGCCCATCTATTCAGACCCTATCAATGTGCCCAAGTGGCTCTCTAGCGGGCAGGATCAGCCCCTCCTGTCCTCTGGTCAGGTTGGATAAGAACAGGGGTCACCAGGATGAACCATGAAACATATGTCTTCTTTAGGCTGGGCCATAGCTGTCATGCTGGCTATGTTCCTGGCTATGTCCCTGGGTCACATAACTGATTCTCTGGCTGGCTTTCTAACTGAAAGTCTGGTTGATCCCGAAGTCACCTGACTGATATCTATTGAACTCCCAACTGTCCCCATCTGACCCTGCTACCTGAACTGACCCTCTTCCATGCCTCAGGGGTAGCTTAGGTGGGGTGGGGGAAACCCTGGCCCTATTTTCATTCTGGGCACCTTCCACATGGAAAGATGGACACAAGGAGAAATGTCAGGGTGAGTAAGAATCCTCATTCTTAAAGGGGAGAATAAGGTGGCTGGGCCTGGAGGTTCTAGGGTCACATGTCTATGGCACTTGGCAAGGCAGTGTCTACCCAGACCCCAGGTGGGCCATATCTCACAGGTCTCAGAATGAGTCAGTTTTCACAGCTACTGCCAATAGGATGGACAGCGTCCCCTGTCTTTTCTGTGTCTAACTGACATAAAAGCATGCATTGAACACCACTATACTCTGGTGGGTAAACACAGGAAGATGACAAGTCTGCCCCACTGTCCCCAGCATAGCAAACAGGGAGTCACATACTTGGCTGCAATGGGTGGGTTACTGATGGGGATGCCTGAGAAGCTCCCTGTCCCATGGACCATGCGGCCAGGCACCCCACAATAAACCTTTACAACCCCCTCTGCCTTCCTGGATTTCACACATTTCACTCTCCATGTGCGAGCCCTGCTGAATTATTTGGCATAGAAAATGTCCCCAAGGGCACCATAAATGTCATCAGCAGTCGATGCTATCAATGACAGCTACCAACATCCAGAGCTGGCCACCCAGCCCACAACCCTGTACTGGGGCCAACTGGGGGCTGGGTGGGGACAGCTCATCACTCCGCCCCTCTTGCTGTGAACCTTCATGAAGCTCTAACCATCTCTGGGCTGGCCTTGCCAACTCCCTTTACCCCATGTGGGGTTCCAGCTACCTTGGCTGGAGCCCAGACACCACAGAGGGATACAGATCTTTGTGGATCCTGGGTCACTGGGGACCTGGGCTCTGCAGAAATGAGTCCCAGACAACCACAGAGCTCTAGTTCCTCACCAGAACCACAGTTCCTTCCCCATGGAGCAAGGTCTCCTACTGGCCACAGACCAGCCCTCATAGTCCCGCCTCCTGGGGTGCCTAGGGCAGAGTAGATAGGACAGAAGGGAAGTTCCTAGTCCAAGTCCCAGAAGCTCCTGGGCCCAACTCCAGACAGCAGCATACCTCAGGACACTTCTGACTAAACATGCAGCACTCAGCCCACACTCTACCAGCCTTCACTTCCTCATGGGAGCCAAACTCCTGGCCTGCCTGGGTTCCCCATCTCTCCTCAGTAACCAGCTGTATGTATCTGTCCAGCTCCCTCCACATCACTCCTGTCTCTCTCTCTCAGCCAGGCCCAGGCTGTGCATCCTAGCAGCCCACACTTCCAACTGCATGGCTCCAGTCCCTTGCTTGGGAGGCAGGTGGTACTTATAGGGCCAGAGGCTTGTTCCAGTCTAAATAGACACATGGTCCTCATCTTGAGCCACTGGTGTAGTTTGAAGGACACCCTGGCCAGTTGTGCAAGCAGTGTGAAGTTCCCACTGCTATCAGTGGACAGGAGCCTAACGTGCTCCTACACACTTCCACGGGAGTCCAGGAGGCCATATCCCAGCCTGCAGATGGGATGGGATGCAGGAGTGTGTCTCTGGGGGTGAGCTTGCCTTTAGAAAAGGACCCCACCAGTGGGAGGAACAGGAGCCTCTGGTCCTCCCTGGCTCTACCCTAAGACGAGCCCCTCTTAACATGAGGTTATGCCCCCCCCCAGCCAGCTGGCACCTCCTTCTCCTTCCCCGCCTTAGCCAGCCAGTGGCTCCTAGCGCTACTATGCATATGGCCACAAGTTTAAATGTTCTGGCTGGAGCCCACAGGCCAAACCTCACCACAATTGTGCTCTCAGCTAGGAAATCCTGTCACTGTGGCAGCGGACCATAGCTCCCCACAACAGATCCTTGTCCCTTGCCAGCCCCTTCCTCAACCTTGTCATGCCTCTCGACCCCACTGCCTCCACACCAGGACTCCTGTGCAGCAAGGGTGGCCTCCTCCTATCTGCACTCATGTCCCCAGATGGCCCTCCTCCAGGTATGACCTCTCATCATCGTGTCATCAGTTGTCACCTCTTACCCTCTTTTTCTTACTTACCTTGGGGTGATTTATTTCTGTGTATTTTGTTTTTGTTTTTCAAGACAGGGTTTCTCTGTGTAGCCCTGGCTGTCCTGGAACTCACTTTGTAGATCAGGCTAGCCTAGAACTCAGAAATTAGCCTACCTCTACCCTTGAGTGCTGGGATTAAAGGTGTGTGCCACCGCCACTCGTCAGGATATGGTTTACAAGCCATGGAAGCATCTCATCGTTGCTTTCTTGTTGCCTCCTAGGGGACTCTTCAGTGGACAGTATCTTGTGTTCTGCTGTGCTTTGTCCAAGGAGCTGATTCCTCAGGATCCTGATGTTAAGAGGTGGGACCTTGATGGTCCCAGTGGGAAGTGGTTGAGTCACTGGGGTGCTGTCCTTGAATGAATTAAGGATGTTTTCATGGGATCTCAGTTTGTTGAAGCCAAACACTGTGTTGGGATGAAGTTATGACCCACCCTTTTCTCACTAGTTACCCTATCACCACTCTGGTGACCTTATGCTTGTCATGCTTGGCCAATATGGCAGTTCTCGAAGAGTATCCATTCTCCCTATCAGCAGCTTCCTAGGCCCATGCCATTCTGAACTGACCCATGGTCTGTTGCTCTGACATGTTCGTGACTCAGTGTGTCTCCCTGCCATGACAGGGGCTCACAGAACCTCTTCTCTGTGTGTTGACGTGATGATGGTCAGTAAGGCTCAGTTGCCAGGTGGCTTGTGTGAATGTGCCTGGGGACAGGTGTTCCTCCTGTGGAACACACTTCCTTCCATCAAGTGCATATTCTTAGTGTTAACACTGACATTCTTAATCATCCTTGATAAGTACTTACTGGATAGATGGGTGGTAGGTAGATGGAGACAAAAGAAGGAAAATACGAGAAAGAAGTAAATACAAAAGAAGAAAAATTATAGAAAGAAGAAAATAGAAGTATATTTTTGTTTATTTATTTTTTTTGGTTTTTCGAGACAGGGTTTCTATGTGTAGCTTGGGAGCTTATCCTGGCACTCACTCTGGAGACCAGGCTGGCCTTGAACTCACAGAGATCCGCCTGTCTCTGCCTCCCGAGTGCTGGGATTAAAGGCGTGCACTACCAATGCATGGTGAGAAGTATATTTTTAAAAACAGGAAAGGAGAAAGAGAAAAAGAAGGGATGGGAGGATGGCTCAAGTCAATAGCTCTTGCTGATAGGCCAGTCAGCCTAGCTGGTTCAGTGAGCTCCAGGTTCACTGAGAGACCCTGTCTCAAAAAAGTGGGGTGGAAAGCAATGGAAAAAGACACCAGACACTGACCTCTGGTCTTCACACACTATCCATGGACAACCACATCTATACACAGATATGCAGCACACACATACACTACCTATGCTTTTGGGGGTGTCTATCACTCATATAAAAAAAGAGGAAGAAGGGATGGAGAGATGTGTCAGTGGTTAAGAGCACTGGTTGCTCTTGCAGAGCACCTGGGTTTGATTCCCAGCACCCACATAGTAACTCACAACCAGCTATAACTCCAGGTCCAAGGGATCCGATTCCTTCTTCTGCTTCTGCAAGCACCAGGCACACACATAGTGCATGCAAACACTCGTGCACATAAAATAAAACATATATTTTTAAAAGGAAGGGGCTAGAGAGATTGCTGAATGGTTAAGAACACTTGCTACTCTTGCAGAGGATTCAGGCTCAATCCCTAACATTCACATAGTGGCTCACAACTGTCTGTGACTCCAAATACTCTCATCTGCCCTCCACAGGCACAGACATACATACATGCTGGCAAAACACTCATACGTAAAAATAAAAATAAATCTTAAAAATGAAAAAGAGGAAAGTGAAACAGAGGGAAAAGGACAGGAGAGAAAAAGAAAAGTGAGGTAGAGGAGTGAGAAGTGGGTGGCGGTGTCTCCTGGCACAGGGTTTCAGCTGCTGAGTCCAGCCAACTCTAGGAAGAAGATCGGCAAGGACACAGTCACCATCTGTCCCAGCTCCCTGACCTCAAATGGGTCATCTCTGCAATGGCCTCAGGCTCCCAGCTCCGCCAGCCTTCTGTTCACAACTCAGATCTATTTTTTCCATGTATGTGTGTCTGTGGCATGTGTGTGTGTGTGTGTGTGTGTGTGTGTGTGTGTGTGTGTGTGTGTGTTCTGACATAAAGGAATATACATATATGATAGTGCTCATACATGTGTATATGCATGTCCACGTGGAAGCCAGAAATTGACACTGGAGTAAACAACTTTGCCCACTGCAACTTGAGTATTATGCAATATGGAAAGAGCATCGCACAGCACCCTATGGTACCCATCAATATAAAATTTATGCTGTTTTCTGATTTATAAAAAGCTATCTTGGTAGGTGTAGCTGTCTGGGTAAATGACTGTTCCTTGAATTATCTAGGTTTGGTGGTATCTTGGTATGGGGGATTGAACCCAGGGTCTCACACAGACTAGGCAAGCACTGTACAACGTAGCTACATCTCAACCCTCCTCTTTAAAATTTATTTATTTATTTATTTATTTATTTATTTTGAGACAAGGTCTCACTAAATTGTCCATGTCAGCCTTGAACTCTTGATCTTCCTGCCTCAGCTGGGATTACAGGACCACATCATCAACCTGGCTTTGGGCTTAACTGCAGCTGCAATTTAATTTGTACACCGTGCCCGATACCCAGAGCTTCAAATAGCCATCACAGAGAAATGGGGTTTGGATTTTTGTTTTGTTTTGTGTTTTACAACTAAGTCTACTCAAACAGATAATCTTCTTAAATTTTAAGAATCTGTTTATTTATTTGGGGACTGGAGATAGTCTTGCACATCTAAGCACATGGTTTGTCCCTGAGTCACACCCCCAGCCAGTGTTCATTTGTTGTAAGTCACACATGCAACAGAAACAAAGGGTAGCATTGGAGCCTAAGCTTTCTCTAGTTTTCCTCTATTGGCTTCGGTGTGTGGCTTTCCTACTAGGGAGCTCAAGATAGCTGCTGTGACTTTGCCTCCAGTCAGAAAGTGGGTGAAGGGTGAAGTGCTCAGCACAAGGGTGACGTCTCAGCATCTGCTCTTTGTCTGCTCATTAGAGGAGGGACTTTCACACTTGTCATCCCTCAGTCAGAAAGGTGTCAGGTGGCCACTGAGGCTGGCAGGTGGCCAAGAGAAGCTGACCTAGTTGTTTTTCACTTGATTTCTTGGGCTTTTATCTCTCTCTCTCTCTCTCTCTCTCTCTCTCTCTCTCTCTCTCTGTGTGTGTGTGTGTGTGTGTGTGTGTGTGTGTGTGAGTGTGTGTGTGTGCTCTGGCACACACACGTGCCATGGCACACACATAGATACCAAAGGACAACTTGGGAAAATTGGTTCTCCCTGTCCACCTTGTGGGTTCTGGGAATTCAACTCAGGTCATCAGGCTTGGTGGCAAGACTTGAGCCATCTTGGGGTCTGAAACTTTCTAAAAGGCTGTATGATGTTCAAAAGTTTTGGCTGTGGGAGTGCCTCAGATCTCAGGGTTTGAAATTTTCAGGGTAGGGATGTTTATCCTATCCATCAAATGTCCTCTAGTTTAAAACATGTCTAACCTCTGAATGCCCCTTTGGTTCCAAGTTCTCCAGGTGAGGTGTGTTCAGTCTGTGCAGCATCCTGAGTGAACTGATCATTAGTGACACTAAAAACCACAAACACACAGAGTCTTTGAACAACAGCATCTGGTCCTGGAGATGACGAAATCGGGCTTCCTAGTGTATGCTATAACCTTTACCAGAGCAGAAGGTCCCAGAGGAGAGGGGTGTCCTTATCGTGTCCTCCATCACATGGCCAGAGAAGAACAAGGGGAACATGGCAGTTACCCTCACACCAGTGCGCTCTGGTCCCATATCATGGGAACAGGAGCAAGCAGGGACATAGTGCCTAGATCTCCAACTTCTCTAAGATGGACAGAAAAACAGTAGATCTGTGTGTGTTCTGAGAGCAGAGAAGACTCCACCCTGGTCTGTCTTGGAGGATTTGGTTCTGGAAAGGTAGGTCCTCCATTGAGTGTTACAATCATGCTGCTTTGTATTCTCCCACAGGGACGATCTCAGTTTAGAAAGTTAGAGGAGCCCGTTAGTGATGGTGCATGCTTTTAATCCCAGCTCAGGAGTCAGAGGCAGAGGCAAAGGCAGAGGAAGATGAATCTCTGAGTTTGAGGCCAAACTGGTCTACAGAGAGAGTTCTAGGACAGCCAGGGCTACACAGAGAAACCAGGTCTTAAAAAAACAAACCAAAAAAAAAAAAAAGGAAGTTGGAGGAAACTCTCCTGAGGGAGATGCCACCCTATGCCAGTCACAAATCCTAAGGTCCTGTGCCCACACGCTTGCCTCACCCCAACTACCCTCAGCTCCCACAGGGCTCTTCTTATGCCCCAGGACATGCTTCTAAGGGCCCTCTCTGAGCCCCCTACCCCGCCAAGCTCAATGTCTCTCTACACCCCAGCCCCAACCTCTCTACCCTCCCTGCCTCCTCTCTCTGCTCCTACCTGGAATGCCCTGTTTTCTTGCTTCCCTTACTCTCCTCTTTTCTCAGCCTTCTCATTTTCCTTCCCTCTCTTGTCCTTATTCCTGCCACCTACTGACAGACAGCAGCAGGAACAGCCCTGCACCCCTAGCCCCAGCCGTTTCCATGGATCTGGGCCCAATACAAACAGCCCAGGACCCCCCACCTTCTGCCTGGCCTTGGGAGTAGGGTTGGGTGGGCAGATGAGGTCATTGCCACAGGCCCCCCAGCAGGCCAGCAGGCCTGTGAGGGGAGGAAGTGTTTGTTTGCTCTTGTTTCCCTGGCAACTTGTTGGACCACTCCCCCACTTCCATCCCTGAGCAGGGCAGCAAAGCTGCAACTAGGACCACTGCCCTTTTCCAGGCCATACCTTGCTGTGCTGAGACCCCAGACCATAATGCTGAGCAGCCAGGAAGGGCCTGTAACCCTTAACCCCACTTTCAGAGGCAGAGTTTGGAAAATGGAAGCAAGACCATCCCTGCCCAGGGCTGAAGATCAGCCTAAAGCGCCACCTGCTAACCCTGCGTGACAGCACCTCCCTGGGGCAACAGGTTGGGGTCAGCTCCAACCTTCCAGGAACAGAGCCCAGCCATCCCTGGCAGGCAGTGGATGAAGGACTGGGCAAAGCAGTGCCCCAGTGTGGCTAGTCTCCAAGCAGCTCCAGGGTCTAGGGCATCAGCAGGCCCCTGTATGTGCGTATCTACTCCATCCCCAGTCCCACAAAGTCAGCAGCAAGTTCCTTCATGGTTCTCTTGTGTGCTGAGAGATCAGGAGAGCACCACGGATAGAGGGGGTCTCCCAGGTTGGACCAGGTCAACCCAGTCTCCCGTACGCTCAGGGGAGGGCCATGGGGCTTGTGTGTGTGTGTGTGTGTGCGTATGTGGACAGGCTAGACCCCTGACCCAACCTAACCTGTTCACAACCTTCTACTGTCAACACCCCCACCCTAACCTTCCCTGACACTCTGTCTTACCATAAGCAACCTGGGTCAGGAACGGGGGACAGTAAGGACACCTCCTGGGGTCCTCATGCTCAACACATCCAGGGTAACCAAGGACTTGACGCAGGTCTTATGGGGCTCCAGGGTCCGACCTCCTCCTTTCCCTTTCCCCAGTCTGTCCTTCATTTACCTTAGTCCTCCCTCTCTCCCTGCTCCTCCTCTCTCCCTCCCCGTATCTTCCCTTTCTCTCTCCCCTCCTCCTTCATTTCTTCTCCTCAGTCCCTCCTCTCCACCTTCATCCTTGGTGTCTGAAGTCAGTCTTACAGGCAAGGCGGGATCCAACCCAATACCTTCCCACTGCTGCAGACTCAAGCCTTTCTGAGACATTACCTAAGTGCCTTCTTACCTAATCCCCCAGCCATCTCCCACATCAGCCAGCCCCGCTGGGAGGAGAGCCAGATGCCTGCCCCGGCCCCAGTCCTAGCTCAAGGAGTTGCCTGGTTGGTCTCTGGCTGGCCCCTATCACCTGCATGCCCTGGGCCTGTGTCTCTACCTATGAAGGACCCCGGGGGCCATACCATTGAAGAATCCCTGTCTCCTGGGACCCACCCCTTGTCTGTGCTCATTTGCCAGCACTCATGGTTGGATACCCTGCCCTCTTAAGGATTGCTGGGGAACCTCTTCTCCAATAAGAGTAGGAAGTACCTTTCAGGATTCAGGGTATCTTGTCCACTTGAGGAAGTAACTCAATGGGAGAGGTCTTTCTTCCTGCCCCAGTGGCCAAATGGGAGCCCATCCACTGAGAAAATCAGATGGAGGTGGATCTAGACCTCACTGTGGTGGATGGTGTACAAGGCAAAGACTGTGTAAACAAAGACTGGACTAGGAGGTGAACTACAGCCAGCACTGTGCCCCTACTGTACCCATATGCACACAAACTAACATGCACACAGACACACCATACATGCAGACACAATGTATCATATATACGTCTACACACATACATATATGAAGGGACAAACCTATGGTTGCATCCATGTCAGGACATGGCTTCCATGTGTACATGCAAAAACACATACAGACAGATCTATGGATACAGTCCCGCTGAACACATATAGACATCTGTGGGCACAGACCTGGGCATACTTTTGCTCGCAGGGTCATGTACATATATCCTGAAATAATATGCCCAAAGGACATCATACCAAAGGATATGACCTTTGTAACTGGCAGCCAAGACTCCAAGAGATTGACCAGGACCCCCATGAAGGGTGGACAGTCTACACGCCCAAGTGCAAACAGATCAGATTGACATAGTGACTGATCCTGCCTGTCTAGCAACTATGTGCAGATGGGATTCAGCCAGCGGTCCACAGTACCAACCCAAAAAAATTCTGGCCCCAGGAAGTCCTCCAAAGCCCCAGGAAGGAACCATGACTCCCAACCCCTGTTTGTCAGTCCAAGGTCCTGAAGAACCGAAGGGGAACACAACTGGTGGGTTCCAGGCTCAGTGAAGGTCCGGCATGGGCATGGTCCTCATCTTCTTGGATGCAGGGCTATAGATCTGGACATCTTCATCAGGTAGATGCTCCATAGTCCTTAGAGGGCAGCCCCTCCCCTGGTGCTTATGGGTGCAAACTGGGAGCAGGGCAGCGAGCAGAACATAGGCAGGTGCTAGAGGAGCCAGTAGGAACCCAAGCAAGGAAGGTCACAGTAGCTAGGGAGAGGAGGGAGGAGGGCTGAGTGCTGGGGGCTACACTGAAGGCACCCCAGACCTAGGGCAGGAGATCCCCTGCCACAGAACAGAAAAAATGCTGCAGGAACCAAGCCGGGGGAAGAGTGGTAGGAATCTGGTGGAGGTTCTGACAAGGAGGGTCCCTTCCTAGGCCACAGGATTAGAGAAGGCTTCCTCAACTCCCACCCAGCCCAGAGAGAACAGGGGTCTGGGACGGCCACACAGACTACGGTGATCAGTCCTTTGGGGTTAGCGAGTCTGTTCATCCTGGGTCCTCAGAGGACCCTCCTGTCCTCCCCACTCTCCCTAGGTACTTTTCTGCTCTTCCTCCTCCCATGTTAACCCTCCTCCCCATCTCCAGGTCTTCCTTTCCCTCCTCCTCCCCCACCACCACAGGCCTTTCCCACATCTCCTTCCTCCCTGCCCTTTCAGGTTCCCCACCACCTCTACAAAAGCAGCAGACTTGGGTGGGTTGTCTATAATTTAAAATACATTTATTTAGTGTTTCCATTTGTTTCTGGTTTTGTTACACAAAGCTGTTAAATAAATACATTCTCTGCAGTCACTCAGGTTCACACCTACTCGCCACACAGATGAGGTAGAGAAATCACAGGCTGCACAAGACTCTACACAAAGACAGCGCTCCCTTGTGGGTCCATTGCCCTGCCAGGCGGGCCAGCAGTGAGCCTCAGAGCCAGCATACCCTGGGTGGCCAGCGGGAGCAGGGCAGCCACTCACTCTACTGCCCATAGAAGAGAAGAAGATCAAAGAGGCTCTGGCCTGTGGGAGTTGCTTCATCCAGAAAGACATTCTAGTATATATTTATACAGAAACAAACCAGCCGGCAGACAGTCTCATTCCGCCTTGTTTTAAAAAATCCTTTTCTGAATATTGAGGACAGAGAGCTAAATGTGGTATTTGGTAAAAATATTCTTCCTCTGAACTGGTAGGCTCTTTTCCCCAGATCTGACAGAGATGAAGCTCCAGTCTGTGGTGACACTGTGACTGAATATAGACAGCTGAGAAGTGCTGGGCGCACTCCCCAGTCACCAGCCACTGCATACTGCCACTCATACTCTCATCCTGGAAACATGGCATTCATTGGTGGGCTATCATGAACCACAGGAGAATAAACTTTGCTATTTACACAACCAATGGGGACCAGAGGCCCTCATCCACATAAATAGGTTTCCTTTAAGAAACAGTCCTACCACCACCCCACGCTTGGGCATTCTGGACCCCTGGAGCTCCAAGGGAGCCACTCCTTCCTCAGTAGTTCCTGCCTCCATGCCTGCCACCTGCCCACACTAGCCTATGTAGCCACAGATTCCCACACAAACCTAAGGCTGGGCTTTCTGGGAGCCAAAGAGTGACCATATTGCAGAGGGGCACAGGCCAGCTGGATGCTGATCATGACAGCTCAGAGTACATACACTCACACACTCACACACCCATGCACACACACTCCTCACCAGCTCAGTGTAGCCACCGTTCCCCTGCAAAGACATCAGCAAGACCTGATGACACAAGTGTATCTGTCCCTCCATACCTCCCTTGGTGAAACAGAGCAAGTGTGGCTTCCTGAGATGGACATTCGAAAGCTAATCCTGCCTCTGTCACCAGGCCTATGCCTCCAGCACCCTAGACCCCACAATCCATATCCAACAACCTGATCACCTGCAGGGTACAGAGCAGGGACCACACCAAGGGCCTCTGACCCCCAGGTACGGTAGAATGGGGGAGTGGGTTTCCAGAAGCCTTGAGGGCCATGGCTAGGCTCCATTGCTTTATTTCTTTCCAAACATGACCTTGATTTAGTGGTTTCAAACTAGAGCAAGCAGAAGAGAGTACAGAGGAACATGAAGGCAGGGCCTCCCAGATTGGCTTGGCTGGGCCTGGGGCAGGTCAGAGGAAAAAGCCACAGATTAGGAGGCAAGGGTATAGAGAAAATAATAATTACTATATTAGTTAAATAATAATAATTTAAAAGTCACTGATACTCCAAGGAAGTGCTCAGGGTCAGAGGGCCAGAGGCTGGGCCCTGGAGACAGAGTGGCTGCTCTCTCCTAGTGGTTTGACTCTCTGAAGACAGTGCTGGCATCAGGCTGCTGGGCCAGAATGGCAGCCATGTGATTATGAAGGTGCACCTGCCCTCCAAGCCTCAGAAGAAGCCAAGAGGCAGGGAGGGCCAGTCAACACACTGGTCCCTGGCAAGGGCTATACTCGGGACTGATGTGTCAGGGATGGAGGCAACTGAGAAAGCATTACTGCAACGCTCTCGGGTCAAGGGGAAGAAGCTCAGGCCCAAGGCATAAGCAAAAGGGGTAAAGGAGGCCAGACAGGGGCCAGCCCTGCCCTCTGGGCCTTTGAGAAGTTAGACAGCCAACCAGCTGTCCGCATACCAGGGCCCAAGTGTCCTAGGGGCACCTCTCCTTCCTTGCAGACCTTTTGTGTTGTTGTGACACGTGTGCCCAACACAGCAGGATAGGCTGGACCTGCAGGGCTCACTCTATACAGGTTAAGACCCCTTGCACTATGTGCAACGCCTACACCCCTGCAGAAGGGCTGGGCAGAGCCCAGGGTCAGCTCCTGCAGGTGTAGAATTCTTCTGGTACTGTGTGCAAAGCCCGTACCCCTTATGGTAGGGCCACTGGGCCTCAGGTCAGCCCTTGCAGGTGTAGACCTCCTCTCGCTGTGTACACTGCCTGCACTCCACATAGCAGCACCAGCGCACCTGGCATTGGCAGGGCCTTGTCACCACACGGCTCTGTGTGTTGTGGCCACGGCCACAACAGATACTCTCACAGTTCTTCTCACGGTGGCACCTGCGGCCTGCAGTGCCAGGAGAAAAGCGGCCAGCCAGACAAAAGCTGGGAGAGTCATCCAGGTGCACCAGCTCTGGTGTTCGGGGCAGTGGGTCACCACCTCCTGACCCAGAGGCCCTGCCTCGTGGTGGGGAGATGGCACCAGCTTCACCGGTGGCTTCATTGGTAGTGCTGCCCACCTTGAGCGCTGTCTCATATTTGTGTTTCAGGTGCTTGCCCACCTCGTGGAAGGGTGCGAGCTGCCGCCAACAGGTCCGCACCGTGCAGGAGCCAGATACGCCATGGCATTTGCAGGTGGTCTCTACTCCAGCCTTTATCACCTGCAGAGGGGAGCAGGAGCATGAGGAGCATGCCAGGAATGTCCAGAAATATCAGAGTGGCTGGAACCTTAGCCCACACTTATTGCCCACTGTGCAACCCTCACATAGACCTACACAGAGAGCCTGGCCAGCAGGGGTCAGCACTGTGCAACACACAGGAAGCCTAGCAATCAGGATCATAGGCTGCTCTTGGAGTCAGGAATTCCAGGGACAGAGGCCCTCAGGCCAGTATCTTGACTTCCAGGATTGACCTCTGCACCTCTATGAGCACAGGCTGGCCCATATCCCCTTTGAGACACATCCTGCCTAACCTTATAAACATCCCTGCCCTGCCATCAACAATTACAGCCTTGTCAGGGTCTCCTGATTCTGATCTCAGCACACTCATTGGATGGATGAAGACAAGGATCCCCCAGGGCTCTCTGTCTAGACTGACCACACCCCTCCTGAGTACTGAGCTCTAGGTGGATATAACTCAAGCCCTACCCACTTAAGGGTCAGCCTGTGATGGGAGGGGGAGGGGTGCAGATGCACAGAAAGGTGGGAAATAAAGGTAATTTCTTAAGGTAACTTCAGTAAAGGTAATTTCTTAAGAAAATGCTGCACCTAGAGACCTTCCAAGGCCAACTCCCCAGGAGAGGCTGCACCCCTTGCTCCCTGAATATAGGTTGGAGCACCAAAATTCCAGGTCTGGTAACATGCCAGGGAACCCTGGCCAGGCTTGTCCCTTCTCAGGACTTAGGGCTTCGCCTGAGGGATCTTTTGCCTGACCTCTCATGACCAGGGTCCCTCCAAATGCTGTTTCAAATCTTAGAGAGTTGTGGGATGGAAGAATGTCAGAGAGGGGGGAACCTCTTCCCAGGTGGGCCCTAAGCCACTGCTGAGCTCCCAAGTTGGCTCCCAGGAGCAGCGTCCATTGGAGAGGGATTAAGAAGTGTAGCTACTTCCTTGCTCTCCTGCCAGGCAACCAGAGAGTCCCACTTAACCATGCTCTCCTGAGAAACCAGGACAGATTTAATTAAACCCCGGCTGCCTGGGAGCAGTAAGCTGATGGAGCACGTTCACACATTCTGACTTTTCATTAATAGCTCAAAAGGGGAAGGTGGGGAGGGAGGGTCCAGCAAAAAAGAAAAGAACAGCCTGGCCTCAGAGATTGAATCTGCCCTCCCGGGCTTCCCTCCCCACTAGCCTGGGCCTGGGAAGGCACTGGTTGGAAAGGAGGCAGACCAATCCTTTAATAAGTGGGGGATTCAGAACTCCGATTACTCAATAACAAGGAGCTCAGGGCAGGATGGGCTCTAATTACCTTGCTGTCCTCCCCAGACTGGAGATGCAGAGCCAGGCAAGGGGAAGAGGACAGGCCCCCAACTCCTGAGGGAGATATGGACCCTGCTTTCCCAAGCCCAGACTAGAGTTTCGAATTTGGGTCATTCAAAGATGAGGTGGGTGGTGGTGGTGCATTCGGGAGGCAGAGGCAGGTGGATCTCTGTAAGTTCGAGACCAGCCTGGTCTACAAAGCTAGTGACAGGATAGGCTCCAAGGCTACACAGAGAAACCCTGTCACGAAAAAGGAAAAAAAAAAAAAAAAAAAAAGTGGGAAGCGGGAAAAGGGTTCTATCTTGGTCCCATTCAACAACAGATAAACCAGGAGCTTCAGAGCTCTAAGTCACATCAAAGACATTCAAGAGGCCAGACAACTCCAGAGCTTGGCCATGTCTGCAGCTACAGCACCCCAAAGGCCTACTAGAGAGCTAATAAATCCCTCTTTTGCTTGTTTTTAGAGTTGGAGCTCTGTCTTCCAGAACAGAGTCTTAGCCACAAACAACACTGGGCACCCTGGGCAAATGGGTCCTGTACTCTCAGCTCTTCCTTGGAACCTCCCATCTACTATACTGCTCTCTACTTTTGTGGTGACACTGCAGGTCACTTTGGCACATAGGATACAAACCACGAGCCTCTGGGGCAGTGTAGTGCTATTTTATTTATGTTTTATTAAAGCTTGCCTGAGGATACAGAAAGCAAAGCCAGCCATAAGCCATAGAAGCCAGACACACACCTTTAATCCCAGCAGCCAGAAGCTAGGAGGTGGTGGTACACACCTTTAATCCTACGACTCAGGATTAACAGATAGACAGATCTCTGTGAGTCCAAGGCCACCAGATCTACATAAGACTGAGTCTAAAAGAGAATTATAGCTCACACCTTTAATCCCAGGACTCACAAAAGGTATATAAGACTGTATATAAGACAGGAGCAAGGTCTCAGTAGGAGGCATTCATTCTCCATCCACGCTGAGAACAGGAATGCTCCAGCCCTTTTAGAGGTAAGAGCTCTCTGATAGCTCAGCTGCATTGCTACCCTGATCTTCAGGCAAGCTTTAATAAATTGTAAATAATATATCACCACAGGGCAGACTATCCAGAGAGACGATCTCCAGGTCCTTGACTTGCCAGGTATAGGTGCAGAAAGTGACAAAGACTCTTCCTTAGACCACCATGAGGCACCTCCATGCCTAGTGACAGCATCTGTCCCATATCTAAGCAGGATTCCAGGACTCTGGCTGGAACTGCATGGCTAGAAAAGCAGCTCTTGCCTCCTCCCAGTTCTTTTTCTTCTTGGGTCATACCCACTCACACTGCGTTCCTCCACCTATTCAGTCTTACTCCATCTACTCCATGGCCAGCGCCAGCCTCCCTGTACCCAAACCTCTCTCCCCGGCCCTGTATACTTAGTGCCCAACCCTAAAATACTCACTGGGACCCAGCTCCTCTCAGACACAGCAATCCCCCCACCGAAATCCTGCCCTGTGCCCCTCCCAGCTTGCCTTCACACCCACGAGGTTGTTGTGGAAGTCCACTCGGGCTCGCAGATCCTTGCTAGACCGCCGGCCCAGGAACTCCTTGACAAACTTGCTGCTGTACTTGAGGTTGTCTCCACAGCCACCCCATTGCCAAGCCTCACGGTTTTCCAGGTCAGGGGCCTCATCACAGGTACAGCGCTCCATGCGCCCTGCACTGCAGGCCTTGGCCAGTGCATGGGTCAGGCCCGCAGAAGAGATGGCATAGAGGAAGGCAGTCTCCTTGAAGCCTGGGGACAGCAGTAGAGTTAGTGAGGCCCAATTTCACATGTGTGCCTTTGTAGGGGTAGGTAGGGGTTGGGGTCCCTTTGAGGGCCTTTGGCAGGCACCTGGAGAGAGATGCTGAGGTTTCAGTAATGTAGGACAGGCTGAGATTAAGACTTCAGAGTCTACTGTGGTACCTCTAGCCTGGTGGTCACAGATCTCATCCAGGTCCCCAATATCTTGGCCTGTCCCTAGGGTCCTTGACAAATCCAGCCTTAGACCTCAGGACCTCTACTAACCTGTGTATCATATGTCATCTATCTATCTATCTATCTATCTATCTATCTATCTATCTATCTATCTATCCATCCAGCTATCTCCATCATCCTCATCACCTATCAATCATTATCTATAGATCTCCTATGTCTAACCATGTCTATATATCATCTATTTATTACCAATCATCTGTTATCTATCTATGCACATATATTGGCAAGTACTCTACCACTGAATTAACCCCTATTCTGCTCAGGTCTTCAGTTTTTAAGGTTATGAAGAGACTCCCATGAGCTCCTGTGCCCAGTGGAAGGAGGGGCAAGGAGGGTTTGGCCTGGGCCTGAGGCTTTCAGTCAAAGCTGATGGTATGTTGCCACCTGTGCACACGGCAGGGAGAGACTGGAGGGTGTGGCCAAAGGGAAGCAAGTAAGAGCTTACCTCGCTTCAGCAGGCTAGCTCGGTAGCGGCCCTCCAGGGTGCAGTTCCAACGCTCAAAGCGGAACTGGTACTGGCACTCCAGTGCACTCATGCTCACAGCCTCCACCAGCGTCTCGGCTACACCTGGGTCCCTGCGGCACATGCGACGCTGTTTGCGTTCCAGTTTCAGCCTGTCACAGGCCTTGTAGTGTGCTTGGGCTGCAGCCTCAGTCTCCAGAGTCAGAGGGAGGATAGTCAGGGGTTCACTGCCTGTTAGCCTAAGAACAGAGAGAAGAGAGTGAGCCCCTGTCATAGGGTGGGAGAATGGTCTGGGCTAAAGTGTCTGAGAGTCTCCCTGGGAGCAGAGGAAGCAGCACACTAAGCCAAGTGAGAGGACGGGAGTGGTAAGATGGGAGCATCCGGCCCTAGGGAACCCAGAGAGAATCAGGCAGTACACAGAGATCTTCCCTGAACCTGCCCGATCTCACACGAGTCAGTACTGCCCTGCTCCCTACAGAACGCCCCGGGGACTCCCATGTAACCCAAGGCCCTCACAGCTGTCCAGGCATGGCCTCCAACAGCTATGTAGTTGTTCCGACAGTTCTAGTTGATACCAGCATTAATGGATAAAGACCAGTACCCAGACACACTCTCAAGAGCTGGACTACAGTGGGGAATACAGAACTACAGTGGGAAAGGGACCAGGACCCCAGTCTGTGTCCATATCGTCCTCCTCCCCAGCTTGGAAACCCGACCCTGTGCTATTACCAGCCAGGAGTATCCTGGGATCCCTTCTTCTCCCTGACCCCCCTGAAGTCTTTTCTGGATACCATGTGGTCTGGCCCTGATAGTCCCTTAGCCTCAGGACTGGGGGCACACTGGCCCCTAGAGAAGTAGGCTCCAAACCTTCACCTTTAGCAGCACCTCTAAGGGTTATGTGGAATGCTAGCTTTTAAGAGCTCTGTTTTGGACAGGGAAAGGGGAAAAAAGAAAGGAGAAAAGGGGGTAGAAACAGGAATTCTGAAAGAGACTGTGTAGCGTCCCCTGATGCCTGGACAGCCTGGGCATGTCCAGACAACATCAGTGCATGCTCTGGCTGAGGGGACTGAAGACAGGGTGCCCCTGAATTCTTGAGCAAACATGTATCACCATGTAAACAAGGACTTGAAGAGACCAGGGTCCCTGTCTGGTCCAGCTGTCCCTCTACTGTCCTGCTGGGGCTGACTTTGTCTCAGAACCCTTTTTGACTCTGGATGAACTCAGTGTTGATATCTGGAAGGCATGTCATCAGAATGACAACATTCAGGGGCACAGAAACAGGACTAGGATTTGGGGGTTTGGAATGCCTGATTAGAGGGCTTGGAAGGAGGCGGGGACCACCTAGCCAGGGCAAGGTTCCCAGAAAACCATCATCAACTGCAAAAACAGTGTGTCCTTCCTTGTGACTGAGTGCTGGTATTAAGGGTGAATGTATCTGACTACCTGACAGGACTAAAATCCTTCAAGGCATTGTAAAGGGCAAGGAAATAAAAGGGCAGTAGGCAATCTTGAAAACTGTTTGCAGCTAATTTCCCAGAATAAACCCAACTCTATGAGTGTGTGTGAGTGCATGCACATGTGTGATTGTGGACGTAGATCTTCCTATAAATGAATAACCACAAGAAGTAGATAGGAGTAACACACAAAGCAGATAGGCGTAAGAGGTTCTGCTGTGGTGCTGTCTGAGAGTGACTGCATAACACTGTGCTTCGTGTGTGAAATGCCCTCCCTGGGCTCATGCTTTGGCCTCCAGCTGGAGGCGTTATTCTGGGAGCCTTCAGGAAATATGGAAATGTGGCATGGCTGGTAGATATAGGCCATAGGGGTGGGCCTTAGATAGCTACACTCAGCCCTTGGTTCTAGTAACATCCTTGGCTTCCTGGCCCAGAGAGAGGTAAACAGCCTCTGCCACAATGTTCCACCATGCCTCACCCACCATGATGGACTGCAATTCTCCGAAACAGTGAGCCTGAACACACCCTCCCTTAAGTTGTTTCTGTCCGGTATTTTAGTCGTTGGGATGCAAATGTCACTAACATAATAGATGACAGTAATGTACTATGTGTCCCAAGAAGCTAGAAAGATTTTGAAAATTGACGAACTAAGGTATATTAGGAGACAGTGCTTACTCTAACTTCAAAACCAAACAACACCTGCACATATGAAAACATCGCTGACTCCCCCATAATATGCACATTTTTTATGTATCAGTTAAAAAATGAAGAAAATAGCCAGGCAGTGGTGGTGCACACCTTTAATCCCTGCACTCAGGAAGCAGAGGCAGGCAGATCTTTGTGAGTTCGAGGACAGCCTGGTCTACAGAGTTCAGGACAGCCAGGGCAAAGAGACCCTGCCCAAAAAAAAAAAAAAAAGATTCACAAGAGAGGACTGATGCAAGGATCAATGCAGGGCTCAGCAGGTTAAGGGGCTTGCTGCCAAGCCTGCCAACCTAAGTCTGATATCCAGAACCCACATGGTAGAAGGTGAGACCCGATTCCTGAAAGTTGTCATATGACATCCACATGCATTCCGTGGCACACTTAAAAAAACAAAACAAAACAAAAACAACTGCTCTTAGAACTCAGGCACTCATATCCACTGGAAAAAACACATATGATGGAACAGGCATGCCACCCTAGCCACTCAGGAGGCTGAGGAAGGACGACTACAAGTTCAATGTCATCCTGCACCAAAAAGCTAGACCCAGACAGAAAAACAGAAGGATGGAAAGGAGAGGAGGAGAGAAGAAGAAAAGACGCAATGAGAAATTTGAGCTATGGGTCTATGCTGGCTAGTTTTATGTCAACCTGACACAAGCTAAGATCACTGGAGAAGAGGGGCCTCAAATGAGAAAAATACCTTCATAAGTTCAACTGAGAAAATGCCTGTAGAGCATTTTCTTAATTAGTTATTGGTGTAGGAGAACCTACGCTATTGTGGGTGGGGCCACCCCTGGGCTGGTGGTTCTGGGTTCTATAAGAAAGCAGACTGAGCAAACCATGGGGAATAAGCCAGTAAGCAGTACCCTTCCATGGCTTCTGCATCAGCTCCTGCCCCCAGGTTCCTGGCCTGTTTGAGCTCCTGTCCTGGCTTCCTGATGAACAGTGATGAGGAAACATATAAGACTAATAAGCCTTCTTCTCAAGTTGCTTTGGTCATGGTGGTCCACCACAGCAATAGTAGCCCTTACCAAGACAAAGTTATCATTTAAAAAATTTGACTTTACAATGGTACAAAAGTGACAGGAATTCAGTAGAGATGGTACTGTGGATTTGCTTCCTGCTCTTTCCTGTGCATTGTGAAGCATGACGCTCCTTGCGGCTGGCCCCAAGATCCTAAGAGGAACACCAATGCTCAGAAGTGACATGGGTGGTCAGCTTAGTTTGAAACAGGCTTGGTGTTGATTCTGCCCCACTATAAGCTAGGCCCCACAATCTGAGTATGTCCAGTGGACTAGCCTGAGCTGGGATGTTGGGAGGGTGGGTATAGTCCATCTATTTTTGGCTTATAACATGCCATAGGTTTCTCAAGACATAACCTATCTTAAGTCACTACGCCACATGGCCCTCATACATGGTAGAACACAGTGCTGGCGGACATTGATACTACACTTGATCTTAGCCAAAAGGCTGAGAAGCGATGCTGGCAGGCATTGAGAAAGAAGAAGGGAAAGGCTGGATCTGCTTGATCCACTGTGCCTCGAGTGAGCAACAGCCCTATGCCAGCATGGAGCCCACCCCACAGAAGGCATGCCCAGCAGCCTGCAGACAGGCTTGGAGACAGGGAAACACTCAAGACAGGCCACCTGGGGACGGAGAGCACCTTCTTTTCCGCACAGCTGTGTGCATCCCTGGGCACAGGTGGCTTCTTCACAAACATGAGGCAAGTGCCTTCCTATATAGCTCTCTATCCAGAGGTTGTGGCCCTAAAGTCCAGACAGCATCTCCTGTATCCTGTCCTGGCATGGTATAGGCCCTGCCCACCGGACCAGCTGCCTGCCACACACAGAGCACCTGCTGCCAGGCTCAACGCAGCTGCCGCCCAGCCCTGGTGGTGTCTGGCCTAACATGGCAGACAGAGCCAGCTGCACAGCTCAGCACAGCCACCCAGCTGGGCATACACATCTTTCCAGGCAGGAGTGTGCGTTTCTCCTGAGGCCAGGGGCCTCATATACTCTACATGGTCTTCTGGCAACTAAAGTCTGTAACTCAATCACATACCATGTCTGTTTCTCTGATTCTATATCTATCTACACATAGATCCCTCATCCTGACACAGACACACAGACACACAGACAAAGACACACACACACACACACACACACACACACACACACACACACACACACACACCAATTAAGGTGGGTTACACAGGGGACTGAAGATGCAGTTCCATTGGCAGAGTGCCTGTCTGGCACAAAACCCTGGATTCTATAAACCAGGCATGATAGCACACACCTGTAATTCCAGCGCCTGGGCAGTAGAGGCAGGAGAATCTGAACTCAAGGTTACCCTTGGCAACATAGTGAGACTGAGGCTGGTCTGAGTGACATGAGACCCTGTCTCAAAAGAGATGGTTCAACGGTTACCTAAATCTTAGACTAAACTAACTTCTAAAAATATAGTGGAAATGACTGATGTTGGTAGTTTTGTTTGTTGTTTTAACATAACTCTAAAAGCACACTGAATGGAAGTAAAACAGGACTGCACCAAGGTAAGATGCTTCTACAGGTCAAGGAAGCATCAGCAGAGAGACCCTGCAGAGCAGGAGGAGACACTCTGAGAAGGGGCTAGCATCCAATTCATTAGCAAGAAATAACCCCTTGAAAACTAGCCAAGGCGGGCTGGAGGGATGGCTCAGTGATCAAGAACACTCTGTTCTTCTAGAGGACCTGGGTTGAATTCCCAGCAGTCTGTAACTCATCTCAAGGGATCCAAAGCTCTCTTCTGGCCTCTGTGGGTCATGGTCAACAAACATACTTGCACGCAAAACACCAGCACACATTAAAAACAGAAAAAAACAAATGAACAAACAAAAAACAACAACAGCAACTAACCAAGGAGATGACTCCATAACAGACATACGAGGAAAATATCCCCTTCTCCAAATCATTAGGGAAATGCCAATCAAAACCTCAGTAAGATATCACGTCACCACAGGCATGTGGCCCTGACCAACACTGGAAGGGATGGAAATTAGGGCAGTCATTGTAAAAGGAAGTAGGAAGGATCCTAAAGCCAAAAACAAAACTTGAACCATCATATGATCCACTGTCTTAGTCACTTTTCTGTTGCTATGATAAAACATCCTGACCAAGGCAATTTATAGAAGAGTTTATTGAAGGCTCACAGTTCCAGGGGGTGACTCCATGATCATTAATGGCAGGGAGCACAGCTGCAGGTAGGCAGGCATGGTGGTAGAGCAGGAGCTGAGGGTTTACATCTTGAGACACAATCATGGGGCAGAGAGTTAACGGGAAATGGCATGGGGTTTTGAAACCTCAAAGCCCACTCGCAGTGACACACCTATTTCCAACAAGGCCACACCTCCTAATCCTTCCCAAACAGTTCCAACTGGGGACTAAGTATTCAAACATATGAGCCTAACAGGCCATTCAGACCACCACTCCAGCTACCCTACTCCTAAAAACCAAAAAAAAAAAAAAAAAAAAAAGCAAAAGCAAAAAAATGACTGTTAAAAGCCAAAAATACAGTCAAATCAACATCACAAATCTATAATCCAGATGCAGCCAGTTTGGCACAAGGATGGCTCCCCAAAACAATGGAGAGCAGAAAGGCAAGAGCTAGGACAGGTACCCACTCATGTGCCCAGACCTTGGACTGCTTTGTGAAGGAAACCAGGGGCAGATAGCATCTTCCCAGTGTATATGAGGCTAAGCCAGACAGTCTTTGTCACTCTTGAATATCACACCATTCATGATGGGTCACAGACACACTGAACAGGGTGGAACAGTTCTCTGGGTTCCTTTCAAACTCATCAGTGGAAGCCATCAATAATCAAGTGGCTGTCTCTCAAGGGCAGAGGGTGGGGGTCTGGGAACTTGGCTTGAAGGAGGTACACATTACCCTTACTGCATGGCATGCACTGTATATTGTCAAGTCACTTATAGCCAGTGATCTCAGGCTACAGGCTTGACTTGGGTTGCATCAGGAAAGTATCATGTGGGGGATTGAACATCCCCCTTTATCTGCAGAGGGCAGGCATAGAAACCAACAGCTTTGGCAGAAGCTCTGTTCTGGAGCAAAGCCTGGAGGACTCTCCTTGGTCAGGGTGGCTTTGCCTTCTGCATGGCTGGACTCTGCCTGGGGTCTCACCTGTGTGCCCTTCTCTTCCATGCTCTTCCTGTTGAGTCTCAGTTCTTAGTGAACCTTCTGTTGATCTTCCCTGGAAGAGCTAACAGCAGACGGAAGACTGTAAGATCACCCTTAACCTCCTCTTGTTACTTGTAACACCCTTATTGGGATTAAATCACCTACCAATAAATCCACACATTTAAAGACTGTTGATGTATTACTCACAGATACATATAACAATAGTCAGTATCAAGTTTAGAACTTCTTCCATAGCTGAGTGTGGTGGTGCACAGCTTTAATTCCAGGGTTTGGGAGACAGAGGGAGGCGGATCTCTGAGTCCAAGGCTAGCCCAGTCTATAGATATAGCTCCAGGATAAACAGGGCTACACAGAGAAACTCTGTCTCAAAACAAACAAACATAAACATTTATTTAGGGGGCTGGAGTGATGGCTCAGTTGTTAAAAGCACTTATTATTCATATGCATAACCGAGGTTCAGTTTCCAGCAACTGCATGGTGGCTCACAACTGTCTGTACCTCAACTTTCAGGGGATCTGACACTCTCTTCTGGCCTCCATGGACACTTTTTTTAGCATATATATATATATATATATATATATATTTATATATATATATATGTATATATTTATATTTATATAAAAAGAGCAAGTATGGCAATATGTTATGCATCAATAGCAGCAACAGCTTTTCCAGGTTCTGTAGTCCTTTGAACAAAATTGTAGAGATATCCAGCATACTCCATTTAAAAAAAAACAAAGAACAAACAAATACAAACAAACAAACAACAACAAAAAAATAAAAAACAAAATCCCAGAAGACAGCACAGTTTTGTTACTCTTGTTGGTATTGGCACCATTTTTTTTTTTTACATTAGCTTCTCAGTCATCATCTGGGAGGAAACCATTCTGAACAACATCATTAAAAACAGCTCTGATAAAGCATGGTCACCCCATGGACACTTTTATGTATGTGGTATGCATATATATACCACATATATTTTGCATGCAGGCAAAATAGTAATACGCATAAAATAAAAATAAATTTAAAATTTTAATTTCTCTGAGTGTGTGGCTGGTGGTGGTATTTGTGTGCCATAGTGTGTATGTGGAGATCAGAGGATAACTTGCACAGTTGATTTTTTTTTTCTTTCCACTATGTTCGTCTTGGGGTTCAAACTCAGTTCACCAGATTTGGCAGCAAGTACTCTTACCTGATGAACCATCTTTCCAGCCCTCCACATTATTTTCTGAGATAGGGCCTCTCACTGAATCTAGAGTTTGCCAATGAGGGCTGGCTACCTAGACAGCAATCCCTAGGGACCTTCCAGACTGTATCCCCAACCCTGGGGTGACAGGTATACATCACACCTTCACACCTGTATTTTTACATGGGTCCTAGGGGATCCTGGCCCCCGTGCTTGCACAATAAACACTTCACCAACTGAACCACTCTGAGTGTTTCATTTGAATGGAGCCAGGCAACAGTTGTCCTTCGTGGCTGGTTTGTTTCACTAGGTCACGCTCTCCTGGCTCATCCACGGTAAAGAATATTAAGAGTCCTTTACTTTAGTTGGAAACATTCCCTTGTGTGGAAGGACATGTTGCTTGTTTATTCTTTGGTGGATGGGCACTTGGATTGCTTCTGCCTTTGAGTTCAAGCGGACCTGTTCTGTTTCTTGTGGGTGTGTCTCTGGGATGAAACTGCTGGGTCAGGGACCTTCCAGGAACTGTCAGTGTATTCTCCAAAGCAGCTGCCCCACCTTACATCATCAGGGTTTCCTGGCCCTTCATCAAGGTGTAGCATGCTGCAGCTTTAGGTATATGGCACTGCCACTGTCAACTGTCTTCCCATGACTGCCTTTGTATTTGGCTTTAAAAGGCTTTCATTCCTTGTGATGGAATTCTGCTCGGCACTTCCAAGCCTCGCTCCACCTCAAACCTAAGCATGGAAGGCATTAACTATCACCATTCCAGTCACTGCAGCTGCATCTCCAGTGCCAGAAGTCCATACAGAGCCCGAGTCACAGCCTGAGTCAGAAGTACACACAGATCAACACAGAATCCAACTCAACCTGAGTTCATCCTATAGAGTCCAAGCCACTACTTCAGGAAATTATACAGAGCCCGAGTCACTGCCTCAGGTTTCCACACGGAATCCCATTCCCAAGTTCTTCAACAGGCTGAGCTCCAGTCAAAGCCAGGTCATCTTTGTCTCTCTAGACGCCCCACTGTCTGTGCCCAGGTTTGTATGATTTCTCCCATGCACCCAACTCCCACATCCTCATGTTTTGATGGTGTCTCACCAGGAGCCTTCATCACCATGCACCTGATCACTCGCTCTTTGCTCAGCCTTGCCATGGAGTGCTGACCTTATCAGGTCAAGGGTCTTAGTTTGCTGTTTTCTTTCATCCCGTCTGTGGACCATACCTGTCCATTTTAAATCTTCTTCTAATTTCATCTTAGGGGTACCCCAACTCACCCTCTACTCATTACAGTTCAGTATTTAACACTCCCCCCATTTTCTCAGCTCTCCTTGACAGAAGGTTGTCACTCACCCAAGCCCAATGAAAGTGTAGGTCACCTGTTCACATTCTTGCCACCAATGAAATCTATTATGTACTTTAGGTCCAGCTCGGGGCCAATGAAACATCATGTTACAGTCAGCATTGTTTCACCTGTCACTCACCTCACAGAGGCCATTCTCTCTGCGCTTCTAGGAATGGGGTGGGCAAGCTGCCAGAGTGAGTGTCAGCCCCCTGGCTCCCATGAACATCATGTCATCTGTGTCTTGTTCTCTCTGGCTCCTCTCACAACTGTCCTCAGGATCCACAGATGTTCCATGGCTGAATAAATTCCTGTGAAATTCACTCTTATTCTCTGTCTGGGTTTTACCCATTCACTGTTTCTTGAATCTTCTGTACAGCTTTATTTTGGAAAGTGCTTGCCCTCTCCCTCAGAACATCAGCCCTGTCCATTCAGCTTCCTCCCCTGCTCTGGACCTTCCCAGTAGGGAGGTAGCGCCCCTGTCCCACATCTGTCTGCCTCTCTACCACCCCTGGTAATTTCTTCTGACCGGCTCCCAGCGTGCTAATTCCCTTCAGCTGTTTTGAATCTGCTTCTCAATCCATCTGTCACTGGCACTTTTCCCCCAGGGTTGTTTGGTGTTTCAAACTGCTGGGTCAGTTTTTTGTGGGTTCTCTCTGTACAGAGATTCCTAGCCTATCTACTTTCATCGTGACTCCCCACCCTCTAGTTAAAGTACAGCAAGCATGAGTGTGGTGCTCTAGAGCCTGATGTGTCTGTGGCTGCTTCTCCATGCATGTCTGCTTACCCTAGACTGCATGCTGCTTGCTGTCTTTGACATGAACAAGTTGAAATAAAGTATAAAACATGGAGATGGGGGTAAATGGTGACCCCACAAGATGGACATCTACCCAGAGCCTCAAGAATGAGTCATCTGGAACCTTTGCAGATATCATGAAGGTCAGAGTCCTGAAGTCCAGGCCCCCCGAAATGAGCAGAGGATGTCCTTGTAAGAAAAAAGTGGGGAAGCCTTGGAGAGATGACTCAGTGGATCAAAGCCTTACTGTACAAGCACGAGGAGGACCTAAGTTCAGAACCCAAGCACCCATGTAAAGGCCTGGTATGGTGGCATGCGTCTGCAATGCCAGTGCTGAAGGGGTGCTGCCGAGATAGGTGGATCCCTAGGTCCTGATGGTCGATCTAGATTAGCTGGTGAGCTGCAGGGTCAGCAAGAGACCCTGTCTCAAAACATAATGTGGAGGAAGACATCTGGTGTGTACATCTGGACATACGCACATTCACATGTACACACGCACAAAGACACACCATCCCAAAAACAAAAACAAACAAACAAACACACAAAAAACAGTGAGGGTCCCAGGAGTTGGAGGAGACAGGAAGGATTTGCACAGGAGCCATCAGGAAGAGCCAATACCTTGAATTCAGACTTCAAGTCTCCAGAATTGACAGAGAACAAATTCTTGCTGCTGTAACATAACACACTGGGACATAGTCACTTGTACAGACCGGATCCAACAACAGCCCCCTTACCTAGCCCACAGAAACTATTCCCATGTCAAGTAGTCAGGCTGCTATAGCCATGATAGTCCCAAGCTCAGAATAAGTTAAGTCCAAGCAAGGCTAGACCTTGGACTGTGCTGGAGACTAGGCCATTATCAGGTGTCCTGCAAGTTTTGGGGCCCTGATGGTTGTTGGAAAGTCTCCACTGAGCATTCCCTGATATAGCAGGTACTGGCCTCTGCTGTCTTTTCTCCTGTGAGAGGTTCCAAGCCAGCATTGCTATCTCTATGGATCTATATCTATGGGCTTCACCTTATTGGCCTTTAACAGTTTCAACATTAATCATCCTCATACACATATATGCACATACACACCCATATACATAGGTAACCCCTACAGAAACATGCACACAGGTGCATTCACACACATACCAAGACACATACAACACAAATACATTCACATGAATACATACATGCTCGCACAGTTTCACACATGCCCACAGACATACATGTACACACACACACACACACACACACACACACACACACACACACACACAAATCCAGCTTCAACTGTTTTCAACAAGATGACATGGGACATCATGACTAAAACTAAGGACTTATACCCACAGATGTTCTCATTTTGATGGATTTGGTAGGTGTTTTCACTCTATATATCGGTGGGACTCTAAAGGGTGGAGGCTAAAGTGACATAGCCAAAAGAAGTCAGATAAGACCAGGATCCAACAGCAGCCCCCAATTCAGCCCACAAACAGGTCTGACTTAAGATTGCTTCCTTGGCATGAAGCCCAACATGGTCTCCAGGGGATGTCCACACCCCCCTCCCCAGTAACCCAAGCATCCCAAGCTCTCACACCTTCTCCATCGTTCAAGTTGCAGGCACTCCAGAAGATGTAAGGCCAGCTGGAGAGAAGGAAGAAGTTGTAACACACTGAACCACATGTGACAGAATTGTCATTCCAACCAACAAAGTCCCATGGAGTAGAAATGACTTAAGACTGCTGACCCCCTAGGATGCTGAGAGGTGGTCTACCAAGAATCCCACCCCCTCACTGATGTGCAGGAACTTAGCAGAGACCCTTAGAGGTCTCTAGAGAGAACAGAGCTGGTGACTTCTCCTGGGTCCTGGACAGGCTGGAGGCTGTGACTGCTTAGGGACCCAGATGCCTCCTTGGAGCACTAACTAGGTGATCAAGAGCTGAGGATAGCTCAAGATGGGAGTGTACCCCAGTCCTGCGGCCCGAGCTGTTCCCCCACACAGGGCAGGCAGATGGGCAGCCCATATGACAGCAGACCCCCACAGTTGCTCCCACAGTCCTCCATCCCACCAACAAGCTAGGCCACCCCCAGGCCACCCTGCCAGGGAACCGGCTCTCCCCTGGGCCAGGGTGGAGGGAGCCAAGGGTGCAGTTCCAGAAGCCACATCGCCCAGCCGAGGAAACCTCAGCTCCGCCAGACAGCATTTAATTTCTGTGTGAAACAAAATCAAAACAAATTCCAGCACTGAGAGACGGAACTGAGATTAACCCTCCACCCTCCCACAGTCCCGCTTCCAACCCGAGTACCTCCATGTCCCTGGGGGTGGCAATGCGCCCAGGACAAGGCCAGGGATGTTTTCTACAGAGACACTGGTCAAAGGCTACAAATGGGCAGCCATCCAGTCTCCCTCCCTCACTGCCCACTGCCCTGGAGGAGCCAAGCTCCTGGGGACTGTGGGATAGACAAGCACCATCCAGCTACCACCCCAGGATCCAAGGTGCTGTCCAGCAGACCCCATCCATCACAGGCAAGCATGTTGTGGTGCCACAGTGCTGCACTGGACCCCTGGGAAGAAGATGGGAGCAGAACTTCCCAGAATAGGCACCTCTGTGTCCAACAACAGCCTTCACAGAAGGCGAGCCATAGGCCTGTGACACTGGAAGCAGGCAGAGCTTTGGGGCCTTCAGCAGCCACCAGCATAACCATACACAGCAGTCCTCCATAAAGGACTATACCCTTAGCTGCCCAGCCTTGTGACTAGGGAGCTCCCATCTCTATATCCCCATCTGCCAAGATGCAGATGGCCCCAATGTCCTCAGGCTCTGGGAGCTCCTAGCAAGCATTTTGTCCTGGGCCAGACCTCCAGCCCACTTCCCTAGCTGCTCCGACCTCAGGTATTGAGATGAAAAACAAACGCAGCTTGCGGCTTGCCTTTTCCATCGCCTCCTCTGGCTGCCTGACCCAAGGTACTTAGGCTGCCAGCTGGGCAGCTGGGTTTCCTCTTGTGGGTAGGGGCATAGGGCCAGCAGGGACCTTGCCAGAGGGGCCAGGCCTGTGGGTCACAGGGGCAAGGCAGTCTGGAGCCACCCAGATCGGAGAGTTTGGTGAGCCTGTCCCCAGACACCTGCCATGGGGGCAGTCAGCCATAGGTACTTTCTCATTTTCCCAGCTGGGCTCACACTGTGTGGCTACCCATGAGTGTGCATCCACATGCACAGGCCCCTTCCTCATAATGATGTCAGACATGCCAGAAGGTAGGATGGCATGCCAGCTAGGCAGCCATGATCTTGGAGCAGGCAGCTACACCTCTTCTAAGACACATCTAATAGGTGAAGTCAGGACTCCAGTCACGGTAGTAGACCAGGCTAGACTATCAGATCAATAAGAAATGCAGACACTCCCGGGGGGAACAGAGGGTCCTCCAATGACCTTACGCCGGTAGCAGCCTTGAACTAGGGGGCACAGTGCATAGCTAAGAAGAAACTCATAAGAGACCCTCCTATATGCCTAGAGTTGAATTAGGGAAAGATTGACACATCTGGGCTGTTGTAGAGGCAGTAAGCCAGGCAAATGTTGATTTCACCCCCAACTTCCCAGCAAGAATCTCCCCCAAACAGTCCACTTATGTGCTTCAGGAGGCCTGGCTTCATCCACAGGCATCTAAGCCTCATGCCAGAAGCTTCTCTGACTACTCAGACAACTGTGCCTTGTCCAGAGCCTGCTGCAGCCAGCCGGGCACCAGCAGGGCACCCGCCACACGGCACAATACACAAAGGCAGCGGGTGCCCGGCAGGCTGGACTCAGAGGGCAAGTGCAGGGAGCCTGTCAACAGGTGTCGTCTTTCTAGCAAGGAGCCAGGCGGGCCTGGCTGCCCCCCTCCACCTACCCCTTATCAGCTCATCACTCTCCAGGGTTCAGGGCCTCCCCGAGAGGAATCTATCCTTGTACATTCTTTCCTAGGGTACAAATTACCTGCACACCTTACCCATGATGGCCAAACCTGGGGATTGGCAGAGAGGCAAAGGCAGAGGCAAAAGGTGCCTGGGGCCTTAGGCCACCTAGATGCTGCCTGGCACCTACCAGGTCCTGCCCAGGACAGTCACCCCGAGCCATAAAGGCAGGAGGCAGAGCGTATGGTGAGTATAGGAACAAGATTAGGCCAGCTGTCTCCCTGTCCAGACTGCTGCCGGCTGTGAGTAGGACATCTGCTCACACAGCTGAGGGGGGCCAGGTGGCCCTGGGCAGGCCTTACCTTAAATCCCACCACACTGCTGCTCAACACCATTCCCCGTTCCCTCGGGGCACTTGAGAGACACTGTGCACCCTAGGCTGGGGGTCTGGGCTTGACCGGTGTGAGGGGGTCCAAGGCAAAGCCCCTCCCCCACCTGCCAATTCCAGGAACTTACAGATGGAAACTCAAGGGCAGCTGGAGTAGAAGGTCTGAGGGGTTGCTAATGCAGAATGATGGTAACCAGCTCCTACCTGGGGCTCATGCCACACCTGCCACACAGCCTAGCTGAGAAGCCTGGCAACTCCAACTTCAGCTGGCCCCTTGGGTTGGGGGTGGGTTGTTGGGGAGATGCAAAGGAATGCTGGCACCACCTCTACCTCAGCAGGCCCCAGGGAGCTCTCCTCCTCTCACCCACTTTTTGCTGTCTCCTAATCCTCTGCCAAAAGGTCTTCCCCACAGAGCCCCTTGGCAGAGGCCTCCAAGGCTAGCCTGTCTGCTCCCATTGCTGCCCCACAAAGCCCCATTACTTGGGTGCCACACTCTGCTGACCTCCCAAAGGCTTGTGAGCATCCTGGGGTGTTCTGATCTCAGCAGCTCCATGGATACACCTGATCCCAGCCTCAGCCGCCACTCCTGACCTAGGCCTGACCTTCCAGTCTGTCCCTAAGTCACCTGCAGCTCATGCCTACTCAGCTCCTGGCTGGACCCAGACCCCTGACTTCCTGGTAACTTCTCTAGCGCCCCAACACATACAGTGAAGGCTCCATATAGCTTGGAGAGTCTGTGCTCTCAGACCCAGCATCCTGCCTGGAAACCTTCCCAGCCTTCTCTGACTCTAGGAGCTACCTGGGTCCCCTTGTCCAAACAGCCATTAGACTTGGGCAAATGGCCACAGGGTATTCCCACCCAGGTTCCAGAGTAAGAATGAAGGATGGGACAATCTCCTTTCCTTTTGACCTGAGGGGATCTTCCTCTTCTAGTTTCTCCAGTACCCAGAATTATCATAAAGGATGCCCCTCCACCCTTACAGTCAGGCTGGGGCAGGGATAATAAAGGCAGCTTACCTCTGTGTATGGGATGAAAGAAATAAAACTTCTCTATCTAGGAGAGATTCAGAATATGTAAAGAGTTCTCACACATAACAACAAACCAAATAACCCAACTTTTAAAAGGGCAAAAGAACTAAACAGATGGTTCTCCAAAGGAGGTATGCTAATGGTCAAGAAGCCCGAAAAAAAACCATGGCCTTTAATCCCTTTAATCTCAGCACTCCAGAGACACAGTCAAGCAGATCTCTCTGAGTTGAAAGCCAGCCTGGTTTACATTAGTGAGTTCTAGGATAGCCTGGGTGATGTACTGAAGAGACACTGTCTCAAAACAAAACAAAACAAAACAAAACCCACAACAAAAACCAAACCAATCAAACAAGAAGCCTACAAAAGGCACCAGTGTCACCAGCCATCAAACCCACAAGGACACATGCTTCACGCGCACTAGGATGGCTAGAATTAAAAACAACAATGAAAAAAAAAAAAAAACCCAGAATGTGTTTGGTGATGACATGGAGAAATTGGACCCCTGTACTTTTATGGGAAGGATATAAAATATTGTAACTACTTGGGACAACATTTTGGCAGTTCCTCAAGAAGTGTAAAGTAAAATTGCCTGAGGGCCTGGCAATTCCACTTCTAGATAGGAACTCCCCAAGAACCGCAAACACAGATATGGGGGTGGGAGCGGAAAGCACTGACATTCACAGCAACATTAGTAGAAATAACCAAATAGTGGAAACGACCCAAATAGCCATCAACTGACAAACAGGGTTGTTTTTTAACTGTTGTATAATCGATTCCGTCATAAAAAGGAGTGAAACACTGATTCATGCTACAACATGGATGAGCCTCCAAAAACATGACACCGAATGAAAGAAGCCAGACACAAAGGCCACAGAGGGTATGGTCCCACTTCTACAAGGAGTCCAGAATAGGAAAATCCATGGAAACAGAAAGATTAGTGGTTGCCAGGGGCTGGAGGGAGGGGAGTGGGGAGTGACTGCTGAGTGGGTATGAGGTTTCTGGGGTGAGGAAAATGTTGTGGAATTAGACAGTTGTGATGGCTGACCGTTTTGTGAATATACCCCAAACCGCAGAGCTGGGGGAGTTTCTCAGGATGTGAGCTATATTCAATAACAAAAAGAGGGCCTTATAGGCCCTGATACCACTCAGCCCCAAACAGTCCAAGAGGTCCTGAGTGAGAGTGACTTTCAGAAGGGGACATATAGGCATCCCTGGTAGAAACTGGATGCATATTGCCAGAACAGAGAAATGAAGGGGAGTCCTAAGGTTTATAATGCACCTTCCTAGTTCTTTACAAGAAAACAGGGTGAAAGTCTCCGAACTCCCAAAGGCCTCTGCTGCGGAGCTAGCTCAGGGCTGTAATTCTTAATCCTGACTTCCACTTAGTCTGGGAGCTCCTTTCTAGATTCTGTGCAATCTATCAGGGGAAAAGAGTCACAGGTCTGTTCCAGGTCTGCTCACACCAATCCTCTCTCCTGTCAATTCCCAGAGAGACACAGGGGGTGAGGGAAGCAAAGCCTCCAAGAGGCTCTGTGTCTGTGTCCCCAACCCACATGTGACCTCCGACTGGCCTCAGGAACATGGGCCTGCAGTGGGCAGCAGCTCTAGAAGAAGCTAATGGAATTGCCACCTGCTGATTTGCTGAACCGACTGGGATGCAAAGCTGGGCCAAGGGAAGAAGAGAGGGGAGCCCCTTCCCCATGGCTGGTGGCCAGCCTGGAGGGGTCCAGCAGCAGGGTGGCCAGAGGCCTCTAGAAGGGAAGGGCAGCCAGAGCTGTAGGGTTGGGTTGCAGCTCAGGGAGGGGGTGGGGAGGGCTCCTGTAGCCACGTGACCCTCCCCCAGGCCAGCCTCTCCTCTCTGGGTTCCTGGGCTGTAACTGGAGCCGTGTTCCTGCCTGGGAGCCTCCGTGCCAGGCAGAGCTTTGGAGAGGGGGAAGGGAGAGGAGAGCCCCAGATTCCAACTCCTTCTCCCTACTCTCCACTCCCTCTCCAGTTGGGAAGGGACACAAGCACACCACAATCTCATGGGCGCACCCTCAGGATCCCCCTCCAGCTCCAAGCCTGCTAGGCCTTTCAGGATTCCCAGACTCATCTCCTTCCTTGCTTGAGGCAGGGGTGGGATCTCTGGACACAAAACAGCCTAGGACACATCTTGTGCCCCCAACATACATACATACATACAACAACAACAACATACATACATACTCATCTGAATTCAAATCTCAAGAAAACCCAAGTCAATTACCCTGTCCTCCCAGGTTTCCCCTGGCTCTTGGTTCAACAGGTATCCACTCTGTGCATCTTTAGTCTATTAGAGCTATTCCTCCAAACCAAATCTCCAGGGCAGCTGCAGGAGAGGACACTCACAGTCAAGCTAGGCTTTCCTTGAGGGGCCCTTTGGGGCAGAGAGCTAGGAAGAGGTTGACCCAAGCCATAGCAATACTAATGTCTTCAGTACCTGCTTGGGAGCCAGCTATCCTGTGCTTAAACTCTGCCATAGAATCAAAGGGTGCCTATACCCCTACAGTAGGCAAGCTAGAGAGGACTTTCCCAAGATGCAAGGCATAGAGACAGCAAAGAGAGGGTGACAAAGAGACGGATGAGGGGCAGTGCAGCCAGTACTCTAACCCCATCATCTGTAAGTTCTGGATCCTGGGGCCACAAGGCCTGCAGCAGAGGTCCCAGAAGGAGCAAAGTGGCCGCCCATGCAAGCCCAGGGCGTGTCAGAAGCCCGGCTGGGCCAGAAGAGAGGAAGGCACAGCTGGCTGATGGGCTGCTGTGACTCACCGCGGACCTGCGGCCAGACGGCCATCCTCAGCCCTCCCTCTTGCCCGCGGGTGAGGCTTAGGGCTGCACAGATGGTGTGCAGGGGCGCGCCAGGCCAAGGCCCAGGGGCTGGATCCTCAGTGGAAGCCAGGGGAGCCAGGGTGGGGGAGACCCTGGGAACCAAGACATGGAACTGACCCTGGAAGACAACCCAGAAGAAATAGACAGACGAGGAGAAAGGAGGAGAAAGAAAAACACAAAGGGAAATTTTCCCATGAAAATATTTTATTTTCTTTGAGAACAGGATACACCTGCAGGGCTCCTCAGCCCAGCCGCCTCTCCCTGCCCTGGCGGGTGCCAGATTCCTGGACCAACGGGGCCCTCTGCCGGCCACACCGCTGCGAGCGGGCACCGTAGCCAGGGGCGAGGGAACAGGTGACCGGCGAAGGGCGGCGGCCCAAGAGCAGTCCAGGGCACCCAGGACCGGGGCTGCGACCCGAGGGGCTAACCATAGCTCCCAGGGGGTCAGTGCGGGGATGAGAAGCAGGGAGGGCGGAGAAAGCTGGGGCGCTGCCTCTCATGGTGCCACCCAGGACCTCGGCGAACTCAAAGCGCATAGGGTGTCCCTCTAAAGATCGCTGGGTTCAGGCATCCCAGACCTGGGAAAGGGAGTAGAAAGGGAGGGACGAAAGGAACTAAAGGCAAAGAAACGCTCCCAACAACACGGCAAAACTGCTAGTTTAGAGACAAGCGAGTGTGGGGCGGCGACCCCGCGGGACAGCGGCGGCGTTCACCCCCCGGGCCAGGTCTCCCAGACGTGTTCCCGATGGCCGAGGTCGGGGCCGGGCTCGGACGGGCGCCAGAAGAAAGCGCAAGAAAAATAAATTTCTCCAGCTTGGAGGGTTTTTTCTCCCCTTTGGGGCTCAGTGCAAGGAACATCTGGATTTTGTACGTGTTTTTTTGTTGTTGTTAAATTAACTTTTCCAGGAGAGAAGGGGGGTAGTGGGCAGGGGCCAGGGAGGCTCCAGCCTTTTGGCAAGAACACCGCGGCCTAAGGCGGCGGCGGCGACTCCGGAGTCACCGCGGACCGCGGCCCCGCACAAGCCCGTCGGGGACACCGGCCCCTCTACCTCTAGGGCGCACGGCGGACAACGACCTGCGGACCGAGAGGCGCGCTCGCTGCCAACTAACAACTCCAAGCCACCCGTGTACCCCGCCGAGCACCTGGCGGGTGCTGCCCCGGGCTCGATGCCCCGTCCGGCCCCGCCGCCCTCGCCCGCCCTCGCGCGGCCGCCCGCCGCGGGCACCTACCCGAAGTAGGCGGCCGAAGGGCGCAGCGCGGCGAGCAGCAGCGTCAGCCCAAAGGCCGCGGCCAGCCAGCGCGCCAGAAGGGACCCATCCAGCATCTTGCCGCGCCGCGGCGGCTGACCATCGCGCTCCGGGCTCCGCGCAGGGCGCGCCGCGACCGCCGCCCTCTTATAGAGTCCGCAACCGCGGCCGCGGGGCGGGGCGCCGGCCAGCTGGGCCTGGCCCGCTCGCGCCCCGGAGGAGGGGTCACGCCGGCGCCGGGGGCGGGCCGAAACCCGAGCTGCGCGCCCGCCGCCGCTGCCGCCGCCGCCGCGCCGCCGCCGCCGCCGAGCGGCTCGGCTCGCGGGGCGGGCCTGGGGCGCGCCGTGGGGAGGGCTGGGCACGTGGCGCGGTGGGAACCCGGGCCGAGTAACGGGGCCAGAAAGAGCGGCCGGGCGGAGACCGAGAGACCAAGCAAGGGTAGACCCCAGGCTAGGCGTCTGCAGCCGGGACACAAGTGAGAGCTCCAGGGAGTCTCCCAACAGTTGGGGCCGGCTGTTGGCCACCGGGAAAAGCATCCGAGAGCCGGGGAAATTTGGACGACTGTGCTTGGGGGCGACGTTAGACTCCGGATTACAGCGCGGGGGCGCGAATCCACTCGCCCGAGATGTTGCCAAGAGGGAGCCACTGCTGAAAGCTGGGGTACTGTGGCTGGAGGAATGAAAAGGCGATCCCTCGAAGGGAGACCAAAAGGGCATTTCTGCAAAGTGGGCGCTGTGGCGAACTTGGACGAGAGAATGGGGTGATGTGGTCCTTAGGAGCCCTCTGACTATCAGGTGTAGATATCATTGACACCCAGGAACCTTATCCCCCAAACAGGGTAGAAGATGAGGGGGACTGTTGGCCAGGATCCTGACTCGTGTGGAAGCCCAAAGTTGTGACTCATCTTCGTGGACTGCATTGTCTGAATAAGTCAGACCTGAACTAAGATGCAGAGAAACACAAGACCCAGAGCACCCAGGAGACTGCTTACAAGTTCCCTGAGAGGGGGTAGAAGGGCTTATGCAGGGACAACAGGAGAACAGGACTGAAGGGTTGGGTCCTGTAGGTGCCCATGTGTCAGCTTTCCATGCTAGAGATGCACTTCTGTTCAAGACAGTGACCCCATGCACACACTAGAGCCAGGCTGACAAAACTCAGGGGCCACTAACACTAGTGAACCTCCCTGACCTGAGGCTTTCCACTCGGGAGGAAGGCAAACTTCCCTACAGGCCAGCACCTTCTGAACTTAAAGGGCTGATTCTGGATGAAGAAACTTGCAAGTTTAAGGATTGGAGCTCCTCTGGGAGGCTGCTGGGCTGTCTAGCTGTGCACAACTGCTCAGTCATCTGTCACAGGAAGGGTGCTCCTATGGAAAGCAAAAGAGGAAATGAGAGAGAAAGAGAGAGGAAAAAAATCACATCAGCCTCCACAGTGGCCAGAGCCAAGCAGGTTACTCCTGTGGGCGTGGACCACCCAAGTGAATATACCGTATCCTGACAGAAAAGCTTCCAGATGTGGTGGGTGTGTGGCTGAGTAAGGGGTGGGGTGAGCCCATCACTTCCTCTCTGAGCCTTGGTTTCCCCATCGAAGGCCCACTTAACTCCAGTGAGCGGTGTCTTTAGCTTGTGATATCATGTTGTAGCCTGTGAGCTACTTTCCCAATGGGTGTGGCTGACTCACATCGCTCCCCATTGCTGGGAACCTTCTGCACCCCTTCTGCACCCCTTCTGCACTTAGCTGTCCAATGGTGCTTCTGCAGCAAAATGAACCAGAAGGCAGTCCCAGCCACCCCAGCTTTCGGGGGGCCTCAGCATCAGGGAGACTTCCACCTGGAGGCCTGGCTCCTGCTCCTGGGAAGAGGCAGGGGACTGGAGACCCTGAGCGATGACATATTTAAAGGCATGAGATTGCTTCCAAGAAAAATGATGTGTGAGATTGTAAACGAGTGTCGCCAGGCACTGCAGGCCATACAGACTCAGTGAGAGTGGAGCTGGCACCTCGGCCACCCAGCAAGTGCTGAGGAAGCAGGCAGCAGCTGGGCAGCCCAGGCACAGAGAGGCCTGGCTTTAGCCCTGGCCGTCTGTGGAGACAGGCGCTAATGAGGATGATCCACCTTTTAAATACTGGGGAGGGTTCTGCTCTCTTTGGTTTTGTTAGGTCTGATCATGACAATGGGAGGTAGGGGTAGACTATCTCTGAGTGACCTATCAAACTCAGAGCCCAGGGCATGTGCATGGCAGAATGCATGCCCGACATAAGGTAATGCCAGATCTGAGTCTGAGGGCTACCCCAGCCTTCCATTCCCAGAGGGGGGGATGGCAGTGGATGATGGAGATACCACAGTTGTCCCACCTTCAACAGAACTTCAGGAGACATGTGCCCCGCCCCACCCCATACACTCTTACCTGCATGCAGCCTCTCCCAGCCTTGTTCCATACCATAGCAAAGCCAAGGTGGCTTCTCTCTGTCCCTTACAGATCTTTGAGATGCTTCTTCATATAGTTTCTTCATATAGCTTCTGCCCTGCTATGCTCTCCCAAAAGAGCACCCCAGCCTGCCAGTCCCTCTACATCTACCTAAACTGCCACCAGCCAGCCCAGCACCAGGGTGGAGGGAGCACCTGCCCTGTGGAGGTTCCACCCCTCATGTCAGTGTCTCTGTTGAAGACAATAGAAAGGAAACAGAAGCTCAGTGGAGGGGCCACTGAGGAAGAACGTGAAAGGTCCAGGAAACAGAAGGTTCTGGCGCCTTTCTGGTGCTGGTAAAAAGGCAATGCCCGAAGGAGCCAGGAAGCAGGTAGAAGCCACATCCCTATAGAAGAGCTACTGACAAGCACTGGGTGGTAAACTGAGCCCACTGAGTTTAACAGCACTCACCTGCCTAAGGACATGTGGCAGGTTAGGAAGGAAACTCCCTCCCCCTTTCCTCTTCTCTCCCAGCTCCATGGTCTTTATTTACTACCACCTTCCCTCCGCCAGTGCCAGTGTAGATGAGCTCTTGGCTTTGCAGAGTGTGGGAAGGGCATTCTACTGGGGAAGTCTCCTAAATACTGTGCTCTGGCGGATGGCCAAGTGGCCCTCTGATTTCATTTTGGGTACAGGGCTAGAAGGCTCTTTGTCATCTCCCTCAGTGACCACCTAGGCCTGTGCAGCCATCTAAATACGGGGCAGCGGCCAGATGCCACTGTGTTCACAATTGAGAGCAAAAGTCTAACTGAAATTCTAAGTCGAGTCAGCTCACTTACACACCAGGAACCCTCAAGTTAAGGGAAGATCAGGTCCCCTTAAGGAAGGACTCTGCTACTTGGCCAGCCTGCCTCTAGGTCTTTTTCAAGGTAACCATCCATAAAGAGAAAGGGAATGACCAGATCTCTTCATGACTCACATGGATTCCCAGGGACCTGAAGTGTCACTACCCTCCACTGAGAATACAGGCTTAAGAGGGACAAGTGACAATGCTGTCTTAGCTCCATCCCATTTCATAGAGGTTTCTGTGGACCCCAAGGCCATCCTGCTGCCATTTCTCTAGACCAGGGTTGCATAATGTGAGTTGACAGTCAACAGCAGGCCCCAGAGTAGGCAGGAAGAGGTTAAAGTGGTAGGATTTGTCCCTGTCCTGTACACTCACTCAGCATGTAGAACCAGGGGAGCCAATCTCGGGTGGTCTTGGAGGAGTGGGGCAAGGGGCCACTTATCAGGAAACACTGCCTAATTGAGAAGGTTGGGCAGGGGTCTCCCTAGGGGAGAATGCAAAACCATGCATGAGTCATTTGAAATGAAGCTGGACAGAGTGTGAAGAGAAACGAACCCACCCAGATTGCCAGACACGGACAGAATGAGCTCATGGCTGTGATAGTGTGTGGTGGTGATGTGTGTGTGTGTGAAAGAGAGGGGGAGGAGACGAAGAGAGAGGAACGAGAGAGGAGAGGAGAGAGGGAGGGAGGAAGGGAGAGAGGGAGGAAGGGGGAGAGAGAGAGGAGAGAAAGGAGAGAGAAGAGGAGAGAAAGAGGGGAGAGGAGAGAGGGGACAGAGAGGGAAGAGAGAGGAGAGAGGGGAGAAAGGAAGAGGGAGAGGGGGAGAGAGAGGGAGAGAGGAAAGAGAGAGGAGAGAGAGAGAGAGAGAGAGAGAGAGAGAGAGAGAGAGAGAGAGAGAGAGACAAGCATGGGAAAGCTAAACTGCAAGACCAGGCTGCCCCCTGCCTGTCAGTGAGAGAATGGCCAATGCCCCAGCCCCTGTTCTGGCTACCATCCCATGTGCATACCTACTGTCTCAGTGGCACCCAGCCCAAGACCTGGCTTGGGACAGATGCCAGGCAAAAGACAGACTTGTTGAGAAAAACATTCATCCACACTACTATATCCTCTGGGATATGAGTGTGACAAATGTGTTGCTTTTTGCCCTTTGTGCAAGACTTTTATTAAATTGTCTTTACAAAGCAATATTCAGACTCCAGATGCATCTCCCAGGTCCTGTTTTGCTGTGGATACTGGTTAGGGCACAAAGTGGCTTCTGACTCTTGTTGTGAAGGTAGGGATTTCATTGCTGGGTTCCACGATGCTTGTGCTGCCAGGCAGGAGCTTCTTAGTCTTATGTCATGCATCCCAGGGAAGGATGATTTTCACTTTGATGCCCAGTACACCTGGCTGAGCACACGGTTATAGTAGTGTTGACAGGATCAGATTTCCACTGTGAATTACCAGCTTACCCACACACTTCACGGCCTCTCTCCTTAGTGTTCCCCTTACTTCAACCTCAAAGCTTTTTGTTCTGACCTCTTTGGCGAACCACAGAACACCATAACCCAGAAAAACCCTTCCGTGACCCTCTTTCTTTCTTTCTTTCTTTCTTTCTTTCTTTCTTTCTTTCTTTCTCCTCCTTCCTTCCTATAGTTGTTATTGATTTTGCTGACCTTGAACTCACTGTGTAGCTAAGGATGATCTTAAACTTTTCATCTTCCTGACTCTCTTCACAAATGTTGGGATTAGTTGGGCATCATGCCAATTTATGGAGCAGTAGGCACTGAGTCCAAGGCGTGTGCATGGTGGGCAAGCACTCTGCCAGTGAATTCCTATATCCTCCTCCAGCCGCTCTCTCTCTCTCTCTCTCTCTCTCTCTCTCTCTCTCTCTCTCTCTCTCCTTCTTCTCCTCCTCCTCCTCCTTCTTCATGGTGGTGGTGGTGGTGGTTTTTTAAAAACAGGGTCCTGTATATCCTAGGCTGGCCTTGAACTCCTGGACCTCCTGCCTCCACCTCAAATTCGGAAATTACAGCTTTGCACCATTCTACTCAGTTTTATCCCAAGAGTTTCTAACTGTGGGATGGTAGTGGCAAATGACTTTAATCCCAGCACTGGGGAGGCAGAGGCAGGAGGATCTCTGTGAGTTTGAGGCCAGCCTGATCTACAGAGTAAGTTTCAGGACAGCCAGGGCTACACAGAGAAACCGTGTCTTGAACAAAACAAAGCAAAATAAGACACAAGTTCTGTCTAAGTAATGCACACATCCTTTGCATGATTGCACTTTCAGCGTTGAAGCTCCATAGACACTCAAAAATGCTGCCCATTTATCAACAGTTTGTTTGTTTCTTTGTTTTAACTTTCACTGCTTCATACAGTTGTCCTTCAGTGTCTGAATGAAAGAGAGAGACAGAGACAAACAGAGGGGAGAGGCAGAATATGAATCCAGCAGATTTTCTGGGCATCATCCTGGAAAAGCCAGTGGGGAGTGAGACTGGAACAGAATGCATGGAAATCCATGCAGAGCAGACCAAGCCTGTAATTCCAGCACTCAAGGATGAGGCATGAGATCTCAAGTTCAGCACCAGACCCTGAACATGGCAAGACTATCTTTTAAAAAAAATCAAGAGAAGACAGAGAAATGCCTCAGCAGTTAGGAACACTTGTTGTTCTTCCAGAGGACCAAGTTAGATTCTCAGCAGCCAAGAGGTGACCCACAGCCAAGGACCCCAGGGACTCAGATGCCCTTTTTGGGCTTCCCAGGGCACCAGGCATACAGTAGATCACAGACATACATGTAGAAACACACACACACACACACACACACACACACACACACACACACACACACACAAATAAAAATAAAAATAAATTGGGTTTGAGTGGGGCAATAGAGGCACATTCCTTTAATCCCAGCACCCGGAGGCAGAGGCAGGAGGATCTCTGTGAGCTCAAGGCCAACCTGGTCTACAGAGAGAAACCCTTTCTCAAAAACCTAAGTAAACTAACAAAATAGTGGGTTTAGAGAGATGGCTCCATGGTTAAGACCACACTGGCTGCTCTTCTAGGGACCACGGTTGGATTTCCAGCACACACATGGAAGCTCACAATCATTTTTAACTCTAGTCCCAGGGAATCCTACTCTCTTTTCTTCTCCTTGGACACCAGGCATACACCTAGTGCACAGTCATAGATACAGGCAAACAAACGCATAAGATAAAGAATAACTTTTTTATTTTAAAAATCAAGAAATTCAACAAACTGCCAGTGGAAAGAAGCACAGAGAAGACCCCCTATGATGTGGGGGTGACCTTGTAGTCACATCTGTCACCTTTTGACTACCAGGGTTGATCTGGTTGATCTGGCTGTTGTGGAAGACCAAGGTCACCCTCCCCTCAGGTGTCATTCCTCAGAACTTTTTTTTTTAAAGCTTTATTTATTTTGATTTTCCAGGTATAAGTGTTTTGCCCGCATGTGTGTGTTTGATGTCTTTGGAGGCTAGAAGTGGGTATCAGATGCCCTGGAACTGGAATAACAGACTGTCATAAGCTGCAGGTTGATGCTGAGAGCCAAACCTGTGTTCTTTGCAAAAGCAAAAAGCATTCTTTATGGCTGACCATCTCTCCAGCCCAACCATCCATCTGTCTTTTATCCTAATGATCTGCCTGTTCCTGTCTCTAGTGTCTCCCTGGCACCTGGATTATTAATTTGTGCCACCTGTCTGTTTGGACCAAAAGATGCTGACCTTTGGTCCCTGTGCCTGCATAGCAGGCACTTCACTGACTGAGTTGGCTCCCCAAGCCCTCTCTGTGTTTATTTTGTCTTCTCTGGGAAGGTCCATGAGGCACATGAGAAGGAAGGCCCTTGGAAAGATGCGCTGAATTGGATATAGGGTGAGTGTGTCCCCCAGATTCATGTGTTGGAGGCTTGGCCCTCTGTGTAGCATTATCAGAGACCATTAAGAAATGGTTCCTAGGGGCTGGAGAGATGGCTCAGCAGTTAAGAGCATTTGTTGCTCTTGCAGAGGACCCAGTTTGGGCTTCTATCATGACAGCTCACAACTGTCTTTAACTCCAGTTCCAGGAGAGCTAATGCCCTCTTCTGGCCTCTGTGGGCACTGCACAAATGTGGTGAGCAGATCTTTAAAAATAAATAAATAAATCTATAAAATAAATAAATCTAAGAGGAGAAAGAAAGAAAGGTTGTCTAAGCCAGGCTTGCGGTGGGGGGGGGGTCACTCTTGCAATCCCAGCACATTTTTTTCTCATCACAGTGACATAAAATGGGAAATACATAAGTGTTAGCTGGGAAACATTCCTATAAATTCAGTATTCAGAAGACAGGAGCAGGAAGATTGAAAAAATTTGGGGCCAGCCTGGACTACAGAGTGGGACCCTGTCTCAAAAAATAATTTTGTTTTGTTTTGTTTTGTCAGCCATGGTGGCACAAGCCTTTAATCCAGCACCCAGGAGGCAAACTCAGCCAAGTCTACATAGTGAGTTCCGTGCCAGCAGGGCTGTACGAAAGTAGAAAGTGACTGATTTACTGGTGCTCTGAGAGATGTTCATGGTGCTAGTTGGTGCCCAAGAGTATTGTTTTTAAATCCCCCAAACTCCCCAGCTTCCTGCCTTTCAACAAGACCTCTTCTGCCTGTACACACTGTCATGATTTCATCTTCCGTCTCCAGAGGCCAGATGGGCTGCCAGATGCTGGACATTCAGCCTCCCAAACTGTTTGTAAATAAACCTCTTTCCTTTGGTGTTCTCTATAGAAAGATGGGCTAATTCCAAAGGGAGGGGAAGGATGGAGAAGGCATAACCCCCTTGAAATAGAGAAACAGATTGCAGAGAAATGAGACAAAGTGGAAGGAGACGGAGTAAAGAGTCTGGAGGCACCAAAGGCTCAAGTCCAGACCACTCCGTGTGTGTGTGTGTGTGTGTGTGTGTGTGTGTAGTGTGCAAACAGCGAGTGCTAATGGTAGGGTATTTGGGAAGACTCTATCACATGACACTGTCCTACCTTCTGCAGATATGAATTTTGAGTCATATCACCCCCTCCCCTCACCCCAACCCTTGTGTCTTGATCTTTCCCCTGGGCTTAGCTCTGGGCTGGAACTGAGAACGTTTCCACTGCAACAAGAGACAACACTGCCCCTGCAGATCCTGGCTTGTACCTGTCCCCGACAAAGCTTACCTTGGCCAGGTGAAGTCCCCAGCTTAGATTTTGTTCTGACCAAAACAAGCTGGGCCCACACCTTTCAGGCAATGGAAACAGAAGGGTCTCCAAGCTGAGCTCACATCCTAAAGGCATGTCTGGCTTTCTCCCTGCTCTTGGATGGCTGGCCCACAGGTTGAAGATGGACGGGTGAGGTCGTGATAACTTAGTCTCCCTCCACCAAGAAAGATGGTAGCCCACAGATAATTCAATTGTCCAGTGACTTTCCCTCATCTTCTGTCTGCCCCTTGCCCCACACTCCTGTTCTCTAGGACCAAGGTCCACATAATCTACTTGCATGGGGGAACCTCAGCCTCAGGCTCTGATGCTGTGCCACCCCCCCCCCCGAGGCAGGTCTGGCCTTTTAACAGTGGGGCTAGGAGAAAATCAGAATAGAAGGGGACTTGTCCAGTGTTGTTCACTCCTGATTTAAGAGAAACAGTTTTAGTTTCCCAATACAGTGTAGGACATGCAGCAGCACTTGTCTTTCTGTGCCTGGCTTACCTCCCCTATATACCATCCTCTAATCCAATTCATATCGCAAAAGACACCCATTTTTACTGCCAACAAATAGGATATATATATATATATATATATATATATATATATATATAGAGAGAGAGAGAGAGAGAGAGAGAGAGACATGGCCACTGTAAATTGTGGTTTCTGTTTCTTGGCCACTGTAAAGGGTGCAGTGGTAAACATGAGCCTACTCGTGCCTCTTTGGAAGATTGGCTCCAATTGCACACACACACACACACACACACACACACACACACACACACACACAGAGAGAGAGAGAGAGAGAGAGAGAGAGAGAGAGAGAGAGAGAGAGCTAGTCTAGGGCAGGGATGTCAGCTGACTTATACTTCAGGGTGTTGACACCTATATCTACCAAGGGGACTAACCTGATTCACACAGAGCCTGGCACACAGCAGGGAGGAGTTTGGGTTGCTACTGTCATGAGATGTATCATCCACACAATGCAAAACCTGAGTTGGAACACAGGAATGTTGAGAGTACTAAGAGGAGACACCACCAAATTCACCCATAACTAAAGGGATGGATTAGGTACAAAGGGATGCTCAGTGTCCTTTCCAAGCTGCTTTGCCTTGAGCATCTCCACATGGTGGCAGTATTCGCTGAAAAGCAGAGCCTTGTCACTAAAAAGGCTGAGCGGTCTTATGCCTTCAACTTCCTGCTGCAGCCTGAAAACCAAAACTGCAGACCGGAGTGTACAGATTCTGACCCTCTGTGACAGAAGCCTAGGATTCCAGAAAGCCTTGATGTGATTTTTCTTAAATTCCAAATTCCATTTTAAAAAATCATTCTGCAATGTTCCAATTATGGCCCTTGGTTTCGAGAATCATAAAATTCCAGTATTTAAGGGTTCCATCTATCACCAGCTGCTTGGGCCCCAGGATCTTGCAGCTCATCCCACCCAAAACAAGGGCTTTGATGGTAGCTTTACAGGCAAGCCGGAGTCTGGTGTTCTGCACCTGCAGAGCTGAGATTCCATCTGGTTTTTATCATGGAGATCCTCAATACCACACATCTTCAGGGAGGACCCAGGCAACTCACAGTGAGGGCAGTACCCAGCTTGCTCTCAGAGAAGAAGACTGCAAAACACCCAGAAGTCCAGCCGACAGAAGGAAGAGGGTCAGAAGGGTCCTTGAAGTAGCGACCCCCAGAATAGGATCTAGACTGTGTCTCCTCACTCTTTCACTTCACTGTACGCCTGATTTTCCTATATGAGGAGGTGCTCACCTGAACTTCTGGTGACTTCCATGGTATCTGAGATAGCTTCAGTATGACTTGAGTGTGTTGCCCAAGGCTTCATAGGTTGAAATTTAATCCTCATTTTGGGGTTCTAAGAGGGTAAAAATCTAATTGACTGTAACGTTCAGAGGTGGAGACTTTGGGGAGTGATTATGGTTAAATAAGGTCCAGACTGGGCCCTGTGGATGACTAGCAGTGAATTTATAGGAATAGGGAGAGAGACTTGAAGAGACAAATACATTATTTTAAAAAATTACCAGAGGCACCTCTCAGCTGCAAACCTCCAAAACCATGATCCTTTATAAACATTTTTCTTTCTTTCCAAGTTAGACAGCTGGTGTTTCCATGTTATAACAGAAATCACACTAATATAGGGTCTAAGCTGATAAGGCTAAAATAAAATAGTATTCCAAAGGGACCATTTGGAGATGTGAGCATGAGAGGAGACAGCTCATGCTGAGGCAAAAACTGAGAAAGAGAAGCTTCATTCGCCTTTACAATCTCTCCAGGAACAGCAATGGGGAAGCCAGCCACTAGGCACTGCATCTACCATTGTAATTTGGAAATGAGTATGTCAGGGGCCAACTCAGAAAAACAGTCACACATGGTATGGGCTCACATCAGCTCATCAGCTGCATTAGTTACCTTTCTCATTGTTTGACTCACAGTTTGAGGTTTGAGTCCATCATGGCAAGGAAAGCATGGTGGTAGGAGCTAGAGGCAGCTGCTCACAGAGCAGTAGCATCCAGGAAGCAATGAGTGAATGCTTAGCTCAATGTCTTCTTGCTGTGCAGTCTAGGATCCCAGCCCGTGGAATGGCACTGCTCACACGTAAGGCGGGCCTCCCTACTTCCATTAACCTAACCTAGAAACTCCCTCACAGACAAGCCCAGAGGTCTGTCTTCATGGTGACTCTAGTTCCTATCCAGCCAGCCTAACCACCACAGCAGCTTCTCCTCACCAGAAAAACTCCACAGACATGTAATCCACCCAGCATGTCACACCATGCAACCCAGATGACAGGCTTATCTTCCGAACCCGACGGTTTCTATTCCTGAGTTCCAGAAAGAGGGGGACAACCACTGGGGCATTGGATAGCTGCTGCCCTGGAGCCTTGACAGCAGTGTGGTTGCTATTCTCATACTGCTATGACCTTGGAGAAATCTTCTCGCAGGAAAACTGTATTGCACTAAGAATTTCCCCAAGAACCACGAGAAACATGGGGTTGGAACTAGAGGAGGGGAATATACAGTGGCCCCCTGTAACCTTGGGGAACTCTTTAAGAAAAAAACAAAACAGGAATTCATGGAACCAATAACAACAACCAAATCCTACATATATTAATTCCCCCTCACACACCTGTGATGAAGTTGAGTTTATAAACGGGGCATACTGGGAGAGAAACAACCAAACTCAGAATAAACAGAACTGTTTCTGCCTCACAGCTCTGAAGACAGAATACTCAGTCTTATGCAGCTCTAGGAAGCTCAGCATAGTATCATTTTTTTTTCTTTCCTTATTGCTAACCTTTACCATTTCAATCAAAGGAAGCACTTTGTAGCTTATCTTGTATGTACTTGAATTCCAGTATCACTGCTCTTTTGGGCTATTGAGGAAAGAAAGGCCCACTCAAATGGAAGCACATTGGTATGGATACTGTCCATTTCATAACAGACTTAAAGAGTGGGTAGAAGCCGTGTGTTGGTGGCCCACGCCTTTAATCCCAGCACTCAGGAGGCAGAGGCAGGTGGATCTCTGTGAATTTGAGGCCAGCCTGGTCTACAGAGCCAGTTCTAGGACAACCTCCAAAGCAATACAGGGAAACCCTGTTTTGAAAAAACCAAAAAAAGAGAGAGTGGGTACAGTGTGGGGATGTTAATGAGGTGATGCCCATTCCACGTGAGATGGAGTCAGATGTCATCACACAGCACACAATGGAGTAAAGTTTAAGGTTCATAAATTGTTTATTTCTGGAATTTTTCCCGTAGTGTTTCTGGACTGTTGTTAACTAAGGGTGACTGAAACCACAGAAAGTAAAACTTTGGGTAAAGGTTAGGGGGAGGTGACTGTAAATATTACTATAAACTAAGAAAATAAGGCACTCAGATGCAGAGGCATCACCATCAAGTCATCCACAGCTACACCAAGATCAGCCTTGGATACAAGAGCTCCCTATCTCAAAACAAACAAGAAAGAATGGAAGAAAGGAAAGAAGGAAGGAAGGAAGGAAGGAAGGAAGGAAGGAAGGAAGGAAGGAAGGGCCCAATGTAAGAAACAGACAGTCTGTTAGGAGAAACACACTGAGATAAGTCAGTAGGAGGAGATGCTGAACAAGGGGAATGGTTGAGGAAGCAGAACACCCAGATAGCTTTTGGGCACAACATCACAAGTGGAACAGCTGCTAGGCCTGCACTTGCCAGGCACAAAAACAGACAGCAAGCAAGGGTCCAGTCTGGATAAAGCATGAGCTGGGAACAACCGCAATGCATGCTGCGGAAGGATTATAGACTAGACATAGATCATGCAAGCAGCCTCACACAGAAGACAACACATAGTGACCCTCAAAGATTAGGCCATCCCGAGCTGGAAGCTTTGCTGGCAAAGGCTCTGCAAAGGCATACCCATGTTGATGATTGCCACAGATACGGCTGTGGAAGTGGCAACACTATTGTTTCCTGAGAAGATGCGGGATGGGGGGGGAGGGGGTGTTGGACAAGGATATGGAGAGGAGGTGCAAGAAGAAAAAGCAGTCCCAGATGAACAGGAAGCTCACTAGCTATGAAGGAAAGAACACACCATCACCAGGACAGAACAATCCACACAGACAGGCTAAGTGGCTTAACTGGAGGGTAGAAGATGGATAGAGGGAGAGCAGAGTCCAAGGTCAGGAAAGTTCAGTCTTCTAGGACAGATTCAAGAACAGATGTGACGGAATCATTTCCTTCCTCCTGTCAGCCCCACCCACCCATGCATCTGGGGCACAGTCCACCTGCTTGCTTTAGCGTCATCTTTATCCAAGTGTGTGCCAAGGCAGCCCCGGAGGCCCCAGAAAGCTCCCAGTGTGGTGTAGAATGTTTTCTGTTGTCCGGGGAGGTTTATCTCTGTTAGATACAGGTATGTTTCACTTTAGTGCAGATGGTTCCAAATTCCTCTCAAAGATTTTGTCTCAGTGAGGCTGGGCTTGGAGACTGTTGCTACTATTGAAAGCAAAGATGGTGTGCACAGCAGCCTGCAGACTTTACAGTATGATTTTGTTGTTGCTGCTGTGGTTTTGGTTTCGTGTTGGCTTTGGTTTTTTGAGACGGGGTTTCTCTGTGTAGCTTTGGAGTCTGTCCTGGAACTCGATCTGTAGATCAGGCTGGCCTCAAACTCACAGCTATCCACCTGACTCCACCTTCCAAGTGCTGGAGGTTAAAGGTGTGCACCCCCACTGCCAGTTGAAGGTGCTGTTTTTGGTCGGTGGGGAACTACGGCTATTGGAAGATGAAATTAGCCAGGTGTAGAGGCACACACATTTACTCCTAGAACTCAGGTGGCAGAGATAGGCAGGTATCTTTGAGTGAGAGAGAGGCCACCCTAGTCTACACGACAAGTTCCAGGATAGCCAGGATTACATATTGAGACCCTGTCTCAAACACAACAAATGAACTTAAAGTAGCATGTGTGGCTGAAGAGATGGCTAAATGGTTAAGAACACTTCCCGAGGACCCTGGTTCTATTCTCAGCATCCACATGGTGGCTTGCAACATCTGTAATTCCAGTTCCAGATCTGACACTTTCTGGCTTCTTTCAACACCCTTCACATGGTGTACAGGCACACATACAAAACAAAATACCCATACACATAAAATAATAAATCAAGGATGCTCAGGGCTGGTGAGATACCTCAGGGGTTCAGAGCACTGGATACTCTTCCAAAGAACCTGGGTTCAATTCCCAGCATCCACAAGGTGGTTTACAACTATCTGTAACTTCAGTTTCCGGGTACCTGAAACCCTCTTTCTAGCCTCTACAGACACTGCATGTACATCACACACACACACACACACACACACAGGCCAAACTCCCATATGTGTTAAATAAAAATATAAAAATAAGGAGGCTCAAAAAATGGCTCAGCAACTAAGAGCACTTGCATAGGACCTGGGTTCAGTTCACAGCACCCATATAGTGATTTACAAACATCTGTAACTCCAGTTCCAGGGAATCTGATTCCCACTTCTAATCTCTTTGGGTACCAGGCACAAATGTGATTGTAATATACATACATACATACATACATACATACAGGGAAACATTTTATATGCATAAAAGTATAAAGTAATAAAATAAAAATATTAAAATAACATCTATTGGCTGTGGGTGTGGTTCAAAGTCAGAGTGCTTGCCTGCTGAGTTTGGTCCCCAACACCACACAAGTATACACACACATACACACAATACACAAACACACACACATATACACACACACACACGAGTTAGTCTGCATTTTTTTTGAAGGTAACTTCTAAATATTGTTTGGATCTAATTTCTTAGTTCACAAAGCCATTAGGCATTTTTAAAAGCCTGGATACAGAGAAAACTCTGCAACTTTCTGTCTTAGAGGACCCACTCCTGTGAAAAAGTCATGAGAAGGACCCCATAGGATCATTGAGGGGAGTTCCTGGAAGGAACTGAGCACCTGCAGGCTGCAGGGTAGGGATGGAAGGGGCTGCCTCTTCTGCCCTTGGAATCCCACCCTGCCTGCTCACTAATCCCTCTGTTGGAACAAAAATGATTTTTCCTCCAGGGCCACTCATATGTAGTGGCATCTTATCTCATCAAAGCCTCTGTCAGTCCCTTGAAGCTCAGCTCCGAAGTGGTTTCCATTGAAAACCCTCAAATGCCCTCAGTCACCACAAACCATTTGCAATACTGGCTTGTCCTCACTCCTGTCTCTGTCCCACCCTAGTTCAGCTCTCCCAGTTGTGCCCAATGAGAAGGCCTGTGGTTAAAAAGACTTGGTCTCACCTCCCAGTATCCACCATGTTGTATTCACCAAATACCCACCCACCCTTGTGACCAGGGTACACAGGCTGTCCTGCCCCCCTACATTATGTGGTTTGGCAGCACACTGGCTAGTAAGGGACAGCTCCTTCTGAGACAGCAGAGGGCGCTCCTAGAAACAACCTAATCCCTGGACAAGAAGGAAACCACAGGCAATACAAGTGCTCCCAGTAAGAGAGACAAAATGCAGGTGTGCTGTGGACTGCACGGTCCTCAAAAGCCAGACTGCTAGTCAGAGAGCAAGAAAGAAACACTGAGCGTTATAGCACATAGCTCCTGCAAAACAGAAGCTGGGGCAAGTGGGTAACAAGTCCAAGGCCAGACTGAGTTAGAGAGTGAGTTCTAGGCCCCAAAGGAAGTTAGGCAGGAAGGAAGAGAAAGGAAGGGATGAGCCAAGGAAGGAGGAATACAAAAAGGGAAGGATGGAAGAGAGAATTCCAGAGGTCCTGGTGTAGTAGAAAATCCCTCTACTGCAATCGTCTGTACCAAGTGAGAAGCCATCTCCCAGGCACCACGGAGGCTGCTATTCTGCTGCCCAGTGATGAGATCCAGAAAAGGGCAGGACCTCTCATAGCTTGGTGGTTGCATACAAACTCTGAGAAAACCTGGCACAGTGTCCTTGGAGAACTAGTGATCCCTCAAACTTCTCCCCGACTCAGGGAGCCAAGGCACTCTGGCTCTCCTCTCCTCTGTTCTCTCCCTCCCTCTAAGGCCTGGTGTGATCATTCAAATCTCCAGTGAAAATTCAGTAGGACAGAGCCCTACCTGCAAACCCTGATGGGAGCAGAGTTCCATTCTCACACAGGATTTCAGATCTGGCTCTTCCTGTCAACAGGACGTGGGGTACTGGCACTTTGGTGCCCACCACCCACAGGTGAAATACAGGTGGCCTCTTAGAGAAGATGAAAGAAACTAAGAGACCAGAGAAACCTTTGTAGACAAATAGAGTAGGAAGGGTGGCCTGAGGAAACAGTACCTCCATGCCTCATTTGGTGGAATGTGAAAAAGTTCTGTGGGGAACAAGGATGCACCTGCTGGTGGGTACTTAGGGTCACTCTCCTTTTTGTCTGGAGAGCCATCAGCCACCAGAGTGCTCTTCACCAGTGTGCTAATGCCCAGACCACAGCACCCGAAGGTTGAGGCGTTGGGAGCTTTCTTGCTGGGCTCAGGCTCCTACACCATCCATAGCTGAGGTTCTCCTAGCAATTCACTAATTGGGTGGGAGTTTTCACTGAGAGAGAGGAGCAGTCCAAAGTACTGATGAACCAGCTCTCCCCCCTGCCTGCCCCATTCCAGAGTTCTCTCCTCCTTCCTCCTGAGGGTGGTGGTCTAGTAGTGACTCAAACCAGGAAGGGTGGACAAAGGCCAGACTTACCTCGACTAAGTAGCTTCGCAACGGTGGTGCAGAAGGAAAGGAATGGTTCTCACACTAAAGCTGGATCTTCTGATGCCATCTCCAGGTGACTCCTGGAGCCACGGTCTATAAAACCATGGATGGCATCTTCAGCATCATGAACTCGCTTTACTGATAGTAACCAAATATGGACATTGGGTGGGAGGAGGCAGGCTACAGGGAGCAGCACAACTGTATTTCTTCAATCCACACTAAACTTACAGAAGCAATTGGCCATCTCCTGCTGAGAAGCAGCCCTGCACTGGCTGCTCCATCCACCGGAGACCATTTTACGCTCCCAACCCCAAACCATAGAGTGAGTCATAACTCAAGACCAAGGGTTCTAGAAGTGGACAGTGCACCGCTAATAAGCCCGGAACTTGCTCTGCCTTGGTAGCTCTTTCTTCAATCCAAAATGCCACAAAATTCCCTCTGAGCTTCCTTTACAGCCTCAAGTGTTGAGGACCAATCCCCCTGGTGGGAGGTGTCTCTTACCTGTTATGCCTTTAGGTGCCCCAGGGAGAAGCTGGGGCACATCTAAACTTGTACCTAGTCCTCAGATTACAGAATTCCCTAGGGTCTTTCCCTGGGCTACAGAATCCTGCAAATGGCCTCAGTCAGGAAGAATTATTGTATGTAACTTTGAAAATTTTTCTTTGCCTATCAGCAAAATAATAAGGTTGGTTGAAGTCGTCAGCTTGTTTTGTTGTTGTTGTTGTTTTATTTTTGTTTTTTCCTGAATAGGCTGCTAGTGCCATGAACAGAACTAGAAGTGGTGGTTCCAGAGTCTGAGCCCAGAAACTGCAATGGACTTCAGTGTTCTCTTCCCTGGTTGGATATGAGGGGGAAGGGTAGAGAGAGCAATTCTTGTGCTTGGAGTCCCTAACTACTACCTGCCCAGAAGGTCCCATAATGGTCCCTGCTCCGGGGCGGGGTGTGGCTACAAACCGCCTCCTGAGGCTAAGTAATGGACAAGAAGATCTTCAACGCTGCCAAAAGCAAGAGACAGGATGTGACAGAACTTAAAAAAAAAAAAAAAAAAGGCGCTGGAGTGGGGGCTGTGTGTCCTTTTTTTGCCCTGAGCTCAGGGTTCCCAGAGCTGGAGATCCAGGGCCTGGCACAGTGACCCCGATGGTTGAGATCCAGGAAGAACCAAAACGGAGCCCGAGGACTACGCAGTGCGATTCCCAGCTGGCATAGCGCGGCCCTGGAAGGCCACTAACCCCATGCACAAGAACACCCTAAGCACACCTGGGCAGATTTAACATCCCGTGCACCCCGGCGCTCATTGTACACTGGCACATACCTGCAGTGCCCCAGCACCCCGCACGCACCCTAGCACCCCTCCATGAACACCGACGCACACACCTTCAACACCTCGGTGCCGGGCGCGCTCTCATTCACCCTAGCACCCTGCGCACCCACGGCCGCGGGAGGGGCCAGCGCCGCGAGGCTCCAAACCCCCCCCGCCCGCCCCCCCGCCCGCCCCCGCCCCGGCGGGCGCCCCCGCGGCGCTGCCCCGCCCCGCCGCCCCGCGCCGCCCAGGGCCTCGGCCCGCCGCCCGGCCGCCGGCCCACCTGGCGCAGCGCCGCCCTCTGAGCCCGCGTACCGGTGCACACCCGGGAACCCCGCGCACCCTGCTGCCACAGAGGGCCCCGCGCCACTGCAGCGGAGCCACTTCCAAGAGCCGGGCCAGCCCCGGCGCCCGCGCTCTCGGGGCGGACTCCCCGCCTGCGCGCTCAAGCCTGCGATGGCTCCTCTCGGATACCTCTTACTAGTGCTCTGCAGCCTGAAGCAGGCGCTGGGCAGCTACCCGATCTGGTGGTAAGTGAGTCTACTTGCATTCGTCCCGACCCCAGTGCTACCCTAGGGCAGCTGCCCCCTGGGGCAGGATCCCCACCGTTGCTCTGCGCACTGGCTGCGGGTGGGTTGTTTTCCTTGGCGGCCACTTGGACCTGTTCGGGCCGCAGCTGGGACGCGGGTGGCGGAGCTTCCGGGGACATTGATTCCCCTGGCAGGCGGGGAGGGAGAGCAGTGAAGGTCCATGCTGTCCCTGGCGTCGAACAAGAATGGCAGAAAGCGGGTCAGCACATGACACTAACGCCTAGGCGATAGTCGAGGAAAGAGTGTAAAAGGGAAGCCGCGCGAGGAAGAGGGAGAATCTTCTTAGGGACGGTGTCTTACACACACACACACACACACACACACACACACACACACACACACACACACACTTTAAAACAAAGTCGCGAGACAAGACCGAACAGCTCGGGGCAGCGCAGTTACGTAAAGACAGTCCGAGACCAGGCGGGGAGTGGCGCGGAGCCTGCGGCAAGGCGCACCGGGGCCAGCCCGGAGCCCTGCGCGCTTCCCAACGCTGTAGCCGTCGCTGTCGATTCTTTGTGGCTGTCGGGGTGTAGGGGTCGGTCTGCTGTCCACAGCCTGTATGTGCCCGACAAGGAAACGCTGCTGCAGGGAGGGATGAGCAGTAGGTAATGGTAAGGGATTTGAGTTTTCCGCAGTGAGAGGCTTCGGGGACCGGTCCTGGAGAGGCTGGACAGCATCCTCCACTTCAGACAGGGCACACTAGAGGGGACCCTTCTCAGCTTGAGAATGGAGTGAGGTTGGGCAAAGGAAAGATCCTCCGCACATACCCTAAGAGGGGGAGAAATTGGGGCGCCCCTTTCTCGGAGTGTGTGACAACCCCCCTCGCTGCGTGGAGCTCAGACTTAAGGCCACGATCAGTTGCGCAGATCTCTCGAACGCAAGCGAGAGGAATGCGGGCGCCAAGGGGCTGGGGCGCGCCGCTGGTGGAGACTCGGTTGGACAGAAGCCTCCCCACAAACATGCGCCCCCCCCCCAGAAACACTCTCCGACAGCTTGCCTGGAATTATAATAATTATGCCAAGGGGAAGGGGGGACCCAGTGAGCTGAAGTACATCTAATCCGATAATCATTTTTCTCTTCGAGATGCTTCAGGAGAGGAGCTGAAGAGCCTGGGGTGGGGATACAGGGCCCGCGCCGCTGCAGGGATGGAGGGTGAGCACCCGGGAGTCGGCTAGGGGCTGGAGAGGGTGCTGGGGCAGTGGACGCACTCTACAGGGATCTAGCTGAGCCTTGGCTCTCGTGACTTTTTACGACCCGGAGCAGCACCTGTGGCCTCCAGGAGCGCGGGCTGCGACCCGGCGCATCTATGAGCCTATGAGCGCGGACACATTGAGGCGCGTCCCGCGGGTCGCTGGGAGCCAGGGGCAGCGCGTCCGAGAGAGCCCCGCGGGCTGCCCGCTCCTGCGCCAGGCTTCTAATTAGAACCCGCCGCCGCTGAATTCCTGGGCTCAAGAGGAAGCGCCTTCGCCCCCGCTCTACTCCCATAAAGAAGGGCCTTGTCGCCAGCCTCCTGGCTACCCAGGGATTTTGGTCCCTAAGGTCGTGGGGGGTCTCTAGCGGGGGCCACCCAGTCCAACAGAAGTATAGCTTTCTTTTCACCTGGGCTGTTAGACCCCCTCGGGTGCACCCGGTATTCTCCAGGTGAGAGGGGAGGGGTGTGAAAAAAGTGAGGCCCTAACCTTCCCACCCCTCCCCTCAAAGGACTGGGGCAACCCTTTGGCCTCAGAAAGTGATACGGAAGTCCACCTGGTATTCATAGGGGTGGGTGACAAGTCACCTCTCCGCCCACCCCCTACTCCCACTTTGTTCTCTGTAGGATTCTCACACTTAACAATTCTGCTTCCTGAGAAGCAGCCCCCTACCCCCTCACTCTGGGATGCTGGCTTCCTGGGGGCAAGACTGTGTTCGCCTCCGGCCTCCTCTATTCCCTCTCTGCCCGGCAGGCTCAAAGTGTCAGCTGGATCGGGCGGGCGTGCTGACAGAGTAGAGAGGAGTCCCCTAAAAAAAGAGTAGTGATGGTTGTGGTCGCTTTATTGGGCGTGATAGCTGGCTTTTTAATAAAGGTTGCTTTGCATTTTCTACCTACCCAAGCTTCAAGTGTCTCCTCCTTTCTCCTGTCTACATCTGGGTCTAGATGAGACAAACCCCCTGAAATTGGGGGCAGGCAATCATGGCCGCTGCTGGGTGGGCTACTGGTGAGCTCCACACAGAGGCAAAACAGAGAACTTGGGAACCTTGTTTTTATCCCTCCCATGATTTCTTACATGTACCTTCGGCCTACCCACTGACTGTTTTACTTCACTTTCTGCCAAGCTTGTTACGCCCTCCCCCTTTCTGGTCCCCAGCTCCCTTCACCTGTGAAAGTGAAAGTGAATGGCAGAGAACCTCCTCACCTGGAGGAGCAAAACCAGGAAATCTCGAATCAGGAGTAATTAGGCTTTTGAAGTTCGTGTGGCTCTTAGAGGGAAGAAGGGAGAGGGGAGAGTTAGCTCTGCCCTGCTCCTCGTGGGACAATGAATGCCCACCACTTCCCTAGGACCTGCTCCGAGGGATGGTCTGTTCAACTCCAAGGCCAGTCCTGATACAGCAGCTAGTCGGGCCCATCACATAAGACCCCTAAGAGTGTCTCTTCTGGCATCTCCAAGAGCTGGGGCAAGGAACAGGGAAGTAGACCAAGTCCCACAGGGCCTTTCCCACCCTTCTTGCCAGTTTCTCTTCTCACAGTGTTAGAACTGCTTGGAAACAGCCCAAGGGAAGAGGAGAGGTTCCATGAGGCTAAAAGAATGTGGATTCCTTCAGAGGACAGACCCCACACTGGAAGAAATCTAAGGTGTGCCTGTACCCCTTCTCTACCCAACCCCCACCTCCTTCCTCCTGCTTTCTTGTTATCGTCTCTTGTCCAAGAGGTCAGCCTTGTGGGGCACCCCTTCTCCCCAGACTCTGAGCTAATGTCATGGCAGGGAATTGACTTTATTCAAATTTACAAATTCCTCTGTGCCCACCCCCACCCGCAAGGGCCATGCTGCCTCATTCCCACCCTCACTGGCCACTTCTTGCCTCCATTCTCAGTTCTCAACCCATGCTTATCCCATGCCCTCAGTGCCACCTGGATTTCCTGTTTAGGTAGCTGCTTCTCCGCTCCTTGCTCCTTTACATGTGGGAGAGCCTGTGTCCCGGCTTCCCCTTCTCCCTTCTTCATCAGGGCTCCTCTCCCATGGACAAGTTCCTATTGGACCATGGGCTCCTGAGAATGGAAGCCACACGGTAGAGCAGGTGGGGCCAGTGCCCAGCTAGCTCTCTCACAGTTCCTCAGTAGCTTCTAACAATCTCCTTTCTGGGGGTCTCCCTGGTGCCCATGAGGCTGTGTGCTGTGTCCCAAGGACATTTCTTTAGGACCAACTCTAGTTCCTCTTCTCAGTACATGGGTCCCTCTGGCTTCCCAGGCTTCTGCAGCCCTGCCCCCATACACTGCTGGGCCAACAGTCTCCTAGGAGTCAGCTCTGAGCCCTCTTCCTATGCCCTTGTGGCCTGTTGATGGCTGTCAGCAATTTGCCCCACAGTGGAGACAGGGTAGGTGAGAGAGGCAGTACGGGGAGGGGGCACTGTGGCCTTGGGAGTGAGTATAAGGTGGAGGGAGGGTTATAGATGAGGTGGATGCATGTAGAATCATCAGGTTGCCACAGTGAGTAGGCTGCTGTACGGTGTAGACAAAGATGAGAAAGACCAGCTGGGCAAAGACAGGTAGACAGAGGAAGAGTCAAGCTAAATTTCTTGGCTTGTCACAGGTAGGTCTGCAGACCCTACTCCCAGAGCTGTCATTTATGAGTCTTCATCCCAGTCTAGTCCAGGAAGCCTGGCCTCTCCCTCATCTTCTTGCTCCTTCCTCCTCTGCCCACCTCTGTCTCTCAGTTCTCTCTTTTTTCTGTTCTCTCCATCTCCCCCCACACACACACACTGCTTTTCCCTTCTCTCACCTCTCTTGGTCAGTGACTAACATAAAACTCACAAAGCAAGAGAAAGCCTGACATTAAGCAAATCACCACTACCACTAGTATTGTAACTGCCAGGACACTGGACTAGGTGTTGTTTCTCCAGGAACTGCCAATCATCAAATGTCCTTCATTAACCACAAAAGGAATATTAAAGGCTAGCCTTTTCCAGAGCCCAGCTTGTCCAGCTCCTCCAGACACTGGTGCTGACCCCCTCCAAATGCTGAGTCTCCAAGACTGGGTGTCTTTCTTTCACTCAGCTTCATGCTCCCTTAAAATTATTTTCTGTCTCATTTGTATAAAGCTTCCCAGACCCCTTTGTGGCCAGAGCAGAGGTTGAATCAATACAGTAGCAGTGAGTATATACTTAGGCGATGGTTAATGGCCCGGTAACTGCCCCCACCTCCCCACACACAGACATTTGTTCCCCTGTACAAACCTTTGGCCTAGAGGGTCAGAAAATGTCAGTTCCTTGGAAACTCAACCATCCTTCTTTTTGTTGTGGTCCAGAATTCAGGAAACAGGATTCAAATTTGTCACCTTGGTCCCCAGAATATGACCAGTGTTTCTTTTTTCGTTTCTTTTTGGTTTTTCAAGACAGGGTTTCTCTATGGTTTTGGAGGCTGTCCTGGAACTAGCTCTTGTAGACCAGGCTGGTCTCAAACTCACAGAGATCCACCTGCCTCTGCCTCCCGAGTGCTAGAACCAAAGGGGTGCGCCACACCAACGCCTGGCTGATCAGTGTTTCTTGATGTGTAGCCAGAGCCCACCTGTGAAAGAGCAGCCACTTGTCTGTGAAGAAATGCAATCTGGAATTGAAAGCATGCATGAATGTCTCTTTTCTCTCTCTCTCTCTCTCTCTCTCTCTCTCTCTCTCTCTCTCTCTCTCTTCTGTGTGTGTGTGTGTGTGTGTGTGTGTGTGTGTGTGTGGTGGAGGGAGAGGTTTGTGATATCACAGCAGCTTAATGATAGTGCACCGACAGGTTCTCCTGTGGTTGGTCTAGGAGGCATCTAAGCCTGTGTGCCAGCCTGAAATCACTCATGAGCAGAGTTCTTCCCCACCTATACCCCAGGGCCCAGGTGTGAGGACTGCTGGCCCAGCCCTTGGTGGTGGTGGTGGGTCTGTATTTGCTTCTTTTCTGGAAAGCTGAATAATTAAGCTATTTGGCTGAGAGGCTTCAGGGAGGACCATTGAATCTCTGATGGTCCTCTGGAAGAGGGGCATTCTTCTCCAGCCTGGCCCCAGAAGCTGTAGCCAAGGGTATATATAGCTAATGGACAGGAGGCTGACATGGGTTCAGTGTGTGAAAAGGCTTCCTGAGGGTTTGACCTGGTACCAATGTTTCAGTATGGGAACTGATGATCTGTAGAACCCAAGGCTGAGGAAGGGAGCTGGCCACTTCCCTTCACTTCCAAAAGCTGAAACTTCCAGGAGGCTGTTAACGGTGTGAGGGCCACATAGTCCAGTCCTCCTTAGAGTCTACAAAGCCTTCAACTCCACCATGTGCTCCTGAAGGAAATATGCTCTGTGGTAAGCTGATGGACACACACTATATTTGTAGCGAGTTCTGGAACTAAATCTCAGAGTGGTACGGGCCATGACTGGAGAGGCCTCAGCCATGTGAACCACCTGTACCCAGGTGGAGCATTCCTCTTCCTTTGGAAATAGCATACTCTGTACACCTATCATCAAGGTTGTGACACCATCCTGTAGACTCACTAGTCAAGCTGTCAGGATGGCTTCCTTCCTCCTTCCTGGCCTTGCTTTTTGCCCTCTTCAGTCAATCAATAAGGTTGTGTTGAATGGACAGAGTCCTTCCCAAGAAAAATGAATGCTGTACCTGATCATGGAGGACACAGGGACACATTTTAATATTTCTAATACCTTCCCCATCCTACCACATGGCAACTTTCCAGCCCTGAGACCTAGGGGTACCTGGCCTCTGCCTCTGCCTAGGTCTCCCTCCGGGGCTCCTCAGGTGACACCCTGGAGGTGTCTGATACATTGGTGCTTCCACATTCCTTCAGCAGCAGAACGTGCCGCTGCCGCCCAGGGAGGCTGGCAAACACATGGCCGCCGGCGCGGGAGCCTCCCGCCTGCCAGGACTCGCTCAAAGTATGTGTCAGTAATCCTGCTGGCCCGGCGGGGCAGGACAGGCGCTGGCTGGGAAGGCTTCAGGCAGGGCCCTGTGCAGCCTGGAGTGAGGACTTGGGACCCCTCCCCAACTTGGAGTGTGCTGGAATCTGAAGGAGGGCTTCTACTTTCTGGGAATGCTGTCCATTTGTGAGCAGACAGCTGGTCCTTGGGGATCTATCTCAGGAACACAGGTACCCTGGGGGGGAGCAGCTTTCTGTCTGGTTGGTTTTTGGGCAGCTCATTCAATAGAGGAGAGTGTGAGTTGGTTGTCCATGAGAGAGTGAGCCCCATACCCTGGGTCTCAGGTATAAGAGTGGAAGCCTGGTGATTCTACTGAGAGACCCAGCACTCCTGAGAGAAAGGCCCAGAGAGAAAGGCCCGAGTAGCATGGATACCCCATCAACCCACTGGCCCAGGACCCTTACCAGCAGAGATCTCTCCACCCATGATCCTCCTTGTTCCCTCTGGCAGAGCCTTGGGAATCCCACCTGCCAGGATCCAACTTAGTGTTTGCTGTGCCTGACTCGATTCCAGCAGAGGACAAGAGAAGTCAGGCAAGCGAGGCATCTCCTGCACCAGATACAGATGCAGGGAGAGCTGGACAGTCCCAGACAGGCAGGTAGCAGGGCCACCAGTGTACAGTGCTTACCAGGGGGAGAGGCCCCAGAGGCTCTGTCCGTGGGATGTGGCTCAACCCTCTAAAGTCAGAAAGGCAATGGAAACTTTGAAGTAGACAGCTTATATGTCCCACTTCTATTTTAAAATCACTGTTAGAATAAAGTCTGACCACCTCATTGGATAGTAAAGGGTGTCACAGTAAGCAAGTGAATCCTAAACACTGGTGTCTGGGTCCCTCACCTATGCCTGTCCAAATGCAACAAGCCTCAGCACCCATGCCGAGTTACCTCCTCACACAGCCCCTCGCTGTCTGCCTACGAGTTTCCATCATAAATGGCAGTGGGTTTCTGCTTGACCCTGGAGCCTCAGCATTAGCTAACATGGAACCAGTGCCATGACACAGGGATGGGAAAATTCACTTGAGACCAAATAGAAGCTGGAGACCCTTGGCTCAGGGAGGCCAGTGCTGGCCCAGGCTAGGCTGGCCTACTGCCCATCTCACAGTCCTGGACCAGCCTCCTTCCTCCCCTGCATGTCACAGCCAGCGTGTCTGCTATATCCCTGGCCAGGTGCCCGGCCTTTCAATAGGAGCAAGGGAAGGAGGAGGGAGAAAAACCATTAGTGTTTGCCGGCTGCAGGCGTGGCTCACGTGGCTGCAGCCACAGGATGAAATCCTTAGTCTAGGGATGGGGCTGTATTCCAAAATGATGTTCTACATGCTCTGAGTTGAAGGTGGTGCCTACTCCTTTAAAAACAAACTATGATTAAGTAATAATAAAAATTAACAGCAGTAATGAAAGTGAAGGCGAGAGGAGTCTGTGATCTGACTGGCATGACACAGGTATTTTCATGCCAGTTGCTCTTGTTTGACCCACAGATTTACATGTAAGGTTAAAAAGTTTCAGTCCTGTTTTCTAAGACTGGTTTACACATCTACATTTTGGGAACTTTTTGATAGTGGCCTTGGCAGTGGCATAGGCTCTGTAGTGCTCAGAGGCCACGGTCCACTGCCTCACTGTGGCTGCCAGTCCTTCTGCTGAGATCCAGGAAAAGGCTTGGGGAGTGAGATGGCCAGATCTCTCAGAGGAGTAGGGGAAGGATTCTGACTTGGGGCGGGATGCTCAGAGGACCTTGCAATGTGACATCTAGTCGGACAGTTCAAATTCTAGCTGGAAGTAGAGATTGTAGGCCTCTCCCAAGAGGCTGTCCTCCACCCTGGTTGGCAGAGAGAGGGGAAATGGAATGAATTCCTCCTGTAGTGAATCACAAAGGCCAGGTGCAGAGAAATGGGTGCAGTGAGGGCGTGCCGGCCTCCCAACTTCTCCCCAGGCCCAGGCAGGGCCCTCCTGCCCTGCTGTTTCCATCACCCCAAGGCAGGGTTCAGACCTTACAGTGACCTCCCAGTGGGAGGAGCTGGATATGGAATGGGAATGACTGAATACAGGATCTCCTAGTCTCGATACTCTCCTGGGCAAAAGATGGGGACTCAGGGTCCTCTGAATACCCTTAAATGAGAGCTCTCTGTCTCTGTCTGGACACTAGTTTACACATATTAGAAGCATCTCTGTGAATGGGTCTGGGAGCTCACGGTGTGCACTAGGGGCTTAATAAAGACTGGGTTCATGCTGGACAGGATAAAGGCCACCCGTTTTTCTGTTTGGCTTGTGGCCATCTCTTGGGGGGCTTCTAAGCAGGCAAGCGTGACTGACTTACTGCCAGGACTCAGGATCTGCTGGTTCTTGTCTCTTCTTCAACACCCGGTATCTCTTGCGGGTTTAGACCTGATATGTCTTGGCCTCTAAGGAAGATCAAAGACTCCAGAGAGGCCAGTGGGATTCCAGATGTAGATGTCTAGGGCAAATTATGTCCATGGCTAACTTCTGGAAAAATGGGGTGGAGAAAGCAGGTGATAAAGGCCCTTCAGACCCTACAAAGATGCTCAGATCTTAGAAAATGCCTTGTCTATGGAGTGTCTTTAGAATTGTGGAACATCAAGCTGGAAGAAGCCTCAGATGAGCAGTTTAAATACCATGTTTCTGGGTAGTGGTGGCGCACACTTTTATTCCAAGCACTTGGGAGTCAGAGTGAGTTCCAGAACAGCCAAGGCTATGCAGAGAAACCCTGACTCAAAAAAACCAAACCAAACCAACCAACCAACCAACCAACCAACCAACCAAACAAACAAACAAACAAAAACATGTTTCTGGCACTGGGCCCACCATGCTCTAACCGAGTCACCTCCCATTCAGTTATGGAAACTGAGGCTCCAAGAGTCTCAAAGGGCAGGCCAGGACAGACCAGCACAGTGGCTGAGATGACACCTAATGGTTGTGGTCACCACACTTGTCTCCCTTGATGGAAGTAGTGCCAACTTTATAGTTCTGTGTCACTATGATATGGTGAGTGTACACGGGCTCTGCTTGATGCATGGTTTTGTTTTGTTTTTTGAGACAGGGTTTCTCTGTGTAACAGCCCTACCTAGCTGTCCTGGAACTAGCTCTGTAGACTAGGGTGGCTTCGAACTCACTGAGATCCACTTGCCTCTGCCTCCCAAATGCTGAGATTAAATGTGTTTGTCACCACTGCCCCTTGATGTATTTCCTTATATTGAATTTATTCATAAATATTATTTTGCTTGGACCTGAGCTTAATACATTTTTAAGAGTGTCATTGTGTAATGGGGCCAAGATGATGGCTCAGTCAGTAAATAAAGAGCCTGCTATACAAGCATGAGGACCTGTGTTTGATCCTTAGGACACACATAAAAAATGGAATATGGTGGCATGGCTTTGAAATACCAGTGTTGAGGAGGTAGAGACAAGCAGGCCCCTGGAGCTCACTGACTAGCCAGCCTAGCCTAATCAATGAGCCAGAAGTTCCAATGAGAGACCTTGTAACAAAATACAGGGCATATAGCTCCTAAGGAGCAACACACAAGATTGACCCCTGACCTTGAATGCATGTGCATGCACCTGACCATGAATGCATAAAGGGCTGTCCTTGGGAATCAGTGTAATGGAACTGCTGTTTTTGCCATATTAACTTGAAATATTGCCATGGGTTCTACTCACCAAGCCTTGGTTTCTTGTTCCAGGTGGCCTTGGGTTACACCTGTCCTAGTTTGTATAGTTGGAAGGAGTCACATCCAGGGTCTATGAAGACATTATCCATGAGCTCTACTCGGTGGTACCAGGGGAACTGCAGCAGAGGGCAGGGAGATACAGGGCAGGTTGGAAGAAACAAGTACAGTGTGAGGTAATCTGTGGAAAGAAAGGTCCTGAGAAGCAGCAGGAAGGGGCAGCTATCCACAGGCTTAGCCAATGAGCTAGTGGCATGTGCCCCTAGAGCTTGGACACAAGGTGACCTAGAAGGTGGCATCTCTCAGAGATGCCTTTCTTTTCTCTTCTTTCTATTGTTTTTGGGGTTTTTTTTGGGGGGGGTCCTGAGTGCTGGGATTCAGGGGATGGTTGAGAATCTAGTGCAAATGAGAAGGACAGTGATATGCTCTTTGGTTCTTGTCATGTAGAACAGATACCCACGAATTAAGGAACTTTTGCAGCTTACAGGTGACAGCTAGACTGGAGAAGACACTTTAACCTCACTCATATTGTTGAGGGTCATTTTGTGTGTTTGTAGGACTGAGTTCTCCAGGACTGGCTGGTTGCAGCTTGGGGTAGCTCCTAACAGCCCTTCTCTAGTCTTGGAACATGATCCCTCAGTCTCAAAGCCAGAACTTTGAGGCAAACTCCATGCTTCAGACCCAACTTTTGAAGGCATGCATAATTAGGCAAATGTAGACCTCCAGACCTCAGTGTATGCCTCCAAAGCTCTGATAAGAGGTTCTGGCAGGTAGATCTCTCTGAGTTTTAGGCCAGTCTGGTCTACATAGTTAGTTCCAAGACAGCCAGGGATCTGTAGAGACAGCCTGTCTCAAAAACCAAAAATAAAAATAAAAAACAAGGGCTGGAGAGATGGCTCAGAGGTTAAGAGCACCGACTACTCTTCCAGAGGTCCTGAGTTCAATTCCCAGCAACCACATGGTGGCTCACAACCATCCATTATGAGATCTGGTGCCCTCTTCTGGTGTGCAGATATACATGGAAGCAGAATGTTGTATACATAATAAATAAATAAATAAAATCTTAAAAAAAAACAAAACAAAATATACAAAAACAAAACAAAATATATAAAAACAAAACAAAGGAAAGAAGAAAAAGAAAGAAAAACATTGCCCGGGCCAAGGGGAAATTCTGCTTTCTCACAGGTGGGAGAGTTTCAGGGTGAGTGTGGGTGCAATGGGTGATGGAAGGGTACAGAGGAAAGCTGAGGAATGGTGGAAGGAGAGACAAAGTTCCCCCGGATCCACTATAATAGGAGGAATGCAGATGGCCTGAGAAGACACGTTGGGACCTTCTGGTTTTAAGGTGGTCAGCCAAAAGTGGCATGGTGACAAGGCACAGCAGTGGCTTTCCTCCTTTGTTTAGTCTCTTGCTCTCTCTTACTCTGGGAACCTGACCAGGCCCTTCCTTTCTTCCATCCTTGAGGACAAGGAGCACAGATCCCAGTCCTCTTCATATGCAGGCATCTCTGCCCTCAAGCCAGGACCTTGGACAGTGATCTCTTCACTTTTGCCAAGTGTCTGATCACCCCATTCCCAAAGGTGCCCATATGGTCCATGTAGTGCCAGTAGGGGAATACAGACAGCCAAGGTGGTCTGCACCTGAGAGGAGAATGCAAGTCAATTCTACTGCAGGCAGCGAAGAGGGCCCCTTTGAGCCAGACTAAACACAAAGGAGTCTAGGTGCCTGGAGAGGAAAGACAGCTACTGAGAACAGAGGCAGTCCCCAGCCTGCACCAGGGCTGGCCTTCCTATGAACGTGGGCCTATCATAAACAGGTGTGTATGTAAGAAACATACCCACCCAGCCCACAAGAGCAGGTCATCCCTGTCATGGAGTGCACACAGGGATTCAGACTGCACTAAGGGCAGGTATGTGGCAGTGTGTGATACAGGTTTCTTGAGCGTTTCAGGAGACAGGAGAGACCAGGGATGGATGTGTTGGGGACCAGGAGGGAGTAGAGCCCAGGGGTGGATGTGCTAGGGACCTGGAAACTGAGTTGGAACTGGAGGTGCTTGATGGGATGTAAGCATCATTTGTGGCAGCCATAGCCATGAGAAGACTCCATTCTTCCTGAATGATTAGCCCCAAGGACCTAGCAGGTCTTTCTATTAAGCTGTGGTTCAAAAAAGCTGACTGTGGTGATGCCTGTGATTCCAGCAGTAGGAGTCTAAGGATCATTAAGTTCCAACCTGGATTACAAAGCCAATCCCAGGCTAGCTTCAGCTACAGAATGAGTCATAATAGTGAATGTTTCTAAAACAATGATGATAGCTGGGTGTGGTGGCCCACAGCTCTAATTCCAGCACTGGGGAGGCAGAGGCAGGTGGATCTCTGTGAGTTCAAGGCCAGCATTATCTACAGAGACAGTTGCAGGACAGCTAAGCCTACACAGAGAAACCCTGTCTTGAAAAACAAAACAAACAAGCAATAAAACAAAAACAAACAACAAACAACAAAAAAAGGAAAAAAGAAAATGTTTGGAAATATCACTGCATGAGTACCGAACATGTGTGGACTTCCTGCATCAGCACTCCCTGAAGTATAGTGTGACACTCTACTGTGTTAGTATCATTGTCATCTAGGTTTGGCATGTACAGAAGGGTATGCAGACTGAGTGCAAATAACATGCTATTTCATACAAAAGACATTAATATCTGCTGTGTATATGCGTTCTCTCTCTCTCTCTCTCTCTCTCTCTCTCTCTCTCTCTCTCTCTCTCTCTGTGTGTGTGTGTTGTGTGTGTGTGTGTGAATGTGGATGCCAAAGATTGATGTTGGGTGTCTTCCTCTGCCACTCTCCACCTTCCTTTTGATGACAGGGTCTGTCACTGCCCCCCTCACCCTCAGTGCTATGGTTACAGATATATGCCAACCTGGTTTTTACATGGGTGCTAAGGATCCTATCTCAGGACTCATGTTTGCCTGGCAGGCACTTCACCAACAGCTTCCCCCCATCCCCTCATCACACTTTGAGGACATCTGCTTTTATATATTGGGGTGAATAGTCCAAGGTGGGAAGGAATTAATTTAGTATAAATTTCATACCCTGCCTTGGGAGCTGGTGTCTCTCCCTCCCCCAGATCTGACTGTGCCCCTCCTCAGGGAAGACCTTGAACCAATCAGTGCCATCTGATCTGGCATCCATTGAGTCCCCTTAGCAACCATCCTCATCCTGTACTCTCCATTGGTCTCTGTATCCTCTAGTGCCTTCAGAAGCCTGAGCCACAGGCTGAGAGTCCCTGAACTTCTACAGAGCAGGATGCTGTGCTGGTTTTTGCACACAGCCAATTGTGATAGCTTGACATCTAATCCTCATTTTAGGTACATGTGTAAGCATTTCAACAGATTGGATGGGATGGATTATGGCACTCTGGAGCCAAAGAATACTGAATGTTACAGCTCAGATGGAAAGGTATTCTGGCAATAAGGAGCCAAGGAATACCACAGGTCACAGTAAGCATAGCAGCTTACAGCCCTGCTTCAGGGAAAGGCTTCCCCAGTGTATCAGCTCTGCTCTGGCAGAAGAGGGTTTCCTTGGCGAAGTTGTTACAGTTAGGCTCCAGTCTCCCAGGAAGCAGAGTGTAACAACTTCCCTTCACCAGGGGAAGATTTCCCCAGCAAAAGATGTTACAGCTCCGCTCTCTGCAGCTCAGTTCTCTGCTGGGGGAGGGGGGGAGGTCTCACCCAAACTTCATTTTAGAGATTTATTGGAAGGGAAGAATCCAGGAGAGTGGTTGCCCTCTGGGCAGCCCAAACAGCCAGAAGCTGAACAGGCACAGGGTTTATATAGGGATTCTTAGGGGGCAGGGGTTTTTCCAGGGTGGGGATTGGTCAGATTTCAGTCCCTGAGCTCAGATTGACTAGATCTCCTGCTCAGGGATTGGTTAGTTTTCTGCACAGGTTTAGGGCCAGATTTGGCTCTGGTTTCAGGGTCAAAGTGTGTTTCTTTCACTGGTTCTTTTTAGCCCTTCAACTCTAATTTTAGGGTCAAGATATATTTTCTTTCACTGTCTCTGATTCCAGGGCCAAAGTGTGTTTCTTTGGCACTGGTTTCAGGGCTAGGGTGCATTTCTTTGGTTCTGGTTGCAGGGCCAAAGTGTGTTTCTTTGGCTCTGCTCAGGGTATGTTTCTTTGACTGGCCCTTTTTCCTTGCAACATGGTCAACAGCATCCTGTCCTTCGTGGCAGAAGCAGCAATGGGCCCAGCACATGTACATAACAAAGTGTCTGTCTCCAGAGATGGTCTTTAACCTCCTTGTTTTCCCACCAGGTCTTTAGCTGTGGGACCCCAGTACTCCTCCCTGAGCACTCAGCCCATCCTCTGTGCCAGCATCCCAGGCCTGGTGCCCAAGCAGCTGCGCTTCTGCAGGAATTATGTGGAGATCATGCCCAGCGTGGCTGAAGGTGTCAAGGCTGGCATCCAGGAGTGCCAGCACCAGTTCCGAGGCCGGCGTTGGAACTGTACTACTGTCAGCAACAGCCTGGCAATCTTTGGCCCTGTTCTGGACAAAGGTAATATGGGCGGTTAAGATCATCTCTATGTGGGCATCACAAGGACTTCCAAACTTCACCTGGCTGGCCTTCCTCTCTCCTCCTCCCAGCCAATGCTTCAGAAGGGCCTCTGGGTGGGTGGGGGTGGGGTGGGCAGAAACCCACAGGGTGGGAGAGGCTTGGAGAGTGTTGAGGAGGTGTGCCAGCCAGCCAGCAGGGCTTGGGGCCCCTGTGCTGGTTTGGAAAGGAGAAAAACGGCAGGAGGGCTGGGTGTTGGTTAGCTGCTGGCAAAGAGCAAATTATCCTAAAGTGTAGTGGTTAAGGCAATAATTACCATGTGTTGACCTCCTGCTGCCAGGGGTCAGGGGCTGGGCTGGCTTTGCTTCCTGGTGCATCCCATCCACATGTAAGTCCACGTGAGGCTGGCTCACCTCTCTCACCCTCAGGTGCAAGAGAGGGTGCTGAACGGGGCAAAGACTTCTTTCTGTGGCCTCTGGACTCAGGACAGAGACAGAGAGGCAGCATCAGAGAGACAAAGAGAAGGGGAAACAAAGACATGGAGGAGAAACGGGGACAGAAGGAGAGAGAACACACACCAAATGAGAGCTTTCATGTCTTTAAAAAAAAGGGGGGGGGGAGATCATATAATTTACATCATTTTAGAACATACAATCTCAGCACACTTAGCACACCCACAGAATTGTGACACCACCACTTCTAATTCCAAAATATTTTCATCATCTCAAAAGGAAACCCCAAACCTATTACGTGGTGCCCCTGGCAACCACTGGTTTGCTTTCTACCCCTGTGGTTTTCTTATTCTGGACATTTCCTCTCTGTGTAATTATGCACTCTGTGGCCCTTTGTAGCTGGCTCCTTTTACTGAGTGTGAGGTTTACAAAGTTCGTTTTTGTTGCCACACACATCAATGCTTCATTCCTTTTAATGGCTGAATACTATTCCATTACCTGGGTGTGTGTATACTTTAGAATTTTATATGTAAATTTTTTAAATGTGTAGGATGATGCTATCTGTGAATTTCATTTCCTTTTCCTTTATTCTATATGCATATAGGCCATATAATAGGCAAATAGGATGTTTTCTTTTCTTCCTTTTTTTTTTTTCTTTTTGGCTTTTTGAGACAGGGTTTCTCTGTAGCTTGGGAGCCTGTCTTGGAATTCGCTCTGTAGACCAGGCTGTCCTCGAACTCATAGAGATCCACCTGCCTCTGCCGGGCAAGTGCTGGGATTAAAGGCATGTGCCACCACTGCCCAGTAAGAGGACATACACATATAGAATGTATTTTGACCTGACCTAATTCTGCTGCCCAGGACATGATTCCCCTGTGGAAGCAAAGTGGAGGCAAAAATGCACACATCCCCTTTGTGACACCCCCCTCCCCACTACCCTGTGCATCTGCTGGCTGTTCCCACACTTTCGGTACAGAATAGAACAGCAACCAGGGCTTTGCAGTCTGGCTTGGAAGCATGGACACTGGACACTGTCCTCAAGGACAGCAGCGTTGTGGAGAGGGGGTTGGGGCTGAGCACCTGCAGTAATCTCCCTGTGACCTTGAAGGTGTTTAAATTCTTTCTTCCAGTCAGGTCAAAGCAGACAACAGAGCCAGGGGCCTTTGGGGTGCAGTTACTATTCCCCCTGAAGTCTGATCCTCTGCCTTTCACTTCCAGAAGTCTGTTGGAAGGGTGGTTCCACCCAGTTCCATCAGCCTCCATTCTCAAGCTGGCTGTGCACCTCATATAATGACATCATGCCACTAGCCCTGACCCTGTGGTTCCTCTGACCCCCTTTCACCCAACATCATGACCCACCATTGGTAGTCTCTCCTGGTGTCATCCATCAGCTCACTCCCAGGAGTGCCAGCGTCCCTATCTATAAAATGGGAAAGTAATTGCAGCTTGCAACTTCAGAGCTTCGAGTCAGGCTAATTACACAGTTAGCACAGGACCCACAGGAACAGTCAGTACTGTATACAGGGGAAATTAGGGTCCCAAGAGTGATATGGTTTACCGAAAATGGCTTATAGTATGTGTACGTGTGGTCCATCCTGTGGATTCATGGAAATGTGATGCACATACAGCAATACAAATGCTAGTGTGTACACCTCTTCCTACATGACTGTGTACAAGCAGCACATGTGTATTTTGTTGGTTTGGGTTTTTTGTTTATTTGTTTTGTTTTGTTTTGCTGTGACAATGTACCCTATACAAACAATTTTGAAGAAGAAAGACCATGAGCTCTCATGGTTTCAGAAAGCTCAGCCCATGATTCCGTGGCTCATTGCCTCAGGCCAGGCAGTCATGAGGTGGTTGGAATGAGTTATAAATGGCTTCTTACTTCACTGCAACCAGGAAGCAGAGAAAGCAACAGAAAGGGGTCAGGGATGAAAGATGTCTTTCCAGGGCATGCCTCATGCATGCGTCTACCCTCTTCCCTCAACTAGGCCCTATCTCTTAAAAACACCATGATATTATGACTCTGACAAGTCTGTTAATTAGTTCCCAGCCCGGAATCTGATCACCTCTCGTCAGCTCTTCAGTAGGCAACTCCTCACTTCAGAGCATCACCATATTGTGGCAGTGGTGCATACATGCATGTGCACACATGGCTTCAGTATGGGGCTACACTTGTATGTGGCTGCACACAGTGGTGCCTGGGGTTTGGTGCGCCTGCACATGTATGTGGAGAATACACATGTATGTGGGGCATGCACATGTGGGTGTCCAATGTATGTGAGGAGCAGCTGCTTCTTGCGTGGGTCTTAGTGCCTGGTCATGATAATGGTGCCCAGGCAGGAGGCATGCGTATCACATACAGGGACCCCAAACCCAGCATGGATTCTCAGGACCTTGCTTCTGAAAGGTCCTGAGAAAGCAGAAGGGACTTTGTAGAGAAATGGAAAGCTGTCTGGCTTGAAGCCACAGGATGGCTGTGTTGAGTGAGTGAGGAGTGGTGTCCTACATTGCCTTTTAAATGGTTCCTAAGCATTTCTTCCATCTTTGTTCTATTGTAAACAACATTCTCTCTCTCTCTCTCTCTCTCTCTCTCTCTCTCTCTCTCTCTCTGCTTGATGATTTTGGTTTGGTTTTTCAGGGTTTCTCTGTGTAGCCCTGGCTACCCTGCAGTGATGACAGGGTTTCTGTCCCGCCTAGTTCTGCAGCTGTTTAGTCCCAAATAAACACACAGAGGTTTATATTATAAAGTGTTTGACCAATGGCTCAGGCTTCTTATTGGCTATTTCTCTCTTAATTATTAACCCATTTCTATAAACTATGTATTGCCACGAGGCCGTGGTTACCCATAATGCTTCTCCTTCTGTGGCTACATGGCATGTCTGTCTCTCATAACTCTCTGTGTCCTTCTTCCAGCATTCCTAGTCTGGTAGCCCCGCCTACACTTCTGGCCAATCAGCATTTATTCACCAACCAATGGGAGAAACATATATTCATAGCATACAGAAGAGCATCCCCTATCCTTGGAACTTGCTTTGTAGACCAGGCTGGCCTCAAACCCACACTCACAGAGATTCGCCTGCCTCTGCCTCCTGAGTGCTGTGATTAAAGGTGTGCGCCACCACCTCCTGCTTCTTCTCTTTCTTAAAATTAATTAATTGTATGTGTGTGAGTGTTTTGCTTGCACATGTTTGTACACCACACGTATGTCTGGTGCCAAGGAGGTCAGAAAAGGGCATCAGATTCCCTGGAACCGGAGTTATAGACAGTTGCAAACTGCCATGTGGGTGCTGGGAATTGGACCTTGATCCTCTTGGAGAGCAACAAGTGCTCTTAACTGTCTTTCAGCCCCATCTTGCTTTTCTCGCTGTGTAGACCAAGCTGGCTTCTAACTCACAGAGATTCACCTGCCTCAGTTATCCAAGCTCTCCCAGTTCATCATTGTTTTGTTGCCTGTCTGCTGTTGTGTTTGGTTGGATTGTTGGTTGCTGGAAAGAGACATAGAGCAGTGTGCAGTACTATTGACCAGCTGCTCTGTGACTTGGCTGAAGTTGTTTATAGGCTCTGACAGGCTTTTTTTCCCTATTGATTCCTTTCTACACACAGAACGATTTCACCTCTTCCTCCCACTCCAGATGCTCTTTACCCCATTCCTTGCTTCCTTGCTGTGATGTCCAGAGTGAATATCCATTTTCCTAATCTTAAAGGGACTACTTTCAGACATTTGCCACAGACAGTGATAACTGTGGGTCCATCTAATTTTCTAATTATGTTGATTCAGGAGTAAGAAAGCTTTATACATAGATAAGTAGATAAAATAAAGGATTTTTTGTTTTGTTTTGTTTTTCAAGACAGGGTTCCTCTGTAATTTTGGAGCCTGTCCTGGAACTTTTCTGTAGACCAGACTGGCCTTAAACTCACAGAGATCCACCTGCCTCTGCCTCCTGAGTGCTGGGATTAAGGCATGTGCCACCACCACCCAGCCCAAAATAAAGGATCTTTTAAAAAGATTTTTATTTTATGTGTTTGGATGTTTTGCTTTCATGTACATCTATCAACCATACTCTTGCAGTGCCTACAGTGGCCAGAAGAGGGCGTTGTATGCCTGGAAATAGGATTGCAGATGGTTGTGAGTCATCAAGTGGGTGCTGGGAATAGAACTTGAGGCCTCTGGAAGAGCAGCCAGTGATCTTAATGGCTGAGCCATCTTTCTAAAGGGCATATATATATGTATACATATTTTTATTTGTGTGTGTGTGCAAGTGTCTGTGGAGGCCAAAGGGGGTCATTGGATCCCTGGAGTTGGAGTCACAGGTGGTTGTGAGGTGCTATGTGGGTGATGGGTCCTCTGCAAGAGCAGTACACTCTCTTACTTACACTCTCTTACTTGCTGAGCTGTGTTTCCAACCCTGAGAGAAATGTATTTGTATTAAATGATCCGTTCTTTTTGATCTTTTGGAATTATGCCAAAAAATTATGACACTCTATTATGAAAAGATTTTTAGATGGGGCATGGTACTACACATCTTTAATCCCAGTACTTGGCAGGCAGAAGCAGGTGGATCTCTGTGAGTTCGAGTCCAGCCTGGTCGGCAGAGTGAGTTCCAGGACAGCCAGGATTCTCAAAAAAAAAAAAAAAGAAAGAAAAAGAAAAAAAGAAAAGAAAGAAAGAAAAGGAAGAAAGAAAGAAAAAGAGAAAATTCTAAATTCTTGAGCACACAACTCAATTTCATTTTTTAATTAATTAATTTATTTTGAATTATCATCTTACTATGATGCCCAGGCTCTTCTTGAATGCCCCAGTTCAAGCAATCCTACTGCCTCAGCCTTTCAAGTATCTGAGTCTACGCTTCCTTCCTTAAGTTTTATGGAAAACAGAACTAGAAGAGACCAGAATTCCACAAAATGCTGCAGCTAGTGGCATTGCCCCTTTCTTAATTTCTAGGATAAATTTTCTAAGGCTGAGCACTTTCTAGAAAGATCCAGAAATCTTACAGAACCAGAGCTGGGATGTGAGAAGATCTTCAGTGGGTGTAGTATATGGTAGTAACCCCTCATTGCACACTGCAAGCAGATTAAAGGAGTGCCCCACCGCTGCCTGGCTATCTGAGTGTATCTTGGAGGGCTTCCCTGGGGAGATGGCACTTAGTCTGGACCACCAGGGACTTTCTCTCTTTCTTTCAGCATGCATAGACAGTCATTCCCAGGAGCTGTTTGAGGATTCAACATACAGTAGCTGGTTGAATCCTAAAACTTGCCTGAGGCCAATGTTGTGGTGCATCTGTTTTACAAGCTAGGAAACTGAGGCAAAATGGGAGCTCATCAGCCTGGTGCTAGACTCTCCAGACAGACAGTGATATGCTCACCCTGAGGAGTCCCAGGGTTGAGAGGAGAAGAAGGACCAGGAAGGCAGGAGGCTTCAGCAGTATGACTGAACTGTTTCTGGCATGGCAGGAGCAGTGAGGAGGATAGGTACAAGGGTGGAGAAAAGAGACAGGCTGTCCCTGAGGATACCATCCCATCACATTCATGTTGTTGGGTGAGGGTAGGGGAGCTTCAGATTGCTGAGGATCTCCCCAGGAGGTTCTTGGTTGGACAAACTACCAGGCTGTCTAGGGACAAGCAGCCACCACAGGTACTTGGTTCTGCCCTAGAGAACAGATAGTCACATCAGTTTTGGGGCCAAGGGCTGCACTGCCCACATTCCTCGGCCTACCTCACCTCCTAGACCCCATCTGTAGAATAGAGCCTAGGCTGTCTGTCTTTAGGAGACCATCCACTTTGCCCTGGCAGCACTGAAGGATTTCCTGCTGGAGAGCAGCCTGCACCCCTCAACAGCCCTCTCTGCAAGTTTGCCGCTTCCTCCTTTCACTCTGTCCCCTCCACTCCCCCAAAGCCCCATTCTCCCCTCCTCATGTCCCCCTCCCTGGTCTTGTTCTCCTTCTCTTCCAGGGGAGGAAAGGAACCCTCCATGTGCCCCCAAAAGGGCTGGCTCCAGAAGCCCTTGTGCCCCCACCCCCTGCCTGCCCGCTGGCCTCAAAGTAATCAATCTGATTGGATTAGGGTCAGGGCAACCCTAATCATGTCAAAGGTTACCCTAGGCTTTGTGGCAGGGACCACAGGGGTGCCTGGCCACCCCTGCCGAGGTGGCCTCTGTTGAACAGAGTTTAACATCTACCAGCCAGCCGTGAGGAAAAGAGCCAGCTTCTTGCATGCATGTATGTGAGACTGTACATCCGTGTGTTATATGCAAATGTGTGTGCATGCATTTCATATATGCATGCGTGCATGCGTGTCTTAGGTGGGCATGTGCATTTGTGAATATGAACGTGTTTAGTGTGCATGCTAGTTAATATGTCTGCATGTGTGTCTGTACATGGGCCTGTGTTAGTGTGCATCTGTGTGGATGTGCCTAATTTACTTATGTGTGTGAATCGGTGAATGTGTGTGCTGTGTGTGTGTGCGTGCAGATGTGTGCATATGCCAGTGTGAGCATACATTTGTGCACCTGTGTGTGCATGCAATACATGTATTGCATATATGTGTGTAGATGTGTGAATGGGAGTTACACACAAATATACGTATGTGTGTGCTCACATGCATTGTATATACACATGTAGGTGCCCAAGTGTCTCTGTGTGGGTATGTCCATGTACACTGTACACATGTGTGTGCACTGAGCATGCATGTGTGAATGGGGGCCTGTGTATACACATGGCAAAGTGTGTGTTCACATCTTACCCCTTACCATCCATCCTTTATCTGCCAGGCCTGAGACCCAGGATGCTACACTGATCCTGAGGAAGCTCCAGCCTCTGGATGCTGAGCTGGGTTCTAGATTGCTCTACTCTTGCTCCTAAAGATAGCAAGGAGCTACCTGCCTTGGTCAGGAAGCATTTGAAGAATTTTGAGTACAGGATGATTATGAGCAGTTTATATGTCCCTTCGGGCAGGCCCCGGACTTGGAGGCAGGCACTTGACCACTCCTTGTCTTGACCTCTGGCAAGGTGAAATGGGTGGGATGGTTATAGGCAAAAACTGGTCAGGGTCAGCCTGTCCAGAGGCAGGGTTCACAGGATGAAGGTCAATAAAACAGTTGCTTTGGCTGGAAGACTAGTGGGAGTTCCAGAGGACATGGGGGCCAAGAGTCCAGGAAGCAGGCTCTTGTACAACATGTGGCCTTTAAGGGGACAGATTCTTCTGGCTGAGTGGGACATTTGCATCTAGGACATAAAGGAGCATGGCATGGATCCTGGAGCCCACAGCCATGGAAACTGGGGCCTCTATCTGCCTGCATACTGAGATGGCTATGCCTAGGGGTCCTCAGAAGTTCCTGGGCCTAGATGGCTTCCATTTGAGGAAGGGCCTAATATACCCATGGCTGCAGCTCTGCACACCTAGTGGGAGTAGTCTCTACTGGTCCCAGGGGCTTGCTTTGCCTGTACAGGCAACCCTTATTCACTGTGAAGCCTTCATTTGGACCTCACTGACCTGGACAGTGTCTCCAGCATGAGCCTCTTACCTTGTGTTGAGTGTGGTCCACCCCTCCCTCCTGAGATTAACCTCCAGGACAGCCATACTCACAGCACATAGTGACTGGACTTCTGTTGGGTCCTCAAGACCTCTGGAGTCACAACAGGTGGCGAAGGTGGGTGCTTATGGACATTAGACTCTCAGTGTCTGCTGGGTGCTTAGATCCCTACCCTTGGTCAACCCAGGGAGGAACTTACTTTCTTCCCAACTTAGTTGCTCCCTGCTCTACTTGGGGTCTGAGCAGGGAATAGCAGCCTGGCCTCTTCCCCTCCCCCAGGCAAGCCCCCATCCTGATGACTGGCCTCAGCATCGTGGCCCCTCAGGGGGTGGTCCTCCACCTCTCTGTGTGTGCTCAGCCTATGGAAGGACCAGCTCCAAAGGGGCCAGCCCGCGAGACAGCCGGAGCCTAGGGCTCTGGAGGGACAGAAAGGGCAGCTTTTTAGGGAAGCAGAGTCCCCAAATCCAGGTTGCGACCCCTGACCCCCCCATCCGAAAGTGTTACCATTTACGATGCGTTGGGGGTGGGGGCTCCCCTGGCTCTGGGGGCCTCTCCGGTATATCATTAACTCTCCGCTGTGGGAGGGGGGACCCCGGCCGACATCCCACTGAGCTCGGCTCGGAGCACAATGTCCCTGCGAGGACGACAAGATTAAGCACAAGGGAAAAGTGAAAATGCTGTTGGCGATTCACACGCCCTTCGGGGTGTTGAATTAAAGCGTCTGAAAGAGGATTTCCCCTCGCGCCCGACGGCGCGGCGGGCAGCGCATACTTCCAGGTTGCTATGACTGGCCGGCGATCGCCTAATCACCGGCCAGGGGGAAATTCATATAAAATATCGCTGGCCATTGTGGGGCTAACGCGGCGTGACAGTGTCGCACAAAGCCGGATTCATCAGCCCCAGCAGGTCAGCCAGGCGCCCGGCCGCGCGGGCCCGGGCGGTGTCAGGGGCCGCGGCCACGGTGGGGCACCGGCGCATTCCGCTCTCAGGTGGCTCCGGGGCCTTTTGTGCCTCGGTGTGATTACCAAATGCCACCGCGACACCCCCTCCGGGCCGCCCGGCTCCTCGAGGCCAGGAAAAGGGCCTGGGGAAGGAGGGACGGTGGGCAGCCTCGGAGGGGAGGCGCCAGGGCGGGGTCTGGGGCTGCAAGCTACCAGCTGGGACTGCACCGATCCTCCTGTCTGCCCTCACCCTGCTGTGCTGAACGCTGGAGGGGGAAGGGGTGCCCACCCACCGAATGTTCTAGAAGCACTTTCAGACATCAGGATGGAAATGGGAAGGATGGTTTGTCCTTCCTCGGGTGACAGGAGATTGACACTCCCAAGTGAGATGATGCTCCCATGCCTGCAGGCTCTTGCCAGTCTGAGCAATTGTGGTTGTGCCATAGTTAGGCCTTCTTTCTTCCCACCTGTGGGCAGCGGAGTGATCTCTCATTTGGAGTTTGGAAATTAATCTGAAGGGAGATTCCTGACACACTTAGGCCAGGCTGCTAACCTTTCTGTGTTTTCCGAGTGGTGTGGTGTGTGTATGGTGTAGTGTGGCATAGGTAAGGGTACCTCTCTGTCTCCTGAGATTCCCTGGTTCTAGCCCTGTGCAGGGTAAGCTTCAACAGGGGTAGCTGGCCCCGAACATATACATAACATAACATACTAAGCATATATGCACCAAACAAATGTACTACTGGATTTAAAGACACCGATTAACATTAACTCATTAATAGTAGGTGCTTTCAATAAACATACACTCACACAGGATGACTTTAAGCTGGACCTACTGCTTCCACCTTCCAAATGCTGGGATTAAGAAAGCACCACCATTGGGGTTTGGAAAGATGGCTCAGCAGTTAAGAGCACTGGTTGCTCTTCCAGAGGACCCAGGTTCAATTCCCAGCACTCACGTGGCATCTGGGGCTGCACCAATCCTCTGTAACTCCAGTTCCAGGGGACCCAACACCCTCACACAGACACACATGCAGGCCAAGCATCAATGCACATAAAACTAAGTAAAATAAAAAATAAAAAGAATACACCACCATGCTCACTCAGCGCATCCCCAGCTCTTGAGAGCAAACACCTTGTATATTACTCATCTGGCATTTCTAGTTATGAGCCTAGTGCCTAGCTACTCATGGACTCGCATATTCTGGATAGATGGATGGTAGGTGGCTGGAGGGATAGAGGATAATGGATGGGTGGAAAGATGGATGGACAGTAGGTGGATAATGAGTAGATGATAGGTAGATAGTAGGCAGGTAACTGAATGGATGGTATTTGGTGGAGGATGGATGAATGATAAGTACTGAAATAGATGAATAGAAATGAAGGAAGCCTAGATAACTGATACTTTGCTTAAACCCAGTAAAACCACAGCAAGGCTAGCCTCTGAGATTGCTTCTTCGGGGAGAACTCACTCCCCACCACCCAGGATCTGACTGAAGAGACACTGGCCTCAATTCATAATCCTCGCACCTCAGCCTTCCTGATGCTGGAATTACGGGCATGAGCCATGACACCTGCCTTGGAATTTGCTTCTCCTTTTCTTTATCTTTACCTGTACTTGATGGGTAGGCAGTCTTGGGTCTGAAGATCTCACCTCTGTCCACATGACTCCCCCAAATTGGCAACACTTGTCTGTAGGAGTCCTGGGCTCAGTAGCCCATAGACACCCACCTTTTCTTCATCTGATGTCCAACACCCATTTGAAACCAGGCATCTGGCTACTGCCTGGACCAATTCACTTGTTTTCCAGAGTGAGGTACACTTCCCTCGCCTGGAAGTCTTTGCCTTTTTGCCGGTCACCTCTGCTGAAACAACAGAAACTGAAGCCTCTAACAGGTGTTGCTGTGGCAGAAAACTTTGCTGGAACCACTAGGCTGCTGTGTCTTCCCCCAGGGATCTTGGGAGAGCCCTATTCCCATTGACTCTCTGCTAGGGAGATAGCTCTGGTACAAAGGTTCATTCACAATGCTTGTTCTAAAGCCCTATGGGAATCTGATGAAAGCAATGGATTTCCTATCTGAGAAAACGTGTCTGTTCCCAAGATCCTTGGAAGTATATGAATCTTGAGTCTTGCCCATGACTCCTGGGTAGAACCAATCTTGCTGGATTAAAATCCTTGCCATCGTAGGACATCCCCTGAGCATTCTGGAGTCTTTTTTCTGGGTATCCTGCTGACATGTTCTTGGTTATTATTAAATATCTTAAGCAGAGAGAAGCATTGCAAGAGTGGTGTAGAAATCTCAGGTTCCCTCACGCAGCCTTCCACACTGCTGTGGTACAAGGTCATACCAAATCCATCAAAACTGTGATCTTGTCAGGTGGTGATGGTGCACACCTTTAATCCCAGCACTGAGGCAGAGGCAGGTGGATATCTGTGAGTTTGAGGCCAGCCTAATCTACAGAGTGAGTTCCAGGACAGCTAGGAATCACACAGAGAAACCCTGTCTCAAAAACAAAATAAAGCAGAAAAAAAAAAAAATCCCGAAAGCCAACCTGACTTGGATGACCTACTTTGTGCCTCCGTGTCCCTTGAGCTCTGCTGTCCTTCCCTTCTTCACTGCCAAGATCACTGTTTTGTGTGAAGGACCTTAATCTGGTTTTAGCGGTTGCCTCCAAACCATCAAGTGCAAACTATACATTTATAGCAAGAAAATCTTGGAGACAACACAGTTCTTCTTGGGAGGTGGATGGTATCTACTCACTGCTAGGAATGTAAACTCCATTCCTTGTTTAAATTAAGATGTTGTCTACCAGATGGGTGTGGTGGTTCACTTCTGTAATCCAAGTGCTTAAGAGGGAGGCAGGAGGGCCACAAATTTGAGGCCAGTCTGGGCTATGAAAACCTGTATCCAAAAAACAAAACAAAACAAAACAAAAACCCAAGGGTATGTGCCAGATTTCTCCAACATAGACTCAAATATTTTCCCCTCATAATTAACTGACCAGTATCTTAATTGAGGGAACTGCTTAAAACCCTGTGGCTGCAGCTTTCATTCAGCCTTCTTTTGCCATAATGTACCGATTCACATCCATCAGGCCTGTGGGCTTGCAGCCTGCAGTTCCTCTCCTGGCCCCTTGAATGGAGTTTCTGGACCAGTCTGTAGAGGCTTCTGGTCTTTATTTCTTCCCCAGCCAATTGAAAATCAGCTGTAGAGCCTGCCCTGCCATGCCCTGCCTTGACTTGACCAGGAACCCCACCTCCTCATTTGACACCAGGGGAAACTGAGGCTCAACGGAACACTTTCCAGCTTGCTGGTGACAGAGCTGACTAAGAATGAGCTATTGTCCACTTCAAGTTTAAGCTCTGTGCTGCTCACTCCGTCTCCTGAGTGCCCTTCCCCTCAAGTGTGTCTACCAGCTCCAGGCTGTTTGCTTGGGTCCTGATAAGCAGGAAGCCTGAAGCCCTTGTTCTGGGCAGGGCAAGGGCAAGGCCCAAAGTGCTGGCCCCCTTATCTTTTAAAACCAAGAAGGGAGGGGGTGGGGCATTTGGGTGACACTTGGGCTGGATAAGTAACCCAGGGCTGCCTCCAGACTTGGAATGTGAGGGTGCAGACAGAGAAACAGGATTCTGAGTCGCACCCAGGAGGAGGTAGCTCAAGGTCCCTGGCCCAGACTCAGGTCTATGCAGAAAGACAGAGGAGGCCAAAGCCTTCCTTAGAGGCGCCAGGAGGAGTGACTTGGCTCCTTCAGAGATAAAATAGAAGCTGGAGATGAAGCTCAGTTGGTAGAGTCTGCCTACCATGGACAAATCCCCAGGTTCCATTTCCAGCACTACTTAAAACTAGGTGTGGTAGCACACAGCTGTAATTCCAGCACCTGATAGAGTTCAGGGTCATCCTAGGCTACATAGTAAGCTGCAGGCAAGCAAGTCCCTGCCTAAAAAAAGAAATAGAAAAAAAAATGATATGGCTTTCCTAAGTGGAGGGCAGGAGGGCAAGTGGGTGTATCTAGTGAGGCTGGTGTTTACACACAGGCACCTCAGCTCCAGCCATGGGCTGCTTGTTTGTCCTGGGAAAGGAAACAGGATGGAGGGCTTTTCAAGAATTCTGAGGCTGCTGGGGGTGGGGGGTGGGGGGGCACAGCCCTTTAACTCCAACACTCGGGAGGCAGAAGCAGGCAGATCTCAGAGTTTGAGGTCAGTCTGGTCTACAAAGTGAGTTTCCGTTAAGCCAGAGCTGTTACACAGAGAAACTGTCTTGAACCACCCCCACCCCCCCAAAAAAAAATGTTGGGAATGAAGTGTCCGTTCTGGTTCCATGTAAGAACACATAATGCAGTAGGGTCTCAGTTGGGATCTGCCTCCCCAGGGTAGACTTACTGCCCTTTACAGCCCAGGGCTTCTGCCCTTTCCCCTGGTACCATAGATACTACTGAGGGGTAGCTTGTGTTCTGGAATGGAAATAAACAGTGGACAAGATACAGATCCCACCCTTGGGGAGGATCTGAACTGGCAATTAATTCCAGAAGGCTGAACTACTGTTGAGGAATAGCCACAGCTGGCATTCCAGGGATCTAGAAGCCACATGTTGGGTAGACAATGCCCAGGACCTCGGCTGACAGGCTACAGAGCACAACAGGGGCAGCCCAGGCCTAGGGAATAACAAGGCTAACTATGGCTAGAGGCCAGTGAGTGGCTGAGAAGAAGAACACAAGGCTGGCAGTGAGCAAGTTTTAAATAACTCCAGGAGGGCCGTATGTCACACTGGCACTGGGCATGGAGTTGGGCAGCTGTGTGCATGGCTAATGGAGGTAATTGAAGGCTGAGTGACAATCCAAGTGGTTCTGGTAGAAGATGGACTCTGTGCCCATCTTCTAGAGCCCAGAGTGTCTGTTTCTGGCAAGCCAACTTCCTGTGGGAAGTAGTGGGAAGAGATTGGGATTTTAGATGGCTGTCCAGGCTGTGGCAGTGCCCCAGGTTGGGGACAGAGCAACTGTCTGGAGTCTGCAGAGGGCCATCCATAGCGAGGGCCAATGGCTCCAGGAGGTCTTTGCCAGCCAGCTAGAGGTAACCATGGCTCACACTGTGTTCTTATTATGAACGCAAATGTGTGATCTTTGATCTGTGTGTGGGTGCTTAGCTTGGTGGGCAAGTCTGAGTGTTTGTAGTTGTTCATAGTTCCTCTCTCCCTGCCTATTTGGGCTTTGGGACACACCGAGTCCCACAAGTTTACCCTCTTAGCTATGGCTTGTGGAAGCATGGGAAGTAGTTACCTGCTTGTCTCCCAGAATGGCAGCTCCCTATGTGTGGAGGAGGACAAGAGTCTTATAATCCCAAGAGGTGGTTGGGAGTTTCTGTCCAGGAGCTCAGTGACACAACCCTACTTCTACTAGAGGGTCCCCAGCCCAAGAGATCCCGCAGGCCTGTGGGCCCTTCAGTCTGGAATGGCTTCTCGATATTTTTGTAAAATCTCTGCTAGTCAGTGCATCAGATGCCTATCCCTCTTGCTTGGAACATCATGCTTATCATGCAGCAAGCACCGGGCACACCTGTATCTGGTGACAAGTAGAAGAGAGAGTGCCTTCTCTCTGTAAGGAACACTTATTCATGGTGGGGGGGAGGAGCAAATTAATACAGCCATTATAGACATGAGTTTGGGGATTCTCAAAAAATGAAAATTAGAACTATCATGTGACTCCATTATTTCACTCATAGACATATACCCAGAGAACTCCAAACTCTACCATAAGGATAGTTGTACTCCAAAAGTTTATTGTTGCTTGATCACTATAGCAAAGAATTGCAATTAACCTAGTTGTCTACCAACAGATGAATGGATAATGAAATTTTTATGTATATAAAAAATGGAATACTATTCACCTGTGGTTTTTTGTTTTCTGCCTTTTTAGTCAATATGATCTGATTGATTATTTCATGATCCATCCATGTGATTTGCCTTCTCTATTTAAGGTCCCTGGCCTAGACCTGCAGTGGATACCTGCAGTCAGGATAATACCAAAGTCTAGACTGTTGTTTTTCCTGTATATGCAGACCTGTGATAAAACTTCATATATGGTGCCGGGCGTTGGTGGCGCTCGCCTTTAGTCCCAGCACCTGGGAGGCAGAGGCAGGTGGATCTCTGAGTTTGAGACCAGCCTGGTCTCCAGATCTAGTTCCAGGACAGCCTCCAAAGCCACAGAGAAACCCTGTCTCGAAAAACAAAAACAAACAAACAAAAAAACCCTTCATATATGTTAGACACAGTGAGATTTAATGGCCAATCCAAACAGAACAGTTATAGCATAGCTTTGGTTAAGTTACATGGTCTCTCTCACTCTTAAGTTTTCTTTATGAGCTGTTGGTCTATGAGTGTTTTGTAGCTGAGTGATAACAAACTGGTGTGAGTTTCTTCTCCTCCTCCTTCTGAGTCCCAGGGGTATTTGTTCTTACCAGTCTTTTCAGCTTCAGCATGCGACTGCTCTTCCCTTTTATTAAGTTGAGAACTTTCTCCACTCTGTAGCTTTCCTTGGGCTTATCCACATGCCAGTTTCACCACTCCTGATTCTAGAGCCACCATTAGGTAAAACAAGAATGGCTTAGCCACAAGCATTGTGACATTGAAACGGGAACTGTTGGTCTGATCCCTAGACAACTACTGAGAGACTATCCTGTGAGTTATATACATACGTACATACATACATACATACATACATATGCACATACATATGCACATACATATATATAAAATCTGGATACTTTGCAGAGTTAGGTATGTCTCAGGAAGGAACAACACAGGACAACCTGAGACTTCACCACACGGCTCACAACATGCAATTTAAAAACTGTTATTTCTGGAATTTTCCTTGTGTATGTGTGCTGGGGATAAAACTAGGGCCTCATGAATGCTAGGCCAGCAGCCTTCCACTAGCTCTCTCTTGTCCAAATGTGACAAGCTAAGGTAACTGAAGCCTCTGGTAAGGGGGAGTCCTATATTGCCAAACTGACTCTCACACAATAACCATTTTCCTTTTCTTCACAGCTTTACTAACCCTTAGTCTCCTGACTGTCCTGTGTTTGCATGAGATAGCCCTTATTGATTTGCATTGCACCCTGCGTTGAGGTACTGGGCATAAGGCTGTGTACTTTTAATATATAAAAGTATAGGCAGACAGGAGTTGTCATGTAGAGCCCAGTCATGCAAGGTGTTCTCCGGGAAGATAAGACCACATGGAAATACTTAGATTAATAGAAATTGGTTAATAATTAAGGCGGAGCTAGCCAATAAGCCCTAGTCACTGGCCAATAGTTGTTTATAATTAATGTAAGTCTCTGAGTGTTCATTTGGGGTTCAAGGACCGTGGGACCAGCCAGAACAAAGAACCTCACATAACACCTTCCTCTGCCTCCTGAATACTGGGATTAATGATGTGTGCCACTACTGCCTGGGATTTTTCTTGATTAGATCATTTAAGGTCAGAAAACACACCTAATTCTGGGCCATGCCTTCTGGTGGCAGCCTATATAAAGGACATGAAAGAAAGTTTTTGCTTTTTGCCTGTTTGCCCTCACTATCATTGGTAAGTCCATTCCTTCACTGGTATTATAACCTACTTCCTTTGGGATTCCGATGTATACTGAAGGCCCACTGAGACATCCAACCTTGTGGACCAGACATATATTGGATTCTTGGACTTTGTATTGGAAGACAGTCACTGTTCTAGCCAGAACACAGCCTGTAAGCCACTCTAATAAATCCCATTTTAATATATAAATTCATTCTATCACTTCTGTTTTTTAGAGCATCCTGGGTAATACACTAGGGTCTCATATAGCCTAGGTCAGCCTTGAACTATCTGAGGCTAAGAATGAACCTGAAGCTCTGCTCTTTAGTTCCTACCTCTGGAGTGTTTGGGATTCCACTAGAGGCCCGTGTGCCTTCACACACATACACAGACACAGACACAGACACAGACACAGACACACACACACACACACACACACACACACACACACACACACACACACGAAAAACACTTGGAACATTGGTGATTAGGGCCAATATTATTCAGAGACGACCCTAGAAGCACAATGGTAAGATCCTGTGTATACTGAGTTCTCCTGTCTCAGCCCTGGATTCCTGCCTTTTGGACTGAAGCCTTCCTCGTCTAGCCTTCATAACCGCTATCTCTTTCCTCTGCAGCCACTCGGGAGTCAGCCTTTGTCCATGCCATTGCCTCTGCTGGAGTGGCCTTTGCAGTGACCCGCTCATGTGCAGAGGGCTCAGCAGCCATCTGTGGGTGCAGTAGTCGCCTCCAGGGCTCCCCAGGTGAGGGCTGGAAGTGGGGCGGTTGCAGCGAGGACATTGAATTTGGTGGAATGGTGTCTCGGGAGTTTGCTGATGCCAGAGAGAACCGGCCAGATGCCCGCTCTGCCATGAACCGTCACAACAATGAGGCTGGGCGCCAGGTATGTACACAGAACCCCAGGGTTCCAAAGCAAGAGCTACTTGTTCTCTGGGGTGCCCAGAGGGGGCAGAACAGGGTGGAGTAAGGCTGCTCTTGGTGACCAGGCTGCAGATCTGCCTACCTTCTATCAAGGGTTATTGTGACACTACTCACTACTTGTACCTCAAGTGTCCAGTGTGTTCCCAGAGGATGCCAAGCTCACCTGTGGACTTAGGGCCCCTGGGAAGGAGACAAGTGGAGGGAGGTAGCCATAGAACATGTAGTGTCCGAGGGTTCTGCATACATAAAAGAACAAGACATGAAAGGGGGAAAAATAGAGAGGGGAGAATTAGATAAATGGATGAATGGATATAGTAGATATAGTTTGAATTTAGATTGAGAATTATAGTGATAGAGATGATTGATACAGGCTATTGGGAGGGAGGGAGGAAGGGAGTGGGGGAGAGAAGGAGGGAGAGAATGATGAGAACATGAGAATCTGGAACAGAACAGGGAACCATGATAACAGAGCATTGTTGAAGGTCCCTTCCTCTGGCTATACCTGGGTATAGTCTTTCATTTGCCTTCCTTTGGGTATCCCTGGTCTTCAGAGGCTGATGCTGAGATTTCAGGAGGTGAAGGTCTGAACTTTCATACACAGACAAGCTTCACTGCAGCAGCTCACCCTCAAATATACGTAGTGTCCCCTCACACACACAGCCCTGCTTCCTTCTCAGAGATGAGTGTCCAGATTGGTAGAGCTCAGTGGTATAGCAGAGCAGAGAACTGAGTCATCAACTGGAGAGGGACCTTGCACCATCCAGGAATGTCTGTCTTGAAAACAGAGCCAACTATGGGGGTGAAAACAGAGATATTTATTGAACGTGTATTTTACAGGCATTTGAAACCAGGTATGGTGGTGCAGGCCTGTAATCCCAACACTCGTAGAGGCAAGGCAGGAGGATCAGACATTCAAGGTTTGAGGCCTCATAATGTTTGAGGCCAACCTTGTACGTGAGACCCTGTCTCCAAAAGCAAGCAAGCAGGCAAGCAGGCAAGCAAGCAAGCATTTCATAACTGCTGGCTCCTCTGCCCAGCTCCTGTGGTCAGGCACCTACCTGTCCTTCACTGTTAGCAGACATTGGAGATGCCAAGCATGTCCAAGGACAAGCTGTCACAGTGAAACTTGCCTCTGTACATCAGGGACTTCAGACCCTCAGACCCTCAGACCCTCAGACCCTCCACCTCTTCCTAAAGCTCACCTATCCTTCAGACAAAGGATAGGATAGTCTCCTCTGGGGAACCCAGCTCTCCCAGAATGAATGGAGGGGGTTCCTAAAACATGGCAGTTGGATCACTTTATAGTAAGTGTTGTAGGTGATAATTGCCTCCCACTTGCAGGAATTTCCAGAAAGCAGCAGGGGTGGGGGTGAGCAGTGGTTCAGGTCTTTAATCTTGGCAGAGGTGAGTGGGTCTCTGTGAGTTCTGAGGCCAGCCTGGCTTACATACAGAGTTTCAAGCCAGCTGGGGCTACAAACCGAGACCCTGACTCTCCACCCCACCCTCCCCTCCAGAGAGAGAGAGAGAGAGAGAGAGAGAGAGAGAGAGAGAGAGAGAAAAGGAAAGAAGAAAGAAAACACAAAAATCAGAATTTTCAGGAGCCCCACAGTAAAACAAATAAACCAAGAGTTTAACTAGATGTGATGATTCAAGCCAGCAATCACAGCACATGGGAGGCTGAGGCAGTAGAGTCCTGATTTTGAGCCTGGGCTATATTGTGAGTTTGAGACCTTGTTGCAAAAACAAAACAAAACAAAAAAACAACAAACAAAAAAACCACCTTTTTATTTAAAAAACAAACAGAATAATGTGCATAAAATAAGCACTGTAGAAAAAAAAACTTCACAAAAACTATCAGTATCCTCAGAGAATACTGTCCCTGTGACACTGGAACAATATGTTAATTTTAAAAAGGAACAAAAAAGAAGAGCTCTTAGAAACTAAAACCATGAGGCCTGGCCAGGTGTTGGTGGCACATGCCTTTAATCCCAGCACTCGGGAGGCAGAGGCAGGCAGATCTCTGTGAGTTTGAGGCCAGCCTGATCTCCAGAGCGAGTGCCAGGATAGGCTCCAAAACAACAGAGAAACCCTGTCTCAAAAAAACAACAACAACAAAAAACCAAAAAACAAAAAACAAAACAAAACAAAACAAACAAAAACACCATGGGGGCCTACAAGATGACACAGCAGATAAACAGATTTGTCTGCAAGGCTAATAACCTGCATTTGACCCCCCCTCCCCCGTAACCCACAAAGCAGAAGAACAAACCCCTCCTGCAAGTTGTCCTCTGACCTTCACACCTTGTGACATGCATGTGTGAATAAATGAATAAATGTTGGGGTGTTTGCTTTTTTGTTTTTGATACAGAGTCTCTCTATGTAGTTGTGGTGGTCCTGAAACCCACTTTGTAGACCAGGCTGGTCTTGAACTCAGAATTCGGCCTGCTTCTGTTCTGAGATGCTGAGATTTAAGGTATGTGGCACCATGCCTGGTCTTAAGTACTTTTAAAAAAAATTGCTGGGCAGTGGTGGCACATGCCCTTAATCCCAGAACTTGGGAGACAGAGGCAGGTGGGTCTTTGTGAGTTTAAGGCCACCCTGGTCTACAAAGTGAGTTCTAGGACAGCCAGGACCATTACACTAAGAAATCCTGTCTTAAAAAACCTAAAACCAAAACCAAAACAAAACAAAACAAAAATGTAAAAATATGATAAAAAGAACCAACATTTCATCAAGAGTTTTGAGACAAGGGAGAACTCGAAGAAGCTGGCAAAGACATAGGCAGGAAGCGTATCTAGAACCAAGGTTTTAGCTCACACAGGCCTGGCTGCAAGGGTGGGGAAAGAAGGATAGAAAGGGCTCAGGGGTCAAGAGCCCTTAATGAACTTCTAGAATAGTGGTTCTCAACTATTGGTAGGTTGCAACTCCTTTGGGTGGAATAACCCAGCTGCATACCAGAAATTTGCATTACAATTCATACCAGTAGAAAAATTACAGTTATGAAGTAGCAGTGAAAATAATTTTATGGTTGGGGGTCACCACAGCATGAAGAACTGTGTTAAAGGGTCACAGCATTAGCAAGGTTGAGAAGCCTGTTTTAGAGGACTAGTATTTGGTTCTCAGCACTGACATAGGGTAGCTCATAATGGGCTGTAACTCCAGCTCCAAGACACTTGCTACCCTCTTCTGCCACCTGAACACACGTGCAAGCAAACACACACACAGATTTTAACCTTAAAAAAATGGAGAAAGCTAACCAGGCAATGATGGTGCATGCCTTTAGTCCCAGCACCTGGCAGGCAGAGGCAGATGGATCTCTGTGAGTTCCAGACCAGCCTTGTCTATAGAGCGAGTTCCAGGCCAGACTCCATAGCTACAGAGAAACCCTGTCTCAAAAAACAAAGTGGGGAAAGCCCCCTTCCCCAAGATATGTTATGAAATTCAGAGCCTGTAACCTAGAGAAACCCTCCAAGTTTCAAAGAGAATACCTGGTGTTCTTGCCAAGGATGGGTTATTAAAAGACATCATTGGAAACTAGAAGAAAATAGAGCAACACTTTGAGGATTCTGAGTGACAAAATGATTTTAAATCAAGAATTTCATTCCCAGCTGCACTATGAAAGAGGGTGGTACAGTAAAGTAAATTGTGTTCAGATAATACCATTTCACAAAATTTACCAGATGGCAAAAGGATGTCTTGAAGGTGAAATGAGAGAATATCTTTTGGGTTTTTTTTTTCTTTAATATTGTGGTGTGTGTGTGTGTGTGTGCATGTTCCACAATGTGTGTGTAGAAGTTAGGGGACAACTTTCAGGAGTCGGTTTCCTCATGCCACCCTGTGATGAAACATGCAACTAGCTTAGTGGCCAGACCTTTACCTACTGAGTTACCTCACCAGCCCTTTGTTGTTGTTGTTGTTTTGTTTTGTTTTTTGTTTTTCGAGACAGGGTTTCTCTGTGTAGCTTTGGAGCCTATCCTGACACTCTCTCTGTAGACCAGGCTGGCCTCGAACTCACAGAGATTCACCGGCCTCTGCCTCCCAAGTGCTGGGATTAAAGGCGTGTGCCACCAACACCCGGCCCTTTTTGTTTTTTTGGTGCAAAGTTTCATGTATTCTAAGCTGGCATTGAATTCTCTATGTAGCTAAGAAAGACCGTCTTCCAAACTCCAGCTTCCACCTCCCATTGCTGGGACTATGGACAAGTACCACCACATTCAGTTTATGAGATGCTAGAGATCAAATCCAGGGCTTCTTGCCCAGCATGCTAGGCAAATGCCCTACCAACTAAGTTTCATCCCCAGCCCTGATGCTTGGATATCTTAAGAGGATGTTTAGAGATGAGAAAACACAGGGCTGACCTATAACAGGTGTGTTAATCATAGAACAGAAAGTTGAATGGGCAAGAAAATGTCACCTTAGAGTATACCTGCTAACACAGCCTGTGCCATCAGCAATGAGTATTGAAGGGAGAGATTATCCTGTGTTTTTTTTAGGGCAGAAACAGGGACAGTTTGGTGAGAGGTGAGAGAAACTAGTAAATTTCAACACTTCATGGTAAGAAAGCAAAAGACAATACCTTTCGTTCAAAAATCAAGAAGAAAGACAAGGGACTGGAGAGATGGCTCAGTGGTTAAGAGAACTGACTGCTCTTCCAGAGGTCCTGAGTTCAATTCCCAGCAACCACATGGTGGCTCACAACCATCCGTTATGAGATCTGGTGCCCTCTTCTGGTGTGCAGATATACATGGAAGGATATATATATATATATATATATATATATATATATGAAAAGTGCTGTGACAGCCCTGCATACTGCAAGGCACTGCCTTGCATGGTCAGGAATTATGCCAAACAGGCAAGCACTGGCCAGGATCCCTGCTTTAACCAGCAGGTCTCAGCTGCTATTGAGATCTTTGGCCAAGTAAAATAAAAACAAGAGAGAGAGAGAGAAAGGAGAGATGGAAAGAATCTCTTTCAGAAAGTCTGGCTGCAAAAGAGAGGGATGTGGGTATTAGACAAGCTGGACAAGCTCGGCATGGTGTTATTCTACCATGCCCATGGGCCAGTTCGACAGGAAGGGTGAAGAAGCAGCTGAGAGTTCGATGAGGTGCAAGCAGATCTGAACCCAGAATGATTGAAGCCTTAATTAAGCTGATGCTTTCCAATACAAATCCCTGCAAGCCACACTCAGAGCTACTTGGGCAGTTTAGCTTTCAGGTAGTTATATTGAAAGAATACCCAGGTAAAATACACTTGGAGCCTTTTGAAAGAGTCTTACAGTGTAGCTCATACTAGCCTCCAACTCTCAATTCACTTATAGTCGTGTGCCATCATGATGGGCTGGTCTTCCTCTTTTATCACAACCATCTCTCCCCCTTCCTTCCATCCAAGACTGTATGCAGAACGAACAAAGGGGAATTATGGGGAGAGAGAGAGAGAGAGAGAGAGAGAGAGAGAGAGAGAGAGAGAGAGAGAGAGAGAGAGAGAGAGACAGAGAGAGAGAGAGACAGAGACAGAGAGAGACAGAGACAGACACAGAGATTCCCAGATCCTAGACTCTTGACTCCTGTGTTCTGACAGGTGAACTATCACTCTTTGGGGAAGGTAAGGGCCAAGGGACACATGGAGATGGCCTGTGTCTCAGACTTCTGGTAGTTTTCCAGAGCAAGTGGGAAGCTGGCAAGGTCCTTGAGAGGGAAGCTTCTAACATAAGAGTTTCCTGCCTCCATTTAAAATATTTTAACTGCCATCATAATTGAACACACTTAAGAGGTGCAATGAGACCTTTCAATATGTGACTATAAAAGATCATAACCAGATCAGGGTAAGAAGCATTCCTACTGCCTGAAAAATTATTTCAGCCAGGCATGGTGGTGCATTTCTGCAATCCCAGCACTTGGAGGCACAGGCAGCATTGTCACAAGTTCAAAGCTAGCCTGGACTATGTACTAAGTTCCAGACCAGCCAGCAAAAAAACATAGTGAGAAAGAACCTGTCTCAAAATGAAAAAAAAAAATTTTCTGTTTGAACATTCAAAACCTCCCACTCATCATTTGAAGCAGTTCTTTGTCTACTGTGGTGGTCTCTTTGTGCTATAGACTATAAGGGGTATATATTCTTACCTTTCAACGAAGACCTCTTCAAATTCTTAGCATCATCACACTTGGGACTGAGCATCCAGCATGAGAACCTGGACCATAGCCAGATCTGAACAGTAGCTACTCCCAGGGCCAGCTTGTTATTTCAGTAGTACAGTGGATGTTGAAATTATGAATGCAACATCCTGCATGCTTTCCTTACTCCGAGGCTTAAAGACTCAGTGTGTGTGCTTGCATAGAAAGGAAAGACACAAGGAGGTGTCCAGAGCAGATGTTCATGGGCTGGGTAGGAAGGCTCCAAGTCTGGAGCAGAGGCACAGGGAGGCACAGCAGAGGGTCACTGGAAACAGTTCTGATGGTTGTATGCCCCCTTGTCCCCACCCCTTTCCCCAAAGAAAGGGAGGCAGGATTCCCTTCTTGAAGCACCTCTGCTTCTTCCCCTAACGGATCAAGGTCTCCATTGTCCATAGGGAAAGCTTCTGTTCATCCAGGGCCCTGTGAGTATAGGGACCACTCTAAGCACCCCTGTACTGTACTCCTAGTCTTTACATCAAGCCCATAGCATCTGCTCTGGACAGCTCCCCACATCTTCCCTTCAGCATCCTCACACTGTCCACCTGGAGCTCCCTGCTTCCTGGACTCTATCTTAAACACCCCTGGAAAGAGAATTTAGCTGGGTCTATAAGGAGAAAGAAGCTCCCAGGCCCCTGAGGCCTTGGATCTGGCAGCGAAAACCCAGGTCACCATAAGGAAGGTAGTGGCACTAGGTGCCCACAGAGAGGAGTCTCAGGGACTTTCTGGAGTAGGTGGGCTGCAAGCAAAGAGCAGACCCCCTGGTTGAGCCACACCAGGGGCAGACACTGGCTTATGTGCTTGCTTCCTCAGGCCATCGCCAGTCACATGCACCTCAAATGTAAATGCCACGGACTATCGGGCAGCTGCGAAGTGAAGACCTGCTGGTGGTCGCAGCCCGACTTCCGCACTGTTGGGGATTTCCTCAAAGACAAGTATGACAGCGCCTCCGAGATGGTGGTGGAGAAACACCGTGAGTCTCGTGGCTGGGTGGAGACTCTGCGACCACGTTACACGTACTTCAAGGTGCCCACAGAGCGCGACCTGGTCTACTATGAGGCCTCGCCCAACTTCTGTGAACCAAACCCTGAAACAGGCTCCTTTGGGACGCGCGACCGCACCTGCAACGTGAGCTCTCACGGCATAGACGGGTGTGACCTACTGTGCTGCGGGCGCGGCCATAACGCGCGCACTGAGCGAAGAAGGGAGAAGTGCCACTGTGTTTTCCACTGGTGCTGCTACGTCAGTTGCCAGGAGTGCACACGCGTCTATGACGTGCATACCTGCAAGTAGGAGGGTTCTTAACGGAGGGAGCAGGGTTCCTACTTAGGGGCAGGGTTCCTACCTGGGAGCAGGGTTCCTACTTGAAAGGGTCTCATACCTGAGGATCCAGTTTCTACTTGAGGGTAGGACTCCTACTTGTGAGGGGCTCCTACCTAGGGACCCAGTTTCTGCCTTCAGCCGGGGCTCTTTCTTGGGGTCTGGGTTCCTTTTTAGCGGAGAGGCTCCTGCCTGGGATGCTGGTTTCTACCTAGGGTGGGAATCCACCTAGGGATGGAATTCCAATCTCGGAGGGGGTCCTACCATATATGGGTTGGACTCTTCTCTTGACCCCACAGGGCTCAAACCAGGACAGGTGAGCAACTCCCTTAATTAGGTGGGGTTCGTGGATGGGTGAGGGGGGGTTGGGGTCCCTCCTCCCAGAGGCGCTGCTCTAGATAGATTGAGAAGGTGCTTCAGGGTGGGCCCTACTGGGCTTGGGGATCCAGTGGGGGCGGGACTTCACCCTGAGTGGGTGGAACTTCTGAGCAAGAAGAAAGGAAGGAAGACCCCCTTCCGTTGGGGTGAGGCAAGGCTTCACTAAGGACTCCGGGGACGGAACTCCAGCAAAGGAGGAGCTCTTGAGTAAGCCTAGGCTCTGAGCAGGTAATTCAGCCACAACATGGCTCCTTTTTAGTCCCCATGTACGGTTCCACCTGCAAGCCTTATCTGTGCATAGCAGGATCTTCTGGCAGAATGAGCCATTCAGAACTCAGGAGTGACTCCAGATACTACCCCCATGCCTGGGAACCCCTTTCCAAGCCCTGCCTTCTGCCTGGGCGTTCCTATCCCTCTTACAAAATCTCGGAGCTCTATCCTGAGTAGAGAGGGTACTTAGGGGATGGGGGCTGCTGGGAAGGGATCCTAGGGCCTGGCGTCTTCTCACCATAGCTGTCTCTGCCCTGACACCTGACACTCAGATCTACTCGCAGGAAACCTTCCCAGCTCATCTAAGCAGTGATGCCCAGGCCCCAAAGGTGCTCAGAGACTTTGGCCTCACTTTGTGTTGTGGGAACTTCAGGGACATTAGGGCACAGGCTACAGAGACAATGTGTCCCCTAGAGGCCCCCATGTTCAGGACTGATCCCCAGAACCTGCTGTTTAGGCAATGGTCACCAGATCTGTTGGCCACCAACCTGTCCCCATGCTTCTCTTGCGTCTGTCTGGCCTGGAAGTGAGACATTGTAGGCCATCTGCCACAAGAGCTTCCTGAATCACTGCCACTGTGAATTGTCCCAACCTCCAGGCAGGGGAGGGGATGTGGCCACATAGGAGTGTGCCCCAAGAGCACTGAAGAGAGGCCACGCATGGTGACTGTCTTCTGCACGGTGACTGTCTTCTGCCTGGAACTTTGCATTTGGGGTTGTAATTTTATTTCCAATGCTGCTATATCCACCATCACTGGAGTTGGACAAACATGACTTTTCTTTTTTTTTCTTTTCTTTCTATGAAAGAAATTATTTTAGTTTATAGTATGTTTGTTTCAAATAACGGGGAAAGTAAAAAAGAAAAAAAAACCATCAGTGGTTTGTACTAGATTTTCCCTTTTATTAACATGCATTAGATACACATATTGATGGAGTTTGGTATGACATTCTGTGCTGATCTCCTGAGGGTAATTCACATTTCCCTGTCCTTATTTGTGGTGGGTTTGCACTATCTTGGTGACCTGAAGATGCCAGCTCAGGGGCTGGGTCTCAGAACCAAGTAGAGTTCATCAAGAAGCCTCCAGGGAAGTCTTTGGGCCCAGAACTCCAAGAAGAAACACTAGAAATAGCTAAGTTGGGGAAAAGAGTAAGTCAATTGTAGCAACATGTGGTATAGAGCAGATCTGAGAGCTTAGAGAGGTGCAGATGGGGTTTTAAGTTTAAGTAAGAAAGCTGGGGAGCTATACAGTAAGTAATTAGGATACTTTGGTAGCCCCAGTGAACAGATGAAGAGCCTGGGTCACCTGAGGAGAAGCTTGACAAAGACCCCTCACACATCAGTGATGCAGGAGAAACATGGAACAAACCATCTTCCCATGAATCCAAAGTCACAGCTGATATCCCAAGATCACTGTATGTAAGGTATGGCAGCCCTTGGGATTTGAGGACAATGGTCTGGCTTGCTGCTGGTGGCCTTTAAGTATAGGGTCAACTGGATCCTAGGAGCACTCTCAAGTCCTCAGATGGACACCAGAAACATCTCAGATTCCGATCCAGAGGAAGTCATGCTCCCATTTGCCTTCAAAAGGGGCCCAAACCTCAGCCAAGCCAGGTAGGGTAATCATCCTGTTGGTGAGACAAGTGATCAGGGGTGTATAACGTGAGTTTTCTGGCCTGGCTAGGCCCTGCCACTGCTTCAGCCCCAAACGATGACATATAAATCTGTTGGCTGGTGACTATGGTTTCTTATTGGCTACCTCTGACTTAATTATTAAATCATTTCTACCAATCTTGGTCTTCTCTTACCAGAGAGAGGTCCAGGGACCTGTTATTCCTCTGGCATCCTACATGTTGACCACTCAGCATGTTGGCAGAGGAGAGCAATTTCCTGTTTGTTCTTACTTATATTCTGATTCTGCACAGCTACGTCACTTCCTGCCTAAACAATCAGCCAATCAGTGTATAATTCATTAACCAATAAGAGAAACATATACACAGAAGGACTTCCCACATCAGGGGTGGGTTTTAGGGGCACCATGGAAGTGAAGGCTGGAGGCCTCTCTCAAAGCCATAGTTCTCTCAAGGCCACAGCTCTGTCTAAGCAAGCCCTACCATGTCTCTGCTCCTTTTCTGGCTCCCCCACATCCATCCCTATACTGTTCCCATGTCTGGGTCCTGTCCTGATGTCCAGATACCAGAGCAATGGATGTCCTGAGAAAGCTGAGAGCAGCAGGTCCTACCTCTCAAAAACCCAAATTGGCTGGGTGTGGTGGCACATACCTTTAATCCCAGCACTTGGGAGGCAGAGGCAGAGGCAGAGGCAGAGGCAAATGGATCTCTGAGTTCAAGGCCAGCCTGATGTGCAAAGGGAGTTCCAGGACAGAGAGGATGGCTACACAGAGAAACCCTGTCTCAAAAAACCAAAACAAAACAAAAACCCTGGAAGAGAGGCTGTGGGGTGAGGGGAGACATAGGCAGGGCCATCCGGGCCCATTTGACCCAGAATTGTAGCTGAAACTGTGAGCTTGGTCCATGCTGACCACTAAAAGCCAAGGCTGCTGCCCACATGCCACATGAACTTGTCCATAGCCTGGTAGCCCAACATTTTATGTCACATTGGCTGAAACTACACTCTGAATGCCATTTGTCAGAGCAGTCTGCCACTGGCTTTGTGGCAGGGCCACTTAAGGAGGTCCTTAAGCCATCAAAGCAGTCACAAGTAGTCCTAAGACCCTACTGGAATCCTCTACATTCTTAAAGAAGTGCGTAGGGAAGGAGCCTCCATGTCTTGGGGCATAAAGATGGAACCAGACATGTGCCTGGTCTGTATTGTACATGGCTCCCACTCTATGCCCCAGGCACATCTTTTGTCCACCTAACCTGCTAGCTAATCTTTGTGCTACTCTGTGCCCTCACCCCTTCCAGGGGCCAGATTCAACCTGTAGGCTGCTGATCCATGCCCTGAGACAGCTCTGTCCACCGCCATGAGAATACAGGTCCTCCCTGGTCACATTGTCATACTTAAATACCAAGGTACCCAGAATCCCAGTAGGTTACAAAAGGAATAGCCAGCCTGGCCTGACCATACAGGCCTATAATCCCAGCTGCCACAGAAGGTAAGGCAGGAGGATCACAAATTTAGGACTGTCTGGGATACAGAGCAAGATCAAGACCAGCGAAAGTAATTTAGTAAGACCCTGTCTCAAAATGCAAATAAAGGGCTAGAATGTACCTCAGTGGCAGAATGTTTTCCTAACATGTGTGAGGCCCTGGACTCCCAATGCCACCACAGCATTGGGGAAAAAAAAAATCACAGGCTATGAGGGGCGGTGACAACTGAGTGGTCTTGGGGAAGGAGTGCTGTGTGGAACTCTCTGGCCCCTGGAGAACTGTCCAGGTCTGTTCAGGACTTGTGTAGGAACAGGGTGTAGGCCCAGGTTCTGAACTCTCAGAGAGTGCCCCTTCTTTAGCCTTCTGATTCCCTGCATCTTGGCAGGTAGGCACCTTAATGTCAATTATGCCTACAATAGCTCCCTCTCCTCAGCCTCAGGGCTTGCTGTACCCCTGCTGGTGCATTCCAGGCAGGCCATCCACTCTCATGGCTACAAGTAGAGTAGGCCCTGACATACTATAGTAGGCCTACCAAGGAATTCCCAGTAAGGGCAAGGGTCAGTGGGGCCAGCCAGCTGCAAGTGAACACGTTGTAAAGAGGATGCCATGTTCAGGGCCAGTCAAGGCAGAAGGACAGGCGCCCATTCTCCCCCCAGGGGAGTGAGTCACTAGCGGGCAAGGGGGTAGGTTCCGAAAGAGTCCACTCAGCCTGCTGGGCCATCTTGAGTGCTAACAATAATAAAGCTATCAGTCCCTAGGGCAGTGATGAGAGTCCTTAGTTAAGCCTGCCCGACAGATGAGTAGCTCCTCTGGTTGGCACCTTGGGCAGGAGCCACCCTAATTAGTACCTGCTGCCCTAGTGCCCAGATGAAAGGGACAGACTCGACTGGGAGGCGGCAGGGCAGTGGTACAACCAACAGGTCACTGGGACCTGAGAAGTTGGAGTCCAATGGGTATTGAGGTTGTCTCAAGAGCCTAGCAGGGTCCAGGTGTCACACAGCTTTTGGGGATGCAGAGCCCATATGCCCAGGCAGAAGACAGACCACTTTAGAGGGTTAAAGAGCCCATATACATCCAGATAATAAGTCTGGGAAGTTTGGAGCACATAGGCCTAGAGAGGAAGCAGCATTGGCCAGAAGGCATGCCAGGGACCCAGGTGGCCTCTGGAGTCTAGATGCAAGTTTCTGAGCAGCATCCCCAACAGGTCCAGCATGAGAGACTACCATGAAGATAGTCTTGGCTGTCCAGAAGAGACACACTAGGCTGTGGTCCTCATGGCTATGGTGTAAGAAGAAAGGGAGAGAGCCCATGAAAAGAGCATCTACAGCCCATAGGAACATGAGACATGGGAGCCAGGAGGTGAAACCCTGAACTCATTGCCTGGCAAGAGCAAGCTCCACTCCTCTCTGAGCCTCGGTTTCTCTCCTTGAAGAAGGAAGTGGAATGAACTGCAAGCCCCAGTCCTAGGTGGTGGGAAGTCCTTGGCCCCACTCAGATCCAAGCTTGCAGCTGTGGGCCTCAGAAGCTGCCTTTCTGGTGAATTTACAGCCCCTCCCGCTGCCCTGGAGAAGGAGGAAATGAGCTGGGGGCCTGTTCACAGGTAGTTGAGACAGCCCCCGAATAACCATATAAAAGGGCCGGAGGCTGGGGGCCCCACCCAGCCAGGACAAGCTTAGCCATCCCTTTGCAAATCTCACACTCAGTAGCTTTGAAGTACTGGAAAGGGTGTGGCCAGCCCCCACCTTGGGCCCCCACTGACCCTCCCTCTTTCTGTCACCCCCTCCCCTGGACGCCCACTTTCTGGGTCCTGGGGCTCAGTTTCCTCTCTTCAGAGGCAGACTGGAGGCTGTCACCATGGCCTGACCTCCAAGAAAACCTACTCTGGGGACAGCTGGGTGCAGCCAGCTATGGTTCCCACACCTGACTTGGAACAGAGAAAACAGGCTTTAGAACTAGCTTTCCATGAATAATTGGTGATGATGTAGGCAAGAGTATGGCAAGAAGCTAGAGTTCTCAATCCAAGCAGTCTTGGTTGTGCAGGGTCTGGCATAGTCTCTTCCAGATAACACCTGGGGACAAACAGGCAGCCAGGAGGAAATTCTGGGAAGTCTCTAGGGCCTTCCTGAAAGGGACCATTCACTGTTGGGGTGAGAGAAAACTAAGATGTTGGGGTAGCACAGCCCTAGGAACCCCTCCCAGACCTGGCATGTCACAAAGATGATGCCAAGCCTGGCTTGCTCTATGGATTCCAGTTGACCTGATGTCTGTGCATCTCTGCCCCTCTGTGACCGAGGTGATGGGGTCTTACAACTGGGCCAACCCTGAGTCCTGCCAAGCCTGCCCCAGCCATAAGGATCTGCCCAGAAGGAACACAATACTTTGGGATACAATACTTCCCCTGGAGTCCTGCTTATGACCTGGAACAGATTCTTCTCCCTTTGGCTCTACCCTGCAGCATGCCATAGGCTCCAGGTCCCACCTCCCCTGACAGGTCATTCACCTTCTTCCACAGTCTGGTCCCTTCAGGAGTCCCCCACTTTCCTTTCAGAAACCCTCTCCATGAGGTACCCAAGAACAACACACACTGAGATCAGAGCCTTTTAGAGTCATCATTTCTTCAATGACCTCCGATTTCCAGAGCTAAAGTAGAAACCAGGTACACCCACCTACTGCCCCTGAAGCCCTAGAGGAGTCCAGTATTAGATACCATGCCATCCTACTGGAGTCCAGTATTAGAGACAGGTATGAGTCCTGCATAGCCCAGTTGGCTAGTGTCTCTTTCTAGAGTTGAATTAGATTACACTAACTCTCTCATTGCTACTCTTGGGCCGGGAGGGCTTCCAAGAGGAAGCCAGCAAGGTGTCCCCTGATGTTCTTTAATTCTGAGATGCCATGAAGACGCATGAGAGGGGTAGTGGCCGGGGCAGCAAGGAAACCCTACAAAGGGCCCTGACTCCAGGAGCCTGGGTGCTGCCTACCTTTCTTGCCCAGCTCTGCTCTGCCTGGCCAGGCAGCTGGGATGGAGCTGCAAGCTGTCAGAAGGTGCTAATTGTTGTTTAGCTCTGAGCCAGCTCCTTGCTCTGGTCTTTTTTTCCACCCTCTCTCTCTTTTTTATTTGAGCGTCTAGAACTCATGGTAAATAGTCATTTGGCCCTCAGAGCCCTGCAAATTGGTGTTTATGGTGTGAAGATGAGGAGGACCCAAGACTAGTCCACCCAAATACAGCCCAGCAAGGAGGGAGGAGAGAGGGAAGGAGGCATGGGCCCAGCAGGGACTGGGCACCCTATCCAGGCCAGCTCTGCTGGTTGATCCAGGAGAGCTTCCAGGAAGAGGCTCCTTAATCCTTAGCAGTGGGGAGCCTGAAAGTGCAAGAACTGGGGCAGAGCCCATATTTAGCACCCAGGAGACACTGAAGGATAGGAGAGAGATGAGGGAGGGATAAAGGAAGAGAGGGAAGGAGGGAGGAAAAGAGGAGGGAGGGAGGGAGGGAGGAAGGGGGAATCCATGTGCATAGGCCCTTCTCACCCAGTGGCCTCACAGATTTGAGACAGGAATGTATGGCTTCTGTATGGTGCTTGTGGGGTGCAGGGTGTGGAAGGCAGGTGCCAGAGGAATTCCAAGCCTGAGCAGATGGCTGGGAGGGCTTCTTGGGAGAAGGGGACTTCCCCAGTTGTTCGCCTCTCACTGTGGAGAGCAGGCAGGCCTGTGCAGAACCCTCAGGCTCCTTGGCAGTGGTGGTTCAGCAAGCTCCCTTCACCCCAAGCTCCTCAGCTCCCTCTGCTGCAGGAAGCCCAGATGCTGCTACTGAAGCTTCCCTGTCCCTTCTCCATTCCTGGCACAGACCTGAGATACTCTGCTACCCCACAGTGCCAGGCTTTATAAAGCAATCTGACCCTTGACCAGCCCACCTGACACAGCTCTGGAAGGGTGAGTCCCAAAACTCTAAGAAGGCCATTTGACGTCTGTAGTTTGGAGTAGACCCTGGGGGTTACACATGCTTCTCCCCCGACTGTTTTTATTGTTTGGGTCTGGGTTGGAGCAATAAAGTTAAGTGTCAGCTTGCACCTCAGGGACCAGGGACTAATCTTGTGGGTGTCATGACCCAGGCAACATTCCATACGCCATGGACCTGATCCCATGTGTCCCTCTGCTCAAGGATATTCCATGGCTCCCTAGTGTCCACCAGATGAAATTAGACTCCGAGGCTTATCCACCTCACAGTCTGGTCCTTTAAATGAGTCCTTGATCTATGGAGTGAGAGACCGTCCTACCCAGGAACTGTTACATTCATCTGTCTTCTAACTGCAGTTGGCCCCACATGTAACCTTCAATCCCTCAGGGGCTCCCTGACCTCTGTACCGGAAAGTCTTGGATCTCTTAACCTTTTCTCTCCTGGATCCTAAATTTCCAATGGCTCCTACTGACTCTGCAACTGATTCCAACCCCTGATCCTCCCCTGTCCACATTCAGGAGCCCATCACTGTCCCTGGCGACATCCTAAGTAGCAGCTTTATCTCAGGGGCCTATGAGGCAATAGAGGGGGGTATTCTGATGTCCCTGCAACCTTCTCATTCCTAGCTGAACTAAGGGCCTGCATTTCCAAGTGACCCATCTGCCAAAGGAACACACATTCCTAAGGTTAAGAAGGGGCTGCCTCAAAACGAAGGCCCTGCCGGGTCCTTGTAATCATACAATAGAAGGTAGCTTGACAGATACAGCGGGTGCACAATGCACGTGGCAAGCGTGGAAGGGGAGATACACAAGTGAGGACGGTGCAGGTGAGGATAATACAGGAGGAGAGGGGCACATGACGATTGTAGGGTGGAGGAGGTGCGAGAGCGGACCTTGCAGGTGAGGACGGTGTAAATGAAGATGGTGCAGGAGAGGGCCCTCCAGGTGGAGCAGGTGCAGATGAGGGGAGGTAAATCAGGGAGAGGGCAGGTGGGGAAGCTGCAGGAGATGATGGTGTAGCTGAAGAAGGCCCCGGTGAAGAAGGTGCAAGTTAAAATGTTCAAGCAGAGGAAGTGCAGATGGGGGTGGTGCAGGTGGAGAAGGCACAGATGAGGACCCTGCAAACATCATCAGGCAGGTGGGACACAACAGTGGGCCTGACCATGGTCTGTGTGAGACAGTGCACACTGGGAATGGTACAGGTAGCATACTGAAAGCGCAGGCTTTTGGTCAGATTGCCCTTCCTGACTGGGAGTCACCAATGTAAAGAAACAAGTGTTTACCCCTTCTCTCATAGTTCTCCTGTTCTTTAACCACAGGCTAGTCTTCTGCACCCCGTCCAACCCTGCACCCCGATGAATCTCTGAGGTATGAGTAGAAAGGCAACTGTCCATTTTATCCTGTTCCATGAGCCAGCTAGTTCAGAACTAAAGGTCTTTAATACTTGAGTAGCCCTGACTGGGGTGGGGGGCTTCTGACCCCCACAGCCCTGGTGCAGCCTAGCATTGCCTGGGGCCGGGTGTCCTCCATAAGCCCACTGCAGTCCCAGTCAGCTTGAGCTTGACACCCAGCAGCACTGCAAGTTCAGCCTGCAAGCATCCTTGCCAGCTACAATGTGGTCCATACTCTAGCTTCTGTCACTTGGGGATCTCTTTCAGCCTTTCCCTTCTGTTTAGGGAGATTCATTTTCTTCAGGGACAGAAGTAACCCTGAGGGAGGTGGTGGTATCACTAGGCCTTCCCACACAGCCCACCCTTCTGCTCTACCTACCTTATCCCTAGCCCACAAACCAGCTCTGCCAGGGGTTCAGACCTGACCAGCAGCTTACAGACTGCCCAGACCAGTGTGTTGGCTCTGGGTGGGCAGGCATCCTACAGAGTCTAGCAAAGTCCTTTGCTGTCACCTCTATCAACTGAAGTCGCTGCTGGCCTGTGTCTTTCCCTCTGCCTCCTTTTCCTCCTATATTTTTTTCCTCACTGCAACAAAACTCGGGGGATCATGGGCCCCTTGATCAGGTAGCACAGCCTCCTCCTTTCGCTCCCCTTCCATGCTTACCTCCCTTCTACATGTGGCTGTCCATCCCTGCCTCTGCAATACCCTCTGGGAGGCTCTAACTACTGCCTCTCTGACAGCTCTAACCGGTGTGGGCTGGCACACAGTGGCCAACGACAGGTGTGGAGGCTCAGTGAGCCTGAAGATGGAGGGCGGAGTAGTGATGACCCAAAAGCCACATCTAGCATCTAGACTCTAGTGGTGAGAGTCAGGACCTCTCTGGTGTCCCCAGAGCCAATCCTGTAAGCCATAGTGGGGAAACTGAGGCAATTAGAACATCAGAGTATCTTAGGACAAGAGCTTCCTCAAGACTCCCAACATGTGAATATGATGTTGCTATTGCTGCCAAGGCTACTGGACAGCGCCAAGCTCGGGGACCATCTGAGGAGATATGGAAGGGCCAGCCCCTGGGCACAGTCCAGACTTTACCACAGACCCAGCCTGGGGCACAGGTGTTAGGGGTGGGGCTCACGTTGGCGGGAGTGCTGGGTGCAGATGCTTCAGCTGGGCTTTTTAATTAACCTCTGCAGGCTGCTCAGAAGGGCCCCAATTAAGTGCAGAATGCAGTGGCAGAGTGGGGTCACAGAGAGGAGCTGCTTTTAATTAAAGTGCAGTGGCCTGGGCAGGAGCGCCCCCGCCTGACCGCCTCCTCAACAGGTCCTGTTCAGCTCAAAGGCAGTCACGTGATGGGTAGATGCCAGAGAACTCTGCAGTCTTGTCTGGCTGAGATCCCACTACATAACAACAGAACCAAGGGCTGCCTTGTCTAGCCTGTGTGGCCACTGCCAAGCAGCCCCTCTCCCAGCCACCTTGTCCCCTCTGACCTCTTCTCATTCGTCACCTGACCTGGAGTAACCATCTGCTACCCATTCAATAAGCAGGTCCCTGGTATAATAAGCATCTGTGGTATGTCTACTTCAGAAGCAGCAAAAAGAATAAAACAAATAATTACATCAAATGTGCATGGGCAATGGAATTAAGCAAGTTGGGGAGGGGTGGAGGCAGCCCTGTAAAGGAGCAGGAGGCAGAAGAAAGGGGAGGGAGCTCTCCTGGAGAGGGAAGAGCCTGGTAAAACCCAGAGCAGTAGCTGAGCAGGACTGAGTGGCTGAGGTACCCAGCAAGGACAAAGTCTGGAAGCAAAAGTAAAAGGGAAAGGCAGACTTTTTTTCCAAATGGCCAGAAGGCTGATGAGGACTCTCAACATAATCAGCTCTTCAGGACAAACCATGGGAGAGTGCTGGTGAGACAGCTCAGTGGGTTAAAAGGTGCTTTGCCATCAAGTCTGAAGACCTGGCACCCACATAGTGAGAGAGATGACTTCCACCAGTTATCTTCTGATTTCTGTGCACGAAATGCTTGCATATGCTTATACAACACATGTACACCCGCACACAATCAATCAATCAACCAATGTAATATTTAAAAACGAGGCGATACCATCTCTTGCCTCCTAGGACGTCTTATACACCAGCAAAGCAGCAGGGGATGGTTGCACAGACCTGTGATCCCAGCAGTTGGAAGTGGAGGCAGGAGCGTTAGAAGAAGTTCAAGGTTATCTTCAGCTACATAGGGATTTGGGGCCTGTCTGAGCTATATGAGATCTTGTTTCAAAACAACAGCAACAACAAAATTGGATGGTGAAAGTAGAGTTCCAGCCTCCTTCCTGTTGCAAATTCCAGGCAGTTGTTCCCTCACCTATTACAATGGTTCTAAGTAAGATCTGTCTTATCATTCTTTTTATGAAAAAAAAAACAGCTGACATAAAAACTTATACAGGTATTTTATTACACATACACAGAGGGAGGGGGAGGGAGAGAGAGAGAAAGACAGAGACAGAGACAGAGAGAGACAGAGAGTGCTGATAAAGGCTTTTGAACTTCACTCTGAAGATCATCGGTTTTGTGGGGTTTCTAGCAAGAAAGAACATTTGCTAGGCATCTGACCCTCTACAAAGCTCACTGTCTAGGAAGACAGGAAGCCCCCCAGGACCTTGGCCCAAGCACAGGTCCTGAGCATCAGTATGTCCTGATGCAATTGACCCTAACCATGCCTCTGAGAGCACTCTCAGGCTGGGGGCTACTAGATAGGTATGCAGGTCCTGCCCCACAGCCTCCCATATTTCTTCCAACAGCTTTGAATAACTGCAGCTGCGGGCCAACATTCTCCACGCCTGGCTTCCTCCAGACATGGGACTTCGGGGAGTGATGAATGAGGGATGAGGAATGTGGGGGGCTTCTTCAGGGCCACCATGAGCCCCTCTCACCTGCCTGAGAGACTCAAACCTGAGTGCCCAAGTACTGGTCACCCAGAAACCCTGTGTCAAGTGACAGTCCTTTGGTTCAGCTGGGGTTCCAGGTAGGAGTTCCCCAGAAGAAATCTGCTTTGGACCCCTGCACTAGTCACTAAGGCAACAGCTCACATTGAGAATGGAGCTACCAGCTGCCCAGTTAATGGGTAATGCCCAGACAAGCAGGCCAGATGGCTATCTGTAAGCAATCTGCTACTCTGTGGCTACTGTGAGTAAGGGACACATGGAAAAGCAAGAAGTATGCTACTGAGACACCCCAAGGCTTTGACTCCAAAGACAGGATATTGGGGGGACAAGCATGATTGTCATTTTAAGCCCTGAGGTTTACAGGTACCTGTCAGTAAGCAGTGGGAACCACACAAGAACAGATGTGGTTTGGAACTGTGCTGGAAACCTGCCCCTCAAGTCATATATTGTTAGAGTTTGAAGGCAGTGTGCTGGGAAGGTAATTCGGGTCAGAAGAGGTCATGAGGATGGGGACACATGGCAGTGTGAGCTGCTTCATCAGGAGAGGAAGAGAGAGGCCCGAGTTTACTTGCTCTGTGTTCCTAGGTACCCTGCAGGTGGCTGAGGAACCTCAGGCCCTGTATCAAGTTGGTGTCATTATGGAACCTGAGGGAGTGGTCTGACTTCTGAAGGTCCTGGCTAGTAGATATCTACCCTAGAAAAAGACCAAGGTCCCTTTTTCACCCTAGGCTCTCCAAATCCCAGAAGTCTAGGTTGGCTTACCCAGAAGGAATATCAGATACAGGCATGGTGGCTCATGCCTGTAATCTCCACACTCAGGAGGTGGAGACAGGAGGACCAGGAGTTCAAGGTCATCCTTGGCTACATAGTAAGTTCTGGACTGGCCTGAGCTACATGAGACCATCTTAAACAAACTGGATTACTGCAAGTAAAAGGACAGTTGGGGATCATGGGAAAGAACCAGAATCAGCTGCCCCTGACAAGTAATTCAGGGACAGGAAAGGTACCCTTGTAGACAACAGAACTAGACCGAGGCTTGGAGGACAGGGTCCTGAGGTGCAGGGTGGAGTTTAGGAGATGCTTTAAACATTTCTTGGGTCCAGTGGGTTACATAATATATATAAAGTTCACTGCTTCACACACTTGATATACGGTAACACATGTGTTATGTGTACATATATGCATTTCTTTATGAAGAAATGAGCACCTTTGTCCCTCCCTTTATAAAATAAACCCCTCATGGGGACTCTGGTTACATAGTCAGCTTCCTGTGCCCTCTAGCCTTAGTTTCCTCCTTTAGGGGATAGTTGGCCCTAGCACTCTAGGAAGATTGACTGTCCCCAACTGAACAGGAATTAGGAGGAATTGCTCCTGTTCTACAGTGAGACTGTTAGCATATGACTTCCAAGTGGATGCACCCTGAGAGGCCTGGACTGAGGACAGTGGCTGAGCTACAGGTGAAGGCTACTTTCTATGGTAAGGATTGACTATCCAAAGTGGAGCCCATAATGCCTCTTGTGGAGTCAAATCTGAGCTAGTACTAGTGATCCCAGGTTCAGATGTTGACAGGTACATCAGAGTCTACCCTGCTCCTCTGCATCCTGTGTGTATACTCTTCAGGTCCACAGTTCCTCTGTCCCACACCCTTGGGTCCTCTCTGGCCAGACACCAGGGTTCTGGAATGCTAGGTCTCAGATCTGAAAGACAGCCACTAGCCACAGGTTGTCCACCAGGAATGTTCCCTGAAATGGGGAACATCCTGATCACCCCCAGAATAGTCTAGAATTGCAGGTTCCTGATCTGATGAGAAGGATGCTCTAGGTTTGAGGCGCAGAGTTTCAGCAGGCTCCTGGTTACCAGGATGCAGACCAGCTTGTGGGGTGATAGGTATTTTATTATCCCAATGCACACAATGAAGCTCCAAGTGCTCTTTTTCTTTCTTTCTTTTTTTTTTATTTTTCATTTTTGGTTTTTTCTCGACAGGGTTTCTTTGTGTAGCCCTGACTGGCCTGGAACTTGCTCTGTGGACCAGGCTGGCCTCAAACACAGAGATCCACCTGCCTCTGCCTCCTGAGTGCTGAGATTAAAAGCATGCACCTGGAGGGTCTGGAGAAGGATCTTAAAGAGAAAAACAAAGTCAGTTTCTCCTGTAGTCTCATATCATAGTCAGCATAGGAGACTTCTGGGGTTCCCAAAGGTGTGGTGACTATTGCTCACCAGAAAGCAGTTTGTTCTTTAGCAGTGGACACCAGCAGGATCTGCTAATTTAGGTCAGCCCTGGGGCTGTCTGCCTGGAGCTTTGGATGCCAAAGTTGGGGGATCAGTCTCTGAGATATCCCCACTTCAGTGTTGAAGTAGGCCCAGGGTGAATCTCTTTTTATTCTGATGTTCTGCAGTTGTAAACCAGCTCCCTTTATTCTTCTTTGGGCTGCACTCATCAAGAAGCTCACGGAACTTGTGTTGATTGATTTACCATGAGAATACTTAGCAAGGATACAGATGAAGACATATAAGAGGTCAGGTATGTGGCAGCGGTGGGGCTTCCATGTCCTCCTTAGGGTTTTATAGACATTTTATTACATGGGGTGATTGGTTAAACCACTGGCCATCAGTGATCCCCTCAATCTTCAGCCCTTCTTCCTTCTCTGGGAGCTGAGATGAGGCTAAGGGTCCCCATCCTCTGATCCAGCCTTGGTCTTAATATATATATATATATATATATATATATATATATATATATTAATGGAATACACCTCACTTCCAGATTCCCAGGATTTTAGGAACCGTATTTTAGAAAACAGAATTTTTTTCTCACTCTCCAAGCCTGAAGAAAGAAGTGGTATAAGCATTAGGGGAAAAGCTGGGTTTGGGGGCCCACACCTTTAATTCACTTGGGAGGCAGAGGCAGGTGGATCTCTGTGAGTTCAAAGCCAGCTAGATCTACATATCAAATTCTAGGATAGCCAGGGCTAAACAAAGAATCTCTCTCTCTCTCTCTCTCTCTCTCTCTCTCTCACACACACACACACACACACACACACACACACACACACACACACACACAAAGAATTAGGGAAGGGCACTGCTCTCCCTGTATTTCTCCCTCTGGGAAGTCATTAAGGGTGTAAAGTTCCTCTTGCAACCAGGTACTAGAGGTCCAGAGTTTTGATTGTATGAGCATGCTGAACATAAGACAAAATACCAAGTGGAGTCCAAATGAGACTTAATGCTATGCAGAATATCCCTAAAGACACTGTGAAGTTACTTTTTCAGCCAGTTAGCCTGCTCAGAGACGCCTGCTGGGAAGGGCTTTTGAGAGCTTGAGGGCAAGCAGAGTAGATCAGGAAATACTACAGGTGTACTCCAATCTGCCCAGTGTATAAAACTTCCCCAACAGGCTAGATTGCCTGGTACAGTGATGAGCTCCCTGGGAATCCTATGGTGGGAACCCATAGGAACCCTGGAGAACACTGTAGTCTGTAAAAGAACCAAAGTACCCGAGTCCTAAGAGGCCAAGTAAAGAGCCACATGCCTGGAAATAGTCAAACATGGAGATTAAACTCCTTATCAGTTGGCTCAGATATGTGCCAATTGTATGTGCGTGTGCGTGTGTGTGTCATACATACATACATGCATACATACATACATATGGAATAAGACTTCTACATTTCTAGGCATCAGTAGCCTGGCATGAATGCCACCCATCTTACATATAGAGGCTGCACAAACTGTCTGGGGGAATGGATGAGGTCCTCAAGGCACAGAGTTCCTTTTACCTCCCACTGGGTCTTGTCTCCTGGGGGCATTCCTGACTCTAGTCCTTACTCTAGGTAAGGTTATCTCTCTAGCAACCTGGAGAACAAGAAGCTAGGCCACTTGGCATCCATGCCTCTGACTAGGTCCTTGGGAGTAGGTTGGTCTAAAGGGAAGGGCCTGGACTTTGCTTTGGTGTATGATCAGCTAAAGGGGAGGTGAGGTGCCATAGGCACTCCTACCTTCCTAGTATACAGGTAGTTGAGGATTCTGAACACCTTTCAGTGAGCTCACTTCGCCCCCTCCTGGACAGAGCTTGTCCATGCAGGGACTTCAGAGAGGAAAAGGCACTCTGACCCGAAGCAACCTAGGTGGAGGAGTTAGCCTCAGTTTATCCAAGCAACTGACATTTCCTGGTAGGGTCTGTCCTCAGACATGCTCACTCAGGGCTCCCACAGATATGTATGCCCTTTCCGCCCCCCACCCCCATCCCCACCCACTGGGACAGGGACCAAAACAGAAGCACAGTGAAAGAAGGAAGTATGTTTCTTAACTTGGGAGTGGGCAGACAGCAATCTGTTGATCATTTTCAAAACTGTATCTTACATAAACCCCATCTTGTCTCTCCATTATTTCATTTTGCTAAATTCTATCCCCCCCATAAAGTTTCTTTGGATTTTTATTTCTTTAAAAATGATTTTGAAGATTTTATTTTTTAAAAAGTAAAGATTTTATTTAAAATGGTTTTGGTGATACATTGCTTATGATCTAATAAAGCAACTGGAGATCAAAATGCAAAGCTAGCCACAGCCAGAGAGCCAGGCAGTGGTGGTACACACCTTTAATCCCAGGACTAGAGAGACAGAGGCAGACAGATCTCTGTCTGTTCAAGGTTACACTGAGCTACATGAAATTGATTTAGTCTAAAAGAGAAAACAGCTCACACAAAGGTGATCTCAGCACTTGGGATCACACACCTTTAATCCCAGCACTAGGGATGTAGAGACAGGAGTGATGTGGCTGGGCAGAGAAAGGAATATAAGGCAGGAGGAGACAGGAACTCAAAGGATTTCAGTCTGAAGCTTGGTGGAGAGCAGTGCAGTCTGCGTTACACTCTGAGGATTCGTGGAGACAGGATCACCCATTTCAGTCCTAGGTAGAGTAAGAGCTAGTGGCTGGCTGCTTTTCTTTTCTGATCTTCAGCTTGAATCTCAATATCTGTAACTGGGTCTTTTATTATTCGTTTTACAATTTTTTAAAGGATTTATTTATTATGTGTACAGTGTTCCGCCTGCATGTATGCCTGCAGGCCAGAAGAGGGCACCAAATCTCATTACAGATGGTTGTGAGCCACCATGTGCTGGGAATTGAACTCAGGACCTTTGGAAGAGCAGGCAGTGCTCTTAACCACTGAGCTATCTCTCCAGACCCCCTGTGTTACAATTTTTAAAAGATACTTTTTAATTGTATGTGTGTGTAAGTGCAGATGATTGTGGAGGTCAGAAGCATCAGATCCCCCAGAAATGGAGTTATAGGCAGTTGGGAGTTGGGAAAGGAACTTGGGTACTTTGTGAGAGAAGTATGTCCTCTTAAGGGCTGAGCCATCTCTTCAGCTCAGTTGTCCAATTCCCTTTTTAATATACACTTCGGGATGGAGAGATGGTTCTGTGCATAAGACTATTTGATGCTCTTGTAGAGGCCTTGAGTTTGGTTCCCAGAATACAAATGGCAACTCATAAACACCTGTAACTCCAGTTTGGATTTATTTATTTTATTTATGTATGTGAGTGCCTACAAATATGTATGTATACCACAAGAGTGCCTGTTGCCTAAGGATGCCAGAAGAGGGAGTCAGATCCACTGGAACTGGATATATGATTCAACACTCAAAGTTTATGTGCAATATGAAAATTTCACTGGAGGTTTAAACCCGACCTGGGGAGGTGGGAAGAACCTATCATCCATTGAACATTATTAAGTATCCATAATGGCTATTTAAGTTTTTAATGGACACAAATAATTATTTACAGGGTATAGTGAGTTTTGGGGCATGAATGTACAGTTGCCAGGTTAGGATAAATGGATGGACTACCACCCTATCTATTTTGCCACAATTTTATCTTTTTAGGAACAGAAAGGGTTTGTTCTTGATTAGTAATCTGTAGTTTTCCTTGACACTCTGTATCTTTGTCTTCTCATCTATAAAGTGGCTGTGACAGGCTTCTTATATGGCTGGGATCACAGGCCTCTGGGTATGTCCTGCCATTTTTCCAGGGAATGAAGAGCTAGCACCACCCAAGGCTTTGCATGAATACTTGCTGTGTGTTGAGGGTGGGAGATCAGGCAGTTATCTCCATAGAAACTTACAGAAGTGGTACTTAAAAACCGGAGGTCTAAAGCCAGGCGGTAGTGGTGGCACACGCCTTTAGTCCCCACACTTGGGAGGCAGAGGCAGGTGGATCTTTAAGTTCAAGGCCAGGCAGGGGTATGCAGAGAAACCGCATCAAGAAGGTGACCATTTCCTAGAACCCTGACAAGTTTAGCACCCACAACTCTTAAGAGAAAGCTCTGGAGGTCTCAACCCCCCAAACAACAGCGAGGATGCCTGGACACAGTGTGATTGATTAATCTAGGCCCATGTAACAGAAGTGCCTCCTGCCAATTCAACAGATAGGGCTCCAGGTTTTTTTTTTTTTTTTTTTTTTAAATGCCCTAGGTCCCTCAACATCTCTTGCCTGTGGGATTCCTCACAATAAATGAGGTGGAAGAACTGGACAGGCCTGACAGAGCGTGGGTCTGATTCCTGCATAGATGGGGAGGCAAGCAGATTTCTGCTGCTTCTGACCAGGCAGGGAAGGCTTCTCAGGGAGATGTAACAGGTTCCTCCTCTCCTGCACCCTTCAGGAGGCCACCCCATCAGGGGCAACCTAGAGTACCCTCTCAGGCGGTGCTAACTCCACACAAGTCTTTGGGTCAGCTCTGAGAGTGCACACAGGGCCAAGGCTAGCGTAGGGGCACGGTACCTATCTGACACTTGGTCTGCGCCTCTTTCCGCTCTGGCTACTTGTCAGTGATATCATTATCTTCAGTGCCCAGGGCCAGCTGGAATATACCTCTGAGAGGAACATCACACCCCCTCAGTGCTGACACGACCTTCCCACTCTGACCTTGGCGCTCTAGAACGCTTACTGTCCTCAACCCCCGCATCCGAGGAATGGGCAGGAATTCCGCAGGAAGGCGCGCGTGCGCACGCGTCGATGGACACGGAAATCCACCCACCACACCCTTGTGCGTTCTAGTCCGGGGAAACCGGTGTGTGCTAGCCCGGGGCCGCGATCCGGAAGCAGAGCGACTTTGGCCCCGCCCCGTGAAGGCTACTTGGTGCAGACGCGCAAGCGCCATTCATCTAGGGGCGGGGCCTCAGGCGTGCCCGCCCTCTTCCCCCGGCGTGCCCCGCGGCAGGCGCTGACGTGGCTGCCGTCAGCGCCGCCATCTTGTGGGAGCGAAACCAACGCCTGGCTGGGAGCAGCCGCCGCGGAGGTGAGGCGCTGGGCGCGTTGGGGCTGAAGCTGGGGAGGCCACGGGCTGGTCATCGTGGGCGTCGAGGGGCGCTCGGTTCAAGCTTCTAAGGGCCGAGTCTGGTCGGGCGGGCCGGGATCTCTGTCTAGCGGACCTGACGGCAGGCCGGGCAGTGGATCGGGGCTCCCCCAGTCCCGCGTCGCCCACGGCCGCTTGGCCCTCCCCCACTCCGCGGCCCATACGCCTGGCCGCCAGCCGCGGGCCGCAGCCCGGAAGTCCGGCCGGGACGCCGGCTCCATTCCAGGAAGCCAGGTTTCCTGCTGTTCCTCTCTGCGCCTCTCCTAGGTTCCACGGCCCGGGAGCTCGGGAACGGGGAGCAGGGCTCGAGGGGTACGGGGGGGGGTCTCCCTTCTAGAAGGGCTAGCCGGAAGCTTCAGATACGGCACGGACCTTGGGGTAGGGGAAACTGAGGCTTGGGTGGCCCTCAGACGGCGTCAAGGTCACTCGGGTGGCGAGGTCTTCCTCCTCTGTGTCTCGAGTCCGGTTCCTGTCGGCCCGGAGGACCGGAGCTGTAGGAGGTGAAGGGCTGGGACCGGTGGAGCGGGGCTCCGGACTGCTGAACCGGGTGCTTGGATTTAACAAGCGCATATGCGGATTTCAGTGGATCCCAAGTGCCCACTCTGATCCCTAGTGAGCCGTGATTTGTGCCCCACACTTTTCTGGTGAGATCTTCATTGAGGTTTGCACTCAAGGGCCCGGTGGCCTCTGCAGGAGTTGAGCCTTGTTTTACCTCTTGACTGACCCCCTTGATGCTCCTTTGGGTGGATTAGAAAGGCCCTTCTGAGTTGGGGAATCTTTAACCTGGCCGTGGAACAACCTGCTCCCAGGTTCTGAGCAATCTGCTTGTAACAAGAGGCCAGATCCAGTGTACAGTTCTGGCTGTCCAGTCAGGGTGGCCATGCCGTGTCGGACTGTATGTAGCTGAACCGTTGCATGGTACCTAAGTGGGAGGGATTCTCCCTTCCAGCAAGTGGCTGTTTTGCTGGAAAAGAAAGGGGCAGCTGCTCCTGTTCCCAGAAGGCACCAGAGAGCCCAGTAGTTGATGCCACAACCAATGTTGGAGTAGTCCGTTGTAGTTCTTGTTTCACAACTAGTGGTCAGCAGTTTTTCCTGCAGGCTGAGTCTGCAGTGAGTGTAGAACAGAAGACTAGTGAGATGCCATGGTGCTTTGGGTGCTGACTCCATGTCCTTTCTCTGTCTTAACCAGTGTCTACAGTACCTGACATGGGTGACTGCCTGTAATGTCCTCACCTTTGAGCTTTCAGCAGCACTGTCTCACATAGCCTGGACTGTGAGATTTGATGAAGAGTGTTACTCTCTGACTTCTCTGTTTTCTCCAGAGTTGTGAGCTGTGTGGTGTAAGGGCCAGTCACAGATTTGTGAGCTACATTGTTGTAACTACATTGTCTCCTTGGCATGAAGGTTTCTCTTGATGGAATGTCTATCGCTTTCATCCCTAGGTATCTTGTTGAAAATGAGTCTGACTCACTGGTTCACCACACTGTTGTCTTGCTTGTGAGGCAGATGTAGAGTTGCTACTTCAGAAAGGTTTAAGAGCTAGGGGTAGAGTGCTTTTCCTAGCTTGTATAAATGGTTTGGCTCTCTAGCACTGCACACACAAGGTTTAACTGTGAATAACAGCTGACTCATACTCAGTCTACTTATCCTGGAAGGAAGGTAGCAATAGCTAGTTCTGTGCCCCTCATTTACAGTTATAAGTCATGTAGCTGAGATGTCCACTATACCTCTTGAACAGTAATTCCTTGTAGAGAGGATCTTTGTTCCATTTTGGTTGTTGCCTCAGCCCAGGACCAGGCAGGATTCAAACTACAACCTTTTATTTATTTTTTTCTTTTTTTAAGGTAAAGGTAACTTAGACCAGCAGTTACTGTGGTGACGACCCAGTGTCAGGCAACCTAACCAAGAGAAAAAACTTGTTGTGCAGGTTCATGCAATAGCTTGTCAACAATGGTTTGAGAGTATTGGGTCAATGTTTTTCAGATTCCTTGAATTAAGTGTTACATTAATGTGCAGGGTTTTTTTATTTTGAGACAAGGTTTCTCTGTGTAGCCCTGGCTGTCTTGGAACTCTCTCTCTCTGTAGACCAGGCTGGCCTCAAACTCTGAGATCTGCTTGCCTCTGCCTCCCTAGTGCTAGGATTAAAGGCCTAAGCCATCACTGCTCAGCTTGATGTACAGGTTTAAATCTACTGTTAATCACAAGGGCTGTCTATGTGTGTCATTTGCACTGAGGAGCCCAACAGACCCCTGCCTGCTCTAGTTTGCTATGTCATTCATGGTCTGTCTGTCTGTCCATCCCTATTTTCTCTCATGAATCCCTTTGACTTTTGATCTTCATGAAATTGTCAGTGATGGTGAGGAGAGAAACATGAAAATTCCTTTTGTGTGTATGCTGTATCTCCCCTGTCTCTCTGTCTCTCTGTCTCTCTCTCTCTCTCTCTCTCTCTCTCTCTCTCTCTCTCTCTGTGTGTGTGTGTTTGTGTGTGTGTGTGTGTACACATATACACGCATTGGGATTTCTCACTACACACTGAGGTTTATGTTCAATATTGATTGTGATACAGATTGCAGGTAATAGCTTGTGGTGTTACTTGTTAGTGTAGGACCTTTTAGGTGTTCACCACCCTGTCCTACTACATATACAAAGAAGTGATGATACTAATTAGGGCCCATCTTCCACAATATTCTTATCTGGTCCTGTTCCCTGAAATTTTTACTCACATTGGTAACAGGGCTTGGCTGCCTGTCAGTAGCCAATATACTAGGAAGAGTGGCACTCCCTGCAGGCCCTGATATAGGGAACGTTTTCAGTAGTAAGAGGAATTGATAGAAAATAGGAACATAGGCTGTTTATGGGGAAGAGTTTGACTGTGTAGTTTGTAGTACAGGTTTGCCCTAAACTCCTGCCCCAGCCTCTAGAGATTACAGCCTGCTGGGATTACAGGTGTGTGCCCCCATGCTAGGCAGGCATATTTTTATAGACAGCAGTTGGGGGTGATTAAGTTTATGTGGTAAACAGCTCCCCATATTTCTGAGGATCTGAGAATTACTGCAGTATAGCATGAGTGAGACTTGGTTATTAAGGAAACTTTCTTAATCAGTATCTATAGAGGTAAGTATACATGTTAAAGGGATGCTAGCAAACTAGTTCTTTCCAACAGGCTCCTTGTGCTTGATGGCTGTATGTTAAACAATAACTTTTTGTCAGTATCAGTTGTCAAAATATTTTTGCAATGGCTTATACTGAAACAGGGAAGTTTGTGGCCCAGATTCTCTATGTGTCCTCTGACAAGTTTTTCTTTCTTTCTTCCTCTCCACCCCCTTTTTAAAATTCTGTTGGTATGATTTAGGTGCTTGTTTCCAAGAAAAGGGTTGAAAAGGGTTTCTAGATTTTAGTGAGAGTCATTGCTGAAGAATGAGAATGAAGGCAGAGCTAGATGGCCTGCAGTGTGTGTTCCTCTGGAGCTTCCTGTTCTGTAGATAAGAATGCTCTTCTTTCTTGTTTGATTCCAGGAGCTTATATTTAAAATACTCTGTCTTCTAATGACTTTGGTGGTAAACTTCTGCTTGGCATTATTTTCAACTTTTAACATTTCTGTTCTGTTAAAGGTCATATCAGACTTTGGACATACCGAAGTGATCAACTGAACTGTGTGCTTAGAGCTAGCAGTTCTTGAGGTAGGTTTGACGCACACCTGAGTATCTAGATGTTACTGGTGTAGGAATGTTAACACAGAAGCACACTTGTGCATAGTTTAAAAATAATGCAACATTGCTTGTTGGCCCTGTAGTTTCCCTGAAGGGATTAGCTTCTCTAGGTGTGTGATTTTTTTTTTTTTAATTTTTAAAAAAATCCCAGTGGCCTTGATAAACCTTTTTTTTTTTTTTTTCCCAGTGCTTGTGAGGAAGAGGCAGGTGGATCTCTGAGTTTGAGGCCAACCTGGTCTACAGAGTGAGTTCCAGGATGGCCAGGACTATTTCATAGAGAAACCCAATCTCAAAAACAAAACAAAACACTTCTATTTCTTCTGATAAGGAGTCACCTGTGAGGGGCCTAGTGGAGGAGGCGGCCTTACTTAGCATTGGATGAAAAGCTATTTGCCCATGTATGCTATTGGAGTGTTCATCCCAACCATCCTAGAGTGACATGGGCAGGTACTGGGGCCTATCCAAGGAGGCAGAACTGTCACCTCACAGGTGACGTTTATGCAGAAATAAGATAAAGATTGGCAAGTTTGAGGGAGAAACCAGAGGCTTCTTAGTAGCCCAGGACAATTGATGCAAGGGCTCCGAGCTGAGTAAGTGTACTGGAGTTTGGAAACCAGCCAGGAGCAGTGAGAGAGAGGAGGACTAAAGAGAGGGTGGTCCTGGTCCCTGGTGCAGCTTTGTAGTCCTCAGAAAGGATATTTTGAAATCTGTGGGAAGGAACCCTTTGCTTCTCAGGTAAGGAGGCAAGTCTCTGGCACTTAGCCACTTGTGTGGTTTTCATGTAGATGGAAAATCCCTCTGTGATAGCCTAAGTTTGATCACAGAAAGATAATGCTTTTCTTTGGCATAATAGTAACAGATGTTCCAAGTCTTCCAGGAACCCAGCTTTAACTACCTTGTAAGGCAAGGGCAGTGCATTTTGTTTTCTTCAGTGCCTTACAAAAAGTTGTTCTCTGTTTTCAGGAAAAAGGTTATTTCTCTGCGGTGGCATGCCCTTGAGATTGCTGTGGTTGTCATTTAGTGCCTCAGTAGCTTCCCACCTCCCTTTGTCCTATATATGGGGGTGGCTGGGCCTAGCATTAAAGCATAGTTTCACTAGAAGTTACTTCCCATTGTGTCTCTGTGATGTCATTGTTGAGGCAGACTCATGGGGATCTTCAGTCTTGTGCAAATGTCAGGTTATCTATTGGCTTCTTTTCCAGATGGCTGACTTAGTGGACTGAAGGGTGTGGTGGGCACCACAAAGTCCCATGGCTACTGTGTGTGACGGTCCTGACATCACAGGTGTTACTTTGCACCTGATTAATTCAGTTGTTGTGGAGTAGTTGGGGGTGGTAGCAGTAAGTCTTCATGGTTTGAGTCTGAAGAACTGGGTGGGAATTTGGGAAAGAGGGAGATTTTGGTGGAATACCTGGCTATGGAAACGTGGCGGATCCTTACCCTGAAATTGTTAGAGAACGCCCCCGGTGCTGGTTTGCCTGAGGGGAGGCCTCTGACAACAAAGTTGAGGCATCAACAGGTGTGTGTTTTAGAGAAAAGCTTTTCTGCCATCAGGATAGTGGGGGAGTAGTTGAGTAGTGTGTGGTCAGCAGTTCCTGGCTCAGTGAGGACAATGGACTTGGGGAAATGTGGTCTTTGTCCTTCTGTGTGTGTGTGCCTTACTCTAGCAGGGTGGGGCAGGACTGCAGCAAAGCTGAGGGAGCATAGTGACAGTTCAGCCTTCCGTACACTTTATTCTTTTGCTTCCTCCTGAAGAGCAAGTGTCAAAAGAAGGGGGCAGGGCACTCCCTACCCTCTGAATGAAAGTCACCTGAAGATAGAAATAAAGATTTTTGTTTTTTCATTAAAATATGTATTGTTTTTTAATTTTTAAATTGTGTGTCTGCCTGTGGATATATAAGTGAGTGAAACGTTCAAGGAGGCAGAGGTGTGTCAGATCCTTCTGGAGCTGTATTGCAGACAGTTGTAAGCAGCCTGATAGAAGTGCTGGTAATTAAACTCTGGCCCTCTGCAAGAGTAATGCTTAACAACTGAGCCATCTCTAGCCTCTCATTTTTGTTATGAGACTATCTCAAACTATAGCCCAGGCTCGCCCTGATCTTAGGGCAGTCTGCCTCAGTCTCCAGAGTACTAGGATTACAGATTTGAGCCATCATGGCATCAAAAGTCAAGTTTGAAGCTTGACTTACACAGTAAGTACCCCTGTAGCTGTCAGCCTCTTTGTCTGAAGTGGGACTGGACGTAGCATAGAAGAGTGCCTTGCTCACTGTGGCTGGTTTGAGGAAGAGCTTATTTTATGAAAGCACTGTGAACTAGTTGTTGGTGGTTCCAGTTCCCTTTTTCTTCAGTGTGGAAAGGGCCTCTGGGATGCTATGTCCAGATTCATTGGCCCTGAGAGAGAGAGAGAGAGAGAGAGAGAGAGAGAGAGAGAGAGAGAGAGAGAGAGAGAGAGAGAGGAGAGGGGGAGGGAGGGAGGGAGGGAGGGAGGGATATGTGATGTGCGTGTTTCATGTAGGGAGCTCATAAAGAAAGAGGTAAGCTGGCAAAGCTGCATTACTTTGATTTGCCTTGCAACAGAAATTAAGAGTCCTGGTTACCAGCTCTTCTGGGTCCTTCTCCTCCTGAGCCCAGGGATGGTGGTGTTTAATTTGGGTGTGTGATACTTGGCTTGGCTTTGTGCCTACTCTGCCCTCTAAGGAACAGTGGAGCAGGGTGGCCGTGGAGAAGCCACAGCCACCCTGAGGCTCAGCCTCATTGCTTCAGCAGGAGCCCTCAATGGTTTGAGGATGTACATGTTAGCAAACAAGTGCTCTGTGAATGTCAAGGTGGGAGATCTTGTGTCGTTTCCCCTCAGTTCCAGTCTATGACAAAAACAAGCTGCACTTGTCTACAGCCAGCTGGTATTGTCTCCTGTAAACAAGTGCATGTTTCATCCACATGCTTAAGAAGGTAGAAGGTTAAAGGGGGGCACAGCTAACCTGGGCCTTTCAAGGTGTCAGCATGGATTCTTCCCTGGAAGCACCAGACTCATCTCAGGCCATGTCAGGTGGGCTAAGTTGTGAAGACTGCTAGTCAGAACAGTGGCTGCAGGTTCACTAGGGTTGGGCTGAGCCTTGTTTCTTGACTTCAGTCATGGTGGTTTTTCACATGTATCTTGTGTTGTCCTATTACTGTGTTTTCCACCATTTTAGAAGTGTTTCTAGGTTGATGCATGTTTGTGTTTCTTGTTTTTTCTATGGTTTGGGGGAGCAAACCTAATGTTCTGCTGCTGAGCTGTTTCTATTTCCAGATCTATGTTTTTGGAGTTCTCCTAATGAGATAAGTACCTCCTGCCAAAGTAAAAATATGGTAGTAGTATGTGTTAGGACAGTGGTTCTCAACCTTTCTAATGCTGGACCCTTTAATACAGTTCCTCAAAGTTATTTTGTTCCAGGACAGACTCCAAAGCTACAGAGAAACCCTGTCTTGAACCCCCCCCCCCAAAAAAAATCTGTGCTACTTTATAATTGTAATTTTGCTACTGTTATGAATTATAAATATCTCATCTATTGGATATTGGATAGAAGACCCCCAAAGGGGTCTCGACCCACAGGTTGAAAACTGCTGTATTAGGGTGTGTGTTCTGTTGCTCCTGGGTAGGTGCTGTGAGCATACAATGCTGCAAGAAACTCCAGAAAATGTAGATTTTATTCTGGAAGTCCTGACTCCCAGTTACAGTCAGGATTCTTTGCTGAGAGGAAGACAAGACACAAAGAACAACAGGTGTCTGCTACAGTTGCATGCACAGAGATACATGGCAAGATGTTTCCCCATTGGAGCCTTTACAGATCTCAAAAATTGTATTTGATGAACTCTATTGTAGTTCTCGTTACAGGACATGTGGTAATCAGTATTTGCTCAAAGCTACTAATTATAGAATTAATGTGGCTATGAGTGTGAATGGTGACATTTTGAGGGTAGTTGGGTTAAGAAATGGTAATGCTTAAAAGTAGAATAAAGGGAGAAATAACATGAAGAGAAGTTTTAGCATTCTCATTACTGTAGTTCAAGAACTCAGCTCAGAGATTTACATGATTGTGGGTATACACACTGATGGGGGAGTTCACCTTATGTTTACAAAGAGTGTTCTAACTTCATTTTCACTCATCACCCCACCTATACACATCAGACCTAGTGAGTTTCTCCTTCCCTTAACTTAGAAGTCATGTTCCAGCTCCTGTCCTGGAACATGCTGAGTGACAGTTTTGCCCTTATAGGAATGCCTGCCTGTCCTAGTATCAGCACATTCAGTTTTCCTGTTAGGCAGATTTTATGAAGTAATGACAAAATGTAGACAGTATTGGATTGTATGAACATACCAGACCTACAAGCCTGGAATGTAAGGCTGAGGGGCAGATGAAGATCTGAGGAACAGTCATACCCAATTCCTGTTGAACTACAAAAAGCACTATGACAGAGGTCAGCATGTTGCCCTGTTGCACATGAGACTAAAAAAATCCCCCTTTTAAGTTACAGATATTTTGTTCTGGGGATAGTTCAGGTTTTCATGTATCTGATTGTGTCATTGTTGGAACATTGGTACTCTTGTTTTGTTTGTTTGTTTGTTTTTCAAGACAGGATTTCTTTGTGGCTTTGGAGGCTGTTCTGGAACTAGCTCTTGTAGACCAGGCTGGTCTGAAACTCACAGAGATCTGACTGCTTCTGCCTCCTGAGTGCTGGGATTAAAGGCATGCGCCACCACTGCCCAGCAGGAACATTGGTACTATTTACTAAGAACTTTAGCTTAAAAAAATGTTCTATACTATGTTCACATTCTTTTAGAAAAGTTTCAGATTTGGTAATTTTCCTCAAATAATGACAGCTGAGAGTATACACTTTTGATTTGTGTGGTTGAAGATATTAATTAATTTTGAGATAGGATCTCACTGTAGCTCTGGCTGTCCTGAAACTCAATATGTGAACCAGGTTAGTCTTGAACTCACAGAGATCCTCCTGCCTCTGATTCCCAGGTGCTGAGATCAAAGGCCTGTCACCATGCCCGGCTAAATATATGTAATTTATACTGCAGTGAATTTGTCTTAAAGGGAGAAACTAAGGAGTTGGCTCAGTTGGTAACATCCTTATTGCATGAGCATGAGGACCTTAGTTAAGTCCCCATTTAACATACATAGCCACACACCCACTTCTAATCCCAGCATTGGGAGGCAGAAACAGGAGGATCCCTAAGACTTTCTGACTAAGCCATTCCAGCTGAATTAGTGCACTCCAGGGGTCAGTGAGACAGTTGCTTTTTTTTTTTTTTTTTCTTTTGGTTTTTGGAGACAGGGTTTCTCTGTGGCTTTGGAGGCTGTCCTGGAACTAGCTCTTGTAGACCAGGCTGGTCTCGAGCTCACACCGCCTGCCTCTGCCTCCTGAGTGCTGGGATTAAAGGCGTGCGCCACCAACGCCCGGCTTTTTTTTTTTTTTTTTTGCCTGCATGTATCATGTGCATGCAGAGCCAGAAGGCGGCTCCACATTTCCTGGAACAACTGAGGAGGGTTGTAAACTGTCATGTGAGTGCTGGGAATGGAACTGGTGTCCTCTGCAACAGCAGCTAGTGCTCTTAACCTCTTAGCCATCTCTAGCTCCTTAAAAGTAACTAACTCTTAAAATGTCACCAACTTTTCATCCAGGTAGTAAGTATGAATCCATTTCAGGAAAGAACATTCTGCAGCCCAGAGCAGAAAAACCTCCCTTCCCACAGGGATTCTTTTTAAGTGGTGTCAGTAGTTGGAGGGAAATGGCAAGACTGCACAGTCTGACTTATTGAAGGTTGTCTGAGTCTGGTGAGGACTTTGGACCCTCCTGGCTGCCAGTCAGGCTCCTGTTCAGTTGCTAAACCAGTCAGGTTGCATTCATTCATTGTGGAATAGGTGTGGACTCAGCTGTGTTTTCTCATCTTTACTCAAGAGGTCAGGAAGGCCCTTCTACTGACAGAACTGTGTAAGGAGTGTGGTTGCCAAAGGGGAGGCTGTTTCAACTGTTGTCCTCCCTGCCCCCAATGAATGAACTTTCTTGACCCCATTCCAACTTGGTTGTAGGCATTCCCTTTGGTGGCTTGGGAGGCAGTATAAACTAGCAATAGCTCTCTGGGAAGTCTGTTTTCTCCTGCCTGCTAATGGAATAATGCAGAGGAACCTGAAAAGCAGGTTTGGCTTGTATGTGGGATCCTAGGGGTAGGTCACAGCACCTTGACTGGGCATCATGCAGTTGGCCTGTAGCCAGAGCCACTGGTGGTGATTGGCCTATGTAGCCACTGGGTTTTTCTCTTTGTGGAGGCTCTCTTGGGTTTGGGTCTGTTTTAAAATCAGCTGTTGGATTTTAAGAATGCGGACACTTAAGAATGCCAGTGCAGAAGTGCTGATTGCGGCTGCCTGTGTAGCAGGGGGAATCTTCCCATGTTTGCTCGTTGAGTGTCTTAAGTCTGGAGTTCATCTCACCATTGACTTGTATGACTGGCTGCTTTTCCTTTTGGTGATTCTTGTTAAAAAGAAAGAAGGAAAATGTTCACTGTGGTTTTCATAGCCCTTCTGTAGAGAAGGCAGGTTAGGCCCAGCACACTCAGCTGTGGGCCATGTCAGATCATGTGCAGCACTGGATCGCCAGTAGTCATGGACAATGAGGCAGTCATCATGCAGCTATGCAATCAAACTTGGCTGAGATCCCCACCACTACACAGTTATCAGGGTGTGTGTCTGCCTGCTATTATAAGGACCTGTTAGGGTTCAGATACCCCTTCCTCTCTGTGCTCTTGTGGTTTTTGTTGTTGTTGGTTTTGGGGGGGTGCTTTTGAGACAGGGTCTCATGTAGTTCAGATTGGCCTTGACTAGCCCACTATTTATTACCAAGGATTGATTATTCTTGAACTCTGCCTCAACCTTATATGTGCTGGGATCATAGGTGAGCACTACCACAGATAACAGATACTATTGGTTTCCACACAGCACCTGAATATAAAGGGCTGTCTTATACCCTCTTTGCCTCACCAGCTTCCCATGCACACCCTGGATACCACTGTTTCTTTCCTTGATAACTTGGAAAAAAGGTGGAATTTTTTGTAATTGTTGTTTGAGACAGTGTTTCTCTGTGTAACAGCCCTGGCTGTCCTAGAACTTGCTTTATAGACTAGGCTGGCCTTGAACTCACAGAGATTTGCCAGTCTCAGCTGGGACTAGAGGTGTGTGCCACCACCACCTGGATAGAAGGTGGAAATTTTTTGCATGGATAACTGATTGCTGAGCAGATAGCCACTTGCTTCTGTTGGACTTTTTTTTTTTTTTTTTTTTAATCTTAACCGCTGAGCCATCTCTCTAGCCCCTCTATTGGACCTTTTTGCTTGACGTAAATTGTGTGTTGCCTCCTTGGATTTTTGCCTGTGCTTTTTTGCTCTCTCAGTTCCCCGGCATCATCAGACCTCATGACAGAAACAGCTAAGTGGTGTGCTCCCTGCTCTATGGCAACTAGAGACTCTTTCTTAATTCATCTTGGGATCACTTCCTTTTGCCTTGTTTGGATCCTCAGGGGATGCCTTACCATGTTGAAATTATTCAGTAATTGGTAGGAGTTAAAGGTTGAGAGCCATAATCTCAGAATTTTTAAAGATTATTGCCTGAGAGTTTCCTCCCACCAGCAGTACATTGTCACAGTGTTTTGGCAGCAAGCCTCAGCTCTTAGGGCATGTGCTCCTCCTACCTAGCTAAGAGTTTCCTCTCTGTAGTTTTGTCAGTCTGTCCTATCCATCTGTTTCTTTCTTTTCTTCTCACTTCTTTCTACTTCTCTTTCTCATCCTGTCTTCCTGTCGTCGTTACCACCCCACACCTTGGTTTTGTTTTGTTTTCTTACTTTTCTTCTAAGGCAAGATCTCATACTAGTTCAGGCTGACATCAAACTTGAAAGTTTGCCAGCCTCAGCCTCTCTAGTGCTGGGATTACAGGCATGACTCAACATGCCCAGATTTCTTTCTTTTTTCTTTGACAATTGCACTACATGTTCCAGGCTTGTACTTTATGTCCTCCTGCCTCTGCCTCCCAAATATTCAAATTACAGCCATTCAATCAAAATATAAATATATATATATGTTTTTCGAGACAGGGTTTCTCTGTGTAGCTTTGGGGCCTATCCTGGCACTCGCTTTGTAGACTAGGCTGGCCTTGAACTCACAGAGATCCACCTGCCTCTGCCTCCCGAGTGCTCGGATTAAAAGTGTGTGCCACCAGCACCCGGCCTATATTTTTCTTATACTTCTTTCTGGGAGCCTTCATTTTGAATATACTGACTGTGATCTGAATGTATTCCCTTAAGTTTGTATATAGGAAATTGAACTCCAGTGCAATAATGTTGGGCAGGTGTTTGGGTCTTTAAAGTTCGTCCCACAAGAATATACAAGGACCGTCATGAGAAGGGCTTTGAAAGAGGTTCATACTCACTTTCCACATGAGATTGTAGCATTCCTCCCCTGTGGAGGATACAGCTCAAGGCCATAACTTAGAGACAAACATCTAACCTACCAGGCCATGATTTGGAATGTCCAGCTCATGTATTGTCCAGCTTGTGGTGTTGTTACAGTAGCACAGAGGGACAGTATACAGGGAAGCCTTGTCACCCTGTTTTATACCATGCTTGTTCATTTTCCTGTGAGGTTAACAGCCTTGGATAGTGCACAGACACATCTCTTTCTGAAGGCTCCATGGCCTTCTATTTGCTGTTACTATTAGGAACTAACAGCATTTAAGAATGCAGTAGAGTCCATTTGGATGAAAAACAAGTGGCCACCTGAGGTTGAGACCAGAACCCTGGAAGCCTTAGTATCCTTTCCAGAAGCCCTAAACATCTGATAGGCTCTGGTAAATTGGTGCCAACTTAGTTGATTGGCACCTCTAGTGTTTCTGTTCTGCCAGTGGACCCTACTGAGTGTGTGTACATGCCCTTACAGGAACACGTCTTCACATTTGCCTGTCCTCATAGGAGCATCCTTTTGTATAGGTCTTCAAGGGAATGTGCTGCTGTGGTTTACTGTTTGGGTCTCTACCTTCTTGGGCTGTTTGAGATGGATAGAACATTGCCTTAACAACTGTCTCCCATGGCCTAGATGACAGAAATGCCTGGAGATGTGACACCACATTCTTTCTGGGCTTGTCCTACTGTCACCAGGGGGTGATGGAGTATTTGGCCTGTAGTATTGAGCCTAGAGTGTGACCAGCTTTCTAGTTGCAATCTGTGCTACTTTGAAGTAGAGAGAGATGTAAGGTGGTTCTTTCTGATCTTGTGAAGACCTCTGTTAGTCTGTAAGAGGGCCTCATGTGTCTCTCAAAGTACTTTTTAGAGAGTAAACATGCCAGTTTCCCAAGTGTGAGTGTACACGGATGTAGTTAGATGTTCTGATAGGTGAATAGACTTGGGATACAAGGGGCTTTTCTGGTATCTGTGCCTTCCTAGACTAGTATGTGGCCCTTAGATGCTTAGGGAGTCTGGTGGACAGGGTTCTTTTTTTGCCACTTGGAACCTGGGATTGAATTGAGATCTCATGAGGGATGAGAGAAGGCTTGGGGCAGGGGGCTCCTAGGTAGGTGTGTCTCTGACCTGCCACAGGGCCTAAACTAGCAGCACATAACAGGACTGGAACAACTTGCTTCCCCAGGTCTCTGGCCAGTATCGCTTCCACCTGTCCACAAGCATGGGGAATATCTTTGCAAACCTCTTCAAGGGCCTTTTTGGCAAAAAAGAAATGCGCATTCTCATGGTGGGCCTGGATGCTGCAGGGAAGACAACAATTCTATACAAACTGAAGCTGGGTGAAATTGTGACCACGATTCCCACCATTGGTGAGAGGCTGGGCCAGGGCCAGGGTGGGGGTTGGATTTGGGGTTCTGGAGTACAGAGGGCACTCAACTGTAACCCTGCCCCCAGGTTTCAACGTGGAGACAGTTGAGTACAAGAATATCAGCTTCACCGTGTGGGATGTGGGTGGCCAGGACAAGATCCGGCCGCTGTGGCGCCATTACTTCCAGAACACCCAAGGTGAGGGGTCGATTCTTGTCGTGGATTCCTCCTTTGTCTTAAAGGGATGCATTTCTCACTGAGCCTCGTGACTTTTCCAGTTGTATTGTGGCCAGTGGGAAGACTGAATCTAGAGCCTATGGGTAGACCAGATGGGCAATCTTCAACATGTGCAGTAATGTTTTCCTGTTGCAGGCTTGATTTTCGTAGTGGACAGCAATGACAGAGAGCGTGTGAATGAGGCCCGTGAGGAGCTCATGAGGATGCTAGCTGAAGATGAGCTCCGGGATGCAGTTCTCTTGGTGTTTGCCAACAAGCAGGTAGGCACCAGCAAGGTCCTTCCCTGATGGAGAAACCTGTGTCAGGGGAGAGAGAGAGGGTGGGTGAGAGAATGCCCTGGGTGACTAGCTGCTGCTGGTCCCTGCCACTAATTCCTCCTTTCCCCCAGGACCTCCCCAATGCCATGAATGCGGCCGAAATCACAGACAAGCTGGGGCTGCACTCTCTACGCCACAGGAACTGGTACATTCAGGCTACCTGTGCCACCAGTGGGGATGGGCTCTATGAAGGACTAGACTGGCTGTCCAATCAGCTCCGGAACCAGAAGTGAACCAGACCCCTCCCTCCCCCTTACTTCCTCCTCTCCGCCCTCCGCTTTCCTCTCATGTGGCAAACGTGCGACTCTGTGGTCCTGAGTGCCAGAAGCTGTCTCCATGGGTTGGTCACAGTGTGCATCGCACCGTGCTGTACATGTGCAGACGCAGCCTGCAGCCAGGTTTTTATTTAATGTAAATAGTTTCTGTTTCCACTGAGGCAGTTTCTGGTACTCCTATGCAATATTACTTAGCTTTTTTATTGTAAAAAGAGAATCAACTCACTGTCAGTACTGAGAAGGGATTTGGGTGTAGGGGCACCTGGCCTCCGGGAGCCATTGGGCTGTAAACTGGTGTCAGTATCCATTTGGTGGTTGGTTTTTAACCCAAACTCAGTGCATTTTTTAAAATAGTTAAAAAATACAGGACAAGAACACTTGAACACACAGAAAGGAGACTATGCCTAGTGTAGGTTTTGCAGTAATGGCCTGAATGCTAGTCCATCGGATCACCTGTTCCCCTATGGGAACAGGAGAGAAGGTGACAAACCACCATCCGCTGCATGGTCACAGTAGAGCCCCCGTGACTCGCCTGTCTTTGGGTCACCTGCATTCCATAGCATTGTGCTTGTACTTGTGCTCACATGGTCACCTAGGGGTTGGCTGGGGGCCATTGTGGGGTGCAGGGCCTGGCTTGTATTTGGTGTGTGGCCGGGCCAGATGGCAGCCTACATACCCAGCTTACTCTTGGGCCCACTTGGACGCGCTGGCAGGAGGCCTGGGTCTCACCAGCAGGAGCGCGTGCAAGCTGGGAGGGTCAGTCCATTCCAGACCCACATCCTGGAGCACCCCCATCTCCATGTGTGAAGTAGCTTTCTCCCTCAGCCTGCAAGGGTCCGATTTGCCATCGAAAGACGACCTCTACTTTTTTCTTTTGTATTTTGATAAACACTGAAGAAGCTGGAGCTGTTAAATTTATCTTGGGGAAATCTCAGAACTGGTTTATTTGGTGTCGTGGAACCTCTTACTGCTTTCAATACACAATTAGTAATCAACTGTTTTGTATACTTGTTTTCAGTTTTCATTTCGACAAGCACTGTAATTATAGCTATTAGAATAAAGTCTCTTAACTATTTGATGGGCTTGTGTATCAGTGTCACCACTGCGAGGCTGCCTCCTAAGAGAGCCCTTTTTAAATTTGAGAGAAAACAGGTGCCCTCTACGCCCTGGTAGAAGTAAGATCTGGGTGGCTCCCCTCAACATCTCAGAGTTACTACCAGCCTCAGTGTGCTTTGTGACAACTGAGGTGTGCCTCCTGTCCCTTCAGTAGGCAGCCAGCTTTGGGGTGGTACATATCTCTGAGTAGGTGTGGCCACTAGGAGATCCAAAGTCTACCGTCCTGAGTGGGTCCCTGCCTAAGTGGATAGACCTTCACCCCCTTGAGGTGGTATTTTAGATAACTAATCTTCACTCATGTTTAGGTGGCTACCTGCAGAGCACAGGCCAACAAACAAGCTACAACTTGAGTCTCAGGACACTTTAGGGTCTGCCCAAGAGTACACACACCCAACAAATAAGCTTTACAATCAGAACACTTTGCTGTGTGGAATCCACCCTAATTTCTACTGTCTGCCCATGTATGTATATAGACTCTAAAATTGCTATTATATGGCTGTGGAACCCACTGCCTCTGCTTAGGTAGAACTAGATTGGACCTCTTGGGCAGGTTGCAGATGCATTCGTACAGAAGTTTGTTCTAACTCTTTGGCCTTGGGGTAGTCTCAAGGACAGGATTCTGGTCCCTAGACCCAGTGCCCTCAGGTATACTCGATGGACGCCCCATGCTAGGACCACAGGCTCCCAGCCTAATGTGCCCTCAGTGAGATGATACACTCTACTTTTAAAATACATTTACTTATGTACAAAGTGGGTTGATACAAAAAGTAGAAGTAACCAGATACACACACACACACACACACACACACACATACACACACACACACCTAAATCTCAAGGGCCTGAACTGTGGCAGCAGAAACAGGAATCTGGCCTTAGTCTCCTAGGCAACTGTATCTTCCTTGGAATGGGGGCAAGGCAAGTTACTACCCTCACACAGTCACCAGGCTGTGGTCACCCAGGACCCCACTCCTCAGCAACATGGGGTGGTTGCCACATCAGTTGCCTCCAAATGGCAAGATAGACTCCAAGGTCCAACAAGCTTGGTTCAGAATCCTACCAGAGAGCAGCCACCTGCCTTATCCCAGATAGGGATGGGATGGTTAGTCTGGGCAAGTAGGGAAGGGGCTGGTAGCCAATTGGCATCCAGTGACTACTCTTTATAGACCCCACAAAGCTTGGTGGTGGGCAAGGTCCCAGCTCAGGGCAACCAAGGCTCTGGTGTCCTTTGGTTTAGCCACATTCTCAGTCATCAGAGCCTCTGTCTTGTCGTCTTCGGGGTGGACTCCTTCCATTGTCCTGGCTATGTCCCCGCTTCCTCTTACAGCAGGGGGAGAAGTCAGAATCATGTCTCTGGTGTCTGGGCCTAGGAAGACAAGGATAACCAGATACTTGAAGGGTCTCTCACGCTGCCAAGCATCCCAGTAGGCTTGGCCAGCTCTGCCCCCCACTTCCTTAGTGCCCCCAAGGTAGAGTTGGGCCTAGCCTACCGAGGAGAGGGAGAGGATGGGCAGCTGTCAGTCTCCCTCTTGTGTTCTTTGTCTTTCTTCTTCTTGTGTTTCTTGTGTTTCTTCCTCTTTTTCTTCTTTTCTTTCTTGCTTTTCTTGTGACTCTCTGTACTGCAAGAGAGAATATAAATGGTCTTAAGTTTGAAGAACTGGAGTCAGCCAGCTGAAATCAGTGTTATAGTCTTGATCAGAGTAGGGCAAGGCAGGATAGGGCAGGGTCTATGCACCATAGCATTGTGCATTGATAATGTTGTAGGTTTATATTAATAAATGAGCTTAATATTAGGCTCCTAATCCAATCTACAGGCTAAGCTCCCCTTGGGAATGCTGCCAACCTGGGTGCCCCCCTTCTCGATATGTAGCCTTCTCGATATGTAGTCTAGCCAGGAAATCACTAAGTACAAAGTTGAGTTGACAAAAAAAGCAGAAGTAACCAGACAGACACACAACTAAATCCCTGGGCCTGGAAACTAGCTGGTGGAAACTCAGATCAATCTGCCTCTGTCTACCAACTAGGATTAAAGAAAGGCAAGCACCACCACTTGTAGCTTCATATTTTAACTGCTCCACCTCCCATCAAACTGGCCAGCATCATGGCTCTGTCTGAGTGACACCTTCCTGTTTGCAACCATCACCCTTGCTGGCCCTCAATGGCAGCTACAGAGACACTCCCTCTTTCAGGCATCTGGATGGGCAGGCACATCCAGCCTGGAGGTGGAGGCCCAACAACTTCAGTAAAGCCAAAAGAACTAAGGGCAGTGCTTGGTTCCATCAAAAAAAAAAAAAAAAAAAAAAAAAAAAGACCTGGCACTTAACCTCCCAGTATACCTGTGGGTCTGGACACCCAGTATCTCCTGTGAATACACTCTTAGTGCAGTGTGCACAACTCACATAGGATGCCAGCAAGAGACTCAAAAGCGCACACACAGAGTAGGTAGAATAAGTATTCAGACTCCTCAACTTACTCCAGTTCGGCCTTGTCCTCAGCACGAGGCTTCTTCCTGGCAGCAGATGGGGTGGTGCTTGGGCCTTCGCTGTCCACGCGGTGGTGCTATATAGAAGCGCAGCTGTAGGGAGGGACACCCAGGGAGTCCCGCCCCACGTCTCCCCAGACATCCCCAAGCCCAGGATCCTGAGCATTTGGGCCGACAGTTTACCGTGAACACTGACAGCCCAAGCTTGGCAGCCTCTTTGTCTTCCCGGGATAGTGCCACACGGCCTGCGGAACCACTGCAAAAGACAGAACATTGAGGACAGTTCTGGACCACCGCCCAGTCCTGCCCCCTTCTACCCAACCCGCCGCACCTGGCGCTGCCCAGGCCCAGCAGCCGGTCCACGCCTTTGTCCTCAGGATCGCCTCCTTCCCGTTTGCAGATCTCTACGAAGTCCTGAGGAAGCGGGGAGTGGGGGTGGGGAGAGGTTCTAGGCCGGTACAGATAGAGCCCCGCCAGCCCTGAGGACCCTGAACCCGCACCCCAGACTCACCTCTTTGCTCAGGCCGGTGGGCTGTTTTCTCACGTTCTTGTAACCTCTGCGAGGGTCGAGGGTACACGTCAAGGGGCATGAGCCCGTAGCCTTCCTCCCCTGCCCAGCCTACATCTAGCCCCGCCCCGGGGCCACCCAGATCCCATCCCCGGAGCTCGCAGTCGCCCCGCAGCCCAGAAACTCACAGTGCGGCCAGCAGCGCCTCGCGTTCCGCCTCGCGCACAGCCGCCAGCTCTTCCTCACGGCTCGGGCCGGCACACGGCGCGCGGTCCTTCGCGTACCAGGTGAGGTCGCGGCCCTTCTGCCAGCGGCCCACTGGCGCCATCAGCGAGTTGCCTAGGTAGTTCTCCCTCTGCTTGTCGGTCTTCACATCCTCCCAATTGAACTGGTCCTGTCCGCCACGCACGCCGCCGCGACTGGAGCCGAACATGGCGACGGAGCCGCTCGCTGCACAATCTCCAGTACCCGCAGCCCGAGCGTCAGATTCCCGCAGCACTCGGCCGCCGGACGCTCGCCGTGACGTCACTTGTGCGCCTGCGCGTCTCACTAAGGTGTCCGCGCGCCTGCGCTCTGCATGGCTCGGGCAACCTCAGCCTCGAGAGCCCTCTTTCCACCCGGTGTTCAAGTAGTAACTCATTCACAGGCGCATCTTCATCCCATTTCCACGTGCGCCTGCGCACTAGCTCCTCGAAGAAACGGCTGCTGATCTCAGTGTCATGCGGTGGATTGGAATGCCAACAAACCTTGGTGACACCAGGAGGGGCCAGGGCCGGACAAAAGCCAGGCGTGCTAACTCAAAAGGAGTGGGGGTCCCAGGTCAGAGCTGAGATGAAGTAAATCCCTGGGACCATGAGTGGCGATTAAAGCCCCCAAAGAAACGCAGATCAACTCTTCTGTGTACTGGATGACACATTGTGTCACGAAAGTGAGATAAAGGCCACAAAGCACAAGCTTCCCTAAACCAGAGCGATCTGTGTTTTCTGCAGGTGACTTTACTGATGAAGTACGAAGAACAGAGCTAACTGCATTTGTTCTGATGGGGCATGACCAAGAATAACGAGTAACTAAGCTTCTTTGAATACAGGTTTAGTACTGTCATTTGGTTCTGGAAGAATCATTAGTTTTACCTGGCAGCCAATGAACGATCAAGTCGATGTCTGGACTAAAGCTTAAATGAGTGCAATTTTTCTGCATTATAGTCTTAGCCTTAACTGCCTGTAATAGACTGTGTGGCAACCCACACCCCTATTATCATTTTTAAAACATCCACTAGGGTTATATTTGAAGGCTGGGCCTTTGAGGTAATGAAGCAGAGCCTCACAGATTAGTGCCCCTACGAAGGGAACCCTGGAGAACTCACTTACATTCAGTCTCTAATATAAAATGAGATGTTAGCTGTCTAGAACCCAGAACAGATCTGTTGTCCCAACTCTATAGTGCTGGCATCCAGACTGTTTTGGGGAGTGGTGAGGATATAATGAATTTGACATGAACATGGGAACATCCCATGTTAATATTTCTCAAAAAGGGAATTTGGAATGTAAACAAATGTGGGAAGGAACACAAGAACGCCTGGGACCTTCTTCAGCTTCTACAGAATAGGGTGATGTTCCTATACCTCGACTGTTTTTCTGAAGACAGACATTGTTATGATTTACATAACCTTGAGCATGCTGGCCTGTGAAGCAGGCTCCCCTGCAGAACTGTAAATCTGTAGCTCTTGTTTTCAAAGGAGGTGAAAAATAAAAAAAACAAGCCTTGTCATGCAGATTGAACTCAAGTGCTGGGCTGCCTTAAGCCCCCTGGTTTCCAGTTCTCCCAGAATTAATCAGGAGAGGCAACTTGGCCAACCTCTCTCAGTTTGTGTTTGAGATAGAGTTTTACCATGTACCCCTGGCTGGCCTCACAGAAATCCATCTGCCTCTACCTCCCAAGTGCTTCGATTAAAAGTATATGTGAGCTGGGCGTTGGTGGCAGATGCCTTTAATCCCAGCAATCGGGAGGCAGAGGCAGGTGGATCTCTGAGTTCGAGACAAGCCTGGTCTACAAGAGCTAGTTCCAGGACAGCCTTCAAAGCCACAGAGAAACCCTGTCTTGAAAAACCAAAAAAAGAACGTATGTGAACTACTACACCTCACCCTAGTATTTCTTTAGGGACCTATCTTGAGAGCAGCTGGATCACTCCCTTGTGAGAACTCCTCTGCCACTGCTTTTGGGGAAACTTCACATATTCTTTTTTTTTTTTTTTTTTTTTTTTAAGATTTTATTTATTTATTATGTATACAGTCTTCTGCCTGCATGCCAGCAGAGGGCACCAGATCTCATTCAAGGTGGTTGTGAGCCACCATGTGGTTGCTGGGAATTGAAATCAGGACCTCTGGAAGAACAGTCAGTGCTCTTAACAGCTGAGCCATCTCTCCAGCCCCTGAAACTTCACATATTCTATAAGATAAAACATGCATAAAATCTGCAACTGTGAGAACAAATTACTATTTATAAAGTACCCATGACTGGTGAGATGGCTGGGTGGGTATGGGCTCTTGCTGTCATGCCTGCTGAAACAAGTTTAATCCCCAGGACCCACATGGTGGAGAGAACCAACTTACACAATTTATCATTTAATCACCCACATGCCATAGGGTGTATGCCACTCTGCTAATTAAAGTACCCAGTCTGAACTGGGCCTGGTGACAAGAGTCTGTAATCCTAGGTCCCCAAGAGGCTAAAGCAGGAAGGTTGGTTGGAAGTTCAAGAGCTGCCTAGGCTTACAAAGAGATCTGAAAGCTAGTCTGGGCAACTTAGCAAGGCCCTGCCTCAACATAAGAAAGAGAAACAGAGCCACATCTTAATGATAGAGAGGTCTCAAGTTCCATCCCTAGTTTGAAAAATTATCCAACCTGGTGCTCTCTGTCATCCCAAACAGACCAAGACAACCCCATTTTTGTTCATGTCTTCATTCTGAACACATGCTGAGAACCTGCCAACAGCTTGTGAGGCACCTAGTACAAGCCCTGAGTTCATATCCTGGCTTTGGAGGACACAGCTGGAACTAGATCCCTCAGAACAAGATCACACTAGGTGGTGGTAGCACACGCCTTTAATCCCAGCACTCGGAAGGCAGAGGCAGGCGAAGCTCTGTGAGTTCGAGACCAGCCTGGTCTACAAGAGCTAGTTGCAGGACAGCCTCCAAAGCCACAGAGAAACCCTGTCTCAAAATAAAAACAAACAAAAAGAACAAGATCACACTAGGGATGGATGTATTACATGGATGGACCCAAGGGGAGCTGCACAGTTAAGGGAGCAGCAGTCATGTGGGCCACAGTAAAAAAGGAGCAAACCAGCCATCTCCCAGGAAAGATCTCCAGAAAGCAAGATAGCAACTTCTGGGGCCCTCACCGTTGACCAGGTATGCTAAGGACATAGAAGGCTCAGCTGCACTGTCTGACCACAAAATGCTTCACTAGGTGAAGCTAAGAGGGAAGCAGGGCTATGGGGCTGGGAGGGTATGGGACAAGTGTCCACACCAGTTTGGAGAAACTGACTACAGCCATGAAGGGCTATCTATGGTCACAGGCCTGCTTTTGAAGTTAGGTATTATATGCACTCTTGCATCTGGAGGAAGCCAGTGGGATTCAACATCAACATCAAGATGTACAAAGGTTCTGACAGCTGTTTATAGGCTTTGGTTTGTGTGGCCACTTATTCTGCAGATTGGAGCAGACAAGGGACTCCAGACACAGCCTGGCCGGGCAGCGACAGCATACGCCTTTAATCCAGGAGGCAGAGGCAGCCTGGTCTACAGAATAAGTTCCAGAACAGTCAGAGCTACACAGATACCTGTCTTGAAAACAAACAAAAAAGACACATAGCTTGGCCACACTCCTAAATCCCCAAGGACAGGAAAGTGTTTCTCCCTGGGTAGCCTTTTAGGGAAGGACCTGTAAAGGGAAGGGGTGAGAAAGATCACTGCAGGCTATGTGTGATCTAGGAGTTTAACTTGGAGGTTCCTAGGGGTAGGCAGGTAGAGCTTGCCTGGGTGCTTCCTGTCCATTGTCCATATACTTCACAACTAACTTTGTATCAGTGTTTAAAACCCAGAGGTTTGAAGCTGAGTGTTATGGCATACACCTTTAATCCCAGTACTTACGAGGCAGAATAAGGCCTGGTCAATGTAATGAGTTATAGACCAAACGGGGTGAGACTTTTGTCTTAAAAAATAAAACCCAACAAATAAAAAACCCACAGGTTTGACCTAAATGGACCCTAAACCCTCTGATCTGTTCTAACTCAGAGTCTTTCAATCTGGCTTTGAGCTGGCAGGTATTTTCCAGAAATGATGAGGGCTGGACTAACTACAAAAAAAGACAATGACAGGAGGCTATAGTTCAAAAATGTATAGTTTACAGACAGATGCCTCTCCATCCTTACAAATGTCTTTTGTGTGACTCCCTGACATAGTTACTTCTGGTCTTGGTCCAAAACTGTTTGTATCGTTCCATGTCAAAACTGTCAATCATCTGGCTCTTCCTCCCTCTTCTGCAGAAGCTGAGCCTCACGTTCCGGAGCCGGGCCCGGCGCTCTTCTGGAGATAGGGCATCTAGGTCTAGGGCATCTGCATGGGGACAAGTGAGGTGTATGCCATTGGGGAGTCAGGATAGTGACTGGGGAAGACACTGGACCTCTTCTACCTATGCCTTATCCCTGCTGACCTACTCGGTATAGATTTGGTTGGCCTTGCTTTCCCTTCAAAACAATGGTTTCTACTCTTTTTCCCTAGATTTAATGTGTTTTTTTAAGACAGAGTTTTAATTAGTCCAAAAAGCCCTTGAACTCACAAAGATCATCCTCAGCTTCCAGATGCTATGATTACAGATGTGCCACCATGCCTGGTTTTATGTGGTCCTGGAACTATGGCTTTGTGTCGTAGGCAAGTACTCTACCAACTAGAACACTCTAGCCCAGATTTGGTATTTTGTTTTGTTTTTAAACGGACTTGTTAAGCCTGGCTTGGTGACACAGGCCTATAATCTCAGCACTTAAAGAGGCAGGAAGATTGGAGGCCAAGGTCAGTCTCAGTATGTAAAGTCAAAGTTAGCCTGGTTTCATAACCCTGTACCAATAAACAAGAACACCCCCCCCCCCAATATAACTAATCTGTTTGTTCTAATTTTGGTGACTGGAGTTTTTGGTGTAAATTCCTCTGACAACTTGTCCCCCTAGTCCTCTGAAGTAGTATAGTGACTTTAGCTACATATGCAACTCCAATCCCAAGTACTGGCACTGAGCCCCAATACTATGGTTCAGCAAGTACCTGCTGAAAGAAGCTTACCGCTAGCATTCGTCGTGGCTCCCGGTATCGGATGTGGATAGTGGAACCATCCTGCTTGACCAACAACACAGGGTAGAGGCGAGCATAGGCCTGGCGGCGCAGTCGAGTAAGTGAAGCTCTGCTGCTGTCAGCTGTCCAAGAGGATGTGTGGAGGTGGCAGGGTGCAGGAAAGGCTGTCCTCACAGCACAGTGCCTCAGTTGGCTACAGACAGACATGCAAACTCTGGTTGATAGATAGTAGTGAGCCAGATGGCACCAAGTGCCAAGCCAGCCAGTCACTGCCAGGGTATGACAAGAGAACTGCCCAGCAACCAGACACTAGCAAAGATTGATAATTCATATTTAGAGACCTCTGTTGAGCTATTAGCATAGTCAAAGCAGTCTATTGTGGGTGGCTCAGGGCACAACAAGCCTTCCAGCACTGAGGAAAGGGGATAATAGCCCCTTCCTGGAGAGGACAGGGTGTCTTGGAATATACCTGAGGGGACTGGAATTCCATGCTTACCCAAGCAGGCTAACCAAAGGCATTGTTTTTCTTAGAGCTGTGGTGGCACGAGGAAACAGTCACTAGCCCAGATGTAGGACCTGCTAGGTAAGGGGAAAAAAACAAAACTTATTTTTCCACTTATTGTCCTAAATCTTGGCCTGGATCTAAGTCAGACCCAGGTGCATTTCTAGCAGCATATCCAGTTGTCCCTTGGTACTCATAGGGAATTGGCTCCAGGAGCCCCCTACAGATAAACTGACAGATTGTTAGCCTTTTGCTGTACAATGGCATAGTATTTACATATAATCTGTGCACTGGTTCTCAAGTGCCTTAAATCACTTAGAATACCTAAAAGAATACAAAGCCAGGTGTGGAAGTGCATGCCTGTATTTCCAACACTAGAGGCAGAGGCAGAGGCAGGAGGTTCAGGAGTTCAAGGCTATCCTATCACACAGGGAATTAAAGGTCAGGCTGTGTTACTTGAGACTCTCTATCAAAAAAGTGAAGCAAACAACCTGAGAGTATACAAAAGTCAAACAACAGTTATTAAACCATTTTGTTTACAAAACAAAAACCCTAGGTTCAATGTAGACTCAAAAACAAAACAAAAACAAACAGTTTCAGTCTGTGGTTTAGATTCTCGGTTATGGAAGACCAGGTATGAGATCACTGTGTCACCTGCCAGTCTATCGTACTGCCTTCCTGGCCTCGAATTAGAACAGCCTGTGGAGACTTTTTACAAAAGCAGCTACCAAGGTCCTATCCTCCAAAGAATGAGTCAGTCTTCAGCAGGACCGAGGCCCACCCATTCCTGAAGGTTATGGAATCTTCCCCTGGCTTTCGTTTTAGTTTTCATAACAATACGTCGAGGTGACCATTATCAAGCCTGCTTACGGACGGGAAAAGAAGCTAGGGCTAGTCCCAGAGTGGTCTAAGCAGGTGGAAGTCGAGTGTCCTACACTCAGCAAGATTAAACCAGGCAGAGGATATAGATTAGGAGGTTCCCACCTTGGGAGGGAACCGAGAGGCTCGAAAGCGGCGATCCTGCTGGTCATTGTCCCAAGTCCGGGACCTTCTTTTCCTCTCTAGCAACGACGAGACCCAGCGTGAGAAGCCCCCTCCCATTCTGATGGGCCGGTTGTTGCCGGCGCCCAGGAGACTCCAACCTGCGGCCGCCACCTTAGCATTGGAGGGACCTCGCAGACCCGCCGTGCAGGACTTTACTCAGTAGGTGGGAAACTGAGGCCCAGCCACCGGGTCTCTGTAGACGATGATCCTTCACCGTGACCCAGTTCTCGGGGAGGGGGGCTGTCGCACGATGATGACGTCACACAACGCTGGGCCGCCGTCCTCCGTTAGGGGCGGGGTAAGACCAGGTGGGCGTGATTGAGGCTGACCGAAGCCTGCTTAGTTATCCCGGTTCGCCGGATGCTGCTGACTAGGCTTTGCCGCGGGGGGCGAAGCTGGGAGAGTAGGCGAGGCCCGCGCACTACCCTGGCCCTACTCAGTGTGGGCCGGAGGTGGTCGGGACTCTGGGACTTTCCGGGGTGTAGGCTGCACGGCGCTGTGCAGTGCGTGGATGAAAGCAGGACAGCATTGCTACGGCCCCCTGAGCGTCCTTGGTATCTTAAGTTACCACTCCTGGTTGTTTTCCAGGTTTGCTCCGGAGCCGATGGTCGCCCATAGGACCCTTTCTCTCAGCAAGTACACGGCTTGTCTGGGGACTCGTAGTGGGTCCAGGATTGGAAGACAGACATCCAAGCGCCAAGTCGGGATGGCCAAGCACCCAACGTGAAGGAGCTGGAGTCACCCGTAAGGAGTATCATTAGATAACAATCGGTTCTCCAGAGCCAAACTACACAATTTTTCAAGCATTCGACTGGTATCTCCTGAGTAGCCCGACCCTAAGGGGTCGTGAAGCTCTCCACCGTCTTGAACTTGTGGTAACGGTTATTGTGAGCCCAGGAAAGTGTGCTGCTATGCAGGCTACAGGACTCTTTCCAGAGTTTCTCAGGAAGTCTGGAGAAGGTTGTCTATTTTCTTGTGCTGCCTTTAGAGGCTTTTGTCACATTGGGCCCTTGATGTCATTGTGCCAGAACTTTTTCCTTCCCCCTTTCTTGTCTTTTTTCATCCCCTTAGGTTGCTCTGGTCAATTTATTTACCTGTCTCCTCCTAGAGTTGTCCCGCATGTCGGCATAGGTCTACCAAGGGACACAAAATGAGAAGTCGTATTTTGTTTTGATTTGTTTTTGCAGCCTGTCAGTCAGCCTTCAGAGCTGACTTGCAAGTGTCGTTTTCTGGAGCTAGAAAGCATGGGCCACAGAGCTGCCCTCACTGCCAACTCACTCATGCAGCTGTAAACTGGTGCCTGTAGGATTCCCAACAGGAAGTTCCAGTCCAGCTTCCTTACAAACGCCGGGTGATCTCCCATCAGCCATTGAGCCCTGGCAATGGCCTAGGAGCCACATAGGCATTGTCTGAGGAAAGGACTGTTAAGCTTTTCTGCTTTCCTCTAGCCAGCTGTGCCCCAGTAGCCTTCTTGTTCTATAGTCATGCTGTCAGAACAGCTGGGAAGGATTCCTCTGAGTACTACTGAAAGTGTCTGACCTTTTTGTTTGTTTTTTGAGACTTGGTTTCTCTGTGTAACAGTCCTGGCTGTCCTGGAACTCACTTTGTAGACCAGGCTGGCTTCGAATTCACAGAGATCCTCCTGCCTCTGCCTTCCGAGAGCTGGGATTACAGGTGTGCCCCACCACCACCTGTCGCAAATGTCTGATTTTATAGATAAGTGAGCTCCAGTAGAGTGTACTGAATGTTGGGATAATTTTTTTGTATACCATGTGAAGATGTGTCTCTGTCCTTCCTCGCTTGTCTAAGGCACTTTCTGATTGTTTTAATAAATAGCTGATTGGCTAGGCAGGAGATAATAGGGAGGACTCCCAGAACTCTGGGAAAGAATCTGAGGCATGGGAGATTGCCTGCCACATGGGAAGGAAGTAGGGCATATGGTATTGAGTAGAGGTAACCGAGCCACATGGCAGAACTTGGATTAATATACACAGGTTAATTTAAGTTTTAAGAGTTACTTGTGAATAAGCCTAAACTAAGGCCAAATGTTCATAAATAATAAGTCTCAGTGTCATTATTCAGCAGCCGGCAGTCCAAAGAAAGCTCTGCTATTGAGGGCATCACACACCTGTGGCAGGCTAGCTTTGAGTTTATGAGGCGCTGAGAACTTAGATGTGTCTTCTGTTCTCCACTGAACCTATCACTAAATTCTGAGATTCATTTTCATTGTCTGAGGTTCTGTCTGTTGTCCCAATTAGGGAACCAAAAATTGCTTTGAATACAGTAATAATAAAGAGAATTTGAATATGTCTTAAATATGTTATAGATAGAGTGGAAGGGACAAAAGAATAAGGCTATTTATTTGTTTACTTATTTTTGTGACAGGGTTTCACTATGTAGTCCTGGCTATCCTGGAACTCATTCTGTGGACTAGGCTGACCTTGAACTCACAAAGATCCGTCTTACCTGTGGCTCATGGCTTGGATTAAAGGTGTGCGCTACCATGTCCCGCATATAAGCCCTTTTTTTTATTTTAAAGATTTCTTTATTTTTGTGTATACAGTGATCTGTCTTGCATGTATGCCTGCAGGCCAGAAGAGGGCACCAGATTTCATTATAGATGAACAACAAGGTGAGCCACCTTGTTGTTTCTGGGATTTGAACTCAGAACCTCTGGAAGAGCAGCCAGTGCATTTAACCTCTGAGCCAACCCTCCAGCCCCAATAAGGCCATTTTTTAAACTCACAGCTTTAAACCAGAAGAGGAGGAGAGAAAAGACCCTTGCTCTTCTTTGTTTCCTTTGTGCTGAACTTCACCTGTCAAGGCCTGCTTTTCAAAAGAACCAGCCATAAGTAGCAAACTCTCTTTATGAACCAGACTTGGTATCTCACACCTATAATCCCAGCACTCAGGAATCTGAGGCAGGAATATTGTCAGGAGGGTAAGGCCAACCTAGGCTATATAGTGAGTTCCAGTCTAGCTTTGTCTATATAGCAAGTTCCAGAACATACAAAGCTACACAGAGAGAGATACTTTCTGAAAAAAACAAACCCCAAAATAAATAAATAAAAATTAAGGATCCTAGTGTTTGACCCTAGGAAAACTCATGCCTCCGGGGTCCCAGCCCAGGACTGCGGTCACCCTAATCACCAGGCAGATTTGAAAACTTGCTGCAAACTGCATGAGGCTTTATTGTTGTTTAACGAGCTAACCCCATGTTAGCTCGGGTCTTTCACCCACCCGCCATGGCAGATGGCTAGCAAAGACAGCTCGAAGGGGCTGCAGAGAGATCTTGTAGGGCAGCGTAAGGGGAGTGTCTAGGGGTACGCACAGGCTCAGGATTGGTGTGCCTCCAGGCTTGGAGGACTTGCCCTGTGTTGATTGGCCAACTGGTTGTTATGGCCCATAAGCCCTCCAAGGGTGGTTACTATGCTCTTCGAGTCATTGCTGTGCACTTGTCTGTAAAGCACACCCAGAGCTGTAAAGCATAGCGCCGCCAGCTAACTTCTGATTGGTTCCTTGCCACGAGGCAGGCATCTGACTTCTAGTGACTAGGACAAGGTCATGGTGAGCACGTGTTACTGTCATGGCTGCTGAAATGGGGAGCTGGTCCCTTTACTAGGATATTCCACAAAGGGATATAGGTGTCTGCTGCCAGGTTTGACTACCTGATTTGGATCCCAGAAACTCTTGTGATGGAAGGAGAGAACTCATTCCTGCAGATTATCCTCTGACATCCATGAGTGCATCACATTACAGTGTTCCCCTTCACACAGAAAATAAATACAACATAATTTAAAAATAAAAACCAAAACCTCTTCTCATTTTCCTTCCACATTGGTAATTAACAGACTGCAGTCTTTGCAGCTGTGATTTTGCCTCTAACTTGAGCACCTTGCCTACAGTTCTGAACTTTCCTGCTGGTCCACTGCAATTTCAAAACCTGCCCCAGGCTGATCCAGCCTACTGGAGCTCAATGGAGTGTTTGTGTGCTTCCAGGGAGACCAGAAGCAAGCAAGCGACAGGAATACAGTGTCTTGAGAGAGGAAGTCAGAATGTGGAGTTTGTGTGAGGACTGAGTGAATGTGGCTTGGGCCTGGGTTACTTCTTTTCCATGCTCTGGGACTCGAAGCTTCGGGTTCTGGGATTCTATCTCAAAGGATAAGGTAGAGGAGACACACTTGATGCTGATCTGTGCCTTACATAAAAATATATGTGGGTGTATGAGAACACATGACATGCTGATGGGGAATTAGGGAGGGAGGTGAATGTCTGTTTTCAAATGAGCACCCTACAGAAAGGTGATGTTAGGCAAGATCACCACCATGGGCCTCCCAGTTTCAAGAAATGCTCATGCAACCAAAGCCCTTGTTGGTAGGTGGGACAACTAAGGCGGGGACTTTCTACCAAGCAAAATTAGTACCCAGGAAGTGTACATTTGTAAAGACAGCAACCTGCCACCATGCCTCATTTCCAAAAGGGACACACAAGGTTCTTTTTGCTTGAGAGTGAAGGGACCAGCCCCGCATTTCGGCAGCCATGACAGTAACATGTGTAGCTATGACCTTGTCTTAGTCACTAGAGGTTAGGTGCCTGCCTCGTGACAAGGAACCAATCAGAAGTTAGCTGGCGGCGCTATGCTTTACAGCTCTGGGTGTGCTTTTATGGACAAGTGCACAGCAATGATGCGCAGAGCATAGCAACCACCCTGGAAGGGCCTATGGGCCATAACAACCAGTTGGCCAATCAACACAGGACAAGCCCTCCAAGCCTGGAGGCACACCAATCCTGAGCCTGTGCGTACCCCTAGACACTCCCCTCATGCTGCCCTACAAGGTCGCTCGGCAGCCGGTTCGAGGGGTCTTTGCTAGCCATCTGCCATGGCGGGTGGGTGAAAGACCCAAGCTAACATGGGGTTAGCTGGTTAAAAAATAATAAAGTCTCATGCAGTTTGCATCAAGCTCTCGAATCTGCCTGGTGATTGGGGTGAGCGAGGTCATGGCCTGGGACCCTGGATACCAGAGTTTTTCCGGGGGTCTAACAAGAGGTTGATACGAACTAGAATAAGAACTCCAAGTTGTAAGATGTGATGTGATAGGGACCTCCTCTTAAGGACTTTAGTGTAAAAACTGGCTTCTCCTTATGTCTTTAAACCAGTGGTGTGTTACAATGAGGGTCGTTATGCTGGCTGATTTTTGTGTGTCAACCAGACAAACTAGAGTCATCAGAGAGAAAGGAGTCTCAGTTGAGGAAATGCCTCCTTAAGATCATGCTGTAGGCAAGCCTGTGGGACATTTTCTTGATTAGTGAGTGATGGGGGAGGGCTCAGCCCATTGTGGATGGGGCCATCCCTGGGCTGGTGGTTCTGGATTCTATTAGAAAGCAGGCTTAGCAAGCCATTAGAAGCAAGCCAGTAAGCAACACCCCACCACCACCACCACCACCACCACCACCATGGTCTCTGTTAAGCTGGAAGCTTCACCCCAGCCCCTGGCATCCATATACCCAAAGAGTCTGGGCTGTTAGGATAAAGGCTTTGCCCCAGTCGCTGGCATCCATATACCCAAACAAGCTCAAGGACAATTCATTACAGTTTAGAAGGAATTCACAAGGCAGGCAAGGTGTAAATTTCAGTTTCCTGGTGAACGAAAATGAGGGCATGACCATTCTAAGGTATGGTTGAGAAGAGTTTTATTGTAGCTATGAGGGAGAGTACAGCCAGAGGCATCTGAAAGGGTCCAGAGCAGTGAGAGGAGTAGTAGACTAAACATGACCAGCAGACTGAACCAGGCCATGAGAAGGGCTGGGTGCAGGGGGTGGGGAGTAAGAGGTGAAGAGAAGAGGGACGACCAGGAGCCAAGAGCAGAGGACCAAGAGAGAGCATGGCTAAAATGGCAAGTTTTTATAGAACAGAGAAGCTGGGGAAGAGAAGCGAAGCCCTTGGGCTGGAGAGGTCTAGGGTAGGGGGGCAGGGGTAAGAAGAACAGGGTGCCGGCAGGTACTTGTGATGCTGAGGCAGCATGAGGCCAGCATGCCCTTTGTATGCTAATAGGCACCACAGTTAGCTATTTGTCCTCAGTTTCTTTAGGACCTGAGATCTGGAAGAAAGGGGAGTGGCAAAAGTCATGCTGCTTGGGATAAGACAGCTTAGCCACATGATTCGCTGATGTTTCAATTTATGTGCGTTGACTGTTTTGCCTGTATGTATGCCTGTGTAAGGGTTAGGGTCCCCTAGAACTGGAATTATAGACAGTTGTGAATCGCCATTTGGGTGCTGGGAATTGAACTTAGGTCCTTTGGAAGAGGTGTCAGTGCTCTTAACCGCTGAGCCATCTCTCCAGCCTCTGGACGCTGATTTTTAAAGCTCTCCTCTCCGGGTCTTCTCTGTGGGGAGGCGGGGTCTGAACCTAGAAAAAAAAAGGAGAGTGTGGAATGCGGCGGGGCCTGTCCGCACAATACGCCTGCGCAGCAGTGCGGCGCTTTCCCCCCCCTTCCGCAGGCCCTAGCAGACTGACACGCGGCTGTGACCAGCAGGGGGCGATATTGAGTGGGCGGGGCCGGGTGACGTAATGTTAGTGTACAGAGATGGGAAGTGACCGGCGCTGCCGATTTTGCGCACTCCGTGTGTGCAGCAGTGCCGCGCTTCGGTGTGGCCTAGTGGGCCGGCGCGCCGCTGTGACGTAGTCCTGCGGGCGGTCTCTGATGCTGTGGCGCCCGCTGGTCGGGCTGGCAGTGGCCGCCCTGGGTCGCGTGCCTGCGGACGGTGAGTGCGCTGAGCTGCTGACGGCTGGCTGCCCCAGGAGAGGGACTTGTGGCAGCGTGAGTCCCTTGCGCGTCGCCTCCAGTGATCCCTGTTCTTATGGAGACGCCTGGTGAACGTGTTTTCCGGGTCCCCAGAACGACAGGGATAGTCACGTGGAGTCCCAGTCGCCCGCAAACCTGCGCACTCTGAGCCTACCTGGGGCTTTTCCTCGGCGCCCTGCCCACCGGGCATCGTGGGTAGGCTCAAGCACCTGGCTCAAGTGGTGCAGGCCCTCCTGACGCCTGGGTGTGAATATTGGGGTTCGGCCTGTCCCGGGTTGGGGTTTCTGAAGCCGCCTATGGGCTTAATATTCCCATCATCATTTTATCCAACGTGGAAGTGGGCGGGAATGGTCTCGAGTGAGAAGGTTCCTTCAGGTGGTGCCTGGATGAGCAGGTGACATTAGCTACGTGGTACCTGAGGAGAGGAGAAAGCAAATAAATGATTGGTCAGCCTTGTTTAGGGTACAAGGAGAGAAGGAAGAAGGAGAGGAGGTGTGCCTCTGTGGGTGCTCCTCCAGTTCACCTTCCAGGAGTCATAGGTTAGTTATGGGAGCTAACACTAAGGCGGCTTCCTGTTTTGGCACTAAGGAGCAGGCTTTCCTGCTATTCTAGCTCCTGTCTACCCACTTTACCCCTGCCTTTACATATTAGGCTTTTACATCCTAATAGATGTTGCATCAGCCACTGCTGCAGTTTGCCTGGCCTTCCTCGGTCCAGCACTGGATCTTTGTCTAGGGGGGAGACCAGTAGTTTTCTGGAGTAGTAAATTTGAGGCAGTATATTTCTGTTCAGCCACACTTAAACTTTGTCTTCTGTCTTGACACATAATATCCAGGAAACATGTTGAGGTAATTTGAAGAAGAGGCAGAAGGAGGTGTGGGAGGAGAGAACCCAACAAAGAAGGAAAGGTAGAATGAAGGTGAGCTCTTGGAAGACAGCTGTAGGAGGAAGACTTCTTGCAGCATCCCTGACTCTTCTGGTTGGGCCTCAGTCTTCCCAATCCCACCCTGTCCCCATTCTCCCTGGTCCTGAATGTTCTGGTCCTCAGTTTCCTGCAGTAGACTTCAGTCTCCCATGCCCTCTCTCCTATCCTCCCTGTCTCTGCATGTGTTGGTTCCCAGTTTCCCCAGCCCTGCCCTACCCATCCCCTCCCTACATGTACTGAGCCTTAGTACATGCCCTACCTACCCCCATTCTCCCTGGTCCTGCTGGGTGGGCCTCATCCACCCTCAGTCTTCCCTGACCCTGTTCCCTTAGTTTCCCTTCTACACAATCGAGTAGATGACAAACCCTGCAACGTCCTAGGTCTTTGCATTTTACTCTCTTGGGGGTTCTGAACCCTTTCTTTCTTTTATGTTCGCTCTGCCTCATGATTATGGCATCCAGTACCCTGTTCAAGATTCAGCTTGTTCTTTTTTTCTCCTTGATAGGAGATGGGTAGTACCAGAAGGTGCAGCAGCCTGTTCATGGTTGGCTGCTACTCCTCCACCCTTACTTCTTTGGGAGGCCATGGTACGTCCATCTAGCTCAGGTAGAGGAATCACAATGAAAATGCTTTGGCTGCTCTTGGAAGAGGCTCCTAAATTCTGGGGCTGGAATGTGTCACTCATATATGCCTAGTGCTGTTTGTGTTTTTTGTTGACAGGAGAGATTTGTGCAGATTTCTAGTCCTAGGGGCCCTAAGGTAAGGACAAGAAGAAGCCGTGTAGGAAGTTGTGTCTGGGGAATGTCTCAGCAGAGGATGCTCCCTCCCCAGTGTTCCTGTGGAACTCACTTGCATCATGGCTTGTCTTACAGTTAGGGCTTGGGGCTCTTTGTCAGACAGTTGATGTTTGGGACTAGAAGAGCTAAAGAGATTGGGGTCCAAAGTTTCTTCAGTGGTCTCCCCAAAGGAAGTAGCCTCTGAGCAGCACACGTCTGTAAATGCTAGCTCAAAGACTAGATCTGTAGTTTCTGACAACAGCTGTAGCCCTGTGGAGATGGAGTAAATGCCTGGTCACCTGGATGCTGACTAGGGCCCTTCCATACTGACCCTGCTAGGCCACCACTGGGCTTGCTATCTGCCATTGTACCACACAGCTAGCTAGCCAAGGTCATCTGGTGTGGTTTGTATAGATCCAAGGAAGTGTAGTGTCATAGAGGGTCACCAAGGGCTATCAAAGATACATGAGCTGCATGTGCCAGGTGACACCTACTGGCCGTCTTCAGAACCAAGGTGCTAACAGGGTGGAAATGCTTTCCTGCGTCTGAACCATAAGAGATTATGGTTCAGCCCCAGGAGGAAGAAGTTGCACAGTATGACTCCTGAAAGTTGGGGCAGAGCTGGGTAGGATTCAGCTGTTGAATGTGTCTGCATGTGCATGCCAGTGTCCATCCTCCCCCTGTCTGGTCATGGCCTACAACGTATAGGGTTAGGGTTAAGTGAGGGCTCCCACAAGTCCAGAAATGTGAGACTGGAATTTGAGTGATAGTAGTTCATCATTACCTATAGTTTGAAGCAGGATATAGAGTGAGGCATAGGTACAGATTGCTCCATTGTCTGATGAGATGGCAGAGCATGTGTTTGACCCATGCTTGTCCCTCATGCATGTCCTCTTATTGGCTCTCTGAGCTGAGATCCTTTTCTCAGAAGCAAGCTTGTTTGCTTGATTGCTGGTCCTCCCTCCCTTCTTTTTTTTTTTTTGTTTGAGGCAGTGTTTCTCTTTGTAACAGTTTAGGCTGTCCTGGAACTTACTTTGTAGACCAGGCTGGTCACAAACCCACAGAAATCCACCTGTCTCTGCCTCAATAGTGCTGGGATTAAAGGCTTGTGTGCCACCACTGTCTGGCTCTCAGAAGCTTTCTTACCTCATACACTTTGGAACATCTCTCTTAGCTTTGGTTCTCCTCTATTGTCATGGCACTTGTCTTTCTTTAAGTCTCAGATCCTATGTTCTCAGTCTCTGGAATACACCTGTGCAGTGAGCCTACGAAGCCCCATGGTGAGCACTGTCTTGAGCTCCTTTTACGCTCAAGGGCACCAAGAGCTCCATTTGGAATGTGCAGATGTATAACCCATGTTGGCAGCTGCAGATCACAACCTGTGGCCATCAGGGAATTTGGAGCCAGTGCAGCACCTTGAGGACCTTATTCTGACTGCCTGAAACAGCAAGCAGACCGGAAGGCAGCTTTGTAGGAGCTGCATTGTGTGGTTTGTCGTGCACACTCTAAGGCCAGGCCGTGGAGGAAGCAGCAGGGCTCAGTGACGGGGAAGAGGATACCTATGAAAAGGTGGTGATGAGTTGTGGGTCAGGGGAAGCCGGGAGCCCAGACAGAAAACAGTGTACACACTGTATTGGTGTCAGTGTGATTGGGCTCATACACATTTGGCAGAGAGCCAGAAGGGAGCAGCGTTTTATTGAGAGGCAGCACTGGTGATACAGAGTGAGTTTCCCTAGGTCCCTCTTACTATGTATTTTTGATAGATGGTCCTATGTACTTTCAAAGATGTGTGCGTGCGCATGCGTGCGTACATGTGTGTGTTTGTGTTTTCAATATGCATGTGTGATATGCATGTGCTTGTGCTCCTGTGGGTGATAAATACCAGCAACAGTGTAAGATTTGTAAGATTACCTTGTGGCCTACATCGAGGATTAAGAACACAAGACTTCTATAAGCTGATGCCCTTTCTGTAGCCTATGCCTTTTGGACCAGAAACTGTGTGGTGCCTCACCCTTACAGGCCAAAGGTGCTTGGTTGGGTTGGCAGGCAGCCTCTCTGTCTCCCAAATCCTTCCCTAGTCTCCGCTGCCTCAGCTGCAGAAGAGAGCAGCAGCTCAGGACTCTCAGCCCTGTGGTGGCTCTTCCTCATCTGTCAGTGACGCAGATGCTGTCCGGGTTATTTGGACAGGTGTAGGTCTTAGGAGCAGGACAAGTAACTTCCTTTTCCTTCTTGCACAGTGGAAGAACAGGGCTGATCTCTTTGCAGCCAGTGCAGGCAGGGTGCCCCAGGGATTTATTGTTCAGAAGGGCGGGGTATGGGCTTGGTAGAGATTAGTCCCCTGTCCCTCAGTGTAGAGCAGCGTTGACTCTTCCCAGGCTAACCACGGAGGCTGCAACACATCAAGTAAGGTGGGTGCCATCCTGAGGAGGCAGGAAGGCCTTCATGGATAGAGTCCTGGCTGTGTAAATGAGGGCCAGCTCAGAAGCCAGGCAGTGGGAGGAATAGGGCTGAGGGTGAGGTGGGGCTGGTTGCTTGCGCATGAGCTTGGGAGCAGGTGAGATAAGATGGTCCTAGGGTGATGCCAACAGAGATTAAGGGAAGGAGGCTCAGGTCCCAGACTGGACTGTGATGGATGAGGTCTCTGATTTGCTTTCATACCTACCACAGCAGCTCCTCTCAGCAGCAAGCAGCCCCTACCTGCCTCAGATGTTGGTCCCTGAGCTGCATTCACTTTCCCCTTGGGAGGCTAGAGAGCACTATTCCAATTCTCTTCCGCAGCTTGTCCTTCTCAGACACGTCAGAAATAAGGTGGCACATCTAGTGGGAAGTTTCCCAAACAGGTTCGAATTGAGCAGATTTGAGGATGCCATGTTTATAGGGACAGGGGCAGGGAATTTCTGTTTTCAGACTTGGAACTCCCAGTGGGCAGTGCCATTTATGGGCACCAAAGCCCAGGCTTCAGTGTGAGGTCAGATTCTGGAGTGTAGCCTATATGGGGTGGGACCAGTGACTACTGCATTGTCTGTTTCTGGGTCACTTGGCCTGTGGACATCCTGTTGGGTGTGGGTGAGGCTGGATGTTGGAATCCTTTGGCCTTCCTGCCTGTGTTTACCATCTTGGCAATTGACTGCTGTTGTGAGGAGGGTTCACATTATATGGGGATGCTGCTCTTGGGAGTCCCTCATGCCACTGCCTCCTATAGCGCAATGCCAGGGTACCACTGAGGGCAAAACCTCTTATGTCTGTGATGCCCTTCCTCTCACAGGCATGGCAGGTCCTAGGCCAGTAGTGCTGAGTGGGCCATCAGGTGCAGGGAAGAGCACCCTGCTCAAGAAGTTGCTCCAGGAACATGGCAGCATCTTTGGCTTCAGCGTGTCCCGTGAGTGTCCCAGGACCCTGAAGGGCAAGGAGCTCAGAGGCTATCCCAGCACTGGACTACTCCTAGAGTTCCAAACATATATACCCAGCCTAGGAGATGCTCTCCTCACTCTCCTCAACCCCATTACCCTCTCCCTTCCCAGGGCCTCCATCTAGAGTAAGCATCTTGGCCCCAGTGACCTCTTGAGATCTATCTATTCTGTCTGGGCTTTCCACTGGCTGTGAGCAGGCCTGCAAGGGAAGACCCTGGGCAGGGTTGTCCACCCATACCTTCAGTGTGTGATAGGTCTTTTTCCTAGATACTACACGGAATCCACGACCTGGTGAGGAAAATGGCAAAGGTGAGCTGGCCTGCTAATCCACAGGTCTCATGGATGAGCTGGTGTGTGGGGGTGGGGTGGGGTGGGGGGGTTACTATATGCCTTGGCTGTAACAGCTCAGTCCCCAGCAGGAGAGTGTCTCTTGCCTTTGGGCTGGTGACTTGATTAGAGTCTGTGTATCTTCAGAGTGAGGGCTGGACCTTCTGCCTGCCTGGTGTATGGCAGGGTGTCCCACTTTCCTGTGGAACCTGGCCATTTCCAGCCCCTCAGTGAGGACAGTGGGGACAGTGGTGTCTGTTCCAACCTGCATCTGTTATAGCAGTCCTGTGTAGGATGGAGAGAGGGGCCAGGCCAGGCAGGTCTGGGTTTTGGGTATCCTCTGAAAAGCCCTCTTCCTCTCCAGATTACTACTTTGTGACCAGGGAGATGATGCAGCGTGATATTGCAGCTGGGGACTTCATTGAGCATGCTGAGTTCTCTGGGAACCTGTATGGGACAAGGTGGGCTGAGTTTGGTGTGGGCCCAGGATTAAGGATCAGGATAACCCCAGAAGTGTGGCAGAAGGAAGCTCTCCTGCCTGTCCCCTTTGTAATATGATATCCTCCCCGTCTCCTGCCTAGGCTGGGATGGCTTGCTTTCCCCCCAGTCTCTGAGTTTAGCTAATAGGCTCCAGGGAGCAGGCAGGTCTAGTCATGCCCCAGGCTCATCTTCCTCAAGCCATCCTGTGTGGCAGGAGCCATATGAGATACCTCACATAGGTGAGGTAGGCAGTGACAGGCAGCTCCGACCTGACCAAAAGCCCAAACATTTTTGGTCTTTGGCTGCAGGACAGGTACAAAGGACTATGCTGTCAGAAGGCCTAAAAGGGCCAAAGGTGTGCTTAGATGTTCTGAGAAATACAGAGGGTGCTGGGTTCAGGGGACCTCTGCCCTACCCAGCCAGGCCCAGGATGGACCTTGGGGAGGAAGGGGCTGAGTTTCTCTGAAGCTTTTGGAAGCCTTAAGAGGCTACCGGGGTTCAAGGTTTAGCAGTTAGTGCATGTATTCCTGAGGATGGCCAGCAGGCAAGAACTCATGAGGACTTAAGGGCCAGGGTCTTCCCTTGGGTCCCATTGAACATCTGCTCACTGCCCTTCCTGCTCCCAGCAAGGCGGCTGTTCGGGCTGTGCAGGCCATGAACCGCATCTGCGTGCTAGACGTTGACCTACAGGGTGTGCGCAACATCAAGAAGACTGATCTGCGTCCCATATACATCTCTGTGCAGCCTCCCTCACTGGATGTGCTGGTGGGTAACTGGTGTGGGGAGACCCTCAGGGCAGGCCCTGAGACCTGGAGAATACTGACCCAACAAAGGCCTGCATTTTAGGAGCAACGCTTGCGGCTGCGCAACACTGAGACTGAAGAGAGTTTGGCAAAGCGACTGGCAGCTGCACAGGCTGACATGGAGAGCAGTGAGTGCGGTCAGACCATTTATACCTTCCGAGCATGTGGCCAGCCCATCATTCATCAGGAGACAGGGAGGACCAAGGGCAAAGATAGAGGAGTTCCAGACCTCTCTGTCTGCAGAGCATTGAGGGACCAGCCACATTTTTCTTACTGACTTGACAGTTATAGTCATCTTATATGCAGCTGTGCTGTTGCTTCTGAGCTTGGGTCTGAGCTTGGCCTACATTCAGACATTGTCAGTGAGACCTTTTGCTGTTGTTTCCTTGTGTGTGTATGGCAGCCTGTCACATGCAGTGCCAGTTCTAAATGGAGGCCTGGGGAGGGGACAGTGGTCCATATTCTAGTACTCAGAATGCGATGGGAGCAAGCCCAGCTGAGATTCTCTAGAGGAAGGGAAGGAAGAGCTTCCTCCAGCCCTGGCCATCCTACTACAGTGGCAGGCAAGAGTAGCCATAGCCAGGTAGCAGGTTGTTGGAGTGGTGTAAGCCCAGAAGGGGCCAAATTTCATGTGTTCCTGACTCTTGTCTTGTCCCATTCACAGGCAAGGAGCCTGGCTTGTTTGACCTGGTGATCATCAATGACAACTTGGATAAAGCCTATGCAACATTGAAGCAGGCACTTTCTGAGGTGGGCTTCTCCCCACCTGCCCTCTCTTGGGGCAGTCCCCTGCACAAGCCATCCCGTGAGTCCAGCAAACCCTGCTGAGGCCAGGGCTCACACCCTTACTACACTATAAGAAGCTGAGGCTCTGACAATTGCCAGACTGATCAAGTACAGGCCCAAAGTCCAAGAGTCCCTGGGGGCCAAGGGAGGCTATGAGACCCAGCCCTCCCTGCTTCCCTGTCTCTTCTGACTTTCTGTTTTCCTTCTTCCTTGGCAGGAAATCAAGAAGGCTCAGGGAACCGGCCATGCCTGAGGGCCTGCTTCATTCCAGAATGATGCTGGTGCCCCAAATCTGCCTGGGTTATGAGGTGGGGTGATCTTTGCCAAGGCACCAAGGACTTGTCATAGGCTTCCACTGTGGAGTAGGAGGAGCTGCCCCTTGTCTGGCCACATGGTGGCTCTTCATCCTGTGCTGGCTTGCCGAAACTGAAGGATTCTGAAATGTACCCACATTTATTCTCCCTGGGCTGTCCCTGCCCCTGTCTCTGCCTTCCTGCTGGAGCAGGACTGACATCCTAATAAAGTAACTATTGTTTTAGAGTGTCAGACCCCTGTCTGCCCACCCTTATCTGGTCAGCCCGTATGAAGGCTGCCAAGGTGGTTCTGCATAGGTAGGTGTCCAATGGCCCCTGCTGCTGCCCGTATCCTGGGTCCACCAGTCATCAGAATGCTGGCTATGGTTGATCATGATCACTTCTTTCTCTAGGAACCAGTCAGCTGGGATAGCCAGCATGGATTGGAATGGGGCTCAGCCCTGGAGAACCTAGTACTGCTGCCTCTTTGAGCTGTTTCTGAGCCATTTGGGGACCCAGAATGGCAGGCACCACTGTCCAGGAAGGAAAGTGCCCAGCCACAGAGGAAGAGCATGAATACTGGGGCCATACTGCTGGCCCATGGACCTGTGGGTACTGTGTGCTCTTGTCCTTGTGTATAGCCAGCCAAGCCCCAAGAAAGGGCCAGTGAACCCTGTCCAGCAAGTAGAGGGGCAGAGCCTGGGGCCTTTGTAGAGGTTCCAGATTCTGAGCTTGAGCTTGTAGCGGGGTGCAGCATTCCTGAGAGAGAAGTCTGTAAATTGAGGGCTGCTGTCCCCTCCCCTCCTGCCCAAGATGAGATATTCTGAGTGTCTGGTCCTGCTGTCCTCCCCTCTTCCTCTGGGCTCTCAGCCCAGGCTGCCTGGCTCCGCCCAAGAGAGCAATCCCTGCAGTGAGGGCAGTGGTTGTTGCCAGCTACCCCCACGGTGGTCAGCCACAGCTCTCCCTTGTGCATCTCCAGGTGAGGCCGCTCCTGGGACAGGACTTGGGCAGATTAGGTGGATATGGGTGTGAAAAGGGCAGGCAGGTACTGAGGCAGAAGAAGCCAGAGAGACCGGGGAACCCTGGGCTGCCTCCAAAAGTGCAGATGTTCCTCAAGAAGAGTGAGCCAGAACTTTCTGGACCTCAAATGGAGGCTGGGGAGGAGAGGGCCAGGACCTGCTTGGGCCCCCAGCGGGCCTGTCTAGCTCCTCACTGCTCCACCCCCAGGGACAATCATGGATTCAGACCCTGGGGGGAACAATGGAGCCCTTGAGGGCTTCTCCTCCACCCCCCATTGTGCTTGGTGGTGAAAGGTGGCCCTAGCCCTAGCCCGGCAGTATGCCCTTAGTGAGGACCAGCATCCAGCCGGCAGGTGGAAGGGCTCAGACAGAGGCTTGCATTTCCAGCCTGGAGAAGGTAGGGAGGGCATTGCTGGGGCTGCAGATTGGCATGGCCTTGTCTGGTTTATACCCTGATGGTTAATGTGAAGTTTCCCAGGCTCCTGTATCCTCTCTGGCCTCTCAGGCTCTGGGGGGTGTCACAGGCAGTTCTACCCTGGAAGACTCACTGGAACTCTGGCCAGACCTTGTCTCACTGTATTAAGGGACCCTTGGGGTATCCATCAGCTTCTTGGCTCTTCTTGGGTAACTATACCTGTGGTGGGGGGAGACGGGAACTAACTGGTGAGCCCAGGATATACTCAGTACCTCCCTCAGCAGCTGAGACCCCTCAGGGTGTTGTAAGATGGGCCGGTCCACCCCAGCCAGTTGCAGTGTGTCCAGGGGATCAGTATGGGCACCAGGCCCAGTCTCCTCACAAACTTATTCGTTATTCACTTGCCTGCTGCCAAGCAGACCCTCTCAGCAGCTGAACCTGCACAACTGCTCTTGAGTTTGTATGGCCCAGTACCTGGCACAGAAGCCTTGATGCCACAGAAGTTTGTTCTAAGTGTTTTCCCACCTGCCTGCTATGTCCAGGGACTGCAGAGAGGGACATTTGAGGATGGGTAGCCAAAAGAGGAGGTACCAAGTTCAATGATGGGGTGGGGGTGGGGTCCTTCCCAGGAGGGCCTGCTGCCTATTGGCTGGAGATGCTGTTGGATGGAGAAGCCTCCATGGACCCAGCTGGGGAATAAGTTCTAGAGGTGGGCAGTTCTAGGGAACCTGGCTCAGCTGTGGGAGGGGCTGGTGGATGTGGCTGGAGGACTGAGGAGGGACAAGGATCAGGGTGAGTGTGGACTGTTTTTAATATACAAATTTTATTTAAATTAGAAACAATCTTATTTTACATAACAATTCCAGTTCCCTCTGCCTCCCATCCTCTCATGTCCCCCATCAATCCCCCCATCCAGTCCCCAGGGTGTGTGAGGCCTTCCGTGAGGGATCATCAAAGTTTGCCTAGGCCCTGCCCCTTGTATCTAGGCTAAGAGAGTATCCCTCCATAGGGAATGGGCTCCCAAAGTCGGTTTGTGCCCTAGTGATAAATACTGGTTCCACTGTGAGTGTGGACTTTCTACAAGGAATTGGGCATAGATGTATTCCCTGGGCAATTCCAAATGAAGCCATGCATCTCCGTTTCTGGAATGCAGTTTAGCTGAGGGCAGCTTTTAACCTGTAGGAGTTATCCAGACTCAAGAGTTGTGACTCTTTCATACCAGGCCCAGGCTGGTCCATCTATTTTCCTGGTTCTTACAGCCAGATATCATCCAGGTAGTTCTGCCTGCTTGAGCACCCAGGAGGGTGGCTCTGGTATGAGTGATGAAAGGTGGCAGGTGAGGCCCCACAGGTCCTACGGGGAGGAGGTTGGATACCCAGGGCTTAAGACTTGGTATTCCAAGTCCTAATGCTTGTTGGCCACAGTAACTGTCACTGCACCCCTCACTTGGATTTCTTGATAGACCTATACCTGGAGAGGCTTTCCAAAAGAGGAAAGTGCTGAATGAGTTATGTATTGTGTGGGGGGCACCCCAAGCTGAAGCACACCACCACGACCAGCACAGGGTCTAATTATAGACCAAAATGTAGGAGGTGCTTTGGACAGGAGTTCCTGGGAATGGCGCCTTACCTCTGTAGTAGAACCCTGTATCTTCAACATGTTCAAAGACACAACAGGATGGATAACAGTACAGAAAAGTTCCCAGAGGACCTCATACCCCAGGCCCCATTTGCATGAAACATCACCCTAATAAACTGTAGTGCTGCCTCTGCTAGCCAAAGGCCACAGTCCAGGTAATTCCTACATTCGCTTGGCCTGTCATGACACTGGGGCACCTCTTGGAAGATAGTCTCCTTTTCTTGGCTGTTTTGTAGGGTGCCTGTCTCAGAAATTGACCTGTGTTTTCTCTTGCTTTAATGGGGTTATGGGTTTCAGGAAGAATACTGCAAAGGGTGATGAGCCATCTTTATAGATGGTATCAACAGGCGTTACGGCCATGGTGCCCTGAGTCACAGGGCTCAGGTGTCACTACAAAGGTGCAAGTCCCTTTTTCATGCTGTCCTCTGATATGATGTTGCTATCCATATGCAACTACTGGAGAGGTGTGTGTGTTTCCTATTCCTGTGTAGACTGTTTCTGAGAGTGGCTGGTTGGCAGCTCCTCTGCACGAGACAGGGGTTGTTTCCTTAGCCTGGTTATTGTGTTGGACACATGGATCCAACATGAAGTTGCTGTCATCTAGGGTATCTATAACCAAAGCTGTAGCCTGTAGTCTTACTTAGTCTACTGGTAAAATTGTTGCAGTTTCAGTGTGACTAATCCACATATCAATGTCCATGAGTGTGTTAGCGTGTTCTTCCTCTTTGAGCTTGTTCCATGCTCTTGTTTCCCCTACCTAGCCATCTGATCAGTCACTTCCCCCAGAGAGTCCCAGTTCCTCAGTGGATGAGAAGTTTGAAACCAGAGCCTGGGACCTAGATAAGATTCTCTGTTTATTTTGTGACTGGGGTTTGAGAAAGGGTTTCAGTGTAGTCCAGGCTGGCATCAAACTTGCCATGTAGCAGAGGGTGACCCTGAAACCCTGATCTTCCTACATCTACCACCCAAGTACTAGAATTATAGACAGCTGAACATACCCATCTCAGAAAACGCTCTTACTCAGGCATTTCTGCAGTCAGAACCCTTCAGAGGATACAACCAGAGCACATATGTGCACTACAGGTTTCCATGGTGTGTCTGTAAGTATTTTCTTTACCAAGCTAAACACAAATGCATCCTGGAGTCCCCAGTACATGGTGGTGTCAGAAAATTAGCCCTTATAGTGATTGGAAAGCGTATGATGGGCAGGCTAGAGTAATGAGTGTGCACAGGTGAAAAGCTGTCTGTCTATCTCTGAGTGTGTGTGTGCTTATAAAACTTGTATGACCAGTGACTGTGTTTGCAGTCAGAGAAAGGCAGCAGGTATGGGTACACAGCAGAGAGTGTAGCAGGAGCCAACTGAGGAATGGACAGGGTACTTAGTGAAGTGGCTAGGTGAGATCCTGGTGTGCCCTAGTCAGAAGTCACTGGAGGAGTTGAGCATGGTACATGCTTAAAAATCCCAGTGCTGGGCAAGTAAAGTGTGGAGGATGAAGAGTTCAAGGTCATCTGAACTCTTATAGATCAGTATATAAAGAGTCTAAAGTCTGCTTGTGCCATATGAAACCTTGCTTTTAAAAAAAAAGCCATTGAGAGCTGGGTGGTGGTGGTACATGCCTTTAATCCCAGCACTTGGGAGGCTGAAGCAGGCAGATCTCTGTGAGATCCAGGCCAGCCTGGTCTATAGAGCTACACAGAGAAACCCTGTCTCCAAAAAACAAAACAAACAAACAAACAAAGTCATTGAAAGGCAGCAGGGGTAATCTGGTCGGTGTGCCTTCTAAAGTGCCCTAGTGGGCATGGGGCCAGGTTTATAGAGAAGAATGAAGCAGCTGGGATTAGAAGGCCAGTGACCAACTGGTGCAAATGGCAAGTATGGGTGGTTCAGGGTTTGCTGATGGACCCAAGATGTGCAGGAGATAGCAATTCAGGTAAAGTAATCCAAGGGTAGAGAAGTCACTTAAGAGGACAGATTGACATATGAGAGGTGCCTGCTGGTGTTCCAGTGCCAGGACTAGGCAGGAAAGAGTTACAGGCTAGAGGTTCAAGTTTGGAAGTCTCCCTGTATATGGCCTGAGCCCAGGGTTCTTTTTTTTTTTTTTTCCAGGGCAGCGCTACAACCATAGCACTTCTTAGTGCCATGCTCTAGAGTGAATAGCTGTGACTGTGCATGCATGCATTGAGTGACAGGGCCTTCCAAAGCAACGTCCCATTGTCTGTCCAGGACCAAAGCCAGCCCAGGGCTAAGCTTCAATGTCTCTGTTGTTGCCTGTACACATCTTACAACGACAGGAGTAGGTATACCAGAGAAATGGCAAACTGCCAAACAAGGCTGTAACAGAGATCCAGTTGTTAAATACTACACACAACTAGCCAGGTCTACCCAGGAACTCCTGGTTCCAGATCCTGCTGGTAAGCCTTAGGCTCCTATGATTGAGGTCTCAAGAGGAGGCTAAGACTGAAGCTGAGATAAGAGAGTTGAATCCACTCCTGAGAGGACACCAGGTAGCCCTACTGTATGAGGCAGAGAAGTAGAAGGGGTAGATCCTGAAGGTGTAACAGCCTGTGAATGTGCATGTGTGGCTGTGGGTGTATGCATGTGTTCCTATGTGTGCATGTCTAAGTGATCACATAAGCTCACTCTTCTTTATGAATGAGCATTTGATTCTTTGCATGTGTGGTTGAGTTGGTAAATAAGTATATATGAGTCTTAGCATATATGAATGTGTGTGCTAGCGTGTGTGTGCACATGTATATTTACGAATGTACACATCTTTGTGTATACATTTGTGTCTGAATGCATATGAGTATACATTATGTCTATGTGCACTTGTGTGCATGTGACGATAACTGTATGTTGTATGTGCATATGGATGTTTGCATATATAACACACATAGGCACACACACTTGTGTGTGTATGCACATGAGGGTGTGTGTCTCTGATTGCCTACATGCGGTCCCAAGAGGGGATTCACAGATGTGAGGATGTGGGGGCATTTCCTCAGGAATCCCTGTTGTCCTGCTGGCTGCCCCCTCTTCCTGCCCTGAGGGGAGAGGCCCTAGCTATATAAAGAGGCCTGGAGCCGCCACTCCCAATGCTGTCCATACCTGCTGCTGCTACCACCTAAGCCCTGCCAGGGGGAGGGAGCCTGAAGTGTCATTGTTGAATGTTTGGGGGACTCCTGCCCCAAACCTTCCCAGCAGCAGGTACTAACTGTGGTAGCTGTGAGGAGGGAGGGTAAGCATCGAGGAGCCGAGGAGCCACAGAGCCCTTCTCTGATACGTGTCTGTTCTAGAAAGAGTTGGTCTAGATGTTGCCATCTCTGAGGCACACAGGTGCCTAAGTGTGGCTGTGTATCAGTCTGTAGCCTCACCAGACATGGTCCTGCCTGGATCTGGGCACTGTCCAGGGGAGTAGGACCTGGGGCTGGATAAAGAACCCTGGATGGCCTATGAGCAGTGGGAGGAGGTAGCTGACAGGCTAGGAGCTGCAGGACTAGCAAAGGGCTTGGGGAGGATAAGGGTCATTTACGGAAGGGACTTCCAGAGCTGCTTGCAGGGTATGGAAGGAGAAAGGCTGGGGCTGCTGGAGGGTTGGGGAGAGCTGGGGGCTAAAAGTAGTATGGTTTGGAGATGGGGGCCTCAGGACTATGGGGTACTGTTCTGACCACAAAGGCTGGGAAAGCAAGCAGCAGAGCAGGTTTGGGGTAAGCAATAGGAGAGTGGTATCCAATCTGGGGCTGACTGAGCTGGACTGGCGCTTCCCTGGCGCTTCCCTGTTTCCCCCTCTGCCAATTAAGGCAGCACACAGACTCTTTGGCTCTAGGGGCCTGGGACAGAGGTGCACTTCCCACAAGCTGGATCTTTCTTGGGGAGCTTTGGGAGAGAGAAGATGGGAAGGGCAGGGGCAGGGGTCAGTGGGAGATGCTCTGTCCCCATCCTTAGCACATAGGGTGAGGATGCAGATGAGGAAGACCTTTTCTGCAAAGTAATGAGCTCAAGGTCATCTGGCGTGTGTAAGTAGAACACAATTGCTGGACGAGCCTGCAGGCCCCCTAATTCTGGGCCCCTAGCAGTTCCCAGTTGTCCCCTGCTGACCACCAGTCATATATGCCTGTAGGTCCCACCTGCTCGCTCCCATGACCAACATGAGCTGGAGCTTCCTGACGCGGCTGCTGGAGGAGATCCACAATCATTCCACCTTCGTGGGCAAAGTGTGGCTCACTGTGCTAGTGGTCTTCCGAATTGTGCTAACAGCTGTGGGTGGAGAGTCCATCTATTCGGATGAGCAATCCAAGTTCACCTGCAACACGCGACAGCCGGGCTGTGACAATGTCTGCTACGACGCCTTTGCGCCCCTGTCGCACGTGCGCTTCTGGGTCTTCCAAATCGTGGTCATCTCCACGCCTTCTGTCATGTACTTGGGCTATGCAGTCCACCGCCTGGCGCGCGCCTCGGAGCAGGAGCGCAGACGCGCCCTCCGTCGTCGCCCTGGCCCCCGGCGCGTGCCCAGGGCGCAGCTGCCACCACCGCCTCCTGGCTGGCCAGACACCACCGATCTGGGCGAGGCGGAGCCCATTCTGGCGCTGGAGGAGGAGGAGGACGAGGAGCCGGGGGCACCCGAGGGCCCTGGGGAAGACACGGAGGAGGAGCGCGCAGAGGATGTGGCTGCCAAGGGGGGCGGAGGTGATGGCAAAACGATGGTCACTCCTGGCCCGGCAGGGCAGCACGACGGGCGGCGGCGCATCCAGAGGGAGGGCCTGATGCGTGTGTACGTGGCCCAGCTAGTGGTAAGGGCGGCCTTCGAGGTGGCCTTTCTGGTGGGCCAGTACCTGCTGTACGGCTTCGAGGTGCCGCCCTTCTTTGCCTGCAGCCGCCAGCCTTGCCCGCACGTGGTGGACTGCTTCGTGTCACGTCCAACCGAGAAGACGGTCTTCCTGCTGGTCATGTATGTGGTTAGCTGCCTATGCCTGTTGCTCAACCTCTGTGAGATGGCGCACCTGGGCCTCGGCAGTGCGCAGGACGCTGTGCGCGGCCGTCGGGGAGCCTCAGTGCCTGGTCCTGGCCCCGTCCCGCGCCCGCCGCCCTGCGCTTTCCCGACCGCCGCCGCCGGCCTGGCTTGCCCTCCGGAATACAGCCTCGTGGTGCGCGCGGCTGAGCGGGCGCGGGCTCACGACCAGAACTTGGCTAACCTGGCCCTGCAGGCACTGCGCGACGGGGCTGCAGCGGCGGCGGTGGCCGCGGATCGGGACAGCCCTCCATGTTCAGGGCTCAATGCAGCCTCTAGGGGGGCACCCAGGGCCGGCGGCCCAGCTTCCGGAACCGGTAGCGCCACATCGGGGGGCACCGTTGGGGAGCAGGGCCGGCCGGGGGCTCAGGAACAGCTGGCTACAAAGCCCAGGGCTGGCTCTGAGAAGGGCAGTACAGGCAGCAGGGATGGAAAGGCCACGGTGTGGATCTGAGGGCATTGGGGAGAGCTCAGGGAGTGCCTGGCATGAGGGTTCAATGGAAATCTTTCCGTGGCCCCTGACAGATCCCCTTAGGGGCCTTTAGAAGAGGAAGCAGAAGACCCTTAAGAGGGACTGGCTCCTGTACCTCCATGCAGGATGGGAAGGGGAGTCACCAGGGTCTGATCTGTAGCTCCTAGGGAGGGGGAGATGGGGCAGAGCTGTGTCCTCCGAACTGACTTCCCCTCTAGGCTGTTAAGCAGGATGACCCCTCCCTGGGCCTGCCAGCACTTCCTTCTAGGCTCTCCTGTAGCTTCCCCATAGGATGGAGGTGTCTGGCATGAACCGTTTGGGGACTGTGCTTATCCTCATTGTAGCAGCAGACGGATTCCTCTGCAGCCCCCCTCAACCCTTACTGAGCCAGAGAACTCCCGGCTACTTCCAGCTCTTGATTCCCTGTTTGAGACAACTGAGTGAGACCTGAAGGACGCCCTAGAGTACAGCCTCCTCTCCTAGAGCTGAGGTAGCCTGACATGGGCCGTTTCTAGGACATCCTGGAAATTCTGTCATGCCTTGCTGCTTAGATCCAAAGGCTGTGGTCCAGGGCTGTGGTTTTGGCCATGTTGGAAAAATTAGAGCTCTGGGGAGCCTGTCCCCATCTTTTGTGCCCTTCTCCCTGTTTTAAAGCCAACTTCAGGAGCAAATGAAATAAAATAAAACTAACTTTTTGTTTATAGCTAAGTGTGTATGTGTGTTTATATGTCTAATGGTCACTGTGCACCTGCATGTGGGTAACCATGTGTTGTGGGTCTGTGTCTGAGCGCTCAGAAAAGTATTCAGTGCAGTTCACTGGGGGGAGGGGCAGCTTAATTGCAGGGAGGCTGGGAGAGGAGACCCCTCCTCAGGGACAGGCTTGGGAATAAAGCTGGAGACCAAACCCTGGATGTCATCAGACCTATGATGGTGCCGCTTGGTGCCAGGCAGCATGCCAGGGACGGGTGGTGTGGGGCTTGGTGGAACACACAGATGTCAGAAACAAAGAACAGTCAGGCAGAAGGTCAGTCGGCAGCTCAGGGGACAGTCCATCTTGTGCTAAAGGTGTACAGTGTTGGTCAGGACAGCGGTGTTGACTTTGTAGATGTGTGGGAGGGCAGGGGATAGGAAAACATAAGCCACTCTTAGCCAGAAGCCATTTCAGAGCAGACTCTAGGTGACCAGCTGGCTGTAAGGACCAGGACAGCACTACACTTCCCAGCTACACATCCCTTCCTGGAGTTCCTGAGCCAGTCTCACCTCAGCCTCAGTCTAACCTTAGCATGCCTGGAATTAGATATAGAAGGCTGAGTTCCTTTCCTTCTGGAGCCCACATACCTGTTCCCAGGTCTCAAGAGTACCTTACTTCAGCTGAGCCCTGCTCCCAGTGAACCCTGCCTTCAGGTGAACACCACCTCTTGTGAACCTAGCCCTCAGCTGAATCTTAGTCCCAGGGGCATCTAGCATCCAGGAGAACACTGTTTTAGGAAGCCCTGACTAGTCTAGGTTGCACTTCAGCGGAACCCCATCTCCAGGTAAGCTGCTTCAGGCTGAGAGAGCTTCATCCCTAGGAAATCACAGAAGGCCATGCTGGGAGTGGAGCCTCGGGAGGGAAAGGTAAACCCAACCCCAAAGCAATGTCTTTCCCAGTGGGGGTCCGGCTGATGGTGCCCCTGCTGAGAAGCATCCCTGTTACAAACCATTTGTGAATGTGGGGTTGTGCTGTTGGGGTGTCATCATAGAGTGGAGACAGGACTCTATGCTGTGGAGAGGGACATAGAGTCAAATATGCCTGTTAGCCGAGTACAGCTCTTACTCTCCTGCCTGTTATAATTAGGCCTTCACCTGATTGGGCAAGGCCTACCCGACTTTGCTTGGTCTACTGATTCAAATGCCATTTATCTCACAGAGAAACACTTTCTCAGACACACCCAAGGCATCAGTTTTAATCAGTTATTCTTAGCTGACACTGGTAACCTTATAGAGTCTGATAATGGGATAGGTGTCTATGGCTTGTAACGGTCAGAGCAGGCTATTGGTGTGTCTGTCTCTAAAGATTCGTTCTGTAATATTTTTTTAGTGTTGGAGCCTTCAGACTGTTCTCCACTACTTTTTTTCCTTTCTCTTTCTTTTCTTTTCTTTTCTTTCTTTTTTTTTTTTTTTTTTGACAGGGCTTCTCTGTGTAGCCTTGGCTGTCCTAGAACTAACTCTGTAGACCAGGCTGGCCTTGAACTCACAGAGATCCACCCACCTCTGACTTCTAAGTTCTGGGAGTAAAGGTCCAATACTTTTTAAATGAAGTATGTGAACAATTGTAAATTACAACATAATAATTGGCCAAGTATGTAGGCCCTGTGGGTCAGCCTAGCGAGAGAGATAGAGTAAGGTAGTGTCCTTTTTAGACAGAGGAGGACAACTGGCAGAGCTGAACCAGTTTCTCAGTGGGTTCTATGCAGAGGCCTCAAGGTTTACAAGGAGACATTTGCAGAGTAGCAGGTTTACCAAGGATGTGTGAACAGTGAATGCAGAAGCTGGATCCAGAAAACAAACAACCCAACTGAAATTAGTTAGAAGCTGAAAATGTAGCTCTAAAGCACTCCTTCACATGAATGCTGGACGGGGCCTTGTGAGCATAGTGCCTCTGTAAACAAGTTCCTTCCCTGTTAAGTGTAGCATGGAAGCTGTGTTTTCAAAGATGGCTGACCACATGTTCTTGCTCTCTTCACCTCCTGTTCTTCCTTCCCTTGAATCTTCTTGGTGGGCTTTTCCTGAGCCCTTACTCGACTGCCTTATCTCCCACCCAAACAAAATTCTCCCACTCCTTCAATTCAGCTAAGCAGGAGTCGCTCAGTTCAATCCCTAGTTTACATACAGGCCTGAGCCAACCACACTCAGGTACTGAGCATGAAAATGGCCCAGCCAAGTCCAAGTCAACTGGAAACTCAGTTCGGAGTTCCCCTCCTTGTAGAGAGCTGCTTCTCTACCTCAATTAAGCTTTGCTTGCCAGGCGATGGTGGTGCATACTTTTAGTCCCAGCATTCGGGAGGCAGTAGCAGGAGGATCTCTGTGCGTTTGAGACCAGCCTGGTCTACAAGAGCTAGTTCCAGGACAGCCTCCAAAGCACAGAGAAACCATGTCTTGAAAAACAAAAAAAACAAAACAAAAACAAAAACAAAAGCTTTGCTTTTCCTTCTGCTCTCCTCGAGGTTATTTATTTATTTATTAATTTTTTATTTATTTATTTACTGTGATCAGCTTTGAGACAATGAACCTGGAAGCTACTATCTCAGAATGACTTAGGTAGCCATTGCTTTTCTGGAGCTCCAGTTCCTTGGGTTAAACCCACTCAAGTCAAGAAATAGGCTTTGTCACATTCAAAGATTCCCCTAACACTAGAAGACACATAGAGTTCCCATTGTGGTGAGTCTGGAGGCAGGACAGCTTCTGTTTTGGGGAAAACCTCAGTTTAATCAGCTACATAGAGAACACAGTATGCAGCATGTCACCGCAGCTCCTGTGAGTTCCGTTTCTCTGCAGACGCCTGACTAAGAGCTGCTGCCTGGAAGCACACAAAGCTCCATTTTGCAGGTGAGTCAGTTTGCTCCACCTCCCACTATGACTACTCCATAATGGGTACCTCGTATATAGAGTTGTGGTCTCCCACAGCCATGGGTGCTGCAAGCTGAGGACCAGAGTTGCTGTAGGGCTGGCTACTCCTGAGGCCCCTCTTGGCTTATAGACATCATCTTCCCACTGTGTCCTCAGTGCCTGGATTAGGGCCACCCTGATGACCTCACTTACTCTAAGCACATCTTTGGTGGATGAAACTTTTCAAGGCAGGGTTTCACTGTAGCTAAGGCTACCCTCAAACTCCTGAACCTCCTGCCTCAGTCTCAGTGTGTACCACCATATCAAGTTCCTTAATAATTTTTTTCAAGACAGGGTTCCTTTGTGTAGCCTTGGCTGTCTTGAAACTCCCTCTGTAGACCAGGCTGGCCTCAAACTCATAGAGATCCACCTGCCTCTGCTTCTTGAGTGCTGGGATTAAAGGCCACTGCTGCCCGGCTCTTAATAATTTTTGAGGCCCTGTCTCCAAATGCAATCAGAGTTCACAGAGTTTAGGATGTCAACGTACATTATTTTCCCATATCTAGAGGTACTTGCCCAGCTGAATGGTCTGTGTCCATGGAAAGAGAGACCCCTGACAATGATAACTTAGGTACTGTTGTTGTTCCTCCCTCATAGTCAGAGTGTCCTGGTTGTCCCTGGACTGTGCTGGTTAAGTACCAATCTCTGTGCCATCCACAAGTCCTACCTTTAAGTGCAGCTCCTTGACAATGTGGACATCACTACAATCCTATATGTGACCCTAGATAGAGAGGGTAGCAACAAACTAAAGGACAAGTTGGTACAAGTTCAGGTTGGTGAGACAATAAGTTTATTAGGGTTATTTTAGGAACATGGGTAACTCCATAGGCAGCTATATTGCCAGGAAGTCCCCTGGGCAATTTATGGACATCTACAACACTGGAGAATTCTACATGCATTTGTGGATGGCTCACAAAAAGCTGCACCATTGGAGAGTCCCCTGGATGACTTGCAAATAGCTATGCTATTGAAGAGTCTCCTCCTCGAACTCCCCAGGATCCTTCCACCACCTGTATAACCTTGGGAAGAGGTGGACCTAATGAGGAGTTCTTGAAAACCCCGTGAACCCCAAGAGCTTCCTTGCTCCACTCATGAGAAATGTTAATGGCTTATCTCATGAGGGTCCCGAGTAAGTGGGTGATCACAGTTGCTCTGGCTCAAGATAGCATTGCCATGTTCTACTTGGAGGAAACAGCTAAAGAACATGTGATTTAGCTCTGAGCCCCAAGCTGGGCTGTGGCCTCTCACTGTTAGCATGAGATGCTCAACTCTCTTTAATTTCCTGAGGTTGAGGTCACCCAACTACTAACCTAGTGCTTATTAGCCACTTAGCTTTATGCCTCAGTTTCCCATTTCCCTGGGATAAGCACAGGCCACACTGGACACTCCTGACCAATACCCATCGCTACCCTCCTCCCTTCCCACTTTCTGACCCTGAGCGTGCCTGTGGCCTGGCTGGAGGGCCAGCCTAGTCCACACTGTATGGCAGCCATGCCTTGCTGGCACAGGATCAATTGGGAACTGCCTCTGTCTCATCGCCATCCGTTTCCATAGCCTTAGCCAACTGGCTGCTGCTCATGAGAGTTCGTGGAGGGCCAGGGTGGAGAGGGGCATGTTCAGAGACACCCCCAGAATAGGGCAGCTCCCTTCTTCCTCTGGGAAGGGAGGAAGCCTAAGGAGAGAAAAACAGGAAACTACCTTCATCCTGGGAAGTGGGACCTGGGACCCCTCCTGGCCAGCTTGCCAACTTTCCCACCCCTCCTGATGGCGGCAGGACCTGGGCCCAAGAGAGATGTTGGTGATGACACCAGTTGCAGCTGGGCTCTGGGGATTGAATAGGCTCCTCATTTCCCTGGCGCTTTCAGGAGCCAGTCTGTAGGCCCCTCCTCATGCAAGCGGGCAGCAGTCTAGGCACCAGCCTTGTGGAGGTTGCTGAGCATGGAGCTGGTATTTTGAGGCAGAGTCCAGAAGGTTTCCTGGGCAGAGGCTGCAGCCATCACCAAGACACCTCATCAGACAAGTTCCATTTAGTTTCCCTGGAGTCATTTACATGGCACTAACCATGGCTGCTAGCCTGGGCAAGCATGGAGGGAGCTTTCTGATGTATTCTGAGTGATTCCAGCTAGGGTAGATTTCTTGCTTGTCCTCCCTGCCCTCCCTGCCCTCCCTGCCCTCCCTGCATGGGTGGGAAGCCCATTTCTCCTGTGCTGGACAGGGACAAATTGATGTGAGGCCTGAGGAATGTGACCCCTGGCCCTATGGGTGTTGCCCCCAGCCAGTGTTGTCCTGCTCTGGCTTCTCTGATGTCCTCCCCCAGGCTGGCAGGGGTTGCTAGGTCACCCTCAGGCCTAGGGAAGAGGAAGTTGTGATCTTCCAGGGGCACACATTCCAGCTTTAGGGAGGGTTAATCAGGAAGCCTGCAGCCTGAGGGGAACTGAGGGCTGGAAGACATTAATGGGGGTCTGCCTGGACCTCAGTCAGAAAATATTACTCATGGTAGTTAACGGTGATGGTTGATGCTGGGCCCATAGTGATCCCGGGCCTTACAGGATCTGAGGTAGACAGGAAGGCTTTGAAGTTCAAGTGCAGGGCCTGAGCCCTGATCTTAGCCGGGGGATACATGTTCAGCCCCTGCCAATCTTTCTTTTTGAGACGGGGTCTCATATAGCACAGGTTGGCTTGATCTCGCTATATAGATGAGGGTGACTTTGAACCCAGGATCCCTCTGCTTGTGCCTCCCAAGTGCTGGGATTAGAGGCATGCACACCATATCCTCCTCGTTCAGGCCCTTTGATAGAGTTCTAACTGGGACCACATTTTTTGTTTGTTTGTTTGCTTTACCCATATTGGCTGAGCTGCTGCCCTAGATTTAGGGATCTGGTAATGAGCTTCAAGGAGGTTCTCTGCTTGGCCAGATTGTAGTCTCTGACTGTGCTCGGCCTCGAAAAATCAAGCTTTATCAAGAACCCTGCTGCATCAGTTTAGTGAGAATCCCCTCCCTGAACACTCAGCAGCACAGTCCTTATGCCCCAGTCGGAGATGATGCTGTGTGCACACCTGGCTACCTCCTGCAGGAACTTGTTGGGTGGGCTGGGCTAGATAGAGTCCCCTTCACCAGAAGTCTCCTCTTGGTTCCTCTCCAGTCACCAACTGCCCTGCTCCTGTAAGCTACCACTGCCATGTTGTTTAGGGAGTGGAGCCTGACCCCTCTGGGACTGCAAGGCCCTGCTGTTGTGGTTCTGGCACCTATCAGCACAGTTGCAGAAATGCATATGCATGCATATGTGTGTATGCATTCAGAACCCAGAAGAGGTTGTCAGATCCCTCCAAGCTGGAGTTACCGGCGTTTGCAGGATGCCTGGCTTGTTACATGGGTGCTGGGATCCAAATTCTGGTCCTCATGATTATGTAGCAAGTGCTCTAAATCAGAGCCATCTCTCCAGCCCCCATAATAGCTTCTTTAACCTTCACAACTATCATAAGGAGTATTTTCTTTTGGCTGGACATGATGGCAACTCATCTTTGATCTCAGCACTTGGGAGGCAGACACCGGTAGGTCTCCCTGATGTAGAGGCAAGCCTGTTCCACATATGGAGTTTCAGGCCACCCAGGGTTACACAGTGAAACCCTGTCAAGAAATTTGCTTTTCCTACATGAAAGTCCCACCTGTCTGGAGCTCATAAATACAAAGAAGGATGTTTTCAAGTCTTTGATGTGTTGTGTAAGGAGTGGTGCACTGAAGAGAAACAAGGACCTGGAGGCTGACTTGAGCAGGCAGGGTTCTTGCAGAAGATTGCTGGAGCCACCCTGAAGTTGGGAGACCCACAGCAGGGGAAGTGGTCCCTTCCAGGAGAGAGGCCATTTGCTCAGGGTGCAGCTTCTGAGCAGGGCCCTGGACTATCACTCTTTGGAGAAGTATATGGTACAGTGGCTACAGCTCCATCAGCTGCAGCTCCCACCACATTCATCCACTTGAGTTCAGCAACTCCTAGGAGGACTCGAAATCATGTCTAGGCTTGTTACAACAATAGAAGAATGAAACCTCTCCTTGTCCCCAGGAGACACTTGAGATGCTGATGTTCCTATGGTTCAGCAGAAAAGATCATCAGCAGCAACAATAAAATTGGCAGAGCTGGATGGATAAGGCAAAGCAGCCGTGTGTGGACAGTTGGCAAATGGAGGTAATAGGACACTTGTTTATTATTCCATCACAGCCTCTGCAGGTTGAAATGTTAGTGTAAGGCTGGGGACACACATGCCATGGGTTGAATGCTCCTACCCCATCTGGACTAACAACCTAGGCATTCTTGGTGTCCAAAGGCTTGTGGTGAAGTGTTAGCCCTTTGGTGTTAATCTAAGCTGATACAGACAACCAGAATTTGCAATGTACTGGGTAAGATGCGTTACTTTACAACAATTTGGTAAGTTTATCTTAAACAGAGTGTGCTAATAGTACAGAAATTGCTGACATAGCACCATAGATCGATCTATCTATCTATCTATCTATCTATCTATCTATCTATCTATCTATCTATCTATCTATCTTTATTTATTTATTTAAAGACAAGGGTCTTACTATGCAGCCCTGGTCTGCCTGGAACTTTTCTATGTAGAAGAACAGGCTGGCAGCTGAGCAGTGGTGGTAAACACCTTTAATCACAGCACTTGGGAGGCAGAGACAGGTGGATCTCTGTGAGTTCAAGGCCAGCCTAGTATACTAAGTGAGTTCCAGGACAGCCTCCAAAGCTACAAAGAAACCCTGTTTTGAAAAATCAAATCCAATCAAATAAAAAATTAAATAAAATAAAAAAGAGACCAAGCTGGCTTCAAAATCACAGTGATCTTCCTGCCTCTGCCTCCTGAGTGCTGATTTATATATCACCACTCTCTACCTGCTCTTTCTTTCTTAATAAACTATCTCTAGAAGAGGGATGGAGAGTTCACTCAGGTTAAGAGCCCTGTTGCTCTTATAAAGGATCTGAGTTCAGTTCCCAGAACCTATGTGGTGGCTTATAACCATCCGTTAATGCCAATCCTAGGGGATCCAACACCATTTTCTGACCTCAGTGGGCACTAGACATGAACATAGTGCACAAACATCCATATAAAATAATGAATAAAAATAGCATAAATTATCTCTTTATTTCTCACCATGTGTCTTGGGTGCAGTCCTTTGTCCTGGTATGGTAGAAGCCTCTGAGAGCCATGGAAAAGAAAAAGAGAAGCCACATGGGCTGAGCAATGCCCTTGAATGTATGTAAGCCTGATTACATCTCTCTTCCATCCCCATCTTTGCTTAGTGATCCCAGAGACCGTGAAGGGAAGGTAGGAAGGCCACCAGGTGGTTTAGTTTTTGCCATGCTTGTTACACTCTCACGTGGTGTCCTGTTTCTTTGTTCATTATCACACAACACTGGGACCCAAGAGCCTGTAATCAAGTGCCCTTTGAACTCAGGCCTGAGCTGTTAACATTTGTAACTTAGATAGGGGCCCAACACTAAGCACATTTTCTCTTTCCTTCTCTTTATCTCTGGATTCTGGTAAAAAGCCCAGTAAATATGCTTTCCGTTTCCCTACTACTCTGGGCTTTCTGTTTCTGTGACCTTGACTTAAACAAAAAGGCTCTATTCTCTATGGGCAGTGGTGGCACATTTAAGCATTTCAGCAGCTCGGATGGGATAGACAGGGATGGATTCTGGCACTCGGGAGCCAAAGAATACTGAGTGTTACAGCTCAGACGGAAAGGTATTCTGGCAATCAAGAGCCAAGGAATACCACAGGTCACAGTAAGCAAAGCAGCTTACAGCCCAGCTTCAGGGAAAGGCTTCCCCAGTGTATCAGCTCTGCTCTGGCAGGAGATAGTTTCCCCGGTGAAATTGTTACAGTTCAGTTGTGGTATAACAACTCTGCTTAGCCATGGGAAGGTTTCCACGGCAAAAAGTGTTACAGCCCTGCTCCGCTCTGGTTGTCTCTGTTCCAGGGAAAGAAGGTCTCACCCAAACCTCATTCAAGAGTTTTATTGGGAGAAAAGAATCCAGGAGAGTGGCTTACAGAGAACAGCCCAAACAGCCAGAAGCTGAACAGGCACAGGGTTTATATAGGGATTTTTAGGGGGTGGAGTTTTTCCAGGGAGATTTCCAGGGTAGGGATTAGTCAGATTTCAATCCCTGAGCTCAAAATGGCTAGATCTCCTGCTCAGGGATTGGTTAGTTTTCTGCACAGTTTTAGGGTCAGATTTGGCTCTGGTTTCAGGGCCAAAGTGTGTTTCTTTCACTGGTTCTTTTTGGCCCTTTGGCTCTAATTTTAGGGCTAGGGTGTATTCCTTTCACTGTCTCTGATTCCAGGGCCAAAGTGTGTTTCTTTGGCATTGGTTTCAGGGTCAGGGTGCACTTTTTTGGTTCTGGTTGCAGGGCCAAAGTGTGTTTCTTTGGCTCTGCTCAGGGTGTATTTCTTTGGCTGGCCCTTTCCCCCCTACATTACATGCCTTTAATCCCAGCATTTGGGAGACAGAGGCAGGTAGATCTCTGAGTTCGAGGCCAGACTGGTCTACAGAGTGAGTTCCAGGACAGCCAGAACTGTTATATAGAGAAACCCTGTCAAAAAACAAAACAAAACAACAACAAAAACCTCTGTTCTCTAAGAATTTCCAGCTTACTTATTGACTTCTATTTCTATAAGGGCTACTATTGCTATAATGAAACACCATGACCAAAAACCAAGTTGGGAAGGAAAGGGTTTATTTGGCTTACACTTCCACATTGTGGCCCATCACTGAAGAAAGTCACAACAGGAACTCAAACAGGGCAGAAACCTGGAGGCAGGGGCTGATGCAGAGGTCATGGAGGAATGCTGTTTACTGGCTTGCTTTCCACAGCTTGTTCAGCCTGCTTTCTTATAGAACCCATGACCACCAGCCCAGGGATGACACCACCCACAATGGGCTGGGTCTGCCCCCATCAATCACCAATTGAGAAAATGCCTTACAGTGGGATCTTATGGAGGTATTTTCTTAATTGAGGTTCGCCCCTCTCAGATGACATTAGCTTGTGTTGACATAAAACTATCCAGTACACCCACTCTATTGTTTTTCTCTTAATTGGTAATAAAATTGCTCTCAAGTTTCCTTTCCAAGTCCATTTCTAAACTCTTTTGCTAACAAGACTATGAACCTACAATAGGGAACCCCAGAACCAAGAACAGGTTCTCAAAGAGACATCTATCTGTACAGTCGTTTTCATAGCAGTATCACGCCCAGCATTCAAGTGCCCATTGACACCTGAATGCATAAGGGAAACTCGAGCATGCATGTAACGAAATACAAGTTTTATAAAGGGAAGGGAATTCTAACACGTGGTATGTGGATGAATGCTACATAGAAGAGCCAGGTCCAAGACGACAAGCACTGAAGCTTCAAACCCACAAGAACAGAAAGTAAACTCTGGGTGCCAGGGGCTGTGTGTGTGTTACTATGGAGATGAGAAAGTTCTGGAGTTGGATGGTGGCAAGGGCTGTGCAGCAGTATGAAGAATGCTGACCCGAATGCATTAAAAGTGGTCTTGCTGGCTGGTTTTCATCAACTTGACACAAACCTAGACTTATCTGGGAAGCGGGTATCGTGAGAAGATGCCTTCCTAAGACTGGCCTGCAGGCAAGTCTTAATTAAGATTAATGGCTGATGTGAGAGGGTCCAGCACACTGTGGGTAGGTGCTCTCGGGGTCTATCAGAAAGCAGGCTGAGAAGCCCCATAAGAAGCAAGCCAGTAAGCAGCTTTCTCCATGGCTTCTGCTTCAGCTCCTGCCCTGAGTTCTTTAAGCAATGGGTGTGACCTGAAAGTTTTTGGCTGAACCGAACCATTTCCTCCCCAAGTTGCTTTTGGTAATGTTTATTATAGCAATAAAAAGACAGTGGTAAAAGATGCTAAATTGTATACTGTCTATATTTAACTACAACGAACTAAAAAATGCCTGAGTAATTTTCTCTCTCTTTTCTTCTGGGCAGTACTGGGGAAGGAAACGAAGGCTTTCTGCCTGCTAGAAAGTGCTGTACCAATGAGCTATCTCCAGCCCTCTTCTTGCTTTTTATTGGAGGCAGGATTTTAAGTTGCCCAAGCAGGTCTTGAACCGGCATCCTCCTGCCTCTGCCTTCCAAGAGACTGGGTGGGATTGCACGCCGGGCCCGACATAAGATGGCAAATTTCACGTTTATGTATTTAACCGGCTTGAACAAAACCAAATAGGGGAAAGGGCGTCGGACGGCTCCAGCCTAATCTGAGTTTGCGCACCCATCCACAGGCTGAGGCCCCGCCCACTTCTCGCCCCACGCACGCGCGCTGCCCGCCGCCGCCAGGGGCCGCTGTGGCGCCCGCCCTCACTTGCGCCCAAGATGGCAGTCGCGGCGCTGCTCCGGGGCGCGGCTGCGGGGCGCGGAAGCCCGGCCTGGAGCTGGCGGCAGAGCTGGATCCCGAAGTGCTGCTCGGTCCGTGGCTCCGGCCTTCTCGGCGGCAACCCAAAGGACGGCGCAGCTTGGACCTGCTTCCGGCTAGACGAGCGCGCCTTAGTGCGCGTGCGCGGTCCGGACGCTGCACCCTTCCTGTTGGGACTATTGACCAATGAGCTGCCGCTTTCCGGTCCTCCAACCGGCGCGGCTCAGCCCTCTGCGCGTGCGGCGTATGCCCACTTCCTGAATGTGCAGGGACGCACGCTCTATGACGTCATCCTGTATGGGTGAGCGTGGGCAGCAGGGCGGGGCAATAGGAACGGAAGCGTGCTGGGGGAGTTGGCTAAGGAGCAGGACTTTGAGGAGTGGTTGGGTGCTCCAAGGGGGCGATGTCCAGGCTAAGATTCCCCGGGGATGCTGGCTAGACACCGTTGAGAAGAGGCTGAATTAGATAACTCTGGAAAAGGCTTCCAAAGGAGGATAATCTAGATCTAGAGAAAGGGTTCCCTAGAGGCTAATGTCCCGTGGAAGGCTCCAGGTTGGGCTAGTTACTTGCACAGAACCTTTTGCCTCGGCTCCCAACCAGTCAAGTCAGAAGCAGTTTTACAGTGTCTTCTGGAGATACGCATCTTCAAGACGGGGGCGTCAGCCCTAGTTGTCACTCCCTTCTCACTGCTTGAAAAGAGAGACCAGTGGGCCTTGGGGCTTTATTCAGAGAGCCATTCTGCACAGCCACTCTCCACAGTGACAGATTGTACCAGTATTCTGAGTATCCAGTTTGTTCCTTGCTTCTGATTCCCCTATGCAGTGCCAGCTGTTTGCCTGAGTGGTCTCATCACCTATGCAGAAATGACTGTGGCTGTAAATAGCGTTTGCTGGCCAGTCTGTGACTATAGCATTGAGTTCTCAGTTCCAGGACCTAAGACCTGAAATCTCAGCACCATCTAGCAGGCATTTGTGTCACAGCCAGAGTTGAAGACCCACCCTCCCTGGCCTGTCCTTGGGCTGTCCCTACCAGAGTGAAGGCCTGGCTGCCTGTCTGAGCTGCCTGGTGTCTTTCTAAATTGTGTTTTGGTAAGCATCTCCAGTAGCCACCTAAGTTCTCAGAGTCAGAATATGTGGAGATGACTCATGTCTGGAGGGTCTTTCCTGAACCCTTGAGGATGGATGGCCATTCTAGGATGAAAGTGGTCACTGAGAGTTGGCAGCCATGACATCATTATCCAGTAGTTGTCTGCATTCTGTGGGGGAACCTAGAGCGTCTATCTCCAGGTGTTGAAAGGCCATAATAATGTGCCATCTAGAGATTTTTTTTTCTGTGTTAAACATCGCCTAGTGGACTTTCTGAATCTAGAACTGAGTCAGCAAAGACAGCTTCTGGGCCAGACCCAGCATGATGTTTTTGTGTATAGAGTTCTGTGAGAATACTTGAACATCCATTTTCCTCCCTCAGCCTGGGACAGTGTCTTCCGGGCACTGTGAGGGCTGTGGTGGCTAAGACCCTTAAGTCTAAACCAGTCACTGCCCTTTGTAGAAAATACCCATGGACTCCACTCTGGAGACTTGGGCCTGACTACATTTCCAGGATGCCATCATTTCTTCATGTTACCAATAGGCTGCTGGGTGTCCTGGGCCAGCATGGAGAAGCTATTGAAATGCTAGTCTTTGGTGGCTTTCACTCCTCATGGTGGTTGGCAGTGCTTGGCCATGAGGTGGCAGTTGTCCATGGAAGCAGGAGCATGTGGATGCCCTCTGGTGTAGTAGACCCTGAGAATCTGCAGGCTTGGCCCTACAAGTGTTTACCACTCTTGTGGATCTAGTATAGGGACTCCTCTACTCTTAACAGCAGCCAGTGTTATAGCTCTTGTATGGACTCAGAAGTTGGAATTCCTTAGTTGTTAACACCAGCCATTGTCACAGCTCCTCTGACCAGGGTCTTAGACCCTTGGCTCTAAAGGTTTGATTAACAGCTCTCTGGAGCTCTTTAGTGATCTGGGCCTGAAGTTTCTCTTTTCTGGCTCTTTGCAACCTTTTATCTTTTTCCAGGCAGCAGCTCTCCACCCCCTTGCTATCTCTCTGCTTTTGCTGTCCTCCTTTCTGCTCTGGCTGTTGTTGAATTGCTCAGCTGTTGCTTCAGCCGTCAGCCAGCTGGCAGTCTTGCCTTCTCTGTAAATTGGCTTGTTGGTTGTGGCCACCACTGTTGTTCCGCTGCCTCTGCTGACCTCTGCTGTTGCTTCTGCTACTTTCTCTGCTACCAGCCCAGTCTCCACTACTAAAAGTCAGCAAGAAAAGAGGATTGAGAGAAGCCGTTAATTGGGGCTGGTGCTCTCACACTAGGGGTGAAGTTCAGGGCAAGTCTCTCTACAGACACCAAGTGAGCTGTCATAGCCCCAGAGGGGCATTTGGACCACTCACAGACTTGCCTATTAGCACCTTCACTGTGAATGACTGAGGATTATGTTTTGGACAGTCATAACTCTGTGTCTTCAGCAATAGTTAACTGGAGTCCCTCATCTAGATACCAGGGTGATGCTTTCCATCTGGCCTGGGTTGGAAATAGTTGCAGCATCATCTAGAGTTCATTGTGCTGTTAGCTGTGGCTGCTGGCATAGTGTAGTCTGGCTCACTATTTGACAGTCCTTTTGCTGAGGGAAGCAGGGGAGAGTCCCACAGTTGCCAATTAGTAAATCACCTGTACCCAACATTCATGCTTATTCATAATAAAATAAGTACCAGGGTGGCATGCAAAGAGAAGTTTAAGTAACTTGATAGGACCTAGAACTGCCTAGGAAACAAATCTTTAGGCATGTCTGTGAGGGGGTACTAGATATGGGTCACTGTGGTGAGAAGGCCTACCCTGAATGAGGGCAGCACCATCCTGTGGCTTGGGACACTGGAGTGAATAAAAGGAGAAAGCAAACAGCATCAGTTTTCATGTCTCTCTGCTTCCTGATTGCAGATGCAGGGTGATCTGTGGCCTCAAGTTCCTGCTACCATGCCATCTCTCAAATCGACTGTACCCTCACACTGAGCTCGAATGAATAGCTCTTTAAGTGGCTTCTTTTCACACACTTGGTTACAGGAGTGAGAAAATTCACTAGCTTTAGGTGGCTTTTTTTTTTTTTTTTTTTTTTTTTTTTTTTTTTTTTTTTTGGTAAAGGAGCTCATGTAGTTCAGACTGATCTTGAGTTCCTATATAGCAACCCTGAACTTAAGATCTTATAGTCTCCACCTCCCAAATACTGGGATTACAGATGTGTGCCACCACGTTCAGGTAATAGTGATTTTTTTTTTTGAGACAGGGTTTCTATGTGTATTCCTGGGTGTCCTGGAAGTCATTCTTCACACCAGACTGGCCTTTAACTCACAGAGACCCTCCTGCCCCTGCCTCTTGAGTGCTGAGATTAAAGGCATGTGTCATCACTGCCCAGCAGCTAATAATGATTTAAAAAGAACAACAAGAAAACAAACAAAAGACACACAAAAAAAAATCACCCAGAGTTTTACAGTGCTCAATACTGTTCCAACTTAGGGATAGGTTAGTCTCTCAAACATTTATTTCTTTCTCTCCTAAGGCTTTCATAGCTGCTATTTTCCTTAATTATCTAGGGCTTTCTGTTTCAGTGATTTTCGATACAGGTGATCCTTGACCTTCCATGGTTGGCCTTGGATCCCCTCCCCGTTTTGTGGTTCTGTGGATCGAACCCAGGGCTTCATGCCAGCACTCTACCAGAGGTGTATCCCCACCATGGATTTAGGATTTCGACTGTGGTGGTGCAAAATGTATATTCAGTAGAAACTACAATTGGAATTTTTAATTTGGATTTTTTCCTAGGATCTTTGGCTCGACATTCATAGTACCTGAAGTAGCTATGAACCACAGGGCTATTGGAGATGTGTGTGTGTGTGTGTGTGGGGGGTGTATGACAACACGTGTGCTGTGTTGCTGAGCTACGATGTTCAGCAGGGTGGGTGTATTTAAGGTCTGGTGGGCTTGTTGAGGTGAAACTCCAGTAGAAGCCGAAGACTCATTCTATCTGATCATGGCTGTGAAGATACTGCCTGTAATGTTGTCTTGGGTCCCATTGCTTTTAGGTTGCTGTCCCTTTTGTCTTTCCCTGAATCCTCTACCCTTAAGAAACCAGCTGTCCTTTGAAGGACTTTGGTTTGATTTCTTAGGGCCTTTTTCGTCTATTCATATTTTTTATACCTGACAGAGTTATCCCACCAGTTCCTATTAGTGAGCTGTCCTTTCTATCTTTGTGCTATAGGGTACGTGCCCTAGTTTTTGCAGCCTCAGTACTTGGTGTGTGACTTGCTGTTCTGTATGTCCTCCCCTTTTTAAATTAAAAAATATTTATTTTATGTGCCTGCTTGTTTTGTCTGTCTGTATGTCTGTGTATCTTGTGCATGCCCGTTGATAGTTGTGAGTCATCACGTGGTGCTGGAAATGGAACCAGGTCCTCTGTAAGATCAAGTGCTTTTAGCCACTGAGCTATCTCTCCAGCCCTTGGTCTCACCTATGAGTCTTAACTCTGTTCATGTGCCAGGGAATACCTGGAAGGGGCTACAGGAGGGGCGGATTAGTTGAGAATCCAGGTTGTTCAATGTCTTGTGAAGCCCTCCCCCTTTGATTCTCATCCAGCTCAAGGTCCTGTCTCTCCTCAGCAGTTAGGAGAGAGGTCACAAATGGGTCTCAGGCTGTTTGCCTGGCTATGGTCTTTCTCTGCCAGGCACCTCTCTGCATTTTTTTCTTCTCCTTTTCTGTCTTTGTCCTCTGTGTCTCTATTCCCTTCTGTGTCTCTATTGATATCTCTCTCTCTCTCTCTCTCTATATATATATATATATATATATGTATATATATATATATTTCTGAAATGAAATATCATTTAAAGTTCATTTAAATACTGATTTATTTGTGTGTGTATGTACCTGCTTGTTTGTGTGTACACTATGTATACACAATGCTTGTGGAACCTAGAAGAAGGCATCAGATAACCTGTAATTAGGGTCACAGACAGTTGTAAGCCGATGGATTTGGGTGCTGGGAACCAAACCTGAGACCTCTGTAAGAGCAGCAATTGCTCTTAACTGCTGAGCTGTATTTCCAGCTTCTAATTTATTATTATTATTGTGTGTGTATGTAATTGTATATATGGGCATGTGTGCTTGCCATGAAGTGTGTGGAGGTCAGAGGACAACTTCGTAGAGTTCTCTCCATTCATCTTTATGTGGGATCAAATTAAGATCATGCATCAAGCTTACCCAGCAAACACCCTTATCTGTTGAGCCATCTCATCAGCTCTGATATCTGAAATTAAAAAAAAAAAAAGTGTGTCTGTGTGTGGGTACGTGTGAAAGCCAGAGAGACACTGTGGTGTCTCTATCAACACTATATTGTAAGTTTTTTTACACTTATTTTTTTAAATTTATTTTGTGTTTGTGTGCACATGCCATGGTGTAAACTCAGAGGTCAGAGGACATCTTTAGGGAGTTTGGAAGTTCTTTCCACTATCCTGTTCCTAGGGGCCAAACTCAGGTTGTCAGTCTTGGCATCTCATCAGCCTTGCTGGTGCACTTTCTACCAGTAAGTTTAGATCTGTCTTCACCCGGAGCCAGAGCGGCTATGCGATCCTGTCCTGGGAAGGACTGTGGACAGTAGCCTGGCTCTAAGCTGTTTTTGTGTAGCCTCAGCCTCTGTCTGGACAGTGTGCTCTCCTAGTGTGTCTGCTCTACTCTGGTGCATGCCCTGGGAGGGGGAACCCCAAGTCTGCCTCATCTCTCCAGCTCCTGCAGAGCACTGGGTCTCTGTTTCATCTGCCTGGGCACAGGTCAGCTTGGGTCTCTGTGGTCTCAGGCTACAACTTGGGTTCCAGACACCTTATGATTGGCACTGAGGAACAGGAAGGCTGGAGGAGGAGGACGAGGCAGGTGTCTGTGCACCTAGTTGCCTTCACAGGAACTGTCTCCCCGGTGGTGACTGTACACCCTTGGTCTGACAGTCCATTTGTGGCCCCGGGTAGACTTGGCACCCCCTGGTGTATTCATTCAGTCCGTTGCAGGATGTGTGGTACCCAGGCCTTGATCTCCTATTTGTCCTTTACCACCACAGCCTCTGAGAACCCAGCGCTCTGCCACTTGCCCTCCCCCAATCTAGTGGGGTGAGATTCTCCACCACAGATCCTAGGTAGTAGGTGACCAGGTCTGCACTAGCCATTGTAGGGTCTCTGGACTCAGCAGCTGCCCAGGATAGTGCTTCATCTACCTCTGCCACAGCTCTGCCATACATGGCAGCTGGGAGCTGCCTGCCTTGCTCTGTGGTCGTAGCTGTGGTGTATGGTTCTGTCTCCACGCAAATTGTGCAGGTACAGCCCTCTATGGGTCTGAGCGCTTTCTGTGCATAGGTCCCATCAGTACATTTGATAAGCTCTGCCATGTGTGGGCAGACACTGTCATCTTTTGTTGGTTCCTACAGTGCATTTAGTTGCCTGTATGGTCATTCCTCTGAAGGTGTCTTGTGTGGCTGAGGGCAGGGCTCTGTGTGTCTTTCCTTGCTTCCTTCCTTCCTTCCTTTTTTTTTTTTTCCCTGGCACCAGGCTGGCCTGGAACTCACAGAGATCTGCCTGCCTCTGTCTCCGGAGTGCTGGGATTAAAGGCGTGCGCCACCAACGCCCGGCTCTTTTTTTTGTTTTGTTTTGTTTTGTTTTTTTCTGAGACAGGTTTTTAATTTTTAATTTAATTTAATTTATTTTTTAAAGACAGGGTTTCCCTGTGTAGCTTTGGAGCCTATACTGGAACTCACTTTGTAGACCAGGCTGTTCTCGGACTCACAGATATCCACTTGCCTCTGCCTCCTGAGTATTGGGATTAAAGATGTGCACCACCACTACCACCTGACCTGTCTGGGTTTCTTGACAAGATTGAGGTTTGCCTGCCCCCAATGTGTCAGAGCAGACCTATACATCCTAGGTCTTGGCTCTATACATTTGCCATTCGGCTGTCTGCCTGTGTTGAGGCAGTCTAGAGGCACAGTCTCATGTCATTGTGGGTATGTATGGCCTTAGCCAGCTATGGGTATAGCTCAAGGGACACAGACTATAGCCTGGAGGGGCAGCCCAGGATACTCTTCTTTGTGTTTCTGTCTTCACAAGCTTGGTGAGCTGGCACTGGGCAGGAACTCTAGCCATCCCTAAGCCTGTGTCTATCTCCTACAGACTCCCTGAGAGCACCAAGGAGGCACCAGGCTTTCTCCTGGAGTGTGACAGCTCTGCGCTGGACACCCTGCAGAAGCACCTGGCCATGTATAAGATCCGGCGGAAGGTCACTGTAGAGCCACATCCAGAGCTCCATGTGTGGGCTGTGCTACCCTGTGACCCCCAGACCCCTGAGGCTGCACCACTAGAAGAGAGGGTGGAAACTACCACCATCCTCACCCGTGACCCCAGGACTGTACGTATGGGGTGGCGGCTTCTCATTCAGGATGATGGCCCAGCCCTGGTACCCAGGGGACAGCTTGGGGACATCCAAGATTATCACATGCACCGGTACCAGCAAGGTATGAGTAGGGTGATGTGCCAGTCTAGTGTTGGGGAGGGGTGGGGAGATGCAGGGGGACCAGGTAGACCCCAGAAGGGGCAGAGAGGTTGGGTGGAGTTGGCCTGCAGGGCTGGACTTCCTAAACCGCAGGCCTGCACTTGTTGCTGGACGTGGTATACTCATTCTCTTTGTTTTTGAACCCCATAGGCATCCCTGAAGGGATCTGTGACCTGCCCCCAGGGATGGCCCTACCCCTGGAGTCCAACCTGGTCTTCATGAATGGCGTGAGCTTCACCAAGGGCTGCTACATTGGACAGGAGCTGACAGCCCGCACCCACCACACAGGTGTCATTCGCAAGCGCCTCTTCCCTGTGAGACTTGAAGGCCCCCTGCCTGCCAGTGGCATCAGTCCTGGCACCTTAGTGATGGTGACTGCCACAGGACAGGCAGCAGGCAAGTTCAGAGCTGGCCAGGGATGTGTGGGACTGGCTTTGCTTCGGTCAGAGACAATCAAAGGTCCTCTCCACATAAAGACTTCTGAGAGCCAACAGGTGGCTGTGACTGCCTTGGTGCCAGACTGGTGGCCCACAGCTGCCAAGTAGCTGGATGCGCTGAAGCTTCACTGGCCTTAAAGTTACCAGGTGCCTCTGAGCCTCTGCCCAAGGTCTTCAGCTCTGTGTGTTGCACCCCGTTGGGTATGAGCTTCTTCTCTTGGGGCATCCTGGGACACAGCCATGTGTTCCAGGCTATGGATTGGCTGCTGCTTCTTGCAGAGGGTCTTCCTCTTGTAGGCTGTCCTCTCCCAAGAAGTCTGTGACTGAGAACAGAGTAGCCAGGATGCTGGGAGAGGGAAGGGTCTGAGCTCCCCTTTGGACCAGATTCTGAAGATTTGATATAGTCCATGGGACAAGGCGAGGATGAGACATGTGTCCAGCCCAGGCTTCTAACCTTGTTTACCCTTGGAGGAAGGTACTCTGTGTGCCTGCAAAGTTGTTGGGCCAGGAATGCTGGCTTTGTGTTCTCTTGAAACACATCTCAGGGTGGGAATTGTTTGGGTTGTGTGCAGGGTGGGGAGGTTGGATCCCTTGTACTGGGATATGTGTTCTGTGAGCCACAGGGACAGCATGTCCACTGTCCCAAGGGCTCTTCTCACTCCTCAAAGTGAGCTGCTGTGTTTTCACACTCCCAGGAAGCTCAGGAGGAGTGGCTCCCAGGGCTCAGGCCCATCTGGGAGGAGCTTCTTCGTGGCTAACTTTTTTGCTGGTTTAGTATGTCATTGTATGCTTTTAGAAGGGAGTGACTTGCTGGTGGGGTGCATACCTCCCTCTGAACCACTTTTTCTAATCTTTGTAATGTGAACTTGGGGTCTTGCCACAAAGCCTAAGGACTAGTAAAGTGTGGTCTGCAAACAGCCCCTTTGATCCTCTTGTTTCATTTTGGGCAGGTCTGGTAGAACAGACCCATGGGACAGCTGTCCCTGGAGATCAGTGACCACACCAGATAAAAGCATCCCACTGTTGTATCTATCTAGCCCTGGTTGGTCTTCAACTTGAGATTCTCCTGCTTCAGCTTCATGAGTGCTAGATTGACAGGCATGTACCACTGTGTTTCCGCAACATTCACATCTCTCTCTCTCTTTCAAAAGATGTATTTTGTTTTTATGTCTATGTGTGTATGTCTGTGTATGCACATCAATGTATGTTTGGGTGCCTATGGAGGACAAAAGAGAGTATCAGATACCCTGGAGTTAGAGTGACAGGTAGTTCTGAGATGCTGGACATGCATGATGGGAAATGAACTTGGATCCCCTGCAAGAGCAGCAAGTGTTCTTAGCTGCTGAGCTTTCTCTTCAGATCCAGTACATTTGTTTTAGCAGAGTTCCATGGGCCATACTAGGCTGGCAGGAAGTGGGGAGGCGCCTGAGTCTAGGCACAGGGAGTGGGTGCCCAGGCTTCAGGGTGATGGTGGATAGCTCTGAACTGTTTTCTGCAGTGCCTTCAAGGGGAGACCACAGAGGGCTGGAGTGAGGGGAGCCTGGGGCAGTGGAGACTCTAAGAACTGTGACTTTGGAGGCTACCTAGGCTAGGGATCTAGGCGCACTCTATGCTGAAGTGCAGTTTGCAGCAGCTTAGGAGGCATGGGGATTGGTGTGCCCTGAGTAGACTAGTGAGTTGGGGGTGGCCTCTCTCTTAGGCAGGATGTGATGGGGGCATCCTGACTGGCTTCACTCCCCATGGTATTAAATGTCAGCGTTGGGGACAGGGACCTGGCAGACAACTTGAAGGATGGATTACTTTGGCTCACGATTTCGGGGAGTTGCAGTTCACAGTAGAGTTCATGGCACTGGGAGTGTGGCAGAGTCCCTCACATGGCAGGGCACCAGGAAGCAGAGAAGGGGCATCCACAGGCAGGTATACCCTTTGGAACACTCCACAGGTTCCACAGCCTTCGAGGTGGTGCCACCAGCTGAGGACCACCATGAGATCAGATATGAGCCCGTGGAAGGCATTTCTTATTCAAGCCACAGCACAGGCTATATACCTAGGCTGTGCAGCTCCCAGCGTGGCTGGAAGAGCCCATCTGCCCTGCTCAGACGGGTTGGCTGGCTTGGTCTATGACTGCCTTGTGCCCAGTGGCTGCCTCTCCACTCAGGAGCAATACTGCAGTTGTATTGGATGTTGAGGTAAAGGATAGAATCAGCTGGGCTCTGGAAGCCTGTGACTGCTAGGCTCCTGCTGACTCCACCTGGCAGCTTTTAAAATTGACATGGGGACCTCTATGGATTCCAGGCAGCTTCTTTTTGGGTTGCAGTCATGTGACTGGCTTTTGCCTGCTTAAATCTGATGGGGAAGTGCCCACACAGGTTGGTGCCTCTGAGCCTTGTCCCCCACACATTCCAGCTTTCAGGAGACCAGAAAGGTTCTAAGGCAGTCTCATTGGGTAAGGAAAGGACAAGTCCCAAAAGAGGCACATGCTGCTTTGGGTCGAGACACTGCCTCATGCCCGCTGCCTGCTGTTGGGCTCACCTGCTGCCTGCTGCTCTGTCTCAGAATTTTAGAAAAGCAGTCCCCCACACTGGAAGAGCTAATGGGAGGAGTCAGCTCTGCACTGGGCTGATCTACAGGGACCTTAGGACCACTCTTAGTGATCAGGCGTGCATTTGGTCTTCATGTTCTCACTGGGATCTGCACGGACCCCAGTATAGACACTTGAAAACCATTAACTGTTTTCCACTGTATTTTGCAAAAAGTACAAAGCTGTGAAAAATAAACCAATTAAGGAAAAAAAAAGGTGTAACTGTTATTTTGGAGTTTTTGTTTTGTTTTTTGTTTTGTTTCTTTTCATGACAGGCTCTTACTGTGTAGCTCTGATTGTCCTGGAACTCTGTAGACCAGGCTGGCCTAGAACTCACGGAGTCTGGGATTAAAGGTGTGTGCCACAAAGCCTGGCTTTTTTTTTTTTTTTTGAAAACCTCCAAAGCAGGCTTTGGAGAATGTATTCCTAGGATACAGGGTCCCAAAACTTTTGACACCACATTCCAAGGTAACTAGCTGTCTGTTCTGCTGTCTGCTAAGGTGGTAGGTCAGGAGTGGCCTTGGGAAAGTCCCCTGGAACCTGTGAGGCCAGAAGATATGAAGGAGCAGGGGTAAATTTACCTACACCAGGGTCGCCCAGTGTGAGGGCACAGGTGATTTAAATGACTTTAGTGGACTTAAGCTGTAGGGTGGTTCCCAATCAGTGGGCACCTGGCTCCTCAGAAAAAGCATGAGGCCTGCTTGTCAAGGGAGTGGGGGCAGGCTCTGAGCTGAAGCCAGCACCAGACTAGGAGCTGACTAGCCTGGGAAGAGCAGGCTCTTCCCAGCCAAGGAAGTTTCAGATGCCAGAACATCACAGTATACTACAAAAATACCACACATGCTTAATAGACTCCTATGATACAGTGCCAGTAGAAAGACAGGTCTGCAGGCTCATCAGGCACATTGTAGAAGATAAATTTATATTTATCTGGAATATATTAAAGGCAAATGATTTACATTTGAGTAAGAACAGGAGAGGGACTAACGATTAGCAGAGTAAGGCAGGAGGGAGAGAGAGCCCTTAACAGGTACAAGGTCACAGCCGCTGAGGCAAACACATTCTCTTCTATTACACAGAAGGGTGACCAGACAATGACACTGGTCATATCATTCAAAATAGCTGGAAGAGCATTGTGAATGTTCTCATCACAAAGAAATAGTAACTGTGTGTGAGGGTGTAACCCAGCTATCCTGGAACTCAAGAGGAATGCACCCACCAGCCCTCACACTGGGGGCCCCCAAAGACACTTGCTAATTAGCTGCCAAGTGGAAAATAAAATGTGAGAAAGTGAGGACTACTGAACAGATCAAGCACATTTGTAAAAACGGAAGTTCTAAGGTAAAAGTGGAATATGCCAAACACATGCTCTGGCATATCGGAGGCTGTAGCAGTTGGATCAGAACTCAAGGCCAGTCAGGGTTCGTAGACCATGACTGGAAAAAAACCAAAAAAAAAACAACAACAAAAAAACAAGCCTTTGGGTATGTTTTCTGGAGAATTGGGAATGGGAACCCCTGAGCCCCAAGAGTGACCGTCCTAGAGCAGAGAAAAGACAAGAGAATTCGAGCTAGGGTAACAGACAAGAAAGACAGTGTAATACAGCATCCAGTGACTTGATGGCAGTTTCAGGACAGGAAGAATACCAGTAGGGATGTAATGTAAATTATATTGGTAAATTGTTTTGTGCTATATGCTGTTGAAGCTTGTTGAAAGTGGGTCTTGGAGTCAGGAGGGTCCCCTTATCCTAGACTCCAGTATTTTTGTCTCAAGTCCTCCCCACCCAGTTCCTTGTCCTGAGTTGGGTTGTCCCCAAGGCTCTGTAAATGAGGAGAAAGGAAAACAGAAAGCTGCTAAGGTTATTAGATAAATTGTAGTTGAAGAAAAGCTGGAAGGTCAGCTCTTTCCAACAGTCACTATTGTTGATGCTCTGAGAGGTGGGAGGTCCTTGTACCCCTCCCCAGGGTGTCCTGCTGTGGGATGAGCAGCCTCCCCATGGGTTCTTTGCCAAATCCTTTCATGGGGAAGATGACCCTGTGAGTGCGGCAATGGGGCAGAACCAAGCAGGCAGTGTCAGATGGGCACAGCTCCAGAGCTTTTTCTTGGGTCCCTCTAGCCCTGTCTGGCCTTAGTCTCTGGTGCTTCTATGGCCTGGTTTGCTTCAGGGCTAGGGCATCTTGTGTGGGGACCAAGGTGGTGTCATGTAGACACTGTGGGGATTCTTGTTTGCTGCCTTCTGTGTGACAGGGACAGGCCCCAGTCACCGAAAAGGGGAAGCAAGTGGACCAAGCAGGCTATTGAGAAGCAATTGAAGCAGTTGAAGCCATTGAAGCCACTGAAACAATCACACATAGGTGGTGGCCCTTCCAGAAGGGGCCTTGTTCCTTTCATTCTCTTCTTTCTTGCCTTTAAAAAAAAAAACCAACCAACCAAACAAACAAACAAAAAACAACCCCCCCAAAACAAAACAAAACAAAAAACAAGACTCTTATAGATCCAGTACTGGCCTTGAAGTCACTCTATACAGCTGAGGATGACCTTGAACTCCTGAAACTCTGGAATCCACTCCTAAATGCTGGGCTGACAGGTGTGCACCACTACACCTGGTTTATGTGGTGCTTTGTGCAGCTGGACAAGCACTCACAGGTTCCTGATCTGACCCCAGCTACCAGCCTGAGAGCAGATGGGCAGCCCAGCACCTAGCACAAGACAGACAGACATGGCTGCCGAGTAGGTGTGGTTCACAGTGAATCCTGTTATTTGTGGCTATGGCTTCAAGTCTCCACCATAGCCCTTCAGTCAGTCCTGAGCCAGGGGATTGCAGTCTCCACCTGCTTAGACCATCAAGACATATCAGGGTAGGGTCAATCCAGCATTTTTGAGCATGAAGCTGGTGTGTTACTTCAAGGCCATGTTGGGGAAAAGGCAAGGGTCTCAAGTTGTGTATTTTCTAAATTGCAGGGAATGCATATGAAACACAAACACACTTGTATAAGAAAAGTGTCATGACACACATGTGAAGGTCAGACGACAACTTTTAGGAGTTGATTCTTTCCTTCTAATGTGGGTTCCAGGCATCAAACTCAGGCTGTCAGGTTTGGCAGCAGTTGCCTTTACCCACTGAGCCACCTCACCAATCCTTCCTGTTGTGAACAAGACTGCCATGAGTGTGCATGAACTATTTATTTTTATTTTTATTTTTTTTTGGTTTTTCAAGACAGGGTTTCTCTGTGTAGCTTTGGAGCCTATCCTGACACTTTCTCTGTAGACCAGGCTGGCCTTGAACTCACAGAGATCCATCTGCCTCTGCCTCCTGAGTGCTGGGATTAAAGGCATGCACCACCAACGCCTGGCATGAACTAATTTTTTATGGACATTGCTAGTTTATGGTGATGAGCTTCTATCAGGCAGTTGAATTGATGAGCCATATCTCAGAACTATGGCTTAATTTAAAAAAGATTTATTTTTATCTCATGTGTATTAAGTGTTTTGCCTTCATGTTTGTCTGTGTACAACACCACGTATAGCGGCCAGAGGAAGGTGTCAGATTGGAACATGAGTTACAGATTGTGAGCTGCTATGTGGGTGCTGGGACTTGAACCAGGGTTCTTTGCATGAGCAGTCAGTGCTTTTAACTGATGAGCTATCTCTCCAGCTCCTCTGCTCTGTGTTTAATCACCTTGAGTTTTGTTTATTATATTAAATTAGTGTCCTATGACCTTTAAAATAAATGATAACAAACTGGGTGAAAATTCTTAAGACACCCAAAAGCAAGTGTGGGCTGCGCTTGTGCTCCCTGAGAGGTCCCAAGGAGGAGCCTTCCCACCTCTCTCAGTTCCTGGTGGCCCTGGTTTGTACCTGCTTCTGCTGCCATTGCTGCATCACTACAGCCTCTGTGTTCCTCCTTACACAGGCATCTTCTGGGTGATTTCCTATCACATGTGTGTATCTGTAACTGTCTCTGTGTCTACGTTTCCCTTTATATGAACATCGTTTATTGGACTGGACTCACCCTACTGACCTTATTTTGACTGGATTGCTGCTGCCAAGGCACTCTTTCTCAAGAAGCTTCTATCCCAGGTTCTGGAATGAGACTTCAGCCTTTTATTTATGTATTTATTTTAAGTATATGGTTTTGTCTGCATTTACATCTGCACATTAGAAGAGGGCATCGGATCCCAGGGGGCTGGAGTTAGAGATGGTTGTGAGCCACCATGTGGTTGCTGGAAATTGAACTTGTGACCTCCGATAGAACAGCCAGTGCTCTTAACTGCTGAGCCATCTCTCTAGCCCTTAGCATAGCCCTTTGAGCATATGCCCTCTATCCCAAAGTATATGGGAAGCAGCGATCCAGCTGTTTCTTTTCTGAGAGAGATGGTTGCCTAGAGCACCCTCCTGACTCCTCCACTGGGATGCTTAGATCTAAATGTGTGAGGACAGTGCTCATGCTCTACACAGTTGCTGACCGCCTTACACATCAGACACTACAGGGATGCCTCCCACAATATGACTCAACCTCAGTGGACCCCACCTTTGTTCCTGATCCTCATGGCCAAGAGTCCTTGTTTCAGAATGTCTGGTGTGATCCTCCTCAGTTCACTTTTCCGAACATCCTTTCTTCTCTGTCTCCTGAAGTTGCCCATTTACCATGGCATTCCTGTTCTGGTGCTGTGCTCCACACTTCCTGATAAGCTTAGTTCCCAGGAGCCCACTAAGTCTCTGTGGTTGTTAGGTTGGCATTAGTAAGCTGAGGTTAGGGGCTATGGTGATGGCTTAGCCAGGAAGGTGCTTGCCATGCAACCATGAGGACCTGAGTTCAGCTCCCAAGCATCTATGTAAAAGGATGGGCATGACGACCCACACCTGTAATCCCAGCACTGGGGAAAGAAAGATAGGATAATTCTTGGGGTTTGCTGGCCAGCTGACCTAGCTGAATTGGTCAGCTCCAGGTTTAATGAGAGAGAACTTGTTTCAAAAAATAAGTTATACATTTGGGCAGTGGTGGCACACAACTTTAATCCCAGTACTCAGGAGGCAGAGGCAGGTGGATCTCTGATTTTGAGGCCAGCCTGGTCTACAGAGTTCCAGGATGACTGGGGCAACAGAGAAACACTGTCTCGAAAAAGCAAAATAAAACAAAAGGTAGAGAGTAATAGAGGAAGACACTCGCCATCGACCTTTGGCCTCATCGTATTCACATATACAGGTGTATGTGCACTTGTGTATACCAGTGTGCAAACACACACACACACACACACACACACACACACACACACACACACTAGCTTGTATGGGCAGCTCTATGTTCTCTACTCTCTAGCTGTGCTGGCCTTGGCCCTGCCTGCTGGAGAGTAAGCTAGTGATTGCCACATGGGTCCTGAGCACCTTTGTGGTATGTATACAATTGATTTTGTCTGAGGCACCCCTCAGCCTAGCTATGGGGCAAGAAGGCAAACACAGGGTGTGGAATGACCTGATGATGGCTAGAACCTGATGTCAGGAACATTAAGTTTGGCACTTCAAGCTCTTCAGATAGATCAGAGACCCAGGTTGTTCTGAGTCACTTTGTAGGGCACCAGAGTAGGAAGTGTCACTCTCTAACCATGATGGAATTGAAAGGTTGCCAAATTAAGTCACCCAGTTTATTGTGGCTGTCAATCTCTCTCCTAGGAATCTTAGCAGCTGTTGGGGTGGAAGGTGGCATCCTCTTCCATGACAGCTTCTAGTTCCATTGACTCTAATTTTAAATTATGACTGGGGGAGCTGTGGCTGGTGCTGATACAAGGCATCCTATTCTTTGTCTCCCTTGGACACATCAGAAAGGTTTTCCACAAACCCTTTCAAAGCCTTGCCACATACATCCCTTTGCCAAAGGGTTCTTCTTGACATTTGTTCTAGCCAGAATAAGATGGATTTAAAAAAAAATTATTTATTTATTTATTTATTTATTTATTTATTTATTTATTTAATTTTTAGTTTTTCAAGACAGAGCTTTGGAGGCTGTCCTGGAACTCACTTTGTAGACCAGGCTGGCCTTGAGCTCACAGAGATCCACCTGCCTCTGCCTCCCAAGTGCTGGGACTACAGGTGTGCGCCACCACCACCCTGCATAAGATGGATTCTTAATGTCCTTGTGTTTCCTTAAAGTTGTTTAAATTCTTAGACAAGCCTTTCCTCATGGAACACTTTACTAAAATTGGGTGGTCATTTTTAGATTTACACTTCATCTTCACAACAGAATTCCTCTCGGACATCACAAGAAAACAGATCCAGGCGGCAATTTTCAGAACTCGCCCTAGAGCCCCAGAATCCCCACCAGTGGGGTGTTTAAAGTGTCTCTCAGGATCAACATCATTTTTATGCAAAATTGCCTTTATTTGAATGCTGTGATTTAGCATTTTTCAAAGATTTCTGCTTTTTTTTTTCTGTTGTGTGGCTTTTTCCATTTAACTAAAAGATTTCCTCCTGGAAGAGGGAGACAAAATTCCAAAATCAGGAAGCTAAGACATGAGGCTCTCAAGTTCCATCCCCAAGGTTAGGTGCACAGTATAAAATTTCTATATACAGTTACTGCAGCAGGGAGCTCCAGGGATGCAGCTTTGAGACTAGTTACCGATAGTGCAATGGACTTTTTTCAGTGATGCAGCCTTCTGTGAGTCATTCATGCTCCTGTAAATAACCCCAATGAACTCATTGTTTCACCAAGATACAATTGGGTGAATGGCTCTTTGGTCTGTCATGGGTCCCCTATATGGGGAGAATAGACATTTGTTCACATCTCCCTGGGAAAAGTCACACAGCAGGTTGTTGTAAAGAGGGCAAGGACGACTGTCCTTTCCCCATGAAATTTGTAGCTCACTGCCCCTGCCCAGGTTAGGTTATGACAGGTTAGGCAGTTACACACACAGAAACAAAGGGACTCTAGATGATCTATCATATTTAATTTTGTTTTGATAAAAATGTTTAAGAACTAAAAAAAAGTCTGTGTGTGTGTGTGTGTGTGTGTGTGTGTGTGTGTGTGTGTGTGTAAAACATGTGGAGATCAGAGGACAATATCCAGGAGTTTGTTCTCTCCTTTCTACCATGTGGGTCCTGGGAGTCGAAATCAAGCTTTTCAGACTTGGCAGCAGGCGCTTTTACCTGCTGAGCTATTTGTATGTCCAAGAAAAAATTATTACTGTTCTGTTTTAAATTTAATTATCATTTAAAATATACAAATGTATGAGATCTAGTGTGATGATTTGACTTGTGAAGACAGTGTGTAGTGATCAAATTGGGTGGTTAACATTTCCATGTTTCCTTATCTGTCTTCTGGCTGCTAGCCTCCTTCAGTTTTCCTTGTGTGTGACTACTTGTTTTGTCACATGTGTGTTGATGTATTTAATGGTGTCTTATATTGTACTAAGTCTCGGTTTACTTTCTTTGTTCAGTGTATTCTTTATTTCTCTAGGTTACATACTTTCAGTCTGTCTACAACTTCCCCAATTCTTTCCATACATAAAATCTCCCATTGAAACCCTTTAGTGAATGTGTCATTTTAGCTGTGGGACATTTCACCTCCAGAATTGATACCTTCTCCCTCCCTCCCCTCCCTCCCTCCCTCCCTCCCTCCCTCTCCCTCTCCCTCTCCCTCTCCCTTCCTTCTTTCTTTCTTTCTTTCTTTCTTTCTTTCTTTCTTTCTTTCTTTCTTTCTTTCTTTCTTTCTTTCTGTTTTGAGGCAGGGTCTCTGGGAGATCAGGCTGGCCTCAAAAACTCAGAGTTCTTCCTGATCTTTTTTTTTTTTTTTTTTTTTTTTTTTTTTTTTTTTTTTTTTTTGAGACAGGGTTTCTGTGTAGCCCTAGCTGTCCTGGAACTCACAAAGATCTGCCTGCCTTTTGTCTCCTGAGTGGTGAGATTAAAAGAATATACCACCACCAATGTCCTTCCTCCACCTCCTTCTTCTTCCTTTTTTTTTTTTTTTTTTTTTTTTTTTTTTTTTTTTTTTTTTTTTTTTTTTAAGACAGGATCAGGTCTTGAAAGGTGTGATACTTGATAAGTAGACCGAGCTGGCTTTAAATTTACAGAGATCTTCCTGCTTGTGTCTCCCAAGTGCTGGGATTAAAGGTCTGCACCACCACACCTGATTTGTTTTTACTTATATATCTCTGTGTGTGGGCTTGTGCATATGATAGCTCTTTGAGATTCTGATCACATATTCACAAAGATGAGCAATGTTGAATATGTTTCTAGGTACCTACAGCCATTCAGTTTCTTTGTCCATTTAAAAATCTTATACATTTTAAGATGTGTAGCATAATGGTTTGGTAGACATTGTGAATTAATTACTGGCCAAGGCCATTAACACATCTATACCTCACAGTTACTTTGTGTGTGTGTGGTAAGGACATGTAAGATCCAATTGCTTAAGTAAATCACATAGTGATGCTACTGAAAAGGGCCTTCCCTTATTACTATTGAGTAGTCCTTACACAAATCAGGACATTAGCTACTTAGGAGATTCAAAACCTTTGCTATCATCTCTCTGCATTATTGTTTCTCCAGTGGTGCACACACTGCTTCAGTTAGGTGCATGGGCAAGCACATATGATTTTGTAGCACAGTGTAACTATGACGTAGTTTTCTTTAAGTTTGATAAGAGCACAGATACAAAATGTTCCACACACAGACACACACACACACACACACACACACAGCTCTGTGAAGGGCAGACAAGGTCATTTGCTTGACTCTGGTCATTATTTTCAGGACATGTGAATCTCGAAATATCACTCTATATACTTAACAGCTGAAAATGTAGATCAGCAGTAGAGCTGCTTGCCTAGCACATACAAGCACATACAATATATTATAAACACAATGATACATATATATATATATATATATATATATATATATATATATGATTTTTCAATTGCACATCAATAAAGCTGGTAAGGACCTCTCCAGTTAAATTTTTTTTTTTAAGATTTATTTATTTATTATGTATACAGTCTTCTGCCTGCATGTCAGCAGAGGGCACCAGATCTCATTCAAGGTGGTTGTGAGCCATCATGTGGTTGTCGGGAATTGAACTCAGGACCTCTGAAAGAGCAGTCAGTGCTCTTAACCGCTGAGCCATCCCTCCAGCCCTCCAGTTAAATTTTGTCTGGTGAGTTGTCCTCAAATTTTTTGCTTTTGTGCCCCACCTCCCCAAAGAAATCTTAATCCCTTTCCTTTTGCTGGGAGGGTTTCAAGGCAGATTTCTCTGTGTAGCTCTAGCCATCCTGGAACTTGCTCTGTAGACCAGGCTGGCCTCAAACTCAGATATCCACTTACCTCTGCCTTCCGAGTGCTGGGATTAAAGGCATGCGCTACCACCACCTGGCTTTTTTTTTTTTTTTTTTTTTTATTCCGGGGTTTATTTGTATTTTGTACATTTCCCCCACTAACATGTTTTTTTGTTTTTTTGTTTTTTTTCCCCCTGAGCCAGGACCCTATCCAGGAGTGACAAGGCACATAATGCACATATCCTGGTCCTAGGGCTGGTCCTCATTTTCACTCAGGAGAAACTGGTTTAGCCTTGGTCTGTTGTATACAGGTAGGCACCATTCCTTGGGAATATATGCTAAGAGCCTGGTCTGAAAGGGCGCCGGAAAGCGAATGTGTGACTGCGGGCATTCAGTTCCTATTTGGGATCATGCATTTGCCAGGTGTGTGACATCCATGAGGCAGCCCAGCACTGGAATGCTTCCCAAATAAAGCATGCAGAACGGAATTAAACACGAACTTCTTTCTCTAGAGTACACAGGTTCTTCACAGACACCCTGTCCTCTCAGCATGTTCATATGGGAGTTATATTTAAAAAAGTGCTGCAGAAACCCTGGAGACCAGATTTCGTTTGTTTCTGTCTAAATTTATTTATTTTTAACCCAATGTCTTTCCTGAGGTGTAACTCAAAGGTCACCAGTGAGCACACCCATACCTTCCCTGCTGTGTGCGCAGTGAGGGCACTTTGGGGGGATTCTCTGGGAATTGAAGTAGACACATGGTACAGTTTTACTAACACAGACACGAGCTGTATAATAGTCACAGAATTTACTCATCCTATCTTTTGCACATTTTGGTCTGTATCTCCTCATTTTCTTAAAAAGTTAGAAATATATCCACCATTAGTTCAGAAATGCCTCTCCTGGGGATGTAGTCCAACAAGAAGCAATTAGTCTGGGAGGCCTCTAGACACCTGTGTGGGTTGCAGCATGATCACATCGGCCACAGAATGGAAACAGCCCAAGTTCTCATCAACTGACCAATGGATAAAAAAGCAGGGTGTGCTTTTGTCATTTGATATCCTCAGGGACCTCCAGGTATGCTCCAGGACCTCCTTCCCCCGACCCTGCTGATGCCAAAATCCACAAATGTTCAAGTCCTTGATTCAAAATGACTTAGGGATCGCAAAGAACTTCCATATATGCCCCCTCACTTCCTCCTCCTTCCTCCCTCGGATTTTTGATGTAGGGTCGTACAACTTGCCTGGGCTAGCCTCACGCTTACAGTCCTTCTGCCTCAGCTTCCAAGTGCTGGAATTATAGCTTTGTGCTGCCATATCTAGCTTCTCATATATTTTATCTCTAGCTGACTGGTAATACCTAATACAGTGTAAAAGCTGTGTAAATAGCTGTCTGCTTTGCTTAGAAATCAATGACAAGAATAGTTCATAAATGTTCAAGACAGACAATACCTTTGTTTTGTTTTGTTTTGTTTTGTTTTTGTTTATGAGTCAGCGTCTTACTATGCAGCATTGGATGTCCTGGAACTTACTACGTAGACCTGGCTGGCCTCAAACTCAGAGAGATCTAAGTGCCGCTGCCTCTCATGTGCTGGGATTAAAGGTGTGTACCACCATAGCCGGCTTTTTGAATATTTTCAATCTGAGTGTGTCTGAATCTGAGGATGAGGAATCCAAATATTAATTGGGGTTAAACACACTCACAGAGTGGAATGGCATTTTACCTAACACAAAATTCCTTATTGTTGGGTGCATGGATGGAGGAGGATACGGAGTGGCAGGTACTGGACTTCTCACTCAAATGTAAAATAATAAAAAGATAAAAATCCCGGGCTGGAGAGATGGCTCAGAGGTTAAGAGCACTGACTGCTCTTCTAGAGGTCCTGAGTTCAATTCCCGGCAACCACATGGTGGCTCACAACCATCTGTAATGAGATCTGGTGCCCTCTTCTGGTGTGCAAGCATGCATGCAGATATTTGTATACATAATAAATAAATAAATAAATAAATAAATCTAAAAAAAAAAATCCCAAAGAGACAGAGTAAGGGCTGGCAAAAGGACAATGGGGAGAGCTGTCAAGGGAGGATGGATTTGGTTTTTTTGTGTGTGTCATTCAGGCTCAGTGTTAGTGTGAATGTTCTTGCTGGGGTAGATAAGTGGCCAGGCTCCTGACTAGACAGACACAAGCACAAATGCACACACAGAGAGGTGACCCACAACCCAAGGACACAAGGGTACAAGCCACTCCAAGTGCTAGCTCCCAGGCAGGAAAGGGAAAGGGCGGTTCCTCTTTCAAACACAGTGCCCGGAAGGGGAGCTTTGAGGAGAGAATGTGGGAGAAGGGGGGGGGTGGAGCTTTGAAGAGGAGGGGTTACAGAGTGAGAGGAGCACAGAGTGGGAGACTAGAGTCAGTGAGGAGGAGGAGTCATACAAGAAAGTGAGGAGGAGCTGTAGAACAGGGGAGTCCAGGCCTTGTAGAAACCCATGGTTGATTGACTTTGAGGCCATGGCAGCATGGCCCTGGCCCTGTGTGTCTCCAGCCTCTCTGCCTTTGTTTCATGATATGTATGCCACACTGCCCTGTGTTTGTACCCACTCGATCAAGGTCCACATGCTGCCTCTCAGTCTGTGTGTGCCCACCAAGTGGCCTCTTTCCCGTGTTTGCTGGCTGGGCATACAAGCAGGTGCTTCAACTCCCTGGTCATCATGTCCCCTTCAATTCTGTCAATGAGCTTCTCTTCTTCAAAACATCCCAGCTGTGAAAGTCCCAGGAAGTGCAGTCCTGTGGGAACTGGAGTCAGAAGAAAGTGATTCTTCTATTGTATTCCATGATGACTAGAGAGACTGAGCGAACAGTTGGTTTCTCAAAGGATGCAAGCAAGGAATGGGACAGATCCTGGACTTCGATGTGTGGAGGATGCACAGTCTGCAGGGGCCATTGCAGCTTCAGGAAGCTTTGGTGCAAGTATCACTATAGATGCAGACCCAGGTGGAGGCAGAAAACCCAGCCAGAGTGGTACTTCATGGATGAGCCAGTGAGGTAAGGGTGAAGACCTTTAGCAGCCCAAGGCCACCCTGGAGTTAAGAGGAGCTGGGCTTGGTACTATGTACTCGAAATCCTAGCAATCTGGAGGCTGAGGCAGGAGGACCATGGGTGAGTTTAAGGCCAATCCAATCTACAAAATGAAGCCCTGAATGGTATCACCCAAGCAAAAGAACATCCCACTTTCTCAGGAGGCCCCTGAGGCTGCCAGGGAGCTAGGTGTTTCCTCTGTTCTTCCATGCATGCCCTGGGAAGGCGTGGGGCATGCCTACCTCCACATAAACCGGTGTTTCCATACCCAGGCACACACATGTGAACTAACACCTGTGCAGACATTTACACTCACACACCACACACACACACAGTCATAAGAGCCCATGAGTGCATCAGCCATGGCTTTTCAGCATCTTGCTTCTGGGCCTGGTGTCTTCCATTTCTTCCTTTCCTCATGGAGTTCAGGTGCTATCTCCTTTGAAATTCACATGCTAAAGCCCCTCCCCCGTGGCACTCATCTTAGAGGTAGGGCTTTGAGGGGGGTGAGGTGATGAGGCCATGAGAAGGGAACTTGTGAGAGTAGAATGAATGTACCTATAAAGGGACCCCAAGAGTGCTCTTGCCCTCTCTGTCCTAAGGATTGAGGATACTAGTCAGAAGAGCACCCTTACCACAGGCTCAGAGTGCAGGCAGCAACACGGAACCCTGACCTTGGCTCCAGAATAAGGGTCAGCCTGGAGGTTCGAAGTAGCTCCCAGCCTACTTCCAGCTGACTCTTCCCCTGGGTCCCACAGCACTGGTAATGAGGGAGAGCTAGAGAGTGTGGGGGCCACAAGAGACAAGCCTTGGCATTTCCCCTTGATTCCCCGTGTGCTTAAATGGGGCCAGTAGAGAGAGCTGTGTACCTTTCTCAATACTGGCTCCTTAAGGGTTAGGAGAAACCAGGATCCCTCAACATATCCTCCAACCCCAGGCTTCCCTGCTGCCAGCTCATCTTCTCCCTAGACAGAATCTACTCTGTGTTTGGGGGAATGGGCAGTCCTGCCTGGGGCATGAAGCAGCAGGCACTGTCAGTGCCCAGCTCAACCCCAGCTTCAGACCCCTTGGCCCTGGCTAGGTTGGTTCTTATTAGGGTTCCACTCACATTTAAGGTTACCACAGATGCAAGCCAGCCTGGGCATGGCACGGGGACCAGGGGTGATTGGGTCATAGGTGTGGACAGGGCAGAGTAGGTATGAGTCAGGGATCAGTATATGGTTAATGGCTGTCCCTTATACTGCTGGGTCCCAGGAAGGCCAGGTGAGGAGCAGAGCAGGTTGTCCTAATCCACTTGGAGAAAACTTGATCCTTCTTAGGGAAGATGTGAGTTTTCTTGGGTGCCCATGGGTTCCTTTAAAATGCTCCTAGGGATAGAGTGGAGAAATGGCTCAGCAGTTAAGAGCACTGACTACTCTTCCAGAGGACCTGGGTTCAATGCCCAGCACCCATGTGGCAGCTCACAGCTGTCTGTGACTCAAAGACCTGACAGTCTCACACAGATAAACATGCTGTCAAAACACCAATGCACATAAAATAAAAATAAATAAAGTAAAGTGCTCCTGTGTCTTTGTGTTGGTTTGTGTCCCCTGTGTGGTCTTGTGATCCCTTAGATGTAGACCTGGTTCTGTGTGGTGGTCCTGGGCCCCCTTCATGGTCAGTACCAAGTTTTGTCCTCAGGACTGCTTACTGAACTCTCTTGGCACCATCCTGGGACCCTGCACTCTGTCTTCCACCACACTCCAGGATGCTGGTCTGAGGAAGGCTGGACCAGCTGCCTTTCTCCCTGCTTCCCATATCACAGTGGGAGAATACAGGCATCTTCCCGCTCCTCACCACCTGCCCTTTGCCTCCTTGAGGCCGAGGGTGAAACTGAATCCTGGACAGTGACACCAGGGCTATTTTGGAGCTAGGCTGGGCTGGGCTGACCAGAAACGGGGGTGGGGCAGGGGCGGGCCCAGCCTTCTTCAGCTGACAGCATTTGCCTGTCCTTTCGTCCCTGTCCAGTCTGAAGACCGGCAGGAGTGTGGGCTGCTGGGTGGGAACCACGTCGACCTGGGCCCCAGGAAGGAGGCAAGACCCAGCAGCCCCCAACTCACCACCTGATCCCCTTGCCTGGGCACTGCCCCAACCCCTGGTAGACACAGGTGAGGAGGCAGAGTTGCCTGGAGGGCTGACTTTTGCTCCTGGAGGTCAGATGGGCTGAAGGTCATAGTGTTCTGTGGAACTTGGGGACCTTAGGGATCTGGTCAGCCTGGTCCTCTCCATGAGAAGAGAGTGGGTTGGATGCCAGACCTGGGCCCTTCTGTGACTCTGAGTTGAGACCTCAGAGTGGGAAGGGGCAGTTTGCCCTTAGGGAACTGGAAGGACTGGACTGGCACTGTGCAAGTGCTGGTTGGGTTACCCCCTAGTCTTCCTGCTGCCTGGGGGTCTGGTGGCCCTGCCCCCAGCTCTTCCGACATGGATGCCCGCTGACAGCTGGGGCTATTTTGGGCCTGTTGGCTCAGTGGAGGGGACAGCCAGAGGGGCACTGACACTTGACTCCAGGAAAGAATTTCCCGGGGAGTGGGGGAAGCCACAGCCCCGGGGTCTAAGGTGAGGCTGAGCTCAGGGGCTGCCCTTGGAAATCCGCTCTAGAAGGGCATGGGGGCCATAGGCTTACTGGTTCTGCTCTGGGAGTGGTGGTGGGGGGGACAGGGAGGGCTAGCAAGGTGGAGTTCCAGGGAGGAGGCAGCCTCTGCTTCTGGCCAGTGTCTGTGTGTCACCTCCCACTTGGTTCATCCAGAAAACTGGTCCACCCTGCAAGAAGCAGAGTAGCCAAGTTCTGTTAAAGTTGTGGAGGGTGGAGGGTGTGGGTGGTGTGGCCAGTTGTATGAGCCAGTGGCAGGGGCTCTTGCAAACCACCCTAGGCAGTAGAGGGTTCCAAGGCACCTGCTGGGTTAGAGAAGTCTTCTAGGGGTTGAGGAAGAGCTGACTTCTGAGGAGGAAGAGGCTTTTCTGAGAGGCTGGGATGATTACCTAGACTCCCTGCTTAGGACATATGCCCAGTGCCTCCAGCCTAAACCAGGCAAGAGGAGGGTCCTGTCTGGGGTAGATTTCCTGAAGTTTCTGTCAGTCTCAGTTTCCTCCTCTGTAGGAAATAAAACAGATCCCCAGTCCTGGGATCCCCTCTCTGGCCTTAGACCTGCTTGTCAGGGTGGTTGAGGGGCTCTGAGGTGTCATTCTGACCCCATGATAGTGGCCAGTGCCTTGGTGTGTGACTGACTGGTAACAGTTGTGGAGGGAATACAGGTCTTGAGCATAGTGAGACCCAGGGGCACTATCCGTGGGGGCCTAGGAGAATGCTAGTCTCCAGTCACTCTTGCCTCTCCAGGGCCTGTGGACCTACTGAGGCTGGGGCCAGCTCCCCTTAAATATGTGTGTGCCAGGCTGTTTGCACATTCTTGTTTATGTGTCTGAGGCTGGGCCACCGCAGGCTATGCAGAAGATGGAGGGTAGAGTCATAAGGTGCCCTGCCATGCTCCTGGGGAACCTGAAGACTGCGTATGGAGGGTAGAAAGACCTCTGACGCAAGGGCCTGATACTGATATCAAGGCAGACCGTCTATGGAACAGATGCTGAAGGATGGCTCCAGGGCCTGGGCTTGGGCTCCAGTTGGTACTGCCTGGTGGCCCTATCCTAACCTTAAGAGATGAGGCCTGTTTGTGGGTGGGGGACAGAGGTGCTGACTGGACAGTGAGTCAGCAAACCGGCCAGTGTAGCCCAGCCCTGGTCCAGAATCAGCCTCCTGGAAGAGGATTAGGGGGATTAGCTACCTGAATCACAGGACTGGAGGGTCGGGAATATAAACCCATCAACTGGCTGGTCCCATATCAGGCAGCCCAGGCTGAGACATGGGAAGCTCTGGTATAGCAGAGCAGATACAGAGGCTATGGTGAAGGTCTCTGCACTGGGGTGCTCATGTCTGCCAGGGGTGGAGGTGGTTAGCCTGTTGAGCCAGCCATGGTGTCCACTGTTCTTATATAAGACCTGGTACAGGCAGGTAGTCTCATCCACTCACTGGATCAGTGGCTGGTTGGCTGGGGCTAAGCCTTGATTGGGCAGAGGCCAGTGTCATCTGGGTGCCGATGATTCCTAGGAGGACTGACATGCAATCTCATTCTTGCAGGGGGTCCAAGTTGGCAGGACCATGCAAAGGACTGAGTAGTGACAAGGCCATCAGATCCCAGGCTAGCTAGGCCCAGCTGGGCCCCAGCTCTTGTAGAGAGAAGCTGTCTGTACTGGCTTCAGATGTTAGGGACCTTCCTGGTGCTCTTTGCAGCCACTGACTGAACTGTGACCACACCCTGCCCAGGCTTTCCCTGAAGACCAGCAGTATAAGGGCAGACAGGTGCTAGTGAGTGGGGTTCCCCGCAGTCCTATGGGTGAGGGCACTTCGTTAGGATGAGCTTCAGGTGGGGTGAGGGTTCTTTTCCTGCTGGTTGAGAACATGTCCCCTTGGGAGTCAAGAGGACTTGCTGGTTTGGGTATTGAGACTGGAGTTGGAGGGAGAGCAGAAGTACATCAGGTAATGGAAGATGCTAGACTTCCAAGTCACAGAAAGAGGCTAATCTGAACTACTAGACTTTGGAGCCAGTAGGGTGTCGTGGGAGTCTCCAAGGAGAAAATGAGACTTGCTGAGGAGGCAGCCAATGTGGAAGTGCCCGTTGGGTTACATTGGGTTTTCCTGTTAGCACTGGATAAGGACGAGGGCCAAATGTGACACAGGTTACTGGCTCATCTTAATAGCGTCATGACTTTCATCTTTGCCTTTTGTAGACCTCCAACCCTGCTGCCACCATGGACCACTCCTTCAGCGGAGCACCCCGCTTCCTGACGAGGCCAAAGGCGTTTGTGGTATCTGTGGGCAAGGATGCCACGCTGAGCTGCCAGATCGTGGGTAACCCCACGCCACATGTGAGCTGGGAGAAGGACCGGCAGCCAGTGGAGGCAGGAGCACGCTTCCGCCTGGCCCAAGACGGGGATGTGTACCGCCTCACCATCCTGGATCTGGCGCTCGGTGACAGTGGGCAGTACGTATGTCGCGCAAGGAACGCCATAGGGGAGGCCTTCGCTGCAGTAGGCCTCCGAGTAGACTCTGAGGGCACGTGCGCCGAGCAGGCACCCCACTTTCTGCTGCGACCTACCTCCATTCGCGTGCGCGAGGGCGCAGACGCTACCTTCCGCTGTCGTGTGGGCGGCTCACCACAACCTGCTGTGAGCTGGTCCAAAGATGGGCGGCGCCTGGGCGCACCCGACGCCCCCCATGTGCGCGTGGAAGATCACGGCGAGGCGAGCGCGCTTCGCATCCGGTCGGCACGGCCTCGCGATGGTGGCACCTACGAAGTCCATGCAGAGAACCCGCTGGGTTCCGCCAGTGCTGCCGCCGCGCTCGTGGTGGACTCAGACGCCGAGGCTGCCGGACCACCCGGAGCCTCCACCGCCTCGCTCTTGGCGCATCTGCAGCAGCGGCGCGAGGCCATGCGCGCAGAGGGCGTCCCCCCATCCCCACCCGGTGCCGGCACGCGCACCTGCACGGTGACCGAAGGCAAACACGCGCGACTCAGCTGCTATGTGACTGGCGAGCCTAAGCCCGAAACAGTGTGGAAGAAGGACGGGCAGCTGGTGACAGAGGGCCGGCGACACGTGGTGTACGAGGATGAGCAGGAGAACTTCGTCCTTAAGATTCTTTTCTGCAAGCAGTCGGACCGTGGCCTCTATACCTGCACAGCCTCCAACCTCGTGGGCCAGACCTACAGCTCCGTGCTGGTGGTCGTTAGAGGTGAGCATAGTAGCCTCCCACACATGTGCAGGCATGAGGCTTTTTCCCTGACTCCCTACACCCCGTCCTTTCACCTGAGTGCCAGCTGCGGTCCCAGGTGATTAACCTGGTCCAGAGGTCGGCTAGGGTCGGGTGGCTGCATCCTCAGTTCGAGGTCTGGGAGGCTCTGGTTGCTCAAAATGAACAGGCAATGATGGCCCCTGATGTGAACCACCATAGGGAACCGTAGTCCCAGTCACCATCCCCATATCCCTTCCCCCACACTCCTACCTGGCACCTCACTTATCCCCTGCTGTTGTCTCTTCCGTGTTCCACTTTCTCCTTCTCTTACTCTCCATCCTGTTTCTTCAACTCACCTATCCGACCCTGCACCCTTCCCATTTTTTGTCCCTTGGTCCACTGTCACTTCCCGCCACCTCCGCCTCCATCGGCCCCTCCCCCGCAGAACCGGCGGTGCCCTTCAAGAAGCGACTGCAGGACCTGGAGGTGAGAGAGAAAGAGTCTGCCACATTCCAGTGTGAGGTGGCGCAGCCGGCCACCGAGGCGGCGTGGTTTAAGGAGGAGACGCGGCTGTGGGCCAGCGCCAAGTACAGCATCGAGGAGGAGGGCACCGAGCGCCGGCTGACCGTGCGCGACGTCTCAGCAGACGACGACGCGGTGTACATCTGCGAGACCACAGAGGGCAGCCGCACCGTGGCAGAGCTCTCGGTCCAAGGCAGGCGGGGCGGGGCTGGGCGGGCTGGGCAGGGCAGGGCCGGGCGGGGCCGGGCGGGGCCAGGCGGCCAGACGGGCTTGGGAGCAGAGGTGGCAGACCTAGCGTCCCAGGGGTACAGGTGGAGTCAATTGCTTGTGGTCAGGAAGGCCAGTGAATAGGACTGAGGTGAGAGGGACAGGACAGAACAGAGGGGCCAGGATGAGGAAAAGGCAGTGGGAGGGGCAGAGGGAGTCTGGGATATGGGGTGGCGGTGGGGTCCAGTACAGTGTGATGGGTCAGGTTGACAAGAGGGTGCTTGCTCCTGAATCAGGGAGCTAGGCTGAGGTACACTAGGTGGGACAGACAGGGAAGAGGGCTCAAGTGCAGAAGAGGTGAGTCTGTAGGTGGAGAGATTCTAGGACACAGAGGTGTGTAGTGGCCTGGGGTTGGGGAGACTTGAGACTTGAGGCTTGCAGTGGTTAGAGGGAGGCTAGGGTTAGGGTTAAGCCTGCTTCTGGACAGGCAGGGGACCAGAAGGAAGGGTTGGAGAGAAGGTGTGTGTGTGTGTGTGTGTGTGTGTGTGTGTGTGTGTGTGTGTGATGAGATGAGAGAGAGAGAGAGAGAGAGAGAGAGAGAGAGAGAGAGAGAGAGAGAGAGAGAGAGAGAGAGAGAGAGAGAGAGGAAGATGAGATGGAGGCCACAGGAATTGGGGGTATGCAAAAGGAGTATGGGCTGTACAGGGGGCTTGTCTTACCATCTTGGCAATCTTCCCACTCTAGGGAACTTGACCAGAAAGCTTCCTCGGAAGACGGTAGTGCGCACTGGAGACACAGCTGTCTTCTGGGTAGAGCTAGCTGTCCCCGAGGGCCCTGTCCAGTGGCTACGGAACCAGGAGGAGATGGTGGCAGGCGGCCGGGTAGCCATCACTTCAGAAGGCACGTGCCACACACTGACAATCTTCCAGTGCACCTTGGAGGACATGGGTGAGGTGGCCTTTGTGGCTGGTGGCTGCCGAACGACCACCCAGTTCTGTGTATCAGGTAAGGGTTGGAAGAATGGCCTTTGGGTGGCTCTCTCAGTAGGGACACAGCCATGCCCTTTTTCTCCCTCAGTGCTGCAGGCTCCCCTTGCCAGTGGAGGTCCGAGGGTGGCAGAGGAAGGGCCTTCCCACTGCAACTGGGTGGCAGCAGGTCTGGAGAGGGGCTTCTGAGCCCACTGATGGTGGATGGTACCATCCCTTCCACCAGAGCAGTGTCCAGGGAGAGGCTCAAGTTCTGACATTTCCTTTCTGGGTGACCCAACGCTGGGGGAGGGAGTTTCCAGTTGGTAAGCTCAACCTGTCTTCCACACAGCACCCAGGAGGCCACCTCTGTACCCCCCTGCTGACCCTGTAGTAAAGGCCAAGACAGAGAGTTCTGTGACCCTCAGCTGGTCCCCACCACCTCATGGGGACCGCCCTGTCACCATTGATGGCTATGTGGTAGAGAAAAGGAAGCTCGGTGCTTATGCCTGGAGCCGGTGTCATGAAGCTGGATGGCTGGTCACAACTGAGTTTACTATCGTTGGTGTGGCTGAGGAGGGGGACTTCCAGTTCCGAGTGTCAGCCATTAACCACTTTGGCCAGAGTCCTTACCTTGAATTTCCAGGGACCATCCACTTGGGTGAGTAAAACCATCTAGTAACATCACAGGGGCTGCCACCTGACCCAAAGCATGGTTCTTTCTCCAGGGGAGCCAGGATGATCTTAAGGGGACTCTGCGTGGTTGGGGGATGTTGAAACCTCCTCATGCAGGAGGGGGTTTCTTAAGACAGGATCCAGGTCCCATAGAACCTGCCTCTCTTCAGCAGCCTTGGGGAGCCAGGCTTCAGCTACTCCATCTGTGTGGGGGCAGGGCAGAGGAGGGGGAGGCAGGACCTGTGCTCTTATCTCCAACTATTATCTTAATTCTGCCCACCCTGCAGTCCCCAGGCTGGCTGTGAAGACACCTCTGAAGGCGGTGGAGGCAGTGGAGGGAGGTGAGGTCACCTTCTCTGTGGACCTCACGGTGGCTTCTGAGGGCGAGTGGTTCCTGGATGGGGAGGCCTTGAAGGCCAGCAGTGTATATGTGATCCGTTGTGACCGTACCCGACATACACTCACCATCAGAGAGGTGCCTGCCAGATTGCATGGGGCACAGCTGAAGTTTGTGGCTAATGGCATTGAAACCAGCATCCGGATGGTGGTCCGAGGTAGGCCCGAGTCCTTGAGTCCCATTTTCTCTGCAGTGTGGTAGTAGGCAGGAGGCATAGTCCCTGGAGAAGGTTTGTCTGAAGGCAATGTGATGAAGTGGGTAGGGCAGCTGGGTGCTTGAGGCTGCCTGCCCTAGGCTGGCAGTTGAGGCTGGGCTCTGTGTGTCTGTTTGTGTGTGCGCACATGTGTGTATGAGATGCCTCCGGACTCTGCATCTCTGACTGCCTCTTTTCTCATTCTCTCTTCTGTCTATCCTCATGTCTCCTCCCTGCCTGCCTGTTTCTTTCTCACCTCTGTCTCACTCCCCCTACATCTGGCTTTCCCCATGGTCTCCCTCTTTTCACGGGTGCCCGTGTTCACTCTCTCTGTTCCCCTCTGACTCCTCTTCATACTCTTCCTTCTCTTGCCTTTCACTGACTTGCTTTCCTTCTAACCCACCCTTTTTCCTGGGTTTCTATTTTCCCTTTTATCGCCCTTTCCCCATCCTCACATCCTCCCCCCTCTCCTTCACTGCCTGTAACTCCTTTTGCCCGCCTTCTTGTGGTCTCTTTGCTCCTACTAACTTCTGTCTAACCATCCCTGACCTGTAGCAGGTCTGGGGCTAGCCAGCAACAAGCTTCCTGCTGTGGCTGCCCGGGAGGTGCTGGCCCGATTGCACGAAGAGGCGCAGCTGCTAGCTGAACTGTCGGACCAGGCTGCGGCTGTGACTTGGCTGAAGGATGGTCATGAGCTGCCCCTAGGACCCAAGTACGAGATGCAGGTGTCAGCAGGGAGGCGAGCACTGCTGGTGCGGGATGTGGCGCAGGATGATGCTGGCCTCTATGAGTGTGTCAGTCGAGAGAGCCGCATTGCCTACCAGTTGTTGGTGCAAGGTGAGTGTAGGTGGGCAGTGGGGCTGGCGTTCGTGTCCCTGTGCTACACTGTGTTTCTGGATGTATATCCTCTGTCCCCTAGCTCTAGGCAGGCTCTGAGGGTTCTGTTCAGTGGGATAGCTATTTTCTGACTTGTGTGTGTATATGTGTGTTAATGGTGGTGGATAGCTCAGCTCTGTAGGAAGAAGGACTTCTTATCTGTGGTTGGAACCTCTCTGGTCTGGGCGAGAGTCAGGGTCACATGTGGTCTATCAAGTCTTGGTATCTGCATCCATACCCTGTAGGGCTCAAACTTTTCATCACAGACATAGCAGGTGGCTATGTGGATGCTATGGTTGGGGGCCAAGCTGGACCTCAGAGGCACATATGCAAGAGTACTGGGGTAAAGATAGCAAGAGGCTTGGGTCCCTCTTGTCAGTGCTTCTTACAGTAGAGCATGGGGGGTATGGCATTGGCTGGGGGCAGCTTCAGATACCAGACAGGGCAAGGGTGTCTCCTCCTGTTCCCTGCATGAAGATCTGTAGACTTACAGCTTTGGCATAGGTGCATACCACTCTTGAGTGGCCTGGGGTTCTCCACACTGGACCATTGGATAGGGCCCACTTATGACTCCACAGCTGAAACTCTTTGCTGCCTTCCAGAGGCATGTGTTCCTCACACAGGCTCTGAAAACCTATAAATGCATACATTTCGTGCAACAGGATTTTGGGACCCGTATATGGAAGTCCATTCCATCTTGTCATGAGTTTAGAGAGCTCAAAATAATTTTTATTGTCCTCAAGACATTAGTTTAACGACTGTAGGATGTCCTGGCCTCAGTGGTGAATGGCTCTTATCTAAATAACATTACACTTGGGCCCAGGCGAGTTTACATTCATCCTGAAGGCTAGGTGAAGTGCCCTAATGGCCAATTAGTATGTGCAGTTACAGAGTGTCTTTAGGATTAAGGGAAGTAATTGCTATTTGCCCTTTACCATAATGCAAGTCTTCTGCCATTGTCCTCACCTTTGGTTGGCTACTTAAGATGATGTATGAATAAACAGAGACACATTCAGTATGGACTGAAACTGCCCTCCTGACAGTATCCTATGTCTCCATCTTTCCTTTAATGCCTATAGTTAGCTTTCCCCTCATCTACACACCCCCACTCAGGAGCTGACTGGGGGCTGATCGGCTGATCCCGACTGCAGCCCCACAAACACCAGTCTGAGACACAGGATTCTCAGTAATATGCATAGCTTTAAGTTTGGCTATATCCAAAAGCAAAAATCATGGCATGGTCAGTTTCCAGTTGGTGTTCATGAAGGGGGCCTTCCTCGGCTCTGTAGAAACTGTTTCTAAAGGAGGGTGGATTAAGGCATAAGAAACCGATGTCTTGGTCTACAAAGGCTGGCCTGGAGATTTCCTGTTACCCTGCCCTGTCAATCTGTTCTGGCATCACACACTGGCTAGACATCACACACTCAGGATTAAGAAGAGTCACCAGCAAGCAAGAGGCCTTGGGAGATTTCTGTGGCAGGAAATGGAGTTTCCTGGAGTCCAGGGTTTATTAACCAGAATCCAGGACTTAAGAGTTTGAAAGGAACCTCTGAATACGTGTCTTTGTCTCCTGTCCCCAGAGGCCAAGGTAGTGTTTGCCAAGAAGCAGCAGACACACAATGAGGTGAAGGCAGAGGCAGGAGCCAGTGCCACACTGAGCTGTGAGGTGGCCCAGGCCCAGACTGAGGTGACCTGGTTCAAGGATGGGAAGAAGCTGAGCTCCAGCTCGAAGGTTCGAGTGGAGGCCTCAGGCTGTGAGAGGAGGCTGGTGGTGCAGCAGGCGGGCAAGGCAGATGCTGGGGAGTACAGCTGTGAGGCCGGGGGACAGAAGATCTCCTTCCATCTGGATGTCACAGGTGGGTGCCATAGTGTGCTCAATGGGATTATCCCAGGACATATCTAGGCATCTTGGGCTGGTATTCTCCCTGCCATTAGACCTCAGTGTTTGGGTGTCTTCAGCTCTGTGCAGTGACTTTTAGGTCTGGCAGTGACCTATCAGGAGGTCAAAGTGGGCTGATGGCTGAGCCAATTTTGGGGAGTGTCCCTGGTGACACCGACCTGGGGTGATGAGCTTGCATAGTGAACATAGGTGTGACAGGGTCTAGTCAGTTGGCTGTGCGGGGGTGGGGGAGTCCCATGGCTGCAGCGCAAGTCCTGCAGGTGGCAGGAGATGCTTCTCTCTGTTAATTCCTACTTGCTGGCCTCCAGGGTTCTGGGAGCCCTTGTTGGCTCTGTCATAATTCCCATGTGACTTTGAATGTGTGTCCAACCGTCTCCGCCCTGTCCTTGAGTTTGAGGAAAAGGCACAGACCATGTAGCCACTCTCCCCTGCTTGACTCTACTGCATTCCACTGTCTTGCACTTTCTTCAGCTGTGGTCCAGAAAGGTGTGGGTTTCTGGCTTGGGGGCTGAGGCGGCCACCCCTCCCAACTGTGCCTCCTCCTGCTGTCTGTGGTCTCTACATGCAGGAGGACTGGGAAGCCATGGGTGGCCTGAAGTTTCTGGGGGACCCAAGACGGGGAAGATTTAGAGTTTTGTCCTTAAAGGTCAGGATAGTGGTATTGTTAAGGAAGCTACCTGTGATGGCCTTAAGGGCTGCAGTAGCTCACATGCCAGCAAACATCAGAGTGGGCCTGCGGGTTCTTAGGGCAGTAACAAGACCCGCATCCTCAGGCCTTCCACATATGAAGCTTTAGGGCATACAGCTTGGGTCACGTGGCACAGAACCTTGTTTATGATCACATGATGATCTGCCAATTAGGGGCAGTGTTGCCTTGGCCATGACTGGGCTGTGATGAGCCCCAGGCCCTGAAGAAGGATTGAGTATATCTAGTCTGGAGTCTCTGACCTGTGCATCCCTATCTGTCTCCAGAGCCCAAGCTGGTGTTTGCCAAGAAGCAGCAGGAACTCAGCAAGGTGAAGGCAGAGGCTGGGGCCAGTGCCACACTGAGCTGTGAGGTGGCCCAGGCCCAGACTGAGGTGACCTGGTTCAAGGATGGGAAGAAGCTGAGCTCTGGTTCGAAGGTTCGAGTGGAGGCCTCAGGCTGTGAGAGGAGGCTGGTGGTGCAGCAGGCGGGCAAGGCAGATGCTGGGGAGTACAGCTGTGAGGCCGGGGGACAGAAGGTCTCCTTCCATCTGGATGTCACAGGTGAGTTCTTTGGGACAATCCACATGTGTATTCATAATTATTACTTCTTGATTTTTTTGAGATAGTGTCTCATTATGTAACCATGGCTGGCCCTGCCTGGAACTTGCTATGTAGACCATGATAGCCTCAGACTCACAGAGGTCTGCCTTTCTCTGCCTCCAGAATGCTGAGATTGTAGTTGTGCACCACCACACCTGTCTTATGAGTTTCTTACTATGCCTAATTTCTCAGGGTCCTCCAGGAGAAACATACACAGTATTTGGTGCTATCTGCATCTGAGGCACCTACTGCAGATCTTGGGCTGTATTCTGGATGGATAAGGGAGCATGACTTTCTCTGTGTTTAGAGGTCCTTGGGTTTCTCCTGAGCACAGAGAGTGCAGGGCCTGGATGACATTCTGCCCTCCAGCTGACCCATGTAGGGTCTTTCCCACTGTGACCTTGCTGATCTAGATAGTGCCTCTGACTTTGTGCCCCTGTTTGTCCCCAGAGCCCAAGATGGTGTTTGCCAAAGGGCAGCAGGCATGCAACAAGGTGAAGGCAGAAGCAGGGGCCACTACCACACTGAGCTGTGAGGTGGCCCAGGCTCAGACTGAGGTGACCTGGTTCAAGGATGGGAAGAAGCTGAGCTCAAGCTCAAAGGTTCAAGTGGAGGCCTCAGGCTGTGAGAGGAGGCTGGTGGTGCAGCAGGTGGGCAAGGCAGATGCTGGGGAGTACAGCTGTGAGGCCGGGGGACAGACGGTCTCCTTCCGTCTGGACATCACAGGTCAGTTGGTTAGACATTTGTCTATGTCATGGGACAACCCTGGGGGAAGTTTTTCAGTGTGGGCTGGGTGCTGGGTCTGTTGGACAGGCTGTACAGGTCATGCATTGGCCTGTTCTCCATAAGTCACAAGTTACCCCAAGCTCACAGGAGTGAACAAGAACTGTGCTTTTTTTCCCTCTCCAGTTGATAAGGCAGAATGTAACTATGTCTGTGCACCACATGTGTGCCTGGTGCCCAGGAAGACTAGAGGAGGGCATCAGATCCCCTGGGACTGGAGTTACAGACAGTTGTGAGCTGTAATGTGATGCTGAGAACAGAACTCAGGTCTTTTGGAAGAGCAGCCAGTGCTCCTAACCACTGAGCCATCTCTTCAACTCCTCTTTCTCTTTTAAAAGTTTGTATTGGTCATCCAACTTACTCTGAATTTCTGTTAACTTTAGTGTCAGTTTTCAAATTTTACAAACTAAGGATGTATAATTGATATGACTACACAGATCAATTTTAGGGATATAGTCATTTTAGGATGAAGACTTCAAATCTGTGACTATGGTATGACTTTTCATTTGTTGAGTATTTTCAGTGGAGTTTTCAGCAAACAGGACTCGAATTTGTTTGAGAACTTATTACTAAGAGTGTATTTTTTAATGTCACCACTGTGATGGAATTCTTTTCTTAATTCCCCCTTAAAAATGTAGTTTTTTGAAAATTTCAAACATTTATACATTCCAATCATACCCACTCCCACTCCCTACCTCCAGCTCCTCCTGACCCCCACCTAACAGATCTCCCATGTCCTACTTTCTTTCCTTCTAACTTCAGTTAGTGATGCCTGAGAGGGCATGGACAGGATCATCCACTGGGGCACGGGGAGTCTACCAGTGGTGACACCCCACAAAAAACTGACTCTTAAGCTCTCATCAGCCCCTCAGCTGATGCTTGTGGGGAGGACTGGTTTCTCTGTGTTCATCTTGTACCTGAAACTGTGCTGAACCTACTTGTTAAAGCTAAATCATCTTGTGAATCCCTAAGGATTCCCAGGTACCAGACTGTCATATCTGCAGGTTGTGCATCTTAGTCTGGTCTGGATGCTCTTTTGCCTGGATTCAGTCCTTTACTGGCTGCAGGACTCCCTGAGTTTTCTCTGTTCTCTATCTCCTCATGAGTCAGTTTTGGTAGCATTTTTCCAGGAAGTTGTTTGTTTCATCTAGGCTATCTTTTTGGTTCCTGTGTTTTCTTTTTCTTTTTGGCTTTTGAGACAGGGTTTCTCTGTGTAACATCTCTGGTTGCCCTGGAATTAGCTCTGTAGACCAGGCTGGCCTTGAACTCACAGAGATCCCCCTGCCTCTGCCTCTGGAGTGCTGGGATTAAAGGCATGAGCCACCACTTCTGGGCTATTATCTGTTGACACAATCATTCACAATGTTTTTATTTTTATTTTTATTTTGGTACTCATAGAGACTCTGTCTTGATGTTTTCACTTTTATTTTGGATTTTAACAAAATGAGTTATTTCTTTTTTCTTTTCTTAGTTGAAACAATGGTTACTCTGTTCTATTGATCTTTTTCAAAGAACCAACTTTTTATTTATGTGAACATACTCTTTTCTTTAGGAAAAAAGTTTTTTTTTAAAAATTATTACCAACATTTGTTGCAGGTAGTGTTTGTGTTAGTGGCCTTTTTGAGCTGAGCTATAAAGGGCACATTCCTCATTATGTGATTGGAGTGCTGGTCTGTGGCTGTTGGTCATGGATGCCTCACTTCCTGAGCAGTTGTGCACTGAACTCAGCATCACCTCAGGCCATCACTGAGGGTGTCCAGGTGTGCAGGCCTTTCTGAGCATGGCTGCTGTTCTAGGAGATGCCAACTTATTCCAAAGCCCACTGTGGAACTTCAATCCCTAACTTTTGGTTAGACTCGTTTGTTGCAACCTGTTCTCCACTGTCCAGGGAAGCCTGGAATTCAGCAAAGACTTCTCATTGCCTTATGGTCCTTCCATAAGTGTTCTGCATTGGGAACTCAGAGCCAATGGAGACAACCTATGTGTGGGGTTCAGGGGCTCCCATATGTCAGATGATGCTGGTTGTCTGGGGACCTGGTCTGCCCTGCTCTGTCAGAGGCTGCAGAGGCATCATCGGAGCAGTGACAGCACATTGGAGCTGAGGGGGCGAGGAGCAGTGACATGAAAGTCCTCACCTCTGGCAGTCTGTGACCCAGATTCAGAGGTTTTTCTGGACCGAGTCTGTTCATCCCCAGATTACTGTAAGCTGTTGGTCAATTTCTAGAGTTCTTAAGGTTGGCTCTAACTTTTTCCTTTTTTTTTGTGGCAGAGGGTAGGGATATTGCTTCAGTTTCTCTTATCATAGAAAAGGAAAATGAACTACAATTTTGTGTTGGAAATGTATTCAAAAGCACGTTTGTTCTGTTGGGCTATCCCACTCACTTGGGAGTATTTGGAGACACTCAGAGGTGCCTGTTAAAGGGAGTGGTCCTTTGTCCTTTAGATTCCTGGAGATAGGAACATGGAGATGATACATTTAGCTTCTAGGAGTCTAAATTGAGAATTGATTTGGACAAGGGGAGACCCAAGGCAAGGAGAGCAGGTATGAGGCTCTTCCTTACTCTAGGTAGGAGGTGATGAGGTTAGAAGAGAGAGTGACTGTGAGCATGGAGAGGAGGCCAATGCTTAAGAACTGTTGTAGGTGAGTGAAAGAACGCTGAGGACTAAGCAGAGGGAGCTGTGAGGTACTGCATAGACATAGGCAGCAAGCAACAGAAAAATGATGATGGCATGGTGTCCAAAGTATTGAGGGAAACAACTGTCGACTTCAAATTCCATGCCCAGCTAAGCGGTCACTGAGGAGCAAAGGTGAAATAGCATATATTCAGAAAGTATCTTTAGAGAGTTTACCATTCACAAAAACTTACTGAAAGAATTTAATGGATGTATTTCTCAGAGTGAAGTCTTAAAAGTTAACAGAATGGGGTCCTTGAGTCACCAGAGTTTGGGAACCAAGATAGACCCTAATTTAGTTATAGCAACTGTGTGTCCCTATTTATCTTCAGAGCCCAAGGTGGTGTTTGCCAAGGATCAGCAGACACACAGCGAGGTGAAGTCAGAGGCAGGGGCCAGTGCCACACTGAGTTGTGCAGTAGCCCAGGCCCAGACTGAGGTGACCTGGTTCAAGGATGGCAAGAAGCTGAGCTCCAGCTCAAAGGTTCGAATGGAGGCCTCTGGCTGTGAGAGGAGGCTGGTGGTGCAGCAGACGGGCAAGGCAGATGCTGGGGAGTACAGCTGTGAGGCCGGGGGACAGAAGGTCTCCTTCCATCTGGATGTCACAGGTGGGTGCTGCGATGCTAAATCAGTTTGCAAATGTTATGAGCCTGATTACGGCCAGGCAGGCCCTGTGTGTTTCCTATTGAGTATCATCTTTGCCGATCTCACAACCTTTGTCAATCTCATCCCTGTGTCTGGTCCAGGTGCATTTGGTGGATATATGTTTGGCTTAGCCAGGGCCTCTTGTGTGCCTCAAGAGGTGTCTTAATGCTATAATGTTCTGTTTCATGTTCTCAGTACCTGCTCAGGTACTGTTCCCTGGTGCCATGGACTCTGGTCCTACTTGTGTGTAGGTCTGAGGCGACAAATGTCTTTGTTTGAGGTCTTATCCAGTCCCATGTGAGGATTCTTTTAAAGAGAAATTTTAATTCATGTTCAGCCAGGGTAAGAAGGAATTTCAGTCACATGATCATATTTGAAACTATAGCAACACTGAGCCTGGGGCTACCAGGGTTCAGTTAGGTGTTTTGGAACACTCTGCGCCCTCTCACTGGGTAAGAATGCAGGATCTTTCTCAGTCCAGTGGTGCATGATCCAGAGACTTAAGGCACCAGAAACTTAATGGCCACCAAAAGTCAACCTGAGACAATGGCTCTTGGTTTGTTGAATCATGCGAGTGAAAGTAAGAGATTCGGACCCTCATGGGGGCAAGTGAAGTGGAAGCAGGCATTGTTAAGGGAAATTACAGAAAAGTGAAAGCCTCCCTCTCCCCGCCCCCAAGAATGAGATGGATTCCAAGAGAGGAAAAGACATTGGGTTTCTTTGTCTGGAAGTTGTTTACAGGACTTATGGCAAAAACTGGGCAAGGACAGAAGCAATTACATCTTAGTCAACCAATTAGAGAGCCCCATATCCTGTCCCTGATCTGGTCCAATCAGAGAGGTCAGCTGCAGTGCCTGTCCAGTTAGGAGCTTGAAGTCCCTTGCATGCCATCTCTGAAGGCCTGCCACCTATAAGTCATATAGTTGTCAATGCTGTCCTCCATCCTTGCAGGTGTCTCAAGTGCAGTTAATCACTGTAAGAGTTCTCTGTTCTCACAGCTACCAAGAAGTAACTAAAGTTGTTTTGCTTGTTTTTGGTTTTTCGAGACAGGATTTCTCTGTATAGCCCTGGTTGTCCTGGAACTTGCTTTTTAGACCAGGCTGGCCTCTAACTCAGAGATCCACCTGCCTCTGCCTCCTGACTGCTGGGATAAAAGGTGTGCACCACCGCCACTCCCCAGCATGCAGTTGTCCTTAGTTAACTTCCAGTCTCTGGATGGTCAGGAGTGACTTTAGTATTTATCATGGGCCTTTCCCCCTTACAGCCCATATAAACACACTACCCTATTCTATGGCATAATCTAGACACATGTTCCTGGATTCTTTGTGGAACGTAGGAGGATCTGTGGAGTGGTAGACAAATGCTGTGCTGTGTGTGTGTGTGTGTGTGTGTGTGTGTGTGTGTGTGTGTGTGTGTGTGTACATCCTGCTGGTGCAGGCTAGGCAAGTGCTTTACTGTTGTGCTTCACTCTTGTCCAAACTGAAACCTTCTGTATGACAATCCTCCTTGAATCTGATTTATGGTCGCGTATGTAAAGGACCGAGCAGCTCATGGGGCGGTGGCTCACTTGGCAACAGTGAGTTGTTACTATTGTGAAGATTTTTTATTCCATAGTCTTTGACCAGTGATTCTATCCTTCTTTAACTGCCTCCAAAGCAGTGGTAGGATGTGTGGATGAACTGTGGTCTCCCCCCACCCCAGGCCCTTTCTCCATGCGACTTTCATGACTCAAACAGCTTCTGATTTTGTCTTACTTTCTGTTCTCAGAACCCAAGGTGGTGTTTGCCAAGGAGCAGCAGGCACACAGTGAGGTGAAGTCAGAGGCAGGAGCCAGTGCCACACTGAGCTGCAAGGTGGCCCAGGCCCAGACTGAGGTGACCTGGTTCAAGGATGGGAAGAAGCTGAGTTCTGGCTCAAAGGTTCGAGTGGAGGCCTCTGGTTGTGAGAGGAGGCTGGTGGTGCAGCAGGCGGGCAAGGCAGATGCTGGGGAGTACAGCTGTGAGGCCGGGGGACAGAAGGTCTCCTTCCGTCTGGATGTCACAGGTAGATTTTCTTTTCTTTTTTTCTTTTTAAATGTTCTATAGTGTGCATACTAGGCCTTAGGGTGAGACACTGCCTTGTGACCTATGTACATCTGTAGTCACTGCTAGCTGATCCCATTGGGGTGCCTTGATTTTGTGAAGTGCATCTTATTTTTAAGAGATTTTGAACTATTTAGAAATTCTATGGGGAAGGATCCTGACTTCCCATTTTAAGATGGGCACAAAGGAGCTTGACTTGCTTAGCCAGACAGTTGCAGAGCCAGGGTTTAGGTCAAGGTTAGTTTCCCTCTGAAGATTTCTGCACCCTGGTGTTTGCTGTAGTGTGTCTCCTGGTGTGTGAATTCTCGAGATTTCTGTTTGTTTGAAAATACTCATTTTGTTGGCTGTTGTGCTGATTGGTTTTATGTCAATTTGACATAAACTAGAGTCATTTGGGAAGAATGACCTCAGTAGAGAAAATGTCTTCATAACATTGGCCTGTAGGCAGGTCTGTGGTGCATGGTGCATTTTTTTAATTAGTGGTTGATGTGGGAGGGTACAGTTCATGTGTGCTGTGTCACTGCTGGGCAGGTGGTCCTGGAGTATGTAAGAAAGCAGGCTGTCATGGAAAGAAGGTGCACAAATAAATCCTCTTTTGCACCTGAACTGATTGTTCAGTATGAGTTTTGATATACAAGGCAGCTCACAGGGATGGTTGTGGTTGTAATGAAGCTTGAACATGAGGTTGGAGCTGAAGATGCCTATGGATGGTGTTTGTTTCAGTGTAGCACTGGCATATCCCACATGTAGATTGGCATTCTGAGTGTGTTAGGAATGAATATGACATGAACTTATTCTTAAGAGAAGTGGGTGTCAGCAAGTCAGAGGCAGATCAACTTTAAAATGGTTCCTAAGTAAATTGTTGGGAGAAATTGCCAGAGATACTCTGGTGGAGAGCTTCAAAGTCATTCTGAGTGTGTATCTTTAATTCAAAGAGACATAAAAGAGTAAAAGGACCATAGGCCAATAGCACAATGGGATTAACAATCTTTCTGTGAGAAAGGGTTACTTTCAGAAGTCCTGCACTTGAGTGACCTCAATGGACAGTAAAGGAATCACATGTGAAATCCCAATAAATAATTTTGTTGGAAATCCCTGGGGCCTCCTGTAGTAGATCAGTACTTATCCCTAGCATAGGTGTGGACTTTGGGAGCCCATTCCACATAGAGGAATACTCCCTGAGCCAAGACACATGGGGGTGAGCCTAGGCCCTATCCCAAAGGATATGACAGACTCTGAAGATACCCTATGGAAGGCCTCACCCTCCCTGGGGAGCAGAAAGGGTATGGGATAGGTAGGGTTTTAGTTGGGGGGAGGTTGTAGGGGAGGAGGGGAGGGAGAGGGAACTGGGATTGACATGTAAAACAATCTTGTTTCTAATTCAAATAAAAAAAATAAAAGGAAAACCATTAGCACAGTTGAAGGAAAGAAAGAAGGAAAAAGAAAGGAAGGAAGGGAGAGAGGAAGGAAGGAAGGGAGCAAACTGGCTGAGCAAGCGATGAGGAACACTTCCCTATGGCCTCTGCATTAGGTTCTGCCTCAGGTTCCTGCCTTTGCCTGACTTCTCTTCATAATGGATTGTGATCTGGACAAGTAAGCTGAAATAAACCCTTTTCTCCCCAAACTGCTTTTGGTCATGGTGTCTTAATAGCAGTTGGTACCCTGATTAAGGCAAGTGTTACAGTGAGGACCTCATATTGCTTGCTTGATATTGGGGACCAGAGCATCTTGATTCTGGGTTTATGTCTCTCCTCTCTTGTGGGTATTCTTGGTCTTTGGCTGTTTTTTCCCATCTGTCCCTGTAAGGACTCCTGTTACTCTGGTAGACCCTTTCATATCCTTATACATGTGGTCATACATTTCTTTTGATTCATCTTCCAACTTACTAATCTTATGTTGTAGTACATATAATGTCTGTCAGTGCCACTGGAAGTAGGCTTACTTTCAATTGTTGCATTTTTTTCATATTCCTACAGACACATAGCTACACTTTTCTTTTCTTTTTTAAAATTTATTTATTATTTCTAGTTAGGGAACAAGCTTGTTTCACATGTAAGTCCCTTCTCTCTCTCCCTCCCCTCACCCCATCCCTCCTCCCCCACCCCCAGCCTACCCCCCACCCCATCCACCCACCACTCCCCAGGCAGGGTAGGGCCCTCAACGGGGGCTCTGCAAAGTCCACCAAATCTTCCTGTGCTGGTCCTGGGCCCTTCCCCATGTGTCCAGGGCCAGAGTGTAACCCTTCATGTGGGATGGGCTCTCAAAGTCCCTTCTTGCACCAGGGAAAAATACTAATCCACCACCAGAGGCTCCCTGGAGTGCAGAGGCCTCCTTATTGACATCCATGTTCAGGGGTCTGGATCAGTCTTGTACTGGCCTCCCTGACAGCATCTGGGGTCGATGTGCTCTCCCTTGTTCAGGCCAACTGTTCCTGTGGGTTTCTCCAACCTGGTACAGACCCCTTCATTCTTCATTCCTCCCTCTCTTCAACTAAATTCCCGATTTCAGCTCAGTGTATATCTGTGGATGTCTGTCTCTGCTTCCATCAGCCACTGGGTGAGGGCTCTAGGATGGCATAAAGAGAAGTCATCAATCTCATTTTAGGGGAAGGGCTTTTAGGTTATCCTCTCCACCATTGCCTGGATTGTCAGATCGTGTCATCCTTGTAGGTCTCTGGAGATCTCCCTGGTTCCAGATCTCTTCTTGGACCTATAGTGGCTCCCTCTGATATGGTATCTCTCATCCTGCTCACTTTACTCTATTCTTCCCCCAACTCAATATTTCTGCCCCTTCATTTCCTCTCTTCTACTCCTCTTCCCTTGCTCTTATTGTAGCAGCTCCTTCCCCCATTTTTGAGCTTTATAATTTGTTTGATTTAACAGAATCTATGGATTCTTGCACGTACACACACACACACACACACACACACACACACACACACACACACACATTTTGGTATTGAATGGGCTTTTTACAACCTAGTTACATTCTCTGCTACTGAGTTCTGTCCCCAGTAACATCACCACATGTGTTTTTTTCCTTCTCTCTTTGATTGTACCCTTGTCTGACAGCTCTAATGATTGGTATTGCTATTCCTGAAAGTGGAGCTCCACGACCTGATCATGACCTAACCATGTCCCACTGGACCCCATCATTTTTGCAGTTGGGGGCTTTTCTCACATTCATTTCTTTCCTGGTGTGACAGAATTTTTATCGACTTCCACATGTCTTATGTTTCACACTGTTGATTATGATGATGTCCCCTAGTCCTTTTATTTGCCACCAACCAGCTCCCAAATAATGACACAGAGGCTTCTTATTAGTTGTGAATGCTCAGCCTAGCTTAGGCTAGATTCTGGCTAGCTCTTTTAACTTAAATTAGCCTGTTTATCTATCTTTTGCCTCAGGGATTTTTACCTTTTTCTTCTGTATGTATTACTTTTCTGTATTACTTCTGTAATACTTCTGTATTACTTTTCCTGCTTCTTCCATGTCTGTCTGCCTGGCGGCTGCCTGCCTGGCTGGCCCCAGAAGTCTCCCTTTCTTTCTCCCTTGTTCTCGCCTCTTCTCTCCTCTCTAGATTACTCTTTCTATTTGTTCTCTCTGCCTTCCAACCCTACCTATCCTTTCTTCCACCTAGTTGTTTTATGAGACAGGGTTTCTCTGTGTAGCACTGGCTGTCCTGGAACTCACTTTGTAGACCAGGCTGTCCTCAAACTCACAGAGATCCACCTGTCAATGCCTCCCAAGCGCTGGGATTAAAGGCATGCACCGCCACTGCCTGGCATATGTACCACATCTTTACATTGTTGACAAAGTCAGCATAAAGAAATGTAACACATCTTTAAATGGTTAAGTATTCCACAACAGCTGGGCAGGTGGGGGAACACTCAATATTGGAGCCATTCTAGGTCTGTTGCAGCTTGATCAGAGTAGTCTAGGCCTCATTTATCTGAGTCCTGGCAAAGTCCATGTGCTGGCATTTGGTTCCCCATGTGTTGAGATGGTGAGACATTTTCAGGGTGGGCCTTGTGGGAGGCAGGGGCTGTGGAGCTTCTAGCTTCATGACTAGCTGACTGCAGTGGGCCGGCTCTTGTGGGACTGGAGTGGTTCCTGTGAGAATGGGTTCTCTGGAGTGTCTGAAATCTCTCCAGGCCCTTTCCTTACTCTCCTGCCACTGTGTTGCTATCTTCTGGGGGTCTTCATTAGAGCCAGGCTGGTGCCAGGGCTGTTTCCTTGAACCCTTTATGAACTGAACATACAGGTTTGAGTTATTTATTTCAGTGAAGTACCAGCCTCAGGCATTTTGTTCTAGCAATGCAGACTGACTCTAGTAGCTTTGTAACCTCTTAGGCAGATCCACAACTCAACCACGCAAGGGAAAGTGCTGGAGTGTGCCCTAGCCCCACACTATCTTGGTTCGCTGGGGTTTTGGCCTCATAACTGTGATTTCTGTCTATAGGAGACATCAGCCACCTCATTGACTTTTTTTTCTCCTATCCGATAGAAAACTGGTGCCTAGTCTTAGGACTGGGTTTCCCCCGTCACACTTCATCTAGCATGGCAAGTCAGGGGTGGGAGTAGCCAGGTGTGACAGTCACCTTTCCCCAGCATTCTGTGTGCCACGGATCAGGCACCACTTTCTTGCTCACAGTTCCTACCAAGACTGTGGAGCTCTGGGACCTCAGTGTTCTACTTGTCTGGCTGTGTGTCCCTTAAACACCACTGCACACTGAGGACTTCCCTCACCACCTAGTCTAGGTCACATAGTTTCTCTTGAGAGCCAGCATTGATAACAACCTCACTTCATGGATAGAAGCACCCTCATCTTCATGGCAAGTTTGGCCCTGCCCATGAGAAGGGGAAGTGTGAGCCTCTGCTGTTCACTGCAGACCTCCCAGCTCCGGTTGTCCCTCAGGAGGTCCTCAGCTCACCTTGGCTGTGGAGCGGATTGAATAAATCAGAGAGTTCTTCCCCAGCCTGAGATCACATTTTCCCTTCACCTGCATTGCCCCACCTAACATGTGCCTTTGAAGATTTTATGCTAATGGAAAAAAATCACAGCTTTTCCTATGTAAATTGTCTTAATAATAAAATGTTCATTTAAATTTTAATGCCATTAAATTACCTGTCCAGTTTAAGGATAAATCATTTTAATTTTAAATGGAAACATCTTACAGATGCAGAAGTGAGCAGTGTCCATGGAGGCTGGTGCTACAGGACACAGATTTTCATTAGAGATGTGTGTGAGCCTGTATGTGTGTGTACACCTGTGTGTGTATTCGTGTGTGTGTCTGCCTGCCTGTTTGTTTATGTGTGTTGGCAGTCCGTTTGGATGGGGAGCTGAGATGCTCTGTTTGTTCAGAGGTTTGGGTTCTGTGGCAAGAGGTACATTTGATATTCACTGAGTTGAACAGATGCTTGTGTGTATGTTTATGTGTGGATTAAACCAGCAGAGAATGGAGGCGATAGTCTGCAGGCCACACAGTGCCAGCTCTGGGATGTATTACTGAGCAATGGGATCTTCCACAAACATGACAGAGACAGTAAACACATAGGTAGAGAGCTGGAATAGCCCAGCCTCTTTCCTCTGGCCTTGAAATTGCTCTTGAGTCAGGATAACTTCCAAATGCACATTTGAGCCACTGAGACAAGACACTGTGTCTGTGAAGACTTGCCTAACATCTCACTGGACACCTGATGTCCATGACCCCAAGGACACAATTTATGGAACCTTGGAGAATCAATGTCTGAGAAATAGGTAACATATTGTATCTCTCACCGTGTCATCCTCCTCTTCTCTAGAGCCCAAGCTGGTGTTTGCCAAGGAGCAGCAGACACGCAGTGAGGCGAAGGCAGAGGCTGGGGCCAGTGCCACACTGAGCTGTGAGGTGGCCCAGGCCCAGACTGAGGTGACCTGGTTCAAGGATGGGAAGAAGCTGAGTTCCAGCTCAAAGATTCGAGTGGAGGCCTCTGGCTGTGAGAGGAGGCTGGTGGTGCAGCAGGCGGGCAAGGCAGATGCTGGGGAGTACAGCTGTGAGGCCGGGGGACAGAAGGTCTCCTTCCATCTGGATGTCACAGGTGGGTGCCATGTTGTGCTCAATGGGATTATCCCGGGACATATCTAGGTATCTCCAGCTGGTATTCTCCCTGTCATTAGACCTCAGTGTTTGGGTGTTTTCAGCTTTGTCCAGTGACTTTTAGCTTTGATCAAAGCAAGGTGATGGCTGAGCCAGTCTTGAGGAGTGTCCCTGATGACACCAACCTGTGGAGATGAGCTTGCATAGTGAACATAGGTGTGGCAGGGTCTAGTCAATTGGCTGTGCAGGGGTGGGGGGTCCCATGGCTGCAGCGCAAGTCTTGCAGATGGCAGGAGATGCTTCTCTCTGTCAATTCCTACTTGCTGGGCCCCAGGGTTCTGGGAGTCCTTGTTGGCTCTGTCATAATTCCCATGTGACTTTGAATGTGTATCCAACCATCTCTGCCCTGTCCTTGAGTTTGAGGAAAAGGCACAGACCATGTAGCCACTCTCCCCTGCTTGACTCTACTGTATTCCACTGTCTTGCACTTCCTTCAGCTGTGGTCCAGAAAGGTGTGGGTTTCTGGCTTGGAGGCTGAGGCGGCCATCCCTCCCAACTGTGCCTCCTCCTGCTGTCTGTGGTCTCTACATGCAGGAGGACTGGGAAGCCATGGGTGGCCTGAAGTTTCTGGGGGACCCAAGATGGGGAAGATTTAGAGTTTTGTCCTTAAAGGTCAGGATAGTGGTATTGTTAAGGAAGCTACCTGTGATGGCCTTAAGGGCTGCAGTAGCTCACATGCCAGCAAACATCACAGTGGGCCTGTAGGTTCTTAGGGCAGTGACAAGACCCCACATCCATAGGCCTTCCACATATGAATCTTTAGGGCATACAGCTTGGGTCACGTGGCACAGAACCTTGTTTATGTTCACATGATGGTCTGCCAATTAGGGGCAGTGTTGCCTTGGCCATGACTGGGCTGTGATGAGCCCCAGGCCCTGAAGAAGGATTAAGTATGTCTAGTCTGGGGTCTCTGACCTGTGCATCCCTATCTGTCTCCAGAGCCCAAGCTGGTGTTTGCCAAGAAGCAGCAGGAACTCAGCAAGGTGAAGGCAGAGGCTGGGGCCAGTGCCACCCTGAGCTGTGAGGTGGCCCAGGCTCAGACTGAGGTGACCTGGTTCAAGGATGGGAAGAAGCTGAGCTCTGGTTCGAAGGTTCGAGTGGAGGCTTCAGGCTGTGAGAGGAGGCTGGTGGTGCAGCAGGCGGGCAAGACAGATGCTGGGGAGTATAGCTGTGAGGCCGGGGGACAGAAGGTCTCCTTCCGTCTGGATGTCACAGGTGGGTGTTCATGTGTCTAGGTGGCTTGTTTGCAGATGATGGGAGATTAGCAGATGGTCCCAGTGTTTTTCTCATTAGGAAAACTATCTGTGCATGTGTCCCATCCTTTTTGGTTCATCTGCTCTCTTCACACTGGAACGTATGTGTGATAGAGGAAGGGGCGTTTGGAGGTTACAACCCCAGTGACCTAAGATCTCCCACTAGACCCCTAAATACTAAAGTTTCCACCACCTCCCAATGGCATGGTCTGGGGACGAAGCCTCTAACACATGGGCTTTTGGGGGACATTTCCCAGCCAAACGGCACACCCAAAGAAAATTGGGGAGCCTTTGCTGCACAACGTGTTAGACTGTGCTGTACTCACACAATGAACACGTGGGTGTCTCAGTGCAGGCACAGGCAAACACACCAAAGGAGCAGAGGGCAGAGATCAGGTTGGACTCTCACAGCAATGGATTCCCCATCCCCAACCCTACATACAACTCTTCTCCCCTCTGGGACTCATGGCAGGGCTGTAGACAGTATCATTGTTTCATAACTATTGACATTTACCATACTGAAGAAAGACTGGACCAGTAATCACCACACAAAAAATCAGCTCTAGCTGTGTTCCAGACTTACTTAGAGTAGAAAGAGAAACACAGAACCCTCAAGGTGACAGGCAGTTATTTCTGTGACTCCAGTTAAGGATTGAACTCATTATTTTAAACCAACATATAATGATCATAGAGAGTGATAATGAGGTGCAGTGTGGACTCTGATCACATGTCTATGATGTGCATTGATCAAACTGGGCAGTCAGCCTTTCCAGTTCCTTCCATGTTGTTTATGTTGGAAATATTTAAAATCCTCTCATGTAGTTATCATGAAGTACTTAAGTAGTTCTCTACTGCACAGAACACCAGAATTTATGGATTGAATATATGTGAAAATAGAATAAATGTACAGTTCTTACACACACACACACACACACACACACACACACACACACAGACTTCAGTGCTGGGAATGAATATGGAGCTCTACTGCTGAGCCACCCCAGTGCACAGGAACAGGAGAACAAAAGCAGTGGCAACCATAAAACACACATGAATACTTTGAAATTGAAAACTGTGAGTTAGGTCTGGTGAGATGGTTCAGCAGGATTAGATGAGCTCTAGCTTCATGACCTGAGTTCAATCCCTGGAATCCACATAAATGTGAAAGGAGAGAACGTACCCAACAATGTTGTCCTCTGGCCTCCATCTGAAAGCTGTGGTGAGTGCTGCCCTCCTGCCTGTATCACATACAACAATAATGCTAACTAAAATATTAGAAACCCAGTGACTCAGCAGAGCCTACTATAAACGGTGAGAAGACAAGCAACACAAGGAAAGCGTATGGAGTGCATGTTATTGTCAGTTCTCTAGTGTGAGCATATATACAGAGATCCTACAGTGAGTACCTAGGAGAGAGAGTGCTATTGAAAACTGGGCAGATAATTATCAGAAAAGTCTGCCTAGTGACACCAGAAATGAGTGATGGGGTGTGTGTCAAATTGTGACAGTCACTCTTTTTACACTGAGTAGCACTCCATGGTTTAGTTATCCACTGTCATCCATGGTTCTAAAATATATAGAAAATTCCAGAAATGATCGTTTCACCAGATGGGTTGTGAAGGTATTATATCACTTGTGTTCTTCGGTCCTTATTTTATTTAATAATGGTCTAGAGCATGGGCTTTTGTTATACTATGTTTTTTTAATTTTTATCACTAATAGTTAACGATTTTTTTGTGGGGGGAGAGGGATCGAGACAGAGTCTTTCTACATAGCCCTGGCAGTCCTGGAACTTGTTATGTAGATCAGGCTAGCCTCAAACCCACAGAGGTCTGCCTTTCTCTGCCTCCAGAATGCTGAGATTGTAGCTGTGCACCACCACACCTGCCTTATGAATTTCTTACTATGCCTAATTTGTTAATTAAACTTTCTCAGGGTCCTCCAGGAGAAGCATACACAGTATGTGGTGCCATCTGCATCTGAGGCACCTACTGCAGATCTTGGGTTGTATTCTGGATGGATAAGGGAGCATGACTTTCTCTGTGTTAAGAGGTCCTTGGGTTTCTCCTGAGCACAGAGAGTGCAGGGCCTGGATGACATTCTGCCCTCCAGCTGACCCATGTAGGTTCTTTCCCACTGTGACCTTGCTGATCTAGATAGTGCCTTTGACTTTGTGACCCTGTTTGTCCCCAGAGCCCAAGATGGTGTTTGCCAAGAAGCAGCAGGAACTCAGCGAGGTGAAGGCAGAGGCTGGGGCCAGTGCCACACTGAGCTGTGAGGTGGCCCAGGCTCAGACTGAGGTGACCTGGTTCAAGGATGGGAAGAAGCTGAGCTCAAGCTCAAAGGTTCAAGTGGAGGCCTCAGGCTGTGAGAGGAGGCTGGTGGTGCAGCAGGCGGGCAAAGCAGATGCTGGGGAGTACAGCTGTGAGGCCGGGGGACAGAAGGTCTCCTTCCATCTGGATGTCACAGGTGGGTGTTGAGATAGCAGTTTGTTTTGTGTAGAGTTGATGACTGTGCAGATGCATGGCTGATCACTGGGTTCTTCCTGATACACGTTGTCTATCACCATCTTCTGCCTTCCCACCTACCATCTTCCATCTGTGGGCTCAGCGAGGCAGAACAGCCAGGTGCAGGCCCTTCTTAGACAGCTTGAGTGGTGTGCACATGGTGGAACTTAGCTGTGTGTTCCAAGATTCTCCCCCACCATCTTTTGTTTGGTATTGTTGGAATCAGTTGGTTCTGGGTTGTAAGGTGACCATGTGACCTTCACCTGGGACAGTGATCCTCCTTGGATTGGAGGCACTAGAAACTTCCAGCTGCTCTTCTAGAGCCACGCGAGGTTCTCCATGGCCAGAGTGGCTAACCGACTCAGGTAAGGACAGGCTGCAGGCCAGAGAGTTGGTCACACCTGTAACTGTCTCTAGACTTTCTTGGCATTCTCAACGTTTGGTTTCTTGTGATCTCCTTTACTCCTTTTCTAGGGATTTGGAAACTGGCCTCCTACACACCAGTCTGTAGGAGCATGCCTGCTGGTGGATGGCTGCACAGCTCTTGTGATTTGCACAGAGCAGAGACTAATCCGGTGCTCTGATACACACTAGTCAGGGCAGGATGGACTTTTCCATCAGGTCCTGTTGTGGCATCTCACCATCAGCCCTTGGCAGCAGATGTACGAAGCTTGTGTGGAGAAGTGTTGATGTGGTGTCCTGTCATGTTGCTGGAGATGAGTGCTATGAAAAAACTCAGTATGTGACTGGGTGTTACTGGGCCTCTGTCTGGTTGCATAGAGATGGCTGAAAAAAATACATGTATTGTCCTTTTGTTAAGACACTTAATGCTCAGTCATTATAGGCTGCACTTCTGTTTCTGGCCGATAGGTTTGTGTTGTGTCCTCAGTGTCCTTAAGAGTTAGATCCAGAACCTCACGGCAGATGCAGAATCTTCAGATGTGCTAGTCCTTTATAGAAAATGTTTACATATAACTAACACACATGCGCTGTACATTTTCTACTTTTAAGATGCATTTTATTTTTAAAATTATGTGGTTGTGTGTGTGCATGCACAAGTCTGTGTGGGTGTGTGCATGTGAGTGCAGACACCTGCAGAAACCAAAAGAGGGCAACAGATCCCCCATAGCTGGAGTCACAGATGGTTGTGAGCTGCCCAAACTCAGGTCCTTTGAAAGACTAGCAAGTACTCCTAACTGCTGAGTCACCGCTCCAGCCCAAACATACACTAAAAAACAACCAAAATAACAACCCCACCCCCACAAAACAGATTTATTTATTTCATGTATATGAATGATATATATATAATATATATATATATATATATATATACATGTGTGTGCCTGGCACCCATGGAGTTCAGAAGAGAGCATCAGATCACCTCACCTGGAGTTGTTGTTGTCAGTCACCATGTGGCCTCTGGAATCAAACCTGAGTCTTCTGCAAGAACAGCCAGTGCTCTTAACTGCGGAGCCATTGGAACCCTTTCCCTCTGTACATCGAAACTCATGTCCTGGTTGATTATACTCAGTACAGTGTCAGTGCCACCAGTTACCTGCCATCTGTATTATCTGTGGACTAACCACAAGAAGAAAGCCTAAGTTTCTCATAGATGCACTTCTGCCCACCTCTGTATTTTCTGTTCAATGTTGTTGAATCCATGATACATAAGGCCAACTATGCAATACGGACAACTGTCAAAAAGCCTGCTGTTTCTTTGTGAGATATTATTTGAAGAGAATATGACAACCAATTTTATGGTTTTAAAAATTGGCAAGATATGACAATTTGACTAATTCTAGAAAGTTGTGTCAAAACTAACAAAAGAAGAAACTGAAAACTCAAACAACTGTAAGCTTTAATTAAATGGAAGCAGTATTCTAATAACTTTTTAAGGGGTGGGGCATGCAGCCCAGCAGGAACATCATCCCAGAAGTTCTAGAACCAAATGGCACTTTACTTAAGAAGGTCTCTTGGGAAACAGGCCAATGAAGGATGGGTCACTTTATGGAAACGATGTGACATGGAAACCAAACCTTACAGGGAAAATATGCAAAACTAAAAGGCCACATACACAGCAAGGCTGGGATACTGAATGCCTGGCAGAAAACTGCTCTGCTGTATTTGAAGACTATGAGGAAAAGGAAGCCTGGAAGGAGGAGTTGGCTCAACACGAGGCACACAAGGTCAGGGCACTGAGAAGGAAAAGCACAGAGACCCCAGTGGGTGCAGAAGAAAAGTGTTTCACACATTTACTATCTTTGGGGCTAGTGAGATCGCTGAGTGAATAAAGGAGCTTGGTGCCAAGTTGGAGGATCTGATTCCCGGGACCCACATAGTGGGAAGAGAGAACCAACTCCTGCAAGTTGTTTTCTGATCACACTCATGACATCACACACACACACACACACACACACACACACACACACACACACACGCACACACACAAAATCAATTACCATCTTATATTCCTGAAAAATCTTCAATCAAATTCATCATGAATTCTTTACAGAAACCAACAGGTCCCCCCTTAACTGTGAAAGACAGAACTACAGGAAACGGCAGCAACCATCCCACTTCTGGGGAGAGATAGGACAGCAGGAGGAGGATTGACAGTCACCAGTTAAGCAAAGTCCTTACCGTGAACAATGTAACGAGACCCTTGTGAAGGATCACCTTGCACAGAAACCCAGCATTCAGGAGACACCACTCCATCCACGCACTGCAGTGAAGTCCTGGAAAATGAAATCTTACAGTACAGAACTGCAGAGCGTCCATTTTCTATCTGATGCCCAACAAATGACGTGTGAAGCCCAGTGAAGAAATGGCCAAATGTTTCTGAAGGACTGTGATGACCATCTGAAGAAACTACTAGAAACCACAGAAGACTTAATTTCCTTCCTAAGTTAGAATCCAAACATATTTATTTATTTTGAGTGTGATAACGATTGACAGACTGATTGCAAAGGCTCTGGGTTCTCCTGAAGATGAACAGCTGAGAGCATTTGCTTCATGAGATCAACTCACATCATAAGGCGACGTTAATAGGATAGTGGGCCCAAGTGTGGCAACAGAAGAGCAGAGCAAGATAAAAATGGCTCTGCACCAGCTCTTGGCCATCACAGGCTCTGCGCCTCCTTTCCTGCGGTATTAGTGTGAAGCATTGAGATAGGAACACCTCCCCAAATGGTATGAAGGGTAGTGCACATTTGGAAAACGAGTTAGCCCTGGAAGTCTCCCCCAAAGCATATGCTGCAGTCAACAGTGCATTGGCTGACAACCTCAGAAAGCCTGCATGCCTGATAGCCGAGTGTGCCAGGGCACTACCATATGAAGGATTTCAAAGCTAGGACGTGACTACATGGACCACAAAGAACCAGTAGATGTGTTGCTTCATGAAAATGCTTGATTTAACCAGAAACACACACACAAAAGTGAGAAGTTGATGCGCACACACGGGGAGAATTTTGACATACATGTAGCTGATAAGACTCCAGTACTCAAATACATACAGAGTTCCTAAAATCTGCAGACAGACAATGCAGGTATAAATGGCCAGCCTGGAACAATGAACCACTGGAGAGCAAACACAGAGGTGGAAAACATCAGGTCTTTACCTCAGGCCACCAGAGCAGCCTTTGAAGGCACAGTCTCCAGAATAGCTCCTGCAGCAGAGGCAGGCCGTGTGTGCCTGGTCTGGTTCTGTGCTGAGAGGCACCAGGCTTCAGGGCACAGTGGGTGTGGAGTCTGGATGATGCTCTACCCTCCAATGGTACCACCACCATCAGGCTTTCCCCCCCTGTGGCCTTCCTGACCTAGACAGTGTCCCTGACCCTGTGTGTCTTTCTCTGTCTCCAGAGCCCAAGGTGGTGTTTGCCAAGGAGCAGCAGGCAAGCAATGAGTTGAAGGCAGAGGCAGGGGCCAGTGCCACGCTGAGCTGCAAAGTGGCCCAGGCCCAGACTGAGGTGACCTGGTTCAAGAATGGGAAGAAGCTGAGCTCCAGCTCAAAGGTTCGAGTGGAGGCCTCAGGCTGTGAGAGGAGGCTGGTGGTGCAGCAGGCGGGCAAGGTGGATGCTGGAGAGTACAGCTGTGAGGCCGGGGGACAGAAGATCTCCTTCCGTCTGGATGTCACAGGTACCTATTTGGCCCTATGAGACAGTAGATAGGGGCCTGGCTTATCACTTTGACAGATTGTTTGCACTTTATATTAGCCCTCATCTCTCACATTTCCCATTTTTCCTCCTCCCCAAAACTAGGCTGGGATGAATATGTAAGGTGGAAGAGGGGGTCCATTTTGTAAACCTTGAGTGGCATTACAATGGGGTAATCCAGAGTCACATGTTCCCAGAACCATCTAGCTGTTGTATGGGACTCTGGCTGACCTTGTGTATGGTCTCCATCCTCCTTCCTGTCTTACACAAAGAGTGTAGTTTAAAGCAAATACCACTTAGCCTTTGCTTTCAGTTTGGATAGGTGTTATCAGGGATTCCCACAGTTCCTGCTCTGAACTCTGCAATGGTGAGGAGTGAGTGTCTCCTGCCAAGTCAGCCCACATTTCTGTTAATGTCAGTCCTTGGCTCCAGGTCCTCAGAGAGATAAGTCTGAGACAGACAGCCATTTGCCTGTGTGTAGGTAGAGCCTTGAGGACTTAGAGGGTGGGATGCAATCCCAGGCCTCTGGCACTGTCACACAGCAGTGCTCTGTCAGACTTCCACATAACTGATGTCTGTGTTTAGACATTGAGAAACAAGCTATCAAGTCTTCATGGAAATGTTATCTTCATCCTCATCCTCATCGGTTTATCTAGACAAAGTTTCTTTGTGTAACAGCTTTAGCTGTCCTGGAACTTGCTTGGTAGACCAGGCTGGCCTTGAACTCACAGAGATCTACTACCTCCCTCTGCCTCCCGAGTACTGATATTAAAGGCATGTGCCACCACCGCCAGGCAGAAATGCTATTTTAAGAATATATGATAAGACATTTTATGCTAATAAATCTGAAAAGTTATGACAATTTGACTGATTACTAGTAAACTGTGTGAAAACTGACATAAAATTCACTAAACCTTATGTATTCTAAATAAGTAGAATAGCAATAAAATCTTCAAATAATTTTGTTGAGAAAACATCAGAAAGTACTGGAAACAGTTATTCCATGATCATGAAGACTCTTTTAGAGACTAGAGAAAGGAAATGAACCTGTGGTGATTTCATGCACTCAGCCATAGCACTGACATCAAGATGTGACAAGGAGCGGGGAAGAGCAGGGCCCAAAGAGCCATGTGCTCTGAGTGCACGGAGGGAACCTATAGCACAGTGTTGGTGGAGTGAACCCAGCAGAGGCAGGAGGCCTTACACTGTGATGAGGGTCATAGTCTTCACATCAAGGCTGAGAAAATTCTGTCCTCCATTGCCCAAGCCAGCTCTTTTCCCTGTGACCTTCCTGACCTAGACTTTGACTCTGACCCCTTATGTCTTTGTTCCCAGAGCCCAAGGTGGTATTTGCCAAGGAGCAGCAGACACGCAGTGAGGTGAAATCAGAGGCAGGGGCCAGTGCCACACTGAGCTGTGAGGTGGCCCAGGCCCAGACTGAGGTGACCTGGTTCAAGGATGGGAAGAAGCTGAGCTCCAGCTCGAAGGTTCGAGTGGAGGCCTCAGGCTGTGAGAGGAGGCTGGTGGTGCAGCAGGCGGGCAAGACAGATGCTGGGGAGTACAGCTGTGAGGCCGGGGGACAGAAGGTCTCCTTCCATCTGGATGTCACAGGTGGGTGTTGCCACACGAAGTTAGCCTTGTGTGGAGATGGTAGAGGCTGGCTGTGGCTTGGAGAGATTCTGGTACTATTCCCTTTAGAGGTTAACTCTATTTTTACTTATGTGTGTGGGCATGTGCACATGAGTGCAGGCACTAATGATTCCAGAAGAGCACATTGGATCCCCTGGATCTGGAGCTGTGCACCGTAGCCCAATTTGTGAACAGTCCTCCTCAGATCCCCAGGAGCCTCTGCTGATATGTAGCCAGGTCCTTGAAATCCACCGCAGAAGAGAATCCAGGACCGGCCAGAGCGAAGCAGAATTAGCCAGTTTATTGGTTAGACAACAAGAGTAGCAAGACAACACACAGTGGAGAGTCAAGTCAAGCATGGTAGAGGAACACATTGCCGTGTATGTGATTTGGGGCCATGGAATCCACTTCATCTGCAACTAAGTTTAAATATTAGCCAAAGCATGTGCTGGTATTTTCCTTTCTTTAACCCACAGAATTTTGTTCTTGACATAGGAGGCTGTCCTGAGTGGATTGTGCAGGCTTGCAGCTGGGAGGAAGTGCAGGTTAAACACAAGTGTTCAGCCAAAGGACTCTTTAGGGACACACGGGTCACACGGAGGTGGACTTGAGGCACAGTTCATTGGCCATTTTCAGAATCTTATTCTCCATGTTTCTCAGAAGGGCAGTATAGGTTTTTTGTTGTTGTTGTTTGTTTTGCAATTGATCTGGCCAGTTTTGTCCGAATTCCTACTTGTCATCCAATGAGACACGGCTCTCAGAACCAGAAGACTGAAGAGCCTTAACTGTCTCTGTTACCTCACTTCCACATTGCTGAGCTTAACCGTTTCAGAACTCCTGCCCAGGTCCCCAGTGCTGCATGGTGGACTCTGGATGCACCTGGCCCCGTGGCCTGTGGTGGTCCAGAAGTCTCTCCAGGGTTAGTAGGAGCATCTTTACTTTATGACCTGGTTGAGAGCCCTATATGGAAAGTTACACATTTAACGTGTTTTAATCACTGTTGTTATTGCCTGTGTGTGCTTGTGTGAGCATGCGTGGCACAGATCAACTCTGTGGCACCTGTCCTCTCCTTTCACCTTTCTGCAGGCTCTAGGGATGGAATTCGGCTGTCTGGTTTGTAGGACAAGTGCATCCCATACTCTTAAAGAAAGTGCTAGCAATTTTCTCTAGTCTTATCTAGGTTTACTATACAGCATAGCAAACAGATCTAGGGCCCTCACTGTAGAGCTAGAAAAGAGCAGAGTATTGGGCTCTGAAACGCACCTGTGTGTAAACCCATTCCTCATGTCCCCCCTGGTTTTTAGACCCAACAAGAAAAGGAGAAGTGACTTTTCTTTTCTTCCTTTCTTTCTTTCTTTCTTTCTTTCTTTCTTTCTTTCTTTCTTTCTTTCTTTCTTTCTTTCTTTTTTTTTGGTTTTTCGAGACAGGGTTTCTCTGTGTAGCTTTGGAGTCTATCCTGACACTCACTGTGGAGACCAGGCTGGCCTTGAACTCACAGAGATCCGCCTGCCTCTGCCTCCCGAGTGCTGGGATTAAAGGCGTGCACCGCCAACGCCCGGCCGAGAAGTGACTTTTCATGAGAGTTTTTGGGACATTAAGTCACACGAAAAGAGTTGTCTGCTAGTTCACAACCCAGAGGTCAATCCCAGGTCAGTTAGAGACACCAGGGTCCCAGGTAAATCAAGGTCCTGATGTGTGTTGCTTCAAGTACACTAGCCACAGTGGAGCAATAGTGATCCATTTGGCCATATTACATTGAAAACAAGAGTGATTGGTTGAGGCCGCTGTGTGCAGCTATTGCAAACTAACAGCCCGTGTAACTTACAAACCAGTGACTGATTCTGGTGGCTAGAAGGTTTTGGATGGTGCAGGTGAGGGAACTAGCTCCCCAAAATGGTGGGCAGGTAGAAAAGATCCAGGTTAGGAACAGGAGGGGACAAACACACAGGGCATTTGACACTGATCTTGTAGGGGGTCATCTGGTCCTATAAGACTGGGTCTGTTTCCCCAGATCAGTGTTAACTCGGAGAGTGGATTTCCTATGGTCCAGGACCTCCAATAGTTTCTACCATGTAAAAAGTTCACCTAAGCACCACCATATGAGGATCCAGCTTGCCACACGTAAACTTTTGGGGTACCAGTCACATCTAGTCATCTGTAGCTGGGATCAGACCCACAGGTCAGACAATGAGAGAGGATAAGTACTGTAATATGTAAACAGACTCCTGAAATAAATAAGAAGAAGCAGTGCTATTGAGAGGAGGGTCTACTTGAACATCAGCTATACAGAAGAGCGCACACACTGATGCCTGATGACATCAGTATGACAGACAGCAGAGGGCCACAGATGGCCCAGGCTCTCTTTTCTACAGGTGCCACAGCTGACAACACTCAGAGTAGGAAAGGGTGTGGAGCCTGGGGGATTCTCAGTTCTGTGAGGCATGTCCTACCAAGTCCTGGGGAGACTCCCCATTGTCACTGTGGGTCAGGTGCATGTGTTATGACCCTCGGCCTCTTCATGAAGGACTGTAACAATGTCTCCACTTGATAGAATGTGTGGATAAACTGGGGTTTTGTGTTGAGAGGCCCTGGGTTTTCCTGGACACACTGTGCAGAGGCTGAGTGATATTCTACCTTCTTGCTGCCCCATGCAAATCTTTCCCCATGTGGCCTTCCTGATCTAGACAGTGTTTCTGACACTGAATGTGTGTCATTGTCTATCCTTAGAGCCCAAGGTGGTGTTTGCCAAGGAGCAGCAGGCTCGCAGCGAGGTGAAGGCAGAGGCAGGGGCCAGTGCCACACTGAGCTGTGAGGTGGCCCAGGCCCAGACTGAGGTGACCTGGTTCAAGGACGGGAAGAAGCTGAGCTCCAGCTCGAAGGTTCGAGTGGAGGCCTCAGGCTGTGAGAGGAGGCTGGTGGTGCAGCAGGCGGGCAAGGCAGATGCGGGGGAGTACAGCTGTGAGGCCGGGGGACAGAAGGTCTCCTTCCATCTGGATGTCACAGGTGGGTCCTTTCAGACAATCCACATACATATTTTCATAATTATTACATCTTCTTGGTGCAATGGATTGCACCCTTCACTATGGTGTAGTGAACGTCTTTGTCCCTTCTGACTAACTTTGGCTTGAAATCTGTTTAATGAGATGTAAATATAGCTTGCTTCCATTTGTTTGATCCATTCACTCTCAAATCTGTATTTACCAGGGAAGCATGTTTTTTTGAACACTGCATACAAATAGTTCAATATTAAAACAATTAACATATTTTAAAATATTTTTAGATTTATTTATTTTAGTTTACACATATGAGCACTGGGCACCATGTGGATGCTTGGTGTTACTCATAACTGGAGTTACAGATGGTTGTGAGCCACCGTGTGGATGCTGGAAATTGAACCTGGATCCTGGGCAACAGCATCAAGTGCTCTTAATCACTGAGTCATCTCTTTAGCCCTGGATCTTATTTTTTTAAGCCAATAGGCTACTGTGTTAGAGAGTTAAGATTGTTTAAGTTTAGGATTATTATTGAGACGTGTTTTCTGATTCCTGTGGTTTTATTGATAATTTTCCTGGTTGTTTTGGTTTAGTTGGATTACTGTTAATTCTTTTTTTTGGAGGATTTTTGGAGACAAGGTTTCTCTGTGTAATGTTTTTTTTTTTTTTTGGTTTTTTTTTTTTTTTTTTTTTTTTTTTTTTTTTTTTTTTTTGGTTTTTCAAGACAGGGTTTCTCTGTGTAGCTTTGGAGCCTATCCTGGCACTTGCTCTGGAGACCAGGCTGGCCTGGAACTCACAGCGATCTGCCTGCCTCTGCCTCCCAAGTGCTGGGATTAAAGGCGTGCACCACCACCAACTGGCTTCATTATTTTAAGAAATGATTTATTTTGATTTTTTGAGTGTTTGCATGCGCATCTATACATTGCATGTGTGCAGTGCTCACAGAGGCCAGAAGAAGGCATCAGATCCCCAGGAACTGCTATGTGGGTGCTGCGAACCAAACCTATGTCTTCTACAAGAGCAGCCAGTGCTCCTACCCTCTGAGCCACCTCACCAGCCTCTCATTCTTTCTTCCACCTTCCCCCTTTATTTTAATGCAGACTCACAGTTTACTGAATTGGTCACAACCGAATCTTCTCAAAATCTCCTCTCTTCATCCACTCTTCTAATGAAATTTATTAATTCATGTGCTGTTGTGATTAGGACTTTTTTTCCTCCCCCAGTGCAGGATTCCTGTTAGAATGCTATGCAGGGTTGGCAGGGTTACGAGTTACTTTAGTTTGTTTCTCTTGAACTGTCTCTTTTTCTTCTGATTTTTAAAAGATAACTTTGTTGGAATAGTCATCTTTGCTGGTAGCTTTGTTTTTAGTTTTATTTTTTTAGGGCATGGAATATATCATTTTCTGTTTTCCTGGGGATGGGGGTTTCTGCTGATATATCTCAGGTAATTCTAATGGCTCTGCCTTTTAAAAAAGTTACTACATTTTTAAGTTGTGTGTGTGCATGTGCATGGTGGCACACATGTAGAGGCCAGAAGACAAGTGCAGGAGTTAGTTCTCTCCTCCATGTGCATTCTGGTGACTGAACTCAGGCTGCCAAGCTTGGCAGCAAGTACCTTTATTTGCTGAGCCAATTCATTGGTCCTCCTTACAGCTCTTAATAGTGGTTCTTTTTAAGACACATGTTGTTTCTTGTTGAGTTTTAGCAAGTTCATTATGTATTGTGGGGCGATTCTCTGGCCATGTTTATTTGGGGTTGTAAAGACCCCATGTGTTCTGATGTCCATTTCTTTCTCTAAATTTGGGAAATTTGCTGTAACTTCATTGAACTGGTTTTCTCTGCCTTTAGTTTGTATCTCATCTTCTTCTGTACCATAGACTCTTAGGTTTGATCTCTTCTTGTATGTAGTGATCGTGCTCACTTTTCTTTTCTTTGCTGCTGTTTGGCCGAAGTCTTTCCTTGTGTCCTCCATTCATGGTAGCTATTCTTTCATAAGCTTGATTAACCAATTTGTAATGCTTTGCAGTGTGTTTTAATTTTATTAATTGAGCTTTTATTTTTTATTTTTTTCATGATCTCCATGTCCTTGCTCAGCTTCTCATGCATGTTGCTGGCCGTCTTTTCTGTGTTACTGACTTCTTATTTACATCCAGAACTGATTTCCTTGCCTTATCCATATGATCGTTTGGTTACTACTTGAAGTCATTGACTATCTTTACATGCAGACTTTAAGTTATGTGTCTATCATATCAGCTATTTTGGCGTCTTTGAATTCAGTAACTGAGGCGTTATGGCCTTTTGGAGATGTTGTTCTGTGTTGCCCTCTTATGCCCAAATCATTAGACTTTGTAAGAGAGTTGAGAATGACTTCTAGACCACAGAGTGGGGTAGCGGAAGCACGTCCATGTTTGCATGAGCGGTGACATTTTTAGATTTACACTCATGTCACAATCACCCTATCAATTCCAAATCCTACAAGGTAGGCTGACATACTGTGAAAATTAATAACATTGTGAAGAGACAGTGAAGAAGATAAATGAATACATTCTGGAATAACTGAAGGCAATCAGTTCAAATGCAGCAAGAGATGCCTCTGTTCAAGTGGGAAAACCTTGAGGCAAACCACTGTCAAAAGATCAACTTGGGGGCACTTGCTATACCAGATGCCAAGATTCTTCAAAAACTCAAATAACCCAGAAATCGAGTCCTAAGATGGGAACCAAAATGAGTCCTAAACAATTAAGGGTGTGCTCAGAATAGCCTGTGTATAAGCAGATCTGCCTCTTCCCCAACCCTGATGCCCTGTGAGGTGCCCAGAACAGAGAGCAATGAAATCATATTGGATGTGCTCCTTACCACCAAGGAGCCAACTGCCTGTGGTTAGAAGTGAAGGTAAACAGGACCACAGCAAGTGTTACAGGTTATCTGATATTTTCCAGGTAATAGCAGATTCTTGAGCAGGTCATAAGACAAATGGGTATCTTTGTCTGAAGTGAAACTAGCTTGTTGCGTTATCAGAATACACCACAAGAGTCAAAGATTATGAGGGCTGTCATGACAAATATGAATGCCAACATGTTAGCAGAGAATTATACAAAGAGATCCTGAAAGGCATATAAAACCACAGTGCCCTTGAAATTAGGCAACACACTGGAGCGTCAGTGTGGAGTAGCAAACACTAATTAATGACCAAATCCTCAAGGTCCCTCCTCTCAGGACCAGGCAATAAGGGCCACAGATTGTCTAGGGAGTCCTTTGAATACAGCAACTGAGGATTTTTGGAGCAGGCAAGAGAGTGGAGCTTGGGAAACTCTGTGAGGATATGTCCTGCTCAGTCCTGGGGGAGACTTTCCACTGTCGCTGTTGAGCAGGTGCACAGGTGTTCTGTTTTGAGCCACAGCTCCTCCTCAGAGGAGGCTTGCTCAGACTCTGTTATAGAGATCCCAGTGGAGCAGCCACTGAATCTGTGTCAGGATGAACTGGTTTTATTCCAAGAGACTCCAGGGCTTCTCTGGGAATAGCTAGTGCAGAGCATGGTGTGTGTGTGTGTGTGTGTGTGTGTGTGTGTGTGTGTGTGTGTGTGTGTGTGTGATTGGCCATCCAGCCACCCATTCAGATTCTTTCCCTATGGCCTTCCTGACCTTGGCAGTGTCTCTGACCCTGTGTGCCCTTGTCTATTTCCAGAACCTAAGGTCGTGTTTGCCAAGAAGCAGCAGACACGCAGTGAGGTGAAGGCAGAGGCAGGGGCCAGTGCCACACTGAGCTGTGAGGTGGCCCAGGCCCAGACTGAGGTGACCTGGTTCAAGGATGGCAAGAAGCTGAGCTCCAGCTCAAAGGTTCGAATGGAGGCCTCTGGCTGTGAGAGGAGGCTGGTGGTGCAGCAGGCGGGCAAGGCAGATGCTGGGGAGTACAGCTGTGAGGCCGGGGGACAGAAGGTCTCCTTCCGTCTGGATGTCACAGGTCAGTTTTTGGAAAGCATTGATCTCACTCATTTGAATGAGAAGCTAAATAATAATCTGAAGGACCCTGGCACTGCCACAAGGAGCTTGCCTTCTGCAAGCTTCCCATCTTTCACATTCTGTGTTCACAGGCATGGCTTGGCTGTGTGAGCAGATATGGATGTGATTAAGTCAGGGGAGCTGTCTTTATTTTCATGTGGTAGCATTTGTCACCCCAAAACATCCCAGGAGTTCTCTGTGCTGCTTTTTGGTGCTCAGGGATATTTGTGGCTCTTCCTGGTGTTCAGGATTGGGGTAAGACAGACATGTCACTCTGGGCTCTGTAAATGTCCAAGTGTCTGCAGGTCCTGCATGCCCTGACCCAGCAGGGACATTCATGTCCACAAGAAGCACTGCCATTCAATTTAAGTAAAACTAGGGAAATTTTGATCTCCTAATCGTAATTGGATTTTCTTGCAACAAAAGCCGGCTTATGGTAGTTTTGGGTACCTGGCTACATCTTCCTAATTTCTGAGATGGAGAGATCTCTGTGCATACTGCAGTGTAGGTCCACATTGCATCACAGCGTCTGGGTGTGGTAAGGAAAGAGCAGAGGCTTGTGGGTGTGCTGAGAGAGAATAGAATGCCCTCCTCAGGGGAAGTCTTATTTTCTAAAGGCAAGTTAGAAAACAATTCAGGATCAGTATTCTTGGAGCATCATTTAGAAAAAGAGAATGCATTACTCATATTTTTTTTCCATAATAAGGTGAGGTCCTCTGGGGGGGGATGGGGGCGGTTTTCTGTCCACAGTCAGTGTTGATGTCACAGAATTCCTTAGGAGTTCATCTGTCTGCACCTTCCCCACTCATCAGACAGAAATCTGAGACGTGCATCCATCTTCTTTCACTTAGGTGTCTTCTCTTACCTCTGGGTGTCACTAGATAAAAGTTTAAGTATTCCATCACTAAGAAATGGTTTATGAATAAACATATCAACAAAATAAAACAAAAACAGCAAAAAGAAAAAAGTCTTGTATCTTAACTACATTTTATTTTCAGAGAATATGAAATAAAAAAATAAAACCATTTGGCTATTTTCTAGAAAGGTGTATAAAAAGTGACACAAAAGAAAACAGAAATCTGGAATAGTCCAAATGTCTTTTTGAAACAGAATCATAAAAACCAACTTATTGTAGAAAAGTGTGTTAGTATAGGAGCCTATGGATAAGTCATACCAAACATTATAGAAGGTAATTATTAGTTCTGGTGCTTTTATTGCACAGCAAGATGATGATAGTTGACAATAATGCACAGTGCATTTCAAACAACTAAGAGGATTTAAAATATTCTCACCACAAAGAAAAGTAGTTGGTAAGTAGATATATTAATTATTATGTTTTAATTACAACGTAGATAGGTTATTGAAACATCACATTGTATCATGTAGTTCAGTGTTTATTGATTAAAAATGAAAAAAGGAACCAATGAGATGGGTCAGAGGTTCTTTATTTTAAGATTTATTTACTTTATGTATGAGAGCTCTATCTGCATGAACATATGCCAGAAGAAGGAATCAGATCCCACTACAGATGGTTGTGAGCCACCATGTGGGTGCTGGGAATTGAACTCAGGACCTTTGGAAGAGCAGCCATTGATCTTAACCACTGAGCCATCTCCTCAGCCCTGGGTCAGAGGTTCTTGCGACCAAGCCGGATGGCATGATTTTGTTCCCAGGACCCAGTGAGCCACAGGCCTCACCTCTTTGAGGCCTTAGGACCTCAGTACCTCCACATCAAGGACCAAAGTTCCATAACATGAACCTTGGGAAACATACCGAATCCCAACAAAGCATGGAAGAAAGGATTCAGGCGACTGTAGTAATAGCAATATACTATGTGCACTGTGTGCAAATGTTTTACCACAAAAAATGATGTGCACATGGAAATGTTTCTTTGTTAGTTGTAATTGTTAACTTGATTCTCTTGGGAAGAGGAATTACCCAGAATAGATTGGCCTGTGGCCACATCTGTGAGGAGTTGTTTTGGTGGATGATTGATGTGGGAGGCTCCAGCCCACTGTGGGTGGCACTATCCCTATGCAGGTGGCCTGGGCTATGACAAAAGCTAGCCAGTGGAGCTAGAAAATGAGCCAGTAAGCTGCATTCCTTCATAGTTTGTGATTTCTGTTTGAGTTCCTATCCAAATTTTCCTCAGTGGTAATTGTGACCTAGAAGTGAAAATGTAAGCCAAATAACCCTTTCCTCTCCAAGTTGCTTTTGGTCATGGTGTTTATTACAGCAAAAGAAAATAAACCAGGATGTGATGGACATTTTATCTAGCTTTACTTAATTGTTCAATGCTGTGCTATATATCAAGATGCCATATTGTGCTCCACAAATGTGTATGAAAGGTGTCAGATACAATAGAGGACACTGAGACAGAAATCGTTCTTTGAGGCATTAAGATTTATTTGACACCACAGACAGAAAACAGCATGATAGGATTACTAAACATTTTTGAGAGACAGCAAGCTCTACACAGATGGATATAAATAAGATAGATTTTGCAGGTGTCCAGTCCCCATCACCATCTGAGCATTTCTGTGGGATGGGTTGAAAATGACAGGGAATTTCTCAGCCTAGCTCCAGTCAGCACACTCAGGAGGAGAACTGTTAGTGAATAGTTGCTGTGTTAGTTACAAGACCAACACAGAAAAATTGAATGTCTTTAATAAGAGAACCGCAGGGGCTGGAGAGATGATGGCTCAGTAGTTGGGAGCACTTGCTGCACTTCCAGAGGACACAGTTCAATTCCTAGCACCCACATGGTAGGTCACAACCATCTGTAACTCCAGGCTGGTGGGTATATGATTCCCTCTTCTGGCCTCTATGGGTACTGCATACATGTAATGCCCAGACATACATGCAGGCAACACACACACACACACACACACACACACACACACACACACACAGAGAGAGAGAGAGAGAGAGAGAGATCTGGTTTTATGAATCTTAGATTTATTTGTGATTCTAGAATTGGACAGCAATTTTTCTGCTCCAGAACATGGGCAGGTTATGTTTACAGCCAAAGAGGGAGTCACATACAGAAAAGGGAAGCAAGGTAGAGACAGTCTGATTGCTTTCAGCTGGCATCTGTTTTGTCTGACAATACTAGAACACTTGCCTACTTGTCACAAGAGTAACTTACAGGCTGATCACTTTAAGGTAAATTAGAGTTGAACAAAAAAATCATCTAGACCAAATTTAATCCAGTTTAATACAATGAGACAACAGGTTCCCATTGCAAGAATGGTTACTAGGTAATAAGAATATAGATAAATGCAGAAGGAGGCTGTCTTAGTTACTTTGCTATTGCTGTGAAGAGACATCGTGACCACGGTAACTTATAAAAGACAACATTTAATCGGGGTCTGACTTACAGTTTCAGAGGGTCAGTCCGTGACCATCATGGTGGGAAGCATGGCAGAAGGCAGGCATGGCACTTGGAGCAGTAGATGAAAGCTTATATGTTTTTGCAAGATGGAGGCAGAGAGATTAAAACTTGCCCTGGTGTGGGCTTTTGACGCCTCAGAGACACTCCCAGTGACACACTTCCTCCAACAAAACCACACCTCCTGATCTTTAACAAACAGTCCACCAGCTAGGAACGAAACATTAAATGTGTGAGCCTATGGGGGTCATTCTCATTCAAACCACCATAGAGGGCTATGCATAAACACAGCCTCAGCTGTCCATCTGCCACCCCCTTAGTCTTTCTAAATCTGTGTGGAATGTGTGACAGGACAACATCTTGACAAATGGCACAACGAACATTTAATCGTACATGGAAAACACTGTAAAATTAGAATAGCAGCTCAGATTGCACACGTTGACTCCAGGTGGGTTATCGACAAAGGGTAAAAAGTGACAGTATGGAAATTGAAGGTGATGTCATGGATTGCTCTATGGTAAGGGCTGCAGGGTGAGCATTCCAGAAACACAAGTATCCTCATCAAAGCACGAGCTGGGTACATTGGACCATGTGGAGACTAAGCACACTGATCTAGAAGGACCTTTACCAGAGGAGTTAAAGACACAGTAAAAAGATATGAGGATAGTAACCTCCCATATTTTGCCAAAGTCATAGCATGTCACCATCCAATGAGCAGTGGCTGAGGAGTGAGCAAGAACCTTGAGTTATGACACCACAGTGCATATGCTCATGTGACCAGAAAGATCACAAGCTTGCCACCATCAGGACCCGGCACGTGTGGTCCAGGCTGCCCTTCAGATACAGCAGCTGATGACTGCAGTGGGACATGACGGGGAACCTCAAGGACTCTCAGACTTTGTGGGAACACACCTTACACAGTCCTATGGGAGACCCTCCATTGTCAGGGAGGGGCAAGTGGACAAATGTGACTAGCAGACCTTCCCAGTATGAGCCTAGGAATGAGCACAACAGCTCTCCTGGAACAGCCTGTGTGGCAGTGGCAAGCTGTGTGCATATATTTTGGTTTTGTTCTGAGAGGGACTGTGGCTTCTCCTTGGGTCAGTCAGTGAGAAACCAAGACAATATGCTGTCCTTCCACTGTATATCCAGGACTTTCACTTGTGTGGCCTTCCTCATTGAGTCTATCTCTGACCCTGTGCATCCCCATCTGTTCCCAGAGCCCAAGCTGGTGTTTGCCAAGGAGCAGCAGGCATGCAGCGAGGTGAAGTCAGAAGCAGGAGCCAGTGCCACACTGAGTTGTGCAGTAGCCCAGGCCCAGACTGAGGTGACCTGGTTCAAGGATGGGAAGAAGTTGAGCTCCAGCTCGAATGTTCGAGTGGAGGCCTCTGGCTGTGAGAGGAGGCTGGTGGTGCAGCAGGCGGGCAAGGCAGATGCTGGGGAGTACAGCTGTGAGGCCGGGGGACAGAAGGTCTCCTTCCGTCTGGATGTCACAGGTGGGTGCTGAGACACTAAGTTGACCTTGTAGGGGATTCCATGCCTGGCTCATGCCCAGGGTTGACCCTGGGATCCTGTTACACCTGGCTCATGCCCAGGGTTGACCCTGGGATCCTGTTACACGCTATCTCTTCATGTCTCCCCCTTTCCTGTCCTCATGTTTAGAGCAGTGTTGAGCAGGACATGGAATGGCAAGAGTGTCTCAGGAAGGTCATCTCCTTCCTATATACCCAGAGAGATGTTCCTAGGTTGCAGAGTTTCATCTTTGTCATGTTTTTGTTCCTTCCTGGAGCCTTCCTGGTGTTGCTTGGGTCCATTTTTTGGCCCAAATGAGGCCAGGCATCCTCACTCGGGATCTGTGTCCAGGATGCTCTGAGCTGTGCTCCTATATACACCAAGAGCACTCTCCCGTTCAGTGCTCTCAGTGGCTCCGAATGTGACCAGGGAGTTTTACCTCCTGTTCATGCTAAGAGTCATCTCCAGCTTGGGCTTCAGGTCACCCAAGGGTTGGTGCCTTTCCCATGGAGCCCTTCGTGCACTCCAGTGTGGCAGTGCCAGCTTCCGTGTTTTACGAGAGCACCTGTGCAGGGAACCAACAGCACACTGTTCTGTATTATGTCCCTCTGAGCAAATCTCATTTTTCTTGTGCTTCAACCAGAACATTACACATGGAATGCACCTCTTAAGAATATGTTTTATACATTCAAAAATGTCAAGGGTTTGAAGCTCACTCTACAAATGACAGTTCCTGTCAGGGAAGTAGCCCTTGTTCCACAATATTCCTCTTATCCATAGAATTGCCCAGGAATCCAGGCATCTGTCTCTCCCTCTGGGGCCCACCGAGAGTTCTGTGAGCTGACATATTTTTTCCTCCATGAGAAACATTCAACCTCAGGAGCTAGTGAGGTGGCTCAGCAGGTTAAGGAACTTGCCACCAAACCTCATGACCCTAGGTCAATCCCCCCAGCCAACCTAGTGGAAGGCAAGAAGGGATTCCCACAAGCTGTCATCTGACCTCCACACATACATGGTTTCATGACACACACAAAATCAAAAACAAATGCTATGAAAGACAAGTTTAGCCTGTAAGGGTGGCTTGAAGTTCCCTCTGAGGCACACTGCATGGCAGTTTGGGATTGTTTTCATGAAACACTTGTGGTTGTGAGGATCAAATGAAGGACCTCGGATGGCAAATGATTGGAAGGGACTATGGTGTGACTTTATGTGTATAAATTTTAAGATTTGCATTGAATTGGTCATTTTCTTACAACTATTATCAAAACTTACAGATGAAAAAAACAGGGAATTCATATAGCCCTATGGCCCTTTAAGTTGATAAACACTGGTTTCAAAAAATGTTATAGGAGAGGGTCTGGAGAGATTGTTCAGCTGTTAAGAGCACACACTACTCTTGTGATAGACCTGGGTTCAATTCCCAATGACAGGAATTGACAACTCTCTGTAACTTCAGCTCTAGAGATTCTGACTTCTCTGACTCTGTGAGTGACACACACACACACACACACACACACACACACACACACACACACACACTCACCCATATACACTCACACACATACACACACTCTCAAATACACATTCACACAATACTCCCACACTTGCACACATATACACACACATGCACACAACACTCAATTTTTTAAAAATATAAATATTGTAAGACAATAGTTAAGATAAATTAAAAAGATTCTGGATGCAAATAACTTGTGTAATGATCATTTCTCCAGAATTCAAAAAGTATATATATACTTTCTAACTCACTTTATGTAGATAGTACAATAATGAACAAAATGACAGATATTATTGAAAACCAAAAGTACAAGCCAATCTCTCACAGATGCTGAATGTTAACAATGTTAATTGTTAATTGAATGTTAATAGAATGTTAACGAGCAGATTGGGGCAGTATGCTAGGAGCTGAGGATACTGGGGTAACATTAGTCCAGGAATTCAAGGTTGGCTTAATATTAGAATGTAGAAGACACTAAAATATATGATGCTGGGAGAATTAGAGCTGGAGAGAGGGCTCTGTAGTTTAGAGTGTTGCCTGCTCCTGTGGAGGACCTGGGTTCAAGTCCTAGCACCAACATCAGCCAGTTCACAATCTCCTGTAACTCCGGCTCTAAGGGATAAGTAGTCTCCATTAGCACTGGCACTCATGTCACACACCAACACACACACACACACACACACACACACACACACACACACGCACACACTTAAAATTAAACAAATATACATTCTAAAAGTTTTACAAAGGAGCCAGGCACACATCTTTAATCCCAGCACTTGGGGTCAGAGTTAGGTGGATCTCTGTGAGTTTGAGGCCAGCCTGATGGAAAAATCAAAATGAAGTTCTAGAGTAGGCAGGTTTGCATATGATATATATATATATATGTAATTATATATTATTATTTATATATAATATATAATGTATATAATTATAAATATATGATATATATTTATATATGATGTACATATTATTACATATGATATATATTATGTATATATATATAATTTTTATGTTGAATGTATGTGGCTCCATGATACAGCTCTAACACAGCCTCTCTAAAGCCCCAGCACCAGAAAAGAAGAATCTTTTGAACTAGTAATAAAAAGAGGCTTCCTAAATTTTACAATGAGTGCCATTGAGAGCCCAGGGATCATACTAAACATGCAACCATGAGTGATTTCTCTTTCGTTGAAGATTGCAGAGGGACTTAATGAACCACACATGGCTGACATAAAGCCCTAAGGAGGAGTTCAAATTAAAGAAATAGAATATACAGAAAGGTGGATGTCATAGATGGTGTGATTACCATTTCTGTATTGAAACTAGCCGAAAAGAGTGGGAATGATATATAAAAGAATTGTGATAGTGGGCATGTTGGTGCACGCCTTTAATCCCAGCACTTGGAAGGCAGAGTCAGGTGGATCTCTGTGAGTTCAAGGCCAGCCTGGTCTACATAGTGGGTTCCAGACTAGCTAGCTGTCTCAAAAACAAAGAACCAAACAAAAAATAACAACAACAAAAAAGAATTGTCATAACTTCCCAAGTGTGAAGCTCCTCATTTGATGTCTAATGACACACATTCAGGCTTCTGAAGGGGAATTTACTTCAGGAAGACAGTGGAGAGGGTATTAGTTGGTGGTGAGATAAGCATGGAAAATCCAGAGAGGCCCAGCCCTGGTGACTGTCCAAGAGACTGTTTTCTGAGTGTGTGAGCCAACAGATTTATGAAGAAAGAATTCACCTGCCAGATGTTAAAAGTTATTTTTATACCATCTATCCTGATGGTACAGATCACCTCTTCAACATAGCCCCAGATGATACTCACAGCGAGTACATGTGTGTCCTGACCTACTGTCCCCTTTTGCCAGAGCATCATATAGACTATGTCGTGGTATCCTTTTGCCTCAGCAGTAGTCAATGTGGGGGAACTGTGGTTTTATGCTGAGAGGTACTCAGGCTTCTTCTGGGCACAGTGAGTGCCATGTCTGGAGGGTGTTCTACTCTCCAGCTGCCCCAATCAGATCTTCTCTCTCCATGTGACCTTCCTGACCTGGACAGTATCTCTTACCCTGTGCATCCCTGTCTGCCCCCAGAGCCGAAGGTGGTGTTTGCCAAGGAGCAGCAGACACGCAGTGAGGTGAAATCAGAGGCAGGGGCCAGTGCCACACTGAGCTGTGAGGTGGCCCAGGCCCAGACTGAGGTGACCTGGTTCAAGGATGGCAAGAAGCTGAGCTCCAGCTCAAAGGTTCGAGTGGAGGCCTCAGGCTTCGAGAGGAGGCTGGTGGTGCAGCAGGCGGGCAAGGCGGATGCTGGGGAGTACAGCTGTGAGGCCGGGGGACAGAAGGTCTCCTTCCGTCTGGATGTCACAGGTGGGTATTGAGGCACTAAATTGGCCTTGTGGGGGTTCAGTGACCGGCTCATGCCCAGGGCTGACCCTGTGCTCCTTCTGTTTGGCTCTGTCTGTTATATATTGTCTCTTAATGTCTCTCTCTCTCATCCCTTGTGCTGAGCCTGTCTCTGAATGGGACGCATGTTATCTCATGTGGCACTGTCTGCATGCATGTTCTGTGGCAGTAAGTGTGTAGAGGAACCAGGAACACAGGGCTAATGGATAAGGGTGAGCGACACATGTCTCTGAGCTGTAGAGGTCTCTCTTTGAAGCAAACTTTTTTCCCCCCTCTGTCAGAACATTCTGTTTAATACCTCTTAGTGATTTTAATGAATGCATTTAGATTTGAGAATGACTGTGAGGCTCATGCCACATCTACAAACCGTGAGAGATGAGGTTCCACAGGGATAGCTCCACTGGGAAAGCCAACTCCTTCCACAGAATCTTTTTATCAGTTTGGTAATGTGGCATTCCCTGCCCAGCACTGCTTGGTCTGTGAGATGACGCTGCCCTACTGTTCAAAGAGACTTTAAGTGTTGCAGAATGGGGTGTGGTTCCCCACCCTCTGAGGTTCGTTTGCTATTGTAGTGTACAAAAGGGCCAAATGGAAGACCCATTGGGAATCTTTTTGACAAATGATTTTAAAGGACTATGACATCAATTTTTGTAGGTAAGTTTCAATAATTTCTTGGCTAATTCCTGAAAAATTATTATAAAGCTTAAGAAAAATGTCCTAGGAATTCAAATAGTTCTGTAACCTTTTATTTTTAATTTATGATTTTAATATGATACATATTCTCTCTCTCTCTCTCTCTCTCTCTCTCTCTCTCACACACACACACACACACACACACACACACACACATGTTTTGTGAGGCAGGATTTCTCTGCATGGCTCTGGCTGTCCTAGAACTCACTCTGTAGACCAGGCTGGCCTAGAACTCAAAGATCTGCCTGCTTCTGCCTCCTGAGTGCTGGGATTACAGGTGTGTGCCACAACTGCCCAGCTAATATATTTTGTGTTGTGTGATATGTGTAAATATGACATGTGTGTGTACATGTTCATGTATGTGAATGTGGGCATGCATATGCCATAGTGCCTGTGTGGAGGTCATAAGAGGTTAATTCACCTCCGAGGCAGAATCTTTTGTAGTTCATCACTTTGTTCGCAGACTGTCTGACTCACAGCTTCCTAGGATTCTCCTGTCTCTGCTTCCCACCTTGCTGTAGGAACACATGTAGGTTACAGATGTGTACTACAGCATTCAGCTTGCATGTGGGTCCTGGGGATTCAAGCTTTGGTCCTCATGTATGTGTGACAAGAACTCCATCTGCAGAGTCATCTAACCTAGTATACTCATAACTTTTTAAATAAATGAAACCCTGCTTCAAAATAAGTCATAGGAAAATAGTCAAGTTCTGTGAATTGTGAGATATTCTGTGGTCCCACAATTCTTCTAGAGACTCAAAGGGAATATATGCTGCCAATGTTCTTTATGTTGACAATACAGTGTTAATACTAAAATGGCAGTGTTAAAAGTTGAAACCAACAGACATTCTCTTAATGCACACTGAAAACATCTATACAAACTTTTGGCAGAATGAATGGAACATTAGCTAAGATCTTCTTAGTATGCCGGGATGACGGTTATCATCCAGGAATGAGAGGATGGTTTAACACGAGAATGTGAAAGTTAATGTGACAGTAAGATTTTTTAAAAAGAAAGAAAAATTTCATGTATTTAACAAATGCAGAACAAAGTGTTTGACAAAATTTTAGATCATATATCAAAGACAGTTTAACATGTACTCATGTAAAAATGTCCTCTTGGTGGAGGTGTGGCTCTGCGATAGAGCCTTGGCCCTGCAACCCTGAGACCTTGGCCCTACAAAAAACAAACAAACAAACAAAAACAAACAAACAAACAAAAAAACCTGTTGGCTTAGGAATAAAGAATGGCTTCCGAAATCTCCAGAAGGGTGCTCCTCGGAGCACCAGACATCATCAAGAGCTGCAGCCATGTAAGCTTTCTCTTCGATGATGATTTCAAAGGGTCTCAATGTAACAATGCATATCTGTGGTGATATCTTGCTTGTACAAATCAAGCCTTTCTGGGGTCCGAGAATGGAGCTTGCCACTAGATAACCATAGAGATCTGGAGGTCTGTACAGACAGAATTTGAAGACGGAGTTTCTGTCTTGCCTGGTCCCACAGCCATTTAGTTCCAAATAAACACACTGAGGCTTGTATTAATTATAAACTGTTTGGCCGATGGCTTAGACTTCTTGCTGGCTAGCTCTCTCTTAATTACTAACCCATAATCTATGTATTTCTACATGGCCTTATCTTACTGGAGAATGCCTGGACATCCTACCTTCCCAGTAGCTACCTGGCATCTCTCTGGTGGATCCTCTCTGTATTCCTCTCCCCAGCATTCTCCTAGTCTGGTCATCCCACCTATCTTCATGCTTGGCTACATCCTGCCTGTCCATTGTCTGAAACAGCTTTATTCATCATCCAATAACAGAAACATATATTCACAGCATACAGAAGGACATCCCCATCACATATCCAATATGAAACACCAAGGAAGAGCACAAATTGAAGAAAACACATTTATGATAATGGTAGATGTTACAGATGATAGGGTTACATGGTGGAAAAGAATAGCTCAAAAGAACTCAGGCAACATCATGTCATGGTTCTGGTTCCATTGTAGTGAGGCATGGTTAGGCCGTTGAGGGGAACTTCTGTTAGGGGGAATAGAGAGGAACAGATTAGTGGTGTGATAAACCAGGTATGCTTATTAAAAATCAGTTTATTTATTTTACTTTTATGTGTATATGGGTATTTTGCCTGCATGAATGGCTTGTTCTCTACATGTGTGCACAGCCCACTGAAGCCAGAAGAGGGGCATTGGCTTCTCGGGAACTGGAGTTATAGATAATTGTTAGCTGTCCTAAGGGTGCTAGGGATTGAATCCGGATCCTCTGGAAGAACAGCCAGTGCTCCTAACTGCTGAGCTGTTTCTCCAGCCCTAGAGAGATATTCTTGATGACTATCAAAGTGAGGATCTTTTGGTGTTGTCAAAATTGACAAGATGATTCCAAGACCCAAGTAGAATCAAAGGAGGCATGAAGACAGACTACTTCATCTGCTAGATGTCCAAGGTTGTTTTGATGCTGTTGTACTGGAGACAGTTGCATGCCAGTGTAGGTGTGGGCAACAGATCCAGAAGTGGAGTAGGGAACTTGAAAACAGACCTGAGAATAGTCAGGCCTCCCACCCTTCCTTTTCGTGTATTTTGACCATGGCTCTGGTTGGAGGCATGGAAAAGAAAGTGCTGTTAGGAAAATGGTGATGCAACCCCACAGCGGTACACGTCAGTTCATGAAGTACAGTAATGCTGGATGTGTTCCTCACTCCACAAAGATGCTGGTACCCAGTGGCAGCAGACTCCAGTGAACAAGCTCTCGGTGGACACTGTGGGTTATATAAGACTCCGGGATAATATTACTTGAAAGAATATAAATTCACTCAACATGAAGAACAACATCACTTTCCCTTCTATGGAAACTGTGTCCTGTAACCTATGATATGCCTTGAGAGAAGAAAAAAGGTCCATGGCTGACAAGAAGACACTAGTTCATAGTAGTCAGAGCCTCAGCATGTGAAAATATGTGGTATGCATAAAAGGGCAATGAAAAGGCACTATTAGTCACTAAATAAATGTTACGATAAGGGGGACCAAGCACTAACAGCCAAAACCAGATTGGCCCCTTCCTGGTGAGGCATCAGGACAAGGTCAGCCCCTTCCTTGACATAGCAGCTGACATTGCTCATAGCAGGCAAGGGCATGGGGCCTTAGGCACCATCAGCCGTGGTGATGATAGTCCCTGAACAATGCTATTGGTGGTGTTCTGTTGTCATGGAGGGGCAGAGGCACATAAGCTATGACCAGCAGTCCTTTCCTCAAGGAGACTTGCAACAGACACTCTCTCACATGTCACACGCCCTTCTCCAGGGTTAGTGTTCTGTGTCTGATTTTGCAGTGAGAGGCATTGGAGTTTCCAGTGTGGAGCCTGGAGGAAGTTCTGTCCTCCAGCTGACCCAGTCAAGCTGTTTTCCCATGTGGTCTTCTTGATCTACACAACGTCTCTGACTCTATGCATCTGTCTGTTCCCAGAACCCAAGGTGGTGTTTGCCAAGGAGCAGCAGACACGCAGTGAGGTGAAATCAGAGGCAGGAGCCAGTGCCACACTGAGCTGTGAGGTGGCCCAGGCCCAGACTGAGGTGACCTGGTTCAAGGATGGCAAGAAGCTGAGCTCCAGCTCGAAGGTTCGAGTGGAGGCTTCAGGCTGTGAGAGGAGGCTGGTGGTGCAGCAGGCGGGCAAGGCGGATGCTGGGGAGTACAGCTGTGAGGCCGGGGGACAGAAGGTCTCCTTCCATCTGGATGTCACAGGTGGGTGTTGTGACACTAATCCCTGTGTGGAAATGATGACTGGCTCATGACTGATCCTGTGTGTCTTCTTCACTTTGCTCCTTTGTATTTTAGGCCATGGTACATCATGACTGACCATGGCTAACCCTATGCTCTCTCCCCCCCTTCCCATCCCCATGTTTAGTTCAGTGTTGAGCAGGACACTGAATGGGAAGTGTGTCCCTGGACGGCCCTTTCCTTCTTCAGTACGTGGAGAGATGTTCCCAGGTTGGGGAGTTTCATTTTTGTCATGTGTTTGTTCCTGCCCAGAGGAGCAGCTCTGAGCAGACACTATGGATTATTTAAGATCTTGTGATATATTATTTAAATAATATATAATATAATATTAAGATATAAATCCACTCAACACAAATGAAAACCAACACTTTAATCTCTGATGAAACCTTACATTAGTGTATCTTACATCTGACACATAGCAGATGGGGAGTACTGTGAACACTGCGGGCACAGCCTTAGTATGTGAATACATGGAGAGTGCCTGAATCTGACTATGAATAGTTAGGGCAGAAGCAGTATTAGCCATGGAGTAAATGTCACATCGTGGAAGGTCAAGCATTAGTGGCCAGGACTGGGAATGGTCCTCCACCTGGTGAGGCATTGAAAACTGTAAGAGAACCCTCCTATAGCGGGGTGGAATGCATAGATGAACTGTAGTTTTGTGCTGAGAGGTGCTGAGACGTCTTAGCCCGTCAAGCGCAGAACCTGGAGGCTACCATATCCAATCTTTCCCTCGTGTGGCCTTTCTGACCTAGACAGTAGTAGCCAATTTCAGACAAACACCATGGCAACAGGCTACAGGACTCCAAAGACAATCTAGGGCCTGTGTGTCCCCATCTGTCCCTAGACACCAAGGTGGTATTTGCCAAGGAGCAGCAGACACACAGTGAGGTGAAATCAGAGGCAGGAGCCAGTGCCACACTGAGCTGTGAGGTGGCCCAGACCCAGACTGAGGTGACCTGGTTCAAGGACGGGAAGAAGCTGAGCTCCAGCTCAAAGGTTCGAGTGGAGGCTTCAGGCTGTGAGAGGAGGCTGGTGGTACAGCAGGCGGGCAAGGCAGATGCTGGGGAGTACAGTTGTGAGGCCGGGGGACAGAAGGTCTCCTTCCATCTGGATGTCACAGGTAGGTGTTATTGTGTTCAGGGCAGAGATGCAGCTGACCACTGCATCTTATCTGGTTCTCACAGCCCTGTCTCTGTTCCCTTTATTCCTCTACTGTCCCCTGGCCTCCACTCTGAGGACAGAGCACCTTTCTTATGTATTCCTGATGTCTCCTGTCCACCTCCATCTCCTTCCTCATCACCAGTTCTGTTGGGCTGACTTCTTGAGGTGGAAGAGCTGTTAAACCTCAAGTTTTTGGGAAAGGGCCCTTGTTTGGGTGGGGCCCTGAGTGGACCTTCCTGCAGTTCTGAGTCCCCGTGGGCTGTCAGTGTTCTGGCCTGAGGTCAGGAACCTGCTTTTCTTGTTGCAGGCCCATGGGCCCTAGATTGGCTTTGGAGTCCTGTAGCCTGTTGCCATGGTGTTTGTCTGAAATTGGCTACTACTGTACCTGCCTAGCTGTATTTGTCCTTAGCTGTGGCCCTTGACACACCCACACATCTCAAGCACATGGTCTTTCATGCGTAACTTTTGGGTGAGGCTCTGCTAAATCATCTTGTCTCCTCTCACACCCACCCTAACTTTTGCCTATAGTGTTCTGGCCCCCAGGCTATCTTCCCAGACAGTCTCTCTGGACTTCCAGTCTCATCCAAGGTCAGGCCAGTCATACTCTGGAGTGCTAGCTGCCTATTCTTCCACAGAATTTTGGTCTGTGGGCTGAAGTCTCCCTGGAGGGCAGGACTCCTGGGTTCCTGGTTGGGACAGTGCTGGTGATGATGGCCCTTTAGGAGATCTAATGTCCTCGCTGGCTGAACAGAGGGGCAGCAGCTAGCAGTCACTGTTGGTGGAAAGTCATGTGTGAGGGTCCTTACTTCTGTGCCTACATACTTCTCAGAACCAGAGCCTGAGTCCCAGATTCCAGAGAAACCCAGCCGCAGGGAGCCTCTGGTGGTCAAGGAACATGAGAACATTGTCCTGACTGCCACACTGGCTGCACCTTCCGTGGCTGCTGTGACCTGGCTCAAAGATGGTGTGGAGATTCGCCGCAGTAAGCGGCATGAGGCCACCAGCTTGGGTGATACCCACACTCTGACCGTGAGAGGTGCACAGGTGCTGGACAGTGCCATCTACAGCTGCCGTGTTGGCAAGGAATGTCAGGATTTTCCGGTTCAGGTAGAAGGTAAGAGACTGGATCTCCTCCGGGATCCCTGTGTCTGCCTCAAAGACTAGTAGGTAGTATCCCACAGTGGCCCCATAATGGGGCTCAGGACACATGGCCATCTGCACAGGGTACTGGGTGATACCTTCTTCTATCCTCAGAGGTGGCCACCAAGTTCTCCAAACCCCTGGAGCCTGTTGAAGGGGAATTGGGTGGCACTGTGAAGCTGGTCTGTGAGCTGACCCCAGAGCAGGCTGAGGTGATATGGCGCTGTGGGAGCACACAGCTGCGGGAGGGCAAGCGCTTCCGGATGACATCTGAAGGGCCTAGGCGCACACTGACCGTGTCTGGCCTTCGAGAGGATGATGCAGAGGAGTATGTGTGTGAGAGCCGTGATGACCGAACCAGCGCATGGCTCACTGTCAAAGGTACCCGTGGGTGAGCTAAGGTGGCTTCCTGGGGGAGAGGTCCTTCCATGAGTCTGTCTCGGGTGTGTCTCTGTGGAGCCCCTCTCCCATGGCCTCTTAAGAAGACTTTCCCTCTGCAGTTCCCCGAGTGGTCAAGTTTACATCTGGATTGAGCGCCGTGGTTGTAGAGGAAGGCCAAGAGGCCACCTTTCAGTGTGTTGTGTCCCCCAGCGATGCAACAGTCACGTGGTACAAGGATGGCACCCAGCTGCTACCCAGCGAGAAGTTTATTATGGCACAGAGTGGGGCCACCTGTAGTTTGACCATCTTAGGCTTGACCCTGGAGGATGCAGGCCACATCTCAGTGGAGGCTGAAGGTGCCTCATCTTCTGCCACCCTCCGGGTCCGAGGTAAGCTGGGAGCTGACAGGATTCTCAAGATGTCCAGTGGTTGCTTCCAATAGCCTTTCCTTCCACATGAACTGATGAGGCAGCCCCATACTGCTCACTTGTGTTGGGCTGATCTGGTTGGTCTTGGGGGACATGAACTCTTGTCAGCTATAGACAGAAGTGATTTGGTGGGGAAACTAGGTACTGTCTCTTCAAGTGTACTTGGTAAGAGCAGGGATAAGACTGAGACAATCCAGAGAGACCCCTTTCTGGAGAAAGTGGTCTCTGGTTGAGTCTGCAGTGGCAAAGCAGGAGGGAGGCTGTGATCAAAATCTCAAAAGCAGGAGGGATGGGTGCACTTGGAGAGCCAGGACTTTATTTGAAGACGTGTCGGGTATGGCAGACTCTTGAGTGTAGGAATAATGAAGATGGGTGGACCGCCCAGAAGAGGGGTGTGATGGGACAGCTAGGCCCACACTGGAACCTTTGTCCTCCTCATATATCTTAACACGAGCAAGTGTCCTGGGGTCTTGTTAAAGGGAAGACAATTTAATAGTGGCTGAGGGCTTGTGGAGAGGCCCTACTCAGATGCTGAGGCTGGCTGTTGATGGTATCTGACCACAGTTAGGAGTTCTGCAGAGTTGATTGGAGCAGGGCAGTAGGGCTTGTGAGGGGGGATGGGACTGAAGAAGAAACAGCCTTAGCTTCCTCCATACAATGCACGTATGTAAGGTGTGCAGTTTGGGCCTTCCCTGCTTGAAGCAGGACTGCTCATGTGGTGGGGCTCTCTGGCCTAGACTCCAGGTTGGCTTAAGGGCCTGAGAAGGCCCCAGATGGCCAAGATGACCTCCACTCTTCTGTCTCAGAGGCGCCAGTCCTCTTCAAAAAGAAGCTTGAGCCCCAGACGGTGGAGGAGAAGAGCTCTGTGACACTGGAGGTGGAGCTGACACGGCCCTGGCCTGAGGTGAAGTGGACACGGAATGCTGCAGTCCTGGCGCCCAGTGAGAATGTGGAGATCCGCGCTGAGGGAACTCGGCACCGTCTGGTGCTGCGCAGTGTGGGCTTCGCTGACCGTGGCTTCTTTGGCTGTGAGACACCAGATGACAAGACCCAGGCCAAGCTCAATGTAGAAAGTAAGCCCTGGGATTGGGACCTCAGAAGAAGAGGGGGACTCCCCCAGAAGTGGGAGATGTGGCTTTGTGTTGGCTGTGAGGAGGAGTGGGGTTTCCTTTTGGGGAGGTAGGCAGTCATCCTGGTTCTGGCAAGTGGATCCAAGGAAGGAAGACATGGAGGAGGATGTAGAGGGTCAGGCCTGGGGGTCAGCTGGGGTTGAGGTAGAGCTGGGTGGAGGTGGTGACTGGGGGTGAATGCCTGGGCCCTTACTCTGCTCTGTAGCTTCCGGGGAGGTAGGCTGAACCCACATCTGTGTCTGAGTCCTGGCTGGTTGGAGGGTCTCAGTTTCCTAGCTCACTGGAGTTCGTCTGACAGTGCGGCAGGTCCGGCTGGTCCGAGGTTTGCAGGCTGTGGAGGCTAAGGAACAGGGTACGGCCTCCATGGATGTGGAGTTGTCCCATGCTGATGTGGAGGGCAGCTGGACTCGAGATGGCCTGCGACTTCAGCCTGGGCCCACATGCCGCCTGGCTGTACAAGGCCCTGTCCACATCCTCACACTCTCAGCACTGAGGCCACAGGACAGCGGGTTGGTGGCCTTCAGGGCTGAGGGCGTGCACACGTCTGCACAGCTCATAGTTACTGGTGAGTATGTGAAGGCTGGCAGCCCCACTCCAGAGCACACCTATTTCATTTCCCTAAGTGGTCCAGGGAGGCAAATGGGACCAGGCAAATGGAAAGTGGAACCCCCCTTGTGAGACTACACTTAGCCCACCTTATCAGAAAGTGCCTCCTAGCTCCATGTCTTCCTTCCCTATATCACCTGTTAGAGTTGCCAGTGAGCTTCACCCGACTGCTACAGGACGTGGTGGCTACCCAGAAAGAGAAGGTGACCCTGGAGTGTGAGTTGTCAAGGCCAGTGGATGTGCGCTGGCTGAAGGTATTTCTCTCTCCTCCGTTTTCCCCTGTGGGCATCCAGGAGGCAAACCCCTTCTCCTGAGCCACTCTAGTGCTTGACTGGTCCTCTCTGCCCCACAGGATGGTGTGGAGCTGCGCGCAGGCAAGACCATGGGCATAGTGGCCCAGGGAGCCTGCAGGAGTCTCATTATTTACCGGTGTGAGATTGGGGACCAGGGTGTCTATGTGTGTGATGCTTCTGATGCTCAAACCTCAGCCTCTCTGAAGGTGCAGGGTGAGTACTTCTCAGGGAGGGCAGGGAAAGTTGGCAGCTATGAGCAGTGCTTTCTTGTACCTCTGCTTCCCCGAGCCTGTCTGCAATCTGGTGGATGTGCTGGGAGTACCCTACGTTTCTGGGCATGCCACCCGTATAGGTCAGTGTTCTGTTGCCGTGAAGAGACACCATGACCACGGCAACTCTTATAAAGGAAAGCTTTTAATTAGGGCTGGCTTATTGTTCAGACGTTTAGTTTATTGTCATCACAGCAGGCCACAGCAGACATGGTGCTAGAGAAGTAGCTTGAGAATTCTATATCCGGATCCACAGGCAGCAGGAAAAGAGAGACACTGGGCCTGGAATGAGCATTTGAAAACCCAAAGCCCACCCCCAGTGACACGCTTCCTCCACACCTCCTCTCTAAGCACTCAAATATATGGGCCTATGGGGGCCATTCTTGTTCAAACCTCCTCAACAGCCCTCTCTCTCTTCCCCCAGGCCGCAGTGTTCAGATTACAAAGCCACTGGAGGATGTGGAGGTGATGGAGAAGGAGGGTGCCACCTTCTCCTGTGAGGTGTCCCATGATGAGGTTCCTGGCCTATGGTTCCGAGCGTCCAGCAAGCTACGGCCCAGTGACAACGTGCGCATCCGGCAGGAAGGTAAAAGGGCAGGAGGGCTGCGGAGCAGCACGGGTGGGTTCCCCAGGCTGCTCTCCTCTCTCTCAGCAGGACTGAGTGTCCTTTGTCTCTAGGGAGGACGTACATTCTTATCTTCCGGAGGGTGCTGGCAGAAGATGCAGGGGAGATCAAATTTGTAGCTGAAAATGCAGAATCAAGAGCCCACCTCCGAGTGAAAGGTGAGGAGGGCTGAGGGGACGACAGGGACTGGACACGGTGAGCTGGACCTTACATACAGCTAGCCTGTCACAGGCCTGGGGTGTGTTAGAACCCACCTCTACCACCACTACAGGGCAGCAATGACTCATGAAGAGGGTAGAGTATGGTCTCCTCAGTGGGAAGAGAAGGTGCAAAGACTCCAAACTCCACTTTGCTGGTAGTCAGTTGTACCCAGCAGATTCTAGATTAGCCCTGGGTGGGACACTTGACTTGGCTGCCTGCTGGCCCGGTGGAAGGCATGGACAGCTGGTTTGGAGCAGAGGTTAGTCTCTTGGCTCCTAGGAGGTTGCCAAGGCAAAGCTTCCATCCAGGTCACCATCCTGACCCCACCTGACTGTGTCCACAGAGCTGCCCGTGACCCTCCTGCGCCCACTGCGGGACAAGATTGCCATGGAAAAACACCGTGGTGTACTTGAGTGCCAGGTGTCCCGGGCCAGTGCCCAGGTGAGGTGGTTCAAGGGCCAACTTGAGCTGCAGCCTGGGCCCAAGTATGAGGTGGTCAGCGATGGCCTTTACCGCAAGCTGGTCATCAATGACGTGCAGCCGGAGGATGAGGATACCTACACCTGTGATGCCGGTGATGTCAAGACCAGTGCCCAGTTCTTTGTGGAAGGTATGGGATAAAGGGGTGGTGGACAGTCCTCTTGGGTTTCTGGGGGAGGACTTGTGGTTTCTGTGGCTTGTTCTGGAGATTCTGGAGGCTGCCTCCTCTGAAAGGGGTCTGAGGGGGGACACCCAGGCAGCTGGGGAAGGATGCTTAGCTACATGGTAGAGAGAGAGATAAGAAGGAACAGACAGCTTGTAGGATGGGGACACAGGTCCCTCTTGTAGGGTTTCACTGGTAACTGGCTCCTCATCCACAGAGCAATCCATCACTATTGTGCGGGGCCTGCAGGACATGACAGTTATGGAGCCTGCCCCAGCCTGGTTTGAATGTGAGACCTCCATCCCCTCCGTGAGACCACCCAAGTGGCTCCTTGGTAAGACTGTGCTCCAGGCAGGAGCAAACGTGGGCCTGGAGCAAGACGGTACTGTGCACCGGCTGACACTACACAAGACCTGCTCTACCATGACCGGGCCCGTGCATTTCACCATTGGCAAGTCTCGCTCCTCTGCCCAGCTCGTTGTCTCAGGTTAGCATATGGTATGGGGCAAAGCTGAAGATGGACACAGCTCAGAGATGTAGGTGGCCATAGTTCAGGGGCATGGGTGGACATGGCTTGGGGCAGGATATAGGAACTGTGGCCAGGCATAGGTGGCCCATGTCAAAGCAATCATGCTTGGGCTCAAGGCTGTGGGTGGACACTACTCAGCGGTTTGACAGAGTGTGGAGCAGATCATGGGCATGGGACGGCACATGGCTGGGCTTAGGAGGAGCAGGTATTGGGGATATGGATATGGTCAGAGGCCTGACAAGTAGGATATAGGCACTCAGGCATGGCAGGATTTTGGGCCAGGGCAGTATGGGACAGTATATGTTGGCTGGGATAGAGGTGTGTGAGGGCAGTGAGGGGCATGTGTATCACACCCCCAAAGGAGGTGGCCAGGCACATTGTAAGGGCTGTGGATGGGAATGGCTTGGCACCGAGTCTAGGCAGGGTGGTCTGGTTTCTTGTGGCTCCAGCCCTGCCTTTGCATTGTTCTCTCTAGACATTCCTGTGGTATTGACGCGGCCGCTGGAACCCAAAGCAGGGCGTGAGCTACAGTCTGTAGTCCTGTCTTGTGACTTCAGGCCGGCCCCCAAGGCTGTGCAGTGGTATAAGGAGGACACACCTCTGGCCCCATCAGAGAAGTTCAAGATGGTGCTGGAGGGCCAGATGGCAGAGCTGCGCATACTCCGTCTCACTCCAGCTGATGCTGGGGTCTACCGGTGCCAGGCCGGTAGTGCCCAGAGCAGTGCCGAGGTTACTGTGGAAGGTAGAGAGCTGGGAAGGAGGGGAGGGCAGTGGGCTCCACACCAGGACAGGGGGTGGCTGATAGTACAGAGCTGAGGTGGTGGTGTGTACCTTGCAGCTCGGGAGGTGACAGTGACTCAGCCACTGCAGGATGTCGAAGCCACGGAGGAAGGTCGGGTCTGCTTCTCATGTGAGCTGTCCCATAAGGACGAGGACATCGAATGGTCACTCAATGGGGTACCGCTGTACAATGACAGTTTCCACGAGATCAGCCATGAGGGCTGTCTCCACACACTGGTGCTGAAGAGTGTCCGGCAGGCTGACACAGGCACTGTTTGTGCCACATCCCCCAAGGTGTCAGTTTCTGCCCGGCTAGTGGTCAGAGGTGAGAAGTCCTGTGGAGTCTGTGGGGTGCCCTTCCCCTGGGTGGGCACAGGCTCCCCTCACCAGCCCATACCATTCCTCCAGCAAAGCCGGTGGTGTTCCTGAAAGCACTGGATGACATATCTGCAGAAGAGCGCGGCACACTGACCCTTCAATGTGAGGTCTCAGACCCTGAAGCACGTGTGGTTTGGCGCAAAGATGGTGTGGAGCTGGGTCCCAGTGACAAGTATGACTTTGTACATAAGGCAGGCACTCGGGGCCTCACGGTACATGACCTGAGCCATGAAGATGCTGGATTGTATACCTGCCACGTGGGCAGTGAGGAGACCCGGTCCAGGGTCAGTGTGCATGGTGAGTGGCCAGGGCTCTTGTGCAGGATGGCGGTCTCAGGGTTTCTATTGCCGTGAAGAGACACCCTGACCATGGCAACTCTTATAAAAGAAAACATTTAATTGGGTCTGGCTTGCAGTTTCAGAGGCTTAGTCCATTATCTTCCTGGTGGGACATGTGGCATGCAGTAGGCACACATGGTGCCAGAGAAGTGGCTGAGAGTTCTGCCTCTTGATCCTCAGGCAGTTAGAAGCAACTGTCTACTGGGCATAGCTTGAGCATATGAGACCTCAAAGCCCGCCCCTACAGTGACATACTTCTCCAACAAGACCACACTTCCTAAGAGTGCCATTCCCTGTTGGGGGGGTATTTTCTTTCAAACCACCGCAATTGTGTTAGGCCTTCTATCTAGAGGCTCCAGGCTGCTCTTCAAGACTTAAAGGCTCTTCTGTGTATCCAGGAGGTAGCAGAGAAGCTGTCTGTAGCACATGGGCCTTAACGTAGCCCTTTGAGGTCCAGGGGCAGGCAGATGGGTTAAGGAACCTTTGTCTACAGAGCCTCACAGTGTGAGACTGGTATGGATCCCTTCAGATCCCAGACATTTGATCTGTACCATGTGTTGGGATGGAGAGGAAATTGGCCAGGCATGTGTGGGACACTAGAGGTGAGGCCAGGAGACAACCTGTAAAGGGCTCTCAGGCCAAGGGCGGGTGTCCTGTCCTACAGGTGCAAAGGTCTACATGCCATCTATGGTCCCATTCTTCACAGAGCCCCACAAAGTCCCTAGGTTCATAGTTGCTGTCCCACTCAGCACTGTTATTTTAAAGAGGTAGGTCCCTTTGAACACACCTCTCTCAGCTACCCACTGTCCAGCCACCCACTGTCCTGACTCAGGCTTGGAGGAGACGGGTTGGCAGCCTGTTCATTCTCTGTGAGAGCCTTATGGGAATGGAGCACAGTGAGATATTCATAGGACTAAACTTGCTGTCTCTGGAAGGGGTCACGTATGGGCTCCCTGTCCCTCCTCCTGGTGTCACAAGATGGTTAGAGATGTGAAGGAACCTCCTCCTCCTCCTAACCACCTTGATTGTAGCTCATAGATGTCAATCGTGCAAAGACTAGGCCATGCCAGATCAAAGCTAGGATTTTGGTGACGATTTGGTGATGGCACTCTTTGTCATCAGGTGTGGAGCTGGGGACAGTGGGAAACTGGGCCCTGCAGTGTAGCCCGATTGCCTGGCATGGGATACTACTGTTCCCTGAGGTTGACATCAATGGTCTGACTGGTGACCTGTTTCTTATGTCCCACAGATCTGCATGTGGGCATCACCAAGAGGTTAAAGACAGTGGAGGTGCTGGAGGGAGAGAGCTGCAGCTTTGAGTGTGTCTTGTCCCGCGAGAGTGACAGTGACCCAGCAGTGTGGACAGTCGGCGGGAAGACAGTGGGTAGTTCTGGCCACTTTCGGGCCACTCGCCAGGGCCGCAAATACACTCTGACAGTCAAAGACGCTGTGCTCAGTGATGCCGGGGAGGTGGTCTTCTCAGTGATGGGACTCACATCCAAGGCCTCGCTCATCATCAGAGGTGGGTGTTGTGTCTGGGGGCCCCGGGCCTGACATGTGAACTGGGGCACTGTGGAGCTGCTTCTAGGGACTGTCTACCCTTCATGGTGGGGACCCAATATATTTGTTGGGGTCCTGGGTGAAATTTCCATTATTGAAGGGAGTCATATTCCTGTCTGAGCATCTGAATTTCTAGAGCAAGCCGAGAATTCTGGTCTCTTACCCATGGGCTGACTGCTCTCAGTGTAGGTAGCTTACTCAGCCAATATGACACTTAAAGCTGAGGTCAGGGAGGCTGGGAAGTAGCCTCTGATGTCTTGAAGCTTGTGTTTCTGCCTCACACACTTGGTGCTCAGGGTGGATCTGCACAGGGACCAGCCAAGCTGTGGTCATACCCTTGTATGAGCCTTGGATGAAGTGCCCTAATAGCCTGTAATTCCTAGGTCTCAATGTCAGAGTGATTGCTTTTAGCACTTCAAAGTCTTGAGCTGCTAGGAGTCTAAGGTCCCAGGAGTCAAGAGCTATAGGTTCTGTGGTTTTGATTTCTAGAGACTGCATGTTCCCAAATGCCTGTCTGTCTTCATCCTGGTCATGGCTGAGGCTATTTCTGAGGGGTTGTTGCAGTGGCTATGTGGCCAAGGCCACAGCTGGTTCTGTGGCCAAGGGTGTGCCTCATGGGAACCATCTCTACTTATTTCAGAGAGGCCAGTGGAGATCACGAAGCCCTTGGAGGACCAGCGGACTATGCTTGGAGAACATGTGACGCTAAGCTGTGAGCTGTCTAGGGCTGGTGCCTCTGTGCGCTGGCTGAAAGATGGGAAAGCCATCAGAAAGAGTCAGAAGTATGACCTGCTCAGCGAAGGCACACGGGCTGTGCTGGTTGTCCGAAAGGCCTCACTCAAGGATTCTGGAGAATATACTTGTGAGACAGAAGCTTCTAAAAGCACTGCCAAGATCCTTGTGGAAGGTAAGCACATGACCCTATCAGTCTCCCCTGCAGCATGGCCTGGAGCTACCTCCAGGACCTCTGTGGAGGTACCCACTCAGGTCAGCCTGTGTGCTCAGGTTGCGGGGACAGAGCCTGGATGGTGAGAGGAGCTTTATGCCCCATCCCTGCCTGGTTTGTCCCTTACCTAGAAATGGCAAACCGCTTCACGGAGGAGCTGGCTGACCTGCAGGTGGAAGAGAAGGGCACAGCTGTGTTCATGTGCAAGACAGAGCACCCAGCATCTGTCGTGACATGGCGCAAGGGCCTCCTGGAGCTGCGTGCCTCAGGGAAGCATGCCCCCAGCCAGGATGGCTTGACCCTGAAGCTCACCATCAATGCCCTGGAGAGGACAGACAGTGACACCTACACTTGTGACATTGGCCAAGCCCGGACCCAGGCCCGGCTCCTCGTCCATGGTGAGGCAGCCCTTACTTGCATGCTGCTTTTGGCTCCTTAGTGGGTGCTTTGGTCTGCTTTATCTGAAGTAGACTCTGGAGGCTCAAAAGTGGTTAGTCATCAGGACTCTGCTTGTTCTAGACCAGCCCAGCTTCAGTTTCTCTATGTCTCTAAGTTTCTCTAAGGGAAGAGCAGATCACCTGGGCACCTCAGGCTTCCCTAGTGTGACCTTGTGTGAAGGAGCTGATAGACTGCCTTCATTTACATAGTGGGTGCTTTCTGTGTGTTCTCACAGCATCCAGGCCTGTGCTGAGTCCCAGGATATGTGCTCTGTGTGCTTGCACACATGGTGTGTTAGTCAGTTATTGCAGAGGGACAACTTACCATGCTGCTTGGCAACTAAGGAGCCTCATGTGTTCTTAGTGGAGAACAGACTATCAGTGTGACCATTATTTATAGTGTCAGTTTAGAAAGTCTGGAGACAATTGTTAAAGAACAGTCAGCCTATTGGGAATGAAAGGCATTGGACTGAAAACCCAGGGTGCATCTCAGAGCAAGGAAGCAGAGAGAGAGAGGGACAGGCTGGCACGAGCTGCTTGGATACAGAGCTCAGCATTCCTGCAGACATGGGGCAGGAGCCCCATGTCTGTGGTTGGTGGGGGTGTTTCTGCTAGGCAGATGTCTGTCCAGGGTATCTGTTCTGCGTTGCTGCAGAGCTCAAGAAGGTCAAAGGCAAACTTTGATACGATCTGTGCATATGAACAAGACATGGGAAGCATGAGGGGTATGTGGAACAAGAGGGGATCTCTTTATGGCCCCCCAAAAAAGTGTTTGTGTGTGCCAGGCAGGGTTTTGCCCGGTTTGACAGGAATGATCTCAGCTTGTTACTGTTTTGTTTGTTATTTGTTTTCTCTATTTGTTCTCACTTGTGAAGCGCCATTCCCCTCCAATATGCAGCATGAGAGCTGTTGTCCTCTCAGGTTTGTAGAGAGGGAAAATGGTGACAGCCTGGTTAATAGGGATGTGTCATGGTATCAGAACAGAGATGACCCTGGCCCTCCAACCACAGCCTTCACTCGGCTCTACAATACTGGGGTGGAGTCTGGGATAGCATTTAGTAGAAACCCCTCCTGAAGTCTGTCTTCAGGGAATAACGTTGAGAAGCCTCAGCATTGATGATTAGAAGTAACTAAGTCTATCCCCCTATATTTTCAAGTTCTGCACCTTCAGATTTAGCATCTTATTAATCAAAAACATGCAGAAAAAGAAATTGTGTGGCTAGCGAGATGTCCCAGTTGTCAAAGCACTTGCTGTGCCAGCAAGCACATGGACTCAAGTTTGAATGCCCTAGAGCCCAAGGAAATGCAGGTGCTTGGGAAAGAGGAGACATAGATCTCAGAGCAACCTGGCTATCAAGACTGGTCATATAAGTGAGCTCTGGGCTTGACTGAGAGACTCTGCCTCACTGAATTAGATGGAAGAGCTATTAGGAAGCTTCCTGACGTCAACATGGAGCATCTACATGTGTGTGCACATGCACAAATATGTGCTTCCACACATGCAAACATGCATGCACACACATGCATACTGTACACACAAATGGGAAGGAAAAGAAAATATGGCTGTGATGAACAAAGGCTTTCTTCGTTGTCACTGTTCCCTGAACATACAGTGTAATATTCCACTGAGTACTTCCATTGTATTGGCTAGTAAAAACCAGTTATTAAAAGTGGACCAACAGATTATGCAGAGTACAAATACTTCACCATTTTTTTTTTACATGGAACTTGAGTGCCCTCAGATTTTGGTATCTGTAGGAATCCCCACGAACTCTCCATTAAGACTATAGGAGGTAGAGGTAGGAGGAGCAGAAGTTCAAGATCATAGCAAGTTCAGGGCTAGCTTTGGGTACATGAGACTGTCTGAAAAAAAAAGAAGGCAGTAAAAGTAAAAAGTAAAAGGCAGACCTTAAGTGTAAACCGTCCAGAAGCCTGTGGGTAGAATAAACCATTTTTTTTTGTGTGTGACAGCCTACTGATCAGAGTCCTTTCTCTCTGTGCCATCCAGTATTGGGGTCTTTGGAGTGGAGTCCTGCCTCCAAGGTGTTTGCGGGTGCAATTGTGTGTATGCAGGATCCATGTCTAGTTACCATTCTCCTCCTCCTTCTGAGACAGGGTTTCTCTGTATAGCCCTGGCTGTCCTGGAACTCACTCTGTAGACCAGGCTGGCCTCAAACTCAGAGATCAGCTGGCTTCTGCTTCCCAAGTGCTGGGATTAAAGGTGTGTGCCACCAACACCCAGCAATTTTACCATTTTTAATTTAACAACAACAAAATATTTCTAGGAATTTACATATTCTGTCACATGCATGTATGTCCAGATGCGAGTATATTCGTGTGAGTGTAGGTACCCCAGGAGGCTTGAAGCCTTGTATTCTCTGGAGCTAGAGTTACAGATGGTTGTGAGCCATCTGATGTAGGTGCTAGAAATTGAACTTGGGTCTTGTGGAAGAGCAGCACATGTTTTTAAACATGAAGCTACCCCTCCAGCATTCAATTTAAAATTTAATGTAGGCATGATTCTTTGTATTACTTTAATCTATTCAGTTAATACATATTTGTATCTATCTGTGAGACAAAGTGTGATAATTGGATATGTGTTGATCAGGCTACCAGGCAATTCCATAGTTGAGTTGTCATCATTTCTGTATGTTGTGAGACTTTAAACTCTCCCTCGAGGTCTTTGAAATATAAGCGAGCTAAGCCAGGCACAGGGAGGCACACACCTCAAATTTGTCATGTTTGTGGATGCTGAAAACTCCATTTCACAGAACCAGAGAGGAGAATGAAAGGGACTAGACAGACAGTGAGGGAACAGGAAGGCTGGAGTCGGTTGAGTCTGTAGCAGAGTGGCTAACTGACGCTGCTTTTACATCCACCATTCATCTGTCAATGTGAGGTTGACTGCAGTATGAATTGTGTTGTGCTATGGTGACATTGCTGGTGTAAGCGGTTTTGGGAGCGGGCAGCCTATCTGTTGGCAAGCCCAGCTCAGTACAAAAGGCAGGAGAGATTATATGAGCTTCAGTCGGCTGTGGCCCCTCTACCATCTTAGCAAAAGGATGTCAGAGGGGGATGTAGGTTTGGGGCTCAGAGGCCAACCTACAAAGTACTGTATGACTCAGATCTGATTTTGAGTCTCATTGGCAAGGGATGAAGTAGATTACGTGCTTATGGCCCCACCCAGGGTCTTGGACGAGTTGTTTATCTTGGCTGCTAGACAAGCCTGGTCCTAGTCTGCGGGAGCTCTGATGTGACTTTTGCCTAGCAGGCCAGAAAGTGCGCATTACCGAGGACCTAGAGGACACTGCTGTCCAGGAGGGCTCCTCTGCCCAGTTCTGCTGCCGTATCTCCCCTGCTGACTACAGCCCCGTGCACTGGTTCCTGGATAAGACCCCCCTGCACAGCAATGAGCTGAACGAGATCACTGTCCAGCCTGGAGGCTACCATGTGCTCACCCTGCGGCAGCTGGCACTCAAGGATTCAGGCACTGTCTACTTCGAGGCGGGTGATCAGCGGACCTCAGCTGCCCTGCGGGTGACTGGTGGGTTTTGTGTCTAAGGGCTATCCATGATGGGGACACTACATGGCCTAGAGGAGCCTTGAAGAGCTCTACCTGGTGCACAGTGTGGTCCTGGGGCTCATGGAGAGGCAAGATTAGATGTCAATGGCAAGGGGGTCTCTCATCCCAGGAAGGTAGCCAGTGGCATGGGGGGGGTCTCTCATCTCTATGAGTTGGTTCAGAAGACTGAATTGGGTTCTTTCATAATTAATTTCTGAATTCAGAACTTGTGGATGATGTGATATGTGTTGTCTTCCCCCAGAATGGGAACTACACAGAACCTGCCTTTCTGTCTGTCTGTCTCCTGCCTGAGGGCAACAGACAGACACTGATTCAGGCATTGCATGGTCCATTGTGTTAGTCCTCTCATAGAGGTATCGCAGTCCCAAGTAACTTTGCCTTTCTCTATCCTCCAGAGAAACCAAGCGTCTTCTCTCAGCCACTCACCGATGTTACAGTCACAGAAGGCGAGGACTTAACTCTTGTCTGTGAAACCACCACATTGGATAGCTCTGTACGCTGGACCAAAGATGGGAAGACATTGAGGCCATCTGCACGATGCCAGCTGAGCTATGAAGGCTGTCGGGCCCAGCTGGTCATCATTGGTACCACCCCACAAGATGGTGGGCGATACAAATGTGAGGTTGGCGGCACTTCCAGCAGCTCCATCGTCAGGGTCCATGGTGAGTGAGGGTGCCAGGTGGCCATGTTTGGGGTAATAGACATATGTCCACAGGAGGCAGGGGCCCCTGGAGCAGCTTCTGGTTGCTTTCCTTTGCTCCCTGCTTGCTGTATAGGGCACTTGGCTTCCTTGTGTCTCAGGGTCTCTACTGCCCCAGTAGTCTCCCACCCTCTTGGTCTCCTGAGCCCTGCTTGTGGCTCATTCCTGACTTGGCTTTGGTAGACCCCATGGAGTCCTTCTTCTTGCCTGTGGCTTGCCTGGACTGCCCTAAACTAGCAGTACAGGCAGGCAGTTTGTACAACAGGAGTCTTTTGTCCACCTGCTGTGTGGAAGAGAAGTAAATCACAGTTGACTGGCCTCCTAGGGTCTGTCTCCTTGACTTTCAGATGCCACCTTCTTTGTGACTCCAGGTGCTTATTCCTCTCTGCTGGTGTCCTAGTTAAGGATACCAATCCGATGAAATAAGGGCTCACTCCAACAACCTTATTCTGTGTCTTTGAAGTCCACACTGCCAAACAATCATATTCTGAGACCCCTAGTTATAGCTTCAACATCTGAATTTTTGGGGGGACACAGTTCTGACTATAATGCTTTGCCTTTAATCTGGTCCATGCCCACCTTTCCACTTATATACCTTTAGGCCCATCTTTCCCAGATGTCTTTGGGTCCTTACCACTGGCATTCAATATTTGAGTTGTCCCACACCCTGTAGCTGCTTCCCCTTCTGGAACTCAGGTGGGGTCCTCCTCCAGGAGGCTGAACTGAATCTGCCTGTTCATAGCTCGGCCAGTGCGGTTCAGGGAGTCCCTGAAGGATGTGGAGGTGCCAGAGGGCAGGGCTGCCACTCTACGCTGTGTGCTCTCATCCGTGGCTGCACCTGTGGAGTGGCGTCGTGGAGAAGACATTCTGAAGTCCAGCAGCAAGTATAGTCTGCGCCAAGAGGGTGCTGTGCTGGAGCTGGTCATCCGGGACCTGCAGCCCCAGGACAGTGGGCAGTATTCATGCTCCTTCGGGGACCAGGCAACCTCAGCCACACTCACAGTGAAAAGTGAGTGTGCCTGTCCATGCTGTGCTCAGGGTCCAATGGGAAACTCACCCCAGTGCAGGGGGATAACGAGGCATTTTGTATTTGTACCTGCTGCAGCCATGTCTGCCCAGTTCGTAGGAAAATTGAGAAACAAGGAGGCCACAGAAGGGACCATGGCCACACTGCGGTGTGAGCTGACCAAAGAGGCCCCCGTGGAATGGAGGAAGGGAACAGAGACCCTGAGAAATGGGGACAAATACAGCCTGAAGCAGGATGGAGCTGTTTGTGAACTGCAGATTTGTAGCCTGGTTGTGGCAGATGCAGGGGAGTACTTGTGTGTTTGTGGACAGGAGAGGACTTCAGCCACGCTGACTGTCAAGGGTAAGGACCACACGTGGTCATGTGGATCAGTGTTTTACCCGTGAGTTGCCGTGGTGCTATCTGTCCAGCTCCTCCAATGCTTTTTCTTCACGTATGTTCATCACACTGTGGCTCCCACCCTACTCCTTGAGCCATTGTGTGAACCAGGAAATACTAGCATCCTCAACTGGCTTCCCGCTCTTGAGCCCCGGTGGGTTCCTTCCCGTTGCTCTGCTGTAGTCTGTCTTGTTCCCCATCCTGTCCTATGTCATGTTTTTTTTCCACAACACTCTATAGCAGATCTGATGTTCCAATCTGTCTTGTTCTCCTAGCTCTGCCTGCCCACTTCATTGGAAGGCTCAAAAGCAAGGAGGTCACAGAAGGAGACACAACCATACTGCGGTGTGAGCTGAGCAAGGCTGCCCCTGTGGAGTGGAGGAAGGGAACAGAGACCCTGAGAGATGGGGACAGATACACCCTGAGACAGGATGGGGCTGTGTGCGAGCTGCAGATCTGCAGCCTGGCTACATCAGATTCTGGGGAGTACTTCTGCATATGTGGGCAGGAAAAGACCTCAGCCACACTGACCATCAGGGGTAAAGACCATGTGTGTTCCTGTGTGGGGGTGCCCCTGTGCATGGGTGGCTCTATTTCTGAGCGTCTTCTCCTACCCACATCTCCTGCTTGTCTGTCTCATCTTTACTCTGTTAGCTGGTATTTCTCCAACTTGTTGTATGGGGCCCACTTTAGACGCCAGAAAACAATGGGAATTAGGTCTTTCTTAACCCCTCAGGAGTGTCCTGGTTGAGATGAGTGTGTGTGTGTTGTGTGTGTGTGTGTGTGTGTGTGTGTGTGTGTGTGTGTGTGTGTGTGTGTAAACAACTATAAAGATGCAATTCTGGGTCCTGGGGACACACCAGGAAAAGAGGAAGGCAGGAAATAGAGGAATGACCCACACAGTAGGAATACAGGAAGGAAGGACAGCCTTGGCATGTGCCTGAATGTGAAGGTGAGCGTTCACCATGTTAAGTGTCAGGCAAGGTCAGGGGCCCACCCCTTAGGAGGCCCCACCTCATGTCAGTCAGGGTGGAGGTAAGTGTCCAACAAGTAGAAGTCAGATGGAGGTGAAGGCATCCTCCATGAGTATCAGGCAGAGGTGGGCACCTGATCCATGTGGAATAAGGTAGAGGTGAGGGCTTGTCCCATGGTGGTGAGGAGAGGTGAAGACAAGTCTGTGGGGGTGAGCTTGATGCTGTCCTCCCTGGGCTTTTCCTGGTCGGTTCTAGGTCTTCCCACTGGAGAAGGCCTTGATGATCTTGCCTCTGGCCACTCTGTGTGTTCTGTGTTGTACATGTAATGTCTGTGGCCCACTATTGTCCATGGCTACAGAGTGTAATGGTCTTTGTGCCTGTGTATCCCCCACAGTTGTGAACAGTACTTCACAGATAGAAACTTGGGGAGGGCATTACAGGGAGTAAGGTCACACTGTAGAGTGAACAGAGCAAAGTGCCTCCCTGGACATTAGGACATCAGAGACAGAGGCACTCACAGATTGAGGCAGACATGACATATGGAGCCCTGTAGCCTGGCTATGATGGATCCTGGGAGTCCTCATGTATGCATGGGCAGCAACAGACCTTCCTAGAGTGGCTGGTCTGCTGGACTTTGCTCCTTAGTCACACTTGTGTTCAGGGAACTAGAATTCCTGTCTAGGTGTGACCTAGTGATGAATCAGCTCTTTGTCAGGGGTCCTTGGAGAGCCCCGAGCACCTCTCTGCAGAGAGGCAGATGGGATGCACAGAAATTGTTGGAGGACCCTGGACATCTTAGAGAGTGAAGATGGAAAGAAATTCCTATAAATGTGAAGCCCTAGGTCTGGGCTCTGCTCTCATATGAAGAACTGGCTACTGAGGGCACTGAAGAGGAAGGTATGGTAAGGCCTGGCCATCTTTGTCCAGGCTGTGGCAGGTGACTCCTATCACCTTCACAAGCATTAGAAACATTTGAATAAAAACCAGCTGCCATGTGGATGGATCGGTGTCAAAACACAGAAGCCTGGTGCCATCATGCATTCAGATATTCCAAGAAATGACAGAAGGATGTACCCGAGGCTTGTGCCATGGCTGCAGAGTTAGAAAGAGATCATGGGAAAACATTCTCCCCTATTCCTATCCCCAGGACACACTGTTGATGGCTGAGGTGTAGAGGGTCCTGGCAACCAGCTGCTTTCAGGACTGTGTTTGTTCCAACAAGAACTAGGCATGATAGGTACCTTACCTGGGCCTTTCTGGAGTGCTGAGCTTTCAAAAGCTACCACTGGACCATAAAGTTCCGAGGATGCTCTGAGCCACTGCCATTTAAGACCTCCAAGCACACAGAGCTGGGTGTTCAAGAGTTCTCAGCCATGGCCTGGTAGCCAAGGGAAGACTCCGGCTTTGGCAAATGAGCCTGTTTGTCCCTCTTCTCTGTGATCACTTCCCACATGGCAGCCAAGGACAGGTGGCTCATGCCGCCGTTTGTTCAGTTGTGAATCTACCTCTGCTCTCTCACATTGGTTTGCCTGTGCCATGAAGATAGGGCCAAACAAAGAGCCCTGTGACCAACTACTCCAGGCTGACAGTTCCAGGAAGAGACTTGTGACTTCTTCCCATCCAGCCAAGCTGTTCCTTCTCCCCAGTCTTTTCTGAGAAGCAGGATTTGCTATGACTTTGGGGGGCAGATTCAGGCACCCTGTGTGCTCTCCCAGCATCCACTGGAGATGTTCACAACCATGGCACTCTGTGACCTAGCAGCCAAGCCATTGAGCATGGAGTTTGCGTGTGGGACAGGGTGGGCACAGAAGACTTGGGGCCAGGGATACTGCCATTGTAAATGCTTCTGTTGTCCAGGTCTTAGGCTCTCTCTCTAGACCTTATCTTGAGGTCCTCTGTGTCTTTGCTGCATCACCAGGGTCAGGCTGACCAGTCTATATGCTACCCCACCTGTGCTATTTCCCACTTGTGTTTGCACGTTTATTCCTTACAATCACCAAGATGTGTTGCGCTGTTGAGTGTCATGTCCCGTCTCCAGCATTCTGCAAGATCCTGATTATCTTTGTGTCGCTCCCAGCCCCACATGCCAAACTCATACACACACAGTCTGAGGCCTGTGGAAGCCATAGAGTGGACTGTGGCCATGAGGTGCACAGTCTAGACCAAGGGAAGTCCCACCCTCAGCTGTGCTTGGCATGCCCACTGTGTAGCCTGTGCACAGTCAGGCTTCTGTCCTCCCTGTAATCCACGCCTAGGGTCTTCCATGTTCTCAGAGAGTGTCTATGTGTTTCTGACCTCCCTAGCCCTTCCAGCTAAGTTCATAGATGGTCTGAAGAATGAAGAAGCCACAGAAGGAACCATGGCTACGCTGAGGTGTGAACTGAGCAAGGCAGCTTCTGTGACATGGAAGAAAGGAAGAAAGACCTTGCAGGATGGAGACAGATACAGCCTGAAGCAGGATGGAGCTGTGTGTAGGCTGCAAATCCATGGCCTGACCCTGGCGGATGCCGGGGAGTACTCATGTGTGTGTGGGCAGGAGAAGACTTCAGCCACGCTGACTGTCAGGGGTAAAGATGGGTGGCTTGTCTTTATGTTGTTCCCATCACTTCCTTCTGTCTTCATGTGTGGCACAGTTCCTGTGGTAGCCATCTCTCCTCTCACTGATGCCTTTGGATATTTTTCATTTACTCAAGCAGATCTTCCTCCCACTGGTGTCCCTCTCCAGCCACCTGCTTCTTTCCCCATGTGTATATGAGTTCGGTTGTTCACACTGTGGCTCTTGAGCAATGTGTGTGGTTCTTTGTGGGTTCCATGTCCATGCAGAGACCTCCAAAGAGTTTCATGTTCTCGGTGATTGTTTGACCCTTTCCAGGCCTTCCTGCCAAATTTATAGAAGACTTGAGAAGCCAAGAAGCCACAGAAGGGGCAACAGCCATATTAAGATGTGAACTGAGCAAGGCCACCCCTGTGGAGTGGAGGAAGGGGTCTGAGATCCTGAGAGCTGGGGACAGATACAGCCTGAGGCAGGATGGGACCATGTGTGAGCTGCAGATTCGTGACTTGGCCGTGATGGATACCGGGGAGTACTCATGTGTGTGCGGGCAGGAGAAGACCTCGGCCACACTGAATATTAGTGGTAAAGATGTGTGGCCAATTGGGTCTGTGTCGTGGTGTCTTTGGACATGCTGCTTATCTGGTTCATCCCATATTCTGTCCCTTTGTCTGTGTGTCACCTCCTTTTGTAACTGGAGAGAGTCCTAACATTTTGGGAAAGTGTATGAAACAGGAGAAAACAAATCCATAGCTGGCTTCCCTCCACCTTGTGCCACTATGAGCTAAGTACTACTTTTCTGGTAGATTCCATGTCCTGTTGTCATCCAGGCTGAGTCATATGTGCTATAGTGCTACAGAGAATGTGGCATGTTTGCGTGTTTCTGGCCCCTCTGACCGTCATGCCAGATCTATGGAAAGACCTGATATTAAGAGAACACATCTTAGGACATCAACTTCATGGCCTGTTCTCAGCAAAGCAGTACATGGCTTACCCTCAGCGGGGTTTGGGTCTTCTCTGTGCTGTTCATGTCTTCTCCCTTTCATGTGCTCTGAGCGTAAAAATCCCTGTGCTTTTCTGACATCCCTAGCCGTGCCCACCAAGTTCACAGAGTATCTGAGGAATGAAGAGGCCACAGAAGGGGACATGGCCATACTGAGGTGCCAGATGAGCAAAGCCACCCCAGTGGAGTGGAGGAAGGGAGAAAAGACCCTCAAAGATGGGGACAGATACAGCCTGAGGCAGGATGGAGCCTCATTTGAGCTGCAGATCCGTGGCCTGACTGTGGAAGATTCTGGGGAGTACTCATGCGTGTGTGGGCAGGAAAGGACTTCAGCCACACTGAGTGTCAAGGGTAAAGATCGTGTAAAGATCGTGTGTGACCACCGGAAGCAAGGCTTTCTGTCTCCATGTTATCTCGATGCTATGTCTGTTCTTCATATGTGACACAGCTCCTATAGTGACCCTGTGACCATCTGTCCTATAACGAGTCATCTGGGTATCTCTATCTTCCCTTTCCCAGGTCTAGGAAATATTTTCATGTTTATGTCTAACCCTCTCTATACATCTCCAGGTTCTTGTTTCCTCCCAGTCTGTTCCCTGATTCATTGTTCCTGCCAAATCCTTTGCCAGAATGTGTGTCTCCTTGTGAATTCCATGTTCTGTACAGCGTGTCCTTCAAAGAATCCCATATTCTCAGTGACTGCTTGGTCATTTCAGCGCTGCCCACAAGATTCATAGAGGATTTGAGAAGCCAAGAGGCCACGGAAGGCACCATGGTCACACTGAGGTGCCAGATGAGCAAGGC